>NC_091847.1:51235564-53926398 GCF_037783145.1 Equus przewalskii
AGCTCTTGGGTGACCTGGTGCATTAATGAACAGTAATATTTGAAAGGAATTTTTATTTTCTGAGCAGTAGGTCTCAGCAGTGGGCTTAAAATATTCAGTAAGCCATGTTTTAAAGAGATGTGCTGTCATCCAGGCTTTGTTGTTCCATTTATAGAGCAAAGGCAGAGTAGATTTAGCATAATTCCCAAGGACTCTAGGATTTTCGGAATGGTAAATGAGTACCGGTTCAACTTACTGAGAGGTCTGAGAGGGGCCCCAAAACTTGCATTTCTAACACATTCCCAGGTGATGCTGATGCTGCTGGTCTGCAGACCACACTTGGGGTAGCGCAGTTAGAGGCCAATAAGGAAGACACTCCCGTAATCTATGGAACAGAAAAGTGATTTCCAAACATAGTTGACTTTAGAATCCTCATCTAATGAATTTTTTACAAAATCTAGGTAGATGTCAAACATCAGACCTGCTAAATCAGAATCTCAAGAGGTGGGCCCGGGGACTATGATGAATCTGGGAGACTAAGAAGTTTTGGGGCTCCCATCACTTATTCTTAGGAAGTCAGTTTTTTGGTCAGGACGGATGAAACTTAAAGGCTACCACATTCTGGAGCACATGCTGAAAAGCGATGAACCTTAAAATTCAAGCAAGAAACTGCTCAAAAAATAATAGAGGCATGTCAACAGGACACAGGAGCCAATCAATGGCCAAAGCAATTCTAACTTGAGAAATAAGATAAATGTGATAGTATTTCATTATAACCCTCAGAAAAACGTTAAATATCCATGAGTCCATATGTATATAAATAAGTTATTGAATAAATAAATAAATAAATAGAAGGAAAAGACGACACTTCCTTAAAGAAGAACCCAATTAATAAATGTAAAAGGAATAAGAGAAATAGAAAATCATGTTTTCCATGTTGTAGTGTTAAGCAAACACTACAGTAACAATTGTTGCAGGCAAGATTCACTGATGGATGCTAAAATTGTGGGTGAAAATTTGATGAGAAACAAGATATTTGTATAGTCTCAAAGTATTTCTCCACAAGCTATTCATCAGTTTCTAAGAAAATACAGTAACGTTACAGTGGAGAAACCCAGCAGACGCCTCCCTAACCAAGTATTAAGATGAACATCACCAGTAATAAGACATCATCATGTACCCCCTGATATGATGCACTGAGAAGGACACATCATTTCTGTAGTATTTATGCCCAAAATACTCTACTTTGATCTAATCATAAGAAAATATCAGGAAAACCCAAAATGAGATCAACTATATTATAACTGACCGTAACCTTCAAAAGTGTCAAAGTCATGAAAGACAAAAAAGATTGAGAAACTATCACAGATTAGAGAAGACTAAGAAGAAATGAAAACCAGATGCAATGCAGGATGCTGGACTGGATCCTGGACCAGAAAAAGGACGTTAGTGGACACCTGGTCACATCTGAATAGGGTCTATATTCTAGTTAATAGTATCGTAACAGTGTGAATTTCCTGGTTTTGATGATTGTACTATGGTTATATAAGATGTTAACATTAGGGAAAAGTTGGTGAAAGGTATATATGGTAACTCTCTGTACTATTTTTGCCACTTTTCTTTCAGAGTAAAATTATATATTTTAAAATAAAACGTAAAATTTTCAATGGACTCTTCCTTGTGAAAAGCCCAGGCGCCTAAGCAACTCTACCGGCTGCTTTACCAATCTGTGGATATGCTATAGGAACAGTTTCCCTTGGGGGGTTATCTAATAATGAGCAGAGAAGGCAATACAAACGTGAGTGCAGTGGCCTCCCAGGGACTGTGGTTTTGTCAGCTGTACTCAGTCAGCCCCTCCCCCCAAGTTGCTACCTCATGGATGGATTAAAACAATTGTGGGAGCCCCCAAGGGCTCCTGTCAAAATTCCCTGAACTTTGGACCTCATGCTGAACTTCTGTAGTTCCTGACCCACTCTTTGGGGCACCCCTGCCACCCAGCCTGCAGCCCCATCTGCCATGATAGCAGGAGCCAGCAGATTTCCATGGCCTGGGAAAATCCTAAGATGTGGTGCTCTGGATACGGCCCATGGGGTCTCTGTTTAAGGCAATAATCTGTCCCCCATAGCATCTTTAATGTTCTGTTTCTTTAGAGGGTATTTTATCGAATGCAAAGCTCCTTAGGCAGCAGTGTTCACATTTTCCCGATGTTGATACTTTGTCACACATCCCATCATTAGAAGTCAAGCTGATTCTCTTCCAGTGGTTGCCTTTGGGTTGCTGTTTGCTATTCCCACTTACAGGAAAAGCTCATTTCACTCCTCTGTTATATGTCTCATTTGCACAGACAGGCCTATATTTTGTTTTAGTTAACTTTCCCTTCACATAAAAAGGTGCTAAACTGTGTTTTCCAAACTATAGGATCATTTTCTGGTCATTCTGGGGAGTGCATGATGAGGGAATTAGTGGAGATAGATTAAATGGGGTTTGATTTCTGGCTCCAACATTTACTAATAGTCTGATCTTAGACAAGGTTCTCCATTCTTCTGAGTCTGAATGTTCTCAACTCCAAAAACAGGCAAATAACACAAGCAAGCTTTCTGAATTATTATGAGGATGACACGAAATAATGTATGTGTAGAATTAGAAGTCTCTCATTTATTAGATGCAATAAAAATTACCTAAGATTCTTTTTTGCCCAGACATAATGAACAAGGAAACAGCTACGGAAAAGGAATCTTGCACAGGGTGGAAACTGTCTCTGGACCCACCTATACTTTATTTGTACAATGATCCACCCTCAGGGGCCTTACTTTGAGCCAAAAAGGAAACAAAATAAACCAAGAGCTGTGTTTCAATAAGACTAAATTTAATTATGCCTTGTATATCCCAAGTGACAAACTTCCTCTTGTTAATTTGTCTTACTAAGACTGTCTTTAAATTTCTGTTGGAGAACCGTTAACCTGTAACTTGAGAGAATTACTGAAAGTCATTAAACGCATTTTTGGCAGGAAATAGTGGATCTCATGAGATTTATGTCTGATTCTTCCCTTAAGTTGTAAATTATATTACCAGTTTTTTTTGGGGGGGTGAGTTTTTTGTTTGTACAGTTTTGTTTGTTTGTTTGCACTTTTTATATATTGAAAAGCTATGAGTTTAAAAAAAAACACATTGAATCTGTTTTCCTTCCAGCATCTACTGGTTTTCAGAGTGCAGAAGTGACTCTGGCTTGTTTTTGACTTAAATCTAGTATGAAGTTGGTTTCTTTACGATTCACAAACACTTTAAACATAGTTGGTATTCAATAAATGAATAAACGTTAGTCGTCTTTCCCTGTACGTTTATAGTTTGTGCTTAAACATCACCTTATTTTTATCTGAAACTTTATTGTCCACATTAAATTCACTTAAATATTTTTTCGGTCCTTCTTTCTTTGAGGCTTGACATTGTGTTCAGGTAGAATTAGACCACTTTATTTTAGGATAGAGGTTTTCAAAATTTCTAAGTATTTTTTAAACTAGAACAATTTATTAAACCTCCATATGATAGTGGTAGAATCACACATTAAGAAAATACCTAACGAGCCCTCCCCCTAGCTTTGCCCAGACTATCTAAATGCCTACATAATCCATCCTGTGGGAGCAAGTTATGAAGCCCTTTTGTTACGGAGGAACTCTTTTTCTGGGAAGGGAACATTTTCAGACCATAATCAATTATAAATACTTTAGCTAGAATTAGCCAGCTAGGTTATTGGTGAATTCACTAATCTAGGTTGCCATCTAGCAGGAATATGAGAGAATGAGATACAGGGATGACAACATTTTGATGCTTTCATGAAAGTTCTTGCTTATTGTGGAGTCTGGTAACCATCCTGGGCTAGTGGAGAAAATAGTGGAACCTGTGGGGCGAGGGCAGAGGTTCTGTGGGCTTGAGAGATGCCAGAATTGCTTAGTAGTGCTTTAATTGATTAATAAGAATGATGTGTGATTAGCATGTCAATGTACCAATCTAACTGAAATTGTTTTCTCTTATATTGCTTGACTGTAACCTCCTTAATGGCGTTGTTCTTTTAAGTAGGCAACACCTCCCTTGAAACCTTACTTACGCTATTCATCTGTGACTGCCCCAGGATGCCCCTGCTCTGTCTCTAGCAGACGCCCCTGCCTGGTGTGGCCAGCCCTGGTTGAAGCAGGCACTTAGTGGCAGATCCAAGGAGACTCTGGACTTTCTCTTGCTCCCTGCCCAGCCTTTCGTTGCCCAGGCACTGTCTTCAGTCCCACTTTGTTGTACACCCTGCAAGTGCAGGGTCTCTGCCCTGCTGCCCTAAACAACCGAAGCCAGGGTTTCTGCCCCTCACTCACCTGCCTGGAATGGGAGACAGGACAGTAATAACTATTCTTTGTTTTCATGGGCTCTGGACAATAATGATGTAAATAGGCTTGTTATGGTATATAAAGACAAAAATGAGATTCAAACTCACCATGGGGAGAGAGTATGGAGATGATGACTCTGTGACCCTTCAAGATGAGGAAACTACAAGGTCAGGAACTGAGGTTGACATCTCATCACGATTGTTCCACCATTTTGATCAGCAGCTGGGGTTGGGCCCTATGATTTTCAGTTTGATGCAGCTACACTGTTGTGGGCTCCATTCTCTTCCAATCGACCTCCAGGCAGTGTTGTGCTGGGGCTGCCCCGTCGTTACATTTTCAGGAATTTTGCAATCTGGTTGTTAAACACAGCCATTATCACACTTAAATTATGTACAATTATTACATAAATTATATACAAATTATTGTAAACAAATTTTGTTGTAATATATGACATACAAATACATTAAATTATCTACAATTAAATAAATTATATTGAAAACAAAGGTAATAAATACTCAAAATTCATCACTTCCTAATTATCTTACTAAATTTTACTACTACTCTCGAGGTTATCAAGTACCTGAATGGAGGAAACACCACATAACGGTGTGGGCTGTGCTTCCCCGCCCAACTCCATGCTCAGTGACACCACATTTGTAGCCTGAAATGGCCATGGTAGGAGAATCTACACCATGGAAATCGGCAAATGTTACAGATCAGGGCTTGACTTATTTTTTTGATTGCCTAGACTTAAAAAAGTTTTGGAGAAAATGTTAATAAAGCAGATTAAACTTAAAAGCACGTCCTGTCTATAGCCGTTACAATGTGAATAACACAAAAGAATCAAGGAAACATTCTTCCTGGTTTGAAAAATTCTTATTTGATTCAGCAGTCATTCACATCACTGAGGAATGAGTGAAGTTCCAACATATGTTTTCATTGTCTTTCTTTTGTCTTATTAAAGTCAATGAAAACATCAACCAACGTTCATGGTGGAACTCCACCGGGAGCTACAGCGGTAAACATTTGTGGCCGGAGGGCCGCATTTCACTCTAAAGGCTCAATGCTGATTAGCCAATGCCGCCCTCCGTGGAGAGAAGGGGGCTTTTGCTCGTTGTAGAAAGTCTTAAAAATGTTTAGATTAATAAAAATCCCCTGTAATTTCCCCACGAAGAAATAACACTGACTCATATGTATACATATATTTTTTTTTGCAAATATTGAGTGTAGTTATGAGTGAATACTATTTTGACAGTCTTTGTGTGTGTGTGTGAAAAACAGTATTTGGAGAGCATTGTGTCATATCGTTAAGTATTTTCTAAAATCTCAATTGTAATGAGTTCATAGAAAGCCATTGTGTGGATTATCACAGTTTATTTCACCAGTCTTCCATGGTGAAGCATTTGGTCTGTTCTCAATTTGCTGTGATGAAAAATACAGCCCTTAAAAAAACAAACAAACAAACGAGGAAAACTAATAAAATAAATACAACGGTACAAGGTACTTCTCTGTAGCTGAATGATGTGCCCTTTGTTTTTCATGGGAGAAATTTCTAGAAGAAAGGCATGCACACTAGTAAGCTTTTAAAACATCTCCCCTGGTAAAGTGGAAGCTCCATTGGGTAGGACTGTGTCTACGAGTTTATCCTTATAGCCTCAACCCTTGGCCCAGTGCCTGACATGGGTACACATTCAAGGCATATTTGCTCAATTTAAGAAGGAAAGAGGAGGAGGTGGTGTATTCATTTGCTAGGGCTGCCATGACCAAGTACCACAGACTGGGTGGCTTAAGCAACAGAAATGATTGTCTTACCACTCTGCAGGCTGGAAGTCTGAGATCAAAGCGTTGGCAGGGTTGGTTTCTTCTGGGGCCTCTCTCCCTGACTTGTAGATGGCTGTCTTCCTTCCGTACCTGTGTCTAACTTTCCACTTCTTATAAGGACACCAGTCACATTGGGTTTGGGTTGACCCTAATGACTTCATTTTAGCTTAATTACCTCTTTAACGACCCTATCTCCAAATACAGTCATATTCTGAAGGACTGGGGGTTAGGACTTCAATACATGAAGTTTTGGGGGTCACATTCAGCTCATAACAGTTGGGTAGATTCCCATGCAGGCTGGGGACAGCGAGCAAAGTCCTTTACATTCATGTAAGTTTTCCTCATTTGTAAAATAGAGATTATAATCCCTGCCCCGTTTCTCTCATAGAGTTTCTGTAAATCACCATGAAATAACTGATGTGAAAGTGCTTTATAAAATGCTATAAAGCTTCACAATTGTATACTTTGATAAATTCTGTTTATTCCTAACATGAGTCTTTTGTCTTTAACAGCAAAGGCAAAACAACACCCATGTAGTATAGAATTTTTCCAGATAACAGAAAACTACTTACTATGGTTCTTAAAGAAAAGGATAGACTATATACAATTAACACTCATTTTATGCCTATTTTTGCTTGATTTAATATTTATTGAAGTAAATCTAATATCTTCAATCATGCTGGTTATACACACTTAAACGGTAACTGTAAGAGTGTTTTGCCATTTAAGTAACGGAGAAGAAGCTATCTGTATTGAGATTATAAACCAAGAGTTCTGCTACTATTGAAGTAGTGATTTAAAATAAAATTTCTTCCTTCTGCTGGAAAGCCAAACGACGTTAGCCTGACTGATTGCCAGTCAATGAAACAATCTGCACGAAGGTTGGTTGACGTCTGGCTGCAGCCTGCAGAGCACCTACCCAGTGAGGCCAGATTTCCTATGAGGTGAGAGGAAGATGAGAGACTAAAGTAATTATTAGAGCAACATTTTAGACACATCAATCCCCAAGTTTCTATCTGCAGCTCAGCAGCAAAGGTGGGCCAATTGAGCTCAAAATTAAATTGTGAAGGGCGTATTCAGTTTACTTAGTTGCAGAAAAATAATAATCACAGAACTGAATCATAAGGTTTATGACTCAGATAATTACTGTTCTGTTGTTCTAGGAAGTAAAGATATAAGTGGCACATCTGGGAACGAATAAGGATATGACCTTGAAGATTTCTTTGGGTCTCTTAAACTTGATTTTATTGCCAAAAAGTGGAGAGATCGTCAGGTCAGGGTGTTGGGATTTTCCTAATGGCTCTAGTAGCCGCTGGCTTGCAGGTATTATTGATGCCTAGGAGACTGCAAATGTCTAGCTTTGTCAGGTTGCCATGATTCATCTTTGGGACGGAGTTCAACAGGACACTGCAAGTCCAGAAAGCAGAAGAGGCGAAAACTCTTCCTGGAACATCCCTCAGACTCCCCAGAGTCAGTCCTTTTGGATAGACTCCTGATTGCTGACCAGAAGTGAGATGATTTTTACCAAAAGTTTATTATTTATACCTTCTCAAGAGCAGTTGCATAGACTTTTGCTCTGGTCAAAGCAGGATCTTTTATTTTATTGGAAGTCTCTGTAGCATTCATTAAACCTTATTTATTGAGGGCTCACAAGGCAGAGAGCCCAATCCCAAAAGCTGTATTAGTATCTGATGGGATGTAGATTTTAGTATATGTATTTTGTAAAGAGCACAACAGAACATAGAATTCCCTTAGAAATTAGCTTATATCTACAAAGAATGGGAAACTGAGATAATTGCAATAATGTACATGATAACCATGTTTTCTAGTCTCTGTATTTGAATCTTTGACATCTGGGGCCTCATTGACCCTGGAGGGACTGCCCCTCCCAGGGTTAGCTGACTCCTAGAGATACAAACAATTCACCCTTTATTTGCAAACCAATCAATCCAGAGGCCCCAGCCCCAGCCATTATCAGGCTCTGATGCTCCAGGTCACCATCTCCCTGCCCTAGCCGCTCTAGGGCCAGGTACCAGACCACTAGGGACAGCCCCTACGCTCCAGAGCCCACTGAAATTACTCAGACTAGCCAATCCTAGACCTGCTCACCCTGTCTCTCCCAGCTCTTCCCACAGAAGCCACAATAAAGGCTCTTGTCCATGTTTTCCCCTCACTCCCTCTGCCCCCTACCAACCCTGATGCTTCCCCATGTGGCCCTGCATGGCATGCTGTGCCTCCTGTTTCTAGGGGTCTATGGGCATAAAAAACCTCATCCTTCCTGACAGTCATTTCTGCATCTATGTGTCTTACCATATCCTGGGCACCCTTTTATAACAGTGTATTACTCAAAAATGGAGAAATAAAACATAAAACATTTAGCTAGTTCAAGATCAGGTGGTCCACTTGAAAAATTATTACTCCCCACCTCAAAGTTTATTGAGTCAATCCTTCAATCAAAAATAATGTTTGAGCATTCCTTATGTATCAGGAATTCTGCTAGGGAATATAAATCCACTTTGTGATAATAGAAACAGAACAGACAAAGCATTCTATATCCCAAGCATCTTTCTATTTTATTTTCAATTTAGATTTGACATTTTTCCCTTAGTTTTCCTATTCGGTGCCCTCTCTATTTACCTACTGTCACCTTCTTTCTGCTCCTCTGCCTCCTGTCTTCTCAAATTAGCACTGCCCTGCTTCCCACCCCCCCCTCCACCTCCCCCTCCAGCAGGTGTGCCTCACACCGTGGTGCACCTACTCCCAGACCTGGCATGCTCGGGCCACACTCACGCCCCCATCGTTGGTAGCATCACATCTCACCTGATGCCCGGCTAAGCAAGCTTTGTAGTTCACGTTGTGAACTATGAATAAATAAGTGAATAAGAAACTTGGCTAGTGATTTGTTTTTTATGGACATTAAGCCTTGATTATTTATAGCTGATTGGTGGGTTATCATCAGTGGGAAGTACAGAATGAAGAAAAGTTCACAGACTACTGAAAAAGGTACTGATGGAATGTTTATCACCTTTTCTACACTCCTCCAATGATGTAAATCTTGAGTCTCTTAACGTATAACTGTTAGATACACTAAGAATGGCATGTGCAGCAGGTTACTGGGGCCCTAGAGGAGTTGACCTATGAAAATGATCATCTCTGCAATGCAAAGAAGGAAATGTCTCGATAAACCAAGGTATTGGTCAAGAGATATAACTGTGAACAGAGACTTGACAAATAGTGCCTTAATCAAGAAAGGAACTTGAATTTCCTACATAATCAGAAATCTGGGGCTAGGCAATCCAGGGCTGATGCAGCTCCTCAAATACTCAGGCTGCTTCTATTTTTTCTGTCTCATTATCCTCAGCTTTTATCCTTATGGTCACGAGATAGCCGCTGCCTCTCCAGACATAATGTCTGAGGGTCAGGAAGAAAAAAGATGAAAGGGAAAAGGGCAGAAGGCGTTTCCAGCTGAGTGTGACCGTTTTTACCGAGACTCAGACTTTCCTGCAAACCCCGCCCAGTAGATTTCTGCTGACATCTCTTTGACTCAGCTGTTTCACCTGGCCACAGGAACCTGGAAACTGAAGAAGACAACAACAGCAACAACAAAACTGTGTATTTACTTCCTCCACTGCAAATCGAGTTTTTGTTAGCAAGGAAGAATGACGGAAAGACGGAAACCTTCAGGCAATCTCAGTGTCTGCTAGACTTTTTAATAAAACTGAAGTTAATGGACCTCCTGGTAGGTGCAGACAATGGCGGCAGCTAAGCACCCTCCTCCTCACATATCCTCCCAAACAACGCAAACAGCAGAAGGAAAAAGTAAATTTGTACGCAGACCACATTTTCAGCACAACCTGAAAACAGAGAATGTCCAAACTTCAAAATAATTATGAATAAAAACAGAATAATCAAACTGCAGAACACAAATTCTCACACTCCCACCACAAGCTCGCCCTGCCACTCGGCTCTTGGGCAAACAAAAGTGGATCCAGAACTGCAGGGAAGGCAAAACAGGGGAGCTGGTGAAGGATCCTAAATTTGCATTTCATCTCCCATGAGAAAGACTAAGCCCACCCTCAGTCTGAAAATATTGAGAAAGCGTCCAGGCCTGAGCATGGACTTCAGGAAGGACCTTGAAGTCCAGTGACGTAAAGGGATGGGAGGGATATAAAGGGGCAATCTTTGAGACTCAGAGCTCCGGGGAAGAAAAAAATACCCTTGGGCAATTGGATGGGAAGAGGAAAAGAAGACAAGGGGAGAAGAAGGAAAAAGGGAAATCTTAGGTTCCTGCAACATAAAGAAGAAATATAAAAGCTTACCTTCCCCATGAAAACACACCCCAGAAACCTGCCAAAGTACCTGGACTTCACTGTAGCCGTATGAGATGATGCCATTAAACCAAGAATTTTGAAAATGACCCTGATATCATAAAAATGAACACATGGAAAGTGAAGTCCATACACAGATATCATGAAAACAAGGAAATGGAATTTCAAGTGCATCAACTGAGGAAAATTCTCCTCTGATAAAACAACCACAAAGAAAAAGAAAACTGTAAAGAAAGAAACTGTATAGAAGAAAACTAAGTTCACAAATCAAGCAGAATTATTTTCATACAAGCATTTGAAGATATGAAAAACTATCTTAAATCAGAAAGACAAAAACTAGGGGCTGGCCCCATGGCGGAGTGATTAAGTTCATGCACTCCGCTTTGGCAGCCTGGGGTTTCACCGGTTCGGATCCCGGGCACAGACACGGCACTGCTCATCAAGCCGTGCTGAGGCAGCATCCTACAGAGTAGAAACAGAAGGACCTACAACTAGAAGATACAACTATGTACTGGGGGGTTTGGGGAGGAGAAGGAGGGAAAAAAAGTAAGATGGCAACAGATGTTAGCTCAGGTGCCAATTTAAAAAAAAGAAAAAGAAATACAAAAACTAAAAATAAAATGGACAAAACAGGAAGAAATGAAAAGGATTGATTATACCCAGGAAAGAAATAGAAGAAAAAGGGAAAATTATTTCAGAAATAAAGACTAAAGTTTCAAGTTGCCCAAAGGAGAATAGACTCAAACAAAAATATAATAAGGGGCATTGAAGGAAGGTGGGGACATAATGGGGAGAATGAAAATGGTATAAATATAAGACCCAAAATCATAAAACTCCTAGAAGAAAACATAGGCAGTAAGCGCCATAGGTCTTGGGGGGGATTTTTGGTTTTGACACCAAAAGCAAAGCTGTCTTGGTGGTCTAGATTAAGGCTGGTTAAGATTTAGGCTCTCACCACCATGGCCCGGGTTCATTTCCTGGTCAGGGAACCACACCACCCATCTGTTGGTTGTCATACTGTGGCGGCTGCGTGTTGCTGTGATGCTGAAAGCTATGCCACCAGTACTTTAAATACCAGCAGGTCACCCATGGTGGAGAGGTTTCAGTGGAGTTCACAGACTAGACAGACTACGAAGAAGGACCTGGCCACCCACTTCCAAAAAATTTGCCAGGAAAACTCTATGAATAGCAGTGGAGCATTGTCTGATGTGGTCCCAGAAGTGAGAAGATGGTGCAAAAAAACCGGGCAGGGTTCCGCTCTGCTGTACACAGAGTCACTGGCAGTCAGAATCAACTTGACAGCACTAGCAACAAAAACCAAAAGCAAAAGCAACAAAAGCAAAAATAAACAAGTCGGATTACATCAAACTAAAGTGCTTCTGCACAGCGAAGGGAACCAACAACATGACAAGGCAATCTACTGAATGGGAGAAAATATTTGCAAAAATCATAGATCTGATAGGAGGTTAATATCCAAAAAATACAAAGAACTCATACAAGTCAATAGCAAAAAACACACAATTTGATTAAAAAATGGGCAGAGGATCTGAATAGACATTTTTCTAAAGAAGCCATACAGATAGCCAACAGGTACATGAACAGATACTCAACATCACTAATTATCAGGGAAATGCAAATCAAAGCCACAATGAGATATCACCTCACACCTGTTAGAATGGCTATTATCAAAAAGACAAGAGGGGCTGGCCCGTGGCCAAGTGGTTAAATTTGTGCGTTCTGCTGCGGTGGCCCAGGGTTTCGTGGGTTTGGATCCTGGGTGTGGACATGGCACCGCTTGTCAGGCCACGTTGAGGCGGTGTCCCACATGCCACAACCAGAAGGACCTGCAACTAAGATATACAACTATGTGCCGGGGGGGATTTGGGGAGATAAAGCAGAAAAAGAAAAAAAAAAAAGATTGGGAACAGTTGTTAGCTCAGGTGCCAATCTTTAAAAAAAAAGACAAGATATAACACGTGTTGGTGAGGATGTGGAGAAAAGGGAACCCTTGTGCACTGTTGGTGGGAATGTAAACTGGCGCAGCCACTATGGAAAACAGTATGGAGCGTCCTTAAAAAAATTAAAAATAGAATTACCGTATGATCCAGAAATTCCACTCCTGGGTATTTATCCAAAGAAAATGAAAATACTAACTCAAAAAGATATGTGCACCCCCATGTTCATTGCAGCATTATTTACAATAGCCAAGATATGGAAATAACCTAAGTGTCCATTGATGGATGAATGGCTGAAAAAAAATGTGGTACATATATACAAGGGAATATTATTCAACCATTGAAAGAATGAAATCTTGACATTTGCAACAACGTGGATGGAACTTGAGGGCATTATGCTAGGTGAAATAAGTCAGACAGAGAAAGATAAATACCATATGATCTCGCTTATATGTGGAATCCAAGAAAAATAAATAAGTAAAACCAAAAACAAACTCTTAGATACAGATAACAGATTGGTGGTTGCCAGAGGTGGGATGTCGGGGTGGGTGAAATGGGTGAAGGAAGTCAACAGGTATAGACTTCTAATGATAAGATAAATAAGTCATGGGGATGTAATGTACAGCATGGTGACTATAGTTAATACTGTATTGTATATTTGAAAGTTGCTAAGAGAGTAGATCTTAAAAGTTCTCATCACAAGAAAAAATTCTGTAACTACATATGGTGACATGTGTTAACTAGACTTATGGTGATCATTTCACAGTATATACAAATATTGAATCATTATGTTGTACATCTGAAACTAATATAATGTTTTATGTCAGTTATACCTCACTAAAAAAAAAGAAATAAAATGGCTAAATCAAAAAGTAAAAAGGGCCAGAAAGAGAGTAGCAGACATGGAAGACATGCAAAAAGGGAATAATTTTCATGTTAACAGAGTCCATGAAGAAAAAAACAATGAAGCAGAGCTAATATTCAGAACTATAATCCAAGATAACTATATAGAGTGCAAAAAGATTTATGTCTACACATTCAGAGAGTTCACTGGGTACCAGGAAAACCCGATCCAGAATGGGTCCAACTCTAAGACATATTCTAGTCAAACTATTAGATTTCAAAGATAAATATAAACCCTCAAGGGCTTCAGACAAAATATCAAATAATTTACAGAGAGAAAAGAATCAGACCGGGATCAGATATTTCAAAACCAACATGAAAAGCAAGGCAATGATGGAGCAACATTTGTAAACATTTAATGAAAGGAAATGTGAAGCAAATATTTAAATCCAGCCACTGTCCTTCAAATATCAAGAACATAAAAAAAAAAAATCAGTTTACAGAACTTAGGAATTATGTACCCATTAGCCCTTTTTTGAGGAACTTACTAGAAAATAAGTTTCATGAGGTTGAATGATGACTAGGAAAACTTCAGCAAAAGGACTGATGATGACCATTTAAAAATATATAAATGCGCATCTAAGCCTCAAAACTGGAGTGAGGATAGAGAAGAAATAGGCAAATGTTGTACGTTGTTATGAAAGAGAAAAATTGTTTCAAAATAAAACAGTTGTAAAATAAAATAAATGACTGCTTCAGATACGTCACTAGTGAAACTGACATTATCTTTACAGAAGGCAGACAAGAGTGATATTTCAGAATTTAACGCTGTATGGCTCTGGAAATGAAAAACCAGAAAAGGAGAAGCATAAGCAATATGACCAGAAGAACCGTTCTAAAGATGAATCTAACACCAATGACACAGAGTGGAAGAGATGCCATAGGATTGGCCCTGAATGCAAACTCCTAGTGACACTGGCCACCTGAGGAGTAAGTCAGGTTTATCTGCACATGTCAGTCACGGGGGCCTCATCAGAGCTGGCCCCGGGGCAATGCAGGCCGTCCTAGGCACAGTGTGGATCTCAGTTTCTCTACCACGTGTTCCAACCTGCCTACCTACTCATCCTCTCCCCTTGATACCATAAGATATTTTTCGAGGAGAATCCACCTTAAGATATAGATCAAGAACACAGCCTGAAGAAATAGCCAAAAACTAAAACGGCATTTGAGAGGTTGGGATGACATTTTTACTTTGTATTTATTTTCTAGGTATGTATATGAACCCTAGGGTATGTGTGTAGTTTTTGTTTGTTTGTTTGTTTGTTTGTTCTAAGTGTGCCGAAGACCACTCACACTGGTCTCCTTTCCTGGGTGAGTCACAGATTGCAAGCAGCCACTGTAACTACTCCAACAAAGGTTTCCAGCACCATCAGCAAAGCTTGCAGGTTTTATTTTTAGAAAAAAAAATCCTTGTTCTTAAATATAGAGGGTGGCAATTTTGCAGTTTCACATTGATATGGACTATTTGCTAATATTTTGTACTGTGTTATCAGCCATTTATAACTTGTGGGCAACCTATCCTTTCTTTTTCTGTTTTTAGATGCAAATGCAATTCTTAAGTGTCCCTATGTTTTCTCCCTTGTTTATGTTCCAAAACTATTTGCACAAACTAAACTGTTCTAATTTTCATGATTTGAACTTACTGGGCAAAGATTCCTTTGGCTTCTAGTGTCACCAAAGTACAAAAAGCAAAAAGTATCCCTAAGGCAGCAGGATTCCTCACATTCACCTCCAGAAATCACCCATTTCTGCCCTTTGAGCTTTTCACTGTTGTTTTTCTAGATCAACTACTTTTTTTTCAATTATTATTTTTTTGGTGAGGAAGATTGGCCCTGAACTAACATCCGTTGCCAATCTTCTTCTTTTTGCTTGAGGAAGGCTGTTGGTGTGCTAACATCTGTACTAATCTTCTTCTATTTTTTTTGTATGAAGGATGCTGTCACAGCATGGTTTCATGAGTGGTATGTAGGACCACACCCGGGATCCAAACCAGCAAACCCCGGGCTGCTGAAGCAGAGCTCACAAACTTAACCACTCCGTCACTGGGCTGGCCCTAGATCAACTACTTTAAAGCTTAAACATAGACTTCGATTTTTAAAAATTGTTTAATTTGTAAATTTTACATAGATTTCAAATACAAATTGCAATGGCTTAAATTTTTCACATTGATAGGTAAAAACAGTAGTCAATAAAATAGAATGTAGGATTTCTAGGATTGCTCAAAGGGAATATTTCAATAATATGGACCACCTGCAAAAATATTGGCAATTATGATTTAGAATTCCCAAACTCCCTCTCCCGGGTTCATTTTACTGGTTCAATGTGGATGGACGACCCTCCCTGTGACACTAATTTTCAGATGTTCTGCGTGATGTCTGCTCTCGGCAGTGACTGAAGGACCTTAAATTGTTTGGCTGGTAAGATGCTCATGGGACAGGCCGGCATAGAAATCAGTTTTGGTTTTCTCTCACTTTGCATCACATCACATACATCACCCTTGACAAGTTCTTTAATGCCTGAAGGACTCCTGTGGGAGGAAAGGAATGCTCTCCATTTGTACTCTGTCTAAAGTCCAATTTATAAACCTTTAGACAATTAACAAACTTCATAAACTTAACAAAGTAAATTTCTGGATGTAAATATTGATGCTAGACTTAACATTTTTTCCTTCTGGAAAGGAACTACAAGTCTAATATATGAGATTTTCTTAAATGTCTTAAACACATTAAAAAATAGAGAAATAGAAACGATATTACAATAACTACGATACTGACCAGTACACTTCACTACAAAAGTATTTGTAGTGGATTTAGAGTTATTTCTTAATTGTCTTTATTTGTATTCTTATTCTTTCTGACGTTTACCCTCAAACCTTCTAGGGTTGTAGAAGGGCTTGATAGTCCCTGATTCAGGGCTTGAGATGAAAGACCTGAGTGTGTGTGGCAGGGTGACCTACCTTAGTCCATCCTCCAGCTGGATAAGCTTTTTAAATAGTTAACCTTTATCCATTGCCTCAGGAGCTACAAATTGCTGAAACTGTTGACTTTGATCCATCATGTTTTGATTTTTTGTGACCTAATCTTTCCCCCTTAATGACTTATCTTCATAGTACAGATAATAAAAATACTTTCCCACGGTGTTCCCACGGGGTGTCTTTTATTTTTTAAGTACAGCTTAATATGTCTTCTTTGCAACTATTGTTCTGACTATCTCTTTATCACACAACGTGGGAGAAGTCCATTTTGCAACTACTCATTTTGAGTTATCCTGGTCTTCTTTAGTTTAATCTGAAGCCTTTGGACAACTTGTTTCTCACCAACCATTGAGACACTCAGGATTTTTTCATCTTTATACATCAATGTTACAAATGGTTATAATATACTTAATTAATATTTGATCATTGATATGAGTAAATAGTAGATAAACAATTGCAATGATCAAATTTCTGCTTTTTAGGAATTTTCAAGCTAAAATAGACTGGAATATTTCTGTAAGACAATGCCTTTACTTTTTTCAAGTTCAACATTTTTAGGCCCCAGTTGCTTCCTCAGAGGATAATACTTGTTCCACCTATTTTGGGGGCTTGTTATAAAAATAACTTGAATTAGGGGTCGGCCCCGTGGCTGAGTGATTAAGTTTGTGCGCTCTGCTTCAGTGGCCCAGGATTTCGTCGGTTCGAATCCTGGGCGCAGACATGACACCGCACTTCAGGCCATGCTGAGGCGGCATCGCACATGCCACAACTAGAAGGACCCACAACTAAAAATACACAACTATGTACCGGGGGGCTTTGGGAGAAAAAGGAAAAATGAAAACTTAAAAAAAAAAACAACAACAACTTGAATTAATGGTTGTGAAAGCCTTTCGTAGACTACTGTCTACATTATTATATTTGATATAAAGGCTATTCTTGATATAGTGCATACTGATAATGTAATTAAACCAGTAATCTGGACACAAATGCTTGGTAAGGGGTAATTGTCTCTCTGTATCTGTGTGTCTATGGCAAAACATGATTACAGGAGAGAAAGAGAAGAGTCAATGCTTCCGTCTTAGAAGAAGGAAATATTGTCACCCTCAGGATGTCTGCAGAAAGTTACAAGGAAATTGAAGACAAGTAACACAGTAAAAACTTAAATACATTTAAGAGGAGGATTAAAAAGATAAATGTAAACTTGGAGAAAGATGCGTTCTCAATAAATGTTTGTTCCATGAATGAACAAATTAATCGGATAGGGTAGCAAAAAGTCAGCAGCTTTTTTTCTTTTACTATTTCTATGGACAATCTTGGGAAGAAGATACACATGATGAGTTGGTTGAGGTGGGGGTATTGATAAGGAGAGCTTACCTGATTCTGAAAGAGACAAAAATTATTCTTGGAATGCTAGCAGGTCTACAGAGAGGAAAACATATGTGGATCCTTCCCAGTATTATGGATTTTATATTTTTTATTTCTGAATCAGCTGAGACTTTCATTTCAAACATTCCCTGCCTTTTCAAGCTGCTTAAAGTTTAAAATTAACATTATTACATCAGAACAAAATCTCTTGCTAAGTCATAGCTCACCTTTATGTATTCAGTGATTGGTTTCTCACCCACGAATCATCGGATTGTTTCTCTAGATGATGTACCTTCTTTCCTCCACTCCTTGCTAAGTAAAATTTTTTTTTGCTTTAAATGTTTGTTCTCTTTGCAGTTTTACACCATGACCCAAAACGGCTGCCTTGATCTCCCTATATTTCACTTTTGTTCTGAAGCGATAAATTGTGTCACCTTTGGAAAGCACAGCAAGTAGCATATATACTTCCTCAGGTAGGAACAAAAAATTCACGGATTTTATTAGTTAGAGTGAAAATATGTCCTGCTTCTTTCTTCATTTACTTCCTTTACTTGCTGAAGCATCCTTCAGTAGCTTTCTAGGGTATTTGCAAGCTGCATTTTTTGATTCCTTGAAAGTATTTATTCTACCTTTATACTTTGTTTTGCTGGGTTTTGAGTTCTAAGGAAAAAATGTTCTTTTAGAATCGAAGAGAGATCCCAGGACAAGAGCTGTGCAAGAGGTCCAGAGAGCAAACGGGTCTGGATTGGAGCAGAAAGACAGAGGGGTCCAGGAACAATGTTGCCAAAGGAAAAATTGCCTGAAGCATTTAAGCAGGTGGAAAAATTGTTGCTTATGCATTTCGCAGCTCTGTTAAATCACCTGGGGAAAAATAAAGGTGTACAAAAAATTAAATTTTAAAGAGAGGCAATTATTAACTCCAGAGAAAACAAAAACTTATACAAGAAAGAAAACAACATCACAATGAAGTACTTGGCTTAGCAGTGAATAATACTGAGATAATCAAAATAGGATAAATATCGATTATGGATTTAACCCAAAATTACATGGCTAAATTGGGAGGATGAATTAAAGGGAAAGGGAGGGTGTAAGAGGGCTTAACTTCCATAATGGAAGTCTATAGATTTATTTAGGCAAGAAACCATGGTGATTCACTGTAAGTATGGCAGTCATGTAATTTATCACGCAGAGACACTTTGGGGAGTGAAGGAGACCATTGGGAATAACTATGCCAAGATGACATGCATAAACTGGAGCTGATGAGCAAACTGGGTATGTGGCCACCGTAATCATAGACATATTCTTTTCAATGTGGAGCTAAATGCCAGATGAGACAACTAATCAAGTTGAAAGTGATTGTCTCTAGGGAGCGAGTTTGGTGGCAGAGAGTAGGACAGGAGACTGCCGACTTTTAATATAAGTCTTTTAGTACTATTTAATTTAAAACAATGATTATGCATTATAGGGATAAACATTAAATTTAGAGCAGATTAGATTAGTCTTGCCTAAGGCTTTCTGATATGAACCAAAATGTTCCTTACTGTCAGCAAGAGGCCATATCTGAGTTCTCCTGTAATACTTCTCACCTACTATTCGCTTGATGCCTTCCCCCTCTAAGAAAGGCACGACTGGATGGTTAGTACTAGGTTCTGTCTGTCCCTGAAACAGGGCCTTGGCACAAAGTAGGTGCTTATTAAATATTCGTTAGTGAATAAAAGCAGGATTTAGTAATACTTTCAAAGGTAGAAGAACCTTCTAGAAACCAGTTTTATCAGATGATACTTCCGAGTTCTACAGGTATAAGGGCTAGCCAGCCTCATCTTGAGTTCTGGGATTCAGCGGAAGGGGACCCTGCAGACAACTTGGAGGAGAGACACTTGTTTACAAAATTTAGCTCTACAGCACAGAATGTAAACTTTCGATACTCTGGCCAAGATCCCTTTAAGACAATGGCACCTAAAATGATAATAATTAAACTTTTAGAAATCATAGCTTGTAATGTGTGCCTTGGTGGACAAAGGATTTTTTTTTTATCTGCAGAATTGGTACCCATTAATTTATAGCTTCCCCTAATTTTCATATCCAAAGAATCTTTTCTTTCCCGTCATTTGAGCAACAAGATGAAACCTGGAGACAGTAAGAACTGAAAGCCTTTTCATAGCCTTGTGTCTTCACTATATCTACCAGGAGGGCTTGGATCATGATGACCAACAGAGGGTGAACAGCCAGGTCACAGTATTTGCAGTACAAATAGGACCAATAGGTCATAAAATTCAGCTCATTGTTTCTCAACATATTTGTCCTCTAAATTGAAATTATTATGGAAAAAATGGGGAGGGAAAAAAATTGAGACTAGAGGCAAGACAAAAACCAGAAAAAAAAAAAAAAAGAGGGCAGTAACTCAGGTGTATCTGTTGGAAACCAGGCTGAACTCAGCAGACTTAACCTGATGTGATTAATTTGTTTTAAAGGAGGATTCTCTGCCCCAAAGAAACACAGCAAATACTAATATGCACTGTTTAATCTGAAACCATGTTTTCTCAGGGCTCGAGAAAGCATTGACATCAGGTTCATTCTTCTTAGTAGAGTTATTTGGAGAAGCTTTCCTTGAGTGTCAACCTCCACCCCTAACACACCACATTCCAGCCAGATGCTTCTCCCTTATTCCGTCAGAGCCTTTATCATTCATATGTAATTGTCTCTTTACCTGTCAGTCTCTTTCGCTAAATTGCATGTTCTGGGAAGAAGCCATTCTATTTTGCTCATCAGTGAATGCCCCATGCTCATGCTTGGCACAGACTGGATGCTCAATCAATACTTGCTGAATAAATGAATTATGCTATTCTTTTTTACTTTATATTTACAGAAGCCACTGTCTCTAGAAACAGCGGGCTCACTGAAGATTTGACTCCGACAATAAATTAGTGAACTTGGCAGCCATCAAAGCTCTCCAGCCGGAGGAAATAGACAGTGGGAATTGTGACAGTTTGCAGGCATTTCTCCCAGCTTAGGAGAGTTCATGACAGGTCTCAGGAGCAACTACAGAGGGCGCAGGACCAGTTAGACAAAGGGAAAACCTAGGATTAACTTCAGGCATAGACACTTCTCTCTCTTTTCAGTGACTGTTAGCTCATTGCCTAAGCTGTGAAGCAATTCAGGGGAAATATAAAGCATGGCAAGAAACTGAACTATATCCTTTCCCTGGCAACAGGCTTAGCGTGTCTGGCTTATTTCTGAGCTGGTCTGTGCTGCCTGGATATTGTGATCTCTATTGTTTCAGACTGTAATAATTCTGAGAGTTTTTTATTCTCTTTGGAAGATTTGGTAGCAATCATTTAGATGAGCCACCATATTTAATTTATTGGGGGAGGAGGTGGTGACCACAGGGGAAAGGAGTCAAAGGAAGGTTAAGTGATGCTCAGAACCGGGGACAATGTCCTTATTGATTCCTAATGCTGCCCTAATCCCAATGAAGATGACACTTTGGTCACTACCAGATATGTGTGTTATGGGGTTTTATTATTTAATTTTGATTTATTGTTGTTGTAACGGGGATAGATTTCTATCAGTGTTCCCTTTCCTGATCCCCTTTGTGAGATTTGGCACACATCTGGGAGGTAGTAGTTCCTAGGCATGAAATGGAATTTGAGTTATCAGCCCCTGCAAGTACTGGGCCCCACTTTCAGCTTCTGTCATTCATTCAACAAACATTTATTGAGTGCCTATTATGGGGCCAGGCACTATTCTTTTTTTTTTGAAGAAGAAGAAGATTAGCCCTGAGCTAACTACTGCCAGAAACAAGGGAAACAAAAGAAAAAATTATCTAGAGGGACTTCATCAGACTAAAGAGCTTCTGCAAGGCAAAGGAAACCAGGAACAAAACGAAAAGACAACCCACCAACTGAGAGAACACATTTGCAAATCATATCCGACAATGGGGTAATCTCCAAAATATCTAAAGAACTTACACAACTCAACAACAACAACAAAAAACAAACAACCTGATCAAAAAATGGGCAGAGGATATGAACAGACATTTTTCCAAAGAAGATATACAGATGGAAAATAGGCACATAAAAAGATGTTCAGCATCATTAATCACCAGGGAAATGTAAATCAAAACTATAATGAGATATTACCTTACACCCATTAGAATGGCTATAATCACCAAGACAAAAAATAGCAAATGTTGGAGAGGATAATGGAGAGAAGGGAACCCTCATACACTGCTGGTGGGAATGCAAACTGATGCAGCCACTATGGAAAATATGGAGATTTCTCAAAAAATTAAAAATAGAAATACCATATGACCCAGCTATCCCACTACTGGGTATTTACCCAAAGAACATGCTAGCAACAATTCAAAGAGACTTATGCACCCCTATGTTCATTGCAGCATTATTCACAACAGCCAAGAGGCGGAAGCAACTCAAGTGTCCATCAAGTGATGAACGGATAAAGAAGATGTAGTGTATAGATATACAATGGAATACTACTCAGCAATAAAGAAGACAAAATCATCCCATTTGCAATAACATGGATGTCACTCAAGGATATTATGTAATCGAGATAAGCCAGAGAAAGACAAACATCATATGATTTCACTCATATGTGGAAGATAAACAAACACATGGACAAAGAGAACAGATTAGTGGTTAGCAGAGGAGGAGGAGGTTTGGGGGTGGGCACAAGGGGTGAAGGGGCACATTTATATGGTGACTGACAAATAATAACATACAAGTGAAATTTCACAATGTTATAAACTATTATGACCTCAATATAAAACAAAACAACAACAAATAAGCGAAAGCCATTCTCCCCTCCTTGCTGTCACTGGAGCCATTCTCAGTCCTGCTTGGGAGTCTGCCCTGCTCTCCCCAGAAAGTCTCATCATGTGAGAAATAAACCTTTCATAACCTCTTGGTGCATATGCAGCATCACCAGTCTGGATATCCCAACCAATTTTGAGCGGGGGTGGCAGGGGGGTGGGGTCCATCCTGCCTCTGTGGGTGACCACAGCAGAGAGATATGAGGCCAGGAGACAGCACATAGCAGAGGCATCTAACTAGCTGCTCTTTCTCTTTCCTTGACTCTCTTTACCCTCAATTATGGAAATGAATTCTCCAGTCTCCAGAGTAAAAACTGTTCTGGAGCCATAGCACTGAATTAAGAAAATTATATTCTGCACTACCTTTAAGTAAGTATCCTTCACTAACCTAAAGCAATATTCCCAAAGTGGTAAGACCTGAAGAAACCCACTCCCCCAAGAATTTAGCATCCTGATTTTGTTTTTTGACAGAAGCCATTAGGATCCTGTTTCTTCAAGGAACTAAAAAAAGAATGGAAAGACAGGAAATGAAAGACAAACTCTATCACACTGTGTGGGAAAGGAGGGAAGAGAGTGGGACAGAGGAGTTAACTGGTGTGTATTGAGGGCCTACTAGTTTCCAGGCCCTGTGCTTGATTCATTTAAATTCATACAACAGCCCATGGGCTAGAAATTATAATTCCTGCTTCACAGATGGGGAAAATGAAATGCAGGCAGGTTAAATAAATTACCTGTGGTGGACAGACTCTAAAGTGCCCCCTGCCTCCTCTGTCCTGCTTCCTGGTATTCATGCTTTTGTGTAATCTCCTCCCCTTGAGTGTGGACAGGATCTGGGACTTGCTTTTAACCAACAGAATACGGCAGAAGTGATGGATGCCACTCCTGTAATTATGTGATGCTATATAAGACTCCATCTTGATAGCTAACTTCATCTAGAGACTCTCCTTGCTGGCTGGCTGAAGTAAGCAGCCATTTGGGGAAAGCCAGGTGGCAAGGAACTGCAGGCAGTGTCCAGGAACTGCAGGTGGCTTGTAGGAACTCTGGGCAGCCTCTAGTTGCTGAGGACAGCTGACAGTCAGAAGGAAGCCAGGTCCCTTAGTCCTATAGCTGCAAGGACATGAGTTCTGCCAATAACCTGAGTAAGCTTAGAAGAGTGTTCCTCCCCAGTCGAGCCTCCAGATGAGAGCAAAGCTTGGCTGACGCCTTGACTGTATACTCATGAGACCCTCAGCAGAGGACTCAGCTAAGCTGTACTTGGACTTGGACTCCTGACCCAAGAAACAACGAGATAAAAAATTGTACTGTTTTGGTTGCTAACTTTGTGGTAATCTGTTATGCATCATTAGATAATTAATACAATATTCAACTCCCAAATAGATTTTTAGCATCTTCTAATTTAAACTTTTAGTGATGTAGAATTCCACATAACAACCTACAAAGTGTTGATAAAAGGTGTTGCTATAGGGTATCTTTGTGGTCCATTTTGATTTAGTTGCTCTAACAATCTGCTTGAGGTTGATTGTTGAGGAAAGGACACAATGCTCATAATATGCTTTAGTATGATCATATAGGATCATAAACATATGAGGATTTAATAATATCCTTATTGATTTATTTTCTTCCCATTCATACACTCCATCTATCTGCAACATTTCTCCAATTTCTATATAAAGAGTAAATTTAATTTTATTGCTTTTTTTTTGTACTGCTAAAATTCTTCTGACCAGTATCTTTCAAAGGAGTCCTATGCAGTTTCTCAATATCCTCCACAACACTGCTTATTCATGACATTTAAATATCCTTGTATGTATAAAATCTTTCTAGAGTATCAGACACCTTCAAATATAAACAATGTATAAAGGAGAGCAACAATGGTGACATTTGTACCAATCAACCAAAAATTCACAAGTTATATAATATATTCTAATTTATTCCCATATCTCTACTCCAATTAGTATTTTTTCTGTTTTACTAAAAGCATTTAGTTATTAGTATAAATCCACTTATCCTATGCTCGTATAATTGGTAAATTTGTTATAGAAGATGTTTAAGAGCATATTTCTCAGTTTATCCTGGTAATGACATTACCCTGAATAGAGAGGGCTTCGTGTTAATGCTACTCATTTCCTGCCTAAAGGAAATCTAGTTCTATTTGCCAACTCCAGCTGGGAAAACCCACTGGGCCAAAATCATTAAGCCAACAAATAAGTCTGTGACCAGTTCCCCAAGATCTGTGATTGGCCCTATCTGTATCATCCTAGAGAAACACCACAGGAAGAAGTAAGCATTAAATACTGCATTTAGTTTTAAATTTGCTGGCAAACCATCCAGGTAGATTCCTGCCATTATTTTCTCCTGCAAATATCCAGCCTTAACAAGCCTCTGACATTTCAAAAGGAATATTTCTCCTGTGGATTTTGATTATACCAAGTACCGCACACATCACGTTAATCATGATAGACTGAGCAACAGCTCTCCTCATCTCTAGATGCTGAGCACTGATGTTCCAGCTTCCAAACTCAACTCCAAATGCCTCTGCTAGTTAAAATAGAGTCTTCCAAGGTAGAGACGTTCATTAAGCCCAACAATTAAAGTAGATTCTCCCTAAGATTAGGGATCCACTTAAAAACAATTAGTATGACCTTAATCTTTCAATAAATATGTGAAACTCTTGTCTTGAGAACATATGATGGAAGAAACTTCCCCATTTCTAAGGTACTGGCTCCACTCAATAGGAGTTGAACTGCCTGTATGTCATTCATATTGCTTGTTGCCATAATTATTATTTTAGCAAAAACTGCACTGTGGAAGCTCACCATGTGCTATGTGCTAATGAGAATTTACAGTACTGTCCAAAGGGACTTCCATGGCAATTATCAGAGCACCACATGGGAAAGTGGGAAGCCCTATAAAATGATCAGAATTCCAGCATTGGTCATTTGGACACACAGTCCAGGTTTGAGATGAATGACCGTCTCTTTGCCTCGGGGGACTCCCAGGCTACTGTGTAATGGTTATGGTAAAAAAAAAAGTCACCAGAGTCTCCCTTAGAGTGATAGAAGATATGTTTCCTAAAACCAGCCAATTTAACTTTGCGTACTGTGTACGTGGATCTACATGCATGGATGTTCCCTCACTTTGTTCCACCGAATATTTAGAACTCCTAATTTTCACACTCACCAGACTTCAGATGATTTTCCTGCTCCTTCCTTTTCTCTCTCCCCAAAATCTCCCTCATCTCATACAAAAATATACAACATAGGTTCGGGCTCGTTTGCTAGTGTGACTCACTTCGCCAAGGAATGATGAATCCCTGGTGAACTTCTTATTAAAACAAGCGTCGTCATCAGCGAGGCCTGCTCTAGCACCCACACTACTATAGAGCTTCCTACACCCCGGGAAGAGAGGCTGGCTCTGTTCTCCCTCATTCCTTAACTCCATTCTCCTGACAATTGCTGTTTTTATATTCTTCTGATCTAATGGCTTGAACTTTAGTGTGGTGCATCAGAATCACCTGGAGGGCTTGTTAAAATACAGATTACTTATCTCCACCCCCAGAACTTTGGATTTATTGGGGTAGAGTGGACCTGAGGATTTGCATCGGTAACAAGTTCCCGGGTGATACTGATGCTGCCGGGCCAGGAACCACACTTAGAGAACCTCTGTTTTAGGTGATGGTCCTCAGCCCTGACTGCACATTAGAACCACCTGTTGACATATTAGACAACACACATGACCAAGCTCCTTCCACAGCAGTAAATCAGAATCCCATGGGGTGGGTCCCAGGTCTTGGGCTTGTTTTAGAAGCTCCCAGGTGATTCTAATGTGTGATTCTAATGCTGCAATAACAGGAGCTGGTGCTAAACAGAGATGCAAACTGGAGTGAGATTTGAAGAGAATGTCTTGGCTCAAAACATCCTCTAGAGATTGTCTTCTATGTGAGGAATGAACACTTTAATATTTTAGGAACATTTATAATATTTCAAAAGCCGTTTCACTTAAGTATGTCTCATGTCCCCAGAATTTGTTGGTATTCAAATATTAAAGAACTATAGTAGTCAGAACAACAGAAACCTTCCATTTCTGGTTGCTGCAGTTGGATGGCTAGACATTTAATTGTGAATTTTTTTTTTTTGAGGAAGATTAGCCCTGAGCTAACATCTGCCGCTAATCCTCCTCTTTCTGCTGAGGAAGACCAGCCCTGAGCTACCATTGGTGTCCATCTTACTCTACTTTATACGTGGGACGCCTACCACAGCATGACTTGCCAAGTGGTGCCATGTCCGCACCCGGGATCTGAACCAGTGAACCCCGGGCTGCCAAAGCGGAATGTGCGAACTTAACCACTGTGCCACCAGCCCGGCCCCTAATTGTGAAATTTTTATGGCAAGATACATGTACCATTTTCTATGAGAGAATAAAACTTAGCAGGATATAAGCATAGTAAGAACTTAATAAACGCATGGAAAATGTACACATTATCAAGAGAGTAATTATCAGGAGACTAAACTGAGTAAAACTAGAGCTTCTCGATGAATGTGAACTGTAAATAAATTTGGGCTTGGAAACACATGCTCAGGTCCTGCAAATAGCCAACTGAATTAGTCATGTTTTTTCTAAGATACTTGATTTTGAATACAGACCTTGCCTGAATTTTTTTTAACACTCTGATTGTAAAAGTTAAAAGTAGTGCGCTGGATTCTCAGTCTACGAGACCACTCAGATCTGTGGGAAGTACTCGGGTGACTGTGACCTGTTTGTGGGCAGGACTTCGTTCTTTTCAGGTTTGTCTTCTAGGGGCTGAGCACAGCACTTGGCACGTAAGATACGCTCCACAAATATTTACCAAATTTAACTGGAGATTGTCACCCTATTTCAGATGAAATAAATGCATTTTGCTTTTCCTTTTAAATTTAATTTTTATTTGTAACAAAGTAATAGATGCACATATTTTAAAAGTCATGGCTCAAAACAAACAAACAAAAAAAACAGTCACTTGTTCCATCCCCCTTCTCTCCCAATTTCTGCTCTCCAGACGCAAGCATTTTCTGCTTTGTCAGCTATTTCTTCTGATATTTCTATCCATATTTGTGGTGTCAAAGTTCCTACAAAAAACTATCTTGATAGAAAATTCAGAATCTATTTTGATTTTTTAAAATAGCTGAGTTTAACATAAACTTGTCAGACAGGTGGCAACCGTCCAAATGAATTCAGTCAAATGAGTTCCCTGAGGGTGGAGTACTTAGGTTGTCTCAGGTTAGTGGTGGAGGAGTTAGCCATAGTGTGGTCTGGGCAGGGATCGTGGAGATCGGTAAACCCACGAATATCGGGGTAATTGGTTTGGTATCTGAAGGAAGGCTAGTTGAAATAGTGGGTGGTATATCCTTCCAGAGCACATGAGTCCCAACGAGCTGCTGTTAAAAGAACTCTTGGAGATATTGACACAGAAAGTGCAAAGGATGACATATTGGAAGCTGATGCAAAATTTAGAAATTAACCAAGCCATAGAAAAGACACTTGTTTCCTCTTGTAAATTCTACGAGAAGAAAGCAAGCACTATACTCTTGCTAAGTTTTGGTTTTTTACAAAGAAATAAAACACTTTAACTCTCAAACTTTCTAATGTTTTAAATTAAAATGTACTAAGTAGATACTAATTTTACTATTATGTCATTTCCCCATACATTTATAACTGACAGAGAGTTTTAATGTTTCGACAAAAAATTTTAAAGGTCATGGAACAATCACAATTTTCCCGTCAATTATTAAGATTGCTTTGCACAATTTCAGGTTGCATGGCCATTCTTACGGTCCCACACTACCGTGCAAAGCAAGGACTGCCTGTAAACAACAGTGAGAAATGCTCGTTTCCTTTTATTTCCCTATACCTGCCTGCCCTCTGCTGGAGGTGCCAAAGATTAGTGAAATTGTCCAAAGACTAGCTACACAAAGGCACTTCTCAACCTTTTATTCTGCCCTGCCCTTCACTGCCACCCTTGAGAGATGCAAATCATTCCTTTCAGAAGCAAGGATGCTCTAATTCTCAGTCGGATTAGTCATTATATCCACATTGTGGAGAAGACTCTGATGCCATTAAGTAATCACCATCACTTAACTAAATTCCCTTAATTTAATTCTGTGCTCAGAGTGTAACCTTCTGGTGCAAGCCTATTGTTGGCAGAGATATTGGAAGTTATTTAGTCCACCTGCTGGCTAATGCCAGCATAACTTAAATTTTTCCTTTTACTGCATAAATAAAATGTTTTCCTAGGCTGTCAGTGTGAGTTCAGGCATCATCATCTTTAAGCCTAGACTGCATTTTTGACATGCCAAATTTCGCCTGACATTTTCTTCTCTTGTTCAGTTTCTGCAATTGTCCTTACTGCCTGGACAATTACTCTTAGAAATGTTTAGTGCTTAAAGACGTCCCTTGTGAGTGACATAAAGAACTACATATACAGTCTTTCAGTTTCTCTCCAGAACTTCCAGATCTGGTTCCAGACTATCTGAATTCCAACTGCCTAATCTCTTCTTTTACCCCTAGTCCTACACCCCACCTTCACAGTTTACATTTCCACCTAAAGCAATACCGCTTCTATGCCCAGTGATTTCGCCCAGGCTAAATCCACAAGAAATGCTGGATAAAATTTTTGTTAAATGTGTGAATAAGATAGTATATTGCATTTCTTTAATGAAGAAACCAAGGTTAGTATCACTCAGTAATGAGAACAGGAATTGAGGTGCAGGCAAATTGTGTATGTATGAACTTAGAAGACTGCCAGGAACTCTCTTGGTTCAAGAGGAGGGGCAGATTATAGGAAATTTAGGAACAGGTACTTTTAAAATTCTTTCATCTGCCTATCATATTTTTGTGGTTAAAAGAATATATAGATGCATTTATTTACTTAAAGTATAGTCATATTGAGACAGTAAGGAAATAGGTTTAAAAGATGAAGTTAGAAGTTATCGTCTAAAAGTTCTGTGATTCTGAATTATCTTTTTTGTTAGAACTCTTGGGCAGTGGCTGGTCATTTATTTTCGGATTCCTTTGTAATAACTTCCAACAAATATACAGAGAACAGGGTAAATGAATGTTTTTATTTCCAACCTGTCAGTAGTTCACTTGTAACTTAATAGACAACGTGGCTTACCATTACACAGGTTTTTTTTTCTTGCAAGACCACAGACATCTCTGACCACAAGGAAAGTTATTATCATGTTCATTTTATATTCGGAGAAATGAAGACAAATGGAAAAGTGAAAGAAATGCTTAATTTTACAATAGATTTGGGGACAGAACACTGGGGCCATTGATTTATTTTACTTCATTAGAGCAGTGATTTTCTTTTTTCTTTTTCTGCTTGTATACTTTCTAAAATAGTTTTGAAAAACTATTGTGCCATCTCATGCATTTTTATGTTAACATCTGAAATTTTTCCTCACAAATTTAAATAGTAGCAAAGAAAGTAATCATATTGTAAATATTGACACTTTTACCAAAAACTTATTACATCACTCTTTTTACTATATACGATATAACCTAATTACCAGAGCAATTTTTTATGCACGTCTTTACTTTTAAAAACATATGAACATGCCATTTGCAACAACATGAATGGACTTTGAGGGCATTATGCTAAGTGAATAAGTCAGAGAAAGACACATACCGTATGATCTCACTTATATGTGGAATCTAAAAAAATCCCAACTCATAGATACAGAGAACAGATTGGTGGTTGCCAGAGGTGGGGGGTTGGGGGTGGGCCAAATTGGTGAAGGGCCTCAAAAGGTACAAACTTCCAGTTATAAAATAAATAAGTCCTGGGGATGTAATGTACAGCATGGCGACAACAGTTAACAATACCGTAGTGTATATTTGACAGTTGTTAGGAGAGCAGATCTTAAAAGTTCTCATCACAAGAAAAAAGATTGTAACTATGTATAGTGGCAAATGTTAACTAGACTTATTGTGGTGATTGTTTTGCAATATATAGAAATAAATCATTATCTTGTACACCTGAAACTAACATAACATTATATGTCAAGTGTATCTCAATAAAAAATATGAACAGTTTTTTTTTTTTCCCTACTTCTGCCCAAAGCCCCCCAGTACATAGTTATATATTCTAGTTGTAGGTCCTTCTGGCTCTGCTATGTGGGATGCCACCTCACCTTGGCCTGATGAGTGGTGCCATGTCTGCACCATGATCTGAACTGGTGAAACCCTGGGCCCCAGAAGTGGAGCACGAATTTAACCACTTGGCCACGGGGCCGGCCCCCAACAGTCTCTTGTTTAACATTAGGAAAATTCACATTGTTTCTGTTTCCCCTTGAACTTGTATTCCTATTTTACTTTACCCACAGAATTTTGTTCTTTATATTCGAAAGTTAAAAAAAATTAATCATCGTATCCTTTTCTGCAACATAAAATATGTATATGTTGAAATTTAAACTATATGCTTCCTGTATCAATAAAACTGTTAAAATTTTCTTCTGGCTTAAGTTATCATCACTGTTATTAGCACACTATTGAAGACAACATAAATACATTATTAAATTTTATATTTATTAAACATGATAAGTAAAATGTTGCTGGAAGTCTCTCTCTTGAAATGGATGGAGCCTTTTTCCTTTTTTAATTAGTCCATATATCAACAGATATATACTACTTATTGCTAGAATGTAACTGGATTCTGTGGGAATTGACAGCAAAAACAAATTATTGGCTATTTTCACATGTAGGGCTTAGAAAAATTGTATTAATGGCTGTTTATAGTAGAAACCACAGTCTATTCTTGGTCAGCTAATACATCTCTAATAATTACATCACAGGATACAATAAACTGGTAGAAAGTCGTTGACCAATAAGAACAAGCACCCAAGGAAATGCAACCAAGTAAAAAATGACTACAGAATTTCTGTAACTAATTATCTTTATGAAATAGTTTATTATAGATTTTCTTTTATGAGTCTGAATGAATACACAAGAAAACATAAAATACTAACTCACTGCCTATATATGTTTTGGATACTTGAAAATGTAATGTTGATCAGTGAAAATAATTGTGGGAACTTTTCTCTCTTCTTCTTTGAAATCAAGCAGCTGAGACAGACCAGCGCTTTGATCAAGGCAGCTTCCCTGTAGGCATTTCCACCAGAGGCCAGTCCCACTGCAGAGTTCCAGACGAGTGAGAGGTTTGCCTTTACTGTATGAAGTAGGGTAAAAGTGACTGGGAATGAGGAGCTGAGAAAGAGACTGGGCACAATGCCTTGGTCAAGCACACGTTCTCAGACAGATCAGATTCGAGCACAAGTAATAGGGAATTTGAGGACCTGGAAATTGATCCCCTTAAACCTATCTAACATATTCAACTCCGACAACTGTCACAGTGACACTAGTTTGAAAACCATGATAGAGATCTCTGAAACCCATAATGTATTTTAAGTTTCAACATTTTATAAAGCCCAGGGACATGAAGCCTGGCTGGGAAGTTCACCAGACTGTTCTGTGAGAGACTTTCACAGGAGCTCGAGTCACGTGACAACTGCCTTCCTCACTAAACTGCCTCCTTGCTGACTGTGCACTGAACCAGCAGGTAGGACAACACCAACGAAACATGATGGAGGACCACTCAGTGCTTCTAACACCTCTCTGCCTTTCACCACAAGTGAAAGTTTATTTCCATAAAAAAAAAAAGAAAGTTGTTATAGAGGCTGGCCTGGTGGCGCAGCAGTTAAGTTTGCGCACTCCGCTCTGGCAACCTGGGGTTTGCCAGTTGGGATCCCGGGCGCAGACCTAGCATTGTTCATCAAGCCATGCTGTGGCAGGCATCCCATATAAAACAGAGCAAGATGGGCACGGATGTAAGCTCAGGGCTAATCTTCCTCAAAAAAAAAAAAGAAAGAAAGTTGTTATATATGAACTGGCTCCCCAACAAGTAGCATAATAAAAACCAGAATGTAATGGAAAAATTCAGACAAGGTCATAATCATTTAAAAAATATACGTATTTTAAGAACAATTGAAGAGCTGGAGTTCAATTGTTAAATGAGCATTCTTTTTAACAATCTAGAGATGAAATAAATAAGACTATAATGCTATTCTTCTAAGGTATTTAATGTGTATATTACAATTTAAAAGTATCACAATTGTGATTAATAATTTTTAAGGCACTAGAGAGCATTTCATTGTGTTATAAAGATTTTTAGCCTCTCTTTTAAAATTGCCACACATTTATAAGGCACTTATAACATTTTTTGAAAAGATTCAATCCAGTGGCAAAATGACCAAAATTGACAGCCTGCTCTTGAGATCTAGGAAAATGCAGAAAGATGAATGTGTAGATGACACACTCATTAATAAGAAGGACGAACTATGTTACAAATAGGGCTTTGATTCTTAAAAGTGTTTATGTGGCCTCTACATTCACCCTCATTTTTCTCAGTCTACACCATTTCTATGTGCTTGACTCCAATATACACTTATTACTAAAGTATCTGATTAGGTTGGCCTAATCTCATTTAATAAAAAATTTATTTTCTTATTGCTAGAATTAACCCATATGTATGTGTCGAAATGTTTTTAGATTTACTTATACCTGTGATAATGTTGAATGGGTCTTTATTCACATTCACATTGACTAAATCTAAAATCCAGAGGTAAAAATAGACATTGGATAAACAGCGATTCTGAGTCCAGATAACTAAAATGATATTTCCATGTTGCTAAGAAACAGTTTCTGTTTAGTTGGAACAAAACGTTATCAATGTTTTCTGTTCCTCTCAATTCTATGAAATAATCCTTTACAATTCAATAAAATTACAACCTGGATGTGGGTTGGAGTACTTGTTTTTATTGAGGAATGCAGAGATCCCTGCCTGTGGTAGCCAGCCTCCAAGATGGCATCCAATAAGCCCCACCTCCCAATTTTCACAGCCTGTGGCATTGCCTCCCATATTGTACCAGGGTTGGTCAATAGAATATGGCAGAAATGATAGGATTTCACTTGTGAGAATAGAGTATGAAAGACATTGCGCTCTCTCTCTCTCTCTCTCTCTCTCTCGTCACTCACTCTAGGGGAAGCCCTGTTGTAACAGGCCCAAGTATTGCTGAACTAAGCCTGTGCTCCTGGGGGTGACTTTGGAAGCAAATCCTCAAGTTCAAGTTGGGCCTTGAGACGACTGAAGCCTGACCTGACTACAGCTTCACGGGCAACTCTGAGCCAGAAACACCCAGCTAAACAGCTCCCAGATTCCTGACCTGCAGAAACTAGGAGAGAATAAATGTATGTTGTTTTAAGCTGCTAAATTTTGGGGTAATTTGTTGTGCGGTAATAGATAACTAACTATTCGTGCTACCTATTGAACTTAATTCTTTAGTCTACATCTACCATTTTCAACTAGAACAGTACTTTGCCATTGAAGAAATATGCCCTAAATTGGTACTTCTTGATGGGAGTGGTTCCACCCTCTTTTCACCCAGAGGGCAACCTAGAACTTTGTGAGAGAGATTTCTCGTTGTCACAATGATTAATGGCCTCTAGTGGGTGGGAGCTAAGGGTGTTAGACATCTGCAATGTGCAAGATACTTCATTTTAAGACAGCAAAGGAAATATTATAAAATATTTTTTATAAAAAGGGAGTATTGTTCTAATAGAGTTCAGAACTACTAGTTTAAAAAGAGGACTACTTGTCATAGGGAAGGGGAAATGAAATTTGCAGATCTTTTTTTGAAATGGTCCATAATAGAAAGCTAAAAGAAGCCAGGAATTTGTCACACGGTAAGTAATTTGCTCAAAATCTTGAATATAAGAATGTAAAATTTATAATCATAAAAATGACATTTGAAATGGTATGTATTTTTTAAGAGAAGGTAGTCTTTAGTTTTAGATAATAAGATAGTTTGTGACAGGTAGAATTACATACTAATGGAAGGAAATATGGGGCTAGTGAAATACGGAGATGTCAGTTATGATCTTACTGCCAGTAGCATCCTAAACTGGGCAAATCCAAATTTGTGACAGGAGGGCAAGGCAAAAAATTACCATACCTTGATGAAGCCTTATTTGGGTACAATTTTCATTTTCCTTGGGACATAAAAGAATCTATGTTATTGCTTTGATCAAAGATTAATTTGATGTAGCTCACAAAATAATTGGAATCTATAAGATAGATTTTAGAAAAACTTAAGTCTTTATAGCATTCAGAATAATTTTTTCTTTGATGTTAAATATATTTTTAAATCAAATATGATGCAGTATATTTAGGCTGTGGAAATTAACAAACAGAAACCTCATTAAAATGGAGTCAGGAGGCCCAAACGGGAGCTCTCCTGCCCTACGTGGACAGCAGAGCCCAACAGGAAAAAGAAAGACCCTCTTCTTGACCTGCAAGAAGCTCAGCCAATGAGAGGCTGTCACAACTCAGCCAATGAGAAGCCACTATACTTCAAACTCAGTCTCCTCCAATGGACTCTTTGTTTACAATAGCCCTTCCTACTTCCTCTTCCCCTCTGTAAAAGAGTTTCTCTGCCCTTTGCTACTGGGCACTTCCACATAGCTTGCCCTGATTGCAGACTCTGAGTTGGAATCCTTTGCCGATCCTGAATAAACGCATCCTTTGCTGGAGGAATAACTGGCTGTTTATCTGTTTAGGTCAACAAGGCTTATAGGATTTTCAGCAAACTCTTAGAACATGTCATATGAATTAGTATTGTCGGGAGTGATCGCACTTGGGTGGATAAGGCAAGTTTTCATAGGGAGGGGCCCTAGGGAAGGGCAAGGGATATTCTGGACCAAAATACAATTGACCATAAATACCATCTTTTTGTAAGGCAGTATACTAGAAGACTGAAAAAGTAAGGCAGAGTACCTGTCCTAATCTATTGTATCTTTATATGTAGTCATTTATTATTTTGTAAGTCAAGTATTTATATACAATAAAGATGACCTTTTTTTAGTGTACAGCTCCATAGATTTGGACAAAAGCATAAAGTTGTATGACTACCACTATATTTGAGATATTGAACAAGTCCATCACCCCAAAAATTCCTTTTGTAGTTAAGACATTCATCTACCCCCAGCTCTTAGCAATCTCTGATCCGTTTTCTGTCTTTATAGTTTGGCCTTTTCCAGAATGTCCTATAAATGGAATCATACAGTATGTAGCTCTTCTAGCGTTTCTCCTTTTACTTAGCATAATGCATTTGAGAATAATCCAAGTTGCTGGATCTATCAGCAGTTTGTTCTTTTAATGCTGAGGAATATTCTATTGTATGGATATACCATACTTGGTTATCCGTTCACCAGTTGAAAGACAGTTGGGCTGTTTCCAGCTTTTGGTGATTATGAATAAAGTCACTATAATACTCACATACTGGTTTTTGAGTGAAATAAGTTTATATTTCTCTTGGGTAAACACTTAGGAGAGGATGGCAAGATCATATTGCAAGTGTATATTTAACTTTATCAAAAACTGCCAACTATACTATAAAGTGACTGTGTCATTTTGTATTCTCATCAGCAAGGTATAAGAGCTCCAGTTGCTCAACATTCTGGTCAGTATGTGGAATAGTCAGTCTTTCTAAGTTTAGACATCCCGATAAGTGTGTAGTAGTATCTCAGTGGGTTTTAATTTGGTGTCATATGTAAGAAATCTTTGTTTATCTCTGTTGTCATCTTGCTTTATTTCCAGAATTTCCATTAGGTGTTTTCTTATAGTTTCCATCTCTCTTCTGAAATTCCATATCAGTTCATGCATATTGTCTACTTTTTCCACTAGAACCTTTGGCATATTAATAAAACATTTTAAGTTACCTGTCTGATAATTCCAGTGTCTGAGTCATCTCTTGGTCTGTTCTGTTGATTGCTTTATGTCATGACAATGGGTTGCTTTTCCTTGTCTTCTTATTTGTCTCAGCATTTTTGATTGAACACCACACATTTTGTGTAGGACACTAGGGACTGAGATGTATGGCATTTATGCCTAGAAATGGGCATGGTTCTTTTTATGCTAGATTCTGTGTATGGAGTTGAGTTAATCTAGTTAGCAGGGGGGCTGGCTTTGTTTTTGCTGTGGTTTGTTTCAGTGGACCACTGGCTTCAAAGTCCTGTAGCAATAACTTGTACTTAGGTTGGGGGTGGGTACCAGGGTTTTTTTCTCAATCTTCCTGCTTTACCCTCAACTTTCAGCCTTCCTTATATACTGTACCACAGAAGGGGCTCTCTCCAGACTCTTGCCCATCCTCAAGGAGTATACTGCTATTGCTTGTTACTCAGTGTTACTGGATGTTATCATGTTCCATCCTTGGTCTTATATTCCTGAGCTCAAGGGTAGGGTTCATAAGTGATCCTACGTCTCCTTCCCATGGCAGCCAAACTGTTGTGTATCTTTGATGAGTGTTGTATGGGACTTTCGTGCATCTGCCCAGTGGTAGGAGACTTCTGATGATATTGGCATAGGATTCTGAGCCCAGGACGGTGCCCTGACTCTCCAACAATGATAGGGTTTCTTTCCTCTCCCCTTTCCCCCACCTGCAGTGAGTCTTCGCCCTGCCCTGGGAGTGCAGAGTTTCTTCCCCTCCCCCGGTAGCTTGAGGCATTTATTCCCTAGGGAAGCATCTAATTGGGGTTTTGTGACTTTCCCACAGCAACTGTCCTCCCTTCCTTCAGGCCTGCACCTCTGAGGAAGACTCCTTCTGGTCCCTTGCCCTGACCACAATCATTCTTATGAGCACCCAGTGGAGGTCTGTGGAGAAGAGCTTGTGAGCCAAATGTGAATTCCCTGTGTATCTATCTGTGGCTCCCAGAGGTTCTATACTGTCACATTAGCTCAAAGTCAGACTTTTGAAATTTGTTAGAAGTTTTAGCTGAATTCTTCTTACTTATTCACATGGCAACTGGCGTCTCTTCTTCCTGTGCTCTGCTAAAGGTGAGCCAGAGCTCACGTTCTATGTTCTTAGAGAGGCCTTTGATTTCAGGCTACCTGTTGCCCTATGGCCTCAGCTATCTGATGGGTTCAAAAAAAATTATGATTTTGTATTTTATCTGTAGTTTTTCTTATTTCTAGGTTGGGAGTTATGTTCTTATCTGCTTTCCACACCCGAGGTATAAATGGAACTCTTCCTGTATCTTTAAAGATATCCTAGAGACACTAAAATTCCACACATTTTTCAGTAATGCATTACACAATTAATAATTTTTATTATCATCAATTTCACCTTTACATTTGACTGGGTCACAGACCAGCTGGGAATATGAAAAGGCTAAGACAAATATTACGCCTGGTATCCTGCTAGGTGCACTCTAGTGCTGTCATCATTCCTCTGTCCCACAAGAAGCCATGGAGTTTCAAGGAAAAGTCCCTCTTTCTGGGCAGAGAGGGCTGGCTGACCACTAAACATTTATGGTGCCTTCTAGAGTAGAGTTTCACTGGAAGAGTTTGTGCTGCCATGACCTACACTTCCCAGCCCAACTTGTAGTTAGGTACAGCCGTGTAACTGTCTTCTAGCCGATAGAAAATGGCAGAATTGTTGTGAGCCACGTTTAGGCTTGACCCACACGGTGCTCCTCCATGCTCTTTTCCCTACACCAGCTGGATGCAAATGTCCACAGTGATCTGGGAAATCAAGTGTTTAAGATGGCAGAGCCTCCATCAGCCTGAATCCTTAATAGCTGCATGGAATGGAGCTCACCCATTCACATCCTGCCCCTCCACCACCCCAATCCAAGTTGGCTTGTTTCATTTCATGAACCAACTTGGATCATTTCATGAACAAGAAATGAACTGCTATTGTGTTTGATCTATTATATAGACTGAGGTCAATTTGCGACAGCAAATAGCCAACCCTAACTAATACACTCTCCTTTCCTTCCCTTGACAAATCACCTGGTCAACATAACCTGATTATGAGATTTTTACCAAGTTTGTCAATTATCTGTAGGTCAATCATAAGAAAAGCTGTTCTAGACCCTTGCCATTCATGTGCAGGTGAACTTGAGAAGCTAAAAACGAGATGAGATTTGGAAAAATATTCTTTTTTCAACTAAGTGCTGTAAAAATTCCATCTGATGTATTAACTCTGAATTATTATTAGTGGCTGCCTGTAGTGCTGCGTTGGGAAACTTTCTGAGGCAGCATCGAGGTTAATAGAAATGAACACTGTGATTAATTAGCAATATCTGTAGTGGGCAAGTGAGCAAGAGTGATGGCATGGGTTCAAAAAACTTCGTTATCCCTGGGGTTAAGCCAGTGCCCTTGGATGTGTTCAGTAAGCCTTTGCTAGAAATACAACCCAGATCTGTAAGTCCAGTCAGAGGACTTACCATTAAGGCAACATCTTTGCTGTGGCTCTTATTTATATAAATTGGTATGATTTACTGGCAGCCATAACAGGCCAAGTTATAAATGAAACTTAGTCTTCCCTCTGCCTAGATTCCATTGTTTACTTCAGAAATCAGGTATTTTTAGGACTCAAATGTTCTAGTAAAACAATCTGAAGGCACATATACTGCCCCCTGAGCAGTGGCTGAGCAGATGATTCTATCCTCCAAGATTGCAACCTGGTATCTTTAAATCTATGACCAACAGACTCCCTGTTTGGCTTACAGACCAGCTGGACAAACACAAGGAAACAGAATATGAAACATTCCTTTGATACAGACAAGCTGTATGTAGGTGGTTAAAAAGCAGACAGACCTCTCCTTTTGGCTGTGGGAATTAGTTTACTTAGATAATCAAGTGCTGCGCAATGATGTTTCAGTCAACAACAAACTGTATATATAGTGGTGGTCCATAAGATTAGTACCATATAGCGTAGGTGTGTAGTAGGCTATACCATCTAGGTTTGTGTAAGTACACTCTATGATGTTCGAACAATGACGAAATCGCCTGATGATGCATTTCTCAGAACGCATCTCTGTCGCTAAGCAACGAATTACTGTAGTGGCTCTCAAGTGCTTGGATTCCTTAAGCTACATGTTCTTAGTTACTATTCTCTAGATGAGAAAACGATGAAGTTCAGATACACATCCCTGATGCAGCTAATACTGCACCTGAACAAAATCTCAGCTTAATCTTTTCAACAAACACATTAAAGATTTTCTGTTTTCACAGGACGTGGGAAATAAGATCCACACAAAATAAGATCAATGAGTTAGCCAAGAAATTCAAGTCATTTCTAATCATGAGGAATAAGTCAGACACATCTAAATTGAAGGATATTCTGCAAAATAACTGGCTTAGAGTCTTAAAAAAAGTCAATGTCATGAAAGAATTTTTTAAAAACCCGAAACACTGTTGAGGAGTTATTTTAGTCCAAAAGAGACTAAAGAGGCATAAGAACTAAATGCGATGTGTGGTCTTCGATTGAATCTTCCATAAAACACAAGTAAACAAGCGAAACACAAAAACGATTTTTTGGTCTACTGGAGAAATTTGAATATAAGCTTTATATTAAATAATCATAGGATTATATCAATGTTAAATTTCTTGAGTGTGATAATTATAGAAGGTAGAAGAATGTCGTTGTTCTTAGAAGATATGTGCTACAGTGTTTAAGGCCATGGTGTCAAAATGTCTGCCACTTCTCTCAAAGGGTTCAGAAAAAAAATGTATGTGTGTCTTGTACATAGAGAAAACAAATGTGGCAACAGTCGGTGAATCCAGGGGGAGGACACACAGGCATTTGTTGTTCTTGTCTTACAAATTTTCTTTAGGTCTACAAATTTTCAAATTAAAAAGTTGAGGAAAATAAATGAATTGAGAAAAAATTAAGATAATCTATGTTTTATTTTTATTTTATCAAATTCAATGTCTAAGGTAGGGACGGCAATTGGTAATTTTAGATGTTTTAAATTACAAAAATATACAGGAAATGTGGGAAGTGTGGGCGGGAATTACCCTATCATTTCTAACATAGATATTACACTTTTCCTTTCATAAATAACATTACATTGTAATAATTTTCATCTCATTTTCCACTTAATGTTATGCCCTTAGCATTTCCTATAATATTATATTTTAAGCTCTCATAATGACTACTTTTAATGATTTCTTGGTATGCTTTAGAGGTAGTATGTATTTTCTTTAACAATTCCACAATTAAGATTTCTAATAAATAACGTTTCAGTGAGCATCTTTGTCTGTAGCTTTTTCCATATTGTGGATTCTAATCTTGGTATAGATTTCCACAGGTGAGGTTGCTGGATCAAATGACCATTTATGGAGAACCAGAAACACTCTGTCATGACTCTTTTAAACTGCTAGTGAGGTCGTTGGAGCTTAATAAAAGTGAGCCATTTCAAAGTTGAGCCTGAATATTTTTAGATTGCTAACACCCTTTCCTTGCCCCATCTCCCACAACTAATTGTGGGACCTTGGGTCTCTCTTTGCCACCATCTATTCCTTTAGAGGAGTTTTTTCAAACTAAGATCCTGGGCACCAAGAGGTCAGTGAGAGTGGTAGAGGGGCCTTCAAGTCTTTTATTATTTCACCAGCCCAACAAAAAATCATATATTTACTCACAATGAGGCTCAGATGAGTGAGCTCAGAAGTGCAGTCACTGGCCCCAATTGAGCCTTGCTATGACTACAACCCCAGCCAGCAACGCATCTGCAACGGGAGACCTTGAGCCAGAACCCAGCTAAGCTGCTCCCAGCTTTCTGCCCCTCAGAGACTGAGTGAGATAACAAATGTTTGCTGTTTCTAGCTGTCAAGTTTTACAGTAATTTGTTATGCAGCAATAGATACTAATACAGATTTTGGAAATGATATGTGACTTTAACAAAAGCATGAAATGAGGATGAAAGACTTGAACAAGTATGTCATAAAAGAAGATATCTAAGTGATCAATGAGCATATGAAAAGGAGCTCATCATTAGTTGTTAGGAAAAAGCATATTAAAACCACAGTGAAATACGACCACACACATCAGAGAGGCTAAAATTAAAAAGGTTAATTCCAAGTGTTGACGAGGATGTGGAGTAGCAGACTCCCATGATAGCTGGTGGGAGAATAAAATGGTGCAACCAGGGGCCGGCCTGGTGGTGGAGCAGTTAAGTGCACACGTTCCTCTTTGGTGGCCTGGGGTTCTCCGGTTCCGGGTGCGGACATGGCACCACTTGTCAAGCCATGCTGTGGCAGGTGTCCCATATATAAAGTAGAGGAAGATGGGCATGGATGTTAGCTCAGGGCCAGTCTTCCTCAGAAAAAAGAGGAGGATTGGCAGATGTTAGCTCAGGGCTAATCTTCCTCGGAAAAAAAAAAAAATGGTGCAACCACTTTGTAAAACTAATAAAGTTAACATAATCCTACCCCTATTGACCCAGAAAATACACTCCTAGATTTATACGAGGAGAAATAATTGCACATGTCCAAAATAGGAAGAGCACATAAATGTTCTCAGTAGCCTCATTTGTTACAGATCCAAACTGCAAATAACCCAAATATTTATCAGCAGGAGAATGAATAACAAATAGTGATATAGCCAGGCAATGGAATTCCACTCAGCAATAAAAATAGGTGAAGTATATATAGCAACTTGAATGAATTTCAAAAACATTATTCCAGGCAAAGGGTAGTATAATAGTATATGGTTCCAGTTATATGATATTCAAACGCAGGTAAAACAAGTCTATAGTGATAAAAGTGAGCGTAGTCGTTACCTCAGGGTGGGTAAGTTGTCTTGACTGGAAGGTAGGAGTTAAGTCTCTGAGGTGAAAGAAATATCCCATATTTTGATCTGGATGGTGGTCACGTTAAGCTATACATGTGTTTCTGACTCCGTTCTGGAGGCTATAACAAAATACCAGAGAGTGGGTAGCTTATAGACAACAGCAATTTATTTCTCACAGTTCTGGAGGCTGGAAGTCTGAGATCAGAGTGAGCATGGTGAGCACCCTCTTCCTGGCAGCAAGCTTCTTGTCATATTCTCACTGGGCAGAAGTATGCAAGGGCGCTCTTTTGGACCTCTCTCATCAAGGCCTGAATCGTGAAAGATCCACCCTAGTGACCCAATCACCTCCTAATACCATCATCTTGGGGGGTAGCTTCTAACACATGAATTTTGGGAGACACATTCAGACCATAGCAACATTTTTTCAAAAATTCACAAAACCATGGTTCATTTTACTACTATATGTCAATTACATCTCAATAATGTATTGTTAAAAAAATCCCAAAGTCCTTTCTATGGCTGTAAGGCCCTAGGGATCGTGTCTTTGGCTCCTCTGGGACTTCACCTCTCAACACTCTTCCCCTCATTCACTCCTCAAAAACACAGGCTTCTTTCTTATTTCTCTAACACATTAAACATGCTACCACCTCAGGGCATTTGCATCGACTCCTGCCTCTGTCTGTAATCTCTGTCCTCAAATATCATCCTTCACTTTATTCGGGTCTTTGGTTGTCACAGTCACTGTTCTCTGGAGAAGAGGGCCTCAGGCAAGGACTATTGGCGCTTTGTTTGGGAGACGATCCATCACAGCGGGTCCTTCGGTGTGCTAGTTTCCTAGGGCTGCTGTAACAAGGTACCACACGCTGGGCCACTCAAAACAATAGAAACGTATTGTCTCACAGTTCCGGAGCCTAAAAGTCCAAAATCAAGGTGTTGGCAGTGCTGTGCTCCCTCTGAAACCTGTAGGGGAGAGCCTTCCTTGCCTCTTCGAGCTTCTGGGGTTTGCTGGCAATTTTTCACGTTCCTTGGTTTGTGGAGGCATCTCTCCAGTCTCTGCCTCTGTCGTCACATGGTCGTCTTCTCCTTGTGTCCTTTCTTCTTATAAAGGCACTAGTTGTATCAGTTCAGGGCCCACCCTATGACCTCGTCTTAACTTGATTACATCTGCAAAGCCCCTATTTCCAAATAACGTCATGTTCACAGGTACCAGGGTTAAGACTTCAACAAATCTTTTTGGGGAACACAATCCAACCCATAGCAGTAAGCACACAGACTTGGTCACACAGGTTGAGTCCAGACAGGTGGTATGGAGAAAGCGTGCACCAGAACAGTCCATCAGAGGGAGAAAGGGGGAGGAAGTTTATTTGCCCAGTATCCTGTAATCGCTTGCCCCCTACTGGTCAATGTTTATTCAGGGGAATTAAATCCTCTGCATTTCTGGATTGCATCCTTCTGTCCCACTGGCAGCTGCTCAGGAAACAAGGCCCTGCCGTTTGGCATTTCAGTGGAGTTTGGGGAGAGATGTGGGGAGAGGGGTCCGATATTCTGGACCTGTGGCTGATGAGCCTCAGGCAAGGAACCCTCAGGGGTCTGCATGGAGTCCCTTAGCTGCTGTGGCAGGCGAGGAGGAGCAAGTGGTAGAGGATGAGACAGGTGTGTAGAGGGGTCCCATGCTCTGCTCAAATGGTACCTTATCAGGGGGCCTTCTCTGACTACTTTACACCAAACAGACTACCCCTCTCCCTCTCCGTAGTCCCTTATTCTGTTTACTTGTTCTCCATAGCATTTATCTCCCCCTGACATACGATGTATTTGCTCATCTCTCCTTTTACCCACTGCAACTACATTCCATGCAAGTAGAAAATTTTCTGTTTGTTCTCTGCTCCTTCCTCAGTGCCTAGCACAGTCCCCGGCACACTGTAGGAGCTCTATAAATATTTATTGAATTGAATGACTAGATGAATTAATAATGGGTGTAAAGAATGAAAAAGGCCTATCTCTACAGCCAGTGTGTGTGTGTGTGTGTGTGTGTGTGTGTGTGTGGGCGGTAGCTGAGTGGGTGGCAGTGGGGTTATCTCAGGCACACACAGGCCTGTCATAACCAGGTCAGGGCCTAGGCCCACCTGAAGGGAAGGCTCCACTTCCAGGGTTTAAATTGTGCAGCTCCCGGAGAAGGCGAGGAGCGGCCAGAATTAGGGTTGTGATGCCCTCTGGGTCATCAGGCAGAGGAGAGAGCTGACAGAGCAGGACTCTCCCTCCCGTGAACTTAGAGGGCTGAGACGTGTGGTCCTCTTTACCCGGCACAATCACAGCGGGTAAAGAATCCTGTTTTCGCTTCTTGACCTCTTTCTAAGCCTCCTCAGTTATTTTTTTGCCTCTGGAATGGAACTAGTACTTCTAATCTAGAAACGCTAGTAAACGTACCTTCTTTAGTAGTGCGGCACTGCCAAATTTTTTATGTGAAAATTGGTGCTACCTCATCAAAAGAGCTCAACTCCTTATTACTTTATTGCTCAATCGAGATTTTCTATCAGTCTCATTCGAAGCAACAATTGTCTGTTTTATTTCTTCCACGTTCTGCGTGATCTTGGTTTAATACAATCAATAAGATTTTTAGTCACGTTCTCTCCATTCTGTGCTTATTTTTCTGTGGAATCCACTATAGAAAGTAATCTATGTTTGAAATATGTAGGAGCCCATATTGGATTACAGATGCAAAGGAAATTGTGAAAAATGCTAGATAACTGTAATTCACTCGAAATTGTTTTTATGGTAATTTTCTCTATTAATGGGGAAAATGTGAATAATAACACAGGTAGAGATTTTCTGAGTTGAGTGATATATTGTGCTTCTCTCACACAATATCAAAAAGCAATGGCAGCTTGTTATTTCACCAAAATAGATATACTCCACTAGAAAACAGGCCTAAGATTAATACAGTGACATGGCGCCATTTCCCCACACCCAATTATTTACCCGAGTTCAGTACTGCCCCTTTTCCAACTCAACTTGAAGAAGTGGCGCACAAGACACTTTCACACAAGGCAGCTTTCGTCTCAGTAACCTGGTTAATCCGCCTGCCTAGTTTGGATCAGAGTGATTTGCATATCAATGATTTTCACCATTCTTAGTTCTGAAGCCGGGTACCTGAGGGTTACTGCAGATAGTCAATAAGGACATGGCTGCCTTTTGACCTTGTTCCCAGCACAGACGTAGTTGAGTCCTGTCAATTTGCTGTTTTCTTGTTTAGCTTGAGGGGTGACTCATGCGGAGGAACTGTGAGTTTGTTTTGCAGAAGACAGAGAATGCCTTTGGGGAGCTTGCGATCATCAGATGCCCAGCCCCCAGCAGCCATCGCAGATTGCCCAGGGGCTTATCAAGAGTGATCCTTTTGTTTCTCCAAAGCTCCTCCTGCCAAGCCCCTTAGCTCTATAAAATCCCCCTGCTTTTTGCTCTCTTTAAGGCGGATTTGAGAGAATCGATGCTCCCGCCTTCTTGTCTTGGCAACTTGAATGGGGCCTTTCTCCATCTCCAAGCACCGATGTCTCAGTGTTTGGCTTGTTGCGCATGGGGCACATGAACCTGAGATTAAGAGGTTCAGTATCAGTTCCAGAGGAATTGTCCCTTCTGGAAAGGTGGCCAGGTGGAGCATTTAAGCTCTTTCACAGCCAAAAATCCCGAGGCAGGGAGTTCATATGTTAATGAACTAACGCAAGTAACCACCAGCGTTCTTTATAGAGGTCAGTATGCTTCTCTAAAATACAATTTTACTTCTGGAGCAAAACATTTTTCTTTTCTTTTAGGATTTGCTTCCATAATGAAATCATAAATTTTAACTCTGAATAATTTTTGAGAGGTTCATTTTAGCTAAGCCTCTCGACTGTATACTGTAATGTACCTTTCTGCAAAACAAGGCACTGTAACTGCACATGGCTTCTTTACAAGGAGTGTAAAAACCGATGACAAGCTTTTACACTAATTGTTTATGAATCTAGGACTTGGAAGGCAGTTACTAGATAATCCAAAAATCTGTTTTTTTCTTGCTTTCATGATATTTTGTTGTTCACTTTAATTTCAGTGCCCCAAAATTGGATTTATGTAAAGAGCAATTAAAACTACATAGCGAATTCCTCTGCAATTGGCTTTTACATGCTGAAATGATACAAATACCAAAAACAAACAAGTCTGCGTCTAAAACTCACAAAGAAATGTAATAATACCTAACTTAGGAATGTAAATATTGAGGTTCTAAATACGGGTCACTTGTGACTTTGCCTTATTGATAAAATTTTAAAAAAACAATATTTATGTTACTATAAACAAAATTTGAGCAACTCTCCTATCGATGCTTATAGTGGTTTTAAGATTTTAACCCAAACATACTCCCTCCAAATTGACAATCTTCAAAGTACTAAATCAAAACCGCAAAGTTTATTATAACCCACAAATTGGGGCTTTACTGATCAGATATTTTTAATTATGCATTTCTTCTTTAGAAAGCTCAAGGGACCACATGCGCTGTACTTTCCTAATGAGTGTAGGATTCCTTACAACTCCCAGGGGAATAGCCCTGCTTAGAGAAAAGGCAATTGTCTTGGTTGAGTAGGAATTAATGTCGAAGGTATGGAAAAGGAAGTTGACTTGATTCTGTTTTCACTAGCCTGTCACAGATGCTAAATTCAAGTTTCATCTGAGGCACCAAAATAGAATAGATCCGATTCCAAGAGAGGTGCCAAGATGCAGACTTTCAATCAAAATACCAAAGACCAGTTTCATGAGTCTAAAACTCCTCACCCAAAGGAGGAAACACAAGTGTCTAAGAAGTGGGAACCAAGGTAAGATTTAGTGAGGAGCACTTTCTTGGGGAGAGCTGCACTGTGATTCTCCCTACCAAGGGCAGGGAGGGAGGGCTTCAATGCGCCACTCAGCCAACAGTCATCCATAGATGGGGCGCAGGGAATTGATGTCCAACTCCAGCCCTGGAATCTAAAGAACAGGTGAGAGGAACTGGAGAGCTCTGGCAGTGAGGAGAAGTGGTGTTGTTAGGATTGTTCTGCACTCTCAGTTTGTTGGAGCAAAGTAGGCTCAAGTGTTCCTATGGACCGGATGCGGGACACACAGGAGAGAACCATCTTTCAGTCCCTTTAAGTCTTGCTCAAGAAGACAGCTGGGGTGTGGGTGGAGGATAAACTGGGACTCCTAACAGAAGGAGGCAGTTTGGAGGGGCCCCACGAAAGCCAGGGCTGAATGGGGAGCAGGTAACCAAAAGAGTGGCACCTGCCCATGTTGAAGGGCTGGCAGGGAGGCTGCCCAAGAACACAGGAAAGAGCTGTCTCGACACCTTCGCCAGGCCTGGAAAGTGTGACACCATCTTACAACTGTCCCAGCCAAGTAATAACTTTCCTGCCCTCATTTTCTTTCCTCCTTTCTCACCTCCTCTGATCCTGGAAGGGTAAAACCCAGCAGGTATTAAGTAGGGGCAGAGATGAGCAAGGAAAAGAAAAGCTGACTGCATCCTCTTTCCTAAAGACTGGAGACCTGCCTGTGACCAGCTCTAGGTGGGGGAGGAGGAGAGAACACTTATCTTTGAATAAAGATTGAAGTACTTAGTAATATATTGGTTTGGACACTCTAATAGAAAGATGCTAGTGCTTTCTATTGCCTATAAGTGACCCCAAAAAAGCCATATCCAGTGGCAGGGGTAGAGTTACCCCCACTGAGCAAGTTTAAAGAGACAGGGAGAGAAAATATTAAAATTGCTTTTATAACTTTACCCTGGAAGTATGCTTCCTCAATGAATTGGTCCTATCACAGCAGGAGTAGTAGATGTGTTTCTATAACCCATCTTTCATGAGGTACCTAAAACATGGTGAATCAGAATCTCCCCACACACGGATAGGAGTGCATGCCCAGTCTATGGTGGAATTCCCAGAGATGGGAAAAGAGCAGGGCCCTCTCCTACGTCTATCACCGCGCTGTTGATCTGCATATTGCAATAACTACCCAGCTCTCATATGAAGAATGACAGAGCTAGCCATAGAGTGAATGGAGAAAAGATTGTGAGAACAAGTCTAAAATAGCCCCTGGAAAGCTTTCATATTTCTCAGGCAGGCAGACTCATCCCTTGTATCCCACACAGTCGGAACTTGCCATTTACAGATGCTGATGCCCTTCAGTATAAAGTGATCTCAATTGACTGTCACCGGATCCCTGTGAAATGCAGAGGGCAGATACTATTTATCTGCCTCATACAGAGAATAGTAATAACAACAATAACAAGAGTTACGGAGCACACACTATGTGCCTGGCACTTAGGCTGAATGTCCTACAAGTATCGTATTCATATATAATGCCATGAATTTCTCCACTTTACAGATGATGAAACAGGGTCTTAGGCTAAGTAATTCATTTAAAGTCAAACAATAGAAGATGCAGCTGCAATGTGAACTCAGTTGTCTGTCTCCAAATTCCTAACTTCCAGGCTCTGCCCAGATGAACAAAGTAGAATTCAGACATTAAGTAACTCACTCAGGGTTCTACAATTAGTAATAATTGACATAGACTGGGTCTTGTAACTTCTTGTCCTCATCTCATTAGAGATCTTTAGTGGAAATCTTAAACTCTGTCACAGAGTGAGAATTCACTAAACTATAGGAAGAAGATTAAGTAGAAATATTTTTGCCAAGGAAAAAAATAGGCCTCCAAAGATAGTTTACTATAGTTAGTAACACTGTATTAAATATTCGAAAGTTACTAAGAGAGTAGATCTTAAAAGTTCTTATCACAAGAAAAAGAATTTTGTAACTGTATGGTGATGAGTGTTAACTAGACTCATTGTGGTGATCATTTTGCAACAGTATATACAAATATTGTATGTTGTACATCTGAAACCAACATAATGTTATATATCAATTATATCTCAGTAAGAAAAAGACTTTAATTATATCCATACATTAGAATATTTTGTAGCTAGTAAGAATTTTTAATGAGGATTTAAAAAAACATGCAAAGCATTTTTCCATTGCAAGTAGAAAAAGTAGCTCACAAAATGTTGATGTTTTCAAGTCTGTATGCATATAAGTATCCATATACATGTATATACAATTGAATGTAAGTAGCTAGTTATATGCATGTGCTTATGGGGGTATGTGTGATTGCATCTTTTTATTTATTTATTTATTTATTTTGTGAGGAAGATTGGCCCTGAGCTAACATCTGTTGCCAATCTTCCTCTTTTTGCTTGAGGAAGATTGTCGCTGAGCTAATATCTGTTCCAATCTTCCTCCATTTTATGTGGGATGCCACCACAGCATGGCTTGACAAGCGCTGCTAGGTCCACACCCAGGATCCAAACCTGTAAACCCTGGGCCACCAAAGCGGAGCACACGAACTTAAACACTATGCCACTGAGCTGGCCCCCTTGAGTGTATCTTTTTAAAATAGAAAAGTTCAGAATGAAATGCACTAAAGTATTAGCAATGTTATTGCTAGGTGGTGGAATTATGGTAATTTAAATTTTTTTCCTATACTTATATTTCCCCCAAAAGATCAGCACATGTTCTTTTTGTTCCCTATCAAACAGATTTATTTATTTTTATTCTTTACTTTTTGAGAATTATGTAAATTTTGACAGAGATATAATTTGCAGACCACAAAATTCACTCGTTGTAAATATACCATTAGATGATTGTTATTCAATTTACAGAGTTGTGCTTCCATTATTACAATCCAATTTTAGAACATTTCCATCACTTGAAAAAGATTCCTTGAGCCCATTTCTAGTTGCTGTCCATTCCCACTCCCCAGATGTAGGCAATCCCTAATCTTTCTGTCTCTATAGATTTGCCTTTCCTGGACATTCATATAAAGGAAATCACCCAATATGTGGTCTTTTTTGGTCTGGCTTGATTTATGTTCTTTCAAAGAAAGAAAAAGAATAACTATTCATGGTTCTTTGCCTTTCCCATCAAAACCAAACAAAATCCCTATTTTCTTCCTCTTCATAATAAAATTCCTCTCTTCTTCCTCTCCATAACAGGATAACCATCAACAGCTCCCCCTTTGCTTCTGTAGTTCTTGACCAACAACCGAATCCCTTTCAGACCACAGGAATAATTTGTAGAGTAGAAAGTTATTCCTGACATTTCAAGGATCTCTTCTATCCTTCCTCCTCACAAGTTTCCCTATTTTTACATAAAAAAAAACAAATTTACAACTGTTTTGTTCTTATCATTCGGGCTGCCATTTTTGACAAGCATTCTCCTCTCCTTTTATTGACAACCAGTGACACCATCTCTGAGGTGCAAGAGCTTTGGAATCAGATAAACCTGAAGCCAGTTCAGGGCCCCGGCCCCCCTCCAGTAGCTGTGCTCTCCTGAGCAAGGTGTCCACCCCTCCCGAGGCCCAGTGTCCTAGTGAGGATCTGGAGTTACTGGAACCTACCTTCAGGGTTGGATGAGGAATTGTGTGTGCTCTGGGTAAGCTAATGATTGTTGGCGTTCCTTCGAAAGGACCTTCTTTAAAAAAATTTTCAACTTCTATTTAGAGGAAAAGCAGAGCTCCCACATAGCAAAACAAAAGCCTTGCAGTCCGTTAGACAGACAGTCCTTCAAATGCACGTTAGACTCCTTGGGGTCTCACTCGCACCCCAAGCAGCTCATTCGTGTCTTCCTTCCAACCCAATCCACACTCTCCCTGAACGTACTGATAAACGTAATTTTCTCTGTTTCATTACAGCTTCAAAGATATTTGTCCCTCCTTGTGGAGCAGTGCCCTGGACATGTGTCTTTCCGGCTCTGCTTCACAGAATGTTCTGAAGAGTAAATGAGATAACACATGTAGAGAACTCTGCACAACGTCTGACACTCAGGGGATGTTGAATAAATGGTGACTATTAATAGTATCACAGCCAAAAACTATGGCAACTCTGAGCCTCTGTGTAATGATAAGTCACGTGCAGTCCTTTTTTCTTCTAACTCCTTACTTGTAAGCATTCTCTGCGTAAAGGCATTTCGAGAAAGCATTTGGTGACCCTGAAACATTCTCAAGAGCTCTCTGATGCCTTTATAAATAAATCTTTTTTTCTTTTTCTTCTCCCCAAAGCCCACCAGTACATAGTTGTGTATTCTAATTGTGAGTGCCTCTGGTTGTGCTATGTGGGACGCTGCCTCAGCATGGCCTGATGAGCGGTGCCACATCTGCAGTCAGGACCGAACTGGTGAAACCCCGGGCTGCCCAAGTGGAGTGAGCGAACTTAACCAGTCAGCCACCGGGCGGGCCCAATAAATAAATCTTAATAAATATAGGAAATTCATTTCGCCCTCATACCTCTACCATAAAAAAATAACAAGGTAAACACCTTTGGTAATCTTTGTACAGTGTAACATTTTAAGTGTTATTTACCTGAAACATGACAGGAATTAACAGGATGGAGGTCAACTGGGGGACAAGCACTGAGTAGGGAGGTGTTGCCGAGGGAACAAGGGAACGGTGGCAGGTCTGAAACCAGATCCTGGCATTCGAGCAGAGGGGACGAGGCAAGTTCTTTGGAGGACTTTTATTAGGATAAAAGCATGCCAGAGTGCACCTGCTGTTTCATTCTCTCCAGTCTCCTTGAACCTCCTCTGAGCAGGGGAGTGAGGGGAGGGCAGGAGAGAAAAAAAGCAAAGTAAGGAAAGCAATGCTGTGTTTCTTTCCCTATTGTCTACCCCTAAATGCACACCATAAATATCAAAACAGTGCTTGGTAGTAGTCCAAAAGATTTAACTTGTCCTCAAATTCCTAAACAACCATCAGAGCATAATTTGATTTTCGGCAGTGTAACTGAACAACTTCTGGACTTAACATTTATCGTGAACACTTACAAGGGACAGGCCATAGTGACAACCCATTCAACACTCCAGCCGTGGAGAAAGTGGTGTGTGGGATCAACCAACCAAGTTAACCCAAGAGTCTTGGGATCTTGCCCAGCACTCCCCAAACCTTAGTTCTGTTTGTGGCCTCACTGCTTCCCCTTCTTAATTGTGTTTCTTTTCATCATGCAAATAATGGAAGCCCAAGCAGGTCCAAGGTTCAAGGCCAGAGACTTCAGTTTGTCATTCCCTCAGTTACCTCTGGTCACCATTCTGGCCCACTGGCCTCCCCTCCCTGCCTTCAACCATGCCTGCACTACCTCTCCATTCCATCCCAGCCCTTCTCACCCTCCAGGAGAACTGTCCCCTGGATTCCACACCGAAAGACCACTGTGGGCCTTCCCAGCCCAAGCCATGACAGCCTCCTCTCCATCCCTTCGTAAAGGTAAACAGGAAAGGTGAGTAAGAAACTGCCAGCAAGTTTTGACAGCTGCTGAGGAAGACTAATGGGTTTCTAAGGAAACGGAGAGGCAGCAGCCATTTTAGTGGCATTTGCTGTATGAAAAATATGTAGACACTGACATCCCCCTGCCCCCTACCCGTGCGCCTTCCCTCCCTCGACGCTCCAGAGGCCTCGAGGTGAGGGGTGGGGCCCAGGTCTCTCCGAGCCGCAGCAGCCACCTGTCGCAGGTGGCCGGCCACCTGGGGTCGCCACCTCGCCCCCTCCCCGCAGCGGGCGGGACGCGGGGCTCCCCACCCCCAGGCGCCGCAGTGCGGCGGCGGGCGGGCGGCTCCGGCCCTCCCGGTCCCCGCGTCCCGCCCCTCGGGTCCCCCCCTCGCCGGCCCCCCGCCCGGCAGGCCCGCTGGGAGGGCGGGCCCGTCGCAGGCGCGAGGCGGGCCCGGAGGAGCGGGTCGGGGCGGCCGGCGAGGCGGAGGCAGAGGCAGCGGCAGCGCGAGCGCGGGAGGTCGCCGCCGCCGGGGACACCGCGCGCCGCTGCCCAACATGGTCGCTGCGCACGCTGCCCATTCTTCCTCGTCGGCCGAGTGGATCGCCTGCCTGGATAAAAGGTAGCTCGGAAGGGCCCCCCGCCGGCCGGGCGCTGCGGCGCTGCCCCTGCCCCTGCCCCGAGACCGGCGCTGCGGGAGGACGGTCCCCGAGCGGGCGGGGGGCTGAGGGTCCTGGGCCGGGCTGCAGGGGGACACAGACCCCAGCCTCTCCCGGGGCGCCACCCGCACGAGATTTTTACACGTCGTGGAGAGATGCCGCGCAGTGGTGGTGGTGGGGTTGGGGGGGCACCAGCCTCTGCGATCCCCCGCCCCTCCTTCACATTTCTTGCTCCCCGCCCACCCGCGACTCCGGGCGCCGCTCTTGGGTGGGGGGTTATTTTCTCTTGACATCACGGGACAGAAGAATATATTCATACCTTCTTTCCGCTGTTCAGACCATTAGGGGTAAATGTGATTTAAGTTTTAAGGAAGGGTGGGGGCAAAGGCAGGTGCAGAGTAACATTCCTTTTTTTTTTTTGTTCCTGAAAGCAAAGTGTGAGGGACCCTAGTGGAGCTGTCAAGTGCCTTGCTGAAATTCTCAGCTTCTGCCCCCGCAGTCGCTTGCTCAAGGTCTGTGTTAGAAAGGTCACGCGGGAGACTGCTTTCGTCTTAATACTTGCTTCTCGGAAAAAGACCCTTACTCGAAAAACATTAGAACCGTAAAGCATTGTAACTCCCGAGGACAGCTCTGTATAAAGAGGGTGCTGTGTGTAACAGCGGACTGCAATTGTTTCCAGGCTCTGATAGCATTATTTTCTGTTTGTCCAGATTGTGGGTTTAGCAGCAAATATCACACAGTATATTAGCAATTATAGTTTATTACCTTGATTAAAAGATGATGCATCTGAACTTTTAAGAACTAAGACATTTTGCAGAGTGAACTGCCTGTGAATTTCTGAGTTTGATGCAGTAGGCAGTGATTCATGTCTTGCAGTGATCTGCGTGACATCTCTATTTGCATTTGTGCGAAATGTTTTGCGCTCTGCCATATTGAAATTTTTTACAATTAGCAGATTCATAACCAGATCAAACTTGAAAATCTTAAGTGTGACATATTCTGTATACTTTACTATTGTAGGCCTTTGTTGAAAGAAATTAAGTAGCAATTTGAGAAAAGCTAAATGTGGCTCATTTGAATAACTTAATATATCTGAGAAATAATCTTTACTTTCAGTTACCACGCAGTAGCAAGATTTTTTGGCAGGCAGTGCCCTATTTACGTCTGAAATGATGTGTACTAATATTAGAAGAGTTGCACACGATAAATAGTAAGAGGATTGAAGTGATGGTTAAATCATACAGAATTATGTAAAGGGACTAAGAACATGTTTAAGTGAAGAGCCTGCTAATGTGATAAGTAATCTAAATGTAATAGTTTAGGAAAGATGAATTATAAAAGAAGAGAAAATCAAGCTCTTGTACTTAACCATAAACACTAGTGCTTCCGCGTCAGTGAATTTTTTAGATAATAGATTACATATTTCTATTTGCAGAAATGCATGGTATGCCATTTTTTGTCATTTTTAGTCAGAAAATAGGGCAAAATCATAGAGCAATGCTAACACATGGGGTATGTTTGACTCTGTCTTTTCATAATGTGTATTTGCCCAAATGGTTTTGTTCGGAATGGATTTTCTATTCATAATGGGGAAAAATCTACAAGGGGAAAGGAAACAACCCTCCACAAAAGCTCTGGCATTCAGGGAGTGCGGGAGAGTGGGCAGGTCAATAAGTTAGGGGTTTTAGGCCCAGAGCTATCACCAGCTCTGATCTTAGACATGTCACCTTTATTTCCTCGAGTTTCTGAAAAATGAGGATGGAATTGTCTGTCTTCCCAAGGATTAGTGGACCAAACAAGAAAAACATTGTGAAAGTTCTTTGAAAACTGTGAGGTGCCATGTAAATTTCTTACTTTATGGTGTTGAGAACCTTGCATCTTCTGCTGGTATTCCTTTGAAGAAGAGTTGAGGAGTGGCAGTCTAATTGTAAGCGGGCCTTGGGGTACGTGTTGTGAAGTTGCATTTTTACTTAGATTGTCTGTTAGTTTTTTAGGGGAGGAGGAAGATGAAGGGTGCTGACGGAAGTTGGCTGGGGAAGCCCCCTCAAGTCACTCCTTAGTGGGACACTGCTCTCCATATTTCTGAGAAGGGCAATCTTGACACCCTCTTCCAGGCACTGTGTTGGTCATTGGGGATGCAAGAAAACAAAAGATGAGAGCTGCTTATTGACTTGGGGGTGGGATCGTAGAACTACATAAACAACCACCCACAATGCAACGATAAGTGCTTTAATGGAGATGTAGGAACTGCTGTGGGGATGCAGAGCAGAGAGTCATGCGCTCTGCCAGGGGTGCTTCCCACACGTTCCTGCCTGGGCCTTGAAAGTTGAGGGGGATTGTATCAAGTAGAGAATTTGGGGAGGGCATGCCAGGCAGAGGGAGCAATGTGAACAAAGACACACAGCTGAGGCATAAAAATATGCTAATTTCTTCCCAACCACAAATTTCTCTTATGATCACCTAGAGTATAGGAATGTATGTTCTATTTTTCTAAAACTTGTGATTATGGACATTTTCAAGCATACACACGCAAAAAAGAGGGAATAGTGCACTGAACCCCTGAGTACTATTCAGAAATCTGATGCTGGGACCTTTTCCACAGCTGGGAAATGTAGTTTAGGTATATGCATCATGCAAATGGCAGCTGTTGTGGATAGCTAGAGAAAGAGCAACTGAGGGGTCGGAAATAAAAAGGGGAGTTAAAGTAGAAAGTCTGCGCCAGTAAAGAAATATGTAAACACGCAAAACAAAACAAGTATCATAAAGCCTTAGAAATGTTGTTAGGTCTGCCTAGAAGGTTGTCATAGACAAGCAATGCTGTATAAACTTGTGTGTGGGGAGGGGGTTGAAAAATATGTAGATATGTGGATTAGGTTAAAGAAAGAAAATCCAAAACTTTTTATGTTTCAGGAACCCAAGTTCTTGGGCTATGGTGGGACCAAGGAGATGAGAGTGTATGAATACTAATCTTAAAATCAGAATGACATTGAATATTTGTATGGATGAAAAGACACTGAAAGAAGTGTCAGTGGACATATTGTTAAACTAAAACAAATGTATCACTATCTCCTTGATCTTACAATTTTTTCTGAGCAGAGATGGTAACTAGAAACATATTATGTACATAGTACCCACTATTTGGGATTTGAGATATGTGAAATGTCTTTTTTTTTTTTAATGTGCTGGCCACTGTTTAATTTTAGTGAAAATTTTTTTCCTGTAAGACTTTCAGTTTGCCACCTGTAAATTTAAGAACCATTTATAGGTCGTAATTCTCACGGTTGGTAAGGGAGTATGATGAAGAGACTACACATCTGCGCAAATGTAGAGTGAATCATTGCTGATATTTGTCACTGTGGAGCAGGAGTTGGCAAACTGTGGCCCGTGGGCCAGATCTGGCAGCTGCCTGTGTCTCTCCTGAGCTAAGAATGGTTTTTACATTTCTGAATGGTTGGAAATAAATCAAAAGAAGATTAATATTTCGTGACCCATGAAATTCAAATTTCAATGTCTGTAAGCAAAGCTTTGTTGGACCACAGCCACACGCATTTGGTTACATATTATCTAAGGCTGCTTTCATGCTACAGTGGCAGGGTTGAGTAGCTGCAACAGAGACTGTGTGGCCCACACAGTTTGAAGTATTGACTATGTGGATCTTTTTTTTTTTTTCTGGGGAACATTGGCCCTGAGCTAACATCTGTGCGAGTATTCCTCTACTTTATATGTGGGTTGCCGCCACAGCATAGCTGATGAGTGGTGTAGGTCTGCGCCTGGGATCCGAACCTGTGAACCTGAGCTGCCGAATTGCAGTGCGTGAACTTAACCACTACACCAGCAGGCCGGCCCCACTATGTGGATCTTTGAAGAAAAGTTTGCCATCCCCTATTAGAGATGAAAGAATCCAGCAAAGTCACTGACAGAGAAACCACTGGAGATGACAGAAATTGTCTTCGTCTGGGAAGGAGTTCACGATGTTTGGCTTCTTGTTCTTCAGTTAGTTAGTATAGCTTGGAGGAGGTCCTCAGTTGATTGGCTTCTTTAAGGACCCCTGGTAATCATAGGCCAAAGCAGAGAATGAAGGTAACATGGTTTGGATGTGTAAAAAAGGTTATCATCTTTCAAAACACCTGAAGAATTTTTTAAATTATTGTTTCATTTAAAAAATGCTTCTTACAGTGTCTTTGCATCTGACTTGATTCCCGTTTAATGAGAGTGAAAGAAATCAAGGAATAAATTTGTCAAAAACCAAAATGCTTTGTAGCAGACATGGTGAGAGAGGATGACTCAGATATCAAAGAAGCGTCAGACTCAGTCTCACCCTTGAAGAATACAGAAGATCAAAGAAGCATGCAGAGCAGAAGGCTGTCACTGGAGAAGGCTGGTGTCTACCCAGGCAGGTCCCAAGGGATGGATGACATTACCCAGGGTTTGGGGCTGGTCTTGCAGTCTCGGAATCCTGATTTGTCAGTGCATCAAGAATTAATACATTTTTCAAGCACCAGATACATAGGCACCAAACTCTCAGAGACTGTAAAAACCAGAAAGTTCATAAAGATAGCATCAGAGAAGTGGACACTCACATCTTTTCGCTAATATATTCCTCCTCTAGGCAAGCAGTATGGGAAATGCAGTTGTTATCAGAAGCCCATGCTGAGCATTTGCTATGAGAAGCAAAGCTGCCTTGAGATCAGGGCAGTTACAACTTCTAGCCAGCTCATTCTCCTCCTAGAATGACAGAGCCCGGGCATTGAATTATAATCAGAAGATAGCTCTAGAAACCTTCAGGACAGCTTGGTTGTCACCTCTTCCAGTACATGATCATTACATCCCATAGCACTGTTTGTCCAACGCTGTAACCACACAAGTCAGGCTCCATCACAATTGCCTGTCTACTTCTATTTTTGCATCATTTGATGTCAGCCCCTCTATTTTATTCATCATTTTATCTCCAGCCTCAGTGCAGCACCCCGACTGCAGAAGGTGCTTATGGGATCAGGGTGAGATGGCCAGATGCATCCTCCTCCTCTGGGATGGAGCGGCCTCTGCAGCCTTGCAGGGAGCTGCTTCCACTGGCCCCCGTTTCCTTGGAAAGGGCTTGGATGGGCACTGTCAACATTTGTCTTTGCTGCTCCTTTTGTGTTTCTTTGGCTGATGTGAATGCTTTTTTTAAAAAATGACAGTACCTAGCTCTATTCTAATCTATTATCAAAAAACACGTTTGTTATGGAAAATTTTAAAATATGCAAAAAGAAGAGAGAACAGTATAATAATTCTCTTGCACACCCCCACCCCCAACAATCATCCACTCACAGCCAATCTTGATTTATTTATACCCCTTGTTATATTCATCCCCCACTACATCCAGGATTATTTTGATGCAAGTCCCAGATGTAGAATTATTTCATCTGTAAATATTTCAGTATATGTCTCTAAAAGGTAAGGACCCGGGCCGGCCTGGTGGCACAGTGGTTAAGTTAGCATGTCCTGCTTCAGCAGCCTAGGGTTCGCTGGTTTGGATCCCGGGTGCGGACATAGCACCGCTTGGCAAACCATGCTGTGGCAGGCGTCCCACATATAAAATAGAGGAAGATGGGCATGGATGTTAGCTCAGGGCCAGTCTTCCTCAAAATAAAATTAAAAAAAACAACAACGAAAAAGAAAGGGCTCTTTATAAGGAAAACAGTACCATTCTCACACATTTAAAGTTTTTTTTTCTGTTTCTTTTTTTTTAATTGAGGTAACTGGTTTATAACATTATATAAATTTCATGTGTACATCATCATATTTTGACGTCTGTATAGACTACATTGTGTTCACCACCAACACCTTTAAAAAATTGACATTAGTTTGCTAGTAGAACCAAATGTCCAGTGTTCAGATTTCCCCATTTATCTCACAACTTTTTTTTTTTCAGTTTGTATTAGGATGTAAATTAGTTGTATTTAGTTGATACATCTCTGAGTCTTTTTTAATCTCTGGGTTCTCCCTCTCTCTCTTTTTCTTCCTTGTAGTAAATTTGTTGAAGAAACAGGTGAGGTGTTTTTTAACAGTCTGAATTTTAGTTATACCTCCATGGTGTCTTTTAATATGTCCCTTTGTCCCCTGTATTTCCTGTAAATTGGTGTTTGGATCTAGAGCTCAATTAGATTTAAATCAAAAAATGATTTTTTGGCAACAGTACTTCACAGAAGTGTTGTATACTTGCATCCTGAGGCACATAATGTCAAGTGATCCTCTTTTTGTGACATTAGTGTTATGTTGCTTTTAAAGTTTACTGCTTGGCAGTTATCTTATTTGCAACTTTTTGGGGGACATCTCATTGTAGCCCTCAATACTTGGGAACACATGACCTATATGTGTGGAGCAGTGAGAGGACAACACAACCTAATGTGTAATCAGGCTTAAATTCGGTGGTGCTGATTCTCCCTGCCCTAGGATTTTAGGAAAGGAAAGATTCAGCCAGAACTGGTCCCCTTAGACTGGAGGCATGTGGGGGATGGTGTGCCCACAGAGCAATGGGCCTGAGAGAAGGGTGCCTGGTCCCTCACACCCATGGCCTTGTAGCCTGGTCTCCTGCAAACAGCCTGAGAGCCCGAGTCTTCAGTGAAAGAGTGGTGCTCAGCAGAGCAAATGCTGCCTCCTTGTCTAGTTTGGATTCTCCCAAATGGATTTCTGGCTCCTCCAATGTGGGTGATACTGGCAGATCCCTTTTAGTTTGAATTTCCTATGAGTTTATAAGATTTCATAGCCCTTCCACAGTAGCTGCTTATCCTCCTGTTCCACCTCCCAATCCCAAAGCAGCTAGTTTTTCTTTACTAAGATTTAAACCCATCTATATGCATCTTGAAGAGTGCCAGGGAAGAGTGAATCTTCCTCCAGTACCTTCAAATCACAGATGAGGGCAAGGGAGAGGAGAACCGACTTAGGAGTACTGGGAGGCTGAGGAAAGAGAAGGAAGGTGGAAATAACTGGATGGGAAGGATGACAAAGACCTAGCCAAACAGATGAAAGCAAATGTCTGACTGGCTGGACTGGAGGCACCTGGCTACTGTGTTTACTCAGCTGCATCCGTGTGCATCTGCTTGCTTCCCCTGCGTGAAAAGAAAAACAAAGTGCTGTTATGACCCTCTTTTCTCTTCATTCATGTTCTTTCTTGGAGCACCCATCCATTTCCTGTGTTTGCCTATACAAATTACTTAAATTCTCTATCCTTGGTCTATCTTCTAAAGCAGATGCATTTTTCTCTCTCCATTGGATATTCTCACATCAAATATTCCATTAATATTTTGGGCCAGGTATTGTTTTCCTTAACCTCCTCTGTTATAGAGGTTGGAAAAAAAAATACTTATCTTCCCAGCCTCCCTAGAGGCTAGGTGTCCATGTGACACAGGTCTGTCCAATGAGACACAGCAGAAGTCTACTAGAGACTTCTGTGAAAGTTCTTGCTTTACTGATGAAAGACACAGATGTATTTGATACTACCCTCTTCTCTTCCTGGAATTATGACCTGAGGCCTGGGCCTATGGCAACCATATTATAATCCCACAAGGAAAGGCCGGAAGAAACACACTCCAGGTCTGACTTTGTTCAGCTACTGAATTTAGATCAGTAGTTGCTCACCTTCAGATTTTTTGTTTTGTGAAGGAAAAAACCCACCCTATTTCTAGAAACCACTCTTTGTCAGGGTTTCTATCATTTACTGTCAAAATTATCCCTAAACTAATAAGTTGATACTCAACTTGTCTAAAGCTGACTTCATCCTTCTTAACTCTCCTCTCCATTAGTTTCTCCTTCTTACTTTCCTTTTTTATTAATGACAGTACTACTCTCATTCTCAAAACTTTAATGTTACCCACATCTTACCTTTCCTATGTTCCTTTTTTACATTTAACGTGTGACCAGTTCTTCTCTTGACCTTTATATTCTACTGCTTTATTTCAGCGCCTTATCATCTGGATCTCAGTCATCTCATTGTTTTCTTCTTTCAATCTGGAAAGCATGATATATTCAAATCAGCTTTGTTTCAGGGTCAGCCAGACCTGGATTCAAGTCTGTCATCTCCACCCCTTAGTCATGTGATCTTGGTGAAGTTATTAACCTACAGTAATGGCTGTATTGAAGTTTGTGGGCTAATACGAGTGTAGCTGCATGGTCTTCTCTAAGTAGAGAGCATGGTGTAGGGGTTAAGAGTTTGGGAGCTAAGCTGTATTGGTTAAAATTCAAGTTTTGATTTTATTAATGGTGTAACTCTGGAAAGGTTATTCAGTTTAAGTAGTTGTTTTGTAGATCCTTGGAATTTTCTATGTAGACAGTCTTGTTTGTGAATATTGGCAGTTTTACTTATTCTTTGTGATCTTTATGTCTTTTAATATTTGTTTTTCTTGTTTTATTGCATTGGCTAGGATTTCCAGGACAAAGTTGAACAGAAGGGGGTGAGAATGGACTTGCTTGAATCAAGAAACAATTCTTTTTTCTCTATTTTTTTTCTTTTCTCTCTTTTTAAAAGAGCTTGTGTAATATTGATGTTATTTCTGTTTTAGATATCATCTGGCCAGGAGTTTTCTGTGTAGGAAGCTTTTTGATGACAAATTCAATCTCTTTAGTAGATAGAGGACTACTCAGGTTTCTGTTTCTTCTTATGTCAGTTTTGATAAGTTGTTTCAAGGAATTTGTCCATTTCATCCAAGTTATCAAATTTATTGGCATAGAGTTGTTCATAGTATTCTCTTATTATTTTTTTAATGTCCTTAGGATATGCCGTGATGTTCCCTCCTTCACATACCTTATTAGAATTTTGTGTCTGCTCTCTTTTTTTCTTGGTCAGTCTTGCTAGGAGCTTCTCAACTTTGTCAATCTTTTAAAAGAACCAGATTTTAGTTGATTTTCTCTATTTGAGTAATTCATTGATCTCTGCTTTTTAAAATTTTCTTTATTCTACTTACCTTGGGTTTAATTTACTCTTCTTTTTCTGCTTCTTAACATGGAAACTTAGATAGTTAATTTTAAACTTTCCTTCTTTTATAATAAAATTATGATTTCTCATGATCAACACAAAGAAGGAAGCACAAATATTTCATTATTCAGTGTTTACAAATGAAAACTATTTCTGCCAGAGAAGAACAATTAATCAAGTTGATACTGGGACCTGTTGACCTCTTCAACCTCATGGGGAAGATACTGTGCAATGTGATGAACAATATCCTTCACAATATCTCAACAGTGAATTCAGCAATGGGTTTCATAGGGTTTTCAATATATCTTGATAGTGTAATGCCAAAGGAGAGTATTTCTCCTAGGTGGCCTACAACTTTCTGATGGTCTGATTTAATCCCAGGATGGATTTTAGGATATTTTAGAAATGGATTTAGAAATTACTTCTCTTTCAGGAAATCCTTCATAAATACTGTTTTTCACATCAAGCTATTGCTAATTATTAAAAGTGAGTAGCAGTGACTTTGAAGTAGTATTTCCCAATAGATACCTGGAGTGTTGCTATTCTATGTTGTTGGTTAGATGAAGAGTAGTATGACTTTGGACTCAAACCAGACTCCTTCTTCTAGTTACTGATTGGCTACTTATTGAACATGTTACAGAAAACGTTGAATTCTTGAATCTTACACATTTTCTTTATCAGCTCCTTAAACAAGCTTGAGATATAAGGAAGTTCTATCACCAATGTCCCTTGCCCTTCCTTTTGTCACACCTCTGCCTCTCTCTTTCTCCCTGCCTCATGGTCTTTTCCTTCTTCCATAACCCTAATGTGCTGTAGGAAAAGGATTTGATCTTAGTCATTGACTCTCCTACTGTTCATTCACTTGGAGATTTTACTCTGCTTTCCATGTATCTGATATTCTTGCTGGGGATAGCTTAGTGAGAAAAACTGACAAGGCCCCTGACCTCATGAATTTAAATACCAGTTGAGAAGACATTAATTAATTCAGTCAGTCATTCAAAAAACTATTTATTGAGTACCCAGTATAGGGTGGATACTGTTGCACGTGGTGAGGAATACAGTGGTGAACAAAACAGGACAAGTTAGGTGGTAATAAATGCTATGAGTCCACAGGTAAGAGGAGATAGAGTGATGGAGTAAGGAGCAGACAAATCTATACTACAATGTCGGATAGTGATAAGACCGACGAAGGAAGACAAAGCAGAGAAAGGGGAAGAAAGTGAGGGGTGCTGATTTTTTAGAGAGCATGGGCAGGTCTTTCTACAGAAGTAACATTTGATCAAAGACCGTGAATGAGCTGAGAGGCCACCTGGTATGAATTTAAATCAGTGTAATCCATGCTTTACTAAATAAGTAGATGAGGTATTTTAGAAAACATGGGTTGGGCAACACTACAGGAGATTCACAGGAGAGAAACACAGTAGGGAAGAATTGGGTTTTTCCCTACACAGAAGGAGGAAAACTGAGTTTTTCCTTTATAGTATCTATAGTATATTATTGATTTGGTTGATGTAATAGACAAAAGTAATTTCAGAAAATGTTGAAAGGGATAAATTTTGAAATTTTGGTTTATCCTTTAAATATTATTATTTAAAGATATTTAAAATACTGCTCACTTTTGGGGCTGGCCCCATGGCTGAGTGGTTAAGTTTGCGCGCTCTGCTGCAGGCAGCCCAGTGTTTCGTTGGTTCGGATCCTGGGCGCGGACATGGCACTGCTCTTCAAGCGACGCTGGGGCAGCGTCCCACATTCCACATCTAGAAGGACCCACAACGAAGAATATACAACTATGTACTGGGGGGGGCTTTGGGGAGAAAAAGGAAAAAAATAAAATCTTAAAATACTGTTCACTTTAGTTCTTCTTTATAATAATTTTTGAGGAAAAAGAAAGTTACCCCTAGAGAACTGATGAGTGCTATACAGATCAGGAAAAGTACTATCATTTAAATGAGGTTCTAAAGATACTGTGTGGATGCTGATGGCTGACTGGTAGTGGTATCAGCATCTCCATCCTACTGATGGACTTCGGGTTTCATGTATAGGCAGCTTACTTTTATCAGTGATGATTTGTCTCGTACCTCTGCAGGGTCAGAGGCCTAAGATAGACCTCTCAGACAGCTGGACCAGAGCAAGGAAATGGTCCTGAATACCTAGAAACTCCAACAATTTCTCATTTTGAGGATTTGTTCACTACCTTAAACAACTTTTCTATCACTCCACCATTTGCCTTTTGGTAATGTTTTTGTATTGAATTCTTACCATATTTTTCTCATCAACTAATTAAATGATACAGCAATATGTATATAAATTTTTTCATGTCAAAAATTGCAGACAGCTGAGAACAGTTAAGTATCTGTGATTATATTAAAGTACCATGCGTGCAGCAGACTCCGTGTGGATATTCCCTGGTGGTATTTGAAGATCTGATTTGTAGAGTTAGAGCTATCTAGTCGGTAGCCAAGTTTTACATTTTATTTACTGAAAATAATGTAAATACTTAGACCAGGAGTTCCTGTTTCATTATCCAGATCATTGGAGCATAAATAGGGGAGCCCTCTACCAATAGAAAAAGGTGCGATTACAGAAGATGCAACAGGACCATATAATAAGGCACCTTCATCTGTAAGGCAGATCTCCAAAGCATGGCCAGACTTAGAATGGGAATAGAAGACAGTTTTATTGTGCTCTTTCCTCTCCCGTGCTGTGCTGTAACTGTACCTTATCAGCTGGTGAGTGCGCCTTATCTTTTCCTCAATTGGATTTTACATTATCTCTATTGCTTCGCTTCCTGCCTTTTTAGCACTTCATTGGGTATTTATCTTAACCACTTTAGAGGTTCCTTTTAGAATTCAGCATTCAACAGATTATGGCTATCAAAGTAAAGCTCATTTTTAAAAGACTCTTTGTGTTTATATGATTAATATTTTTTTTGTCTCTATCATTAGAAGTCCTAACCGTAAATATCCACAGGAGAAATGAGCAATGACGCTCCTCCTCGGAGGAACTCACAGAAATCGGAAGTGGACATTACTTAAGCCTGTGTTGTTTTGGGTTACCTGAAAGAGAATCATAAAGTAGTTAAATTGTAAAATTGAAATGATTAAAACATTTGTATCTTTTGTTCATCACTTTTAGGGAATGAGTGTGGATATTAGGGAGAAGGGAGTGTGAACAGTAAGAAAACAACAGGATGGAGTGATTTTAAAGATGCTGGGAAATTATCTAAAAAGGAGATTCTCTTTTTTCCATTTTAGTTGGGTTAACGTTGATTTTTTAAAAATTTACTCACTAACAATTGATTTTCACCTGCCTTTAAAGAATTTTGCAGTCTGATTCTGCCACATAGTCTTATGCCACTAGAATAGCATTTGAATTTACCTTTTGAATTTCTTTTGAATTGGGAAGGAACACAGGTATAAAATTGATTTTATGTGTTGAATTCTGCTTATTTCTATAATTATATAGCAGAAACTTCATCGATGGGAGTTTTATCTTGTAGGATTTGTATTGAAGGAATTAAAAGAGATTTTAAAAAATGAAAAATGAGTAATGAAGGAAATTTTAGGAGAAAAGAAAACATTAAAAAAAAAGAGCCCACTGATGTTTAGATGCTAAAACAGGTCTCTGAGACAGCAGCACGACTCCTTCGTGTGCCAGCTGACTCAGTTGCTACCACCACATGCCTTTCTCTCCCCTGGGTTTGTGAGAGCTGTTGCTGGCTTGCAGCTCAGAGCGACAATATGCATATGCGCCCTGCTTCTTTCTGAGAGTGTTACATTGACAATTTCTGAGAGTATTGACGTGTCCTTCTCCTTCCCGGAAGGAAATGACAGAAGCTTATGAAAAGTAATGGACTATGATTTAAAGTACATTTTAATTGCACTTTAATCAAAGAATTTCTGGCTGAGGATTATTAATTTATTTCTGCATTTATGGTCGTAAAATGTCAGTGTGTTTTCCTACAGAATTTTTTGTATGCGTATTTTTTTAAGCTGTTTGAGCTCATACTCTAAGATTTTATACCTCTTGAAATTAATATTATAGGATCATGTTCTTGGGTTATTAAAAATTCTTTGTAAATATAATTTTTATTGGCTGAAATGATATGGCTTAAGTTTTCCCTTGTTGGACAATTAAGACACTTAAAAGCGATTGTTGCTGTTATATGTTATCATGCTATAACCTTTTATATTAAGTTTTTCCTGTGTTTTAGATTGCTTTCTTAGAGTAGAGATATCCATAGAACTAAAATTAGTTAATGTATGTGAAGAGATTTAAGATTTTGGATACATATCTTCAAATTCCTTTCCATAGAGATGGTAACATAGCTGCTATTATCTGTATTTTGCGAATAAGGAAACTGAGGTTTGGAAAAGTTAAATTACTTCCACAGGGTCATAGAGCTAGGAAGTGCCAGGGACTGACATAGGATGAAACCCCATTCCCTTTCCACTATAACAGTGCTTCAAATACGTTCCTTGCAACATTACTAGATCGTGCAAAGAAAAAAAAGGCTCATGATAAAAAATTTGGGAAACGTCAAGTTAAAATTAAATAAGATCTTTTCAAAAGTCCTCAGAGCCCTGGGCATCACCATAAAGATGATATGTGGCTATAGATGGAGAACTGTGTGCTCCGGTGCCCCTTCCTGCAGCCCTCTGCTCTCTCACCGCACTCTGCCTCTCCTCCCTGCACCCCCGGTGGATATCTCAGGTGTCCTGGGGTTGCCAGGATAGCAGTCCACTCTAAGTTTTACCCTTAACTCTGTCTTCCCACTCTGAGCAAGCTTCCAGGGGCTATGGAAGGCGTCATCGTCAACCCACTTGGTGGACCCAGGTGTCCCTAGTTGATTGTTTCTAGTCTCCTTCTCTGTCCAGTCTTTTTGGGTTGACAATTCTCCCCTGAGCCCCCAAGAGATCTGCCCTCCAAGAGGCCAGATCTCTTCAATGGGACCAGTAGGACAGACACCTTGGCCCACACCTGGAGGTGGACACACAATGGTAGGGCACTGCCCTGCATTTCTGTTTTCTATCTTGCATCTGTTTCTTTGGAACCTTCCCGTCACAAACTTCCTAACCATTGATGAAGTAATTTGAGCCAATGTGTTCAAGAGTTTAATGTGCTATCCCTTGCAGAAATGTTTGTCTTTTAAGAAAAGATTCCTAGAGATGTCAGAGCTTTAACCGAAAGGAAATCAGGGTGAAACTCACTCAAGGATATCTGTCTGGTGGCTCTTTTGAGTCTCATCTTCCAGATGTGTGCCTTCTATTCAAGCCCTAACCCTAGCACACCTACCCAGGACATACCATTTCCCAAGCATTTTGGCCATGTAAGGATTTTCTGTACATGTTTTCTAAATTACAATAACCTCAAATTACCCAGAGTTCTGAAAATCTGCTGAAATTGTAAAGTTGATCAGACTGCTCTGTTTTAGAACACAAGATTAATTTCTGGATATACCACGATAAAAAAAATGGCTGAAAGCCAAGCAGTCTAATTATTTACAGTTATCCAGCATCATAGAGAAATTTCATACACTTTATCCCAATTAATCCTCCAAACTTGATGTAATTTAATAATTCTGGTCGAAATGGTATTGAATGGTATTTGTGAGTGGTATTTAATGTGCCTGCAGTTCTAAAGCATACTGAATATCATTTTTCTTAGACTTGATGATTGAGGCTCAGTGTATTGAACATAAATTAGTATCCTGTGTTATAATATGGGGATTTTGAAGTATGTGGATTATCTGTTTCAACACGAAATGCCCCAGTGGTTTTTTTAGATTTTTTTATGTTCCGCCTGTTTTTGTTTTGTTTGCCTGACTCTTGCCTACTGCCCAGAAGCTGTCTCTCCTTGCTTGCTGCCCTCTGGGTGTCTGTCCTGTCTCCTTTCCTTGCACAAACATGATATCCTGCTTCTAATCCTTTGGCTTTAGAAGCCAGGTTGGCCGGGTGTATTGGAGCTGTATGTGTAATGCAAGTGCACACATTTTGCCCCTGAGGATTTTCTTTTGAGTAAAGAGTATGAATTTCAGAGTTTTCATATTTTAAGGCCTAGATTTTGGTTATACAAATTCTTTTAAACTTACATGCTACGTGATCTCTCACTTCTATGATTTTTTCCTTAATAACTGAGGTTTCCAGATAAATATCTTCTGAATAGTTGAGGCATTACTGTAATAAGATTAATTCCTTTATTTAGCAAGTATTTACTGAATGCTTAGGAAACACCTTCTAGGTGCTTAGGATTCTTCAGTGAGCAAAACAGAAGATCTTCACTCTCAGAGAGCTCACATTCTAACAGAGGAAATAGATTTAAAAAACCCAAACAGTAAACATAATAAATAAGTTCCACGTTCTGTTTGAAGGTAATATGTTACGGAAAAAAGCTACAACAACAACAAACAAGCAGAGTCCCGTAAGAGATCAGGGGTGCTAGTGAGGTCGGCGAAGATTGTGATCTTAAATAGGTCGGTCAGAATATGATTCATTGGAAAGGTATGATTTAAGCAAACAGGCAGGGGAGTTAGCCAAGCATATGTTTAGGGTAAGAATATCCAGCAATGGGAACAGTCAGTGCAAAGGCCCTGGTGTTGGTGCATGTATGGATTGCTCAAAGAACAGTAAGGAGCCTATTGTGGCTAGAGTGAAGTGAGGAAGGGAAAGGGTAGGGAAGTCAGACAGAGAATAAGGGTAGATCATGTGGGGAACTGACATCTATTATAAAGGCCTTTACTCTGAGTGAAATAAGGAGCCACTGAAGGGTTTTGAGCAGAGGAATGACATAGTTTGACTTGCATTTTTACAAATCACTATGATAGCAATGTTGAAAAGATGCTCTGGGGGAGAAGGCAATGGTGGAAGAAGGGAGACCTCTTAGGAATACTGCTTAGGAATTACTGCAATAGCAGTAATCCAGATGAAAGATGATGGTGGTTTGGTTAGAGCGACAGTAGTGGAGATGATGAGAAGAAGTAGGGTACATTTTGGAGGTAGAACCAATAAGACTTGCTTATGAATTGAACGTCAGGATGTTTAAGAAAGAAGACTCAGGGATAATTCTAAAGTTTTGGGCCTGGATAATTGGAAGGATCATGGGGTCATCTATTATGATGGGTGAGGCTATCGAATAGGGCAAGTTTGAAGGGAAAGAGGAGTTCAGTTTTGGACATGTTGAGTTTGAGATACCTATTAGATTGGAGATGTTCAGTAGGAAATTGGATATGTGACTCTGGAAGAGAGGTCTGAGCTGGAGATATAAATTTGGGAATCATTAATAAATAGATGATATTTAAAGCCAGGAGATTGGAGAACATCAAGGAAGTGAGTGTTGAAGAGAAGAGGGCCAAAGATTGAGCCCTGCCATTTTCCAGCAAGAGTTCGGGGGGAGAGGGAGTAACCAGCAAAAGAAGCTATGTAGGAGTGACCAGTGAGGTAGGAGGAAAACAAGGGAATGTGGAATGTATCTTGAAAGGCAAGTGAAGATGGTTCCAAATATTCAGATAGATTGTATCATGTTGACAAAACATTGAGGGGAAAAAAAAGCCCACAATCTGGGTTTGCATTTGAAGTTTCATATCTTACAGATGACGTGGCTAATAGGTCTACGTTTGCAGCCTGGTTAGCAGTTGGGTGGGTTGCAGACTCTATGCTAGTTCTTGGAATTTTGTTATGAAGAAGATGACAGGACTGAAAACAAAAATAAAATGTCTCACACACGAGGTGCAGGCCAAATGCATAGCCTGTGGCTTAAACTAAAATACAATCATCCACCTAAAATATGGGTAAGTGGGAAAATCCAGCTAAGGAATGATGAAAAAGCAAGGTGTAGAGATGCAGAGGACAAGAGGTAGGATAACATGAATGCAATTATGAAAACATAGGGTGTTATTTCTCCGTAACAGATGGAGAAAAGAACAGGGAGTCAACATCACCATGATAAATACTGAACAGCAAGGAAGCAAACTATCACAGCTGAGGCATGCGGGCTGCTGTGAAACTCAGAAGTGATATTATCAATAAAGCCAGAGTTGGCAAGTGATTAACAAATAAACAACATATGGCTCATTGGTTGCCATGTCCCTGGAAACATCTCCTCTTGGGAGATAGTGTGCCTCTGTAAATGAGTTTCTGGTTGGTGCACAGTTGCTTTTGATGCATATGACAGTTGTGAAATTGTCACGATCCAGTTTCTCTATGCAGAAATGCTGCTAAAAAGACAGCTATAGAGTTCTGGTTCTGGACAAATGGACTCAATTCTCCCTATTTCTCCCATTAAGTATAAACCCTGGACATTATAAGTAAAACAAACAGAAAAAGACTCTGAAAGGTGGAGAGAAGATGGCAGACAGGCTTGGACCACTCCATCTGAAGAATGATATAGTGGTGAGTTCCTTTAGTTTTCTTTTTGCCTTATCTATCCCAGACTGGGTGCTGGAGTAGAAAGCAGCTTAGAAACAAAAAAAAATGCCTCAGGAAAAGCCTGCTGTCTCTAGGACAAGGAAAAAGGGGAAGCCTAACAAGACAGCAAACTTTTAGATAATAACTGCTTTACTTTTTTTTCTTTTTTGCTGAGGAAGATTTGCCCTGAGCTAACATCCATGACAGTCTTCCTGTATTTTGTATGTGGGTTGCTGCCACAGCATGGCCACTGACGAAGTGTAAGTCTGTGCCCGGGAACTGAACCCAGGCCACTGAAGCAGAGCATGCCAAACTTAACCACTAGGCCACAGGGCCGGCTCCATAACTCTTCTACTTTTAAGCACAGAATGGTAGGCTCACTCTGCCTGCCATCAGCAAAGATCAAGTGTGGAGCCAAAACTTTCACCCTCACCTGGCTATAATGAAGCAGCCCTTCCCACCTAGATTTTAAAGCAGTTATCATAAAACTGCTTCAGTGAGCAATTAGGAACATAGTTGAAAAAACAGAATGTCTAAGCAAAGAAATCAAAAGCCTTAGCAAAGAATTATAGAAGAAACAAAGAGGAATCAAATACGAATTTTAGAACTGAAAAATACAACTGAAATTAAAAACTCAGTGGCTCACTCAACAACAGGGTGAATAAGATGGAGAAAAGAATCAGCGAACTTGAAGAAAAAATAGAAATTACCCAGTTTGAACAACAGAGAGAAAATAGACTGAAAAAAGGAACAGAGACTCGGGTCTGTGAGACTATAACAAAAGATCTAACATTCGTGTTCATTGGAGTCCTGGAAGGAGAGGAGAGATTGGTGCTGAAAAAGTACTAGAAGAAGTACTGGATGAAAATTTACCAAATTTGGCAACAGAAATAAACCTATAAATTCAAAAAGTTGATTGAACCCCAAACAGGATAAAACCAAAGAAATGCATGTCAAGGTAATCAAACTTCTGAAAGCTAAAGTCAAAGAAAAGAATACTTAAAAAGCCGCATGAGAGAAATGCTACCTTACCTATAGGGGGAAAAATTAGAATGACAGTGGATTTCTCATCAGAAACCATGGAGCCGGAATGAAGTGGAACAACATTTTTCAAGTGCTGAAAGAAAAGAAGTATCAACCCAGAATTCTATACCCAGTGCAAATAGCCTTCAAGAATGAAGAAGAAATCAAGATATTCTCAGAGGAAGGAAAACTAAGAGGATTTGTCACCAGCAGATATATTCTAACAGAATGGCTAAAGGAAGCTGAGAAAAGAAGAAATCTTGGAATATCAAAAAAGAAGAAGGAACAATGAACAAAGGAGATTGAATTAAATCTGCATAGCCTGTAATACGGAAATGCACAGGGAGATCACTAGATCCTAGGATAACTTTCAATGCAAGTGCCCTCCTGTTTCCACTTGTTTACAAAACACACTGCTTTCTCCTATGCACCAGAACCTCGTCTTTTAAAGAAGCCACCCAAAAATCCTCTTGCATCATCCACTTGGGGTCCAAGAATGATGTTAAATGACGAGTGTGTACAGTCTCTTCTGTTTCCTGTCCTATATCTAGCACTTGTCCCTCTTCAGCAATCCAGCCACTCCACGCATAAGCTCACCTAGTGAGGTGTAGACTGCCCTCACCTTGGCCCCCGCTGTTTATTCTGCCACACTGAGGGTCACACCTTCATCACTGTGAGCTATACTCTATATGGTGTCCCAAGAGTGGTTAAGAAAAAGTTCTTTGGTCAAGGGGTATCTTCCACTCAGCCCTCAACTCCCTCTGCCATTTCAGCTGATAATTATTAGTTATTATTAATTATCTGGGATTTTTGGAATCCCAGAGGCTGAATTTGTCTGCATAAATAGGCCTTCTGTCTTGGACGGAGGCTCCACTTGTGCCCTATCAGAGATAGAGGACAGAAGAAGAGGAGACCAACAATGGACACTTGCAGCTGGTGAGCGGCAACTCCCTCTCCCCCTGGCTTCAGGCTTCCCATATCCCTACCTTGCATTTGGACTATATCACTGTCTAACACAGGGGCATAGATAGGAGTCCCATGATGTAAGTTGGGGAGTGGATATCTTTGCATGTGCACAGACCCACTACCTTAGTTGATCTGCGATAGAGAAGGGGCTGGTGGACCAATGACAAAACATTGCCTGTGGACCTGGGAGGCCTCTGCTCTGAGTGACTGGATTACACAATGAACAGTGTGCCTGTGGAACCACAGAGGCCAGTGTGCTGTTATCAGAGTTGAGTGGTGAAAATCAGCATTGCCTTCTAGTATTAAAGAAGGAAAGGCTTTAACTTATTTTTTTGTTTTTTTTGTTTGTTTGTTTTTGAGGCCGATTAGCCCTGAGCTAACATCTGCTGCCAATCCTCCTCCTTTTGCTGAGGAAAACTGGCCCTGAGCTAACATCCTTGCCCATCTTCCTCTACTTTATATGTGGGATGCCTGCCACAGCATGGCTTGCCAAGCAGTGCCATGTCCTCACCCGGGATCCGAACTGGTGAACCCTGGGCTGCCGAAGCAGAATGTGCGAACTTAACCACTGCGCCACCAGGCTGGCCCCTAACTTATATTTTTGAAACGAAGATCTCCCAAGGGAGAGTCTGGTATGATTGTACAGATGGCAAGGTAGGCCTTGTTCTGACTGGGTGAGCCAATAGGTTGAAGAGATCCTGGAAGAAGATGAAGTCTTCAAATCCGGAACCTCACTTCCCCCATGCCTTCCTCAATAAGTGTACGCCGCCTTCTACACCATTATTTCACCACATAAACCACTTTCCTTGTGTTGACTCACATGGAAACAAGGAAGTAATTTTTGAAGGGATCCTTTATAAAACTTTTGTGTAGTTCATATTAATCCATTAACCTTACATTGAGCAATGCAGTGTGTGTGACTCTGCTGCGGGGGCTCGTTCCTGAGAAGGGAACAGAGAACGTGCCATTATGCAAGTTAGCTGGGATACAGACACTGAACGAGTAGTCAGAGGAGTGTTTGATATATTTTCATACATGCTGTGAAGGACCAGGTTAGGAATGAGAACATACACAGGGGGGTCCTGAGTCTGGGGGATCAGATCCGATTTTCCCAGAGTGGGTGGCGTGAAAGTGGTAAACAGAAGCAGGAGTCGATGGGAGAACAGCAGAGGGTCATAGGTATTCAATACATTTGATTATCATCTCATTCAGATGATGAATTCCCTGCTCTTGAGAAGCTCCCGTTTATCGAGAATACATAAATTGTGAACTGATTATTTTGACTTAGTGATATATGGATTAGGAAAAAGTGACCTGAAAATTTCTATGGCTAGATAATACAGACAGACCTTTTGAAGGAATTTGTTATAAATAATTAATGTTGACTTTTCCACTTTTATGTAATGAAAATATTGTCTTGTTTGTCCCTTTTTAAAACCTTTGTATGTTAATATTATGTTACAATATTTTGAATATCTACATATTGATATTTCCTTTTATGTTATTTTTTGATTACGCTAAGAAAGAAACTGTACACAAATTAATAGAAATACTACTCAACTTGTAAAAAGTAATGCTAAGTACCATTTCATGCTTTAAGTCTTTCTTGTTCACCATTAAACACACTTTATCCCCTTACACACTTCCTACACAAAGGAGATGCCAAGTAAAATTTTATTGATGGGTGAATAAACAGAACCTGCAGAAGTACCATCCCAAAATCCTGCAATCCTGCAACCCTGCATAGGTCAGTGAATTCCCTGCCTTTATTGTGTTTGGCTTTTCAATGGAAAGCCAGTCAAACGACAATGGGTGAGATGGGTGTGGCAGGGTGTACGGTGGAAGATATGGTCTCATCTGTCCAATCAAAGGGTAGCAGTGAGTCCACATCCTGTCAGATGCAGCTGGGAGTCTTCGGTTCCAATGCCTGAGGAAAGGCCCTGAATTGAAGAGCATCCGGGGCTGAACTCCAGAAAGCACTGACCTGCCCCTTTTGTGGAGAGTTCTTTGGGGAGCTGTACTCTGCGATGTATAGAAACAGCATCTGTCTAAGCTGGCTCCCTCCTTGCTGATGGAGACTGACCGAAGTCTTTTTATCCAGAGGGCTTTCAGTTTTGTGGAAGAAGCAAATCTGTGGAAACCTGTTATTGGGCAGTTTGGTTGGCTTCATCAAAGAGTTGGAGCCGGCACTGAACATGGGGCTGTGAATTTGTCTTGGAGTGGTGAATTTCGGTGTGACTGTGCATTAGTTTCCTACAGCTGCTATAACAAATTGCCACAAACTGGGTGGCTTAAAACGACGGAAGTTTATTGTGTCACAATTTTGAAGGTTAGTAGTCCAAAATCAAGGTGTTGGCAGGGCCCTGCTTCCTCTGAAGTCTCCAGGGGAAGATCGTTCCTTGCTTCTCTCTAGCTTCTGAGGGTGGCTGGCAATCCTTGGCATAGCTTGGCCTTCACTGCAGCACTCTAGTCTCTGCCTCGGTGGTGTCACGGTCTTCTTTCCTGTGCGTCTCTTTCTGTGTGTCCTTTCCTCTTCTTATAAGGACACCAGTAATATTGGATTTAGAGCTCGCCCTAGTCCAGTGTTACTTCATCTTAACTAATTATGTCTGAAAAGACACTATTTCCAAATAAGGTCACAATTTGCGTTCCAGGTGGACGTGAATTTTTAAGAGATACTGTTCAACCCAGTGTAGACAGTGATAGAAAAACTCAGAAAAGAATTGAGCTGTTCCATTTCCCTGAACTGTTTTGAAGACCTATTTAGTATTCAGCAAACCCAACTTCTGCTTCATTTGTCTCAGGAGATAGAGACCCGGGATGGTCTTTTTGTCCCCAGTGACTGCCATCTCTCAGAGACGGAGGACCCAGATCAACATGGCCCTGGGAAGCTGGTAGCTGAGGGAAATGGTTATGCTTGTGCTGAGGATGTAGTGCGGATGCTGGGGTTCTATGTGTATATGAGTCTGGGTCCAGCCACAGCCAATGACTTCCTGGTATTTTCTTTTTTTTTTTTAAATTAATTAATTTATTTGTTTATGTTCAGATGTACATCATAATATATTTCAAATTCTGTGTAGATTTCTAATCACCTGAGGAGTGTTAGATGTTGGTGTGTCCAGCAGAGTCGACCAGAGAACCTAGACATATTCAACTCTACTGTTTGTGTAGTGGGTTCCCTTCTCTCCCGTTCTGGCTGCCACTATTAGGAGGTAGAAGTGGGAGAGAGAGCTGCGTGGGCTGTGGGCGCTTACAGGGAATCTGCATATTGTTAAGGAATTTCCCCCGTATCTTCAGACCTTGGATTGGGAGACTCACGGGAGGACCTGATGTGACTGTCAGTTCTGAACCCTGGGTACAGCCAGGCTTGTAGACAGTGGGGATTTTCCTGGATTGTGATCTGAGAACCATTTTGTGTTTCAATGCCATATGTGCATTAGAGTTCTCCTCCCTTAGTAGTGGGCTTATCATTTCGAATTAAACAAGATATTTTGTGATTTGTTATATCCTATAATATTTTTCAGTTTAATTGAGGAACTGAATTCTCACTTTTATTTTATTTATGTACTTATCAAAAACAGCTTTATTGAGGTAGAAGGTCATACAGTAAAGTACACATATCTAAATTATGCAATTTGGTAAGTTTTGGCTTATGTGAAACCATCACTACAATCAAGAGAGCGAGCATACCCATCACTCCTAAATTCTCTGGTGCCTTTTATATTCCCTGCCTTCAGCCCCTCCCCACCCCCTCTCATCTCCAAGCAGCAACTGATCTCCTTGTATCACTACAGATTAATTTGCATTTTTAGAGTTTCGTATAAGTGGAATCATTCAATAGGTAGTTTTTGTGGATGACTCTTTTCACTCAACATAATTGTTTTGAGATTTATCAGTGTTGTGTATCTCCACAGCTCATATCTTTTCATTTCTGAGTTGTAGTCCATTGCGTGGATATACGGAATTGGTTTATCCAAACATCTGTTGATGGACATTTGGATTATTTCCAGTTTTTGGCTGATACTGGAAATATGAAATTACTATGAACATTCATGTAAAAAATATAACAGGAGCCGGCCCCGTAGCCGAGTGGTTAAGTTCGTGCGCTCTGCTTTGGCAGCTCGGGGTTTCGCTGGTTCAGATCCTGGGCGCGGACATGGCACCGATCGTAGGGCCATGCTGGGGTGGCATCCCACCTGCCACAACTAGAAGGACCCACAACTAAAAATACACAGCTATGTACTGGGGGGCTTTGGGAGAAAAAGGAAAAATAAAATCTTTAAAAACAATTTAAAAAAAATATAATAGACAACTATACCATAAAGAAGTGCAAAAATAAAGTATATACATCTAAGAACCCATACTGTTCCCACTTTTCCAGAGAAGCCGCTCTGGCAGAGGTTACCTGTGAGCTAGTTATTGCTAAATCCAGGTCACCTGTTTAGTCCTTATGTTACATTATCTCTGTAGCGTTCGACCTGTTGATCGTTCAGTCCTGCAGAACCCTCCGCCCTCAGCTTTCAGCACTTTGTGTCTTCGAACTCTTCTCTGGCCAGTACTGACTCATTCTCTGTCTTCATGCTAGTGCCTATGTGTGTGTGCCTTGTCTTTTTTTAGTAATTTCTTTCTTTAGTGTTTCAAACTTCTTATCGCTGATTATTGCATTCTCTTTCTCCATTTTCCAGTTTGTGTTTGAAATTCATTGATAGCTGACTTTGAGATAAAATTTAAAAAATTCTTGCACCTTCCATGTATATGGACCCTTATTTCTAAAGTGCTGAAATTAAAAAAAGAAAGTTGAGGGAGCTGGCCTGGTGGTGTATCGGTTAAGTTCACACACTCTGCTTTAGCTGCCTGGGGTTCGCCAGTTTGGATCCCGGGCACAGACCTGTGCATCACTTATCAAGCCATGCTGTGGCAGGCATCCCACATATAAAATAGAGGAAGATGGGCATAAATGTTAGCTCAGGGCTAATCTTCCTCAAAAAAAAAAGAAAGAAAGAAAGTTGGCAACAACAATTTGTTGTCTTTGTTTTCTGAGAAAGCAGAAAGGAAAAAGTATTACATAGGATTGCATTTTCCGCTTCTTTTTCTTATTAGGCAACTTTCTCTCCCTGCACAATCTCATCTTCCTCATGGGTTCCACTGACATGCGTCTGCCGACGATTCCCAAGTCTGACTCTCCAGCCCAGCCCTGCCGACCTTCAGGCTTCTTCACAGTTCTGTTCTTATTCTCTTGTTAAGATGTGTGCTGTTGAAAATTCATAACCAGATTTTGTTTGTTCTTGTGTTTGTTTTTAACCCTCAGTTACTATCCGTGTGACTCTATGTTTATACCATTATACATATCTGGGGGAATCATTTATATTCCTGCTTTTATCCAACTGCTTGATAAAGAATCATGTTAACCTCTGTCTTTCAGCCAGTTCAGCCATGCCTTTCGAACACAGTACAATTTATTATTTGATGGAATTCTTTGATGGGAGTATCTTTTCAGCTCGTCTGCCCCTTTATTGGCCAAAAAAAGATTTGGACATAGCTATTGAGCAGTGTTTTTACCACATTTTCTTCTATCCTATGAGTTTTACTTTCCAAGATAATTCTGAAACCATCCTCGAGGAAAGCTACCAGTAGTTTCCCCATTTTCTTGTTGGTTTTCTTTTTGATTGTCTTGCTTCTAGCCAAGTCTGATGTCCTTAGCTGCAAAAAATTCTGGCAACTTTCCTTCAAAATGTGCATAATTGGCTTTTGAATGTCGTAAAAGTCATAGTTTTGTACAGTTATAGCTCATCATTTTCCTACCCAAGATATAAAAAGATTTGGACTTATTTGTATCTCCACAAAGATAAAAACCTCTATCTGAAATAAACACAAACACATCCAGTCCTTTTTAGATCTATTTCTGTGTGTACCACACTGCCTGCGGTCTGGGTCTGCCAGCATCCTCCCTGTCGAGTTCATTGTGGAAAGCTTCAAAGGTGACACTAGGTGCCACGGTTTTCAGTGATTCCTGTTGTTTGGATGCCTGAGTTTATTGACAAAATGTATGCACTGTGTGTGCAGAGACAGGTCCAGATCTCTAACAGGTGAAATCTTGGGAGCTATCAAAGTCAGGGAGCTCAAGGTCATTGAAAGAACAAATGTGCCGACAGACAGTCATTCATACAAGAAATGCATTGCCATTGTAAAATGTAGTGGGGAAAAAATACATCTATCATTAAAAAGGCTCTTCATTTTGGTTGATGTTATGTTAGAGATACTCACTAAAACGGAAAATGGAACTATTTATAAAAAAACATTTTTTAGCAACTCCAATAGGAAGTGGCACTAGTTTGTGGGAGCCAGTATATTTTTTGCAGCCAAAAGGAAAAAAAAGAAAAGGTTCTATAGATTCATCCAGAATTCACACTTCCTGGCGTGAACACTCAGGCGGAAGAGTGCCAGCCGTGGGCGCTGGTGACGTTAGCCCTTCTCGCCAGAGACGTTGCTTACTGTTTTTGCATGCAGGGCTGATTCTGGGGATCCCCGTGTAACGCCAAAGTACCAACGGGCAGTACTTTTACTGTGCATAAAAATATTTATGGCCTCCTGGTTTGCATGAAAAAACTTGTAGTGGGCCAAGATGGAAAACCAGAAATCTACTGCACATCCATATGATAAATTCTTTAAAAAATTAAACAATACAGAACTTTTCTTCTCAAAAATCTTCTGGTAAAACTGATTCCCTGAGTAGAAGCTTCCTGTTTATCCTGCGGCTCTCCTTGCATTTTCTCACAGCACTGAATACCATCGGGGTGATGAGCATGCGCCCTGAGCAGAATGAACAGAACAATGAGGTACACAGGCTCTGCATCACCGTTTCCATCTCCTACGTGGAAACGTAGAGCCGATTTTGTATCACGGAGCAGGCAGAACCGGAGCTGGGCTAAGCCGTGAGCCATCAAGGCGATGGCCTTGGGGCACCAATCTATAAGAGCTTCTAAAACATCAACAGAAATAGACGGGGGAAAATTGGCTTTACCTAGGTTTCCCAGATAAAATAGACTGAAAATTATTCAACATTTATCTGAAATTCAGATTTGAGTGGGTATCCTGTATTTGTATTCGCAAAATCTGGCAACTCTTGGCTTACCAGCTTGTTCACACAAAGAACACTTTTTAGGGATGGGAGATCCACTTTAATAAAGTGCTGAGAGAGTGGATTAATAAGGTGCTCATGACTCACCACCGCTGGTTTAACTCCCTTCTAAAGAGGGGGCCACTAATTAGATGCAGGCTTAGTGTTTGTTGGTTTTGGTGGTGGTGTGTGTATGCGCAGCCACTTTTGTTTGTTTGTTTGTTTGTTGAGCAAGATATGCAAATCTGGGCCGTGGCTGAGGGCTGCCCCTGCCTGGTCCTCCTCCTTTGTCTTCCCTACACTGTACTCAGCCTCTCTGCTAAGTACACTGCGAACCAATAGTCAGAGAATGTTTGCAGTGGCTCCCAGGGATCAGCCTGCCTGGGCAGTCACACATCTCTGGATGGCCCTGGGTAAAAGTATGGTGGCTAAGACTGCAGTCAGTGGGCCAGCTTCCAGCTCTGGGCTCCCCCACTGGCTGTGAGATTGAGGGAAAGTTGTTCAACATCTCCAAGCTCCATCTGCAGGGTAATAATACCTACCTTATAAGGGTATTGTGAGGATTAAATGAGTTAATATACATAAAGCAAGTACATTGATTGGCTGCTAATAAGAACAGAATAAATGCCGGCTGCTATTTTTACTGTAACTTCCCCAAACAGCGCTTATCAGGTTGTTATAGTTGTTTTCCTCAGGGTCTTTCTCATTTGAATGTACGCAGCTTGAGGAGAGGGAGTGCCTCCTGTTCACGTGTATCTATATAGCATATAACTTGGTGACATTCACTAGGCGCTATATTGGATGGATGTTAAGTTGAAGAATGTTGACATCTCTTGTTCTGTGGATTTAGGAAATAAACTTCCCTGGTTGGTTCCTGAGCAGTCACACTTACACAGCCGGTTCTCTAGGTCAGAACTTCCTAACTGAAGTGCACTGTTGTGAAGCTTGAGACACTGATTCCCTCAGCCTTCGGAGTGGCTTCAGCTTCAGCGGTGGCTTGGGGACATGCGTCAGTTTATCCCACTAATTTTCTACGAATGCCAAGAATTTAAAAAAGGTTGGGAAGCACTGTTCTAGGCTGAAATGTAAAACATTCATTTGTTACAAAATAACGCATATTGTTAGGTACAGCTTTTGAAAAATAAAACACGTTTTAGATTTTAGCGAGCCAGCTTGCTAGATAAAGATTGGAAAGACGTAGAGTGAATCGAGGTTATTTGAGGAGGTTATAATTGTGGGTGATTTTTTCCCCTAATATTTTCCCCAAATGCATTTCTATAATTAAGGGAGGAAAAACTGTCCTAAGTGTTATTTTAAAGACATTTTAAGTGTTATTTTTAAACTGTTAATTTACATGCACCTACAAGTAAGTAAATTCCTAACAATATGGAGAGTGGATACAGTTGTTATATTGAGAACAATAGAGTAGACTTCAGTGGAGGTTAAATAAAAGTCCACATTTAATCTATGAAGAAAAATGTCTGTTTCTCAAGGAAAAATAAAAAGCTGTCCATCCAGTAGAAAGTAATAACTGTTGAAACTGGGCACTGATTCAAAGAGAATTTTCGAATTCAAAGAATAAAAATAAACATACTTAGAGTAAAAATGAATTATGAAATGAATTTAATGAATTTAATCAGTGATTTATTAAGTATATAGTATGTTTATTGAATGAATATGTGAATAACCAAGCACCTACTGTGTGCCAGACACTGTGGTAGGTAACCAAATTGTCAGATGTGTTCCCAGCACTAAAGTTGCCATAGTCTAGGGGAAGAGTCAAGTTTATTTTCCTATCAAACATTTTGTGTTCTTTATCTATTTGTACTAGTTTTGTTGTAAACCCAGGATTACTAATTATTTGTAAGCACCTGCTTTCTGAGTCTGCTCAGCACCCAGGTTTCCAGGAAATGTCAGTATCCACTCTTTGATCTCTTTCTTGGACTAAACTCGTTAGGTTGAATTCCATCTAAATGGCTGGATTGTTCTCCTCATTTAGTAATCTTGGCCCACCAAGCAATTTAGTGCCACTTTTTGCAAATTTACTTTGGTTTTAAAGATCATTCCTGTTGGCTTAGCATTTTCTTTCTCATAAGAGTTCACAGGTGCCTGAAAAATCCAGATCTTTTCCTGTATAAGATGATTTATTACTATTAGAAGAAATCAATAATGTAAACAAATGATCATGCCATGTAAGTAACCAACCATAATTATGAACGCATATAGACAGTTTACTGTTATAATCAAATAAAGACACAAGAAAACTGATCAGGTACTTTCATGATTTACATATTTGTTCCTGGACAGCATTGTAATTAGGGAAAAATGGTTCCTTTGATGTTCAAATAAATGACTATAATTAAATGCAGTCAAGCTACATTTTTAGTTTCCTTCATTGCATGTACCCTTTCATCATCTTCACACACCCACTGACACTTGCAGATGAGAAGAGAGAAAGGTCGAGAATCTTACTCATCGAAAGCTGGAGGGCCCCTGTCCTTCGTCTCTCCCTGCCCCAGCATTGAGAATCCTGTATCCTCTTCCTGCACCTCCCCTGCTGTCCCAAACTGACCCCGACTCTCCAACACCAGCTACCTTCTCCATCAGAGCTGCGTCTTGCTCTGCCCCGCTATCCTGGAGCTGGAGAACAAGAGAGCAGAAGCTCTAAAGCCAGAAGAATGGGGATTACCTGATGACGTAGAGAGAGAGACAAACTGGCTGCATGATCACCACACAGCGAGTGAGGGGAGCGGACTGTGAATTGTCCGCACTGATTCCGTATCCCTGATGTCCGGGAGAGCTCTCACAGAGACGTGGAAGGAGACAGCTTCAGCCTGGCACGTGGATAATTTATTGTCCAAACCAGGATACTTTTGTGAATGGTGGCACTATTAATAATTTCACTGGGACTGTAGGATAAGCCATGACTGTCCCAGGAAAAGCTGGGCTTAGTGTCACACTACTTCTAAGAGGGCACTGGAGAGAGAAGAAGAAAGTATGATTATTGCCACCCCTGAATGAGCATGTGGATACTTTTTTAAGTGTCATGGAAATGAAGGCTGCGTGATATTTTGAAAGGTATGACATATGGAGCCCTAAAGCTCTGTCCTAATTAGTCTCTATACTTTTTGTCCCTTTCTCCTCTAGTTCATTTCCTGTTAGAAGACTAATTTTCCAAAATGATGGCTCTGATTTTTTCAGTCCCCTTAAAATCTCTGCTGGCCCCCATGATTAGCGGAATAATGTCTGTTCTGTCACTGGCTGGCGTTCCAGCCCTGCCCTCATAGAATCCCAGTCTTATTTCTCAGTTTTCCTCTTTGAGTAACCATTGGAACTACTGGCTACTCATGGCCTGTAGTTTCCTACCTCCCTGCCTTTGCTCATGCTTTACCGTCTTGTTGCCTGGAAACTTTCCCCTCTCTGTTTATGCTTATACAGTTTCTGCCCACTCTCCATGACCCAATTCAAATTTCATCTAAAATGCTGTGAAAAGCTGAGAATTGGAGGGAAAAAGTTCTCTGTGAAGCCTTCTTTACTCATTCTTACCTCATCCAGCTCTGACCCCCCCCTCCCCCCCACCGGAGTTGTAATATGGACCTCTGTGTACCTTTATATGGACCCATATGACTGCTTCCATCCTTGTACTATTGTCATGTAGACAGAGATCTTAGATCCCCTTATAGATTGCAAGTTGTTTTAGGTCAGAATCAAAGTCTTATTCTTCCTGTAACTCAAAGAACTTTTCATTGTGCTTTGAACTTGGTAGACAGGTAACAGATTTGTTGAATGAGAGAAGTAGGAGACTGAAATTCCAAATTCTGATGCCCTTTATCTCTGGTGAAGAAAAGCTGTGGGATGAAGGTATTTCCTGTTTTGCTTGCTCAGAGCCTTGGGACTGGGATGGTGTGAGCATCTGATTCCTGCTGGCCCTGAGGAGTGGCTCCCTATTCCTCACAGCAGGACTAGAAGAGGTGGCCAGCTTCTAGCATTTAGGAAGTCTGTTATAATCTCTCAAACTGGAGCTGTGTCTTTGATGTGGATGCAGAGTCACAGTACCTATTTACTAAAGGGACCGTATATGACTGTACCAAGGTCCCTTTCTGATGTTGGCTTTGGCCAGCCACTGGCCCACTGGGGACTCTATCGCGAGGCATCGTATTGCCTGGGTAGTCATCATTGCTGGAAGCAATGATTCAAACCTTGCCTGACACTATATGCAAGGCCAGCTTTCTTTTTATTAAATCAGCTTTCTATACACCAGCCTACCTGGCTTGGACTATTGATTCTGATCACTTTGAAAACCAAAATGACTAACAGTAAGAAGGAGGGCTGTCAGATCGAATCTTCATCCCTGACTAGTCATAATCCCTGCCATATGTCCTTGGCACAGATCGTGTTGCCGCCCGGGGCGTTTCATTCTCTGCAGTGAGGCGCGCTGGAAATTTGTGTCGGTGAGGACTGCTCTTGCCACGTTGCACTCTGAAGGGGTACCAGAAGCTGTTTCCAAAAAGAATGAAATTCAAGGCATCTGTTTTCTCTGGCATTTATAGTGTAGGAACATGGAAATGAGGTGTCTTAGTCTTGGTGGGTATGACAAAAGGTTTTAGCCGAACAAAATTTATCAAAAATCATATTCAATGTTTTCTGTACTAGCCAACTCTAGATTTATTTAATAGTCTACTCACTGTTGAAGCCTGGGCACTGTGACAGAGAAGAAAATGGGAGAATATCTGTAAGAAATGCATCCTACCATGCCCTGGGTGATCTTTAGTTTACCAGTCATCTTTAGCTGATAGGACCCTGTGTGATATAATCTTTTGTTTGTAGGCCGTAGCCAGCTATACAGTACGGAGAACATCATTCCAACCAAGTTCCTGGGTGTGTTTTGACTTAGCAGTACATCTGGTCGACCTTGTCCCATTTTGGTTAAGATACTCAGATGCTGAACTGCCGAGTAATTATATGGTAACACTTTGACGTAGCATCTTGACTTATTTTTATTTATTATTTGTTTATTGGCTGAATATATAACTTCTCTTAGAACAGAAACTTTCCTAAAGATGGACAGGATCTCAGAGAGAATTTAGCCCCATGGCTCCCTTTTGGATAGGAGGAAGCCAAGGCCCAGGGGAGTTAAGCAACTTGCTCAAGGTAGTATAGCTTGTTAGTGGCAGTGCTGAACATAAGTCACATAGTGTCACTTTCACTACATTCTGTTGGTCACAGGGCCAGCCTAGATTCATGAGGAAGGGAAATAAGTCCCACTTCTTTTTTTTTAAATTTAATTATTTAATTGAGGTCGTATTGGTTCATAACATGGTGTAATTTCAAGGGTACATTATTATATAACAGTTTCTGTATAGACTGCATCCTGCTCACCCCCAATAGTCTAGTTTTTATGTCACCATATGTATGGGCCCCTTTACCCCTTTCACCCTCCCCCCCAACCCCCATCACCTCTGGTAACTACTAATCTGTTCTCCTTATCTGTGTATTTGTTTACCTTCCACATGTGAGAGAAATCATACAGTGTTTGTCTTTGTCTGGCTTATTTCGGTTAATATAATACCCTCAAGGTCCATCCATGTTGTAAGTGGGATGGTTTTGTCTTTTTTATGGCTGAGTAGTACTCCATTGTGTATATATACCACATTTTCTTTATCCGTTCATCAGTTAATGGGCACTTGGGTTGCTTCCACATCTTGGCTATTGTGAATGATGCTACAGTTAACATAGGGATGCATAAATCCCTTTGAATTGTTAATTTCTTGTGCTCTGGATAGATAACCAGTAGTAAGATAGCTGGATTGTACGTTTTTGGGTTTTTTTGGTGAGGAAAATTGGCCCTGAGCTAATATCTGTTGCCAATCTTCCTCTTTTTGCTTGAGGAAGATTGTTGCTGAGCTAACATCTGTGCCAATCTTCCTCTATTTTGTATGTGGGATGCCGCCGCAGCATGGCTTAACGAGTGGTGTGTAGGTCCACGCCCGGGATCTGAACCTGTGAACCCCAGGCCACCAAAGTGGAGCACATGAACTTAACCACTACACCACTGGACTGGCCACTGGTATTTCTATTTTTAATTTTTTGAGAAATCTCTGTACTGTTTTCCACAGTGGCTGCACCAGTTTTCATCCCCACCAGCAGTGTATGAGGGTTCCATTTTCTCTACATCCTCTCCAACATTTGTTATTTCTTGTCTTGCTAATTATAGCCATTCTGACCAGCATGAGGTGATACCTCATTGTAGTTTTGATTTGCATCTCCCTAATAATTAGTGATGTTGAACATCCTTTCATGTGCTTTTTGGCCATCTGTATATCTTCTTTGGAAAAATGTCTGTTCATATTGTCTGCCCATTTTTTGATCAGGTTGTTTGTTTTTCTGTTGAGTTGTATGAGTTCTTTATATATTTTGCACATTAATCCCTTGTTGGATATGTAATTTGCAAATATTTCCTCCCAGTTGGGGTTGTCTTTGCATTTTGTTCTTGGTTTCCTTTGCCTTGCAGAAGCTTTTTAGTCTGATGCAATCTCATTTGTTTATTTTTTCTTTTGTTTCCCTTGCCTGAGTAGACATGGTATTTGAAAAGATACTGCTTAGAGTTACTTTTTGTGTACAGTGTAAGATAATGGTGTACTTTCATTCTTTTGCATGTGGCTGTCCAGTTTTCCCAACGCCATTTACTGAAGAGACTTTCCTTTCTCTGTTGTATGTTCTTTGCTCCTTTGTCAAAGATTAGCTGTCCATTGATGTATAGTTTTATTTCTGGGCTTTTAGTTCTGTTCCATTGATCTGTGTGTCTGTTTTTGTACCAGTACCATGCTGTTTTGATTATTATAGCTTTGTAGTATATTTTGAAGTCAGGGATTGTGATGCCTCCAGCTTTGTTCTTTTTTCTCAGGATTGCTTTGGCTATTCAGGGTCTTTTCTTGTTCCATATAAATTATAGGATTCTTTGTTCTATTTCTGTAAAGAGTGTCATTGGGATTCTGAATGGGATTGCATTGAATCTGTAGATTGCTTCAGGTAATATGGGCATCTTAACTATATTTATTCTTCCAATCCATGAGCATGGAATATCTTTCCATTTCTTTAAGTCATTTGCAATTTCTTTCAATAATATCTTATAGTTTTCAGTGTATAGACCCTTGGTTAAATTTATTCCTAGATATTTTATTCTTTTTGTTGTGATTGTAAATGGGATTGTATTCCTGATTCTCTTTCTGCTAGTTCGTTATTTGTGTATAGAGATGCAACTGATTTTTGTAAGTTGATTTTGTATCCTGCAACTTTGCTGTAGTTGTTGATTATTTCTAATAGTTTTCTGGTGGATTCTTTATGATTTTCTATATGTAGAATCATGTCATCTGCAAACAGTAAAAGTCTTAAGAAGTCCCACTTCTTTTTTTTTTTTTGAGGAAGGTTAGCCCTGAGCTAACATCTACTGCCAATCCTCCTCTTTTTACTGAGGAAGACTGGCCCTGAGCTAACATCTGTGCCCATCTTCCTCCACTTTATATGTGGGATGCCTACCACAGCATGGCGTGACAAGTGGTGCCATGTCCGCACCCGGGATCCGAACCAGCAAACCCTGGGCTGCCAAAGTGGAACGTGTGCACTTAACTGCTGTGTCACTGGGCAGGCCCCAAGAAGTCCCACTTCTTGATGGAGATAATGACAAAGCATTTTTGACCATCTTTAATCCACCATACTCAAAGCAGAAATTTTGCTTTATAACATTTTAGATTCTTTGGAGTCTTTTACTGCCTTTTTAGTCAAAACATTTCAGCCATTATTTCTTAAAATATGTTTTTCTTCTTCATTTTCTCTCTCTTCTCCTGAGACTTTAATTATATGTAGACTAAACTTTTTTGATATTGTCTCATAGGTCACTGAACCTCTGTTCATTTTATTTTTTATCCTTTTTTCTCTCTGTGCTTTAGTTTGGATAATTTCAACTGCCTGCCTTAAGGTTCAGGGATCTTTTTTTCTGTAGTGCCCAATCTAGTCTTAAACGCATCCAGTGAATTTTTTTCTCTTCTTATTTTGTATTTTTCCGTTTTAGAATTTTCGTTTACTTCTTTTTTTATGGTATCTATTTCTCTACTGATATTCTCCATCTTTTCACAAATTATGCTAATCTTTTCTTTTAAATCTTTAAACATATTTATAATAGCTGTTATAAAGTCCTTGTTTGGTATTTTCAACATCTGTTATCTCTGGGTCTGTTTCTATTTGCTTTTTTGGGGGGTTATGAGTTATATTTTACTGTGTTTTTCTGCATATGCAGTAATTTCTGGTTACGTGCTAGACATTGTAAAGCTATGATATTGAGAATCTTAATATTGTTTCTTTCTTTAAAGAATGTCAGCTTCTGTTTCATAGACAGTTAACTTACTGGCGAATCAGCCTGCTTTTATTGAGGCTTATTTTTAAGCCTTGTTAGGGTAGGTCTAGGTCTTAGGCTAGAGTGGTCATTTTGGAGTCTCAGTTAATGTCCAGGGTAATCAGTGAGCTCTGTCTGCTCTGGCTGTCAGAGCTGCTATATCTCTCAGCACTGTGCGTCCTCTAGAATTTCCATTCAGTAACACCCCCCAGGAACTGTTGTCTGCCAGCCCTCTTCATAAGTATTGGTCTGCACATTTGTAGCCAATGGCTCAAGAAGACCCCTGCCAAATTTTGGAGCTCTTTCTATGAACCGCTCCTTCTTTCTGGTTCACTTCACTGCAAATCACAGCAACCTTACCATCCCTGAATTTGAATCACTGTCACACCAGCCCATTGAGACTGCCATGCTTTGCTTGTGTTCTCCCTCCCTGCCTGTGTTCCACAAAATATCTCCAGGTAAAACATCAAAGGTATTGTGTGGATTACCTCTTGTGTTTCCCTTCTTTCTGGGGTCATAGTCCTGTGTTACCTGTTATCCAATGTCTGAAAGCAGTTGCTTCATGTATTTTGTTCAATTTTTAAATTGTTTACTGTGGGAGGGTTAATCTGGCACCAGTTATCCATCATAGCCAGAAGTGGAAGTTCTCCATCTTTTATATTGAAAGAATAGTTTTTTTTTTAATTAATAGAAGATTCCTTTTATTTAAGAAAATATAAATTGCCATTCTGCGTAATGCTTACGTGACCAACCTGGAGCATCAAACATAGAGATGATTTTGCTAGGGAACTAAAGATGCCTGTAGAGTTTCCACTGACACTTGGCTAATATGTGTGGTTCAATAACAGGTTGATGAGCTGGTGAGATAAATTCTAGTTGAAAACCTTTGGTTCTAGGTCAAAATGATGCCTACGTTGACATGCTAAATTCTTTGTCCTATCCTTGCTTGGATTCTTTGCTGGAAGCCCTGGAATTCTTCTGTGATTCAGTCCTTCTGCCTGAGTTCTGGTTCTTTATGAGGACTGAACACTCAGGCTTCCATAACCTCATCCCTAATCTAGAGACCTGTCTTGACCCAATGTGTCTACATACCAGTTTTTCTCTTCCTATCTGTTAATTACCAATTAAGATAAAATTCAGGCCCATCCCCCCATTTAAATATATTTATATCCATTACGAGTATTATGGAGCAGGAGAGATTAGTTACCATAGGAACAGTCTGAGTATCTCCACACAGGATTAATGAACCCTGTTGTGGTTGCTGGTGCTATATTATGTATTCTAGTTTAGAACCATTTTTAATTTGGGCCTAGTTGAATAGATTTCTTTGAGTGCATCACTTTAAAAAATGGTACCTGTTCCTCCTTGTTTCTACATATAGCTTTAGAACTGCATTGGTTCCAGTTCTCATATGGTTTTTACTTTCAGAAAAGGCTTAATACATAAGTAGTTTAATGTCACATTTTTTAACATTTAGATTTACTAAATTAGTTATGAAAACTAGCATGGGCTAACAAGCTCTCTTGAAGGAAAATATAAATGGATCCTACAAGAAATCTTGGTGTCTAAATAAGCTGTTATTGAAAGACAAAGTGGTTTTTTTTTGTGTATTCTTTCACTGAGAACACTGGTAGTCTGAGGATTCATTATTACTCTGATTTTGTAAGACTGGTAGAAAACAGCAAAAATTTTGCTGTTTCTTAACCAAAAAGTAATGTTCGAATTTTCTTCGAAATGTTAGTAACTTTTAATGATAATACATTCATGTGTACAAATGCAAAAGGCGCAAAAGTATATTTATTCTTTCAACAACGTTCATTGGGCACCTACTCTATGCCAGACACTGTTCCAGGTAGCGGAGATGTAGCAGTAATCCAAACAGAAGAAATCCCTGCCTTTATGGAGCTTACATTCTACTGGAAGCAATCATCAAAATAAATAAGTCAATTATTTATTATTATAAATATTATGTTAGGAAGTGTTAAGTGCTGTGGAAAAAGAGGATGCTGGGTAAAGATGGGTCAGGTGCTGCTGAGAGGACTGTGGTTTTAAGTAGGAGAGTCTGGGTAGGCTTCCTTGAGAAGAGAGTTTGTGCTCAAACTTGCAGTAGGTGAGGGGTGAGTCTTGCAGATATCTGGGGAAAAAGCATCCCAGGCAGAAGGAATAGCTGTCATGTGGTCTCGGAGGTGGAGCAGAGGCCTTCAAGGTGCAGCAAAGACACTTGTGTGTCTAGAGAAGAGGGAGTAAGAGGAAAATAGTAGAAGATGAGGTTCCAAAGGAAATAGGTGACTGGAGAGGGGCGTGGGGGCCAGATTATGTGGGGACTTCGTTTTTTTTCTCTGAGAGCAACGGGGAGCCACTGGAGAGTTTAGAGCAGAGACACAACATAATCCAACTTAAATTTGAAAAGGATCGCTCTGGATCCTCTAGGAGAAGTGACTCTAAGAGGGCGAGGGTGGAAGCAGGTACTGCTGAGAGGAGACCAGTGCCATGGCCTGGGGAAGAAAGGATGGTGGCACAGATTCAGGGCAGAAAGAGTACAAAGGATGAGAAGCGTTTGGATTCTGGAAATATTTTTATATAATTTTTGTGTGTATATTCATTCTGGGTAAACAGCAAAAATTAAGTCTCTTTCCCTCTTTTGTACCTCAGTCACTTAGTTCATTCCCTGAAGGTCACCACTGACACTGGTTTCCAGTTTCTTGTCCAAACTTCCATGCATTTATAAAAATATATGTATATATTTCTTCTCTCTGCCACATGTCAGTGACAGCACATTATTCACTGTGTTTTAAGCCTTATTTTTTATTGAGTGATACCTTGGATTATTTCATATCCATAGAGCTTTCTCATTCTTTCTAATGTTTGCATACTATTCCATTGTGTAGATTTATCATTATTTATATTCATATTTAAATGTTTTATTTCATAACCTTGTACGTACATAATTTTACATGTGTGCAAGAATATCTGCAGAAGTCTTGTAATTGGAATTATTGTATTAAAATATTCTAATTTTTGGTAGATAGTATCAAATTTCCCTCCATGGGTTTGTACTAATATTCACTCCTATTTACTATGTATTTCTACACTTTAAAAACATTTAACTAGGGGCCAGCCTGGTGACATAGTGGTTAAGTTTGCATGCTCTGCTTCGGTGGCCCGGGGTTCATGGGTTTGGATGCCTAGTGCAGACCTACACACTTCTTGTCAAGCCATGCTGTGATGGCGTCCCACATACAAAATAGAGGAAGATTGGCAGAGATGTTAGTTCAAGGACAACCTTCTTCACCCAAACAAACAAACAGACAAACAAATAAAAAATGTAACTACTTCAATATTCGTAGCATCTGTTGAAATTGACACTATTCATTTACAGGGTGAATTCTTCTAATGACCAAAGACTCTTAGGAAAGGAACGAGGAGACTCATCACCCAATTATGTTGGGTGTTGAAACCCGCCAATGTTTTAGTATATTTCAGTGTTGTTTATTGCAACATGTTTTCATAGTATTTTGCCATTTTTAGCTCTCTAAAAAATCCATCAAGCAGGTCAGCATTCTTACAATGATGTCATAGAATAGGGCCTGGCTCCTTGTAAGTGCCCAGTAAGTATTTGTTGAAGGAGTGAATGAATGAATGAAAATGCATACTTGATTCCTAAGGAGGCTTTTACTGGAGACACTTTCCAGATCACACAGTGACTTAATGTTAGTGACAGGAATAAGTGTCAATATTCTTGACTTCTGATAAATATTCCATTTTTAAAAATTGTGTTAAGAGCACTTAGAGATCTCCCTCAACACATTTTTGAGTGCACAATACAGTGTTATTAACTATAGGCACAATGTTGTACGGTGCATCTCTAGAACTTACTCATCTTATATATCTGAAACTTTATATCCCTTGCACAGAAACTCCCCATTTCCCACTCTCTCCAGCCCCTGGCAACCACTATTCTACTCTCTGTTTCTATGAGTTTGACTATTTTAAGATTTTTTTATTTTTTCGTTTTTCTCCCCAAAGCCCCCCAGTACCTAGCTGTATATTCTTCGTTGTGGGTCCTTCTAGTTGTGGCATGTGGGACGCTGCCTCAGTGTGGTTTGATAAGCAGTGCCATGTCCCTGCCCAGGATTCGAACCAACGAAACACTGGGCCGCCTGCAGCGGAGCGCGCAAACTTAACCACTTGGCCACGGGGCCAGCCTCGAGTTTGACGTTTTTAGACGTCTCGTATGAGTAGAATCGTGCAGTATTCGTTCTTCAGTGACTGGTTTATTTCTCTTAGCATAATGTCCTCAAGGTTCATCCATGTTGTCACATATGGCAGGATTTCTTTATTTTTGAATAAGACTGAACAATATCCCACTGTATGTATATACCGCATTTTCTTTATCCATTCATCTGTTGATGGACATTTAGGTTGTTTCCATTTCTTGGCTGTTGTGAATAATCCGACAAGCACTCTTTACTTTGCAATGCTACACTTACATACTACTCTCAGTTCAAGTCTCTGACTGAGCGTCGTTACTCACTTTTCTGTGGTTTCTTTAAGTTGTAACCAGCAGGGGCACCAACAGCATGTGCTGAGGTAGAGGTAAGAGGGGGTGAGGAGAAAGGGACAGAAGGGTGCTTGGAAGAGACAGCAAGATGCAAGAGGTTTTCCATGAGTAGCTGGGTTTAAAATAAAATAAACAAATAAGTAAAAGGCCCCAAGCCTTATTCCACATAGTGAGTTCATAAACCACTTCCCTCTCTCTTTTTTAAAATAGACTATTTTTTTTAGAGCAGTTTTAGGTTCACAGCAAAGTTGAGTGGAAAGTACAGAGAGTTCCCATACACTCCTTGTCCCACGCATGCACAGCCTCCCCCACTGTCAACATCTCCCACCAGAGTGGTATATTTGTTACTACTGATGAACCTACTCTGACACATCATTATCCCCCCCAACTACGTAGTTAACATTAGGGTTCACTCTTGGTGTTGTACATTCCATGGGTTTGGACAAAAACATAATTATGTGTATCTACCATTATAGTATCATACTCACTTTTCTTTTAAAGCCAGAAATTTTCAACCAGCTGATCCAAGGAGGGGAAGCATTTTCAAAATGCCCTGCTAAAAATGTGCTTCTCTCTGCTGATACTCGTGGGCATGTATCCTGTGCCTCAGGTGGGTTGGCATGGATGAAAGATTGAGACTCACCGTTCTAGGTAAAGTAATATCCTCTCCTCCTCTTCCCCCATCCTCGGTACACTTCCTCTCTTTCACTTCCTTCCTCCTTCAGGGGTCTCCTTCTTGTTATCCAGGAACAGAGAGGGCTAAGAAAGGAAGATTATCAGAGGATCTGACTCAAGAGATTCCCATTCTTTCATCCTCACAACCTCAGGCCCTTAGGGCTCTCCAAATATTTAGTTGTATAGCAGGGGCAATTTTTGAATGGTCATCTCAAATTTGAGTCTAGCCCTAAGTACTATGGAATGATTTTTGAGAGCCGTTGCTTACTCTGGTGAATATTGTATAGAGGGGAAAAAAAGCCATCAGTTCAACCTTATCCGGAAGCATTTTAAAGAAACATCAGCTATCTGAGTCATTCCAGAAGCCATTCTAAAATTTTAAGGAACCAAAAGAAATTATTTTTAACTTAATGCTGGTAGAACAAGTGTATTACCTAGGGAAAGTTATGATAGACTCCTATTTTATGTGCTTTTTGGGGTCCAGTGAGCATCCCAGATTGGCTGGGGTCAGGGGGAGAGTTGGGGAGAGACTTATGCCCAGCCTGATGATGCTGTGCTGGGTTTAGATGCTCATGGACAATCAGAGAAGATTTTTGGAAAGGGTCTGTTAAAATTGGGCAAGGCTGTACTTTGATTTTGTATTTTCATTTTAATTTTAATGAGACAAATTGTAACACACTGGGCCTAGTCAAAAAGGTTTTCTCTCTGTGTTCACTAACAAATGCAGAGTTATGAATTATTTAGATATTAGCAGGCTATTCCTGCCCTGCTTGAAGGTGGGCTTTTTCAACTCTCCCGATAGCCTGGGTCCCGGAGCTGACAGCTCTCTCACCATGGGACAGATGACGGAGTGGTTGTCTGCAAAAGAGAGGTGGTGTTCTTATCCCTCCTATTGCTCTGCTCAGGGTGAAAATGGTGGTGCACAGTGACCTCCAGTCATAGCTCTCTTCTCTCATTTGGGACCCTGACGGGCAGTTTTCTCTGCACTCTGTTATAGAGACATAAAAGCAGGCAGGCATGATTTCTAAACAGGGAGGCAGTCGGCCAGGAATTTGCAGACTGGCTGTATTCTGCTCCCTGATGGCAGATGTGCAGGCCATATTTTAGAAGGGTCACAGAGGTCTTGGTGTGCTTTGTTACAGTCAGACTCAGCTGTGAGGATAAGACGCTGCAGTTGCACCTGGGGTCTTAGGATCCATCAAGGGCATTTTTCTGAGTCACCCTGAACACAAGCAGAATCAAGAGCCAAGAGAGAATTTTTGGCAATTGAATGAACTGAAGGATGTGTACGTGTGTGTGTGTGTGTGCGTGCGCGCATGTGTTGTTAAAAAAAATTCAATGACCCTTGTTAAAGATGGTAGGGCAGATTTTGTTAAGGACCATTGATATAGATATAGGGACTACTGAAACAGGATTTTACAGTGGGGGAAAGATTGGGCTCAACTCCGAACACAGTATGGACAAGTGGAAATTTATAGCCAAGGAGCAGGAGGCTGGGGGGGCAGTCAGTGGATGGAAAATTACTAAGAAGAAATGTTACCACACAAAAATGGGGTTCCCCGAACCCCCCAAATCAGGCTATCTGATGCGCATAAATGAGCCAATTAATTATGGCATCAGCTTTTGGGAGAGAAATCAGCTGTATTCTCTGAGATCAATCTGCAGGGAGACAGGGGGCGTGTGCCCTCAGATCTGTCTCCTCGATTCAGGATTTGGGGTGAAATGTAAGAGGTTAGGGAGAAGAGGCTGGCGTGCGGAAATGCTGGCTGGACAAGTTTTGATTGGTGGGCTTCAGGCATTTATGGTGAGGTTCTAAACGTGTGTGATGAGATTCTAAACCTTTATGATGAGATTCTAAACTTTCATGGTGAGGTGGGCAAGGAATTTTAACGCTGGATCTTCTGGAATGACGGACCCCTTGCTTCTGACGAGAGTCCAACTTTTTAAGTTCCAGTTGTGTCCCTGTCCCTTGGTTCTGTGTGGAGAAGAATCTTTGGCTCTGAGGTCCTTTCAGGTCCAGGTTTCTTCTTCTGTACGTGCTCTGGCTACGTGACTTTGCGAATTTTCTGAAAGACAATTCTTAATCCCTTTGTTGATAAGATGGGGTCAGTTGAACTGGTCCTGGAGGGCTTGTGGTTACAGAAACACCAGGGCTAAGTGGGGTTCTGGCTAAACTGACCTAACGGGATTCTTGCTGAAGATAGGCGAGGGCTACCAGACATCACCTGAGGGATGGGGGAGGATGAGGAACCTGATCGGGAGGGTGGTTAGATTTCGAGGAAGGGGGCTTCTGGATAAACTGACTTAGCAGCGTTCTTGCTAAAACTTACAAGAAAGTACCCAGATGGGCCTATGAGAAGGTTCAGGAACGTGACTAAAGTTTGATCAACAAAGAATCTTAGTGTGTGTGTATGTTTCTGTGTGTGTGTGTATGCATCTCTGTATATGTGTGTGTGTGTATGCATGTATGTGTACTTGTGTCTTTGTGCATATCTGTGCGCACACAGACAGGCGTGCACGTGTGTGTGTGTGTGTGGGGTGGAAAGTTGGTGGGTAGGAAGCTCGTAGGAGAGGAGTCAGCCGAGCAGGTCTCTAGGGAGAGGGCCGTAGTGATACATCACATTTTTAGGACTAAATGACCAAACGATGGTAGTACTGTAGTCATAAAAAGAGAAATGAGAAAGAACTGATTTAGGAAGAATTTGCAATAATGCCTTCTTGAAGTCTTTGTAGAACTTTCATCCGTAAGTGATGTCTGTTCCTCTTCTGAATTCCTATTCCCTTCTTTCCTGCTTTTTTGGTGTCTGTGTGTATGAGGAAGATTGGCCCTGAGCTAACATCTGTTGCCAATCTTCCTCCTTTTGTTTGAGGAAGATTGTCGCTGAGTTAACATCTGCGCCAATCTTCCTCTATTTTGTATATGGGATGCCACCACAGTGTGGCTTGATGAGCCATGCTGGTCCACGCCTGGGATCCAAACCTGTGAACCCCAAGCTGCTGAAGTGAAGTACGTGAACCTAACCACCACACCACCGAGCTGGCCCCCCTTCCTTCCTGTTTTAATTGTACTTCTCACCACATTTCACCTTGATATTTGCTGTATGTGTATGAATCTCCCTGACGCAATTTTACCAAAGAAGCCGTGTTCTTTGCATCACCAGGTGCTTTATTCTCCTCTCATGTAGATACTCAGTAAATATTTGCAGGTTAAATGAATATATTTTCAACACCTTTCTGAATTTTTTTGACATCGTCGGGAAAACTTGTAATTAATAAAGAGTAAACATTTCAGTATTCTAAGTGATTAATAATCTTATAATTAAAATGATGACGTGATAAGTGGTAAACATCTTGAGTTTCAAAGACTTTGGATAGATCCATGTCATCAGTGGCATTATAAATACACATGATTTTAGCATACTAATACTCACCTAACCTCTGTGTCGAATGTTTTGTCTTGTAAAATAGCGTTCATAATACCTGCCTCATCTAACAGGGCTGTGATGATCAAAATTTTCAAACCCCTTTGAAAAGTTAATAGTGTTACAAAAGGGTCGAGATTTGTCAAGTGTATAGTGTTTGAGATCTTACTGTCGTTGTAATAGAGCGAGAAAAACATATATGCACATCTATCTGTAAAACCTTCAAAAGGCACACAAGAATTCTAGTGTATGTTTTTAAGCTCTTTATTCATTGTTTTCATTAGATACTTCTTTGAAAAGGTCTTTGTGGCTGATGATGATGATGATGGAGATGACAGTATCAGTAATAATAATGGCTTTTGTAGCCTTTTATAATTTATAGAGCTCACATGTATTATTATCTTGGATGTACCAGTTCGTTTGGGGAGGGAACTAGCTCTTTATAACGCTATTACTGTTAAAACAAACCGCAAAGTCATTTTAATGCAAATGTATTTCATTAACATTATACCCAATGTTCTGAAATACATTTACTGATCTTCAAAAGACATCTGGAAATTAAAAAAAAATACAGGTTGAGTAGTTGAGGAAATTAAGCATTACATACATTCCTGCAAGATGATAGTACTGGTCTAGTTGGTTATTGTTGTCCAGTTCCTGGCTGAGCTTCCTGTTTATGATTATGGGAAGGCAACTGGGCAGAAGGCAGTCCTGCCTCCCCCTCCGCCTTTCCCCTCCCTTCTTCACCTCCTTCCTGCACCTGCACAGGTCTCTCTGTTGGGTTTTGGAGTCCACTGCCTGGGGAGGTCCCCCGAGCTTCTGTAGGAGTTAGCACTGAGGGATTCGCTCAGCAGACACAGGAGGGGGTGGCCCTCCTCATGGCAAAGGATTTTCAAATATTGATTATCATAAAGTCAGACAACAGAAGTCATCTAAGGGGAGATGTTTTTGCTGATTTTATTATTATTGTACATTTTTTCCCACAAATGCTTATGTGTTATTCTTTTGAGTTCTGACTAACCCAGAAACTGGTTAATTAGTCCCTAGATGATCCCAAGTTGACGAATGAAGATTTAAGAGCATATTAGATTTTTACATTGCATGATGCACGTGGGCAGCACCCAGAATCCAGAGCCTTTGCTCTCCCTCATACACCTGATTTTGGTAGTTCACATGTTTTCATTCTTTGTGCAGTAACATGATGTCCAGCCCAGAACACTGTGGGTCCCCACATTATAGTGCTTGCTATATAGTGTTCTAATCTTCGTGATGTGGCTCCCTTCCCCACTGGTTTGTGAGCTCCTTGGGGGTAGGGTCGGCGTCTTGCTCATCTTTGTTCTTTCAGGGGAAGGTATCGAATGTACAGTAGGAGAGCAATGTTACCGAATGGATAGGTAAAATGAATGTGCATTCGCAAGAGGATGTGTTTGGTGTAAAGTCATTTAACATTCCATAGATTTGGATAATTCATATTGCAAAGTTAAGTCTTGTTTATTCGGATGCCATTAATTTGAAAGGTACATATGATAAAAAGTTATGCGTTAAAACCACTGCTTTCAAGATTATAAACACATTCTAATAAAATGATCTTTTTTGATACTGCTGACAGGCATTATTTACCATTACAATTTATCTAGTACTTAAAAGAATTTTATTTTATCAGAAATATTTTTGGTTTGTGCCTTTTGCTAACTTAGATAGGTTAATCTCTGTCTGACCTTGCTGTCTGATTTAGAAAGTTTTCGTTGATGGACTGTGAAATTCATCCTGGAAGAGCTGAAGAACCACGAGAAGAAGAAAAAACAAAACAAAACAAAGCAGGAACACAGTGAATCAGTGGTTTATAAAAAATAAGACCCAAATAGCATGTACCCAATGAATGGATAGATGAATGATGGTATCTCCAAAGAGACAAAATTTGCATGCATGAAATGTGAAATAATGAAGCAATGTGATAAGATGCCAAAAAGAAATGTCATCAATTGGATTTCAGAGAAGAGAGAGAACGTTGTAAGGAAAAGCTCCATGAAGGAAGTGAACCCTAAGCTGCTCATAAAGAAATGAGTCAGTGTGAGAAAATAACTTTGTGTCTGTATTAGTTTCCTATTGTTGTGTAACAAATTACGACAAACTTAGTGGCCCAGAACAGCGTACATTTATCATCTCACCATCTCCAAGGGGTGGGAGCCTCAGCATGTCTATCTGGATCCTCTACTCAGGGTCCTTTTTTTTTTTTTTTTAAATAATTTCTTTCTTTCTTTCTTTCTTTTTTTTTTGAGGAAGATTACCCCTGAGCTAACTACTGCCAATCCTCCTCTTTTTGCTGAGGAAGACTGGCCCTGAGCTAACATTCATGCCCATCTTCCTCTGCTTTATACGTGGAATGCCTACCACAGCATGGCTTTTGCCAAGCAGTGCCATGTCCGCACCCGGGATCCAAACCAGCAAACCCTGGGCAGCCAAGAAGCAGAACGTGCGAACTTAACCGCTGTGCCACCAGGCCAGCCCCATCTGCTCAGGGTCTTGAGGGCTGACTCGTCTGTGTTCCCTTCTGGAGCTGGGGGACTGCTCAGCTCACATGGTTGCTGATACGATTCAGTTCCCCGCAGTTGTAGAACCGAGTTTCCTGTTTTCTTGCTGGTTACCAGCTAGGGGTCTCACATATTCCTTGCCACGTTGGCCCTCTTGCAACATGGTTGCTTCCTTCTTCAAGGCCAGCAAAAGAATCTCCTACTTCCACTGTCCTTTAAAGGACTCATTTGATTAGGTCAGGCCCACTTGGGGAAAAAAATCTTCCTTTTGATTAAGTTAAAGTCAACTGATTAGGGACCTAAATTATATCTGCAAAATCTCTTTACTGTTGCCATATATCATAACATAATCATGGGAGTGATATCTCCACACTTTGCCATGTTCTATTGACTAAAAGCAAATTATAGCTGCTGCCCACACTCAAGGGGATTATACAAGTTGTGGATCATTGGGGGTCACCCTAGGATCCTGCCCACCACAGTGTCTTCTTTTGTAAATGGTTATTTCTGTTGTTATTTGAACATGTTTTAAAAGTGAAGTTTTTAAAAAAGTTATTTAAAAAATGGGCCCCGGTGTCAGATGTTATGCTAAGGAAAATACCTTCTCTGAACTTGGAGCTTTTACTTCCTTTTACTTAGGGGACCAGCTGTACGCAGTTATTAAGGGAGTGGAAAGGAGCTAGAGTGCGTTATAATTAGAGAAAGCTGCATCATCATTTTGAACTACTGCAAGAGGCTCCTAACTGTTCTCTTGGCTGCTGGTCTTTCCTCTCACATCTGCCTCTACTTTCAGTCAAGGTCATCTTTCCAAAATGCTCATCCGGTCATACCACTATCCTGCTTAAAATATGTCTGCCGACTATTAGAACCCAAGCTCTCCAGCCTCGTAGGAAAGGACTGCTGTGCTGTTCAGCTACACATGCTTCATGTGCCCTTCATTCACACTCCACTGAGGCAGCGGTGGTAGGGGTTAAGAGGAGGCGGTGGATTTGAGAAATGCTGAGTAGGTTAGAATGACCCAGATGTGGTGAGGGAAGTGCAGGTGCAGGTGCTGGAGAGAAGCCGAGTTCAGTTTGAGGTCACCGTGAAACATCACGCCCAAGGACTTCTTGCATGTTTGGCCCTCCGCTGGGTACTGTGGGGTCTATAAAGGAAGTGCCAGGCATGATGTCTACCAGAGGCGAGAGTCTAGGTGGCATTAGGAAATTATGGATTCACAGGAGAAGAGGGGCAACAGAAGGATTGTCGGCGGTGGTAGATTTCCGAGATTGGATGGTAAAGATGTCGGTTAATCGCTGAATGGAATTTTCCCTACTCCACCAAGTACCCAATAAAAGCAGACAGGTAAAATATTACTTTCCCTTGTTTCTGTGGCTTAAATGCTTAAACAACGGGCGACATTAGTAGGACCTAATTTGGGGGTGCCCAAAGAAAACGTCAGGAAGAGAGGTTTCAAACTTGTCCTGGTTATCTCAAATTAACTTTGTCTTTCCGAGTATCTTTTGTCCCTTGACCTCACACAGTCTGGTTACAAATCTTGAAGTTCTTTTCTGCCTGTTTTGGACCGTGTGGAAGTACATACAATGTTTAAGAAATGTGAGTCTTCTGGAGTTTCTTCTGGGGAGTGTGGGCCAAAAATGTTTTTCAGCTGCCCTGGTCTGCCTTCCTAATATGGGATATGGTCTGGGGAGAATAAACAAAATGGGATGCTGCTTTCCTTCTTGAAGGAAGTTGGATTCTAATCTCCACTTATTTCTTTTCTGATATAAGTAGAATCCACCATAACAATCAATTTCCAGCTCATCTGGTCCTTGTGATTCCTCCCATCGTCTTTCAAATGCTGCCATTGCGTTGGGCCTGCAGGCTAGTGCTGATGCTGCTGTGGCCACCTGTGGGGTTCATGTGGCTGCTTGCTGTGGCTGGGTGTGACTCCCTGCTGGTGCCAACACCACTTCCCATGAAGTGTACCCCATTGGCTTGGCTCCTCACTGAGGGGCGCCTCTGCCAGTTGCTGTCACCTCACTGCCTGTGAAATGCTTTCCCACTGGGCACACAAAGACTCTTGTTGAAAGTTGTCTGTACCCCCTTATTAACTGTTGGAGTTCTAGCCTTTGTTTCAAAGCCCCCTAACTTTGAGAACAACTCTGGCAGGGAGTTTTTAAAGCCTTTCCACAGGGCTGACAGGTAAAAGGATGCGCTGATTCTGACGTGCTGCACCCTCCCTGGTACAGCCTGCGTACCTGTCAGCTCTTCCAGGCACTTGGTCATCTCAGAAAGTGGGCTAATGCCTAATGCCGCAGGATTTTCCTTCCTCCTCCCTGGGAAGCAGGATCTAAACTCTTTAGGAGAGCTAGTCAGGAGGCTAGCTGAGGTTGTGGGCATATTTTTGACCCTGGTTTTCTTGGGCCTGAAAGTGTGATGGGAGCAGGTGAAGAGCCTCTCAACTCAGGAAAGCTGTGTCCCAGGTCTTTCTTTTAGTGATGGGTCATCTGCTCCTGTCTTCCAAAAATGTTCATCTCTGATGATGGGATCCGTCTTCCTCTGACAATGTCCCAAGTTCCTTTGGACTCTGGCACCTCTAGTCCTGACCTCTGTGTTGGTTTAGGTGATGCTGTGGTAACACCCCTCCCCCCAGATCTCAGTAGCTTCACACAATGGAAGTTTATTTGTCGCTTAGACAGAGTCTCCATCTTGTGGCTATAGCATCTGAAATACGTGCCTTCTGTGTTAGTTTCCTAGGGCTGCTGAAACAAGATACTGCAAACTAGTATAGTTTATACTAAACCTAGAAATTTATTCTTTCATAGTTCTGGAGGCTAAAAGTCCCAAATCAGGGTGTCAGCAGGGCCATGTTCTCCTGATGGCTCTAGGAGAGGCTCTTTCCCTGCCTGTTTCTAGCTTCTGCTGGTTGCCGGCACTCCTCGGCTTGTAGATGCATCACTTCGATCTCCACCTTCACCTTCACACGGCCATCATCCCTGTGTCTCTGTGTCCAAATTTCCTTCTTCTTGTAAGGACTCCAGTCCTTGGATTATGGCCCACTCATATTCAGTATGATGTCATCTTAACTTGATTATTTCTGCAAAGACCCTATTTCCACATAAGGTCACACTCACAGGTACCTGGTGTTAGGACCTTGACGTATTTTTGGGGAGAGACACAGTTCAACCCATAACACACTGCAGAGTTGTGGCTGAGGAAGAGAGAGATGGAAGATACCCCTTGGATCTTAACAGTCATACCTCAGAAGTAGTACGTGCTAGTCTTGTCACAGTCTACTGGTCAGAACGTGACTGACATAACTGCAATGGAAACTAGTAAATTCAGGGAACAGATGGGTATTTGATGGGAATTATCTGTCTTGGTCACATCCTTGCCCGGTTCATTTCCTCCGATCCCAGAATGCTCCGGGCATATGCGAGGTTGGATAGCTTCTGTATAATGTGAAATATCTATCAAGGAATAGGATGTGATCTTGCAAAGCATATTGAAGGAACAGACTTGGAAAACTGCTCAAAGAAAAGAAAGAAAATAGTTTATATAATCTGTAAAAGTACCACATTTTTGTTTGGTTCTTTGCTTCCTCTTAATCCAGAGAAGGCAAAATGGCGGGCAACAATTTGCATCTAGTCCATAGATGTTTTTTTGTGTGCCCTACACAATGTTTAAGAAATGTGAACAAACATCTAGATATCTTTCCTTGAACAACTGGAAGATGGCTGCCTATGTTTCCACAGAAAACCAGTAATGAGGAAAACAGCCAAGTAAGGCCTGCTTCTTGTAGATAGTCCCATCTCTGCAGTTTGCTCTGATCCCCACCATTCCCTATAGTACTGCCAACACTGAGGCTGAGTATCAGTTCTCGGTTGTCTTTGCACTTTCACCATTGTTTTCATACAGTAGAGATTTTTTCCATTATACTTGGCTCTTTTTACTCACTTATTTTCTGATTGTCATCTGCAGGCATTTGTGTTTGTGACCTCAATTTTAAGTAAAATCTGCATTTTCCTGTATCTTTTCATATCCTGGTGCTTCTAAGGGATTAAACACAACCCAAAAGGTCACCTTGAACTCATGACTTTGATGTTGATTCCTACTGTAGCCATCTGTAAAGGAAAAACTCACTCCTCCTGTGTTTCCTTTACTCACACTACTACCACACTGTCAATACCTCTGACACCAGATGTGTGGGTTTTCCACACATTAAGCAATTCTCTGACACCAGCTGGGTGCTACAATTCAGCTGAATTCTGATACCATCTGTCTAGAGATGACATCATATCCCACAGGTTAGAGGATCAGTCCCAGAAACTGCCCTCCCCTCTTTAGATGCCAGTTGCAAGTCCAGGTTGTTATCATGCTTCTGACCAACCAGCTATAAATCGAAGGTTTCCACAAACCCCTCCTTGGGTTCGATGAATTTGCTAGAGCAGCTCATAGAACTCAGGAAAACATTTACTTACTAGATTACCAGTTTGTTATAAAAAGATATGGGAACAGCCAGATGGAAGAGATGCATAGGATAAGGTATGGAAAGAGGCGAGGAGCTTCCATGCCTTCTCTGAGTGCAGCTCTCTGTGTTTTCACCAACTGGAAACTCTCCAAATGCTGGAATTGAGACATTTTCATGGAGGCTTCATTACTTAGGCCTGACTGATGAAATCATTGGCCATTGGTGATTGCGCTCAATCTCCGGTCCCACTCTCCTCCCTGGAGGTCATGGGCTGGGGATGAAAGTTTCAACCCTCTAATCACATGGTTGGTCTTCCTGGCAACCAGCCCCCATCCTTAGGTTACCTAGGGGCTTTCCAAAAGTCGCCTCCTGAACGTAAACTCTGTTGTGGTTGAGAGGGGCTTGTTATGAATAACAAGACACCCATTTCACCTTTATGGCTCTGAAGCATTTTAGGAACTGACGGCAAAAAACCAAATATTACAACAAAAGATGCCCCCACGGCTCTCAGGAAACTACGAGAGTTTTAGAAAAGAAGTGCCAGGGACAGTGGACAAAGGCCAAATATACATTTCTTGTTATAAATCACAATAACACCTCATCTGCAATACTCGTGATTTGAGGTAAATAGTTGACAAAGGCCTGAACATACTTATAATGGTGATAGGTGGATAAATATTTGCAGTGAAATACTTGCAATGGGTATAGTTGTATAAATTTGGGTATAATTAGAATAATGCATGTTGATTCAGGTTAATCCTTACTGATACAATTTTTTGTGCTTTTTATCCCCTTTATAGACCGCTGGAACGATCCAGTGAAGATGTAGATATAATCTTCACACGGCTGAAAGAAGTTAAAGCTTTTGAGAAATTTCACCCAAATCTCCTTCATCAGATTTGTTTGTGTGGTTATTATGAGAATCTGGAAAAAGGAATAACATGTAAGAAATGCAACTCCGGTGGTATCTTTTCGTGTATGGTCTGTGCTCATTTGTAGATATGGGGATAGATAACATATGGGGTATTTATGTGCCAAATATTTGAGCTTCAACCAAAGCTATTAGGTTGACATTTCCCTCTACTTTATTTAGTTCCATGTAGCATTACCTTAACTTTGTTCACAGCATTTAAATGGTTCTTCCAGGGCACCCTACTTTCTAGATGGAGCTAGAAGGATGTACTGATTCATGTATTCAGCTATATCCTTAGAAATTCAAATAATTATTTTCTCTAACCCAAGAAATATATGAGCCAGTAGGATATTAAATAAAGATAAAAGGACTCTTGGGGGCCAGCCCTGTGGCTGAGTTCACGCGCTCTGCTTTGGCAGCCCAGGATTTGATGGTTTGGATCCCGGGCACGGGCCTAGCACTGCTCATCAAGCCATGCTGAGGTGGCATCCCACATGCCACAACTAGAAGTACCCACAACTAAAAATATACAACTATGTACCGGGGGGCTTTGGGGAAAATAAGGAAAAATAAAATTAAAAAAAAAAAAGGACTCTTACCTAATGCTAATAATAATGTTTTGAATTAACCTGAGTGATATCGTCTATTCCAAGTATGAATAGGGGACAGGGAGAGTAAAACGATAGAGTGACAGCTGCATTGAAAAACAAGTATTTTTTCATTAAAAAATAGTGTTTTTCCATCTTTTGGGATGCTTTATGCTGCAGTTAACAGAAAACTCTCATCCAACTGGCTTCAATAATCAATTACTCATACATGGAGGGAAAAATCAATTACTCATATGCAAGAAGTCCTGGGGTAGGATGGCTTTACAGTTAGTTAATTAAGTGGCTCAATGACATTATTAAGGTCACAGGTCCCTCCCATCTTGCTTTGTTTTTGTTTTGCTATGCATCCGCAGGTGTTGGCTTTTGTTCCCACACTTGACCCAAAGGATTCTCAGATATCTACAGCAATTAGAGAAGCACGATTTCTTCTTATGTCTCCTTTCAGAAGTCTCTCAGGAGACTTCCTCTGTTATTGCATTGGCTAGAATTGTATCATATGGCCACGTCCAGCCCAAACACTGGCAAAGATAATGTGATCACCACGATTGATTTAGACCAATCATGATTACTCCAGTGGAGCTGGGCAAGAAATGTGTGTGCTCTGAGCACTTGGCCCGTTGGAGGAGGGTGGGGACTTGTATAAAATCTGGGTTCACTTAGATAAGAGGAAGGGAGGGCGTGATTCTGGGTGGGAAACCAACAGGGTCTGTCACAACATCATTGTAGAAAATTTAGAAGACAAATGAAATAAAAGTCACCTACAATCCCCAAACCCAAAGATTGCTGTTAACACTTTGTGTATATCCTTCAAGATGTTTTCCCATGTGTGCACATGCAAACGTAGTCCCATTTCTATTTAAAAAACAATCCATACATATTGTTTCCAAACCAATATTTTTTTTCTTTCTGATATTAGGAACTTTATTCATTTGGGAATGAGACTCTATTTTCTGTTTCTTAAAGCCATTTTCAAAATGAATCTTCCATGATATGTAATGTGAATTTGATTGGCAAATGATAATGTCTTTTGGAGCCAAAAAGTTCACGAAAGGCGAAGCCTTAACTCTAAAATAAGTCACTTACAAAGGCTAGGAAGAGCAGAGCCACTGGAGAGGCCAGCTGTAAACTCATCGGTTCCTCGTCTCAAGCTTATCATTGCACTTGGTCGGATGCCGTTGTTGTGCTTCGCCTGTCCACAGCATGTCTTAGTCAGGGAGTTTAGAGCAGCTTGTCATCATTGATTACGGCTCCCAGAAGCACTAGCCTTGCCAGAACTCAAGTGTCCCACTGAGTTGTCATGTGATTTTTCATTGAGTCACTTGACCTCTGACTCTAACTGTGAAAAGAATTTTAAAATATCAGATCATTCCATCTAGTTATTTAGCTAGGATATTTAAAAGGATAGTTGGGTTTCTGTGAGATTTTTGAACCAGTGTTTCAGAATGACTTTCCAAAGTACTAGTCTTAATATAATCTGGGAACTAAGGTTCTATCTAAATATCTAAATATTTTCTCTCTGAGATTACAAAAGTAAAGCAAAATCAGGTTTGGAAATTTCTGATGAGAGTCATTTCTAAAGAGTAGTTAATCCTAATGCCTAAAAGCAGTGAATTTATTAAAAAACAAGAAAATGGACAATGATAATACAGTAGTCAAAACTTTTAAAGTAGGTTTTATTTTCTTAATCATTCATTGGCTAACTTAAAAGGAGACATTCTATCCTAGAAAATACATTGCTTTTAATATAAATGCATTTAGGAAATTGGAGTGAAAGTCTGGTATTTTGTTGAGTCAAAGAAGCTTGTTAATATGTACCCATCTAAAGTGATAATTTTCCAGGAATCATTATATAATGAAATGTATTTAAGATAAATTGCATGGAACATCAATTGATTCTTAAATTCAAAGGATCTTATAGCATTTAGGGTTATCATTCCTTATTACTGCTCTGTAAATATAAAAGAGTTCTGTTTAATAGAGTTCTACTTCATAGAGTATTGGATAAATGGGATATAGCTTTGTTGATAGATAAGGAAAAGAGAACTATGTCCTGTTCTTGTGGGAATAGATAGAGGAAGGATGGAAAGCTCAGCCAGGTCTAGCTTACGCTTATAATAGCCAGTGAGAAACTATCAGGTCATACGATAAAACCAACCTATTTGGTTTTTAAATTTGGTATATTTACATTACTATTTCTTTTTCAGTATTTCGCCAGGGTGATATTGGAACAAACTGGTATGCTGTCCTGGCAGGGTCTTTGGATGTTAAAGTATCTGAAACCAGCAGTCACCAGGTAAGATAACTTATTTTTTTTTTTAAGTAGGACTTACTATTGTTATTTTTAAAGACACATTATGCCTATGTCTTTTATGCCATCAAAATTACATTTTCAAACCCATTTCCTCTTTCCCATAGCAAGGAGTTCACCAAGCGTTTGTTGAATCCCTTTACTAAGTTACTTAAGAAACATAGATATTGAGTGTCTCCCATGACTTGAGTATGGAGCCTGGTGTTGGAACACGAAGTGCAAGAAGACATTGCCTGCCTTCTAGGAGGTTGCCGTCTATTGGGAAATGCAAACAATTCAATTGCGTTGTGATAAATTGCTCTTGTGTAAGGTGAAATGTGAGCAGAGGATCAGGAGAAGCAAGTCTTCCTAGGTTTCTCCTCAGATCCTTCCTCTGTCTGGTATCCTGACTTTTCTTCATCCTAGAAGTGCTCCCCTCGTCAGCCTTGTAGGAGCTCCAGTGATGCAGGGGAAATGTGGTTGATGCAGTCCCCCTGGGAAGTCTCTCTCTATTTCTCTCCTCACCTTTTCAAATGTGGAAGGGCCAATAGTATATATTTCTTTCTAAAGTGCAACACTGGCTTCTTTTGTCTCCATTAGTCACCTCGGAGGAGCTTGGCATCCTAGCAGATAAAACTCATACTCTTTTTTCCCCCTCAATATTTGTGACTATTTAAAATTGGACCTAGAGCCTCCTTTCACATCTGCAGTGACCCTTGCTCCATCATTAGTCCATGTGGCCTAAATGTACAGAACCTTCCTATTTGGAGCCAAGAACCTCAAATCTCAAAAGGACAGCCCCCTAAAGGCCACCTCCAAGCCTCAGTATGAAGATGGCCCAGGTTTTCTATCCAAATATTCAGGATTCAGATAAAAATGGAAGGAAGGGAATTGGCTAATTGTAAAATGGGACAGAATTGTCAAGAAGAATCAAAGAATCAGTTAAAGGGATAAATAACCTACAGCCAAGTACCGTATTTAATACTGTGCTTCTGAGCCTCTTTCATACATAGCACCCTTCAAATGTAGGAAACGCTTGTGACACACTGAAGTTGAGATTTAAATTTTGCAGGAGCTTTCGTGCATATTGGAGTTGTGGGCAGTCCCCATCTGAAAAAATGGAGAAGTTCCCCAAAAGATTGTTGCTAAGGTGGACAATTGGAGTTGGAAATATAGTTGCCTGTGTTGTACCCATTGTTATGGATGGTTAGAGTCTCAGGCCAGTGGCCAAGTTCTACGTAAGCTATAGGATGCTTTTTCTATGCATCAGTGCGTCGAAAGTTCCATTTGAACCTGCCTGGAACCTGTGCCTCCCAACCTGGATGGGAGTCCCTCTTCCCCTCTCTCACAGGGCCAGTTTTCTCTTGGATTTCAGAGAGGGCCAAGGTGAGAGGTGGGTTTTGAATCTTGTAAGCTGCCTCAGTTTCCCAGGGGGACTGAGAAGAGCTAGCATTTCTTGCATGTTTGCTGTGTGCTGGGCAATGTTCTAAGCACCTAAAAGGTATTAATTTACTCCTAGAATCCTCACGACAACCCTGGGGGTAGGTCATATTATTGTTCTCATTTTACAGATTAGGAAACTAATCCCCAAGTGGTTAAATAACTTGCCCCAAGTAACATATCTAGAAATTCAGGGAACCAAGATAAAACCCGAGCAGTCAAGCACCTGAACATATGCTCTTAGCCACTGCTCTGTGTTGTTGACTCCAAAGAAACATGATGCAGCCTGCAGCTTTCCCCTGTCTCGGCCATTTCTCATTCTTTCAGGTGACCCTGTGTCCCTTATCTCTGCACACCTTCCACCTGCAGGCTGCTGTCCTGGTGGGTACCCGCTGGGCCTCTCTGCTCAGAGCTGCTCTCGATGCTTACCTTGACCAGGTCTCACCTGCGTGGATTTGTGGAGGGGAAAGGACCTGGAAGAGAACGAGTCTCTTTGCTCCTCTGAGTGGTCCTGAGTGAATAATGATCGAGAGAGGGGAGAAGTTGAAACGAGAAAGGTGAGGAAAGAGACGAAAGGCAAGGAAGATGAGAATTAAGGAGAAAGGTGAGAAGGAGAGGAAAACCCAGGGAGGAGCGGGGAAGAGAGAAGAATGAAAAAGGCAGAGCAGCTGTACCTGTGGGATGATAAGTCACGTCAGCAGTGAGGTGCTGACACATCCGATGGTAAAAGCTGGCATGAGACTGGATGGTATTAAAATAGCCTTTGGCCGGAGGCTCCTGGAATATTGCCCTGGACCAATTACCCCTCCCCATGAGGTCCTAGCAAAGAATAGCTGATAAAACTTTGTTGTTAGCTGCAGGTTTTCCTTTTTTAATTTTAATAAACATTTAATTCTAGATGTTAGCTGTGGTTTTGACCTCAAACTCAATGCACAGCACTTTCCTTAATCTGAGCTTGGTCTTAATTTGTTGAGAATTAGTAGCTTTACACCAAAGCTGGCTTACTGCCTCCTCTGAGTACTTTACGCTACAGTGTCCAAGCAGGGTTCTCTGGATTGATTTGTATGGTTGCTAAGATATAAGGAAGAGGAAGCGCATTGACCTCTACATCCTCCATCCCTCCAGAGAGTAACCTGAGATAGACAGAGGGCCAGCCTTCCAGGCAGCTCTGATAGACAGAACATGGTTCCAGCCACATGGGAGGAAGAAGCTAAGGAGAGTGAACAAGACGGCTTAACCTCCTCCCATGGCAAGGTGCTTGAAAGGGAGAAACAAAAAAAGCTGTATTTACCTGCATTGGCCCTGTAATGGGCTCTGTGTCTCTGCTGGCTTGTGATGTGGCCAAATCAGGGTGATGAGTTTGCCAATCAGAGTAGCACCCTAGATAGGTCAGGGTTTTCCAGAGAAACAGAACCAATAGGCGAGAGGGCGAGAAAGTGAGAGCGAGAATGAGAGAGAGAAAGAGATAGATAGATAGTTTAAGGAACTGGCTTATGTGGTTGTGGGAAGGCTGGCAAGTTTGAAAGCTGGAGGGCAAACTTCCAGGCTAGAGGTTCAGGTAAAACTTGATGCTGCAGTCTTGAGTCCAAAAGCTTGACACTCAGGCAGAATTTCTATGTTGCAGTCTAGAAGCAGAATTCCTTCTTTGGGAAACTTCAAGGAAAGCGTATTTGCTCGTAGGGTCTTCAACTGAGGCCCACTCACATTATGGAAGATAATCTGCTTTACTTAAAGTCTATTAATTCTAAATGTTAATCACAGGCTCACATGTGAGGTGATGGACTATTATTAGTTTTTGGGTGGTGAATATGATGTAATCTACACAGAATTCGAAATATATTACGATGTACATCTGAAAGCTATATAATGTTATAATCCACTGTTACTACAATAAAATTTAAAAAATGTTAATCACATCTAAAACATACTTTTACATCAAAATATAGACTAATGTTTGGCTAAACAACTGGTTATTATAGTCTAGCCAAGCTGACACATAAAATTAACCCTCATATACCCCAGTGGGGAGCAAAATGTGGTTCTGTAATGGGCTATGGGAGGAGAGGCTAGGAAGGACCCGGAATTCCTACTCCGAGAGACCAGCAGCAACATCGCCAGCTGCCTTCATTGTGTCACACTGTGCTAGGGGTTCTGTGTACATTAACCGACTTCATCTTTAGGCATTCATGTCTTATTTTACAATTAGGCTTGAAAATAAGGCTCAGCGACATTAGGTATAACCTTCCAAGGGCCACACAAATGTACGTGGCCAAATTAAGATTTGAGTTCGGGTCTGACATACTCCAAATTTCATGTTCTTCCTGCTGCTCACACAGGAAAGAAAGTAGGCAGGGGGTAGTAAGAGAAAAAGAAGAAAAGTTAAAAGACACTAAGAGAGAATTAAAGAAAAAGAAAAGAGGTGACAGCACAGAGTCAAGTCTTTAAATGGGTGGGGCAGTTTCTTGCTAGCCTCTCCTTCATTTTCATTCCTCAAGTCTCTCCCTGCCCTGCATGCTTGCTTTCTCTCATCTGAGAGTCAGACATCAGAGGAGATGGTGGTCGTAAATTCTGAAACTCTGAGTTTCAGCCCCTCAGTCACTGTTAGCTGAGCCTGAATGGGGAGATGAGAGCAGGCATAGCTAATGGTCATGGAGCGCCCACTACAGGCAGCTATGTGCAAAGCATATTACAGGCATAATTTCACTACACTACCCTCCCCCATTTAGTCCCATTAGCAGTCTCATTTTACAGGTGAGATGCTAAATAACTTGCCCGAGCTCACACAATGACTAAGTATCAGAGTTCTTTGTGATTCTAGGGCTCAAGTTCTTGACCACTGTGGTTGTACAGATGCCGTCCAGAGGCCGTGAGGGGGAAGGAATAGAGTGAGGGCTGAGTGGTTTAGGAATAATGAATGCAAGGAGAAGCAGCTTTTCCCTTGCAGCCCCATAACCACCCTCGTGCATTTCCGATGCCAGCTCAGAGCTCCACACCTCCTCACCTCCCTGCCCACCTTGCAGGTGTCCGCCACCCTTTAGTCTGGAGATCCACAGTTAAATGAGTGTGGCCCATCCCTTCAAAGGGCTTCTGGGTTAGAGGGTGGGAGAGATAAGTAGGGGTGATAAGGGAGGGAAGCTGAGGTGCGGTATGTACAAAGTGGAGGTGAAATGGTTCGAACAGGGTTGATGGGATGTTTGGAGGGTTGAGAGAGAGGGAGGAGCCTGACTTGGATGAAGAGGTGGATGGTGATGCCACTCATTGAAATAAGGAACACAAGAAAGGAAATTCTTCACAGATTCTGGCATAGTATTTTTACACTATACACTTACTATGTATTATTGATTTGATAGAATTTTTTTCTGAAAAAAATCAACCCTATTTCTTTTATATGGTCATAAGGAAATATGACTATATATAACTGTCAAGAATATACAGGGCATACATATTTTATTTGGCTCATAATTCATATTACCTTCCTACCTGTTTCAGTGTAATAGTACTTTTTCTCCCTTCTTGTCATTCCCTTGTACTATTTTGCAGACCCAACTGCATTGTACCTACCCAAGTCACGAGTGAATGAGTGGTCTGCTCAGGATGACACAGTGGTGACTCATAGAGCTGGAAGTGACTGTGATTTTCATACTCAATCCAGTGTTCTGCCCCCACATCCTTAGTGGTAGCCAGCATGCGTGGCCGTTCATCTGGGGTGTCTGGGAGGTATCTACGGTACAAGGGGCACTTGCTCCCAGGCACCTCCAGTATCCATGGGTGGTGCTGGCGGAGTGTGGATCCTTCTTTGCCCCCTTGAATCACTGTTGCCTGAGATTCTAACAAAAAAAGCCATCAATTCCACATTTGGGAGAAATATTAAAATACAGATGCTACAGTCAGTGGCAATATAAACCTCAGGCCCTTTCCTGGGAGGGGTGAATGGAGGAAAAAAACCATTGGGCTGCAGAGAGTGAGATGCCTTGCCTCCCCGTTTTTCTTGGGATCATCCCACCCGGTCAGTTTAGAAACGTGTCTGCTTGCTGGGGAGGCACAACCGTGCAGGCCGACTCTGCCTCACCCTGTGGGTCTGCTCCTGGCTCAGGACACATACAGTTGTACAGAATCCTGCTGAGCTTTGCTTGGACCCCGCTTCTCTCCCTTGCACACGGTTAGGCCCTTTCCAAGCAGAGCCCCAGAGCCAACACTCTCTTCTGCTTCCCCATCTTCCCTTCGGCTGAGTCCCCCCATCCAGGCTACAAGTGTGAAGGGAGAGGAGAGACAAAAGCCTCTGCTTGAGGAGAGGGATAATGGGTCCCACTCTTGGGGTGGTTTGTTAATTCATTAAAACTTCTACATCTCAATAAGAGATGCTATTTAAAGTGTTAGCGTTCACCTAATGAAGAGCACACTGGTTAAATATCAGACCTCTTTTGAAACCCTTTCTGCCACTTAATTGCCGTGTGACCTTAGGCAAGTTAGATTTCCTGTAGGTTGAGGACACTAGTTGCTACCCTAACTACGTTAATGTATACAAAGCACTGAGTACAAAGCCTGGCGTAGGGCAGGGATTTGTGCTTTTTATTGCTATTTTCAGAAAGAAAAGTAGGTTGCCTAGAGTGGAATACTGTCGGTTGCAATGCCTGCAATGATGTCGTTTTATCACAAGAGGGCAGTGCTAGAACAGAAAAAGGAAGAAAGGCACTTGGCATTGCAAATAGCAAGAAGTTTAACAATATCGTTCAGCCATTTCATGGGATAGGAGAGTCGGGCTGCACTTGACCTTATTCGTCACTGTATCCATCCTCCTATCTGTCTCTGTGAAATTCTTTGGCCAGTTTTGGAAAATGAGCTTTTGCTAGTTTGTCCCCAAAAGTAAAATAATGTGCTTTTATTTACCCTCTTTGTCTCTCCCACAAAGATGTGTTTAAGTGTTGCATTTTTGTTTATAAAATGTGAAGTGCCGACGTGTTTCTCGGGAAGGTGGATCTCGCTCTCTCTTTTTCTGTCTTTGCCTGTCTGATTCTTCCACTTACTCTCATTTCATCCCATTATTTCCAGAAAACATCATTATGATCAGGAATCATTTTCTGAACACATTTATTGAGCCCATAAAACGTGAAAGGGGCCACGTCCACGGCAGTTGTTTGTAATCTCTCACTGCTTGTCTACGCTCGGGTCATGCTATTTGTTAGGAGCTGATCAGGAGTTTATTTAGCATCCTGCGTGATGCATCCGCAGACTGTATTTAGTTTTGTTACCATGTAATTCTTTGTTTGGGTGGATGCAAGACTGAGCCAGAGTGCAGGACAGACTGGCTCTCTGCTGTAATGGGGCTGGCCTTCCTGATTCGGTTATCAGAATGCTAATGATCGTCCATTCTCATCGAAAATTCCAGCAGCCAGTTTGCCTGATCTTGTTAAGCTGTGTCTAACACTGATTCCAGAGAAGTGCTCTGAAAGTAACAGATCTGTCTTTGCTGTTTGTTAGAAAAAAACATATTCGGCTTAGAACATTTTTCCTTCCTGCTTGGCATAAATCCTTTTGACGCTACATACAGTCTGATGTCTTGACAAATTCAGAGATGAAGTTCCATAAAATTTTTATTTTTTAAAAGGACTTGGAGCACTCAATAAATTCCAGGACTAAATTTAGCTTCATGAAACAAATGCAGCGCTACCAAACTTAGTGACAGATATTGCCTATGAGCCTGAAATAAAAATGGTAAAGATATTTGCTTTGTAAGAATTTTTATTTCAGGGGCTACACACTTAAAGGACCAATTTGTTCCTTGAAGTTAACCCAACATGAATCCAAAACAATAATTATGCCATGAGACATTTAACTCTTCTTGAGCCATTAATATGGAAGCAAATTAAATATATATAATAAAAAGATCTGATACCCCTTGAAGTTACTGGACAATTAAAAAAAATCTTCATATACTTAACAGAGAATTCTTATGTCTGTTTTATTGATTTTTAGTTAATTTCAATTTCATCAGAATGCCTGTAACTTGTGTAAGTTGGATTTCAGCAGATGCTTATAGACGTTATTTGCAAGGCCCATGTTTATTAGCTTGGATATCAATGACATAACCATTGGCTTTCTTAACACCATTCCCATTTTCAGACCGTAGCAGTGTTTATGATGAAACAAACAAACAAAATGCCTCATACGAGAATGCCTGCTTTAAGAAAAGCCAGTCTACCCTAATTCAGACATACAAAGCAGGTAAATTAAGGGGTGATTAGTTGCAGTAGAAAAGGATTCTTTGATTTACAGCAGGATTGTCAGAAGTGTTCCTTTGAATACAAGCTCCCCCAGAGAGCTGAAGTGTTTTGCAGATTATTCAAACCACTTGACATCCAGACTTGGGGACAGAGAAAAACTTGGAATTTAAGTGTTGAAAAGCCATCGTTAATTGAAGATTAACACAAGACCAATATAGAGATTATTATTTAAATAGTGGAAAATCATAATTTGCTTTTTAGAAATGTAGATAACCTATACATGTATGTAAATATGGCTGAGTCGGAAATAATCTTTTCCATTATTTATGGAGCGTCTACTATGTGCCAGGAACCATATAGGACTCTGTGTATATATTATTTTATTTGTATTGAATCCTGCTAATAATTTTATGAGGAAGATTGTGCCTCTTTCACAAATGAGGATTCTGAGACACCTGGGAGCATTCTACCCAAAGCCACAGGGCTGGTAATTGGCAGAGAAGAGTTTTGAATCTAGTCTACAAGGCCCATGCTTTTCTCACTAAGCAGCCTCCGGAGGATGTTCCCGCTAAGCATCGAGTGTGCTGACTCTGGGCACCTCTATGTGAGGGACCTTTTACTGATGCTCCCTGCTTCCAGTGGGGTGCCGTTGTTGAAATCTTTGTTCACTTACCTAATACCAACTTTTAGGAATTGAGATAAGCAGACCCCACCTATCCCACTGGAACACATATTGTGCCAAAATATTGATCATGACTTCAGTTGATGCCTAGCTGGGCAGAGGAGGAGAACCTGGAAACTGGAGGCTGCCCAGGGTGGAGGTGGCAACCGTCTAGAGGGCATGTTCAGGCGGTGCTGGGCAGGACAGAGAGAGGAAGCTGAACGTTGGAGCAACACAGCCCCTGGGTTAGTATGGTGAAGGACTGAGGTGGGTCTAACAAGTGATAACGTGAGGGGGCATGGCTTGGTGATGGGCAGAGTCAGGAAGCAGGCCAGTGATGGAGATAGGCAGCCAAGCAAGGTGACAAAGAAGGCAGACATCAGAAGGGAGCCAGAGAAGAACGGGGGCCCAGCAAGGGCTGTCAGAACAAGACAGTAGGCCATTTTGAGAAGAATTAGGGTACCAGGAAGGTTCTCAAGGCAGAGATGCAGAAAGACAGAAACTCAGTTTCTCCAAGAAAGGTAGGTCTGATGCAAGGCATGAAGTGATAAGCTGCTCTCTGTCCCCATTACTGAAGTCCCTTTGGGAATGCTGGTTCAGCCCGGTACGTCCTCAGAGGTCTCACGGTAACTGATGACTCATAGCCGTGTTTGACTAACCCACTCTGTTGTTTTGGGTTTCCCCATATGCTGACCTGAAGACAAAGATTTGGCTACAAGTGGTTCTTTTGGAGATGACCTTAGGAAGCATTGTAAGGGAGTGGGGAAGTGAGACCAGGAATGAAGGAAAGTCAATAAAAGTGTGTTGATAAGAGGATTTCCACCGTGGGCAACTGGGCTCCCTCCTTCAGGGGACCCTCTAGGAAACTGTGTAGGGTTACGAGGCTGGGGTGTTGAACCTCATACTCTCACGCCTCTCTGGTGGAGGTTGCATCTTACAGGCATTAACTGCCCAGTGCTCTGCCCTCAGGTGAAACCATGCAGGTGACCGTGCACGGAAGCCATAGGTATGAATGGGAACTGTCCAGAAAGCTATAAATGACCTCAGGATGGGGATGGGGGGAATCTGGCAGGACTCCAGCAGCATCTGCATAAACCCACCTTCATATATTGAAGACATTCAAGTTTTTAAACCTTCATTTCATATTTGAAAGTCCTCAAGATAAATTGCCATCTTGTCGCAGAACAGGACATTCCTTCACTGTTGTTAATGTTTCCTATTTCTTGAGTAGGTCCTGATTGCTTTCTTCAGTCTCTATGTCCCTGTAAATATTTTCGTTCAGGTAGCCTTTCTGAACATTAAGCTACAAATGAGCAGAAAATAAAATAGTCTGAATAATCCCTATTAAATAAGTATTGAGACATGAGCAGATCTCTAGAGTATGTGTAAACCTAAAAGAAAGAGTAATGTTACATTCAGAAACAGACACTTTTCAGCCACAGGCAAAGACATACACGAAGTACATCTGCAGGTGTTCAGGCTTGGACTTCTGACCTGTAGGCATCTGGTTAGATGTTAGCGTGGACCAAAATAAGATGCTCCCACCACATTGACTCACATTCATCCTGCTAATATTTATCCCATCTTTCAACATACATACTGAGCAACATATACTGGTTCTGCTAAATGAAAGAACATTTGAATGTAAATTTCTTTATTTGATAATTATTTTATAAGCATATTGTAAGACCCTGCCTAGAATTCAAATAAGACCCAGCACCGATGGATGTAAAGACAGTGATTAGTGTTTAGATCTTCTGAGGACCTTCCATTTCCCTGTGCACAGTTATCCCAGTGCCCAATCTGTACCTCCCACATCCAGTCAGATTTCTAAGTCAATTTGTCCTAAAAATACCCTGAGTCAGCCAAAAGTAAAGTTTGAACTTGCAAATAATACTCCTTTCAGGTGAGGTTTTATGGTCCTGATTTTAAGATCATATCTTGTATTTGTGACCCCCTGCCCTTAAATTTGAATGCGTCAAGTGTGAAGGAGGAAATGTAGGTAGGGCTGATCCTACACTGGTTCTGGTAGGAGAGTGTGGGTTCCTGGAAATGAGCCTGGGTGCTGACCAGGTGACCGAAGCCAGGTACCTCTCCTTCCAGAGGTCCTGATACAGTGAGCTGCACTGACGAGTGCAGTTGGCAATACCAACGTGACTCACTTTTGTTCTATGAGATAATGCATGGGTATTGTTGAACTCTGCAGGGGCAATCCAAGAATCATTTCAATCTTTTCTCCTTATTAAAGAGCTGTTTACCAGCAAGGAGACAGGCTCATGTGCCTTTCACAGTCTGTGTCTTTCTTTGTATACCTATTGGTGACAAACTATATGGGATAGGAAGTGAGACAGGAGAAGACTATTTAATCCATAAAAATCTACAACTAGCTCATGAATAACAGATCTTTATAGTTCTTTTGCATTATACTTTGCGGATAACCTTGGATATTTAAGCTACGTGGATAGTGGCAGAAGTAATATTATGGCCCATCCGTGTCAAGTTTTAAAATAGAATTCTATAGTGGAAAGTACAAGTTAGGTAAAAGAATCCTATCTTAAGAATTCAGATGGTAAAAAAAAAATAAAGTAGGCTAGTAGGATTCTCAAAGGAACCTGATATTCTAGAGAATTTGTGAAAGTTTGTGATTTATCGTAATCTGTCTTGTGTTTTTACTAGAATTTGAAAATTACTCAGATGTACTTAACTCACTGAGTATTGATGTTTCAGTTCTGGGGATATTTTTCTGACTGAATTTGTTTGCAACTGCCTTTCTGGAAAATTTATTAGCAGGCTGTTCTTCCATCTCCCCCTGATCTTTCATTCTTTTTTGAGATATTATTGATTTTATTTTCCTGAACATAATTTTATATGCGTGCAGAAGCAATTTGCTTTGGTTCAAGGAACTGGTTTCTTGTGGGCATTTGTCTTAGAAATGTGATTACAGAATCACTAACTTGATCTTAATAACATTTGTCGATTATCGTGTGTTACATGCGTGAAAGGAAAACTGTGCTAACTCGGAGCATTGCGCTTGTGCATCTCCCTTACTTGATAATGCCCTGAAATTAATGTCCAGGTGGTTTTGAGTGGCTGTTTGCATTATGTGAAACTAGTTAGGATTAAATACAAATATTATCACCAATGTTGCATACAGAGAGGAAATTACTTATTTAGAACACCTTAAGAAATTTTTAAATCATTGATTCACATTTTATTAAACTAGCCACAATGCACTTCATCTGAAGCTGTTTTTACTCTGTTGTGGCTGCAGGAGGCAGCATCATACAAAGAGCTTGGAATCTATAGTCAGACGGCCGTGGTTAGAATCTGACTGCATTACTTACTATCGGTGTGAACTAGAACCATGTGAATCAACCACTCTGACCCTCAGTTTCCTCATATCTTCAAGCCAGACTGACACAACAGCATCCCTATTCCAGTTTCCTGTTTAAATATTGTAACTGTGTCCTCTTACTAGAAAAACTCAGTTTGGGGCCAGCCCCGGTTGGCCTAGTGGTTAAGTTTGGTGTGCTCCACTTCAGTGGCCCAGGTTTGGTTCTCAGGTGTGGACCTACACCGCTCTGTTAATGGTCATGCTGTGCTGGTGGCCCACATAATAAAAAATAGAGAAAGATTGGATGCTAGCTCAGGGCATATCTTCCTCAGGAAAAAAAAAATAGCCAACTCAGTTTGTTTTCAAATGATTTCCCCCCTTTTTTCCTAAAGCAGAGAGTAGTCATATAAAAGATAACCCTGTCCACAAAAAGACTTGCACAAGATTATTGCTCACAGCTCTATTCATAATATCTCCAAACTAGAAACAACCCAAATGTCCACCAATTGGAGAATGGATAAGCAAATTGTGGCATGCTGTGGAGAATTACTCATCAGTGAAAGGAGAAAACTACTGATCCTTGCAACAACACTGATGAATCTTACAGAGATTACATTGAGCAAAAGATGCCAGACACCAAAGAGGGTATATTGTCTGACTCCTTTCACGTGAACTTCTAAAACGAGCAAAATTCCTTTATAGTGATAGAAATCACATCCATTACCTCTGAAAAGAGGGTTCGACTGAAAAGGAGCCTGAGGGAACTTTCGGGAGTGATAGAAATGCTCTGTCTTAATTCGGGTGGTGATTGCACAGTATATATATTTGTCAAAATTTGTTGAACTGTGCAATTGAATTGAGTGTTCTATTGTGTACAGATTACACTTCGATTCAAAGAAAAGACAACTCGCCTACCGGTTAAGTGTCTCATTTTCTAATGACCAGTTTGGGATTCTCAGGATGCAGTGACCATCTGTACTCTGGGAATTGGGACAGCCTTTGGAGAGTCCATTCTGGACAACACACCCCGCCATGCGACCATCGTTACCAGGGAGAGCAGCGAACTGCTCCGCATCGAGCAGAAGGACTTCAAGGCACTATGGGAGGTGAGCCCCAAGGCTTCTTTGTCAATTAATGTAGTTGCAGAAAAGAAAGGGAGCTGCCACATGGGTAATGGCATTACAGTCAAGCCTTAATGTGTTCTGTTCTGAGCCCGTGGATGGAATTTAATTTTCAAAACTTGTTTTTGAAATGAGTGACTGAAAAAGCCATTTTGACACAAGACATCCTTTTTTTTTTTTTTAATTTAGTGCTTGCTCAATTTTCTGTAGTTTGACATACCTTATAATTATTTCTTGAATGACCATAGAGTGTTTTATGTATTTCCTCCCTCCTGTTCCACAGATGTATTCTTAACCAGGGAACAAAATACTTTGACATTTTCTTTTGCATTTTAAAAATCATCATTGACATGTTCCCTGGTAAAGTGGAATGAATGGGGTTAACATCTGCTTCATTTAAATGCTTTTAAAAATGATGTGCCCTATAATAAGGTAGGGGAAATGAGGGCCATAAAGATGTCTGGTGACTTGCCAGCTTCAGAAGGCATAGGTGGCACAGCAGTGGGTGCATGCAGCTGGCCCTGGGCGCTTGGGCACTGCTGCTGCTTACCAGCGCCCCTGGGGATGTTGCACTCGTGCACAAAGAAGTATGGGGCATAAATGAGCTTATATTGCAGTAATGGCCAATGGGGCACTTCGACAGCCCCAGCCAAGGCTTGCATCTTTTACGCTTATTCCTTTCTCTTCTTCAAGCTTCTGTTTTAACCTGTGGTTGTTCCTTATTTTTGTCCGTGGTCCAGCATGTCCAAGTGTTACCCCATCGAGCTGGCAGGCTTCGCCACTTGTCCCAGTGTGGCTTAGATTTTAAACTTGATCTGAAAAGAATTTTGTGTAATCAAATCGTTTCCCCCAGAGCCAAACAAATGACAGCTGCACGAAGGGAGCAAACCTGCGGGTGGATGAGTGGTGCTTTGCCTTAAAAGTCCCGCAAAGCTTTGGAAGGCCTTGGTGGTGAGACCTGTTACTTTTATTCCTGGCAGTAGTGAATGAATGGCGGGGCGACTTGTTTGAAATGCTCCTCTTAGAAAATATTAAAGAGCTCCAACCGCTCTGTAAAGTTCAGAGACAAAAGCTAGTTTTAGGAAGGCAAAACTGAAGTAGGTTTGCATGAGGTGTGTGTGGAGAGTTTTTCTGTCAATTAAAAGGAACCAGGCTTGAGGCAAATAAGCCATTTGTTGGATCTTTTGTCTTAAAAGGTAAACTGAAAAGACTTTTCCAAAAAGAAAATTCGAGAAACTGGTTTAAGAACGAAAATGATTCCTACCTGGGATGTGTGTCATTATAACTGCGTTTGTCTGTGATGACTTATTCAAGTTGCTGATTGTGGATGGTTTGTGGAAATATTTAAAAATTTATTTTAATTAGGAGCCCTCAGGGCTGTGAAGGAAGTTCCTGAGAACTTGCTACCTGTGAACATTTTTAAAATATTTATTAGTAAAAAAATGTCCAAACATGCAGAAAATCAAAAAGGATAAGACAGTGCACACCCAGATACCCCCACTCTGTTCAGCGACTGTTAACATGTAGCCACATGGGCCTCATCTTTGTTTTTTGCTGAACCACTTTAGTGTAAATGACAGACATCATGATCTTTAATCTTAAATATTCAGCATATGTCTCCAGAAAATTAGAATACCTTGCCGTATACTCATAATACCATTATTTCACCTGTAAAATGAAATATCCTAATATCTAATACCCTGTCCACAGTTCCAATTTCCCCACAGTTCAAATATCTATAAATAAATAAATATTTATTCCATAAATATCTTTTATATCTGTTTTGTTTCAAACCAGTCTCGAATAAAGAACCATGTGTTACATCTGATGGTTATATCTAAGTCAGTCTCCCCACCGCACCCCTCTCCATGGCGCTGACTTGTTAAAAAGGTCAGGTCAGTTTCTCCCAAATTCAAGGTTTGTCTGACTGTTTTCTCATAGTATCTTTTGTGCACTTCACCCCAGAGGTTCCTGTACATGGAAGTTAGAGCTAAAAGGTTGATTAGATCAAGTCCAGCATTTTTGGTAAGAAAACATGAAAAGTGATACTACTGAGTGCATCTGGAGGTTCCTAACGTCTGGATGCCTCACTCTTAGCGATGTGTTAGTTTCATCAATTTGATCCCTTGGTTAGATTGTATCGGAATACATTTAGGGCTGTTTTCCATAGATATTTCCCCTAGAGGAAAATTTTCAAATGGAGGCATTGATCTTGATTGAGCGTGGTCCTAGGTATCCCAAATCTTGCCACATAATTTTGCTGCTCAGCAGGTCCAACTGCTCTTCTGTAACCTCAGAGCATGATTTCTGACCTCCCTTGCCAGTGACATACATGAGCTCAGAAGGATGGATAGAGTTTTCAGTCTGAGCTCTTATTTTTACAGGTGGGGGACTGGACCCTCACAGGGAGTAAGAGGTTAGTCAGATACTTCATTTTATTTGCCTGCTCATGCAACTAACTACAGAGTGCAAATTAGCTGCTCAATCAATGTATTAACTGGCTAAAAGGAAAATGCAAGAAACGCCGTCATCTAGCAATCTCTGTTAATCAGAAGTTTATTAATGGGCACATTTGTACATATACAGTACATGATCATCCTGAGAAATCGTAACATTCTAAAGTACCTTCTGAATAAAAATGATTGACTTATGTTTACTCTGCTGTTTGTTTATTACCTCCCGCGTATCAGGTATGGTTATAGCAGTGAGCAAGACTGACAGAGCTCCTGCTCTCTGGGCCACGGCTTCTGTTCTACTTGGAGGAGACAGAAAATAAACTAAGTCTATAATATTATTATTAATATTATTGTTATTATGTTATTTCGGAGTATAACATATCATTATCATCAAATAAATTTTATTTCTATTCTTCGAATATGGGTGATCATTGACGGCATATGTAGCACTAATGTGCTAGCAAAATATTTGATAACCAGGACACCTATTCCTTGATTATGTCAGATAATAGAGTTTATAATTCAGTCATTCATTACACTGGTAAATAAGATCCATTAGCAAGCTCTACTGTCAGCTGAAATCTAAGTTAGATCTGTCAGCCAAATATCAAAGGGGAAGGAATATGTACAGAAAGATTACATAGTTTCAGGATTCTAGTAAAAGCTTCGTTGAGATGGTAGAAAGAAGGCAGCAGAAAGGAAAGCTCAGTAACACCTCTCCTGTCGGCATGGTAAGGAGCTCGGTGTTGGGCCATGGGTTCTGAATGGTAAAAATTAGATAACCTGAATCATGGGCCTAAATTTGCATGTTCATTTCATTTGACTACTTATTTTTGAGGCATGTCACAATGGGCCCATTGGGTGACAAGTACCCTCATATTTAGCTTTGTCTTGTTTAACACCCTTGATGTCACTTAAAGGGGCTGAAAGATAAAAGCTGAGGACCAGGATTCTGAGTTACTTCTTCTAACTCTGAGAATTATGGTCTCTAATCATTAACACGTAGCACAGTCTAAATGTAGCTCTTTGGGGCCAGCCTGGTGGTGCAGTAGTTAAGTTCTCACATTCTGGCAGCCCCGGGTTCATCAGTTTGGATCCCGGGTGTGGACCTATGCACCACTTGTCAAGCCATGTGGTGGCAGGCGTCCCATATATAAAGTAGAGGAAGATGGGCATGGATGTTAGCTCAGGGCCAGTCTTCCTCAGCAAAAAAGAGGAGAATTGGCAGCAGATGTTAGCTCATGGCTAGTCTTCCTCAAAAAAACCCCGAAAAAACAACAAAAAAGTCAAAGTAGCTCTTTAATAGGCTGAGCTAATAGTTTATTTTAATCTTACACTTGGGACTTTAATGGCAACACAAAGCTAGAGAATCTTGCTTTCTTTCCTGACCAAAGGCAGGTTTCCTCGGCGCTCCGCTTATACATGCTCAGAAAACTACGTGTGAGGTTTTGAAGTCCTACTCAATTTCATCCCAAATACCTCTTGCTTTATGTTTTCTGTTATGTTGTAAGTCAAATTGGTAGCACCCAGAGTAGTTAAAAAAAATTATCGTCGTAAATGTGACCAGAAGCATTATTCAATAGTCTCTAGAAATACATCAAATGAAATAAATATTCCCCAAGGTATATTCCTAGCAGCTTGGTGCTTCTCTTTGTACCCTATATCTTTCCTAACGATAACGACTTTCTTTCTTCCTCTGTATGTTTCAGTCGCCAATTTATGGTCAGATTGGAGGGTGCTGGGTTGCCCCATCTTAAAGTCAGGTCATATTTTCTTAGCTTAAGTGATTACAGTGAGATTATTTAGAATTGATCAATAATGGCTTCCCTCTTTTGACACCTCTTTGATATTAGAACTTAATAAAATATATTAACCAGGGTATAAAACATCTCATTTTTCAGTAGCATCTCAGGAGGGAGAGAGGGTGGAGAGAGAGAGAGAGAGAAAAGAGATTGATTTAAAAGTCTTGGAATACCATTTTTAGTTCTTGAGACACTTGTAATTTAAACTCTTTGACACTAGTGGCGTTGTGTACTCTCAGTAAGGAAGTTAAATGGCAAAGTAGTTAAGTGTAGGCATGGGAATTTTAAGCCAGTTATTAATAGTTGATCCAAGATTATGGGTATTTATGATTGCTGGTGGCTCTTGGAATGAAGAAAGTACTGATTTACTTTCCAATTCCATGAATTTCTTCTCAGCACGTATAGTATAAGAAGGTTTCCAATAGTTAGAACAACAACCATGAGGGGTTTTTTGATTTTCTTCCTGACTTTCTGTCTAATGTGTGTCTGTATCAAGATGCTTTCGGCTTTGCAGCATTTTTTGACATCTTCCCATGGAATATTCCAAATACATGAAATTGAATGAGGAGATGGATCCAGTGTGTTCAGAGAAGCAGATTGGAGAGGCGCTCTCGATCAAATTCGTAAAAGATGCTACTGAGAGGTCCTTGAATTAGTGGCCTACCACCTGTTTACCTGTGTTTCAATTCTGGCCAAAAACTTTCCTTCATTGTGAGCCATGTTGGAGCACGTTCAAAATAATAAGACATATTTATGAATAAATTATTTGAAATTTAAGACAGCAATAAAACTACAGAGTCTTTAAAAATAAAAGCAATATTTTAAATTTGTAGTCTGACCTGCACCACAATAAAAATGGTTTCTTAGCTGCAGTTGTTACCCGGAACTTCTTGGCACGTACTGTGATTTTATTCTAATCGGGGCATACCACATCACAGAGAACCATTGCTCTGACAGAATGATTGATGCAGTAGAGTTTATCCCCAAATGTGTATGTGCCTCTGTAAATATTGTTAACTGGCTGAAAATCTACTTCTTGCTTTATAGGATATAAAACTGAATGGTAAAAATAAGTGCATGTTTCTGTCTTAGGAAAAGAATGCAATTTTTAAATAGGAATATTTCTAAGGGTGACGAATATTGTTGAAGAAATATTTTTAGAGCTATCTCTATTTCCTAATTTTTAGAGTGTTTTATTTGTCAGCTCTACCAGATATGTTGGCACTTGTGGGACTGAAAGCTTTTTGGTTATTTCTATTTACTGCTTCTTTTGGACTATGCAGAGGGAAAAGCTCTTTTCCATTAATAATCTTTCAAGCCGCTATAAGAATAGGAATTATTGAGATAATAGCAGCCTCGTCTTTGCTGGTGCGCTTTACAAACCATATTAGACTAATATACCTCTTAGAGGCATCTGCTCCTGCTTGAATAGACTTGATGTTCCTATCTGTCTTATGCTGTCAGAAAAATTAAAGCTGAATACTTAAAACGTAATATCTCAGAACATAAAAATCTCGGAAGTCCCTTGGCAGGGTTTTATTACTTTATTTAGCATGCAAACAATGTCAGGTTGTTTCACTTTTGCGTTAATGGGAGGCTTTCCAGGCGGGCCAGTATTTCAGGTGAATGTTTAGTGGCCCTGGATATCGAGGTAAGACTGCACGACCCACCCTCAGACAGGCGGCCCCTTGCCTGCCTGCTAATGCCCGGTGACCTGCACCCTCCTCTGAGGGTTCACTGGAGCCTAAAAGCCCGGGGACCTGCTTTCTCCCAAGTCAGAAGCCTGTACTTACTTTTGGCAACTGTGGAGCTCGTACTGTAGGGTTACTTCCCAGGCCAGAAATTTGCATTAAAGGGCTAAGAAAAATACATCCAAAAATAAACATGAAAGCCAAGACTTCATGCCAGGAACTCCAGCCACACACATCCTGTTGGCTGGTTCTCGCGCCTCTCTCCTCACAGTTCTGATTCTTTTAAACCAAGCGGAAGCCTGCTCTGATGACTTGGACCTTATGTCTGTGCCAGAGTCTCACTCCTCTGTCCTCAAGCTTTGCCATGGAGTTGTGAAATGATTCAAATCCAGAAAGGAAGGGAGTGAAGTATTAGGACGTAGCTAAAGTTAAAAGATAGTTAGGAAGTCCTTTCCTATTGCCTTTGGCTGCCTGGGCTTTTCTGGAGAAACACCAGCACCCGTTTTCTCTCGATGGACTGAGATCTTCTTAAGTGGTAGATGCGGACTGGGAATTACTGGCGATGAGGCTGCATTTTGCTGTCCACATAAAGGACAGATATTCATTGGATGTCTGAAAACTTTGAGAAAGAGAAAAACAAGGACGCATGCCCTACCAGGTCAGAACAGATCTTGTTTTATTCTTTTGTGCAGAAATATTACCTGTCATAGTTTTCATTTTGGTTTGAGGAATTATACTCTAAAACATCTCTGGCTTTGCTAATTATGTTCCACCAGACCTAAATATGTACCATGGCACTGTCGTAATTTGATTTCAGCTTTATTTGTGGTGTGTGTGTGTGTAGGGTAGGAGAGGTGGCTCATCTTTTTGTGATTGTGAAGGATATGTTTGTTTAGCCTGATGATCTTAAATATGTTTCTGGAAGATAAACAAAAATAGTTGTTCATAATGAGGCAGAGTTACATTTATCACATTAATATTAAATATATGTATTTGTCTGGTGATGTACTTGAATGGCATATATTAAAAATGAAGCTTGGGCAAGGAAACAGGTTGAGAGTGATGGTATTTCACCAGCTGGACGCCCGGTGGCGTCCAGGCATGTCTTGCCTGCAGCTCTCAGACTATATGAAGTCCTTAGTGTTTATGGGAATTCTGTTCCATTATTGATGACTTGAAGTCTGACCAGCTCCTCCAGCTATGAGCTCACTATTTCTCAGAAGATGATCAGGGGGTCTGAACAGATCAAGGCTTGGCTCACAGTTGCCAGGAATGCCCAGATGCTGTGGAAAGGCCTGCTGGCAGGGTGCTGTAAGCCGTAGGCGTTCCTTCTTAGCTGGTGCTCCTTTGGGTGCTCATTCCAGGAGTGTGCAGTGGATGCTCTGGTGTTTTAGGAGTTGCTGTTAGCAGAGCTTTTGAAATTCCTGCCATGGCCGTGCATTTGCCAGCATGCCGTTGACACCTCTCCGCTTCCCTCCCCCCTGCACTTTTATCCTACGGTGGCCTCTTCACTGTGTGCCTGCTAAAGAGCTGCTCAATTTGCTGTTAATTGATGCTGCTTCGAAAATTTCATCTCTAAGAAGCTTCTGTCTTATTCAACAAACATGCTTGGTTCCCACCACGTGGAGGTGCAAAAGGCACCATGTCTGTGTTTCTGGTTTACAGTCTAGTGAAGACAGACAAGCATAAACACACATCACCCTGATCTAACACAACCTGAAAAGTGCTATGGGAAAGACACCGTGTGCTGAGGGATATATGGGGCAGGGCAGAGAGATTCACTTCCAACCAGGGTATCATTTCGTCCAAAGACAAAGAGGTCTGGTTCTGAATTTCTATGTGGGTAAGAAGGCTGTTTTTCAGTATCCCGAAAGAATTGGGGTCACTTAACCAAATTACAGTGTTTGAAGCAGCCTTGTCCCAAGGGTCTGACCACACAGAAGAGGAAGGGCTTCTTCGTGCCTATTGCACTGCATTCTGCCTTCTCCCCCTGTACTGGGCCCTGGGGTGGGCTTGGTTAGGGGTCTGCCTGCTCTCTGAGGATGTCATGTGGTGTATTTCCCAATGCCTGGCTTTGTGTTTTGTTTGTTGGTCAGTCATCATCTGGAGAAATCCGCTCTGAGGTTTAATGGGTCCCCTGGGCAAAGGCAGTTCTGGTCGGGAAAACTTGAACAACTTGAGACTTTGAGAAGGAACTCGTGGTATGGACTGGGGGATATTGTTAAGCTCTTTATGTGTAGGAAGCCCTGTGGTCATGAGACTTGCCTGTTCTTTTCGGGCCAAATCCTCTCCTGTGTAATCTCCAGGCTGCTGTGGAGTGGTTAGGGCACAGTCACTGGGCCAGGGTGTCTGACACCGAGGAAGGAGCAGCAGGAAATCCTGTCAACAGTCGGCCACTCCAAATTCTGTAGTCTTGCCCATGATTGCTCTCACTGATCCCAGTGTTTTGAGCTGGCTGGCCCAGACCGATAAATGCAAGACAGACTTTCTAAAGGCTATTGATGTGGTCAAGTGGTCTGGCCTGAAATTCTGATCTATTCCTGGTTGAACCCAGCTTTGCTGGATGACTTTCTGGAAAGCTCTCTAGCTTCTTGGGCCACCTATTTGTAAAATAAAGATAGCTTTACTTAAATCATGCCTTGCTGACAGCAGTGGTCCAAGTTAATGTGGATCGATTACTTAGGTGCCTTATGAGTTGAAAAATTTAGTGCCCCTCCTTTGCTTTTGGTTTGCAAATTCAAGGAGGCAGAGCCACAAATTATGTGAATGGAAAAGATAAAGTATAGGCAACAGTTAATATTGTGTCAAAATGTATTATCGGAAAAGCAAGGAGAACTTCTTGGTTTCTTTATAGTTGTAGTTCTTAAAACTAGTTCCACATTAGAATTACCTGGGGAGCTATTTAAAAAATACTGTGTTGGCCCCGTCTAGACCAATGAACCCAGAATCTCTAGAAGATGGGGCCTAGGCATCAGTAGCTTCCTAAAGCTCCGCAGGTGGATCTACTGGGCAACCAGGGCTGAGAACTCCTGTCTTCCAGCGCTGGGCTTTGTGGTCCACTGTGCCCTTTTGTACTTGATACTTCTGCATTTGTACCTGGCCAGCATCTTTGCCCCGTGCTAAGGCTCTATGGTTGAATAATATGTTTGTTCTTTACTAGTCTGTGTTAAATTTCCTAGTTAAATTATTCCTTCTCTCATATAGACATTCTACTTCCAAATTGAGGTTTCTGCCACATTTAAGTGATAATGGCAATCAGCACTTTAGAGATAGGGTGGGGTTTATCCAAGGCTTTATGATTAGAAGTTGCCTATGTAGTCTGGTTATTCAAAGTGTGAGAATAAGGTGCAAAATCACCCCCAAATTCCGCCATCCTACAGGCACTCATTCTCTTAGTTGTCAAAACAATGGTGTCATCACACATCATGTAGCTCCTGGAAAGTTCCACTGTACCTTTTTGAGAGAATGACAGTGAAAAAGGCAAATAATATCTTAGTATTATTATGAAAAGTATTTTGAACTCATGGAGCCCCGAGAATGTTGAGATCCCCCACCTGTCCCTGGACTATACTTTGAGAACAACTTCTATAAGGTAAATCTCAGAAAAAGAAATACTAAATTGAAAGATATGAAAATTTTTATGGCTCAAGAAATATGATTGCTTTTGTTTTCAATAGCTTTTCTATTCTGCCACCAAGAGTATTTGAGCATGCCTGTCACATTCAGTCTTGGCCAGCATGACCATTATATATATTTTTTCCATTATATTAGGTGTTGTTATTGTCACTGTATTTCTTTGATTACTTCTGAAATGGTTGAGATTTTCTCATCTATTTCTTTACTGATTGTATTTTCTCTTTCAGGACATGTTACTTATACATACATTGGCATTTATTTATGAATTTATATGAATGCTTTATTTGATCAAGACATGGTAATTCCGGATGATTGTTATAATTCCTGCAAATATTTTATCTTGGTCTGTTTACTGTTCATTTTTCATAATATTGAATGTATGTGAATTCTAAATCCATTAAATCCACCATAAATCTGGCTATTTTGTGATTTAAAATTTTTTAAAGTTTGCTTTATAAAAATGTTATCTTTCTTTCATTTGCAACTTATTTGAAAAATAAGATGATATAATGTATTTTGGTCAATGGTGCTATCTGCATGAAATGAATGAGTCTTAATAACTCTTTTTATTGCTTCTCTCTTTTACTTCAGAAAATGTTTAAATGCTCTTATCAACTCATGTATTGTCTCCAATTGTTTCCTGTAGCTTCTATGTGGACCTTATTTTAGCATTTGTAGTAAAATTTTCTTAAGATTTCTTTTCTGTATATTTGTACCATGATCTAGGTCCCTTCTACTACTCTCCCTTCTTGAGTTTTGTCAAGATCCCAGTGATTTGATGGTGGGACCCTCTACTCTTTGTTCCCACTTGCCCCAGCACCCCAACATTGTTCTAAATGTTGAGTCTGAATGAAACATGAGCAGAATTGGGATATCTTCTGAAGTTAGTGAACTGAGTCCTCCTTTTTGTGCATCTATAACTGTTTTCTCTTTTTCATTGTACAAAATTGCATCTACCTTTTTAATAGCTCTGGGGAAAGCATAGAAGCTCTTAGCAATAAGTGTTAATGAAAACAGTTTTTCATGTTTAGGCCTTTGCTGTTTGTTGTGGGTTTTAGTTTGTTTGTTTGGAGGACATTTTTGCCCATGCTTCTCTTTGTTTAAAGTTCATAGAATTGTCTAGTACAAATATTCTGAAAAAGGAAAAAAAACTCTATAATAACTTTCATTATATATAATCCCTGTTAAAAGCATAACAGAACTTGAAAAAGGGAAAACATAGTAAAATGATCAGATATTGCATTCAATAAGAGAGACACCTGCTCCGGAACATACACAGTTTTGTGAATGACACTGTAAAAAGTATTTGCTTATCAAAAAAGTTAGACAATTTTTAAAAAGCTTTAAAAATGGTAGTGTTCTAGTTCTCTGAAAACTGTACTGCTGATCACACTGCCTCCGTCGACATTTCTTTCCTTAATTACCAAAAGGTTTCGTCATGTATGGCAGATAGCGTATTTAACAAGGTGATAATTTAAGACAAGAAAATTAAGAAATTAAAATCCTTATGTGAATTCCTGATAGTAAAATTTGCAAACATGTGCATAATCTAAACAGCTGAGTCCTGGTGTTATTAATAAATTTTTAGAGAAGTTTTAGCACGTTGGCAATTCATCTTCCTGAAATTCTTTCTTGCTTTTTGCTTGTTGCTTTATATTTTTTTCTTCCTCATCCTAGCCCCTTCTCCAGACTTTGCTTAGGTCTGAAATGTCAGACTAATCTTTTTTCCCTCCTAGCTTTTTATTCAAACTTTTAATCATTGAGAAAAATTGAAAAAAGATTTCTTTCTTTCTCTCTTTAATATATGTTTATTTTAAAATTTATATTTATGTGTGTGTATATATATATATTTATATATTTGTTTGTTTTACTGAACCATCTGAAAGCCTATTGTGGATATCACAACACTTTACCCTTCAATATTTCAGGTTAACTTTTCCCCTCTGCTTCTCCTTGTCCTAGCTAATCTCCCTTTATAAGCAATTGTATATTTATCTTTTCCTTTCCAATTCTGATCTGTCATCGCTGTTACCTCCCTTCTCTCTCCTCAAGTCTAGCCAGTGTAAGGGAGGCAGTATAGTGTTTAAAGACCATGGACTGGCATCAGCCAGATCACAATGACAGTCCTGGCCCTGCTTATGACCAGCTCTCCATCCTCAGGCAAGTTACATCATGTCCCTAGCCTCTTTCCTCATTTGTAAAATGGGGGTAACAATAATCCTATCACAAATGTCCAGGAGGAAGAAATGATACAATGCAGTCAATCCGTCAGCCCTAAGGAAGCACCCAGTAAATGCTATGGGAGGTGGTGATGGATGGATACATGGATGGAGCAGGAGTTCAGACGCACACGCGCCTGTTCAGACACCTGGTGCTGCTCTCACTGTCCAGGGATAATGTGCAAACCATTACCTTGGCATTCGAAGTTTTCTAAATTTGGCCCTATGTCTTTTCCCAGTCATATTGCCTCTATTAATTTATACAAATATTTTTATCAGCCTAAATCATATCCGATGGCATGAGTTGAACATCCACTAATGCCAGGTGCTATCCTAGGCACTGGGGACACAGACATGACAGTGTGTGGCCCTCAAGGAACTCACAGTCTAATGAAGATAAATATATGAGAATAAATTTTAAAGTATGATACGAGCTACAGCAGAGGCGCACACAGGGGCTGGAAGTGGGAGAAGGAGAGAGCACCTGCCAGGGAGAGTCAGAACAGTTTCCAGAGAGGGTCCCTTTTCTGTGTATTGTCATCATTAGGCTGACAAGACTGTGACAGAAAGATGCCACCAGACACTGGCAGAGGATACAAGAGCTACTGATGGAATATATCTGTGTTCTGTTGGATGGGGGCGGGGGGCAGGGGGTTGGTCCTAGCAGCCTTCCTAGGGCAAGGGCAAGCGTCTCTCATCCTCAGGTTCTTCATGGAGAGAAGAGTTCATCAGAGTCTCTGGACTTTCTTGAGAACAGAACAGAGTTTTTATCTCCTTTTTTCCCCTCCCTGAAACCCTCACTCAGCTCTTCCAGAGACTAGCTTGGTGCTTGCGTGCTCCCTGGTCCAAAAACCCCCAACAAGCCCAGAAGTGGTAATCGAGAGAACTGAAGGTCAAAACCCCAGTGAAACATCCCCTAGCAGACCCAAGCCTGGGGCTTGCTGACTACTGCTCCTGCCTGTGCCTTCCCGGTGTCTTTGCTGTATGATCCCTTTGCCTCCACTCCTCTCTTCTCTGCCTGTCCCAAGGTCCAGGCAAATGCTGTCTCCTCCAATGTCTCCCAGACTGTCTCCTCCAGATCAGGTAAATAATATCAGGAAGGGATGCTGACGGCCCGTTCACATCGATGCCACCTCTTGGCATTTTATTTTTTAAATCAGATTTGTCTGTGAATGAAAGGCTGAGTTTCCTCCTGAGGAGATAAGCATCCAGATGATCGAAAAGAAAATGACTTTAAGAAAGACAGGTTGAGGTCAGATCAGGGGATGGGGACCAGGAAGGCCGACATCTGGGATTGCTAAGATTCGGGATATGAAGGCCCAGAGCACTGCCGTTCCTCCAAACAGACCAAGAACCTGGAAGCTAAGAGGTTTTGGGGCTGAGGGAGCCTGGAACCAGAGGCCAAATGTTGCTTCAGAAATGACCCAGAGGGAACGAAGGATGTATAGACATGCTCGGGGCATCCATTTGGTTTGTCCCAGATTTGGAGGCCTGCAGGTCTTTATCACGTGGGGCTTTCAGTGGGGGCTCTGCCGGTCCTGCTGCAGTAAGTGTTCCTAGTGGCCATCAGACCTGGGCCCTTGGGTCACTCTCATTCATCTCTGTGTTCCCCTAGGACTTGGGGGAGTCTCCTCCGATCTCCTGCAGAAGGAAGGTGAGCCCCTTGGAGCATCCCATATGAGGGATCTGTGGCATGATCTGTCTAAAGGCCAGACCTGATGAAAATCATCATGGTCATTTGGATTTTACGTTTACATGGTGGGTCTCTGTATGTGAATAATTACTAACGATAAAAGATGAGTTTTATTGACCACCGACTGAGTGCCAGAAGTCATTCTCGTCTTTTTACATATACTATGAATTCTTTAGTAGTAAGTTATTACCAGCTTAGTCTCAAGAATATAGTTTAAGTAGCCAGAATTCAGTTATAGGAAATTCTGGAATAAAAAGAACTTTTTTTTGCTTAGGAAAAATTTAGGATTAGACCCAAATGTTAGCATTTTGCCCTGTAATAGTAGAATAGCTTATTTAGTCCATTGGCAGACAGCTCTGTGTGTAGAGTGTCAGAGAAGAAGAATGGTCCACAACGGGTGCTTCTAACCCAGGATTTGTGAGCCCTGGGGAGTTCATGGATCAGCTACTGACAAACCCAAAAACCTCCATTTTTTAAATATGTGTGTGCATTTTTCTGGAAAGCGGGTCTGTAGCTTTCATCCTAATCTGAAAGAGGTCTGTTATCCCCTCAAAAGATTAAGGACCATTTTCCATAGAATCAAAAGCATACAAACCAGATTATACATTTCTCCCTCTATGAGGGAGAGCACTGAACATTTGCTCTCAATTTAACCCATCTTTACAGAAGTTATGATGGTGAGAATGGAGACAGAAAAATAATTTTCATCGTGGCTTTAAGGCTTTCATGGTGATATCCAGAAACTCTTTTTGTAGAGAAAAAGAAATCATTAGAAAAAATGCTAAGTTCTAGGCTCAAAACAGAAATGGTTTGCATTGAGATTCTACCAAAGCCTGTTTTAAAATAAGTATTTCTGAGGGCTGGCCCCATGGGACATAGTGGTTAAATTCACTTTGCTCTGCTTCAGGAGCTGGGTTTATGGGTTCGGATCTCAGGTGCAGACCGACATGACTTGTCAGCCATGCTGTGGCAGTGACCCACATAGAAAGTGGAGGAAATTGGCAAAGATGTTAGTTCAGGGCTAATCTTCCTCAGAAAATAAATAAATAAATTAATTAAGTATTTCTAATTTATGGGTGTATTGCCTCCCTAAATCGAGCACATTTGAGTATTTTGTATCTAGTTCCAAAATGATTGAACTTTAACAATAAATTTTCATGGAAGTGTGGTTTTGTTTTCCCAGCTCCATACCTCCCTGGAAAAAGCATCCACATTTAATAATGCCCATAAACTAACTAGACAACTTCAGATGATGGTACTTTTAAAAATTAGCTATAGGGGCCATCCCCGTGGCCGGGTGGTTAAGTTTGCATGCTATGCTTCAGTGGCCCAGGGTTTCGCCAGTTTGGATTCTGAACGCGGACATGGCACCACTCATCAGGCCATGCTGAGGTGGCATCCCACACAGCACAACCAGAAGGACCACAACTACAATATACAACTATGTGCCAGGGGACTTTGTGGGGAAGAAGAAGGGGGGAAAAAAAGGATTGGCAATAGATGTTGGCTCAGGTGCCGATCTTTAAAGAAAAAAAATTAGCTATTGCATGGCCTATCACACAAAGCAAGAATTGTCTTTGTTTTTTTATTTTAAAGAAATTTAATTTATTGAGACTAAGTAATGCGTTCATTTGGTAAAAAATTTTAAAAGTACAACATGGTATGTATAATGAAAAGTATATTTTTCTCTCACTCTTGCCCCCAACCATCAGCCGCTTTCTCCAGAAGCAACTGCTGTTATTGGCTTCTTCTGTAGAATATTTTCTGCAGAATATTCTCTTTGATTGGTTATTGGGCAAGGCTTCCAAAGCTGATATTTGACTCCTCTTCTCAACCTCTTGAGAAAGAAAGAAAAAAGTTTAAAAATTTCTAAAAGTATCAAGACAGTTGGAATCACAATCTAAACACAAATTGACCCTAATACACCTACCAGGGTTTTCGTTTACTTTTCTCCTTTTGCTTTGCTGTCTCACTGAATTTCAGTAACTTGAATCTCCTGTCAGGATCATCTGATGTTTAAATTGTGGAACATTATTGCAAAATGTGCCTATGATTCAAATAGAAAATTCTAACCAGACATGTAGTAATCTGTGTAGTATAATTTTAATTTTTATTATTAAGAACTAATCAATTTGTTGAACATTCAAAGTAATATACATTGTTAGTAATATTAAATGTATAAGAGGTAAATATAAAAATAACACCTCTTGCAATGTTAACAGAGATGTTTAGTCGTTGCAGCTATGGAATACACGTTGATACCCTGCTAGTAAATAAAACATGGGAAAGTCTTTTGGCATTAATCTTCTAAGACATTATCCCTGTAAATAACCTCTACATAGCTTCTACGTTTCCTGAGTTGAGGTATATGTACCAGTTAAGGCGAGCAGCCCTTGTGGTGCAGATGACCTTGCATCCATGGCTCTGGAGAGAATAAATATTTATGTTGACAGTGCAGCTGTCATGAATTGAGTTCATAAAATTGGGTTTGGGTTTTTTAATCTGACATATTGTTCTTGCTTAATTTCATTGTGCTGACTATGGTTCCAGTGCTATAAATCAAGGAGAATGCCTGCCCACAGAAGAAAAAGAGAGCAGGAATAATAATGTGAAATGTTGCCTTTGTTTAGTTAAATTGTTTCTTCATTTGGGTACCTGTCTTCTTTCAGCTGCTAGTTCCCTGGATCTTATCATTATTATTTTTTTTAACAGATCTGTGATGATTTGAGGGAAGGGGTAGCATAAAGTTCATAAAACAACTAAAAAAATGAGAGGGATGTGGTGAAGAAACCTAGTTTTTAAATATAGTAGAACGTACATATATACAAATCCAAACAGGACAGACTAGGTTGACTACATAATTTGTGGGGCCCAGTGCAAAATAAAAATGTAAAGTCCCTTGTTTTCCCCAGGGAAAAGAATATCATTAACAGTACTAAAATATGAAGCTTTTTCCTTCTTCTGCCTTCTCTGTCTCAACTCATGATATTTCTTATTTGCTGTTTAATGTTGTTCTAAGTAAAAAAAAAAATTTAATTATTAGCATAAATTTACTATTTATTTTTCTATGGTGCAATGCCAGTTTTAAATGCAAAAAGAAGAACATTTAACTTGTATGTGGAATCACCAAAATTACATAATTCGTATTTCCGAGCTCATGCATTCGTATGTGTTTCATTCTTACCAGAACAGTAGAAACCATGCAGAAAACTAATTCCACTGTCTTCATTTCAGTTCTTAATGCACACACCTTTTACCCACACTCTGTATCTTCAGCTTACAGGTTAGTAAGGAAGGACAGTCTCTATCTTCAGATTACAGATGAGTAAGGAGAGGAAAAGGATCATGGGTTGTCCTGGCTGTCCTTTCTCTTTATGTCATTATTTTCAGTGTGGGTGATTGGCTAATATAGGGAAGTAACATGGATAAGAAAGGATATGAACTCTAGCTCCTTTGTCAGTACCATTGCACTCTCCCTGTGTTCAGAGCAAGTTCTGGTTAGAACAGAAAATGGGGACCCTGAGGCTGTCAGCACCAGGATTTACTCATGGGAAGGTGTAACACGCTTACTTTGTACTTGCTTTGAGTCGTGCTGAGCTCCCATGCACCCTGAGTCCTCCAGGATCCTGTCCTTTGGAGGTGTTGTGAATGCTCTGTGTGAATGGGTGTCAAGGAACAGTAAACGTGCATATTGCACTATCTCCTTTGCTCACATGCATGCTCCACTGTCCCGTTGGGCTCCACTTAAAAACAAGAGTTAAAAGATAAAATTATTAAGAATTTCAGGATGGTGACAGAAAAGCATTAAACTGAGTACACGGGACCCTCCTGAGCGTGGGACCCTATGCGACTGCACAGGTCTCCTGCCCATGAATCCAGTCTTGAAAATAGAAATGCATGAAATGAAAAGTAAGTTTCTTCCTTCTCCTTCCCCACTCACATTGCCAGCTCCTCTCCCCAAAGGGAATTATTTTAATAGTTTCTTCAATAAGGTTTCAGATACTTAAAGATGGATATAGCTATAACTGCTAGGTATGTACATATATAGAGTGGTAGGGTAAATATGACCACAGATTCTTTCCAGGTTTCCCAGTCAAGAGGTGGAATCTGCTTTCTTCTTCTTGAATCTAGACTGGCCCTGAGACCAGCTTTGACCAATAGGATGCTATGGGAGTGACTTTGTTTGACTTTGAGCGTTGGCCTACAGAGGCCCTGCAGTTTCATTCTTGTGCTCTGAGAGTGCTTCCTCCATCATGTGAAGATGCCTGAGATGCAGAACCTTAAGGTCCATTCCAGTCATTTCAACTGTACCAGCTGAGGCCTCAGAGAGGTGAGTCCAGCTAGTCTCAATCAACCCCCTAGTTGACTACAGCCACCTGAGTAAGCCCAGGTGATACCAACAGAAGAACTGCCCAGGAAGCCAACAGAATTGTGAGAAATAATGAATAGTCATTGTTTTAAGCCACTGAGTTTTGGGCTGATTTGTAATGAGCAATACTATGTAATAGCATATATGTTAAAAACATTTGAACTTATATACTTCCGTAAATGGGATTGCATCATTCATATCGTCTGTATCTTGCTTTTTTCCATTTAGCGTATCTTCGAGAAGCTTCTGTCTCAGTCCATTCAGATTAACCACATTATGCTACAGTTTTCCATTGTCTGGATTACTGTAATTTATTTAACCTATTACAGTTATGTTGGTTTTTGTTCTTATAAGCAGTGCTGCAATGGACATTCTTGTACATATATCTTGATTTACTTTTGTGGAGTAAGTTCTTACCTATGGAATTATATGGACATTATGTGAGATTTAAAATTGGATGGATATTTTCTAATTACACTCCAGAAAGTCAGTACCAATTTATACTCCCCTCAACAGAGTGTGAGTGTATTTGTTTTATCACTTCTTCAACACTGGGTAATTTCAAACTTTGAAAAATTTGCCAAGAAAAAAAAGGGCATCTTATTATTATTTCCTTAATCAGGAATGAGGTTAAGCATTTTTTAAAATATTTTTTGTCTGTGAGTTGCTGGTTCATATCCTTTGTCTAGTAGTTTATTGGGTTGTAGCTACAGTTTATAAGATTATGAGAGCTCTTTGTAAATTAAAGAAGTGTCCCCTTTTGTGCCATATGTATTAAAATAGCTTTTCTAAGTTTTTGTTTGAGATACATTTTGTCCTGGAGAAACATTTCCTGGCTTGCTTTACGATTTTCTTCCTCAGGCCATTTCATTCATTAATTTTTTCCCTCTAATCTCTTTCCGTTGAACTATGCCCCAGTTACACACACATCCCTAAAGACATATTACTATAAAGCAAAAGTTTTTAAAAGGAATTTTTTTGTCTACCACTTCTGGAAATTATTTTAATTTATCCATTTAATGTTGTTTTTCTCCTTTCGCTACTAGGCAGATGCTACTTCAAGAGGCTAATCCCAAATTAGTTGGTGGCTGGATCTGTTGGCTGCAAAATACAGTTCCCAGCAATAATTCATCCTTATCTATCTGGGGGGAAACTAAAGGGCAGAATGTGTCTTAAAATTATATCACATGCTGTTTTTCTTGGCCAGATCAATGGTTAGCCGTTCAGTACATGGTCCCTCATTCTCTTTACAGATGAGACACTGTTAGTAGGGCTATCTTGTAGGGTTGAAGCTGAAGAATCCTGGATAAAGAGATGAAGTCATTCCACTTTTGTGCCTGGATCTGATCATTCCCAGGTGCTCAATGCATTGCCCTTCAATGGTTCTAGAAAAACGCGATATAACCACGGGTGGAAAATGGCAGAGGCAACTTCAAAAACCTCAGGGGAAGAAGATTGAAAGGAGTGTCTAAGACTGGCTGTATATTAGGAAGGTAGAGGAAGAGAACTACTCTTAATTGAAAACTGGATGTGGAGACTAATGCTAAAATAGTGGTGAAAGGTGAAAGGTGCTGGTAAATAGCAAAGCAGAGTTAGTGAGATCCTCTTCCGGAAAAGCTTGGAAACCTCTTTAAATTCACAACAGTCCCCTTGTCAATAAATAAGATGTTTATTTGTAAAAACAAACAGCTTTTAACCTCCGTGAGAAATGAAAAGCTCTTCAAAAGATTGGTTTTCAATAAAGGGAAATATTCTTCCTTTAAACATTAAAATTTTTTGGAAGAAGTTTTTATAAATTAGGGTATGTTTCCCTTCTCCCGTGTCTTCTTAGGTAGAATAGTAAATGTTGTTTTCCTCCAACATAATGACTGTGTCATCCTGTGAGTTTCTGATTTTATTCTATGCTTCAGTGGCTGATGCCCTCAGAGGTTTCTGAGCTGTGTAGTTTTTGCCCCTACACGGAAGGGCACCAATGTGTTACAACATACTGTAGTTTTTCTCTTTTCCCCTTTGTTCCAAATTGCTAGCTTTGACTTTTCACTGAAGTTAAGATTTTTGTCTCTAGAAACCCTCCTTTTTTGCCTTCCCCTCATGCTTTTTCTCTGTTAAAGGTTAGGAAACCAGATCATCGCCCTTTTGAGCCTGGTGTCTAAAGCAAGGATAAATAGACCCTGAAGAAGTGAGTTGTGCACCCTCACAGCAGGTCATCTGCCAGCTGTGATGTGTGAAATAAGTGTCACATTCGTTTTGGTGGCTTAGATGACTTATTCGCAGCTCTAAATTGTCTTCAGATTGGGTAGGAGATCTGTACGAGAGATGTCTGCGTTAGTGATGTATTGCTGAAATGATTTAAATCTATATAAAATATAATTCTAAATTGTTTGTCAAGCTACAAACATATCCTGTAATATGCAAGTTCATTAATAAATAGAAGGACATTTTCTAGGGTGGAAACCACGTAGCTTGGGTCTCAGACGGACTTGGGTCAGAATGAGATTTTACTGCTTCCTGGCTGTGTGATATTGGGCCAGAGGTTTGCACCCTAGTTTTCTCACCTAGAAAATGAGATAAAACATAACTTGCATTGTTAAGAGTGTCTCAGTATTTAGCACATACGTAAACATTGAGTGAAAGAATTTCATTAATTGATAACAGTTTTAAATATATATATAAGTTGACTGAGAATACATTCTCAATGTTTATGATAATTAATCCTTACCTTATTGGTACATAAATAAATATACAATTATGAATTGCTAAAAAAAAAACACAAAAAACCCTCACAACTCTGTTACAATAAGATCTCTTGATTATTATGCATTTCCAATTCAGAAGTCAAATTCTCAGTAGCCGTGGAAGATTGGGGTCATGAAAGAGCTAAAGCTGCCGGTTTCTCAACCTTCTTAAGTTTCCATTTTCAGATTGGAATGTGGGTCTAGGACTGGAAAAAGGATGAGATGAACATCACTCTTCCAAACTCTGCCTGACCTTGAATGCAGGTGATATTTCTGGCCATTCCAGATCTTCTGAATAGAAGTGAGAGGTGGGGTAACCCCAACCCATTGTAATGGAAATATACTCTCCATGCAATAAAAGATGTCACATCTTGGTGTAGACTTAGACTTATTTGAAAAATGCAAATTGGTAAATAGCAAACAATCTTGGCAACAAAATTTTTCACCATAGCTTCTTTGGGTTCCAAAGCCTTCTCATGTATGGACATGTATGCCTGCACAAATATGTGTAAAACACACCCACTTCTGCTTACCTACATTTAGTTCTATGCCAACGACTGTCACTTCCAAGAGATGCCAGAATAAGCTGAAGGTGGCTTAGGTCCCTGTGCTTTGAGGTTAGCTGTTTGGTGCTTTGAAACCACCAGAAGTCAACTAGGTATGAGGTCGGTGGAACAGGCTCTTGGTTGTAGCTCTTTGTTGCATGATGTCTCAGATGTGAGCCACTTGTGTAAACTCACAGCCCTGATCTTCCTTTCTGGTGGTGTGATTAAACATACTCTATTTGGGTGTTGCCTGGTAGAGGAGAATAATAACACTGCTTAGGTAAGAAGGGTATTGTCCTGAGGCGTGGCGTCCTTTTGACTTCCTCCCCCAAATGGAGCGCTTCCTGCTTTCCAGCTGAATGATGAGTCATGTGGAGAGACTTGAGGATGTGACACAGGAGATCACTCAGGCTATAATTATTTGAATGGCATGGATGACAAATCTGCTTTTTGCACATATCCCATCCAGGTAAAGCCAGGAAATAGAAGAAGGGCTGGAAATAGCTCATGGCTACATGGGAGCATCTTTGATAGTAGTCATTTAGTACTTTCAACATCCAAAAGTGTCACATCGAGGTAGTAATGCTTACCAGCATTCTCACTGCAAATATGAACATTCTGATGCTTATTTCTATTTCTTGTGATTTCTGGCAACTGAGAAGCATTTTTAGAGTTAATTCAGAGTGAGAGATTCATGAAGTGTTGGGTATATGCCTGAGATAGGCTTATGTATGTGCTCTAATGGCACAAAGAAATATGTGGCCAGGAGAACCATCATATGAAAAAACTCCCTGTGGTATGTAGTGAAGATGGCTCATATTGTGTATTAAATTGTGTTCTTCTAGAACTTGAGCATTAGCATTTATTATCTGTCAAGAACCATGTTAAGTACTTATATATATTTGTTTAATCCTAACTGTGGCTGTATGAGGTAATAATAATAAGCATAAAATTAGCTATATGCCTAATGCTTTCTGTGGGCTTGTTATTATGCTAAGTAGGCACCATATGTACATTGTTTCATTTAATCCTCCTAATAACCCTGCCCAGTAGGGATCATTATTTTATTTTATAAGTAAGAAAACTGAGACTTGGAGAGATTAAGGAACTTGCCCAAGGTTGGATGGCTAGCAAAGTGAAGGAGTTAGGAGTTAAACTAGTCTTGTCTGACTTCAAACCTCATAGTTTATACCACCCTGTTTCTCTTTCTTCCTGTCCTATGATTAAGCAATATCAGCAACAAACTAGCCAGCCAACCAAAGAAACAGATAAAACCACCACCAACAAAAAAAACAGTTTCAACCTCCTTTAATGGACTATATGTGAGAAAAATACTTACATTCGCTCGGAGAGCCATAGTCTAAAGATGGTGTAGTGTTCCATTCTCACTTATGAAGAAACTGGAATCTATAACATTGAGTTAATTGAAGTGACTACTGTGTTGGTCATGCTTCTTATGAGACCCTGAGGTGAAAAATAAAGAGATACTAAGAAAAGAAGACCTCATCCACAAGAAGGTTACTGTTTTTATTTTAGCCTGCATGCTATTAAATACCATTTTCCTTTCATATACCATTACCATTTCATATACATATCTGGTTTCCCAAGAGATGAGATGTGTTTTATTTCTCTGTATGATGTGAAAGAACATCCTCCTCGAAAATGTCTTCCTCATTTTAACCTCAGCACACTTCATAGGGAGATCAAAGTCACGATAATGGCCCATCATACCTAGACGATCAAATAGTCCAACCTCTAAATGCACTGGGAAATCAGGGGGAAAGATAAATCTACTGTGTCCCACCTCTGTTTGCCCTGCAATGTGTTTTCATTCTAGGGTGACTGACTTAGAGAAAATGAAGTAAGACAGTATTATATGAGTCAGCTCTTGGATATTTGATTTATGATTATAAGGAAAGAATCTAGAGGCAGCTTTGTCTAAGGGAATCTCGTGTGTGGTATAAAGTGAATATCTTAAAGAAACTTAAGATCTTTCTAGCATGCTGGTGATGAGTTGCATGTTTAGCTCTTTTTCCTACATAGATGTTTTTTATTAAATGTAGGATGTCTCTTGGTCTGGAGGTGATTCCAGAAGACTTTGTATATACATTTTTGATACAATTTGAAGATGTTGTGCATCCCAAACACTTTCTTTGTCCTAGGCATTTTGTTCACACTTGTGCAAATTTATCTAAAGTCCAGAATGGTATGGCACATACGCAATACACCAAACATACAGTCATGGGGGAGGTCGGGAGGAAGAACTGCCTGAAATATGTATTGGAGAAAACCAAATCCCATTTACTTCTACCATAAATTGTTCTTTACTGTGCTTATTTTTTCTTAAGAAGAACAGATTAATTTAGCCACGATTTCCAATTACGGACAATAAATAAGATTGCCTCCTAACCCTTCCCCTGACCCCCATACACCAAGCAGAGAACAGCCCGCTCCTTGTATAGGTCTCCATGACCCCGCCCCCCAAAATTATCAACAGCAAACTAAAGATCTCCATGTATACTTTTACTTTTAATGAAAGAAATATATTTTGGATATTAATTATGGTAAATTAGAAGAAATTATTCAACTGCCGTATAAAGCCAAGTCATTGATTTTACCACCATTTTAGGCTTTAGGGAGAAACTTTATTTATTCATTCATAGACTATTTATTGAATATTTAGTATGAGTACGTCATCCTTCAAATGACATCCAGAAAATATAACATGCAGGCATTGGGCCCAAGAAGGTGACTGTCTAATTCAAGAAGTAGGTCATAAATATAGGAAAGGTTAAGTATTAATGTAAAAGTTTTAAAATACTAACATTAAGGGGAAAATGAATGGGCCAAGGAATGATGAAATGATCAATGTGATATTTTCTGTTAAGTGATGAAAACCTGTTTTCTTTTTAGTGCTTTGTCTTGTGTTTCATCTGTAATTCAAAGCTTTCATAAAATCTTACTGCCTCCCTGGAAACCTTTGAGCATGAGGAGAATTATGGTTAGATTATCCTGGGGTCTGAATTACTCATTATATGTCTTCCTTTCCCTTAAGCATCTGTGTTTGCTTGCTTTTTGTTTTTTTATGACTCTCTATTCCAAGCTGGTTCAGAGGTTCCAAGTAGGAGTGTGGCTACTTGCACGTCTTTAAAGAAAGATTTTCCTCTGGGGAGGGAAGCTGTTCTCTTAACTGAGCGTGCAATTCTCAAGGTAAATGAGCAAGTGGACATCCACCTAATATGACAGATCAGCCAAATCAACCTGGTTTTCAATCAAGTATTATGTTTCTACTTGATCTCCTGCACAACCCACTTAGTGATGAATCAGCCACTTGTTCTTTGATCCTCTCTGCTATTCTCTTAGTTTTTGATGCTTTTAGTTTCTACTTTACCTCCTAGAATTATGTGCAGTGTTGAGGTGTACTACTCAGTAATGGCTAAGTCTTAAAAGACTAAGTGGAAAGTCCATAACCAGTGACTGTCACATTGTGGACGCTCAATAAATATTTATTAAAGAAATAATGATAAACACTTAGATATTGGTTTTAACCAAAATTAATATTATAATTATTTGATAGGAAAGAAAATCGAATGGAAAAATACTAAGTAACGTAGCCCTCTCCTTCCTCTTCAGGGCCTTTCTTAGGGAAACTGTCTCAAAATATCTTGGTAGCTCTTGTGCATCCCCTTGTTTTGACAGTTGAGAGGTCCAGAAGCAGATCCAGAGAGCTTATAAGGATTTTCCCAAGGCCCCATACTAGGCAATGGCAGAGCCAGACCAGCCTCAGTATTTCCCCATTGCTGTCCCAAGGCTGCCCTTTTAGCAGAATCTCTGAATGGGAGTTAAAAGCAAATGTAATAAGGTAAAACCCTGGATTAACCATGTTTCCAAAACTATTTTGAGAATCCGATGAAAGTTATTTCCTCTCCTCAGAAAAATGCTTCTATACACAAAGCTTTGCGTATAATTTTAGGCGTGACTTCATGAAGCTCATCCAATGGCAATCATCTAGGGTTCATGATCCCCATTTTAAGAAGTCTTGATACAGATGGTATTTGACAGGAAACATTCTGCCTATTTCTAAACGCTTCTGTATTCTAATTACACTTGAGTAATGATAAGACCATAGAATGTGGATAGTTACTGCCACTTCCCAAAGTGCCCATTTAGAATTTAATTATTAACAAGGGAGCAATTCCCAAAGCAGACATCCAAATCCACACGTTGGCTGAAAGCAGACACACACACAGACACACACACACACACACACACGCTCCTGAACGTAAACTGTTAATTAAAAAAGCATCTACTTTACTCAATATAAAGGCAATTTAAAGACTTTAAAAGTTTGAATTTCCTACAATTACCTAATTCTCCATTTAAAAATTATTTTTGTTTTTTCTCTTTTCCTATTATATATTTTTTTAATTCAACAACTGTCATAGTGTATATCATTTCTTAAGTACCTATTGTGTGCGTTTTACTCTGGAGTCTAGAAAATTAGTTATCCAGCAAGAATATATAGACCATCTATTATATGTAAGATATTCTGAGAGATGATAGGAGGGGATTCCCAAGAAAATATAGACGTGGTCCTCTCTTTCAAGGAGATTATGATCCTTTATTGTAGGTCTTCATTGAGTGCTATTCAAGCTTCAAGCAAGAGAAAGATGGGTGAGCTTATCATCATGAAGGAGGTGAGATCTGTCCTGGGCTTTTGAAAGGTAGGTAGAGTTTGAGAAGGCCAAGAAGAAGGGGAGGGTATTTTAGTCTATTCCAGTTACCTGTTGCTACATAACAAACCACTCCAACGTAGTCGTTTGAAACAACCACACTTTCATTTTGCTCATGAATCTGCAATTTAGATGAAGTATAGTGGGGGTGGGTGTGAGGAGGTGGGAGAGAACAGCTTGTGTCTGCTCCACATGGGGTCATTTGGGACAGCTCAGAGGAGAGCTAGGGGCTGGAATCAGCTGAAGCCTCACTACTAGCATGTCTGTCAGTTGATGCTGGCTGTCAGCTGGGATGAGCTGGTGCTAGTGACCAGAACACCTATACATGACCTTTCCATGTGGCTGCTTGGTTTCCCCAGCATGGAGCCTGGGTGACAAAAGCTAGTGTCCCAAGAGATCCGGAGAAGTTCCTTCAATTTTATGACCTACCCTGCGAGTCATCCGTTACTGCTTTGGTCATAATCACAAGCGCACCCACTCCAAGCGGGGGAGGAACATAGGCCCAACCTTTAACATTAGGCACATTGTAGGAAGAACATGTGGGATGGCAGATATTGTTGTGGCCATTTTGGAAAACACAGTTTTCCACCCAAGCCGTGGAATTATAGGAGCGAGGTGGCAGAGATGGTAAACGTAAAGGCATTTGGAGAGTCGGTTTGCGTGGAGCAGCGAATTTGTGGATAGGAGCCTGGGAAAATGGGTAGGACTCTAAGCCGAGGAATCTAGACTTGGTCCTGCTGACACTGGTGAATCTTTAGAGTTTTTGATGTGATCACGGTGATTATTAACGTGATGATCTGACTGTAGAGTGCAGGATGGTTTGAGGGGAGGTTGGAGGTGGTACATTAACTGGGAATTTAGTACAACAGTTTAGATGTGCCATGATAAGTTCTTGCATAGGGTGAATATGAACTGGGAAAAGGTGACACATACAAGAAACATTGTCAAGGAATATAGGATATTGAAAATAATTGGATAAGAGGGGTAAGGGAAAAGAATAAGACAGAGATAATATCACTCTTTTGAGTTAACTAAAAATATTGACTCTGTTCTTAAGGACATGAGGCTATTTATATTCTGTATCCCACTTAGTGTGAATATTCATTATGTTTCATTGCAGACATTTTGTGTGTTTGACTTTGAGATTATGGACCTGAATCCCCATTTTATAGATGAGAATACCGATGCTCAGAAAATTAAGAAGTTTTCCGAAGTCTCCTACGCTAGGCTCTCTTATCTGTGAAGGCCTTCTCTGTGACCACCAACTCAATCTCAAAAGCTGTACGTGGGAGATGTTTGCAGAAGTAGATCTTGCTCTGACACCAAGTGGTTGGCCAGCTTATCTCTGACAGCTGCTAGTATTTTGGCCATTAAATTGTAAATCCTTTCAAGGCATGGTCAGTGTAGTATTTGTGTTATTTGCTTTACATATAGAAGAAGCTTAATCTTTAAGGTTGCATACAGTTGAGATACACGTAAGGCAAAAACTCTTTCTTGCATATACTCCAAGTTAGGCTGTATTTTATGGTTCATCAGTATGCACTGCCAGGAAAGTCTGTGAGCTCTGTTTGTGCCCAGTGCTCTGGGAGACTCAGAGCAGACACAGTCTCCCAAGGGCAGAAGGGCTGTGGCCCCACCCTGTCCTCTCTTGGAAACCTCATCTCAATGTCCTAAGCCAGGCCTATGAGACGTCAGCCCAGGTTAGGTCTCTGATGCCTGTTGATGGTTTCAGGTGCCACATGGGAAAATGGGCCCTGGAGATCGAGGCACTCAGGAAATAACGACACACCTCCATCTCAGGATTGTCTGCTGGGAAGGCAGGCAGGCTCTGCTTTTCATGGAAAGAGAATTAGTTCTGGACTTCTAACCTCCTCTCATTTGCCTCCTTCCTCTCCTACACCCCACGGTGAATCAGCTGTATGCTCTCGAGCATGAGATTCAATTACTTTTATTGTTAGGCTTGGCTGTGATTGTCTTTAATGGTCAGAAAATTATCCAGCATCTAAAAAATACAATTAGAAAATTCAGCCACAGTGTGTCCCTGTGATTTTTGGCTGGCAGTAAAGAAGTATTTCCTCTGAGGAGTTCTTTTAGACGTTTGGCGTTTAGGACTTGCTCTCCAAATTTTATTTCACAAATGGAAAGCTGAAGAGTTTTTTTTCAGTCCATTCAATATCAGGCATATTTTAAGCAACCCCAAAATGAAAGTATCAGTTTAACGTCATCTTTGAGGTAGAGAATATTTTATAGCTGATAATCTTTACTTTCTATGTACAACACCAATCAAATATATGAATACTAAGCATGTTCAGACCCTGGCTCTAGCTCTAAATCAATTGGCATCCTTGGGAAACTTACTAAATCCTTTAGCAACTTGTCTCCCTATTGGGAAAAAGGAAAGTTTTGTTTTTTTTTTTTAGCATTTTCCACTGCATGTTTCTTTATACCAGACAAGAGAACAAGTCATGTACAGACTCTTGAACTACTTTTCTTCACAGTTTAGAGAAACACTGGACATCTGAATTAACAAGAAAGGGGAAAACATGATAGCTAGCTTGCTGATAATGATGACATTTTACTCTGAAATTATGGATCAAAATTGTAATATATACCTCCCTATTGCACTTTAAAACAATGCTGTGCTATTTTCCCTTGTGTCATCCCCTCAAGAAGCTTCTGTGTCATTGGAGAAATTAGACCAGTGTACATAGAAGGACCCCAGAATCCAGTTTAAGGCAGTATATGAGCAAGTACTATGTTTGAATGATTAGATATCACGGTTCACACAGTTCCACAATTGAATGCATCTCCAGTATACATATATATTAGTGTCCCTTCAGCTGAGGCCCTATGAAGACCATGAAAGGAAAGACTATTTTAACTAACCTTACGGATTGTCTGATAGGAATGCTGATGCAAATGATATTGGTGAAAAGAAGTAATCCAGGAATCCTCGTTGAGAGTAGCGACCTAGGGCATTTGCAGTAGGGGTCATGTGGAAGCGATTCCAGGCCAGCCTGGAGCTGCCTTGCATTTTCTGGAAATGGGGAGTCCTGGAGCTCTGTGGACCTGTGGTATTTCTGACTGAGCAGCTTGTGTTTCATAATACGCCCTGGCTAAATACGTGACAGGAGAAGTCATGGCCTCCTACACTTTCAGGGAGCCAGGAAGCTACAGTAACAACACTTAATGAGATGGCCTGACAGCTCAGGGATTGTCCCTGCACGTGTTTTGAATGATGCCAGCCAGTTTCAAGTGGGCAGCATTAAAATACAAACCAAGCCCAGATTTTTTTTTTTTAATTAATGTCTGTTGTTTGCCAACCAGGGGGAAGGTGATAGAGTGCCACAAACAAATTGCTCAGAACTATGTTGTCACCTAGACTAAGACATCCTAACATGAGATGACTGGGGACAGCAGCTGGCCCCTGTGACTACTAGCGAATGGATTTGGCAGATGAAAGGAAAAGGTGAAAATATTCCTCAAATGTGGCCTTTTTTAAAAAGTAGACAGAAAAAATTGTGGTAAAATACACATAACATGCAGTTTACAATTTTAACCATTTTAAGTGTACAATTCAGTGGCATTAAGTACATTCATAATGTTTTGCGACTGTTACCACTATCTAGTTCCAGAAACTTTTCATCATCCAATAAGGAAACCACATACACATTAAGCGATCACTCCTGTTCCCCGCTCGCTCCAGCCCTGGCAGCCACTAATCTGCTTTCTGTCTACAAGCAGACCTTTACAAGGGGAACGGAAGGCACTGAACGTGGGAATTAGGAGATGGGGGGGTCTTTTCAAATCTGGGCTCCTGTCTTTGTTTTTTTCAACAACATCGTAGCCCCCGTCATAGCAGCATGAGGGCAAACCTATAACAAATGACACTCTTTGCAAAACTTTTAAACAACTTTATTGAGGTATATATTATATACCATAAAATTCACCCATTTCAAATACATAATTCAATGAATATCTTTACAAGATGGTACAGCTATCACCATAGTCCAGTTTTAGAACAGTTTCATCCTCCCAATAAGATCCTTCATGCCTGTTTACAGTTAATCCCGTTCCACCCCCAGCCTCGGGCAACCACTGATCTTCTTTCTTTCTCTATAAAATTGCCTTTTCTGGATATTTCATATCAATGGAATCATATGATATGTGGTCTCTGTGTCTAGCTCCTTTTGCTAAGCATGTTTGTGAAATTTATCTGTCGTCTACTATGTGTCAGTAGTTCTTTTTTTTCATTGCCGAGTTGTATTCCATTGACTGGATATACCACATTTTATCTATCCATTCACCTGCAAATATTTTATGGGCCCCACACACTTCCTTTGTGCAACTCTGCTACTCTGTGCAGACATTTAACAAGAAGTTTTCTTGTCTGTAAATTCTAGAAGGTTGGATTGTTAGGTGACCTCTAAGATGCTCACTAGCCAAGATTCTGTCCAAAAAAAGTCCCAGGGGCAGATCTGAATTCTTAGATCATTCATGTATTCAGCGAATATTTGTTGTGCCCTCACGGCACACCAAGCTCTGTGCTAGACACAGGGGAAGTGGTCCAGCACTCTTGGAATTTCTGCTCTAATGTGGGAGACAAAACTCAGCTCCCCTTCTGGTGGGTCAAAGGAGTAGATGCGTTCTAATGGGACTGATGTTTTGTCACAGGCAACTTTCTCTGTCCCCTCTCCTGACGTTCTCACTCCTCAGATGCTCTGTGCTCCCCCCAGGTGCTCCCATTCCATCCAAAGTTTCCAGCATATTTTTTGGTAATGACTCATTTGTTTGTCTCTTCTGTCTCTGGAATGTGAGCAACTCGTGGACAGAATGGTGTCTCTTTATATGCCCTGAGCATAGTACAGGGCCTGGCATGTTGAAAGTGCCCAATGATTATTTCATGAGCAAATGAATCAGTCCCATTCTGGCAAGGGTCAGGAGCGAATAGAAGAATTAGGGACACACTGGCCTCTTCAGGTCTCTTGAGTTCTAGACATACTTCTTCTTCCCTCTCCAGTTACAAATCAGCAAGTGTGTGGTTGCCTCTCCAGGGTGAATGCACAAATACAAGAGAGAAAATACAGAAGTCTGAAGTTCTCTCTGCTCCTTGGAACACAGGCTTGACACAAACTTCTTAGCACTGTCATTAGTATTTTAATAGTATCCCTAGGGTCATTCTGAGGGCAAACCATTTAGGGAAACAATATGAAAATGGTCTTGCTTGGCAGGGTGATTGAGCCCAGAAGCCAGAGGGAGTGACTTAGAATGGCTTCTCCAGCCTGTCTCCAGGCTCCTCCTTGCTTGGTCCTGCCACCACCCGGCTCAAGCTTCCTCCTTGGCTGCTTCCAGGGGTCATCCTGCCTGACCAGAAACCAGGAGTGGACAGGACACATCGTGTGTATTCCTGTGGGACACTGGGCTGAAAGTGGAAGAAGGAAGACCCAGGAGGCTCAACCAGGAGAGGTGCTTCATGTGGAGAAGAAAAAAGGTGGTTCTGGGAGGGCTTTCCTGCTTGCCAGTGCTGGTAGCTGGGGTTTAATCAGAGTCCCATTAAAATTACTGGGAGGAAACATTGGAAAGGGAAAAGACATGGATATGTCTAGTCTTAGAGATTACTTGAAGCTTTCAGGATTGACTGTGATTATTTTTAAGATTGTGTTATTCTGTAGGACCAAATACATACGTGTGATCTACTTTAATAGACCATGTTTTAGTTTTGCCCATCTCGGGACAATTCTGGAGACTTTTCTCCCTCCACGGGCCCCTTTATTTCTGTGGTCATTGATTGGGGCCCATTGGTTTGGTGCATCATATACATTTAGTTCATGGGTGGTGGCCATCATACAACTGTGGAAGGTCTCCTATGGGTCACCATGTCCCCTTCACTCCCTACAGAAGGACTCCTAATCCCTGGGCGGGCTACAGCCTACTGTGTTCCCTTTCTTAATGGTAGAGGAAGATTGATGCTAGTTGGAAAGAAATTACCTTGGGTTTGGGTTGATTCTGTTTTTGCTTGACATCTTTACCATTTAAAATGTGCTCATGCTTGTGGCACCCCAAATGCATTCTGTCAATTCTAAATTCATACACGGAGGTACTTCTCTCTGAGCTACGTTCAGTGAAAATGCATTGATACCTGGTCCTAATCTAGAGAATCAAAAGTCACAGTGTACATTCTTTTTTTCTTTCCTGACACTTTGCCTTTTAATTCACACTGGATCCTTTCTGTTGAGTTAGTAGTTTCATCTTTGGTATAGAAATCAATTTTAATTAAAGCTTACTTGCCATTTAAAGTAATAGTTTGTTTGATTTAGCATTCTTAATTACCTTGAGTAAATTGCCTGTAGGGACTCACCTAATTCATTTGTTTGTTCAAATTATTACTGTCATTTGCATATTTTGAACCACCCACTTTAATGAAACACTGGGGTGGAGTCAGGGCAGATGATACTTTCTGAGGCAAGTGCTAGGAGATGGTCTTTCCAGCCTGGGCTGTTTGTTCAGCTGGAAGGTTTTTATCATCCTACTGAGTTTTCACAAAGATCAAAGTTTTAAACAGCTTCAGCGTTGGAAAATCATTAGTAATGCAGTATCTGGGGGCAGGGGTGGCAATTTAATAAATGTGAGTAGCATTCATGTCCAGCCAGGGTCTGCCACTTATGCAGCCTGCTTTAGCTTCTTATAATGAATGCCTCTCCTTAACCCCAAAATACATTCCTGCAGACTTGAGGGTATTTGTAATGGGATCATATATCTAATACATTTAAGGATAATTTGTTGGAAGGCTTGTCTGTTATTAGTGGGAAAAGGTTCCATTTTTGTTGGTGGATAATGTTGAAGAAAAATCTTGAAGAAATGCAACAGTTTTATTATTCTGAGGGTATTATAACTACTAATCACCGTTAAGAAATAACCACCTATTAGAGAAGGTTTTAGAGAACTTATATTGGTAAGTAGGTGAGAATGACTTCTTATCTACGTATCAATTATTTTAGGTTTTATCTGTGAGTTTTAGCTCATAATCTTTGGGAGTGCTATTTTGACCGTTCTTTGGGAACTTTTCTTTTTTTACCGGAGAGGAATGAGGAATGTCTTTATGGTTCTAGACATGTTCAACTTGATCGAGTCAGTCTCTGATTTATTGATTTTAAGTAATTCCAGAACCTAATCATTGGCTTATCTCCTAAACTTTAGAAACTGATTTTATAGTTCCCATTATAAAAACAACAGCAGCAATATGATAATGCATAACAGAACACATTGCATTAATTTAAATATCTCCAGGTTTGCTATTGCCTTTAACCAAAATGTGGAAAATATTCTAGCAAGAGCCCTTCATTAGTGTTACTTATACTATCCTAAAAGCATCTCTGAATGATGTGGCTAGAAGGCATGTCTCAAACAGGAAACATTCTCTCTTTTATGCTAATGGATTATTTGTAGAGAACGTGTATATGCATCTTACGGAACACTAGTAATGAAAGTAAATGAACAACAGAGTCAATTTTTGATGTTTGCACTCCAATTTGGGGTCTGTGATAAAGGCAGGAAAATTGTTCCCTTCTGCACCTGATTGAGCCTGCATCCTAATTACCATCTTTGTTCATGAAGGCACTGCCCCTGGTCCAGCGTCAATAAGGCATGCCTCTTTAGACCTTCTCTCTGTCGTGGTGGGAAGGACCCTCTCCTGCGCTCAAGAGATCTGCTGTGGTCACTTAGTAACTCTGTGACCTTGGGCAAGTGACTTCTCTGGACTTCATTTCCTTACTTGGTGTCTGTAAATTAATTAGACATTTTCTAAGGTCATTCTAATTAAAATTCTGTCCTTCCAGTGGTAATGGATTGTCTCTGATCCATATTCCTCTCCGTGGTCTCCATGCATCCAAGAATGGGAGTTGGGAGAGCGATTCCCGGAGTCAAGGTGCAGTCAGAAGGCATGAATTAGAGTGAAGCAGATAGGCTCGTGCGGGCACCAAGCCCTCTGCCTTGTCGCTGCTCTAGGTTCTGATGAGCCTATGAAGACAGACTGAACCTTTGGCCTGACCTGGGTTTTTAATTCTCCCCACTCCCCACCTGGAGGAGAGGGAGGTGGGGATGCTGGGAAGGATCTGAGAGGTAAAGACATCTGGAACATGCTCTTGATGTCTAAAATAAAACTCTACCTTTGTTTAAAGAACACAAAGGAAGAATTCTTTTGATCTTATTTAACTTAGAAAAGAAAAAGACTAAACATTGTGACTTTTATTTATTTATTTTTTAGGAAGATTGGCCCTGAGCTAACGTCTGTTGCCAATCTTCCTCTTTTTTTTTTTTTTCTCTCCCCAAGGCCCCAGCACATAGTTATATATTTTAGTTGCAAGTCATTCTAGTTCTTCTATGTGGGATGCCACCACAGCATGGCCTGATGAGCAGCGCTAGGTCCACACCCAGGATCTGAACTGGCGAACTCCAGGCCACTGAAGCAGAGCGCATGAACTCAGTCACCTGGCCATGGGGCTGGCCCCACATTGTAACTTTAAAATGTTGATATAAATTTTGCATTGGTAAGGGATCTTTTTCTTTTATTTTTTAAATTACAAAGTAAAAATGTTAATAAATATTATTGAAAATTCAAACTATAAGCAAAAGATATTAAGTGAAAAAAATGAAAGTCCTCTCTACTCCCACTACCCATGACTATCCACTATTAATACTTTGATTTGTATATTTACAGGCATTTTTCTATGCACATATCAATGCAATTATCATATATTCCTATCTTTTTTTGCCTTAAAAGTTGAATTATACTGTAAATACAGTTATGACAACTGCTATTTTTTTTTACTTAAATGTCTTTCATGAATATTCTGCTATGAGAGTACTTATAGATCTCAGCAAGGTATGCGTTCATTAAAAACAACTGGATTTGTTTGTATAACTGTACAGATTGCCTGCAGACAAGTTTTTCACTGGACAGAAATGGCCGAGTGCTAGGTATCCCTGCCGTGTTCAGTCATTAGCTAACTGCACAGAGCATAGTTTTGACTCACTCACAGTGGATCCCAAAGGCACTGCTATTGGATGCTGTCAGCTAACTGAACTCCTCACAGATGACTGGCAAGTTTCTTCTAGAAGGGAGAGCCAAGTGAGGTACCTTCCTTGCTGCTACAAATTCCATTTTAATTTTTCTATTGGCTTTTTAATTGTATCTCTTTGCATTAATTTTTAGTGGTCACTCTCAGGATTACCATATATGTTTTTAACTTTTCACATTCTATCTAGAGTTAGTATTGTACTGCTTCATGTCGAGCATTGGAACATTGCAACAGTGTAGCTCCATTTACTCCTCCCCATCCTTTGCGCTGTTGTTGTCATGTGTATTACATCCATTTATGTTATAAACCCCACAACACAGTGTTAGAATTTTTATTTAAATAATTGTGTGTCTTTTAAAGAATTTCAAATCGCTATGTGTCTGTATGTGTATGTGTCTGTTTTTTGTGTTTACTCACGTTTGCCATTTTTAGTGATCTTCATTCCTTCCTGTAGATCCAAATAACCGTCTACTGTCATTTACCATTATCCTGGAGAACTTTCTTCAACATCTCAAGTAGCACAGATCTGCTGGCAATTAAGTCTCTTAGGTTTTGTTTTTCTGAAAATATTTTCCTTTAGCCTTCATTGTCTAAGAATATTTTTGCTGGATATAGAATTCTAGTTTGACAGTTGTTGTTTTTCCTTTTGGCACTTTAAAGATGTCATTCTCTTATCTTCTAGCCTCCATTACTTTTGATGCAAAGTTAGTATAAGTATAGTTTTCTTCTGTAGGTAATATGCCATTTTTCCCTGGTCGTTCTTAAGGTTTTGTCTTTATCGTTGAATTTTAGTGGTTTGAATGTGAAGTGCCTTGGCATGGGTTTTTATTTTTTGTTTTTTTATTTATCCCATTTGGAGTTTGTGGTGATTTTTGAATTTGTGAATTTATGTCTTTTTTAAACAAATTTTAGAAATTATGAGTTAGTATTTCTTCGAATATTTTTTTCTGCCCATTCTCTCTCCTCCTAGCCTTCTCAGATTTCAGTTACACATATGTTAGACTTTATGCTGTTATATCCCACTGGACCCTGAGGCTCTATTCATTTTTAAAGTTTTTTCTCTCTTCTTCAGATTGGATAATTTATATTGTTCTATCTTCAAGTTCACTAACACTTTTTTATTATTTTTTTCCCCAATCTGTTGTTAGGTCCATCCAGTGAACTTTTTTTTCAGATATTGTATTTTTTAGTTTTAGAATTTCCATTTGGTTCTTTTTTTGTAATTTCCGCTTCTCTGCTGAGATTTCTTTTATATCCTTTAGAAGAGTTATAATAGTTGCTTTAAAATCCTTGTCTTTTAATTCCAGTACCTGCATCGTCACAGAATTGGTCTCTAAGGCTTACCTTTTCTTTTGAGGATGGATTACATTTTCCTATTTCTTTGCTTATCTAGCAATTTTGGAACGTACCTTAGGCATTGTGAGTGATACGTTGTAGAGATTCTGCATTCTGTCCTGGACCTTTAAAGAGTATTGATTTTCTCTTTCAGCAGGCAGTTAACTCGGTGCAACTCAAATTCCAGTTTTGTCTTCCCTGTGATGGACAGCAGCAGGAAGCTATTTGGTTCTTTTTACCTTAGCTGGGCTGCTCTGAGTCTACTTCACACATGTACAGTATTGGGATCAGCCAGAGATTTGCTCAGATTCTGTGGACTGAATTTGGGGCTTCCCCTTGGTGGCTATCTTCTCTCTGGGATTTCCTCCCTCATTTTCCAACTGCTGTCATCTCCCTGAACTCTGTCCTCTGATCTTCAACCAGTAATATGGTAGGTTTCTGTCTGAGGTCAGGCCACCCTATGGAACTAACAGACTGAGCCTGTCCTTAGATGAAAAACTGTAAAATATGGGTAATTTATCCAGAGCCATTCTTCCAAGTGTCAATCCCCCTTTAGCTTCTGTCTGCTCTTGGTTACTCTCCAGAGCCTTCAGATAGTTGTTGTTGTTGTTTAATGGTTTATCCAGAGTTTATAATTGTTATCTATGAGAAGGTTGGTGTGATATGAGTTACTTTCATGACCAGAGGCAGAACTCTGTTAGCTCACTTTACAGATGGATTTAAAACACACGCACGTACTACAGAAGTTTGAATCCTTTACCCAACGTCCTACAGCTGGTAAGTGGCAGGGCTGTGGTCTGAACACAGGCAAGTTGGTTCCAGAGTCTTAGAATTTCTTCCAAGGGGAGACTTTAATGGTGTGAATTTTCAGGACAATGACAGGAGTATAGGAAATACTCTGGGACTTATGAGCCTTATGGTGTTAATTTATTATGCACTGGACCAGTCTCAAGATCTCATTACCTAGTGGATACTTCATATGTCTTTGGGAGTTTACGTTATTTTATGTACAAGTTGCATGAAAAGATCATGTTGGTCTTGGTTAACTGCAAAATAGATCTTTAGTTACAAAAAATCCCCTATTTTCAGGGTCCTGTGATCTTGGGCTCCTTGGGCCATCTTACTTAGTAACTGGTGAGGTTTATCATGTTGTTCTTTTAGTGATTAAAATAAAGAAAACTTTTGAAGGAAAGTAATATCAACAGTAATGTAAAGTATGTATCAGAAATATTTATTGAAGAAACTCATAATCGCAATTATGGGATAGTTGACTTTAAAAAATGTAAGTCTAAGATTAATTTCGCTGATGTAAACCTTAGCCCCTGGAAGCATAACAGTAGGGCCAAGCCTGAGCAATACTTGGGTAGAGTTTTTGCTCTTTCTTGATTGTTTTTCTTTTTCTTCTCTGGCCTTAGTCAGTTCCAATTAACATTTATCAAATGATTAATTTCATCTTATTCCTCTTACCCCTTGATTTTATCTTCACTTTAAATTTTTGTGTCTGGCTGGCTCATATTGGTTTTGTCACAGTTCATAAGCTGATTTGTAAAGTAATGAAGTCTCATTCATGTATGTTACTTTCAAACTACAGGAAAAGGCCTGTGTATTTGCTTTTGGAATTCTCTCAGCATCCTACACCAGTGCTCAGATGCCATACTTAAGCTGACTGGCCAGTAAAGAGCGAGGGTTCAATACTTGATTGATTGACGGTTGTGAATTCCAGCCAGTCAGTTCTGGGAAGGTGGGTTCATCTTCTGAGTGAAATAAAACTGAGTCCTTGAAGGCCACGATAAAGACTGTGGCTTTCGTCCTAAGAATAACGGGAAGCTATGCAGCGTTTTAAGCAGCTGAGTGGCAAGCCCAGATTTAAATTTTTAAAATAATTGGTCTGGATGTTTGTGGAGCAGTTCAGTATAACCATGTCCTAGAGTGTGGAAATTCATATAAATATTGACAGTTTAACTCAGGGCTGCGATCTAGAAGAACCGATAGCCTGAGTGGTCTTCAAGCAGCTCTCCTGAGTGTTGTTTCTCCCAACTGCAGTATTGAAAAAAGTCGAGAAGCAGAAAGTTTGAGATTGATTTTTTTTTAAAGTTTTTTGGTCAAGGGCCTGGAATGTGAGTATTTTGCATTTCTGATAGGAGACATTTTATTTTTATAATGAAAAGTTGAGGCAATGAAAATATGAAGGAATGAGAGAATTGAATAGTATAAAGCTACTAAAAATGGCATCTATATTTTATGCCTATGTGGAAATGGGGATGTCATAATTTGTTAATTTTAAGAAACAAAAATGCAATATACATGTTTAAAATTATAAAAATAATCATGTTTTCTCTTAACAAAAATGGAGATGAAACTTGTTATACTTTATTATCCACCAAATTCTCGTGCTTAACAGCTGTTAAAAAGTTTTGTTGCTTAAGGTGAGAAAACAAGCCTAATATTATTTCAGTAATTGCTGGAAATCTGAGTGAAAAGCACTGAGATGCTGCGAAAATAGCAACATTTTCAAGAGACTAAAAACTTTCATAGGAAAATGTTCTGATATATTTCCTCTTCTTAAACATTTATGGAGATCGAGAAAATTTTTAATGTGTCTTAAAGGAATTGACAACTCATGAATTGAATACAGCCTTTCACTCTGGCTTCAGCCGCCGTTTGTTGATAGAAGTTTACAGCAAGGTTATTAATGACCTGTTTGATTGATTTCCCAAAATTTTTATAGGATTTTATGCTTCTTGTATGCAACTTGTTAAATCACAGCACTCATATTCTTCATTAAAATAAACATTTAAGCATGCATATGTAAAACAAACATTGATGGAAAAGGGAGAGATTTCTCAGAAAAAAAAGAGTCGCTGAAAGTTGCATTGTGCCCTGGGCAGTAAGAGGAGTATCAAGTTACTCTGTTTTTGTAAATAGTGTCAATTCTGCATTCTGGGCTGAAAAACTGGCAAATGACAGCTCTCTCTAGGATTTCCTGAGGCCATCTGTACCATTTTAGAGAATAAATCATAAATAGACCTTTGAACTAAGACAGTCTCGCTGGACCTATCCTTTTGCAACTGACTTCCAGTCTCAATGGGATATTGAAGGGGAGGCTCGATAGAATAAACAGTGGAATCCTTGTCCGGGAATGACTGCCTGGCAATTGTTTCGTGGAAAACAGGGAGGGGTGGGGGACAACAAGCCTGCTCTGTTCACTGGCTCTTTAATTTAGATTACCAATGATAAAGCCGGGGCTACGGCTAACGAAAGGTAGGATGCATACGCAGAAACATTAGTGCTAATATGCTGCAGAAAGACAAGATAAATCAGCCCAGCTCTCATACATCACTGAGGGAGAAGCTGATTGCAACTTGACCATGTGCCTGAGTAGTCCCATCAGTGAGAAGAGCAGAACATGGATTAAAAAAAACTAGAGTGTACCCTTAGGGCTACTGCCGTGCTGGACCTGGGAGAAGTGTCTGGTGTAAGTTTCAGCTTGTTTTCTCCACGTATTTACCAGTGTGTTCCCATGCAGGGAGCTTGTTTCTCTTTCTGTGTTTTCATGGAAGCCTCAAGCATGTTTATTTACAGCTGTAGACTTCATTTTGTGTAAATGTAATATCAGCCTAATAAAGTTCTTGACAGAGAACAGTTTAGCCCAGTGTTTATCCAGGAGAGAAATGTGACAAAGTGATGGTTATCATTACTGTCTATAGGAAGGCTGTGGGTGAGTTTTGTCTTTTTGTTTCTTGTTTTGTGGGGAGGTGAGGGTTAGAGGGGTAGATTTTATACGAAAAACTCAGTTCTTTTGCCATTCATTTAAAAAAACGTATTGGTAACACAGCATTTTGCTCCTCCTGTGGTCTTTTGTTTTGAAAAATTGTGTTTGAATATGTGAGCCAGACTGCTCAAAATGCCTTATATCTTATAACTGGGATGTTTGTATTGTTTGATATCAGTTATTAGACAAAATAATCATAAAGGGGTGTTTTCTATGGACCTTTTTATATTCCAAAATTAAGTACAGATGGTAATTTCCAGCAGTTTTAAAAATTTGTCAATTATTTAATTTAGCATCACTTAAGCATCTGCACAGGGAGAAAGCTGAGATGGTACAGAAACTGAATAAGCATTGATTGCTCGTCTGAATTGCATCTTTAAAGTTTTTGCCTCAAATCTCTGATTTCACAGTTTATTTTTACCAAATTAGATTATCATATTTCATTATCGAGACTGCGAATGGGTGGAGCTCTCTCGGATATTCTGCATTTCCCGTTAGAACAGTGCGTAAGGCGCCCGCTGATTGTTACTCTGAGGGAAATTCTCATGCCTGCTCACCGAGGACTGCTTAAATAATGCATGGGCCAGAGCGAGGCAAGATGGAATTTATGGCCCAGACGCTGAGTTCAGGCTTTGTTCAGAGGAGGGACTACATAAGTGTGAGCATGCAGCACCCTCCGAGGGGAACGGCGTAACGGAATGAAATTAGTGACCACATGGTGCTGTCCACATGTTATTTCAAAACAAGCCTGAAAACAGTCCATGAGCCTATAGAGTGGTTTGAGGGAGGGAAGAAGGGGAAACTTGAAGAGTCAATTGCGAACAGAATCCCCTGACCGAAGATTCCATGGGACAGACACAGGAAGTGACTGCTATACAGGGAGCAGGGTGGCCCTAGAGAGAGTGGATGTTTGACAGATGAAAAGCACCCTGGGAGTCTTGTGAGGAAAGAAGAAACCTTGACCAAACTGCAGCATGCTGTGTACTATGTCTTCCATCTTGTCCTAATTAGAGGAATATGTCTGCTGAATCCTAATCTCTTTAATTGTTGATAGAGCAGGCATGTGATTTGCTATAAATACATATGAGCATTCATTTCTGAAATAATGGCTGTTGCCAAATATATTAGACCGATAGGAGTGCTGGACTAGGGAAGGCTGTGCTGAATAGTGGAGTTTGGGAGGTAATGGACCAGTGGAGAATCATTGCACAGCTGGCCCAGCAGCTGCACCCAGTGCTCCGTCAAGTTTGGCCTCTAATTTCCTTGAACTTGTCTTGTTTGCCAAAATGATGAACGTGCAAGAACTTGTTTCAAATGAGCCCACTGCAAGCGAAAAAGACCCTTTCCAAGGAGTCTTCATCGAGGTGTGTAATCAATGGCAGCAGTGGCCAACTGAGGTATTGATTAAGCAGTGGGAAGTTTGAATAATCATATACATAAAAACCAAAGGCAAAGTTGTAGAATGAGGTAAGCTGGCAGAAGACCAGAGTACATTAAAAGGCTGTGTTGGGTCCTCGCTGTCCTAAGTAAAGGATATATGGAAAAATCCCGTAATAATATCCAGCAACAGCTATCTTGTAGTTAGGAAAAAATAAATAGGACTGTGGGTTGGACGGCAGCCCAGTAATTTCAGTGTCTTTTTTTCCTAACAGTGTATTGTTCTGATATTCTTTGGGACTGGGTCAGGAGGAAGTGTCAGAGAGTGCATTTTATATTAAGAAGCATCCTATGACTAAACAATGCAATTTGTGGCAAGCCAAAATGAGAGGATAGCAAGGACTCTCCTTCCATTCCCTGGTCCTGGCTTGAGCAAGTATTTATTTAGCATGTGCTGTGTATCCAGCATGTTCTAGATACATACTCCAAACAACCAAATTATAAATTCTTTGAGAACAGATATTTGGATTCATACTTCTCTTGTATAAATCCCATGTCTTGAAAACCAGTGGCCTTGAAATGGTAATAATTGCAAGTCTGTCTAGTTCCTTGACTTTGAAGAGATTAAATATCAAACTTTTGTTTTGCAAATGCTTTATTTTCCTGTTACGACAGAGATGACACTTCCCTTTTCAGATTTGAGGACTAGTGACTTGAACACTTACAAGTTAGATAATTTTGGACAAGATAACCTCTGGGAGAGTCAGTTTCCTCATTTGTGAAATGCAGAAAGTGACACTCATGCAGGATTGTGAGAATGAAGAGATGTGCCTACATGCATAGGAAGTGCTTTCCTGCCCTCACAGGATATAAGCAGGGTCATTTACCATAGGGATTGAGTGTGTGGTGGGGGTAGGAGTGGGGAGAGAATGAGCAGGGGTGGCAAGAAGGCTGGCTATGAGGGTGTAACAGAACCTTCGATGAGAATGTGACTGAGACAGGATGGTGCCAGTGGGAACACGGAGAAAAGGATGGATCTGTATATGTTTTAAAGGGAAAATTGACAGAATGTGGCAACTGATTATATTAAAGTAGGATGAAGAAGAAGACGGAAGTTGTAAGGAAGAAATAGTCATGGTGCTAAGGGAAGAGATTATGGGTTTGTGATAATGGCAAGATATGGTGTATGTGTGTGTAAGTGTGTGTGTTCTCCAAAGCCCCAAAAGCTAAAACAATACAGTCCTTCAGGGACTATATTAGAAACATAAGAAACTTGAGAAAGGAGGAAATTGGAGTGCCTAGTTAACTTATGTAACAGAAAAGGAAAAAAATCAATAATAAACCAATAATATAGGACTATTGCTGACAATAGAGTGAGAATTCAAAGAAATTGCTTAAAATGGCAAATCTATGTTTGGAGTTTTTCCCAGACAAGACCCACAATCATCAGATAATAAGGCTCTTCTGCAATCTTGGAACTTATTTAAGTTTTCCTGAGTTAAAAAAAAAATACCACCGAGAGGATACAAATAGCGTCAGGGTTGGGAAGAAAAAGAGCATGGGGAATGGAAATTCTCAAAATAGCTTGGTTTTAAAGAAGAGATGGGAGCCAAAAGATGGCTGGTTGACCTTTCAGAACGTAACCATTCATTATGACTTGTCAGAAAGTTTGGCAACTGTTATTCCTTAAATAACATATTGTGATTTTTCAGGAAATACAAGCAGGACTCAAAACTATGCCAAATCCCCAACTGGCAAATAGGTTGTGGTCCAAAAGCTCATTTGCAAATCCTTTATCAGAACAATGTTGCAAACATCTTTAGGCTACTTTTCAGAAGTCTGCCTGACTCATCCTATCATCCTATAGTAGAAATCATGTACATTTGCGATAAAAAATTAATATCAAAAAGCTTTTAGGTTAATAATTAAAACATAAGCAATACCATAAGAAAGGAAAATGTTTTGAATGCCAGTGCTTGGGGAAATACAGGTTAATTGCAAGATGGTATGGGCTGTGGCTATTTTAGAATTTGTATTCACTTTCACTGACTTTAAGAGACTTTGACTTCTTTAATTTTAAAATGTGAGGATTTCCTTGTCCTCATTTCAGGCGTATCATGAATTCTACCTTTAATAATATTTGCCATGACCAAGGATTGCTTTCACAAATTGGAAAAGTAAAGAGAATGAGGATGAAAGAAAAAAGGGGGAGAAAGAGATACCTGATGTAGCTGGGGCAAAAGGTAAAAGAGAGAAGAGAAAGAGCAGGTTTAAAAATGAGTGAGAAATTGCATGAGGGAAGTTAAGGGAGTTCTGAACATTGGAAAGAGGGATATATAAGAATGTGTATGTTTCTCTTGAAGAGTAAGAAATAAGGGAGAATTTGGGGCTTAATAACTCCCTGGATCAACCTCTAGGGGGTGCTTAACACTCAGAGAAGCTGTTTCTTGAGTAGGTGATGCTGCTCATGTGACTGGCAGACCTGAGGAGTCTCCAAGGAACCATTGGTCCCCTTGAGTTTCCCCCTCTTAGCCCCCTCTTGCCTTCGCTTCTTTCCCAATTCAATGTGGATACCATGGCCTATCATTTCAACCACCTCTTACCAATATTTTCAGTCCTCCCATTCATCCACTCAGTAAAGATGTATTGAGTGATTCCTACTATTGAGTGATTCCTACTATTGTCAGGCATTGTAGTATTAGATACTTAGAAATGAACCTTCTAAGTACTGGATACTTAGAGTGCCCTTGACACTTACCAGGCCAACCAGTTGTGTACTTTCTCTTGCTTCCAACCATACTGCTGAGCACAGCTAGAGAAAATCAGACCACTGTCCAGGTTGATGCTGTGATAAATTTATGACCACCAGTCTCAGTTGGGCCTGTCAGTATATAAGTCAGCAATCCCTGTATGTTTCCTTAATACACTCCTGCCGTTCTCTCCAACACCTATTTGAAGACTTTTCTCCATTTGCAAATCTATTACCTGCATAACCTGAATAAAACCAATTACGTTGAGGACAGTTCAATATGGTGAAAGTCAAATCTGGCTCCAGAAAGCCTTGGAAGACAATGGAGGCCCTCACTGAAAATTTCTTGAGGAGTCAACCAAGACCAAGCGGGGAACTAATCTGAGAACACATAGCTAAATTTCCTAAAAATTGTTTTTACGTCTTTCTCCCCATAGTCCAGTTCTTCGTTGCAGCTAGCAATTTATTCTCTTCCTTTGTCCTCCTCCCCTGCCCCCACACTAATTCACTTCATCTTCTTACTCCTATCTTCTCTCATTCCTTCGCAGGTAGAGCAAACTAGTCTATCTTGGTGTCTGCCATTTTCCTCCCGCCTCTTACCTCAGTCAGCACAAGTCATAGATACTTCAGCAAACAAATTCTCCTTTTTCTGAGTGAGAGGAGGAAGGCATTGCAAATACTGGTGATTTAATATATATATATATATATATTTTTTTAATTGTCCATCTGTATTCACCCATTCTACCTTTCCTCAGGTTAAAATAAAAGAAGTTTTCCTCTTCTGATTCCTCCACTTGTATTCTGTACCTCATCCGCCGCCATTTCCTTGGGATGCTGACTAGATGTACAATTTCCTCTCTATCTTGTATTTTTCCCCTTTTCATCTCTAGCGGATCCTTCTCGTCAGAGTGTACGCTGGGTTCCAGCTACTCTGAACTTAAAAAAAATAAGACAAAACAAAACCTTCGTCTTCCCCACATACTCTTTTGTCTACTCTCCTAACTTTTCCTCCCCTTTTATAGCCAAACTTCTTAAAGAGATTGTCTGCATGTGTTGGGTCCATTTCCTCCCTTCCCAAAGCTCCTCAATCCACTATGACTTAAATTCCGTCCCAGCCACTTCGAGGAAACCCGTCTAGCGAAAGCCGTCCACGTCTTACTTGTTCTGAATGTGAAAGAGTCACAGTCCTCAGTCTCTCTGCAACACCTGACGTCGTAGATCACCCTCTCTTTGAAATATAGCTTTCCTCTAGTTTCTTTGTGCTCTTCTATTTCTTGGTCTCTGTGGGCTCATCTTTCTCTACATGCTATTAAAATGTAGGTGATATTCAGGGACACTGCTCTTTTTTGACTTTAGGAGGAATAGGGAGAGGGTCCCATCCGTGCCTGAGCCTTCCGTTAGTATTTACATGCTATTGACTTCCATTGTTAGGTCACCCCAGCCCTCACCTCAGGAGGCAAGACACAGATTTCTGCTTGGAGATCTCCTCCAAACTCAACTAGGATTTGACCTCAGAATGGGGCAGTCATGTGGGGGCCTCTTCTCTGATTCAGAAGAGCTGAATTGCTCTTCTCTCCCAAAACATCTCCCTTAAACACACCCACCACCACCAATTCTGTTGTATTGATCTCCTTTGGGGCTGAAACACTAACTCTAAAGTCTTCTTATATTCTTTCCTACTCTCTTTATAGTATAAACTTCATGGAATTTATCCTTCTAATTAAACCAAAGTTTTGGAATTCAAAAGCCTTTTCTGTCCCCAAACTGGTTATTGAAATAAAAAGTGATTTGATTTTCTGTGCCTTAGATTAAAAAAAAAACTATTTAGATACTCAGTTGGCTTCTTAGTTTCCTTCAGGTTTTTTGTGTCCTTGGGGTAATTCAGTGATCCTGAGTCAATGCAGGGGGCAGAGGGGCAGAATGTCACAGGGGCAATGAGATACATACTGTTTAATGTTTTAACCTACACTGGAAAGTAAAATGTAAATGAGTTGGTTTTACTTGTGGTCCAAGGGATCATCCAAGAAAAAAGCCTCTTGAACCTAAACATGAAGGTCTAAGAAAATACCCCTTTGCTTATCTCAGCAGATTCCTCGTCATCTGAAATGTGCCAATATCATTTTTCAACTGGAAATGATTGGGAGATCCTAATTTTTCAGTACTTCATGAGTAAAATAGATTTATGACTGAGGATATGGCTATATATTAGGTCTTTATAATAAATTGTGGTGAAAGAGAAAACTAAATCTGTTGGCCTTGTCCAGTTTCATCCTGATGAAATAGACACAAATATTCCAGGTCAATCTATGAAGGTAAAGGGGGTAACATTTAAGAAATTGTTTTGAACCTCTGAGCTTTTAACTACATTTTGGAAAGGTTTCATGTGACATGAAGGGAGTCTAGTGATTTGGGTCAGAAAAATAAATTTGTACATTGCTTATTTAACATCTTTAAAGCCATTTTTGTTGAAGAATATAGGACATATTTGAACTTCCATGAGAAAAAGAAAATAGAATATGTTTCCTAAATTCAAATTGTATCATACCTAAGTTAATCCACATTTTAACTGTTCATCAATGACAGAGAAACTGGAGACGGTGTGACATGCTTCAGTTGTTGGGTTCTTAGCATTCAGGCAAGCAAGTGCATTTTGAACAGATTGGAATCAAATGAACAGATTATTGGACCACCTAACAAAACAGGCATCCCAGTAATCAATCTCTGAAATAATAAAAGCATGAATTAAATGTTTTTTGATCAATATTATTCACACAACTCACATCCTTAATGATAATGCTTAACTGAAAGAAAGACCTTTCTTCAAGGTTCATTTGCAATCCACAGAAAACTCTAAATTTGTTTTGACATCCCAGTGCTTCTGGAAAATACGAATCCTGTATTTCATTTTGTGGAATTAGAGCAGACTGCATGATAACATGCTCTTACATAGCACAGGCCACCTCTGCCTTTTCATTCTAAGTTTTAATAGAAGACGTAGTGGGACTGGCAGAGGGGAAGGAGCCTTTGGAGTGAGGGGAGAAGAGCTGTGTGTATAATTCTTTTCCATTAATTGTGCTTGAGCCTTTTTTAAAGGTGTGCCTCTTACACAGAGATTCAAACAATGTAGGCGACTATTTGTCTGAAGCTGATTCTCCCTATTAATTCAGAGAACAGAGTTATAGTTACAGCTTCATTAACTAAATGGGGTTCTAGAGTTTTTCCTCTTCTAAAAGGACAATGTAGGATGTGCTTTGAATGCTTAAAAAAAACAACTAAATTCTAAAATTCAGTGGTGGAACAAATAAAAATTTCTAATAAGTCACATTTGGAGCACTGCAGAAGGAAAGGTCTGTTGACATGGTCTTCCTGAGATAACTAGTGTCAAGGCAGATCCATCAGCAGCCTGAGCTATCTGTGCAGTGGAGTGGCATCTTGAACTACAAAGACAGACAACTCGTCTCCACCACGTATTGCTGCCAGCAAATTTAGCAAGCTTGCAACATGAGTCCTGTGGTGTTCAGCTCGTTCTAGGCAGTTCTTCCAGAGACCTGAACAAGGCCATAATCATTTACCTGTGTTATTTTGCCTTTAGAACTGACTGATGCTCCACAGGGGTTTCTGATGGCGGTTCAGAAATTGGAGAGTAGATGGCTGGAGAACCATTTTGCCAGATCCATACAGCAGTCGAGAGTTGGTCCTAAGTTTGAATAAAACAGAGGCTACATTATCCTGCCCCTGATCAACCACAATTGATAGCATAAAACTAAGATCTTTCATTTCTTTGGTCATTTTTGAGGCATAACAAACACAGCATTCCCCAGCTAATAGTATTAGCCAACTAATTTCTTTCAAGTGTGAGAAGGGGTTATAGAATCTTTGTTCTTTGAGATGTTGCTCAGTTGGAGGGACTGGCTTTAGTTACCCTGTATCCCTTTAAGTTACTCATTTGCATGTTTCCATTCATTGATTGACTCCTACTGTGTGTCAAGCATTATTCTAGGCACAATCTTTAGAGCAGTGAGCAAGACATATGATGATGGTAAAGTTTAAACCCAAGAAAGCCTCTTCAAAGGCACTTTTTTGACCCAAGAGCTCAATATCATCACTTCATAATGTCCATTGCTTTTGTGGAAAAGGAAATTTTTCTTTGTCTCAGTCATGTACCGTAGAGGGAACAGGAGCTTTTGGGTCCTTTGTTTGTAAAATTTCCGAGATGCTTCTTCCACTGGAGGTTACACAAGGACATTTAGGACATGACACAAGCTAGGTTTCAACCTTGTCACTCATTCTTAAACATGAACAATACTTGAAAGAGTTGAAAGTAGGGTAGCCTCCTGAAGAGGAACAACTCTTCAGATAAGTTTTTCTAAATGCCGAGTTATCTACTTTTGGTCCAACTGAATATTATGATTCCTGAGTTTTTGCATACTTTAGAAAGGCTTGATTTCCTGCTAAAGTGTTTGCCAAAAGATGAAAAGTCCCACAGGAAAAAACACCCAATCAAGGGCCTGGCATCTTGTAGGTGCTTAATAAGTATTTATAGTCCAGAATCGGAGGCCAACCAGAACCTTATCAGAAACCAAAGGTTGAGTTAAAAACAAAACTGGCTTTCTTCCCCCTAAGTGAATCCCTAGAATGATTCATTTCCGTTTCTGTAAAGTATGAGTACTAATCCTTAATTCATGGGGCTTTAGGGGGTCTAAATAAGATAACACTGGACAGTTCTTCATAAACAGTTAAGTTCTGTTCAACTAGAAAATTTATTATGGGGAAAAAAACCAAGCCTGAGACCTCGATAAATTCTTATGTGTTGTGATCTTGTTGAATGGCGGCGACTTTTTTTTTTTTTTAAATACGTACTGTTTTGAACCTCTCAAATGAAAATTTTGAAAATCTTTTTGTTAAAACTTCTTTCCCTGTGGGTAATTTTATACCTGTAAAAAGCAAAGGAAGCCCTCATCTTGAATAAAGTTAATGCTAGATTTTGTGTATTGAAAAATCACAGAAGATTGGTTTCTGATATTTAGATATCTTCACCCATGCTGCTGTTTGGAACATGGGGCCCAGGTGTGTATTCAAAACAACTTTACTCACTCATCAGGTTGTCAGCCCAGTCTCTAAGCCATTTGGCCCCTTACTGCATTTTGGTGATTTTTATTAAGTTGAACTATACAAATTTGCTGATATTCAACCACTTTTGACCTACAAAAATGGCAATTTCATATGTTCAATCTAATATAATTATATTTTTGTTATTGAATGAGCGTTCATTTATCTGCTCAGTCTGACATAGACATCTGGAGGGCCGGGATTGTGTCTGATGTGTAAATTGAAGCCCGGAAGTCAGAGCTCAGACATTTTAAAATATGAAATGTACACGTAAAATGTCTGTTCATGTGAGCTGCAGACACTATTACTGACACCCTTCGTGGAGACAATGCAATGGAAGTCATAGGTGCTTAAGAGTTTGAGGACACCCTAAGGGTGTACTCCTCACTCTCAGGGAGTGTTCAGCTCAAACTAGGTGCAACCCCAGGAATTCTGGTACCCTGAGTGTGCTGCATCCCCCCCAGTCCCCTCCTTATCCCTTAGTGGCACTTCCTTCCCTCATTACCTCACTTCCCTCTGCTAATGTCACCATTGTGCATTTACTGCTGCTTTTGCTTGCAGCTTACCCAATTGGAAGGGTTTAGGATATCCTACTGCACTGCTTTTCAAGACTTTTTTTATTGTATCCCATAGTGAGGTAACCCGTAGTAGGAATACATTTTACATCACGACCCTATGTACTCTACTGTATTACATATATAGATATATCCGTATCTATATATTCTACTTACCTTGCCAGGCCACTTCCCACTTTTGAGAAGCTGTCCATCATGTCGTTTTTGAAATGAGGATCCAATTAAACTTGTGGAGGCTTTCATGCTTCGTCGGAGAGGGAAGAAAAATGCCAGCTCAATCTTTAAGCTTTTTATCCCTCTTAAGCAGCTGTTGTTTGTATCGGTTTATGTTAGGATTTGTTTTCCTATTCCTGTTTCTGAGAGGCCACAGCCTTGCAGACCATCCCCAAGATGGGGCTATGGCTTCAGGAACAAAGTTCTGAAACCCATATAATTAATTCTAGGCTGTAATGGCTCATTTCAGTTGCCGTGGAATCGTTTAGAATGACCATGAATGTCACCAGCAATCTGCCACTTTACGCATGGATGTAGCCGGGTGAGGTTATTTATCTTTATACCTCTTTCTTATCCTAAAATGACTGTATCATTTTATCCTATCTATAAATTGAGATTAAAGTTTATCAAAAATCCTATGTAAAGCCATCTAACTAAATGTGGACTAGAGATTATGCTAATAGAATCAGCAGTTTGGGAATATTTAGGTTTTGATCAAAACTTTTGAAATATTTTGACTTTAACTCAATTATAAAATTTGTTATAAAACTTGTATTTTATTTCTATTAGAATTAAGAAAAATAAACACCACTTGCCTGCTTTAAGATTCAGATAACCTACTTATATGTGGCTTTTCTAGTGGCCCGCTACTTTTAACTCACAGAGAGTCACATATATTTTCTAGGGGCAAAAAGAGACAGTTACTTCTCTCTGTAAGGCCCCATCATTATCAGACTAGACTCTCTCGGGGCTGACACCCTCCTAATCAGGCAGGAACGAGAGGCACGAATAAGACTTTCTCATTCGGGTGACTTCGGAATGGATTCAGAATGCTGCTCAAAAGGGAAACTTCTGAATTCCCTTGCCTTCCATTTTCCCTGATTTTTGAGGTGTAGAGGCTCTCGACAGAGTGTTTTGATGGGTACGGGTGTGCTGTCTGCTGGTGAGAGAGCTGAGTCAAGTGAAATGTGGCAATCATAGGAAATTTCTTTTCAAGAACTCAGAGAAATGCCTCCCAGAGTCCAGGGTTAGGTGGAATGTAGCGGAGGGCAAGACACAGAATTGAGATGATTTACCTCAGCTTCTGACCCGTTTTATATCCTTGAGTAAATCACTTAACCCCTCTGTGCCTGGGCTTTCAATTGTAAATGGAAATAAGGCCCCCATTTCATAGACTTCACTTAAAGGGAGAGGATCCACGTTGACAGAAAGAGGAGACTAATTGCTTTTGGCACTTGATGCGGTTCTAAAGAGGAGTTGCAACAATATTTTGAGATGACAGCATTATCGAAATAAGCAAGGGCTCGTCCAAGGCAAATGTATTTTAAAGCTAGTGTAAGTCCTTTGGATCCACAAAACATTCATTCAAAACTTTCCGTTTTACTCTTATGTGGTTGTTTAATCCTCCCAATAGTGCTGGGTGACAGTTGGTTCTTGTCCTATTTACGATTTTATGAATAAAGAAACTGAGGCTTAGAGAAGTTGATCACCTTGTTTCGAGTCACACAGCAGGGAAGTAGCAGAGCCCAGGTTCAGGTCTTCTGATGCTGGGTCTACCATTCTTCTCCTGGCACATCGCCTGCCTTCCATGTGATAGTAAAAGATAATAGAGGGCCCGGCCCTGTGGCCTAGTGGTTAAGATCAGCGTGCTCTTCTTCAGTGGCCTGGGTTCTGTTCCTGGGTGCAAACCTATACCACTCATCAAGCCATGCTGTGGTGGCATCCCACATACAAAATAGAGGAAGACTGGCACAGATGTTGGCTCAGGGCTAGTCTTCCTTAGCAAAAAAAACCCACAAAAAGATAATAGAACTTCTCTATATAAAATAAATCCAATTTCTGAGAAAACTGGATAATTGAAATACCTATATTTAGTTTCTAAATTGCATCTCAGTTTCTAAATTTTCTTTATTCTCTACTGGAGTCAACTATTTATCTTTAATGTGTAGATTTTCATCTTGCTTCAGCCTTATTGTTGCTATCATATACATTTGTTAGTTGTTAATGGTTTCACTGATACTTTTAGCACCTGTTCACAAAACTTTGCAGTCTTCTCTGTGCAAAACTATTATTCTTTTTTTAAAATATATGACTGACTGACTTCTGCTGAGTGATCTTAGCAGCATTGTTATGCCTGTGTTTGTAATTTACAACTTTTAGGTTAAGGAATTTTTCAAGCCATCTGGATAGCCCGCTAGTTGCCAGGCCCCCGTTGTATATACTTATGTTGTGCTATTTAATCCTTCTGGGGGTTCTGTTGTGAGCACACTGTCCTGCACAAGCACATAAAAGCTGTTGTTTCAGCAAACATGTCCTCCCTTTGCCATGAGTTGAATGTTGTGTTTTTGAAATCTTGTCTGAGAGGATGAAAAGCTGAGCAAATACTGGCTTTTCCTTCCAGCTTCACAAGCAGCAGTGGGGTTGCAAACCCTGTCTCATTCAGGCTGTCTTTGTCTATAAACAGTTCAGACTGACTGGGACCCATTTATTGAATGCCCATTTCTTGGGTACATTAGTCAAATGCAATTGATTGTTATAATACACCATCAGCTCAGGCGAGGTAATCAGGCTCTTTAATTGAAGACGCTGCTTTAGAGGACAGAGTGTAAATCATTGAATACAAAGTCCAATAATTTTTTCACAGTGAATACAACGTGTCTATGATTGCCTCCTCAATACAGCCAGACAAAGGGAAGATGGCTGGTACTTAAGACTTGGCATTGGCGGATTTCCAAGAACCCTTTCCAAGATTCATCCTGTTTTCATCTTGTCTTGAAATGTTCTCATGTTTTCTTCTGAAACTTTGGTTCAGAGGGATGCTACTATGTATGTGCATACAAGATTACAATTAAAATATAAGAGAATTTATTAGCGAATACTTTGGAAGCCAAGACATCTTAGCTGTCATCCATTCATTCCCACCTTGGCATAGTCTTGAGACTGTATTTTATAGCAACTATCAGGGCAGCTCCAAGTCTTTCCTCCTTGGCCCTTCAGCTGTTACCCTCTTTTTCCTAATCTAACAATAGCATGTAATCATTTAGCGTAAACTAAAGATATGTACAAATGCAATGATTTAGATAAAGATTTCCTTGTTGTTGCCAGAGAATTTAAAGAAAAGAGTTTAAAGGCCAGTCCAAGACCTGGACGACAAGCTGCTCCCTGCTCCAGCCAAGCCTTGCTCTCCCAGGCTTCTGTTTTCCCCTTGCTGGGCTGTGGCATTAACCAGACCCATCCCATCACATACCCTGGCCTGGACCCTCAGATGAAAGACCTTTCCTTTCTTCTGCACTTGCTGCCCGCACCCAGGGAAACACCCAGCCAGGTGCTTGTTTGAAGCCCTTTCTTCATTCCTGCTTTTAAGTCCCTGGAGAGCATTAGATAAGAGGGACCTTCCACCTTGGGAGAGTAGTGAATCTCCTAACTGTTGAAAAGGTGGTGCTGTATGATTCCAAACATAAAAATCTGCAATATGAATAGATCCTCATTAATTTTTGTTCTCTTGCTCTAAGATGATTCCTAAGAATAGGGGCAAATAGACTCTATGAAACTTTGTCTGTGACCCCTCCATGACTCAACCAGCATCACTAATTTGCTGTGGGAGTCAGGCTTTCAATCTGTTAGAATAAATTATTGAAGTTGCTGCTCTTTGCATTAGAATCTGCACTTCCAGTGAATTAATTCTATACCCACCTTGTGTGAAAAACAAAGCCTGAGGTTAGAGAGGCAGTAACACAGAGCTAGAGATGGGGGAGTCATGCTGTGGCTGTTTTTCCTCCCTCATTTTTGTCTAGGTCCTTCTGGCCCAACCTCCTTGTCTATCTACAGGGTTTCCTCCCCCAATTTTCTCTTTGCCCCACTCACCCACAAAGTCATGATGAATGGTTGCTGATGGACCCATTCACATTCTCACCTTTTCCCTCACCTTAAGACATTCTGATGTCCATGTGAGGTTGTATCTGGAAGGATTCTGTGCTCGCCGACTGCTGGAGACTTATTTCTAGTCTGTTAATTTCCAGGAAGGGCTAAAACCACAGCTGGGGCACATGGTGACTTTCCAGATTGCAGTGTGATTATTCCTGTGGTTGACATCCAAGTTTGTAGCACCTGGATGAGAAGTTTTCCACATTACATCCCCCTCTCAAATAAAGAAATCTAGTATCTTGTCAGTCAGCAAGGAAAGACCACTAGCTAGAAAAATGGGTAAATGAAACATATAGGCAACTCACATAAGACAAAATATAAATGGCGAGTAAATATGTAAATATCACTAGTAGTCATTAAAAAACAATTAGATAATGCTCTCTTCACTTGTCAGATTGGCAGAAATGGAAATAATTGATAAATATCCAGTGTTGAGGAGGCCGTGGCTCTGTTGGCTGGGGTACAAATATGAGTCACATTTTGCAGCTGAGTTAGCAGTATCTATACAAATTTAAAATGTATACACCGTTTGGGACAAACATTTCCAGGTCTGTATATTTATCCTCTGGAAATACTTGCATATGTTCACAAAGATATATGTAGAAGAGTCTTCTTTTCATCATTGTTTGTAATAGCAGATCAAATCATTGGGAAAACCTTAAATATCTGTCAGTAGGGGACTGGTAGAATAAATTATAATTCATCCATAACTTGAAATACTACAGAGCTGTTTCAAAGCTAAGGGAGATCTGTATAGAGTGATACGGAAAGATCTCCAAGCTACATTGTTAATTCAGAAACAGGAAGCTGCAGGACAATGCATATTGATCTGATTCCATTTGTTTTTTAAAATGAACCTAAAGCCATAGATCTGTCTAGGTGCTTAGATACATAAGTAAGTGTACAAAGTTCTGAATAACACATACCAAACTATTAACAGTGAAGAGGAGAGAGGAATTGGGGCGAGGATGTGAAGTAGGACTATTAACTTTTTGCTCTGGATACTGCTAATCATTTAACTTTTTTATCATGAGAATGTATTATTTGTGTAATTCATTAAACATATAAAAATAGGAAAATTGCAACGAGGTTTTCTGGGAAAAGCACATTGAATGGCTTCCCAAAGAGACTGTTCAGGAAACCAAAGGTGGGCGTAATGGAAGTTTTTCCTTTTTTATTTTGGTAGCGGTTGGTCTATTTATATAGCGAAGCAGAAGAGAGGTTTTTTTCCATATGCTTTTCGGGAAACATACCTGCATGGCCTGCAGATGAGGTGGGCATGGTACACAGCGAGTCAGGGCAGCCACGTACCGGCAGATTGAAGAGAGTGGGGAAATCTCATGCCCACCTGCTGGTTGGAACCAGAGATTCCATCATTAAAGTTGGGTAAACATAAAGTGTTACTCATGTCCTACTGTCCCTCCCTGCTGCCCCCACAGCTTGGGTGGACTTAGAGCTCAGGGAAGCTTAGGGAGGCTCAGGAGTCAGGGCTATTATTAGTTTCGCTAGAGCTTGAAGTCTATACAAAGCTCTTCTCTAGGCTGCTAAACACCAGACATAACATTACATCTTCCTTGACACCAGGTTACCTTCCATAAGTGCACCTTGTACAGCAATTAGTTGTGTGTATGTCAGCTTCCCCCTGGAGTTGTGTTTTCTTATCTCTCTGTCCCCAGCACCCAATACAGTGCCTGACACACTGTAGCTGCCCAGGAAATGACTGTTGAATGCATGACAAGAAGTCTGAATTCCAAATGACTGATTTATAAATGAACTTTTGAAAACTGGGGTTTGCCCATGGTTGGATATGAGAGAAAGGCCCAGAAGCACAACAGTTAAAAACTGGTGCAGTGAAATCTTAGCCATATGGCCAACTGGTTCATTATCTTGGCTTTGGAGTAAACGGCCTATGTTCAAATCCTGGCACCTTCACTTACTAGCTAGTGATTTGGGCAAGTTTCTTAACCTCCCCAGGCTTCAGTTTCCTTGTCTGTAAAATTGAGATCCTGAAATTATCTACCTCGTGGGCTGGTGGTTAGGATCCAGTGAGATGATTAATGCAAAACTTTTAACAAAAAGGTCTGGCACACACACAAGTTCATTCATTGTTCATTCTTAGCCATTGTTATTATCCAGACCCTTCAAGATATAAGTCATTGTAGTTGGTCAAGTTTTCCGAATACTGCTGTAAACACCCAAGTGTGTCTTATTTAACTAATTTTGAAATAGAGGTTTTAAAAATGGATTCTCTTTCCTGAAACAATATGATGAGCATCATAATTTTAAACCCAGGAACGTTATCATAAGCAGTCATTATTGTCCTGTGCGTAACACAGAGATGCTGCCCAAGCTCATAGAGGTGTGTGCAGTTGTCATGCTTTCCAGATGCTCCGCTTTTGGAGTTCTTCTGGCTGACCTTCCTACATGGTTAGCTGCCAATTCTTACTACTCTCAATGGCCTACTTTTAGTACCTTCTCTCACCTCTATAATTTTCTTTTCTAATATGCTGTGCTCATGGGAAGCAGACAACCAAGCATGTTTTAATTGTGTATAAATAAGAGTAGCTTGATGCAGCTCTTCATGAATAAAGTGAGTGATTTTTGCAGTTTCCATATTGGTTATCTGCTATTTGACATCAATAGTCCATATATTTCAGACAGATGAAGTCTTAGCATACACGAATATGTTTTATTGTATTTTCTATTCTACAGTTTTAACTGGAATTTAACATAATGCCCTTGAACTGGGCTAAAGCTTTTAGCATTTCCTCTAAACAGAAGGAAGTGATCTGTGCTACTGGGTTCAAGTCCAGGATCAGCAACTTAATTTCACATTTTCTAAGAGGGAATATAAAACTGGCTCTCAATTGTCAGTAGGGCTTAAATGAGATAGGCCTATGTTAGTCTAAGTGGAAGTGCTTTGTTGTTATAAAGTGCTGAAATTTTATTATTAGCATTAGTATTACTGCAACACATTTGCAGTTTTTTATTGTACCTCCGTGGATCCGGATTTTTGAGAGAGAATACTGTTTATGCCTTATCAGAGGAATTCATCGGTGGCCTTTAAATGAAGTACCTTAATTTAAACATTTTATAAGGCCATGTGAAGCTGCTGTCTGGTGGATGATGGAGGAAGGTGGGGGATGGGTAATGAAAAATGCCACCCTTTGGTCTTCAGTGAGCCGGGAAGAGGGGGGACATCCCTTTCCCGAGTAGATTTTGCCCATCAGCTCTTTTGTACATACAGGTGGAAAGCGTTAAAATACATATGTGATGTGTTCATGGGCTTTCACAGGGGGCTGTTGATAATTAAGTAGATGTAGTATTTTTCTTCTAAATTTATATTAAATTCCTCAAATTAAATTTATTAAATTTATTTCTCGACTAACTTTCTGCCCTGGGGTGCACAGTATGAAATGCTTAGAGATTATTTAGCTAATGTTCTTTTTCTCAATTTTGAATTTGTTCTAGCTGACACTTTTTCTCTCTCTCTCCTATTCATTTCCTAATCTCTTTAAACCTCCGCGGGTATCCACCTGAAATGAATTCCTCTTTGCAGTCCTGTGTCCTCTGGGGCTGGTTAACTCCATGGATGCCTTGACTATGGACCCAGTTTTGCTTTTATTGTACAGTTAATAGGCCCCACAAAAAGCCTGTTTAACTCTGCTGTTTAATGGAGTGCAGGAGCGTTAGGGAGATGTCTAGGACTAAAGTTTGTGTCTCTGAAAGACAGGGAAGCTTAATTTCAACCACAAAGAAGTTCAAAATGCACTATGAGAAGCCGCCAGAGGAGAAAGAAGGAGGGGGCCATGTGCTCTGAGGGAAGCATGTGGAATCTAGAATCTCAAGGTCTGTTTTTACATCTTGGTCCTGCGATTTATGACTGTGTGAGTCCCTTAGCGTTGTGCAAGTCACTTCATCTCCGAGACTCAGTTTCTTCCTTGGTGAAAGTAGGGATATCTGTATTGTAAGGGTGAGTAAAGTTGAAATGGGATAACACATGAAAGTGCTCTACAAATTGTAAGGTGCTAGCAAATATTTGTGTTATCATCGTCATCATCGTAACTTGTTAAGAAGACATATGCGAGATGCGAGAATTCTGAAGTGCTGGCTATTTGGAGCATCACGCTGTTTTCCTGCTTTTAGTTGCTTCAAGTCAAATTGTTGCATCTACTCATGTTACATCATTAAATTTTAAACTTGTTAACTTCTGATCCTCCACTGATTTGGAAGGATGGAGTGGGGCACAGAAGCAATGACGAAGCATATGGTGAGATGACAGGATAGGCCAATTTTAAAGCAGTATGTTTAATATGTATAAAAAAGAAGCTAACCTGAGCCATCCCTGGTGGCCTAGTGGTTAAAGTTTGGTGCTTTCATGGCTTCAGCAGCCGGGGTTCAGTTCCCAGGGGTGGAACCACACCACCCATCTGTCACTAGCCATGCTGTGGCCGCAGCTCACGTAGGAGAACTAGAAGGACTTACAACTAGAATATATAACTATGCACTGGGGCTTTGGAGAGGAAAAAAAAAAAGGAGGAAGATTGGCAACAGGTGTGGCTCAGGGCAAATCTTTCTCAGCAGAAAAAACAAAAAGGAAGCTAACCCAACCTTGAGGATACACCTTTTCTGCCAAGAGGCTAAAAACATTCATGTCAGAGATGGATGAAGACTCTTAAAGGAAAGACCAGCTCATTGGTCAAACATAAAATAGAAGGGAATTAGGGCCTGGCATTAGGAAGAAGTCTTCTGGGTAAATATCTGGTGAAGTTTTTACCCAGAAGATGTTTCTGTTCTCTTAAAAGAGATTTTCAGAAAAGGTGGGTTTGGTTGGACGCCTACTCCAGTTAGCAGTGTCTGAGAGAGAACTTAAGCTACAGAATCAACTCAAGCATGCTTTCTCAGGACTGCAGAAAACCCAACCCAAATCCAGCCTCAGACAGTGTGAAAATGAGATGCAAAATATGGTGTGGGAGAACGCAAGAGTATCAAGTCCTTCCTTAACTTGTATTTTGGTTAAGAAAAGAACAAACCGTGGATGAGAGTCATTTCTGAGTAGAGAAGGGCAATGATATATATAGTCAGTGAAATAATCGGACTCACGGAGTTGGGACAGCAGCTGTGGTACCAGACCAATTTTTGTCTTCATCGATTAGGCTTCTTCTCGTGACTAGACTGTCACCACAGCAATTTTGCTACAACCGTGACCTGTGATCACAGTGTTTAAATTCTACTATACCCATGGAACTCCACCCCAGGACCAGGGAACCAGCAGTGAGCTGTTAAAATGTATGAAGCTGCTCCTTGCTGGGAGGCCACTCCGGCAGCAGCGTCTCCGAGTTGGAAGCCATGAAAATGGTTTGAAATATTTTACCTTCAGAAACAAGACCTTAATCTCATGTTGACCTTGGACTGTAATTTGGGTAACCAGCACTTTTCTTCCCCATTTGCAGCAGCGAGGTAGATTGGTTAGAAAACCTGTGTTTGCAGTCGTAGGTAGTGTTCGCACGTTGCAATCTACTTGCCTGTCTTGGATTAACGTTTGCGATGTCAGTGCTGAGTCTGCCCAGAAGATACACTTTTTCTTGAAGGAACTCATCTGAGGTCGCCTCTGGCTTTCTCATGCCACTGTGTCAGGCAGCATTTTCTTATTCATGCTTTATCTAGCCACAGATCCAGAAACATTCCCCCTTAACGTGGACATTCTGTGCTTGCATTTGAGCCATGCCTGCTCCATTCCTACCATACTCCAGAAGAGTTTTCAGAAAATAAGGTAGAGCTGGTGTGCAGCTGGTACACACCTGTAAGCCTTGAAAGAGTTTTTAAGGTCAAGGTCCGTCCTGAATGATCAGTGCCTTTGCTGTTTTGGATGTTAAATATTTTGAATGTGGCTCCTGCGACATGGCATTAATTTTGTCAGATAAAGTATATACGAAATATACTTCAGCTTGGCAAACTTCAGTCTTTGACAAAAAGAGAGAAATCTATTTAGGAGATTTTGACAGACTTTGAAAATAGTTTTGTATTTTTCTTGATTTATCTATGTTCTGCTGAAACCGAAAAGTCACTTTTAGCAAACACTGTCAACACCCAATTCCATATACCCTTGGCTCATTACTGAGTTCATCTGCAGCTACAGTGGCCTGTCCCCCTGCACCGGACATCTTCCCACCTCAAGCACCTGTGTCTCTCTACTTCTGTCTGAGATTTCCTTCAGTGATGGGGGACCTTCACAGCCAAGGAGCCAGCTCAAAAGTGTCAGGGATTTGATCCTCCCAGGGGCAACATTCAACAGATGAGAAGGCGGGGGTTAGTGGACAAATACCCCAACTTCCTCATCCCTTCATGGGAGAGTGTTGAGGTGTGTTCGACTGACTTTCTCAATGGCTCCCCAGCAGGATGGAGTCTCAATTCCCCACAATGGTAATGCACTCATTAATATACCCATTATTGACTTTTCTCTCTTTCCTGCCTCACTTTGCCCAGTCTCTTCCATGTGCTTCCTGACATTGCCTCCCACATACCCTGCCTGAAGCCAAGATGTTTCTCCAAGTCTGTTTTCAGTGGAAGCCTAACTAAGACAGAATTTTCCCCTGACCTACTGATTTAGGTTCCCAGCTTGTCTCTCTACATGGCTTCTTGCCACCAACACCTCTAGATCCGTTAGAAATGCAAATCAATCAGGTCCTACTCAAGCTACAAACCTTTAATGGTTTCCTCTTGCCTTAGAATAGAATCCAAGATCCCTGACTCAGCCTAGCCCCCTTGAGTGGCCTGACTGCTTCTGTCCTTCAGCTGCATCTGAGTCCCACTCGGCGCTTCTCTCTGTTCCTCATCGCCCCTCACCTCCGCTTCCTGCACTGCCTTCTTGGATGTTGCTGGCATAGTCCAGTCCTTCTAACATTTGTTCTTAGAGAACCCTGTGCTTTTCCTTCATAGAGCTTTGCGTACTTGCAGTGATGTCACCTATTTTCATTGATGTATTTAATGTCTCTCTTTCTCTAGATGAGGGATCTGCAAACCATTACAGTTTTATTGGAATACTGCCACACCCGTTTATTTACATATTATCTATATCTGCTTTTGTGCTACAACTATAGAGTTGAATATTTGCAACAGAAATCATAAAGCTTGCAAGGTCTAAAATATTTACTATCTAGACCTTTACAAGAAAGTTTGCTGACCCCTCCTCTAGACTGTGAACTCTTTGAGAGCAGTCTCTCACTCGCTTTTGTGACCTGGCACCCAGCACAGTCCCTGCCAAAAAATAGCCGTAATATAAATATTTTTTTATTCTCTGACTTGAAACAAAGTTTTTGTGAATGTTGCCCTTCTTCCTTCCTTATTGTTTGCCCCTTGTCTTGTGAATTTTGTGTGTGTGTGTGGCAGTGCTGTACATAGCAAGTAAAATATTTCCAGACCTCTATGAGCACGTAGTGCCACCTTTTTATAGCTCTTTATCTGACAGAGTCAGATTCCTACCTCTGTTGTAGTGTTTACTAGTTTTATAGGCAATGCTTTTACTAAAGATTAAAGATTTTACTATTCTTTTTTTTTTGACCAGGTATTTCAGACCAAGTGGGACATGATGTACTGTGTTAAGTGTATTCCAGATGCTTACTTGGTTGAAAAGAATCCCACTTCTGTATTTTCTTGGGAAGGCATGCCCTGGTAGATTTGATTTGAGGATATCAGAGTATAGTGAAGTAAAGAAAATTAATACCTTCTATTTTAATGATTCAGTGTGTGAAAATGACCATACACCATCCTGCTGTTACCATTTTTAGCATGCAAATTTTATCTCACTCTTAGAAAGAAATTCATATTTCCCTAAGCATCTCTGTAATGCCCATAGGAAACTCTGCAATCTGGTTTCCAACTTGCCTTTATAATCTTATCTCCTGTTATGCTCTAGAATAGGAGTTGTAAAACTGTGGTCTGTGAGCCAAAGCCAGACTGCTGCCTGTTTTTGTAAATAAAGTTTTATTGAAACACAGCCACAATCATTTACTCACATATTGTTTATGGCAGCTTTTGTGTTTTAATGGCAGAGGTGAGTAATTGCATCTGAGACTTTATGGCCTGCAAGGCCTAAGATATTTACTCTCTGTCCCTTTATAGAAAAACATTTGCTGATCCCTGGTCTAGGAAACCCCTTACATTAACCATGACCATCTGCTTTCACCGTTTCCTCTGCTTGCCAAACTTTTTCATGCCTCTGAGCCTTTGCACATACTGTCCCCTCTGCCTGGAAGACCATGCCCCCCTTTCCTGCTTAGAAAGCTCACACCAGCCATCAAGGCCCTGCTTGGTTTTCATCTCTTTTTTGCCTTTTCTGAGCTCCCACAGCACATTCTAAAAATGTGTATTAAAGTCCTTATCATTGCTATTTGTATCATAATTCCTGGTTTTCTGTTTATCTCCTACCAGAGTATGAGCTGTAGAGGATAGAGTTCTATGTCTTTATTCAGTGCATCACCCAAGTGCCTGGCACCAAGTAGATGTTCAGGAAGTGACTGATTAATATCTGAGTGTTGCATGTTATTAACCCTTGCACAAGAAAGGTTAAGTAGACACATACTGGAGTTGGAGGAATTATAGAATTTTTAACTGTGAGGTGTTTAGGAATTAGTTTTGTCCTACTTTTTGCCCGTCCTGCCCATATAGATGAGAAAACAAGCTGAGGCTCAATGAGGGGACTTGCCCAAGCCGACTGAGCTCTCCTGAATCTCAATCCATTACCCCTTCAATTGTGCAGGACCACCTCACAGACACCCGTCAGTGGGGGCTCACTAGACACAGGTTATTAATTGGAGAGTTAACTGCTTAGTAAAGTTGTTAATACTTATTTCCATGATGAAGGTAGCCGGGTATTTACCGGTGGACTGACCTCTAGTAGTTGGAAGCAGGGTTGGAGAAGTTTGGTATTAGGTCTTTCTTTCATTTGCAGACAAATAAGTTGATTCTCAGTCTCCATCAATTTTTTTCCTTTGGAAAATGAAGATAATTCTCAGTCCCTGATGTCTCTACCTTATCTGTAAATTCTGAATGTTTTTAAAGCTACTTTGAATCTGTAATGGCCTTTGCAGTAGCAGCTTTATGACCTGGCTTGTTACAATCAACTTAATATTTTAACTTAATATTTCTCCTTTTCTGTGAAAGATCAAATTTGAAATGGAAAGCAGCATTCTTCAAGAGTTTCCCATATTTATCTGAGTGATGGTGATTTCATGTTGCTAGAGCCAGTTAACTGCTGGATGTTTCATATTCTCCAGCTGCCTAATGGGGAGAATTTGATCTGGTCAAGAGCCCAGTTGTCCATCTTCCTGGGGCTGGTAACTGCTTATGGGGTAATACGGATGAGCTTTAATCGACTTCCTAGACACCTCTTCTCTGAGGGGAAGAAGAGGAGAGGAGAGGAAAGAGCAAGTGCTGACGAGCAATTCCTGAAATTGATAGGTAGTTTGTACCTAATGTTAAATAACAGGAAAATCATGTTTATCATGTCAAAGATCTATCTGAATGAGAACTCACAAACTAGAACCTCTCTTTTAATATTTATAGAGTTTCATTTTAAGGGTTGTGGCACTCATGTTTTTTTCCTTACTGTCTAACTGGCAGAGATCATATGACACTGTCCATTTTCAAGTTAATGGGCTTTTAACATCTTTCAGGCATGTTTTAAAATGAAAGAAATCCATTTTTGCTGGATTTCCATTGTTCAAGCTTTGGCAATAATGCTTACGTATGGTAATAATGTCAATAAAGAGGTCTTGTTTGCTTACAAACAGATTTCAATTGTTGAGAGACCAAATTATGTCCTGTTGCTAGAAACACAGGCAGTATTTGGTCTCTGTTCATCAAGCTACTTTGTAATTAGGATCGCATCCAAATAACAAGAGCCTCTTCTCCCATGGAGGTCATTTCAACTTGCAATTTCCACTGACAGAACAAGGTTTCACAAGAAGACATGTCTATACTCAAGGATGAGCTTTAATCCAATATATATGTATACAGATATGCATGCTAACCAGTACATCTCAGATTGTGTCTGGCTTGCTACTTTTTAAAGTCGGTCAGCAAGGAAAATTAAAAAAATATGGATAGGCATTTTGTAAGATTCAGATCAAAGCCAATATTTAAGCTTCTAGATAATAAATGGCTTCTCTTAGCAGATTTTGAGAAGGAAAACATCCAACAGCATGCAAAACTCTTTACGTTTGGTCTGTACATCTGGGATTATATCCACCAGTTTGGGGGAAACACCTCATGGTGCCCTGGGTGTTTTTCTGTAGCCCTAGGAGAAAAAAGGATATATGCCTCACTATTTACAACTGTCAAGCTAAAAAGCCACTAGGGCCAACTCTTGCAGCACTGAAAGCAAGACTTCAACGAGTGTCATAATGATAAACAGTGAACTGAGAACGTGGAAGGAAGGCAGGTCCGACTTGAACCGAGAGTGATTTAGAGGGTTTTTATTTAGGCAGCTGAGGTTCTGACGCCAGATCCTTGACTTCGTCCGAGGACAGCTGATGGTGACTTTTGTAGTGGCTCTATTTAAGGGGAGGAAGTTTGATGACTGATAAGAGGCAAGGCACAGAGTCAGGAATTGGATGACTGGCGAGAGCCGTTTCCATGGCTGTCCTTGGGGACCACTGGGAGACATTTTGTTAACTCTTCTGCCCTTTTTTAGGAAAATAGATTTCGAATTAGGCAGTACTACAGGAGACGCTTAAAGCATTTTTTTCACTATAAAGTTAGAGTTTATCTAAGTGAATCTTATTTTGAAGAATGATGATTGGTTATTTTTTGAGGCATTATTTCCCTAGTTCTGCAAGTAAGGAAGCCAGTGAAGGGGATTTAGGGTCTCAAGCATTTAGAACTTCATCCATTAAGACTTTCTGCTCTCAGTGCTAATCAACCAGGGTACCGATTCCCTCTTCCGTCGTTCCTACCCCACGTGTCTGTTCACCGGACACATGTTACAAGGCACGTGGAAGTCTGAAATGCCTAGATCTTTAAACCAAGAGAGACAGCTTAACAAGAATCGGTGAGAAGCAGGGAGGGAGTGCTCTGAGAATAATCCCGCAAATAGTTCCTGCTGTGCCTTAGCCTGCAGAGGAAAGGGCAGGTCTCACCATCCCTGTTCTTTCACTCAAGACTGGGTGCATCATCTGCAGGCACCCAGCGCGAAATGGAAACTTGGGGACTTTTGTTTAAAAATCGTTAAGACTTTCAAGATGGCAACGGCAGAGCATTAAACCAAGTGCTGGGCCCTTGTGAACGTGAGTGCCTGTCTGCCTGCACAGGTCGTTCATCCATGAAGCCAGCCTTGATTTTATTTCCTTCCTTACCTAAGATCTTACCTGATCTTAATAAGTTTTGCCCTGTGACATCTGTCAGATAGTAAATTTCAGGTGGGTGTGCCTGGTGTTTTCTGATTTCTCTCAATATCTTGATATACATTTTGTCTCCTTTTCCTCATATTCCTTCTCTTCCTCCTTTTTTTTCTATTTATTTTTTTAAAAAATAGACTTTATCTTTTAGAGCAGTTCTGGCTTCACAGCAAAATTGAGCAGCAGGTACAGAGATTTCCCGCATCCCTCCTGCCCCCACATGTGCACAGCCTCCCCATTATCAACAGCCTCCACAGAGTGGGACCTTTGTCACAATTGATGAGCTTTCATCGACACATCATTATCACCCAGAGTCCAAAGTATACATCAGGCTTCACTCTTGGTGTTGTACTTTCCAGGAATTTGGACCAATGTATAATGGCATGTGTCCACCATTATGGTATCATACAGAGTATTTTCACTGCCCTGAATATCCTCTATGCTGCTCTTCTCAAAAGATATTTAATTTAGAAGCCAGCTTTGATTTCTGCTTTTGTGTCCCTTTTCCTCATCTCACTGCCATGACATCTGTTTATCTCAAAATTCTGGACCAGTATTAAACTAAAAGGCTTATGTTGGAAAAGTGAGACTGATTGCAAGAAACAAAGGGCCAAATTCATTGACAGTTGTTCTGCGGATGGGAGCAGAAGCAGATGGGATGCATCAATGGAGCGTGCACGTGCGTGGAGGAGGGATGGGGCACGCGCCTGACGTCCTCCTTACCAAAGAAAGAGACAGCGTGGTACGGAGGTTCAGGTAAAAACTCACAAAGGCACTGCAGTTGGTCTGTCCTTTTTCCAGCTGGCATAGAAAATTCTAGCAACAGTGAATGCAAGGAGCTTTATCAAATACACTTGGAGAAAGCTAAGTAGTATAAGTTTGCTGTCATTTGCAGTGGGTTCCCCCAACATATAAAGTAGATGGGAATTCTTTCTAATCAGAGGCCAAGAGAGGGGAGAGGAAGCTGTTGTTAAATGATTGAACTAACTCAGGTCAGCAAGTCCTTCCTCCTGTCCTCTTTGCTGCTCCTTTCACTCATTTTTATAAAGTGAGCATCAAGACCAAGTTACGTGGTGAAAAGAAGTCACAGTGAGTGGGAGAGGATATATGGCAATTCTCAGCCCTCTTTTTGCCCTGTGAATGGCAGGGGATTAAGGAAAGGAAGAGGGTGGGAGTCACGGCTGGTTGAGGAGAGATGTATAAATCTTAAATATTACTGAGCTGGCAAAGTCCCCTGTTTTTCTGGGAACTCTATCCCCAAGGTCCACCCAGGACATCCTCATGGCCCCATTAAGCACTTTCTTTTCATCAATTAATGGATTGTATTTTGGAATAAGGTTTTTATTTAGCTGCATAATGCGGAAAAATATGATGAAAGACTATCTACCTTTGCTGCCCTTTCCTTAGCAATAGCTCAGTGCGTGCTGCGGCCCACCTTCCGCTTCAGCTGCAGCTGTGATGGACAATTCCTGTGCACTTCAGCGCCCCACCTCAGCTCCTCCCAGACTCTCAGCTTTTCTGCCTCACGGCTTCTTCCTGAACCACAAGGGCTTGCACAACCTAAACTCAGGATAGTCGAGAAGTTTGGGAGGAGTTAGTGCCTCTGGAGGTGCCCCTCAAATAACAGGGCGTGGAAGTCTGCAGATAAATGCTCCAGCCACCTGTGCTTTGGGGGCAGAATTCTGAGATGCATTCTACAAAGGTCCCCAGTGGGATAACCAGCTCAATAACACAGCCTTTATTGTCTTTTCCTCCTTCCTTGTCTCAATTTTCCTTCTCTTCACTCCTGCTTCCCAGAATCACCTCCCAAATGAGCTGCATTCAAGTCCTAGTTTCAAGCTCTGCTCTCAGAGGAATACAAATTAAGAGATGCCTATAAAATGAATAGGATGCAGTGTTGGCCAGGCTGGCATGCATATATGCCAGCCTTCCATATGGCTTGGTTCAGCTGTGGTATTCCTTGGGCTTTGAACTGATAGCTAAAAGAGAAAATTGGAAAATTAAAAATATTCTCATGTTGAAAATTTTCCCTTATATGGATGACATCTCATTATGTAATCATCTGTGCAGACAATGTTACTGAGGTCCTGCTCTCGTCAGGCACCATGCTGCAGTCTGATGCTAGAAAGAGAAATAAAGTTCCTGCCTAATGGGAGTATAAGGTCTCACAGAGAGAGACAGCGCTGGAAATTTGGGCAGAGTGTAATGAGGGCATAAGGGCAATGGTCCGTTGTACATCTGTGGTTAGGAGTTGTGAGGATAAGTGGATAAGAGCCAGCAAGGCAGACCCAGCAAGGACATGACAAGACAGGAGGAAGCCTGAGCGAGGGCACACTAGCAAGGGGACACCCACGAGCAGATGAGTCCTGGAGGAAAGCTGCAAGCAGTCGGGACACAGTTTGAGGTTCACTTAGTATCAAGAGATAAAGCCTCTTCCTGATGTCCCATGTAAAGACGACGGAAGTTGGTGAGGGACTCAGAAGCTTCCTAAAATGTCATAACACAATAGCAGCTGCACTCCTGTAGCAGCCTGCACTTTACAAAGCAGATCACAGATTGCTGCTCCGAACCACAGGAGCTCAGCACAGGGCTTTGACTCAGGATTCGAGGCTCGCTTTCTTTTTAATTTTATTTCTCATTTTTCTAATTGAGTTTCTTGATTTAGTTAGGGTCTTGGGGGCATAGGGTGTCAGCCAATGTCACAGTCAATGATACATTTGTTCGGGGCGAATCTTAGCTTTCTTTGTCTCCTTCGGAAGAAAGGGCTCTAGGAATGCCTTTGAAGAAATGTGAAGCTAAAGCACCTTTAGTGAAACTTGATTCCTTTCAGGCCTCATGGCCAGATTCCCTGTCACTACCAGCATGCTTTTCACTTCTGCATCCACCTGCACTCTCGGCCCCGCTCGCTGGAATATTGATGTTTACAGTGCTGTGGTCTGATTCTCTAGTCCAAGCCAGCAGAAAATTCTGCCCACACCCTTCGTAGGGATGCTGCGTGAAAGTCCCTGTTTTACTTTATAATTCCATGCAAAGACTTCTTCTTTGTTCTTGAATTTAAAGATATCAAGAATTGGAGAAAATGTCTCTGTATGTCCAAAGGACACGTCGTGGGCAAGACCTGTCATAACTGTTAGTTCCACATACTTTCTGGAGTGATCCATAGCCTTGCCCCCATAAACCATTGTGCCACCTTCTTTCTTTGCTTCTTCCACTGTTGCAAGGAACATGCTCACTGCCTGGTTGGTGTGGAGTGGTCTGTAGAGCACATTAGAGTCTGATGAGTTCCCTGTACAGATCTGGGCATAGACCTTTTTAAGTTCATCCATAACTTCATCATGGATGCTTTCATGAAAAAATAGTTGCTTCACAATGTGCACCTCTGGCCAGAAAGTCTAGCGCTTTGCACTTTGCAATATTGTTTTCCTCTAATGCCTTCCACATTTTTTTTTAGATGTAATTGACATATAAAATTATACTGGTTTCAAGTATACAACATAATGATTTTTGATATATGTATATATTGCAAAATGATCACCACAGTTAACATCCATCACCACACATAATTAAAATTTTTTTTCTTGTGATGAAAACTTTAAAGATCTACTGTCTTAGCGACTTTCAAATATACAATATCGTATTAATAACTATAGGGGCCAGCCCTGTGGCCGAGTGGTTAAGTTCGTGCACTCTGCTTTGGCAGCCCAGGGTTTCACCAGTTTAGATCCTGGGCGACATGGCACCGCTCATCAAGCCATGCTGAGGCGGCACCCCACATGCCACAACTAGAAGGACCCACAACTGAAAACATGGAACTGTACATATTTGTACATATGGGCTTTGGGGAGACAAAGGAAAAATAAAATCTTTTAAAAACCCCAAAAAACAGTATTAATAACTATAGTCATCATGCTCTACGTGACATCCCCATGACTTATTTATTTTATAACTAGAAGTTTTTACCTTTGACCCATCTTCACCCATTTCTCCCACCTCCCACCTGCTCACTTCTGGCAGCCACTAATCTTTTCGATATATCTGTGAGTCCAGTTATTTTTAGATTCCACATATAAGTGACATCACATCTGTTTGATTTATTTCATTTAGCATAATGCCTTCAAGGTCCATTCATGTTGTCACAGATGACAGGATTTCCTTTTTTATGGCTGAATAATATTCCATTGATGGACATTTCTTTAACCATTTATCCACCCATGGACACTTACATTGTTCCTGTGTCTTGGCTCTTGTAAATAGTGCTACAATGAACGTGGGGTGCAGATATCTTTTTGAGTTAGTGTTTCATTTCCTCCAGATAAATACCCAGAAGTGGAATTGCTAGATCATATGGTAGTTATATTTTTAATTTTTTGAGGAACCTCCATACCGTTTTCCATAATGGCTGCACCAATTTACATTCCCATCAACAGTGCGCAAGAATTCACTTTTCTCCACATCCTCACCAACACTTATTTCTTGTCTTTTTGATATTAATCATTTTAACAGGTGTGAGGTGATATCTCATTGTGGTTGTGATTTGCCTTTCCCTGATGATCAGTCATGTTGAGCATCTTTTCATGTACCTGTTGGCTGTCTGTATGTCTTTAGAAAAAATGTGTATTCACCTGCTCTGCTTATTTTTTATCATATTATTTGGGGTTTTTTACTATTGAGTTGTATGACTTCTTTATATATCTTGGATATTAACCTCTTATCAGATATATGATTTGCAACTATTTTCTCCCATTCGGTAGGTTGCCTTTTCATTTTGTTGCTGGTTTCCTTTGCTGGGCAGCCTTTCAGTGTGATGTAGTTCCACTTGTTGATTTTTGGTTTTGTTGCCTTTGCTTTTGGTGTCAAATCCAAAAAATCATTGCCAAGACCAATGTCAAGGAGCTTATCGCCTATGTTTTCTTCTAGGAGATTTATGGTTTCAGGTCTTACATTCAAATCTTTAATCTATTTTGAGTTAACTTTTGAGTATAGTTTAAGATAGTGGTCCAGTTTCATTCTTTTACAAGTGACTGTCCAGTTTTCCCAACACCGTTTATTGAAAAGACTGTCCTTCACCCATTGTGTGTTCTTGGCTCCTTTGTCATAAATTAATTGAATGTATATGCGTAAGTTTATTCCTGGGCTCTCCATTCTGTTCCATTTGTCTATGTATCTGATTTTATGCCAATACCATACTGTTTTGATTATGATAGCCTTGTAATACAGTTTGAAATCAGGAAGCATGATGCCTCTAGCTTTGTTATTTCTCAAGATTGCTTTGGCTATTACGGTCTTTTATGGTTCCATACAAATTTTAGGATTGTTTGTTCTATATCTATGAAAAATGGCATTGGAATTTTGATGGGATTGCCTTGAATCTGTAGATGTCTTTGGGTAGTATTTTAATGATATTAATTCTTCCAATTCAGGAGCATGGAATATCTTTCCATTTATTCATGTCTTCTTCAATTTCTTTCATCAACATCCTATAGTTTTCAGTGTACAGGTCTTTCACCTCTTTGATTAAATCTATTCCTAGGTATTTTATTCTTTTTGATGCAATTGTAAATGGGATCGTTTTCTTAATTTCTCTTTCTGATAGTTCCTTATTAGGGTGCAGAAACAACAGATTTCTGTATATTGATTTTGTATCGAGCAAATTTACTGAATTTGTTTATTAGTTCGCGTTGTTTTTTGGTGGAGTCTTTCAGGTTTTCTAGATATAATATCATGTCATCTGCAAATAGTTGACAGTTTTACTTCTTCCTTTCTGATTTAGCTGTCTTTTATTTCTTTTTCTTGGCTAATTGCTTCGGCTAGGACTTCCAGTATTATGTTAAATAAAAGTAGTGAGAATGGGCACCCTTGTTATGTTCCTGATCTTCGAGGAAAAGCTTTCAGCTTTTCACATTGACTATGTTACCTGTGGACTTGTTATATATGGCCTTTATTAAGTTGAGGTACCTTCCCTCTATACCACTTTGTTGAGAGTTTTTATCATAAATGATGTTGAATTTTGTCAAACGCCTTTTCTGCATCTATTGAGATGATCCTGATTTTTATCCTTCATTTCCTTAACGTGATGTGTCACATTGATTGATTTGCAGATGTTGAATCTAAATTTTAAACTCCTTTTTACTACAAGGCTTACAGTAGAAAAATCACTCTAAGCTTTATAAGAATTCTAATTCTAGTTCTTACACCTTTCTTTCTTCCTCTTTTTATTCTAGGGGAAAAGATTTAGTGGGAGAAAGTAGAAGAATTATTTTGTAAAAAATGATTTATTTTGGAAGTGTGCGTGAGTCTGTCCGAAGAAATAGGAAAAAAATGATACATTCAGTTCAATCTAAAAAGGAATTTAGTCTGCCATGAGTTTTTAGAATGACTACAAGAATGAGGACTTATGAAAGGAGAAAACTCGTCTGTGACTTTGTGAGAAGTGGTTGCTAAAATTTGTCTTTGCTCTGAGGGGGCATTTCAGAGAAGCCCAAAATAATGGTGTTGATGTCTTGCCACCTGTTTTTTCAGTTCAGTTTGTACCAACCTTTTAAAAAACACTCCTGCTTACACAGGCATCTGCTCACGCTATTTTGGCCTTTGAAGTGGGCAATAAACATTGCATAGTCATTATCGCAGGATTGGACTTGAACTGTCTTGAACTTCCTGCATATTCATTGGCTGCATGATGCTTTGTACATTGAGCATCTTCAAAGAACACCAAACAGAAGAACTGTTTTTTGAATGTTCTTTAGAGAGCAGTTTGGGAGCAATTTGTTCTTTACTTTCTGGGTCTGTTTTACATGTTCAGTTGGCAGCATCCCTCCAACTGTGTCACTTTAATGTCTCCTGTTCCTCTTTGGGTTTTTTTGGTGTTTGTTGAAGAAAATTGTCCCTGAGCTAACATCGTTGCCAATCTTCCTCTTTTTGCTCAAGGAAGATTGTCCCTGAGCCAACATCTGTGCCAGTCTTCCTCTGTTTTGTATGTGGGATGCTGCCACAGCAGGGCTTGACGAGTGGTGTGGAGGTCCACGCCCGAAATCTGAACCCATGGACCTCGGGCCACCAAAGCAAAGTATATGAACTTAATCACTGCACCACTGGGCTGGCCCCTGTTCTTATTTGTTTTTGTTTTTTTTTTAAAGATTTTATTTTTCCTTTTTCTCCCCAAAGCCCCCTGGTACATAGTTGTATATTCTTCGTTGTGGGTCCTTCTAGTTGTGGCATGTGGGGCACTGCCTCAGCATGGTTTGATGAGCAGCACCATGTCCATGCCCAGGATTCGAACCAACGAAACACTGGGCTGCCTGCTGTGGAGCGCGTGAACTTAACCACTCGGCCACGGGGCCAGCCCCTGTTCTTCTTTGTTTTTAACCTTTTGAGACAACAGCTAGATTCTGCTTTTAGTACTCACTCTTGATTCCTGTGCTGTCATGAGCCATTCTGGTGGTTTTTTTTTTTTAAAGGTGTGTCACATCCTACTTTTCCATAGTATTTAATTAAAAGTTTGGCTTTTTGGAACTTGTCATTGGCAATTGCTAGAAAATGGAGCCAGTGGATATTTCCAAGAAATTTGAGACCCTTCTTTACCCTTGCAGCCCTACCCATCCAAAAATCGAGTTTTTTGTACCAACTCTCTGCTTTAGTGAAAGTTCACAATGCACACTTTACCTGAGATAAACTGCATGTGTTGATGTTTAACTTACATGAACACGCCAAAAAAGTCACATTTCCTGAGTTATTGTTCATAATTTTCTGTCATTTTAGTTATTACTAAAATGGCTTAATTTTATATACAGAAAATCTATTTCTAACTTGGGTCTTTGAAACTGCCTATTCTGAATTTTATGCTGACATAACTTATGCCCAACATATATACGCTTGGGTCATCAAGGGCATTCAGAGATGAATATCTCATTTTTATATATGAGAAGAAGGGAGTTGGGGAGGGGTGGCATAAAAATAACATTTTCTCGAAAAAGAACAACCAATAAGAATTTGCCCCAAAGCCGTTCAGAATGATTGGCTTGTCCAGATTATGAATTTATAGGATGAGCTATATATTTATGACAATTTAAAAATCAATCCACTTTTGATCAGATTTCTCACACTCTCCATTGCCATGGTATTCTCTTCTATCACAGCTTTATTTAGGAAAATTATAATGAAAATAGAACCTTTTCTGGGAAATAACCCAGTAGTGAGAAAGAGACACCATTAAGACATTGAGAAATCAAAGTTTTAAACATTTTTTAAAAAATGCTCCATTTTTATGCCAGATTACATGAACTGCTGAACTGCACACAGAACTTCACATACAATAAGAAAACAGAACCTATTAAAACTCTCAAAATTTATTAAGCTTCTCTTTGAGGTCTTTGATTTGAAATGTCCTTATTGAGATAGGACAGAATGAAATTACTCCGTGAATGAAGCACTTTAGGATTTGTGAGAAAAGTCATCTTAATCAGTTTTTAATCTTTTTTTTTTTTGAGATAACATAATTTTCAGTATAAATCGTTATGGCACCCTGAATTATAATCTACAAATTAGAATATAATTGTGCAATTTGTGTTTAATTCTCTTGCTCACATTTTATATTAGGCTTATTTCTTTGCAGACTTACAGTATTGTGAGTTTTTCATAAACAGCTATTTAAAGCCATTCACATAATCAAAATAATGTTTATAGATATTCAGAAAATGATTAATCTTAGGATTGTGGCAAAGCAGAAAACCTTCCTGTGTGAGTTTGTCACCTCCCCCAACAAAAAAATTCAAGTTTTGGTTAAGTTCCCTGAATGCGTGTAGTGAAAATTAGTTTCTTTTGGAAAGATCATACAATTGAAGGACTAATTTAAATTAGGAGGGCACACTGGGCTTGGCAGAGGGCATTGTGAGAAAGCAAAGCATAATTTTCCTCCAAACAAAGGCAAGCTTGTTGGAGAGCATGCTTTATTGCCTGGAAATTCTATATATATGCAAAGTTGCTCATCAATTCACTGTTGGGTTTTATGTGCTTGGTTTCTCCTTTTGTTTGGAAAAATCAAATGCTGAAAAAAGTGGGCGTCGCTCTGCATGCTGTAGGCACAGAGGAACCTACACATGCCCGTTCTCTTGGTGTGCGGTGTTCCTGCGCGTGGAGCTGCCTGTGGGAGGGATAGTCAGACTTGGGCTTCATGCAGGTAAAATCAGGGGATACGCTTCAGCGGAGCCCACCTGGAATTCCCGGAAAGTGACTGTCCTGCATCTCTTTCCGATCCCTCCCTCTGACAGCCAGGTGGGTAGATTGGGTAAGTCAGGTTCACAACCTGAAGTCCATGCAGTATTTTCTCTTTTTCTAGACAGCTTTATTGAGATATAACTCACATATCCTACGATTTGCCCACTTAACGTGTACAATCCAATAGCCTTTAGTATGTTGTGCAACCATTGCCACAATCGATTTGAGAACATTTTTATCACCCCAAAAAGACAAACCATACCCTGACTACTGGTGTTCTTTTGAGACCCAGAATTAGATAAATTAATTCAATGAAACAAGGGTGAACATTCTCTAGGATGCTTTTAAATGGGAGTTCTCACCTTTGGAATTGTCTTCATTCCATGTCTTAGTTTCGTGGCATAGCAACTACCTTCAATACTCATAAAATGCGTGTGTGCGGTTCTTGACAGTGTGCAAAGCACTTTCTGGCAAACTGCAGCTGAGAGGCTCAACTGGCAGCATGACAAGGTTGGGGTGAGGGTCTCAGGTGACAGGCCTGGAGGAGAGGGACTGTGCTATTTGGCAACATCCAGGGGGGGTTGCCCTGCAGGCTGGGACCTGGGCATTTGAGCAACCTGAGCACAACTGTGTAGGGTCTGGGGTGAGGACAGTGGGAAAGTCAGTGGCCAGATATGGATCCAAGCTGAGAAGAGGGATGTGGGTACCAGGCGGATTTCCATATATGAGGTGGCAGGTTTGGAAGTCAAACATCAAGATGGAAGATTCTCAGAGCAGGAGACAGAGATATGAAAGGGAGGTGGAGATTGTAGTATACATCCAGATGGGGATGAGGTCCATGCCTGAGGAAGGAGGAACTGGAGTGGGCATGGGAAATCCAGGAAGAAATCTAGCATGGCTGCTGAATCCTGCACTCTGGGCATGAATCCTGCCTGTGCACACAGCATACACCTCACACTCTGCATTGCCCAGACCACCTCCTCTTTGCATTATCTGAGCAGCTCTGGTCTTTGGGTTTTTTCTCTCCAACCTCTTGCCCACTCCCATTCCTTTCCTCAGGCCCACTCACTCCGTGGACCCATTTGGAGGCTTCTGTGATCAACATTCTCTCTTAGACTCAAATCCTTCCCTTTGGCCAACAACTTACACCCCTAGGTGAGATGAAGAGGCACTTGGACAGGCATCTCAGCTCCCTGGGAGGCAGACAGGCTGGACCAGCCCACTTCCACTTGGAGGAGAGAGCAGAGGATGAACCAGAATGTCATCATTAGCAGGGGTTGGAGTGGGTGGAGAAGGTTCAGACAAGATTCCCCTGGAGCTAGGTTCCAGATTCAGAGCCCTCACCTGGCTGCCCTCTTCCTGGGCTGTCACCATGTCTCTGTCCTTAAAGGTGTCATTTTCACCTTCTGACACTTTCACTGGAGGAAGAAAAATCCTTTTGTCCAGGTTAGCTGTGTACCATGTGGGAAAGTGGCTGGCAATATTTCCTCTCCCAGTGCGGCCTCTAAGGAATTTTTACTAAGACACTCCTCTATTCCCTAAAGTTTTCTCCTCTCCAGATTGTTGTAACTCTCTGATGCAACGTGCTATAATTTTCCTCCAAAATTTAAACATACATCACTGTATCAAATAGGTATTACTTAAAAGCTATGTATATATTTATTTGGGAAAAATGTCATATTATTTTGAAAACATCAGGAACTTTACTTAAACCTGCAATAAAATCAAGAGTACCTGTATATTACAAATATTGGAAAACACGCATTCATGTTTTATATTGGGTTTTCATAAGCTTGGCACATCTGCACCATTTTGTGTAGATTTTTGTGTTGACTGGTAGAAAGGTTGCCCCTCTCCTTTTAGCCCTGTAGAGATAATTTGTAGGAAAGCCCGATGTAGCTATTTTCTAACTGGGGAATTGACATTTGAAGTTGAGTTTCTAGATTGCAGCAGAAATCTGTTTTTGTGTGTGGTCGAAGGTTAATCTGTGCAGGACAGTTAGTCTCTTCAGCTCTGTTAACATTGGAGTAGGGACATCTGGTATCCTTGGGCCACAGAGCAGCCTGGTATGGAGAACACAAGGAAGCCAAAATGCACTTCCCAGAAAACCTGGCCACAAAAGCTGTAAGGCTGACCCCTGAGTGGCCAGCACTCAAAATGACAGTGCTAAAAGAGCCTAGAAAATTCCGACTTGGTGCAGGATGGCATTGAGACCAAACGGATCCTCTGGTCTGGTGTGTGGGGGCTGCCAAAAAAGTTTGCCAGCAGGAAAGGAACCAAAAATTGGCCTAGGTGATTCCATCACGGTTTGGCGTCATCTGTAAAGAGTGGGCAGTATTTCAGACTAGAACTGGAGGGATAAGGGACAAGAAGTATCCTCTAGGGAAGAGGGGCAGACAAGGGCAAGGCAGGCTGTGGACTGCTTTGAAGGCCAGCAGGGGAATGGACACGCTCGTCAAGGAGTAAAGGCCAAAGCCCAGGTATGGGGGCCAAGCTCATGAGGTGGGATTAGGGGAAGGCTGTGGCTTTGTCACTCTGAGGTGCTGCCTTTCCACTTCCTGCACCCTTCCTCCCCACATGCCAGATACCTGGACACAACAGTGCCCAGGGCAGCCCTGGACCTTCCCTGCTGGTGGGGACAGAGCTCCCACTCCAATCTTTGTAAGTTGAGACACTGTAGTGCTTTACCCCTAAATACTAAATATTTCAGGCATGTTTCCTTAGAACAAGGACGTTTTCTTATGTAACCACAACACGGTTATCAAAATCAGTAAATCTGGTTCCTTTTGACAATAATGATATTCAAACACCATCCATAATGTTTTATAATTTCTGTTCTATTATTTTTAAACTATCAGAGATTGAAACTTAATTAAAGGTCTTTTTTCTTCTGACGGCGTTGGGGGAGAGAGCACACACAATATTTTTTCTTCAAATACGTTACATGAGAAGCCTTTGCCAAGTTTACAAAAATACGGTTGACAGTCAACGGAGTTACAGCATAATGACACCAATTAGATAAAACCATCAGAGATCAAAGAGATTTTCTGAGTGATATGCTTGCATATTTGTTTGCCTTGGAATGAAATTTCTACAGTGCTATCTTGTTTTCGAGACTAAAACTGAAATCACTACTTGATAAGACCTGTGTATAGGATCTTTATCTTTTTGCCTTAAATTCAGGGAAGATATTTTAATGATGCAAACGCAATGTGTTTTCCATATTTCCCCCAACTGGGTTAATTGTGGATATAGCCAAAAAGTGAGGTGTCTAACAAGAAAGCAACAGTGAAATGTGTTCTGAGAGCAAAAGTTACCCAAGACATATTATTGGGGGGTGGGGAGGAAAGAAGGCTAAAACATCATGTAGCATATGATCCCATTTGTTTAATGCAAACTGAGATAAATATATTGGTGTGTGCATAGAACATTCTGGAAGTTATGGAAGAAATGAGTGTCAGCAGTTGTTCACTTGGCATTGGGGCTGGGTAGGTCAGGATGTAGAGGGGAGTGAGTGGAGAGAATTGTGTTTTTCATTTTATGCTCCTTGTAGTCTAAATTTTTTGTTGTGTGCTTTTATTTATTTTATAGAAATAAAAATGTTTATACTAGGGAGGGTGGGTGGGAGAGAAGGAGAGAGAGATAGAACAGCAGTTAGAAAAAACCCGAAAGGCAAACTTATTAAAAATGACGTGGCTTAGAAAGCAACAGCAATAGGTGGAACTGTGGGAAAAATAAGTTGGGTATGTAAAATGAATCATTTTCTACCTTCGGCTGTTTATATATGGCTGCTAGTTTTTTCAGCAAGATTCATACATGGGTCTCTTAAAACTGAATTTTCACTAATGAGGGTATTTTGGCACTAATTCTGGTAAAGCAGACTGGCTGCTCTATCCCTCTGTACTTCCTTTTAAATTGCAAAATTGATTAGTATTCATAGATTCTGATGAGTTAAATTTAGGTTTTGTTTTCATCAGCATCAACTGATCTTCATGCTCCAACTGTCCCTTCTCTGAAAGCAAGAAGCGTATTCATAAATAGCAAACAAACATCACGGCGATATTTGACCATGTGTATCATATGATTTCACATGGCCTCTTTCATCCTGTCTCCAAATCATTAGATTTCTTTTTGTACATCTTCATGTATTAGACTTCTTTCTTTTTCAAGCGTTGGTTTTTTAAATGGAAATGTTCCCCTGGGCGGAATCAGTGTGAAAAGAAATCATGATGTCGAGGAAAGGGAACTAATATTTATGGCGTGCCCGGGTTGTGAGGAGATTTTGCATGGGTATCTCATTCAGTCCTTCCATCAACCATGAGGGGCCCATGATTATATTTCTGGTTTTTTATTAAGGAACCTGATCCTCAGAGTGGTTAAGGAATTCTGTCAGTAATTAATTAATTCATTCATTCACTCAACACATATTCATTGAAAGTCAGCTATGTCCCAGGCACTGTGCTTGATGCTATGAATGCAGTGGGAGAATATAGACGTAGTCCCTACTCTCGATTAGCCTGTAGTGGAACAGAGGAGAAAGGCGTTGAACCAGCACACACTCACATACAGTACATAACTACACATTACCTGGGCATATTGATGGCAAAGGCATCATGCTGAGAGAGAGAATAATGAGACTCATGTAAACTGGTGCCTCAGGGCTCACGGAAGGCCACTCTGAGGAGGCCATGTGTAAGCACAGGTGAGTAGAAATTGGCAAGGTCAAGTGTTGGGAAGTGCCTTCCAGGCAGCAGGAGGCATGGAGGGGAAAGCTCAATGTGGTTGAAGATCTAAAAGGGGCCAGTGTGGTTGGAGACAAGTGACTAGAAGAGTATGGGAGCTGAGGCTGGAGGGGCAGGTGGGGGCCGGGTCATATCAAGGCTCACAAGTCTTGTTAGCACAGCGGAGGTTTGCAGAACTGGGATGGGAGCTCACATTTGCCTGAATCTTAAAGCTTGTATCCTCCCAACTCTTTCAGCCTTGCCCTCTCTCATGACCCACCCCCTCAGACACATGGCACTATGATTTTCTCTTCCATGCTATTTTCCAGAATGACTAAAGCACCACTTTCATTATTGACACTGCCTGGTGTTCATGCCGGGAGTAGTGAAGCCTAATCTGTTATTTGATGATATAGAGAAGAAACAGAAAGTATGGGGCCTGGGTGAGGCCCCTAAGAACACACTCTGCAGGGAAAATAGAGTTGAGATTGTCTAGAGTAGAGAGATGATAGAAACCAGGAGCCACTCAAAGGATTCAAGGGGTACCAGAATTCAAGGTACAGCATTCCACAGTAAACAGAAGCTTCCAAACCACAGAGAGCTGTATTCCTGTGATTCCCCAGATATGTGCAGTAGGTATACACTGGATTGGACTGAGAAGGATGTTTCAGGGTTGTTGATGGCAAGTTGAAGCAGAAATAATAGAAATGACGATAATGAAGGGAGATGAAGAAAGTAGACACAAACAACATGTGTGGGCAGAAAAGTGGCAGGAGTTTGAAATGAATTGAAGTATAAAATCTCTAAAAGTCAAGAATGGCTGAAGCCAAGAAGTAGCCTACTGCAGGCTGTTGAATTCCATCAATGTACAAAACAGATGAAAGTCACTGCCCTCGTGTAGTGTCCGTTCTAGTGACTGTTGTGTGTAAATATGGCAAAAGCCCACTGGGGGGTTACAGGGTAGGACTGGAGTTAAGGAGATAGGACAGGTGAATTATGTATGGAAGATTCTGGAAAAACTTGGTCAGAAAATAACCAGAGAAATGTGTACTACCAATGCCCCAGTGATTTTAGGTTTTGAGAGACAAAGCCAGAAACTAAAGAAATGTCTCTCAAGTGGGAAGTTCAGATATCTGTCTGGGCCAGGAGAGTCTTCCTACTTCTTTGTCTTGGTCATTTGAGCTGCTCTAACAATATACCACAGACTGGGTGGCTTATAAACAGCAAAAATTTATTTCTCACAGTTCTGGAGGCTGAAAGTCTGAGGTCAGGGTACCAGGACAGTTGGGTGAGGGCCCTCTCCTGTATCCTCACATGGAGGAAGGGGCCAGGGAGCTCTGTGGGGTCTCTTGCAAGAGCACTGACTCATTCATGAGGGCTCCACTCTTGTGCTTAGGCACCTCCCAAAGGCCCCACCTCCTAATACCATCGCCTTCGGTGTTAGGATTTCAGCATATGGATTTTGGGGGGCCACATCCAGACCATAGCATCCCCTGAATCACCATCCCCCTCCTGCTCGGCCTCCGACGCTTTGTGCAGAGCCTTGTGGAGCAAGAAAGCAAAAACAAAATATTGGTAGTTTGCTCTGATGGGGTGACATCCCGGGCTATTACTTTTTGTGAAATGATCCTTTATTTTAGGTTTTTAAATGATCAATGTGTCCTAATTCTGTACTATCGATATTCAAGCACTTTTTTGGAATTTGCCTGTTTCCATGATATGTGTTACTGATATTCCTGTTAGTTTTATAAGAGCTGGGCTTGATCGTTTTAATTCAGAATAACTATACTTAATATCCATCACCCTTTGAAGACTGTTAGGGTTAAATAAAATGTCAATCAACTGTTTTTACTATAAACAAGGAGGGAGCAGCTATCTTTTTCAACGTTCATAATAAAATTTGTACGTTAGATGGGCTATAGTATGTTCAGACTTAGCAAAAAGAGAGGTATGAGGATTTACTATGCAATAATAGCTCCAGAGCAAATTATTTTATGACTTTCAATTAAGTAGCTTTGACCTACTCTGTGTGTGTGTCTTGCTCTCAATTTGAGTTTCCCTAAGATAAGCTCCTGGCTAATTTAATTACTCGAATATGCAGAGTGTGCACTAGCTTAAATTATAACCATTGCAGTGAGCGCCTAAAATCTCCAAACCCTTTAGTCGTGTTGAAAGTACAGATGTGTTGAGTGTGTTTCAATAAGAAATCTGAGGCTTTAGTGTCGTAACTGTATGTGGTTGGAGATGTTTCACCTCTAGGAATGAAGCGTGTTTCCCACCTCCTATTCCACGCCCCTCTCTCTTCCTGCTCCCCCAAGTTTAGACTCTTACCAGGGATCGCATCCAGGCCTGCCCTCCCCTTAAGGACCTAATGCCTTTCTTGTTTCCCCATCAGAACCATTCTCCAGGCAGCCGTCAGAACGGACTTTTAAAAACACCTATCTTTCTTTGTCTGACTTGTTTCGCTGAGTATAAAACCCTCAATGTCCATCCCTTTTGTTGTAAATGGCAAGATTCCATCTTTTTTATGTCTGAGTAAACAAACAAACAAACACACACATAGATACAGAGAACAGATTGATGGTTACCAGGGGGGTGGGGATGGGGAGGACACGGAGGGGGGCACAGGTGTACAGTGACCCATGGCAGATAGACTTTTGGTGCTGAACACGATGTAGTCAGGGCAGAAGGTGAAATATAATGATGTACATCTGAAATTTATGCAATGTTATAAATCAGTGTTACTTCAGTTAAAAAAAAGCACTTATCTGTTCTTGTCACTTCTCCACTTAAACTGCTTCCCGTTACACTAGGTAAATGTTCAAAGTCCTTATTGTGACCTCCAAGGTCTTACCTGTGCCCCCTACACTTCTTGGACCTCTCTTCCCCTCTACCAACCCTCTTGTCCTGACTCTTCTGCTGGATTGGCCTTCTTTGTCTCTTTTTATTATTATTATTAATTTTATTTTTTTATTGCAGTAACATTGGTTTATAAAATTACATAAAGTTTGAGTGTACATCATTATATTTTGATTTCTGTAGAGATTACATCATGTTCACCCCCCAAGAACTAATTGCAATCCGTCACCACACACATGTGCCTAATCACCCCTTTCGCCTTTCTCCCTTCCCTCTTCCCCTCTGGTAACCACCATTCCAAACTCTGTCTCTGTGTGTTTGTTCGTTGTTGTTTTTATCTTCTATTTATGAGTGAGATCGTACAGTATTTGACTTTCTCCCTCTGACTTATTTCACTTAGCATAATACCCTCAAGGTCCATCCGTGTTGTCACAAATGGCCAGATTTCATCGTTTTTTATGACTGAGTAGTATTCCATTGTGTATATACCACATCTTCTTTATCCATTCGTCCCTTGATGGGCACCTAGATTACTTCTAAGTCTTGGCTGTTCTGAACAATGCTGCAGTGACCATACAGGTGCTTATATCTTTACACATTCATGTTTTCTTGTTCTTTGGATAAATACCCAGCCATGGAAGAGCTGGATTGTATGGTAGTTGTATTCTTAGTTTTTTGAGAATCTCCATGCTGTTTTCCATAGTGGCTGCACCAGTTTGCACTCCCACCAACAGTGTATGAGGGTTCCCTTCTCTCCACATCCTCTCCAACACTTGTTTCCTGTCTTGTTAATTACAGCCATTCTGACTGGAGTGAGGTGATACCTCATTGTAGTTTTGATTTGCATTTCCCTGATAGCTAATGATGCTGAACATCTTTTCATGTACCTGTTGGCCATCTGTATATCTTCTTTGGAGAAATGTCTGTTCAGATCTTTTGCCCACTTTTTAATGGCTTGTTAGTTTTTTTGTTGTTGAGATGTATGAGTTCTTTATATGTTTTGGATATTAACTCCTTATCAGATATATGGTTTGTAAATACCCTTTCCCAATTGTTAGCTCATCTCTTCATTTTGTTAATAGTTTCCTTTGCTGTGCAGAAGCTTTTTAGTTTGATGTAGTCCCATTTGTTTATTTTTTCCATTGTTTCCCTTGCCAGTCAGACATGGTACTTGAAAATATGCTGGTTATACAGATGTCAGAGACCATTACTGCCTGTATGTTCTTCTAGGCATTTCATGGTTTCAGGAGTTACATGCAAGTCTTTAATCCATTTTGAGTTACTATTTGTGCATGGTGTAAGGTAATCGTCTACTTTCATTCTGTTGCACGTGGCTGTCCAGTTTTCCCAACACCATTTATTGAAGAGACTTTCCTTTCCCTGTTGTATGTTCTTGGCTCTCTTGTCGAAAATTAGCTGTCCATAGATGTGTGGGTTTATTTCTGGGCTCTCAATTCTGTTCTGTTGATCTGTGTGTCTGTTATTGTGCCAGTACCATGCTATTTGATTACTATAGCTTTGTAGTATATTTTGAAATCAGGGAGTGTGATACCTCCAGCTTTGTTCTTTTTTCTCAGGATTGCTTTGGCTATTTGGGGTGTTTTGTGCTCCATATAAATTTTAGGATTCTTTGTTCTATTTCTGTGAAAAGAATCGTTGGAACTTTGATAGGGATTGCATTGAATCTATAGATTGCTTTATGAAGTATGGACATTTTAACTATGTTAATTCTTCCAACCGAAGAGCACAGAATATCTTTCCATTTCTTTGTGTCTTCTTTAATTTCTTTCAACAATGTTTTATAGTTTTCAGTGTACAGGTCTCTTTCCCCTCTTCGCTTAAGTTTATTCCTAGGTTTTTTATTTTTTTAAATTTCTTTCAACAATGTTTTATAGTTTTCAGTGTATAGGTCTCTTTCCCCTCTTCGCTTAAGTTTATTCCTAGGTTTTTTATTTTTTTTAATTTCTTTCAACAATGTTTTATAGTTTTCAGTGTATAGGTCTCTTTCCCCTCTTCGCTTAAGTTTATTCCTAGGTTTTTTATTTTTTTTGTTGGAATTGTGAATGGGATTGCATTCTTAATTTCTCTTTCTGCTACTTCATTGTTAGTGTATAGAAATGCAATGATTTTTGTATGTTGATTTTGTAACCTGAAACTATCTTTTTACTCTGTTGTTGTATTTGATTTGCTAGTATTTTGTTGAGAATTTTTGCATCGATATTCATCAGTGATATTGCCTTGTCATTTTCTTTTTTTGTGTTGTCCTTGTCTGGTTTTGGCATCAGGGTAAGTTTGGCTTCATAGATTGAGGTAAGAAGCTTCCCCTCCTCTTCAATTTTTTGGAAGAGTTTGAGAAGGATAGGTGTTAAGTCTTCTTTAAATGTTTGGTAGAATTCACCAGAGAAGCCGTCTGGTCCTGGACTTTTATTTTTTGGGAGGTTTTTGATTACTGTTTTGATCTCCTCACTGGTGATTTGTCTATTCAAATTCTCTATTTCTTCTTGATTCAGTTTTGGAAGGTTGTATGATTCTAAGAATTTACTCATTTCTTCTAGATCATCCAATTTATTGGCATATAGCTTTTCATAGCATTCTCTTATAATCTTTTGTATTTCTGAGGTGTCTGTTGTAACTTCTCCTCATTTCATTTCTGATTGTATTTATTTGATCTTTCTCTCTTTTTTTCCTGGTGAGTCTTGCTGAAGGTTTGTCAATTTTGTTTATCTTTTCAAAAAACCAGCTCTTAGTTTTATTGATTTTTTCGTCTTTGTTTCATTTATTTCTGCTCTGATTTTTTATTATTTCCTTCCTTCTACTGATTTTGAGCTTTGCTTATTTTTCTTTTTCCAATTCCTTATGTCCACTGTTAGATTTTTTATTTTGGATTTTTCTTGTTTGTTGAGATAGGCCTGTATTGCTACACATTTCCCTCTTAGAATTGCTTTTGCTGTATCCCATATATTTTGGCATGTTGTATTTTCGTTTTCCTTTGTCTTCAGGTATTTTTTTATTTCTCCTTTGATTTCTTCATTGACCCAATCGTTGTTCAGTAGCATTTTGTTTAATCTCCACATGTTTGTGGTTTTTCCAATTTTCCTCCTGTAGTTGATTTCTAGTTTCATACAGTTGTGGTCAGAAAAGATGCTTGGAATTATTTCAATCTTCTTAAATTTATTGAGGCCTGATTTGTGACCTAATATGTGATCTATCTTGGGGAATGTTCCATGTGCATTTGAAAAGAATGTGTATTCTGCAGTTTTTGGATGGAATGTTCTGTATATATCTACTAAGTTCATCTGGTCTAATGTGTCATTTAAGGCAATGTTATCTTATTGATCTTCTGTTTAGATGATGTATTCATTGGTGCAAGTGGAGTGTTAAAGTCCCCTAATATTGTTGTGTTATTGTTTATTTCTCCTTTTATGTCTTTTGATAATTGCTTTATATATTTAGGTGCTCCTATGTTGGGTGCATAGATATTTACAAGCGTTATAGCCTCTTGTTGGATTGTTCCCTTTATCATTATGTAGTGCCCTTCTTTGTCTCTTGTTGCAGTTTTTGTTGTAAAGTCTATTTTGTCTGGTATAATTATTGCTACCCCAGCTTTCTTTTCATTGCCATTTGCATGGATTACCTTTTTCCATCCCTTCACTTTCAGTTTCTGAGAGTCTTTAGGTCTGAAATGTCTCTCTTGTATGCAGCATACACATGGGTCTTGTTTTTTATCCAATCGACCACCCTATGCCTTTTGATTGGAGCACTTAGTCCATTGACATTTAAAGTAGCTATTGATAAGAATGTACTTACTAACATTTTGTTACTTTTTTTCTGGGTATTTTAGTTATTCTTCTCTGTTCCTTTCTCCTTCTCTTGCTCTCTTCCCTTATGGTTTGATGGTTTTCTTTAGTATTATGTTTGGGTTCCTGTATCTTAATTTTTTTATCTATTTATTATAGGTTTCTCGTTTGTGATTACTGTGAGGTTCATATATAATAACCTACATGTATAGCAATCTATATTAAGTTGATGGTTTCTTTAGTTTGACCTCTTGCTAAAAGATCTACTCTTTTACTCCCCTCCTCCCATATTTTATGTTTTTGATATCATATCCAACCTCTTTTTCTGTGCATGTGTATCCATTACCCTCTCATCATGGAAATAGGTAATTTTAGTACTTTTGTCAGTTGACCTTCATGTTAGCTTCATAGGTGATTGAATCTGCTACCTTTGCGGTATATTTGCCTTTACCAGTTATTTTACTGGTTTGGTTTATATATATATAATTTTCTTATTCCTATTTGTGGTCTTCTCTTTTTCACTTAGGTCCCTTTAGCATTTCTTGTAAGACTGGATTCTTGGTGATAAACTCCTTTAGTTTTTGCTTGTCTGGGAAACTCTTTATCTCTCCTTTCATTCTGAATGATAACCTTGCTTGGTAGAGTATTCTTGGCTGTAGGTTTTTTCCTTCCAGCACTTTATAATGTGCTACTCCCTTCCAGCTTGTAAGGTTTCTGCTGAGAAGTCAGTTCTTAGCCTTATGGGGTTTCCTTTATGTGTAACTTGTTGCCTTTCTCTTGTAGCTTTTAGGATTCTTTCTTTATCTTTAATTCTTGACATTTTAATTATTATGTGTCTTGGTGTGGTTCTCTTTTGGTTTATCTTTTTTAGTGCTCTCTGTGCTTCCTGTACCTGGATGTCTGTTTCCTTCCTTAGGTTAGGAAAATTTTCAGCTATTATGCCTTCAAATAGATTCTCTGACCCTTTGTCTCTCTCTTCTCCTTCTTGTACACCTATAATACGAATGTTAGTGTGCCTGATGTTGTCCCGGAGGTCCCTTAGACTGTTCTTGTTCTTTTTAATTCTTTTTTATCTGTTCAGCTTGGATGATTTCTTCTAGTCTTTCATCCAGCTTGCTGATCCATTCTTCTGTATCATCTGCTCTGCTATTGAGTCCCTCTAGTGAATTTTTCATTTCCTGTATTGTATTCTTTATTTGTGATTGGTTCTTTTTTATGTTTTCCAGTTCTTTGTTGAAGTTCTCACTGAGTTCATCCATTCCTCTCCCAAGATCAGTGAGCATACTTATGACTCTTAGTTTGTACTCTTTGTCAGGTAGGTTGTTTATCTCTGTTTCACTTAGTTCTTTTTCTGGGTTTTTGTCCTGTTCCCTTACTTGAAATGTATTCCTTTGCTTCCTCATTTTACCTCTTCCTCCATGCATATATTTATATATTAGGTGGGTCACCTATGTCTCCTGATCTTGGAGAGGTGGCCTTATGTAAGAGATGCCTTATGAGGCCCAGCAGTGTGCCTCCCTCTCGTCACCAGTTCCAAATGTTCCAGGAATGTCCTCTGTGTGGGCTACATGTGTCCTTCTGTTGTGGCAGGATTGCTCTTGCTGCAGGTGCCCCGGGAGGCTATGCTCTCCCTCTGGCCAGCTGGTTGTAATGCTCAGCTGTGTGTGGCTGCTATGGACCCTTCAGTCACATTATTGGGTGTCGGGTGCCCCAACACAGTTGGCTACAAGGTCTAATAACACATTCCTGTTGCAGTTTTTCTTTTAAGTGAGTAGGCTCCGATTGTGGCTGGTTATTAGTCTCAGGGGCCTATAATTCTGTAGGCCTCTGGCCTGCAAGCCTGTTGTCAGCTCTTTCAGGATTGCAGCTGAGTGGGGCCAGCCCCAGGCATGGGAGCACCAAATTGTTCCAGCCTTTGAAAAGTGGGGCTGATCCCCTATGTGGCTGTTTGAGAAGCACAAGTCTGCTGCAGCTAACAAGCCCTACTGCCCACAGGGCCACACACCCCATCAACACAGTCCTGCCTCTTATGTGTGCCCTGACCCACTGAAGTGTACCCAGTTGCCCCACTATAGAGGCCCCACATACTTCACCAATGCAGGCCCACTCCTCATACATGCCCTTCCCCACAGAGGTGGACCCACTCACCTGGCTGCAGAGTTTCCAGGCACCCTACCTGTGGAGGGCCACAAGTTGCCCAAGGGCTTGCTGTTGGTTAGGGCCAGTCCTTAAGGCAGGCTGCCAGCCCTGGTTGAGCTGCATGAAATCAGTGCTCTGGTGGGTGGAGCAGACCCCTTGGCTAACAGGCCAGAGGAAGAACTCCAATGGCATTGGCCAGCGTCTGTGTCAGCATACCTGTAGTAGGTCACAATAATGGCTGCCACCAATGTCTCAGTCCCTGGAGATGTCTTGCCTCTCACCGAGATGCGTACAGAGGCTATCAAGTGAGTCTCTTTTCACTAAAGGACTGTGCACCTTTCTTTCTGGTGATTTTAGATTGCTTTCCAAAACAGGTGAATTTTTGTGTGGGCCATTTAAGAGCAGGCTTTTTTTCCCCTTTATGTCTGATAGCTTTTCAGGGGGTGTTCCCTGTTGTAGTTAATAGCCAGCAAAGCCAGATATTGTGACCCTTGTTTCAGTTGTGTTGAATCCAGAGGCTGCTTGTTATGGTAAGAATAACTTGGCATAAGAGGTCAGCTCTGTCCTGCTGGTGAGGTGCTAGGGGAAAAGACAAACATATGGCAGTAAAAGGATAAACAGGAAAATTCTGCTTGAAGGTTTCCATTTATAACTGCTTTACTTTTCCCCTTCATTTCCACTCCTCACATGTTTAAGAATTCTCTAGCTCTCCGAGATTTTAGAGCAACATGTCATGTCCATTTTCACATCATATGTTACACATCATAAATAAGTTATGAGAGAACTCTTGCCAGGAAGCAGAAGAAAGAGGCATACACATTGTCTCCCTATTCTAAGCTCTTCTACCATGTAATCAGGATGCTTTCAGAGAAAGTACACTTTATGAACTCAGCTTTAATAGTTTGGGAGAACCTAATAAAGTTGTAGTGTAAAGATGTAAGACATACCACCACACCCCCAAAACAGTCCTTTTCGATTCTTCCCCAATCCTGGATGCTGCCCACCATGGGCTTTCATTGCATATCCCTGTTCTGAGCACACGCTGCCCCCCACCCCAAAGTGTTTGCAGCAATGCCTGTCAGTCATCCTCGTGGCTTCCTGTTTTTATGCCTTCCCAGGGCTGATGTGCCAGCCTAAGGATACTGCTTATGTTTTCCCTGCAGCCTGATGATCTCCTAGGTGGAGGAGGGGCCCAGGGGACAGTTGCTGGGTATGGGTGTACCCAAAGCTCAGCACTCCACCTGGCTGCTTCCAGCTGGGCAGGAATGTGGTGACAGTTGTGTTCTGCACTGGCCTCCCCAGGGGGGGCTCCTGCTGGCAGCCTGGACAGGCCTTGGCAGCAGGCAGCAGCTTGGAGGACACTCAGAAAAGGCCTCGTTGTGTGTCAGGAAGACCTTGACCTCCAGGGTGTGGAGTACTGCCCTGCTGGGACCCCATTTCCTCTTGTCAGAGAGGGTCTATCTGGGGTTCAAGCTACCAGCCTGCCTTTATTCTCTGTGCATCCTGCTTTGCAACTGAGACTGACCTTTCAGAATGTGACATATCCCTATTATGCCTCCTCCCCCAGCATTCGCCATCCCACTTATGTATTGTGACTCCTGGGCTATAGCTGGGTCATACGGAGCCTTTCTGCACTCTCCTTAGAGAGAGGTGCCCTGTGCTCTGGGCAGGAGCAGCCCCAACCAGGGGCTTAAAGCTGTGGAGCAGAGCTGGGCTTACCCCCACACCCCCTCCACCTGGCGGTTGCTCTGCCAGCCTTCCAGCCAGCCTTCCTCAGTGGCCTTGGTGGGGGCAATGAATTGGCTGAGAGATGGACCAGGTTTAAGCTTTCTGAAACTGTCATCTTTTCTCTTCTTAGAAAACATTAGGATAGCCAGTAGCACACCTCCATCTTGATTTAGGGATGGGTATCTTCCCTCCCTTCATACTCTGTTCCCTTCCCCCTCATACTGCCTTCCCTCTTCCGTCTATTCTGAGCCACAGGCACCGACTCTACTTTACAAACTGGCCAGTTGTAATTGACAGATTAATGTTTTTTAAAGATTCTGTTAATAAACAACAGTTCTGATGGCTGAAAGTCTTCACTTATTTTTGTTAAATTATCTCTGGGCTTACTCTCTTGTGCTCTTCCTTTTTCCATCACTTTCTCCTCGGACTATCTTATTAGGTGTATATAAAAATAAGCAGTATATTATAGAATTATTTAATATTATCTATTATTTAAATTCCTATTTTTCCCCAGCCCCCTTTAACAGACAGGTGAGCAGATGTATGGTGGGGTCTTTGTATTGTGTGAATATCAACAGCCTCAGTAATGAGAAGTGGTGATGTAGAGAATGTTCTTTCTTAAAACTGAAGACTTTCTGCTGGGGAAATATCATCAGATACTGTGATTGTCTTGCTTATCCTTCGTTGGTTATTATTATTATTAATATTATTATCAGCAACCATTTACTAAGTGCCTAATATGTGCCGGGCACTTTTATAGATTTTATTTCTCATCCTCGCAATGGTCCTGAAAGATGGATGTTGTTATCCCAGGTTCCTTAACCAGGAAACTGTAAGTTACTCAAGCTCACACGAGTAGCTTGTGGCAGAATCAGAGTTAAGACCCCGTTCTGTTTGATTTCAACGTCTGCATACTTTCTATAACATCAGAGGTTCTTGGTTTTTTCCCACTGAAGTTCCCTGAATGCAGAGGAAATCAATACATAATGCCCGGAGTCTAGACCCTTTGTAGCTAGAAGTAGCCAGCAGCAAGCTCAAAATTTCTTTGAAGTCTCGCGCTTTAATCTTTAAAATTTATGCAAATTTGGCTTTCTACTCCATAATATAAAAGTATAAAAATAATCCTTTAAACTGCATGACAGAGAAGAAAATTTAAGTTCCAGGAAGAGCTCCTGTTAACCCCTCTCACATCTCCTCCTGCCCTGCTGGATGCCACACTGGGGGTCTGCACGCGGGCGTCTCAATGTTGAGAAGGTCAGCATTGCACTGTGGTGCATCTCAGTTAAATTCTTAGTACCAGTTCTGTTGATACACCTTCCAGGTACAGAGTAACCTGTCTCTTGGCCAGTCCAGAATCATAGAAGCCTTCCTAGCAGAGAGGAGAATCCCTGATGCTTCCTAGGCAAATCCCAAATTGGTCTCTGTCGCTTCTTCATGGGAATCTTTGAGTGGCATCTGTCTGGCTGGAAGTTTGGAGATTATTTAATCTTGTGGTTTGTAAACTTTTACTTTTTAGAAGCAAAAGTCATCTTTCAAATGAAATTGCTCTTGGAACCCTAGTTTATAAAACAGATAAAACTGAAGACACTACTTGCCTTAGGGGCTGCAGGCTCTGCTCGCATGGTGCCCTTGCCTGAGGGTCCTCCAGGGCACCCAAGGTTCTGCAGAACGAGGTTTACGAACATTGGATTTAATTCAGAGCGCCCATTTGATGGACGTGGAGACTGAAGCCAGAGAGCTCGGAGGACTTGTATGAGGGGACCCAGCTGATTAGTGACAAAGCTAGGAGGGGATCCAAGGAACGAAGCCTGCCAAATTCTTCTAAGCCCCTTGGAGGCCCTGGTGGTTTTCTTATCCTATGAACAGCAGATTTCCTAAGTGCCCTCGGAGCCCCCGGAGGGCTAGGGAGCGGGGATGCTGAGGATCGCTCCAGCCAGGTCCTTCATGGTGTGGAGCAGTGTCTGCAGCAGTGACAGACCTGGCTGTTTCCCGACTGCCTGTGGAGATTTAAAAACGATTGAGTGAGGCCATGGAAGCTTTGGAGGGGTCAGAGTGTGTTGGGATCCAGGGAAAGGCTTTGCAGGGGGAGGTCAAGCAGGACCCCAAAGAGAACATCGTCAAGGGACTCAGCCAGGTCACTGTGCACCCCAGCCGCTGGGGTATGGGAGGTGTGTGGGGGTGACATGGAGGGACCACCATAAAATGTGCTGGGTCACCTCTGAAAAACTGCCGACCTCGGTTTTAAGCTAGCCTTGTGCTGACTTTCACGCGGAGCCTTATGAAGCATGGCCTTCATTAGTTCCCTTTGGCTTTATTCTGTTTCTCAGAAAGCTTGAAGTGGCTTTTAAACTTCCATGAAGGTATGAGCTGCTCCACAATCTAGGTTTCCTTACAGTCACCTCTCGTTTTTCGGTTCATCACTTTAGTGCCGGTAAGCCCTATTGCAGGGAGCCTGGTGTCTAAACTCTCTGATTTCCCTCACCTCTGCAGGACTTTATAGTCAAAGGGAATCACTCCCACCTCCACATGGTAAACTAAGAGAGAAGGGTGTCTGCTCATTCCACTGCTGTCATTATCCCTTGCTGCCAGGCGCCACATACACCCTGATGATTGATACTGAAGGCCACTGCAGGCCATCCTTGCCAGTCCAGCCCCTGGGCAGACAGACACAGTGAGTGATCCCATGGGGCCTCAGTGTTGACTCACCCAAGGAAGAAGAGTGAAAACTAAGTCTCTCTCCCACTTAAGCCTCACAAGCCAGGTCTCTCTCCCAGAGGCAGTCTTTGTTCCTTGTGTATACGTCCAGAGATAGTCTGTACATTTACAAATCTTTTTGAACATTTGCATACACACGTTTGTTCTTTGATCCCCACCAAATGATGGCATACTCTACACACAGTGCTGTAGTTGGTTATTTAAAATTTAACAGTATATGTGGAGATCATTCCATACCAGCACACGTAGTGCTGCTTCTTTCTTTTTCATGGCTGTATAATATTCCAACATAACCTGTTTATCAGGAAAGAACTCATCTTCATCTGCTTATCTGAAAGTAACCCAAATGTCACCTACTTGTAGACATTTGGATTACTTGCTGTTTGTTATTGTTGTTGTTTCGTTTGCTATTACAAACATATACACGTTTGCATATGTATTCAGGTAATTCAGGAGGCTCTACTTCTGCCCTCTAAGGGAGGTTCCTTGCTCAATTAAAGGAAATACACATTTTAAAATGTAATAGATACTTCCAAATTTCCTTCCACTGAGGTTGTATCGTATTATACTCCGATAAACAGTGTATGAGAGAACCTGTTTTCCCCACTCTCACCAATAGTCTGTTAGCAAACTTTTTTTTGTGTGTGAGGAAGATTGGCCCTGAGCTAACATCTGTTGCCAATCTTCCTCTTTTTGCTTGAGGAAGATTGTTGCTAAGCTAACATCTGTGCCAATCTTCCTCTATTTTTTGTGGGATGTCACCACAGCATAGCTTGATGAGCAGTGCTAGGTCCATGCCCAGGATCCAAACCTGTGAACCTGAACCGTGGGCCGCCAAAGTGGAGCATGTGAACTTAACCACTATGCCACCGGGCCAGCCCCCAACAAACTTTTGAAACTTTGCCAAATCTGACAAGTAAAAAATGGTATTGCACTATAGTTTTAAGGTGCTTTTCTGTCATGAGTGAGGTCAGCATCTTTTCCTGTGATATATTCTTTTATAGATTGCTTTTTAACTGGTGCTTGGAAGATGAAATGCTGCCCAAAGATCAAGCAGTCTGTAAATAATGTTGGAATCTCAATTTTCTGTTACAGGTTTTATTCCAGTTAGCTGTTTTTATCCTAATTAATATAGCGTGCTCTGCAGGGTGCTACATAAGAAATCAATTTTCCTGCTTTAGTAACTGTTTATTAAAAAATGTTTGAAAAGGTTGACTTTTTATTTATAGGTATAAATACTTGAACCCTGTTTTTGTAGTCTCCACTATAGCAAAAGGTGTTATACTCAAACCAATATTGTCTTATTAAATAAAGTACTTTTCAAATTCAATTCAGCAGGGACATTTATGCAACAGAAATTTGAACGTCGACTGGATATTATGGAGATGTTGTTACATTTCTTAGTTGTGATGGTGGTAGAGTGGTTTTGTGTGAAAAAAAAAAGAAAGAGTCCTTGCCTTTTAGAGATTCCTATCTAAGGTATACAGGTGACAGCATCTTACTGGCAGAAAGCAGCAATGACTGGAAACGACGTCTGACAGAAGGGAGAGAAGAAAGTGCCAAAGCGGGGCAGCATTTCAACATCAAGAAGACCGAAATCATGACTACGGAAGAACTCCACAACTTTGCCATAGACGGTGAAGACTCTGAAATTGCTAAAGGTTTACCTTGGTTCAGTCATCAATTTAAGTGGAGTCTTCAGTCAAGAAATCAAGAGAAGACTGAGACTGGGAACGGCAGCAGTGGAAGATTTAGGAAAGATCGTCAAGTATAAGGAAGCATCATGAGACACCAAGGCCGAGATTACCCACACTCTCGTATGCCCAATTACTATGAACGGGAACGAAAGCTGGAGAGTGAAGAAGGCTGACAGGAAAAAAGTTGGTTCATTTGGAATATGGTACTGGAGGAAAGCTCTGCAGATACCCTGGCCTGCCAGAACGATGAACACGTGGGTCCTAGAGCAGATTAAACCTGAACTATCGCTGGAGCCAAAAATGATAAAACCAGGGCTCTCCTACTTTGGGCACATCGTGAGAAGGCAGGATTCTTTGGAAAAGACAATAACGCTGGGAAAAGTAGACAGCAACAGGAAAAGAGGAAGATGAAATGTGAAATGGATTGACTGCATAAAGGAAGCCATGGGCATCAGTCTACAGGAGCTGAGGAGGGCTGCTGAGGACGGGGCATTGTGGCCGTCACTCATTCAGAGGGTCGCCAGGAGTCAGAGCTGACTTGATGGCACGTAACAGCAACAACTGAAATATTTATGGGTTAAATGATATGATATCTGGAATTTGCTTCAAAATAATTCTGGAAGGGGCAAGTGGATGGGAGTGTAGATGAAATAATGTTGGTCATGAGTTAATAATTATTGAGGCTGGACGTTAGGTATGTGGTATTCTATTTTTATATACGTTTGAAATTTTCCATAAACATTCTAAAATTCAACAGATGAGTAGTAAGTTTATACTGTGTGCAAGCCGTGGTGCCCTATGTTGCAGGAGATAGACACTTCACAAGTGCAAGAGGCCTTGTCTGCTTGTTCTCTGCAGTGAGCTCAGAGCCTAGGACATTGTCTGCACATAGTAGGTGTTCAGTCCATACCCGTCCTGAAATCCAGCCCACGCTTTGCTCCCCAAAGGGCTGCTCTATTTTTTGTTCCCAAAAGCAGGGGCCCTGATGATGTGCTCCGTGAGTGAGCAACAGACCAAGTGCTGTGAAGTTAAGGAAGGCGAAGTCTCATTTATGTAGGGCTCAGGAAGGTGCTTCGAAGAGTCCATGGCCATTGACGTTGAGGTGCCTGAGACAAAGAACATCCGCTGTGTCCAAGCACCATTTCTAAGCAAAGCAAAATGGTTCCTTTTGTTTAACATGGATTGTTGCTTTTAGGAGCCCGGTAGGGAATTGCTAACAGGAAGAGGAATAACTCAAAAGGCTGTGGGGGTCACAAAACCTTTTTAGAACCTAACCCAGTCCCCGTCTGCTCTCTCTGAGCCTGCTTTGTTCAGAGTCCAGCGTGATGTGATGCCCAGAAATGTGCTTAATCCATGCTCTCTCGTGAGGAAGAGAGTAGATGGTGTCATTAGAAAGAAGAGAATCAGAATTGGGAAGTTGTCAAAGGAAATGTCAGGAATTCAGGGAGGAAGATGGGTCCCGTGGGTATGTGTGAGTGATTAGTTAACTCAGAGGCAGAGAAAATCATGATTTTTAATGTTTGCATGCAGGTGTTAGTATAGATGCCTCAGACTGAGAAGAAAAAAGGATTTAAAAAAAAAAAGCTAGTCACATCTTGACTAAAAGAAGGCTCTTTGGAGAAATCGTTAATGTTGCATTACAAACACCATTCAGATCTACCAAATGGGCCAGATGGTTGCTCGAACACTGCGTGCTGCCAGCTGCCCATTGCTACAGATGAAGTCTTTCTGCTGACAGTTGTGTAACCCACAAGCACATTGTAGAGTGTTGATTCTTTTGATGCTGTTTAACATTTATGTGTCACCCTAATTATAAACCATAAATATACATGACATCAGGCAATAAATAAAATTGCCCAGCTTTCATTCTGGGAGTGGAGGAGGTTGTATTTAGCACCTGAGAAGAGAAGATGTCTAATATTCATTCCCATTCTTTGTAAATGTCACCCCTCTTGTTGGATCCTCCAGATTGCTGTATGCTCTCCAAGCCCTTATCCCATCCAAACAGCACAGACTATAGGGGCTAATGTACATCGCTGAGCCCCAGATCTTAAAGCATGCCTGGACCAAAAGTCAGGGGGATACAATTCAGGGGAATCCAAATAGTTCCGAATGAAGCCAAACTCTTTTACTTGACAACATATTAAAAGTTCTTTGCAGGTCACGGAATGGGCAGGTGTACAGTGTAAAAGGAAGTAGGTAAATGGAATCAGCTTCTTTCAAAACACATTTTTCTAGAGATGCATTTCTTTTTGCTCTGAAAGAAAGCTGATTCCGTGCCATTCACCTATTAAGAAGGCGGCACATTTACTTGTATCTGCATCTATGAAAACTGAGTGTCTTTTCCCTCTGTGAAAGCCTGAGCACGTGTCTGCGGGAGTGAGAAGTGGAGCAAGAGGGGGTGGGGGCGTAACAGCCCGTGCAATTTGGTTAATCAGTCACAAACGCATAAATGAACTGGCTGGGACAGAACCCCCCTCCCGGGGCAGGGGCACATTCAGTCTTACCCAGGAAGACCTATTTCGAACATAGCATCTTTATTTTAGACCACAGATCCCAGACAGCACGTTTCATGGCTCTATAAATACGAGACTCCGATGCTTCCTGACACCCAGTGTTTCTGCTTTTTAACGTGTAAATAAATGAATGCTCAAAGTGAGTAAATATCTGTGCACTGAGTTTACAATCTTGTCTTTCAGAAATATCGACAGTACATGGCAGGACTTCTGGCTCCTCCTTATGGTGTTATGGAAACGGGCTCTAACAATGACAGTAAGTGAAAAATGGGAACATTTTGTATCTAAAAATTTGTTGTGTGGTGTGTGTTTTCATGTGACAAAAAAATATGTCCTATGCCAGCTTGACAGCATAAATCTCCAGGCTCTTTTGTGGTTAGACAGACTTGCCAACCAACACTCGAGTTATTTAAAAATATGTATATATCAATACAGTCTTATTTTGTGGTCTTAGCTGATAGCGGGAGCTGTCCTCTGCTGCCACTTGAAACTTCAGCCTACTTGGAATACTTTCTTAACATATCTTCATTTTATAGTGAAATCTTGTGTCGTTTCCTGTACTCTTTGAAAAATGGGGTTCGTGAACCATGTCTTGATCACCTCTAGACACCTGAGGGCCCCACTGCTTGCTTATTTTGGCGCTATTAGTCAAGGAGAGAAGCAGCGTGAGGCATTCTTTGTAAATCATGGCCTCTTCGAATTCCAGGCCTTTTATAAGAGACCAGTCTCTGGCTGTTCATAAAAGAAGGGAAGTTTTTGTCTGTGATTCTCTTTTCTAGTGGGTGGGTGCCTGCTAGACTCAAAGGAGTCCTGGGTCCTGAGTCTGCTTATCTGTCTGTGGGTGTCGGGAGCAGCTGTTTAGCCCTCACTACCGTCCCTAGGAGGCGCACCTTGTAGCTCTGAGTCCCGTTTTTGGCTCTTGTATGTGTATGTATGACAAGGTTCCAAGGACTGTGTTTTTGAAGCTGGAGCACTTCGACAACTAGACACAGTGATGGATCGAGCAGCACTTCCACTCCAGACATCTGCAGTCAATGGGTCACCCTGCAAATCCTCTTCCTAGCTCCTTGAATTCCACTCTCCCAGATTTGTCACTCTCTACAGGTGACCCTCTGCCATGCTTGTCCAAGATCTTAGATCTTAGGTGAGCTTCCTCACCTTCCTTCGCTCCTGTTCACAATTTCTTTGCAGCCTCTGCTCACACTCTCTCTCTCTCTCTCTCTCTCTCTCTCTCTCTCTCTCTCCCTCCCTTCCTCTCCTCTCTCTCTCTCTCTCTCTCTCTCTCTCTCTGTTTCTCTTCTGTCCTGGAGGGAGGGAAGGAAGGCAGGTCTTTCTTTCCTATCCTTTCCTTCCCTGTTCTTGATTTCTCTCCTCTGGCTGATCTAGGGATGACTGGCTCATGAAGAGTACCTGAGCTGAAATTCTAGCTGTGCTGACTCCTAGCTGTGACTTTTGGCAAGGCCCTTAGTCTCTCTGTGACTCGGTTTCCTCACAGGATTGTTGCGCTGCTTGAATGAAGCAAAACATGTCATGTGTTTAGAAGGGTGCCAGGCATATAATAAGCACTCAAATGATGTCAGCTATTATTTCCTCACCACCCGTCACCCTTTAACCCCTCAGCATCTGCTTCTGCCCCGTACCTCTTGACTTGAACCATCTATAGTCTCCAGTGATCAACCAATAACCAGACTCAGTCGTTCCGCATTCTCTCTGACTTTGAATAAGACTGTCCATGTTCAGACTCCATTCTCCCATGGTTCCTGGGCTCTGCTGCATTACCCTGGTTTTCTCCTATCTCTCTGGCCACTTGTGTTCTTGTCTCTTTCACAGGTACTTCTTCCTCTCACCCAAAAGTTCGGATATTACCCAAGAGTCCAGCCTTGGCTGTTTTCCTCTCTACTTTCCCCTCAACCATTTCATCCTTTCTTGCCATTGATACACCTACTCTCTGAACCAATAGTTCTGTTTGATTCCTCCAAAGGGCAGCCTAGCTTTCCAAATGTCTTCTGGTTCTCTTTCCACCTGGATGTCCCGCTGGCGTCTGAAGTTCAAAATGTCAGTGACGGAACACATCCTGATTGTCCCCAAACCGGCCCCTCCTCCTGAAAGTGCCTTTCTGTTGATAACTCCACTGTTCTTCTCCCTACCGGGCCCTAAACCTCAACCATTTTGGAGTCCTCCTTTCTCTCACCTCCACCTGCCCAGGTGAATCACTTGTCCATCCCTTCCTCCTTCCTTCATGGTGTTCGTATTCTTTCCTGTCTGTTTCCTCTGCAGCCACCTGGCTGAGGGCCTCAACATTCTTGACCTGAGGGCAAAAATAGCTCAACTGGCTCTGAACCTTCAGTACCCCACCCTTGGTCTACCCTACACCTGACTTACACGGAACCATTTTTAATCTACTTTTTACTTGTGAAAAATTTCAAACATACAGAATGATATGGTTAATACCCACTGTTTTCATCACTTCAATTTAATTAATATTAAAATTTTACTACTTAAATATGACTTTATTATTAATAACAATATGTATTTTAATATTAATATTTTGCCATATTTCCTCCTTCTAATCATGTATGCATATTTCACCCCAAATACTTAAGCAGATATTTTGAAAATACAGACTTTCCCATGCAAAACAACACCACCATTATCACACCTAATAACTGGTAGGATTTTCCTTAATAACATCCACTACTCAGTCCATATTCAGATTTCCCCAACTGAATGTCTTTGTACCTGATTGCTTAAACTGAACTTCAATCAAGGACCATGCTGTTGCATCTGGTTTTTATGTCTTAAATGTTTTTTAATTTTGAACAGTACCTTCCCTCTTTTTTCCTGATCATATCACTCTGTTGCTCAAAACACTTTTTAATGATTGTCCATTGCCTGCCATGGAAGGTGAAATTCCAAGATTGCTAATGCCTTAACCCAACTTTCAAGTTCCTGGATGGCCCCAAATCACCTTTTCAGTATTATTTCTCTGCAGATACCCTAATTTCCAGCCATTTCGGTATAGTGATTTGTGCAACTATGTATTTTTCTTATTAAACCTTCTAGAAAAGTAAGCTCCTGTTACATCCCTGTATCTCCTCATTTAATCAACTCCAGTCCATTCAAATGGTTGTTGAATAAATGGATGACTCGATGGATGGATGGACGGATAGATGGATGGACGGATGGATGGATGGATGGATGGATAGATGGATGGATGAATGGGTAGATAAATGGATGGATAGATGGGAGGATGGATGAATGAATGGATGGATAGATGGATGGATGGATGAATGGATGAATGGATAGATAAATGGATGGATGGATGGATGGATGGATGAATGGATGGATTCAAGACGAGTTTCAGAGTGCTGACATTATCCACCCTTACTCTTTCTGACAGACCTGGGAAGTGATGGAAAACATGCCCATTAATACTCTCTGTTTGAGGTGGCAACCCTCTCTATCCCCCTACTTCCTGCCGGAGCTTTCATATCCTGGTGCTTGCTATCCCAATTTGGAGGTCGAAGTTTAATTAGGGAATGTTTCCAAATAGTCTCTTCCATTCTTACTCCTCCTGTGTACTATATTGCTGCCTATTAGGATGGGCACTCAGTGCTTTTAATGCCAATATTGTAGATCTGTGTAGTCCTTATTAAACACAGGATGTTCTGTTTATTCAGAATTTGGACGCATATATTTTTACATTGCAAACCACCTCACACTGCCCCAGTGGTTCAAAGCTGGGTGCAAGCTACACATAAAAACCACTTGTGCTTCTGTCTCCTCAATATAAGATCACTTGTGCCCCCTATACTGGGGGCGTTAAACTCCGCTGGGGCTGTGGACCTCCCAGTATGGCTTATTACCATGTCAGTCAGAGTAGCAGCCCCAAAGGAGATGCAAAGGACTGGGGCCTGCCTGTAGTAGATGCTCATGAAATGTTTGTAAATGGATGAACAAGTGAGTGAATGGATGAATGAGTAACTTTTTCACTAAGAAAACGGGGATACCCCTGGAAATAGCCATTGCCACGCTCAGACCCGACTTGGAGGCAGCAGGAGTTTGCTTTGCCCCAAATGGAAGTTGTGTTCTGGTGAGTTTTCTGTGCAACTTGCACGTGGAGAAGTGCAAGGTGATTTGAAAAGGTAAAAATACAGTATGTGCAACTTAAGAGTTGATGTGTGTGTCCAAATTCTGAGGGTTCTGGTCTCCAAGACAGAGGAGTTGGTTGCTCATGTGATGTAAATGAACTAGGGATGAATTTGTACCTCTGGGAAAGTAAAGAATATGGTAGAAAAGCAAAACAAGTGTGATATTTTGTTGCCTGGCACACAGCCCTGCTCCTGATTTGTTGCTTTATTTGAGTTAGAGATTTTGATAGATGCTGCTATTTTTCTAAGTAGCATTATGTAAGTTTTCATGGGAACACAAATTGAAAACACCAAAATTTCACTTGGTTTGATTCAGTGAAGGATTTCAGTTCCATTTTGCAGGTTGATCTTACAATTCATGATCTCTCTCTCTTTTTCCTCTTCTAGGGATTCCTGACAAGGAGAATGTGAGTAGCTCCTCTTTCTGCCTCGCTCCTAAAAACTGTCATAAGGTAAAAAATAATCATGGTAATCTATCAGCAAAGAAATTTCTTTATCCACGTTCAGCAGAGCAATAAATATTTTTCTAATCTTATTCTGGCATCTTCGGTGAGTCACTTTGAAATATAAAGGGGAGAAGGTTGATTGCTGTGACATCGTTGTCACATGTCCTTGATATTAACTGGGCTGAGGAAAGATTATTCCAGGGGCAAACAGTACATTGCTAAGTTTTCTTTTTCCCATGATGTATACATGGCAGTAGAATAAATCATTTGTTTAACAGCATATAGAAAATTAGTTGTTTTTCCTTAGTAGGAATACAAAATATGAAATTCAAGGTCAGTTGATGAATTTGCTGAATTGTATCCAAGTGCATTAAAGTCAATATTTCTCTTTGGAAGCCAAAAATAGTTAATTGGCATGATTGTTTAGGGACAACAGGTAAGGGAATAGAGGGTTTAGGACAAACCTTTCACTAAGAACCAGTGCCCAACGGCATTCTAAGGAGAGTACTGATGTAGTGGCATCATCTTTGCATGCAGCTAATAATAGTGATATTAATTATATTAACTGGAATCCAAATTTAGACGTAACATGGAAGGGTTAATGGTGGAAGCATGTAGTGATTCATGTGAAGCGGTGCCTGGTGGCTCTCAGATGTATCACCCTGTCATTGTGTTCCTTGATTGCTGTACCCAAGTGGCAATGCCACAGAATTGTCACCCGCTCCTTTCCCTGCTTTTGGTCCTGTGTCTGTGGGCAGAGGTATCATCTTAATTAAATTCAGATGACTTCTATATCCCTTCTCAGAGATCTGACTCTATCTTTCTTTAGGTCTTCTTGTTTTTACAATGTTAGTTTTAAAAGGCTAGTTGGGAATTCTGGCCCACTGCCGTACTGCTGCAAATTTGGGTCCAAGACCTAGCCATGTCACTTCAAATGTCACACCCACATTTTACTGGGCTTAGTTCAGCAAAGGATTTCAGTTCCTAGCTGTGGGGCCTCGCACAAGCTACCTGACTTCTCTAAACATCCTTGCCTCATCTTTAAAATGTGAATGTTACTTGTGACTACCTTAAAAGGCCATTGTGAATATTGAATGAGATAATCTAGGGAAAGTATAGTACAGTAGAGCTCAGTAAATGTTAGGACTATTATTCTAATTATTATTTTCTCAAGCCTTGTATCATTTTCTAGCTTTTTTTCTCCCTCTGAAAAATGTCCTACCCTTTATAAAGTAAGCACCCTGTTGCCTTTTGTCACTCTCTTTAAAATACCTTTCCTCACTGAACCTTTTCATTGACCTTTTGCTATTAAAAAAATATCTTTGTGTGTTAAGTAAAGCTGTAGATAATCAGGTTCATGGAGAGTCAAAAAAGTAACAGCTTTTAGTATCTAAAGTGACAAACTGATCTTGTCACCATTTTGGACACGGATGTCCCAAAGCACACTACAACAAATAGTACACAGATCATTAGCCAAACACAGATGATAAAAGGGCCTGATGCTTCCTCATCAAGGGACTGTGAGCGATGTGGAGAGCACACACAGAATGGCCAAGCCCTAGGAGGTCTAAAATATTCTAAGCTTCAAAGGAAGCTCTGTCTTTCTTAGGCCCCCAGTGACCTTTAGGTTGGACCTCCCTGCAGTGGGACGACAGACACAACGTTCTAAGCCGAGAGCCTACCAGCTGTCACCATGTGGCTCACTTCATGACAAAATAGCAATTTGAAGTTTGCAGAAAGTCAGCTACAGTGAGCTGTTATCAGCCTGTTGCAGTGAAAGATTTAGGGCATTGGCCAGGCTGTCTCCCCAATATTAGTCATAGTGTATGCTTGTTTGTGTTTATTTCAGCCATTCTTTGTCAAATTCTCTAGCAAACAGAAAAGCACACTTTTTCTCTATCAGTAAATAGAGTGGATGTCATGTCACCACGTGCTGTTAGGAAAGCGCTCCCAGGCCATCAGTCAGAGTAAAGCAAATGAGATGAAAGATATTCATGATTAGAGGTGAAGCTCTAGGAAGATAAAAAGAAGCCTAAGACCCTTAAAGTGGTGTTAATTGAAATTTTTCCTTTACAAGAGACAAGTTGTTTATGATGCTTTCCTTTGTCCTTTACCTTCTTTAACTACATGCTGGGCAATATTACATTCCCTGTATGTTTTAAATAGCAATGGTATGCCTGTGGACTGAAACAAAAGCACTTCGACTATTGTTTCAGTGTCCAAACAGATTCTTGGTGGAAAGAATATTTTCTCTTTCCATTCCTACTCGTGATATTGTGAATCGCCATGTTTAACTTTTAATCAAATATGCAGACGTCAGTAAGTGGTGTTTTTAGCTGCCTCACCACTTACATTTTATTTCTAGACCAAGCTTTACCTTTCCTTTCATAAATTGCACTTTCATAGAAACAAGTGGGCTGGCAGTTAACCTGCTGGATTATTTGTTCTACTACTAAGTGTAATTGATAGGGACATCCTTTAACTTTTGGTGACACAGGATACTGGAACCCATAAAATAATTGATTAAAATATTAGAAAAATGACATGGAGCCAATAAAGCAAGTCGACTGTTTTGGTAGGGTTGTGATTGTTGGGGGCTATTGGTTTATAAAGAAATTCTTCTCTGATCTATTTAATTTGTATTTTTTCCATCTTCTGTATATGCAGTATCTGACTGACCATGTTTAACGCAGAAGCTAAAAAATCACATTTACAAGAAAGCTTTAGAGTTGAATCTTACAGTTGCCCTTTGAAGAAATGAGATGGTCTATAATTTTTTGCTACTTATGTAGATTTTGTTACTTACTGTGCTCCATCCCTTTGAGAGGCAACTGCTATAGGGTTTTATAGTTTTACAAGTTTCTACTTTTCTTCCTCAGTGTTGAAAGAGCCAGAAAATAGACTCAGGAAGATATTACAAAATAATCCCATTTTCTGATTTACAAACATATGTTTCTAAAAGGATCATTTGGGGTCCCCATTTTTTAGGCAGTTACAGTATTGAGAATATGTTGTATTGATAGTGTGATTAGCATGCTTCTTGGTGAATATGGAAGACTACTTTCCCATTATAAAATGCCATCAATTCAGAGCTCAAAGATTTCCCAAACACTAGAAGAACTGATCCTGGTGATTAATAACAAGCGAACTTGTGGGTCTTATAAAACTATTTGGTAGAGCTCATTTTAAGAAGATTACATAAAATAGGAGTTTCTCAAACTTTTAAAAATCATGAGTCACTTATATAAAGAATAATCTTTAGAAATTATTATAAAGGCAAAAGGCTTGAAATGGCAAGTGGTGAAGAAATAATTTACACAGTTCATGAAATTCTCTTTAAGGAGAAGGCAACAGAATAATAGTAAGCAAGTAACTATTAGGATCAAAAGGTTAGGAATTTTAGGACGTTTTAGGGAATATAATAACTTATCTCTACTGTTGCTCTTTTTCAAAGTTAGAGAAAACAACTTAGAATATTTTCCACCAGTTAAATGATGACATCTTATTTTACCGTTATGGATTGACTATGATTCTAGGTCAGAGGAAGAAAAAAGAAATTGTGTATCCTGACACAAACTTAAAATATAAGAAACTCAACCCCATGAAACCGTGTAAAACCTTTCAACTCTAGCTTTTAGAACACCTACTGAATTCAAACCAGCAGTTTTCTGTGGCGCAGTTTTTAAAATCTTGCTTTAAAACATGACTGATATGCATCGGGAACTTATCAAGACATCTTGGCCAGAGTTCACAGGTTTCCCCGGCAGCCAGTTCCTCTGTTCTAGGGAGAGAAATGGTGTAACTAGCGCTGTCCCTACCCTCAAACAACGTATGGAACTGGTGAGGGTGCCAAGCTCTGTGCAGGAGAGCAAACCAACAAAACGCTAAAGACAGAAAATCTGGGGCCTACTCATTTTGATTTTGAAGGACAAATTGTTTATCGCCCAAGGGAAGATTAGATTTCGCAGTGTTGCTTGCCCCATCGGTGCGCTGTGTGGTGTGTAAACACTCGTTTCTTTTGCTGGCCTATTAGAAGGTTGAGCTCCATGAGCCAAGGCTTACTCTGCCCCACCTCCTGGAAAACACCAGGGACTTTGTATCGTAGCTGCCAAGGACGACTTCAGCTCTCAGGACTCTCAAGAAATGTTTGTTTTTGTGTTTGTGAGTTACGCATTTTATGGGGTCGAAGACCCTTGTTGAATTTCTTTCTGCTTTGTATTCCATCTGTTCCTCTACTCTGTTATAAAAGCTGACTGTGCCGTCTCTCTCTAGCTTCTGCAGTGGTATATTGATTGAATTTTTAAGATGATGTGTAGTTGTCCTTCATCTAAACAGTAAATAATAAATGCAGGTAAGAGTCTAAAAAGTTGATCCATCTGTTGGCAATAAGGCCACGAGTTTGTTGCCTCTGAATGTTCTCAGCAGTGTTCACAGGACCTGCTTGCCATGAGTTTGCTTGGTGAAAGGGCACATATTGGGGTGTATTTGGGTGGCGGTTCATTAATATATGTTAGAATTATTTTTATAATAACTATGAATTACATTTGCTGATGGTTTCAGTGTTCTGATTTTGGTTTCTCTATATTTTAAAATTTTCTTTTACGGAATTGAACTTTTTAATTTTGCTGCCGTGCTGATGGTTTTCTAGGCTTGCCACTGAGTTGTACCATCTAACCCTGCTTTGAATTTGTTCTCTCAATCTCTCCTGTAATCAGAATTTGACTTGGGCAAGATATCACAGAGAACCTGGGTAGTGTTAAATGGCTAAAAATAATAATAATGAAAGAAACCAGATTCCACAATCTCTCCAGCCAACAGCTTCTCCTTGGTCTCACTTTAAAAAAATGGCACAGCCTTGAGGTGAGGGTGCTCCTTATCCGCTCTGCTGCTGAGAATTAGTTCCTCAATTAGCAGGGGCAAGGAACATAAAGTCATGTTGATAATAAGGTACCGTACTATACTCTAATGCTGGTTCCAAAGCTGTATTGCTGTCTTCAGAAATATTTTTTCCTCTGCTGCAGGCAGTTCTGTTCATCACCAGCAACTCTGGGCTGCTAGCACGTTATCTCAACTGACTATGAGGCTAAAATATACAGTGTCATCTATGGGTCATGTCCAGTCACGTGCCACATAATGACATTTCAGTCAAACACAGATTGCATAGATACTGGTGGAGCCATAGGATGAGTACCATATAGCCTAGGTGTGTAGGAGGCTGTACCATCTAGGTTTGTGTAAGTACACTCTATGATGTTCACACAACGATGGAATCGCCTAACGACGTATTTTCTAGAATGTATCCCCGTTGTTAAGCAATGCATGACTGTATTTGAATTTTTATTGTTCTTGTTTTGAGAAATTGAAACCAAATTATTTGCAAAATATGTCTTATGTTTAGGAGAGAAAATTGTGGTGTTCTCAGATTGGGTAAATTAATCTAGTGATTACATGTCATTTAGAATTTGGGTTCTTTTCTAATAAGAATTCTGTGTCAGACAGGCTTCCCTGAGTCCATAGGTAGTAAAACATTCTGTAGTCATTCTCTTTGTCTATAGGTACAATTACATTGAATATGGATAGATAGATAGATGCCCATATACACACACATACACATACATACATATATAGACGCAAACATATGCCTGGATAGATAAATATATATTTAACTGTTTTCATTCTTTAAAATTTCCAGAAAAGGAAATTGTAAAATCACCTTTAGTAATATGTGTTCAGAATTCTTATTGCCAGTTTTTATAAATGTTTAAATTCTCTTCACTCAACTTAGTTTTTTTTTTCTATTTTCCTTCAGTCAAAGAATGATTCAGAAATACCCATAGAGTATGCCATCTATTTGCTTGAAAACCTTTAATTTAATGCATATATATTGATTGATCTCAGGCCTCATGTGGGGCTACGAAAATAAAAAAAGCATGGTTGCTTCAGGGAGATGTGGTCCCAGGATGGAGGCAGACATGTGAACACGTATGTACCATGAAGTATCCTGGGCACAAGTGATCAGGAGAGCGTAGTGTGAGGACATGGGCTTAGGAGCTCGTCAGACTTGAGTTAAGGGCCAGCTCTGCCACTTACTAACCATGTGAAGATGGACAATTGGTTAGCCTGCTTAGTCCTCTGTTTCTTTATCTGCAGAGTGGGAATGATGGTCGTGTCTTACCCCAGGGGGCTTCCAGGAGGATTAATGAGATGGCGCCTGCCAGGTAGTTCCCCGTGCTGGCACCCAGTACGCACTATCAGGAGACTGTGAGGGCACGGTGCAGTTCTCCTTGGGGAGAAGTGGGGTCTCAGGGCAGGCCTCAGAGGAGGAAGTGCCTGCGTGCACTCTTGATGGAAAGGACTGTCACCCAGGTGGAAGGGAAAGGAGATTCCAGGCCGGGAGCACTGCATGCACGAAGCAACAGAGCACCAGAGCCTTCTCTTTTGAGGCTAATTTCACCAGATCTAAAATAAAAAACTTTTATTTTCAGCATTCCACTATCTGGGATTCCTTTCAGAGTTATCAAAATCTAGCTTCCAAGCTTCAGGCATTTCAGGGTCCCAACAAAACACCATTTTTTATTTTCCCTAAAGCCTGATCTATTTTGAATGTTGATGAGGAATTAGCTTGAGTTTCTCCCTATTTGTGCCTCCCAATATTGTGCTTTCTTTTTAAAAATGACAGATCTAGATTGCTGATGCCTTTGAACCAATCGTTCTCTCTGATCTCCAGCTCCTTTTCTGCTGTCATTGCCCAGCCAGTGCTCCCTCATCTCTGTTCTTCTCCTTTGTTTTTTTTTTTCCCTCTTCTCTTAAATGAATCACTCTGCAAAACTTTCTATCGAATTTTGACCTTTTTCCTTTTCCGTTTGTCAAGGTCATTTTAAATTTTCTTCCAGTCCTGAGTGGCAGCCACCCTCACCCAATTAAGCGTCAGTGTCAAATTTAGTAGGAATGCTTTTGATTCCATATTCAAGATATTAATAAACATGTTAAATCTAGTAGCATTCAGCGGAGGCCCTAACCTTGTGGGATTTCATTTGTTTGTGCTAATATTTGCATACATGATAAATTGACGCCATCTGGACATGAAAAGGAAACTTAGGAAAACATACCATGAAAGTACTGGGTAAAACAGTGCTAAGTCATTAAATTCACTTCTGTCATGCTTTCACTTACTTGTAATTTGAAAGAAAAGGAAGACGATCGTTTTCTTTTCTTTCTCAGAAGACATTAGTATGACTGAATTCAATACTCATTCATTGTTATAGTCAATGTCCCCAGAAGTGCGTCAGTTTCTCCCTGACGCTTAATAGCCAGTGACACTGAACAAGTCGCTTAGCTCCACAAGCTTCAGTTTCCTCCTCCATAAAATGGTGATCCCTGACGTACTACAACTAAAGGATGGTTGGGAGATCAAATAAGATAAAGCATGTGGAAAATTCCAAAACTTGATACTGCTTTCAAATTTAAATATTATATTAAGCTTCCCTGGAGCTTAATTCTAAATAAGATCACCCTCTTGTCTGTAGCCTCCTCAGCTACAGGACATTTTTCTGGCCTAGGGGGATCCCTGAGGTTGGCCCCTGGGTTCTGGTTTATGTGGAGATTGGGTCTGGGAAGCCTTATAGAGGTCCTCTTGCATCCTGTTAGGACTCAGTCCAGTTCTCAGTTCTGGGAAGACCTCAGGATGCCAAAAGGAAAGTCATTCATCTTCATGTCCATGTAATTTGGCTCAGCCAGGAGAATGAAAAATTCCCCAGTCACACCAAGTGCTCACTCGGTGCTGTAATTTGATAGCTTGATCCCAAACAAAGTGAGGAAACCACACCCAAAGTTAACTGCAAAGATGGACCAGGAAGTAAGAGTAGGACCATGAAGATAAGCTGGACAAGGCGCCTGGCTTGTTTGGGACCCAGAAGAGAATCATGGATGTTATCACAGCCGTCCACCCTGGATCTTCTACTTTTAGGGTATGTGAGATTTTTTAGCATTATGTTTACCCAATTCTCCTCTTAAAAGTGTCAAAGCATTGCAGTGTACAGCTGCCTAGTAAAGGAATTTGTAATATAAATGCAAAAATGGTTCTGTCATTCAACAAGATATACTTTTAAGTGACTGAAATAGATAATGATCTCTCCCGCCCTGTCCCCCACTTCTCCAATTTTTTATTTTGTGTGTGTTTTCTTCTTTTTTCTCTTTGCTATCTGGTGCATTCAGAAAAACACTTGGGCTCCCTCTGGTGGCCATTCCGGTGTTTCTGCGTGTCTGATGTTAAAGCTGAAATTTTAGTTACATGGCACAAAACGTTTGGATGAAAGTGAAATATTAATAGTAAATGTTATTTTATTTGTAATATGCCTGTACTTGGGGACATCCAAATTAGCCAAACTAGCCAACTCATGCATTCACATGTCTTCCAATCTAATAATTCATTGATATTTGCCTTTCCTAAGTGACGGGGTATCTGATCTGCAAGTCCATAAAAAGATATTTAGTTCGAGTCCTCTAGGTCAAACAGACTTCCCCAGACACGAGTCTATTAATTAGTAAGTTTTTATAGAATGCTTCCTGTGTATTAAACCAGAGGTAGGCATTGTGGGAAACAATTTGTTACCATTTAAAAAATATCTGAACAAGCTTTTCTGTAACAGCTGCACTGTTATATTATCTCTTTTTCTCCTTTGGATCATATTCCCATTCTATATCCTCCATTGAATTTTATCCTATCGTAGTGACTTTTTTTCCAGGCCTGATTACTTTTTAATTGTGTCAATGTATTAGTCAACATATAGATTCAGCTACAGTAACAAAGACCCAAGTATAACAGTGTTTTCAAGAAAATAGAAGATGATTTTCCTTCATGTTAACTGTCCAAATGTGAGCTCTTGGGTTAATATGGAACTTCCATGTTGTAATTTATTTTTATGATTGAAATTCTCTTATTAATCACTTTCTTATATTTGCATATATCAAAAATAAATATATAAATTTAAATCTTAGTGTTTAAAAATTTCTTGTGAGTATAAGTATCTATTAAAATTCTTCTTCTAGAGTGAGTTATGACAGTGAGTTGTATACAGTTGTCAAAACAAAAATAAATATTTTATAGATTTTCACAAATGATTATTAAATATTAAAGTAAATTTTTATTGGAAGTGCATCATTGAGTGAGTTCGGTGCTTTTTAAAAATGAATTCGTTATCTAGATGCAACAAGAGTTTAAAATCAATTCTTTTCCTTTTTTTGGTTATTGTATATGTAAGTGCTGGGAAAGCTCATTCATATAGCTGAGCAGGTGGGAATGGAAATAATTTTAAATGGCAATGTCGCTAAATTCTTTGACTCCTATGCCGATAGGGTAGCATCTCACGGAGAGATAAAGAAGACGGTATAGTTGCAGTCGAGGTGGTGGGAAGTGTTGCATTCTGGATGGATTTTGAACATAGAGGTCATAGGATTTCCTGTGGATAACTATAGGATGAGAAAGAGTCTTTAGGGTTTTTACCTGACCATGTGGAAGGACGCAGTTACCAACAAATAAGGACGGAAGGCTGAGGATAAAGTGAGTTTGGAGACCTAGTTTGAAGGTCACTGTGCTAGTGAGTATCCAGGAATGAAGTGTGATTGGATTTTTGTACCTCTCCAGTCCATTGTTAATGATAATAAACAGTAGAGAGTAGTAATAGATTGGATGTTGGGTATTTATACTGAGTAGTGTGCACCTGAGGCATGAATAAAATTAGAATGTGTCTGAAAGAAATAAAAATGAGACAAGAATTAGCAAGAGTTTGATTAGATTTGTCTTCCCTCCTCCGTTTATTTTGTAGATTTTAAGAGAATTTATGTTTGTGAGTAAACTCTGTATATAACTGCAAGTATCACCTTTTGAATTAATAAAAACTTGATTTATAGAATATTTCAAGCACAAATAGTAAATGAATCAAACTAACAAAGTGCTGCTTAATAGACATCCTCAGGGACCTAATTTAATGAATAGGTAGAGGGATATTATTTGTAACTTAGCCCACAAATTATTTTTGTATGAATCAGTGATTTTAAATGGCTATGGCCTGCATGAAACAATTTGTTTTCTTAATTAGTTTAATCATTCTCTTTATAGTTTCCTATACTACTAAATGGATTAACAAACCCCTTATTCTTAAATAAATTAATTTTCACATCCTAGCTACAAATTTCCAATTAATAAAGTTTGAAGAAGTAAAGGAAGAAAAATGATCATATTTTGTTTAATTCTTTTTAAATCAACTAACATTAAGTGCCTACTGTGTGTCATGCAGGCAGTTGGCTCTGGAGATACAAAGTTCAATCAAACTAATTCTTGACTTCAAAGAGCAAACAGCCTAATAGCCTAAACAGCCTAGGAGAGAGCTGGGTAAACAGATAATTGTATCAGAGTGTGAAACTGAGAGAGATAGGAGTTAAATGCCAAAATACCTCACACATTACAAGAGCAACGGCATTTGAACCCAAAGGATTTCTGAGAAAGGAATGTTTCATTATTCACACCCCCCTAAACATTGTCCCTCTTCTCAAGAATGCAGAGTCACGAAGTTACTGTGTAACTCAGGACTATGTAAGTTACAGGCGGCAGAAACCCACATCAAACCACCATAGAAGAAAACGGGAGAGGAAGTTGAGAACTCACATCCCCAGTCCACAGGAAGAGCCAGTGTGGAGCTGGCCTTCAGCTAATAGAAGCCAAGGGCTCTACTTCTCCCCAAGCCTGGAAACATGGCGGCCAACAGTCCCTGGTTCTTCCCCAGCAGCTACAGCTAGAAAACCCGTGGGAAGGACACTGACTGATCTAGCGTGTGTCATGAGGCCCTTCCACCCCAACTCTGGCCAGTGTGGGTGAGATACCACTGTGGGCTCAGCTCTGAAGATGGGGAGAAAGTCTGTGCCCAGGAGAAGAGGGAACAGGAAATACCAGCTGTTTACAACTCCTCTGCCGTGAGGTGCTTTCAGCTGACTGCTAAAAAAATCAGTCCCTGTACTCTTGTTGTACTCAGATAACATCATAACGCAATCAATACCTCATTTGGGGTTAGCCTTCATCCCTTGTTTATGAAGAAATAGGACAGAAGCACTTATGAGAATAATGTTGACATCACATTTTGCAATAGCTTTGATTGCTGTAAGCATTGTGCTTTAGAAATTCCATGCGTTCCATTCAGTCAGAATCATAATTTCTTTTTCACTGTCTTCTTAACATGTATGATGTGGAAATTAACAGGATTTTATCTTGTTAAGTCTTTTGAGCTACTTCGATGTGGGTTCTGAACCAGTAGATGACATAAACAATCCTATTTGTCCTAGAATATTACAGGAATTCTTTTTTAAAAGTCTATTTGATTCTAAGTCTTTAAACTCTATGAGCCAAATTTACATTCAGATGAGTCATTGAAGTTTATATTGTGTGCCCAAAAGGAAATGTTTATGCCAAGAGTCTAAAACAAAGTCTAGCAAGACAGTAGATTTTTTTAAATATTGGTTATCTTTTACTGATCATAAATGTAATGGTGCTTATGTTGAATATTTGGAAACATAAAAGTATTTTTAAAAATCTCCCATGAATGCCACCACCCAGGGCTCTATGTATTTCTATATTTAACATATAAAAACAAATATACATATAGAAACAAAATTTAGTTCACACTATATATATAGTTTCATAGCCTACTTTTTTCAGTTGTTTTTTTTAAAGGGCTTTTTAAAATTATTTAATGTTATCTCAACCATATTGGAGAATGAATTTCCTCTGTGATAATTCTTTTTCAAACAGCCGCCTCTATCTTGTCAGAGTTCGGTTCGCACCATCCCCTCCCCATCTCTGTAATTATTTTTGGTTGCGTTGCTGTTCTTCCTTCATTTCTGATGTTCTGTTTCCTCCTGCTATCACTTCCCTCCTGTCTGAAGAACTTCCTTTAGACATTCTTGTAGAACAGGTCTCCTGGCTATAAATTCTCCTAAATTTTCCTTCATCTGAGATGTCCTTATTTTACCTTCATTCCTAAAGGATATTTTCACTGGATAGAGAATTACGGGTTGACAGTTTTTATCTTTCAGCATTTTTTCATGGACCAATATTGATACTTCGTCATTGGCTACAGTCCATTGTTTACCCAGATTTCCTTTGTGTTCATGCAGTCTCCTTTTCCTGTTCTGGGATCCTACCTGGCACACCGCTTTACATTTAGCCGGCATGTCTCCTTGGGCTCCTTTTGGCTGTTCTGGTTTCGCAGACTTTCCTTGTTGTTGATGACTTTGACAGATTTGAGGGATACTGGTCAGGTATTTTGGAGAATGTCCCTCAATTGGGATTTTTCTGATTTTTTTTCAAGGTTAGACTCTGATTATGGGTTTTTGGGGGAACGATCACAGAGGTAAAGTACCGTTTTCATCACCTCATGTTAAGAATACATACTATCAGTATGACTTATCCTTGTTGATGTTGACCCTCACTACCTGGTTAAGGTAGTACTGGCCAAGTTTCTCCGCTGTGAAGTCACTCTCCTGCATCCCCCTTTCCATTCTGGACTCTTTGGGAGGAAGTCACTACGCACTGCCCACGCTTCCGTAGGGAGTTATGCCCCACCTCTTGATAACAAACATCTATCTACAGAAATTATTTGGGATTCTTCTGCATGGGAGATTTGCCTCTTCTCCTACATTTGTTTATTTATTTATTCAGTCAGTTATTTTTATCAGTATGGACTCATGGGTATTCATTTTATACCTTGGGTTATAATCCAGTGCTACTGTATTTATTTTCTTGCTCAAATTCTTCCAGCTTTGGACATTCGGCGCTCTTTCAGTTGACTCCTGTGTTTCTTTGACATACTCCCATCATTGTATTTTGTTTTGTGTTTCTGGACACTTCCTTACTTTCTGACCCAACTAGATGCTTGTATATTCCCTGCCCCCGTCTTAGCAACCACCATTTTGCCAAGGATCCTTGGCTCCTTTTATTGAAGAATGATACTAGAAACCAAGATCTAGACGGTAGGTGTGTTTGTTGGTACTGGGACGTCATTGCTTCTAAGCCCTTTTAGCTGAGAGAGCAAGAAAATATATGTGGGTGTACTACTCCATGCATATATACATGTCTATAAATATAGATACAGTATCTGTATCTATATTTAGCAAAGTCTGAGTTCATACTGATTTTTCTAACTTATCTATTACCACATGGATTGTTCTAGCTTTTTCTCCTTGCTTGTCTGTAACTTCCCCCTCCAACAGTGAGAAATTTGACTCACACCATCTGCCATCTATTTATTTAAGTGTCTAATTCAAGTATATATGTATAGTGGTTTAAGACCGATTGCCTGTACCTCCATGTGAAACAAGCTTTATCAAGATAACATAGAATACAGTGTTCTGTACAAGTGTTTTTGCCTTTAGTCTTACATACTCCACTCATTTCCAAAATTATTTGTCAGCATCTTCCCCACCTCCCTTGCCCCACTCCCTTCAGTGAGGTTATTTCATAAATTTGTATTATATCAAATTCTTTTGTCACAGTCTGCGTTCCATCCTGAGATCTCTAACCTCCTGAAGGATTTTTTTTAATCTGCATCTTTTGTTTCACTCCTTGTGCTGTAAAGTGTCTATGGATTTTGACAGAGGCGGTGTCACATATCTGCCTTTGCAGTTTCACTGCCCTAAAAAATTTTCTGTGCTTCACCTGTCGATCCCTCCTCCATATCCAAAGCCTTGGCAACCGCTAATTTGTTTATTCTCTCTATAAGTTCACCTTTTTCAGAATGTCATGTACATGGCATGATACAGTATGTAACCTTTTCAGACTGGCCTCTTTCGCTTAGCAATATATGTTTAAGGTTCAGTGTTCTTGCATGGCTTGATAGTTTATTCCTTTTATCGCTGAATAATATTCCATTGTATAGATGAACCCAGTTTGTTTATTCATTCTCCTATTGAAGGACATCTTGGTTGCTTACATTTCTTGGCAATTATAAATAAAACTGTTATAAACATTCATGGATAGATTTTCCTGTGGACATAAGTTTTCAAATCAGTGGGGCAAATACTTGGGAATACAGTTGCTGGATTGTATGGTAAGACTATGTTTAGCTTTGTAAGAAACTGCCAAGCTTTCCTCCAAAGTAGCCATACATGCATTTTGCATCCCTGCCTGCAAGGAATGTTACTTTGTTTTGCATCTTCACCAGCAGTTGGTATTGTCCGTTTTTTGGATTTTAGCTATTTTAATGTAGTGGTACCTCATTCTTGTTTTGATTTTCATTACCCAACTGACAAATGATGTTGAACATCTTTCCACATGCTATTTGCCATCTGTATATCTTCTTTGTGGAAGCATCTGTTAAGATCTTTTGCCCACTTTTTAATTGGGTTGTTTTCTTATTGTTTTAAGGCATCTTTGTATATTTTGGATACAAATCCTTTATCAGATGTGTGTTTTGTAAATATTTTCTGCTGGTCTGTCGCTTGTATTTCATCTTCTTAACACTGTCCTTCCCAGAATAGAAGTTTTTAATTTCAGTGAAGATCAATATTAATCTTTTCTTTCATGGATCATGCTTTTTGTATTGTACCTAAGAACTCATCACCAAACTAAAGATCATTTAGATTTTCTCCTATGTTTTCTTCTAGAAGTTTTATAATTTTGCTTTTACATTTAGGTCTGTGATCCATTTTGAGGGGTTTTATTGTTGTTTCTGTGAGAGGATATGATCTATGCTTAGGTTTGTTTTTAGCATATGAGCATCCAAGTTTTTGGCATGTGAGCATCTAAGTTTTCCAGCTCCATTTGTTGAAAAGACATTATATTTGTTCCATTGAATTGCCTTTGCTCCTTTGTAAAAGATCAGTTGACTGTATTTATATGGGTCTATTTCTGGGCTCCCTGTTCTGTTCCATTCATCCTTGTGTTTATTCTTCCACCAATAATCCACTGTCTTAATTACTATGGTTTCAAAGTAAGTCTTAAAATTGAGTAGTGTGTCTCCTCCAACTTTGTTCTTCTGTATTGTATTGACTATTCTAAGTCCCTCATCTGCCTCCTGGAAGGAGCCCCATTTGTGTAAAAAGAATGAAACTTTCAGTTCTCAAAAATTTTTTTAGGTTTGAGGGGTAGGACAGTAACATAGGAAGAGTTCAGTCTTTATTTGGAAAAGAGATTTACCTGAAAATGCAGCCCACCATTTCTTTCATTTTCAGCTGCACAAAGCAGGGATGTGTGGCATTGCCAATGCCAGGGACGGGTAGAGACAAGCAAACAAGTAAGCAGTGAGTCCTCTCTTAATGTCGTGGGCGGGTGCCCAGAGCCGGCCTCCATCACCACCACATCAAGTCGTGACTACCTTCCCACACTTAGGCTGTTTCTGTTTCGTGGCTGTAAAACCCAACCCTTCCACAATCTGGAGCCTCCTGAAACGGAAGCAGATGGGAAGGAGATACTCGGTGATTTCTCTGAAAACAGCCTGTTAATCACCAAGTCTTGTGATTAACCCCAGTCTGCCTGAAACCTTAATCAAAGGACTGTGGTAGCTTAGTTATCTGCAGCCAAACATTTCTCCTTTCTCAAAGAGATGTGAAAAATCTGTCCTCAGGGTGAGCTATAATCCCCATCTTACTTCAAAAAATTTATGTCCACAGTTTAAGTTTCTAGTCAATAAAAGAGCACAATAACATTTGATTCCTTCTCATTGTACTTCCAGATGTTTCAGGTATCTCTAAAGCCTTTCAAATTACTTTGAATAAAAAAACTGCGACCCTGAGGCAGAAATGCCAAGTTTCTAAAGTATGCTTAAGCCTCCTTTGGCTTATTATTTCTCCGGTAATAGTAAGGCTTTAAAATATGGGTTTTTCTTCTTATGTACACTCAAGAAAATTAGAAAAATACAGAAAGGGGAAGGAAGAAAAATATGAGTGTAATCAAATTTTTAAAATTTTATATATCACACTACTTATTTCTTTGGCCCTTTTAGGTACACAGTTGGCATATCGAATTGAAACCATCATCTGCACTAGTGCAACTTGATGATTGAAAAAAAAGAAGACTGTATTTAGGGAACCTGGTTTATGAGCCAGATGTGAAATGAAGTTGGTGTCTTGATGTAGTATGCTACTTTTCTGCTTTGTGTTCCTATTTTATATAATATGCCTTTCAGGACTTTGATCAGTTTTGCTTTGATGAGCTTTGTAAAGGCTCAAAAGGTTTCTTGAAAACATTAATAGGTTTTGCTATTCCAGGAATTTGCATAACATAGATCTAATATAGTGCTGCTCTTAGGTTCCTGAGTCCTTAAAGGTTAGCAAAATCGTTTCTGTGTTCTTCTGTATTGGTACTAAAATTGTGTTTATTATAGCTTTAGCCTACTGGATTGTTTGAGACAAAAAAAAAATCTTTTAAAATTTCCAGTCAATACAGACAAATACACCCACATGAGGAGACAGTACAAAAATCAATTTGGTGCGTGATTTTCAATTCAAAGTGTAGGACAAAGCACTTTTTTTCCCCGGTAATTATTTTACCTTTCCCAACTGGGAGTTACTATGCTATTAAATTAAGGGCCTAGGGCATTTTGCAAAGCATGCATTTAAAAGCTAGGATAATCTATTTGTATTTTCCTGTTGGAAATTTTTGTCTTAATTGATTAATTTGTTCCACGTTAATATTTATTAGTTGTAATGCAAAAGCCAATGGGTATATTCAAGAGGCCAAAGATAGATCATTTTTTTCCAAGAGTTTATCCAGAAAAAAATATCCCATCCAAAGTTGTCTTCAACGCAAGCCTCATAATTTGTCAATATGTGTAGGAACCTGAGTCTGTGACCTGCTTCTATTCTGCTTCTGGGAATAGACCCAGAGAAGATAACCCTAAATATGGACAGGTAAGGGGAATTTTTTTGCCTAAATTCAAAACATATTTATACTAGCAAATTATTAAAAGCAACTTAAAGGTGCAATGACAGGAGAACCATTACATTATGCTATATACAGTTAATGAAATTTTTACATGATCGTTATAAAGAATTCGTAGTAATATGTGAAATTGTTTATGATTTAGTGTTATGTAAAAAGAGGGGATACAAAATTATCTAGAGTATAATCACACTTCAGGTAAAAATTAAAAGAAACCCACACTTAGACAAAAGGGATTAATATTAATATTCCAAAATACTAATCATAGCCATCTTTGAGTAGTGGTTTGTATGATTAAAAATTTTTATACTTTTCAGTAAGCATGCATTATTTTGTAATGAGAAAGGTAAAAACCAATAACTAAATATATGTCCTTACTACAACTAATAATCTGTCCTATGTCTTCCTGGTTTTGCTGAATCTGTGGTGTCTTCATATGTAGCATCTTCTAAGCCAGCCCTGGTGGTCTAGTGGTTAAGATTCAGCACTCTTACCTCTATGGCCCAGGTTGCTTTCCTAGTCAGGGAACCACACCACCCGTCTGTTGGATGTCACACTATGGTGGCTCTGTGTTGCTGTGATGCTGAAAGCTGTGCCGTTGGTATTTGAAATATCAGCGGGGTCACCCATGGTGGACAGGTTTCAGCAGAGCTTCCAGACTAAGACAGACTAGGAAGAAGCATGTGGCCACCCACTTCCAAAAAAAATTGGCCATGAAAACCACAGGAACAGCAGCAGAGCATTGTCAGATACAGCGCCAGAAGATGAGAGGATGGCCCAAAAGACCAGGCAGAGTTCAGTTCTGCTGTACTCAGAGTTATTTGGAGTCAGAATTAGCTCGACAGCATTAACAACAACAAAGCACCTTCCTGTGCTTTCTCCCACCTTTTTCAACTCCAACTCTATGCCAACAGCCAGACTAAGGGACTCAGGATACTTTAAACTCCCTTCTGTGATTTTGGCTCCAGCCTACAATGCCGTTCTGCTTCCTCTCTACCCATTAAATCCTGTTCTTCCGAAAGACCTGGTTCAAATCCTACCTCCTCTGGGAAGGCTTCCTTGAGCCGCCTTGGACAACTGTTGCCCTCCCCATCTTCTTCTGTCTCTAAAATACTTGTGGTCTGTATCCAGGGTTCAGCTGGATGTGATTTTCATCCGTTTGTGCCGGTCCACAACAGCACGGGCATCCCCTGACCCTATGAAGTCTACCCGCTCGTTCATCAGGGCTGACAGGGCAGGTGACGTGGGTAATGACTGCCTAGGAAGGTGGATGCATTTTCTGACTGTTCATTACCTTAACTTAAAAAATCAGTTGTATGTTTTTCACAACATGTAACATTAAACGTGTGTCACTTATTTTGAATTTAACATGGCCTAAAATTACTGTGAGAATTTCTGAGACTTTTGATGGATTCAATTTAGACCTTCAGAAACCTATATTTGGCTATTGATAACCACTTGTCACTCTCTCAAGAGTCAAATCATTGGGCTGCTTAAGTGTTATAGCTGAGAAGAATGTGATCATATTGTATTTACAATGGAATATATGAATAAATAAAACATACTGATATTTTAGTAATACTTACTCTGATTTGTAGAAAAAGGTATGCTTTGCCAGGTATAGCTAGTGTTTAAATCAAATAGCTGTAAAACATTTAATTATATTCTAACTTAAACACTCTTTTTGTTTTAATTTTTCATTTGTTTATATATCTTTGAGGGAGTTTTTGGTGATTTAAGCAGATACTTGATATTTGCAATCAATATTGTAAAGTTTTCCAGAATCACTAAATGAATATGTCTAAAAATGCTAGGTAGTCAGTTAGGCTCACTCTCACCGTGTTCTACTCCTGAAGGCCACCCTGTGGGGGTTGATGGTGGTGACATTTGTGCTGGGTGCTTTTGATGTATACACACATATGTGCAATCTCTTTTCTCATTTGAGTCACCTTCAAAGGAAAATTTAGGGTTACTAATTGCTGCCCGTTGGGCTGTATGTCAGGATCACATATGACTTGGTGCAACTCAAATGTTAAGTTTCAAAATCTCAAGGTCTCCTTTACTTTTTTCTATGTGTAATGGAGGGTTAGTAAATATTTTCTTAATTTTTTTCTAAAACGTGAAGATTAAGTTAATTGCCTGTTCTAAAACAGGTTTTTTCTTTTAACTTTTTGTTGAAGCTTAGCATCTACGTTTAAGAAAGTGCACGTCATTTAGGCCAGTACATTTTCGCAGACACACCTATGTAAACAGCACTCAAATCAAGAAATGGAACATGACCACCATCGCTTCTCGGCCTTTTGGCTAAGATCAAGTGCAGAACGTGACCACCACCCCAGAAGGAAACTCACGTTCTAGCCATCCTCCAACCAAGGGTATCTGTTTTTATACTTTAGATAGATGAAGTACCTGGTATATACCTTCTGTATCCAACTTCTCTCATTGAATACTATGTTTGTGAGATTTATCCACATCATTGTGTGCAGTTGTAAACTGTTTTTTCTCACTCTGTCATGGGAATATACCACATTCTATTGTCCATTCTGTTGTTGGTGGGCTATTGTGAGTAGCTATTCTCTGAACATTCTAGTATATGTCTTTCGGTGAATGTATGTACACATTTTATTGGGCTTCTACGTAGCAGTGGATTTCTGCGGTGTTAGGAATACATGTGTTTGTATTTGGGATCTGTGCATGGACTTCTGGAATTCTGTTAAGCCCTGAAATGATAAGCAGAATTTTGGGTGTATGAATGTGCATCTTGGAGGTTCCGTCACTCATATGAATTTCTCAAAAGTGTCCAAAAAACACTCAGAAATACTTATCAAAACAAGGACAACTCAAAACTGATATGATAAACAAGGAAAAAAATAAGAAGAAGTCAAGATGATGGACGGGGTGGTTGCACATGACTAGGACAATTTGTTTCAAGAACTTCCTTGATCTAAAGGAAATACAAAGGCATCAACTTTAAATTAATGTTTCTCTCTTCCAATCTTAAAACACCTATTGCAGATCTGAGTGAATCTGGAGAGAAAAGTTATTCCGAGGAAGGAAGAAGCAACAGTAAAATAGTCTACAAATTATTTGCCGACATCCAATTAACTTAGCCTCCATATCTAACCATAAGAGCCAAACTGAAATTTCAGAAATGAAAAGTGGAACAGTTCTTTCCATTCTTTTTCTACTGCTGCCAGATAAAAGCTCCTCAAAGATTCCTGCACATATTAATCAAATAAATATTTCATGACTAATCTCTGTGAACGAAGCACCTACAGGGATTCCGAGATAACAAGAACACAATATTTGATTTTTCAGGAGCTCGTGTTGTACGTGGAGAAATAGATAACGTAAGTAACTGTGGCATGAGCACTGAAATATTCGCTGTAATGGAGATTCAGGAAATGCAGAAGGGCCCAAAGGTCAACTCAAGACACAGTTGATGTCTGTGGGAAATGTATTTCATAGATTCCTTAAAATCAAAAAATTCAGGAATACCCTTATCTGATCACTAATCTCCCCAAATGATTCTTTAAATGGTTTCATCTAATGCATTGATTGAATCTTCAGAGCACCTAGGATGAGAAAAATCACATGTAGTGAGCTGATGTTGTTTTTAAAAATAGTTTCTATAGCTTCTCAGATTGTATCAGAGGGTGTGTCTCTAATTGGGCCTGTCTCATTATAAAACATTTTGTAACCCAAACCTAGCATTGTAACCCAGGCTGAGCATCATTTGCCACAATAACCCCCTTTGAATTCTAATCAATCATTTTAGCACAGTTCAGAGGATATTCTCAAATATCCATGGAATAACTTGATATTTACATGTTTTTATTCCAACCACAATTACATAACATGATAATATATTATATGTTGTTATATATAGTATGTTATTATAAGTGTGTTGTTATGTTATGTAATTTTAAGGATTAGTCTATACCCAAATGGCTTTGTAAGAGTTATTATTTGAAAATACTTCCAAATTTTTAATAGATAAGAATGTTGCGTGGCCGGCTCCGTGGCTGAGTGGTTAAGTTCACATGCTCCGCTGTGGCGACCCAGGGTTCGGATCCTGGGCGAGGACATGGCACTGCTCGTCAGGCCACGTTGAGGTGGCGTCCCACATCCCACAACTGGATAGACCTGCAACTAAGATATACAACTATGTGCGGGGGGCGGGGTGAGGGGCGTGTTGGAGAGATAAAGCAGGAAAAAAAAAAAGATTGGCAACAGTTGTTAGCTCAGTGCCAATCTTTAAAAAAAAAAACAAAGAATGTTGCTTGTCTTTCAGGATATGTAAGAGAGCTGTGATCTTGATTATGTATTATGTAAATATGCATATTTATATTTATAAATCTGTTCTCTACACCTAGATTTTAACAACCCAGGTTAGTAGCCATTTCTTATGGGTTTTTTTTTTTTTTTTTTGATGGGGAGGGAATGATGCAAACTTCGGGGTTTTTCAAAGTCCAGTTTTTAGAAGTCCAGTCCCACAATTAAAGCTCAAGCATGACCCAAACTCTGCTAGTCTTTGCAGAATCCAATTTTTTTGGTGAGGGTAGCAGGGAAGAGGCTGGGTTTTGGAGTGAGCAGTGGCAGAGTTTCTGAGATGCATCCTGAGTCTCAGTGATGGCCCATGGCAGAGGCCACAAGGCTTGGCTAAGGGAACCTGCAATGTGGTTGGGGCCTTGTTCCGGACTGTGTCATCCCTCAGCCTGTCTCAGTGGCTCTTCCATATTGTCTGAGTTTTTCATTATCCATTAATAAATTCCTGTTCTGCCTCAACCAGCTAGAATAAGCATACAGACTGAGGTACCCAGCGAATTCTCAAAATACTTAAGCTATTGATATTTAGATTCACATTGTAAACACTCCTTCATTTTCAAATACTAATTTCATAAATATTGAATGTGATTATTTTTCACCTTATTCCCTGAGGAGGGTAATGTAAGGGTTGTATTGTGTTACACCTATGCTTAGGAACCTTATTAAATGTTTATATAATGAATTTGGTTGAGGTGACTTATTTGTAATTTAGAAATTTTGAAGTATGTTATTGTGAATATTAAGTGTATTATTCAAATACTTCTAGAGGCCAAATACATTTTCTTTAATAAATTCTAAGGATTTAATTTTCCTGTGAGGTACTTGAGTATTCACAAAAAATAAAAATAAAAGTGGTTTGGAAATGACTCCTTTAAAAACTAGAAGACATATTGGGTTATTTGGTTAATATAAATGTTGTTAAGGGATGACCTTATGATTGTATCAACTAGACCCAATCTTTAGGAAGCACTCACATTTTAGTGAAGGATTATGAAATTATGGATCCAAAGAGTGTTCCTGGTAGGCATCCAGTTCTTCGATGCTCAAAGTGTGGCTCACAGACCAGTGGCATCAACCTCAATTGTCAGAAATGGAGAATCTCAGGTCACACCCCAGACCAATGGAATCAAAATCTGTGGTTTAATGAGGACTCCATGTGATTCATACAGATATTAAAATTTGAAAACCACTCATTTCATCAAATACAAAACCCAGTCCATTAAAAAAAAAAGGCAGGGGAAGAGAGGCATTACTCGGTAGTCCTCTCTATCAAGAAATTTCTACTCAGTTGCAAGTCATTGAAACCATTTTTCATGCCACAGTGGCAAAGGAAACAGCCAGTCCTTTTCTTCTCAACACTCCTTCATACACCTGAACACTTCAGTTACTAACTTGTCACAAACCCCTCTCTGAACACGTTAAGTTACCCCTCACCACCTCTCGGGGAGAGTTTTCTCTTCACTCACCCACAAATGAAGTCTGCTAGAACGAATGACTCAATGAAGAAATTCTGCTGTTCATTCAGTAAATATTTGCTGAGTAGCTGCTGTGTGCCAAAAACTGAGGGATAAAACAGTGAGCGAAACTAGATCTTGCCTTCAGGGAGCTAACATTTCAGCAGAGAAGACAGAAAAGAAACAAATATATAAAATGTCAAGTGTGATAAATGCTATAGCAAAAGGGATAGAAAATGCCAGATTTGGGGCAGGGATACTGTATGCTATCGGATGGGCAGGGCAGGCCTCTCTGAGAAGGTGTGTTTGAGCAGAGACCTGAAGGAGGTGAGGGTGTGAGCCATGGATACTGGGAAGGGTGGGTCCAGACAGAAGGAAGACTGGGGAGTGGACTGAGCAGGGAGATGAAGAGTGGTGATGAGGTCAGAGAGGTGAGAGGAGCCAGATGGATAGACTGGACCTTGTCTAGAGTTTGGTTTTGTGGGAGGAGAAGCCATTGGAGGTTTTTAGGCAGAGTAACATGATCTGACCATGTTGTTATGAGGTCATTCTGGCTCTGCGGTTGAGAATGGTGGGGATAGAAGCATGCAGACCTTCCAGGACACTATCACGATCCTAGACAAGATAAGATCATGGCCTGGACAAGGCTTGTGTGGCTGTTGAGTGCTTGAAATATAGCTAATGAGACTGAGGAACAGAATTTTTTTATTTTAATTAATTTAAATGTAAATGACTACATGGCTACTACATGACTACATAGCCAGTACGTGGCTAGTGGCTACCATATTGGACAGCACAGTTCTACAAATCATAGATAATGTCATCATATCTTTTCTTTCCTCTGCAATATTAGTGCAGTGTTGGGCAGATAGACAGTGCTTAATAAGTAGATTAATGACAAGATTATTTCTCTGACCCCTTCTAGTCCTAAAATATCTATGATTCTATGCACCCAAGATTGTTCTGAGTCTTTTTTGACGTGACCCTTGTAGTTTCTGATAACTTCCTTGCTGTCTTGTATGTCGAGATATTCCAGGCTCATCTTATACATTTCTTGCATCTGGAATCAGCCATTTCTCCCAAGAAGACTTGACTTCAAAACTCAAGATGTTTATTCTTTGGTCATTGTTTTAAAGCCTTACAAAGATTTCTTTACAGTGAGAATCTTGAGTTTCCAAGGACACAAGGATGATAGAAGTAGAATATCCCATAATTTCTCATTTGCTTTATCCTTCTTTATGCATGTAGACTGAGGTTAACAATGCTAAATGTCTGTCAATAAATGATTGTTTAATAAATTATGGCCTATCTCTGCAACGGCATACTGTGCAGCTACCCAAAAGTACATGTAGGGACAAAGAAAGGATGAGGTAGCTCTTTATGTTCTGATGTGAAAAGATCTCTAAGATATGTTAAGTGAAAGAAGTAAGATCAGACCAATATATATACCATTTGTGTGGGAGAGGAGTAGGGGACAGAGTATATATTTATGTTAGCTTGTATATGCCAATTAATTTAGCATCTTCAGCACAAGAGATTTTCTAAAATGTGTCATGTGAACGATTCTCTTGCCTTTGGATTGTACCCAGCAGGAACCCAACCCCCTGGCTTCAGGGAAAGTAGAGGTTCAACCATAGCGTTTCTATATTCTTTCTATTTTAAAGTATTAAATAAATGTTAACTTCCAGTATCCACCATGCCCAGAGTTAAATTTGAGATTATAAAAGGAAATGGCAGGGTGTTCTAGATCTTATATTAATAAACACCAATCCGTAAAAGTTTTAATAATTGAACTATGTCTCTAAACCTTACACTCACTTTGTTTCCCAGAAGTGTGCAGCACTCTGTTCCCAAAATTGGAATAAGCAGATAGGCAGGGCTGAATTCTGACTTTGTTGACAAAATTTCTTGTAATGGAAAAGAGGGTGAATGATGAGGCCAAGCGTAGATTTGTAAAAAGAGGAGGGAAAGAGGGTTTAATAATTCATCACAGAGTTTATATTTCCATGAAAATCACAGTTGTGAGGATAAACATGCCACAATGGACAGGGACCTCCATGGAATATTATGATTGATTATTTTGCATTTCTTAGCTCCTATTATTGAAATGAAAATTTAATATGTTGGTATTATCATTGTAAGAAAATCTGGGCCTGATCTGGCCAATTCATAAGGGAAAAAATGAACCACTTTGTGTAAGAACTCCAGGAGAACCATTTCAACTGTAAAAAATGGGTCCCTCTCCAAAAAATGAGCATTTCGTTTGTTGCCTCCCAATATCTGGCTTGGGAATGTGCAGTAGATGTGTAGACACACTCCTAGAAAACAAACACTCCAAAGATCCTATATATTAAAAGAAAGATTAGTATGTAATTGAGGCTCTCTCCTGCTACTGGAAGAAATCAGAAACAATCTTTCTTGTAGATTAGGGATTGACAGAATCATTCTAAAAACATGCCATCCTGCAGCATTGCATTAAGACACGTGGCAGAGAAACCATCTGGTAGCGAGAGTAGTCCTCCCAGACCAGTCCAGAGAAGCATCAGGGCAGCCCTTTTCTGTAGGTGCTTCTTTGTTCCAGTCTCATGGACTCACCAAGCAGCCTTCAGTACACTTAAGTCTCTTCTGAATTTATAAGTCTGATCAAATAGTCAGACTTCAGCCTGAGACTAAAGTACAGACTTCAGTTCCCACAATTTAAAAGCCACATTAAAAAAAATAGGAACATGTATTTATTTGGTTGCACTGAGGAGTCTCAGCTCAGTGAAATATACACATGAAATAATCCGTCTCACCAGTAACCACTCTTAACTGTGTTGAGTTGAATGCTTTCTTACCCACTGGTACTTAGCAACCATAAAAACACCTCAGTCTTAATCCATAAATTTTTTGTCACTTTGGGCCCTAAAAATATTATTTCAGTTATTAAGTATTAGTCACGTCCATTTTCTGATTAAGACTTTATGTTTTAGAGCAGTTTAAACTTCACAGCAAAATTGAGGGGAAAGCTCAGAGATTTCCTGTATGTCCCCTGCCCTCCACACGTGTGTATCCTCCCCTGTTATCAACATCCCTCACCAGAGCGGTACATTTGTTACAATGGATGAACCTACATTGACGCAGCATCATCACCCAGAGTCCATAGCTTACATGATGGTTCATTCTTGGTGTTGTACATTCTATGAGTTTGGACAAATGTATAATACATGTATCCGTCATTATGGCATCATACAGAGTATTTTCACTGCCCTAAAAATCTTCTATGCTTGCCTGTTCATCCCTCCCCTACAACCCCTAACAATCACTGATCTTTTTTTTTTTAAAGATTTTATTTTTTCCTTTTTCTCCCCAAAGCCCCCCGGTACATAGTTGTGTATTCTTCGTTGTGGGTTCCTCTAGTTGTGGCATGTGGGACGCTGCCTCAGCATGGTCTGATGAGTAGTGCCATGTCCGCGCCCAGGATTCGAACCGACGAAACACTGGGCCGCCTGCAGCGGAGCGCGCGAACTTAACCACTCGGCCACGGGGCCAGCCCCAACAATCACTGATCTTTTTACTGTCTCCATGCTTTTGCCTTTTCCAGAATGTCATATAGTTGGAATCATACAGAATATAGCCTTTTCGGATGGCTTCTTTCACTTCTATGCATTTAAGGTTTCTCCATGTCTTTTCATAGCTTGATATCTCATTTCCTTTTAGTGCCGAATAATATTCCATTATCTGGATGTACCACAGTTTATTTATCCATTCATCTATTAAAGGACGTCTTGGTTGCTTCCAGTTTTGGCAATTATGAGTAAAGCTGCTATAAACATCCACGTGCAGGTTTTTGTGTGGACATAAGCTTTCAACTCTTTTGGGTAAATACCAAGGAGCACAATTACTAGAACATATGATAAGAGTATGTTTAGCTTTCTAAGAAACCACCAAACTGTCTTCCAAAGTGGCTGCACCATTTTTCATTCCCACCAGCAATGAATGAGAATTCCTGTTGCTCCACATTCTCATCAACATATGGTATTGTCACTGTTTTGGTTTTGGCCATTCTAATGGTGTGTAGTGGTATCTCGTTGTTTTAATTTGCATTTCCCTGATGATATATGATATGGAGCATCTTTTCATGTGCTTAGTTGCCATCTGTATATCTTCTTTGGTGAAGTGCCTATTAAGGTCTTTGACCCATTTTTTAATCATGTTGTTTCTTGTTGTTCAGTTTTAAAAATTCTTTGTATGTTTTGTATAACAGTCCTTTATTAGATATGTCTTTTGCAAATATTTTCTCCCAGTCTGTACCTTGTTTTATCATTGTCTTGACATTGTCTTTCATAGAGCAGAAGTTTTTAATTTTAATGAAATCCAGCTTATCAATTATTTTCTTGGTTGATCTTGCCATTGGTGTTGTATCTAAAAAGTCATCACCATACTCAAGGTAACCTCGGTTTTCTCCTATGTTATCTTCTAGGAAGTTTATAGTTTTGCATTCTACATTTAAGTCTGTGATCCATTTTGAGTTAATTTTTGTGAAGAGTGTAAGGTCTATGTCCAGATTCATTTTTTTGCACATGGATGTCCAGTTGTCCCAGCACCATTTGTTGAAGAAATTTTCTTTGCTCTCCATTGTATTGCCTTTACTCCTTTGTCAAAGATCGGTTGACTATATTTATGTGGGTCTATTTCTGGGTTCTCTATTCTGTTCCATTGATCTATTTGTCTCTTCTTCTGCCAATACCACGCTGTCTTGATTACTGTAGCTTTATAGTAAGTCTGGAAGTGGAGTAACGTCAGTCCTCCAACTTTGTTCTTCTCTTTCAATGTTGTATTGGATATGCTGGGTCTTTTGCAGCATATCAGTTCATTAATATCTGCAAAATAACTTCCTGGATTCATTTTTTAAACTTTTAGCTTTTGTTGGAGTTGAATTTCTTAAGAGACTTGTCTGCTGGGTAGTGGTGAGTGGTCTGCCTTCTCCCACTCTCAGCCCCCTCTGCTCTTCCTTCTCTGTTGCTGGTCTATGGAGGAAGGGAAGGGAAGAAGGACATTTCTTTCTTATTGTCTATCTCTCTACTTACATTACTTAATATATTCTTGCATTCTGTCTACTTTTTTGTTAGTATTATTAATGGAATACTATTCCATAGTTAACATATAAATCATAGTTCATTTAAATGTCCCATCTGACAATTCTAAAATCTGTGTCATATCTGTGTCTGGCTCTGATGCTTACTTTGTCTCTTCAGACTCTATTTTTCTTTGCCTTTAGCATGCCTTGTAATTTTTGGTTGAAAACCAGACATGATATATTAGGAAATAGGAAATGAGACAAACAGGCCTTTAGTGTGAGGTTTTATGCTAATCTGGCCAGGAGTTGGGCAGTGTTTAATGTTTCTTGTAGCTATAGACGCCAGAGGCTTCAGATTCCTCTAGTGCCCTTGTTTTTGCCCCCTCTGTTGTATTTGGGCTTCCCTAAAACGCCTCCTTAGATAGTCTCTGCATCTTGCAGCTCTTGCAGGTGTAAACCACTATTTTTATACTGCTATGGTGGGGAGCAGGTGGGGTAAGGGAAGTGTCCCATAATCTAATGATTAGATCTTAAGCATTTAGTGGGTCCATGGCCCTGCACTGTGACCTTCACAACTGCTTCTTAGCTTCTTTTTATTCCCTTAGTGACACAGGAACCCTAGAGGGGCTAGAGTTGGAGAAATGCCCTTCTCCCCGGTGGTATAGACTCTAGCAAAGTCTTTCCTCTAGAGTAGGCCTTTGTTATGGAGAATGCTCTGGGTGTATTTCACAATGCTTTCTCTTCCCCTCCCCTTGCCAGAACCACAAGGAGATCTTTTTTGGCTCTTCACCAAGAGAACCTGATGAGGTTCCTGGAGGTAAAACCCACAAAAATGAGGGGGACCACCTAAGACTGCCCCCACCCAGGAGTTTCTCACTCCAAGCCACTCCACATCCAGCCTCCAGCAAGCCGTCAAAATACCATCGTTGAAAGTTAAACTGGGGCATAAACTGGGGCATATTACAAATTTTAAGAGTTTATTTGGGCAAAAATTGATTTGACTGTGGCAGCACCAAACTGGAACTGGTTAGGAGCGCTCCTCTGACAGGAGCTCAGGGAGATATTGCATAGAGCAGAAGTGGAAGCAACGTAAGGAAATAATTGGCTATAGCTTCAAGCCTAGCTGGCTGTTTGTGATTGGGTGTCCTTAGGTTTCAACTTCGTGACTTTGAGGCACTTACAAGCTTAGATTTTGGTTTGCTTATGCAGGCCACCATGGCACTCGAGTCACCGAAGTCTAATGTCCTCCTTGTTTAATTAATCTAATACCACTTACATGTTCCTACCAGTTTGTGGCTTCTCTTCCAGGTAGGCAAACGTCAGCTGTGACTTTCTGGATTCTCTTCTCTCTCTAGATTTCAGGTGACAGTTTCCTCTGCAACCTCAGTTCTCTGATGGGCCCAGGGAAAGTCATTGTTTTCACCTTGTTCAACTTTTTCTTGTTTTAAGGACGAGTGACGATGTTCAATTTCTTTACATGTGGGAGCTGAAACTGGAAATCTGTAAGCTAATTTCAAACCAGCAAAGACTTTAAAAATAAAAAAGCCTACAGATGGAAGCCAAAGCGGTCTATAGATGATTTTTCCATTATTTAGCAAATGGAAAAACTTACATAGTTTTTTCAGAGTGGTGAAATCTGTCTGTGAGTCTGACTTAGTCTTTAATTTCATCTGGTCAACCAAAGAGTGATGACGTTGACGATAATTATTACAAGAATGAGACATACATTTCTAAGACCTTAGTTTAGTTATTCCAAAATGGCAAAACAAGGGAATGTAACTCCTAAAAGTTTATCATTTTCACTAAAAAATTGAATATTATTCTTTTTACTTCCTAGAGGTTTCCTCACCTGAAATGAGAAAGGGGGTATTTGAAAGCCAGAATGGGGGCCAGCCTGGTGGCACAGTGGTTAAGTTCGCACGTTCCGCTTCTCGGCGGCCCGGGGTCACCAGTTCGGATCCCGGCTGCACACATGGCACTGCTTGGCAAAAGCCATGCTGCGGTAGGCGTCCCACGTATAAAGTAGAAGAAGATGGGCCTGGATGTTAGCTCAGGGCCAGTCTTCCTCAGCAAAAAGAGGAGGATCGGCAGTAGTTAGCTCAGGGCTAATCTTCCTCCAAAAAAATAAATAAATAAAATAAGCCAGAATGTTGTTGCTTTTATTTGTTGACTTGCATTGTCTCACTAGTTATTTAACCCATAGAAATTTTGCTTTCCCAATGATCGAGAGCTTATTTAGGCCAGGTGCTTTATCAGAGTCTTCTCCTTCAGCCTAGCATGTTGCTCTGCAGACAGTACTCCTTCATTAAATACTTGAATTAAATTGGATGTGGACTTATATGACTCTTTATTGCACTGGGTTGCCAGAGTTCTGCCATGAGCTTTGTGTCCCAATCTAGCTTGTTATTCTTATCTCTTGGCTTAAAATGTTCCGCCTTGCCAAGGGCTTCTGTGAGCAAATACTTGAGTAAAAAGAATTACCCCATTTCAAAAGGGCCTGAGTATGGTTTTTCACAAGGCCTATTACAGTGCCTTATACCTCATTATCATCTATTGGGGAGTCATTGTGCATCTTGTAATGGAGGCTAAATTCATATTTTTTATCACCTGATTAGTATTTCTGAATTGGCTCTGGTGCCAAAAAGAATATTTTCCCTTCCTGTTTCTCCTTTTCAGTAGTAATATAAACATAATAAAAAGCAGTAGAATGCATCCCCTCTCCAGAAACAAACAAAAACCAATTACAGTCGATCCTGGGGGAAGTGTTCAGTGGAGAAAGCCAAGGAAAGCAGAGAGAATGCTGAATACTGCTGTTATCTGTTCTCTCTGCCTAGCTTTTTAGGATCATATTTTCACAGCCCAATTTGGATTCTTTCATGCCCAGGTGGGGAGGAAGAATTTTTGTCCTCAGCACGTGATTGATGTGTTGAGATGCATGACGTTTAATCGGGGAGAGGGATCCGTTCCTTTTAGGGCTCATTTGTGCTATGTGTTTTCTGGCTATGGGTCAAAACATAGGGCAGCCCTAGGAAGCAAACTGAGGAAGCATTACTGAAGGTTTACTCCATGCTGGCCCGGCATCTGCCTGCCCTTCCCGTTGGGAAGAGAGCCTGGGAATAGCAGGAGAGTGAGAGGGCTGGGGAGGGACCGGGGGCAGCCCTGTCCCCACTCTGTGGCCACTGCGACCACCCTGCTGTGCTGGGCCTGGGCCTGTATGTCCTCAGAGCAGCTCTTTGCCCTTCCTGTGCTGTGCTGTGCATCACAGAGAGGCCGACCTCTGCGAGTGTGTTTCCCGGGCTTGTCTGGACTTGGTTTTGCCCTTAGGGCTGGTTTTCTTGCTTTGGTGATCTCACTAATATCACCGTGCTGCTTGTTTCCTTCTTCTGTTTAACCTAATCATTTATAAAATGAAATTCTTTCCCTTATTTTTCTGGCTTCTGGCTGGAGAGAGATTAGACGTCGGAGGGTCTTGTCTCCTTCTTGGCAGCAGGAAGGCGCACAGCATCTCCAGCAGTGGCTGTATCTCCAGGACCTGGTGCCCCTCCTGGGTTCCACCTTCCACCAGGACACCTGGCTCAGGCTCTGGCGACACCTCCTTCTCCCTCCATCCCTCTACCAAGGGCTTCCTGCTTTGCTAACATCTGAGTTACCTCCCAATTGCTTGTTTGGCTTCTCAGCTTTTCCACCACCTGTACAGACAGTTCCCGACATTAAATCCCCTCTGTGGGAAGTACTCTGAATGGTTTCCATTTTCCTGCTCAGACTTTTGACTGCTCCCTATGTCTCTGGTATATTTGTCTTAGCCCTAGTAGGGCAGTTCCTCAATGCCAAATCTTTTATTGTTGCAAACTTGCTTTTTAAAAAGTTAATTCAGAACAAGCATGATACATGGTGCTAATGTGCCATCTCAGTAGGTCATTGTGGACACTTATTGCTGGAAACTCATAAGACCAAGTCTGATACCTGATAACCTAGAAGGGCTTGGGTACACTTGTCTCAATGAACTTTAACATGACAGAACAAAAACTCTTCCAAAGGATGAGCAAAGATGTCTCTAGAAGAACAGAACAGGTGGGATGGTGTCATGGTACCTATTGTGTAAGCACTGGGGTGAGATAGACCTGGATTCAGCTCCCAGCTCTTCAGCTTATTAGGTGTGTGAGCTCAGCCCCTATGTGTCTCTGGCCTTAGTTTTCTCAATAAAAAATGAGAGTAATAATAAAATAAGGATGTAACACATGTAAAGATGCATGTGTGGACAACACACGTAAAAGGCCTGACACAGGAAATGCTTGGTCCTGCCTTCAGGGCTGCCTTTCTTGTTTCAATTCTCACTAATGTCACCATCCTGCTTCTTTCCCTCTCCTGTTTAACCCAATCATTTGTAAAATGAAGTGCTTTTCCTCGTTTCCCTAAAGCACAGCTGAGGTGAGATTCTCAAAAGGAACTTTACTTGAAAGCCAAGAGAAACCAAAAGGAAATAAATAAGCAAATACAAAAGCAATAAAGTCATGCTCGTAATGGAGGGGTCCCTGGAGAGGCACTGGCCAGTGACTTTGTTTCCCAGGGACCTGGCCTACCTGTCACAAACGCCCTCTGTCTCACCACATACGGCTGCTAGGCACCAGCATAGTTCTCAGAGCATAGGAGCTTGCCTAACCGAATGTAGTGTTCCTTTCAAAGACGAATTTCTCTTCCCCCAAAATGAAACTTTCCCTGCCTTCACCCTGGCTGTGTTCCTTGGAGGTTTGTTTACATAAAGAGACTATCCGCTTCTCAAAGCATCCGTTCATTGTGTTGCTAAATCCTAAACCTAAAATCTTTGAGCCAGGGAAGGTCATGAGAACGCTGCCTTCCAGCAAATTAAATAGTCTCTTGGTCCTGAAACTGGTACTAGGATTATCTAGCTAAAAGACAACCTTGTGTACATTTTGCAAATCAAAGGAACAATTTTGGTTGAAGCCTGTTGCTTCCTAATACTTTCTTCTCAGGGTTCCAAGGAACCAAAAAAGGAGCTATCCAACCAAATTAACTAACCTAGGAACTACTTGTTAGCATTTTGTTAAAATATTCTGTAGAATATTCTACAGAAATGGCTATTTCTGTAGAAACAAAAGGATGCAATCTTCAAATGATGTTTCATTGCACCTATCAAAGAATAAATATTCATCGGTACTCCTCACGCATGGGCATCTTCTTGACCTCTAGCTCAGCCAGGCTCTCAATGACTATGGCAAAGGAAAGTAGATTTTTTCATAGGAAAGAAAAGGTTACCTCAGATGCTAACGCCACATCCATCTACTCTAGAACACATGTACCTGCGCCTCTTTCTTCCAAGACAGGAAGAAGACATGAGTTTCTACTATTATTTTCAGCAATTCAGAGGCCTCTCCAATTTGCGTACATAACCAGGGGCAGTCCTAGACATATAAACCAACCTGTGTAATGGGAAGAGGCGGGATGCATGACTACTGGGAGCTCATGACTCGGAAATAATCAGCGTGTTTTAACTGCACACGTTTCCAGGGCCCTGGTGCATGCTGGTCTGGCGCTTTTGAACATTTTTCCGGATGACTTGGCATCACAGAATTTTCTCTGTCTTCTTTGAGGTGGTGGTACAAGCACAGGGCCTCCATGAGCTCATGGTCCCTCTCCCATCGGAAAGTCTGCCATAAGGGAGTGTGGGCTCTTTCAGGGCAAAGTCAGTCTCTCTTTAAAGCTACTGTTGAATTGGACCAGATTGGCATTTCTTGGTCTCTGCTGGCTGTAAAAAGTAGGCTGCTAAAATGCTATAATATTGCTGGACACCTGTGCACTAGTGATTCCAGGAGGAAAAAAGAACACGTGCTAGATACTAGCGAGGTGATGAAAATGGTTCGTGACTTCAGTGAGATTTCAGTCATTCTAAATAAATCTGTGTCTCGTCCATGCTTCTCTCAAAGTTTAGTATTCTTTTCTCTTTTCCCTTAATTCTATTATAATAGTAAAAGCAGCAACCCATCTGAAATTTATTGTTGATAAAAAGGAAGGTATATGTTTATACTTGTAGATTTGTATTTAGGTACACAAAGTATTTTTAATTATATTGATGTTTATTTCCCCCATTGGTTATGTTTTTTAAAATTAGGACTAGAGAGAAAAGATATCAATTTTATTTTCAATGTAATACTTTCTATTTGCAAAAATTAGGGGTTTTAGTATAAAGTACAATAATCTCTGTATTAGTTTTTTGTGACTGCTGTAATAAATTACCACAAGCTTATTGGCTTAAAACAGCACAAAGTAATAAGTTTACAGGGCTGTAGTTTAGAAGTTTCACTGGGTGAAAACAAAGGTATTGGCAGCCAGTTCCTTCTGGAGGTTTTAGGGGAAAATCCATATATTGTGTTGCCTTTTCTATCTTTTAGAGGCTGCCCTCATTCCTTGGCTCTCGGCCTCCTCCATCCTCAGCAAAATCGGGCTGAGTCTTACTCACTGCTCTCTCTGTTTCCTCTCCTACTCCCTCTTCCATTTTTAAGGGCCCATATGATTATATTGGAGCTGCCTGCAAACACCAGAATCTCCCTGTTTTGATCCTTAACTTAATCACATCTACAGGGTTCTTTTTGCTGTGTCATCTAATATAGTCACAGGTTCTGGAGATAAGGACTTGGACCTCTCTGGGGTGGCCATTATTCTGCCTACTGCAAGCTCATAAGTGAACCTACCATCTTTTCTTACTTTCTGGAAGTGGCATGCACAGCGTTGTATTGATGCTTCTACCACCACCTTTAATTGAATATAACTGTCTTCTCCATTCAGAGATGCCATTACCGGATATCACAGAGAAATAGAGGGAAGGGGTTTCAGCACGGCTGGGGGAGTTAACTGTGTAGCAAGTCCTTTCCCTGGGATTCCAGTTCAGCACCTTCATCTGAACGTAGAATGTAGATAATGATAGGAGCTTCATCTAGATCCTAGAGTTGTTCTTACAGTCACAGAATCCCGAAAACTGTTCACCACTTTGCAAAAGGAAGAGATGGTACACTAGCTGCCCCAGTGGGTTCTAGGAACTTGAGTGCATAAACCACCAAGAAGCGCCATTTAAAAATTAAAACTTTCTTTCTAAAAATACACATCTCAGGGGCCAGCCTGGTGGTGCAGCAGTTAGGTTCACAAATTCCTCTTCAGTGGCCTGGGGTTTCCCGGTTTGGGTCCCGGATGTGGACCTACACACAGCTTGTCAAGCCATGCTGTGGCAGGCGTCCCACATATAAAATAGAGGAAGGTGGGCACGGATGTTAGGCCAGGGCAAATCTTCCTCAGCAAAAAAAGAGGAGGATTGGAGGCAGATGTTAGCTCAGGGCTAATCTTCCTCAAAAAAAAAAAAAAAAATACACAATTGCAGAAAAAGAATCTTAACTACATGAGACAGGTTGAAATTACTCATTTCCATTCTAAGTCAATGCTTTTTCCCCCTCCCCTGAGATGGGTCATTTTAATCTCTACTCATGTTTATCTTGTTTTGCTCGTTCCTCTGCACTGATGTTTGTTATGCTTTGAGTAGACATGGAGTCCCTTCTCATTAAGCCTACAAACATCCAATCATTCCTATCTGTTTGGTTTTTTTCATTTTTAACAATTTATTTAAATTTTGGCAAATTGAGTGGTCTAATTTTGCCCTTTGAATGCGTATGCATTCAAGTTCTTTAGGCAGATTTTATCTCTTATTTTTTAAATTCTATTTTGAGTTTTATAAAACTGGATGTTTTGTATTATCCCCCAACCCATAATTTTCTTTAGCGAACTTTTTGTTTAATTTTCCTTTGCTTTAACATTTTATTTTTCAGACACCTCTCATTGAACCTCACGTTCCTCTTCGTCCTGCTAACACCATTACCAAGGTAATGGGCTGTAGGTGGGTTGATGAGCCATCAGAGATAGCTTCTTAAGTAACCACTGGAGGTGGTCCATGTGTCAGAGCCGCACACCAGGAAACCTCGGGTACATTTTCTAGAGACACTAAATGTTCAGGGTGTCTCGGTTCTCAGCATAAAACAGTGACGTATCACACAAGTGAACAACGTACATGTATGAGTGAGTTGTATTTTTCAAGCCAGAGTCAGATTGGAAAGTGATTTAAAGATTCATCTGGTTTGTTTTCCTTCTATAAACTCTCCTTCCTTCTCTTCCCCTCCTTCCACCTGATTAAAATGCAGGTCCCTTCAGAGAAGATCCTCAGGGCTGGAAAAATTTTACGAAACGCCATTCTCTCTCGAGCACCTCACATGATTAGAGATAGGAAATACCACCTAAAGACGTACAGGTATGTGCGATGATTCTGCGGCCCCTCACATTCGTGTTTAGTGAAATTGGAACAAACTTGCCTTTCCCTGTTTTCCATCTTTGGGCAGCGTGTTTTATAATCCGCCAGGTTCTGGAAGATCTAAGCTTGTCTTGGATCCCTGCTTAGCTTCAGTTATCCTTAATATTCCCAGAAGTTACTCCAAAACTAATTTGCTTGAACATGGTTTAATTGTGATGAACACAGAGAAGAAAATTTTTATATTTCTATTTACTAGTGTTTTTTAGGAAAACTTCTGGATTTAATTGAGATTTACCTAACATTTACTGAGCATTTATTTATGCTTGAACACTTGTACCAGGCCACTTTCCATACATTATCTCATTTCATCCTTACCACAACCCGCTAGGTAGGTGAATGGCCATTTTTCAGATGATAAAACCAAGATTCAGGGGGATTAATAGTTTTCCTTCTCCAAGCCACATATCTACTGAGTGGCAGAGCCAGGATTCAAACCAAGGTTGGTTGACTCCCAAATTCAATGATCTTTTTGTTCATTCTATCATTTATTCATTCCACAAATTTATTAAGCACCTACTGGCACCAGGCACTATTGTGTTGCAAGCCCTAAGCATACAGGAGTGAAAAAAAACATGCAATATCCTTTATGGAGTTTACTTTCTAATGTAGGATTTCATTCTAGTATGCCTATAGTAGCTCTGTCCTACATCCCTAATCATGTAGACTAAGGACTCGTTATAGCTGTCACAGGGGTTAAAAAATTATAAAGACTGGGGCTACTGGTGATTTCGTTGAACCTTCTGTGATGACTGAACCATGGTGGGTCAACTACGGATTCATGTCTAATCTTTAACTTTTGATGTTATGAATTCAACAAGGGTTTAGGAACTAGAATGGCCTACATATGGATGGCACGTAAGCCTTCCCTCTCTCCCCACACCCATGGTTCAGACTCACGGCCCCCTTTCAGCAATCAGTCAGGCTCTCTTTCCCATTTAGCCTAGACATGACCTCAGAACCCATCAGACTTGGCATGAGTCAAAACCCATTTGATTCACATGAACCAGATTCATAAGACACATTGAAAAGCTAGAATATGAATTTTAAAATTACCATGCAGGATCTATATCTTTATGTGACTATCAACTATGGTAGAACCCATAAAATTATACCCAGTTGACCCTATAGCAAACCTTCAGGTGTGTCTGCTTCAAGATCCAGTCTCTTCCCCAAGGACAGAAATGGAAAGACATTGCAGTTCTTCCCCTTTGGATCACTTTTTCTGCATTCCACGCAAACTGACACTCTTGCTTGCATTTGTCGTGAATATGTTTACAAGACCAAAATCGGCAGTTTATTTGTTGCTTTTAGATTGGCCTCTTCTTGATAGAATTTTGGAAATGAGAGGGGCTTTGAGAAACACTTTGGTCGTATCAGTAGCACATTTCTCTTGAACACAGTCCATCTCGTAAGATTGTTCATCTAGGCCTTTGAATGTTGATATTTACTAACTACTATTTGGGATGATTACATCTGGAAGTCTTCTTCAGCCCTGGAAGTTCATTCTTTCTAGAGTCTATGGTCCCTACACACTGCTATAATTTAAAGGGAAGTACAGATTTTTTTTCAAAATCATGTGTCATATGTTCCCAGAGAGAGTTCAATCTCTTTAGCTCATTAAGTGGCTCTTAAAATCTCATATGGTTAAAGGACCTTTTTCTTTTTAAAAATTTATTATTTTTTCCTCCATTTAAAATGTGATTATACTGTTTCAAGTGTTGACTTGCGTTAGGGAAATTCCATTAAAATATGTCATCTTTGGTGACAAATAATGGAAACTAAAAGTCAGCCACCATAATCTCTTTCTTGCTCCATAGTACTAAGATTTTAAACCCCTGAAATATAGGTGTTATGTCTATTCCACACCCTATGACACAAATTAATGATCTGTTGGTAATAACCTGTGGACTCAGCTGGAAGCCAGAGGCATGATTTCTTTTTCCTACAGCACAGTTTGAGTTCCTTGTCCCAGACCTTGTTCCCAGTTCCATCCTCTGCCTCCCTCCTACTCCTTACCCCATTATATCATTGCTGCAGCGTTTGGGTGTTAAAGTCTCCGTAGATGCGGTATCACCCCGAGAGATCACTATCCCAGAGATCTGCTGTCAGTTCTAGAGTGGGTAGAGATCATTAAGGGAGAGGAAACCTGGTGATTCCATCAGCTACAAGGGGCACAGCCATGTGTCTTTGCTCTGTATTCTGACTGCAGGACTCTCACACCCTGTATGAGGGCCCAGAAGCTCTGAGAGCATCTCAATTCCGTGTACTCTTTTCAGAAAAGGTAATCATTGAATTGAAGACCACATGAAATTGATTTTCTCTACTTTTACAAGACTTTTTCCATTAATAAGTTCACAAATAAGAAGAGGAATATTTTGAAAGGCCGTATAGTTCTTTCAGAAAGAATACTAACTAGGTGCCTCGCTGCCTATTGAAGCTCTAATGTGTGGATGTAGATTGTAATCAGAGCAGTGCTGGAAATCTAATGGCCTTCTCAGTACATCCTCCTCTTGAAATAGTCTAGGATCTGGCCCGAATCAGGGCATCACAGGAGCTCTGATAGATTTCAGAGTTCCTCGAATATTAGAACTGGAAATGGCCTTAGAGGCCATCTTTTCCTCCTCCTTTCTTTTACAGATGAGAAAACTGAGAACCAGAGAGTTAAATGATATAGCCAAACTAACATAGCTAATAAGTAGCAGAGCTGGTGCTATATCTCATCACTCCTCCCAGATTAAGCCTCTTCCTAAAGTGGCACAGTACCAGGACTCTCTTCCAGGTTAAACTAGAGAGGAGCTCCCCGGGTTTGACCTAGCCTCAGCCCATGCCCTAGAGATGGTGACATCCTTAGCATGGGAGAGGAGGCCACCAGTGACTCAGACCCAACTGCGATGACTCCCTGCCTTGTTTCATTGTCCCTTGCGATTCATCCCTCAGACTCAACATTCCATTTCCTCCCTCATGCCACCAACACCTGCATTTCTCTCTCACCCCACTGAAGATTGCAGTATTTCCTAATGTGTATGTCTATAATTACATGTTTCCTAACTAGTGCATGTAGTTTGCCCATCTTGACCAACTTACCACAGAGGGACATCTTAGGGATGAATGTGTGACACTACACAGAAAGCATTTGGAGCTCTTCAGATGACAGGCTCTGTAGAAGTGCTGATGCTCATTACACAGAACTTTTTTCAAAGAGATGTGCATTGCTAATTGCTTGTTTCTCCCAACACCCCTCTGAGGAAGATCAGTAGTATTACTTGAAAATATAAAGTGCCATATAATTTTGCACTTATACAGCGCCTTACAGACATTAACTCACAAGGCTCAGGTGAAGGAAGTCAGAGTTTTGCTTAGCCTTTGTTTTACACTGAGATTTTCTGGGACTGGCTCAAGATGAGAGAGTTTCTGGCCGTGGGATTACTTGCCAGGTAGTGCTCCTGTCTAGCAGCCCTTCAGTCTCTACTGGTGCTGCAACTTGCAATGCTCTTTCATTTAGCAGGCTTGCGTAGAAGATTCTCTCATAAGCTGGGCGGTTTTATTGGTCTGTACAAGAGTTTGAGAACCTGAGGCCACACCGTGTGGTGTTTGTCTGCAGTAAGACCTCTTATGGTAGAAGAGCATTACGCTCTCTGGGAGGGTCTCCTTTCCGAAGAGTCATCGTCATCTGCAAGGTGGTCATTTCCCATCCTTTCTGTCGCACCTCCCCTTAGACAATGCTGTGTGGGAACTGAGCTGGTGGACTGGATGCTGCAGCAGACTCCGTGTGCCCACTCCCGGACTCAAGCTGTTGGGATGTGGCAAGTGCTGGTGGAAGATGGTGTTCTCACCCATGGTAAGATGAGCCACAGTCCCTGGAAAACCCTCAAGAAATGCTAATTGTGTTTCCCTGGCTAAGTTATTGCTGAACTCCCAAATGGGCAAGAAAGAATTATGCTCCCTTTCAGGACCCGCTGAGTTAGCATCTTCATTTAGCAATACAAATGCAGTAAGTGGATGCTATTGATTGCTATGTTCCACCATTGTACCTTCCTAACTTGGGAGAATGTATGAAGGGAAAATGAAATTGCAGCCTGAGTGCATCAGTTCCAATTATGTTTATTAGTTTGCATTCACAGTTCATTGATAGTGTGATTATATTCTGAGCATTCCATAGTAGTCTTGATGCAGGGGCAGAATGAAGAACAATGAAATGTGTGGCTGGGCTGATGACATGAAAGAAAGTAATGAATTCAGAAGCTGCCTTTTAACTGTGGCCTTATCTAGGAGAGCCAACATGTATACTCACAGCATGACCATATTTAAAATCAGGAATGTTCTCTGCCATGTGGCCCCTGGCTATCTGCAGGGGCTATAATTGAGCAAGGTAGATATGCAGGTCTGGAGTGTGACTGTGGTTGAACTGCTCATGCCATTTGTTGGAAGACTACTTTTCCAAACTGATGAACTATGAAAATCACTCATTTAATTTACCAACACCTAGGAATCCAACGATGGTCTTGCCAGTGTTTCTCAGATGTGAAGGTGCATACAAATCTCTTGGGACTCTTGTTAAAATTCAGATTCTGATTCAGCAGGTCTGGGATAGGTCCAGAGAGTGTGCATTTCCAACAAGCTCCCAGATGATGCTGATGCTGCTGTTCCGGGGATCACATTTTGAGCAGCAAGGGTCTACCACTTCTCTTTATCTTTTGACAGTATTGATGCTGCATCCTGAAAGGGGACTTCAAAGCTTTAGGACATAAAGATGAAGGATTCTGAGCCCAGTTCACTGACTTTGTCCTACCAGGATCTAAATCTTTCTGTTTAAAGGGAACAAGAGAAAAACCTTTTTAAAATCAGAGCTGGAAGGAAATTACCATAAGATCTTTCTAAGGGTATATGACCTAGAAGCTTGGTCTAGTCAGCTTTGTGCAAACAATTTTATTCTTTTTTTTTTAAAGTACAGACAGACATGTTTATAAACAGTCCATATAGAAAGAAAAACATGAATTTTGATCCTGAAAAAGTAGGTTTTTTTTTTTTTTTTAAGTCTGTACTTTCAAAGACCTTTATAGAGCACGATCTGGCAGTTGGTTATTTTCCTGTTTGGGACATATGTCCTACATGCTAGAAAAGGTCACCAAGGCAATTTTTGCTGGTCAAAGTGCTCATCTCAGAAAAGTTGGCAGGTTCTCCTGAGAGAGTCCTAGGGTGGCTGACGCGCTGGGCGGGTCAGAGAGAGCTGTGAGGTGCTTGACTGTAGCCAAGAGGTCATGTCTTCCAGCTGCACAGCCCTGGGACAGGCGGAGTGAGGAGGGTGAGGAGTGTCACCACTTTGCTGCCACTTGGCTGTCTTGCCCGACACCATTCATTTGTTTCTGGTAAACAGGGCTGTGAGGCAGAAGTGCAACAGCTGACACTTGCCTCCATGTTTCCCGCAGTGGACCAGGAGCATCATTTCCAAGACAAATATTTATTTTATCGATTTCTGGATGACGAGCACGAGGATGCCCCTTTGCCTACTGAGGAGGAGAAGAAGGAGTGTGATGAGGAGCTCCAGGACACCATGCTGCTGCTGTCACAGATGGGCCCCGATGCCCACATGAGGATGATCCTCCGCAAACCGTGAGTAAGAGCACGTCGCCCACCCCTGCAGGTCATCCAGGCCACCGAGTGCTCAGGCATGCACGCCTGTGCAAGAGGGAAGTGAGGCTGATTTCAAAAGTCCTGGCCTCACTCGGGGTCAAAGGAGGGACTCTGAAGGGATGACACAGCAGGGTTTGTCCCTTTTCATTTTATTTTATTTTTGAGCCAGATAACTCCATTTCCCTTTTGCATGAGTTGCAACTATAGAGATTTTTAGTGGTTAGCTCAGAATGCCAAAACCGAGTCCACATATGAACCAACCTTTGGTCAATGACAAACAGAAGCTGCTCTGTTTCTATGCCAGTCTGCAGCAACCCCTTTCTTCCTAGTGCAATAGCACAGAGGTCGTCAGCACCATAGACCTCATGCCCATGCTCGTATTCATTCATTCATTCATTCTTTCCTTCAGCATTTCCTCTCACCCCATTCTGAGGCTTCTGCTGTTTAGCTTAAAGGCACGTTCTTAAGGGGACCCCACTGCTCCATGAAAGCTTCAAGGCCTCCATTCCGCCGGTAAGGCCCTCTCTCCCTTCCATCTCAGCTGACGCTTGCCCTCCCTTCCGTGGCAGCCATCAGCTGAAGCTGAGGGCTCTGAAGTGTTTAATCGGATCCATTCAGAGAGAATGTATTGAGCCCCTATTCCCTTTGGGCGCACGACTCCTTGCCATGGCGCATGTGAAGAAGCCTACGCCACAGTCTCAATCTCAGGGAAACCTTTTCAATAGGGATGACTTGCTTCTGAAACCTCCTCACACAGGCTAATGTTTTTCTACTGAAAATGAAATCGCCCTCCACCCTGTAACCGATGCCAGCCAGCTGTGCATGTCGACTCTGAGTCACTGGGTTGGCCGACCTCCGTTTATTAGCAGGTCTCGATGAGGGTTAAATTTTACATGTCTTCTCTGTCCACTGGGCACTCTCCAAGAGTGAGATGTCCCTCTGGCCAGCTTCCCCAAGGTCTGCCCCTCAAACCGGATCACAGTAGCCTCTCTGAGTGCACTTTATTTTCGTTCCCCAGGATTCTTCCCCTTTCACTGCCCTTACTCAGTTCTACAAAAGGCTTTTCAACATATATCATTTTTTGTCACACCATGTCCCCTTTGTTAAAACTTTCTCTTGGGTCTAAATGATCCACACTGGTGTTTCAAAGGCCTTCCCTCATCCCAGTTGGCACCATCATCCTTAACTCTAGAACCATGGTTTTCAGCTCTTTTAGCTTCAAAACCCTTTCTTCAAACAAAAATTTTACTGGAAAATCCAAAATATCAAACAGAAAAGCCAGAGCTTCACTGACCTAATCATGAGTAGGGTCCAAGAAAGCTGCCCAGCCAATTTATGCCCTGTCTGCCCTGAAGGATTGGAGGGGAGGGTGGCTGCGGGGACACGAGAGAATCCTCAGGGCTTCAGGAACTCAGATGAACACCACCATTCTAAACCATGCTTTCTTTCCTGTTGACTGCTTCCCCTCCCTCTTCCCCACACCCTTTGTCCCATTGTCCATCATCATACTTCCTCGTCGTTTCCTGGATCCATCTCCTTCTTGTTCTTGCTGCCACATTCATTCGAGCTAATACCATGCAGTGGTTCTGAGTCAGGAGTGGAGCATTTGGAAGTATGTGAGGATGTTTGGGCTGTCACAAATGCATTAGGGGCCACACTGCTGGCATTCATTGGGCATTGGCTAGGACTAAAGGATGCTAAATATACCCCAATACCTAGAACCCTACAAAATAAGGAGCTGCCTTGAAAATAATGCCCCTGTTGAGACACATTGCTTTAGATATTGAGTTCCTTAAAGACAAACACATATCTCATTTTACTTCCTTCCTTCATTCATTTAACTAATATTTATTGAACACCTGTTTTGTTCTAGATACTTTGTTAGTTGATAAAACTGCAGAATTAGACAAGAGGGTTGCACCTCCTTCCTGGAGCTTTCTGTCTAAGACAAGAGACAGACCTTAAACAACTAGTTATGCAAGCACTTGTTTAATAACAGATGCATTACATGCTATAAAGGAAAATGCAGTGTATGTTGATAGAATATAACATGGAGGGGGGATTTAACTTGGTGTGGAAGTTAGAAAAGGCCACATCCTTAGCTCTGTGCATTACACCAAATAGATCACCAATAAACCTTTGCTGAGTGAATGAATGAACAAATGAATTTATAGCACTCAGCTCTTAGTTGCTTCAAGGGAGGCAGAAATGCCTTTTGATTCACAAATATTTTTGAGCATTTCCAAAGAGATTTTTAAAAAGGTAATAAAAGGGTTCCTACCTTTGAGGAGTTTATAATATAATAGGAGAGCTACTCCCAAATTAGATTCAGATGCAACAAACATTTATTGAGTGCCTGCTGTATGCTAGGCACCATGCTAGGGACATTCATACTTATTGTTTGATTCACCCTCACAAGAGTCTGAGAGCTGGTTTCATGAGTCACCCTTAGAAATGGGATGCTGTGTGTGTACGTCTTTTTTCTTCCATACGGCATTGAATTGCATGATCCTTGGTGGCCCAAAGATTTTTCAGAGAAAATTACATTCCAAAGACTGGACTTTTCTAGCCTATCACTGGCTGTTAAAGTACAGGTTTCACCAGTATTCCAAGGCACATCATTTTGGGTGCCCTTGGGATTTTCCCATTTTCCCAGACTTTATGAAACTGCAAACTTTGGAATTGGACTGGCGGTTCATCTTTTGACTTAGTACTCTTAGATTTTCTTTCTCTTTGGAGTGCAGTCCCCAAGAGATGAGAAAGTGAAAAATAAGGAATCTAATTTTATGAGACAGACCTCCAAACTCTACACACACACACCATTTTTTTTTTATATGATAGTAACCTTTGAAGCTTCTACTTTATTTTGTTTAAGTAGAAGGAAGATAAGCTTAGTTGATCAAGAATTGCCAGTATCACTGCTGTCCCTGAAGAGACCAGCTGAGCACTTTGCTGCTGGAAACCTGAGGGCATGTTCAAAGGTACTGGAACTGTTGACTTTTTACTGCCCAAACTGCCAAGTCATTAAGAAATGTGGAGCCATGAGATGCATTGGCTCCATATCGACCAGAGCAGGACCCCCCAATTTTTTCACTCAGCACAGCTGCATTTTATAGTAGTCACCACTGCCAGAGAGGTTGCAGAACTCCGATAATTACTGGGAAAGAAATAACACAATATTCTTTGATGAGAAGATTACTTTGAGAATTTGATTGTATAATGAAGATGTTGCTTTGAAAGGTACTTGCCATTGTTCTGAATCTGAGACTCGCTAGCAAAAAAAAAAAGTGTCACTTGTTTTGACAGGCTACTTAGAAAAATTCTCTGTTTATTACATTAACTGCGGCATTTTAACTGTCAAACTATGAAAGAATGTTCTGTAGTTTAAAAAACAGAATAGAGCTTCAGGGGAAATTTTTTGGCACACTCTTGTTGCTATTGGTGTTTTAAAAAAAACATACATTCTGAATGCGAAATTAGCTTTTTATGTGGTGGCAGGCAGAGTGACTCACAATGCCCATCCCGGTTTCGCAGGTGCAGACCTGGATGGCACTTGGGGGCAAGTGCTATAGAACAGTGACAGTTTGACGGCCCTGTTGTCGCTGCTCCCAGACAGGGCAATCAAACCTAAAATGAGCTCTCGGAGCTTATTGTTTTGATTTTGCTTTGTTTATAAGTCTAAAAACAAGAGGTTACTGTACAGAAAATAGATACAGTGGAGACCCTTACCAGCAGAAACATGCATTCTGGCTCCCTCTGAGCACGTCCTTTGGTTAGGGGCCATGGGCAAAGGGATGTGGAGTGACCAGGTAAGCAGAATGTTATAAACTTGAGGCCAGCTGGATAAAAAGAAGCTCCAGGGAGACAGCGAAGCCTCTTGCCATACAATCTTCCCAACCTCTTCTTCCAAGGAAAGCGAGACATAATGTTACACTGTTTAGACTGGTCTATCGGAGATCAGCTTCAAGGTGGGAGGGAAATGACCTAGATGCTGTTTCCCAAATCTAATTCTAGGTAGGTCTGCAATTCTCAAAGTCCCTAAAAGCCTAGAAGCTTAAGTAGTTGAGGAAAAGATAAAGTCAGTTGGGCCTAAGCAGAATCAAAAATAATATATATATATATACATAAGAGAATTGTTGGCAGGTTCTGGAGTCTTCCAAATGAGTTGGAAACTCAGAAACTTGAGTTCATTTATTTCATGTCATAAATTAATATTTTCTAACATATGCTATGGGGCGTAAAGTCGAAAGGAAACGATTTAAGATAATGAAGTGACAGGAGGAAATGCCCCAGGGCAGGGGTGGGGTTGTTGTTGACCAGTCCTGTAGGCTGCTTTGACAGCCCCCACCTGCTGTTCCACACAGTTCCTCTAGAGGGCACTTGAGGGGCTGTGTGTTTTCTCTTAATTAGCAGAGCCTGTTTTAGTAGGGTCTTCTGTCCAAGTTGTTTTTGAGGCTGTGAAATTTGAAATCCTGATAGTTATAGGGAAATTTGCTTCCTCAAGGGGACCGAGTTAGCAATCCTGAAATCGGAGGTTCCCAGTGTTTTGATTTCTTTTGGGATATGTCAAGAGATGTTCAAAGTTAGGAAGTCTATCCTCTTAATGCAAATCAGATGAAAAGAGAAGCATAACTGAGAGAGCCTCATCTTTAGGAAATAAGAAATTCACTGTGAATCTTTCCTTTCACCATATGACAAACTTTGCCTTTGCTTTTTCCTGGAAAGATTGCTGGGCCCTAAATGAAAGCTTGTAGAATTTAGCAGAAGGAATAATTGCATTAAGTGGGCCATTTCTTGGGTTTGGATTTGTCTCTCCCCTGTAACAGCAGTTTACCACTTATCCCTCGTGTTTACATGCTCAAGAAACCAACCATTGGGTTGCTGCCGTTATGACTCAGATTCGGGAGAGGGGAAGATGGATGTAGCTGCCCATTTACAGCTTAGGGTTCATTATACCATTACCTCGAGATTTTAATGACTCTTTATTGTTAAAGTCAATCTGTTCATTGTAGAAAATTTGGAAACTACTGAAAAGAGTTAAAGAAGAATAAATAACACCTGCCATCACATCTTCCAGAGATCATTATTTCTAACATTTTGGTTCCTAGCCCTCTGGTTATTTTTCAATTCCTAACTTTTACACTTAAAAATATATCATGGCATTCTCCCTTAACCTTAAATATTCTTTAAGGACAGGAGTTTTAATAGGTGCATAGTAGTCTCTCCTCTAAATTTTCCTTAATACATTCAGTTTGTCGTTGATGGATGTTTAGGTTGATTCTCAAGCCCTTTCTTCTTAACAGCAGCTAAAAATAATATTGAGTGCTCTTTTTCCCAAATTGAAGATCTCCTAGCCTGGCAGGGGTGCAGGGGTGGAGGTAGGGCCAGAGAGATGTGAGGAAAGTTCCAGCAGGGAACTGTAAGCTGTTTGACACTGAAGGCATGCCCAGGGCAGGAGTGCTAGTAAATGTGGCTGGAGAGTTGGGCCGAAGTCAGGCTGAAGGGGCTCTGCTCTGCCCTCTAGGTACCTTGAATGTTATGTTATAGCCATTTGGGGCACCACTGAAGAGTTTTAAAGGGAGGCGTGGTATGATCAGCTTTGCAATGGGTAGGTTTCTCTGCTATCTGTGGAGAATGGGTTGGAAGGGCCGAGACTAAAGACAGAACAACAGATATTGAGTTTTATGAGATTAATTATATCTTGAGAATTTAATGACAGCATTTCAGATTATATGCATTTGACCCAAGAGTCTGCTAAATAAAGTGAAAGTAATACTGAGCATGGGAGCCCTGGATTCTAGTCTTACCAGTTTACCCGTAAGTCACCCAACATCTCCAGATTACAGATTCCTTACGCTATGAGTTTAACAGTACCTGCTTACCCTCCCCCGACTTCACGAGGGATTGTAAATGGAAAAACAAGTGCAATTGTGTTTACTCACAACCAACATTTATTGAGCACACGTGTGCCAGGTGCTATGCTCAACAGTTACCTAATTCAATTCTTTCGGCAGAACTATGAGGTAGTTATTAATATTATCCCCACTTTATGGATTAGGAAACAGCCTTAGGTTAAGTCACTTGCTTGTGTTTATCCTGAAAGTGAGGGACCCAGGATTTGGTCCAGGTCTGTGTGACTCTGGAGCCTCCGTTCTCTACTGTGGTCTACCACCTGTCCCGGACTCAAGGGGACTCAACGTGGCCTCCTCGGCTTATTCTTTTTTTTTTTTTTTTTTTTAATTAAGATTATGATAGATTACAATCTTGTGAGATTTCAGTTGTACATTATTGTTAGTCATGTTGTGGGTACGCCACTTCACCCTTTGTGCCCTCGCCCCACCCCACCTTTTCCCTGGTAACCACCGATCAGTTCTCCTTATCAATATACTAACTTCCACCTATGAGTGGAGTCATATAGAGTTCATCTTTCTCTGTCTGGCTTATTTCGTTTAACATAATACCCTCAAGGTCCATCCATGTTGATGCAAATGGAACAATTTTGTCCTTTTTTATGGCTGAATAGTATTCCATTGTGTATATATACCATATCTTCTTTATCCAATCATTAGTTTCTGGGCATTTAGGTTGGTTCCATGTCTTGGCTATTGTAAATAATGCTGCAATGAACATAGGGGTGCATGGGACTCTTGGGATTGCTGATTTCAGGTTCTTAGGGTAGATACCCAGTAGTGGGATGGCTGGGTCATAAGGTATTTCTATTTTTAACTTTCTGAGAAATCTCCATACTGTTTTCCATAGTGGCTGCACTAGTTTGCATTCCCACCAGCAGTGTATGAGGGTTCCTTTTTCTCCACAACCTCTCCAACATTTGTCACTCTTGGTTTTGGATATTTTTGCCAATCTAACGGGTGTAAGGTGATATCTTAGTGTAGTTTTGATTTGCATTTCCCTGATGATTAGTGATGATGAACATCTTTTCATGTGTCTATTGGCCGTACTTATATCTTCTTTGGAGAAATGTCTGTTCATGTCCTCTGCCCATTTTTTGATCGGGTTGTTTGTTTTTTTGTTGTTAAGCTGTGTGAGTTCTTTGTATATTATGGAGATTAATCCTTTGTCGGATAAGCAGCTTGTAAATATTTTTTCCCAATTAGTGGGCTGTTTTTTTGTTTCAATCCTGTTTTCCCTTGCCTTGAAGAAACTCTTTAGTCTGATGAAGTCCCATTTGTTTATTCTTTCTATTGTTTCCCTCATCTGAGGAGTTACATGTCCGAAAAGATTCTTTTGAAACTGATGTCAAAGAGTGTACTGCCTATATTCTCTTCTAGAAGACTTATTGTTTCAGGCCTAATCTTTAGGTCTTTGATCCATTTTGAATTTATTTTGGTGAGTGGTGAAAAAGAATGGTCAATTTTCAATCTTTTGCATGTGGCTGTCCAGTTTTCCCAGCATCATTTGTTAAAGAGACTTTCTTTTTCTCAAGGTAGGCCCTCCGCTCCTTTGTCGAAGATTAGCTGTCATAGATGTGTGGTTTTATCTCTGGGCTTTCAATTCTGTTCCATTGATCTGTGGACCTGTTTTTGTACCAGTACCACGCTGTTTTGATCACTGTAGCTTTGTAGTATGTTTTGAAATTGGAGATTGTGATGCCTCTGGCTTTGTTTTTCTTACTCAGGATTGCTTTAGCAATTCTGGGTCTTTTGTTGCCCCATATGAATTTTAGGATTCTTTGTTCAATTTCTGTAAAGAATGTCCTTGGGATTCTGATTGGGATAGCATTGAATCTGTAGATTGCTGTAGGTAGTATGGACATTTTAACTATGTTTATTCTTCCAATCCATGTGCATGGAATGTCTTTCCATCTCTTTATGTCGTCATCAATTTCTTTCAAGAAAGTCTTGTAGTTTTCATTGTATAAATCTTTCACTTCCTTGGTTAAATTTATCCCAAGGTATTTTATTCTTTTTGTTGCGATTGTGAATGGGATTGATTTCTTGAGTTCTTTTTCTGTTAGTTTATTGTTAGCATATAGAAATGCTACTGATTTATGTATGTTGATTTTATACCCTGCAACTTTGCTGTAGCTGTTGATTGTTTCTAATAGTTTTCCTAGGGATTCTTTGGGGTTTTCTCTGTATAAGATCATGTCATCTGCAAACAGTGAGAGTTTTACTTCTTCATTGCCTATTTGGATTCCTTTTATTTCTTTTTCCTGCCGAATTGCTCTGGCCAACACCTCCAGTACTATGTTGAATAGGAGTGGTGAAAGTGGGCACCCTTGTCTTGTTCCTATCCTCAGAGCGATGGCTTTCAGTTTTTGTCCGTTGAGTATGATGTTGGCTGTGGGTTTGTCATATATGGCCTTTATTATGTTGAGGTACTTTCCTTCTATACCCATTTTATTGAGGGTTTTTATCATAAATGGATGTTGGATCTTGTCGAATGCTTTCTCTGCATCTATTGGGATGATCACGTGGTTTTTGTTTCTCATTTTGTTAATGTAGTGTATCACGTTGATTGACTTGTGGATGCTGAACCATACCTGTGTCCCTGGTATAAATCCCACTTGATCATGGTGTATAATCTTTTTGATGTATTGCTGTATTTGGTTTGCCAGAATTTTGTTGAGGATTTTTGCATCTATGTTCATCAGTGATATCGGCCTGTAGTTCTCCTTCTTTGTGTTGTCCTTGTCAGGTTTGGGGATCAGAGTGATGTTGGCTTCATAGAATGTGGTCGGGAGTACTCCATCTTCCTCAATTTTCTGGAATAGTTTGAGGAGAATAGGTATTAAATCTTCTTTGAATGTTTGGTAGAATTCTCCAGAGAAGCCGTCTGGTCCTGGACTCTTATTTTTGGGGAGGTTTTTGATTACTGTTTCTATTTCTTTACTTGTGATTGGCCTGTTCAGATTCTCCATTTCTTCCTGATTCAGTTTGGGGAGGTTGTAAGAGTCTAGGAATTTGTCCATTTCTTCTAGGTTGTTCAGTTTGTTGGCATATAGTTTTTCATAGTATTCTCTTATGATCTCTTGTATTTCTTTGGTATCTGTTGTGATTTCTCCTCTCTCATTCCTAATTTTGTTTATTTGCGATTTCTCTCTTCTTTTCTTGGTGAGTCTGGCTAAGGGTTTGTCGATTTTGTTAATTTTTTCGAAGAACCAACTCTTTGTTTCATTGGTCCTTTCTACTGTCTTTTTTGTTTCAATATCGTTTATTTCTGCTCTGATTTTTATTATTTCCCTCCTTCTACTGACTCTGGGCTTTGTTTGTTCTTCTTTTTCTAATTCTGTTAGGGGTCATTTGAGGTTGCGTATGTGAGCTTTTTCTTGTTTAGTGAGGTGAGCCTGTATTGCAATGAATTTCCCTCTTAGGACTGCTTTTGCTGCATCCCAAATGATTTGGTATGTCGTGTTCTGATTTTCATTTGTCTCCAGATAATATTTGATTTCTTCTTTAATTTCTTCAATAATCCATTGTTTGTTCAGTAGCATGTTGTTTAGTCTCCACATTTTTTCACCTTTCTCTGCTTTATTCTTGTAGTTGATTTCTAGTTTCATAGCATTATGATCAGAAAAGATGCTTGATATTATTTCAACTCTCTTGTATTTATTGATGCTTGCTTTGTTTCCCAAAATACGGTCTATCCTTGAGAATGTTCCATGTGCACTTGAGAAGAATGTGTAACCTGCTGTTTTTGGATGAAGTGTTCTATATATATCTATTAAGTCCATCTGGTCTAATTTTTCACTTAATTCTATAATTTCCTTGTTGATTTTCTGTCTGGATGTTCTATCCATTGGTGTTAATGGGGTGTTGAGGTCCCCTACTATTATTGTATTGTTGTTGATGCCTTCTTTTAGTTCTGTTAAGAGTTGCTTTACAAATTTCAGTGCTGCTGTGTTGGGTGCGTATATATTTATAAGTGTTATGTCATCTTGGCGGAGAGTCCCTTTTATCATTATATACTGTCCCTCTTTATCTTTCTTTATCTGTTTTGCTTTGAAATCTACCTTGTCTGATATTAGTATAGTGACACCTGCTTTCTTTTGTTCATTATTAGCTTGGAGTATTGTCTTCCATCCCTTCACTCTGAGTCTGTGTTTGTCTTTGGGGCTGAGGTGTGTTTCCTGGAGGCAGCATATTGTTGGGTCTTGTTCTTTGATCCATCCTGCCACTTTGTGTCTTTTGATTGGAGAGTTCAATCCGTTTACATTTAGAGTGATTATTGAGATGTGGGGGCCTACCGCTGCCATTTTATGTCTTGTTTTCAGGTTCTCTTCAATTTCCTTTGTTCCTCGTCCCATGGTTTAGTCTGTTCTGATGGAGAGCTGCTACTCTCTGTTATTGTCCTTCTACTTATCTCCTTTGCTCTTGGTTTTGTAGCCCCTTTCCTTTTTTTGATTTTTCAGGAATGAGGGTTTTCCTGAGCATTGCTTGAAGAGGAGGTTTTTTGGCAATGAACTCCCTTAATTTTTGTTTATCTGGGAAAGTTTTTATTTCTCCATCGTATTTGAAGGATATTTTCACTGGGTAGAGAATTCTCAGCTGCAGGTTTTTGTCCTTCAGATTTTTGAATATATCATTCCACTCTCTTCTAGCCTGTAAAGTTTCTGCTGAGAAATCTGCTGATAGCCTGATAGGGGTTCCTTTGTAGGTTAATTTCTTCTGCCTGGCTGCCCTTAGTATTTTCTCCTTGTCGTTGACTTTTGCTAGCTTCACTACTATATGCCGTGGGGTTGGTCTTCTTGCATTGATAAAGTTTAGAGATCTATTGGCTTCTGTCACATGAAGTTCCATCTCTCTCCCCAGGTTTGGGAAGTTCTCAGCTATTATTTCTTTGAATAGGCTTTCTGCCCCCTTCTCCCTCTCTTCTCCCTCTGGTATACCTATCATCTTTATGTTGCATCTCCTAATTGCATCAGATAATTCTTGGAGAGTTTCTTCATTTCTTTTTAGTCTTAGTTCTCTCTCCTCCTCTGCCTGCAGCATTTCTATATTCCTATCTTCCAAATTGCTAATTCTTTCCTCCATATTATCAGCCCTACTGTTCAGTACATCTAGGTTTTTCTTAATCTCCTCTATTGTGTTCTTCATTTCCAGTATTTCTGTTTGGTTCTTCTTTATAGTATCAAACTCTTTTGTGACATAGCTCCTGAACTCGTTGAGTTGTCTATCTGAATTCTCTTTTAACTCACTGAGTTTTTTAATGATGGCTGTTTTGAAGTCATCGTCATTCAGGTTATATATTTCATTGTCTTTGGGATTGTTTTCTGTGTATTTGTCATTTTCCTTCTGTTCTGGAGATTTAAAATATTTTTTCATATTGCTTGATGGTGTAGATTTGTGCCTCTGCATAGAGATAGAGTTTAGTTACTGCTTCCACTTGTTTCTACTGGTGTGGTGGGGGAACAGTCGCTTATACTGCACCAACCAGGAACCCTATCACCTGTTACTAACTGGGCCTGGGCCCCCCCTCGTAGTCACAGTGGTCCTCTGGGTTCCCTCTTCAGCTGTGCGGGCCGTCACAAGGGGGCTTCAGGCTGTTGGTGCCTACTGTTGCAGATCACCTAGACGTGCTCCCTCCTTAGGGTCTGCAGCTGGGTTATGGGCTTTCCCAGCGGCCAGGGGCAGGATCACTTATATTTGCAGCTCTGTCACTGTCGGCACCCACAAAATCCCACTTGTCCACTATGGGTCACAGCAGAGCTATGGGCATCTTCTGCAGTCTGTGGTTAGCTCACCTAGTAGCTATGCTACTTTTGTCCCAGGGTCTTCCAGCCTTGTGGTTGCCGGGCGGGTGCTCTCTACTAGTGCTGTGCAGAGGCTTTCACTGAGGCTGCTGTGAGACTGTAGAGTTTCCCCCTGGGCCATGGAGCCAAGTTGCTGGAACTCCACCCAGCCCCAGTCCTCTCCCCCAGGATCTCAGGGAGCCCCTTGCCCTGTCTAGGGGATAGCCAGAGACCTTGAGTTCAGTGGCAGTTGGCCGGCTGCTGCCCTGCCTGGGATTCTCCTCTTCGGGACCCTCCCAGTGTTGTGGATGCTGGGTGGCGCCTCTCCGCTAATGGCAGGTAGAGACTTTGCCTGCTGCCCAGACGGAACTCTGGAGTTTCCCCCCCGGGCCGTGGAGCCAGCCGCTGGAGCTCCACCCAGCCCCAGTCCTCTCCCAGGAGATCTCTGGTAGTCCCGAGCCCCCCAGGCGACAGCCACAGTCCGTGAGACCGGTGGCGGCAGCTGGCGGGCTGCTGCCCTGTTGGGGATTCTCTCTGGGAGCCTCCCAGCATTATGGATGCTAGGCGGGGCCTCTCTGCTAATGGTGGGTAGAGGTTTTCCCCACCGCCTCCGGTGTGTAACTCTGGAGCTTCTCTCTGGGCTTAGGTGTAATTGCAGGGGGCTTAGGTAGGGCTCTGGTCACCTGTTTCCACCGTCGCTCCTCTGGTGTGCGCTCCCTCCTGCCCTTGGTGTGTGGCGATGTTCTGGGGGCATCCGCTGGAAGAAAGCCGCTTGCAGGTACTAGGCTGTTCGCGGGTTGGGGTTGGAGAGTTTTCACCTATCTCCACCTCCTCCCAGAGGGAAGTCCGTCTGCCTTCTGATGTATAGCAGCGTGGGTCTCTCAGGCATCCTGAGATGCTATATGGATATCCTTTGTTAAGCGATGAATGTCCAATTAGTTGTAGATTCGAAGGGGGAGAGACAAAGAAGACTACTCACGCTGCCATCTTGGATCCAACCCTCAGCTTATTCTTTGAGCATTCTTGAGGAAAGATATCATGGAAATCTGATTTTAAAGTACTTATTACAGACTAACCTCGTCTCATTCAATTATTACCATATAGACCTGAAAGGAGTACAAGTGTACATACTATCTACTGTTAACAAAAATTCTCGTCAACTCATTAGCCGGAATTACAAACAAAACTTAGTAATTATATAATATATGACTCACGCTATATAGTTTGTATAGTGACCTCATATACCTCACTGCTTTGAACCTCAGAATAACTCTGTGAACAGAGTAGGACTTATGTTATCATCCACAATATACAGATGAAGAAATTGAGCTGTGGAGATGTCGAATGCCTTCCTTAACATCGCAGAAGTTTAGGTGGCTGAACTAGGAACTGAGCCCAAGTCTGCTCACTCTAAATCCAGTTTCATTTATTTTTTTTTTGTGGATAACATTCTTTCCTCTCTACTAGGCTGCCTCAACTTCATCCTCTCCAGTGGATTTACTGAACGAGCAGTGAAATCCAAAGAAATACGGATAAGCCATCAGTCCCTGATTAATTTAGAATTAATTTTTGCAGGGAAAAAGTAATGATGCATCCACGTAGCACCTTTTCAAACAATGTTTGCATTTTCTGTCAGACATCTATGCCTCATATACTGTCTGATTCCATCCAAATTTGTTTTTCTCAACTTGCTGCTTAGGTGTTTTAAAGGAAAATATTCATAGTCGTACCTTTTAAAAAGTTTGATGTTAAATTTCTCAAGTGTCCTTGTAGTCAACACTTTTGCTAGAAGAATATCAGGCATATTCAGTTTCTAAATATGAAAAACCTCAAATCACATTGTCCAAAAAACACTAAGCTCTCAGAGATCCTGTATTATGGAATCCTTACCCCATGTCCTAAGGGGGATGACTTCATTTCTCACGTATATTCATAAAGCTTTGCCCTGTACTGCTGTTGTAGACTGTATTCTCTTCTAACGTCACAAAGAAGGTTAGAATCCCCATGTACACAGGCTTTGCTATCACAACCAGAAAAATGCCTAATTGCATCTGTCAACTTAAAATGTCCTTTTCTGGGTTAAAGAGAAGGTGAAGGGGTGGTGGTGTGGCAGGGAGGTGAGCAGCCAGAGCTGGGCAGGACACTTTAAATGTCCAGTCACCAGGCTCCTGGAATGCCTCTAACACTTAAGATCTAACTCTTAAGAAGCAAGGGTCCTGGGAGTTGAAGAAAAGAAAGAAGCACATTTTGCTGGTTTGTTAGACAAGCAGATGGGAAACCACCCCAAACTTTCCTTTCAGGGAAGTGGAAGAAGTGAGACTCAAGAAGGTCTTCAGCGTGTTGGCAAATGGTCCCAGTTTGAGAAGTGACTTGCAAGCAGGAGAGCCAGGTGGACTGTGATGGAGTGCTGCCACAAGACTAAAGCGTTCCCACCCCCCAGAAAAAAATAACAAAGCATTTCCTTTATTGTGAAGCTCGACCATGGCTCACATAGATATTTATAGTGTTGACTTCTCTGAGTATTTTCCCCACACACCAGGGAATAGGTCCATTAGGCAACAGGTCTAGAAGAATTGGGTTATTTGCTTTGTCACCTGAGTATTTTACCACTGGCCATGCCAATGTGCCACTTGGTACCTAGATGAATCCCTCATTTTATCCACGTTCCAATAACTGAGGAGCTCCGTCTCTGACCTTGATAAATTCCTTGATAAAACTGTATTTACCAGCAGCTTCCAATATCACCTGAGCCCTCCCATCCTTTAATGTATAAACTGCTTCTCCATCCATCCCCGTTTATTATCTTGTCTGTAACTAGACATTGCTTCCAGAATGCATCCCCTGCAGAAACTAGGCTTTTCCACAGCAGGATCCGACAAATCCCCATCAATGTGGCACCACGCAGATTTGTAAAGAAGCAGGGACGCCTAATATCTCTCCCTGTGACATCTGGAGAAGGACAAGTAAAGACCAGGTACATTCACCAGCTGCCACTCAGAGCAGCCAGAGAGTCAATTCACTTCCCCAGCCTCGTGGGTTCCTCTGTGAAGATGCATGGGAGTTCCCTCCTCCTGCTCGGGCCTGTGTTTGTTCCCTCGACTCTTGAAAGCCAAATTGCCTTCAGTTCTTGGGACCCTTTCATTACTGTTTGAACAGGCTGGGGACTGATTGCAGGATCTCGTCTCCATTTTTACCTTGTCACCCCCGTAAAGACCAAAGCATGAAAGATGCTTAATGCCACTGTTTGCCGTGAGAAACCCACTTTTAAAATGCGACTTTGTTCAGTGATTGTGGTGGGGAAGGCTCAGTTTCAGATGCGGTCGGGTAGTCTTTGAGGAGGTGGGGTGGATCCAGAGGAGAACCTTTGTCTGATGCGAGAGGAGAGATGTGAGTCTCTTCGGAGACACTAGATGGCACAGCAGCTCTGAGCTGGCGGCCTCGGGAGAGGCTGGGCTGGTTCTGTCATTGCTGCCACCGGCGCGAAGATGCACCTGGGGTGGGAGAGGGGCTCACATTTTGATTCACTTCAGTGGGCACGGGTTGGCCTCACTGCCTTTTGCTCCCTCTGGCCTCCTCCCTGGCACCTCTCTCAACTTTCAATCCTAATGACATGTCGAGGCCCCAGGGGACAGTGAGTTTGCTCTCTGTGAACCTCTCATGAATGCTTTTGTTGCCCTGCTAACTGCGAATCTACTCATTTTTTAAAGTAAGTCTCTTCACTCTTTGCAGTCCTGACTTCTCTCACCTCGTTAAATCATTTGCTGTAAACAGGACCCAAAAGTTCCTTGCTGCCTGGGTGGGTTGCCAAATGACAGTGGCCTGCCCTGTGATTACACTGACCACTGTAAACCACGGGGTTGGGTTTTTTTTCTCTTTTTCCTTTCATTTTGAGCGTTATTTAGGACTCAGAGGCTACACTGTTTCTCGGCTTTGTTCCATTCTGTTTCAAATGGCTGCCATGGGTTTCTCCACGGCATCCAGCGAGCCCCGGTGGAAGTTTTTATTTCTCCGTATTGGTTATTGATGAATGGAGGACCAAGGGGTAGAGTAAGCCTCTGTGTGGGTCTTTGTGCAGGTGTGGTGGTCCACACCCCAGACAGAGCTGCCCTTGAAGGCAGGGGGGCTGTGTTTCCTGGGAGGCTTTGCTTTATGAAAGGTACCCCACTTCCACCTGCTAGTTGTCCGACTAAGGAGGATTTCCCAGGAATGCAGCCCTGCCGAGTAGTTCCCTCCTGGGATTGCTGCCACTCCCTTTCCTCCTCCGTGTCTACCAGGAGGGCCCAGGACCTTCACACACTTGGTTCTGCTTCCTTCCCAGCCTTTCCCTGGGCAGTTGTCTTAAAGAGCAGATCTCAAGTTTTAGCCTGGCCGTAAACCCTGCCACTGCCGACTGCTCAGCGTGGGTCATGGGAGAGGGACCCGCTACCTGAGTGGAACAGTCTTTTGATGAACCCCTCTGACGCTCTCCTGCCCTTGTCTTATCAACAATGCTATCTTCCTCCTGTGGTGGTTTTCTTCGGTGAGTGTGAAGCTGTGGCTGCTTCTAGTCGTTTCTCAAACATTCTCTTCCTATCTGCTCCCTATCATCCAAGAATTCCTAAAACTCTCTGGTCTGCTGAGAGTACTATTTGATGGTTTGTCATGGTGGTGCTGCTTGTTTTCAGTGCTGTTTTGGACTTTAAAGTATCTTTCCTATCAGACCTTTAGCATGATAGACAAAAATCTGGCCCAAAAAGGACCCAGCCCAATAGGTTTGGCTTGGTGTTTGATGGTCACCTCTGTCCAGGCCCCCCATTGATCTTGACTTAGTTAGAAGGGGTAACTTGAGCGAGTCTAAGATGGTAATTTCTTAAAATGGATAAATAAGTCTACAACCCTACAGGAAGTGTATCTTTTCTCTCATTTTATGGGATTTAGAGTAAGAGGTGAGGTCCCACATTTTCATCCCATCTCCTCCCTCCATTAGTAATGTGCCATAACACGAATGTGTGCTGTATCTGAAGTGAGTTGTGTCAGGGGCACCTTGTCTTACTTGATCTTCAGTGGGAAGGATGACAGGGCATAAGCGCTGTTTCCCTCAAGCCACAAAACGAAAACTGATCCATGAGACTGCTGCCATCTCCTTTGGGCAGACCCTGAATTCAGCGTGAACTGTGAGAACTCGTGCATTCATTCATCCGATAAGCCATCCTGGTAATAATGCTGTCCTGTATTTTGCCATATTTCTAATGTATCAGTGCTTCGTGTGTATTAACTTGTTTGATCATTATAAAAATCCTATTTATTACTCCCATTTTTACAGATGTAGAAACAAGGCATTAGGCCAACTGAGCACCTAGGACGTTCCTGATTTAGATCTCAAATCCAGTTTCTGCTTCCGATCCAGTGCCCTTTGCACTACCAGATGCTGCTTCTCTTGAGAAGAGCTCTCTAGAGTTATGGATATTTAAGCAAGTAACATTCTTGACAGTAGGTTGTCATCACCGCAGCAGTAGGACCACATGCCATGGAATAAAGGTTGGGGAACCGATTTTACCTAGGAGAGAAGACAGCTGAGCTGGGCTTGGGGCAGGGGAAAAAATCCCAGGCAAAGAGAGGAGCGTGTGAAAAGTCTTGGAGGCATGACAAAGCATAACACGTCTGAGGGGTGGAGAGATGTCTGGTGGGGCTAGAGGAGGGAACAGAGCCATGAGCAAAGATGTGAAGAAAAGGGAGATAGACGAGTCTGGAAAGTCAAATGGAGATCTGCTTCAACAGAGCCTTGTGTGATTTTGAGGGAGCACTTCTGGACAGAGTGAGCTTGTGGTGCTTGTGGGTTGTCTGGCAAGAGATGGCCAGGAAGCGATTAACGCTCTGGAAAGAGATCTGTTTGGAGAGAAGGATTTAGGGCTCGGCCTTCTGTAGATGAAAGTTGGGGATTTCTCCAGGGAGAGAAGGTGGAACAAAATGAGAACAGAGGTGAGGGCAGAGCCTTGGGGTACAGCACAATTCAAGAGATGAACAAAAGAACAACTGACCAGAAAAGACACTGAGAAGAGATGTTTAGGAGAGCAGGAGGAGAGCCTGGAGTGGGCAGCATGGGAGAAGGGAGCTTCAGGCAGTGCTCAATGGTGTGGGGCAGCGGGAAGTGGATTAGGTTTCAAGAATAGCTTGAATGCTGCCATCTTTACCTCTCTTCTCCCACACTGTGGTGCAGGTCCTAAGACGAACTGTCATGGCGCAAAGGGAAGCCTTGAACCACTAGGTCAAATTTTTAATATGCTGCATTGAGGATCTGACAGAGTTCTTCATTGTATGTTTTAACTCTTGGACAAAATATATTGATTGATTTATTTATTTTGCTGAGGAAGATTTGCCCTGAGTTAACATCTGTTGCCAATCTTCCTCCTTTTTTTGGCTTGAGGAACATTTGCCCTGAGTTAGCATCTGTGCCAGTCTTCCTCTATTTTGTATGTGGGTCACCACCACAGCATGGTCACTGACGAGTGGTGTAGGTCCACACCTGGGAACCAAACCCAGGCTACTGAAGTGGAGTACTCCAAACTTAACCACTGGGCCATGGGGCTGGCCCCTATAATCGTTTTTAGTATAATAGGATTTGTAGATTCTAAACTCACTTTGATTCTAAACTTTCACGTTGATGTTATGTAAACACTCCTCCTAAACTCATGGAGATCTGCTCCCAAAATTCCAACTTTGAATCTGTCAAGATTTTAGAGCTAAATTCTAACCATTTCTTTTCCCAACTGAGTTTTTCTCCTCCCTCCATAACAGCCTACCCCACAAAGGTGAGCATGAGACTTGGAAACTGTTTTCTCTTTTAGCCAAGCTTCTAGGAGGGGCCATGCGATTTGCAGCTGATGTCAAGCAGCCAGAACAGCAGGGCTGCTCCTCGTGCTGGAGAGCCGTAATCCTATTACGCCTACCTTGAGACTTTCACATTAGCTGCCTCTATGGTCGTAGATGGACTGAGGTGACTCAATTGACTTTTAAATCCGGAAGGGTCCTAGTTTCAAATTTCCCATGTCTAAGTCAAGTAGTAGATTAGGCCCCTTGCTAAGAGGGCCTGTCTCCTTCAGGGTCCCTGTGGCCGTATCTCTTTCTTTGCTGTCTTTATGAGTCCCATACTTTCTAAGTTCCACCAGTAAGCACTAGATTGGAGCACAGTTGTGTCCTTCAGTGATGATCCTGGGCGGGAGGTGAACCTGGCTGGCGTCGCCCTGGGTCATGGATTTAGTACCTGTCTTTGCACAGTCAGGATTAGGAAATACATCCTCCGTTGATCCTGTAAGAGAAGGATGTCATATTCTTTTGTTCGTGTTAAAGCTGTCCTTGAGAAGGTAATGTGCAAGGTATGCAAAGAGTTTTCTTCCTCTCGTTAGCCCCCAGTTGATCTGTCATCTTCCTCGTATTGTAATATGGATACAAAAATTGTTTAATCCAATTAACTATTTACAATATTTACAATTCAGTTTGATGGCTAAAAGTACTTATCTAATAATTGACTAAGTTTCAGAGGTAATTTGCTGGATCAAATGTCATACTTTATTTGTAAGTTTGCGTTTCTTTCTTTTTTTTTTTTTTTGAGGAAGATTAGCCCTAAGCTAACATCTGCCGCCAGTCCTCCTCTTTTTTTCTGAAGACAACTGGCCCTGAGCTAACATCCATGCCCATCTTCCTCTACTTTATATGTGGGACGCCTGCCACAGCATGACTTGACAAGCAGTGCATAATAGGTCCACACCCGGGATCCGGCCTGGTGAACCCCTGGCTGCCAAAGCAGAACATGTGAACTTAACCCCTGCACCACTGGGCCAGGCCCTAAGTTTGCATTTCTTATGCAAGAGTTTGAGTTCTGAATATCACTTTACTGGATTTTTTTTTCACTTAAATAAATATGCAAATATCTTCACATTCGCTGCTTCCTTTAGCTCTCACATCTCTTTCAGGAAGGTATCGTCCCCAGTTTACAGATGAGACTGGGGCTCTGATGTCACATAGCTAGTGAATGCTTACGCTGAAGTTAAACTTAATTTTCAGACTCTAAATCCAGTGCTCTCTTTAGTACACCACCACTCCCCGAATTATTTGACCAAGACACACTTTTTAGAATGGAATGTAATTCAGAATGGAATACCATCAGAGCTCATTAAGGTTTAAATGTTTAATATACGGTAACATTGAATAATACTGTAAATTGTTGAAATTTTAGGATAAAATGCATAAAATAGACTGACGGGTTATTTAAGGTAATGATCATGACTGCAGCCATTGGCTGGGGGTGTATGCTTCCTATTTGTCAGTGAGGAGATTGACTTCCTAGTGCTCTTAGAATTAATGACCCATTTGTTTGTTTTTAAGTTTCAAAAACATAGTCGGGGTCTTTATATTGCAGAGAGCAATAGGAAGTCCAAATTCCTGACCAGTCAGATCTATTATCATTGACATATGGGTACATACTGTTAGTGATTCCAGAAAAATTATCGACATGAACGGTGATGAGGAATCCATCCAGTCTTCCCATGCCAAAATGCCCATAACACCCCCATACCCCATCCTGAAAGGCAGATTACTGGATCCTAGTTTTATGATAAATTATAGGAAAAAACTTTACACTGATTAACATCGCATGGAACAGGGTCGTTCATGGAACAAAATTTGGGAAATGTGAATGTATACCTCCCTACTTTCTCTCTCTTACTAATCCCAGGCACTTACTTGCTTTTGGCTCATCTCATGCCCTCACCTCCTCTTGGGTGGGTAGGAAATGTTGAGTCTGTCTACATCCATTATTTGAATTCTCTGGTAGAAGGATATTACATAACCTGAAACACTAGTGAGAGCAGCACTATTGTTCTGTTAAGCTAAGATATCACACAGGATCGCAAGGAATTTGGATCAATCATGCAATTGATGAAACCAATTGTTCCGAGTGGTGTTAGAAGACAAGTTTTGTCATTATTGATTAAGGTGGTAATGAAAAGCAATTTTTTTAGAGTAACCATCCACAGAGTGAGGGATAAGTTAGGCAGCTACAGTGTAAGCAGAGAGTTCTTCCCTCAGATTGGAACGGAGCAGGGCTGTATGCACATCTGATTTCTTCCTTGTCCTTCTATCAAGGAGTACATTTATGTCAAAAACCCCTTTAGCGATTATAATGGCGTAATCTTTCCCTCAGCCAGTATCTTTTTATAAAGATTTCTCCTAAGAAATCCCTGAACTAACTTACCCCTGAACCCGTTTCTATTTTCAAGCTGTAGTGATGACGTTTTTCTCATTATTTCCTTGTTACTTTTCTCTTTGTAGACCTGGCCAGAGGACTGTGGATGACCTAGAAATTATCTACGAAGAGCTCCTTCACATTAAAGCCTTATCCCACCTTTCCACCACTGTAAGTTGTCTCTGACTGAGCATGCTCAGGGGGACTTTGAGTTAAATACACTGGTGGGACTGGAAGAGAGTATTATGGTATGTTGCGTGGAGCAGGAACTCCTGAATTCTACCTCTTAAGTCTCCCCACTCTTTCTCATGAGATGCTAAGGAAGTTACACCCAAGAACGATCACCGAGAGCTGATTATTAGTAGCTGCCCATGTGCCCTAAACTCCAAAGCAGTGTGATGTGAGTAGGATTGGAACATGGGCTTCATCCTTCCAAATCCGAGCCTTGGAACCTGCACACAGAGACAGGAGAGTCAGGCCTTTAAGAGGGACTTGAGACCGTTCCGTGAAATATAGAGCCGGAGGGAGGAAGGAGAGAAATCAAGATGACCTATCCTGGCCCGAGGGGCTGGCTCTGCCCAGGTTTGCTGCCCTCTTCAGAAAGGAAGCAGGAGGTTCAAGAGAGCGTTAGTTCAGATATGTTAGGGCAGAAAAGCAGTACCTGCCAGTGCAAAATAGCCCAATGGCTCCATCTGACTCTGAACTTATACCTGATGAGGGTGTTTATGGAAGCAGTGGACGGAGATTTGGCCTCTGAATAGGGGCAGATACGCCTCCTAACGTAGGAGGTTCTCTATGGAGAACATGATTTCTAGGCAACACGAGTCTCCTGGATGCTAACAATTCAATAAGGAAAAGAAGAAGAAAAAGAAGAAGTTTTAACATTCATGGATTATATCCAGTAGCCCCCCCTTATCTGCAGGGGGTACGTTCCAAGAGCCCAGTGGAGGCCTGAAACCACAGATAGTACTGAACCCTATATATGCTATGTTTTTCCTACACAGACATACCTATGATAAAGCTTAATTTATGAATTAGGCACAGTAAGAGATTAACAACCATAGCTCCTAATAATAAAATAGGACAATTATAACAATATACTGTAATAAAAGTTACCGTAGATCTTAGCAACCTCAGCATTTGATTTTTTTTTTTCATTATTAAGTCAAGAACTTTCAGCTTTTCACTTAAAGGAAGCACTTTACAGCTCCTCTTGGCCATATCTGAATTGCCAGCATCACTACTCTTGCACTTTGGGGCCATTGTTAAGTCAAATAAGGGTTACTTGAACACAAGCACTGCAATACCCTGACAGTGGATCTGATAACCGAGATGGCCGCTAAGTCCGTAATGGACGGGTAGCGTATACAGTGAGGATACACTGGACAAAGGGATGATTCACATCCCAGACCAGACAGAGCGGGACAGCACGAGATTTCATTATGCCACTCAGAATGGCATGCAATTTAAAATGTTTGAATTGTTTATTTCTGGAATTTTCCATTTGATATTTTTAATAGTCAACCATGGTTGACTGCAGATAACTAAAACCACAGATAAGGGGGGACTACTGTACTGAATTCCCTCAGCATTATCTACATGCCTAATTTGTCTTTCATTCCCAGCTCACTTGGTGATGTTATGCTGTCATGTAGTGGCAGTGCCGACAGTCCCTGCCCTGGGGATTCAGGTCTCTGCCGAGAGCAGTGAGGCATTCGCCACAACCCTGAGCAGAAGATCCCCAAACCTTTTGCCCTTCGACCCAGACAGAGTTGCCTTCACATTCCTCCCCCCGTACTAGTTGGGGTCTGGAAGCTGCCTCACCTACATGGAGTATACAGGAGTCTGGTCCAGCCCAGCCTCCCCTCCTGCCTACTACTGCCCGTGTCATCCTCACTCTCTCCGTGGTGGGACAGGTCTAGTGCCTTGGACCCTCACCAGGGGAGCTCCTGCATATGTAGGGGCAAGCAGCTGAGGCTCCATGAGCTGATGCTGTAGAGGGAAGTGAAGGAGGACCCCTTTTCCCACCCGTGCTCCCGGTCCTCGGCATGCACGTGTTCTGATTTTCCCAATCTTGGTGGGATTGGGAGGATGGTGGGCAGTCTCCACTTCTACCTCCAACCCCGGGGACCCAGGCACTGAGGAAATTCTCAGGTTACTTGATTCTTAGGGACGTGGAGCCATAATTTGGAACCATAATTTGGAATTTAAAAACAAATTAGCTATCTAGGAATATATATCTGCTCACATGTTTAAGCTTAATTATTCAGCTTCAAGACATTGGATTTTCCAACATCTGCAATGATGCATTATGTGTGATGCAAGGAAGAGCCTCTAATAGTAACAGCATCATATGATGTTATAGATGCTCTCACCTTCTCTCCCAAGATAAAAGGCAGAGAAATTGCTAGATCATACGTGTGAAGCCATGTTTTAGACGGTATGTAGGCAGATTGTCTTGTATGAGTTAGCTTATGAAATAGATTTTGTAAGAGCTTTAAGAATCTAGGGGCAGATTTCTGGAAAGTGGTTCTGGATGAGAGTAGCAGCAAGCGAGGTGGGAGATGGCTGTGTGGGAAGAGGGTGCAGTTCGCACGGTCTGGAAAGGGAACGAGCCCCTTCCCCCGTCAAGTACGGCCTTTCATGTTCTTTCTCTTTTTCTTCTAGGTGAAACGGGAGTTGGCAGGTGTTCTCATTTTTGAGTCGCACGCCAAAGGAGGAACCGTGTGTAAGTGACAGCTGTCGTGGAACACGGCACCTGGCCAGCCCCCTCGCGAGCATGTGCCGCAGGAACCTGACTGCAAACGCTCCCCTTTCTTGGGCCTGGGTCTAACCGGGCAGGCTGTCCTCTGGCACTTTTGTGGTTCTCGGCTGTGATTATTCCCTGTGCGTGTCTGCTATTGCGCAGCACGGTGGTTTTCTGGTCCCAGCCTGGGAGCGGTTGCCAGCCCGACCCTACTGGCTCCAGGCAGTCTGTAAAGAGGGTGGGATGAAGTCTCTGCTCTTCAGGCAGGACCCTAGGCACCCTTTCACGGTGACCTCACTTCCATTTGTGGCTTTAGAGGAACTAATCTATCTCGAGCTTGCTAGTTAAAATGTTAAACTCTCCTGCTTTCTTTTCCTTCTGTCTATCCGCTATCAGCTCCAAGCCTGAGAGAATTTCTTTGCCCCAAATACTTATGCAGTGTTAATATATAGTATCTCTCCAGAATCCAGGTTGTAGTTTAATTCTGTGATCATATCTGGAAGCGAGAAGTTAAAATTTGATATTAATAAGCATGAACAAAATTATTTAGGCTGGCATTTCCCACATGTCCTACAAAATTTTTTTTGAAAAACGTTGTTAGTGGTCTACTCCGGTTAGGAAATGCCACCTTCCCTAATCTCTCTTGAAGAATCATAAGATGCATCAGCACGCTAAGGTCCTCAGAAGTTCTGCAAGAAAGAAAAATGTTCATGTCATTTAAACTGACGCTGCCTAGACCTAGGGAGACATGGAACGCTTTTTTAATGGACACCTGTTAAGTTTTCCAGAAACAATCTCTGGAAAATCTCACTCTTTGTGTTAGTCAAATAAGCAGAGAACATGAATTGTAAAAGCAAAAAGAATTAAAAATTATATTTCAAAATGTTTTACTTTCAGTCCTCGGGTGTTTCCAACACTGACATGTGTCTTAGTAAGAATGTCCTTTCTTTAAATTTTAAAGGTTTACTTTAATTCTTTTATTTTTACAATCACTGATGACTTACAACTTCTCTTTCATTCTTTTCACTCAAACTTACTGATTGTTTTTATTTTATTATGAAATATTTAAATATTTCAAACAAAAAAATAGAGATTATTACTAACAGCTTTTTAATCTTTATCAAACCCTGACATTATGCCAGATTTTTTTCATATTTTCTAAAGAATGAAATTATACACATACAGTTGAAGGCCCCTTATTTCCTCCTTTATCTCATTCTTCTCCCTCCCTCCCCAAGGTAACTCCTACCCTACAGGACATAGTTATCATTCCAACCCATTTTTTAAAACATGTGTGGATAGGTATTCATAAACAATATGTAGGGCTGATTTGCATGTTTTCAAACTTCACATTACTGGTCAGATTACTTTTAAAAACTATTTTCTGTAGCATAATAAGCTTTGATGAATTGTGAGGGAAAGTGTATTTATTGCTTTAAGAAATGGATTGCTGGTGAATTGATCTCTAGTAAATACCTATCTTAGGGCATAGCAAGTAGTGCAGTATTTCTGTTCCTTTCATGTTCTATAGAAAAGGAAATCATATTCCATCTGAATAAGTTAGTATTTGCCAGTAATGTTTTTTCCCTTCTGGAATAAATGTGTAATTCTGGGGACTTACAAATGATGGTTTGATGAGCTGTAATTTATATTGATGTGCTTCCATTCTTGTCATAAGGCTTTTCATCTTTTTGTATCTAGTGTTCAACCAGGGGGAAGAAGGTACCTCCTGGTACATTATTCTAAAAGGATCGGTGAATGTAGTCATTTATGGCAAGGTATATATATATATATATATATCTTTTTCTTTTTGAAACTTTATTGTGCTCCATTTACTAGCATCACTTTAAGTATTAACAATGTAGTGCTACGATTAAACTGCAACAACGTTGTTACTCGATGTAGGAAAGACATTATAGCATCTCTAATCATAAACCATCCTACTCAGAGTTGTATTGAACTTTCTGGGGCTCATCTCCTTATAGATATAATGTATACATTTAAGTTAGGCCCTAGCCCGTATTATTCAATGAAAGAAAAATGAAACATTATAATTGAATTATGTGACCCTCCTTTGGTACCCCTGAGTACAGCTCATTTATATATGCAGTGTTTTAGGGGAAAGGGTCTGTGGTGTGAGGCGGGGGGGGGTGTTTGCCCCATTTCAGGGATCATCTTCTGAATGTTCTGCTCTCTCCAGGGTGTGGTCTGCACCCTGCATGAGGGAGATGACTTTGGCAAGCTAGCACTAGTGAACGACGCCCCGAGAGCTGCCTCCATCGTCTTGCGAGAAGATAATTGCCATTTCTTAAGAGTGGACAAGGAGGATTTCAACCGAATCCTGAGGGTGAGTCTAAGGCAAAGTGTGGCTGAGGGGTATCCCGTTTATCCTTTTGTCAGATAAGTGAAGACTTGATCGTAGTGTTAATTGAGCAGTACTGTGATTAATGAATGCTCAAGGAACAAAAAGCCTGGGTTACAAACCTGGGACATTCAATGTGCTGGTGTGCGTTCTGGGGTCCAAAGGTGGACAGTTCAGTAAAGCTGCACAGGTGGCACGCTGTGCTGGACCAGATAACTCTACACACATCTGAACCAGTCCGTGAGAACTGAAGAAAAATAGGGATTGCCTTGGCAAAGTGTCAAAGTCTGAGACGTTTCTCTTTGGCAATCCTGTCTTCCCTTTTTGTGTCCTTCCTCCCCTCACCCTCCACGTCTTTCTCTATCCTAGGCCTCCTTTCCTAGCCTCTACCTCCTGTCTCTTCTGGACCTTTCTCAAAGATCCGAATCTCAAATCTGAGCCTTTCTCATATCACCACACACTCTCTTGATTTATTGAGTAATTATATTTTAGTGCGAAATAACATCAATCATGGGTTACTCCAACCAAACATTTTCATTGCAAGTACTTTATGTCAAATCGATTCACGCTAAAAGAATTTCAGATATCGGCAAGTAGGTGAAGAATAATGGAGGTGGTAGAAGGAGCCATGAAATTGCACTTAAAGTTGGCTCTGCAGATGGGCCTAAGGTAAACTTGTTAAGGTTTGTGAGAGTGGATGATGTTTAGAAGAGATGGTCCCTGGTCTTTTGCCACCAAGCAGGTCCTGGTTCTTTGGGAGCAACAACCCAGCTCTGGCTGGTAGAAGCCTAATTGTGGACTGCTGGGGATAATGACAGTGTCCCATCACCCCAGTCCTCTCAGGTGATCTCACCCCAGCTTGAGACCACTCATTGAGACTGTTCCCTCTAGGATCACTTTGTTCCTTTCCCTTGCCTCCTGGCTCACAGAGCAGACTCCCTTCTCAGCCTCTCCCAGCCTTAGCATCTTCCTCTGTCCTACCCTAGAGTCCTAAATGCAGCTTCTGTGCTTTCTGCTACGTTTGACATTATTCAACGATGATTTACAGTGTCATTTTCCATTCCTTATGCATGGACACCTATCCCTACAGAGCCACATTTGCTTTTGGTGGCAAAATTTCTGACAGCAAAATTTCCCTTAGGAATGTATTCTCTTACTGCAGAGAAAGTTAAATTAAAAATTATACCACTGACGGGGCTGGCCCCGTGGCCGAGTAGTTAAGTTCGCGCGCTCCCCTGCAGGCGGCCCAGTGTTTTGTTAGTTCGAATCCTGGGCGCGGACATGGCACTGCTCATCAGACCATGCTGAGGCAGCGTCCCACGTGCCACAACTAGAAGAGCCCACAACGGAGAGTGCACAGCTATGTACCAGGGGGCTTTGGGGAGAAGAGGGAAAAAATAAAATCTTTAAAAAAAAAAAAAAAAATTATACCACTGACTAAAACAGAAAAAATACCACGTGGAATTTGACTTGATTCTTATCTAATCTCTCTTAAAATGAGAACCAAATGATGAGAAAAAGCACATTAAATTTTTTAAATTAATTATTAAAATGACATTGAAATTTAGAGGTAAACTACTAACTCTTTGAAGTTTACACACATGGAGTTTACACTCAGCCAAAAGATTCTTTGAAAGAATAGATTAAGTAAGACCACTATCACTGATGTAACTTATAAAATTATTCAAAATAACCGAATAATGTTTTTAACACATTTCAAACTGATTTTTTAAAAAATAACAATGTCTTTTGATTAGAGAGAAAAGGTGCTACTGCTGTGAAAACTAAATACCCTCAGAAGAAAATCAGAATGAAAGAACTTTGCCACAGCTGAGTGCTGTTTGCCACATCTTTTGATAAGAATCGGTGCATTTGCTCTCCCATCTTCCTGCTCTACCACCCTCTCCGAAAGGTTTCTCAGAGCACAGCCACATCCTCTCTACTTTGCTGTTTTCCTGAATCCGGGTGGGGTTGGGGGGGGAAGCAAAGTTTTAAAATCACATGCCTCAAACCTCATCTGGTCCTCTCTGTGACCGTTGCAGCCCTTGACTTTGAAAATGACTTAATTTGTAGACGCAACAATTAGCATCACAAGCACCAAATGAGTTTCTGAAGCATTTGAAATTTTTTTCATTGTCTGAGAAAACAGCAGCATCTGTATGTGGTGTAATTTGTATTTGCAGGACGTTGAGGCGAATACAGTCAGACTTAAAGAACATGACCAAGATGTCTTGGTGCTGGAGAAGGTCCCAGCAGGGAACAGGGCTTCTAATCAAGGAAACTCACAGCCTCAGCAAAAGTAGGTTTGCGTCCAACGCTGCGATTGCCAGACTATGATTAACCTTTTCACATGGTATCATCATTTCTACAATAGCATGGTCTCATTTTTTGCGGAAGATGGCAATGCATGTGGCTTTTTTTCTCTCTATTGACTAATCACACATCTTGTGGAGTATAATGTATCCATTTCTGGCACTGCGTTGAGCTTGGTGCTGCCTAGAGTAATTGGAGGGAGAATATTCCTCTACTCTAAAAACGCTCTTGGTATACAGTGTCCAACTGTAATAGCTTTGGAAGAGAAAGAACAATGGAAATGGGAATGCCGGGCAGCTCACAGGATACTTAGGCCCCTAGGTGATGAGAACCTTTGGTATTTGAATTTCATATGGAGGATTTCTCAAGAAGTGTATTCATCTTGTTATCAGAGTGAGCATCTTTAAGGGAGACCCAGACTTCCAATATAAGAGAGTCTGTTGATTGCAGCCCAGAAGCATCCACTTGGCCTCATCCCTACTTATTCCTGCTAATGTCAAAAGGGCGTTTGGTTCACGTTTCTCAGGTCCCCTGTTTAACCTGAGTCTTTTTCAGTATTTCTGTGTTCAGTTCCATCTTTTGCTGCAACTTCCTGCATGAGAATTTTTCATCAAAAATACCAAGATTTGAATGATAAGATAGGAGAATTAGGAAACATAGCTCTAAGAAATTGTAGAAAATTACAGAATCTAGTTTTTAAAATAAAGATTAATTTACAATCTTGGAATAATAAAAACAGCAATTCTGTAGCTAAAGACACGTTACTGAATAATATGTTGAAAAAGAATGCACCCCGAGTAATTTTCCTTTGTTTGACACATAAATGGGGTGTTTCCTTTAATCAGGACACTCACCATAATGGATGCATTTTTATTGTTTAGACTAAAAGCCTCAGACGTTTTCATCTGGATAAATCAACATATTTTCAAAGAAGGCAGGAAGAAATATAATATTGTTGAATAGTCATAGCTTATTTTATCTAATCCTTATCACAACCCCTTTTAACAGATGGAGAAATACAGGCTCAGAGAAGCAAGTTGCTTGTCCAAGATGATAAAGCTTATAATGGTAGAGCTGGGACTCAGGTCTGGCTTGACCAACTTCAATGCTTTTGCTCCTTCAGCCTTGCAAGTTATTATAGCAAAATACGATATCCTCAACACTATCTCGTCAACATTGCAAACCAGTATATTTCAGAAGGGCTGAAATAAAATAGACTATGTAAAAAACTATCCTTTGACTTACAAATGTATAAAATTACCATCCAGAATCCTTTATTATTTATTTTTCACTACCATTCATTCTTGAAAATGTTCTTGCTCAAGTGTTTTCAACAGTTGTCCCTTCAGCCCACAGAGGAAGATGAGAATGAAAACATTTTTTATGGAATGTTGGGACTACCCCCAAAGATTTTCTTTAGTGCTCTTAAATATAACTAGACCATTTTACAGGGGTAATCTGCATTCTTTAAAAATGCCTCAGATGGCTCAGGACAATTTTGCTACCTGGAAAAGTAAGCCTTAAAAACTCTCCTTAACCTTGAAACATTTCACCAAAAGGTCGCTGGAGGTCCCTTTCCTTCGCATCTTTATATCGTGGGGAAGTGATCAAAAGTGTTTGCTTGTTACAACATCTTGCATTCAGAGTGCCCTCCAAATATTGATTGTTTTAATGAAATCAAACTAAAGGGAACAGGAAAGGGGAGGCCATGTGCATTAAATTTGTTTTAGACTTGGATCTGATTTCCCTTGTATCTCCTTATTCGTGTCCTGTACACCGATCCAAATTTCATCTATAATTCAAAACCTTGTGTGTGTTCACACCACACCATTTAAGACATATCAATGAGTACAAAATAATGCACCCACAAAATCAGTTCCTTGAAGAGTAAAAAGCCACTCTCTCAAGGGGTCATTGTCCACGTTGAGCTTTTCCATACCAGACCAGAGTTGGAAAGGGGGGCTGGGTAAGTGAATTTAGGCCTGATCTTCTGGAAAACTTCAATAACATGACAACAACCATGTCTATGGACGGACTTAAAATTTAGGAACCATTAGGGCCTCTGTCTCCTCAGAAATTGTGCTTTTTGAGCTTTTCAAAGAGGGTCACCATGTTGGTGCTAATAATATTATTGTTTGGATTCATTTTTCTCCTGAGAAATCCAGAATAGTTTATGTATACATTTTAAACTTTCGAAACTGCCTGACTCTCCCCAAGCCACTCAACTCTGAATGTGATAGTAAAATGTCAATAACAAGACAGTATGTCTCATGATGGATACACTAGATGGAGCCCTCATACATTTACCATTGTGGATATCTTCTGCTCTGTGCTTAGGTGGTTTTCTTAAGAGAGAATTTGAAAGCTCTCCCTATTTTAGTTACTGAGTTGCTTTTTCCTTAGACTAACAACCACCCAGTTGCTGAGCTCCATCTTGTTTGCAGAAAGGGTCTCTTTCAGGTCCCCCTCCCCCACCTCTCTTTTGGTTCTAGGTGCAGATAGAAGTGTCCTCATTGCCACACTTGGGGGGAGGAAAAGATCTTCTGGCACAGTCTTAAAACCTCACAGCTTGGATAGTGTAACCAATTGGGGCTCTCTTGAACTTCAACTAGAGTAGCTCCTTGGTGCAGTAAACTGAAAAGAGCCACCCTGTCTGGTCTTCAAGTCCCTCAGTTAAACAGGGGTCAAGAAGTAGGCTCCCGGCACTGGGCAGCCTGAAACAAAGCAATGAAGTGATGTTTCCGCCAAACCCATAGCTGCCAGATCCCAGCCGGCTATGTCTGGCCAGAGGCTCCCTGGCCCTCCCTCTCCAGAGATCCCTGCCCTAAGAGAATGTCACCACCTGAACAGCCATCTGTGGAGCTGAGAAGAGGGAGAGGATGAGGTGAGGCTGCCATGGCAGCTGTACCACTAGAGGGAGCCTTTGACAGCAAAAGAAAGATGCCCTGGCGTCCGAGACTGACCAGGTGGGCAGAGCTTAGAGAGGCCACTTTTCTCTAGTGACATGATAGGATATCTGGCTTGCCACTCAGGTCTTTATTCTTTTTGACCAGACGTAATACCCTAGCTAAGAGATATCCAAACAAAGAACACCAGAATGTGAAGCCAATCTTTTATCAGAGTTAAGCTTTTGACAAAGTAACAAATTTCAAACTGATGTACCAGTCACATACCCAGCTGTGGAGCTTGCCCCTTATTAGCAACAAGTCCAATGCCATGTGAAATGAGTAACTGGTTTTCTATGTTACATATTTACACTCTTATTTAAATAAAACTTGTTTTCAGAAACAAGCAAGCCCTTTTCAGAGGGGATATTAAATTGCACAGCAGACTTCCTGTTTGTAAGGAGCTCCAGGGACCTGGACGGAGCCTCTGCCCCGAGCATCTTGCTGCACAGGCAGAGCAGCCCTATGAGACACACACTTGTGCTCTGAAGCCAGACCTGGCTCACAGCAGAGATCTCACATTTACTAACTCTGGGACCACAGGCCTAACGCCTCCCCTCGCTGCCCGGTTTCTCCATCTGCAGAATGAAGATAATATTTGACTAGCAGGAGTAAAGATGACGATGTCATTCAATGCCCACCTGGTTGTCTGGGGCCTCGTAAGCATTTGACAGATGTTGAATGCCCCCTCCAACTGCAGTTCCTTGTTAGTTAGTGTGGCCAGATGCTGCTCCTTTTCCAGCTCATCTGGTGAGCGCTGTCCAAAAATCCTGTATTTCAGGAATTATTGAATGAACTCAGCAATTTTCTCCATTTTAGTGTTGAATGTCCTTTATAGATATGCCCTCTCCTTTCCTCAAATAGTCATTGCCTGTTAGAGGAAAAACCCTTGTTTTCTACCTTATTTACTTTGAGAAAGAGGTCATACTTTTGAGATTAAAGTAAATAATTTTTTTCTAATTCCCCTGCTCCTCCTCTAGGCTCCAAAGACAGGTTTCCTCAACGATGTAAACTCTTCAGCTTCCTTTTGGCCCTGAGTTCACACACACACACACACACGAATGCACACACAGAAAAGCTTCAGCTGCCGGTTACCTTCCAGTTAGACTGCATGTGCTGCTTCATTCAGTACCAGGGCTGATCGACTCGCTCTCCGTTTTTCACGTCGCAGGGTCATGTGTTGAGTGGGCTCCTCTTCACTCCCTCGGACAGAAGGTGAAGACTATGAGACTAAATATGTTAGAGACATTCTCGGGATCTCAGCACACTTCCTGCGAGGTCTCAAACAGGCAGGGAGAGGGTGTCGGTGAGGAGGCGAAGAAATGTGGGTTCTCCGGGAGCTGAATTCTACTGCTGCTTTCTGAATAGAAGAGGATTTTATTTCCATTGTTTTTTCTTCCCTGTCATTTTGCTTCAAGTGAAATGCCAAGCGGAAAAGCAAAGTCTGAGTTTTGGGGTAGGAACACCAGATCATCTTAATGTCTTCTATACAATGTGTGTATGGTGTTCATTCCATTTTGTTACCATCGTGAATATGACTTTGAAATAACCCACGTTCAATTTAAAGAATAAATCCTCTCCTGTTGATTGAAGAGCCCCATGGATGGATCTTCTTAAATAATGGCTAACACACCCCCCGCAAAATAATTTATATTGGACATTGAAATAAATTACATGGATTTTCTACTGATGTTTTATTTCCTATTCAGATGCTACTGGGGTTTGTTTGTTTGTTCATTGGTATTTTGGGTTTTGTTTTCTTTTCTCTTGTTTTATTCTCAGCTGCCTTTCCAAAGCACATACCAGCGTACAGTTGGGAAAGACAGCACTCCAGAAATAGGCAGGGGAATCCAGTGTGGGAGTGAAATTTTGCTACAAGTGACCCATATATGGATAACCTGGTTTACTGTCGCTTCCTCTCGCCAGCTCCCCCTGCCTGTCCTGAACTGCCCTGAGATACATGTTCCTTTCATTCCCCTTGGAACAAATTTCTCAGTTCCCAGCCTGCGAGCCACTCTCTAAGAAGTTCACTTTAGTTCCGCGTAGGGAAAAAAGAATTAACGTTTTAATAACCACTTCACTTTGTGGCTTTTCCGTTGTCTTCCTGTGTGACCTCGGCAAGGTACGTGGTCTCTCTCACCTTAAGGTGCATATGGGCCAGAAGTTGTCAGCATGGTTCCCTGGGATCTCAAAAATAAACAATGTAGGTATGTGAGAAGTTATTTATTAATGATTTGCCCACTTTTAAAACCTAATGATGTTTTTATTTCTTATCCAGGTATACTGTGATGTCAGGAACACCTGAAAAAATTTTAGAGCATTTTCTAGAAACAATACGCCTTGAGCCAGCTTTAAATGAAGCAACAGGTAAACACTTAGAACAGTTTCATGTATCCATTAAATCCATGCAAAGCATTATAAAAAAAGAAAAAAATCCTGGGGCCAGCCCGGTGACGCAACAGTTAAGTGTGTGTGTTCCACCTTGGTGACCCGGGGTTCACCAGTCTGGATCCCAGGTGCAGACATGGCACCACTTGGCAAGCCATGCTGTGGCAGGTGTCCTACATATAAAGTAGAGGAAGATGGGCATGGATGTTAGCTAAGGGCCAGTCTTCCTCAGCAAAAAGAGGAGGATTGACAGCCGATGTTAGCTCAGGGCTAATCTTCCTCAAAAAAAAAAATATATATCCTGAGTTCATTCTCAGTGTGTCTAGCCAAAGCAGTTGTAGAAGGGGATTATATGCATTAACATTAGAGGAGCATCCTTGTGTGGCCCAGTCAGGGAGTAATCCTTCTGACCGTCCTCTGCCCACTCTAGCCCTGACTGACCTTTATAGATGGCTTAGTCTCATTCACACGTATTAGGAGTAGCCTTCCGTAGGCCTCTGTTAGGTTGCAATTTAAATCCTGCCTATTCCCATAAAGGACTTGAAGCTGCCTACATGAAAAGCCCGACCTTGCTCCAACTGGGAGTAAAATGGTTCTCTTTGTGGCTGTACCTTCTCGGGCTGCCCAGAGTATAACTAAACACCACTGTGCAGCTTCCTAGGGCTGCCGTAACATAGTACCACAACAGAATTTATTGTCTCACGGCTCTAGAGACTGGAAGTCCAAGATCAAGGTGTTGGCAAGGTTGGTTCCTTCTGAGGGATATGAGGGAGAGTATGGTCCATGCTTTTCATCCAGCTTCTGGTTTGCTGGCAGGCTTTGGCATTCCTTAGCTTGTAGGTGCATCATCCAGATCTCTGCCTTCTCATTCACATGGCATTTTCCCTGTGCCTCTTCACAAAGTCTTCCCTCTGTGCCTCTGTCTCTGTGTCCAAATTTCCCTTTTTTATAAGGAAACACTAATGACGTCATCTTAACACCTGCAAAGGCCCTATTTCCAAATAAGGTCACATTCTCAGGTCCCGGGCGTTTAGGACTTCAACAGACCTTTTTTGGAGGACAAAACTCAACCCATCACGCCACCTCACAGTAAGCCAGTCTTGTTAACTAAGACCCAGAGATTTGAGGGTGCATGAGATGAATCTCACCAGTGAGCTAAGTGTTCTGAGTTTTTATATCATTCTCCACCTTGGTTACCATCTTGTACGTGACTTTGGAATGGTCCACATTCAACTATTTTTTCAAATCCTATGCTACTGGCCTGTCTCTCAGACTAATGGGTTAATATTTCAAGCACACTGAGCTCATAGAAGAGCATTTCTCACTAAAAGAAGTTCAAAGATTTATCTCAAGAACTGAGTGGTAGTTCAGAGTCCATTTCCATCCTCTTTGCAAAGTTATCGTTATTATTATATATCTCCTATAAGTATTTTACCACTGATTTACTTCCTATTTTATCTCCCCATTCCAGTTTCTCATTCTTTAAATAGATTATCTGAGGGGTTTTTTTTATGTAGTGAATTAACTGGGGAGCAGTAGATATAAATGGTAGGATCTCTGGCTCCAGGGCAGTTAGTTTCACTTCAATATTTGTTGAGTCTCTTGTTGGGCAGCCACTAAGCTGGATGCTCTGGACCACGCAATGTGAATAAGAAATCAGCCTCCCGCCCTCAGGAAGTTTGTAACCTACTAGAGGACAGAAAGGAATGTGCAAATAGCTTGAATATCAGGCAGAATGTGGTCCGTGCTTCAGCAGCACTGACTGGCTGAGGGGACCAGGCAAAATGTCATGGAGAATATAGCCTTTAAAGTGGCCCTGAAGGAAGGCTGGTGACTAGTAACTGGAGATGGGGACAAAGCCTTCCACACTGAGGGACAGCATTAGTTCTGACCTAGAAGTGGACAAGGGAGAACAAGTGTTTTGCTTTTCTAGACTATCAGATACATAAGTGGGAGAAGGAAGGTAAGGTCTGAGAATTTGGGTACAGATCCTGGATGGTCTTAAATGCAAAACCAAGCTTTGGGGAATAGTTGAAGATGTCCAAGCAAGGAGAGTGTGGTAAGTTTTTCTTGAGAAAGGAAACCCTTGAGGGACCAGTTAGCATCTTGCTTGCTTCCAGGAGGCATACATAACCTCAAATAAACCAAATTTCTAGGACCCAAGGTCAGAAAAAATATAGCAGATTTTTCCCATCTGATTAACTGTTTGCCCAGAATGTGTGATTGCGTAATGCGAGAAACAGCATCTTCCTTAAGGTGAATATTGACTCAAAAGGGAGATTCTGGTACATTAGAGACTATGGCATCTAAGGAAAGATCTGTAAGATTTGATGAAGAACAAATGTATCTTTCTTTTAAAGTCACCTCTAAGAGAAGTAGGGACTAGATTGTTGCTTCTTAAAAAATTAAAGCCTAGAAATCAGTGTGTTCTGTGGCTGGCACGTGGGATGTGGTTCCTGACCCTTCCATGTTTGATGTTTGAAGTAGCTTAACATCATAACTTAATATCAAACTTCATTCCCAACAGTTTTTCTGATTTTATTTTCTCACAAATAGTGTTCATGACTTGGAGATAGAGAATAAGTCAGTATCCTGCTCATAATAAAAAATAAGAACGTGCCACACAGTCATTCTGTTTACTAAAAGTAATCCTGGTTCAGGCCCATGAAACTCATGGATGCAGTGGGCTGGGGGACCCTTGGCATGTGTGTTTTACAATACAGTGAGAAACGTCAGAGTTGACAGTGAAACTGGTTTACATCATAGAAATGAACACCCCAGGGTTTGCCAGTACATTCTCTTAATTTACCAAAACATCTCTTTTCTGCCTAAGAACTATTAGTTTCCTAGATTTTTTACTTCTATGACCAGCATTTGTCATCGAGTGACTTGAGAAATCATTTTCTAGTTGGAAATGATTTTTTAAAGTCTGTTCTCAAGGGTTACTGCGTATGCATAGAGAACAAGAAAGCCACTTTGAAATTTGGGTGCTGGGTGGTTACCATGCTGAGTGACCAGCTCCCCAGCCTTGGAGTCCCCTACTCAGATCTCCACCTTAGCTACATTTAAACTACTCCTTAGCACAGGCTTTATCAGCAAGTGTTACCTCCCCTATCCTCAGAGAATGTATAAAACATATAAAGGTGACTCTAGATGTTAAATTCAGACAAGCCAAAATCCTTTTGTACTTAACAAAAAAAGTTGCATGCAGCTTCTGTCTGGCACCTTCTCTGGCTCAGTATAATGGGCCTGAAATGACTGCTGACACTGAGTGACAACTGAATGACAGCTTGGGCTCACACTCACCACTTAGGTTTACATGAGTATAAGTATAATGGTAGTATCTGACATGGTAGAGGTCTTAGCTAACGCCACAGTGGTAATCATATTGCAATATATAAGTGTATCAAATCAGTACATTGTACACCTTAACCTTATACAATGTTATATGACAATTATATCTCAATTTTTTAAAAAATGAGTATAATGGTTAAACCTTTTGTCCCTGATTCCAACTTTGCCAAGATAAGTTGTTTAAAACATAGACATTGGAAATCTAATTTACATAGTTAAAATTTTCCTATTTCTTACCATTTCCCATTTGAAAAGTTAGATGTTTCTCAGATCTCAGCCAGTGTAGTTCATTTTTTAGTTGAAAATCCCCGTAGCATCTTCTTGGATTGCAAGTGTCAGTGGGCGTACTCCCAGGGCTTTTAGATCTGTCTTCACGTGCTTTCCCAGCAAGGCTGCCTGGACAGTGCTGTCTTTGCGTTGAAGAACCAGCGTGAATTCAAAATGAAGCAAATGCAGCTTGTCTTGGGACTTGCCTTATTTCTCTTGCCAGCTCCTTGCTTACCTACCTGAAAAATAGCTTCAAATATAGGACATTCGCCATTGAATCTGCTGGAGAGCTTTCGTTTTGCTTCAGTTGCTGCTCACAGACTTTATCTTGTCATTTTCTCCTGCTTTTGTCTCCCTCATTCTCTGCACTTACCACCTCCACTTCCTATAATTCTGTCGCCTTCTCATCCTTCATTGCTCCCTCTTGAAATAGCAGGTGAAAAAGAGATATCGACAAAAGACATGGTGTAAGATAGACAAAGAAATGACCATGTCTTAACTCTGCATACATGATACTGCCCATGGTGGTTCTTTAATTATATGGGGCTTTTAAAAATATTTATTTATTTATTTTGAGGAAGATTAGCCCTGAGCTAACTTCTGCCACCAATCCTCCTCTTTTTGCTGAGGAAAACTGGCCCTGAGCTAACATCTATGCCCATCTTCCTCTACTTTATATGTGGTACACCTGCCACAGACAGCATGGCTTGCCAAGCAGTGTGTAGGTCTGCACCTGGGATCCAAACCAGTGAACCCCGGGCTGCTGAAGCGGAATGTGCGAACTTAACCTCTGTGCCGCTGGGCCAGCCCTAATTATATGTATTTTTTTAAAAATTCATTGTGGCTAAGGTGACCAGTTCCATTTGTACAGGCTGTCTCTTTTTCAAATGTTATACTTTTTGTCCACTGTCCTAAGAAACTGAATTTTGATCTCAGGCTCTGTCAACATTATTATTTTTATATGCAGTGCTTCTTTGTACAGCAAAACCCCAAGCCAACATCTCAGAACCATTGACCAAGAGCCAATGAACAGATATTCTTCCTTTCCTAAAGATTTCTACAAGAACCTAATTTCCTTTTCTGCTTTGCGTTTTTTTCTTCCTGCAGATTCTGTTTTAAACGACTTTGTTATGATGCACTGTGTTTTTATGCCAAATATCCAGCTTTGTCCAGCCCTGGTGGCCCAATATCCTTTTGTTGTGAAAAGTCTCTATTCACTTGAAGACACTCCTTAGGCATATGGCCATTATCGCATCTCATTCTCCGAAGGTAAGTCATGGCCCAGGCAGAGTTGAGCTTTCCACCCCTGTCAAATTCTGAAACATGAGCGGTTTTCCCCAGCATACACTCTCCAGCTCTCTCCAGCATGGTTTTTCCATGCCATGTTTAAGGATTTCTTCCTCATTACCTCTGTAGAGAAATGGGAGCCAAGTTACCTCTGGAAGGTGATGCTGGTGACAAGTATACATAGCTGGGAGGTAGGCTAGAGAAGGTTATGGGGAAGAGTATTATGAGGGAGTATTATTAGGGAGAGTTCCCTAACTTTGGAGACAGCCTCGGTACCTCTGTCAGGATAGCTGGCAGAGCGGACTGTGCTCTGCTTGTGTTCTTCCTCTAAGCTATGGTATTAATCAGATCACTAACCTGTGAGATGGATACAAGTTATCATTGTGGGGTAGCTTTTCTTTCACATTTGTCCTAGTCCGTCCTTTCCTCTAGATACTGAAATTGATGGCTTTGTTGCTGTTTTTATTATTATCCCATTGACTTAAATCAAAGATACAAAACCTGAAATTCTATTGCTACTTCCTCTAGACAGCTTGAAAACTGACTTTGTTTTGGGAAGCTTTTCAAGAGTCTGTTGAATTGACCAATTGGTGTGCAGTGTCTGGCACAGAGGGAACATTCGGAAAATGTGTATTGAATAAAACAAGTGAATATTATTGATAAGTTACACCCCCAACTTTGGGGGGCATGTGAAAGTATCTTTTCCAGTTCTGCTTTATTTTTAAAGAAGCAAAAATTTAGACCCCAAAACATTTTGGCCTTTTTGAGCAGGTAAATGTGTTGAAGGAGAATGGCTTTCTTCCTGAGCGGTCCAGTCAATGATGGCATGTTTTTCTTTTTCGGAATTATAATTTCCCTACCTGATTCTCATTTTCTTGTTCACCCATAATTCTCTTTGAAGTCAGCAGAATGTGTGAGGATAGATTTGGGTTGAATATGTTGTTCAGAGGGAGCTGCAAGAACAAGATTTGGGTATTTATTTGCCTGGAAACTATCTTTCCAAGTAATGACAGCTTAATGAGACTTACATATATTATATATTCTTTCTGGCTCATATTCAATTTTTCTCAAGTAAAATTAACACATTCAGGATCTCTCTGTGCTCTTTTAGCTTCATACATGGTAATCGTTATTAGACCTTTGAGATTTGTTGGAAGGAAAAATAAAAACCACCATTGAGTTTAGACTTTTTTTTCCAGCAGTTAGCATGTGGATAAGCCTAAGGCGAACAAAACTAAACAAAGAGTGAGAGTATAGTGGTCCAAGTCATATCATCTTTACAACTCAAAGCCCCAAACGCTAAGCTTATTTTTTTTTTTTTTTACAAATTCTGATTTCGTCATTTGTTCGCTTGTTCTCCTACAGAATTAGTTGGAATCATTATATCTGTCTTTTAAAATAAAAGTTTCTAGAGGGAAGTCCATGCCATGCCCAGCTGGGGAGATGTGGGGGTAATGATATTGAGAGGAGGAGAAGACAGGAAAGTGAACAATAGAATCAAGGGAGGCCTGTGATGTCCAATCCTAATTCTTTTCTCAGTAGATGGAGGGAATCCAGATGGCTGGGTGTCGTCTACACCACCTAGTGCCCTCAGACGCTGCCTTCACACCTGGCCCTATGAGCGCTTAGATTCTCTTCATTGTTCTATTTTGAATCAACCCTCTATGTGTCAGGGACCATGCTAAGAACATTGACCCGGGTTATACCACTTTATTCTTACCGGAGTCCATTGGGTTAGTTTTAGCTTTTCTTTACAAATGAGGATTCTGAGGCTCAAAAACAATAGAGTGACATGCCCAAGGCAAGTGGCAGGGCCAGGATTCCTCCAGGTCTTAGGATTCCAAGCCTGGGCTGTGTCACTTTTTTCTTCACAACTTATGTCTTTAAAAGCTTATCCTTTAATTAGAGTTTAAGAACATTTCCTGACAATGTATTACATGAAGCATGTTTATCTGTGCTTCAGTTAGCTAAAACCAAAGTAAGCCCATTTTGTTGAAACCAAATAAATAAAGTGTCAAACAGAACCTTTTGCAATGATGGAAATGTTCTATCTCTGTGCTAGCCCAGTAGCCACCAGCCTTGAATTTGGCTACTGTGACTGAGGAACTGAACTTTTAATTTTATTTAGTTTTCATTCATTTAAATTTAAATTGCCACATGTGGCTAATGGCTACCATATTGGATAGCATAAGTCTAGTACTTACATTTGGGGAATAAGAGCCTCATATAAGAATTGCTGTTCTGTAATGCTTAGAGAAAGCACCCCAGGGAGGCTGGGAGCTCATCCTGGTGCAGGCAAGAAACTAGAAAGGGCTCTGCCACTGAAGGTCATCTATGTGCAGATGCTTCTATGTAGTGCTGAGGACTCAATTTTTAGTCCCGTTCCCTTCAGGGACATGTTATATAGGCTCCTTATCTAAGCTACGTTTTTTTGGTCATAAGTAACAGAAACCAACTGTGACTGACTTAAGGAATAAAGGAATTTATCAGAAGAGTATGATGAATTTAGAGAACTGAAGGAATTCTGAAAGAACCCAGGCCTTGGAAAGGGACCTCAGGGCAGCAACTGAAGACCCTGCTGTCAGGGTAAATCTACTCCAGGCGTCCTGGCCCTCCCCTCATTCCCACATCCCTGGGAAAGAGGGTCTAGTTGGCCTAGCTTGGGTCACTGCTGACATCTTGGTTGAAGGCACAGCACTTTTTTGAGCAGTTTCACAGAGATTGCCTGTAAAGAAAAACAGAGAAAGTGGAGAAATAGATGATGAGCAGGCAAAAACAGAAAATACGTATAAACTGCCTAATATCACATCCACAAGCGACAGGGAGACAGAATGTAAAATGGAACCGGGCGGTGGCGGGGGGGATCCGTTTAACCCACATGTCGTTAACATGGGATGTGGGGATGGTAAAATACTGCCATTCCACTGAAGCGTTCACATTAAGTGAGGTACTTTGGCTGAGTGTTTTCAAAGTACTTAATTTCCGTGACTTTTCATAGCAGCTCTGTGAAGAAGTCACTATTTTCACTGCTCTTTTTCCAAATCAATAAACTAGGATAATGAAATATTATGATTTGCTCAGAGAAAGGTAATTACAAGTACAGAAAAGAAATGAGCCCTGAGCCACCAACACCTATTTCTGTCCTTAATCCACGTTGTATGTCTCCTCCAGTTTTGCTCTTAGCACAGAGGAAGATGGTAGAACTCTGTTTTACGTTAATATTTTAAGCCTTTTATGTGCAAATGAGAGAGACTATCTATTCATTAGATATGCTTGGGACATGATGTGACCTGATGAATACAAGTGCTTTATAATGAGTTTTTAGAATATATTTGTTCAATTTCTGTACTTTTCATCTCCAGTTCTTTAATTTTTTTTTTAAATCTGCACTTAAAATTCAGTTCCATTTTCCATTAATCTTTAAAAAGAAAATAAAACCACCTATAACCCTACCAGGTATTACTATAGCTAACATTTTGGTGTGTATCCTTCCAGTCTTTTTTCAATACATATAGATATATACTTTTAAGGATAAGAATGGGATCATACAATAAATAATTTTGTATGCTTTGTCACTAAACAATATTTTGTGAATCTCTTACTCTGTCATTAAATACTTGTCCACACCGCTTTTCTAAATATAGATAGCTTCGTCATCTTTTTTTTAAAGATTTTATTTTTCCTTTTTCTCCCCAAAGCCCCCCAGTACATAGTTGTGTATTTTTAGTTGAGGGTCCTTCCAGTTGTGGCATGTGGGACACTGCCTCAACATGGCCTGATGAGCGGTGCCATGTCCGCACCCAGGATTCGAACCGTCGAAACCCTGGTCTGATGAAGCGGAGCGCAGGAACTTAACCACTTGGCCACGGGGTTGGCCCCAGCTTTGTCATCTTTAAAAATAAAACCTTCTCCTTATAAAAAACTTCAGTTCACAGAAAAAGAGAAGAGAGCAAAGTTCACCTGGTAGCTCATCAATGTTTTATAAAAAACCTTCCAGAAATTTTATAAATGAGATCATGTTATATGTGTTTTTTTGGTAATATATTCTTTTTCTTTTAATAGAATGTTGTGGATATCTTTTCAAACCCAATATGTATAAATAAAACTACGTCATTATTTTTTTCAGATAATCCCACAAATATTTATTGAACACTTACAATGTGTCATCCGGTGCTGGGCAACAAGGTGACAAAGATGCGTGAGAAAAACACATTATCATTTTTAATGACTGAGAATATTATATGGTAGATATGTCATAATTTATTCTCTTAGCCTCTTCCTCTTGGATATTTAGATTATTTCCACATTTTTCCCTGTAACAAATACAATGCGATAAATCGACATCCTTCCAACTAAATCTGTGCCCACATAGAGGATAATTTCCTTACTTTAAATTCTGAAAGTAGGCAAAGAATATGTAATATTTTAATGCTTTGATGTTTATTACCAAATTGCTCTCCTGTTGTCTTAACTTTGTTTCTTATGATTAAACTCTGCTATATTTTTGTTTGTACAAATAAGGCAGGCCTTCAATTCAGTAAGTAATCACAACTAAGTTAGTGTTATTTTGAGTTTTAATAACTGTATCCTTGATTCAGAGCATTTCCATATCATTTACTTTATCTTTCCAACTCCGAGCCCCCACAACGCCAAAAAAGGACTAGTATGATATTTATTTCATTTTCTCTGTAGGAGAAATCAAGGCACGTGGAAGCTACGTAACTACCTAAGTTTCCACATATACTGGCACTTGTTCAGAGGAACTCTGTGTAACTAATGTAATTTTAGTTGCAGTGGACGTCGTAATTGACTCAGTTGGTCAGTCTAGCTACTCATAGTAATTGGCTGCCCTTGACCATGATTGGTTCTCAAATTGCTGGCCCACGGTGGACTGGGCCAGTGAGATTCAAAGAGAAGTTTCCTGGGCCTTCTGGGTAAAAAGCTTTCTCAATATTTGAGAGAGAGACCAGGAAGCCTGTAGCCTCAATTGGCAGTGACAACTATCCTACAGTTGTAAGGAGAATGAGCCCTATGACAAAGCTGAGTGGAGAGTCAGAGAAAAATGGAGTCTATGGTGACATTATTAGCACTTGGGCCTATCCTGAAGCTTACCTTGCTAACAGATTCTCTGTTATATCAACAAATCCAGGTCTCTGTTCTTTAGGACAGATTGTTTCTGCAGCTGAAAGAATCTTAAGTGATAAATTGCTTACATTTAAATTCATAAACATTTAAATACAGCAATAATTTTGGTCAAATATTTTCTCTTAGTATCCTAATTTCTTTTGGCTTAATATTCAATACAAATTCTGCGCTTTTAGCATGGAAATAATTTATGTAGTTTCTTGAATTAATGCAGAATTGCCACTAAGTTTTAGCTAAAACTGCCTTTATGTGTATTATGTCCCGTAGAGAAACAAAGTAAATACAAGAGTTTCCCTTACTGAAATGGCAGGGTCTCTATCACTTACTCTGTGAAATTGACCTGGGGATGTTCTCTTCATAAGTTGACTTAGGTTCTCTAAGAATCACATTTATCAAAATTTGCTTTTCTTGTTGGTGAAAGATTTATAAAACAGCATCAGCCTCTTCTCTAGAGAAGCCAAGTTTTTAGCAACATCCTTTAGATTTCTAAGGAAAATTGTCAGCTTAAATTTTGTTGAAGCCAAATTTTATCATTGTAGTCCCCCATTTGGTTATGAAAAGTATTTGATCCATGTGTCACTATGAGAGCAATTTACTCCTGCAGATATGCAATTTGAGAGTTTATTTCCAATAAGGAAGACTTGGTTTGATGATGATAGGAACGTGATGTTCTCTTTGGAAGGAAATGCCGATATTATCAGATATTCCTCAAAGTATTTTATGTACATTTTCTCAGCCTCATAGCAACACTATGAGATGTGTACTCTTTTTACAATAAGGAAATGAGACTGAGCAGCTAAGTAATTTGCCCCAGGTGACATAGCTAGTAAGTGTTTGAACAAGATTTAAACCCAGGCAGTGTCTTGCATTAGGCCATGTCCTTACTGCTCTGCCACAAGGACAAGCCCCTGGCTTGAGACTGAAAAGAATAGCCAGGAACTATAAGCTTCTAAAAATGCACAGAATTCTGAAAATCAGTGAGAAAAAAATATTCTGAGTAAGAAAAGGGGAGGCATCTAAAGAAAATAACAGCACAGCAAGCACTCCTGTGAGCTCAGAGTTAACAGGTGCACACGAACACAGCAACAGCTGCCCTGGTGGGAATAGCCTCACAGAGTTAAACCCAGAAATGCCAAGTCTTATGAAAAATTCCAAAATCAACCATTTAAAAGATTTTAAATGATTTCCAGAGGTGGAGCCATAATAATGATGATAGCTAACTCAGAGACTTTTCTACATGGTTTCCCAACATTGTTTTATCTCATCCTTAACAGCAATCCTGTGAAGTTGACTGATGAAGAAACTGAGGTTCTAAATGGTCAACTAACTGACCAAGGGTCTCACAGTTTATAAATGGGGAAGCCAGCATATGAACCCAGGTGGTCCAACTTCAGAACCTGCATTCCTAAGGATGTGCTGCATCAAGGAAGGAGTAAGCCCAGTGCTCAGGATGTTGGGATGCTCCACAAAGGCAAGCAGAGTAGTAAAGAGGCCCCATAATATAGTGGGAAAAACAGGAGCTCTGAAGTCAGAAGACCTGTGTTTAAGACCTGCGTCTTACAAGCTATATTAGTTGGCAGTTGTCCTTAACCTGTCTGAACCCCGTCTGTATAATGGGGTAATTATACCTGCCCTAGCCACCTCGCCAGGTTGTTGTGAAGATCAAATGGGGCTGTGTGTGTGAAAGTACATTATAAACCTTAAAGCCCCTTATAAATATTGCCCCATATAAATACGTTATTGTACCATCATGAGAGGAATATGGCATAATATAAAGAGCATACAAAAGCTTTGTCTAGTCCGTGGGCAGATGACCCCCAAAGTTTGTTTTCAGCTGCAAGCAGAGATCTTGTATGCAAAGCAGGGTTTTGAAAAACAACAACATTGAAGAGTATCAGTTTGAATGTTGATAAGTGTTTTATAAATAGCTGCATAATTAGCATGTACTTACTGCAAAAAGTATACATAATATTTTATTCCCTGTTGTAGGCTGTAATGAAGCTGCTGCCTCTACATCCTAGGAGGTTTTCACTTACTTTCCCCGTGATAATTTTAATACGTGGAACCATTATTAGCTGAATTAAGAATAAGTAAATGAGCAGTAAAAAAAATACAGAAAAATTACAGGTGCCTGTGGTGAGTAAGATAATAACTAGGTAAAAATATATGAAATAATTACAGTGTTTGAACGGCAGAGCCGGCGTGAGGAAAATGACTCAATGGAATATGAAGCTTGCTGTTGGCAGGGTAGGAATAACTGTAGCCTGCGCTGTGGCCTTCACCTCTTTGGAGTCTCAGCCCTAATAGCTCACTGAGTACAGATCCATCTGTCCTCAGCTGCATCTATATGACGCCAAAGGAGCTGATGCAATTCAATGGAGATTAGTCACTCTGAGAGTCTGTGGTCCTAAAGATTAAATACCCAATAACTGAAAGATTCTGTTTGAAAGATGTCCCAGATGTTTTGGTATTTGTGTAGACTTAGTCACGCCAGTAACATTGAATATGAACTTATTTAGAATGTATCTATGATCTGTATTTGACATCCCGACAAAATGGAATTTTCGGTAATTTAGATAAAGGGTTTTAAAAAGCTGTGATATTTTTTATTTTATTTTATTTTTTTAGAAAATTGTATTATATAGCACTCCAAACAGTGTGGTCAGCAAATATTTGAGGCTTTTTCTGTTTCCATGTCCTTGAATAGAAAATGTGGAGATCCACAATGAGTTTAAGACATGGTTCCTGCTGTTCAGGATTCTGATTTAATGCTCCTGGATAGTGCAATAAGACAAATTTTATTACCATAACAAGAGAAACTTCCAGTTAGGATTTGAACAGTCAGTAGATTTAAGAATGTTTGGTTAGTAATGGTGAGCCACTGCTTTCTAAATTGACAGGTGTTGGAAAGAGAACTGGTTGAAACTATAACAGAGAGGATCTAATTCAGACATTAGAAATTCTATGCCTTCGTGACTATCAGATTGTCAAGGCTGCAACAGCTAACTCTTGATTTTCTGTATGTGCTTTGTCTTTGAGAATTTAGGGGGATCAATTTCTACATCTCAGATGGATTTTTCTGTTATCCAACCTAACTCTGCTATGCAATATGTGTTAGCATAAAGGAATATTAGTGTCAGATAAAACACAGCAGCATACAGGTAAACAGAGTATTGGGGGAAATGAGAACTGAGTTCTAGTCTCAAGAATTCCATTGATAAATTTGGAAACATCATTTATCTCATTCTACTTCAGTTTCCTTACCTCTAAAATGGTGGAGTTGAGATAGAATCAAAGGACTTCTGCAATTCACAGATTCTATGATTCTGTGAGTCATCTGAAATCAACTCAATGTGTCAGTGATGAGTTTGGCCACTTCGACTATGATGGCCTTCTTACGTGTGTTTAAAGTAACAACTCAGTGAATAACTCTCGATTCTCTTACAGACTTTTAACTAGCACTTCATGAAATACCAGAACCATGTTATCTTTCTGTGTCTCTTTTCCCCGTGAATTCAAACAGCCATATTGCTTCTTACCTGAACCCGACAGTCCTGATGTCAGGAGTTGTGGCCTTATTCAATAGAAGTATTTCCTGATCATTTGACAAAATTATTGAATTACTATATGTTTGATGTCCTCTACTGATGTACTGTTAACATAGACACTGGCCAAGTATATACCTCAGAGAGTGTTCTTCAGATGTTAAAAGTATCTGATGTGTGTGGTACGCATTGATAATCCTTTCCAAATTGTTATTTGTCCTGGAGAAGAGTTACATTTTTAATCCACATAGGAATTTCACCATCAAATGGTTAATACATTATTTCCGTTTTAACCAGAGAAGGTAATGGTTTCTGCAACCTTCCTAAGGTGTTTGAATTTATGAACATACTATATTTGAAATGCTGGTTTTCGTAGGTTGCATTTTTGACATCCTATTGAGACAAGGAACACAGTGGGATGCTCTTTATTCTTTGGCTACTGTCTGAAGGGAGTATAGTTTTTCCCTCTCCGTAACTTTTTTGTAGGAGTTAAATAAAATCCAAAAAAATCACATGAGTCTTCTAAAACCCTGGGGAGATTGTTAGGGCAATAAGTTGAAGCCCTGGCACCTCACCTGTAACCATTTCAGGTACAATCAATTACATATAACATTCTTCTCTGTGTCCCTTAAGAATCTGATTCAACACACTGGTCAGGAACACAAAAGCAAACAAATCTTCAAGGGGAAAGGCAAGACTTTGTAAAACAAATCTGTGCTTCCTTTTGTTTTTCCAGAGGCAAAAATACTTCACTTTCGTGAGAACAGGGAGAAAGCTTCTTCCTAGTCCCTCTGGATTCCATCAGTGCTAGCTCCCAGGAAGCTGTGGAGTTACTCTTGTAGAGCTGAGGGTGCTCAGCCCTCGTTTAGGTATTCAACACACTGAGTCAGCTCTAGGAAACTTGGAACTTTAGCCAAAAAAAAAAAAAAGAAAAAGAAAAAACCAGGACTCTCTTTCTCATTAGGATTTTCCTTTCCAGATGCAATTATTCTTAATAATTTCATGAACTCAAGCACTAATATCCAGTCACTATAGCCACAGTTTGAGAGTGTGGGGGTGGCAAGAATCCCTGTCTGGATTTGTAAGCCCCGCCATTTACTCACTGTACAACTTTGGGCAGATCGCTTCTCTTTGACCCTCAGTTTCCTCATCTGTAAATATTTCCCTTCCAGGTTTGTGGAGTATTATGTGATCATGTGAGGACATTAAGTATATTTATCAATGGTAAAACTCTCCACACATTTGAAGTGTCATCATGTTAAGCCTTCCAATTGTGTGTTCTATCTTTTATTGTACACAAAACACAGATTTCCCCAGCAGGAAAGAGAACAGGAAAAATCTTTGTCTTAACCCACAGAGATAATGTCGATTGAGTTATCCTATCGTGGGGCTTCATAGATTAGCCACAGGTGTGCTGCTGATGTTGCTGTACCCAACACACAAGCATTTGCATTGCTTCCTTGAGTCCAAGTCAAAATAATCTGGAAAGTTAGAATTATATCCATTTGATATCATCTTGATAATTCAAGCCTCATACCAGTGGGAAAGAATCTCTCCCTCCCTCCCTCTCTCTGTCTCTCTTTCTCTCTCTGTCTCTCTCCCCCTCCCTTGGGTGAACCAGTACAAATTTTTCAATTGGTCAAGAATTACTCTTTTGGTACCCACCATGTGCCTGACTGTGCTGCTAGGTACCATAAAAAGTAGTGATACAATGTAGAGAGCCCAGCCATGCAATTCTTTGGAAGGAAAACCTGAGTTATACATACATACAAGCAAGAGACCAAAGGGTTAATCAAAAAAGAAATAATTTTCACATAAAGTGATCTTTCTTCCCTTTTTTTATTGTAAGCTCAGAGAGAATTGTAGCAATACAGGTTGAGCAATTTTCTTTTTTATGAATCCCGTGCTCAATTTATGAAAGCCGTTTTGCAACCCATTTACATGCAGTAAACCTTTGCTTTAAGGTTCTGTCATTTACCTTGATCATGATTATTTATAGTCCCTTTAGAAAAGACCCTTTACTGGTTTAGCTCTCAAACACAGGACTGCCACCAGGCAGTTTTCTACAGTGCTTTTAAGTCATGGTCGTAAGATAAGGCACAGCCGGTCTTTTAGCCATCTATAAGAAGCAAACCTGTTGAAATTAGGAGTCTTGGATTCAAAAAACCAACTCTACACTCTCACTGTGTAATCCTGGCCCTTTGTGCTCCTTTACTGTCAGTTTAGCCAGCCCTGGGGATCTAGTGGTTAAGATCCGGCGCTCTCACCGCTGCAGCCTGGTTTCATTTCCCCACCGGGGAACCACACCACCCCTCTGTTGGTTGTCATCCTGTGGTGGCTGCATGTTGCTGTGGTGCTGAAAGCTATGCCATGGGTGTTTCAAATGCCAGCAGGGTCACCCATGGTGGACAGGTTTCAGTGGACCTTCCAAACTAAGACAGACTAGGAAGGAGGACCTAGGTACCCACTTCTGAAGAAACTGGCCATGAAAGCTCTGTGAAGAGCAGCGGAGCATTGTCTGATACAACACCAGAAGGCGAGAGGATGGCACAAAATGACCAGGCAGGGTTCCGCCCTGCTGTGCACAGGGTCGCTAGGAGTCAGAAGCAACTGGACGGCACTAAGAACAACAAACTATCAACTTGCTCTCTTGTAGAAAGGGAATGATCTTTTCATCACGAGACTATAAAGGACAGCTTAACTGAAGTACTCTATGTGCAAGTTACAGTGTAGGTTATACAGAGGAAATTATTCCATGAACTAATTGACTATCATATGAACTCTTATAAACTACTGACAAAGGACTGGTATGTCTAATCTACAGTCTTTCCTGATCCCATACTGTATTCTCCCTACTGTAATCCACAAGACAATGAAAACAGAGAGCAGGGACCTTTACCTGACACATGTAGTAGGCACTCAATTAAGTATTTGTGGTATTAATGGATAAATAAAATTTCTAGATGAAAGCCACTGTGCTAGGCATGGTACTGAATAGAAGACCAATAATATATCATCCCAAGCCTCAAGGAGCTTATAGTTTAGTTAAGATGGCTAGCCGTAAATAAACAAAAAGCCAATGAATTAAGTTGTGGTTTTAGACAAGAGAAGAAGGAATGATAGAAAAAGTGTGTTTGAGTCCCTCACCAGAAGATCGATACAGCAGGAACCTTTCCTCATCCTAACTCTGGGTGAGCTTATCTTCTTCTGTGCCCCCCTTCCCTCCCATATGCTCTTTGTATCAGTCAGTTACACAGGACTAGATGCCCACTCAGAAGGGTTTACCTGAAATGTATATAATAAAGGGGACTATAGAGATGTGTGCAGAATTATGGGACCCAAAAAGAGGTGGCAAGGTACGCAGAGGCAAGCAACAGCAAGAAGCGTTACCACCTCTAGAGGTGGAGGGTATGCAGGGAATGTAATCGGAGAGAGAACTTAATCAGGCAGAGTCTGATGGAGAGCTGGAGCTGGGCACAAGAATCCTGGTGAACACACAAGTCCAAGTGGAGCCTGCAAGTCTAACTCCTTAGGCAACTCCCAGGTCAAACACAGCAGGTGTTCACAAGGGTTTGTATGCATTTGGTCCAGAACCTTTGTGGGTGGGGCTTTTCCTGAGGGCTAAGGGAAATTCTATCAGTCCAAAAGGCTAGCTTTCTAAAGCTGAGATCCATCACTCTCTGCCTTGCAACTAACACAGTGAAATGAGTGTGAAATGGCTAAATGTCTTCCTTGACTCCTTGGCACTTACCATGCACAGCCCTCACAAGGTACAGAACAGGAGAAAATGGATTATGCCCTCAACAATAAGAGACGAGTCATCCGGCTGGTTTTACAGTGGGCCGCCATGTATGGAGACGTCCTACAAGAGGATGACGTAGCTATGGCTTTCCTGGAGGTAAGCAGGAGTCATCCCATCCAAGAATAAATACATCTTTGTTCCACAATACAGGGACTGCCCAGGCAGCTTCCCTGGAGAGACTGTAATTGCAAATTCTAGACTTCGTTAACATATCCATTCATCAAGAAAGTACTTTAAGAAAAGTAAAGAAGTAAAAACATCATCCATTACCCTGCCACTTGAATTCAATAACTGCTAGCATTTTAATGTATTTTCATTTGATCTCTTTGTCCTTGTCTGGTTTCTGTAGTTGTAATCACAGAGTACTCATCACTGTGGAGGCTGCTTTTCCACTTAACTTTATATGAGGATTTTTCTGTGTCATTACAGTCTTTCTAATAAAAATTTCTAATGACCTTTGAGTAGCTATGCCTCAGATATGTTTATTTTTTCCTACATTGTTGAATATTTACACCATTACCACTTTCACCTTCCTAGAATAATATCGTAGTACGTATTTTTGTGCAAGTAGGACTGTCCTTGGTTACATTCCTGCAAGTGGGATTACTAAATCAAATCGTAGATTTTGAGCAAAGTGAAGCAGATAATTTTATTGAAGAATTATACTAGGACATTGAGGTAGTTCTGAAGAGATGTAATTTATTTCATCAACACTACTTTAAGCTGAGCTTTCCTGTTCCTTCCCCTGGCTCCAGCCCCACATTGCAGCCTTGACCCTGGCATTTAATCCTTGATGACTCACTCCAGCCTCCAAAACTTACATGAGGACCTTGCTTCTGTGCAGGCAAAAGGCAATGTGGCTTCTATTTCAAACTTTATCAGTCTGTCTGTTCAAGAATGAATTATCCAAAAGAAACATACCCTCTCTCTTCTTTTGAACGTGTCATTCGGCAGGCAGAGAGAGGTGAGGCAGGGAGAAAGGACGGACTGTGAGAGTCCATCAAGGCTGTGGAATGAAGTATTTTGAAAATATAAAGGCATAATAGTAGCTTGGGGCCATACATTGACTCATGGCCTCTACCCATTGAGTAAAGAACCATTTTGCAGATGAACCAAAGTGGCAATTCAGCTGGCACTGCCACAGCTCTCATGTTCTTCTGTGGAGGCCACTGCTCCTGAACAGAGCAGGGCACAGCTGCTGCTGCTCTGTAGTCAGGACAGTTCCCAGGACGTCAGTAAAGAGACCTGAGCTGGTGGCACAAACTCCGCTCAGCATAAATTCAGTACAGTGCTGAAGACCATGGCTGCATTTTTACCACCACCAAGTAACCACAACTAATAGTAAATATTAAATAACAAATACTAAAATAATATTCAAAATAAATACTAGAGTTTTCCTGAAAAAATTTTGAAGTGGAAAAGTGCTCTTAGGGTAAACTATAAAATGACCCATTCCAAAACATTGCATTACATTGCCTTTCATATAAATATGATATACACAATTCATTTGCAATTTTTTTAATTTAAAATTTTTTTTATTGTGGTAAAAGATATTAAACATGAAATTTGCCATTCTAACCAGTCTAACTTTACAATTCAGTGGCATTAATTACATTCACAATATTTTGCAACCGTCACCACTATCTATTTCCAAAACTTTGTCTCACTTGCAATTTTGAATTTAGACAAATTGTAACATTTTCTTCTTCTTTTTTATCTCCAGTCCATGAAACCATGATCTGGAGACACTAATGGAGCAGATGACACAGGGGTGTGTCTTTATTGCTCTTTACAGAATTATGTACCTTTTGCGGTTCTTGTTAAAAGCCTGTGACCTTTGCCAATTACAGGAGTTTTATGTGTCTGTGTCAGATGATGCCCGGATGATTGCTGCCCTCAAGGAGCAACTGCCCGAGCTGGAGAAGATCGTCAAGCAAATGTAAGGAGGGGCTTGGCTCTGGGGTGTGCTTTCATCAAGTGAGCGCTTGCCTCTCAATCACAACATCTTCCGAAAAGTCCTTCCCCCAAAACGGTGAAAGCCACACAGTGTTCTGATTTGGGCGGAGTGGGCCTCAGGGGTAGATGGTGCAGTAAGGCCAGATGAACAAAAGGACTGAGATTCTGCTCAGCTGCCTTCTGTGCTGGGCTGCTGAGAGAAAGCCTGGAAAGGCAAAGATCCTCCTCTGGGGCATCTAACTCAAGAAACTTGGGTCCCTTTGGTTCCGAGGAGTGAATCCAGTAATAAAATGGTCAGTGGCATTTAAAGACAGCTTGAGGGGAATTACTTAGATGGAAAATTCGCTTTCTGCTGCCATAGCTGTTGATAGTGAATATTTGCGTCCTCTCAGTAAAAATGTAGATTTTCGCATGCTGTTCCTTGAGCCATAGATTAACTACTAGAGAGAGTGTGCGCTACGAGATACTTTGAAAACGGGAAACCCTGGCTTTTAACATCGTTCTGCAAGAAATCAGCCTGTGACAAGAGCTGATCTCTTTGCTCTCTCCTCTGTGCTTTGGTCTTTTAGTATTGACATAAGGAGGCTCATGTTCCCTCCTGAAGGGCTGCTGTGATTTCATTTTCTAACATAAGATTAAAGTTATATGCAAATGAAGCAATTTAAAATAGTAGTACCAGTGGTATTAAATAATGTGCTTTCTCTGTTTCTCGTAGTTCAGAAGATGCAAAAGCTCCACAAAAGAAGGTAAGTGGCCACCGATTCGGATTGTCTAGTTGTGCCCTGTAGAATGTCAGTTCTCCAGAAATATGGTGTTGCACTATATGAAAGTGGTGTTTTTATAAATACAAAATATGTTATCTTCATTTCTTGACTCTGGCTGCTTCTCAGATCTGTTTCCTCTGAGTTGCAAATGTGCTTCAGTCGTTCTCCTCGTATGGCATTTGCTGTCGTATTATTTTTACAGCACAAAGTTCTTTTGCAACAGTTCAACACAGGCGATGAGAGAGCCCAGAAGCGCCAGCCTATCCGTGGCTCTGATGAAGGTGAGAATTCTCTTGCAGCTCACGGCTGTGTAGGTTATGTAAAGTCAGAATGAAATATCCCCTCTGGGAATCATCACCTTGGACCCACAGAATAGCTTTTCCTGGGGTGCCCCCTTTGCCCTCCAAATGGTTTGCTTAGAAGTGCCCTTTTGTGTTCCAGTTATTTATGTTCTTGAACTCCGTGCCTGGAGCTGAGGTGCTTGTCCACACTTCCCTGATTCTGCCTCTCCCTCACTACCACCTTTCCTTGGAGGAAAGAAAGATGACCTCAGGGACCAGTTGTTAAGGTTGCCCACCTCTTGGAAGAGCTGGCGGAAGGTGGCTGGCACTTTGCAGATACCTGGCAGAGGTGGGGTGCCAGGGTCATCTGCAGAGCAGGCTCCTGCCCAGGGAGAGTGCTCTGGCCCTGAGCACAGCCCTGTTAGCAGCCATCAGGGAGGTGCAGATGCAGCCTATTCTTGTTTGGTTGGATAAATTTCTCCAAAAAACCAAAGTAAAATTAATAACAATGACAAAATTTTCATTTTAAGCCACAAGTGAATCTTGCAATTTAGGAATGCCTCTAAACCCAAGAATTACTGTAGCTGGAATTGCTTCCAGGATTTGTGTGTTCAGAGGTCAGCCTGTGGGTGCCATATATGGATGTGCTGGGCTAAATACAAACCAAGCCATGTGGCCCAGCCCCAAAGTCTACAAACCAGTGAACAAGTGAGCAGGAATGTCAGCATATGTTCTCGGCCCCAGACAGAAGCTCCCCTGTTTGCAGAGGTGTTAATGTTGGCTCCCCCCACCACACTGGGCACCAGCAATCTAGTTATCAGCCTACAGCACAGCACTTCCTGTATTGTGAAAAAGAAAAGCTCACAGACCAGGGCTGACACAGAAAATTGGCCTAAACATATTTCTCATTTTTCCCATCTTTGTTGGGTTTTTGCAAATATCTGTTGTTGTTTTTAATTGGGGATGGCAGCCTTACCTTAGACCAATGCTAAGGTGAGGAGTTTGGGGAGGGGGCAGGCATAAGCATAAACACTTGCGTACAAGTAAATACAATACTAAGAATGGCAAGATGATGCAAGTATTGAAGGATGTCTAAACATTTTGCATAGCTTATGGTTTTCTTAAGAATTCCAGGGACCAATTTACCACATTGTTACTGCCTTCCCAATAGTTCTGTTTAAGGTCTATTGCATGGACCACACCTACACAACCATTCGGGTGCCGGTGGCCGCCTCAGTGAAGGAAGTCATCAGCGCAGTTGCCGACAAACTGGGCTCCGGAGAAGGCCTGATCATAGTCAAGATGAGTTCCGGAGGAGGTAACAGCCCATCCAATAGAATATCCCATCCAAACAGAAACCCCGCCAGGGGGTAGCATGGCCCTTCCAAGCTGATACAAGGGGACAAATCGGTGCTGTGGGTGCTCCCACAGATAACAGAAATAATGCGGTTAGAGGTGGGCTGGATAAGTATCTAACACCCCCTATCTTGTAGGCACCCACTCTAAAGCAGGGAGAGGTGAAGAGATCTATCTGAGCCAGCTGGACTGAGGACTCTGGTGTGGATGTCAGCCTGGAGTTCTTTCCATATAAACTCTAAACAAAAAAGGTTAAAGCCTGGAGCTCTGAGAAATGTAGACCCTAAGAGGGCATCTAGGTTAACAAGCTAAAGTCTGAAGTTGCAGGCAGTCAGAGGCTACTTCTTTTTAGATGGTGATGGTTTCCCTCCTTACCCAGTAGAGAGGGCAGAACCCAGCTCACTGAACGAAAGGAGGAGTATTTTCCCCAATGGGATTGCCTGATTACTCTGTGCTTTCCTGAAATGTCGTTTATTCACATTTACTGGCCACTTAGTGTGGCCATGACAGGAAAGGATGAGTTAGACACAGCCCCCACGTTTGCTGGTGAGAAGGTAGACAGTAAATAAACAGCTACAGTCCGTGCTGGCAAGAGTCCAGGAATGGTCAGCAAGTGTTGCTGTGAGAGCCTGGAGAAAGGAGCAGTAAGGTTCATTTATCCAGTAATGGTTTGATAGCCATTGGGGGATCCGACAGGATCAGGTGAGCCATTTCTGCCATGTTTAAAGGCAAATGATTCCACCGATGTAGGATTTTAAAGTGCATCTTGGATTCCAGAGATCCCCCCTTCCATTTCTGTGCCAGCTGCACAAGACCCACGATGTCTGCCCTCGCGGAGCCTTCTGACGCAGTCTTCCCCTCACTCTCCCGGGTCCCTCCCTCACTTCCTTCAGGTCTTCACTCAAATGTCAGTGTCTCACCGAGGGCCCCCGTCCTTTCCTTGATTCCCTTTCTAAAATCACAGCCTCTCCCCTTTACACATACTTCCTGGCCTGCTTCCCCGCTCGATTTTCTTCTCCTCATCACTGCTCACTCTCTAATATATTTATCTTGTTCACTGTCTGCATCCCTCACTATGATGTAAGCTCTTTTTGGACCAGAATTTTTTTCTGTATTGTTCCCTTCTGTATTCTCAATGCCTAGCTAGAGCAGCGTCCAGCATGTAGTAAATGCTAAGTAAATATTTATTGAATGAATTCAGTTTGGAATAAAGAGGCTTAATCTGGGTAATGCGGTTGTCCTCTGAATTAGGGAATATGTGAAAAAATGATAATAAATTTGCATCTAAATGCATGTGGGATCTCAGAAGCTAAGTTTTCTAAAAGTGGTCTTTCCATCTCCAAAGTGCTGGGCGTTATTACCATCTGGAAACATAACTTGTTACATAAATAGCAAGTGTGGTTTTTGTATATCATTACGGTTGGAGCACAGTACTGGGTGAATTGACTCTCCGGTATTTCCATTCCTGTTTGTGGTCATTTCTGATGGCATCCTGAGTGTCGTGTGCTATGTGAATGCTGCGTCCTTTTTATCCAGCGGGTCCCTTCAGTACTGTATTTTATGCAGTCGCTCTGCATGTTCCGGTAAATCACTGAGCTGGCAATTTGTTGGTGTGATTAGAGCAGTGCTGCAAATCTCAGATGCATTTAATAGGCAATCTCATGCTTTTTATGTTCACAGAAAAGGTGGTGCTCAAACCTAATGATGTTTCAGTATTTACAACGCTCACCATTAATGGACGCCTGTTTGCTTGCCCGCGAGAGCAATTCGACTCACTGGTAGGTGTGGATGGCCTCCTTGGCGCAGCGTCTGCAATCAGAAAAACTTGTCTGCAGCTTAATTTTGCAGTCACGTTGGACCTAGTTGCTAAAAAATCTTGAATGCTACGTGGCTTTTTCTTTTTCTGCGGTCTATTAGGTAAGCCTCAGGTGTTCATTTGAGATGCTCTGATCTTTAGATTTCCTTTGGTGGAAATTAGCCAAGGAGCACCACTATTGGGACATCATTCAGCTTTCAGAACTCTTTGTAGTCATTCCTCTCCTTGAAATGTCTCCAGTTTAAATATTAATATTAAAAATCTGAATACTTAGGCCAGGATGGAAATAATTTTTTTAAGACAAGATATGATTTATCATACTCCGGGGATGTAGATATGCATTATGGCAAAGCTACTCTCTGGTCTAAGAAAAGTGCTCTTCCCAGAAAGTTCTCTCTGTCTTGTGTAGGAAACACCAGAGGCCAGCAGTCCTCTCTAAGTCTCTGAAACACTTGTTCCCAGCCACACAGAGCTCTCTGTGGATAAAGAATTAATTGGCTCGTGCTAGTAATTGAATCGCCTACTCTCTTTTATGCAAGTGGTAGGGTTCACTTCTATTTATCCTATAAAAATTAGGCACACATTCACAACAACATGGATGGACTTTGAGGGAATTATGTTAAGCGAAATAAACCAGATAGAGAAAGACAATCTCTGTATGACTCCACTCATATGAGGAATTTAAACATGTGGACAAGGAGAACAGATTAGTGGCTACCAGGGGAAAGGGGGGGGGTGGGGGTAGGCACAAAGTGAAGGGGTGCACCTACAACACGACTGACAAACAATAATGTACAAATGAAATTTCACAGGATTGTAAACTATCATAAACTCAATAAAAATTAACTTAAAAAAAAAAAGGCAGCTCCTCCCACCTGTACCTACTGGGCTTCCTATTCCACTTGCCAGAGCCCTGACCCGGTTCAGGCCCTCAACTCACCACTGTCCTCAGGATACTGGGCTAAGGGCTTGAGCAAGACAGAGCTGTGGAGGCAGGAAGGGGGCACTGTGGGCTCGGCCCTGTGGTTCCAAGGTGTAAAGAGGGCATTGCAACTTCGCACCAGCTCAGCCCACCTGCATACAGAGCCCATCAGGTCCAGGCCATGGGGGAACCCATGCCAGGTGAAATGTCTGCCTTGGGGCTCAGTGGGCTGACCATTCTGCCTGAACCATTCACTGGCTCCACCCATAATCTCCTGGAGCAGAGAGTAGGGCTGCTGCCTTGCCAAAAAAAAAAAAAATTAGGCAGAGAGGTGAGTAGCTATTAAAGAATCTTTAAAAGCCTGTTGGGCCAGCTCAGAGGATAAAGAACTAGTTTTTTCCATCTTTGGACACACAGGGCTTCTTTATTAAGAAACATGCAGGGGCCCGCCCGGTGACCAAGTGGTTAAGTTTGCGCGCTCCGCTTTGGCGGCCCAGGGTTTCGCTGGTTCGGATCCTGGGCGTGGACATAGCACCGCTCGTCAGGCCTCGTTGAGGCGGTGTCCCACATGCCACAACTAGAAGGACCCACAACTAAAATATAAAACTATGTACCAGGGGCTTTAGGGAGAAAAAGAAAAAATAAAATCTTTAAAACAGGGAGAGAGATATGCAACACAGGAGCTAGAGGTAAGGTGTATCGTGGGAGATCGTTTACCTGCATGGCTAATACGTGAATATGTTCACCTTTAATGAAATCAGAGTCTATAGATAAACCAAGATTCCCCTCCTTGGACTTTTTAGAGCTCGTTTTAGCCTCATGGTAATTCTGATTTTCTGATTTGAGGAGAACCCTCTTTTTGCATTTTTGTGCACTCTAGCACAGTTAAGTGGATTTTTGCAATATCTTGAATTTACCTGGAGAAGAACTTGGCAAATGTGGCATTTGTTCTCTTACCAATGCCTCCTCCCTCGTGGCCATGAGCACCCTGGCCTTGCCTCACCCACTGGTGCTATAAGATCTGAGTCTACTCATAGTCCTTTTCATATATTTTTTTAGTCAACTACATTCATTGCTTTTTAAAAAATATTTCTCAAGATTGAAGGATTGGAGGGAAAATGTCGTGAGTTCTGCTGCCCTCTCCTGGAAATGAGAGCCATCAAAAGCTGGTTTAGCCATAGCCCCGTTGAAGGTGCTACGTGATGTTTCTGCCAGGCGTGCTCACGCCTCTCTTGCCAGCTAGTTCTTGGCCCCAGTGTGCAACACCGTGGTGCGTGGATGGAAAGTGTGGACCGACTCCAGCTCCCTGGGGGGCAGATACTAACTTTGTCAGCCTCTGTTTATGTGCACATCATCCTGCAGCCTGCAAGTTCTTGGTCCTGGCTAGGCTTCCATTTTAAGGCCTGAGTGATTGAAAGGAATTCACTTTGCAGCCAGTACCTGGACTTGAACTTGTTTAACTTCTTCCCTGTGGGTGCTCTGCTGTTCAGTAGGCTGTGAATTATGTCATCATCCTAAGGAGCGGTCAAACCTTACCTGTGTCACAAAACGGTGGACACAGAGCTCCTTTCCTATCTCTCTCAAGATTTCTCTGAGGGCAGTCCTTCTAGGAAAAATCACACACAGGATGACTGCAGTACAAAATGTTGGCCAAACCCTTTATTCATCAACACATACTTCTGAAGCATCTGCTTTATGCTGTGTGCTGTGCTAGCTTCTGTGTGACACTAGACCAATGTCCTGGAGCCTCTGTCCTTACCACAGTCATGGTCAAGATAGGGAGATGAGATGAACGCAAACAGCCTGGAACAGAACAAATTGTGGTGCTAAGTTGTGTTGTCTAGAGTTAGTAGAGTGCAGTGATGTATTCCAGTTGCTTGAGGGTTTGGATTCTGGAGCTTTACTCTCCAGACATTTTGTTGAAGCATAAATATTAGTACAGAGCCAATTACAATAAAATCTCATTGTACTGCAATTTGGTTCTACTTTTATCCAGTCACGGATTCCTTAGACTTTTATTTAGTGCCTACTCCATCATTCCAGGCATTGTGGATGGTTCTGGCTCTGGGTTGGGCTTGAAGACGAATCCATCATGGTGCCTCAAGGAGCTCACAGTGTATTGAGGGACACAGAGTGTAACAAGAATCTAATATGACAAGTGCCATTGTGGAGCCAGGCACAGAGGGAGTGCAAGCATGAGCTAGGGTGGCAGCTCACTTTAGCCATCTCTTTGTCACTGATAATCAGCACATCCTTTCTTATGGCTCAGCTTCCTCATCTGGAAAATGGGAAGGTAACAACACTATTCTCCCAGTCACCACCATCCAGCCTCAACAAAGAAATTAGTTCTCACCAAGAGCAGAGAAGGAGAGTCTGTGGGAGTTCTGTGCCTCCACGTAGGCAGTTTTCAGATGTCTGTTTAAGGCAGACCCTACATAAGCTCTGTGGCGCCTCACCTGCAGGAAATTTCCACAGGGATTTCTATGAGAAAATGGCCCAAGGAGATGTTTCCTAGGGGCCCAGGGTCAGCATGTAAATTCCCCACGTGAGATACAGGGACACTCTTTGCTGCTCAGATGCCTCTTCAGTGTGGTTCATGGAGGGAAAGGGTCAGCCTGCCCTTTGCAAAGGAGGGAGGAGGCTTGGTGAGCCCCCTCACCTCGAATAAAACAGGACTTTCTGTTATTCTCTCAAAAGGGATGCAGGAATGATAGACCAGCATCCACAACTGAAAGAATTTTATGTATTTCTTGATATTGGCATCTTCCCTGTGGTAGTTGGGTAAATTTATCCCCTGTATGAAAAGCCATTAAGGCTTCAAGGAAAACAGGTAGGGAGCTAGGTTGACTGGGGAGAGAGCCAACCTAATGAACAGAGTCGGAGAGGCAGTTCCACAGAGGAGCAGAGGGGCTGTGTTCACAATAGCAGTTGCAAGAGGGAAGGGAGAATGTGGAGAGCCAGTCACAGCCTGAGAGGGCATCCTCAGACCTCGCATTTAAAAGCTTCCCCCAATTTTCTACCTATGACCTACCCTGCTTGAGACCATTCTCCTTATTTGCTTCCATTAGCTACTTTGCCCATCAGCTTCAGGTCTGTTCCCTAAGTTTCAAAACTTTGGAGCAATTGTTTTCCCTCCTTGCTCTCTGTCCCCTGCAGGGAGTGAATCAGGAACAACAGTCTTTAGCTCTTACATCCAGGTGTTGTGCTGATCACACGTTCCTATGCCTTTGCATTGCTGGAGCGCATCTAGGAAGGAACTAATTTGAGGGGGAGGGAAGGATAGGGACCCTCTCTGTGCCAGGCACTGTGCTTACCTGCTGCACTTAAATTATTCCCATCTAGTCCTCTTAACAAGCCTCGGTACTAGGTACTGTGACCCCAACTTCCCAGAGCTAGAAACATTCGAGCCATTAGGGAATCAGTCCTGTGTAGTTAGAGTGAGGTTTACATTTAGAGTCTGTTGCTCCCTAAAGCTGGCACTAACCTGGTCTATTGCAAAACCTAATCTCCTCATCTGGTACTCAAAGGTTTTCTAAAAGCTGTTCGAGCTGTCCGTCTGGTCCCTGAGCTCTCTGTTCCTGCCAAACGAGTCTCATGACAGCTTCCCCACCGTCAACGCCTCCCTTGCCATCCTCCAACCTGCAACAGACCATCCTGTAAGCTCAGGGAACACCTCGCTGTTCTAACTCACCTGAGTTCGTCTGCTTCTCTTTCAAAGTCCAGCTTCTTTCTCCGAGAACCTCTTCAGGCCACACATTCATTCCAAATGCCCACTAACTCTCAGAAAGCCCGTTCATCTTCCCTCACCTGTTTATCTGTGTATCTGGGAGCCAGGTGTGTGTTGGTCTGTCCCTTTACACGTGCAAATGAATGCTAGCAGCTGACTGTTTATTGATATGCAGTGCGGTACTTACTGGTCAGGGGAGACTCCTCTCTTAGTCTGCATGCTTTTAAACGCAGGAACCACCCACATGCTGAGTGTGTAATTTCTTTAGTGTCCAGAGTGCAGTGGCCATTTGTAGAATGTAATGGTTATGGGCAATGATGATAATAATGATGATGATGGAATTTGCACATTATTACTACCTCCAGCCTAAATATTGAATATCCAGATATGGTTAGCATGATATTAGGGAGATTCTCTTTCAATTCATGTGACTTCTGTAACTTTGCAGTTATATTTTAGATCAGTAGGTATTAATATATTATATATAAGTTTCCAATGTACGCAAATCATTCATCTCACTAAGGAAAAGCGCTGTAAATCATTTCTCAAAATAAAAATGCGACTAGTAAGGTGGATGGAATGTTTTGACCCGGGGTCTTCTGGAGAGTAGCAGAGTTTGGTTTTCTGATACCTGGCCCCAGACACCATAAGCATGTGAATATCATGCCTAATCCAGCTTCTCCCAGTGGGTGGAGGAATCTCAGTACACAGAGCCCACTGTCACCTGGTAACCCCTGGCAGTGTGGGATAAGAGATGGCGATGCAGCAACCTTCCACAGTCACCAGCCCCTGCAATAGGTAGCAGCGCTGGGGCTGAGTGTCCAAAACCGCCATGCCAGTACCTGCTTTGGGACAGCTTCACTGGGAAATAGGAGGGAAAAATCTCTAAGAACTTCTGACATCTTTACCAGGGAAAAGGAATCATTTCCAGGGAACTCTCAGCTCCAGCCGAAGAAAATCTGCACAGATCACTCCTCCCTGAATCTTCTTTGCCAGGGTCCACATTTTTCAGTGAGTGGAATTGATTCTAGGGACGATGATGACTATAAAAATGGCATGGAAGCAAGTGAGCATTAAGAGCAAAGGCATTTTTATCCTCTGGGCAAAATCAAAGTTTTGAGATCTTCCTGAAAGCGTTTCCAGAATCCTTTCCCCTCTGAAACTCCTTAAGGCATTCAGCACTAAGTCCTTGACTATTTTGAGGTTTTGATATATTTTTGCATTATTATTCATAGACTCCCCTGCCAGAACAGGAAGGCCCAACTGTTGGAACAGTGGGAACTTTTGAACTGATGAGCTCCAAAGATTTAGCATACCAGATGACAATTTATGATTGGGAACTCTTCAACTGTGTGCATGAGGTAAGGCGCTCGATTGGGAGCGTTAGTAGGTACCAGAGCAATTCGAGATGAAGTCTGCTGGCATTGCTCAACTGCAAATGTTTATACGCACTGCCGTATGGAAACCACATGACGATTTTTAAAATATTTTTATTAATAAAGCCTGCTATAAAGCCTTTGAGTGTGAAAGAAAAATTTTTATGATTTACAGTAAGCTCTGTCTTCCTGAGTCTGTTAAGCCAACAGCACCGGGGTTTATATGTTTAACAAGCCTCATTGAAGCCTTTCAGATCTCAAGTACAAGTTCTATTCCAGTCAGAGATCGTAGTCACATTTGCTGACCAATGTCAATTTGTCTTGACGAATAGAGAAGCCCCACTGATGTTTTGATTTAAAAACAAAGGAGAGGGGCCAGCCTGGTGGCGCAGCAGTTAAGTGTGCACATTCCACTTCTTGGCGGCCCGGGCTTCACCAGTTCGGATCCCGGGTGCGGACATGGCACCACTTGGCACACCATGCTGTGGTGGGTGTCCCACAGGTCGGGTGGAGGAGGATGGGCACAGATGTTGGCTCAGGGCCGATCTTCCTCAGCAAAGAGAGGAGGACTGGCAGCAGTCAGCTCAGGGCTAATCTTCCTCAAAAAAAAAAAAAACAAAGGAGTGACATCATTTTCCTTTTGTTCCCTAGCTGGAGCTAATCTATCACACATTTGGAAGGCATAATTTTAAAAAGACCACAGCAAACTTGGATTTGTTCCTGAGAAGATTTAATGAAATTCAGTTTTGGGTTGTCACCGAGATTTGCCTTTGTCCCCAGCCCAGCAAGCGTGTTCAGCTCTTAAAAAAATTTATTAAGATCGCAGCCCAGTAAGTATCGTTAGCTTGGAAAGAGAAAAATGTTTGAGGTGCGTTTTTGTTTTGTTCTCTTAGACTGCACTTTAAAAAGAAAAGCAAGATATAAGATCCCTTTATGCACAAGGACCAACCACAGGGGCTTGAGAATAAGTGAATTCTTGTAAAAGACGAATTTCTCTGGCTTTTGTAATATTTGACATCAATATATAAATTAACATCTTACGGCACTGATGCTGGAGTCAAAGTCGTGGCCTCTTTTTGCTCTGAACTGTTCAGACTTTGTGCCTCCCTCAGTTTAGAGTCCTTCAGCAAAGTTCTGTTGTAGAAAGTTTTGTTTAAAAGGCTCAAATTGATACACAACATGACACGTTCTTGCCAGTAGAGGGCAGTGGGAACATGCATGTGCAGCCGCGCTTCGAACTCAGCCAGAATAAAATCGGTGAAATGCATAAAGGCGAGCGAACCTGCTACATGAAAATCATCTCCATAAACATCAGAAGAAGCAAGCGTCTTATAAATATTCTATTGAACAGTACTTCATGGGAAACAATTTATTTGCTGCAGGGGCCACTTAGATCTCTCCCTGACATGAATTTAATCTTCTCCTGCTATTTAGATATGCCTGACAACCTCCTGTTTACTTCCATGTTTTTGGTATCACCACAATGCTAAAAATAAAATGCTAAATGTAGCTTGTGGCTGGGAGATTTCTTTCCTTTGTAAATGCAGGGAGCTTCAGCCCCGGAACGTGGCGGACACAAGTGACCCCAGCTAGGCAATTTTCTTGAACCAAATAGTTTAGGTCCCATGCAGAGTCTGATTTCCAGAGCTAAACAAAGAAGTAAATGCTTCTGGACATTTCATACACATCAGCTTGCCAAATGCCTCGAATTATTTTGCCAAAAGTTTGAGAGTTCAACAGGGTATCCCAACCCCTTGGATTCAAATGCTGGTATCTCTCAATTGGAGAAAGCTGCCTTTTTGAAGAAAGATTTGGTAAAAAGTTGCTATGAATTTCTCAATCAGCATAGAGCCCTAGCAGCCTGGAGAGCCTGGTTGCAAGGGACTGATGCCTTCACATATCTGAAAGGGGGTGATTACGGAAACTGCGACAATATGTGCTTTACCGCTATAAGGAGCAGCTTCTCTCTTCACATTAGTCTGGCCATGCTAAGTGCAGCCAGGAGAAGAGAGAGGGGATCTGCACACAGATGTGGAGATGAGGAAGCCTTTTGGGGCCTAATCCTGTTATTTTACAGAGAGAAGATAGAGAGCGTTTCAAAACCTCAGGAACTTTTTAAAATGTTTTTGCCTTTCTTGTCTCTCTTCTTTCTGATTAGGGGAATGAGTAGGTGGATTTGGCCTTCAGTATAAATTGGTTTGTATTATTCGACCATTATTAAGCTGTGCCATCCTGGAGTGGAGCTCTTTACAGATCCCAGCTGGAGGAGACGGTAGACTTTCATAAACCAAGATCGACCAGAATGAGACCTAAAGCTCGTGGCAGGAGCATGTTTTGTGGGATATTTTTAGAGAACTTCAACATATTCTGTTTAAGGTCTTTGATCTGCCCAGAGCTTTGTGGAGTTGGGGGTCCATGTGTTATCCTCCCCTTTTACAGATGCGGAGACTGAGGCACAGAGAAATTTCATGACTTACCTAGGGTGATAAAGTTAGTTGTCAGCAGTGACCAGAAAGGCAGGTCGGCAGTCCTGCATGTCCTTTCAAGATCACGTAGACGGGACAAAGGTGCACATGTGTCCATAGTTAGACTCTCGGCCTTCAGCCCCCGGGGTCTCTGAAGTGGCTTTCAGCCCCTGACCTGAGAGCCGCTGCCCCAGCACAGCAAAGGACTTGCTTTCTCTCCAGTGGGATGAGACACGCTGCAGCTTCTCTGAAATCTCTTTTCCCATTTCCATACAGACGATTTAAGAATCACTCAATGCTGCCTCTGCTAGGAGAATATGGGCAGGAAATGCCACAATTTAACTAGCCTTTTACAAAAATATTAATCCAAACAGGATTTAATTATGATGTCGTCAACTTAGATGACCATATTGATTTGGGGTGAAGGATTTGCATTTAGTACAACATGAATTCTTCTTTCCCTTTTCAAGGAGCTGGTATGAAGAAGTTGGGGATTCCTTTCTGCTCTCTCTTTGTTTAAATTAAACCAAGTACCTGGGCTAAATAGTGCCATTCTAATAAGAATCTTTGGTTCTATTCCTAAATGTATATTCGTAAAAGCTAATAGTGACATAAGTACAGATTCAAAATGATCAGCTTCACCAACACCAGTAAAACAGAGAAAATAAGGGTTTTTTTTAGTTAGTTGTTCATCTTTTCTCAGTTTGAAAACTCTGAGCGCACAGGGATCGTGACTTGTAAATTGATAATATTTCAACAAATTAGAAGCCATGGTGGCTGCAGCAGTATGATTTCTTCAGTTTCCTCTCAAGCTGCCCGAGGAGGGGTCCGGTTCCAGCCAAAAGTCTGGAAGTCTTCAAGGACGTTTTGCTTTTTCTCTTCCTCTCCCATGAGATGTCTCCCTCCAGGTTCGACAAGGCTTTTAGCAAGCTTTGGGATGATAATAGCAATCCCTAGGGTAGGTGTCTTTAAATTCCTTCTCAAAACCTGAACTTAGATGGCCAAAACCATCACCTGTCTGAAATTACAGTGAGAAATCAAACAGCAGAACGTGGTCACCCAAGTGGAACTTACACAGTGCATTAAATCTATGCTTGCCTGTTCTCGTAAAGGAGACCTGACGAATATTAACGACTACCAGAAAATAGAACTCTAATTTTTTTATCTCACTCAAAAGTGGTATTTTACCCACACATGTGCCTCTTGTGTTTCAGCTGTAAGGAGTACAAAAATCTGAATTCCTTTTTTGCCATCGTCATGGGACTAAGTAATGTTGCCGTGAGCCGTTTGGCACTAACGTGGGAGGTAAGCTTCAGCTGAGATCCAGCTGTGACTTTTGCCTTAAGAATAAAAACACAGGCTCACCAGTGAGCTTTTTGTACAGAAATATCACTCACGCTCGTATAATAATAGAAAAGGTGGGACACTTTGAGGAAAGTGACCTGTCTCCTTTTTCTAGTTGCCTTAGAGGGTGATTTTAGAAAGGTGTTGTTCTTTTGTGTATGGGGGAATGAGGAACTCTCAGCTTCTTGGTCTATACAATGTAAATACTAATAAGTTTAGTTCCTATGTATAACATGAATCAACAACATTGTTTGGGTGACTTCAAAGGTTTTGCTCATAGATTCTATTGTTCTCTGGAACGTCTGCGTACTACTTTTGCAATAAGCCTTATTTATAATTAAGAAAGGACAGAGGATCCATTTTTATCTAAGTAGTCATTTTGCTCCTGGGAGAATTAGCCAGAAGGCCAACTGTTTGGCCCAGCTGAGTACTAAGTATCTCTTAACTGCCTGGCAGTCCTCTCTGTGTATGGAGGAACGACAGTTGGCTAATAGTCAGTTTGGGGCAAAATTTATGCAGGTGTGTTGTGAATTTCTAGAGCAAATATGATTCATGTTTGGTTGATGGTTGGTTATTCGTGCTAGAGAACATCTTCATTTTTCATTAGCTAAGTACTCTAAATGTGCCTGATCCCTTATATGTGGTATATAGTCAAAGAAATACTAAACTCTGATAGAACATACACACAAAAATAGACTCTTACTAAAAATAAAAAGTATGTGTAAGTGGAACAAAAAGAGGGCAAGGAGTAGATAACAGAGATTTAATTTGCACTGGTGCTGAAAGGCAGCTGTTTGCATCTCTGAATGTTCTCCTTGAAACATTTCCTTCTCCACCCCTCTGCTGAAACCGTTTCCTTTCTCTGTCCCTCCTAAATGTTTCCATTGTTTATGGGGCAGGTCCTCACAAGTCCTTCAGTCTTGGATTTCTCTTAAAATTCCAGGCACATGGAGCACACAGCAGCTCATCCTCTGAATATAGGAATGAGGGAATTGGTGAGGCTTGCGTGCGAGGCAGCTGTATCATCTTCCAGCTAGTAAAAGGACGGAGTTAGTGCTGCCAATGAATCTAAGCAGTGAAACCATAGTGCAGGCCCCCCTGTCTTGTAGCCTAAGGCTCTTGGAATCTCTGGAGACCTAGGGTTTCCTCTCAGGTAGTCTGCTTTCTCAGCCTGCTTCCCACTTCTAATCCCCTCATGGAGTCCAAATGAGTTGGTTGGGGAAATCAAAGGAAAGCTTCACAGGGGTCCAGGAAGGCCAGGAGTAGGTACCGCATAACAGCAGGCAGATATTAAGGCCATAGCATGTGGGAAACACTATCAGAGTCCCCTTTCCTGGTCTAAAGAGAAAAACAGGAGGCTGCTTGGGAAGGGGGGGAGGGTACAGTTAGCAAAGGGAGAGAGCTAATTGACCAGTCCTTCAGTTTCACAGGGAATAGGAAGGAGTACCCCAGTGTGTGAGCTTCTGTTTTCATCCTTGCATGTTGCTGAAAAGAGAAAATTAACCTTTCATCATTTGCCAGCCTTTATTTTTTAAGATGAAATGTAATTATATCATTCTGTAGGAAGAGCTTTTATTCATAAGCATCTTTGATTTTGGTTTATCTACCTGTACTTGCCAAGAACCTCCCAAGGGCTTCTCATACAACTCCAGTGAGTACCATGATGGCGGCATGAGCAGCGTGAGAAACAGTGCCTGACCTCCCAGAGCTATGGAACACATGTGAAACTGCCCATGATCAAAGCAGAAAGTAGTTAAGCCACATGGCAAAGGGAATAGTTCAAAATAGAGGGGAAAGGCCAGTCTGAGATAAAGCAAATGGGAGGAATAACCTAGAGTGGAGTTTCTTGGCCTTGGCAGTATTGACATTTTGGGCAGGATAATTCTTTGTTGTGGAGGGCTGTCCCCTGTGATGTAGGATACTTAGCAGCATCCCTGTCCTCTACCTACTATATGCCAGTAGCACCTGTCACCTCACCCCACCCCAGCTGTGAGGACAGCAGATGCCTACAGACATTACCAAATGTCCCCTGGGAGGGCAGTGCAAAATTGTCGCTAGTTGAGAACCACTGCTCTGGAAGCATAGGGTACGGATGGAGGATAGTATTAAGACCAACAAAAGTTTTTATTACCATTTGCTCTCCTGCGTTTGCCAAAAGCTAGCTAAGAAAGAGAACTAGAGTGACAGAGATCTAACCAAAAATGTAATTCAGTCCTAATTTTAAAGGCAGTCTGTGTTCATGGGAAGTTATCGCCTGACATGGTGGTTTGGATCCTCGTGTGGGGTGAGAGCCTTGCATCCCTTGATGCCCATCCCAGCTTTCATCTCTTTGGACGTTCCCTCTGAGCAAGGATATCAGGTTGCCCTGAAACCTGACTTGAAGAGAGGTGCTAGGAAAATGAGCCTGGAGGATACGGAGGAGACTAGTTCCTAGAAACAAAATAAGATTTTTACAATGTTTAAATGGGAATATGACAAACTGATTCGGATATGAGAGAGAAGGAGGAGAGAGGACCTTTTCAGCCATTGCAGAGGCCTGACCGGTGAAGTGGTTGTTGACAGTAGACTTCACTGTGCGAAGCAGAGCTGAGCTGGGGATCTCCGAGGCCCGGGACTTGGTCACCACTTCCACAGTCTCAGGATGAGAAGCACGTCATGCTGCTCCATCTTGGTGTGGCCCTGTCAGAAGAGAAATGTTGAGCTTTACTAAAAGCTCAGGATCTGAGCAAAGTGAGAACCAACAGATTGAAAGATGATTCAGTGTTAACCTACTGGTGTAGATATATAGGAATAGTCAATGGTGTTGAAGCGTGTGCCAAAATATAAACATGAGAAGTTACTAAATTGATAGAACTATCAATTTTTGTATTATAGCAGGGCAGGAAAATCATGAGGGAGAAATGTTTGTGTAGAAAAGTGTGGAGCATGTAAGAGGCAGGTGATGTGAATTACAGACGCCCTGACCATCATCGGCTGTGTGACTTTGGGCATGTCAGTTTAAACTGTGAGGCTTAATTTCTTCCATCTATAAAACATAGGTTTAATCTATTCAAACTAATATTCACTGAGCACTTACTATGTACCTGACACTCTTTTAGGCACTGAGGATATAGCAATAAACAAAACTGATAAAAATCCCTGTGCTCATATAGCTTACATTGTAAGGGAGAAGGAGGTCGAAATAGATAGTTTCCAAAACTTGTGATCCTAACATCCTCTGGTCTAAATTCCTAATTCTGAATATCAGAGAGTTTAAAAAGGGGGTTGGGGGGGTGGCGTATTTCCAAACCACTTGTCATCTGTGAATGCAATCTTCTTTATGAATAATCCGTTTCAGAGAACAGTATAAAAGCAGTAAGACCAAAGCATCCATAGTTACTTTTGGTTCAACTAGGTTCTGCCTCTTAAAAGGCGAGTTCTCTATATTCCAGAAGATTATCCTCAAATGACAAGATGGATTACAGTCTGGCCTGTCTTAGAGATGTTTGATTAAGAGCCAAAAGCAATACATTTCCCCTAGAAATGGTCACACATGATACAAATCCAGATATTGACTCTGACATATGAGGGTGGCATTTTCATTTCATTAACAGAAACTGCCAAGCAAGTTCAAGAAGTTCTATGCGGAGTTTGAAAGCTTAATGGTAAGTGACAGTGGCTCCTTTATTCTGTTCACTGTCTGCATTAATCCAATTTCTGATTAGCTGAATTGAAGTTCTCATTTCAGAAATTTTATCTGTCCTTGTATGACTTTAAGAAGTTTATGATCCCGTTTTAGTGCTGCTAAAACAAGCATGTCTGCCTAATGAATGGCACCCTCAGGAACTAACTTAAAGAGGACTTATGTCCCACATAAGGTCAATTTGTGTAACTAAGAAAAGCAATATAATAGGATCCTTTCTGTCTAGCACAGGTTGGCTATGGGTTAGAAGCTGCATTTTCCTTGGCTTGCCAAAATTATTTTTCCCCATTGGCTGGGAGGTGTTAACAGACAGAAAAGGGGTGAGTGGAACTTGGCAGGAGGGATGGGATGGGTTCAGAGAGGGCAAGTCGGGTCTGGCTGTGCAAGGCAGAGAGGAGGGTGATCTGAGCTCCCAGGAAGGAAACTGAGCTTCGGGAGAAGGGGAATCTTGTGGTTGGAGTTTGCTTTACCCATCTCCTACGTGCTCCCACAGGAAATCTCTACCCTTGATCCCTGTAGGCAGATATCCCTTTCAAACGAGAAAGCAAACAAAAGCAAATTATTTTCATGTCATACGGGAGGTTGTTTTGAAACAAAAATCTATTTGTTTAATCGCGTCTACCTTTCTTTTGTGGCTACACTTGATTCAAAACTGCCTGATTGTGGCATGCCCAGGCTGGGTGCGTTGGGAGGTAGAGGGGGTGGAGTATGTGTCACTAGTCGTTAACCAGCATCTCTCTGTTTCTCTAAAGGATCCTTCGAGAAACCACAGGGCCTACCGGCTGACCGTAGCTAAGCTGGACCCCCCTCTCATCCCCTTCATGCCTTTGCTCATTAAAGGTAATTCTAGGGAGATGCACAGGCCAGGTGTGTGGGGAAGAAAATGAACAAGAGCCTCATCAGGTTGAGCTCCCTGGGAAGAATGAGCTCACCCTTCCACCTTCTTCATCTCCTCTCAGCCCGGGCTTTTCTGAAAGGGGTGGGGAGGGAATTGGAGGAGCAGGGATTCAGGATTTGGAAGACTTGATGGTGAAACAGACAGTTAGTTGGGAAATTTTACTAATCTCAGGTAAAGTGCTTTAGAAAGTTAAACACCTAACATAAAAGGAACTATTATCAGCTTTTTTCAACTTCAGTGTTATGCAAATCCTCCAGCATAATCTGATGGTGCTATTGTGGTTTCTTAGTATGACATATTTCTGTTAGTGATTGGAATGTGACTTTTATTTCTTTGCAGATATGACATTTACTCATGAGGGGAACAAGACGTTCATTGACAATCTAGTAAACTTTGAAAAAATGGTACGTACGGTGTTATAACCTTAACCACAATGTTTTTTTTTAAATGAAATTTGCATTTGTACTAATAAAGGAAATAATTTCCATATATGCTGCCATGCTAAAAAGGTAGTTATGCATAAAGGAGTTTTGAAATATTCGGTTCAAATTGGCTACCTATTTTAGTCTGTCAGTTCTCTTTTGTGAAATCGAATAGTATTTGTGCTGCGGCTCACAGCAGCAGCTAGCTTTTATGCTGTGTGGTTCGTCCTTGGCTGCCTGTTGCTAAAATGCACGAATGTTCCAGAGTGACTTCCATGTTGTTGTTTTGTTGTAAGGTTTATGGAGCTAGACTGCCCCGGGATGCCTTTGAAATGTTTATCTGCTGAGCCTGACTTTAGTGCATGTACGTAAAAGGTAGCTTATAGCAGATTTCTGTTATGTAGTATTAATGGAAAGATGTGTTACTTATCCCAATAAAGTTCACCCAAGTTCAGAGAGGGTACTTGGAAATCTTCATAACCAAAAACTAAATTTTTTTAAATAACAGATGCAGAACTGGTACATATTCAGTATTTTCCAGCCACCCACCTCCCCAAAAAAAGCTGTGTTATCTGGCATTAGGTACTTTGCAGTTTATTTTCTTATGTTCTGTGAAGCAATAAGGCAGGTCTTGCCAAAACCTTTCTTTAGCTACATAGTTCATGTTAATGGAATGCTCCATTGTCTTCTAAATCCTCTGGCTGCATCCTGGATGGATGTCACAGTGTTATCTCTGTGTGGGTGAGCATCTGCCCTGGGTAGTGGTTTGCAGGGGTGAATGGGAGGCTGCAGGAAAAGCTCAGGAGACATCAGGTTCCATTCTCAGCTTCATCACTTTGTAGCTGTCCCTTAACTTCTCTGTGGGTCAGTGTCCCCAACAGAAAATTGGCATCACACCTGCTCCATCCATCCATCTCTGGAGTTTGTTGGAGGGTCCAGAGTATATAAGTATTCCTGTAAGCCATAGAGTGCTATAGAATTCTTATCAGAAAACTGTTCTTCTAATTGCTTCTTGAAATCCAGCTAGTAGGTATGAGTCCAGGAGAATGTCAGACATCCTGCAGTAATCTTAGAAGGATCACACCATTCGGCTTTGGGAATGAGCTCATTGCAGAGCCCAGCCTGGTAAAGAAGTGCAGCAGTTGCTGGGCACTCGGTTCCCGTGTCTTAAGCTTCTTAGGAAAAGCCCATGAGTCCTCACTCTTCAAAGACACTCTATACAAGAGCGCAAATATTTTCTCAGCAGTCTTCCTCTCCACCCCCTGCCTACACCAAGGGCAGGTATGAACATCTCTGTTACTGTGTCATTTTAATAATTCTTTGATCAAAGTGAAAAGCATTCTTTGCTCACTTATTAGTCTGGAGAATTAAACATATTTCCCTGATTTCTCAAAAGAAAGGCTTGTTTTCCAGAAAGGAAAGATTTAGCAAGTAGGTAAAGAACCTTCCGGATCACTTATGCAGAAATGCAGAGAGGTGGCAAAGCCAACCATCTGACTGTAAAATATATGTGCACAGAGGCATAGAAGTCAGAGTTTCCTGAAGAGTTGAAACAGCTTAAAAACTTTTGATCTTTAAAGTTAGCTAAACAGAACGAACAAGAACAGCAGAAATATCTGTCGAGGAGGGCCAAAGTTGTCTCATCTGGGCCTTTTGATCTTGGTGTCACATCCGTAACCTACAAAGGAAAAGTCAAGATCATATTCGGCGGGTGTTAAGAGAGCTCCCCTTCCCCGTTTTTGCACTGCATGCCCATAGCAGTGGATTCTCATCTGCCCAGCAGTGAGGAGAGAGGTCCTTCACACCCTACTCTCAGAAAAAGTCCGCTTTTCTTAAAAACAACTGAACAGCTAAGTTGGCAATTCAGCTGCAATGACGGACACCTAAATTACTGATGGCTTAAGCAAGATAAGTTTCTTTCTTTCTAACTTAAAGGTCCAAGCATGTCTGGTAGTTTTGCTTCAGGAAGGGATCAAGGTTTTAGGCTTCTTCTCTCTTGCGATTTCACCGTCTGTATGGTCCAAGATGGCAGACCACCATGACCTCATTCCAGCTAGACCTAAAGGGAAAAGGTGAAGACGTGCTTCTTTCCTGCAAGGATACGACCTGGAGTTACTCTCACCACTTGGCACACATTTTATTAGCCAGAAACTTAGTCACATGAAAGGACAGTTAGAATATGTAGCCCTCATTTTGAGCATCTACGTGCCTCACTATAAATTAGGGGATTCTATTACTATGAAAGAGGAGAGAAAGGATAGTGAAAGAGTGCTGTTAGTTCTTTGCTCTGGCAACTGTAAATTTTCTTTAATTTGATAAATCATACCATGGGAAAGTTTAATTTTACAGTTGCCCTTCCATGAGTTAGATGTTCCTGGAAGATGAAATGGAATTTCAAAAAGATCTGATTATGTTTTTTTAAACCTGACTTTGACTAACCCGGCACTGGTTGCCAACTTTCCAACCTTTTCTCTTCATAAACTAGCTCCCCTCTGCCCCCACACCACCACCCCACTAGTGGCTGCCGTTCGTCCCATGTGTCGTGGGGAAGGATGCGTCTCCCTTTTCAGGTTGAAGTCCATGCCGCTTTTGAGTCATTCATCAGCAAGGCCAAGGTGGTGAGCAGAGCTGGCAGCCTTTGTGGGGCTGGTAAGCTGTATCCCGAAAGGGAGCCCCTGCCAGGGGCAGAAGTCACTAGGGTAGCCAGGAACACAGAAGCCTTTTCTTGGTGGCAGCATTGCACAGTCACAGCAAACTACCATGCCAACCCAAAGTGTTTTTATTTTGAACCTCTTCACCCTTGAGGTACGAAATGAGGATTAGAGAATTTGTTGCATATTGGTTTTCAGGATTTATGAGTATGAACAAAAGAGAATTCACACTCTGATCCATATGCAAAAAAAAGAAAAGCAGACATTCTTTCATTTGGGGGAAACATAAAGGAGTATTCAAAAAAATGTTTGAATAAAGCCCTTTGTAGCTTTCTATGGCATACATGAATATTTATAACATTTAGGAGGTAGACTAGCAATGGATTAGAGGATAATATGCTGGCCGGCTGCCACTATCCCAGGCTGCATAAAGCATGCTGATAGCCACGGTTGCTACTGTATTAGGAGGTTGGTTCTATTTCACACTTAGCCATATTTAGGTGTATTTATTTATGAATATTATTTTAAGATAGTCATTTTATTTGTAATGAGAAGTATAGGGCAAACTTCTATGCTTCTAGAAACATTAACAGAAACTAATTCATTAAGGAAATGTTTTGAATTCTTTTATTTTTGTATCACTAATCATGCTATTTCATAATTATCAACAATATGTTTTCTATCACCAATAATATCATTATAAGATTCATAGAGAGAGCACTGGACCTTTATCAGGCTATGGAAAAAAGAATCTCCAAGTAAAAGTCTAAATGTTCAAATCCACCCAATTCCCAGACCCTTCCAATACAACAGAAATGTACAAGAGGACTTGGAAAGTTTACTTCTTTATATAGAATTCACAAACCCGTCTAAGTGCAGCTCTTCCAAAGGTTATGGTTCAAAGCCAGACAATATGTTTAGAGTGTCCAGGCAAAGAATTTTACTAGGAAATAGAAAGAAACCCAAAAAGTAGTTCTTAGCCTTTAGGAGATTATATGCAGTTGAGAGGATAAAACATAAACACATGAAATATTAAAAAGCAACAAAAGATATAAAAACTAGTTCACAATAGTAATAAAAGAGATGTCAAGAAAAATGCAAAGAGAGGTAACTTCATGCAGCTGTATCAGAGGAAAGTAAAATCCTATTAAATACAATGACATAATATAATCAAATCCAGACTTGTTACCCTGAGCACCCGTCCGGCCTCATCTCACGCTTCATCTTCTCTGTACTCAGTCCAAGTTGTACTCAGAACAACCTTCTTTCTTTTCCTTCCTTCCTCAGGGTTTTGCACTAGCTGTTACCTTTGCCTGAAATTTTCCCCCGGTCTTCACCTGTCTGGCTCCTTCTCATTGTTCAGGTCTCAGTTTGTGTGTCCCCTCCTCTGAGCGGTCTTCCCCGACCACCCTTCAAACACTCCTCTTCCCTCCCCACCCAGCCCTCTCACACAGAGAACCTTGCCTTGACAGCTCGGTCCACAATCTGAGGTGATCTTCTTTACTTGCCCCTTCGTGGTCTGTCTTCCTCACTAGAGTGGAAGTGTCCTAGACCAGGTATCCTATCTGTTCTGTTTACTGATATTTCTCCAGCACCCAAAAATGTGTCTGGCACATTATCAACATGCAAGATATATTTGTTATAAGTTCACACGCTCTGCTTCGGCGGCCCAGGGTTCACAGGTTTAGATCCCTGATGTGGACCTAGCGCCACTCAGCAAGCCATGCTGTGGCAGCATCCCACATGAAATAGAGGAAGATTGGCGCAGATGTTAGCTCAGAGCCAGTCTTCCTCACACACACAAAAAAGAATAGCCCAATCATATTCTAGTTTTGGACTCAGTGAGATTAGACAATGCATAAAGCATTTTTAAAGGATTTTATGTAACAAAGATATAATCCAGGAGTATTTTCTATTTCATTAGAAAATTTGATTAAGCAGAATGTCCCAAGCATTTTGCGTTACTGATACTTTAGGCAAGATGACTCCCTTAGCCTTCTCTTCCTAATTGGACATTATTCTATGCCCCTGCTCACTGTGGTGCTGCCTCTGTCCTTCAGTGTCCTTCCCTGAGGGCAGAGATGCACAGCACTCTGCATGTGTCTGGACAGGCACCTGAACTGCCATGTCCCATGGCTACCATATGTACAATATACCATGAGCATCGTATGTGTTACATGCGTGTATCTGTGTGTCACACACCTTTTAGATATTAAAGCTCCATAGCTAGGGAACAGGGCTCAGGGTTCTTCATCAATGATGCATGTGGTGAAGGCTGGCTCAGCAACTGGGCCTTTTTATCTCTTATCTCTGGTCCTTACTGTGCACTTAACTCCACTTGGTTCCTATCACAGGCACAAACTTTATAGGTGAGAGACTGTGTATTTCCAGATATTTTTGTGGGGAAAAAAACTTTTATCTTAAATATGTGAGGGTCTGAGTGAAATAATCAGATGGTGTAAATGTGGTTTTACACATGCTAGGCAAGGAATAATTGACCAAGATCCCATATTTGATAGACACACAGACAAGGGCAGAACCAAATCAGTAGGAGCAGAAATAAGAAAAGAAGAAGAAATCTGGCAAGTATTAAGAACAAGAATGGCAAAGATCGCAAGGCGCAAGAGAAGGAAAGACAAAAGCTGTTCAGAGCAGGCGTTCAGCAGAGGTCTGAGGTCTGGGAGCAGCTCCTCAAGGGGCTCGGAGCAGAGAGACAGCCAAGCCTGAGAAGAGGGAGGCTCTGCAAGTGTGAGATTGCGAGAGTGTTGACAGTGCACCGTGGCATTGCCTCGAGGGCCTGCCGGTCTGAACTTGAAACACAGGCGTTAGCGTCGGCTCCTCTTCATCATCATTGGGAGAGCTAAGGGAGAGCCAGGACCCAGCGAACAAGAGCCAGTAGAGAGCTGGCCGGAAAAGCTGGAGACGGCTGTAAAGGCCTCATGGGTTATCCACAGTCTGAATAGGAGAGAAGGTGGCACTTGGCCAGCCCACTCCTGAGGGGAGGGCACTACAGAAAGCTAAACGGGGAGGCCAAGGCCCCAAGGGCCCAGTCTGAGAAGAGGCCCCTCTGACACGTCATTGGATTCAGGGGAATTACTTGTATCAGAGCTTGGGACTGTAGCCTCATGACCTCTTGCCTGTGCCAGGCTGGGTGTGGACAGCTGTTGCCCCTTCCTCTGGACGGCAGCTTTGTACTGGTCACTCTGCAACTCAGGCCCTAGGAAGGACACCTACTCTGAGTCACTCTGTTTTCAGCTAAAGAAAGAAATAACTACATGAGGATAGTTACAGAGTCCTTCACGTGCATTTCACCTCATTTTTCCTTTCTAAGCCTCCCTCCGTGACTTCAAGTCCTGAGGGAAATTCTTCAGCTTTCAGTTGGGTCCATCGCTCAGCCCCATAGGTGAGGAACTGAATGAATATATTTATTTTTGCAAATAAGCTCTGAAGACCTATAGAATTTGTAAATTACTAACTTCTAAATTAGTAATTTAGAATTCGTCCCAAGAAAAATGGCGGCTGTGTGAAATTTAAAATGTGGAATCCCAAGGGGAAGCCTGGCCTTCTCCCTGTGGACTGTTTTCTTGGCTGGAGTCCTTGAGGGCCGTCTGATGAGCGGACTCCAAGGTGGAGAGTCTCAGCAGGGGGTGGGGTGGATCAGAATCAGGTCAGGTATGGAAAGGGGGTCCATGCTGTCCACCTACACTGACTCAGAGTGCCTTCCAAAGGAGGCTGTTCTCCTCGCTTTGCCCCTGGATTACAAATCGCTGCTTTAATAAGCCAGTTGCTCATGGAATGTGTCATAAACCTCAGGTTTGCTGGGATGGAAAAAAAGACGAGAAGCTCTCCCTTGGAGTAATCAGGTATTTTCCCACTGACCTGGCGTTATAGGAAAGTTGCCTGGCCTGCTCCAGGCAGGCCAACCTGCTCCGGCAGGACCACGGAGCCTAGCGTAATTTTTGGCTTGATCCCTGTGGTGGCAGTTGGATAATAAAGCCTGTGTGTCTTTCACCTTAGTTTCTGGCAGCCTTAACTGAGAGCACCAACGAATAAGCAGCCGTCTGCTATGACAAATAACACCCGAGGTTTCAGCCTGCAGAAGGCTAGGAAGACTCTCACTAGATGGATTTTAGTGGATATAAATGCAAAATCCTCCACTTTGGTCCAAGAAATCAGCTGCATATCTACAGAGAAAGACCTGCATCCAAAGGGCAGCTCAGTGAAATAGGCTGAGAGGCTTCATTCACTATTAGTTCAACAGATGTCAGCAAAGTGACTTTTTTAAAAATGTGACTTACACATGTAGCATCATCTAGGTCAAGGAAGGAAAGTGATAATTCTTCTGCACTCTGTGATTGGCCTCATCTAGGGCGCCACACTCGAGGCTGTTCAGAAGAGACTCGAAACCATATTATGAAAAATTGTTGAAGAAAATGGGAATATTTAGGCTGAACCAGAAAAGACTTGGGATTGGGAAAATATCTCTGGTAGTCTTCTTCAAGTATTTGCAGGATCGTCCTGTTAAAAAGAAACTAAACATGTTTTTGTGGCTCCAGACCTCAGAACGAGGATCACTGGGTGACAAGCAGAGGGAAAAAGACTTTGACCCAAAATGATCAAAAAATTTCTAATAGTCAGAAATGTCTAAAAATGAAAGGGGCTGTCTTTGGAGTTAATGAGGTCCTTGTGGCTGGATGCATCCAAACAGTGGGAAGCCACTGTTTATAAGCAGGCTATCAAAGGGGTCAGGCACCCTGGAGACCGCTGAAGAGGGGACTTCTGAAGTCTCTTTCAGTGGCCCAGGAAAGTGTCTTGTGGTTGGGGGTTGTTGTCAGTAGCATATTAAATATTGCGTATGTCACTGAGTCCAAAAGAGGGTGGAGTTAAAATATCAAGTTAACCCTTCTTTGACCTTGTGCACGCATTCTGTAACTATGCATTGACCAGCAATCCTAGTGGGTTTCGCACACTGTTACTGAGGGTTCACATATTACAGCATTATTGTGCAGACCTCAGAAAGGAAGAGAAGGGACCTCGTTGCAAAGCCAGATTTGGATTTCAAAGTTAAACTGAAGTTATCTTCAAGGACAATTAAAAAGGATATGTCAAAATTAAAACCATTGTTAAAATTAATCAAAGACGTAGAAAGGTAGAATGAACCCCAGAGCTGGAAATTACTGATTTAAACAATTGTTCTCACATTTTAAACTACATAATGAGCTAAAAATTATGAAGCCTCGGAGTATAGCTGTAAAGAGTAGTCTGAAACCAAAGTCAGAATGAAATGTTTTAGCTTTCAAAACTAAAAAGCAGAACAATTACTCCCGACAAAATGGTATAGGAAGAGGTTTCTGACCCCTGCTAATTGTTTTATTATTCTTCAGAGGGGCATACTGGCAGCATTTCCCAGGGTTGTCAGTAATTACACGCCATTCAATATCTGAAGAATTACAATAATTCTGCATGGAATATACTAGTGCCCTTCGGATGCAACGCCTTTAGAGATGTGAAAAAACAACTTAAAGTAAATTAGCGGGAAAATTACCATAGTGACTGTTTATTTCAGGGCTCCGTATATCAGAGGCTAATTATACATTGTATGTTACATTTTCTTGGAGGTATTTGTAATATATTTCTCATGCTGATCAACAGACGTGCTGGTTTTTAGGATCCTTTATGAAAGTCAAGTTCGAACTTTTCCGATTGCCTCTTTGTGTATGAGAAATTACCCAGTACAGACACATGTCTCTTAATGCTTGCCAGTGTCCTCGAAGCAGTAGTATTCAGCGAGGTGTTATGAATGTTCACGTGGATATATTTGTGAAGCTTTGACTATTCTATAAATTCTTTTCCTGCCAAATAAGTTGATTTTTTTTTAACACTATATAACCTTTCTCAAAGTCATTTTCTATACTTTGGCAGGCCAAGGGTCCATGAGAGAAGAAAGCAAGGACTGGAATTACATAGCCCTCAAAGATTAAAAAACCTCTTTTCCCAGCTGGAGCCTTATCAGTTTTCTGCCAGTGTTAGAATTAATCCACCATCTCTGCAGGACCCCCTTTAAAGTCTGAACAGCAAAGGTGTCCTGACTCAGTACACAGAGACTGGGGTTCCAGCTACTGCTAACATAACATGAGCAAGAAATGCACACCCTGGCTAAGAAATGGTACTTGGGTCTCACTGATGTTTTTCCTTGTATTTCTGTCCTTCATTTTCGTTCTCCTTTCTTCTTTTGTTTTTAACTGAGTTGGGTGCAGTTATAAAAGATTCCCTTATATGTCTTTATGGCAACCAAACATTTTACAAATAAATTAAGAAGATCACTTGACAAAATTAACGAAGGTTAAATAAAGTGTGATCTATCCATGGGATTGAATGCCTACTCATTTGAAAAATATTTTAAATGCAAATGGCATGGAAAATAGTCACAATGCCCTGTGAAAAAAATTCAAAACAAAAATCTGTAAAGTATGACTTCAGTTTTTTGAAAAATAGGCCTTTATATACTTATTTTAAGGTGTTAGAAGAAAATATACCAAAATATTAATGAAGTTACTCTGTGAAGTGATATTCTAAGTGGTTTTTACTTTGTTCTTAACATTTTCTGAATTTCCTGATTTTCTCCCCTGTGCATGTGGTAGTGTTAGAAAGGAAGAAAAAGGAAGGAAGGAGGGAGGGGGAAGGAAATCAAATCATTAAGATTAACATTAAAGCACACACTTTTGCTAGAAGATTAGAAATCTCAGTAATGCATAGTGTCTAGCAAAATGCACAGGTAGAACATTTTGACTATGACTGCTGAGTACAATCTAATACCTCATTATGGAGTCCTGTTCACTGTGAGGAACTTGACAAGCTAACCCTTCTCCAAGCCCAGGATAATTACAAATTCTCTTATAAATTTTGCAGCGACCTCAAGGAGGGCTGGTGAAAACTAGTCCTGAGGAATAAAAAGCAGTCAGGAATGACACGCTGCTTTTTATGTTCAGGGGAGCAAGCAAACAACCAGACTAGAGTTATGCCGTTAGTATTCCTCGCCTGGAGAATGCCTTGTATGTGTGAGTGTGGGTGCCTCTTTCAAGTAGTTAAACCAGTTATACATCAACCAGTTGCCTCCAGATAGTCAGCATCGCAGAACAGGCTGTTTTTCGTGGTCCCAGGTATTGCTGAAATAAATAATGGTTTGTTTTCCTTTTGGATTATACACTACGCTTACTTGCATTTCTGTCTTTCTTTTTTCTTTATTCTTTTTAGCGCATGATTGCAAATACTGCCAGAACAGTGAGATACTGCAGGAGCCAACCCTTCAGTAAGTTCAAAGCTGCTGCCTGCTGCAATATGGATCTTGGTGATTAAGTCCTTCTTAATGAGGCTACTGAGACATTCTAGAAGTCTGGACAGTATCTGATTGTGTCAGAGACACTTTGGACCACGAATTCCATGTGATAGGGGCCTTGAGTTTAAGGAAACTAGAAAATAACCATAAAAATAATATTTTATGAATGAACTTACAGAGGATTCATTTGCTCTTTCCAGTGTGGCTAGAGACAAACAAGGTGTGATTGCCAACAAGTCCTGCCTCAGACCGACTCTCTTTATGACTCACTGCTTGATGTTGAGAAACTCACATCAACTCTTGATGACTCAATCCTGTAGTTTATAAACTGGGGAAGATAATATTTATTGTCTCTTGGGGTGTTGCAAGGAGGCATTAATGTGTATAGCACATTTGTGAAAGGTCCCATAGCAGGAATTCATATTCTTTTTTAGTATTCCCAGGTGAATTTAAGGTGCTCTTCTTAAATCTGAACATATAGCACAATAACTGGCATAATAGAATGCTTTAATATAAAACTGTCACTAATAATAAATAACAGTTTTAAACTGTTGGGAGTTAAGTTGCATCACAGCACCAGATCATCGTGCCGGACCAGTGCTACTGTGTCCTCTGGGCTGGGGCTTTGGTGAGGGTGGAGTTTTGGCTCCCTCAAGCTGGGCTGGGAGTAAGAAGGTGGCCCCTGTAAATTTTCTTGCCAACTTCATTGTATGAGTCACTTGAAGTCATTTGGCTCAGTAAGTCAACATGATAATTTGACATGGCCATGCCCGTGAAGCCAGCAGTGCCATCCCTTCCAATAAACGTAGTACTAAGAGACTAAAAGTTTCTCGTTTGATTAATCAGAGCTATTTTTACTCTTCCTAGCACAGGACTGGCCCAAAGTGAGGGTTTGCTAACAAGGGATGCCAGAACTGCTAAATGTTCATTCTTTAATGTATAAGGGGAAAAAATCTAGGAAAAATAATCTTGACTTGGGGAGCAAGTAGACCTTTAAAAAACTGATTCAAATGATTGTGCCTCCACTTCTTCCAAAATGAGAATAGTCTTGCACATCATCAACCATTCCTATGTGGATTCTGCCAGGATGAAAGTGTCTCATATCGCTTCATCTAGTAATTTTAATTTACTATACGTATAAAGACATGGTCATAAAGCAGTTATACAAGTGAATATGAGAATATATAAGTGATGCCAGTCTGCAACAGGGGTTTTTAATCTAGAATCCATGGCCCTTCAGGGGAATCCAGGAAATTCCTGAAATTAAACACAAAATTTTGTGTGCCTGAGAGGATTCATAGCCTTGAGAAGGTTCTCAGTGAGGTCCAAGTACCACAGAAGAACCGTAATAGAGTGTGTTTTGTTCCATAAGCCCCTTTGGAAGTAAAGTGTATACTCTTCTCCATCTTCTCCTGGAGAAGTGGGGGGAGAAATTATATGTATATATAAAAGTCTCCACTGCATTTGTTGACGTTATCAGTAACTGCTGGTAAACAACAGCTGCTCAGCTCTGAAGTCAACAATCTATAGATAAAGCTATAGGAATAGATTCATAAACATTGTGGGAATATGTACAATGTAATTACAGTATATTGTACATGTACAGTACACTGCCAGTGAGAAGCGAGGAAATTAAACACTGTGGTATTATTTATATGTGATAATTATACTGATGAGTTTCTTCTTAGAGCGAGAAGGGGCCTTTGTATCTTCTCTCTGCTTTTCTGTGTTCAGACCTGCAGCACTCCCTTCGCCCGCTAAGCAGATGGCATTCTGATTGTCTTTGGGAGTGGTGTGTGGATCAAAGAAGAGCAAATGGACTGCAGAAGGCAGTGCACTATGGCCGAGAGAACACTGGTCCAGAGTCCAGTCTCGAGCTCAGCCACTCCCAGATCCCACTGGACAAGAGCCCCACACCCATGATCCACAGGGCAGAGGCAGCCCACACACCATGGCAGAGGTGTTGGGTCTAAACAGAGCATTTTTTTTTCCCTTTTATTTTGAAATAATGTCACCATTAAAAAATTGGCAGACTTCTGGGGAAGAAATTCAGATTTCTCATTTCTCTGGAAAAACAAAATCTGGCTTCTCAGGGTGCAGATTCCCACGTGGCAGCAGCATGTAGGAGATAGTCACTTCTAAAGGGACCTGTGTTTCCAGTTCACCACTGTCAAATTTGGCCTTTCTTAGTCATGTATATTCCCTGCATAGGGCTCTGGGCATTTGATTCTTCTTTCAGCCTGTTTTTAGGGAAATCGGTTAACTTCAGATAGCTCCGTGGCTCATATATTTGGGGGAGTGGATGAGAATAGTGGTAACTGGGATTTCAGAACAAGCAGCATCAGAGAATCGAAGGTCTAGCAGAGGTCATGACTTCAGTCGATAAGTTGGTTTTTTCCTAAGACCACAAGACCTGTGCAGTAATGCTGCAAGTAACAAGGGGAGTCGGCCTTCACGGTCTCACTGACTTGCTTCAGTTCAGCCCAGGTAGTAAGTGCTTTTGTTAGGAGCTAATGAAAACTATGTCTTTTGCCATTAGTCCTCATCTGGATCAAAGGGGACAGAGATCAGGGTGTGAGACACAGGTAGGATGATAAGGGAAAACAATTTTAATGTATAACCGGGGGCGATAATTAGGCAATCCTTTCACTTTTATTGGGCACCATTTTTCTTACAACATGCCATGCAAAGGAAAATGATCAAAATAGGTGATTCCAGGGAAGAAAAGGTAGGAGGGAGGAGACGAAACATCCAAGTGGAAACATTTCAATGAATATAGTGTGTTGAAAGGTCTTGATGGAACCCAGGAATCCATGATAAATGTAATAAGTAGTTGGAGAAAATAAAACTGTATCTTATATGTGTGTATTATGCAATGCCAATTCTACTCTTTTCTCTTTCAACAGATCCTGATGCCGCTCAAGCTAATAAGAACCATCAGGATGTCCGGAGTTATGTACGGCAATTAAATGTGATTGACAACCAGAGAACTTTATCACAGATGTCACACAGATTAGAGCCTCGTCGACCATAGACATTTAAAGTGCCCAGAACAATGGTTTGCCTCCAGTCCACAATCTTTCAAAATGCCATTTATGCTACAACTGACTGTATTGTCACTAGAGAATTCTACAAAACAAGCAAAAACACATCCTGAGACATCTTGGAGCTACATTCAGCTTACCAGCGTCATGACAAGAGAAGAAATTATTTGACTTGCATAAAGCTTGCACACTCTAGCTTAGGAATCCCCAGTTTGTAGTCACCCTGTTTTATTTCCAATTGTGCCATCTTCTTTGCTGAAACATGAAATAAGACCCACATGAAGAGTTTGGTAGAAATATTGTCAAGAGAAATATTAAGCCCCTGTCATTGTTTCTAAGAATGTTTACAGGGTGAGATGTGCTACAAATGGGATTTATTTGCATACATCAGTGGTGGTATAGTTTCATCATTTTTAACTCAACATCTTGATTTGGAGCATGGGGTTTTGGGAAGGTGTTGAGGAATCCATGTAAATCCAAATTATAGGCTGTGTTCTTCCATCTTCATAGTCTTAACGTGGGGAGGTTGAACCTGACCACATTACTATAAAACGTTATGGCTATTTATGTAATTTAGAGAGGACTGGTCTGTAATTTCTGAATGATATATAGAATAATATTTATGTTTACAACGTAACTTTTTTAAACTTACAAATCAGGATTACGTACATAAGAATTCCACTAAGAAACTCCAAGGTTCTTAAAATTGCCAGCGTTAAGATAAAAAACTAACATTTCAAAAGAGCACAATATGCACAAAACATTTTTCAAAATTAAAATATTTTCCTGGGCATTAAAGACCTTTACTATTGGCCAATTATTGTTACTGATTTAAAAAACACACACACACATTTTTTCTGGACTTAAATGTTACTACAAATACCTTAATTTTCAGCAATTGTTTTGCACTTTCAAAAAGATTGTAAATAGTTCATTCAATCAATGGTATAGAGTTATTTATTTGCTACATAATAGATATTGTGCCAAATACTTTTTATTTATTTTATTTAGTATGTAATTTTGGAGTACATTTTTTTCCTGTTTTCACAGTTAGGCTACATTTAATGTGTAGGAATTGTATGTATGTATATCTTCTGTAAATAATAGCTAGTACCTTCATTAAATATAATTGTTCACAAGAAAAGGTTGTGTTCTCAATTCCTATAATATGGGAGGGCTAACCACTTGGTATGGTGGGGTCCTCCATTTTTTTAATTGAAAAAAATTCACATACTATAAAAGCCACCCTTTTAAAGTGTGCAACTCAGTGCTTTTTAGTATATTCACAAGGTTGTACAATCATCATCACTATCTAATCCCAGAACATTCTCTTTATCCCTAAAAGAAACCCCATACCTGTTAGCAGGCACTTCTCATTCTCCTCTCCACCTCGTCCCTGGAAACCGCTAATCTGCTTTCTGTCTCTGCAGATTTAGCTATTCTGGATATTTCGGATAAATGGAACCATGTAATGTGTGGCCTTTTGTGTCTGGTTTCTTTCACTTCGCATAATGTTTTCAAGGTTCATTCATGTTATAGCGTGTATCAGTAGTTCATTCCTTTTTATGGTTGACTAATATTCCATTATATGGATATACCACATGTTGTTTGTCCATTCCTCAGTTGATGGACATTTGGGTTGTCTCCACTTTTTGGCTGTTAGGAATATTGCTGCCATGACAGGGCACTGGATTTTAGAGCTGCCTGGTATGGGGCCTCATACCATTTCTCAGTGATTTAAGCACTTAGTAAATATTTGATAAAGAGATTTCCAAAATTCTTTAAATTCCAGACATGTCTCTCTTTTTTAATGTCAGCCTTTTCCAGAGTGTGTTCTAGGCTATACTAGACTCCAAGTTGACAAGCTGTTCCTCCAAAAACAGGTACACAACTGCAAAGCAAAAGACAAACCCAAGATGGTATCTTCAAAATAAATTTGGGAACCACTGTATAATACACCCCGTTCTTAGAAATGATTCTCAGTATTCATTAACATTAAAGGCTCTGACAAGGCCTGCTGTAATCCCTTTTAACATCCCACAGTCAAAGCCCACTTTGAGAAACGCTAAAGCAGGGACAGGCCTTTCTATGTTCGTTTACGTAGTAGTTCCAGGTTCTCAGGAGCAGGGGTGTTGTTTCATGCAGCGTTATGACTCCTCCACAGAGTAGAGCGTAATGCCTGGAATGTACTAGAGAATTGTTTTTTAATCACTGAGTAAATTTTCTTGAAGTCATTATTGTTCAGCATTTCCCTATCTCATAGACCTCAATATCAGCTGCAAAGTTTCCACCATTATATAGGTTTCCTTTTGTAGGTAACTGTAAAAGCTGACAAATGAAGCTGATAGCCCATCCCTCGAGCATCCTCGCTCTTGTTTACTCTTCTTTACTCCGACCTTACTTCCAAGCTGGTATCCTGTGTCTTCCAGCTCCTTTCCCCCAGTTCCATGGTGATTAACACCTGATGACCTTATTTTAATTTAGTTTCAACATTATTCAAAATTAATACATATTCTCCCATATATATTCCCCTTGGTCTTCCGAATGAAAATCACAATTGCTCTACTTAATAAAGATAAGAGATTTTTAATTATGCCTCGCTTCTTCAAAAATACGTTAAACTCCATTATTCAAGGTAGTGATGGCAAAATAAAAGAATTTACACTCTAGAAAGGGAGGGTAGTAGCCAAGCAACCCTTCCTGAAGCGGGAGATGCAGTTAATATTTTAAAACTTGCAAACAAGCCAAAAGAAAATGAGATGCCTACGGGGTCACAAGAAGGATAATGAGGTTTGCTGGAAGACGTGAAAAAGAAGAAAGAATGTTTTTACTGAAAGCGCCTGTAGAAAATTATACATTTAAGTATTTAACATACCTGCTTAGCAAGGTCACTGGCACGGTGTACAGGAGCTGCGCTTTTCCAGCAATTTTTGAATAGCATGCAGGTTAAATAGATTTCTCCTGAATTCAATAGCATTTCCTCTTAAATACGAATGCAGATCAATGGCTACCAGTGTGAGAAAATTAAAAGACATGTCATTTTGGTTTCAAATTGTGCTTACAATTTTTAAAAAATCAGCATAGAATATGCAGTGTGGTAAAAATGAACCCCTACCTTGAATAGCTTTCCTTTTCTTGTCAATGGAAAATGTATTACATTTCTTGCTTCGGAATAATCTTAATTTCTCTATTTGTCCTACATGAAGAAGAGTGTGGTGTTAGATGGGCAGGTCACAGCATCCCTGACTTACAGACTGGAAAAGGACCTTTAACTTAATTAGATAGCGTTCGTTGTCTTTCTATTCATTCATTCATCAGCAAATAATGGTTGAGGGGCTTACTGAGTGCCAGGGCCTCTGTGAGCTCAGGAGTCAATGATGAGAAAAATGGAGGGTCCCTGTGCTCCTGGAGCTTATCACCTAGTGGCGGACGCAGAAGATTAATCAAATAATCAAACAAATAAATATAAAAACACTTCCAAGGAAGAATATAGTGTTGCAAGAACATGTAATAGGGGGATTTAACCTGATCTGAGGTGGGGAAATGTTTCCTGTGGAAGTGATGGTTGACCTGAACTGTGAAGGATGAAAATGCTAACTAAGCAGAGAAAGGAGAGGAATATGTTCTAAGCAGGAAACAACCTCAGCAGCATGACAGACCGAAAGCTCACTGTGGCAGAGCCGAGAGAGCGCCGGTGAGCATGCTCCAAGATGTCGGAGAGCACTGAGATGCCAGTGAGCATGCTCCAAGATGTGGAGCCTTAGGACACCTCTGAGCAGGCTCCAAGATGTGCTGGAGCCCTAAGAGGGGCTCAGGGCATTCAAGACCTCGCAGGCCTTATCAAGGAGCATCGTCTTTTTTTGGCCAGAGCAATTAGCAAGAAAAAGAAATAAAAGGAATCCAAAGAGGAAAGGAAGAAGTGAAACTCTCACTGTTTGCAGATGACATGATCTTATATATAGACAACCCCAAAGAATCCATTGGAAAACTTTTAGAAATAATCAACAACTACAGCAAAGTTGCGTTGTATAGGATCAATTTACATAAATAAGTAGCATTTCTATACTCTAATAATGAAGTAACAGAAAAAGAACTCAAGAACACAATACCATTCACAATTGTAACAAAAAGAATAAAATACCTGGGGGGGGGGGGTGAATTTAACTAAGGAAGTGAAAGACCTATACGATGAAAACAACAAGGCTTTTCTGAAAGAAATGGATGATGGCATAAAGAGATGGAAAGACATTCCGTGTACATGGATTGGAAGAACAAACATAGTTAAAATGTCCATTCTACCTAAAGCAATCTACAGAGTCAACACAATCCCAATCAGAATCCCAATGACGTTCTTTACAGAAATAGAACAAAGAATCCTAAAATTCATATTGGGAAACAAAAGACCCCGAATTGCTGAAGCAATCCTGAGAAAAAGCAACAAAGCTGGAGGCATCACAATCCCTGACTTCAAAACATACTACAAAGCTACAGTAATCAAAACAGCATGGTACTGGTACAAAAACAGCTACATAGATCAATGGAACAGAACTGAAAGCCCAGAAATAAAACCACACATCTATGGACAGCTTATCTTTGACAAAGGAGCTGAGGGCATACAACGGAGAAAAGAAAGTCTTTTCAACAAATGGTGCTGGGAAAACTGGAAAGCCACATGTAAAAGAATGAAAATTGACCATTCTTTTTCGCCATTCACCAAAATAAACTCAAAATGGATCAAAGACCTAAAGGTGAGACCTGAAACCGTAAGTTTCTAGAAGAAAATGTAGGCAGTACACTCTTTGACGTCAGTATTAAAAGGATTTTTTTGGACACCATGTCTTCTCAGACCAGGGAAACAATAGAATGAAATAACAAATGGGATTTCATCAAACTAAAGAGCTCTTCAAGGCAAAGGAAAGCAGGATTGAAACAAAAAACAACCCACTAACTGGGAAAAAATATTTGCAAGTCATATATCTGACAAAGGCTTAATACCCATAATATATAAAGAACTCACACAACTCAACAACAAAAAAATCGAACAACCCGATCAAAAAATGGGCAGGAGACATGAACAGACATTTCTCCAAAGAGACAAATGGATGGCCAATAGGCACATGAAAAGATGTTCATCATCACTGATCATCAGGGAAATGCAAATCAAAACCATACTAAGATATCACCTTACACCCATTAGAATGGCAAAAATAATCAAAACAAAAAAGTAACAAATGTTGGAGAGGTTTTTCCTTTATGGAGAAAAAGGAACCCTCATACACTGTTGGTGGGAATGCAAACTGGTGCAGCCACTATGGAAAACAGTATGGAGATTCCTCAAAAAATTAAAAATAGAACTACTATATGATCCATCTATCCCACTACTGGGTATCTATCCAAAGAGATTGAAATCAGCAATTCCAAAAGTCCCATGCACCCCAAAGTTCATTGCAGCATTATTTACAATAGCCAAGATGTGGAAGGATCCTAAGTGCCCATCAACTGATGATTGGATAAAGAAGCTGTGGTATATATACACAATGGAATACTACTCAGCCGTAAAAAAGAACAAAATTGTCCCATTTGCAACAACATAGATGGACCTTGAGGGAATTATGTTAAGTGAAATAAGCCAGATAGAGAAGGACAATCTCTGTATGACTCCACTCATATGAGGAATTTAAAAATGCAGATAAAGAGAACAGATTAGTGGCTACCGGGGTAAAGGTGGGGTGGGGGGTGGGCACAAAGGGTGAAGGGGTGCACCTACAACACGACTGACAAACAATAATGTACAACTGAAATTTCACAAGATTGTAACCTATCATTAACTCAATAAAAATTAAATAAATAAAATCTTTAAAAATGCAGGGAAAAAAAAAAAAGGGAGCATCGTCTTTTACCCAAGAGCAGTGGGAAGCCACTGAAGCACTTGAAGCAGAGGATTGCATTTCTAATGGTAGCATCCCTACCATAATGGTGTCATCTCTAATTTTTTAATTACTTTATTGTGCAGGCTTACAGGTAGTGCAGAAGGAATTGTGGATAATGGCAAATATTAAAAAGCACTGTGTATCCAGATACCCATACTGATTCAAACACCATTCCTCCTCCTGACTTAGTCCACATTGGGCCACTTTTTAATTTTTTGTTGTAGTAAAAAATACATAGCGCAAAATTTACCATTTTTACCCTGAGTGTACAATTCAGTAGCATGCAGAACATTTACACTGTTGTGCAATCACCACCACTATCCATCTCCAAATTTTCTCATCAACGCAAACTGAAACTACCCATTACACAATAACTCCCCACTTCCCCCTGCCGAGAGCCCCTGGTAACCACAATTGCACTTTCTGTCTCGAGTTTAGAGGTCATCGCATATAAGTGGAATCATATAATATTTGTACTTTTGTGTCTGGCTTGTTTCATTTAGCATAATGTTTTCAAGGTTTATCCATGTTGTAGCATGTATCAGAATTTCTTTTTAAGGCTGAAAAATATTGCATTTCATATATATATACACCAGATTTTATTTATCCATTCATCCACCAAAAGACATCTGGTTGTTTCCACCTTTTGGCATTGTGAATGATGCTGCTATGAAGATGGGTGCACAAATATCTGTCCTGATCCCAACTTTCAATTCTTTGGATACGTATCTAGAAGTGGAATTGCTGAATTGTTTGGTAATTCTATATTTAATTTTTTGAGGAACTGCCAAACTGTCTTCCACAGTCGCTGTACCATTTTACAGGCTACATTTGAAACAGCCCTTGGAGACTGAGGCCGCCAGTGTATGGCACGGCTTCTGGGAAAAGCAGTGGCTAGGGGACCCAGGGCTCAGTATGTGAGTGTCCAAGTATGGAGCAGGAAGCTGCCAATAAAGCCAGGACAGCCCACAAGGCAGTCACAGCCCCAGAGCCTTAGTCTGTCCTTGGGCTCCGTTGGTTAATGTAGCAGACTACCGTTGCCTGTTGCCTGACACTAAAGGATGAGAAGACTGGAGGAAATCCTACTAAACCCAAGAGAATAAGGGCGTGGGAAAGGGGAAAATTGTCTGCCTTGCTTGGACTCCTTTGCATATGCTTGTCCTGCAGCTAGGGAAGGTCAAGGATGAGGCTACAGGAAACCAGGGTCTTTGTTCCTGGGGCAATTCAAATTTGGAAAGATTGGAGCCAAAGCTCTACCATAAAGGGAAGTGAGCACAAAGCACTGTGAGCTCATGGGCGCTGGCATAGGAGTAATTCCAGACTCGGGGAAGAGAGAGGGGCTGGGGCCGGGGCATGTGAGAGCTAGCCGATTCTGCAACAGCCTCCTCACCTCAGCACACATCCTAGGAGGGTAGTTGAGAAGAGTGGAATTCTACAATAGGAAGACCAACGTGAAAGAATAATTGGAGCAAAATTTGGCACAAAATTCTTCAGGACAGGTTTTTGCAGCACCTGAGGGTAGGACCGGAAGAGCTTCATGAAGTCTCCATCCACTTAGCCAGAGGCAGGTGGCAAGAGTCTCTAGCTTGATAACAGAGACCTGGCAGGAACAGAGGAGAATTTATGGCTGCAGGCGGGAGTCCTGACATTTTAGGGCAGAGCGACAAGACTGTAGTGGTTCCGTCTCCACAGCAGGAAGAAGGGCTCAAGGTGAAGAGACACAGCAGGTCTGGGAGGAGGCAGGTTCTGCACCAGCCAAGATGTGCAGCTTTAGAAGGATGAAGAAAGAGGAGGTTCAGTGGGAAGACAAACCATGTCAGCAAGTGCATTAGTTGTTGTGTGCGTTAGACAAGATTATCCAGGGTAACAGCCCCAATGGAATGTGCATAAATATTGAAGGAGATTTCTTATGAGGAACTGGCTCACACAATTAAGAAGGCTAGAGTCCAAAATCCGTGGTGAGGGCCAGCAGGTTGGAGACACAGGAGAGCTGATGGTGCAGGTAAAGTCCAGATCAGTCTGCTGAGGAATTCCCTCCTGTTTGAGGAGGCCAGTCTTTTCGTTCCATTCAGGTCTTCAATCGATTGGATGAGGCCCACCCAGTTATGGAGGGCAATCTGCTTACTCAAAGTTCACTAATTTAGATGTTAATCTTGCCCAAGAACACCCTCTAAATTAACACAGAAAATTAACCATCGTGCTATATAACAAACCACCCCAAAATCAGTGCCTTCAAAAACAACAGTGACTCTCCGGGTCAAGTGGGCAGTTCTGCCAATGTAGACCAGGCTTGGTGGATCAGGGCTGAGCTCAGTCATGCATTTGCAGTCAGTTGGTATTGGATGGCCTCAGATAGAGTGGTTCCTCTTTGCTCCACCTAATCTCTCATCCTCCAGCAATCTAGCCTGTGCTTATTCACTTGTTGGCTGGGCAGGGTTCCCAAGGAGCAAGCAGATAAGCAAGAGCTCTTGAGGCCCAGGCTCAGAACAGGCGCACCATCACTTCTGCAGCACTCTGCTAGCCAAAGTGAGTCAAGAGGCCAGCCAAGATTCAAAGGATCGAGAAATAATTCTGTCTCTTGATGTACAGAGCTGCAAATGGCCAAGGTTGTGGATACAAGGAAAGGAAAATTGCAGCCATTTTTGCAAAGTGTCTACTAGAGTGAAAGAGCACATAAGGTCAGCCGCTGGAAGGTTTGCTGCTCTTGTTTGGGGAGTTTTTCAGGGCCTGGTCCTGATAGGTCTTTAAAGTGCTTCTCCAGGATGAATCTAGTAGCTATTGGGGGAGGAACGTGGAATAGCAGAAAGATAACAGGCTTTAAAATTAGATAGATCTGGAGCCGGCCCCATGGCTGAGTGGTTAAGTTCACGTGCTCTGCCTCAGCGGCCCAGGGTTTTGCCAGTTCAGATCCTGGGTGCAGACCTAGCACTGCTCATCAAGCCATGCTGAGGCTGTGTCTCACATAGCACAGCCAGAAGGACCTACCACTAGAATATACAACTATGTACTGGGGGGCTTTGGGAGAAGAAGAGAGGAAAAAAAAAGAAGATTGTCAACCGAGGTTAGCTCAGGTGCCAATTTTTAAAAAATAAATCGGGTAGATCCGAGTTTGACTCAGTCAGGGCCACCTCCAGTCTATACAGCACTCTCATGTGTATTAAGAAAAAAGTCAACTCTTCTCTCTGGTTGGCACTGTCCCATCGGAGAGCTCCTCCTCGACCAGGCGTCCTTGTGTTTACCTCAGCCTACACATCATAACCCTTGGCTGTGAACTTCAGCCAATGTATTTAACCTCTGAGCTTCAATTTCCACATCTGCTGATGGGAGTTATAATACCTCTCTCACAAAGGCAGTGGTGAGGATTAAATGAGTTAAGGCATATAAAGTGCCTAGCATGATGAGTACTTGGCACTCAAGAAATATTAGTGCCTTTCCTGGCTCCCTGCTATAATGAGAGGTCACAGTAAAGAGTACTTTAGCACATTCAAGGACTCCTGAGAATCTTCAACCAAACCAATTATGAAAGGATAGAAAAGGAAAGAAACATATAGGGACTTCGAGTCATGGAAATTGACTTGGGATGGAGTTCAAGAGGCCTGTCTGATGCTCATCCTTTGTACCCCAAACTTGGGTTACACCAATTTTTCAAAGTTTTTGCTGCAACACTTGAAACAGGATATTATCATCTTGCACAGACCCAACTTCAAAGTTATTTGCAAGGGCCAGCCCGGTGGTATAGTGGTTAGGTTTGTGTGCTCTGCTCCAGGGACCCAGGGTTCGCAGGTTCAGATCCTGGACACTGACCTACACGTGGCTCTTGGGGCCATGCTGTGGCAGTGTCCCACGTATAGGGTAGAGGAAGATTGGCACAGATGTTGGCTCAGTGACAATCTTCCTCAAGCAAAAAGAGGAAGATTGGCAACAGATGTTAGCTCAGGGCCAATCTTCCTCACTACGCCCCACTCCAAGCCTCCCCCTAAAAGTTATTTGCAGAGGAATAGAAAACATTTCTGATTACTGAATGAAAGAGAGGAGAGGAGAAGAGAAAATAAGAATAGAAGACTCGTGCTTCTTACCAACAGACAAAATGTTCATATATGAAAGATTAGGTTAGAAACTGAATCAAAGTGTCACCCAAGTACACAGATCACACTAGAAGTTAGATTTAACCTAACCTGGTTGCTCATTCACATGTTCAGTCCACACAGCCTAGAAACAATTGTGCGCTGTTATGAATTTCTCCTAAGAAAGTAGTTCTTCATTGATAGTTCTTATCTTCGCTCACCTGATACTCACAGGCCATTATAAAATCCGTTTATATTTCTAGCTTCAGAATCTAAATAGAAGGTATGAGCCAATGTATACATTAAATTAGGGATTATTGCTTGTGGCCCTCCATGAGAGCCAGGTGATGCTGGGCCATTTTAATTAAGAATTTGTTTTCAATAACAACACAAGCAAATGAGTAACATTAAGTCAACATTGAAACAGTTGCAGGTGGGAGGGGTTCTGGGAATGACTGAGATATGCAGTTGTATTATAGTATTGAATGTGCAGAGTTCGCTTGTGCATTAGAAAATAAACATCTTTGGAGCCACTGAATAAAGTCTATAACTTTATAGGGCATGGAAATCTTTGGAGCACCAAGTGAAGATGACTGCTAGAGGGAAAAAAAGAGGAAATTCTGTACTTCTATTTAAGATCCAAAGAAACGCAAGGTCACTAGGAATACAGAGTTTTAAACACAAAGTTTTCTGAATGTTGACTTGGAAGAGAATTTTCTGGGCTATATTGATTCAATAACCAATGCTTTTTGTCTGTCAGTTCACCTGCCATTTATTGAACACCTACAATGTATCAGATACGTACACGCGGTATTTTATTCTAAATACCTAAGAGATGAATGGTCTAGCTATTTACTGTTGAGGAAACACCGAGAGAAATCAAATGTCTTGCCCAAGGTCACGTGCTTAGATTATGGCAGAGGAGGGGATTCAAACCAAGTATATTTGTTTCCAAAGCATACGTTGCTAGCTATGAAGCTATACTGTCTGCCTCTTTTTTTGTCCCAGGAAGAAAAAAATTAAAAATAACAGAAAAGAGTTCAGGAACCAAAGATGAGATTAATTTTGCCAAAACATTGTGAATGAGGTTTAGGCAAGAGATTTGCGGGTCTTTTTCTCTAAAGTTTTATCTTTACAATTGAACTGAGTGTGTGAGTACGTCCTTTCATGAATATCCCATATATCAAATATATGCTACAGGAAGCCTTTCTGCATTCACCGTGAAGAGTCCTCTCATATTCAGGAAGGGGCTTCTGTTGTGTTTGAAATGTTTTCTCTCTTAAACTGAGTCATCGGTTAGTCCCTACATGTTTTCAAATTGTTCTCCATGCCTTATTTCATTAAAAATTGACTCCATTGAAATCAAAGCATTATTGAACTTGTAGATTTACTGAACATTTTGTAGAAAAGATGGAGAAGGGGGTTTCATCACAGAACCCCACGGTATTTCATTTTTAAAAATTTTCATTGGACCCATCTTGTCTTCCACATCTTTCTTCTTTGCTGCCAATCAGATGCTCTCCTCTTTCTTCTCTCATTTCTCCCCACTCCCTCTAGTTTGCAGATCAACCTTGGGGATTCTAAGTCATGTTTTCTTTTTTATGCAGATCAACTTAATTTTCTCATAGCTTCTAGATCCAAAGTTGAAAATCTCCGCTCTGATTGAGAATGAAGATATGGTTTGAACTGAGCCAGGTAACCTCCTCTTACCAGGGTCATTCTCTTTTAAGTGACAAAAAAATAACAAAAATCATGATAGAAAACAGGGGAAATAGTCTTATTTAAAACCAAACTGGCTACAGCTCCTTCTGCCTCCTAAGGATGTGTGTCATAATTCATATCGAAGAGAGTAAATGTCTCTCCTCTTACTTTTCATTTCAGAGACTAGCAGGGAAAGAAAGAAGGAAAAATGGAAACTTGAAATTCCGCTGTGCCTAACCACACTTTCAGCATGGGGATGCCTTACTAGAAATAGGAGCCTACGCAAGTCGTTACCTTTCCACGTGGAGCTAAATTCCCAGAATACACATTGACGTCACTCTTTCTTTCTCTTAAGATCTCCTAAGTCACAACAAGCTTAGCAGGTAGTTTTTTCTGTGCTATTTTTGACACATCCTCAGAGGCTGCAGTGATGTTGTTGATGCCCTTCTCAATATCAGAGAACTTCTACCAATTCCTAATTCTTCCTGATCTTTACCTTCTTGATAACTGGCCTCTCAAGCTGTAGCAAAACTTTCATTTAAATATCTAGTGGGCTACCCTTCTGGGTACTTTTTATGTCACCTTCAGCACTATTTCTCACATTTTTTTCATTAGTCATTATGGGTTATAACCTCACAAAATTATTTTTTAAAAAAAGTCTAAGGCATGTAGCACTAATTCTACTGTATTGGTTGAGTCAGCCTTGAAAACATGTATATAAGCTGACCACATCTTAAAGCAAGGCTGCCAGTCAACTTGTCCCTCCGTGTACTCATGGTTCCCATTGAGTCCTCCTATTTAGGGAAGTGTCCTAGAGGAGAAAAATCTACTTTACAACAGCAGAGAAAAACCCATGCCAGCTACCTAAAATAGTCAACATATTCTTTATTCTTAAATATAAACAATAACTAATGATCACCAGAGATGGCTGAGAAAACTACTACCATACAAGAGAAAGATAGATAGAAATAAAGAGAAAAACTGACTCCAGATGAAACAGAAGTAATTCAGGTAACTGAATAATAATAATTACAACAGTAATAATAATAAGAAATATTTAGCATGTGAAACATGACCAAAAATAACAATAATAGTAGGTAGTATTAGTGAACACTAACTCTGTGCCAGGTCCTATTTTGAATACTACACATAATTGACTTCTTTAATCCAAACAAAAATTCTATTTTTACAAATGATGAAACTGAGGCTCAGAGAGCCTGAGTAAAATACCAAGGTCACACAGTTCATAAGCATCAGACGTCAGTCAGGTCTATCTAACTCCAAAGCCCATGTTCTTAGTCGCTATGCTATATTGCATCGAGATCATTAATCCTTGAGTTTTAGACACTTCAAAGTCCTCACTAACATTCCAAGGGATCCATCAAGTTATCAAGTTCTCATGTAATAAGATGACTTGAGGTCCATGCTGACTTGCTTAAGAGTCTGGGAAAAGGTGAGAGCTTGAATTTGGTTCCCATCTACATACACATTGGGAAATAAAAGTACTAAAGTCAGGCCTGGAACTTCAAGAATACCTACAAACTTCATTCCACAACAGGATGTCAACACTAAAACATGTAGCATCCAGATCCTTCAGGACCAGAAATAATCTGAATCATCTAGAGATATGTCTAAGAGATATGTCTGATGCAACTTCCTCCAGAGGCTGGGATGTTGGTCATAGTTATCAAATTGTGTAATCTGAAACTTCCTAGAGAGATTTATGTGATTAATTTGCATGGCAAAAGATAAACTGGTTGTCTAGGCAGGGCAAGGGTGCTAAGCGAGGTTGAATTTTGATTACTCAACTGAAATAATTCAGTAGGATTTTACAAATCTGATTTACAGTTATTTTGAAATATCTACCACAAAAATTTGGTAAGGTATGCTTTACATTAATGAAGCAAAAAGCTAAGACAGTTATTCAATTATTTCAACTTTTAAGTTTTTTCCTGGTATCCAGTGGTAAGAAGAATTTTGATGAAGATGTTAAATAATTGAGCAAAAATGTGTTTGTATGCATATGCCTGTTGGGAGAGGGGTTTACAGCTCCAGGAACAGATTAGATAACTATTTCTGCTCTCCGCTTCATTCTGATAAACATTTCTTCCATTGAGATACTTCTGTATTAGGCACCTTGGGCTGCCGTAACAAAATACCGTAGACTGAGTGGTTTACACAACAGAAATGTATTTCCTCACAGTTCGAGAGGTCGGAAGTCTGAGGTGAGGGTGCCAGTGTGATCAGGTTGTGATGAAGGCCCTCCTCCTGACTTGCAGACTGCCGCCTTCTTGCTGTTTCCTCACATGGCCTTTCCTATGTACGCATGACTGGAGAGAGAGACAGAGAGAGAGAGAGCTCACCCTCTTCCTATAAGGCCACCAATACTCTAGGAGTAGGACCCCACCCTTATGACTGCCTTTAATTTTAATTATCTCTTAAAGGTCATTTCTCCAAATATAGTTACATTGGGGGTTATGGCTTCAGTGAATTTTAGGGGAGACACAATTCAGTCCACAGCAGATTCCTACCACGTACTTACATGTACATCACTCTGATAGTACATTCCCTCCATTGAAATACTTCCTATCATGTACCTATGAGTGTTTGATTTTTTCACTTCCCATCAGGGGAAAAGAAGTCCAACTATATTATTATTGAATATTAAGACTGTTTCTAAAGAAAAAGTTGACAGTGAGAAACATATGGAAATTTATCACTAAAGGTGATTGGTAATGAGAAGAATGGAATGTGTCAGGACCACCAACTAGCGAGAGGAGGGATGGTAAAGTGTCTTTCTCAACAATCAACTCGTATAGAATCTCTAAACATTTACATAAGACTAATTGCCCTGGATGGAAAATTAAACTAATAAATAACCCAGTTAATGTTTTCAGCCAAAGTTCAACTCTCTATGACTTCAAAAAGTAAGAAAAAAGACTAAAAAAGACTTTCCTATAGGAAAACAAATTTTACCTCAGTATTTCATGTCTTGTTCTTTTTAACTCATAGATCTATTGTGGAATTATTTACGAACCTAGAATACAAAATTGTATGTTATTTAGCTAGGAAAATTCTAAAATGCAGATATTTTTCTTTTCAAATCTTAGATTAAATACTCAATTGCACTGAAAGCCAATTATGAAAGGATAGCATATCTTTTGCCATAAAAATGGACATGTACTGGGGGCCGGCCCTGTGGCCGAGTGGTTAAGTTCGCGTGCTCCGCTGTAGGAGGCCCAGTGTTTCGTCGGTTCAAATCCTGGGCGCGGATATGGCACCATTCATCGAAGCCACGCTGAGGCAGCGTCCCACATGCCACAACTAGAAGGACCCACAACGAAGAATATACAACTATGTACCGGGGGGCTTTGGGGAGAAAAAAGGAAAAAAATAAAACCTTTTAAAAAAAATGGACATTTACTGAAAATTCAACATGGAAAATATTCTGGAAATACAGTTATATTCTTCAATGAAAACAATATCTTGATGTGTCTTGACTGTGTTTCAATAAAAACATTACCTTTTATATGCTTTTATACCACTTATAGAACACTTTCACAATAACTTATCTCATTTGGACTAGACACCATGCTCTGAGATAGATAGGCAAGTTATGAGAGGATGACACAGTTGGGGGAACTGAGATTTGGAGGCTAAATAAATTTCTCAATGTAGAAAAGAAAAGATTACCATGGAATTATACTCAGTTAACACTATAGGGAAAAAAGAGAGAGAGAGAGAGAGAGATTGAGAGTAAGGAGAAAGAAAATATTTTCTGGAAGTATTATGTGGAAACGTCAAGACTAACCTCATGCATAATGATTTAAAATTGCAATATGTGAACATAAGTACTGAAATAAGTGGCATGTAGGAAGGTTTATCTCATTGAAAATGAAAACTGGCACTATAGAAGGTCTAATAAATAGGACGACGTGTGACATACAGTGAAGCAAAGGACTAATGAACGTCATTCTCTGATTTGAAGGTGGCGTGTCTAAGACTATTATAAAAACCAAAGTCATCCTGGATTCTCTAGGAGTCAGGGGGTCAGGGAGCAGATTGACTAGAAAAGAAAACACACACACACACACATAGTCCTAATATATATGTTAATATATATATTTATAATATATATATTTAATGTATATAAATGTAAAATACATATTACATTTACTTGTTTAAGAAAATATCTAAAACCTGTTTCTTTTTAGAACATTGATACCATGCATAGGAAAATCAAATATTATGATTATAAAATAATTTTTTAATGTAGAATATTCCTTATGTCAGTGGAAGAATATCCACTGAAAAAGACTTAATTTTCTTTCATAAATAGCTATGGGTTAGAGTACAACAATAGTTCTAACTCTGCTTTTGCTGTGCATTGAAAGCCAAGATGATGACTGTATTGAAAAAGAGGGAAGAGGAAATCAATAGATTATTGCTTCAATGGAGCTCACAACAGTGCTGATTAGAGAACACAAATGGATTGCATAATTGTAAAATAACTATAAACTGGGTATGGATTTAAGCCTATGTTAAGACCATTCTTAACTGCATTGTATCTTTAGAAAACATGCATTGAAATTACAGCAGCAAATTAAATCTATTCGACCGCAAAATTTAATACATAAGAAATAGCATTTATTAATGATATGGAAGAGGGAGTAAATAGCACGTTAGTGAAATTTGCGGATGATACTAAATTGGAAGGTGTTACAGACAACAATGAGGACAGGGGTTTAATACAAATGGCCCTTAAAAGTTTGAGGAAAAGCCAAGGGTGGGGGGAAAAAAACCCAAGTAGAACTGATAAAAATATCCATTGGAAAAATTTCAACTTGAGAAAGAGTAATACAAAAGAAGTGTGGATGGAAAAGTGGCTTTGAAATTTGATCAGGATTTTCTGATTATAATAAATTGGTTAATCCACTCTTGAGAGGTCCTGGGCTGCGGCTTGGAAGTAGTCATTTCTTTACGCTTCTGTCTCCTCTCTAGGCAGACCAGAAGAACTATAACACTTACTTAGACTTTTTGGAGGCGTGTCAAATGAAGAAAAGAGAGGCCAGGCATATGAGTTCAAAACAAAAACACAAATGCATATTGAAGACGAGGGAATGACTAGTGAAGATACGTGATTACGTATTGGTATCATCTAATGGTGTTTACAACGAAGAGGAGCCATGAAAAATCTATAGATATCTGAAAATTTTACGTAAAAGATGGCTGATGTCACTTGATTGTTTACAAGCAATTATTAAATGGAACTAATAGTTACCTTATGAAATATAATTCTTGCTTTTCCAGATAACAACAAATAGAAGAGTTCTCCTTCCTAAGTGCATATGCTTGAATCTAAGAAATTGGTAGTAATCTGAATGTCATATAGGATGGTATCATTGGCCTGCTTAGAATATCTGGAAGGTTGGGTCTGAGAATTTGGCTTATCCAGAAAAACAGCAAGATGTGTCTTCTGGAAGCTCTGGAGACTCTAAGAGGCTAAGTAATGTATCTATAATGTTTTACCAGTTCACCTGAGTCTAAGACAGAGTTATCTGGGGATGAAAGCTCATCTCTATTGGATCTATTGAAGCAGAAACCTCAATTTCAGAAACTTGGCTCTTTTCGTAACGTTTTATGTTTCCCTTAGATTTCAGTAATGTTCTCTTTGAACAGAATCTGCCAGTGCCACACCTGCAATGGAGGAAGAGTATTCTTGGTGGCCAGGTGTAATCAATGAAATCAAACTGCTGTAGGAAAATTGCAAGGAGGAGTAGGAGGTGCTGGGATGGGGGCAGCATGAGGTCCATGCAGATGGGAGGTTGTATTGGGGAGGAAAATTTGGGTTAGATAATGGAGGGTTTTGAATGTGCCCTAAGGATCTTGGACTTTATGTAGTAGGCAGTGAGGAGTCAATAAAGGTTTTTGAGTTTTGATGTGATTCTTTCATATGTAACATGTTAGATATTCCTTCCAAATACGCCTCACTCCCTAATAAGATAGGCATGCCACCTACACCTTCATTCCAGTGGTAGAAATGTTGAACAGGGCAGGTTAGAGGGGAAAGCCCAGCAACGTACCATTAGAACCCCTTCTCTAAGGGAACCTGCACCCAAAGTGCACATTAGCATTTTTGGGGCATACCTTCTAAGCTGTTTTCAATCTAAACAGCAATTTTACTGTACTGTATTGTCATCACTTAAAATCTCTTTCTGATTTATAAAGTCATCATGAGAAACTTTGTCTTGTTTCACCAGCAAAAGTCCTCACTGTCCTCCACGATCCCAGTAGAGAAAACTAGGTTTGTCTGGTAGGTCTGCATTTCAGTGAATCCATCCTAGTTCCTAGTGTTCACATTCAAAGCAATTACCAGCTCTTCATTTAATAACGTCATTTAATAATAACTCTAAGATCTTGCCAGAAAATCGTATCAACTTTATCACATCTTTTGGAAAGGAACATATGAGTTTCTTGCAGTGAAGTAGCGCCAAGGGCAAACAGGAGAGACGGGAAGGCCCAAGTCTGAAAAGATATGACAAAGTCAGTTATGATTCAGTCAGATTTTAGATCTAGGATTTTAAAGAAAAATAGCATGGAAAACAATAGCAAAGAGTGAGGAGTGCACAGGACTCAAGACTCAGGTAAGGAGGCTGTTATCACCCACACGGCCATCGGGCAGTATGGTCCCAACTAAGTGACAGCTGCTTAGGGATAGTGCTGGCACCACATCCCTGATTTTCTGATGTCTGGGAAAGCGCTCTTGTTCCTGCTTGATGCAGCTGCCCTGTGACCCTGCATCTTGAGGCAGAAGAGCATAAGGCAACTGACTCCCTCCAGCTTAAAGAGCACCTCAGACGCTCTAAGACAGCAGTTCTTAAATGCAGTCTGGGAACCCTTTCAGGGGGTCTGCAAGGTCAGAACTCTCATAAAAATACTAAGATGTTATTTTCACTGTACTTTCTTATGAGGGTACAGTGGAATCTCCCAAAGGGTACGTATAGTGTGACATTGGAATAGATAAAATGCAGAAGCAGATATGAGAATCCAGCTATCTTCTGTTAGGCCAGACATTAAGGAGATTTGCAAAAATATAAAAAATGACATTCTTTGCACTAATTATTTTTATTTTTGACAATAGTTATTTTTATTAAGATATTTATGCTAACACAAGTGTTTATTATTTTTAAATGAAATACAAGGTTTCAGTTTTAATTTCTAATATGATAAATACTGGTAGATAGAACTCACGTAAACGAAAGATATTTGGTGTCCTCAAAGGCTTTTTCAGAGCGTAAAGGAGTCCTGAGACCAAAATGTTGGATAACTGGTTAATCCAAAAAAACAAGCCCTAAACTCTACCTCTTACTCCCTGAGGGCAGACAAGTGGCCTAAGCTTTCCAAGACTTTTTCCTGTCCTACAGCAGAGGGTGACGACTACCTGGTCAGAGTGACCGTGATGACTAGATGGAGTCCACCTAGAACTCAGCTCAGTGCATGGCAAACGTGTATTCAGTAAATATTAGCCGTCACTGTTATTATGATTATCATCATCATCATTATCATGATTATTGCCATTGCTACTACCATTACTACCACCACGAGGACTATTACTCCCTCCTGGCGATGTCTTTACTCAGATAGCTAAGGAATTTATTCCTTGAGCCTGGTGAATGCTCTTGGGCCTTTCTACTTGCTGTTCCCTTTGCCTGGAATATCTTTCCGACCTTTTTGTCCACCAAATTCTCTTCATTCTTCTCTGTGGACTTAGATGTTCTTCTCCTTGGAAGCCTGCACTGGCCTCCCAAAGCTGTGTGAGGTGCCCTGCTATAAGTATCCATTTTCGCCCCCTCAGCACCCTGTGGTATAATTGCTTGCGTCGTTATTGGCTCTTCCATTGCACTCTGAACACTCTGTAAAAGTAGGGACCATGTCTTGGTCTCTGTTATAATCACAAAACTCAGCATAGTGCCTGCCGTTCAGTAAATGCTTGTTGAATAAATTTGGCAAAAGTCCCCAGTTTCTCTTTTTGCCCTACTGCTCCTTTCACGCCCTGAAATACTCTCGTGAGTTCCTCAATCCTCAAGTTAGACGTGAAAACTAAGCTCAAACAATGACCTGGGCTTCATATGTGATTTTCAGGTAATGGCTACTTATCTTAAAAGATGTTTGATTGTGTGCCTTAATTTCCCAGGGATGCAGACTTGTGCAGGAGGCAAAACACAAACCTTTGTGTAAAGCTGGTCATTCTTAGGTATCATCCAGACACAGACTACCCACGATCTTAGATGGAGAACTGAGATGGCTAGAGAAAATGCTCCTGGGTACCAGCTTGCGTCATAGCTCTTATCACCATATGGGAAGGGAAGGATACTCAGAATGCTTTCTTCCTTTTAAGTTGCCTTTCCTTCTGTCCTTAATAGAGTTTATGACTGCATTTCTCTGATCCACTAAAGCTGGTGATACTTCTAGAATTTCAATATAAGAGGAGCTTAGGGACAACAATCCTAAGTGGGGGCTAGGAGACTTTTTTTTAAAGCTATATTTGCATAACAAATACTCTTTTAACTTACATTGCTTGTTTATTTTGGAGGGTGTTCTTGGATCTAAGAGGGTGCTAAGGACTCCAAAGCCACCCCACTGCTAAGAGTACATCTATTTTTAGTATGGAGACATTTGAAGTAAAGGAATAGGAAAGCTTGATAAGAGAGGTTTGACTAGGTCTCTTCTGCTATTGCTATTTATATTTGTAAACCTATACTCTGACTGGTGAGAATTACCAATGTCTTCAAAAAGATTCGAAAGTTTGAAAAAGCAGTCAGCCGTGGAAATAAGCACTGGAGTATATTTATTAGGTCTGGGGCCTAAAGAGGTCAGTACAGTCAGAAGGAAACAGGCAGCTTGACCAAGGAAAAATCAGACATGAAGCAGTTTATCACACAATTATTACGTATTTATTTCAGCTATCGACAGATACAGTAGAATATAAGATACGACCTCAAGGAGCACGCAACCTAATTGGGAAGACAAGAGAATGCCTGCCAGGTTATCACTGAAGTGTATTTGTGAGACGACTCTTTAGTATTCACTGTTCCTGCTGGCTATTCTCTTTTTTTTTTTTTTATTGAGTTATTGATAGGTTACAATCTTGTGAAATTTCAATTGTACATTAATGTTTGTCAGTCATGTTGTAGGTGCACCACTTCACCCTTTGTGCCCACCCCCCACCCCACCTTTCCCCTGGTGTCCACTAAACTGTTCTTGGTCCATAGTTCTAAATTCCTCATATGAGTAGAGTCATGCACAGATTATCTTTCTCTTGCTGGCTTATTTCACTTAACATAATTCTGTCAAGGTCCATCCATGTTATTGCAAATGGAATGATTTTGTTCTGTTTTGCAGCTGAGTAGTATTCCATTGTATATATGTACCACATCTTCTTTATCCATTCATCTGTTGATGGGCACTTAGGTTGCTTCCACGTCTTGGCTATTGTAAACAGTGCTGCAATAAACATTGGGGTGCACAGGACTTTTGGGATTGCTGACTTCAGGCTCTTTGGATAAATACCCAGTAGTGGGATGGCTGGATCGTATGGTAGTTCTATTTTTAGTTTTTTGAGGAATCTCCATACTGTTTTCCATAGTGGCTGCACCAGTTTGCATTCCCACCCCTGCTGGCTATTCTCTTACCTAATTATGTGGGGAAAACAGAATGAAGGAAAAACGGATGGGAAGGAAGGTGAATGTAGCTAAAAATATTAAGGCTCTTAGGCATGTGCTTTGAATTTAAAGCATTCATAGTTTTAAAGCTGGAACTTGTAGCTAAATATCTAATTGGGCCCTCTTATTTTGCAGAGGAGGAAACTGAGGCCTGTCTAGCAAAGTACCCCAGCTGATAAGAGGCAGGACTAAGACTAGAAGCCAGGTGCTCTGACTTCCTGTCCAGTGTCCTTGCCATCACAATCTAGTGCCTTTGAAGGTGAGGTGAAATGACTGGAGTTGCCTTACGCCTGGGTCTATATGCTAAAGTGCCTTAGCTATCCCTTTAATGGTTAGATGGTTTTTAGATTATTTGATTACCTCTACGAGGAATTTCTTTTTAGCATGACAGTTTTCATCAATCCTAATTTCTCAGTTCCCAGACTAGAAAGTTGGTTTTTTTTAAACCTATCTTCACCCATCCCTCCACTTTCATCTCTTTATATGAATGATTTACGGATTTTATATTTCCCTCCTGACCTCTTTTCTGAATCTGTTTCCTATTTCAACGGCTGCATCTCTACCTGTTTTACCTCCCATGACCTCAAACTCAACAGGAAGCCAGCTTCTTCTCAACATATCCTATTTCTGTCAATGACACCATCGTTCTTTCAGTCACCCAGATCTGAAATCTTGGCATCATCTCTGACTCTTCCTCTTCCACATGTAGCGGGTCATCAGTTTCTGTGGCCTCTTCCTGAACATGTCTTTGAATTCCATTTCTTCTTTTTTAATTCCATTTTGTACTCTCTAACTCAAGTCGTCACAATCCCATAACCAGGTAGTGAACAATATCTACCACTCATACTGCTTCCCAGTTTTCCCCTAGCAACTCATCCTGCTGCCGCTGTGGACTGCTCTCTCCAAATCACCATGAAAACAAAACCACAAACGCCTATTTTAGCCCCTTGATTCTAACTTTCCACAGCTCCCCAGTGTCCCTAGATGATGAAATTCAAACTCAAAGCCCTGGACAATGCTGCCCATCCCTTTGTAACCTCGTCTAGCTTTCCCTCCACAGAACCATCCTCCCCAGTCAATTACCTTTCTTCCCAGTGCCTAGTCCCACCTTTGGTCCCACCTAGAATGGATTCTAGTCTCCTCATCTGAATTTGGCTTTGTTAATGTCACCAACCAGGGCAGCAGACCACGACGCCTCCTCAAAATTCCGGAGGGATCTACTGATGGTTCCACTGAGGCAGCCTTCAGCCCTATCTCCGCAGAAATATCTTTACACTCCATCCCCTTCCCAACTAGATAATTCACTCCCATAGGGCTCGAAGCAGCCTCCCATCATTTTGTACCCACAGCGCCTAATTCAGAGTGTTTGTTGATAAGGATGAGTTGATGCAATAGGTGGTGGTAACCTGTTAAGAAGCTGTGAAGGTACAAAGGCGCAGAGCCGTACCGCCCTCTCCCCTGCCCCCGCGGGAGAGCAGGTGCCGTTTGAGGACAGGCGCGCCCCGCACAGCGCCCCCGGGCGGCGGCCTGGGTGGGTTCCGGGGCGCGGGGGCGCACGGGGCCCCTCGGCGGCGCCGGCCCGCTGGCCGGCTCGTGTGCGCCGCGGCGGGGCCGGCGGGCGTGCGGGCGCGGGCAGGCAGGCCCCGCCGTTCCGCGCTCGGAGGTAGGTGGTGCTGTTGCCGCGACTGTCTTCCTCATTGGCGCGGGGCGCAGAGGCGGAATGTTCAACTCCTGACTCGGCGGAAGCGTGGGAGCGCGCGGGCCGCCGTCCTCCTGACCCCCGCTCGCCGTCCCTGCCCTCGCCGCGCGCGGGGCCCCGGCGCCCCCGGCTGCTGCTCGCGCCCGGCCCGGAGCCAGGTAAGGGGCCAGGCCCGACGCCGCGGGGGGACGGGGGGACGGAGGGCCGCGCGCTCGCGAGGCGCCCGGCGTCTCGGGACCGAGGCCCCGCGGGGGCCGGAGCCCGGGAGCCCCGCCGGCCTGCGGAGGGGGCCCCGCTGGGCGCCCTCCCCGACCCGGGCCCTCCGGGCGGCGGAGGCCGGAGCGAGCGTCCGGGCTCCCGCGGAGCTCCGCGCCGGCCCTTGGCCGCGGCCCGGCCCGGCGCGGCTCGGCTTTTTGGGGCCGGTCCCGCGCAGCAGTTGGCGCCCGGAAGAGCGGGGCGCAGCCCGGACCGGCTCCGGCTTTCTGGGCCCCGGGCGGGCGGCGCGGGTGTGAGCGCCTCCCGGGCTGGGCCGCGCCGCTTCCCCTCCCCGGACGCGGGGCCCCCGCCGGCCGAGCCCGCGGCCCCGAGCACCGCTGGGGAGGCGAGCGCGAGTCTTCCAAATCAGGGCAGGGTGCCGGGCGCTTCCCAGCAGCGGGCTGCGCGTGCGAGTGGAAACCACGAACTTCTGCTTTCTGCCGCCCCGCGGCCGCGCCCTGCCCGGCTGGGGCGAGCGCCCCCCTGCCCCTTCCCCGGGAGCCTAGGGGTCCCCTTGGCCCTCCGGGTGGCGCTGCCCGGTGCGTGGGCTCTGAACCCTGGGCCAGGCCCCGAGGTGAGCGCTGGGGCCGCCGGCGCGCCTCGCTTTGCTCCTGACAGCTTGCGGAAAAACTTCGGTACAGAACTGGCGAGACGCTATGGAATTGGCAAAAAAAAAAAAAAAGGGGGGAGGGGGCAGTCATTGTCAGATTGTTGAAAATGCCTGTTTCTGATGCGCCTCGAGATCTTTCATAAGCACCGTTGATGGGGGAACTTAATTACTACTTTTGTTAGTTTCTTTGATAGTGAAAGCAGTACCGTGTAGTGCCCTTTCCACTGATATTACAATAAGCGGTTCTCTCCTTCGTAATGGTGCGTTCGAATCGGCTTACAGAATTATTTCGAGGATATTTGAGGCAAGATAGTTGTTAAAGGATAGTCTAAAGCCGTTTTAGGAGAGGCTTCTTGCTTTCCTGACCTCAGTGGAAGTGAACAGCCAGGATCCAGTGGATCCAAACCTACAAACACGTAGAAAGACAAAAAGAGTTGATGTCTTCTTGGTAGGAGGCCCATCTCCACAGCGAAATTTCTTGTCGGTTTTTGATTTTCAAAACAGTATGTGATGGCTGCATTTTAATTATGCTTTTGGTCATTTGAAGAGCCTTTGTTTTAAATTCCTGCTACAATAGTGAGAGATTTGAGAGATTGTAAATGAGTATGGATTTAGTTTGTTTGCAAAGAGAGAATTAAGAAAGAGAAAAATGGTCTTTTAGAGCAATGTGTACTGTTTATTTTAATCTTTCACAGCTTAATTCCTACTATAACTTTTTTGAGATTATTTTTGGAAGTTTTTTTTTTAAGTGGAAAATATTATTGTTTAAATAAAAAATTCAGTGGTAATGATTCCAGAGTAAATGACCAAAATGCAATGGCAAGGACATTTTTTCTTGTCTAGGAAAGCAAGTAGATGATTGATGGCTTTTTGTTATTCTTTTAGGGAACACATAAGGACACATTAAAAAGAGAGAGAGAGAAATATCCAAATATTAAGCACAAGGACTTGGATCTAAAAATGGATGGTCAAAGATCTTGGGAACTAAGGGACCTTCTTGCCAAATAAGGAAACTTGGCAAGTTGCACTGTGTATTTTAAGCTAGCACAAGAGTGAGTGTTATTGGCAATATATTGGCTGAGAGCCTATCTGGAACGAGCAGCAAAACTGACTTTGACAGGGGTGCAAAATTATAAACAGGAGTTATGAGGGGCGTGGAGTGAATAATCTAGTCATCAAAGAAAACGTGGAGAAATTACAGTGATGTTTTGTGAAAGGAGATCAACATAGAGTGAAGCTGATGGTGTGGAGTGAAAGAGAAAAATAGACAGTTGATTTTAGAAATTGATAGATTCAGAGAAAAGAGAGGAGAGAATCAATGATCTTTTTTTTAAAACCAGAAAAAGAGGTGTTTGTGGTGAAATAGTGCTTCTTGGAATAACATAGCCTTATGTTTGTATCCAGAGATGTTGGAATAAAAATCCATTTGGATCATTTGTTTTCCATTTTATTCTACCCAGGACGTATTGACAAGGGCGGGGGGGTGGGGGGGTGGGGGGGGGTGTCTCGTCTGTCTAAATGTAATGGGAACAGCTAAGGCACCGTTTGGTCTTACTGCCAGAAGGATTTAGGTTGCTTCTTTTGTGGCTATTAACCTTGCCCCACTACACACAAATAAGCAGAGTTCCAGCTGTGACCAGAAAACTGTACCTGTTAAGGAAAGAGAGCTCTAAATGCTAGAGCTTAGATTGGCTTCCCTGATACATGGGTGCTTTTGTGTCAGACGCTCCTGCGGACAGCTGAAGCATCGATTATGCCCTAAGAGCAGTTAAATAATCCCAACAGAGAAGAGGATTCTGTGGGAACAAAGCAGCCACACATTTGACACAATAACCCCTGTGTCACAACTGAGGAAATTAAAGCCTCCAATGGAACTGTAGGTGGATGGTAAGCCATCTAGTAATTACTATAATAAGAAAAGGATCTGTTTAAAGAAAAAAAAGGCAAATTAGAAGAAGGAGGCAGGATGATATAGTGGGAAAAAGACATACGATGTGGTGGAAAAAATGATATGACTGTGAGGTCAGACCTGGGTTTGAATCCCAGTTGTGTCACTTGTAAGTTAGGTAGTTGCCTTGGGCAACGTTCACACCCTTGATCCTGTTTCCTCACATGTAAATTGGGGACAGTAATACCTGCTTCATAAGCATATGAGACAGCACTTGGAAGTGCTGGAACCAGTGCCTGAAACTTTGGCCATCGCAACTGAATGATAGAGAAGGGCGTTTTTTTCATATTCTCACGTTAGACTAGGGGAAAGCTACTTGTCTCACCAGTATGTGGCCAGTGCTTGCCCTGGTCCTCTGCCCTGTTCCCAAGTCATCCTTAGGGGAGAATCTGAAAAGGAATGCATTTAAATATCTATATGAGGAACGTGAAGAATTTGGAAGTTGTATGATAGGGGAAGGTTGTGACCTAGAAGACCAAAACTGAAATTACTCGGAACCATTCTTACCCCTGATTTTGAGCCCAGGTTATTTTCAGGGACCAAGATCCTTCTTTCTGGACTCGTCTCTGGACTTCTTTATAGGAAAACTAAAAAGAGAAGACAAGAATCGCTGTCTGAAGGTCCTGGAGTGAATCTTCGCTTATTAAACTTTTCTACCAAAGTACCCCGTTGTGGGGAAGAGTGTATTCCTTCAGGGATCTGTACACATAGCCATAAATACCCCCAATGCGAGCACTTTCTGTAAAATCCTGTATTTTTTTTTTTTTTTGAAGCTTGGCACCTGGGCTCACAACTGTTGCCAATCTTTTTTTTTTTCCTTCTTCTCCCCAAAGCCCCCCAGCACATAGCTATATATTCTAGTTGTGAGTGCCTCCGGTTGTGCTATGTGGGATGCCGCCTCAGCGTGGCTTGATGAGTGGTGCCGTGTGCACAGCCAGGATCCGAACTGGCGAAACCCTGGGCCGCCCAGAGCGGAGCATGGGAACTTAACCACTCGGTCATGGGGCCAGCCCCCTAAAACCTTATATTTAATCTTAAAAATTCATGTGAATGTTGCACTCTTCTCTGTTTGACTTCATTGAACAAATCAATACAAACACACAGTAACAATGTTTATTCCCCCGAATCTTCAAGTCAAGTCGATGCTGTAGGAAGTGTGTTTATTCACACACCTTCTGCATAGTGCGGGGTACTCTGTCTACGGGAGTACCCACGTTTGTGGAGCATGGCCCTGGTTCTGATAGATGGTGTTTGCACCATTCAGCTTCGCAGCCCAGCCCACTGTATGGGGTACTGCGATTCCATTTTGCTGAGAAAAGGGTAGGGGTAGATAATCTTCCAAAGAGTTTTCATTTTCTGGAGTTATACTGTGGCTTTCAGGGTGAGCAGAGCTCTTTGCTTTGGAAGTAGAAGAGCAGGGAGGGGGGAGAGGTTAGTTGTAGGATAGAAATCTGGAATATGACTCTCACCTTCCCAGCCAGTTTAGGGGGAGAAATTTAGGAGGGTGGCCCAGTCATCTCCGTTATTCCTATCACTGACATTGATCACTGTGCTCCTCCGTAATGTCAGGAGCTCTTAGTGTCAGGTTCAAGACTGGATCCTCAAGAAGAGAAGAGAGACCATCCATTCTTTATAGTGGATTATTTAGTCATGCAGTACTCATAGCGTTAGAGGTGCTCTTCAAAAGCATTCATTCTGCTCTCCCTGCTATTGGGGGAGCCTCCTACTCCACGTGTCCGCCTCCCATTGAACACTCTCGGTGATGGGGAACTCACTGCTAAACAGGGTGGCGTAATAAGCAGGAATTCTTTCTGTGACTTTTGTCTGCAGATGGCTTTGCCTCTGGACCAGTGATGCGTAATAGAGGGTCTTCCTTTGGTCTTCTCTAGTTTGAACATCTCCCTTTCCTTTCATCTTACATTGAGGTGACCAGGTTTTAACCCTCTTATTTCCCCTTCTCAGGAACATTCATTCTGAGTAATTAGTCCAAAAGTGTAGCTGTTTCTTAGCAGCCAGGATGATCAGATACTTTCTGTTTGACAGCAATTCAAGGGTGGAAACAAGAGCTGAGAGCGGCAGGATCTAGGGGTGGGTGGGCCTGCTGCTTTCTCCCCCACCCGCACCCTCGCCCCACCCCCACACACCTGTGAATCCCTCTTCTGGCCAACCCATACAAGTGTGCCCTCTCAGTGCTCCTTTATTCAAATTCTGGCCCGCTTGCTGTCCTCCTGCCTCCAGTCGTGCAACACAGAAAGCCCCTGCAGTGACCCCTGTCATGGATTGTACCTACTTCTCTTTTCCTACTGTAAGCAGAGACACATTTCCACACAGCAGTTCTGCAGCATAAGTGCCTGTCTCCCCCCGATGTTCCTGTTCCTCCTGTGTTTTAGCCTCTGGTAACATTTCTGGCAAGGAAGTTTGTTGTGGAATTCTATTTCATTAATAGAAATATTAAAGTGCAAAGAAGAATGTTTCATTTAACTAGCTCGTTTTTATTTTAACCTTTGCTTTGACTAGAGAGTTATGTTACTTACATGGTAAAGCATAGAGAAAAAAGAAAAAGGAAACAATAGCTGTTCTATTTTTTAGAATCTTATTCCTGGCTTCTCTCAGCTATCCATGACTGAAGATCTTGTTCACTGAGCCCGACCTGTCCTATACAAGCTATGCTGCGTGCTAGGGGCAGCCTTGGAGGAAGGAAAGAATATCTATGGTAGACACAGGACTAGTTAGTTCTATTTGCCTACCTACTCTACTCTAGCTAGTCTTACAGATCTTATCTTTTTTGAGTGATTTAAAAACAAAAACATAGTAGAACAGCAGTGCTGTTCAGGAATAGAATCTTTGACCTTGGTGTGGGAACAAATACACCCAACCAGAGCTTTCCCCATTTTGTGAAGATAAGACTCATAGGAAAAAAAATAATTACAGACCCATAATCTAAGTGGTATTGTTTTAATACACATGATGATAAGGCACATTTTTGTTAGTTTATTCACTGATCTATGCTAAGGAGGCTGAAATAATACTAGCGTAAATAAATAGTAGGGCAGCAGGGTTGGCAAAAGAATTTTTGAGGGCTGTTTTCTAAAAGTTGTTTTTTGTCATATTCAGGTCATGATAAACAAATTAGTTTTTCTTCCCATATTGCATCAAAAATAAACTTGTAACTCTTGTGAAGAAGAGAAAAAGGAAAGTGTAAATCAAGGATAGACAAAGAGGGAAGATCTGAATTCAGAAATTATAGGCCCATGTAAACCTAAAAGATAGAAAAATCAGAAAAAGTCCAAAGACCTATTTCTAGTAAAGTTAATTCTTGTATAAAAAATTATGATTTGCAGTTATTTAATGAAGCTGGTTGCAGTATTTCCTGAGGCCATTTGATATGTAGTAGATATAATCTAGAAGAAGACAGTGGCTGCCATGGAGAGTAGGTACACTCCAGGACCCTACCAAAGGGAGGACCATAATTGGATAAATAGGTCCCAGAAACTCTAGTATCTAAAACGTGAAGGCAAAAAAAGTATTTTAATAACTTAAATATTCTCCTTATGAAAAAACATGTTTACAAGGAAATGATAATTATTACTAATAGGATAGATCTTTCAAAAATGGCCAAAACCAAAATCAGCAGAGTGAGAAAAAATTAAAACATATGCAAAGAAACACAGATAAAAAGGATTTAGAGGTCAGTAGTACATTTATCTATTAATAATTGCTCTGCAAAACTAATGAAGATGTAAAACAATTCTGAAAATGAGGAGAGGAAAGCTATCGAGGAAAGCATACTCAACCCTGAAGGCTGAGGAAGTAGATGGCTAAATGTAATACCAAGATTGTTAAATAATTAGACAACCATCATTTCCGTTCATTGAGTATTGGATACTAGGTGCTGGGCACTGTGCAGGGGACGTTCACAGCATCTCCCACTTCCCAACAACCACGCAGAATGGGTGCTATTGCCAGTGAGAAAACAGATCAGAGGCACGGTGCCTTGGCCAGGGTCTAACAGCTAGTAAGTTAGATTCGCTACTGGCTCTGTAACTGGAGTCCTTCCTCTGGCCCATGCTGCTGCTGTGTTGAAGTATCTGTTATTTGGAAGTAAAGACTTGTCAAAGAAGCTAAACTATACTGTGCAACTTCGGGCTGTCAACTTGTAGACTTTTGGTAACAGAATGGAAGAGATTTTAAATTTTTTATTTATTGGGTCTGGAAATGGCATAGTCTGAGAAAATGTGTTTGGTTCAAGGTTACCGAGCAGTAGAGGCAGAGTTCAAACTCCTATCCATCTAATTCTAAACTTTTTTTTTATGTTAGAACGTTAACAGGGTCTTTTTTGTTTTGTTGTTGTTTTTAATTCAGGACAAAAGTCCATTTTTTTGGACTAGAAGGCTGAAAACTTTAAGAAGTAAAGTAATACTCCCTTTATAGTTTTCTACCTCCATATGGTTTCATTTTTGATAATTAGCTGATGGTGCTAAATATATATATGTATATTTAAGGAAATTAAACTTTAAAAGGAATTGTTAACTATTAACTAAATTAAAAAAAATTAGCTTACTACTCAAGTACTCAAATGATTGGATTCAACCACCAATTTAGTGATTTTCAACATTTTCAGAGTTGTGGCTCCTTGTTCTGCTTTGATTTTTGTGATAGCACTGCTCTAGCCTGCCCTTCAGTGCTGTGTGGCAGATAGTTACCATTAATATTTAAGACAGCTTTGAAGAGTTTATGAAACAAAAGTTAGAATGTTACAAAATTAAGACTGGGAATTGTTGCATGGAGAAAAATTGCCTTTCTTGTGTAAAAGTAATTATTTTAACATGGTGGGATGAAAACATCGTTTGATTGGGTTTGCTATGTAAATATATTTATATAGAGGACTCATGTTAAGTTCTGGTGTATTCACTGGAGAACACGTCTGAAAAATTAGAACATAATTTGATCAGGTACCAGTCTCCTCCGGAATGCTCTAGTATGATTAATCAGCAACTGATATTTTCCATTCTTCTGATCGTAAGTTGATCCTCTTAGAATAATGATTTTTAAATTAAAGGAGAGAAAGCTGAAGGAGAAAAGGAAATCTGTATGGTCTGACACTCGTGTAGATGGCAGGGGGAATCTCAATCTGGTTTGTCAGCTAAGTCCATGATGCTTTGCCAAGCTTGCTGGAGTTAGAACCTGTACTTGTACACCCTAGAATTGTTAGTCTGTGTGGTAATCAGACGGGACTTAATTTTTTATGGTCTCAATAAAACATTCAAGTAATTACATAGTTCCATTCATACATAGCCAGTTTCCAAATGGCAGGATGTATCACAAAGTGAGTAACAGTGATTCTGGGAAGAATGTGACTAGTTGCCTCATCTCAAGGGACGAAGATCCTGGAGAATTCTGCTTCTCAGAGGTCAGCCTTCCTCTGGCGCCCTTAGGGCAGTTTCAGATGTGACTGATCTTGCCTCAGCTGTCCGTATTCCCTGGACTTGCTCTGCATCGGAGGGTTTAGATTTATTCATATATATATGTGTGTGTATATATATATATACACACATATTTTTTTTCCTCCTCCCCAAAGCCCCAGTACATAGTTGTATATCCTAGTTGTAAGTCATTCTAGTTCTTCTATGTGGGAAGCTGCCACAGCATGGCTTGATGAGCAGTGTGTGGGTCCACACCCAGGATCCGAACTGGTGAACCCTGAGCCAATGAAGTGGAGTGCACAAACTCAACCACTCGGCCCTGAGGCCAGCCCCCAGATTTATTCATACTATCTCATCCTGGTTCCCATTTCTACGTTTTTTTGGGAAAAGATTTCCCTCCTTTTCCTCCTATTCCTCTTCCTCTTCTTCTTCCTTTTCCTCCCCTTCCTTGTCTTCTTTTTCCTCTTCCGTTGGACTCAGAGACGCCCACTCCTGGAAGTCCCAGACTTGTTCTCCTCAGTCTCCGAAGAAGCCTAGGCAACAGTTTCCAAATCAGGATTTGCTTCAGAATCCTCTGGGGGCACTTGTAAAAACTACAAGTCTCGGATTTTACTTAATCTGATTGGACTCTTTCCAGCTGCAAAATGTATAATGGAAGAATAGCCAGATACTATTTATTCATTTATTTCTTCATTCATCCAACAAATATTTTTGAATGGAAAAGGTGCAATGTGCCTGGCTATGTACTAGGTGCTGAAGATCCGGATGTAAATAGAAATGAGTTTTGCCTTTTTGGAGTTTATAGTCTGATAGGAAGTAAGTGGGAAAGATGAGTGGGTAAAGAAAGGTGCTGTGGCACAGAAGAAAGAGAATTTAACTCTGCTCTTGAGGCTCAAAGGAGGTGGTCGGGGACAGGAGTGTGCTGAGCAGAGAGAGGCATTTGAAGCAGAGACAGTACCCCGTGCAAAGGTATGGAGATGTGAGAGAGGTCAGCAGGTACTGGGAGCTGTGAGTAGTTCCTTGCCTATGTGGGGGAGTCAGAAGATGAGAAGCTGTAAGTGGTAAAGGAATTTCCCAGAATTAAAGGAAATGAGTTATGACTGAGAGAGTTCACTGAGTGTCCTAGCAATGAATGAAAAGACTCATCCCTAAGCATAGTCTATTAATTTCAGGATTCCAGAGATGAATACAGGATCCTAAAAGCTTTCAGAGAGGAAAAAATAATGTGAAAAGGATTAGTAACCAGAGTAGCATCAGACTGCTTTACAGCCACATTAGAAACTAGGAGACTATTGGAGTAATTGTTTTGAAATTGTAAGGAAAATTATTTCCTACCTAGAATTGCATACCCAGGCAGGCTACCAATCAAGACATTTTAAGACACACAGATTTTCAGAAGAATTACATTCTAGGCACTCTGTTGAGGCGGCTAATGGGAGATGTGCACTGTCAGAACAAGGGAATGAATCAAGAAAGAGAGCCAGGAGATCCAAGGACAGGGGTTCCCTCAGAGGAAAGGTGAAGGAGAGTCTTAGGATGATGGTGAAGGGAAGTCCCAGTCCCAGTCAGGCCTGGAGGGCAGACGCTGCAGCTGCACTGAGTCAGACGAAGGGTGCAGGAGGAGTGTCTCCAAGGAGAAGAAATAGACACCCCCCCCCCCCATTATCTGATGTTTTTTACTTTGTTGAGAAGAGTTTTGCAGTTCTTGGAAGAGTTTGATGAGGTGAATAAGTGTTAGGTGTATAAAAAGCTAAGCAAACAAGAAAACAACAGCAGAGCAACTACTAACTGTAGGAGAAACAAAAAGTTATCCAAGAAAGGAAAAAGCCATTGAACACAGCACCCCTGGGAATAAAATTTATTTTGTCAGACTACTGTAAGCCCTGAATATTGACTTAACCAAATGTTACGATATAGTTGGAAGTTGGGAGGATTGAGCAAGTGTGACATGTTTGTGGGCAAGGAGGTAAAGGGTGGTATATGAGAATTAAATCTTTATCTTCCACAGGGAGAAGTTAACAGATAATATCTAAAATGGAGCCATCAAGAAATAGCAATATAAACACATTTTTTGGAAATATGGAAATAAATACCGGAAGAAATGCTAGAGGAGTTGAAATTAGTTCCCTCTGGAAAGAGAATTGGGTGTGAGGAGGGGGGCGGGAGCAGGGAAGTTCTATCTTTTATTATAAGCTTTGTAGTCCTATTTTATTTTTTGTGCCTTGATAAAAATAAAAAGGATTAATAAAAATATAGACCTAGCACCTGTATCCCTGAGGGAATCTTGCAAGTGGTGTTTTGCATTTTGTTGAGCAGACTTTTTAGCTTGCATATTCTATGTACCAACCTTTGGCACTTTTGTAAGTTTTAGCCAACCTGTCTTCTTTTCCATGATTAACTGAATATAAATTGAAGCAAAAGTTAGTAAGGTAGATTGTTGACTCAAATATGTGTGTAGCCTGTGCCTGGATACTAGAGTTTCCCCCCTGTATTTTTATGTAGACTCTAAACTTTAGAGGATAAACAAACAATCGTCTCTCTTGCCTTCTCCCCAAGTAGAGCAGAGTTTGACTTCGCGTAAGAAATCAGCATTCTTCAGTGACCTCCTGTTCCTGAAATGGGATTCCTTGTAGCTGCACATTAAGATCTCTGAGCTGACTGTGTACATCACTCAGCAAAGCTTCAAGTTGTTGATGAGGAAATTTTGTCAATTTAGGTAGATACAAACTGCCTCTCCACCTTTTTATTTTGAAAATAATCCAGCCCCACAGAAAAATGGAAAGAGTAGTGAAACACCCATGTAACTTTCACCTACATTGGCCAGTTCCTAACATTTTGCCACATTTGCTTTCTCTCTCTCTATACCTACTCCTGTTTTTGGGAGGGGGGTGGGGAATTGAACCATTTTAAATTAAGTTGTGGATAATCATACCTTAATACATCTCCCAATATATCTCCCAAGAACAAGGACATCCTCCTACAAAACCAAAATACCATTATTTGCCATGGATAAAATAATATTATCTAATATATAGTTAATATTCAGATTTCCCTGAAATCCCAGCAATACCTTCTATAGATTTGTTTTTGATCCAGAATCCAGTCAATGATCGTGCATTACATTTAGTCATCCTATTTCTTTAAAGCCTCCTTATGCTAGAATTTTCCCTGTTTTTTTTTTTTTTTTTCTCAGTTTTTTGTGACATTGACAATTATGAGGAGCCTGGGCCAGTTGTTTTGTAGAATGTCCTATGCATATGGATTTGCCTTTTTGTTCCCTCCGTATAAGATTCTGGCTTACAATTTTGGCAAGAAAACGTATACAAACCTTTTTATCCACCTGCTTTTTATGCAGTTCAAAATTTTAGTCCTTTGTCTTCTTGTTTGTTTTTGTTTTGTTTTTCCTGCTATTCCATGGTTTGGCATGGGGTTTGAAGAATGACCACTTACCTGGAGAATATTAAAACTCCTTAGACTGCAAAAAATATCACTATAATAATCTCTGGGAGGGGTAATCTGTTCCTCTGGAAACAAGCATAATATTTTTTCTAACATTCTTGGCAGAGTTCTTTGAATGACTTAATATATTGTAATCAAGGGCAAATTTTCTACTCTTTAATTAAGTTCTGCCACAGTATGCAGTCCAGGGAGCCACTTCTGGAAAACGGTCGGCCTGTTTCTGTCATCCTCGGGCTGAACGTTTGCTTTTGGAATCTAAACACTGAACGCGTGTTCAGTTTGCAGCATTTTGGCTCTCCTCGTGCCAGGATGCTCAGTTGCTTAGGTTATGTATATTTTGTGTGAAGTGAGCACAACATGGAGAGATGGCGTGCCTCAGATGCCAGAAGAGCTATGCAAGCTTGCTGTTGAAAGCACGCTTCCCGTTTGTCAGGGCTTTGTGATAGCAGACCTGGTGACACAGTAGCCTTTAGGCAGAGCTCCGCTGGATGTGCAGGAAGTGCTGCTACAGGTTTGTCCGGGGGAAACCCGAGCCATTTCTCTGTGGACAGCTGCCTTTCAAAGTCTGGACAAGTTGCTGCTCAATTTTGCACGGGCTGCCAGAGTAAGTGTTTTCATTTTGATTTGTTTATAGTCCTGCTTTTCTTGCTCCTAAGTCATCAAGGTTCTTTCTGGAAGTTTCACAGGACTTGTTACACATTCTCTAAAGTCAGATTCAGAGGATTCATTCTAATATGTTTATAATCAAACTTTCCTTTTTCTTTCTCTCTGCAGATTTTGTGGGAGTATAATACTTTGTCATTATGAGATGTCGTCTCTCGGTACCTCCTTTGTGCAAATTAAATTTGATGACTTGCAGTTTTTTGAAAACTGCGGTGGAGGAAGTTTTGGGAGTGTGTATCGAGCCAAATGGATATCACAGGACAAGGAGGTGGCTGTAAAGAAGCTACTCAAAATAGAGAAAGAGGTAAGGTCTTTTCCTGCTGTAAGAAATCACGATAGCACTTCTGTGAGCTTTTCAACCTAGAGTCGGAGGTCACAGGCTGCCAGAAACCTAGCAAGGCCTCTGGGGCCGTTTCCCAATTTCCATTCTGGGAACCCCATAAATAGAAATCATTGTCACGTGTGGTTTAGGGTTGAGTTTTACTAGGGGTCATCTGAACTGAGAGGATTTCTTTCCATGGTGTGAACGACCTAATGTTCTCTGAGCTCTCCTGGAAGGGAGGTGAGCTTTCAGACCTTCGCAGGCTCCAGACTTTTCTCTCCCCCAGGTCAGCCAAGAGGGGTCAGGTAAAGAGTAAAGTGTGACATTTTCACCCCCTTTGCATTTTCTGCCTGTGAATTTGTGGTCATCAAGAGTTGTCTTTTAAAAAATAGAAAAACATTACTTTTCTACCGAAATATAAGCAATACCACCTTCTTGGATTTCACCTCTACTTGAAGCCAGAAGTGCAGGACTTTGTTGAATGAAGGATTCACAGACACTGGACAGAGAGCTGCCCTGCTTGGTTTTCAGAGTCTGGGATTGGTGCTGGTCCTTGCTGAGCTCAAAACGCACACACTGGCCCTTCATCTCCCTTAGGAAGGTGACACAGCGTGTCCCCACATTCACTTTGGCCCCTGGAGAGTGAAGCTGATTGTGGGGCTGACCTGCAGGGCTCAGTGGCGTTGGCCACTTTTAATAGCTGCCCGCTGGAGCTTGTTTTGGTCATTTGTATTTATGGCCTGTTTTGCCTAATTACTGTTCTTTTCAATTTGTCTTTAAAGTGAACTTTTCCATAAATATCTTTTAATCTCCCTGAATGATTTGATTTTTTTCATTAACTGCTGCCGGTGAACTGTAGCAATTGGTTGGAGAAGGAAACCCGAGTGGCAGCACGTTGTGGCGTTGCCTCCCAGCAGTGCTTGTGATTGTGTGATCACCAGCTGTGTTTGCAGTTGTTGAAGCCAGGTTGAAGGACTAAGATAGCTCTGCCGAGCCGGCCCAGTGGTTAAGTTCCCACACTCCACTTCAGCAGCCCAGGGTTCATGGGTTCAGATCCCTGGTGCAGACTCACATACCACTTGTCAAGCCATGCTGTGGCAGGCATCCCACATATAAAGTAGAGGAAGATGGGCACGGATGTTAGCTCAGGGCTAATCTTCCTTGGAACGGAAAAAACAAGATAGCTTTTTTTTTTACTGCCTTGGGGTATCTGTAACTTGTGGAAAGCATTAAGAAGTGATAACTTTTAAAGCCAATGTGTGTGCAAAACAGAAGGTACTATGTAGAGAAAGTTTCCTCCTCCTCATTTCTTTGTCAACAAAATTTTTAATTGTAGCCAAATAATAAAACCATTTCTTACTCTGGACTGAACCCAGCTCCTTTCATGTAGCGAACTCCTAAGTCCTTTATAGGCAAGAATTATTGGACCCATTTTATAGATTGGGAAATAGAGCTTTGAGAAATGTATTAAGCTACCCGAGAGGGGCAAGTGAAATCCACATCAGACCCTCTGTTCTTTAGTTTTTAACTCTGAAACTTCTAATTGACCAGGTAAGAATAGGAAATAAACCAGTTCCATCAAATTTATATTCAAAATATGCTAATATTTCTGAGCTAAATTAGGTCATGCAACTTCAGTACAACCAATATATTCTTATATTATTGTTGGATGTGAGTAAGACTTTATGAGACATAAAACAGATTTTGATAGGAAAACAATAATTGCAACCCATTCACCCCACCCCCCACCCATACGTAATACATCTTTTACTGTCTAAGAGAGCAGGAAAGTGACACAGGACAGCGCAGGAGTGAAAGCAGGAATTGGAAACTGCCAAGTCCTCCTCTTGTAGATGTTTACCTGAGGGGTTATCATTCAGAAATTAAGTTGATTACAGTAAAATGCAGGAGCATAACTCATACACATGTAAGTCGGAAAAACAGAAGCTCAGTTTCTGCTTTGGGGCTTGATTTAGTCCGTGATTGTCAGTGATAAAGAGACGTGGTAAATTACTGCGAAGCAGCCCCGTACTTACTGAATCAACAGGAGTTTAAGATGTAAACAATTTTGGCTAGGAGTTGGCAATTGTTGGAAAGGAAATCTGTGTTTCTTCTGTACGTTTTTGTTAGACTTTATGAACTACATATTGGCTTGCTGGCTAGGTGTTTTCTAAGTGATAAGATAAAGGTAATAAGCTCTGGATTTTTTCCACTTTATAGATTCAGTCCTATGTCACTTGGTCATTTTTGTCAATGAGTGTTAGAAGCAATGGAACATTTAATAATATGTTTGTAGCTCACTCATGTAGCTCTTTAAGAATGACCTGATATCTGATTAAATATGTGCTTTTTGAACTTAGTGAAAGGTGGAGAAAATATACACCAAACTCTTTAACTTTGCTTATGTGAGAAGATAGAGGAAACCTTTATTTTCACTTTATTTGTAGACCTCTAGCTTAGTGAGTATGTATTACTTTCCTCTGCTTTCATGAGTATGTATTACTTTTTTGATTTAGGAAAATAGAAAAATGGCATTTAAAATCTCATTAGTTCTTTAAAACTTTATATTTTAAAAACTTCCACGGCTAGGGAAAAACTATAAGCGTAATACCATGGCCTCTGGCATATCCTTCCGCTAGAATCACCACTATTAACATTTTGCAAGTTTGCTTTCTCTATATTATTGATTTATATGTGTTCACACATATTGTATTATTTTTTACCAGCCATGAAAGTAAATCACTGATGCTGTGTACTTTATCCGTAAATACTTTAGCATCTTCCAAGAGTGCAACCGTAATGCAGCTATCAAATTCAGAAAATTTATCGTTGATACAATACTATTACCTGTTATATAGTCTATATTTGAATTTTGCCAGTTGTCTCAGTGATGGCTTTTTATGGCAATTTTTTCCTAGCCCAGGATCCAGTCGAGAATGACATATTGCATTTAGTTGATATATCTGTTTAGTCTGCTTTAATCTGTAATAGTTTCTCTGCCTTTGTCTTTTTTTTTAATGAGTTCAATTTCTTTTTAGATTCTAGTGTGCCTTTGTCTTTTAAATTTTGACGTGAGTGCAGGACAGTTTTGTAGAATGTCACTCATTTTGGGTTATCTGATTTTTCCTCCCTCTTGCCTTGTTTGAAGTTCTGTAGTTTGGTAGGAATGCTGCATAGGTCATGTGTTCTTGGCGTATCTTAATGGGAGACCTATGATGTCAGTTTGTCCCATTATTGGTGATACTAATTTTGAACCCTTGATTAAGAGGGGCTCACCCAGTTTCTCCTCAGTAAAAACACCTATTTTCACTTTGTAATTAATAATTAAGTTCTTGGTAGATACTTGGAGGCGATGTAAGTATCTTCCCTCAACAAACATTGCCCAATGTTTTTAGCATCAATTGATGATTCTTGTTTGAATCAAACATCATTATGACAGTTACTGTATATGAAGCAAAAAGTTCTAGTATAAATGAGAGTTTTTCTTCCTCCACTTATTTATTCATCCATTCCTTTATTCATAAATTATTTAATTATATCTAATATACAATATATTCATAGTATGAGTTTATACCAAGGAACACTTAGACCACTAATTTGACATACGATTAAAACTGCCTTGTGACTCTAGTAATACTGTAAGCTGTTGCCGCTTCACTTTTACTGTGCATATGCCATGCCTTCTCCTCTGGAAAGCGGGGCTAATCATAGTGCCTGCGTCACAGGGTTGTTGTGAGAGGACTCGATGAGATAATGCGTGTAAAATATCTGGAAGGGTGCTTGACACATAGGGGGTCTTGGAGAACTGGAACTCTCAGTTGTATCTTCACAACCGTAGTCCAAACTCAGGATAGCAGATAGGTGTCATCTTTTGTGAAAATTTTACTTTGTTGGTTCCTGGAAGCTTTGCTGAGAAGGGCTCAGAGGCCACGTTTACAGGCTGCAGGAAAGAGCCCTGGCAAGCTCAGCGTGACTGTGGAATGGCAAACACATATGCGGTCTATTTGACATCCCTGTTGTCAGCTCTCTGAGGGCAAAGACTTCCATTGCCTTTGTCGCTGATGCTGCCACCATCCTTGTCATCATCACTGTACCAAGTACAGCTCCTACTGTGAGCTGATCACTTGTTTAAGAGCTTTACATGATTGCCCTCTTCTTCTTCACAGTCGCTTTACAAGATTATAATCTTTTTTTGACAGATCAGAAATTAAGGCTCAGAGAGGTTAAGCAACCTGGTTAGTATAAACAGCACCATTCATGTGGATCTTCCTTGCCTGCCTCACAGCATCCAGCACTGGGCCTGGCTCACAGTAGGCATTAAAGTAGTTCTTCCTTCTTACTTGGTATCGTGTCACAATAGACTTCCCTCTCATTCACATCCAGGAAACACAACCCGTCTTGACGTACCTACATTTTCTTCATTTACGTTCTCTGAGCTGTGACAAGGAGAGAACACATCCGTCTTTCCTGTGTGGCTAGTTGTGACTCACATCCAGCTACATAGGAATGGAACCTTTAGTTGTTACCTTTGCTTTAAGGTGCCTGTGTTTGATTTTTGTAAATGCCCTTGCTTTTGTACCTTTTGGACTGGCATGCCATTTTTACTTGCATGTGGAGGTTATTTTTGATTTGCCATGTGAGAAACATTATGGCAACTGTTCTTTCAGTTTTTCATTAAGTATTATTGATCTTGGTGATATTAAGCAATAAACATTTCAGTTAGTTAATATTTGTTTTCCAGCCATGCTCTAAATATTGTGCTGAAATCAAACCAGTGAATGTATTCCAATAAAAATGTTATATCCTGATTAACTGGTGTTATACAAAGCTAGGCTCTTGCTACCAGAAGAAAATTAGTAAAAAGCATGAACTGAATTTCTGAGAAGCGCAAAGCCTAACAGAGAAGAACTGAAAAACTGGAGGAGAGGAAGAGCCATCCATGAGTATTTCAGATAGTTTCAAAATACATATGGTAGGCTCTCAGTCTTCAGAATGGAATTATCTCATTTGGTATTAAAAAGAGGCCTAGAATTTTCTTCTCAGCTTTCTAGTGAAGACAGGAAGTCACTGACATGAAATTACCCGAGATAGAGACCTTCTTATCAGTTTTTTTTTCCCATACTGCCATTGATAGCATGTGAGATGCAAGTTGTTCAGTTTTGGAGGAGTTTAATTCTTAGAAAGGTCTTTAAAATGTAACTTCCAGCCATTGATTCTTAGTCTCTGTCTCTGGGGCCACACAGAACGAATCTTAACTTCTTCCATATGTCAGCTTCTTGGGCACAGGTCTGTATCTTACTGATCTTTGTATTTTCTGAGCTCTGCTTAGTACTTGTCCCACTATAGGCAATCAGTAAATGCATAGGGCATAAATCAACAAAATACTAGACATAGTGATCACATCTCAGGTTTCTCTTCTTTTGTAAGATTTATAGAAAGATTTTGCTATTCCTGAATCTACACAAAATAACACAACTTGCCATTTGTAGTCTACTTCTTAGCCTTTTCTTCTCCGTGTTTGGCTGATTTTTTGAGTTCTTAATAAATTAGTTTGTCTTTGAATGAAAGGTTCTGTTCTATAGCAGCTAGAAAGGATTTTACTGGTGATGGTTCTTATCTGTTTGTTTTTTTAACGTTTTCAAAGAGGAATCCAAGATGCTTTTTCTTGGCTCTGTTCATATCAGATGTTCACTGATTCATGACCTGAGAAAAATGAAGGTGTCCTAAATGAAATGAGACTGCTGGAATCTTAGTGACTTGAAGCTATGATTCCTGTCCCTGATACTGTTCTTCAGGAAAATAGCGTGCAGTAGAATTAGCGACAGGAGAGCAGCCACACTGCTAAGGATGAAAATGGTAAGTGTTGGTGCAGGCTCTGTCACCGGAGGGGATTATATGGCTGCTCTGCTTTTGAAGAGAGATATTAAGCAGTTAATGAACAAAATCAGTTTAACTCACTAAATTTTAAAAACATGCCAGACAGTGCTTCCTTTAGTGGGAAAATGAATTGCTTCTGTTATCGGAACTACAGTCATAGAGTCTACCTTAAGAAATATGTATTCAGGGGCTGGCCCCGTGACCAAGTGGTTAAGTTGGCGCACTCCACTTGGGCAGCCCAAGGTTTTGCCAGTTCGGGTCCTGGGTGCGGACGTGGCACCGCTCATCAGGCCATGCTGAGGCGGCGTCCCACATGGCACAGCCAGAGGGACCTAGAACTAGAATATATAACTATGTACTGGGGGGCTTTGGGGAGAAGGTAAAAAAAAAGATTAGCAATAAATGTTAGCTTAGGGCCAATCCTTAAAAAAACAAAAAAGAAATATGTCTTCATTTTTATTTAATCATTGGATGGGTATTTTAAAATATAATACATAGTTTAGTTAGCATCTAAACTAACTTCCCTTAAACCAATTAGCTGCTGACCAAATCTTTAAAGTTGTGAGGGAGAACTTTTTCCTTTAGAATCTCAGGATAGTTTGGTAACCACAAAATAAGGCCCATAAGTGTAACCTACATTATTCTCTGGGAAAAACTTTATACTCAAAGAACCTGGGAAGTTGTGGCTAAGGCCAGGGTACCTCTCAGAACAGTGGGGATATGTGGAGAATTCTGATTCTGGATAGATTACTTCAAGAGCTGATCACACCAAGAACAGATTTTAGTAAGAGATCAAGAAATTAATGTTAACTGAATTTGGGGGTGTGGAGTGCTAAAAATTTATACTCTGCCTTATTTTGAAAATGATTTAAGGTTGTTAGCAGGTGAATAAGTATATTTTTGAGGTTCCAGGGAAGACCCTCTGTACCCCAGAATCTCTCTCATCTGAATGTAGGGTAAAGAAATAAAAGGAAATTAACATTTCTTGAGTTCCTGTTATTTGCAGCCACTGTTCTAAGCAGTTTACAGATATTCTCTATTTAATCCTCTTGCTAATGTCTCAAATTTTAGCATTGTAATTTCATTCTTTAGGATAGTTTCCCCTGATAAAACTGCAAATACCACTGAGAAAGGTAACTGCACATGTGAGTAACACCTCAGAGAGAAGGACAGATGTGATTTTTTTTTTTCCTACACACACATTTCTAGGTGGAGAGATGGGTAATTGATGCTGTAGGAGACTATGACCTGGACAGATTACTCAGAATCCTCCTCCTCTGTGTTCTCTCATCTAACAAATATTGAGTACTTGAGTACTTATTACATGCTGGCACTATTCTCGATACAGGAGCCAATCGGTAAATAAAACAGGCAAAAACTCGTGTCTTTTCAGAGCTCACTTTCAAATGTGGGAAATAAAAAAAATTAATTAAATAATACATTAAAACCTTGTAAAGACTCTTACCCCTCTTAAATTTGGGCTGAACTTAGTGACTCACTTCTAAAGATTATAGAAAAGGAAAAATCAGTAACTTTCCAGTAGATGAACCTGGCAGACGCTGCCTTAACCAGGTGATCAGGGCTAACATCACGAGTGATGTCATGTTGATAGCCTGTATCTCCAATATGAGGTGCTGAGAAACGCGCTTCATCTCTGTGGTCCTCTTCCCCACAACCCATAGCCCCAGTCTAGTCATGAGGAAAACATCGGATAAACCCAAATTGTTGGACATTCTACAAAACCCCTGGCTAGCACTCCTCAAGGGTATTAAGGTCTTGAGAAACAAAAAAGGACTGAGCACTGTCACAGTCCAGAGGACACTGAGGAGGCATGCTGACCAAACACAGTGTGGTATACTCAGTCGAATTTCAGAACAGAAAACAGGGACATTGGTGGAAAAAATGTGAAATCCAGATAGAGTCTGGAGTTTAGTTACTAGTAATGTACCAATGATGCTTTCTTAATTTTGACAGATTTACCTTGGTGATGCCACATATTGAAATTAGGGAAAACAGGGTGAGAGGAACTGTCTGTGTTATCTTTTCAACTTTTCTGTAAATCAAAAATTATTCCAAAATAAAAATGTTGTATAAAAAACATAAGGAAAAACATAGAGCAGAGTAAGGGAGATCAGGAGCGCCAGCGTGGGGCTCGAGTTGCAAATTTAAATGGGTTGGTCAGGGTGGGCCTCACTGAGAAGGTGACATTTGGGTAAAAACTTGAAGGCACTAAGGGAGGGAGCCATGTGTTTATCTGAGGGTAAAACATTCCAGGCAGAGGGGACCGGCAGCTGCCAGGCGGGAGCGTGCCTGGTGTGCTGGAGGAATAGCAGGGAGGCCATTGTGGTGGGAAGGGGAGTAGTGAGAGGAGGAGAAACGGGAAATGGGGCCAGAGAGGTACCAGGGCCAAGTGGTACAGGGCTGTAGACAATTGTAAGACCTTCTGATTTAAATTGAGAGGAAATGGTGAACAACTGAATGCTTTGGAGTAGAGAAGTGAAATTATTTGACTTAGGTTTGAATATGACTGCTCTGGATCCTCTGTTGAGAAAAGACTCTTTTCTGCAGGGGCAGAAAGACCAGTTAGGACTGTAATCCTGGTGAGCAGTGTTTGTAGCCAGGGCCGGGAAGGTTGCAATGGAGACAGTGAGAAGTGGTTGAATTCGGGGTGTACTTTAAAGGGATATCTAACCAGATTTGCTCCCTCATTGGACTTGCTGTGCTCAAAGGTTTTGCACCGAGGAGATGGAAAGATGTATTTGCCATCATGTGAGATGGGGAATATCATGGGTGGAGCAGGTTTGTGAGAGCAGATCAAGAGTTTATTTTTGGTACGAGCAATTAACAGTTGGAATTAGCCATCTAAGAAAATATTATGTGCAGTGCAACAAAAATATAAGATAGTTAGAAACAACCCAAATGTCCGTTAAAAGATGAGTGGATAGTGGCCAGTGCGGTGGCGTAGTGGTTAAGTTCATGTGCTCTGCTTTGGTGGCCCAGAGTTTGTGGATTTGGATCCTAGGCGTGGACCTACACACTGCTCATCAAGCCATGCTGACAAGGCATCCCACATATAAAATAGAGGAAGATGGGCACAGACATTAGCTCAGTGACAGTCTTCCTCAAGCAAAAAAAGGAAGATTGGTGACAGATATTAGCTCAGGGCCAATCTTCCTCACTAAAAAAAAAAAAAAAAAGATGATTGGATAAAATATATACACATACAGTGGAATAGTGTTCATTCTTTAAAAAGGAATGAAATTCTGATACACGTCCCAACATGGATCAGTCTTGAAAACAGTATGCTAAGTGAAAGAAACCAAACACAAGAGGACAAATATTGTATGATTTTACTTATATGAGGTACATAGAATAGGCAAATTCAGATACAGAAGTCAGAATAGTGGTTCCTAGGGGTTGAGGGGAAGGGGAGTTATTCAGTTGGCGCAGAGTTTCTGTTTGGGATGGTGAACAAATTGTGAAAATGGATAGTGGAGATGGTTGCGCAACAATGTGAATGTACTTAATGCTTTGTGCACTTAAAATGGTTAAAAGGGTAAGTTTTTTATTACGTACCACAACTAAAATAGAAAGTTCTATTTTTTAAAAAATATGAAATACTAAGGGATAAATTTAACAAAAGAACTGTGAGATCTTTACACTGAAAACTGTAACACGTTCCTGAGAGAAACGAAAAAAGCCATTAATAAATGGAGCGATATACTATGCTCCTAGGTCAGAATGTATGCTATTAAGATGTCAGTTCTGAAATTGATTTGTAGATTCAATACAGCCTCAATGATAACACCAGCCAATTTTTGGTAGAAATTGTTAAGCAGATTGTAAAACATATATGGAAATGCAAAGGACCTGGGATAGCCAAAACAATTTTGAAAAAGAACAACGTTAGAGGACTTATTACTACCTTATTCATTACTTACTATAAAGCTACAGTTGTCAAGATTGTGTGGTCTTCATGTCCAGATAGACCAGTGGAACAGAGCAGAGTCGAGAAATAGACCCACATGTATTTGGTTCATAGATTTTTGACAGAGGTACCCAGGCAGTTCAGTGAGGAAAGGATAATCTTTTCAACAAATGGTGCTGGAACAATTAGTGTCTACGTGCAAAAAACTGAGGACCCCTGCACTAGGGGAATGTGGTATGGCTGCTGAGCAGCGATCGTGGTGTGCGTTTTCTCCAGCCACACTCGGTTCAACACACGCTAGAGCAGACAGACAGATGGATTTATTCTGAGTCGTGGTTTTCCTGCGTGCAGTGAAGTAAAAGCAGAACGAAGGAGTTAAGGTGGGATGCAAGGGGAGGATTCTGTGATGTGCCGTGGAACGTGAGCCAGGTGAGGAGGGAAGGGAAGACCTCAGGGAAGGGAGTGGCACTAAAAAAGTATAGGGACTGGTGGTTGTGGGTCAAGGGCTTGTTGGAGTTCAGGTAGTGGGAGGAGGGAGCTGGAAATATGGGAAGTGGTGGGGGATGGATGGGGTTTAGGATTATGGAGGGGCACAGGGTCTGGCGTGTGACCAAAGGAATGCACAACTGAGGTGTGGGGAAGGATTAAATTGTTGCAGGGGAGTTCAGGGACTCCAGAGGACGAGTGTCAGAGGGTCATTTATGTGCATGTAAACACTCCCACACTATGAGACAGGAATAGTATTTGCAGAAAATGACAGTGAGCTAGGAGCTAAAATCATCAAGAAATAAAGGGGAGCTATCTAGAATTGGTATCTATTGGTAACTATGAAGGATAATGGGGGATGCAATCTAATGACATAGGATTTCGCTTTTAGGGAGGCGGGAGGGACAGCTGTCTGGAAATGGCAGTGAGGAGCAAGGAGGACACCTTACTCACCTCCAGGCCCAGTGGAGCAAGTGCTGAGACAGAGTAGCTGCCAGGGAGAGGCCTGCGTCTGTCACAGGAGAGGAGGGAAAGTTTAGGGGAGTTTAGACTTGCAGTGGAAGGGCAGTTTAGGAGGCTGAGAAAAAGCTTAAAAGGAAATGCCATTTGACCCATCACCCTCACTTTTAAGAATTTGTTCTAAGGAAATAATTGGAAAAGTTCTCATGCATATGCATTAAGAGTTGTGTATGGCCGTGAAAAATTGGAAACAGTGAGCATATGGTACTTTTATAGTCAGAAAAAAACAACAAAGCTAACCAAATGCATGGAATCTTACTTAGAGGATGGAGACGGAAAAACATCTTTATAATGTGTTTGTTTTGTACACATTGGCAATTCACCCCCATGTAGTTTTGGATCATGCAAAGTACCTTGGAAGTATACTCATGCGCTTTTGATATTTTCTGCTTCAACTCTCCTAGAATATTGTTGATGGCCCAGAATTTTAATCTCGTTATTTATCTTATTCTTTTCCCCAATTTCTTTGCTGTCATGAAGCTCTACATACATGTGGTATAAAGAAAACATGAATTCTCCTTAAGAGTGTCTCCAAGTCTTAGTTGAAAGCTGAAGAAACACTGCAGACATTTTCAGTTAAATGTAATTTGTGTTTATCTGGGCACTAGGCACCTTCTTGTAGTGTTCTTTAGGAATACAGATAGAATATTTGGTTAGTAACCAATAAGGCTTTAGAATTTTGCCTTTATTTCTAGCTTGCTGCAGAACTGGTAATTGTAAGGCGAGAAATCTGTATTTGCTCTGTAGGTGAAAACAGATCAAGCACACATAACCCAGTACTTGGGTGGTATTTGAAATACGTCTTTTCCTTTACTATGGTGAATTTTTTTTCCTTTTTGTTTCAGCAAACACATAAAGGTTCTGGAATGTTTACCCACAGCCATTTGTCAGGATGAGTTAGGAAGAAAATTTCCTTTTTAAGAACTGTATATAAACAGAGAAAAACACTTCACACCTGTTTATCTTAGCAGGGCCCACTGCCGGGGAGGGAGTAGGTTTTCCATTAACTCTTCCATTCAGAGAGGAGTTTAGAAAAGACACAGGGTATCCCGTGGTCTTGTCATCTTTGGATAAGAAGACTGAGAGCCAGATGGAGGGGCCCACCATTTGTGTCTACAAACAAAGACCTTTCCTGAATTTGTCATTTCTTTCTTTGAGCCCATCTGTACAGTTCTTTTAGTTCACCTTGCTGAATTGTCTATGTTCATAAGATAGTTGTTCAATATATTTTCAAAAACACACTTTAGGGTTTAGAATTTTTTTCTTAATGAAAACTGCCTTTCAGTTTTGATCCCCATTTGAGTCAATAAAAGTCTCTCGTCCTAGTATATCAGGAAATCTAGTTGAGGGGTGGGGAGTGACATATTTGTCTCCCTCAAAGGAATGTTCGATGATCCTCTTCCTTTGAAAATGTTATTAATTCAATTCAGTAATAAGTAAGACATAAAATTAATATCTTTTTAACTTTAAAAAGAAACAAAGTCCTTTTTTGTATAACTTCTAAATCAAAACGAGTAGTGTCCTCTTTGACTGAATCAGTTCATAAGTCATATAAGAAAAGTAGACTTCTTTCATTTGCTCCCGCCCCTCATCACTGACTTCCTTTCCACTCAACTCCTTAAACCACTTTGGCTGCAGCCTCATTTCTTCATCTTACAAACACTCCCAAATTCCCTGATTTCAGTAGCCGCCTCAGTCAGCGTCTCCATCCTGTCTTTGGCCATCATCCTGAGTGAATTTGCTATCCACTTTAAGGCCCTCTGAGCTGACTGCAGACTTCGATTACTGTGACTTCTATGACTTTCAGCTCCACTTCCTTTCACTCACTAACAGGTAAAACCTTCAACATCTCATAGCTTAGAACTGCTCTACCTTCAAAATAGCCAGCCTGAGCGTCCCTTCTCTGCCCACAATTTATCCTACCCACTCTTCCAACAGCTCTGCTTTTCTTCACCCTTATCGTGGCATCTAGCTTCTGTTCTCCAAACTCAGCTCTCCCTTTGGATTCACTTGCCTCCAAGCCTGCAGATTTCCTGCCATGCACTTATTTCAGTGCTCATCTCTTAACCCTGTTAAATCCCTTTCTGTCTCCTTGAGCTTCTACTCCTTGAAGACAAAGACAGTGGCTTCGTGTGTCTGTGCACCACCTCACTCAGTGTTCCTTATTTCCTTAATGGGCAAATGGATGTTAACGTATCTATTCGCAGGTTTAGTTTTAGTAACTTTTGGCTGTCTCAAAAATTAAACCTACCATCAAAGGACAAATGTTTGTAACACTGAGGAACCCAACTAATGGAATTGCAGGGTCTGTAGTTTTAAATCAGAGCTGCAGTCTTCCAGTGTCTACATACTATAATCGAAAGGAGTAAAGTCTGCCAGCTTCGCCCAATGGGAAGAGGCGAGCGCTGCGGGGAAGTGGAGAGGGCAGCCTCCGCTGTGTGTAGCTGTGTGCTGGTCCACTAGGATTGTCATTGTTTAAAACATGATGCAGACTGGTGGCTCATGGGTGTATCTGTCCTGCAGATACGTTCTGTTTGCTCCACACAGTATTTTAATAAAAAAAAATTGTTGTCAACATTTAAAACCTAGATGGTTTTACATAAAAGTCCAGATTTCTAGCTAGCTTGAAAAAGAAGCAAACTGAATCCCTGTGTTTGAGTGATGACACTGGTGACTTCAGTGATGAAGGCGAGGCTTATTTGGAAGTAGCAGTTCTAAAAGATTTAGTAAAGATCAGTACTATAATTTTATAATTGTCTCATATAACGATGCAGTTTTTCTTAGTATTTAACAATGCAGTCAATAAAATAAATAAAAGAATTTATCTTTAAAAAAACTTTATGTGTTAAGTATATCTGAAACACTAAGGAATGTCAAGCTGAAACTCTTAAGATGCCAAAGGTGTTCCTTTTATAAAGTAGGGATATGTTCTTGTAAACTTCTTCCTTAATTTTTTCTCTAATAAAACATGCTGAAATTTATTCTTGAAATGGGCTTTTAGCATAAAAATTTGAAGAACTAATACAAAAACACAAAACATATAAAACATGAGCTGAAATGTATGTTTAAGCAAGAAGCAGCTTTCTAAGCTACAATATCATGTCCATATTTCCTGCATTATTTCTGATTCTATAGCAGTACATTCCTCACCTCCATTCATTTTCCCAAACTATAGACACGGATGATTATTTTTATGTGGCAAAGTGTTAATGCAATGATTCTTTTGTTCCAGTCCTACAGTGGCGAAAAAGGAATGAGACAAAACCCAAGAACAGTGATAATGAAAAGATCACTGTCTCTTTCCCACATTAAGCTCTTTTCTTCTGTCCTCACTTTTCTCTGTGAGGAAGGCTACTCTAAAAAGAAAATCTTCCTTTGAATATTCTGGAATGATCAGACTGTGCATATTCCTCTTGTTTTTACTTCTTTTGCTTCTATAATAACGAAAGAAAGAAGACACATAACATTTTATACATAGTAGAATATTATATCAGCAGACATTTCCATTCCATTTAAAGGCTTCTCCCATCCCCATCTCTTTTGGAGGTTTTTCCAAAAATATAAGGAGTGTTAAGTGCATTGGTATATTTAATTTTTGTTTTATTGAAGAGAGAGTTTTTGAAAAATGATGATGATTGTAACAAAAACCAGAATTTTACGTGAATTGGCTCTTTGATGATTTACCCATGAATGAAAATAGTACCAAGTGTCTTAGACACCTCATCATTTTGCTATTTATTTTCTTAATAAAATTTCACTTTTCAGGTTGTAACCTAAATATCCTTAATTGCACAAGAAGAATTGGCTAATAATACCCAAGGTTACGCAATACTTAGTAGAACAGATATTAGGATAGTCTAGAGGAGTGTTCACCTAGAAAATGCATCTGAATGAGGCAAACTGACATAAATCATTTTATTACAGAAATTTTTGTTACTCTCTTCTGGCACCTGACACCAGAAACACTGTCCTCTTTCCCGCTGAGGTATATTAGAAAAATACCTAAGTTACATAAAGGCCTTCTCTGTTCAGTTAGAGTGATATACCTGCTGTTTGTCAAGGGTAAGGAGGGTGTGAAGGGGGTAGCGGATGCTTGGGAGTGTGGTCAATGGAGAGATATGACAAGAACACAGTATCTAAATCTCTGGTCTGGCAGGAGACTTGCCCCAAGGGAGTTTCTGTTCTTCATACACTTATGGTAAGAAAACTGGACCTGAAAGCATATTATGTGAGGCCAGCTATTTTTGCTTCCATTGTTTTACAAATGGAGAAATCTAGCCATTTAGTAGACCTTAAGATTAATTATGTTTCATCTCTTTTCTCTTTATAATTCCATTTTCCTCCAATAAAGTCAGATTATTTCTTAGTTTATTGTATTGTTTACATTTAAGGAGATAAGAATCTTTCTTTAAATAAATGTGCCCAAAAGAATGAGGTCTGAAGTTAGTCAGTCACGTTAACGAGTCTAGTTTGGGGAGTAAGAACTAACCACAGAGTTTTATGGACCCATTAATTTTTTGAAATTATTTCTGGATTCTTGTCTCTGTGTTATAGGTTTGTGGTGGGGAAGAAATTTGGAAAAGCAGCAGGTAAAAAATGTAACATATAAATATTTCATGTACTGGTTTCTTGGATTGATTGTCTAATTTTGATCTCTGTGGACGTGAACACTCAGAAGCCACAAGCGTATGCATATACATACAAACACACCCACACATTTTCCCCCTTAGGTTTTCACGAGACTCTGTTGTGGATAAAGTGATTTTACACTGTACAGCATGGAATGGAGAGTGTATTTGACAAAGAACCTGACTGGACTCCTTGAAGGTGAGAGAGTCCTTAATGGCAAGGCTTGACTCAGGAGTTGGTAGTAATTCTATCAGTTCACCATCATTTTTTGCATCTATAGCATCATGGTATATTGGACTTGATTTCAAACTATCTTCTTTCATTCAAGAAATTACACCTTTTCCCTGTTATTTACTTAAAATATTATCAAAATAATGGTTCTAGAAGTAGCCGTAATTAAGCTTTGAAAGTGTACAGTTTGTACAGTTAGTGTATCCCATCCATGGGTAATACCACGCTATGGGAGAGGCTTCATTGTGAAACAGTGGGTTATATCAGTCAGGGTCCAATCAGGGGACAGAAACCACATCAATAATGTGAACAGTGAAGCCTCAAGATTACCAACTAGCAAAAGATCAGCTATTATTTAACTAGTAAAAGCCTCCCAAGAATATAGGAACAACAAATGTAGGGGCAGCTACCACTCTAGAGCTTAGGGAGAACACCAAAGGAAGGAACAGACTTGGAAGAGGGCCCCCGCTGGCTGAAATTTAGACCCCCATTGGGGAGCGTGTGGCTGCAGCCTACTGGATGGTGAGGGGTTTGCTGTGGTGTCACAGACTGGAACAGGTTCCCAAGAAGCTGTCTGCTGGGTTTCCTGAGAAGTTCCTGTGGGTGCCATGGGCTGGTGCTGCCCTACAGGGAGCCACCTTCTGGGATGCTGGCAGGCTGAAGCTGGTCCACAAGAATCTTCCCACTGAGGTGCCAATAAAACGCTTGAGGGTGAGTAACATCGGGTCTCATACGTGCTTCTGGCAACCACAGATTCTGGCAGAAAAATCACCAAGGCAACAGGAAGAGAAGTCTCCTCCTCTGCTATGCTTTTTTTATTTTTTATTTTTTTTATTATTTTTTTTTTATTTTAAAGATTTTATTTTTTTCCTTTTTCTTCCCAAAGCCCCCCGGTACATAGTTGTATATTCTTAGTTGTGGGTCCTTCTAGTTGTGGCATGTGGGACACTGCCTCAGCGTGGTTTGATGAGCTGTGCCATGTCTGCGCCCAGGATTCGAACTAATGAAACGGAGCTCCAGCGGAGTGCAGGAACTTAACCACTCAGCCACGGGGCCAGCCCCTCCTCTGCTATGCTTTGAATGTCCCTCCAGTGTCCTTTGTTGACTTAGCCTGACATTGTGCCAGCTGGCAAAGGAAGGTGTTTATAGAGTCTAGCTCCAGTATCACAGGCAGGGCAAAAAACAGTAGACACAGTGCTGAGAGGCAATAAAATTGTTAACTAGTACAGTTCACCCCTTTGGCTACTCAGCTTCTATATACACCCTCTAAACACTTTGAACTTCCATATAATAAAGAAACAACTCTATATTTTTACTAATCAAGATCAGCTGTCCTTCATATAAGTGAAGAAGTTTTCATCTTTTCCCCAAAATAGAGAGACACACAGTCCCAACAGTCATTGGATCCATTGCTGGCTTTCTTAATTTCTCCTCAAATTCCGTCCCAGTCCCACTGAATATTCTGTTACCTGAAGACTAAATCATAAAGTTAACCTCAACTTGTGTATAAGATATGGGGAAATAGACATCTTTCCAAAGAAGACATGCAAATAGCCAACAGGTATATGAAAAGATGCTCAACATCACTAATCGTCAGGGAAATGCAAATCACAACCACAATGAGATATCATCTCATACCTGTTAGGATGGCTGTTATCATAAAGACTGGATAACAAGTCTTGGCAAAGTTGTGGAGAAAAGGGAACTCTTATACACTAATGTTGGAGATGTAGATTGGTGTGGCCACTATGCAAAACAGTATGGGGGCTCCTCAAAAAATTAAAAATAGAATTACTATATGACCCAGCAATCCCACCTCTGGGAGTATATCCAAAGGAAATAAAATCACTATCTCAAAGAGATATCTGCACTCCCATGCTCATTGCAGCATTATTCACAGTAGCTAAGGAGACAACCTGCGTGTCGATTGGCAGATGAATGGGTAAAGAAAATGTGTTGTGTAAGGTACAAACTTTTGGTTATCAGATGAATAAGTCCTGGAGACCTAATGTACAGCATGGTGACCATAGTTGATGATAATGTGAAATTTGGCTGAGAGAGTAGGTCTCGAGTGTGCTCATCACACACACAAAAGGGTAAGTAACTACGTGAGGTGATGTGATAAATGTTAATTAGCATGATTTTGGTAATCATTTCACAATATGTACGTATATCAAAACATGTTGTGTACCTTAAATATATACAATTCTTATTTGTCAATCATACCTAAATAAAGCTAGGAAAAAAATAAGAGGAGAGATACGAAATAAATAGTTGATGTACACAAATGAGTGTATATATATTATATAGATATAAATATATAGATATCAAGCAAAGGGAAAAATGCACAAAGCTACTACAGTTCTCATTTACAGTCCTCATTTCTATAATTAGTCATGACTTCTGGCTTCCTTCTTCCACTAATTATTCCATATTTCCTTTTTCCCTCAGCCAAAACCTCAGCTGGTCCGCACTCTTTACCTGGTAGGGTGACCTGAACTTTCATTCCTGAAGGTCTGAGTCCTCAGTAGTCTTCCTGTGATTAGTTGTCGTAGTGTTTCATTAACGTTTATTACTGGGCATGGAACTACTAGGATTCGTCCCACAGAATCCCCTGGGTTTCACACAGACTTCCTCGCCATCCTATTCTGCAACAACCCAGTTTTCCTTCGGTAATTGGGATCAACTGCTCCAGTCAGTAGAGGAACCTTTTTTTCTGCTTGTTGGTTCAGTAGCATAAAAAAACTAAAATAGCCAAGCGGCAGTCTCATATTCCAATTGAATTGAATCATTATTGTCTCCTCTGGTGGAAAAATTTCATCCTTGAGGACTAAGACCTCTAAACCAGCAGAGCTCAAACTTGCTGGGATGGGGAACCATAATTCTATGAGTAGATTATTAGATGTAATAGTGATGGGAGCCACTCCCACTTCTGTCTTGTGATTCCCAGACCTGTGTATTCTGTTATAGGGGAGACAGTGGTCTCTGATTCAAAGCATATACTTCATCCTCTAAGTCAGAAATGCTTTTAGGATGTTGTCTCTCAACTGATGACATACCTAAGACTTCTGTAAGCCATTCTACGTATCCATTAGGGTAGCTGCTTCTGAGTGAAGGGATATGTGGTGAGACCAGTTAATTCCATGGGGCTGAGCCTGTTGTGCACTTCCTTTGCTGTGAAATCTTCCTTCATCAGAAGCAATGCAGTATGGAATACTATAATGGTGAATAAAGCATGCCATAAGACAACTGATGAAGATGCTGTCAGAAACATTACAGGCATTACTGCTACTCAGCAGGAGCAGCAGACAGTTCAGCCGTGATAAGGGGAAGTCCATGTTGCCAAGCTCACATAGTTTCTGTCTCTGCCACCATAGCCACTTTGTTCGTGGCTCATTGAGCTAGCATTGAGGTGGCTGGGAAAGAGGCTGAATGACATCTACAGCACATATAATTTTGTTCATCTGATTATTGAGCACCTTCTCTGCAGCGGATGCCCTTTGGTGAACATTAACCTGGGACACAATCTGTGTCCTCTCTGAGAGGTCCGTATACATACCTCTTTCCCCAAATTCTTTGTCGTCAGTCTTCTAATCCTGTTCCTTTCAAGTCCATGAGCATCAGACAAACTGAAAGCAATTACCCATGAATTCGTGTAAATTCATACTTCTGGCCATCTCTCATTCCAGACAACGTCGATCACTAAATGTACTTACTGCCCAAGTCCTGCCCACTGGGAGGATTTTCCTTAAAAGTTGTTCTTTGGGGATCACCTCCGACTGGAACGGCAGGCATCTGCTTTTAGTTGGTACCAACGTATCACACAGAACTGTTTATGAATTGAGCTCATGTTTTTTCTCTCTCAGTCGTCTTGTTGTAGGGAACTTAGCATCGATTCAGAGCTGGTGTCTAGTAATCCCTGAAACTACTGGGACTGTGTCCTTTTCCCCAGTGCACTGTCTGTTTAGTAAGTGGCAGCAGGTCCCTTTGGTGAATGCTTGGAGGAGGATTTTCTATCCCTGTGGCAGTACTGCAGTTTTCCTCGAGGAAACCTGGCCTGCTGTTCAATCAGAGGATTCTGGGTCTGTAAACTGGCGTAGGCCTAGAAACTGGGTGTGATGCTGGGACGCTCCCTGGTGGTGACTTAATGGCCACCAGACCTAGAATTTTTTCTGTTTTGTAGATTGTGTAATATTCTAGTAGGCTACTTGCTGATTTCATTCCTAGGGACACCAAGATAAATTACCTACCACCAGAGATTCCTGTGGGCCAAAGCACTGCCTTTTATGGTAAATGCGCCAATCTCATCTTTGGCATTAGGTGCTGCTATTCGGCCTCTGTTGCTCTTGTATCCCTTCATCCTCAAGGAAATCAGAAAGCCTGTCTCACTGGTGGCATCGCCTGTGGTCAAACCCGGTCTACAAATGAGAATAACCACAGTTTTTCAGAGATGCAGTGTTCCGCTCACGAGTGTATTTTTCAATGTCCTAGTGAAGCGAGTGTCTCTGGTCCTTCTCAGGAGATGTAGTTGGGGTGGGTGGGTATGCAGTTTGCACTTGATAAATTCACTCCAACATTCCTTTCTCTATAAGCCTTTGGATTCCTTCCTCCATGTCATGCCAGGGAAGTTCTGGCGTCTCACCCTCATTAGATGTAGGCTACCTTTGGGTTCAAGTTTCAGTCAACCAACAAGTAAGCTATTAGAGATACTTCCGGCTTCATGGACTAACACCTTAAATCTGGAATCTCTAGTAAATGCACCCATACCTGTGAAATCAGCCTGATCTGTATATTCCCACCCTCCTCTATCTAACACCTTTGATATCTACACCCACGCACGTTCTCTGGGTTTTTCCAATACAAACAAAAATTTTGCAGTTTTTTGGCCTGTAAGCTGTTTCTTTCTGGGTGATACTGTGCACCCGACCCCCTGGAGCATGTTGAAATTTGGGGACAATGCATGCTTATGGTAGACCTTGAGGATGAGCATCCCCTTGCAAGGTATCTACTCCGGGTGAGGCTGTCCAGCAAGTTTCCAGCAAAAGAAGACGTCTCCTGAGACGCAGGAGTGCAGGCTACTTCCAGAGACAAGGGAGCCTCAGAGTGACTTTGAGGTTTGAAATCGTCAGTTTCATCTTGAATCCAACCAGATGTACCCCTTTCCAGGCTTCAGGTCCCGTTCTTTCCTAATCAGTACCCTAACTTTCACGGGAGGAACTTTGCAAAAGTTGTGAATTCAACTGATGTTGTAATTCAGCAACACACACAATAAATTTGGTTTTTGATTTTGGAAATATTAGCCCTGTGGCTACAGGAAATAAAAGGTCCTTTTAGAGCTGCTACGAAAGCTCTCTAGTTCTTAGACTGTGACTTGGGCTAGGGGTTAAAGGACTTGAACTTGTCGTTTTCTTTCTGTAAGCACCTCATTGCTCTCGAAAGAATCCGGCCCACCCTACAATCCTTATATTCATCATTACTGCCAGAATGGTCAAGGACAGCGGCCACTTTGACTTCGAGGCCTTATTTCAGATGTCACGTCACCACAATTAATCACAGATGATAACGTGATTAATTTTGATGCCACTTAATCACTTAATGCCATGGATCACTAACATCCCATTTGCCATTAACTGGGAACTTAGCACTGCACCCAGCCCAAGCTCATGACCAAACTAGCGATAAAATCCTATTTTTGAGGGTCTGTAACCTGGGACCACACCTGGTACTAATTCTGTATCAGTCAGGAAAATTAATGTAGAGACTTATGAACTAATAAAAGGTGGTTAACTACTAAATGGGATAAAAGAGACTTAGGAGTTCAGGAATAACAAATACAGAGAGCAGCTACCAACCCTGGAGCTGAGGGGAGAGTATTCAGGGAAGGAACAGTCTTGGAAGAGGGTCTGTCCCCCAGGCTGAGACTCAGACCCACTGGAGAGGCTGTAGCTGTGAACAGTGATAGACGAGTTTGTTGCGGTTCGGGGGGCTGGAGCTGGTTCACGAGAAGCTCCCTGCTGGGGTGCTGGTAAAGTTTTAGTGCCATAGGTTAGAGTTCTTCCATAGGCAGCCACTCTCTGGGCTACCTGTGGGCCGGAGCTGGTGGACATAAAGCCACCTACTTGGGTGCCAGTGGGCCAGAGCTGGCAGGCAGGAAGCTGCCCATGATGGTGTGGCAAGCCAGAGCTGGTTCACAAGAATCCAGCTGCTGGGGCACCAGAGACACTTGCTGCCGGATGAGCACCCCTGGATCTCCTCCTGCACACGACTGGCAGCCGTGTTGTAAGAGGAAGAAAAAGCACCAAGGAGCAAGAAAGAGAAGCCCCTTCCTCTGCTGTGCTTGGCAGTGACCCCCCAGTGCCTCTGTTAACAAAGCCTAAAATTCACCCGCTGACTAAGGAGAAACGTTCACAGGGTCCAGCTCAAGTATTACAAAGGAGGGAACAGTGTGGGTTGGGAACCGAGAGGCAATTCATTCATAACTGGCACATATTTATAAAGTATTATTCTGAGAAGAAATGGATAGACCATTTTTCCTTCCTCCGTTGAAAATCAACTCCTTAGTCATTAGTTTATATATTTTGTGGAAGATGTGTATGGTTAATTCGCCTTTAAATATATCCTTTGTAGAATCTCATGTATATTACCTCCTAAGAGAAAGCACTTTCTCAGTGCAATAAATTCTTGCTAATGTATTTCATTCTTAAGATCACTAATATTTCCATGAGTCCTGGAACTACAACTAAAACTGTGTATTGTTTTATGGCTTTTTAGCTTGGTGAGAGCTCTCCTCACAGCAAAACAAGGACCGTCGATTGCCTTTATAGCAACCTCACTTACATATGTTTTTCTGCTTAGAAGCCTCTACCTCATAGTTTGAAAATCGAAAATGAAGTTAAATTTCAGATATGTTCTTTGAAAATAGAACCTTACATTATTGAATATACTGGGTGTTTTGTCTAACACTAAAAATGTCAGTACCCTGGGAAACGGGAGAGAAGATGCATTTCATTCCAGGAGAAGTTTTCTCAGAAGGCTTTCTTTTCTTTATTTCCTTTTAATTTTCTAAATTGAGGGATGTATACTTTCCAATTTTGTTTTGCAGTAATCTGTACATTATAAATGAGCAGAAGATTATACCACTAGAATGATTAAAAACAAATGCTTTGAAGCAATGCAATTAAATTTCTTTATGGAACTTTAATATGTTTAATCCAAAGAATGAGACATTGTCTCTCTGTCTATATATATTAAAAGCACTTTGTGTGATGTTCTTGCCTGTGGCACTTTCATAGGTTTTATATAAATTAGAGGGGGTATAGAATTTGGGCTTTCACACTGTATAGTTGGGCAGGGAAAAGAATGACTGGCATGGGGCAAGAGGGAGATACTGCCCTAGTATTCCAGTGAGGGGATGGAGAGGAGGGTGGTGTCCAAAGTAACAAAACATGCTTCTTTACAGAAAGACCATTCATTTCCTATTTTTATTGTCAGTCCAGAAGGAAGGAGAGTGAGAACTGCCCGAATTACAGAAGCTCTCAGACATTCTGGCAGTAAGGTTTGCTTAGAAAGCAGGATAAATGTTCACATAGGCAGCATCCACACGTTTAACTCTGATGTTGGCCACTGCAACAAGTAGGAGGTTTCAGTTTTCTGGATTTTAGAAAATGAAATGGAGCCTGCAAGTATTGTTCACTTATGTGACAGCCGTGTGGTTTTGAAATGGTCATTTTATTTTCTCGCCAAACCACAATCCTGTCTGGGTTGGTTTTGTGGTTTTCTTCAAACATACAACAGGAAGTAGGGACTAGCATTATGACCACTCAGTAAACATCAGGATTTTGATCACAAAATGAATAAAACAAGGAGTAAGAAAGCAAACTTCCATCGGAGAGGACCACTCAATGGTCGTTTCTTTCCAATTACGTCAGTGAGTTTACGAAAGAATGAAAAGATGGATGGATGGACATACACTAAGTATAAAATCTCCTGAGCTTAGGCTCCCATTCCTCCATTCCATGTCCTTCCTCAATGAAACGTTCTATTAATATTTGATTTAAATAACTATTTACTACTCTTTCACCCCTTCTCTTAAGACTTGCTCTGCTATTCATAATGGAGGGAAGAGAAGAAAAATACTTCTATAAATAATTTGTTTAGAAACATAAATTTTTCTTTTCTGAGGATTCTGTTAAAAAGGTGATTTTTAGAATCAGCAGCATCTTTCAAATTTAGGATCCCAGCTCAAAACAAGAATGTTTACATTTTGAAGAGTTGTTGATGGAGAAGAAAGAAGTGGGGAACGGTATAAGATATTAGAAAAAGTTAAAATATACTACATTTTCAGTAAACAAACCAGACTTTCTTTCTTGGGGAAGCTTCTAAAACAATTGCCTGATTCCTAAATGAGATGAACATGGGGATGGGGAGGAAGCTGCTAATCTCAGAAATGTGTGTGTTGGTTTGGAATATAATATTAGTAAAATTTATCCTAAATTAGGGCAAAAGGAGTAAGAGACATATCAACTAATAATTATACCTGCAATCCTTTATTGCAGTCTTCTGGCATGCCAGTGCTCTGGGTGCATAGGTAGCACCCCAGGGAGTTAGGTATTAGCACCAATATACAGGTGAGAAACGGAGACACGTGAACTTACATGCTCAGAGACACATAGTTAGTAAGAGCTGTATCTAAAATTTGAATCCACACCTTCCTGGCTCCCATCTACACATTCTTTCACCTGTTCCTCTGTTAACTGAAGCTTACCTAGTTGAAGACTTCCCACACTTACAGATTTCTTTTTAACTCTGACAAGATAAATATAGTGAATTAATTTTGAGGCAAAACATTTATGAAACTTATTGAAATAACGAGAAAGAAAGGTATTTTTTCTCTAATCCTAGGTTTGTCTCACACTCCTCCTTGATGCCTTCTCCAGCATTTCTCATGGTGGTTTTCTAGTTGCAACTCCCAAGAAGCAGCATTGGTTTGGGTTTATGCATCTGCGACAGATCCTGTGACGGATCGGCAGATGGAAAACATTATGGTTGGGTTGACTTTAATGAAAAGTTTCCATTCTGTTCTTTGCATTATTTCTCTGTAGCTATTTGGAGACTTTGCTTAAGATCATGATTTTCGGATGTTATTGACCTGATTCTCTCCTGAAAGTGCAAAATAAGAGATCCCTTCCTGCTCGAATAGAACTTCATTGAAATTCCATTAAATGAGAACCTATTTTATCTGTGATAATTTTCAAAAGAAAAAATTTCAACTGTTAATAATAAAATATGCTTCAAGGAACTAAAACATTCTTCAGCTCCATTTTAGAAATCTTAAATGTTGAAAGCAAACTCACGTGTAACAGTCTATCAATAGTGAGTGCCATTCCTGGAGTGTGTACTGTGGTAAGCTCAAATGTGCGTGATTTCATTTCCTTCTCACCACAGCTGTGGTTTAAATGAGCCATTATTGTATGCATCACTAAGAAAGAAAAAATCCTGCCAGTGAAAATTACAAGATGCCACCAGTTGTAGTACAGCCCCAAATTCAGTCATACCTGATGAAATGTGCACCTTAGAATCCATGAAAAACAACACCATTATCAGTTTTACATGTGAGAAAACTGAGACAAAAAATTAAACAACTTGCGTAGGATCATCTAGCTTTTAGGTAGCAGAGCTGGGATGAGAGCCCGCGTCTCTGACCATGGGTTTTATGTTCCTAACTATTATGTTTGTGCTTCCACAGACGCTTTCATTAAGGGATTTGGCAGTGTTTAGAAGTGAGACTTCACTGGATCATCTATCTATATTTGAACTATTAAAACTAAGTTGAAATTACCTTTTCAAAATTTACGCATAATCAGAAATCATAATTGAAACCCATTCAACTAAAGCAGAGTCAAGAACTTAGAGCCAAACACTAGTAGAAAAAGGACACGAAGAGACATTTCACAAAAAAATAGACCATTTACTGTTGATAAAGATAAAAACTAATGCAAATATTCACTCTTGGTGAGGGCTGGGGGAATGGATATTCTTTTAAATTGTTGATAGTAAGTTGAAATACTTCTAACGTGCATCTTTGAATTGTATATCAAAATGTGCATACTTTTTGAGCCAAGCATTTCACAATGAAGAATATATCCTAAGGTTATGGGCAAATAAGTGCATCTGATAAATGTAAAGAGATGTTTTTATAGTCACGAATATTTAGAAACAACCTAAATGTTTAACAATAGAGGACTGGGTAAATAAATTCTGGTATCCCATTCAATGAAAATTAAGCTGTTATGGAAAACCATGATCTAAATCCATATTTATTGATGAGGAAAAATGTTCATAATGTGTCATTTTTAAAAAAAATAAAGCAGCTTATAGACAATATATACTTACTGAAGAACTGTTTTGAGATGATATCCACTTAATTTCTGTCACTATCAGAAACAAAAAGGGCTATGAGACTACCTCAGTATTTTTATGCTGTCAAGGAGAAAGTGGCATTCACATTTTTACTCTGGAATGAGGCCCTTCACCTCTCTGGTTCCCTCCTCTGTACAATGAGAAGATTAAAAATAGAATGATTAGAATCTTTCCAGTTCTAAAATTTAAATGCAAGTTCACTAAAGAGCAGAATTAAATATGACACGAAAATGTGTTGGATCCCATCCAAAGCATGCTAGCCAACTGAGGCGCCAACTCAGGGCGCAACGGGGCTGGGGCAGGGCTGACGCCTCGCTAGGAAGGTGCTCCCGTGCGACGTGCGATGGGCTTTGCGTTTCTGTTCCCGGGGAAGGACAGATCGTCTGTAGATAAAATGAGATCAGCAGTGAGAGAGAGGGAAAGGCTGGCTGATGCTTGGTATTGCTACGGGAGTATCATCACGTCAGTGTAAAACACAAACTTCAACTGCACCAGGGTTCAGAGTTTGACGAGATTTTAGAACCCACCAAAATTCTGCTGAAACGTGGCAATGACTAAAACAAGTAAAGTGCTTTCTAAAACAGATCTTGACTTGTCTATCAGCACCTTTGAAAACAATGTGCACGCAGTTTCTCAGGGATTATAATTACTTCACATAGTAACGGCGTTTGTGCGGAGTTTTGTCTGCGTGGATAAAACCCGTAGCTATGTCTTCTACTTGGTGAAAATAGCAGTACCAGCGGCAGCCCAAAGATCTTAATCATCCTTGTGCATACACTCATTTTGTTTTTCTGCTCTGGCTTTTACCCACTAGAGGGGATAATGCATTGTCTCCAGGGAATTCAGAGACGATCCTGTGTGCCTTATAGAATATAAAGGAGATTAAGTAATACGCACACATATAAAGTTACATGTATAGTACTTGACATTAGGTGCTCCATTAAACAATGAAATGCTACAGTGTACCAGTTCTTCAGGACATGTTGCCATGGATACCCAGTGTGATGGAGATGCGGAAAGAGTTGCTTAGGAATTCAACGATTTCATGTTGAGGCGGAGTGGAAAATAAACTGTCCAGAGATAGGATCCATTAAACCAGTTGTGTATACAAATAGTTGTTTTCAAAATTGTCAATTAAAAGGAAAACATTTCAAAGTGAATGTCAATTAATGACAGTTATTTTATATTGTTTGTTGTTTTGTAGGTCAAAAGACTGAGCAGAATTCTTCATTTCAGCTAGGAAATTATGTGGCATATAGGTATTCTTAAGAGAAAATATTTTAATCAGAGATTAATAAAATTCAAAAACTCAAGTGTAGACATACAGAAAGATGGCAGTAGGATAGCAGGAGGCAAGTTCTCCGGGGCTCTGCTCAGATGCGCTCAGTATTGTGAGCCCTCAGGCAGCCTTTGGATTGATTACAAAACAAAGATTTGGGAAAGGAGCAAGTTTTAAGAACTGATAAGATGCAATAGAAGTAGTAGTAAGGATGGCAGCTAATTAGTCTGGTGTGATTTCGTGTCCTCCCCTGTGTCTAAGAGTAGTTTGCAACCAGGACTAACTCTGATTCTTTGATTTCCTGAAGACATTCCTGATCTCACCCCCAACGCTTTCCAGTGGAATTCTTATGTCTAATCGAATGGATTCCAAAACAAGGTCTCTGGAATGAAGGGACAGGGCTCCTAAGGAAATAGGTCTTCATCTAGCTGTATTCTCAATCATATAAATGTTGTTGAAAATAGAAAAATGTTTTGGAATTGGTGCTCCCTTATCTCCAACTCTGCTTCCCTTGATTCAAGTCATTATTATCTCTCTTTCCAGCGTCTGGCTATTTTCCCTTTCTGATCCATCTGCCATATGGACACCAAATTAAACAAACAAACAAACAAAAGGAACAGATCAGATCATGTCATTTCTGCACCAGAAACTTTTGATGGTTCTCCATTACCAGTAGAGTAAATTCTAACTCCTTGATATGACGTTAGGCCCTTTAAAGAAATTCACCCCCAACAAAGGCTTTCAGTCTCTTCTGCTACCTTTCCCTCGTGTGCAGGCTGTATATCAGCTTCCTGAGAGGACTGAACGTTCTCCAAATGGGCAGTGCCACCATCCTGCCTGCAGCTGAAATGCATTTCTAGAGGCTCCCAGCCTGTCAGAAGCCTGTTGTCCTTAAAATACCCCTCCTTAAAAGCTCTCCCGCCCTCCTCCGCTCCCCGAGGTGGAGTTAAGTTTTCCCTGCGGGTTTGCCTAGAACTCTGTGCAGCTCTTGAGTTAGATTGCTTTTGTAGGACTTTCCCCTGCCCTCGGCAGGATGTGTAATGTGGTTAGAAGTACAGGCCCGGAAGTGGTCGTCCTGAGTTTGATTCTAACTCAGCTGTTCCACTTATTAGCTTTGTGACCCAGGGCAAGTTACTTAACCACCGGGTCTCACTTTCTTCGTTTGCAAGCTGGAGCTGACATTGGTAGCTCTCTCATAGGTTTCTTAAAGGAATTAAAAGAGTTAACGTGCAAGAAGCATTTAGCGCAGTGCTTAGCACATAGTAAGCATTAAACAAATGTTAGAAATGTACACTGTATGTATCTTTCTCTCTTTCCCACTTCCCGGCTCCCAGTGGTACTTTATGTATAGTAAGTATTCAAAAATATTTATTAATTACGAACTGGCTTATTTTTATGTAGTCCTTAAGTGTTTCTCTACTAAGCAGATGATGGAGACATAAAATTTAGGTATTAGTATTTTTAAATGCTTTACCTAAATATTTGTGTATTGAGGAGCGGCGGTATGGTGAAGAATACATGTTTCACCTGTAACTCCTAAATTTTAGAAGCCAGTGTAGTAGCAAAGCAGTATAAACTTTTCAGAGTGCTTTACCCGTAGAGCTGATGTCATTGTTTTTATCCAGGGTAATAAAAGCGGATGTGATCTGAAAACAGATTGGGTAACACATAAGAGATGACGCACAGTTTGGAAACTCCAAATTGCCATTACCTTCCTGGAAGAAGCTCTCTCACGATAACTGAGAGAGAGGGCATAGTGACGGGGGTGGGGGGGTGCCAGGGTTGGATGCAGAGAGTGGGCGTCGTTCAGGGACGACAGCATCCATAGTACTTTAGAATTTTAAATACCCTCATAATATGAGGAGACAGTTGAGAGCATACCTTCGTAAAACTGTAGAAACTTAAAGTTGAAAAACACCCCACAAGTCCAGTTTTTCTAGTTTTGGCTGCATGTCAGAATGACCTGGTGGGCTTGTTAAAATACGCATAGTTGGGCCCTACTCCAAGGATTCTGAGTCAGTAGTTCCAGAATAGAGCCTAGGCACCTGTGTACGTGTGTATTTTTTTTTAAGCTTTTATCCCTGATGTAGCAGGTCAATGGACTGGCATTTAGGAACCACTGATCTACCACAAACAGGCATTCTCAATGTGGGATTATTTCCTACATCATCTAGTTATCTGGACACTTTAAATAGCTCTGGTAATAGGAACCTTATATTAAGACACCCTTTCATCTTTTGCATTGCTCTCTTTTAAAGGCCTCAGTTGGTTTTAGTTGGAATTCGCTACCCTTTAACTCTGCCCATTGGTTCTAGGACTGTCCGCTGGAGCCGAGTAAACTGGGTCTGACGTCTCCTCCATCTGGCAACCGGCAGATATTTGGAGGCACCTATGATGCCCTTTTTACACTTTCTTTTATTTAGGCTGTAGAGCCTTCTCCATCCTTATCATGCTGTGGTTTCAACTTAATTCAGAAGCCATTTATTAGGTACCTGCTATATGCTAGAACTGTGCTGGAAGTTGGAAGACCCATAGGGATCTTACAGTTGAACTGAGAGAGAGAAACTTGTAAATAAATATCTCCGATGCAGAGGCAGTGGTGTGAGGCATGGGTTCTGGGTCAGGCCTGTGTTGGACTCCCCAGCTCAGCCACCTGGTTAGCTTAGTCTTTAGGCAAGCTCTTTATGCCCCGGTTTCCTCATTTCTAAAGTGAGGACATGAATAGGACCTGCCTCAGAGTACCTTTGAGGGAATTAAATGTTTTTAGTACAATGCTTGGCATATAGGAAGTGCTCAATACATTTTGGTTGAACAATATGCTAAAGGTTATAATAGTGATTGGAGCAAAGAGGGTGGATTACTATTTGGAAGGCAAAGTTTATATGACACTGAAATTAAAATATTAAAATAAAGTTTCCGTGTACAAATTAGATGAATTTGCACACACTTTTACAAGTACATAAAGAGCACTTAATCCTTGTGGAATTAAATGATTTTACTCATATCTATTCAACACTTACACTAATAATTTAGGTAGCATCTTACTCAGTTAATAAGATAGTAAGAAAAGTAGTTGACATGTTAAAAGGCACAACAGGAACCAGAACCTGAAAATATTTCAACAGATTTAGAGCAATGAGCTAACAGATGGAAATGAAAAATCTTATACATAGATTCTGGAAAGCTAAGTCCAGGTAGAAGATGAGGAAGACATGGCTTAACAGAAGGACATTTGGCTTATTATGAGTTAAAATGTGATACTTTTGCCAGAAAAGCTGGTGTCATTTTCAAACTGTGATAAGAGAAAGTTAGGATCCTGAATGATGGCAACCCTGCCCTGTTCTTTGTTTAAGGTTCTAGATCTGCTCCTGCTTTGCTCTTATTAACAGGGATGTTGGGCAAGTCAGCTAACCTCCCTGGAACTTAGCTTCTTCACCTATAAAATGGGGATAATTCCTGCCTAGTTATATTTCTGTTCAATTGTAAAGATCACCTATAATCAATACAAGTGGTGTTATTGTCACTTTAGAGAATTTTGTCACATTTTTATTCATATGCTTCATAACCCTTTTTCCTTGATGTGACTGACAACATCACTGGTTTTTATTACCCATCCAGAATTTTAACTGAAATTTAAACTAACTAAAATCTTAGCGATTGTAGCATATGTACATTATTGTTTGTCTTGCTTTACATTCAGTAGAAATATGGGCATCAAAGTAGTTGGGAAATGGCAAATTATTTTTTACCTCTTTTAGTTTGTGTGTTCACTGGCAAACCCGTGTGCTAAACTGACCAAAGGATTTTAGAATAAGTAGTGCTGAACACCTTAACAGCGTCAGCGCTAAGATCAGCTGTGGCAGATGCGGCATGCACCACCTCATTAAATAAGCCTGTGTTCCACTCTTAGGGGAAAAGGATACTCCAGGAATACAGCAAAAGAGTGGAGCGGTCGTTTCTTTTACACTATTTGCTGCTGGTGGCTTGCACTCTTTTGGGAGGGAGGAAGAAGGCTCCCTTTTCCAATTCTCTCTGTCTGTCTCTCCTTCTCTTATTCACCTGTTATAACAACAAAAATGCATGGTATGGAGATCAAGATCCTGCAGATTACAGTTCTTTCTAATCGTGTTTTAAACCCAAACATGAAAATTAGAATCCTTTTACACACAATGTGACAGTTTTCCGTTAGCCTTAAATTGGCATTTTGGATTGTGTTCTCCATAGCTGCTGAAGAGCCTCGGTGGAGAAGGAAAGAGACAGAGGGTGAGAAAGAAAGGAAGATTCTAAATGACAGTCTTTTGAATAGCGTAAGTTCAATCCCTAAAACAAAAAGCAAGATCTTTTTTTCGCCTAAATAATGTGCTCGCCAGCTTCACCTCTCATTCTGAGACACATGAAAGAGAAAGTAAAAGAGGTGACCCAAATCACAGAGTGCCTTTGATAGGAGAAATTCAGCTGTTTTGAACACTTACAATCAAAGGAAGTGGTTTCCCTAATTACATGAACTATGTGAAATCTCTCAGAATAGCTCTTCCACCCCAGGATTCCTTGCACTTTAGAAGTTTGCATAAAAGCTCACATGGAGAATCAGATGCAAAGTGTTTGATTCAGATTTTATTAGGCAGAAGAGGGCCACATCCATCCTGCAGTTTGCCAGCTGCCTGGGTTAGGACCACTCTACCTGGTTTTGATGTGGATTATCTTTCAGACCTGCCACTTTAAGATCTTTGTTCTATCCTTTTCTTGCAAGAGGCACCACTTTTCAGGAGCAGTAGCTATGAAAATATTCAGAAGACTGGTGTTCCAAATTTCTCTCACCCTACAAAGGATCCATGGCTGTGTGTGTAAACTTTGCATGGGAAAACATATTTCCTGTGTTTGTTGCTGGGGAACGTTCAAAGTGTTAGATTTTATTAAGCTCTTCATTATATTTTTTATATTTTAAATGTAATAATGATTTACCATAAAATTTGTATGCAAAATTCCCCATTTACTATCAGAATCTAGACTAGGAATCTGCCAAAACACTTGGCCTAAAGAATAATAGTGATTATGTCTTTATTAAATCTTTTGTATTTTGATAGTCACCTTGTTATTGAGGCTTACAGTGTGGATTGTGCAGGTGTGTAAGGAAGAGAATTATAAATATCCTCAGTTCTCTGTTTGGGGAGGCAGGCATCAGTACGAAGGCACAAGGCAGACGCATCCATTTTAATTAAAATGTCAGCTCGAGAAGATTTTTTTTCTGAACAAGTAATTTTATGTGTAAGGGAGATTATCTAGTAATCATATATAACAATAAAAAAGAAGTCTGTATGGTTTTCTTTTGTCTCTTTCTTTCATTTCTTTCAGTGAATAAGTATGTTGCTATTACTTTATTTTATAGTCTGTTGAAAATTTGTAGGCCCTAAGGAAGAAATAGGAGTCCATGAACAGAAATAGAAGAAATTTTATTTTGTCCAGTGTTTAACGTACAGGCTTTAATTGTAAGCCACATGAAATTTCCTAATGCTAGGACTGTTGGCTCTTGGGCAGCAAGATTTTAGTAAAAGAAAATAAAAATGTTCTTCAACCAACCAACCCACAAAATTTAAACAATTACCTAGCAGTTTCTCTCTGCTTCAACAATCCTTATTTATTCCAGATAAATACCTTATTTGAAAAGATACCTAGCTGAATAAATATTTGTAATTTTAGAATATTTAAAATGTGGAAGTATTCATGGCCATGAACTGTGAGACTTCTTTTGTGTGTTGTGAACTCCTAATTATGTGTGGGTCAGGACTGGGCTATTTTGTGCATAGTCACATCAATATAAGAAGAGAAAGGGGATTTGAAATATGATGAAAGATTGATACTGTGGTAGGTGTTTTGCTTAATGGGTAGGTTTGCACATAATTGTGAAAAGGTCTATTATCTTAGAAATCTAATACAATGCTCCAACTGAAATATTAATAGCTATTTTAGTCCGACAATCCCAAACCCTCATTTTAAAAATCAGCGATTTGAAGTTGAGAACGGTTACGCTGGGTGGCTGTGATTTCAGTTGTAGGACCCAGGTCTTTGGTCTGCCAGTTCGGAGCTCTTGTCGGGAGCACACTGTCAAGTTCCTACTGCGTCTGTTATTTTTAAAATGACATTCAGCTGCCTACCTTATGCTTGTTACAAGAGAGAAGGTTGCATATGCTTGAATGATAGGCGTTTGATAACACTCTAACATTAGCAGGAAAAGGTCCTGCTTTTCTTCTTCATAGTATTTCTAGCAGCTAGGGAAAGAGTGCCACATAAATTACAATTCAGCTTCTTGTTCTAGATCAAGATTATATCTAAATCATCCCAGATGCTGAGAAATATATATCTTTTCTTAAAATTCTACATCCTTTCTGGAAAAACGGGTTCTATAATCCTTACCATTCAGAAGTCTGCTTAATGACTGGTTTAAATAACTTCTCTTAAGGTTTTAACCCAGTATCCCTTGCATTATCCTCAACTGATAATAAATAATACTGTTCAGCTAGTGCTTTTACCGTTGACAAAACACTGTTACTTATGCTGTTTCCTTTACAAATGATGAAACAGGTTCAGTATGATTCCCAAAATTATACTAGAGAAACCAGAGCTTAATCTTAGGTTTTCTGGCTCTGGATCCAGTTCTCTTTACCCTTGACAGAATCTCAGCTTTGGAAAAGACCTTAATTGACCATATTTCTGATCCCTGAATCTCCTCTGCAGCATTCCTGCCAAAAATGGGCATTTAGCTTCTGTTTGAATTCTGATTACTAATGATGGAGAACTCACTAACCTCCTGGGACAAATATGTTTCACCTCTGGAAAACTATGACCATCAGAAAATTCTTCTCTGAGTTATTCTGAGTCTATACCACATGCTAACAGTACATCTTTGGCCAAGCATAAAAGGAATAATGTAATACTGTAATGTGATTTTAAAAAACATCATTAAAATTATACTCCTCAGGAAACTCTTACCAAATGACATTTATTAAGTGCCTAATTGTCCCCTACTCTTATCTTATTTATAAGTAATGTAACTCCATTTATAGTAGCTTTTTAGTTTTCTGTGAACTTTTAAAAAGTTTTTTCTTGCTTTTTGGAATCTTTTCCTAGTATTAAAAAGTGACCAGTTCTTACTTAAGTAAAGGAACCCAATTTGGATATATATACTAATAATAGAAAAGTAGATTCCTAAATATTATACTTTGTACACTTCTTTTTTAAGTTTCTGCTTTTGTCTGCTTGTTCACTGTGACCCTGCAATGCTTACAACCAGATGTTTTCATGTTGTATTTATTTTCCAGATTTTGTTTTTTATATTAAAAAGAGATATATGTTCATTGTAAAAAAAATCAAAAATTACAGCAGTGTGTAAATTAAAAAAGCAAAAATTTTCTCCTCCCTGCAATCCTATACTCTAAAACTTACCAGTTTGTGAATAACTTTCCAGATTGATTTTTTCTCTGCATTTATAACTATACTAATACTTTTTCCCCCGTGAAAAATGGATCATATGAAAATGGGTAAGCTCAGGGAAATTTGTGGTGGAAGTATCTGTATCTTGCCCGTGGTGATTATCACTTGAATACACGTATGATAAAACTGTGTAGAACTAGGCACACACAACGGCATGTAAAGCTGGTGAAATCTAAATAAAGTCTGTGGGTTATATCAATGTCAATTTCCTGGTTATGATATTGTATTATAGTTATTAAGATGTTACCATTAGGGTGAACTGGCTGAAGAATATATGGGATCTGTCTGTATTATTTCTTTTTTTTTTGAGGACCATTATCCCTGAGCTAACATCTGCCGCCAATCTTCCTCTTTTTGCTGAGGGAGACTGGCCCTGAGCTAACATCCATGCCCATCTTCCTCTACTTTATATGGGGGACACCTGCCACAGCATGATTTGACAAGCAGTGCCATGTCCACACCCAGGATCCGAACCAGCAAACCCGGGGCTGCTTCAGCCCAGAGTTGCAGGCTGAAGAACATGCAAGTTTAACTGCTGCAACACTGGGCCAGCCCCTGTATTATTTCTTATAGTTGCATGTAAATCTATAATTATCTCAAAATAAGTTAAAAAATTGGATCCTGCTGTTTTTTATATATATACTGTCTTGTGACTTGAGTTTTTAGCTTAGTATATTAAAGTACCATGTGATTACAGGTAGAACTGCCTCATTCCTTTTAATACTTTTATATTTTGTGTTTAAGTAGTATTTATTTGTTCACTTTACTCTTACTTTATTATGCTAAATTATATTCTTGGCCAGGTACAATAAAAAATTCCTGGACAAGTGAAAAACATGAAAATAAATAACTCTGAGATGACCCAGAAATAAACTCTGAGATGACCCAGATGTTGTAATTAGCAGGCAAAGACTTTAAAGCAACTTTTATAAACATGTTCAAGAACTTAAGGGAAAACATGGCCATAATGAGAGAACAGAATGGGAAATTCAGCAGAGAGATGGACACTAAAAATTCTAGACCTGTGAAAGTGCCGTGAAATGTGAACTTTGCTAGATGGGGCTGAACAGCAGATTGGGGAAGGCAAAAGGAAGAGTCAGTATATGTGAAGACAGACTAATAGAATTTATCAAATCTGAGGAACACAAGGAAAAAAGGCTGTAAAAAATTGAACACTTAGTAATATGAGACAATATCAATCTGTCTAATACATATAATGGGAGTTCCACAAGGAAAGGAAAGGATAGAGAGAAAAAAATGTGAAGAAATGTTGATTTAAAATTCCCCAACTTTGGTGAAAAGTGTATAATTATAGCTCCCCAAAGCTCAGCAAACCCCAAGCAGAGTAAATTAAGAACAAAAATCAAAAACAAAAACACTGCCCCCAGTCACATCATAGCTAAACTGATGAACGTCAAAGGTGAAGAGAAAAATATCAAGGACAGCCATAGAAAAATGATGCATTCCATAAAGGGGAACAGCAGTAAAAATTTCTGATAACTTTTCATCAGAAACAATGGAGGCCAAAGGCATCTTTAAAGTGCTAAAGGGACAAAAAAGGAACTGTGAACTTAGAATGCTGTATCCAGTTAAAATATTCTTTAAAACTGAACGTGAAATAGAGACATTCTTAGATAAACAAAAATTGAGACAAGTAATTGCCAGCAGATCTATACTACAAGAAGTGATAAAATAATGGTTAACATGATGGTAAATATAAAAGTCCATTGTTTTATTCTGTTACTTTATTCAAAAGACAACTGTTTAAAGTAGAAGTTGTATTGTTATATTATGGATTTTATAATGTATGTACATTAAAATAGATAACACAGTGGCACACAGGACGGTGACATGAGCATACTTCTTGCATTTTATGTGTAGCACAAAATTAAATCTAAGTAGACTGTGATAAAGGTACATATTGGAGTCCTAGAGCAACACTTAAAAAAAAACGGTATAGCTAAAAAGCCAATGGAGAAATGAAAATGAAATACTGAAAAAACAGAAAATAAAAAACATTAATCAAAATAAAGACAAGGAAGGAGAAAAAGAGGACCAAAAAAACAAATGGAACAAATGTAAAAAAATAACAAGATAGTAAACTTAAACCGAACAACATGCATAATAATATTAAGCATAAAAGAATTAAGCACCCCAATTAAATGACAGAGATTGTCACACTGGACAAAAAAACAAGACCCAACTATATGCTGTCTACTAGAGATGTATTTTAAATATAAGACACAGATCTATTGAAAGTAAAAAGATGAAAAAAGATATTTTATGCAACTGGAAAGCTTAATAAGGGTGATGTCGTTATATTAATATCAGATGAAGTATAGACTTCAGGAACAAAGAGTATTACCAGAGAAGAAGATATTGATTTAATAAGGATTAAAAGTCGATTTCTTAAAAGAGATAACAATCATAAATGAGTATATAACTAATACTCGAGCTTCAAAATACATGAAACAAAACTAACAGAAGTAAAGACAGAAGTAGACAAATCCATCATTATATTTGTAAATTTTAACATCCCCCTCTGAGTAACTGAGAACACTATACTTAACTATAAAATATGTATATTCTCTTCAGGAGCACATGGAACATTTTCCAAGATAAACCATATGCTTGACCATAACATAAGTTTCAATAGTTTTCAGTCCTATAAAGGACTTCTACCAAAAACCCAGAGCTAACATCATAACTCAACAGTGAATAGTAAATGTTTTTCTCTCCAAGATCAGGAATAAGGCGAGCATGTCTGCTTTTACCATTTCTGTTCAGTGTTGTACTGGAGGTCCTAGTCAGAGCAGTAGGACAAGAAAAAGAAACAAGAGGCATTAAGATTGGAAAGGAAGAAGTAAAACTGCTTTTATTTGCAGATGAAATGATTATTTACATAGAAAATCTTAAGAAAGCTTCAAAACAATTAATAGAATTGATTAATTTAGCAATGTTTGAGGAAACAAGTTGATTATATTTCTATATACTAGCAGCAAACAATTGAAACAAAATTTAGAAAATAATTTTATTTACAAAGCATGAAACACAAAAATACTAAAATAAATTTAGCAAAAGCTATGAAAAAACCTCTATGCTGAAAGCTACAAAACATTGCTGAGAAAAATTAAAGAAGATCTAAATAACGGAGAGATCTGTCATGTCCGTGGATTGTAAGACACTGTTGGTAAGATGTCACTTTCCCCTAGAAATTGATTTGTGGAAGAATATAGTTGGAGGATTCACACTGCTTGATTTCAAAACTCATTACAAAGGGGCTGCAATTGAGACAGTATGGTATCGGCATCAACACAGAAATATAGATTCATGCAACAGCATTTCAGATGTAGACCACACATATTACAATCAATTGAATTTTAACAAACGTGCTAATGGAATTAAGTGCAGAAAGGAAAATATTTTTAATAAATAGTTCTGGAACAGTAGAATATACATATAAAACAATTAAGCTTGAATCCTACTTTACACCATGCACAAAGATTACTTCAAGATCAATTATAAACCTAAATGTAAAAGTTAGAACTATAAAGCTTCTATAAAAAAAATGAAATATTTTACAACCTTATGGTAGCCAGATATTTCCTAGACAGACCACAAAAAGTGCTAATAATTAAAGTAAAAATTGATAACTAAAGCTTCATCAAATTTAAAACTTCTGCTTGTAAAAGGAAATAATTTAAAAAATAAAGACCCAGGCCACAGACTGGGAAAAAATGTTTATAATAAATACATCTGTTGAAGAACTTGTATCCAGAATATTTAAAGAACTCCTACAAATCAATATTAGAAAGATAAATAACAAAATTTAAAAATAGAAGATTTGAACAGTCATCTCACAAAAGAATATATATATGGATAATCAGTAAGTATGTGTGAAGGGCTCAACAGCATTAGTTGTTAGGGAAATGCAAATTAAAACCACAGAGAGATCCATTTCACACCCACTTAGAATGGCTAAAATTTTAAAAACCAGCACCACCAATTGTTGGTGAGAGTGTGAATCAGCAGTTCTCGTACATGATTTAGGGGAGTGAAAATGGTATGAACCACTTTGGGATGTTTTTTGGCTCTTTCTTCAAAAACTAAACACCTACCCTAGGATCTAGCAATTCAACATATAAGTATTTACCCAAATGGAATAAAAACGTATGTTCAAAAAGACTAGTATAAAAATATTTATAGCAGCTTTATCCATAATAGCCAAAAATTGAGAACAACCTAAATGTTCATTAACAGGGAAGTGGACAAACGAACAACATTATATTGATAAAATTCAATTCTAATTAGCAATAAAAAGAATGAACTACTGATAAATGCAACAACATAGATGAATCTCAAGAACACAATGTTGAGTAAAAAATCATACATACAGAATGATTCCATTTGTGTGAAGTTCAAGAAAAGGCAAAACTAATCTATGCTGATAGAAAAAGAGCAGGGCCTCTGAAGGGTGGTAATGACAAGAAAGGCACATGGATGGAAATACTCTGTGTCTTGATTGGGATGATACACAAGTGTGCACATTTATCAAAACTCTTTACATTATTCACTTGAGATCTGTTTATTTTATGACGTATAAATTTTACCTCAATTAAAAAACAAAGTTCAGTTTTTTAAAAAAGGCAAAGGAACAAACCAGCCAAGTCTATTGCCTTTTAAAGAGCTTCTCCCAAAGCACCAATCAGTAATTTCATATATATATATATATACGTATATATTCATGTATGTAAAATTGAATGTGGGGGCCAGCCCCGTGGCTGAGTGGTTAAGTTCACACTCTCTGCTTCGGCGGCCCAGGGTTTTGCCGGTTTGGATCCTGGGCACGGACTTAGCACCGCTCATCAGGCCGTGCTGAGGCAGCATCCCACATGTCACAACTAGAAGGACCCACAGCTAAAATATACAACTATATACTGGGGGGCTTTGGGGAGAAGAAGGGAAAGTAAAAAATAAAAATAATTAAAAATAAAATAAAATAAAATTGTGAAATCAAATATAATTCTCATACATATAATTTGTCCATTTAAAGTGTACAATTAAATGGTTTTTAGTACATTCACAGTTATGCAACTATCACCACAATCACTTTTAGAATATTTTCATTACCTCAAAAAGAAATCAGTACCCATTTGCAATCATTTTCCATTTTCCCTCAACTCCTGCTCACTCCAGCCCTAAACAACCACTAATTTACTTTCTTTCTCTACAGATTTTGCCTTTTCATATAAATAGAATCATACAATATGATGTTTTGTGACTGGCTTCTTTCACTTAGCATGTTTTCAAAGTTCATCCATGTTATAGCGTGTATATGCTTGAATGGGTTCCTGGACCCGGTTGCAGTGTGGGGAGTGGGTTCCCTACACATACAACAAGCAATTCTTGGATGCCAGCAGGGTATCCTACTATGCAACTCACTTCAATTCAATTCTAACACTATCCACCTGGAGATAGCATCAGATTCCACAGGTTAAGAGTTCAGTCTACAAGACTGTCCCTCATCCCCCAGATGCCAGTTGCAAGCCAAAGCTGTTGCCTGTGCTGCTGACCCACCAGCTACACACTGGAGATTCCAACGACCTCCTCCAACTCAGAATGCCAATTGCAAGTCCAGGCTAACTGTATTTCTGATGGACTGGCTATAAATCAGAGGTTCCCATGACCCTCTCTTTGGGTTCAATTAATTTGCTAGAGCAGCTCACAGAACTTAGAGAAATACTTTTCCTTACTAGATCACTGGTTTATTATAAAAGGGTATAACTAGGAACAGCCAGATTAGAAGCGATGCATAGGGCAAGGGATGTGAGAAGGGACGTGCAGCTTCCATGCCCTTTCTTGGTACACCATTCTAGTACTCCATGTGTTCACCAACCCAGAAGCTCTCTGAACCCTATCCTTTTGGGTTTTTATGGAGGCTTCATTACATAGACATGACGTTAAATCATTGGCCTTTGGCAGTTGATTCAACCTCCAGTCCCCTCTCCCCTCCCAGCAGGTCAGGGGGTGGGGACAGAAAGTTCTAGCCCTCCAATCACATGGTTGGTTCTCCTGGCAACCAGCCCCCATCCTTAGATGCTTTTCTTTTCTTTTCTTTTTGAGGAAGATTAGCCCTGAGCTAACATCTGCCACCAATCCTCCTATTTTTGCTGAGGAAGACTGGCCCTGAGCTAACATCCATGCCCATCTTCTTCTACTTTATATGTGGGATGCCTACCACAGCATGGCTTGACAAGCGGTGCCATGTTTGCACCCGGGATCCGAACTGGCAAACCACAGGCCATTGAAGTGGAATGTGCAAACTTAACTGCTGCACCATCAGGGTGGCCCGCCTTAGATGCTCTTCAAAAGTTACCTCATTAACATAGCAAAATACACCTTTATCCCTCTATCACTTAGGAAATTCCAAGGATTTTAGGAGCTTTGTGCTAGCAATAGGACGAAGACCAAATATATATTTCTTATTATAAATCACAATTTCACATACTTTATTCCTTTTTATTGCCAAATAATATTCCATTATATGGATATACCGCATTTTATTTACCAATTCATCAGTTGATAGATATTTGGATTGTTTCTACTTTTTGGCTATTATAAATAATGCTGTTATGAACATTTATGTACAGTCATACAGGGTATATACCTAAGAGTAGAATTGCTGAGTCACATTATTGTTTGAGTAACTATCAGATTATTTTCCAAAGTGGCTGTACCACTTAACATTCCCATCAGAAGCATTCTCATTTCTCCACATCCTCACCAATACTTGTTATTCTCTGTTTGTTTGTTTATCCTGGTGGGTGTGAAATGGCATCTCATTGTGCTTTTGACTTGCATTTTCCTAATGATTGATGATGTTGAGCCTTTTTTCATGTGCTTATTGGCCATTTATATATCTTCTTTGTGGAACTGTTATTCAGATTCTTTGCCTATTTTTAACTGAGTTACTGTCTTTTTATTATTGAGTTATAAGAGTTTTTATATATTCTAGATGCAATACCTTTATCAGATATATGATTTACAAGTATGTTCTCCCATTCTGTTAGTTGTCTTTTCTATTTTCTTTATGGTGTTTCTTGAAGCACAAATGTTTTTTTTTTTTTTTTTTTTTTTTTTAAAGATTTTATTTTTTCCTTTTTCTCCCCAAAGCCCCCTGGTACATAGTTGTATATTCTTCGTTGTGGGTCCTTCTAGTTGTGGCATGTGGGACGCTGCCTCAGCGTGGTTTGATGAGCAGTGCCATGTCCGCACCCAGGATTCGAACCAACGAAACACTGGGCCACCTGCAGCAGAGCGCGCGAACTTAACCACTCGGCCACGGGGCCAGCCCCTAAGCACAAATGTTTTTAATTTTGAAAAGGTCTAATTTACCTATTTTTTCTTTTATTGCTTGTACTTTTGGTGTCATATCTAAGAAGGCTTTGCTTAACCCAGCGTCATGAAGATTTGTTCCTCTCTTTTCTTCTAACAGTTTTACAATTTGTTTGTCTATGATTACTTATATCTGTGATCCATTTTGAGTTAGTTTTTGTGTATGGTATGAGGAAGGGGTCCAACTTCCCCTTTTTTTTTAAATGTGAATAATAACTTCTTATACTTACTAGGCAGAGTTGTGTCATGTGGCCACATTTAGCTACAACAAAATATAATGCAACCAGCAGCAACTGCCACAGCATACACTGTTTTCACTTTTGACTCAAAATAGTATACCACCAAACTTCATGAAGAATTAGCCTAACATCTCTGAAATATGAATTTGATCAAGAAGCATTCTATAACTGGCTTCAAAAAGAGTAAAAAAAAAAGTTTTCTGTATTTTATTTGTTAATACGGTTTTCCTGAAAATAATGCTGAAAGCTGACAAGGATTGCTAGTTATTACAATTAAAGAATTTATTTCACTTTTTCTTATGCCTTCACTCAGCTGTTTGCCCACCATCATACACATACACATACATGTTGTAGTTCTTGTCTGCTAAAATTACATTATATTTAATGGATTTGTCCCTTAAGTGGACGTGTTGTGGACCTTTCTACTAAGAAACAACTCTCGGTATTCTCCCTGGCGCTCAGGTCATGAAAACTTCTGAACACTTCTTAGTAAATTGTTATGTGTGAGAGGCAGAATGTTTAGTGGCTTTTAATACAGGTTCAGCTCCAGAGCGTTTCCTTCATTTTATTCTTCTAAAGCAACTTGGAATTTATTCACTATTTCCTGATATTGTTCAGATGAGTTGCATGAGTAACGTGGATCCTGGTTGAGCTTTCTCTCAGGCTGGTCAGCAAGCTCAGGGCACTGAGGGATGAAGAAGAGCATCACTTCCCTGTCCCCACCCCCCCCCCCCACAGGTCATCTTTTCTAATCTCCTAAGGTGTTGGAAGCTGTGTGCAGATGGTTTAACGGGAAATCTGTAGGTATTGGTTACTTTGCAGATTTCTATGCAATGTTCCCTCTTGAATTCCATGGCTTCTTTGGCTTTGTAGCTCTGGGACACAAGATTGATATTTGATGATGAAGTGAAACCTCAGTGGCTTCTGAGGTTCCATTAATGCCTCTGCATCCACTGTGTCTCTTCTTATCTTTCCTGCTCTCCTAGATCGGGCTGCTTTTGCTAACTCAGTTGGTTAGAGCAAGGTATTTTTGAAGACTTGGTCAAGGGCTAACTACGTAAAGCTGACTTCTTGTAGAGAAAATAAAAGCTGTGGTCCTAGAGGAATTCTGAATCCCAAGTAATTGTTGAAGATGTAGAATTGATCACAATGTAGGATAGGTATAAATACTTATAATAATAATGCTAATATGCAATATTTGGAGCTTAATATGTTCCAGGCAGTTTTCTTGGTGCTTTACGTGCATGAACTCATTTAACGCATAACAATAGTAAGTTGTATTCTAATGCTCATTTTCATTTTACGAAGTGTTTTCACATTTACTTGATCGTTAAAGAAACCCTGTGTGTGAGGCCAGAGGAGACTAGGGAGCCATCACAACTAAATGTCATGTGACCCTGGAGGTGATCCTAGAACACAAAGAGGACGTTAATGGAGAAACGGGTGAAATCCAAACAGTCTGGAGCTTAGTTAATAGTACTGTACCATGGTAACACAAGATGGTACCTGGGCCACAGCTATACAGGGACTCTACTGTCGTTTTCTCTAAATCTAAACGTATAAAACACAGCTTTGCTCTGAATCTAAAAATTATTCCAAAATAAAGAGGTTATTTTGAAAAAGTTTATTTAAAAATTTTTTTTATCCCCCATTGCACAGATTTCTACTATTTGAAAGGCTAACTCGCTGTATAGCATACAGGGAAGTTGGTGAAAAACCAGGACCTGAACCACTAGTCCTTGTGCTCCCGGTTCAGTGTCTGTATTCAGCACCGCCTCAGAAAGAATGCCGTGTCCTCCGTGTCATCCTCCCAGCGGCCTTTGCAGAGCTGGAAGACAATATCCTCATTTTACAGATAATGGATCCTTGTGACCCATGTTCACTACTGGAAAAATAACTCAGAAATAGTTTTCCCATTGACTTCAAGTTAGTAGTCCTTCCATATGTGAAGGGAGAACACAGTACATATTTTTGGGCTCATTTGATTACACCAATACAACAGAAACCTCATTATGATGAATGATAGCCAGAGCCAAAGACAGTTGCATTGAAAAAGAATGATGGTATAAGGTGGTCTTCCTTGACCTCTGACACAGAAATCTGAGAAGGGGCAGAAAATGGAAACATAAGAATTGCCCCCGTCAAATTCAGATTCGTTCTGCAAATACAGTAATTGTGAAGCTAATGATGGTAAGCCAGATTCCTTACCCTGTAAGTGAAAAAGAGAAGTAACGTTCAGTTTCTTTCAGCTTGGCACTTTATTTTAAAAATAGTAGGGGACTTCAAGAGATTTATTTAGAAGTCTGAAGAACCAGGCTTAACAGCTTGCGGTCATTTTGGTATATTTTATTTTTGAATTTAGACATCTTCCGCCAGATGTGGAATTACCTGAGCATGCAGGGTGACATATGCCTTCACTCTTTTCTGATGCTGTATTCACTAGACATTCTCTAGTCTGTGGTCAGTGTCCTGCCCAGACCCCTGTTTTGACTTCTCTCCTTTATGAGTTTCATTGTGTTGTTGCTGTCAGTCTTTGGGTCTGTTTTTCCAGCAATTCATATTTCTAGCTGATGTTCTGTATATCTGAGTTCAGTTCTGGAGATCTTTTTCAAAAATTTTTCTTTGCTCACTCTAGGTACAATTTCTGGCAGCTAACCTTTTGTGAGGAAAACCATGTGCCTAGCATGTACTTTCCATGTGAATTTGGTCCTCACAGCTGTTTTAAATAGATACTGGTTTTCTTATTTTACAAATGAAGAGCCAGCTCAGTGACATTAAGACACTTGCAGGGCCACACAGCTCATAGATGCTAGAGCTGAAATTCAGCCCCAGGGTTTTCTGACTCTAAAGCAGCTAGGCTGTGGTTGAGCTTGCGACAGAACCACTCTGTAGGCCAGTGGGTCTAAATCCTGGCTGCACATTAGACTCACTTGGGGAGCTTTGAAGAAACACCCATGCCTGGGCTCCACCCCATACCAGTTAAATCAGATTTAAGTCAGAATGTTAGAGTTGAAGAGACTTAGATCATTCATTGTGTCCTTTTTACCTCCACATTTTAATTTTATTAGTAGGTAAGCTGAGGCCCTAAATCACACAGCCATGAAGTGTCAAAACCAAGACTAGAACATAGGTCTCTCAATACTAATTCTAGAGTTCTTTCCATACTGAGATCAAATAAATATGTTAGAGTATGTACGAAGTCCTAAGCATATGTCTAGTCACAGGTGAGTTGGTTTATCCATATGTCATATATAGAAATGTGTATGCGTGTCAAAATCTGTGTGATTTTGAAAAGTGATATTCATTTGTGAGAGAGGCAGTATTCTGTCAAGGTCAAAATCATAGGCTTTACAGCCTCACTGCCTGGTTTGAATCTTGGCTTCACTGCTGCTTAGCTAGCTAACCAAGGGCAAGTTACTTAACCTCTCTGTTCTTTAGTTTCTTAGAGATAAACCGGGGATAACAGTAATACTTACTTCATGGATTAAATGAGCTAATGTGCGTAAAGTGAGGAGACAGTGGTGATACATAGGAAGCAGCCCCTAAGTATTAGCTGTAGGAATGTGTGAGTGAGGTGTAATTGGCTTACAACTTCTGAAACTCAAGTTATTGCATTCATTGATTGCAAAAGAATTATAATAATGATACTGTTTATGTGATCTGGTTCATCTGTATCAAATCCCTTTCTCCCAGACTTAAAGAAATTTGTACGCCTTTCTGTAGGCCCTTGACAAGGTCTATACTTTCATGCTTCATAGCCCACACACGGTCTTCTGTCCATCTCTTGGAAAACATACTGATGTTCTCGTTTATTTTGTTCTTTATTTCTGGGCTCACTCTTGGACCTCACTGTTTAGTGAGACCCTTTATCTCTGGGCTCACTATTACATCTCAGCTGTATTCAGCAATGACTTTCTGTGTGTTTTGTTAATAAATGTCTTGGGCTGCCAGAAGTGTTCCTGTGATGCAGGTTGGTATATGATGTTGGTCAGGTTTGTATTTGTTTATGTTCAGAATGGTTCTTATCTCTTGAGAGTCATATGCAGTTGATAAGCAGTATTACACAAAATAACTTGAGTTATTTTCTCTGGAATTTTTAGCGATGGTAATAGTCTGTTGCATGGGAAGAGTTCCACCTAGAGAACTCAAAATGTAAACTGAGGCCTGTGTCTGATCTCTTCAGGGTTCTAAGCATTATTGCATGAAATGAAAGGAATCTGTTACACAAAAAGGACTTCAATCAACAGGCATGGAAGAATGGATCCAGTTACAGTTAACTACCATTTATCAAATGCCTTTAAAGGAGCTCTTTTTCTTTCTTTCTGCTTAGAGATAGTAAGGTGTTAAATAGAGTCACAATCAGATTAAGGATACCAGTTGACTCTTTAAGCAAAGACAAAAATCAGAATTTGGGGTGAGGTGGTGTTTGGAAATGAGATAAAAATCTGGGCTGAAATGGATATAGCATAGCAAGCAAGATCAATTCAGGAACACAGCAGGTTACATAGGTCAACTCTAGTCATCTGAGTCTTGAAAAGTAGTTTCCTACTGTGGGAGATCTGAGGCTCCCAAGGATATCGTGAAGCCACCTCCTAGGGAAAGCTGGCAGTCACCCAACAGTCCCTGGTGGGGTAGCTTCTGCTTTATGTGTTCAGAAATTTAATCTCGAGTGCAGAGTTGAGTTGACTCAGGATGCTTTCGCGCTAACATATTTGACTGAGACTGAAGAATAAAATCAACTTGCTAATTTTTAAGTTTTCTATTTGCAGGTGAGTTATATGGGAAACAAACTTACAAAGTTATATGACTGTGGATTCAGAATAAAAGGAGTTAGTAATGAGATCTGAATATATTCTGATCCTACATTCTGCTGATAATCCAATTTATCCACCCTTCAACAGGAGGACCTACCTCACTGGGGAAGTTACACCGTCCAACCTCCTCCTCCAATCTCTTCCTCCTGCCAGTGCTGATTATCTCTTTAACTTTTTCCTAGGCCATTATGGCTGACCATGTCTAACTACCATTAAATACACACATATGCATGCACTTGCACACACACACAAATTTATTAAATACGTTAATATTTGCAATCAAGTTATCTCCCCTCATCCTGGCCTGGAAAGAGCTTTCACTTTAGGGTGACTTGACCTATCTCTGCTCTCATCTATTTAGGTCAGTCATTTCCAAATTCCCAGCAGTGCAGCACTGTTTCCCTGGTGTTAACCTGTCATTGGGAGTGTTCAACCAGAAGAGGGATAACTATTCCTTAGAATATTACTAATGAGATTACTGCATTCGGAGGACAACTGGAGCAGATGACCCTAAAGTTCCAACTGGTGGTAAAATAATAATGCTTCTACCTCTGTAGGCCTTGTTGATCCTGGAAGTTCTCTTTGAAACCTAATGTTTTCTCACTTTTTAGGAGTCTCTGCTACTGAAATTCAATATGAAAATCAGCTTGGCATATGTTGTCAGTTGCTGTGTGTTAGCAGTTCCATTGCCTACCTCTGTTTCCTTGTGTATATTCCACATTCCAACCAAACAAAAGTGCTACTGTTTCTCAGATATGCCGCCCCATGCTGCCTCTCCACGAAAGCTCTCCCGGCTAATAATCAAAATCTAATCCATTCTTCATTGGCCAGTTGAAGCTTTCCGTTATCCTCCAGCTTCACCTAATCTCCACAGCACTTTGGATCCTCCACAGCACTTTGCACTTCTGATGGCCGTTGTGTTGCATCTTGTTATTATGCACTTTTATTTTCCTGCTGACATTGTATAAGTCCTTGATGGTAAGGGTTTATTTATTTTTATATGGCTTACAATGCCTGTCTCATCCTTGTTTTCATTCATATCAGGATATAGCACAAGTATAGGTGCTAAGGACAGTATCAGAATGTTAAGGGGAGGCATGGTTATATTTAATGTAAAAACTCAGAACCTATATAGGATATTAAAGGAAAGATCAGAATTTGGAGTTAGGGAAACTTTAACAGTAGAATAAAAATCTGGCCAAATATGATGGGATTAAGGACTAAATAGAAAGCAAGGAAATAGAATTCAGTGTAAAGTAGCATTTCATGTTTTGAGGTTTTGATGTTCATGAAAGTAGTTTGAGAAGGAAATGAGGGTCAAGAAAAGTTGTTTGTTTCTTGGAGAGGTGAAACTCACGCATTTTTTAGGCCTAGAGGATAGAACTGGAAAGAGATTAAAGATTCCAGAAAGGATATAATTGATGGAGCATAATATCCTGAGGGAAGAAGGGGAAGTAAGAAGAGCACAGGTGTCAGGGTGAGGTCTGGGGGAAGGAAGAGTACCGTTTCCTCTGAGACAGAGAGAAAGGCAGTCAGTGTCAGGTAGGAATGCCGAGGGTGGGCATACCTGTTTCTCCAACATGAGAGGGCTCATCATCTGAGAACAAAAAAGGCACCAGTAGCTAAAGGGCGTGAGAAGAGTTGAGGTTTATTGCAGCTGACTAATGAGAATTGTTTATTTCTTGATGTCATCATTGTCTGTCCTCCCCCACCAGATTGTAAACTGCATGAAGGCAAAGATTTTGCTCTCTTGTTCATCACTATCCTCAGCACCAAAAAATAGTGCCTGGCACATTGTTAGACACTCAGTAAATATTTATTGGGTGAATGGAGAGTGGAAAGGGGAGCTAATTGCAGATACTTAAAATAATTGCTACTGTCTTTTAGCTTTTAATAAATTTACAGACCGTATATAGACTATGTTAATTGTCTCAGGACAGCTGTGTCATAAAAACTTGTCTAGAGGTGGTGACAAGCATAGAACGGTAATTATTGGATTTTTCCATACTTAGCAGTTGGTAGAATGGGGACTAGGGCTTTAGAGTTTTGGCAATATTTGACCAAGGAGTGTAAAGTGGTATGTAGTACCCTAAAGATCCTTTCATTAAACGGAATCTTGATCACGGATAGCTTGGTAGATATGGCATTAAGTATTAGTTGCCTACCCTATATATATTCTCCTTGTCTTCCTTAAGATTTATGTATTGTTAGATGTGCCACTGTAACCAGCTTAAAAATACATTGCCCAGCCCTCCCTGAAAATAGGACTCACTAGTGAAATATAATCAGAACCCGTTGGATGAGATTGCTGAGAAAGCTTTAAAGGAGGCTGACCTAAGAGAACAGGCACCCTTATGCATTTTCCTCCTTCCTGCTCCCTGGGATGTGAATATAATGGCTTGGAAACTCAGGGGTTATATGTGACCATCAGGTAACCATCAGGATGCAAGCCAGTGCTAAGGATGCTGGTACAGAATATAATCGTGGAGCTGCCATATTAGGCTTCCTGCAGCCTTCATATTTTGAGGCAATATAAACTATTTTGTTTAAACTACTGTTATTTGGGGTCTCTGTTTCTTTCAGTAAAACCCGGTTGATTAGAAAGGAAAAGCTGGAAGGAATTAAGAGACTAGAGACCTCAATGTGGTCACCTGAAGAGTAGGTTTATTGGGAATAAGGATAAGAGGTTGAGGTCAGAGAGGGGTTCCTAAGTTTGAGATGGGTGAGTAATGAAAGAGTCTAAGGGATGGTCATAGGTTGCTAAAGTAGAATGCTGGTGACACTCCCGGAGGAGAGAAAGTTGAGGAAATTGTGTACCCAGATAGGTGAGCAAGAGGTAACCCTTCAGTTAGACCATTGTTTGAGTTTTGACTTCATGGGCCACCAAGGATCTATCTGTGGATCTATCTTAAGGACTCCAATTTGAGATACACTAGTACATTTTAACGTATGGCCTTGTTATCAAAATGATTTAAGGCAGCTAATAAAGATACAAACAAATTGTGAGATTAAAAAAATTAAAAATAGGAAAATAGGGCAAAGGGAAAATTTGGTAGAAAAACAAAATGAAAGCAAGAATGAAGTTAGTATGATAAAAACACACCCAGGAGATTCTCTATACTTTCTAGACATAGGCAACAAATTTGGGTCAAAGCTTGCTAGCAATCAGCTTGAAAAATGTAACATGATAGGTTGTTACCATAATCAGGAGCAACGGGATAAAAACAAACCAGTTGTTCAGGAAAATCACAAATAGTCCTTTTACTAAGACTATTTTACTTAAATTATAACTTTATATGACTGAATTAAAGAACATACGAAATCTTTCGTATGAGAGGAGTATAAAGACAATTCTGAGGAAAACCACAATAACCAAGTTTACATCTTACCCCAATATCGGGGTGAAAGATGAATATGTCAGTCAGGTAGCTCTACCTAATACCAGTTATTTGAATATGTTTTCAGAATGACTGATGTCTTTGCATAGACGTAGGTAAAATAACCAAAAGACTGAAAAGTAAGATGTGAAAAAAATTGATAAGAATTAGAATTTTTAGGCTTAGGAAAAACTATAATGTAATGTAAAAATTAGCCTTTAGATATTATCTTCCAGTATCTCCACCAAACACAAATAAAGACTTAGATCTCAGCATGAAGGCTAGTGAAAAGAAAGATTATCATGGTTGGTGGTGATGGTTGTAGGTATCGGAGGGTTCATGTAAGTGGAGGCTGTGTTTTCATCAGAACTTTAGGGAAGAACTGTCTTTGTCTTTAAGAGTGGAATTGCTTTAAGGTGGAGCTGTAGATGGGGGCTAGGAAGGAAAAGATTGGAAGACTTCAGATCCCTTCCATTCTTACGACAGTCATTCCGGATTATTTTTACTGTATATTTGTGAGGGTTTGGTACTTTTTTTAATCAGTAGTCTGGCAGATGTCACACACTTGCCTTTGCCGTTAGTTATTGTTTGTATATGCTGACAGAACCCAGAAATAGTAAAATCGTTAATTTAGCTGAAGAATCCAGGTATTCAAGATACTGTCTAATTGGAGTCTACAGGACTCCAGACTTTTCTGACTATTTTAAAATTAAATTTGCCTGAATTCTTCTAAATGATTTTGCAGATTTCCATAATAAATGTGGCAAACATTTCTCTTATGGGATGTAAATAATCAAACTCTGTTGCACTGTAGAGTAATATTATAAAGCACTTAGCTAATCAGATTGTGAGAGTCGCTCAAAATTCCTAACCATGTAATTTTTGCATAGAGAGAGGGTGCTTCATGCTGTGCAATTAACTGGTTTTATTAGCCATAAATTTGGTTGTTGCTAGCTAGCCTGATGGCCTAGTGCCTGTGGGGAATTAGATCTTGGTTCTTGACGTGATCCCGCACAATGGAGTGTCGGGAAGGCCTGGAGATCTGAAAGTGGGGGCAGCAGCTGAGGCCCTGCCTGAGGGAGGGAACTGAGGAGGAATTGTTTCTCACTGTTTTGTAACCAACTGCAGAGAGCTTTGGAATTTTCTAGGCCTTTGTAATTTTTGGAGGTTCTGTAAACTAATGTTCTGCTCTGTATTCAAATTAGGTTTGTAAAGTAAAGTGGGATGGTCAGTGATTAGAAGCAGGGCTTTGACATCAGACTACCTGTGTTGACAACCTGGCTGTGCTGTTCTCGGGTCTCTCGGTGCCCAGGTTTCTTCCCCTGTGACAGGGCGGTAATAGCAGGCCCTCATCTCCTGTGTGCTGTGAGGCTGTAAAGTTCAGTCTGCAGCAACTGCTTGGCCGAGCTCACAGTAGGCACTCAATAAGTTAGCTGTTATTATAGAGGAGTCTGCAAATTGGAATCTCTTTGAGCAAGGGCAGCTTTTAATAAAAAAATGTGTAGATGAAAGGACTGATTTTTTATTGGACTTTTTTTTTTTAAAGGGGGGGAATATATAAAAAAGGCAGATGGAGGAGGCCTAGATTCAGATTTTATCACTGACGTTCACTAGGCTCCTGGAGAGGGAGCGTGGACAAATCGTATCCAAGACCCAGTTCTCTTAACTCTTAAATACGGTAAAATAGCTAACTTATTTGTGAGGGTCACATAAGCTAAGTGCTTTGGAAATGTGAAAATGCTATATCTAGGTAAAAATGTGGATAAATATGGAAAGTCGAATATGGTAAATGTATGAAGCTAATTAAAACAAGCAAAATATAAAAGTAGAATGCACTGCTGGAAGAGATCTGAATTTGCCCATAAGCTTGACTTGGCTGGATGATGAATTGATTATAAAGGAAGGGAAAAGTTGTCAGAGGAAGGAATTAGCGTTGGTTGAGCACCAGGCCTTTGCTGGGCTCTGGGGTCGGATCACTGTCCCCATTTTACAGATGAGGAGACTGTGGCCCAGAGAGGTTAAATAACTTCCTCAAAGTCACCGAGCTTGTGAGTAACAGAGCAAGATTCATGCTCAATCCTGTTTGACTCCAGAGGATGTCCTAGAACACCTTGGTTAATTACCTCAGGTCAAATACAGAAATAGATAGAAGTTTAAAGCATGAAGGAATCTGGAAGATAATCTTGTCCAACCATGTCATTTTCTAGGAAGAAAACAAGGTCCGGAGTGACCAGGTGGCTTTAGGGCCATCCATTTTGGAACTAGAATTTAAATTCCCACTCACCTAGTCCAGTGTTTGATTAAATTATATTGCTTTTCAGTTTTTAGGAAGCCTAATCCTTCATTAGTTCATATTTCAAGGCTTATTCAAGGGCTTTCTTTGGGGAGGTTTCTGTATAATTTTAGCACCAAATGATCTCTTTGACCAAGTTACATACGTCGTTTGGTGGAAAGCTGGGTGCTTGTGCTTGCTTTTGTCACCCAGACTGAATACAGGTTGTTTACAACATGATTTGACTTTTTCATGTCATCCAGTGACATTCTGTTGTGAGCACGAAGAATGTAAAATCTCTTAGTTTTTAAAGAGGTATCTCTTAAATCCCTGTTCTTAAAGCTTCACTATTTGCTGCATTCAGTTTCAGCCACCCTGCCCTCCTGCCGGGTTAGTCTGCCCTCAGTTGGGTGTGTGCTTAACAGGGAGCAGCCTGATCCTTGGAGGGGAGCTCAGCCTGCTGTCCAAGTGGCTGCATGTGGTGAGTCTGCTGCAGCCCACCAGGAAAACCATTGAGCAACAGAGATTGCCCGGCACTCACATGTTTGTAATAAACACCTCCGCTCTCCATCTTGGTTGTTCATGAACAGTGAGCAGAATGGTGGTTTATTTTTCACTCTTAGTATTTCTAGCTTTTTTCCTTCCAAAGAAAATTCTTCATGACTTCAAATATCATTAGGAATATAGGTTATATTCTATTATGGAAGCTGAATTCAGTTCATTTATCTTTCTTTAGTTCCCTGAATTCCTAAAGGGCAGCATTTGAAAGAGAACCTACAGAACTGTGAGGTTTGCTGCTTGTCATGTGACTTTGTTATTGACTGGGCCTCATTAAGCCTAAAGTGGCTCAAAGAGTGTGACCTGTGTATAGCACTCCAGCAATGACATACAGGATTGAAAATCATCTAAGCCTACTTTTTAAGTTGTTCTTGTAGTGCTACAATTTTAGGAGGAATGGGGCTGGTTTTCCATCTTGCCACACATGTAAGAATCGAGTCTTTATTTTAGGAAAATGCCCCTAGCCATGATACTCTTGGGGTAAAAATGCAGTGAATTAAACAGGATTTTCTTGGTTTTGACCCCAGTTTTTGTGATCTGATGCATATAAATCTTTTGATTACTGAGATTGAGCGTTCTGCCTCAGTTATCTTTATAATCAGAGCCTGAAACAGAAGGAAAGGGAAGTTCTACCTGTGTCTTGCCTGAAAGAGCTAGATGATTTGACCTTACAGTTTTGTAAATACTGTTTTGGGAGTCTTTAAATCAAGAATTTCCCCTTGTCTCTTACCTGTCTGCTGCTAAGTACAATAGTTCTGGGCTCTGTGTGATAAAGATAAGAGGCCTGCTGTACTGAGAGACGAGTGGCTGTGTGTTTTTGAACCCATCCTGTTCATTAGAGACCTGGTTCAATTGCTGTGGACTTTTATGACGCGGCCCAAGCCTAAGAAGAGGAGTGTTGTGGTTCTTTCAGGCTGCTGAAACAGGATACCAAAGATGGGGTAGGGTATAAACAATGAACATTGGTTTCTCACAGGTCTGGAGGCTGGGAAGTCTGAGAGGTCAGGGCATTAGCAGATTCAGTTTCTGCTGAGAACCTGCTTCCTGGTTCATAGATGGCCATCTTCTGGCTGTATCCTCAGAGAAAGGGGCAAGAGAGCTCTCTGGGGTCTCTTCTGTAAGGGCACGAATCCCATTCATGAGGGATCCACCCTTTTAACTTAGTCATCTCCCGAAGGCCTCACCTCCAAATACCGTCACACTGGGGATTAGATTTCAACTTGGGGGGATTTGGGGAGATTTTGGGGAATACAAACATTCGGTCTACAGCAGGGAGCCTGCTTACAGGAAAGCCTCATCCTGAGAATCAGGACCCATCTGTCACTGCACAATAGAGAAGCGTCTGCCACAGCATTCCGGTAGAACAGTGGATGTGGAAGGTGCTGCCTTGACAAAAGGCTGGCTTACCTGCAGAGGTGATTTTGGAAATATATGGTAAATGTATTGGGTAGAAAATTGGAAATGGAAGGTTTAAGACTAAGCAAGCCTCTGCATTCTGAATCTGAAGAAGTACAATGCCAAGGCAAGGGCATGCTTGGAGAACAGCCAAGCAGGAAAGGGCTCTCAAGACATTGCTCATTTGACTGCCTTGGATTGCAGAGCCTGCGGGAGGCAAAGTGTAGTCATCCAAGGCTTCACTCTGCAGTTTAAATCAACAACGAGCTGGTGAACATAAATTTCAGATGTGGCTTCTACTGTGGTTATATAATTGATTGACTGTCATTCTTAGGAAATAATCTCCTTAGTAACCCTTATGCGTGTGAAAGAACAGAGTGAATACTGAAGCAAGTCCACACCCTCTGGCCATTTTTCTCTTCTCACTGTGCTATTCAGCGTAAACATTTACTAATGTGGACTCTGTATAGCAGTTAAACACACTAGCTATCACTATCATCAAGTACTGTTTGTTGGCTCATCCCTCAAGTATTATAGAGCGTTTCCTGTATGTAAAGTGTCTGACCTCTGTCCTCGTGTGGTGTTCTACTGGATGGTTTACAAGATGAGCACAGTCGGGAAGCCTTCCCTGAAGGGCAGCAGGCCACAGGCGCGCATGTAGGAGAGGAGGATTGTCTCCTAAAATGCTGAGCCAGATCCTGGGTAGGCTGCGATCGCTCTAGAGTGCGCTCAGTGTCCAGTCCCCACGTGTTTGGTCTCAGGGCCTCTCAGAACCTACGACCTTCTTCAGGAGTGACCCAGGCAAACGCTAGTTAGTTCCGGAGGCATGTCAGGAGAAACAGCTCAGAGGTTAACTAAACTAGTTTTTATGTGCCTAGGGTAATCGTGGGAAGGTGAAGAAAGTTTTACTTCTTCCTGATGCAATCCTAGGGAAAATCAGAATTTCTCTGCAAATAAATATTTTTTATTTTATATGTTCTATATATTACATGCATGTGTTGCTTTTTCTGATTAAAAATATATAGGCATGCACAACCAGAAGGGTCTACAAGTAGGATATACAACTGTTTATTAGTGGGCTTTGGGGAGAAGAAGAAGAAGAAAAAAAAGAAAAAAAGAAAAAAGAAGAAGATTGGCAACAGAAGATTGGCTCTGGTGCCAGTCTTTTAAAAAAAGAAGACACCAGAGTAACTGACATTTGCTTTTAAAATATATATATATATATATATATAGCTGATGGTAAGGAATTTGGCAAATAGGTAAAAACTTAAAATTATTTATGATTCTTTCTACTATCTAGAGATAATCATAATTAATATTTTGGTTTATTTCTTCTCAGTCTCTCTTCTGTATATATAATTTTTATTTTTTTAAAATGTGGGATCGTACATCTTCTTGAACTTTGGGGGAATATCCTAAACCTGGATCATAGTGGAACCTGGAGACAGAGCTGTCTTTGGATAAAGCCTTTGACCTTGAATGCTCAGTGTAGTAAGGAGACTGCTTCCTCTGAATGATTGAACGAGCCGTTTTTCTTTCTTTTACCACATGTACCAGAGGGAAAGGATGAGCAGTTGACGCTCTGGACAGTAGGAGTGTACCATGGATTTTTTAATACCTACTGTCCTTGTTGTCAGTACCACATCACAGGCAGAAGGATGGACCCTGTGCATAATCCTGCTGCTATGTGGAGGGAATAGCTGTTGACAACCAGGGAGGAAGACCTGTTCCTAATGTAAGGTGTAAATAGGGCCTGCCAGCCTAATGATGTGGGTCTTCATAACTATTGCTTTCATTAGAATGCTGTCTGTAGACCATAGACAATAGATTAATAGAATGCTGTCAGTACCTTTACTTTCACAAAAGGAAGTGAACTAATTTTTATTTATAATTTATTTATTACATAAATACATATAGGCTACATCAATGGAATGTAAAATAAGCTTTAAAAACACAGAATCCTTAAGGGTTCTATGGCAGCACTCCACAAGTAAAGAAACAAATTTAAATTTGGGATTGGCTTGAAAAAACTGCCGGTTATAAAATAAATAAGTCATGGGGATATAATGTGCAGCATGGTGATTACAGTTAATAATACTGTAGTGTATAGTTGAAAGTTGCTAAGAGAGTAGATCTTAAAAGTTCTCATCACAAGAAAAGACAGTTTGTAACTATGTAGGTGACAGATGTTAACTAGGCTTATTGTGGTGATCATTTTGCAATATATACAAATATTGAATCATTATGTCATACACCTGAAACTAATATAATATGTCAGTTATATCTCAGTTTCTGTCAAAACAGAAAAAAAAAGTTTTGAATTGCAGGAAAGGGATTGCTCTGAAATGAAGATATAAATTATTTTAAAATGTTATTTTAAAGCTGTTGAAAGTACTTTAAAAGAAGGAGATTAAAACTTAAATTCCCTTAACTTAAATTTAGTTAAATTATGACATTTAACTTCTGCTCCCTGATTGAATCAGCTCTTTGGAACCTGTGTGGTGGTCGACTTCTGGAAACATGGCAAACTGAGCTAATGGCTCATCTCCTCATAGAAATGCATAGAAATGCCAGACAAAATAAAACTAACAAAATACCCACCTCCTCCCCAGCCCTATTAACAAACTAAAACCTCTGTCATTTTTCCTATAAAGAAAGAAGAAAAGAAATGGGAAGGGAGGAAAAGAGAGAGGGAGGGAGGAAGGAACCGGTCCCCGCTGGAAGCAGTCGGAGCTGTCACGTATCTTACTGAAACTCTGATAAGGACGTGACTGTTAGACGTTTTTATGGACAGACCTGTGTTTACTCCACTTCTCACATTGGGACTCCTTGTTTTATGGAGAGTCTCCGAGCCTGAGGTGAAACTGCTGTAGTCTGTCAGTCTTTCCCTAGATCCTCTAGTCCTACTCTGGAAAACTACTTATTTATCCCAAGGATATTTAGACCTTGGGTTGTGTAACTTTGGGATGATTATTGTATATGTGTGTATGTGTGTGTGTATATATATGTCATCATTCATTTCTGCCAAAGTCTAGAAGAGCATTTAAAGAATTTTTTTCATTGTGGTCAAATAAAATGTAGAATCAATATGACTGAAGTGATCAATTTTCATCAAATTTTGTTGAAAATAAATGACTTTTTTTGTTTTCAATAGTGTTAAAAGATATATTTACTTTTTTTTTTTTGCGCAGTGGACCATTATTTTAGCCTTCCTCATTATTATGTTTCCTTTCTTAACAGGCAGGACTTTTTTAAACCACTAATCCATTATTTGAATGGGCAGTCTATGTGCTAGAGTATCCCAGAGTTTAAATCAGGACAACAACAATTTAAGGAGAAGTTATTTACTGCATGTTTATTACAACCGTTTCATTCATGAACTGTTGGCAAGCAGGTGCCGATAAAGGCAAATCTACAGAATACATCTGCTTGCCATCAGATGCTGACTGCTCAGCTCAGGTTTTAGTAATGTGACTAATCCCACAGTTATTTCTATGGGAGCTTGTTTGAATTGCTAACATCGTGATATCTCTTGGCCTTCATTTATTGCAAATACCACTTATTTATTTAGTCTGTTTCTGTTTATTATTAGCCCATTTCCACAAAACTAGAACAGCACCCTAAAATAGTATGTTGTTTTCATGATGTTAAATCAAATTCTTAGTTTATTAAATTAGAACCTAAAGTCTAATTCCATAGAAATGTCTTTCACTTGCAAATTATACTGCAAGAGTATAGTTTCCGTAACCGTAAAAAATTTTAAAAATGAGCACAACAATAAGACACAAAGATAATGGTTGTTATTTTGATATTAGTATATGCCTACCCATGAGCTGTTAGACATGCTTACCAACGCTTGGAAAGATAAATCGTCTCTCCAAGGTACCACTTGATAGTATCTTAAAGGTAAATATGAAAATTAGCTGGAACACTGAAAATCCATGTCATGCTGAATTATAAAATGGTCATCCAGGATTCAGAATGTTCTTGTATTTATTCTTTATTAATACAAACTTTCTTTTTGCTGAGGAAGGTTCTCTCTGTGCTAACATCTGATGCCAGTCTTCCTCTAATTTGTATGTGGGTCGCCACCACAGCCTGGCCACCGACAAGTGGTGTAGGTCTGCACCCAGAAACCGAACCTGGGCTGCCAAAGCAGAGCACACTGGACTTAACCATTAGGCCATGGGGCTGGCCCCCAGTACAAACATTTTAATGGTCACAGAATTTAGATACCCCAAGGAATATACCAAAACGTACCAAAGAATAAAAAATAACACTCCTTTCTTTTGCAAATACTGGTCCAAACATTAATGCTCTAATCACATTGAACTCCATGCTTTACTCACAAAGGGTTCATCTGCCACTTAAAAATAGGGGAGGCGTATGCTTTCCAAACTTCACATGAACTCTGTTTTTACAACAAAGTTCATTTATTTCTCAATGAGTAGAATTGCCATATGGTTGAATAATTGTATCACCCAATTAGTGCATTTTCTTCCTACTTGGAAATCTATGCTATTAGAAGAAGGTTGCTTGATGAACACAGAACTCCTGCATGCAGTAGGCACTCAGTGAATGTGAGGGAGTTGTTCTAATAGCCCCTTCAATACCTATATTACCAAAAGAAAAACATTGTCAAAACAATCTTGATAAATGCCTCATCCCATCAATGATAATTTTATTTTTCAAACCATAGATTGTTTCTTTTTTTTAAGATTGGCCCTTAGGTAACATCTGTTGCCAATCTTTTTTCTTCTTCTTCTCCCCAAAGCCCCCCAGCACATAGTTGTATATTCTAATTGTAGGTCTTTCTAGTTGTGCTATGTGGGATGCCACCTCAGCATGGCCTGATGAGTGGTGCCATGTCCATGCCCAGGATCCAAACCAGCGAAACCCTGGGCTGCCAAAGCGGAGAGCACGAACTTAACCACTTGGCCACTGGGCTGGCTCCCATCAATGATAATTTTCCTTTCTCTTGGTTCTGTATTGACCCAATGCGAACCCTCAAAATTCTGTTTTCTACCTAGCTAGTTATTTGAACTTCAAAGCAAATTTCACAGTGTTTTTAATGAAATCTCAAATCTTTCTGTGAAAAAAATTATAACAACACATTCATAGTGTGCAGATTCCCAAAGGGGAGTCCCCTTTCTGACCAAGGCATCTCCATTTATCCTCAATTGCTGACATTCTTCTTCATGATCCCCTTTCTAGGATGAGGACTTATAAATCTTTATTTACTTACTGCCAATAACATGCCTTTCATTTAAAAATATTAAACATTTTTTGTATTTAACTTACACGATTGTGTACCTAATTGTATTTATAATTCTTGGTTAGCTGTATTTTATCTCCACAAAAGTAATAAAATTTTAGTGCCTACATGTGATTTAGTTAATCTAGAGAACATCCTTCTATAGACATTAGCAGAGATACTCTGTAGTATCTCTGTTTTTTCACTTTAAAAATTGTCTAGTAAATATAATCTATTTTTTACCACTTGACTCTGTAGTACAGTTTTCTAGTATTTAATACATTTCAAAGTGTAAAGTATGGTTTCCCTATGAAATCACCACTGGAGGTCAAGAATCCACCTTTATATCCTTTCCAGTACCTTGCATACAATATGAGAGCAGTAATATATTTTGAATGAATGATTGGATAAATAATATAAATGGGTGTCACCTGAATCTATTCAAGTACTAGTTAGGAAACCCCAGCTTAATTTTGTCATGACTATTCATCCAACTGATAGAAGTTCAGTCTTGCTGCAGTCTCCTAGAAGAGACATTGTGCAGAAAAAGTCTATGTGACTATTAGGAAGAGGGCTTTTAGAGTAAATAAATATGTCGTCTCCCCTATTGCGTCATCTTCCTTCATTGTCTCATGCTGGCTCACCAGTAAGCACCTCTTGTGGCCGCTTCAACCCCATTTCCTTTTTAAATTTTCAGCAAGCTTCAGTAGAAATTCTTCAACTTTCAAGAATGCTGCCAAAGGCAGTTTTCTCAGCATCACCTACTTGTTGAGCACATATATATCTTTGTAAATGTATGCAAAAGAAAATTGAATGGAAATCTATTTGTAAAACTTTTATAAATGTGAACTTTTATGCAGTTTTGTATTTGATTTTTGTACAGGCAGAAATACTCAGTGTCCTCAGTCACAGAAACATCATCCAGTTTTATGGAGTAATTCTTGAACCTCCCAACTATGGTATCGTCACAGGTAGGAACTCATTATTTGACTTCTTTCTTTCCCCAATTACCTGGCTTTAGAGTCCTTAATATGCTAAAATGCTTAATATTAGGTTCAGTCATGAATTGTGTGCTACTGTCAGATGTCACTTTTGTTGCTATAAAGCATTAATAAAACTGATTATATCAATATAATTAAGAATAGTGTTTCTACTTCTACCCATGTTTAATTGTGCTAATTATATCTGCATAAATGCTATTTAAATGCACTTGCAGCTGCAATACCAATATTTAAGGTGCCATTTAACTAAAATTTCATTTAATTAGTTGAAATGAGCGATGTTTTTTGTAACTCTGTGACCTTTCACAAATTAAGATTTCTTGAGCTATTCGTGTTGTAATTCTTTGCCAGCCATCTTAATCCCATTAGAGCGTTCTTTCTTCAAGGTCTCTGACATGAGAACAGTATTTTTCAGGTTGGTCATCTGGGTTGGTAATGACCTTGATCTAAATTATCACGTAATTTGGAGCAGCAGTTTATAACTGATGAGAATACCCTTTCCAAAAAGGAGCACACAGAAAATTTTGCCATATAAAAAGAGAAAGACATATTTTTAATACTTTATACTCATATTTCTATAATCCAGTGAGTAGCATTGGGTCTATAAGTATAATGTTCAATTTTACAATAAATAACTTTGATCAGTTCTTTATCATGGTAGTTCTTTGATTAAAACAAGACAAACAAGAAAACCTGAAAAGATTAGTCCTGTGTTCTTCTACTGTAGTGCTAAGAACCTGGATTGTCTTTGTAGAAAATAACAACAAAACACCCTCAATAAAAAGGATTGGATTGGATACTTGCTAATAAATTATCTCATCTAATACTTACAATAACCCTGTGAGATAGGTAAAATAGTTTCTATTTTACAAATAAGAAACTAAAACTCTAACTTAAGTAACTTTCCCAAGGTCACCCAGCTGGTGCTAGAACCAAGAGTGGTATAAATTCCTCAGATTGATTTTATACAGAAACTCCTCTGGTATGCAAGCCAGGTTCTGCAAGCTGTGCGCACACTGCTTCTTAAGCTCAGAAGGACATGGTTGCTGTTATTTATATCTTCCAATGCAGGCAGTTTAAAGTGCTTTTATTCTGATAGATAGCATTTTTACCTAAGTTCTTAAGTGGAGGGAGTTTTATTCCCAATTAGCTGTCTTTAGATCTATGCTTAAAATAAGGTTTGTGGCAGTTTTTATCTGGAGCTTATACATTTCCTATTAACTTAAATACCCAAGAATGGGTTATATTGTTAGGGTGTAAACCATGCTTAACGTTTTAAATCATATTTCTGGTTAAAGTTAAACTCTGCCTCTGACCCAGTTACTAGCTTGCTCCTTCTTTCCTAGTCCATTGTATTTACTTTTTACTAGTTATGTTTATCTTATAAATCTGAATCCAGTTTTCTGATCCTTGTTTGTGACTTGTTATTTTTATCAGGCAGATGAAAGTGTGATGCTCCAAAGAGACTGGAAACTCTGCTTCTTGTCTTGTACCCTTGATGTTTAATGCTTTTGCAGGGAAGATTTTAGGTTTAACTAACTCAGTGGTGAGGTGAGGATGAGGAGTAGAAAAAGGGACTTGAGTCATGGTGTGAATCCCTCTTTCCAAGAGTTTACTCTCAGTCCCATGGAGGATGTGAAACCCATTCATTCTTAGCCAGCATATTCAACCCAGTCTTCTCACCCGAAAGAGGGAAAAAGAATCCAAGTAGCTGGATGAGTAAGTTTGATTTTATTTAGTTTTTTTATAGGCTAGGCAGTTTTTTATGTCATGCCACCCCTCTAGCATTCCCTGCTCATACCTATACCTACCCAAAATCTTTGGTTGTAATTGATTGGTTCTTGTTAGATCTATATCTACTAAGTAAGCAACTGTTAACATTAAACATTTCTTTAAAACTTCACAAGTTTCAGAATTGTGAGGTAGCAGTAACTTGTGTATTTATAGCTCTTTTATTGACCTATGAGATTGATTATTAAAAACACCTCTTAGCCAAGTTTTGGTGTTTTAAGATGTATTAATTTGATAAGATTCTCTTTGTTCCTAGAGATACTAGTTTTAATTAAGTGTTTGTTTATAGGTATCTACCAAAGAAATATGTGAACTTTTCAGACAGCCTTCTGCAGCATTGGGATCAAGGCACGCTCTGTGCAGGGGTGGCAGTACATATGCCAACTCAGCCAATTGTGGGAGATCACATGGGTGGGGAATGAGAGCACTCATCCTGCCTCTTGAAATGAACACAAATAAGTCTTAGTATGGGGAGGTTAACAGAGCAAGAGAGCCAGGCAGGCACACTGACCTTGATCACCCAGCCTAGCTAGCCCCCTCTCTTTAGCACCCTGTCATCTTTCTCGGATGTTGGGGTTTTGGGGGGGGGGGGGAGACTTGAGTGACTTGAATCCATTCCAAGTTGAGTTTCTTTGTTATAGAAAAGGTTATTGCAGCAGGCAGCTGTTGTCACTCATAGTGAGGACTTGAAAGAATGATTTATCAGAGTGATGAAATGGAATGAACAGCGGAATGGGAATTGGAAGATGTGAGATCATGTCTGGATTCTACCAAAGCTGCATAGATGGGTCCCTGATTATCCATGTCTTAGTTTTCTTATATGTGAACGAAAGGACTAGAAATAGATGATTTCTGGGTGAGAGAGTGTATGAGTATGTGTGCACTTGTGCATGTGTGTTTGCTGAAACTTTTCATCAGACTTATAAAACCTGCTTATAAGGGGACCTGGGGTAGAGGCCAAGAGGCAGCTGCCACTTTATTTCTCTTGGAAGGGAAGTGAACATCTTTCTCACAGATCCACAAGGAAATGGAGTGACTAGAACCTCAAACTCCAAAGTCAAAAGAAAAGATAGAAGAATGGATCATATTTTCTTTGATCTTTGAAAACTTCCTACTTCTGTACTGCTCCCATTCTTCCCTGGGAGGAGAAGGAAGGGTCGTTAGACACTAAATCATGTAGCTCCCTTGTAACAAGCCAGATTGGAGAGGAAGCCTGCATCTGTCCCTGGGGCACACTGGGTCCCAGGCTTCCAGAGAAGGTGGTGTAGGAGCTCCGAGGCCTGGACATCACATCTTTGTGCCCTGGGGCTGCTATCACTTCAAGTTTATAACCCATTCTACATTACTTCTTATCATAGTCTAAGAGAAAATACTAGTTCTTCACGATTCTTTAACAGGCCCAAATTCTCATTAAGTTCAACCTTGGAAGACATATTTATGTTTAAGTGCCCAATCTCATTTCCTTTAACTTGATTGTGATGTATTTTAAGCACAGATACATCTAGTTTGCATGCTTTGATATTGTGTTGGTCTTTTCTTATTAGTCAGTTAGAAACAAGTGTCTTGTTGTAACAAATTCCAGACATTTGCCCAAATTCATTTGTCGTCTTAGTTATAATCCAAACTAAGTTTGGCCTTGGTGCTATTTTATTACAAACAGATTTCATGGGCGGCTGGCCCTGTGGCATAGTGATTAAGTTTGGCATGTTCTGCTTTGGTGGCCTGGGTTCACAGGTTCAGATCCCAGGCGGGACCTGCACCACTCATCAGCCACACTGTAGCAGCAACCCACAAATAAAAAGTAGAGGAAGATTGGCACAGATGTCAGCTCAGGGCTAATCTTCCTCAAGAAAAAAACAAGATTGGCAACAGATGTTAGCTCAGGGCTAATCTTCCTCAGCAAAAAAAAAGAGAGAGAGAGAGATTTCATGGTAATGGTATTTGTTTCAACAATACTGACTATATGTTTACGTTTTTCAAAGCCAGTTATTGTTGCTGTAAGACTCAAAGGGAAAAATTATCTTAGAAATCAAAAGGGAATGTTTAATTAATGTGGTTCTTTTTTTTTTAAGATTTTATTTTTCCTTTTTTCTCCCCAAAGCCCCCCAGTACATAGTTGTGCATTTTTAGTTGTGGGTCCTTCTAGTTGTGGCATGTGGGACGCCGCCTCAGCATGGCTTGATGAGCGGTACCATGTCCGTGCCCAGGATCTGAACTGGTGAAACCCTGGGCCACCAAAGTGGAGCTCGCGAACTCAACCACTCAGCCATGGGGCCGGCCCCCTAATGTGGTTCTCAATGACTCTTTTTTTAAAGAATTAAAACAAATACTTTATACTGAAGTCCAATAAACTACTTTCTAGGGACAAATTAAGTGATTCGAAAAGTATAGCCATGTGTGTATATGGTGAGTCCTTAATTTCTAATGAGAAGACCAAAAGGATGAAAGAATTAAATGCCTTTCTAAAATACTTTATCTACCCACATATTTAAAGATCACATTTTATATGAAATAATGTAATAATATTGTCTTTCTTGCACCCTCACATTCATGAAACAATTTCATTTAATAATGTATCTTCTACATCCATGTTTTTTTCATCATCAGAATCAGTTTCTAAGTTATCTTAACATGGTTTTCAGAGTACATCTCTTACGGAAAAACACAATGCTGTGTGTCTCCTCTACTCTCAACCCTCTGCTTCACTTCAGGCCCTTGAGATCACCAAGCATGTGGTACTTTTTCCCACATTGATTCGGCAACACCAGCCCGGTGTCCTACAGTTTAACGCATTTCTAACATGATCTGCCTGGAGATGGCATCACATGCCGCAGGTGAAAGTTCAGTCCCACAAGACTGCCCTCTCCCTGAGGACAGATGCCAATCACACGTCCATGTGGTCACCTGTGCTTTTGACCCGCTGGCTAAAAATGGGAGGTCCCAGGATGCCCTCTTTGGATTTGATTAAATGTTGGAGCAGCTCACAGAACCCAGGAAAACAGTTTACTTACTAGATTGCTGGTTTTATTACAAAGGATATTAAAGGATAAAACTGAACAGCCAGATGAAGGATACACAGGGGGAGTCCGAGCACAGGAGCGTCTGTCCCCTTGGAGTTTGGGGTTAGCCATCCCCCCAGCATATGGATGCATTCTTGTCCACCAATCTGGAAGCTCTCTGAACCCCACCCTTTTTGGATTTTTATAGAGGCTTCATTATGTAGGCATGACTGATTAAATCTTTGGCCTTTGGTGATTTTTAACCTCCATCCTTCTTTCTTCCCCAAAGGGTGGGGAAAGGGGGTGCTGAAAGTTCCAACCCTCTAATCAAGTGTTGGTTCCCCTGGCAACTAGCTACATCGTTAGGGGCTTTCCAAAAGTCACTTTATTAACATAAACTCAGATGTGGTCGAAAGGGGTTTGTTATGAATAACGAGACACTCCTTTCACCTTTATGGCTCTGGAGCTATTTCAGGAACTGAGGACAAAGAACAAATATTCTAACAAAGATGCTCCCGTCACTCTTATTGCTTAGGAAATTCCAAGGATATTAGGAGCTCTGTACCAGAAACAAGATGAAGACAAATATATATTTCTTAATATAAATCACAATGTTACAAATCATCTTCACTGTAGTCTAAGATGTTCAAGATATAATAGTTTTTGGATCTCTGTATGATCTGTCTCTGGATATTTATCCCAGGCTACAAGTACTCAATGGCATAATGTTAGGATTTTTGGATATTTGAGTCCCATAAGGTATAATTGTAACCATAGCCATATTTCTTTTTAAAGTGATCTTTAGAAGATTTGTTTTCAATGACATCCCGCTCTTGCAATTGAGAGCTTATAGGTCCAGAAATACTTACTCTATGTGTGTTACATTTAGTTGCCTCTTTTTTTTGTTTGTTTCTTATTCATACAGGTGACCTCTGTTAGACTTTAAAAACTAGCTTTGATTAATGTAATCTCAGGCTCATGTATTTCTCTTCAAATATGTTTTGTTGTTTAAAATAAAGTAGTTGAGACAGCATCCTATAATAGGAGAGATTTTAGAAGTATCTCAATATAAAGTGACTCACTCTCTTCTGAGGGATAATTTTTTTGGTGATAGAGGTAAACTTCACTTCATGTTGGGCATCTGCACTAACTCTTAAAGGTCATGAGACAGTCTTCTACCAAATGCTGTTTTAGTAACCAAAAGCTATTCCAAATGGTATATCACCAGAGATGCTTTTATTTATAGAAGGCAGCTTAATTGTCTGGAGTATATGATAGTACAGGCCACTAATGCCTTTTTTCTTACATTGGACCAACTATTTCATAGTAAAACTTAAAGTTCTTCTCTTCTTTGCCATTTCTTTATTCATCTAAGGTTATCATTGCAATTTTATGCTATTTGACTGATAGCCATTATATAACTTTGATGTCAAAGTAAAAGTTACACAAAAAACAAAAAATATGAGTCTTATCCACCGAGATAATTAATGTTTTACTAGGAATATTAGTATTCCCAAGGAATAATTTCTCATGATAACATACATTTAATTGCATGAATCGAATTTGCTTTCAGAATATTGTTCCTACTTTATGTCTTTACAGAGAAGAAATTTTAAAAAGCTACTTTTTGAAATTATTAGACGTTGTCATTACAATGTTGATAATTATTATAAATCATTGAAGTTGGAATGGAGTAATTATCAGCCTCCCAAAATGAGGATCAGCCTTTCTCCAAATTGGCGTTTAATATAAAAAGTAATTTTCAAGGAAGGATTTCCAGCTATGGATGAATTAGGAGATCGGCAAATGCTCTCCCCCAAAGCATCTATAAATCTGGACAGAACTTTTGGCACTCTGGAAATTGACCAAACGCATACACAATCTGAGAAGATTTTGTGCTTGAAAAACTGCTGAATTTGGATTCACTTGCCTGATGCACATAAACAGCCAGTTAATTACAGCATCAGCCTTTGGGAAAAGAGATCAGCTTTATTCTGTGAGGTCTGCAGGGAGACAGGGGTGTGCCCTCAGATCTTTCTCCCCAATGCAGGATTTGGGATGAAACTTAAGAGGTTAGGGAGAACAGCCTGGCCCAGGGACAGGTTTTGATGGGTAGACTTCAAGCATTTATGGTTTTAAACATTTATGACATGGTTCTAAACATTTATGATGAGATTCTAAACTTTTATGATAGAGTTCTAAACATTTTTGATGAGGTGGGGAAGGAATTTTAACACTGGATCTTCCTGGATGAGAGACCCCTTGCTTCTGATAAGAGTCTGACTTCCAAGTTCTGGCCCTGTCCCCCATTCTTGGGTTCCATGGGAAGAAGGATCTTTGGTTCCACAGTCATTTCAGGTCAAGATTTCTTCTTTTGTGCATGCTCTGGCTACGTGGCTTTGCAGATTTTCTGAAAGGCACTTCTTAGTCACTCTGTTGATAAGAGGTGGGGTCAGTTGAACTGGTCCTGGAGGGCCCGTGGTTACAGTAACAGTGGGACTGAGCAGTGCTTTTGCCTGGGGTTGTTCTCATTCTTCTTACCCCACCCCTGCCCCAGCTCAATCAGCACAAAGGGCAGGCCATGAGGATTGGCAGCTTTGTTGCCATAGCCAAAGTGTGACCTGAACAAAGGGTTGTGACTGGGGTAAATGTATTCCTGGCTGAGGCCATACATGTGCAGAAAAGAATGGACAGGGCTCAAGCTATCCACATACCCTTGTCAGTCTTGAGGCTACATGAATATGAAAAGGAGACTAAAAAGGCCTGGTGGAAAGTAAAAGCTAGGGTGAATTTTGAATGTGCTCCCACTACTTATACACAGATCCATCAGCCCAGGGTTTTTAAGCACAACTTCTGTCTAATCATTGACTGATCATTAACCTCTGCAGATATAGGACAGCTCCTATAAAAGAACAGGCTTAGAAATAAAAGAAAGATTTAAAAAACCCAGAAAACTGAGCACAGACATCACTGGGGGGCACACTGTAAATTTCATCAATTTAGCCCAAGCAAGTTAGTAAAGAAGCAAACAGAAACCATCAAGAACAACTTTCAGGGCTGGCCCAGTGGTGCAGCGGTTAAGTTCGCACCTTCTGCTTCGGCAGCTCAGGGTTCGCTGGTTTGGATCCCAGGTGCGGACATGGCACCACTTGGCAAGGCATCCTTGGCAGGCATCCCACATATAAGGTAGAGAAAGATGGGCACAGATGTTAGCTCAGGGCCAGTCTTCCTCAGCAAAAAAGAGGAGGATTGGCAGCAGATGTTAATTAGTTCAGGGCTAATCTTCCCTTAAAAAAAGAAAAAGAAAAAAATGACAACTTTCAAGGAGAAAGTCAGAATTCAGACTTGCTACAGTACATTATCTAAACTGTCCAAATTTTTTTAAAAAATTACAAGAAATGTAAAGAAACAGAGATGTTTAACCTATATTCAGGAAGAAAAACCATCAATGGAAGTAGTTTCTAAGTGTCCCCACATATCAGATTTAACATAGAAAGATTTCAAAGCATCAATATGTTCAGAGACCTCAAGGAAACTGTGTTTAAAGAATTAAAGGAAAGTATGAAAACAATGAATCAAACAATACAGAATCTCATCAAGTAAATAGAAATATATGTATTTTTTTTTTTTTTTTGAGGAAGATTAGCCCTGAGCTAACATCCATGCCCATCTTCCTCTATTTTATATGTGGGACTCCTGCCACAGCATGGCTTTATAAGCACTGTGTAGGTCCATGCCTGGGATCCAAACCAGCAAACCCTGGGCCGCTGAAGCAGACCATGCAAACTTAACCACTATGCCACTGGGCCAACCCCAATATATATATATATATATTTTAAAAGAACACCATAGAAATTCTGAAGCTGAAAAGACAATAATTCAAATGAAAGATTTTCTAGCGTGACTTAACAGAGATTTGAGATAGCAGAAGAAAAAAATCAGTGAACTTAAAACAGGATCAACAGAAATTATCCAGTCTGAAAAAGAGAAAAAATTTGAAAAAAAGATGAAAAGAACCTCAGAGACATATGGGACAACACCAAGTATACCAATTAACGTATGATAGCAAGAAGAGGAGAAAAGAGGTGTAGAAACACATAAAAATAGAGAATAGAAACATATTTGAAGAAATAATGGCCAAAGATAACTTCCTGAATTTGATAAAATACATTAATCTATATACTTGAGAACTCAGTGAACTCCGAGTAGGATAAATGCAAAAGAAACCTACACCTAGGGGCCAGCCCAGTGGCATAATGGTTAAGTTCATGTGCTCTGCTTTGGTGGGCTGGGGTTCACAGGTCTCGATCCTGGGCACAGACCTAAACACCACGCATCAAGCCATGCTGTGGTGGTGTCCCACATACAAAATGGAGGAAGATTTGCACAGATGTTAGCTCAGGGCCAATCTTCCTCACACACACACACACACACAAAAGATGCACACCTAGATACATCATGGTCAAACTGTTGATCATGACAAAGTGAAAATCTTGAAAGCAGTAAGAGAAAGATAACTTCTCATGTACAAGAGAACAGCAATATGATTAATGGCTAATTTCAACAATGACCAGCTAACAACAGTAGAGGCCAAAAGGCAGTAGATAATTAAAGTGCTGAAGGAAAAAACTGTATTCAGCAAAATTATCTTTTAGAAATGTAAGCAAAGTAAAGATGTTCTTGGATAAAAGGATGAGAGAATCTGTTGCTAGCAGTCCTGCTTCCAAGAAATACTAAAGGAAGTCCTTCAGGCTAAAACAAAATGACAACAGATAGTAATTCAAATCCATGGGAAGAAATAAAGGATACTGGAAATGATAAATATATGAGTGAAAAAAAGATTTCATAAATGTACTTCTTCTCATTTCTTCTCTTAACATCTTTAAAAATGTAAGATTGTATAAAGCAATAATTATAGCACTGTTTTGCTGACTTAAAACATATGTCACATATAGATTACAGTAATAGCATAAAGGATGAGGGAAGGAATGGAGCTATGTTGGAGAAAAGTTTCTGTGTTTTACTATAAATTAATCTGAAGTAGATTGTGTAAAAAGATGCATTTTATAATCCCTTGAGCCACTACTAAGAAAGTCCACTCAAGAAATGTAGAAAGAAGTCAACAGAAGAATTAAAATGATAATAAAATCATTAACACAGAAGAGGGCAGCATAGGAGAAACAGAGGACTGAGAAGGACAGGAGACATGTAGAAAACAAGATGCCAAAAATAACTCTAACCACATCAATAATTAAATTAAGTGTCAGTGGTCTAGGGGACCAGCCCGTGCATAGCAGTTAAGTTTGTGCACTCTGCTTCAGCGGCCCAGGGTTTGCCGGTTCGGATCCCAGGTGTGCACCAGACACCACTGATCAAGCCATGCTGTGGCAGGCATCCCACGTATAAAGTGGAGGAAGATGGGCACGGATGTTAGCTCAGGGCCAGGCTTACACACACACACACACACACACACACACACACACACACAAACACAAAGAAAGTGTCAATGATTTAAACACCCCAGTCAAAAGACAGAAATTGTCAGACTGGATAAAAAAAGCAAGATCCAACTGTATACTGTGTACAAGAGACACATCTTAGATTCAAAGACACAAATAGATTGAAAGTAAAAGGATGGAGAAAGACATACCATGCAAACAAACCATGAGAGAACTGAAGTAACTATGTTAATTTTAGACAAAATAGACAAGAATATTACTAGAGATAAATAGAGTCATTTCATAATTATAAAAGGATCGATACATCAGAAAGATCTAGCAATTGTAAATGTATACACACCTAACAACAGGTCCTCACAGTACGTGAAGCAAAGACTGACAGAATTTAAAGGAGAACTAGGCAATTCAACAATAACCGATTTAGTATCTCACTCCCGATAATTGATAGAACAGCTAGACGGAAAATCAGCAAGGATATAGAAACTTGATAAACACTCTCAACCAACTCTACCTAACTCACATCTGTAGAACACTCCACCTAGCAAAGAATACATATTCAAGTGCACATGGAACATTCTCCAGAATACATGAGTTAGGTCACAAAAAGCCTCAGTATGTCTAAAAGAATTGAAATAATGCAATGTATGTTCTCCAGCTACAGTAGAATTAAGTTAGAAATCAATGCCAGAAATAAATCTTGGAAAGCCCCAAATATTTGGAAATTAAACAGCACACATTTAAATACCGAATGAGCCACAGAGGGAATCACAGTGGATTTTAAAGTATTTTTAGACAGAGAGAAAATTAAAATGCAACATATCAAAATTATAGAAGACAGATAAAGTAATACTTAGAAGGAAATTTATGATTTTAAACATCCATAGCCAAAAAAAAAAAAAAGTCTGAAATTGGTAATCTAAGCTTCAACCTTAATACTCTACAACGAGAACAAAATAAACCCAAAGCAATCCAATGAAAGGTAATAATAAAGATTAGAGCAGAATGCAGTAAAATAGAAAACAGAAAAATAATTGAGAAAATCAATGAAACTAAAAATCTGATCTTTGAAAAGATCCGTAAAACGGATAAACCTTTAGGTAGATTGACCAAGAAAAAAGAGAGAAGATACAAATTAGCAAACTGAGGGATGAAGGAGAAGACAGCACTAACGGCCCCTACAGAAGTTTAGAAGAATTGAAGGGAATGTTGTGACTAACTTTATGCCAACAAATCAGACAACTTAGATGCAATGAGCAAATTCCTAAAAAGATACAAGTGATCCAAACTGACTTAAGAAACAGAAATTCTGAACAGCCCTATAACAAGTAAGAAATTTGAGTTAGCAATTTAAAATATTTCCATAATGAGAAGCCCAGACCTAGATGATGATGGTGAATTCTATCAAATGTTTGTAGAAAAATAGCACCAATCCTTCCCATACTCTTTCAGAAAATATAGGAGCGGGGCTGACCTCATGGCTGAGTGGTTAGGTTCATGCGCTCTGCTTCAGTGGCCTGGGGTTTCGCAGGTTCGAATCCTGAGCGTGGACGTGGCACCGCTCATCAAGCCACGCTGAGGTGGCATGCCACATGCCGCAACTAGAAGGACCCACAACTGAAAATGTATACAACTATGTACTGGGGGGCTTTGGGGAGAAAAAGGAAAAATAAAATCTTTAAAAAAAAAAAAGAAAGAAAATATAGGAGGAAGGAACACTTATCAACTTACTCCATAAGGCTAGTATTATCTTAATACCAAAGCCAAACAAAAATATAATAAGAAAACTATAGACCAATATCCCTCATGAGCATGGATGCAAAAATCCTTAATTGCATATTGGTAGACTAAATTCAGCCACCCCTAGAAAGGATAATATGCTTTGACCAAATGGAATTTATCCCAGAATTGCAAGGTTGGTTTAACATCTGGAATCAATTAATGTAAAATACCGTAATAGATAATTGGATAAAAGACAAAAACTTTTGGACATACTACAGCACTCATTTATAATGATAATTCTCAACAGACTGGAATAGAAGGGAATTTTCTCAACTTGATAAATAGCATCTCCAAAAATCCACAGCTATTATCATACTTAGTGGTGAAAAATGGAATGTTTTTCCCTTAAGATTGGGAATAAGGCAATGAGGTTCGCTCTTGCCAAATCTATTCAACATTGTACTGGAGGTTCTAGCCAGTGCAATACAAGAAAAAGAAAATAGGGGCCGGCTCCATGGCCAAGTGGTTAAGTTCACGTGCTCCGCTGCGGCGGCTCAGGGTTCGGATCCTGGGCGCAGACATGGCACCGCTCGTCAGGCCGTGTTGAGGCGGCGTCCCACATCCCACAACTAGAAGGACGTGCAACTAAGATATACAACTGTGTACGGTGGGGGGAGGGTTTTGGGAAGATAAAGCAGAAGAAAAAAAAAAGATTGGCGACAGTTGTTAGCCCAGCTGCCAATCTTTAAGAAAAAAAAAAGAAAAAGAAAATAAAAGGCATCCAGATTGAAAAGGTAGAAGTAAAACTGTCTTATATAACATAATCCTGTATGTAGAAAATCCCAAGAAATCCACAAAAAACTACTAAAACTAATAAACATGTTTAGCAAGGTCACAAGGATCCAAGATCAATATACAGAAATCAACTGTATTTCTATATACTGGGCATGAAAAATCTAAAAATGAAATTAAGAAACAATTCTATTCACAGTAGTTATAAAAAAGAAAATGGGAATAAATTTAACAAAAGAAGTGTAATACTTTTTACAATGAAAAGTACAAAATTTTGCTGAGAGAAAATAAAGATGTAGATAAATGCAGAGACATTATGTGTTTGTAAGACTCAGTATTGTCAAGATAGACAGTTTGACTAAGAATATATACAAGGAACTAATAGGCATGTGAAAAGATGCCCAACTTCATTAGTCCCCAGGAAAATGCAAATTAAAAATACGAGATACCACTAGAATTATACCCACTACAACGGCTGTAATCAAAAACACAGACAATGCCAAGTGTTGGTGAGGATGTGGAGAAACTGAAACCCTCCCAGCCTGCTGGTGGGAACATAAAACGGTACAGCCTCTTTGGAAAGCAGTTTAACAGTTTTTTAAAAAGTTAAATGTAAACTTACCATATGACCCAGCAGTTCCACGCCTAGAAACCTACCCAAGAGAAATGAAGACATATTTCCACACAAAGACAGGTCCACAGATGTTTATAAGAACATTATCGTAGTAGCCAAAAACTGGGAACAAACCAAATGTCTATCAACTGATAAATGAGTAACCAAATGTGGCAGATCCATCCAATGGAATATTATCTGCAATGAAAAGGAATGAAGTACCTATACGTGCTACAGCATGAAAGAGCCTGGGAAACATTATGCAAAGAGAAAGAAGTCAGACACTCAGGCCTCATGTTGTGTGATTCTATTTCTGTGCAATATCCAGAAAAGGCACAATTGTAGATTGAGAAAGCTGGGTTAAGAGGGGTGATTAACTGTAAATAGGCACAAGGGAACTGTTTGGGATGATGGAAAGCTTCTGAAATTGGATTGCGGTGGTGGTCGCCCAACTCTATAAACTTACTAAAAATCATCAAATATAGCCACTTATAGTGGCTAACTTTTATGGTACTTAATTTATATCTCAAAGTCGTTTTTATTTTCTCATTTAATCTTTATCTGTCCATCTACTTATCTATTTATTTTTTGGTGAGGAAGATTGGCCCTGAGCTAACATCTGTTGCCAATTTTCCCCTTTTTTACTTGAGGAAGAGTGGCCCTGAGCTAACATCTGTGCAAATCTTCCTCCATTTTGTATGTGGGAGGCTGCCACAGCGTGGCTTGATGAGTGGTGTGTAAGTCCACACCTGGGATCTGAACCTGCAAACCCTGGGCTGCCAAAGCAGAGGGTGCAGACTGAACTGCTACACCACCAGCTGGCCCCTCAAAGTCATTTTTAAAGGCATTTTCTCATATCTTGGCCTTTTGTGCTTGAATTTTGAGGGCTTTTCAAAATCTTGGTGCAACAAGGATTGATTTGTTTACATTGTCACATAAACCTTCTGACTTGTGTGTTTAATCTTAGCTATTTACATGCCTGCCTCTGTTTCAAATACCTTCTTCCACCACCTCCTTGTGTTTTGCAGTTCCATCTGAATGGCTTTTGATTTCATCCTCAGCTAAAGTTCTACTCTTCATTCTGTTAGCAGTCTTGTCTTGGACAGATTTCTTTCCAAGATCATATTAACTTTTAGAAACCACAGTATGGAACAAATTTTATATGCTTTTAATATCTTTTGTTAAATTCTTTAACACATTTTCCAATGAAAATATAAAGTCTTATTTCCGAAATGCACCTTGGTTTTAATTATATGCTTATCTTTCCTTTAAAAATAGAATATGCTTCTCTGGGATCACTCTATGATTACATTAACAGTAATAGAAGTGAAGAGATGGACATGGATCACATTATGACCTGGGCCACTGATGTAGCCAAAGGTAATAAAGCTTTGTGTATTCTTAGAGAATTGGTGGGAAGCACGTTCCTGTCCTGACATGGTGACTTAAATCGGATTTGTTGTTCTGTGTCTTTAGATGTTCTTCTTTTTTCAGACCAAAAGTAGCAAGAATTCTGCAACTTATTGTACAGATAATATTTTAGGTCATTGCCTTTCCACTCCTGCTTGCCTTTTCTCTCTCTTTTCTTTCTTTCCATAAAACCAGGTCCCAAGAAAATAAATGGCTCCATTTTTGCCACATTTTGTGACATTGTAATTGACCAACTTGCTTGATGTATTAAATGGAAACGTCGTAATTCTGTTCTTGTTCTGCAAGTCTCTCCTGAGACTCAGCATTCAGAAAATGTGATTTATTGCAGGATTAGTTCTACTCATTTTGTATACATAATAATATACTAAAAATAGTAACTACTTGTAAAAAAAAATATTTTGTTTGTTTTTCCATGTAAAAGCAATTCGGATTTTATTTTATATTTAATGTAAACTTGGAAATCACCCTTGGAAATAAAATATTTTTAATACACAAAATCCCTAAACAAAGTGCCCAGTTCTTTTTCTCTCATAAATTCCTGCATAGCCTAATGCTTTCTAAAGCAATTTAAATTCCATTTATTTTTATCTTTTTTTTTCCATTTTCCTAACTGAATGTTTCTGAGTTTTATTTATAACTGTCAAAGTTGCTTTGGAAACAACTTAATCTAAATAATGAACACTGATAGTTACATTTGTATTCTAGCAACCCCTAGAAAGCAAGTGCGTCCACATTTTACTGGGGTAATTAACTCCTTTACATTTTGCTGCTCCAGTCTCTAGAGCATCTCTTTACAAAGCAAATAAGAGGATATTTAGCACTCAATAAGGAGAGCAAGTCACAGTTTGCTTTCACTGGGAAGTCACACAATGACTTCCAAAAGTAATGGTCTTTCCTTTGCAGAATTATCTTTCCTGTTTTAAATTTCGTCAACACCTGCCAAATTCCTCAAGTAGGGAAAATGAAAATTAAAAAAAAAGTTTGATGCTAAATGATACTGCTGAATGATATTTCATTACCTTATAAGAATAATAAGCTCTGTGTTTAGGATGGTGTACTTAAGGCTTTGGCTATGTTAATTAACTTAATTGTGTATTCATGCGTCAGGCGCTTCAAATCAGCCTTAAAAGTTCACATTCTTCAAGACATTTTCATTTAATATCATAGTCACTTCTCTGCCTGTCAGTAGTACACAGGGACCACCTGTTTGTAGCAGGGTGATATGCTATTATCAGGAGCTGCCTGAAGCATTGTGGAAATACACTTACATTAATGTAAATACTTTTACAAGCAGTCTTTGACTTAAAGCACTTCACCTTACAGACATTTGCATTTGAGGTGCTCAGCCAATTACACCCATGTTATTACTTAATGGCACTTAGGATGGATAGACAGCAAACAAATCAACTGACATCAGTCACTGTGCTTCCTGCTGTGCACACTCCACTTAAGCTTCCCTGGCCCCCAGCCTGTAAAGCTTGGCCCTCCCTGCCTCTTCCCCTGCATAGTCCCTGTCTGAGGGGCAGGTCCCTTGGCTCCCCCGGGGTTTCTCAAGGCTGCTGGCACTCTGTATTAGAAGGACAAAGAAGAGAAGGAACAGAACTAAGTAGCAAACTGGAACCAGAGGTAAAGGATAGGGATGGAGAGAATGGGAGTGGACCACGCGACAGTGTCCAAAACTGCAAAGTGCTAAAATAACTTTTTTGTGGCTGGTGAATTGATCTGAAAGGCAAGTTCTAGTGTGTTTGGCCTCAGGTGAGAAGAGTGAGGCAGAGAAGAGACTTGTTTCTTTAAAGTATCAAGAAATACTTAATATTTAAAATGGCCTATAAAAGGAAGAAGAAATCGACGCTTTTGGAATAACTTCAACCTCTCTGGTAAAGCTATGTGGAGAACTTGGAGATTATATAGGAAGGCTTGATTTTGTTGATTTCACTTCAGATTCAGCTATGTACCTTTCAGTTTGACCATGATTGAAGCCACTAAAGCAACAAGATGTTGAGAAATTATAGCATGAATAATTCATTTCAAGTAAGAGTTGATTCATGCATTTTGAAATAGGCATTGCTTAACATCACTGCTGAGAGAATATCTCCACAAAGCCAAAAAAAGATTCTCTTCTTTTTGGGTGGAAAGAGGAGTGGAGGGCAGACCAGCAAGTATATCTGAAATTGCGGCAAGTCAGTCAACAGTGCGTAAAAGGAACAATTAAAGCAGATAAACCTGGATCCAGTCTCAAAACCATCATCATTGATTCCAAATCTCCTCCCAAATGTCACCTGTCAAATCTTTTTTAGGAAATCTGGAGTCTTAACTGATGAAGGTATTTTTCAGCCTTCTTAATTGTTTACATGAAAATAAGACAGAATATAAATGGCTCTATAAAAACAAATTAAATAGAATTTTATGATTGTGATTATTACTGTGTTTATGTACACTAAATGTTCTATAAATGTATACTATACATTAAACACAAGTAATTTACGGTACTTTTTCTCATAATATCCGCCATGAGGAAGAAAAGTGCCTATTTTAAAGCTTTTGTACGTGAGTGTTGTTTTTGGAGATCCCTACATGTCAGCAAGTGTGTAAACTATCTGGTTCCACCTCTAATAGTAATTAAACAAATTCTACCTAAAAATTATTCAGGAACTTGATAATTAAAACAAGAGAGACGTAACTATGAAATTCAATTATAAAAATTATTAAAAGTTACCCAAGTTGTAGCTATTGAATTTTCACAGTTTGTAGTATATAGAACTTAATATTGGAAGAAAGATTTCCTTTATTCCAATTACATCTTGTTTAAAATCATTTTAATTACTAATACTTTTATTAACCTGATTCTCTTTAGTAATATTTTTATATACAGGAGTTTAAATTTTTTTATTCTATGTTCTTTCATGATTCTTCAATATATATTAATCAAAATAGAAGAAAAGTAATAGTTTATTTTAAAAATTAAACTTTATCAAATCAAAATTTTCTGAAAGTTTAAAAAAAAAGAACCAAAGCTTAATTATTAAATTATGTTTAATGGATAGTTAATTAACAAAAGGACCCTGTTTGATTTGGGGGGCCTATTTCTTCCATTATTTAGAAAAGACAACTTGAGAAATACAGGGAGAGGAAATATGTCAGTAGGAAATGTCCTTCTTTATTCTAAGGGGGTAGACAATACATAAATACAGAAAAAGAGTCAGACACTACTAAGAGGGTGATTGTGAAATGTGTCCTTTAAAGTATCATTTTTAGTTCAAAATAATAAAACTCTACTTAGTTTATAGACACCCAATTTACTGAAGTAACTTGATTTACATTCTAAATGTGTTGGAGAGAATTTTGGCGTGCATTTAAATGTACATATCTCAAAGATTTGTCCGTGTAAAAAACAATAAAATATTTTGTAACTACTATATATTTTTCTATCTGAGGAGCCTAAAATCCTTTACCAACTATGACTAATGCATCCAACCAGTGCTCCCCTCCCTACCCCACCTCCACTCCCAGGTCTTACTGGAAGGAGTACTGAGGAAACAGACCGAGCTGCGATTGGGCAACTGCAGACATCCAAATGAAAACTGAAGTTTTCTTGGTCAGAACTTTGGCTGGTTTAGAAGGCAGTTGGTAGTGGAATACCTTAGTCATTGGAGCACTTCTTCCAGTTGTGACTGTGCTATTTTTGTGCAGACTCCAGAAAATTAAGGTGTCCTTATTAGGTATTGTAAGAAGCTAGCTTTACCCACAATCAAATTCCAACTTCTAAGAGATTAAAGCACATAAATTTCCCTTAGCATATAAATTTTCCTAATGTAGACATAGCCTGTCTCTATTTGATCAATCATGTAAGAACAGAACACACGACTTTACTTTCTTCTATTGAATCTTTTGCAAAAATATGAAAGGTAATACTGATGGTTGAAATAGAAAGGTAATACTGAGACATTGTTGAAAAATGATATTAATAGTCCTTTCTTCTCGTATGAAAAGGAATGCACTATTTACATATGGAGGCTCCTGTCAAGGTGATTCACAGAGATCTCAAGTCAAGAAATGGTAATGTAGTCATATGTTTTTATTTTACTATAAAATAAATGTGCCTGTGTCTAGAAATGAGCATCATGCTTTCCATGTCTTTTGTAACTTGCTGTTTTGACCCATTGCTGATAACTATGAAAATCTTTCCATTGTTAATAAATGTTAGAATTCTCCATATGATTTCAAGAGGCTGCACAGTATTCCACTGTGTGAATAGCACAGAATGTGGACATTTGAGTTGTTTACATTTTTTTCTGTGGTAAGAAATGATGACCTTAATACTTTTCAGCACAGTTTTTCAACACATCCTTAATTATTTCTCTAGAATCATATTCTAAAAGAAGTGGTGTTGGATCAAAGCCTGTGGTCATGTAATTCTAGTCTCCTATTTTTGGATGTTTCTCTGGACCAGCAGTTTTGAGTTTTGTTCTTGTTACTTCTGAATTGTATGGTGTAAATTTTTTATATCAGTCCTATTACCTGGAATAGTACCCAAAATGATTAGCACGTTTAGGAGTTTGGACAGTAAAGGCTTTGTTTTCCTTCTTTCACTTCTTCTGTACTTCGTGAAGTTTATTTATGATCCTGTATTTTACCATTTGGAGAGCGAGCATTTTAAAATGACTTGCAGGATTAGATGTTACCTTCAAGTAGGAGTGGCAGCAGAATGCTTCTTCCATTATGTCACTGGAAAGTTAACAAGAAAGACAGTGGGACTATTTAGCTAGCCAGCACTAGCTAAGTAAAATCGGAGTTTCCTATTTTTAAAAAAGCTTCTATCAATTATTTAACATGCTTAACTTAATTATTTACATGCTGTCTAAGTGATTCTTCTGAGTAAAGGAGGAGGACTATTTATTTCTAGAAAATCTTTAAATCACTGCAGTTAAAACGAGTATATACTAATAGTGCGATCCTTAGAATGAGTAGTCCCGGTAGGTGGAGTAGGAGGAGTAGGGAATAGGCCAGCTGCCCCTCGTCGTGCTCCAGGACTGTGAGGTTTGTGGACCTGGAGAGAGGGAAGTTGTTGATAGCTGCCACTCATCAGTAGTCCAGGGTGGACCACCAGCTTGGCCCTGCCAGTCAACTCTGGCTGATTGTTCTTTCCTTTTCTAGGTCATCACTTTTCCTTTGGCTCTTCCTAGGCATAAGCTTCCTGAGCTAAACACTACTGATATATAGTTGGCTAACAGGAAGTCACTAGGAAATAATCTAGAATCTAATAAGAAGTAACAGAGTTTTATAACTTTGTAAACTTTCAGTTCTTGCTCATAATTTCAGTCTAAACAAGTTATTTGACTTCTCTCCTTTTAATCTACTTTGTCAGTATATTCCTATATCTCATGAGAGGAGAATGATTAAATTATGGGTATATTCTTGCTGTCATTATGAAAACGAAATAACAGTGGAGACTGCCCCCATTTTTCAAAATTACAAATTGTATAGTTACTTGATGGGAAAACACATACATCAGTGAAACAATATAAACATAACTTTTAGCAATTTTTTTTCTGGGAGAGGGAATGACAAGAATCTTTTATTTTCTATATTATATATTTTTATAATGTTAGATCTTTTTAACAAGCATTTGTTAATCTTATGAGAAATAACTGAATATAGTATTAACAACATTTTTATTTGAAAATTTATAGCATATTATATACAGAATCACATTTAGCCTTAGGCTATTTCATGCAAAGATTATTCTTTCCACTTATCAAGGTCATTAATAACAGCTAATAAATATTGATCATCTGCCATGTTCAAGGCACTGTATGGCTTTCAAAAGAAATGCCAGAAACAGTCCTTCAGGATTCTGTCCTTGGCCTCCTCTCCCCTTATGCTCGTACTCACCCACTCCCATGAAAGCCCCGTCTTCAAACGCTCTCCACCAGGTCTCAACTTTAAAACTGTGTCTGTCCGCTTGTTGGACATGGCCAGATAGGTATTTTGTATGACCCTAAAATGTATTGTGTCCACCTCGATCTTTCATCTTCTCTCCACCTCCTAAAAAATTACTCCGGCATTCACTTTCTCAGTGAGTGGCAATACCGGAACTCTTGTTCTAACCATTACGTTATTGCCTCTGTATTTGACGTGTCCTTGAGTCTTCCTCCTTCTCACCCTCCATATTCCAATTATTCAAGCCCAGTTGATTCTGCCTCCTAAATACCTCTTTCTTGGTCCACTCCTCTCCTGTCCTTTACCGCAGCCTCAGTATAGGCATCCTCATCTCTCTCTCGGACTGTGGCTTGTGTGCACAGTGATCTCCTTGCCTCCAGTTCTGTTCTTCTCTGATATCCTCTCCCCTCTGCACATTTGACCATTTCATTACTCCACTTAAAATTGTTCATTGGCTTTCTGTTTCTCACAAAGGCTCCTCTGGACCTGGCCCCTGCCTTCCAAAATCACATGCCTTTTCCTCTGCTCCTTTGCAAGGCTCACCTCTGCCTAGAAAACTGCTTTCCTCCCCCACCTCTCTTCTTTCTGGTTAATCCCAATTTGTCCTTCAGGGCTTAGCATAAGCACCCTTTCCTCCAGGAAACTTCCTCTGGCCTCCTTAGACTTAGATATCCCTGCTCTTTGATTCTGTGGCAATCTCTGTGTCTCTCGTCGTGGAATTTATTTCACTTTACTACAGATGTTTGTCCATTATCTCTCCCATGAGGCTGTAAGCTCCATGAGAGTCGAAACAGTGCCAGTCTTGCTCACCTTCCTCTTCCAGAGCATAGTACATGGCCTTGCACATAGTAGGTGCTCAGCAAATATTTAAGTAAGTGAATGGATGAATATTGTCCCTGCCTTCAAAAAAAATTACTCTTCAATTGGGAAGAAAAACCATATATACTATGAAGTACTAATGCTAATGACTTCCTGTATATCATGTTGGCAGTCTAGTGGCAGAACCCAAGTAAAAATTTGCTTCTCTTGACTATACTAATCTATGCCTTTCTTATTGGACAGTAGTACTACGTTTGATTTAAACAAATGTCTTGAAAGCCTTTTTAATCAACACCTCATGGAATTAGTTTTTTGTTTTAATGTTAGCTCCTTTGTGCAAAATCTTCAATGTAGTAAATACTTTGATTTTACCTTTCGTAATTCTATATGGAAGATTGAAATAGAAGTTTATGATTTCTTTCACTATAACTCGGACAAACTAGATAATTGTCATAATTTATCTTTTTTTCTTTTTAGTTGTTATAGCTGCTGATGGGGTATTGAAGGTAGGACTATTTTTAAAATTTTTTTAAAAAATATTTGTTAATTTCAGATGTAGGTTTTTATGACTGATAATTCTTTTATTCGTCAATTAGTAGAAAGTTGGTAACTGGTCCTCTTTTCTCAGATCTGTGATTTCGGCGCCTCTCGGTTCCATAACCATACAACGCACATGTCCTTGGTTGGAACTTTCCCTTGGATGGCTCCAGAAGTTATCCAGAGTCTCCCTGTGTCTGAAACTTGTGACACATATTCCTATGGTGTGGTGAGTTCATTTCTCACTTTTTGTTGCTAAAGGAAATACACAAAGCAAGCAACCTACAGAATCGGGATACAACAATATAAGTTTTAAGACAGTGATGCTGTTTTTGGTGGAATGCCCAGAGCAGTGGCAAGAGAGACAACTCTTTCTACTTGCTAGAATGTTTACTTTAATCACTTTTGCACACCTGAGTTACTTTCTCCTGTGTTGAGAAGAAACCAATGCCACTTCCAAGAAGCAAATTAGATGGAACCTAAAATAGTGTTGGGCCTGATGCAGTCCTCTGCAGAGTGCTTGCCTCGGTGGGCCTGTGACTGCAGAATATCTCTGCAAGTCAGTGGAAACGTGAAGCATCTGGAACAGGACTTCATGGTAATGAGTTGTTCAAAAACCACCAATAAATCTGCCACGTGAGTTAATTAACCTCAAATTTTTGAGTGTCAACTATTAAATTGATTAGTGAGTTTCTGGAGAGTACAGAAGAAAATGTACTTAGCCTTTAGCACATGGCCTTGCCCATGTCTCCTGCCAGTCTTATAAAGTAGTAGTGGCGCTCTGGAACGTGAACCTAAAGTACCATATAGGAATAACAACAGAACAACACAGCTACGAGACTAGGATAATGTGGGGGGAGGGGATACTCAAGGAATAGAGACCTCGGGGATGAATCAGGTAAGGAGCAGAAGCTTCTGCAGCAGTTGTTTTGCGACGGATCGTTCCTGAGGAATAAGTTCTATCTGAATTAGGAGAGAGAAAGGAGTGGGGGGAGTGGGAGGAGGAGTGGGGTGGGAGGGGAAGATGGGCAGGGCAGTTCTTCAATGGTGGAAGGAATTCATTTCTTGCTCTTTCTTTTTTAAGATTTTATTTTTCCTTTTTCTCCCCAAAGCCCCCGGTACATAGTTGTATATTTTTAGTTGTGGGTCCCTTTAGTTGTGGCATGTGGGATGCCGCCTCAGCATGGCTTGATGAGCAGTGCCATGACCGCGCCCAGGATTCGAACCAAGGAACCCTGGGCCACCAAAGCAGAGCGCATGAACTTAACTGCTCAGCCACGGGGCCAGCTCCTGTTGCTCTTTTTTGAGGATAAGTTTTTTTATCCCTAAAAATGCTGTATATCCTTTAAAAAGTCCAAAATAGTATTTGGAACTCGCTGTCTTCATGTCTTATCTCCCAATCATACTGCCTCTCTATTTATATTATTACTCCTTAAAAGGACATTTTCATAATAATGGGAAGAGAAGCAGACTAATTTGGATCCAAATCAACATGCCTCTTCTTCCTAAACTTCTCATGTTTTCAACTGAAGGTGATAGCTGCTGGCACAAGAGGACACCAATGTTATAAACCCATTCCTTTTTCTTTAGAGTTCATCAGTCTCTAGGTATTTACTGCTGGCTTCATTACTTAAGTTTTGGTCTTGTTTCAATTGGCTAACTTTTTCTGAATCATAACACATCTTATGTCTACCAAATCAATTTAATATAATAGCGATGAATTTTGTTGACTATTGAAAAAAATCATTTTAAGAATGAAATATACACTTTTGGTGAGAGGCTCGAATTTTAAAGGTTGGAAGACAACCGTAGCATAAGGCTAAATATCTAATCTCCCTTAATTCTGTGTGTTTCTAAGAGTAAAGGTTATAAACTGTTATAGACAGTGATCAAATAATTCTCATTGAAAAAAGGGAAAAAAATCCGTAAGTTCCTGAAGGACTAGATTCTAAAGTTGGTCCTGTCTGTCAAAAGTTACTACATTCTAACCATCCCACAAATCATCTGCTGGGGATCCTGAAAACGGGGGGATTTGTTGTAATTTCAGACGTTTTGTGAGATTATTTTCTCTTATAAAGTTATGTTCCTTCATTTTTAAGCAAAAATCTATTTATTGTGTCAGACACTGTTCTGGACACCAAATTAGGGTAGTTTAAATTTTACTTTGCCTGCTTGTTGGGACCAGGGTCTCTTTTTATCCTGTGGGACAGGAGCCAGCAAACTTTTTCTGTAAAGGACCAGATGGTAAATATTTTAGACTTTGAGGGCCACTTATAGTCTCTATTGCATGTTCTTTTGTTTTTTGGTTTTTTTTACAACCCTTTAAAAATGTTGAAACCACTCTGCATTCTGCATTCATTCGGCCGTAGTCTGCAGACCCCTCTGTGGACAAGAGAGATGAGAAGACGAGCACATGCAGAACAGCTCACAGCGATCCAGCCAGGGACCACGGTTCCTGCTCCTTTTGCTTGCATGTGTGCATAAATATATAAACATACTTGGATGGTTATAGTTTGTAAATTATTTTGGCCATTTATATGAATTAGAAGACTTTTGAGGCTCATTTTAGCACTCTACCAGTTCTCATACAGCGCTTTTACTTTTTTTTTTTTTTAAAGATTTTATTTTTTCCTTTTTCTCCCCAAAGCCCCCTCCCCGGTATATAGTTGTATATTCTTCGTTGTGGGTCCGCGCCCAGGATTCGAACCAACGAAACACTGGGCCTCCTGCAGTGGAGCGCACAAACTTAACCACTCGGCCTTGGGGCCAGCCCCAGCACTTTTACTTTAAAATTTCTCCCTGTCTTGGAATTTCCCTATCTCAGAAATCTTTGACCTGAAAGATACAATTATGAGTTATGTGTGGAGTGAACTTTTGGTTTCAATATTATCATTTATGAAAACAAACTTCACACTGCCTTCTTCCAAAACCTTACAGTGACCAGGGACTTTTGAGCAACATGCACCCATCTGTGTTTCTGTAGCTGAAGTAGAATCTGCGTTCTAGTAACCAAGAACGAATCCTTTCCCACCTGTAGACTACAAAAGATGTTAGGAGGTGACCTCTGCTTGTGGAGCTTAGGACTTTTTCTGTATCTTTTTAAAATCCCTTTTATTCATTCCACATCGACCCTTCATGTTAAACAGTTTCCATCAACCTTTCTGAAGCTGCAGATGTTCGGTTTATTTTATTGAAAAGCTTTTCCTTCGAGTGACCGTGCGCTACTTTTCAGTAGATGGGCCCAAACATTTCTTTTAGCGCATTAGGTGTTCTCTCTGCTTGTTTACTGGCCCTACCTTTGTTTTGCTTTGAGGGATTTAACAAACGCTTAACAAATCATCCCATCAAGTAATTTCACTGACTGCAGCAAACTTCACAGCCAGTCGCTGAATGTTTCCAGTGCCGCTCTGTATTTATGCACCAGATGTTGCTCTTCAGAACCTGTTTGCCCCCGTCACACGCTTTTGAATATCAACTCTACATTGGTGTTAGAGGCTTTTTTTACCTGGTGAGAACAAAAATGACTTTTCAGTGAGTCTGTTTAGTTTAAAATAAGAGTTTATTTTAAAATCGAGTCTGCTATTGTATTATCTTAAAGAGAAAGGTTGACTCGGATGCTGGTTCTCCTAACCCCATGGCTGTTTCAGCAGAATTCCATGCAGAAAAGTGCCCATATGCTAATTTAATTATAAGTGAAAATTCAGGATTTTATTTAATTCTGACCCCTTCCTTTCTGTTTTAGAAAATCACCATTAGTGAAAGAAAAAGTACCAGACATGCTTTCCAGAGCCTTTTTGTTTAAACAATCATAAATTTTTAAAAATTAAGAAAGCATTACATGTTCAAAGTAGGAGCAGGGGGAGACAGTTGTTAAGGTAGGGCCATCTTAGTTTTAGGAGTTTGTAGTCCATACTTTAAAAATGACACCTATCTGGGAAAGAAAGGTGGTTATGTAGACTTTCTGATGTCCTTTCAAAAACAGGTGAATAGGCAGGACTCCTTTGTCAGTAGGAGCATCTCTTTGCATAACACATCTCACAGTTCAGGGCCAGGCCAGTGGCAGAGCAGTTGGGTTCGCGCACTCTGCGTCAGCAGCCTGGGGTTTGCCGGTTCGGATCCTGGGTGTGGACCTATGCACTGCATGTCAAGCCATGCTGTGGCAGTCGTCCCACATATAGAGTAGAGGAAGATGGACATAGGTGTTAGCTCAGGGCCAATCTTCTTCAGCAAAAAGAGGAGGATTGGCAGATGTTAGCTCACGGCTAATCTTCCTCAAGAAAAAGGCTCCCATAGTTCACTAAAAGTCTATTCTGTTAATTGAGCCCCCACACATAGCAGTCACATACAGATGAATAAGACCATGAAAAAGAGTTACTCTTTTTTAAACCCACCCCCTCAAAAAGAACCAGTTTATTTTTTCCTTTTATTTTTCTGTTTTTTCAGACTTGCTCTGAGAATTTAGGCCCTAATATTATCAAAGTCCCTAGCCCTCCCCAGCTTGATAAACCTGTGTTGCTTCTTAACACATAGCAAGACTAACCAGCCTTATAAAACCTTGAAATAAATGTGCTGCAAATGCCAGAGGTGGATCCTGTGATCCTTGCTTCTAGGCTGGTGAACTTTGCTAGGCAGACAACTGTTTCTCTCTCCATTTTATAAGAAAGGAGATTTTTCTACCCTCTTATGATAACTTCTCTTGAAGGGCCAAACCAGAGGAGTGATTAGTATGTTATCCACAAAAAAGAAAACACTTAGGGAAAGCAAAAAGCATTGCAAGAATAAGCCTTCTGAGAACACAAGGCCTAGCCACTCTTTAAAAACAAAGCTATCCTAATGACAATGCAGAAAGGGTTACCTTCTTAGAAGTTCCTCGGCCAAAACCAGCTTTGGAAATAGAGTGGCTTAAGAGAGCGCATCACTGCCTCATGTGTCTGCGAGCCCTGTTCCAGAACGAGCCTGGCTCAGGTACTGGCTTTCCATTGTTTGTAAAAGAAAAGGCAGGAGAAGTACCCAGGCTTGTCCAAGTTTCTCTTCTGTAAACTGAAAATAGAAATTTTCCTTGTGAGCACAGTTTAAACGTGAGGACATCTCAATATAAAATGAGTTGGAAAGTACTTTTAAGGTGAGAGATCACAATAATGTTTGGCCTGCATCCCCACAACGGATATTTTCAGGCATAGTTTAATATATTTTTAGACCTCCAAATGACTTCCTCAACGAAGTTATTTTTTTGTGCCAAATGTCATTGTGTTTAGTGTAGAAAAAGCTGTTGTCCAATCTCATACCACCTACTTTTTGATACATTCCTGAATCTGGCAAATTAATAATAGGAAATCATGAGATGTGCTGATGCTGGAATTAAACTGAAGACCTCATTCGGGCCTCGGAGCCCAGCGTTGATGACGCCATCCCAGACCGTTTTACAGCCATCAGACAGCTCGGGGCCCTCGGCGCTAGCAGCTCTTCAGAGACACAGAGAGGGAGCAAAATGAAACTGTCTCACTTCTCCAGGGTTGGAACTCTTAGAGAAATAAAGCTCGGGTCTTATTAGATTTGGGACATTTTCCAACGGAATATTTTGGAGTAAAGAATGACATAAATCTTTTTCTGGTGTTATTCCCCAAGCTCTTGGTTTTGCATTTCACCTCACAAAACCCAGTCAGTCTTCGTGTGCACGTGTGTGCACTGTATTGTGCCTGCAGGCCAAGCCCTGAAAGGAAGGGACGCGAGGCTGCTGTCTGAACGGTCTGAGGGCTGGAGCACCTGATTTGTTTGAGGCTGAGTCACTGTGCCCATGCTCCTTAGGAACGCTGGATCATTCATCTGCTTGCTCTTCGTTTCCTAGCCCCTCCCCGGCCCCAACACCAGAGGAGTGGTCACTGCAGCAAATAGAGGGGCTTCATTCCGTGCCCAGCCCGCATGCCGCCCCTCCCCTTCCCTGGGCTGCGGAGTCGGGTGATCACATACCTGTTTTGGGGCCCACCCACCCTTTACGTCCGGTGTTCACTAGAGTCGGCCCCTTCTGGAGGCCCCTTCCCTCCCTAATCACTTCTGTGACTCCAACAGAATTATTCAGTAGCTCTTCTAAAGAAGTACCTTACACACTTGATTAAAAGCCCAAAGAGGCTTCAGTGAATTTTTTTGCTCCTGCTTGAGCAGCATCTGCCAATTTCCCTGATTTTCCTGCTAATTATCTTTGTATTCGCCAGAATTCATTTAACGTGTTATGGCTCAAATAAAACTGAGCACTGGCTGAGGAAATAGTGGCTACAGAACTAACGGTTTATAGGATCTGCCTGAAGAGTATATGTCCTCAATCTACATTCTTATTTAGAAATTGTTTGTGTTTTTGTTTTTAGAGCAAGAGAAATCTAAATCTGAGTTTAGATTGCCAAGTTTGCTTCTCACTTCTGCCATGGCTCCATACCCAAAATATGGCATGTCGCATTCTCTTTCTACTGCCCTCGTCCTTCTCTAGAGTTACATGGGGTTAAGAGCTTGACCTTCAGGGTGAGACAGCAAGTTCATCTTCTGGCTCTGCCACTCGATAACTGAGCATCCTTGGGCAAGTTGATTAATTATCTTAAGTCTTAGTTTCCTCATCTATAAAATGAGGATACTCTCTATCCGATGGGATTGATATTAATCATGATAGCATGCGTAAAGAGTGTAACACAGTACCTGAAACATAATAAGCACTCAATAAATGACAGTGGTTGTTATGATTATTATTGATGATATTAGAATTGGTTTTGCACTTCACAAAGTATGGGTAGACTCAAATTTTTGATGCCATTTGTATAAATAAAGTAACTGGGTGCACAAATCTTCATTACTAAGTATTTAAAGAAAAAACAAAATCATTGACTGTTTTCAGCATTCCCAGCATCACTTTGCTTTCTTTGGGCATTCGGTGCAGATTTATTAATCATGCTGACCTCAGGGTTTGCAGAGAGGTGAACACACACATATCCTCACACACACACCTTCAGCGCATATGTACATAAAGTGTTTACTACATTTTAGAATATAGTATAATAAATTATGCTATAGGTGGATGAAAATGAATCCTGTAGACTGACTCATTTTGAGAGAGATTTCTCCAAAACACAAACACTAAATGTTACAGTTTGGCAAGGACCTACCATTTTGGTGTAAGTGGTTTGGATTTGGGGCTCAATTTTTTTTTTTGATGAGACTATTATTAAACCTTTAAAAATATTGTTGAATTCCCTGCTACTATCTTGCAGAGAAATTTATCAGAGATCGAAGGTGGAAAGAGTTTGACTAACAAAATATAAAATTGAATTTGTGGGAATATGTGAGAATTTTAATAGCTTATGAGCTAAAGTTAAATCATTTAGGCCCTTTTGGTTTCATAAAATGTGAAGTCTGGCTCTGGATGTTCTAATTTCTAAACCAGGTTTTTTCTTTATTAAAAAAAAACAAAAAGTGTATACGATATATGGGAGAAGTCCTGCTCATGAATATATATGTTTTGCCCATGTTTCTACAGATGGAGTTGGTTGTGTCTGATAATTGGATACAGTTAAATATTAGGTAAAGTTTCAGTAATATACCAAAAAAATAAAGTACAAGAATAAAAATTCCATTTTCTTTTTGTTCCAGGTTCTCTGGGAGATGCTAACAAGGGAGGTCCCCTTTAAAGGTTTGGAAGGATTACAAGTAGCTTGGCTTGTAGTGGAAAAAAACGAGGTAAGACTACGATTCTCCATTCAGGTACATAGATCAGAAAACAGTATTGGGGTTTTGCAAAAGACTTTTTCATCTTCTTCAAATTGAAAGTAAGTTCACGCTTATGGAAAGATTAGCAGTAGGAGCTAACACAAAGGGTCAAAGTGATGTTATTCCTCATGAATGGACCCTTTACATCTAATTGTTGCAGCTTCACGTCGTGATGCTGTAGATCAAAAATTGTACAAGTACTGTACTAGTTTCTCAGTCTCAATTGTAAAACCTAGGGGTTTGTTCTTAGTGATGAAAGAAGCCATTGCGTCCAAGGTAGGGGAACAGTTGAACTCCATCTCCTGCGTTTAGGACATCTTTTTTACTGGCCGGGAGTTGATATATCTGTAAGAGACCTTCAGCTACTTCAACTTACCTCTCCCAGCAGGAGTCACTATAGTACAAGAAACTGTCGCTTAGATGAGAATTTCAAAAATAAAAGAAGAAAAAATAGTTTCAAAAAAGGGAAAAATTACAGTTTTGCCACCTACGTTGAACACTACATTGAAGATGAGCTCCTCACTGGAATTGGCGAGGCAGTGGCATAACTGTTCGCTTCTTCATGCAGAGCCTTTCCATTTCAAAAGAACTTCAGTGGCGTAAACACCGTTTGTGCTGTGTCCCCAGCCTCGCTTTTCTTCTTCCCACAAATTGAGGCTTTCAGTTAGTTGGACCTATGAGCCTACATCAGAGAACATGGTCCATTCATATCAAAGAGAGCAACTACATTTTGAAAGGTTTAAAATTGTGACTGAAACGCACAGCCATGGAAATTCTCAGCATAAGGATGAAGCATCCAATATCAAGGTATTATGAGAACTTAGATCAAGTAATGGAAGCACGCAGTTGTCTTTGCAATGCAAAACAACTTTATTTCACAAAACTTCTTCATTTCCAAATCTTATCTGTGCCCTCCACAAAAGGTAAGAGTGCAACCTGAGGATAAATAATTTGTAAAAAAGGGGAATATATAGAGATATTCCCTTTTTAATGCTTTAAAAGAATTACATTGATCTGCTCCCCATGTGAGTGCAAGAACAAACTAGATTAATCAAAAAGCTGCTATTGACTAAGGGAAACCAAGTCTCCATATTTTAGATCATATAATCCAGAGTTACCTTATTAATATTTCCTCCTGAGCCACTGAGAATAGATGAAATGTTCATGATAGCTGAACTTGATGGGAGAGAGCTGGCAATTTAAGAAAAATGAAAAGGAGTTACATTCAAGAATGTGTCTTACTCATTGTTTCACAGGAGCTGTTCTGTTTTAATTAAATGTGATAGTTATTCCTGGTGTGCTATTAAATCAGACCTCACACACAGGATAACTGATATTTTCGTGCTATGAGAACCCACTTGTTTCTGTTCTGTTTCTTTTGCCAGTGAGATGATTAGATGTTTGGTTCTGAGTTTACAAATGAGAGTGGAGAAAATTATTGACCTTCTGTTGACTTTGGAGCAGAGCACTCAATGTAATTTTTTCCCTCCACCTCTCTTCAAGATGAACTAGAAGAAAGGTTTTTTAAAAGCTAACTGAACCCTCCCAATATGTATAAGAGACTAATTAATGATTTAAAATAATATTTCATCTAAACGATGGAAGAATAGGTGTGAATCTAAAGCACTTTCAGAACGTTGGCATATCCATCAAGGATTTTTAAAGCAGAAGAGAAAAATGAATTTAGAAACTGCCTTTGGATAGTTGACTTGAGGTTTGGGGATCCCCCATAAATAACCTTCAGAACCTCCTCAACATGTATGTGAGTAGGCTATCTCCCCATTTCTCCCCAGGGATCCCCTAAAGTAAAGTGCACTGTTTTATCCATGGTGTGATCTGATGATCAGCTAATAACTGATGGAGACTACTCAAATACCTCCCATACTGTATCTGTTAAATATAATAGTAATTTGAAAGAAACCCATATGGTAAAATAAATTTTCTCAACTTTTTAATGAATTTAAGGAAAATTGGATATTACAAGGATATTTGTGTATTCTCATTCTTCACAATATTTATCTGTCAATAATATGGAAATTAGGTTTAAACGTATTGTCCATTGTCATCATTCAAGAAGGTGTCATTTCACCTCATAAATGGAGGTACTTATTACCAAAACAAATTCTTTTGACCAAACATTAAAATAAATTCCCAAGGATTTATTTCATTTCATAATAAAATTGATACTTTGACTTAAATATAGTTACAAGATCCCTTCAATTTCTAATTATTTTATGTTATTTATTTTTACTTTGAAATACTTGGGTTATTGAGTTGAAAAGAGAAAGCTGTATTTTTTTTTAATAGGCTTCATTTAAATAAAGAATGATGTGTTTAAACTTTCAGGGAGACCTTTTAAATGTGAGCTTGTCACCCTAGAATGTACCTATATCCAAATATTAGGCTTACCTTTTCTCTTTAACATTTTATTCTGAAATAATTGTAGACTCACAGGAAGTTGCAAAAATTACAAAGAATTCTGTGCGCCCTTCACCCAGCTTCCCCCACTGGTGAGATACGGGTATAGTGTAATAACAGAAAGTTGACATTGACACATTACTCTTAACTAGACTCTAGACCTTGTTCAGTTTCACCATTTAGGATTGCTTTTTGCATCTATAGGAAGATCAATACTTGAAAAAAATTAAATCTGAGGGTCTTTGCTTCTAAACCTATAATAATGAAATAAGGCCTTCAAAGAATGCTTTTCCTAATATTAAATCCTATTAAAACTAGATCCATAAAGCCTTGTTAAACTTGACAAAGGAAACAATGAACCGTATAGAAGTCGTGAAACTAAGAGGGTATTACTAATAAATTTTTTAAATCTTACAGATAAGTATATCTGCCTTTGGAATTTCCTCAGAACTCAATTAGTGGTCTTTCAGACCATTCTGGCTGCATAATTTCTATCTTTATAAATACTTAGATTCTCATATAAAATGTGTTTTGTTCTAAGTAGCAAAACTACTATTCTTGATTAACATAGAAATCCTCAAAAAACTTAATCCATTTTTCTTGATGATGATTTAGAAAAAGATGATAAACTTGACTTAAAAATAATTTTTGCATCTTATGTAGAAAATGATGCAAAAAAGAATATGGTCTTTAAAAAATGTCATCACTAATTCAGTGGTTGTGAAATATTTTAATTTTAAATTTGAAACTGTTTTATTTTAAAATATTTAAGTTTTAAGTAGTGTTGCAAACATGATGCTAACATCTGTTATTTCAGAATGTTTTAATGCATTAGGAATGCCCATAGTTGTGTAATTGGGACTTAAATATTTTGGATTCTCTTTTAAAGTACTTTTTAATGCACCAAAATAATCCCTTACAAAAAGTGTCTGAGTCTGGATTTAACTGATATATGACCATGTCAGATAATTTAAAATAATTATGCCTCCTTTTATAATGTCTCAGACGTGATATCTAAAAAAAATCAACATCCATATTCATCTAGTTCACATGTTAGTTCTTGGAAAAATGTTGAGACAAAGTTATATTGAAAATGTTACCCTTTATGAAAAATTATTTTTCATTACACATGGAGTACATTCAGTTGCATAATTGCAATTATTTTCTGTTTTTATTAGTTGCCACCCCCAACGATCTTATATTTTTTTTAGAAAGTAAACACCTAATTTTCCTTTTGATCATCAAAAGGTTTCCAGCTTACATTACAGGAAAATAATGGTACGGTTTACTACATCTTGTTCTGTTGTATGAAATCACGAGACTAGAAGTTAAAAAATGCTTAGCATAGCTTCCAACTTGGAGAGGGTTGTTTTGTTTTGTTTTTGTACTTTGTTTTAAGGTTTTATTTATTTTGGTTTACTTTGATTTTAAAGTTATTTGTAATTCCAAGTATAGATTGTCTGTTTTCTTGCCAAGGAGACTATTTTTCTAGTTTTACACGTAGCCTCCCCCACAGTCCAACTAAGTTCAGCTTTAAGTTTTTTATTTGAAAAATTTCTTTGGCAAACAATACTGTAGAAGAAATCTCCCTCGTCCTTCTGAGTGCGGTGGTTGTCAGCTCTGTCTCACCCAGCGCTCTTTTCATAACAGCTGTGTTGACGCTCTCTCTTCCTCCCTGAAGTGAAATTTAGAGGGAGTACAACCTACCTACACACATTGTGTTTTAAGTCAACATAATGCTCCGACTGTAATAGAAAGAAGAAATAAATGAAATATGTATCGCAAGGTATAAACGCTCAGCATGACCACAGAGGAGATAACGGGACAGTTTTAGATGGATAAAAGGAAGTCACCAGCTACACATGCAGAGTAGAATGGGGTTGTAATAATGATTCCGGTACCATAGGCAACACTGTTGTAGGTGACATTTTCCAAAAATCTTGGTAAGGTTATGAATAATGTAAAAACCAATCTGCCCTTGATTTATTTTATTTGGTAGTTGCATTCTTAGAAAGTTCAGTGCATTTTAAAACTGTTCAAAAAATACTTTGTGTTTATTTATAAACCAGAGTTAAGTTCTAGGCTCAGAATATTATAAGCCTCATTGTTCCCTTGTTTTACTTACATGAATGCACATGGAGCATTTGAAGTTTGGTGGAATGCAAGAGAGTTCTTAATCAGGGCTTTCTGATACACTGAAGGATGTCTCACATTCTTGACCTGCTCCAGGTGCAACCCTCCAGTCTTTGAAACAAACACAAATGCCTCCGTAGATTTCTAAGCAGCCTCGAGGGGTACTGCGTGGTCTGCGAGAAACACTACTGTAGAGTGTTAGAACAGGACTGAGCCTCACGTTATAGTCTTTGTTGTACCAAGTCCTTACAGTTTATGAGTTTGACCAAAACTAAGCCATAGTGAGTCATACATTCAGAATGTCTTACTTGCCGATGAGAAAATGCACAGTTCTTTGAAATTATCTTTCTGATCGCCTGTACTGAAGATGTTCTCAGACTTGTACACCTACTGCCAACGCTGAACTCCTTTCCTAGTTGCCAGGCCTGTTTGCATATTTCAGAGTTGCCTATAAAAGCACAGTGGTAGATTTGTGGTTTTAGATTTAGTATTTAAGTTCCAACTTGCCCCTTTCCTACTGTAGTTTCTTTTAGAATTGCTTCTAGATTTTGTTCCATTTGCTGTGCTGAACCTGATTTCTCCACCACGGTGATTCCTCTTGGGAGGAAAAGTATATGTGTCTTTAGAGATCAGATATTACGAATCTAAGCAAAATTCTCACCTGTCATGTATTAATCAATGGAAGCTTTAAATTTAATGTCTCGTTTGTGCTCTTAACTCTTTTATGACTTTTCAATTCGTATTTACTTACGGTCATGAGTAAATCCTTGTTTTATTTCGTTTTGGTGTGTCTTCTTTCTCTATTGTAGAGATTAACCATTCCAAGCAGTTGCCCGAGAAGCTTTGCTGAACTGTTGCGCCAGTGTTGGGAAGCTGATGCCAAGGTTTGTGCACATATGTTCTTCTTGTTGTTAGAATTCTTAATTTCACTTGTTTGTTTGGCTTTGAGTTTTTAAAATTTGGGGTAATAAAATTCATCCCAAAGCAAAGCCAGCCTGCTCCTCCTGTGAGCCCCAGACTGGCTGTTGAGGCTTTCTCTTGACATCTGCTTATCTTGATCCTGAGAAACTCACCATGGGCTTTTGTACAGCACTCTGGCGTTCTTGATTCAATAAAAGGAATTCTGTTCCTTTGTTTTTAATCTTTAATAATAACTGTTGCACTTTCATGTTATAAAAATGGCTAGCACACAGTGCTTATTATATGCCAGGCACTGCTCCAAGCACTTTATGTACATTACCTCATTTATTCCTCAGACTTTCTCTGTGAAATAGGTACTGGTATTATCCTCATTTTACAGATGAAGAACCAGGCACACGGAGGTTAAATAATGAGCTCAAGGCCACACAGCTAGTAAGTGGTGGGGCTGGAGAATGAACCCAAGCAGTGTGATATGTGTCCCTGCTGCTAACCACTACACTATATTGCCTTTCTGACCAAAGGTCAGGCAAAAGCGGCACTTCTGGAGAATCTTGCTATGTTCTCCCTGTCCACTTTCAGTGATGTTTTTTAAACTATGACAATAGAGTTGGAGAAATTCCAAAATTTAGGCTTTCATGTGGTTATCACATTCGAGCATGAATGGCCCATTTCCTTTCCCTGCAAAGATCATTTTAAAAGATCCTCACGTACATACAGAAATATTTATAGATAAAATGATAGGCGAGTCTTGGATTTGCTTTAAAATAAAGTGAAAGGAAACAGATGATAGTATAAACAAGATTGGCCATGACAGTTTTTGAAGCTGAGTGGTATTAGTATGTGGAGGTTCATTGTATTGTTCTCTCTACTTCTGTGAATCTTTGGAAATTTCCAAAATAAAAAGGTAAAAGATAAAGACGATCCTCAGATTCAGCATTAGAATAAGAGAGAGACACTCAAGAAAGGAACTAAAATTTTACACTTAGATTTGTCCAGCTTTTCGTGGAAATTGATGGATTACAAACTGACCTTTTAAATAGAGATCTGAAAAGAAAGACTTAAGAATGGAATTTCATCCTTAATTTAAGCCCAGCTCCAACCTGACCCCCAAGAAGAAGGAATGATGATAACATATAGTCTGTTCTTCTACACGTTTCTCTAGTGGGAATAACTCAAAAACAATTGGTGAGTATGGGAATTGTGTTAATATAATACCGAATTCACACTGAACGATGCAGAATGTTTCCCAGCACGTCCTTCCGCACCACTAAGTGAGGGCAGCTGTGCACCCAGGACAGTAGTGTGCCCAGGACTGCAGCAGGAGACCCCTCCATCCGCGGGCTCCCTGTCGGCCCCGCTGACCCGTGCTTTGTCTCGGAAGAGTTTATTCTTGCTTCTCCGCAGCCTTGTGCGGTTCACCTTTGCCCTGATAACCAGCAGCCTCAATCTTTGCTTTCACTCCTGTTCATCTAACTACCTTCACCCTTTTTTAGAGAGTCCTATATTTACTTAGTATTGGTTTTTTATTAAAGAATTTTATATTGTTTTAAACTGCGTTAGTATTTTTATTTAGGTTTATTATTGTTTTTATTAGTATTCTATAACAGAGTTGCATAGGTTTTGAATGTTCTGCCCTGTCCCTGTTTATGCCCTATTATTTTAGTGTGTGATTTTGCAGAATATGGAGATTTTTAAGCATTAAGAGAAAAGCCTGCACTTTGTGACTAATCCAGTAGAAACTATAAGTGGCTATTTGTAAGCTTGCTCTAGAACATTTACTTTATACTGTTAAAATGATATCAGACTACCCTTTCCATACTCCTTCTACCAGTTATATGTCCATTTGGCATATATAGTAATTTGGCAATGTTTTTCCTCTCTGATACTTAAATAGAAATTTCACCTGAAATTATTTGCATTGAATTAGATTAATGCAACTAGATCTCTCTAATTGTAATTATATTTTAGTATGTAAAGCAGGTTTTGAATTTCTTAATTGGAAACTGTACATTAATTAAAATTCTAAGAATATATATTTATGGTGCATTAATTAAATGATAGTGTAAACGCCTAACACAACATTAGGCCCAGCCGTGAAGGCGGTGTGTCTGTAACATGTAGTAAGGGGACCCTTCTTTAGGACCATAGGAAACTTGGGTTCTAGCCTGGTGAAGTATAAAGAAAGTGTGATTTTTATTTCCTAGATTCATGGCATTTTATTCTGATACAAGTAACACATGCCCCTGTGTTTGATTTGACTATCCACCCAGCCGCAGCCCCCATTCCAGCTCTCACGGTTGATCTCTAGACACACCTTACACACCTTCGTTCCCGGAATGCGCTCTCTTCCTGCTTTCCTCTCTCCCTGCATTACTTCGTCATCAAGCCTCTGCTGGTTATTCTGTTTATCCCAGCCCACACTTAGTACTCCTTTCCCTAAACTACAATCCGGGCTACTTCCTTACCTCGTACTGTTGTATTTTTTTAAATTATCTTTTCTTCATAGATGGGTTGCAGGCTTTCTGAGGGAAGAGAGCTAGTTTTTATATGTTTCTCTAGAGCACCTTACATAAATTTACTAAGTAGATGCCCAATTCGCTGTTGACTCAAGTAGCCAGTCCTGTGCACATATATAGAGCAACAGGTGGTGAAAACATTGTATTTCTTTTTTTTTCAGCCCTTAGACTTTAGAGTATTAACACATAGATTAAAATATTCAGCTCACCTGTAGAAATATGTTCTTTTGCAAGGAGGAGGGGAAATGTATTCAAGAGAAAGCTGACATTAAGTAAATGTCGGGTCATTCCACTGGCACCCTCAGGTGCTCAAAATATTTTATTAAAGAAAAGGAAGTACAGATGGATATTGTTTCAAGTTCTAAAGTCACATTTTTAAATAAGGAAAAAAATAATAGTTAAAACCCTGAGTTTGATCAGAAGTAATATCTTACCCTCACGTGATAAAATATTTTGAAGGATTTAAGAACGTGGTCCCTGGTTCTGTGACTTGTTTCCTGTGTGATACTGGGCAATTTATACTTTTCTGAGACTGATTTTCCTTATCCATAAAATGAAGATAAGAAATAAAGAAATACTCTATGTAGAGGCTTAATAAATGGTCCTAGTTGTGACTTTTTACATAAGCGAAGCCTACATAACACCAAAGGGAGCCTAAGTCCCTCAGAGGAACTTACAGAAGATCCTAGACTAAATGTTGTATCCTGTGACCATAATACTCATAAAATATTATTACCACAAAATTCTGCCTTGTCATTGCTTTTTAATGTCCACTTTGATAATTTCCATCTGAGAGCATAATCTAACTATAAAATTAAGACTTTTCTAGGGATACTTGTCATCCAGTTGCAAAAGAATTTCATCTTTATTTCAAGAATGATTAAATGTTGGGAAAAAATGATTCTTTAAAAATTAATTAGCTCCTCCTGCTGCTTTTCCATGCAAAATGAAAATCCTATATTTGTTACATAATTAGTCCCTGTGAAAACAATTACATTTTTCCTTTTGCAGCCTGACAAATGGTGGGACAAATTAAAATGTGAACAAAGTCAAAAGAAGACAGCATCTTTTTCAAATATCCTACTTAAGGCATTTTCTTTGCTGATCAGAAGGCTTGCTGTACGTCAGTGACATTCAGCTACTCGTGCGCTCTTCTTAAAACACACACACATGGGCACACACACTCCCATGTCCTTAAAATAGCACGGTAATGACAGAACTCAGAATTAATATCCCAGTTTTATATTCCTGAGAAATGAAAAATTTGCCCTTCTTAATGTAGGAAACACTCAAGTCCAGAGAGCAAACTACCTCGACATTCTTCCTTCTTGGTTTTCTTGCTCCTAAATTAAAATGCATGTTTTAATAGCTGCAACTGTAATTTATTCAGGAATGGTATAATTATGAGGCGTGATGAGGAGAGCCTGTGCATCATCCTTTTGTTATCTTTCTCCATTTTTAACCTTTTGTCTCGGCCTTGGCTAGAGCCTAAAGAGACAGACGAGTGTAGTTACTGCTAGCTAAAGAAATACACCTTAACCACTGCCTTGTCCATTTCTAGTAAACAGAACCTTAGGCTTTCCCAGCAACGCAGCTAGTTATGACGTGGAATAAACATTGAGAACATGAGGTTATGATAGCTTTGTAATTGGGAATTTGTCTCTGAGCAACTGGTTCAGGAAATGGTATTAGTTCTGATAGATTGATAAGTAGATTTTCCCCCAACATTTTGTTGTAAAAATTTTCAAACATACAGAAGAGTTGACAGAATTTTACGGTGAAAACTGGCATACCTACCACCCAGCTCTACCATTAACTTTCACTAGACTTGTTTTATCACACAGATTTTTAAAGGACTTCACTTTTGCCTTTTAGGAGTTCTTAATCATACCCAAAAGAGAATTAGTACTTCCCTTACCTAGAGAAAAACTAATTATTCCAACCTTAGGCCACACGATAGAAAAATGACATCTGAGTCTATTCTTATGAATAGCTGGTTGAAAATACGGAATACAGTTCCCCAAACCTGAGCGGTCTGCCCATTGTAAAATAACTAAATCAGGACGTTGCATCATATTGTATTTTGTTATGGTGAGTTGAACTTATTACTATGTGGATTTTCTCTTAAAGTTCTACTTTCTTAAGTCCTAACAAGTGATTATTTATTTTCTCTTCTTCAGAAACGGCCATCTTTCAAGCAGATCATTTCGATTCTGGAGTCTATGTCAAATGACACTAAGCTTTCTGACCAGTGTAACTCCTTCTTGCACAACAAGGCAGAGTGGAGGTAGGTAGGCCTCATCCCCGTGTCCCATCCTCTGGCTTTTAAGGAGCGTGACTGGCTTCAGCAAAGAGGAGAAGCAGAGAACCTGACGGCAGTCCTGATTCACAGCTTAGAAATTGGGGCTTTTGTTTTTGTTTTTGTGTGTGAAAAATTTCTGGAGATCTAATAAGTACCTCCATTTCATATGCAAGAAAAAAGAGTGTTCCTTTAAGCTTGTTGTTTTATCATATGTCTAAGTATTTGGAAAGAATATTGAAATCCTATCTTCTGAGACAAAAGACAGTTACCAGACGTTTCTCTGCGTGCACTCTGTGTTAGGAAGCTTTGGCCTCTGTCCAGTGAGAAATAAAGATACTGTTTGCCTAGAAATTTGCAGAGCACTGTATCTGTTGATGGAGGTGGTAGAGAGACTATAAAAACACTTTTTAAAGAAAACTTTTGATGTTATAAAGCCTATTAAATTTTGTCAAGTGTAAAGCAAATTTAGTAATGAGAAAATTGCATTGTGTGAGTGGAAGAAGTAAGCCGGGGTGAGACATTTCAGCCAGGTCACATGATGCACGAATATAAATAGCATGTTTGGGAGCTCACATTATTCCTCCCTGACTCAGCAGAGAGCTAAGTAACTTCATCTCTCCTCCTGATAGCCAGGGCCGTTAACGTGACGCCTTACGCCACCTGCTGATGCCGGAGGAACACTGCATGCACTCTGAAAATGACGGAGTTGTTTACGCCTATAGACATTTCTTTGGGCTTTCTGGTTGACTGGTGTTTTACCATAACCTTATTTATTTTTATTCTTTTGAAAGCTCTATCTAGGGCCAGAGAGTTAAGTGAATTTTTATTTAGGGATACAAAAGTAATACTGTCTGCTCGGGTCTAGGTGTGAGGGACTTTGTTCTGGGCTGAAATGATAGAAAACCAAACATGTAAGTGATATTTGTTTCCTACAGTAAGAGATCAGCACCCATCTAATCAGATCACTCCCCTTTAAAATCCATTTAAGGGGTTCTTATTACTCAAAGACAAAGACCCATGAGACCCTCTGGACATCTTAAGATGCACCCTTTACATCTTAAGAACATCACTCTGCCCCATAATTTCTGGCTCTCAGTCCCTCAACAAATGCTTATTTCCTCCTCATTCAGAGTCCTTGCAAATGTAGTTTCTTCTGTTTAAATCTCATCCCATTTCAGCAGTGTACCACCCCTGACACCCACACCCGACTACTGGTTATTCAGCTAGCAGCTGAAGCATGTCTCTAAGTGTTTCCTGGCCCCAGTCTAGGTGAGGTCCCATTTTATGTGCTTGGAGAGCTTCTCTCTCGTAGCTGGTACTGCTATGGGAATTAATAAGTAATTCTGCAATTTGTTGTTTACTGTGTGTCTCACTGGCTAAAATGTAAGAGGGTCAGATAATCTCTTTTTTTCGTCACTGTACCTATGGCATCTAGAATGTGCCTTGACCACAGCAATTGCTCAATAAATATTTGGGGAAGGAAATACCATGGGGGTGATACTGTAAAAAGACAATATGATATTACACAAGAGAATATAAATATGTAAGTTAATTTGTTTGCATGACAAGTGTCCTTCTTACATTCATTCACTCAGATATTCATTGAACCTCTGCCTGGGCGAGGTGCCCTTCTAGGCATAGGGGTGTGGTGATGAGCAGAGCAGTCCCGCTTCACATGGATTGTCCAGTATTAACCTATTAAATATAAACATGCAAATAACTATTTCATTACTATTTTGATAAGTATTATGACAGAGAAGTACTGGACATCTGAGAGTATGTAACCATGAAATCTAATCTTGTCTGAGGATATAATAAAAGGATTCCCTGAGGAAATGCTGTTTGATCTGTTATCCGAAGAATTAGTAGGATTTTAACACTCCTAATAACACCCTCGAGATAGGGAGTCCTTAAAAGTATGTCAGCAAAATCAGGAAACGGGGAAAGTTGATAAATTTTCTATATAAAAATGTAAAACCTCCATATGGCCAAAAGCAATACCTATCATAAATAAATTTCCAAAACAAATGCCATACCGTTAGAACTTTTTCTTTTCCCTGTATGACAGATCAGCAGTTTGAAAAGTTTTTGCTCTCAGGACGCCATTACACTCTGAAAATTATTGAGGACTCCAAAGAGCTTCTGTTTAATGAGTTATATCTGTCAGTATTTGTCACATTCAAAATTAGAACTGAGAAAAAATTTAAATATGTATTTATTGTTCATTTAAAAATAATAAATCCTGCTTCTGCATTCAGCCTATGGCACTATCACATGTCATGAAGCCTCTAGAAAAGTCTGTACACTTGTGAGGGAATGAGAGAAGAGAAGGCAAATCATGTCTTAATGTTATTCTGAAAACCAGCTTAACCTCCTCAGTCGTTTGAAAGCTCTCGTGGGTGCCCAGACCACACTTTGAAAACCGTCGTGGTAGACAGAGTTACTGTCTTTAAAATACCATTTTAATTAAAATACCATACTAAAGGACATGAAAAGGCATTTCACAAAAGGAGAAATCAAATGGCCAGTAAACATATGAAACATACTCAGCCTCACTTAGCAATCAAATAAATATGAGGGAATGTAATTCTTTTATCAGATTGGCAAAAATTTGTATTATGAAAATATCCAGTGTTATAAACTCCCTCCCATGTTGCTAGTGGGAAAATACTAGCTTTCCAGAGGACAGTCTGGCAATAAACATCAGACACCTCTACCACAACCACCTCATTCCTAAGAAAATAAATGAGAAGGTTGTCTGGCAATAAACATCAGACACCTCTACCACAACCACCTCATTCCTAAGAAAATAAATGAGAAGGTTGTGCAAGAATGTGTGGACACGTATTTATCACAGCAGTGTTTAGAATTTTAAAGCTGGAAATGGCATAAAGTGTAATAAAAGATTTATTTTTGTTTTTATTTGTTTTTATGGTTTTAAAAAATTATATCCTCATTTACAGAATGATATAGAGCCATTTAGGATAATGCAGATCTGATGAATGATTTAAAAAGAGGCTACAGTCCAGTATGTTTAGAATGATTCCATTTTTTGTAAAATAAACATTTATTTGTGTGTACATCTATGTGTACATAGAGAAAAGTATCAAAAGGTCACTGTTATCATTGGGTAATGAGATTACGGGAGAGTGCTTTATATTTGTATATCTTTATTTTCTACAATAAATCTGGATTGCTGAATAATTAATTTATTAAATGCTTCAAGATGAAAAGATATAGGGAATAAAATTGGTACTACATTAATGTATTTTAGTAAAAGGCGCACGGTTGCCCTGGGGGCTCCCTCATTGTCTCTCTTTCAGGAACTAATGAATCCTGAGGGCTGGAGAGAGAATATAGATCTTTGCCTGAACCACTAAACCACAGTTGGAGAAGCCTCAGAACTGTTTTAACTGAACTTGGCAATTGGTTAAAAACATGGAGAATAATATTAATTAGAATAACAATAATACACAGCTGTCATGTATTACATTCTTACCAGATGCTTGTGCTTTATTTGGATTATCTTTTTTAATCCACATAGCAACCCTAATTTATATCACAGATGAAAAAACCGAGGCCTGGACAGGTTGGGGAACCTGCCCAAGATGATACTGTGCGAGACAGAGCCAGCAGTGGAACCCAGGTGGTCCGATTCCATAGGCCTGCTGTGACACGCATGCTGTGCCGTGCTGTTCCTGGACTTGTGGCCAGTGTGACAATGTCATGCCTTCCACTCGTTAGCATCCCATGCTCACTTGACTAGATTTCTTTTTAGCAAAGAGAAGTATTGCAGGGCATCATCATTTTAGGTTATGATTAAGGCAAAACAACTGTCTCACTCCATATACCAAGTGCCAAAAAGAATTAAATGTTCTGTCAGATCACCTGAGTATGTCAAAGGACAACACATTGAGACCACCCTTCCCTTCCCCCAACTTCTTTCTGGGGCCTGAGACCATGTGACTAGAGTCCAAAGCGCGTGTAGTAAATTCGAGTCACAGTGAAGTCTGATTCCAGTCCTACTCTGGTGTTTCTGGCAAATGCCTGTTTTCTGGTAGAACTCCCTCTACACACAGAGCGGATGGAACTCTAGTTTCAGAATATGAAGTGATTATTCTGAAAATTCTTTTTAAAACTAGCTTAATAAAAACCACATAAAGTATCTTCTTTCCTTTGACCTAATAAGAAAGAAATCTAGTGTCAGACGTTGCCTCTTCATCACATCTTCAGCTTGTTTCTCCTCCCATTGACTTATTAGCAATAATGGCAGTGAGCCTTAAGAACAGAAAATGTGGCATCCAGTTGGTCATGTTTTCAGCTTTCCTTACCCCATAGGAGTGTCCACAGACCCATGGGAACCTGCACTGAGCAAACTTTGTGGTGCTGTGATGGAGCATTCGGATCTGTGTCTCTTGGCAAAACCCTTAGGCGGTTGTCTTCTTCCTTGGTGATCAGAATACTCTCACTGTGGCACACTGTCTTAAAAAGAAAAAACAGAGAGCAAAAAAATTTAATCTTTGCCATTTGGATATTAGCACAAATCATTTAACACATAACACTAAATTTAATATACATCTTGTATATTTATCATGTAATAAATATAATACTGCTGTTTTGACAAATTGACCTTTTATTTCAAAATAAGTTTCTGTCTAATAAAAGAAGTTGATTACAGTTCACTGCCTGTTTTTGGCATATGGAGAATTGATACTAGCTGAAGTCAACCTTAGTTGGATTTGGTTTAGGAGAAAAACCATAATTTTCGTCAACTGAAACACTTAAACTATATTTTTAGAACAGGAAGGTTACATAAGGGCATCAGCAGATGCATTTAGCACAAAACAACGCAGCAGCAAAAACAAAGCGGACAGCCAGGGCAGCAGCTGTCTTTACGCAGCCCTCTGGGTTTGGGGACTCTCATGGCATAACCTCCACCACTGCTGTCAGATCCCTGGGTCTGGGGGAGCAGCGCTGGGAAGCCGGGCCTGAAGAGAGAGATTGAGCAAGCCTATTTACCCCGGCAGTGTTTGTTTTCCTGTGTCGGCCTTCAGCTTACTTAGCTGTTGACCTGTTGTCCAGAAGGGCTCAGACTCACAGTGGGCTCCCAGAACTGGAACTTGAGATGAATCGTTGGCCTAAATTACAAGTGCTATTGAACGTGTTGGCCGTTTACCCTGATCAGAAAGAACATCGGTGAGATTGGCCTCCCTGGCAGGAGAGCCGGGACTGGCTTGGCAGAAGCACTGCCGAGACAACAGCCCAGGCCGCTGCCATCTGGCCGCTGAGCGTGACCAGCCCTGCTGCCTCCTTGTCACCCTCTGACTCTCTCATTTACTGAAGAAGGCTCAGTCTTTCTTTTTTGTTACAAAAGTTTAACCTGAGGTTTTTCCATATTAATTTTTTTCTTCATCCTCCATTTGAAAAATAAAAACTAACTTATTTACAAATGGGCATAATATTTTTGCCAGAAATAGCAGGAATAAAATTTGGATTTTATGATACAGTCATAATTCTGAAAGATTGCTGATTGGGTGCCTTTCTTTAGGGACTTTAGAGTGACTTTGTTTATATTGTTTTATAATTTTCAAATGGTACCAGTGAAAGGGACAGTTGACAGCAGATGCTTTTCCATTTGATTGCTCCCCTCCTTGCTCTGAGGTAATTTTCAGATAACCAGAAAAGGAAAGTGTTGGGCCCAAATCCAGACCCACCTCAGTGGCTGTTCCCTGGGCTGGCTTTTGCCAATTAATACCCAGAACCTTTTTGTTTCCCTTCACTTAGTTCTCATCTCAAAGGACCTTAGAATAAGCTGTCCGCTTAACTGATTTTCCCTGGAAATAAAAAAGACAGATTTTGGTTGCATATATTCACTCACTGAGATCTGGGGGCTCCTACCTTCCATGGTCAAGGTCTCAACCAGGATTACAGTCTGTAATGCAGGTTTGTCCCGGTGGCATCTGGAAGCAGCTGTTGGCAGCACTCAACAGCGAATTGACGGTAGTCACCGATTTCCAGTCTCTTCCTTCTGCATCCTCCGCTCTGTGTACCTTTTCCAGCCCTTCCTTCACTTGCGCTCTCCTTCCCTCCCTCCTTCTTTCTCCCATTACTGTTGCTTTGCTCACAGGCTCTTTCGAAACTCAAGGGAAAGAGCTTCCAGCTCTCAGAGCGTAAACGTGGACTTGAACATTCTGATAGCCCTGAAGGAGAAAACAGTTTGCACTGAGCCATCTTCCCAGTCTCGGTTTCTGTAAAGGACAGGTTTCTGTAACTGGACATATTGTTCCAAGTGGTGGGGCTGGTCAGCCGTTAGAGCCTAAGGAGGGAACTTTCTTTTAAAATTATAAAGATTAAAAAGAACCTCAGAGTTCATCTGGTCCAGGATTTCCCATACTTGCCTGATTGTAAAAATTACCTGGCTTTTTTATTAAATAATGGAAATTCCTAGGCCCCACCCAGCCCTATTAAATCATGAGCTCTTAAGGAATCTGTGTTTTGTTGGTTTTTTTTTTTTTTAACAAGCTGCCCAGGTAAATTATTAGGATGAGGCAAGTTGGGAAGCCCTGATGTAATATAACCACCACCACTCACAACAGGGAAACTGAGTCAGGTGAATCAGTCGATTGTTCAAGTTCCTCAGCCCAGTGAATAGGCTAACCTGAGTATCATTTTCCCATCTCTCTATGAGATTAGTACCTGTTTCTTGGAGCTGTTATGAGAATAAGATGAAATAATATATAACAGTGCTGTGTAAAGAGCTAGATGAACATAAGCATTTATTAAATGGCTAAACCAGGACACCAGTTCCATAGCTTGGTCCCGGTCCCAGTGGTTCTTCAATGCTTTGTTGAAGTATTTTGAGCTTATTGTTCCAAACTAGAAACTACCTGTTGATTTTGAAAGATATGAAAGATTTCTTATTCTCTAATAGTTTACTGTTTGGTTCAAAAGCACAAGTTTTACCAAACTTACAGAAAAATGGATCAGATCTGTGGTTACTGAAGACGGGTTGGGGAGGGGTGGGATAGGAGAAAGGTGGTTAAAAGGTACAAACTTCCAGTTAAAAAAGTACTAAAGATGTAATGTATAGCATGATGACGATAGTTAACACTGCTGGATGGTACATAAGAAAATTGTTGAGAGTAAATCCTAAGAGTTTTCATCTCAAGGAAAAAACCTTTTTCCTTTTCTTTCTTTGCTTTCTCTTCTTATTGTAACTATTTGAGATGATGGATGATAACTAAACCTAATGTGGGTATCATTTCACAATATATATGTCAAACCATCATACTGTACACCATAAACTTATATAGTGATGTATATCAATTATATCTCAATAAAACTGGAGCATAAATAAGCACAAGTTTTAGCCTTTTACTTTGATGAGCATTCTGATGGACCCACTAAGCATTTAATACCTTTGGGCAAAGTTGAGACTTAAACCAGTTCTCCCTGTGCAGGTGCGAAATTGAAGCAACTCTGGAGAGGCTGAAGAAACTAGAGCGGGATCTCAGCTTTAAAGAGCAGGAGCTCAAAGAGCGAGAGAGACGCCTGAAGATGTGGGAGCAAAAGCTGACGGAGCAGTCCAACACCCCGGTGAGTGTTCCCCACAGGGCCAGCGATCCCCCCACGGAGAAGGCTGGGCTGAGCATGGCAGCATGGCGACTCTCCTCCCCCCTCGCTCCTCCCTCCCTGCCTGCCTTGCACCTGGATGTTAAAGGACCCGCATGTGCACCAAGTAGTGCTCAGATCTCATTTCAATTAACAAAACACCAGACATTTAGAAGAAAAGCTTGTTCCATTTCTGGTTCTTTCCCTAAGAACTGTTATCCTGTCAGTGTGTTTGTATATAAGAATTACAAAAGTAAAATCCATTATATTTTCACATCATCTGTTAGAACCCCAGAACATGAGCCTAAATGCTGATTAACTCTTTAGAGTCCAGCAGTAATTAATAAATGTAACCCCAGGGCAGCTAGCAGTCTACGAAAGGCTTTGATGTCTCAGAACTTAACTGAGTTTTCCTTCTAAAAGAGAGCTAACTTAATGACATACAAGTAACAAGCCCCTTACTCAATTCAGTATTATGAAAGGACGTCTCCCAGGACAAGCTTCCAATATTTACTGCCCCTAGGAAATATCTTGGGTTTTTTCCCCAAGTCTTATATTTAAAGTAAGATAAAAATTATTCTTAAGGGTTTCGCTATTTATACGCTTACCTTGAGCTTATGCTGATATGATATATTGAGATCTAATTAAATTTCAGCATTCTTCCCTATTTTGAATGATTTATCATTTCGGGAATTAAGTATAAATTTATCCTTGCTTTTTCCAGGGTTTTTAACGGGCAATATTTGTCCACTTTAAAATCACAGGTAATAATAAGATTAAAAGTAAACTTGTAATATATTTTAAATTCATTTTTGACAGTTGCTATGGCAATTCTATAAAAAAGAAAATACTTAAATGCCCTTCATTTTGTCTTCAAAAAGCTTTCCAACTTTTAAAAGTCTTCATCTCCCCTGAGCAACCAATGCCCAATTGCAAAGTATTTTCCAGTATCTGAAGAATGAATTACTTTGCCTCTTTTCCAGTTTATGTGGAGAAGCAACCTGATATCCAAAAAAAGGGAAATATAGTGAAGTTAGATATTTATGATCGGATTTACCTTTTCCAAAAGTGACTTAGGTCATCCAGGGAATCTCAAAGAAGAACTGAATTGCTATATATAAGGCTATCATGGGACATTAAAAAGGTACCACATTTTCTAAGTTCAGTGAATTTAGCTTGACTCTCCAGAAAGACGTTGAGGGGAAGTTTCCTGTTCTGATTCCAACAGGCAGACTCAGAATGCATTACCTTACGGGTCTGCAAGGGAACACTGATTCTCCCAGAGCTGATGAGAGGCAAAAATATAACCAGCTTCTGAAGTCAGAGAGTTTTTTGTTTTTTTTTTTTTAAGCACACTGAAATCTTAAGCTCTAAAGCACTGCATGACTTGACTCTTTGTAAATGTAGCATTGTAGGAAAAACTTTAAACGACCTAGTGGAGTATGTATGCTTTAGAACCTTTCTTTGGTTTAGTGGCATTAGTTTTGCTCAGAAATTATGGGCTGCCTTGCACACATTATTGCTGTTACTAACACAGTTGTGTAATAAATAATGAAACCCTCTGAGTGCTCAGTAGGTTGTATGCTTGCGTTTTAACTCCAGAAAACTTTCTGTAAAGGAACTGCTCTGAGGGCTCCCATCTAACAATGGACAGCATGAAGCATGATCTCAGTGAGATTTTCTTGCTTTTTCTGCTTATGAGGCCTAAGTTTTCTTTCTTTACAGTACTAGCTTTTCATGTCTCCTCTGCTTAGAGCTCGTTTTTCTGAAGGAAAGAAAGTTTGTGCTCAGGTATTTTCTAAGTCGGTGTTTGCTTTTATCCTCACATCAGTTTCTAGTTGACTTTAAATGAGTTTTCTGAGAGAAAGATAAAATAAACCTTTTTAAAAGGAAGTGGCTGAAGGTTTAGGTTTTCTGTATGTAGCCTCATCTTAATTATAAAAGTCTAACATTTATGTAACTTCATAGAAAATGGTATTATTGGATTTGTTTCAAGGAAGGACACTATTTTCTTTCCTGAAATTAAAACGTTAGTTAAAGATATTTGGCAAGATGAATTCTCCATACATGTAAATGGACAGTGTTTATTTTTTAATTAATGTTGTAGCTTCATGTAAAATTGTATTTCTTTTAAAAATAAAAGCTTATTTGAGAGACATTTGTTGAGATCTGAACATAATGTGAGGAAGGACCCATGACATAATAAAATCAATAAGCAGCAGAGTTCCCCCACAGTACCTACCAATTGAAAACAAATTTGAGAAGCTGGGAAATTTGACTGCAAGGAAAATGATACCTGTTTCCAGTGGTAAAGGATCTAAAGTAATTTTTTTCTTCCATATGACTGGTACTTTTTAGCTGAATTATGTGAAGTTCTTACTGAACTAACAACTCCAGAAGTCTTTTACTAATAGATTAAAACTACGTAATTTTTTAAACTTGGCTCCAATTTCAATTTAAAAATTAGGAAATTGGCCCTAAAAGGTACCTTTACACCCAGATTGTAAAGGTCATCCCAGTTATATTATTTGCACATCGTTCATCATAAATTTACCCATATTTAAACAACACCAAAAATATAAGCCTTAATTTGCTTATTTCTCAAAAGAAGAGCCACAAACACTTTGCAGATCCTAATGGTTTTACCCCGAAACGAATATGACCAACATTTATGGGACTAGGTTGGCTGTTCAAAATAATTACATAAGGCAGAAAATAAATGTCTGTATCCACTGTGAGAAGAATTTGTAGGAAAAAATTCTGCTAAAAGACGGAAAGTTTTATAGTAGAGAATAGAGAAAGGTAACGATCTAAATTAATAATTTTCTTTCCTCAATTTTCATATTTCACAATTTCATATGTCCTTGTTTATAACTTAAATGATGGAATCTAGAATTTGTTGATAAGTGAATTACTTCATAAATTGAATAACTAGTATTATATCTGGCTGTAATAAATCATAAACGGAAACAAGTGAATTCTAGACTCAGTTTATAGTCAGATACTAACCTAGCTAAAAAGGTAGTTAATGACCCCAATTTCTCCAGAGCTATACTGACTGCTGAACTGTTTTTGCTCTTCCTCTAAGCTTTTCTTCTTTTGTACAAGCTTTCTTGATTTTTACTTGAGATTTAATCTCTACTTAATTTCTTTTTAAATATAATAGTTAACGAAATGTTTCTATGTGAAAGTGAAATTGGGAAAAATTAAGAGAAATCCTAAAAATATTTTGTTTTAAGCAAAATGAGGGCTTAAAACTTGTGACTTCCCTCCCATTTGAAATTTGGCTTGCTCTGCTGCTTTGCAAATTTTGGTTGTGATTTACTCTGTTATTTATCAATTATGGCATATACGCTGGAGCTATAACAACCATTAAGTAAATTCTCACATAATGCCCTGCCTTCATTTATTTCACTAATCATTTACCTTCTGTGCAGCACCCACTAATTTTGTGGTATCTGTTTCCTTTATTTAAATTGGTCCTAATTTCTCTTTTTACTTCTGTCCTCTCTTCCCTTGTGATAGCTTCTCTTGCCTCTTGCTGCAAGAATGTCTGAGGAGTCTTACTTTGAATCTAAGACAGAGGAGTCAAAAAGTGCAGAGATGTCATGTCAGATCACAGCAGCAAGTAACGGGGAGGGCCATGGCATGAACCAGAGTCTGCGGGCCATGATGCTGATGGGCTTTGGGGATATCTTCTCAATGAACAAAGCAGGAGCTGTGCTGCATTCGGGGATGCAGATAAGCATGCAAGCCAAGCAGAATTCTTCCAAAACCACATCTAAGAGAAAGGGGAAGAGGGTCAACATGGCCTTGGGGTTCAGTGATTTGTCAGAAGGTGACGATGATGACGGTGATGACGGTGATGACGGTGATGAGGAGGAAAATGACATGGATAATAATAGTGAATGAAAGCAGAAAGCAAAGTAATAAAATTGAAAATGTTTGGAAAAACAAACTTGTTATCTCAGTCTGTACGAAAACCAGTAAGGAAGTAGGAAACCAAGCACTGCATTTTTAGGCCGATCACATTCGTATGGCAGTCATTTCTTGATCGATTTTACTTTTGACTTGTTTTTGCTTACAGAAAAATGGGGGAAAAATTAAGCCAGAAAGGTGTATTTAATGAACCAGCAAATATGGTGCCTGATTATAGAAATTTGTGATTCTCTATACAATGTGGTATTTTTTTAACCAATGACATTCTGGCTTTTTTTTAAGTGAATACTTTATATTTGATTTGATTTCGTTTATTCAATTTCTTAAGAAAACTTACATTTTGAACAAGCACTCTTAACTCCTAAATCTTCTCTAACACTTGATTTTCTCGTAACATACTACATTTTTTTTCTTATGGCAGTACACTGTACTGTCAGAAATAATTGATAGTGACTACAAAATCCAACAGTAAAAAAATTGAGATGACAGAAGGTTATAACAAATACTTCTTCAGAAATACCTAAATGCCAAGAATTGTCAATACTTAAATAGCACAACTACTCAAAATAAAGCCTGAGAGAGGTTGTCAGTGGTGCGTTTGAAGGAGAAAGACTCTAATTTGAAACCAAAAGCAGACGTGGCAGGCTTTCCGACCAGTGCTAGCCGTGGAAGTTTCTCAGCAACACACTGTCATCCAAGGCTCAGCTTACACTTCATACAAAGAGAAAGAGATGGTCTTCAAGGGACCCTTCCAGGCAGTGGGAGTGGAACCCGGGCCTGCTTCCACTGAGAGGATACGCGTGTTCGTTTGTTTTCTAGAGGGGCGTGATAATCCTGGGTTCCAAACATATGTATAGAGATTTTAAAGAGAGAACTAAATATTATAAAAGGAATAGCAAAGATAAGTTATCTTTATTTAAGCAGAAGTGCAGGATGAAGGGTCCTTTCTGTATCAAATCTGGCCTTCCAGAGCTGTCCTTTTTCTAACCCTAACTCAGCCACGTTGGTGTTAAAGAGAAGTAAATGTAGGTGCTGATGGGGAAACCTACTAGCCAGAGAGAGATTCCCAGAATGTTACCACATATTCGTCAAAACTTGTTTAAACATAGAACACTGTTAAAAAAAAAAAAACTACAGGACATTTGTTGTTACATATATACAGAAAGGCAAAAGAATAAAGACTCTTTTTCAGCCTAAATTAGAAAGCAGGACCGTTCATTTGACTATTAAACTAAAGTACTTTTGGTGGTGGTTTTTATGGAGGATTAAGAAAGGATGTCATCATAGATATTATCCAATACTACTTCCAAGTATATTTAACATGGGAATGAGAATGGCACCTCCTTCACAGGACTGTCGTGAGGATTAAAGGAAACAATACGTGTAAAGGACTTGGCTCAGCACCAGGCGGGCCAGTGAACGTTAACTCTAGTCATTATGCCCTTGAAAAGACACTGAAAAAGAAGTGCTTCCAGTAACCTTCTGGAAGACTAAATTATCACTTTCAAGTGATATCTGTTGAGTAGTATGAGATGAAAGTTAAAGTGAATAGCCTTCAGGAACGCTAAAGAGAACATTCTTAGAGTGTAAGCTCTCTTCAGACATTTAATCTGTTGCTCTTTGAAGCCTGCAGAGGGGCTGGGTTTGCCTGGTCTGAGGTGTTTGCAGGCCCTGCTACCACCCACAGACTCAGTAAACACAGAAAGAACAGGTAAACCTTTCCCCAAGAGGACGAGTTCCCCACCCATCCACTCTGATGCACTTTCTAGTTCTGTGCAAACACGGATACAGATAGATACACGCCCACCATCACAGAGTGCTGGTGACAGACGGGCACAAACAGCGGCACATCCTGTCTGCGCCCAGACACACAGAAGTGCTCCTTGAGCTCAGTCTCTCAAGCACAAACAAGATCTTGCCCTGGGGCACAAGGGACGGTTTTCAACTCTGGGCTTCCCAGCACGCCCTGGGGCCCCGCGGCCTATGCGCCTGAAGGAGAGAGCCCGAGAGGGCAGTAGAAAAGCCTCTTGCCATCTTCCCAGGCAAAGGTCAAGTCATCCATCCCACATCTGTTCACTGAGCCCCTCCTCTGTGCCAGGGTGTGTTCTAGGGAACAGCTAGACACAAAGCCCTTGCGCTCGCGGGGCTTACGTGCCAGCAGTGGAGATGGACAGGGAACACACACCCATCCCTGGCATGTAAACGTTTGGTGAGAATGAAGCTGGGGAGGGATATGGCACGTGGGAGCGCTGCGGTTTTTAACGTGTCCTCAGGAAAGGCCTCCCTGATACAGGATCTCTGTGGGCTAATTTTGGGATCTGTGCGGTTTATGTAAGAATAGAAACCTTGCCTCTCATTGAAGAATAATCAACAATACATTTAGAACATATGAACTGAATGAAACTGATATTTTTTTCTAAATTTACATATCAGTCTGTTAGGATTATACATAAAGTTTGGTGCATTAATAAACGCAGCTAAGTAGGGTCAAAAGAGAAAGGTAATCAGACTGTATACCCAGACGTAGGATTGTTATTAATTAGGTAATATTGCTCTCACTCTCAACTGCTGCCTTTCCTTCCCTGTTTCCAGAGCTGGTCATAGCTCACAGTGCTTGATCATCAAACAACTGCAGAGATTCAGGACACAGCAGAATTGATGAGCTCAGGGATAACTTGATGTTGTTCTCCACCTAGAATTGGACTGCGGATAATTATCATATGGCATCAGCTGTTGTACTTTCTGTTCCAAATCAGTGTCTTTCTGGGGTTTTGAACATCCCTGAAATCTGAATCATATAAACAAAATTTTTAAATGGTCTCCCTCTATCTGTGAAGATTATTTAGAAGACTTTAGATTCTATTCGTTTTATTAATTTTAAAAAGAAACATTTATTAGCTATATGCAGAATTCCTAACGATGATGTTAATTGTGCAGTTTCTAATTCACTTTTCAGATCAGTTTTTGAAAAGGCCAGTTATTGGTGTTGGGTTGGTTTCCACTTCCTTGACTTACAAAAAACTTCGTTATAAAGAGTTGAAGAAACACTGAGAAATTTAAAGATTCAGAATGAGAATTGAAAGTGAATTGTGGTAATAATTCTCACAGCTATACAACTGAAAATATAACTCCTCTTTCATCCTTTTTCCTTTGTTCATGAAGTTGATCATGTGGAATTTGATGGCAGCCTACTAGTGGTTCTCAACTGAGTAGTGCTGTCACCCAATGGTGTCTCAGAGTGCTGGGCATATTTTTGGTTGTCATGGTGACTGGGGATGTATTTAATGGCCGGTGCCAAAAATGGTACATCCCACATGACAGGGACAGTCCCACCCGATAAAGAATCCCACCCAAAGTACCCACAGCATTGTCTCTTCCCTCCTTGAGAAACTTGCTAAACCTGGCAGTTTTAGAGTTCTAATGTTTTTTCCCTAAACAAAATCACATAAGTCAAAAGATGTATTTTCAGAATTATAACTACTACACAATCTGAATTTTGTAGGTCTGTGACATTTATCTCAAATCCCCAGTTGTGGAAATGGTTTCTTTCTCACTCAAGAATGCTGATAGAAACTTCATGAAACAGCTAAATTTACCCGGGGGTAGCTCTCCTATTACACTGATTCCACAATAGATATAAAAGAAAAACGTCATTGAGGCAGCTGCAATTCTGCAAAGTGGCCAGGTTAATTTAAAAGGACTCTTTTCCTAACAGTCTTTTTTTTTTTTTTTTTTTTTTTTTGCAAAACCACATTTTAATCATTTACGTAAATAGCCAATGGGAAGAGGTTGAAGGCACATAGCATGCTTCTTTTGGATGCTCTGGAAATGTTGAGGGTCAGGTTTTTTCACATGCAGTAGATTTGTTACTTTAACACCAGCGGATGTATTCAAACTTGATCTCCATTAAAACCAAGGAATTAGGGGTGGGGGAAGATTCGAGAGAGATCCAGAATGACTTCTGTGAGCACTATGATGCAAATAACTTTATTTTTTGGGGTTTTCATTGGAGTGGTAAGAATTTCATGAAAGATAATTTTAAAACTTATTCTGAGTTAAATATTGATAGTTTTTTAAAATTTTTGATACACTAGACTTGCAGCCTTTTGAAACTAGCAGAGTCCCACCATACCATATATATAATGGAGCATAATTTTTCTATAATCAGGCACCTTTCGCTGCTTTTGAGTAAGACTGTTTTCCTGTTGCGATTTTAAGTGTTGCCAGAGAGAAGAACCTGTTCTCTTCTTTTGGTTGTAGCACAGCCTGATAGCTCTAGATGTAGCATTTCTGTGATGAAATGAGTGTCTACAGGAAATCTGGAGGACTAGCCATGATTCCTCGGATCCCAACTTAGTTCGCACTCTATTGCCTGTGACAAGCTTTCTGGCATGTGATTATTTACTTCAAAACTAGAGTTTCAAGCACCTACATTAATAATTTTATATCGTGTGCAGAACAGCATATCTTTTAATGTCAGATACATACACTGCACAAATTGCTTCTGCACTTTTAAAAAATTTTTGTACTAAATAATAGAAAATATTTATATTCTTTGAGTGTGAGCTTTGAATAGATGGCATTATCACTTTGTTTTTTTTTTAACAAAAACTTTTTCTCAACAATTCTATTGCAATGTTATTCTGAGCAAGTCCTATGCCAAATATCTTGTATAATGTTTGTATGGAAGATTAAATTTTACTCTTGTGTGGTAAGACTACTAGTTATTGACTTCATCGTTGGAATTTGATATTCCAGCACAAAGTGCACAATGTATTCAGAAATCCAAGTTGGTGTCATACATTTCATTTTGATGTGAACTTTTCTTTGCTTTCCTTTGTTCTAAGACTCCATTTTGCAATAAACGTTTTGACAGTAAATCCCTTTGTTATGTGTTGCTGTGTATATCAGATCCTTGTTAGATTGGATTCCCAACATCCTTTGAAGGAATCATTGTCACACGCATGCACATGAGTGTGAGCTTTTCTCTCCTGAAGTCAGTTGGAGTGTAAATAATGAATTTCTGAAGTGATGGGGCAGCCACAAGGTAGATTTTTTTTTTAATCCCCAAAGACAGAAAGACTTAGAACTTACCCTACAGCAGATACACTGATATGTTAACAAGGGACAGAAAACATAAGGAAATGGTAAGCTGCTCTGTGGCTGGAGATCATTAACTCTTATCCCCTGTCTTGCCAAATTCAAACCGTCTCGAAGCAGTGCCTGGCTCCAGCCTTCCTCTCACTGATCTTTGCAAGCATCCTGCAAGAATCCTGCGCGAACGGCTATCAAACTGAGTCCAGTGCTTCCCTTGGCGTCATCTTGATGAGCCATCCTCAGAGCATGAGAGAACTCTTCTCTCCTTTTGACATTAAAACCAAAGATGCTGGTTTTGATTAGTTATTTCACTTACGACCTTTATTCTATGCAAGAATTACTTATTGATCAATTTTGGTAGGCACAACATTTTGGAAGTGTCTAAAAATCAAAACGCTACACATCCCCCTACTCGCCATAAAAACCAGCCTTGATGCAGGGAGATATTTCTGTAGCTCAGTCTATTATTTCTTGAACTAGTCAAAAAAGTTCCTTATTTCACATTTGTTTTTGTGATGGGAAAAGGGAATGACATGTTTCTCAGCTGTAGCCAGCTGTCCTGTGAAGAAATAAAGCTTGTCATGTATTTTCTCTGATCAAGTTCAGTTTTAGATTCTATTCCTCAAGTCATTCTCCTCTCTGCATTATTAAAGCAGGTGAGTGCGTGTGACGATTCCTACATACCTCAGGCATTTCACAGGAGGGAAGGGACAATCCTCAGGGACTGGAGCACATGGGGTAGCAGAGTTTATATAGAATAGTGGTGATTTATGCCCTTGCAACTTGTCTATAATACTCAAACACAATCAAATTTATTGTAACAATGGGTTTTTAAAAAATTCTGCTTGGCCCCCTAGAGTAGGCCTCATTTCCCTTTATCCATGGACATGCACACGCTGCATATAGTACTCCAGTTAGGCAACCGTGCCATGCCCATCCCTCTGTCGTCTCCCCGCCCCTGTCCAATGCCGGTGTTTTGCCTTGTTGCTTCTCCTCACCCAGAATCACTTCTCTTCTCCTTGCCCTGCAGTACCCAGCTCTTCCCCCATCTTAATCTTTCATAGACTAAGAAGAGTTTCATAGAAACCCTTCCTTCTCCCTGGTATACCCATAGACATTGAACTCTATACCAGAGAATTTAGCATTTTAGTAAATGTACCCTTCAATTGTATTCATTCAATAAATTGTTGAACAAAAATTTATTGCAAGGTGTTGTGTACCAGGACTCTGCTGGTCACTGAGTAAACCAAGATAAAGGTGGCCTCGAACTCCTCCGTTTATAATCCATATCTGTTTCACCCCCAATTAAATTAAAAGCTCCTTCAAGTCAGGGACATGCCTTTCCTAGCAGGGTTTTGAGCATGTGAGTTCAAAATACCCGCAGATTGGAAGGATTAATTCACCCACCCTCTGATTTTACACTCAACAGAAAAAGCAACCAAATTCAGCTTCAGTTTTTCAACTCATACACGAAAAAATATTGTTTGTAACAGAGGTTGATTGACATTTTGCCACGTTACCTCATGAGCAATCTAACCATTTTGTCAAGTTAAGTTATTTAAAGCTAATGGATTTAACCAACCAATGGCTTTGGTATAAGGGTTATACCAAATTCCGATTCAACTCACAGGACACACAGATTTTTTCCAAGTACGTAGGCATTTGTCATTTGGTCTGTGGCTGTGGGGCATATTCTGAAGTGAGGAGCCCTTTGGCTGTGACAGTGCTGCAGGCTGAAGTCCTCTTGCAAAGTCGTCTTTCATGCCATGTACCTGACAGGGAGGGAGCTTAGTTTAGTTTAGTTTTAGTTAGAGCAACTCAGCAACCTGGACAGTTCCTTAGGACAGTTCCCATTTCCCTTGTCTTTCATCCATGGGTCCTAATATTTGGTTTTAAAAACATAATGCAAGTGAGTCATTTAGTTAAACACTTAGACATACTCCTGTAAGAATAAGCATGTAAGTCATCCGGTTACCGAGTGGTTGCTGTGGAATTTTCATTAATAACCAAACGATCCTCATGTTGACTGAGAATTCTGAGGAAGGTTCCGGGATCTGACAAATGTCAGAAATTCCTTGACTGCCAAGCCCTGTTGTGGAATGGAAAACTACTCTTGGTGCCAAAGACCAAGAGAGGACAATCCCAAGATGTGCAGAGTCCCGCTCACAAAGAGCAGTGAATGGTTACTGAGAGGCTGATGCATGTCACTGGCTTCTGGGGGCCGAATCCTTGGAACACTGAGAAATTCCTCTTAAGGTCAGGAGAATTGTTTTCCATTCAACCTAACCTGCAGGGGGAACCAAGCCAGAGCAGCAGCCAAGAGCTAAAATGGTGAGACAAGGGGATAAACCAAAAAGACAATGATAATATTCCTTTTTTTTTCTTCATTTTATTCATATTTCCCATGCAGCTGCTGCCTTCTTTTGAGATTGGCTCGTGGACGGAAGATGACGTGGTAAGCTGCTTCTGTTAATGCCTGATTTGACCTGGGCAGGTATTTCCTAAATTTGTTTACAAGTTAAAAATGATGCTAGAGGGGTTTGGGCCTTAGGAAAGTCTAACTAGGAGAAGTTGACAAATTCCATGTTTTTCTATTTTTAATGCAGTAATGATTTAAAATAAGGCCTCAAGAACAAAGCAAGTAGCTCTTCAAATCTTAGAATAGGATTCCACCCCCTCTTTGCTCTGAAAGGTATTCTAGAATACGATAATGAATACCAGTGAGAAAATTAAAGAGGTGATCCAGGGTACAAAATGAATATACTTCAAAAAAAAATGATCTTAAGTTTTCCTTAAATACCAGAGATGGACTTGAACCACAGTAGAGAAAGATCTGGTACAGGCAGTGCTAGGCTGGGACTCCGCTAAACTGGGCTCCCTTCCCACCTTAGGCCTGTTCAAAAGTGACAGTGCATATTTGCCATCTCTACTCTGGCCTCCCAAGGAGGAATGGATATGACCTCCCAGACGGTCTCTGCCGCTGGAGCCTGAGAAGCCCCAGGTTTTTAAGAGGATGGAGACAGACTTTAAGTCCTACACCCTTCTCTCTGGGTAGAGACCCTGAGGAACAATCCTGCTCAGGCTGTTGCATCTCTATCTGTTTCCTTAGTGAGAAGCAGGTCTGAGAATTCTTGATTAGAGACCTGTCCAGGTCCATTTTATAAGCTCAAATATCATTTAAATGAAAAAGAATAAAAAGCTGTAATGCCAGCCTTAGCAGGTCCCCACCCCAGGGAACAGACCAGGTGCCACAAGGTCCAAACTCAGTACTAGAAACTCTTGGGAAGGTGTGTTTACCTACCTCACCCTGGTTTCTGGGCCAGGGCATCTCCGTCCCTGCTCTTTGTATTCTGGTGAAGTCAAACCGCCTGCATTATTAGCTGACCTCTTCGGCTTCTCCAGGGTAAGGAAACCTGGCACCGGTTGCCTCTGCTGCTTCTCATTCACTGAGCCCCAGTGATTCTAAATTTCCTGCCAGCCCTGCTTAACAGGGAAAAAGGACTTAGGATCTCCTTTATTCACAGGCCTGGATATAAATCCTTTTATCCCTGGCTCCAAAGTTGGCTCATCTCATTGAAGAAGAAATTTTTTAAAAGACACTCAGCTCTAACAGCTATTTTTAGTCTTTCCTCAGAGATTGAGTGGTTTTCAAGCTATTTAAATAAAATTCCAGGGTCAAGGGCTCCCCAGAGAATTGGTGGGACTGGATCTGGCCTCCCTTCCCCCGGGGAATGTGAGAGGCTAGCAGTAAACATGGGCCAAGGGAAATTCAAGGACTGAGGGTCACTGGGTGCGACCTCATTCTATAGAGGAGGCTCCATGCTGTAACTTATCTTTGGCCACATAGCTACTTCACAACCAAGCCTAGAACAGAGGACGCGGTGCGCCCATTTCTCTGTCCACCACTGCGTGCTCCCTGTTCCTCATATAGCTCCTGGGTAAGCCAGTGGCCCTGAAGAACCCAGGGAACCACCGGCTCATAACTGGAAAAATCATTATAAGAAACTTCTTGAAAGGATTTTTAAGTATCTCCCAAATAAGGAGGAAAACCGATGGTTCCTCAAGTGTCCCAGACCCCCAAAGGGAGGGATAGCTCCAATTTGAAAGCTTGAAGTTTTAAAACTATAAAGAGGAAATCTTCCACTTGTGGTTGAGCCAAGAATTAAAGATATTTTAATCTATTAAAATGTTTATTGTTAAGTCTGGCCACTGACCATGTATGAATCTTCAAAACCATATATGTCCTCTCTTTCACAGTATTTTTGGGTTCAGCAGCTCGTCAGAAAAGGCAAGTGGAATAACTTAGCTTCTTAATTCATGGAGTTAACTTTGCTTTGGATATGATTTAGCCTAATTTTATTCTGCCTTCTAATCCCTTCCTTCAGGTGACTCTTCAGCAGAGATGAGCGTATATGCAAGCTTGTTTAAGGAAAACAATATTACAGGAAAGCGACTGCTTCTCCTGGAGGAAGAAGACTTGAAAGACATGGGCATTGTCTCCAAGGGGCACATCATTCATTTAAAGGTACCTCCGAAAGGGAGAACATTCAGTCAACAAATCTGTATTGAGCACTTACTACGTAGCAGATATCACTGCTGTATCTGCTGCCCCCATGGGCACACCCCCTACTCCCTCCCCCTAACCCAACATCCAAAGTGTTAATACCTGGTACAGCAGGTGGCACCTGGATACACCTGAGAATCACCCCCATGCCCTCAGGAAGTCTCTTGTCTAGTGGAGAAGACAGATATTAATCAGACCATAATGGTAAAATGACAGTTGTAAGAAACGCCACAAAGGAGAGGTGAGGTTGGGGTGAGAAAAGGCTTCTGTGAAGAAGTTATGAAGGAACTGGGAGCTGAAGGACAAGTAGGTGTTGACCAGGTGAAGGGTCGGGGGATGAGGTATTCCAAGGGGGGACTGCCCCTGGAAAGGCCTTGGGGTGGGACAAAGCTTAGTTTGCCAGAGACCTAGATATAAGGCCATGCGTGTGGCACCTGGAGAACTGCCATCCAAGCCAGGAATAGCAGGAGGGGACCGGAGAGGCTAGATGTTCGTTAGGAATCTCGAAGGATGCCAGAACTGGTCCATGGCTTGAGTGCACCCTGAGCCCCTGCAGTCCCACAATCGTGGGATTGTGTTGAATTTGGAGTCTTCGTAATTGTGACCTGGGACAGACACCACCATGTGTGTATTCTAATCCCCCATATTCTCGGGAAATCCTAACATTTCCCCCAAAATTTCAGTCTTGAACAGCTTCAAAGCTAAACCTCTGTTTTTGTTGTTGTCGCTTTTTCTGCATTTTAGCAACCAGATCGGTTTTTTGTTTGTTTGTTTAAAGATTAAAGATTTTAAAGATTGGCACCTGAGCTAACAACTGTTGCCAATCTTTTTTTTTTCTTTCTGCTTTTTCTCCCCAAATCCCCCCAGTATATAGTTGTATATTTTAGTTGTGGGTCCTTCTAGTTGTGGCATATAGGACACCACTTCAGCATGGCTTGATGAGCAGTGCCATGTCCGCGCCCAGGATCCGAACCGGCGAAACCCTGGGCTGCCAAGCAGAGCGCGTGACCTTAACCACTCAGCCACTGGGCCGGCCCCTGTTTTGTTTTTTAGTTACTCAAACCAAGTAAGAATTGCTGGCATCTGTGTGATCATTGTTATTAATCAGAGGTCTGTTTCAAGAGAGATCTTAGGATAAAATCAAGTTTGCTCCCCAAACCTCCTCAACCCCAGTCTGGGTGGATGGAGGAGTGGGCACAGGTTAGAAAGAAGAGAAACAGAATAATGAAGGAAATGTAGGAAAAGCAGCTTCCTATCAAAATCCACAGCTTCACAAAGACTCTGCCAGTATGCCAGCTGCTTTTCCCTTCATTTCAGTTAGAGCCACTGGCACTTGCCTTTCTAGGGAAATTCCCCGAGATCCAGAGAACCAGTCCACTTCTGTGGGCCCTGGATCCATGTAAGGAGCATCCTTACAGCCCCTCAGCACTCCTTGGATGATGACTTAGCCTTAACCCACTAGACACCATCTCCAAGACAGACATTATCTTTGCCTCACCATCTTTTCCCTCTCAAAAGATGGATGGGAAACCTCATGCATAAACATTCATCTCAAAGGCAGACAAAGAATTTAATCTTGACCTCTGGGTGTGGGCAAGTCCATGAGAAGCTATGCTGCTTTACATGGGCGACAGTAGGAAACATTATTTTCCCTAGTATAGAGAAATTTCAGAGTCCCAAGAGAGAAATTTGCTAAATCTTGTCCTATTTGGCAGATGCCAAATAAGATACTCCCACCTCCCCTTCCTCTGCTGTCTTTGATAAAGGACCCACATTCCTTACAGAGCAGTCGAGAAAAGGGTGATCCCTCCCCAAAAGCCATAGCGACTTAAATATTCCCAGACTTTGGCTGGGACAAGGTGCCCCCTGTATGCTGGCTGGTATCAGTAAGGCAAGAGCGTCCAAATTGATTGATCATTGTCCAGCAAATTCAGTGAATGCGTACAAATTGCAAGACTGGGCCTGCGACAATACCAAAAAGAATCCTGCCCTTAAGGAATTTATGTCCCAGAGAAGACATAAAACATGCACACACAACTTCACATAATAGAGAGTCTTGGCAGTTCAGAGGAAAGGAGCTATTCATCACCTCTGCTTGAGGGGCTGGAGGAGGAGACGGGGAGGGAACCCTTCATGGAGCGGGTGGCTCTTGAGCTGGATGTTGGAGGAAGCACAGAATTTGGAATGTAGCCAGGAGCTGGAAAGGAAAGAACATTAATCTAGACAGAGAATAAGGAGTTAAGAGAGAAAGAGAAGAGAATGTAAAGGAACAGAAAAAAATGGTCCTGATACAAGGAACAGTAAGTAGCTCCGTATGATGGGAGCACAGGCGGGAGCGCACTTCGTGATGCACAAAGCAGAAGGGAGGTGGGGCCAGATCCTGATGGCTTACGCCTTCCGGTGAACCTTCAGCTGGAACCTGACCAGCTGTAGGGAGTTCTGGAAGTTCTGAGAATTAGCATGTTTAAAACTTTGCTGCTGGAAGTTCTCAAGTAGATTAGAAAGGAGAGGCTGGATTTTGAAAGAACAGTTCAGAGGTTATAATAAGGGAGTAATAAGGCCGAGCTGGTGTGAAATGTGAACCGAGAGAAGGGGAGGGTACCACGGGTGAGAGAGCTGTCTGCAGGTTCAAGAAGGAAAGCACAGTGAAGACACGCTACAACACAGACGAACCTTGAGAACATCCTGCTAAGTGAAAGAAACCAGACACGAAAGGTCACAGATCATATGATTCTATTTATATGAAATGTCCAGAATCGGTAAATCTAGAGAGACAGAAAACAGATTAGCGGTTGCCAGGAGCTGAGGGAGGAGGGAATGGGGAGTGACCATGAATTCACAGGGTCCCCTCTGAGGGTGATGAAAATATTTTGGAAGTAGATAGAGGCAGCGATTGCACGACACTGTGAGGGTGCTAAATGCCCCTGAATTGCATGCTTTAAAATGGTTAATTTTATGGGATGTGAATTTCGTCTCAATAAATAAATAAAAAGAAAGAAAGCACAGCTACGTGCACGTGCCTGACCACGAGCAGTCTTCTTCCAGCTGGGAAGCTTTCTCTCTTTGATGGATGAGGTACCTTCAGAAAAGATGCATGAGGCCAGGAGAGGTCAGAGAGCCCAGGCAGGAGACAGAGGAGGAAGAGAGGAGTGCCCACCCAGGAAGGAGGAAAAGGGGGAGAGAATGGTCTCACAGAAGCCAGAGGTTGAAAAAGCTGTATAAAAACTGGGTCTAATGCTGCAGAGAAGCCAAGAAACACATGCACCAAGAAAAAGCCTTTGCTGGAAGTAGCCAGTTGGGAGCAGCCAGTGCAGTGTCCTCTGCTCCTGACGCAGAGCATCTGCCCTGAGCTCCAAAAGAGGCTAGTAGCCAGGGTCTGGTGGGGCGGGGGGCGATGGGGGGTACCCAAGACTTCCCTGACGCTCCTGGATGAGTCTGCGTGTGCTCACAAAGACGGTTCCCAGAAGGGCAAGTCTGACAGTCAGGGCTGTGAACCCTCCACCTGACTGTCAGAGCCAGGGCTGAATCAGTGACACCTGGGGGGTTCGGCCGGCAGGTGACACTCTCTTAAACTCAACTGGGTCATGGGTATTTCTAACAAATAAGCTAATGTGAGAGGGAAAGATGAAGGGGAAAGGGTCATGGAAACTGGCTCTGGGAGGGTCCTGCATGCACTCTTGGGGCAGTGAGGATAAATAATGCTTCAAGCTGGGCGTTTCAGGGCGGAACCTCCAGACCAGAGGAGCCCTCCTGGAACTTGTCAGAAGTGTTTCACTCACACACACACACCCTGATGGTGAGAATGTGCCCTCCATTCTCTGCTCTTCGCTGAGGAAGGCACCATCATTGTTGTATACCTTCTCAAAGCGTCTCTCAGCCCTTAAATGATAGGTCATAAATCTGGAAACTGGAGCCGTCTTTCCAGCTACCCTTTTGCTCCTCAGTTGTCCCTTTAAGCCTGTCTTGGTTCCTTTTCCTGCGTGCCTGGAAGCCCTCATGTGGAGGGGCCGTGTAGAAGGAATAGGGCCGAACATCCATAAGTGTTCATTATATTGTCAAGTGTCAACAGCTTTTATTTCACTTTAAAAAAATGCATCTAATTTTTCTCGCATTGGCACTTTTTTACTCTCTACGTGATACGTTCAGTTCACAGAAAAGCTGGATTATACCTGATGAGTATTAAAAAAATCATAATTTAAATTGTCCTCCTTTCCTTTCAGCGTTTCTTTGTGCTTCCTTGGGGGGGAGTGTGGGACACATACCCACAGAAAAGCCGTTACAATGCAATAAACCCTTTAGTGAGATTTCAGCCTTAATGAAAGTCTCTGGTGATATATTCATGTTCTTTGATGTTTTTCCCACGGTTACTCAGGGTGACAACTGCATTCTGTACACTAGAACATTAACTTGTCACTACTCTGCTCTACCGGTGTTTGAAAAATGGTTTTATTTATTGTTTGCTCTGAGATTTAATGTCTTTAAAATATCTTCCTGTTCCATTAAATAATTAAAAACTACCTATAATACTTTGAACAATCAGGTTTATTCTCAATAGATGTTGGATGTTAACATCCCCAAGATATTTTATGAACTCACTAAAGAATGCCTTGATATGTGCACAATAATTTTAATCCTCTCTTGGCATTATGGGATCATTAATAAACGTGTGATTTTTTTTTTACAGTTAGCCATTGAGAAATTAACCTATGATTACCTAAACCTGTTTCACTTCCCACCACTAATTAAGGTAAGTAAGCGTTTTTCTTACTGAGAATACACTACTTTTATTGACGTATGCACCTGCCACATCCACACCTAAATTTGCCCATGTCGGGAACTGCTGTTTGAAGTAAAGAATAACCATATCTGTCCAACAAAAGGCTCTTTGAGTGAAGCTTAGGATGTGCATAAATTGAACACCCTTGTTCCCTGCAAGTTGAAATATTAACAATATATTCATGATAAGAACACATGTCACTGTGGTCGCTAGGGGATGTAAGTGCTAACGTTGCAGGTGAGGGCCTCTGGCCTCCACCTGGCCCTGGAGACCTTTGTCCGACACATAAGCCACTGAAGGAATTCACACACAAGAGCTCTGGATTAGCCCCTGCATTGGGGGATGGGAGATCAACTGTTTGATTAATATATTAGTATATTTAACGTGTTATTTTGAAAATCGTCTAATGGTATATGGCATACTTTGTTATAAAATTAGTAGATGCTTGCAGTTAATACACAGGACTCTTATTCACTAACAACCGTGGTTTTCCATCTTTAAGCCCTTGAAGGTTCGTTTTGTTTCTCTGCTTGGTCCTCCTTCCACATCCACTCTAGGAACTGCATAATTCCTCTTTGGGAACAGCTTGTAAATATCTTGAGCGCTGTGAAATTCTCAAGGGGAAGTCTCACAGTGCATCTCTGGGGCTCAGTGCATTTCTGGGGTAAAACGGCACAATGCAGGATGCATTGTGAAAAATGTGAGACGGTGAGATTTAATTTGTGGTGCATAAGATAAACCATTGGGAAAAGTTCTGAAAGGCTTAAGATGTCATTTCTCTTGCTTTAAATAATTGCAATTTGTAGTTTAATCCAAAATAACCAGAAGTTAAACAATAGATTAGAATAGAAAAACTAGTGCTGAGAAATCATCTCCCCTAGATGAGAAGTAAGAGTACAAACTCTATCTAGAATAAATGGCGTTTGGTTTTCTGTTTTAGGACTCAGGAGGTGAACCTGAAGAAAATGAGGAAAAAATAGTGAACCTTGAACTTGTTTTTGGTTTTCACTTGAAACCAGGAACTGGCCCACAGGTAAATCACATTTTAAAGTCTTTGGAGAAATTTCAATCTAATTTGCTCTTTTTCTCTCCTGGAACTCCATGGTTTTATACACCCCCCTACCAGCTGGTAACTCGATTCTGAGTAAATTTATAGACTTTATAAAATAGAATTTAGTTGAAAGGCTGCCAGCTGCCTCCATAATCCAATCTAGGAATCTTACTCTTGAAGAGTCCTGGGCGAGGCCACCCAAACGCTCAAGGAAGCTCACCGTAAACCACGGACAGGGTTGGGGGTGGCGGGCGCTGGATACCCAAGTGATCGTTCGTGCTGCTGGCGTCACAGCTTCCTGGTTCCTGTTTCTTGAGGGGGATCAGGGTTATAATACGGGGTGTAAAACAGCACCGAGAATGGAACTGCAGGCAACGTGGAAACCCAAATTAACAGCTCTGAACAGGACGGCAGGGCATTGACCAGCACTCCTTCCATCAGGCTTTCACTTTATGTTATTTTTAGAGGACGGAGAAGTGATTTGACCTAGGTGGCATATGAATTGGAATCCTAATAAGTTGTGTTACTTTGGATTACCGTGAATAGCTAGTGATAATGATAACTTCTATTAATTGCCCACTTATTGTGTTCCAGGCGTACAGGATTGAGGTGTAGATGCTATTTTCCCCCATTTTACAAGTGAGGAAGCTGAGGCTCGGAAAGGTTAAGTAACTTGCCCAAGGGTTACATGGCTGGCAGGTAGCAGAGTAAGGATTTGAGCGCAGGCCTCTCTGACCCCAGAACCAAGCTCCTAACTGCTGCACTATTTGGACCTTTCCTTTCAGGCAGCCAGGAGACCTGGTAAACACAGCTCCTCACAACCTGCAGCCAGTAGCTCTGAAGGGCTGGTGTAGACTCAGCTGGCCCACCGGCCCTTCACTAATTAAACCCTGCTTACCCCAGGGTGTTCCTGGAACCAGAGCTTTGGAATGACTGGAAATTGTTGCAAGGGGTTGAGTTTCACCTGGGGCTAGAAAGATGCTCTTTCTAGGCACCGGACAGAGGGTCCTGCCTGTGCCGCTGCAGGAATGTCGGTGCTTTTGCTGAAAGGAAATCTTTACCTCCCTTGTTTTGGCTGCATAACTTGGTTGAGTGAAAGCTGTTCTGACTCGAGGTTTCTAGTGTATGCATACTCTTCTTTTCCCTCTGCAAATGGTCACTGTCTATTCGTTCCTGTTGTTAGAAGCAGCTACAGAAAGGGAGCGAGAGTATAAGTTCCTCTCTCTCCAACAACAACCAAGGGCCCTTCTAACCCTGAGATTCTGCGGCTGTGGGCACCCCCAAGTCCATCTGATGGTAAACAAATTGAATATTTTCACTTGCCTTGTTTAGTATCCTGGACTCTATGACACTTAATTTATGAGTACCCTGTGTTTAAACTTTTTCATGGCTTGTGGGTGGTAAAAGAGGGAAGAATTTCCTGGAAAGAGTAGTTTCCACCAAGAAAATAATTTTCAGTTAAAAAATACATGATTTAATGTGGAAAACTGAAAAATATATTTTTTAATAAAAATCAGAAACTATAAATGATATTTGACAACAAATACTGGTCGTTTTTCTTTTTACCATAATTGTGTAGACTTCTTGAATCATTGGCTATCCGCAAGGCCTAAAGTCACCATTTTTGATATTCTGCTCATCCTTAGTCACCCATGCAAAGTAATAATTTCATCCATTCATTCAGCAAACATTTACGAAGGACCTACTGTGTGCCCAGCTCTATGCCAGATACTCAGAATACAGAGTCAAAAAGCAGTCCCTGCTTGCAAGGGACCCATAGCTTATCAGGAGAAATAGATAAGATCAGTGAACAGTTATAATACGGAATGATGCATTTTTACAGCATCATGCACATCGTTCAGTGGAAGCATACTGGATGAGCATTGCAAGCAGATGCAGAAAGGGGTCAGAGGAGGATCTTGAAGTGTTCTTGGTAGAAGTGATACTTGAACTAAAATTTGAAAACCTTTAGCAATTATTAGGTAGGGAGAGGACATTGAAGGCAACAGGAACAGCATGTGCAAAAGCTCAGAAGCATGAAGCCAGGAAAACACAGGGAGCTCCTCCTTGGGCATGTTTCTATGAGACCTCACAACTCAACTCAAGCATTACTCTCTGTGGGATGACTTAGCATGGAGCAGGTGGAACAGTGTCATGAGACTTAAGGCCAGGGAGGTGACTGGCGACTAGAAAAAGAACTGTCTTATGTGCTAAGCTAAGGAGTTTGAAGAGTTTTAAGGAGGGAGTGGATAGGACCCGATTTATGTTTTTCAAAGATCTCTCAAAGCACAGAGGAGGATGAATTAGAAAGGGGCTGAGCTAGAGTAAGAAAGACCTGTGAGCAGGTAGTACAGATAACCAGGTGAAAAGGGACTCGGAGCTGAGGCTGTGGCAGTGCCATGGGAGTGCCAGTAGGTCCAAAGACACTCTGAGATGGAACTGATCACCTGTGTCACAAGCTGGAGATGGGGTGAGTGAGAGGGAGGAGCCAGGATGGTGCTGAGTCTCTAGTGTAGGCAGTTGGATAGACGATGTTATAATGTAATAGATCAAGAGTGAAACATGCAATGGGGATGTAAGGCCAAGGAGCTAAAAGTATAAAGTGACTGGAATGGGTGAAGTTAATCAGAAAAAGCTTTTTTAGAAGGAATGAGTTTTGAAATGGGGCTTGAAGAGGTTCGTGGTCATTTGCAAATAATTTTCCAAATGTAAAATTTAAAGCTTATGCTTAGAGGGTACTTCTTTCTAAAGAGCTCAAGTTATTTCATAAATGTCATCTGATTTATCTCCTTGGCATTTCTGGGAGATGCATGAGGCACAGTATTATCATCCCTGATTAGGAAACAGATACCAAGAGAAAGTGTGTCATCAGTCTAGGGTGAGGCGAGGACAGAACTGAGACCAGAAATTACATCTTTATTATTGCCTTTGTATTAACATGTGCCAGTGCGCATACCTGACCCAAGATTTTTGAGCCATCTGTAAACGTTCATAAAATAATCCTAGAATAAATTACTATCCAGTTCTAAAGAAGTTATGCCAGCCTATACACCTTTGCCTTATGAAATGTTTTCTCACAAATGTCCTTCAAATTGCTGTTCCAGTTCCCCTCATGAACACCTTGTTACCTTGACCCTTAAAGGTACAACCCAAGAGAAAAAGACTTCCTCAAAATTCCAATGAACTGAGTTCTCATAAACCCATCTTCACGGAAAAGGTGACGCCTTTACCCTGTCTCCATGACCAGAATGACTTACGAAAACACACTGGAGCTTTGGAAGTTCCCTCCAGACCTGAGTTTGCATGGCGGGGAGATTTGCCTGACCACTTCACCTCTTCTATTACAAATAAAATGAAGCATGTGTTCTAATGGTAGCCGTTGGGAATAATGTGTGACAGTGACTTTATGATGAAAATAGTAGCTACATTTTCCCATTGCTACTGAGAAGGACCACCAGCTCACTGCCACTTACGATTGGTATGCCATTTCACTCACTGGCCTACTAAGAGGAAACAATGAAATTATGACCTTATATACAAATATATGTGGAGGAAAAAGCCTCTCATCACCAGACCTGTCAACCTTTTGGGCTTAAGAACTCAGATTAAATTCTTTTTTTTTAGCCTCATTTACAGCCAGATGGATTATGGCACAAAAGTGAGGTTGATTCACCCAACTGAGGAAAGCCATTCACGTTTGAGAGCCGGTGCCTGCTACCGTGGTCAAGAGCCGTTGCCTGACGCCTTGCCCAGGAACTTAGTCTTACTGCCACACGCCTCTGGATAACCAGGCCCCACCAGGCTCTAGTATGACATACACTTTGAGAATTCTTCCACTAATTAAGTGTCCTTTTTCCTTCCGTTTTTTGAGACACACTGGCAGGGAAAATGATTGGACCAAAGGCTTCACTGACATTTCAATTAATAATAAGTGAGAATGGGTTTTACCTGTTTATTTGACCTAGTTCTAAAGAGTAAAATTAATTATTAATTTAAATAACATTGTATGTTGAGGCAGCTTTGAAATTATGACACTGGAATTGCAGAAAGTGGGTCTTTCTCAGCTCAAAATTTTCCCATGCTGGGGCTTGAAATGATTATGATAATTATTATTATTTCATACCTCTGCCAGACACTGTAGTAAGTACGTTGCAAGCATTTTTCTTATGTTATTGTTAGAATCCACCATCGTAGGGGGCATTCTCCCTGTGTCATCAACAAGAAGAAAGGGAGGAGGGGAGAGGTATAGTTCCGTACCCCGAGTCCCCACCTAGTAAGGCACAGATCGGGTCCAAGGCCCCAGTGATGGTGTGACACTGCCTCTTTTTGAAAGTATCATCATCCCCCAAGATAGGTATATTGGTAATAAAAAAGGCAAATTTTTTTGGTCAGTTAGTACTAAATTACCACTATTTTTGTTTTGTGTAGAAAGTGCCTAGTGTTTTGTAATCTAAGGCCTTTGACTTGGCACAAAAGAAAGGGGCTTCCAGCATCTCAGGCAGCTTCATGCACTCCCCAGGGTGGCAACCACCCTTTTTAATTGAAATATTCAGTCACATAGGGTTTATTATTATATCTCTTATAAACTCACCAGTTAGGAATATTGATTCTCAAATTGCCAAGGAATAAACTATCAAATCACCCAGCAGTTTTCTCATAAAAACCTTTGAGACTTTGTGACCTAAAAATTCAAAAGCAGAGTGATGAAGGAACTATTTGGGAGGCCATCCTTTCCTCGTGAGTGCTGGACAGCCACATACTTTGTCCCTCGCGTCCTTATTCCTGCCTCTCCCCAATGAGGCAAGGAACCCTGATTGCAGCTGGGCTCCTGTGGGACTAAGTTGATTTCCTGTGGCCAAGAAGAGACTGGGGTTAGAGAGAAGCCTCGGAAACTGCTCCCTGGCTCCCCCAGTGCCCTGGCTACAGTGGACCCTTAATAGAGACTGGCTTCTGGACTCTAGTACCTCCCTCCAGATCACCATCACTTCCGATTGCCTTTTGAGAGGGATTTTGAAGGGGCAAGCGAACCAGGAAGAGAAAATAAGAGGAATGTTTTGAAGAGGTGGGAGCAGAACTAACTGCTTCCATCAGAGCGGAAAGCTTTTCCTGTCCACCTTCTCTCTCCTCCTTCCACCCGTCATTGTTGGCACCTGGCCCCCTTCTGCCACTCCCCACCGCAAGAAATTCAGTCAAGAGGTCTGCTTCTCCAGTTGTTTCATCTATAGGTTAAAAACGCTGCTTTTTACAATTACTTCCCACTTATTATTGTGCTTTTAGGCCTTTATTAGACTGCTTATAAAATGTTGCATTTAATAAATTTAATTGAATCTCCAGGCCCTTTCTCAGAGCACTATAAATATCAAAAACTGTCAAATAGGGCTTTTTTTCCTTTTGTGTAATTTTATGAATGGATAGATAAACATGAATAAAATAACAGGGCACTAACAAAGGGATTTTGTAAGGAAGTAAAAAGCCAATACCTTTTGTAAATTTCAGAACAGCTAAAAGCAGCACTTTTCTTTACTTTGATAAAGTGTCTTTATGTCTTGTGTTTATTAAAAACAGTGTAGGGAAGTTTATTTCCCATGATCAACTATTTTTCGTGGGAACAATGCATGTACATACACATGTGTTTTTGTGTGCCTAAGTATATGAGCTTGCAGGGATAGTGTTCTATAAGAAATACAAGTTTTAGCTGACAGCAAAGGAGCAGATGCAGTGCAGAATTTGACTTCAAGACTTGCCGCTCATTTCTAATTGGAAGGTGACAATAGACTTTGCCTAGCAGGTTGGGCAACCTCCTATAGAATGAGAGCAAAACTGGGAGAGGTGTTCAGTACGTACTTGCTGATGGATTGATAGTCACGTGTAGAAATGGCTTGCTAGAAAATGGCTAACAACTGCTGAAAACCCCCCTAACTTGCCGTGTTTGCAGATTTCCATGGTATAAATACTCCCACCATGGCTGGTTTCAAGTTACCCATTGACATCACTGAACTTAAAGTTGGAAAGAGATGCGAGCAATCACCCCATGGGAGCTGGCTCCAGCACACTATTGGGTCACTCTTAATCTCCTTAATCAAGATTATGAATTCCTTTTAAAACAATGGAGAGTGACGAAGTATACATGATAAAACATAGGTTTGAATAAGTTCTAAACACATTACTGCTAGTTTCTAGCTATTATGATACGTGTAGTCAGCTCAAAGAGAGCTCCAGTCTCCCAATGAATCCATTGTTGGCTTAGATCTCCTTGGGTCACCATTGGCTCGTATAGACACACTGACCATATTGTATGAATCAAAAATTAGGATTTGAGTTTGTAAAAAGTAAGAATATACTTACGAAATAGAGAAACAAAATTTAAATTTGTGACTGTCTTTTAAAAATGTTGGAACAGTCATAGTTGTTGACTCCATGATGACAGACACAGTTGTTGATAATAATAGAAAAGATGGTTGCTTTTAGAAACAGATTTTTGCAAGCCTCTGGGGATCACTGTGAATTTTGCAGAGAGAAGACCTTGATAACCCACAGTGACTTGTGTTTTCTGAAGCAAAAATTAGGTCTTGAGAATAATTAATTATAAAAGGGACAGATTATTTGAAATGAAATTAAAATCACTATGTTAGAAAAGCAATGTTTGATGCCATATCAATCCTGGACATTAGGATTTGGACTGAAACAGCTTACCTGGTAAACAGTGCCTACTAACTAGGCAGTCTTTTTTCAAAAATCATATTTCTTGGAGACATGGGAGGTGGGAGGAGAACTTAGTAGGTACAAGAGCTGTTTTCATATTTTGAGGGTCCTGGGTAAAAGTTTATTTGCAGCCCATTTCTCAGTATTAGAAAAATTGTAAGCAGTAATTCGGCAAGCCAGACCACCTTCTCTATTGGTTAAGAAGCCCAGTCTGTGATAGAATAGGTTCGTGGTTATTTGGAAATCAATAGCAAGACTTACTATTCTTTTTTACCAGGATGAATACCTAGTACCTTCCAATTTCAAATGCAGTTTTAAAGAAATGAAGAAGCACTTTCCAGACATGTCAGCTAACACCTGAACCATCTCAGGTAGTCAAGGGTGTAATGCATCACATGAAAGTGTGTCTCACTTGATTTGTTGCACTTTATTTTAACATCATCCTAAAGTCCCTTTTTCATACATAACTCAAATAACAACCCCAAAAAAGGCAACATAACAACCTTATCTCCACTGGTGTCTCGTTGGCACCAATCTGCCCTGACCTTAGACACAAGCCATTGTTAAGGGTATAACGCATTTACATATTTTGCAATAAAACATCAGTTATTTGCATTACTGTGTCAAGTTTTATTTGATTCTTTCACCTAAAAATGACTCATTTTCCTTTCTTGTATTTTAAAAACCAACTACTCTAAGCTTGTTTGAGAATAATCAAAAATTGCCCATTTAGCTAGAAGTCATTTTCTTTTCAAAAGGCAAATGTTATTTAATCTTTCAGCTGTTCATTGTGCCATCATAAATACTTTCTTTTCAGCACAGTTGTGGGGACTGAAATGAGCCCACTAATTGCCTCCCATTTCGACTGACATGTGGTGGTTTAGTGGAAAGAGAACACAGCAGGAGAAGGAAATAGGAGGCTGAGAAAATGAGAGCTAATTATTTTCACTGCCTCATGTCAGGCTCTGTGTCAGCCTTGTTTTTACAAACTGGAAGGTTTAGCACTAAATAAAACAAACTGGCGTCATGTTTTTATATACTGGCAGTGTCACGGAAGCAGCTGCACATCTCAAAGACAATATAATGCCTGCGTTCGCATGGACACCATCTGACAGACACTGTGAGCCACGGCTAATGAGGACATCACAGTGGTGCCAAGTGAAAGGTGCTGAATTATGTATGATTCTTCATCAGTACAGCAATAGTCCTGTACATCATTATGAGACATTGTTTTGCTGAAGAGATTAAAACATTCTTAGTTCCAGACCCTGCAACCTATATGCGCTGAAAGAGGTTATTAATGGAATTTTTAGGGAGAGTTTCTTGTGGATTTCTTTTTGGTTGAAAAACAAATCTCACGGGACAAAGCCGCGATGGGTCACGACACTGTGTAGATAAAGAAGAGAAGCAAATTAACCATACTTGCATTATCTTCCTTTTAAAGGCAGCATAATAAAATAGAGTGTAGCGGGGTTAGACATAATGATAAATAACCCAGGTGCTGTCACGGGATGTTCCACTCTCCTGCCTTTAAAACAGCAGGTTCCAGCAGCTGAGCTAGATAATAGCAACGCACGCAAAGGAGCCTTCGGAGGCCTAAATCAACATCTTACTAGTTTGAATACCAGCATGACCAGCGTTTCTATCGTACTTTTATTTCATCTTGCGTTACTTCTTACATTTCACAACAGTCGCCTGGTATGAGACTGTGTCCCTCTTTTCCCCCTCTTCAATCTTAAAAAGTTTATTCCGACCTCTATTTCGTATTTTAAAATGTTTCCTCAGTACAGGCCATTTTGAGGTGGAGGGGCCTCTATGCTAGAATCCTGAGGTTCTCTGGTGATTTTCCCTTTTCTCTATTCATGGGGTAGGGTGGTGCTGGGCGTTTTGAAAACTAGTGTCTCTCTCAGTAGACTGGGCACGCCCAGGGCTTAAATTCCAGTCCCAGCGCAGCTAAGTGAACTGGCTGCAAATCTCAACATATGCCGAGCCTCAGTCTGCTCATCTGTAAGATGGGGCCAGTGCTATCCATAACAGGGTAAGGCTGTGAGCATTAAGTAACGTGGATTAATCTCAAAAACATTATGCTGAGTGAAAGGAGCTGAACATACACAAACACCTGCTGTAAAATTCCAATTCTGTGAAGTTCTAGAGCAGGCAGAATTAATCTATGGTCATGGACATTGGAACCATGGGTGCCTCTGGTTGTGCAGGGAGATCAACTGGGAAAGAGGAGGAAGGAACTTTCTAAAGTAGTGGAAATATCTTGCTTGTTTGGGTGGTTACGCTGGTATATACATTTGTCAAAATTCATTGAACTGTGCGCTTAAAAATCTGTGCATTTTATTATATCCAAATTATACCTCAAAAAAAAATACACCAAAAAAAGTTTTGTCTGCAGCCTTCAGGTAAAGGTGTTGTGTAGGAGCCTGAAAGCCTAATCTGGGGGTTTTTCCCTCTGAAATGTCCTGAATGAGCTTAGCCCTAGATTTTTAAAGATTTATCTGTAGTGTTCATATTTGCAATGAACTTTGGTAGGAAAAAAAGTAGACAGGCAGAGATTGTTGTCTCTGAATTGCCCAGAACTTAAAATGATATTTAAAGTTTAATTTCTGTGCTACCTTCAATCTGTTTTTCTATTTGGAAAATTTACCTCTGTCTTGATTATTTCTTTTTATTCCCTCTCTCTCTCCTTCCCTTCCTTCCCTCTTTCCTCTCTTCCATCCTTTTGGCAGAAGGGAGACAGGATATCTATGTTTGGTGTCACTTGTACCAGCTCAGAACTCCAAAGAATTTTAAACAGCTTGCAAAGAATGTAATAGTGATTTCTCACAAAGAGATACTTAATTTAGCATTAACTGAGTGTTGTTTAGGATTTTATCTTCACAGTGTTAACAGTTTCTGTTTTAGTTGGCCGGTAATCTTAATTCAGAAAATTTTTTCACATAATTGGCGATGCTGGAGCAGATCACAGGAATGCCTTCTCATCCTCCATTAACCACATACTTGCTCCTAAAATCATCCAGATATTTCTGTGGCTGCCCAGATAGATAGTACATATCCTGGGCACCCAACAGAATTGTTGTTTTCCTCACTTTCAAATGCAAAAATTCCCCTCTCCCCAGTACAATTCCATCCATTTCTTTTCTTTTCTTTTTTTTTTTTTGAGGAAGATTAGCCCTGAGCTAACTGCTGCCAATCCTCCTCTTTTTGCTGAGGAAGACTGGCCCTGAGCTAACATCCATGCCCATCTTCCTCTACTGTATAAGTGGAATGCCTACCACAGCATGGCTTCTGCCAATCTGTGCCATGTCCACACCTGGGATCCGAACCGGTGAACCCGGGGCCACCAAAGCGGAATGTGCGAACTTAACTGCTGTGCCACCGGGCCGGCCCCTCCATCCGTTTCTTATAGATTTGCACTGAGAGGCAGAATTGCTAGTAGTAAGGTTTGGATAACTGTTTTTTTGCTTTTCAAAGCTCTAACAAAGAACTTCCCAGTGACCCACTCTGCTCCTGTGTCAGTGGCTTTTGTTTATTGATTAGTAATTGCACACCCTAGAAATGTGCATCAAGATACAAATTTGAACAGTGGGAATGTCCTCCTGGGTGAGAATCTAGTTATGAAATAAAAACCCATGGTAGTCAGGACCTGTCCTATGATTTGCTTGCACAACAAGGTGGGAGCGGGCTGTTTCTCGTTTGGAGAGTGGAAGTTGTGCCTAGCCACAAAGCCTAAGCCAGGGCCAGAGGAAAGTGTTTGTGATTCCAGATCCTGGCCAGATCAGTCAAGAAAAGGAGCATACAGAAAGTGTGAGCCATATGATTTAACAATGATCTTTTTCAACAAAGGAGGGAAAGATTGGCTATGTTGGACTTGTTAGAGACTCAGTATTTCAATCTCTGCCATGGAGACATATAAAGGAATTCACCAAGATAATTTGGACCATTTGCTGACTTTGGAAGATGGGACTTCTCTGTAGTGTAATTCTTTTGTTAACCCATAACAAGGAATAGTTCAGGATTCAGAAAAGACTGTGGGGACCCTGCTCTTCATAGCACGAATAGACCACCTTGATTCAGTTCTGAACTCCACCACATGCTGTGTGATCTTGATCAGATTACCTCATCTCTCTGTGCTTCAGTTTCCTCATCCAAGACAAGGCTTTCTGGCTGTCAGTCACATTTCATAGCCACTGTATCTCCAGACTTCTGATGGTACCTATTGGTAGGGCCACATCAGGATCTGTGGAAGCAGGAAAGGGCAGAATTGGTGTTAGGTAATCCATCTATGTAAGAAGATGCAAGTTTATTCCTTCTATTTATTTCATAAAACCAGTTGTTGTTATGTTGCCACTTGGCTGCACCTTCTTTTTATCAACCCTGGTCATTCCCTGGCACCAGAGTTATTCAGTGCCCTCTGGATCCCCAGACTCCTGCCACGTGAGATGCTCTGACGCAGACTGCCTGCTCTGGCCAGATCCTACTCTAGATACTCTTTGTACCTTCCTGCCTGTCAAAGCTCCCTCACCTTCTGACCCATTCCTTGGATCGCTGCTAGATCATGGGCCCTTAGTCTAATGGGAGCTGTGTTGGTGACCAGTATTGGTAACAATAATAATTTCTCCTTTTTGAGCTCCTAATTTGACTCTGGCACAGAGCTGGGTACTTTATTTACGTTATCTCATTTAATCCTCACACAACACAACAACCCATTCGTGAAGAAGGAACAATGAGGTTCAGGCAGGTTACATAACTTGGCTGAGGTTGAGGGGAAAGAGAAAACTGAGATTCAAGCTCGGGCAGTTGGACCTTAAACTTGTGATCTTCCCCTCGCCCCCTGCTGCTCCCCCAGTAATGGCTTAATGTGTGCTCCTTGTCTATATTGTTTTCATTTTACAGGACTCATCAGTGCCTTAAGCCAAATGAGGGAATGACAGGGCCCTTTCAGACTGCCAGGGGTGAAGTGGTTTTGGAAAAAGAACGCTTTGAGGCCGCCATGGGCTCTCAGAATACAGAGTTGTCTGCTTTTGAATTCTGCCCATCAGGATTGAGAATTGGTCACAGACATCCAAAGTGACTCTTGAATGTTTCCGATTCAAAAATCAATACCCACATTTCTGTCACTCATATCAAGCCAAGATCAATAGTTCACCCTGGGAAAAGTAAATGGTTTTTAAATCAGAGCCCACATTCCCACTACCTGGTCCTCATCATACCAAGAAACTGAAAAGGTACAATTGTGGATGTAAAATTCTATGTGAGGCTCATAAACATGTGCAGTTGTTACTTTTAGTGATATTATTGATGATTTAATTCAACTTCTTTGTTATGAAAATCTTTCCAATGATCAGTTGGTTAGGAACTCGTTACCCATCTGCAGTTGGGTCCTGAGGATTTCAATAACTTGTTTAAATCCTGGTAGTTGTGAACGATGCCCACTGACAACTTATGACTCCTTGTGTAGCAAAAACGCCAGGGTGTCACCTCAGGGTAATTTGAAGTTGAGCAGAATTTAAAGAATTCCATGACTTTATTTGTGGATTACTTTTGTTAACTAGGCAACAATGAAATCATAGATGCCCTGAAAATTCCTAGGAGGTATGTCAGGGCATTGACAGATTAAGTTAACAATTTAGGTGAACGCTGCATATTCTCTTTCTCACTCAGCTTTGTAACAACCAGTACCTACGTTTTAATGAATGGATAATGCCCCCTTTGTCTTATAACTTCTTTGATTATAGTTTTATTGCTTCTGTAGCTATCTTCTTTTATGGTTCAGGTAAAAGGATTTCTTTCAGATAAGAGAAAAAGAGAATTTAAAAAGTAAAAGGTCTGGGGGCCAGCCCAGTGGCACAGCAATTAAGTTCACACGTTCTGCTTTGGTGACCCAGGGTTCACCCGTTTGGATCCCAGGTGTGGACCTACGTACCGCTTGGCAAGCCATGCTGTGGCAGGCATCCCACATATAAGGCAGAGGAATATGGCCACGGATGTTAGCTCAGGGCCAGTCTTCCTCAGCAAAAAGAGGAGGATTGGTGGCAGTTGTTAGCTCAGGGCTAATCTTCCTCAAAAAAAAACCCCAAAAAACTAAAAGGTCTGTAACCCTATCATGTATATACTTGTTTCTCCAAGTTGAACTTTGGGGAACAAAGAAGCAGTTGCTGCAGGAGACGACCTTTGGCCACTTGATTTTTGGTTATAGGAGCAAAATCTTCTCTGGCCCTTCTCCCTCCTGCCTGTTGTCAATAGCTGGTCCCATTATGGAGCTCTAAAAACCATCCAGTGAGTCCATCCTGCCACCCCTCCCAATCTCCCTTCCTGATTGGTATCTCCTCCAACTTTGGAGCCAGGCAGCCTTCTGCTGTACAATCCCACCTCCACCACTTATTGGCCAGAAACCCTAGGAAAATTCCTTAATCCATCTGAGCTTCATTTTTCTCACTCTCCTAATGAGAAAAATAAACATAACTTGCAAGTTTATTATGAATATCAAATAAAATAGCATAGTGGAAGTACCCAGCAACATGCCCAGAGCCCAGTAAGCACTCCACAGGCGTGAATTCTCTCCTGCAGCAGCCCCTTCTCAACATAGAGCTCCTCTGAGCATGCGCAGCATAGCTGCTCCGAGCACGTGCCCCAGATCGCATCTGAGCATGCGCATAGGAGGGTCTGCTTCCAGGACGTGAGGTCATGGAGGAGAGCTCAGCGTTGTGAGATGGGAGAGCAAAGCAGAGGGAATCAGGCATATGCCCAATGCTCAAGGTCTTTTAACTGTCCTTCTGACTAACTTAATTCCAAAACTTGACAGGCCAAAGAAACAGAACTAAGTAAACTCGTGTTTTCTAAGGTTTTTTATTCCAGCTGCTGCCTTGAGGAGGCTCTTGCAGTTTCGGAGAAGAGCAATCATGACTCCAAACGGTCTTTATCCTGCCCAGTTATCTCAGGCCCATGTTGCCAGGGTAGCAGTGGCTGCCAAACAAAGAAATACTGAGAGATTTGTCAGTTCTGAGCCACTAATTTGACTTCCGTTAGCCAAGAGCTAGGTTTTCACCTTATTGAATAGACCTTTTCCTCACTCATTGGCTCTCTGTCTTGGGAATGCGGCTGGGCGAAGAGGGTCAATCCCCTCAGGCATGGGCCCTGCCTGGTTCTACAGTTCGTCGTGACGCCCTCCTAAGACATCAGGCTCCCCCAGCTTCCTGTTGAAGCCAACAGGTTTTCAACAGCCTCTTTGTTAGTGCTCTTCCATAATAATTTTGTCTGAGCTTGCTCAGGAAGCGTTCCAGGTCCCCTCCTATGACAGCATTTTCTAGTTTCTGCATGTAGGTGCTCAGTACATTATTTAATCTCTCAACATCCTTCATTCTTCAAATAACGTAAGAGAGAAGGTGAATTTATGGTCCAAGGGTCAAATTTGGTACAAAGACCTGCCTTTCTTTTTCCTTTTAATTGTAAACACAGTGTTTATCCCTCAACATTTTTATTATTAAATTTTTCATACAGCAAAGTTAAAAAATTTTAGAGTGAACCCTCGTATACTCACCTCCTGGGTTTGACCATTAATATTTGCTCTACTTGCCTTATCACATATCTGTCCATCTATGTAGCCCATTAGCCATCTATCAATCCCTGTTTTTTTATGCATTTCAAAGTCATTTGCAGACATCAGTACACTTCCTCCTAAATACTTCAGTGTGTTAGAGTTCAGTAAGAAATGCACACATCTCGGCATACATTCGCTGAGTCTTGACAAATGCATACACCTGTGTAACCCAAACCCCTACCTACCAATAGAGGATTAGCACTCCCAGAAAGTCCCCTCACGCCCCTTCCCAGTCAATCCCCATCGGCAGAAGCAACCACTCTTCTGAATTTTTTCCACCATCGATTAGTTTTGTCTGTTCTAGAATATCATATGAATGGAATCCTTAGATTGTTCTTTTTTGTGAGAGTTTATCCATGTTGCTGCATGCATCACTAATTTTTTCCTTTTTATTGCTGACTGACATTCCATTCTATGAATACACCACAGTTCTTCCATTCTGTTGATGAACTCTTGGCCTGTTTCCAGTTTTTTGGCTAATATGATAAATCTGCTACAAACATTTCTGTATAAGTCTTTTTTTCATTTCTCTTGGGTAAATACCTAGGAATAGGTGTATGTTTCGTTTTATAATCAACTGTCAAAAGTTTTCCCAAAGCGATTGTACTATTTACACTCCCACCAACAATCTAGTGGCTCCAAATTCTGGCCAACATTTGATGTTATCAGCCTTAGCCATCTGATGGGCATAGAGTGGTATCTCATTTTGGTTTTAATTGACATCCCCCTGATGACTAATGGTGTAGAGCACTTTTTCATTACATGGTGGTTTCACTGAAAATTTAATTAGTATGCCATTGTTTAAAAAATCAAGAAGTTTCACATAAGAATCCAGATATCCAGCTTTTCGTGAAACATTAAAGGACCTAGCAAGACTGGGCTCATATTCCCACATGGGTACAATCAACAGAAGCTGAATGGTGGCTGTCCCTTTAGGTCAGTTACCCTTTAGATCTCCAGAGTCCCCAGTACTCTCCCCATAACTCCCCAATACTTAAGCCAATTATCAATTGCCATACATCACATTTGCAGTGTCGTTTTCCTTCCTGTTAAGAGGAAAGTGAGCTATTTCTTGAACCCATGTCATTATCAATACTGGAAAAGTGAAAGGTAGGTCAAGAGGGCCTTATATTTCAAAAAAAGTGAGAAGACCGTATTTCTTTGTGTCATTGAAAAAATCTTTCTACAATGTTTAATGTGTAAATTAAACATGTCTATTTTGAAAGATTACAATTTACGGCTCTGTAATGAAACTGCCTGGCTTTTCTCCTTTTTAGTATCTGCCTGGCCCCTTTCGGAGTTTGAGTTTGCAAGGCCTATAATAGAACACTTAAACTGATCACTTATGTCTGAAGACTGCGCTAACTGGGAGTTATTTAGATACATAAAGAGATCTAATTTTGTGTCCTTTTATTGAAAAAAGGAAAAAAAAAAAAACCCACTGCAATAATACTTCATTTAGAATACTTCATGTGTTATAAAACATTGAGACTAAAAAAATTTGTTTCGCTGTCTCAAATTCTACAATTTTGCTTTTAATTCCAGGATTGTAAGTGGAAAATGTATATGGAGATGGATGGGGATGAAATTGCAATAACCTACATCAAAGATGTGACATTCAACACTAACCTACCTGATGCGGAGATGTTAAAGATGACAAAGGTAGGGTTCTATTTATGGCTTAAAAGCTTTTTTGAATTCACGGATATCAAACAAAGACATTAAAATACCCCAGCAGTGTGCTTTTGTGCTTGTCGGTGTTCACATCAGCTCAGCCTCAAACTGGCTGTTGGAAGGCACATTTTATTTAGCAGATTGAGATCATAATAGTTTTTTGTTAAAATTCCTCTCATGTTGTGTGAACTAAAAAGTACTACAGAAAAAGTGTCGTTTAATTTTTTTTATTTTCTTCCATATTTCTTTTATGCTTAGTCTGTCATTTATTAAAGGAAAGAAAATGCTAAGGATGAGAATATTTACCTCGAATTTTGGGTCATTTTAAACTTTGAAAAATTTGTAAGGAGGAAGGCTTCCTTGGTTGTGTTCAGTTTCTTGAAGGACTGAGATGAGGTTATCCATGAGGCACATGTTGAAGTCTTGATGGCTTCCTTGAGGTCACGCCTCTGAATTCCTGGAGTGGCCAGAGGACATGTTGCTACTTCCGGGTCAATGGTAGAAGCATGCCCATTAAAACACTGAAGAAAGAGTTAGAGAAATGCTTAGCTTCTCCTCAAAATGGAAAAAAAGTCAATTCTGTTCCAATCATACTGAAAAAATACATATGAGACTTCAGTTGTGGAAGGTCAACAACTCAAGTAAATTACCACGACTTCAATAGGACAGTCACCCTAAACTTCACATAAGCCATTAACTCTAGTACACTATTAATGGTGTATTTGGTTTCATTGAAGAAGATGGGGCTGGTAGCAAAGAAGAAGCAGGGGACATTCACAAGTGGGGAAGTAAAGAGTCTTCAAAGCCACAGTATTAGACTTGCAAATATGTTCCCTTCCCAGGCATAACATTGCTCAGCACCCAAGTCCTTTTCATTTACAGGTATATTCATCAGGTAGATAGAGTTGATATTCATTGTTGGAGTCCCCTGAGTAACTGGGAGTTATTTCAGTGGGCTTACTTATCTGTAAAGGTTATGATCTAGTTTCAACTTTCCTTTATTTTGTGGGGACATACTATGTTTTGATGTCTTGAAGACTGGACAGATGCTTTGTCTTTCCTCCCTACCTGTGCTGTCATGGGTTGCAGGTGTTCATTGCTTCAGTGTCATTTAGAAGCAAGATCCAAGTCATTGCTTGCTGACAGAAGGAAGTTCCTCACAGCACAGATAACAGGGTGGAGTTGTGAAACCGAGTACAGGTGTTTCTGCTGTGACGCCGCGTCCGCGTTCCTGAGGAGCTGCGTCTGCCGCAAAATCATGCAGCTCCATTAACGGGGCCTTTCGGAAAGCTGGATTGGGGCGGACCACTCAGAATCTGCAGAACTTTACAGCACCAACAGAAACAATACCAGTCCTAATTAAAAAAACAAAAAGCCCAGTTAAATCTCTACTGCATTTGCTTTGTACCCATCTCACGGTCAGTCAGTCATTTGCAGCCTTAAACCTGGAAGGAAGGGTGAGGGGTGGGAAGAGAGTGGAGAATCACTTCTAATAAACACCACTTTCATCCGAGTTAAAGTAGGATCCAAGGCATAGTCTTTTTAATTAATCCTTTGTTTTAATATAGTGGGGAAATGTCCCCACAGTTTCATTTGCACGCACTGCTTTGCCGGATAGCCCTTGGTAGTGGAAAGCAAAATGGTGTTGAAGCCACTAAACCAACCACTGCTTGCACTCAAGGAAGGCACTTCTGGGTCTTCTTATATTGTTAAAACTTCCTCTTAATTATGAGAAAGGTTTCTGCTGATACTTAAAAATATTAGCATGAATTAATGACTTGATAGGATTGAGTGATATATGAGAAAAGAGAAGATTGTGGGAGAGCGGGGCTAGCTGTTTACAAATATATGAAAGGATGTATTATGAAAACGAAAACCCCAAACATTAGCATGTTGTGAGTCGTCACATGTGAACCAACATGCCTTTCACGATAATCTGACATCGTGCCCTGTTTGCCAATTGTGTATGGGGCACTGGCCTCCAAGAATCGTGTGGTGTAGCAGGGCAGGCTGTGTAATGGCTCTCCGCCATCCTGACTTTTGTTTTTCAGCCCCCATTTGTAATGGAGAGGTGGATTGTAGGAATAATGGAAGATCAGACTGTAGAATGCACTGTCACATACGAGGTAAGCTGGGACGGGGGCTGCTGGTGGCTTCACCATCAGTTACTCAGTAGCGATTTATTTGTTTAAAAATTGTTGGAAGAGAAACTATTTAACCAACATGAATATGGGAAGATCAATAATAATAATTGTTCTAACAAAGTGTTGGGAAGGAAAGAGACTAGGATACACTTACCTGGATAAAGATTGAGGTAGTGATTCATTCATTCATCAGTTAATGGTTGAGCACCTTCTGCATGCCACGTACGTAACGTGTTCGGTACTGGGGATACCAAACAGTGATGAAAGCAGAGCTTTCCTTCTTGGTGCTAAGGGTTTAGGGGTAAAGGTAGATCAGTGATTCTCCACCAGGACAGAGCCCACCTTCTACTACGTGGCGGGGGGACAGTGGTTTCTATCATCAAAAACATATTCCATGTATTTTATATATGGAAAAATAGAAAAACTTACACTTTAAAAAATATGCTATTCAAATTCATTCATTTAGCAAATACCTATTGACAGGTACTGTGCTGTGATTGGGATAGACTAAATCTGTGCTCTCTTGAGGCTGATATTCTAATGGGGGGAGATAGATAACTAATAGGTGACAAATAAGTACTGTCAGAGAATGAGAAGTGGTAACTAGAAAATAGGCTACTGGGACATTAGATTGGGTGGTCAGCCAAGGCCTGTCTCTGAGGAGGAGGCAGCAAGAAATGGCAGAGGAAAGTCAGATGCTAGTTCCTGAGGCACAGAGAACAATGACAAGGCTAGGGAGGTGGGCGGGGCCAGATCAGAGAGCCTCATGGCCACCGTGAGGAGTTTGGATTTACGGTAAGCACAATGGGAAGGAAGCCAATGGGGTGTTTCACACCGTCTTGTAAAAAGCGCTCTTTTTAGTAACTGCACAGTTGTAACAGCCAGTTTTCATCTCTGCCTGCCTTAGTTCTGGACACACACCACCCCAAATTCTTTTCTTCTTCTCCTTCTCTTTCCCCTTCCTCTTCCTCCATTTCCTGCCCCTCCTTCTTCTTGGACTCCATGATGATATGCTACTTGTGTCTGTAATGGTCACTTCAGGGTTTTTAAAACATATTTTCATAACCTTATTGAATCCTGAAAGGCTCTTTAATCTGATTTGTGACACCTGGTGATGAAGGGGTTTCGGGACAAGAAGGTGGGGTGTCTCAATCTGGTGCCTTCTCCTCTCTCTAATCCTTATTCTTAACTCTCTAGCCCATCTCGCTGTGGCATCTGTGCCCCTGCACCCTCCGTGGGGTAATTAGTCCCACCAAGCTACGCACACTCACCCTGATGGGCAGAGGTAGTCCTGGACGGAACAGCGGTCAGATTTTTATTTATTCAACAAAGTATCTGTTTTTAAGTACTATAAACAGAAGAAATTGGTTTTCATTTCTTATTAAACAAAGAGTTAAGCTGATATTTGCCAAGTATAATAACTTCTGAGAGAAGACAACCACATTTTTTACTACTGTAATTCACTAAGGAATAAAGTGATTAAAATTTTCCTTTTAGTCAAATTACCATATTTAAATCTCTGTGCAAACTGTACACATATTTCACCTAATGTGCATGATAGTGTTCTAAGGAGTCAAATTGAAGTGAAATGAGAACCTGGTTTTCTTTCCTTCCTATTTTATAAACGTGTATGTTTGGTCCTGGGTTTGTCTTTTTTTTTTTTTTACAGAGTGATGTTAGAGCTCCAAAAAGCACTAAACATGTCCATTCAATTCAGTGGAGTAGAACGAAACCTCAGGATGAAGTGAAAGCCGTCCAACTTGCCATTCAGACGTTGTTCCTCAACTCAGAGGGCAACCCTCGGAGCAGGTCTGACTCAAGTAAGTGAGATGTGTGCAGACTAGGTTCCAAGAATTCTCATACCAGGGGTGTGTGCCAGTCTGGGAGTAGACGTGGATTTCTAGTAGAATGCGTCCTTCTATTTTTAGAATATTGGTTTTATAAACAGATTATATGGAGAGGAGTATTTATGGACTTATAAATATGAGCATATTATAATAAATTTCAATATTTGGAGAACTGATTAAAGATGAAAATTAATCATTATGTTATATTGGTAAATAAAAATATATATGTATATTTATACACATATATATTTAATTTCCAAAATTGTAGATTAAAATATGAATCTTCTTCTGTGTCCAGCAAACATTCCTGTGAAGCCACTGCTACACTGGGGCAACTTCTTGGGTCCTGAACACCACGGATACATCAGAGCATAGGAGTGATAGGGGAGGGGAGAGGGAAGGAGAGGGGAAAGAAAGAGAAAATGTGAAATACATATGATGGCTGGCGGTGATAGTGATTACAGATGACATACAGAAACAACTTAGAAGTAATACAGAGGAAGGCCAGCTGACTGACTGTTAAATCGCCATTATGTAGAAGCTTCAGGGAAGAGGTCCTGACGTTCACCTTTGCAGGTCCGCTCTAACAGCACCCACAGTTGGGCTCTGCGGGACTGCGACAAGCTGGGAAACACATGGGTGATGGATGCGTAAATCCCCATGCAACTCACTTTTTACCATGAGAAATATACCTGCCAAATAAACCAAAACGCGTGTTTTCTGATCAGTGCATTTTCTTTCTCAATAAAAAAATACACCTGAGAAGCCATATCAGGAGGTTCTTTGGTGGCATGGAAACAAAGTACCCGGATGGCTAGTGTCACGGAGTTATGAGAGCCTAGCTTAGATGTCCTCCATTGTGAGGACTGGCTTGCCAAGCAGACCAGATGTTTTTAAATGTCCACCACCCCAGGGGCCCAGAATCCTGAGTGGTACTGAAAGCCCACCAGCAAATTCTTTGACAGCATGCTGGACCTGCCTTCCTGTGTCAACACAGTTGATTTGGTTATTTTCTTTCACAGTCATGAGAAGACATTCTGACCATCAGGATTGGGCTTGAGTTTTTACCATGTCTTCTCAGCCACAAACACATTTTCAAACATCTCTTAGAACGTGCTGTTTCTGCACAGGACTAACCGTATAATAGATGTTGATTCTCACTAGCTTCCCTCTCAGAAGGCACTCTCTTCAGTTCTTTTATTTGCTAATTCAACAGTCTTGTCTTGCGTGCATACTGGCATGCCTTTAAGAACTTCCTACTATAGTAATTTTTCCCCTCCTAAATAATTAATATTTATAGGGCACATTTTACTTCTGTAGGGCTTTCGTAGCCATGATCCCATTTGATCCCTGTAACACCCTCGTGATATCTGTGGGAGTCTTCTCTTTCCACTTCTGCTGTATTTTTCTCTTTTACTAAAAATTAGTTTTCTTTCTTTTTTTTCTGCTTTTGTTAATTCTATTTTATTTTGGTTTTTATTGAGGTAACGTTGATTTATAACATCATATACATTTCAGTTGTACATCATTATATTTCAACTTGTGTATAGACTACATCGTGTTCACCACTAAAAGTCTAGTTGCCATCTCTCACCATATACATGTGCCCGTTTGCCCCTTTTGCCTTCCTCGACCCCTTTCCCCTCTGGTAACCACCAATCTGTTCTCTGTATCTATCTGTTTGTTTGTTGTTGTTATTTTATCTTCCACGTATGAGTGAAATCATACAGTATTTGGCTTTTCCCCTCTTACTTATTTCACTTAGCATAATACCCTCAAGGTCCATCTGTGTTGTCACAAAAAAGTTTGTTTTCTGTTTCCCAACTCATATGACATAAAACAGCTGCCACCCACTTCCAAGTTTTATATAGTTCAAATTCCAGCACTCTGAGAATCATCAAATACATAGGCACATTATCAGTCCTAATTCCGGATTCCCTGGGGTAAGACTTTTCGGTGCTATTTTTTTCATGCGTTCTCCTCTAGACCAGTTAACTGTATCAAGAGGGGGAGGTGGTGGTGGGTGGCAGTGCCCATGAGGTGAGGTTGGTGGTGAGGACATACTGTGTGGCATACTGTAACCACACGTGTGGAGACAGGCTAAAGACGTCCCCAAAAGAGGGCAACAGGCGGACATCTAATAGTTGTCCTCTGCTTCTCTTAAATCTAAATATTTGGGGAGAAAACAAATTATTTTCTCTTTCTCTAAGAGTGTACACAGGTATAGTCAGCACCCTTCGATCTCCCACTTGAATGGCTCTGGATAAACCTTTCCTTCTGGAAGGTTGACTTTAACTGGAGAGGTTGCAGGCTAGGAGGAATTGACCTCCCTTTGGCTTACTCCAGTTTTAGCTACTTTGCCTCCATTCTTTCCTCCTTGTCTTTCTCTTTCCCTTTCCACGTGAAAGCTCAGAGGATACCGCCTGAATCAGGATATATTTTTCTGATGCAAGTAACAGCAAATCCAACTTCAGCTGGCTTCCTCCCAATGGACCAAAGTGTGGTCTCAGGACCAGCAGCCTCAGGACCACCTGGCAACCTGATAGAAATGCAAATTCAGTCCTGCTGAATCAGAAACTGGCAGTGGGACCCAGCAGTCTGCATTTTAATAAGCACTCCAGGTGATTCAGAGGCATTCTAAAGTTCTCAAACCATGGGTTTTAACTATAATAAAATTTATTATTTTCCAAAACGAGCAGTCCAGAGGCAGGCCAGGCTCCAGGTGCAGTAAGATGAGCCAGCTCAACCACTCTAAAGACAGGGAATGAAGGTTTCCTTCTCTCCTTTGCCCCCACTGTGTTTCCGTCATCACATAAAGACCAGGCAATGTGCAGGGGAAACGGGAGGTCAATCTCCTCCCTGTTCTCATGCTTAGGAGTGAGAAAGACCTGCCCAGAAACCCCCAGCAGACTAACCCTCAGGTTTCTTTGGCCAGACCTTAGCAACTTGCCCATTTCTTTTTTTTTTTTTTTTAAAGATTTTATTTTTTTCCTTTTTCTCCCCAAAGCCCCCCGGTACATAGTTGTGTATTCTTCGTTGTGGGTTCCTCTAGTTGTGGCATGTGGGACGCTGCCTCAGCGTGGTCTGACGAGCAGTGCCATGTCCGCGCCCAGGATTCGAACCAACGAAACACTGGGCCGCCTGCAGCGGAGCACGCGAACTTAACCACTCGGCCACGGGGCCAGCCCCAGCAACTTGCCCATTTCTAAACCTGCCATCCCTCCGTCTGGCTTGGACTAATGAAAGTCTGTCCCTGGTGCCAGAATGTGGTCATCTTCCCCCGACGCACATGGCTCCACGGAGGGGGTTGGACACCAAACAAAATCAGGGCTCTGTTGAAAGCTAAAATTTCAGAGAAGTCAGGGTGAAGGAAAGGTGGCATTGTGGTTGAATGAAGCCTGTGAGGAGTGTCTGGATGCAAGAGGTCACCTGTACCAGGAAGAGTCACTCGCCTCAGAGGTGTGGCTCACCTGTGCAGAGCAGTGATGAAGGCTGCTCGCTGGCAGAGAGAAAGGAGCACGCTCTGTCCCTCTCCAGAAGTGCCGTCTGACAAGCAGGGCCGGATAGCTCAGAGAGGACCACCAGGGAACCGGACTGTGGGCAACATGGGTCAGGCCTGGGGGAAGACAGGAAAGTTCCAAGGCCTGGGGAACTGCTTATTCACCGAATTATAGTTTACTAAATGGTTCTTGTTGTTGTTTACTTTTACCTTAACTTCTTCCTGTTTGACATGAAGCTTCATTTTTCATGCAGAAAATGCTTCTTATTCCTGAACCTCAGGAATCTCTCCTCTGGAAATATGAACTGTCTTTCTTCCAAACAGTCTCGGGCTGTCCCAGCCATTGGAAGCCGATTTCTTTTATCTGCATTTAGGGATCTTGAGGATTTAAAAGTGCTGGTTGACAGAAAGACTTTTGTTTACTAAACATGCCCCTGCCATCCAAACACACCTAAACAGCAATTTCTAGAAGTAACAACACCGCTAAGTGGGAAGAAGATGGGATTTAGGTGCAGAGGGACCTGGGATTATTAGCCGAGTAACCTAGGCAAGTTACTTGACCTCCCAAGCTGCAGCCTCCTCATTTATAGAGTCAGGTTATTAGTATGTACCTGAGAGGGTTATTGGGAGGATTAAATGAGATGATGTAAGTAAACCCTATGGAACAATGCCAAGCACAGGGCATGTACTCAGTAAGTGCAAATGCCCTTATTTTTTTTAAAAAAAGTGTTTATAATAATAAAGGAAACGTCCTTATACCTAGACTAGAATTTCTATGAATGGGAAAGCTTACAGCATCCCAAACAGGCTTGAATTATCTGGGGATAGGCTTATTAATTAGACATGCAGCTTTGCTGTGGCTTAAAAGATGCTCACTTCCATTTCTTCTGCAGGTGCTGATTGCCAGTGGTTGGATACTCTCAGGATGCGACAGATTGCATCCAACACCTCTTTACAGCGCTCGCAGAGCAATCCTATCCTGGGGTCGCAATTCTTCCCATACTTCAACGACCAGGATTCCTACGCTGCTGCTGTGAGGCGGACCCCGGTGCCCATTAAGTATCAACAGATTACACCTATAAACCAATCCAGAAGCTCCTCTCCTACTCAGTACGGACTGACCAAAAACTTCTCTTCCCTACATCTCAACTCCAGGGACAGTGGCTTTTCCAGTCTCACTACTGACAACTCTTCAGAGAGGGGTCGATACTCAGGTCGAAACCGGGACAAATACGGTCGTGGTAGTGTATCACTCAATTCTTCTCCTAGAGGAAGATACAGTGGAAAAAGTCAGCATTCCGCTCCTTCAAGAGAAAGATATTCTGGAAAATTCTACAGGGTTTCTCAGTCAGCACTCAATAGTTACCAGTCACCTGACTTCAAGAGAAGCCCGAATGACCGCCATCAACCCAGGACCATACCAGGAATGCCTTTGCACACTGACACTAACTCAAGAGCCAGTGAAGAGGAGAGCAAAGGCAGCGAAGGAGGATGGACCAAAGTGGAATACCGTAAGAAGCCCCACAGGCCCTCTCCTGCCAAGACCAACCGAGAAAGAGCCAGAGGGAACTACCGTGGAAGGAGGACCGTTTGAGAAATTGAACTAGATGACTTTTTCTAAGCAGGCTTTTGTGTTTTTTTTAATGCAATGAATTTTGACAGTATGATGCCTTCAGAAAGAATTAACAGGACAACTTTTCTATTTTTGGATTTTGGGAATACCTTTTAATTGAGACTTCAGCCAAACCAGGGCCAAAATTATGGATGTTGGTTGCCCAATGATGGCAACTGGACTTCAACATAAGTATCCATATTTCCCCCCCTGAATTAACATTTTTAGAGGAGGGGATATGCCATCTTTTTACCCTAACCGCTGACGTTCTGGTTAGCAGGGCCTGGACGAGGGTGAGGTGATGTGGAGCATGTGTTTTGGGTACAAAATGTAAGGGGGCACCAAAACCCTCAGTAATCAAGATAAATAATATTCTAATGCAATATTTAAATAAATGAAAATTAATGCAAAAGATTTTGTGATAAACAAAAAATCAAAATTCTAGATAAAGACAGGATCAATGTTACTGATTTTTCTTTTTGCCTAAGGCTCCACTATGGCTTGGCAAGGCACTGTTACTGATCCTGTCTTTATTTAAAATTTTAATATTTTGTTCATCATGAATTTTTGCATTGATTTTCTCTTTTAAAATATTGCATTAAGGGGCTGGCCTCATAGCTGAGTGGTTAAAGTTCTGCACGCCCCACTTCGGCGGCCCAGGTTCTCGGGTTTAGATCCTGGCGCAGACCTACTCCACTCATGCTGAGGAGGCATCCCACATACAAAAGTTGGAGGAGGATTGGCACAGATGTTAGTTCAGGGCCGATCTTCCTCAAGCAAAAAATGAGGAGGATTGGCAACAGGTGTTAGTTCAGGGAAAATCTTCCTCAAAAAAAATTGCATTAAAATATCATTTATCTTGATTAACTGCGGTGGTGTTTTTGTTTGTTTGTTTGTTTTTTGATGCTTCCTTAAATTGTGTGCTCATGGCCAGTGCCTCACCTGCCTTTTTCTAGTCTCAACGCTGCTGGTTAGTATTTATCTTAGTAAGATATTTGGGTTTTTATCATAGTCCAAGCTGAACTGATTTGACTTGTCGTTTTTAGGCAATAAAAAAGATTATTGAACTTAATGTGGATTATGATGCATATCTCATTTATTAACACTCATCAGAAACCAAAGATCTAAATTACCTAGGAGATTTGTGGTTATTTCTTTCCCAAAGCTCCCAGGGACTGCCTTTGAATATTATTTTCCACATTTTACCAAAGGAGGAGCAAAGAGGGGAAATCAACAGTGCATAAGGACTTCATGGGATGGCAGAAATCTAAAATCTAAAAGAAAACAGACACAGAGCAGGATATAAACATCACAAGCTAAAAGCCAGAGAAACTTAAAATTACCAGCATCCTTGTTAGAACCAGACAGTAAATACCATCTTTGCAGCAAGAAAGCTCTAAGCAGCTGGGGGTAAAGAGGTAAATGGTGCGGGTGGGAGGACAGGCGTTGTGGGATCCAGCTTGTGAAATCCTTCCTATTTTACAAATCAAAAAGTCTATGTCCAATAAACAAATGTTACTTTCAATAGAGTCTGAGATTCTGTTCAAGTTTCACTGACCCTGAATGTCCTGTGTCCTTTGCCCTGCATAGGATTCTCAGGGTTCTGGGGAAACCCAAGTGGCACCTGAATTCTGTGAGGTTGAGTTGTCTTTTAATAGAAACCGGTCATCGAGTATATGTGTGTGTCCCCAGAGTAGCTGCCCTGCTGTCATCAAATGCTCGGGGTCTGTTGGGGAAAACTGCATTTGGGGAGCATTAAAGTCAAGTTTGTAGGGAATAACCTTCTTATATGAGAGAAGACGTAACCTAACATCGTGGATTCAACGAGCCTTATTGTCTGCCATCTGCATTTACAAGCAAAAGCAATGGGAAATGGTGAAATCAGGGCGGGAGGGGGAATCTTTTCCATCACAGATAACTGACTCCTCTAAGGTGTTAAGCCCCACTGTGACCCTTTTCCACAAAGCTCATCACTCACAGTCTGTTTCCAAGTGTTTTTTCCCCCTGTCCTTTGTTCATGTTTAAACTGAGAGAAAAGTGGACTAAGTCTGCTGTCTTGATACCATGCTGCTTGCAAATGAGCATTGACGTATTCTCTTTGGTTAGAATTTTTGGACAAGTAGCTGAACAGGGAGTCTTAACTGAGTCACTCTGAAAGGAACACTAAGGATGGCTTTAATTATTAAAAAAAAGTGTACATTCTGGGGAATTATTTAAGACACTCGTTTAAAAAGTGTTTTGCAAATGATTGTTCATTTCATGCTATCTTCCCCTTCTGGTTTTCTTGGGCCGTGGGTTAGAGAATCCAAGCTGGTAGTAAATTGACTTAATGACTTCAGCCCTATTTAGTAGAGTAGCTGATCACAAAGAGGTTATTCCAACAGTCTACAAAACTGACCACTTGGTAATATCTCATGGGAAAATACTTGTCAGCATCAATGCTACCAGTCAAAACCAAAATGAGAACATCTGGAGTCTGCTTCTTGGTTGTAAAGAAATAGTAAGAGTTGGATGTTCTTTTTTTTTTTTCCCCCTAATTATGCTTATTCACCAAAAGTTGCTTGCCAGATTGAAAGATGAATGTAAGTCAAGAACAGAGCAAGGATTAACAGGATGGTTTTTTCCATCAAGCTAAATCAGTTGCCAACAAGAGGAACTATTTAACCTGGAGGAGACTGGGGTTAATACCAAAAAAACAAAAAAGGATATTTTAGGAGAAAAAAATTATGCAGTCATGCATCACTTAGCAGGGATACATTCTGAGAAATGCATTGTTAGGCGATTTTGTCATTGTGCAAACATCATAAAGCATACCAAAGGGGAACAAAATTTGACACCCCAAAATGTGTCTCTTTAACATGAGAATTACTTTAGCATGATTATTTTTAAAAAACAACAGACTCAAAAAGTTTTTCTGGTTACCTCTCCCTTAACTGCCTAAAAGAATTCAAATTAAAAAAAAACTGTCTCAGGAAGCAAGCTATCACCTTAGCATGACATGAACTAGGTACTGGGACACTGGGGGAGCGCCTAGAAAAGCCTGTTTGTTGGGCTCCCTTCTGTGTTCTTCTGTTTCTTTTTTTTAAGATTGGCACCTGGCCTAATATCTATTGACAGTCTTTTTTTCCCTTTCTCCCCAAAGCCCCCCAGTACATAGTTGTATATTCTAGTTGTGAGTGCCTCTGGTTGTGCTATGTGGGACGCTGCCTCAGTGTGGCCTGATGAGCAGTGCCATCTCTGGGCCCAGGATCCGAACTGGCAAAACCCCGGGCCGCCAAAGCAGAGCGTGCAAACTTAACCACTCGGCCACAGGGCTAGCCCCCTGTTCTTCTGTTTCTGTGTGGCCAAACACTTGTTTTCCAAACATTTGCTCCTTTTCACCTACCTGTGAGAACTGCCTTCCCCTTCCCTCTGAAGTCCCTGACTATCCCTACCCCCCACATCTTCTTCTGTCTTTAGCTGAGGATGGCATTTAAGGTGAGGGCTTTGGCCATTTTGGCAAATTACTCAGTTTTCCTAGGTCTCTCCCATGTATACATATTATTAAACTTCTGTTTGTTTTTCTCCTGTTAATCTGTCTCATGTCAATTTAATTCTTAGACCAGCCAGAAGAACCTAGAAGGGTAGAGGAAAATTTCTTCCTCCCCTACAATACTTACACAAACCCAGATGGTATAGCCTGCTACACACCTAGGCATGTGGTACTGATCTTATGGGACCACCATCACATATGTGGTCCATTGTTGACCGAAACATCATTATGCAGTGCATGACTGTAGTAGGAACAAATTAAGAAAGAATACCTTGGGTTGGGCACCTCCAAATGTGGGGATTTGGTGGACCCTAAGTAGGCTTCTGATCCAGTCTGGAACTGCTAAATCTACATAGGATGCTACCATGGAGGCAGTCATTATTCCAGGCATAGCCCAGACAAAGCAAGATGTTCTGCTCCTTGCACGAAGTCCCTGGATTAGCAATTCTATAGAACTAACCTGAATAATCTAATAACCCCAAATATGTAAAGGAGAACTGAAGATAATTTATCAAGGACTACTTTAGAAATAAATATAAACTGCCAATTGTTTTCAACCAATTTATGAACATAGTTCATAAAAATAATAAAAATTAAACTGCAATGTTTAAAACTACTTAAAGTAGGGGGCTGGCCCCATGGCTAAGTGGTTAGGTTTGTGCGCTCCACTTCAGCAGCCCAGGGTTTTGCTGGTTTGAATCCTGGGCGTGGACATGGCACCACTCATCAAGCCATGCTGAGGTGGTGTCCCACATGCCCCAACTGGAAGGACCCACAACTAAAGATACACAACTATGTACTGGGGGGGCTTTGGGGAGAAAAAGGAAAAAATAAAATCTTTAAAAAAAAAATCTATTTATAGTAAAATTTGAACTGGGAAAATTAAGAAACAATGGCCACAAAAGAAAATTCGAAGTGGCGAAAGCAATGATGGGTAAAATTTGATATGAACAAAACAAAAATTTGATATATAAAATCTTCAGTGTAAAATTTAGATTGAAAAGAACTCATCCTATGGAAAGAAAATCAGTACAATAAATTTAATACAAAAATGGGAAACAATTTTATGATGTTGGATTTTTGATTAAGAAATTAAATCGACATAATGACGTTCACTCTGTAAATTCTCTCTTGACAAAAACACTTCTCAATAGTTATATGGTTTTGACCAAAATATTTTATCCATAAATATAGAGTCAAAATGTTTTAGGGTCTGGGGCCGGCCTGGTGGTGTGGTGGTTGGGTTCGTGTGCTCCACTTCGGCAGCCTGGGGTCCGTGGGTTTGGATCCTAGGTGTGGACCTATATACCGCTCATCAAGCCATGCTGCGGTGGCATCCCACATACAAAATAGAGGAAGATTGGCACAGATGTTAGCTCAGGGCCAATCTTCCTCACCAAAAAAAAAAAAAAAAGTTTTAGGGTCAAAGCAGCAAGATCAGAATGTCTCGTAGTTCAAAATAGCAGGGTCAAAACATTCTGGATGCAGCTCAGAGCATTCTGACTTGACTGCAGTTCAGAAGTACCTAATATTTTATAAACCTTGTAAGTACCTTCTCTGTGATTTATCATCTCCCCTCGACAAGTCGGTACACATATGGCATGCTCCTAAAACTGGCTTTCAGAAGCTGCTCAGTTACAAGATGCCATGATTTGGTTGTGCCAAACTGTTCAGGGTGCAGCATCATTGAAATTTTAAATTATGGACAGTGTATTTAGGAGGCTTATAAAATCTCTTGTCATCACTGGATTTAAGAAGCTCCTGTTAAGCCAGGATGCCCTGCAGAAGTCAGAGCTTAAGACTTAGGCCCAGCTCTGTCTGTTTGCTATTACTGGAACTGGTTTAGGAGACTCTCCAAGGTGGAGAAAGTGCCAGATCCACGGTTGAAATGGTCCAGGCTTTAGTGTGGCAGGCACCAGTGACTTCTTCCTCAACTGCCCTTTCCTTTTGACTAGCCAGCTGGCCAAATAATGCATGAGCAAATCAAGAAAGCCAAAAAGTGAAGATGACTTGTGACTCATAGTTCATTCAAAACTAAAATCAAGATTTACTCTCCATAACCATGTTCCATTTACTCTGCTCTCCCACAGAAATTCCTTGCCTAGGCCTGGAGAAAACTCAGCCCTCAGGTCCTGCTTCCCCAAGGCCTCCCTGCATAGTCCCTTCCACTTGCCCATTCTGTGCTCCCCTTGGGGGCCTTTCCTCACACCCTCCCTTGCACCACATGCAGCGTGCATGCAGTGCCGCTCCCCTGAAGGTGCTCTGGGAGGACGGCACAGCGCTATCCCAGGACTTGACGATGGGGACATGAGACTGACCTAGGACAATTAATCCCTGGGATGGCCACAAATGCAACACCTCCCAGGCCTGGAAAATGTGTTCCTAAACCAGATGGTGGCATGAAGAATCCAAAGACAGCGTGAGTCTTTCAGAGGCGGTGGGAGGGTTAGGAGGCGGGTGTGGGGACAGCCAGAGGCGGTCAGCCTTGGGAACACGGAACAAGGTGATCCACAAAGGGAAAGCTGAGCTGTGCTGTCCACGCCAGGCCTTCGTGCGGGGCACAATCGGCCCGGTCACTCGTGCAGGCCCATGAGAAGGGCAGTATTGTCCAGCAGAGTCCCTCCCAAACTGACTTGTGGAGATGGTCATTCAGTTAGGCTCCTGCCGACCTTTTCTGCATCACCATTTGCCTCTCCACACAGCAATCAAATACCACACTACTGCTACACTGAATTGCCGCCATGCTCTCTCTTGTCTTCAAAACTTGTCCTGCCTCCGTCCAGCCTCCCCTGCACTGTCCAGCTGAATCCTTCAGCTCTCTGCTGATACATCACCACCTCCAGGAAGCCCTCCCTGGTGCGCAGGTCTGGGTCAGGCCCTTCCTTATATGTTCACAAAGGACCATTTGGGTATTCAGTCATTTTTATCCCCCTTTGTTATAATTGCCCCCAAATTTGCTTGTCTGTCTTCCTCACTAGACTATCTGCTCTTTGAAGGCAGGGCTGTGCCTGTCTTGATCACCGGTGTATCTCTAACACGTAGTTGGTACTCAACCTATTTGCTGAATGAATGCATTGATTGATTAATTTATTAATCAGGCTAAGAAACCATCAAATCATCTAAATTCTTGTTCTGATCTCATGCTCATTAAGTGACCTTAACAGAAGTCTCCAATCCACTTTGCTGTTTTATTTCTACTGTCAGAATAATTGTTGTTCTGATTTTATACAACAGTCTCTTGTGAGCTTTGCCACTGTGAATTGGCCCCCGAGCACAACTCTGAGACACAGATTAAGTTTTTGGTCTTATCACTGACAGCAGATTCTGGATGTGCCAAGGCCCCTCAAGGGAAAGGCCAGTCTGTTTTTCCCAAGAAGCAACCCGTTGCATCACAGTGAATTGTGCTCATTTTCCGTTTTGAGTTTCTACACCTAGTATGGCACTACAAATGGAGGCTCTCAATAAACACTTGTGACAGGAATAAAAAAGAATAGAAATACTATGTATATTCAAGAAATTCACACAGAGACGTTGTCCTTTTAGATGTTTATAGAATCTCACTATATGGCTTTCCTTTCCAGAGGCCCAAAGTACTGTGTTTTTTATGAATATGTGGGAGGAGGAAAAATAATTTTCCCTCTACCCATCTAGGTTCTTGGCTGAACCCTGGCCGTAATAAAGGACAGAGTAACAGGAAAAAAACAGAAGTTTAATAACATGCATACCTCCTGTATACAGGGGATTTACCCAGGAAAACTGAGTAACTCCTGAAACGGCCTAAGCCATCACCTTAAATACTATCTCCTGCTAAAGACAGAAGAAGATGTTGGGGGTGAGGAGAGTCAGTTATGGGAGGTTTATCAGGAAAAGCACAGTGAACAAGGGTAAGGTTGTTATATGGATTTTAGTCGGTGTCCTCTCCATTGACAAGAGTTTGTAGAGATTTGGTCATCCTCCTCTTCCTGGCACAGAGAAGGAGACACTCTCACAAATGGAGAGTTTGCTTATAAATGTAAATATCTCTTACAAAAGGGTAGCTTTTACTCATTTTCAGAGCTTAACCTGTATCTGAAGTTTCTTAAAAATAATCAGCCTACAAAAACATAATCCACCAACTGGGAAAAAATATGTACAAATCATATATCTGACAAAGGCTTAATCTCCATCATATATAAAGAACTCACACAATTCAACAACAAAAAATCAAACAATCCAATCAAAAAAATGGGCAGGGGATATGAACAGACATTTCTCCAAAGAAGATATACAGATGGCCAACAGTCACATGAAAAGATGCTCATCATCACTGATCACCAGGGAAATGCAAACCAAAACTACACTAAGATATCACCTTATTCCCATTAGAATGGCTAAAATAACCAAAACAAAAAATAACAAATGTTGGAGAGGTTGTGGAGAAAAGAGAACCCTCATACACTGCTAGTAGGAATGCAAACTGGTGCAGCCACTATGGAAAACAGTACGGAGATTTCTGAAAAAATTAAAAATAGAGATACCATATGACCCAGCCATCTCACTACTGGGTATTTATCCAAAGAACTTGAAATCAACAATGTGAAGTGCCTTATGCACCCCAATGTTCATTGCAGCATTATTTACAATAGCCAAGACATGGAAGCAACCCAAGTGCCCATCAACTGATGATTAGATAAAGAAGATATGGTGTATATACACAATGGAATACTACTCAGCCATAAAAAAGGATAAAATCATCCCATTCACAACAACATGGATGGTCCTTGAGGGTATTACGTTAAGCGAAATAAGCCAGATAGAGAAAGACAAACTCTGTATGACTCCACTCATAGGTGGAAGATAAACAAACACTTGGACAAAGAGAACAGATTAGTGGTTACCAGGGGAAAGGTGGGTGGGAGGTGGGCACAAAGGGTGAAGTGGTGCACCTACAATATGACTGACAAATAATGATGTACAACTGAAATTTCACAAGGTTGTAAACTATCATAACCTCAATAAAAAAAAATAATCAGCCTAAAATAATCCTTATGCCAAAGGTTCATATTTCGGGGTGATGAATTTTTCCCTTTGAGTATCAACTGTTCCCAATCCTTGGCCTCTGCAGTCCTGCTGTGACTGCTCCACGAGCGCACAGAGCTTTACTGGAAGCCTGACCTGGTAGTCTTCCTTCCTAGTGCCCAAGGCACCAGGCACGCTCCCAATGCCAGATGATGCCATGCTGGCTGAGACTGGGGGAGGCTCAGTGTTGGCACAGGAACAATTCAAGATTTGTCAGCTGGTTCTGGCTGATTATCAAGATGTCCAAACTGGCTCCTCTGCTATGTGTAAGCAATTTAATTTTGTGCCTAATTTTAATCTGCAGTGTACTGTATGTCTGCATCTGCTGTGTTAAAGCGTTCATTAGCATTTAAAGGGGGAGCTGATGGTATTGATCAGTCTTATAAAACCAAAAACAATCATGCGGCAGTAACTGATGAGCATTCTCTTCCACCGCTGAAGTCACAGCCAAAGTTTACGTACTCAAAACACTGGCAGAAAAGAAAATGCGATATTAAAGCAGGGATATCAAATTGGCATCTGTTATAAGCATTTACCCACGCTGCCCCCAGCTTCCCAGACTATGAGCTCCTTGAAGATATGAACTTTATGTTCTTCCTGAATTTCTACCACATGTTTAGCACAGAATAGGTGTCCTCAAAACATTTTCTGATGAGTCAATAAATTAAGAAATGAAGGTGAAACAACCAGTGCATAGGTTATACAAACACTCTACAAGAATTATATTTTTCTTATAGACATTGTAACAGCTACGTATTGCCATGTAACAAATCACCCGAAATTTACTGGCTTAAAATAAGAATAAATATTTGTTACCTCACACAGTTTCTGTGGTTCAGGAGGACGGGAATGGCTTAGCAGGCTGGCTCTGGCTTGGGTTTCTGATGACGTGTCAGTCAAGGTGTTCACTGGAGCTGCATTCATCTGAAGGCTTGACTGGTGCCAGAGGGTCTGCTCCCCAGACAGTTCTTTCACATGGTGCTGGTTGTTGGCAGGAGGCCTCAGTTCCTCCTCATATGGATCTTTCCACATGCTTAAGTATCCTCACGACATGGGGGCTGGATTCCCCCAGAGAGAGTGATCCAAGAAGATAAGGTGAAAGCCACAATGTCTTTTATGATCCAGCCTCAGAAGTCACTCACAATCACTTCTATATTATCCTATAGTCTACACAGTCAGCCCTATTCAGAACGGGAGGGGATTACCCAAGGGGGTGAATACCAGGGGGTGAGAATCACTGGGGGGTCATCTTGTAGGCTGGCTACCACAGACACCATTAAAATCTCTGTACCCCCGAACTGTCATTTGGAGTCTTCTATCTTGAGCTTTGCATTTCCCGCTTGTTTGACATTTTCCCACAATCTGGATTTTGAACCTGAGTGTACTTCAGTTGAGTGTTAGAGCCAGAAGCGATCTTGAAGACCATGTCCAGAAGTTCATTGTCCTCATTTTACAGATGAAGAAGCCAAAGCCTGTGTGGGTGCAGTACCTGCCCAGTCACTCAGCCAGCTACCAGCAAAGGCGGAGCTGAAGGCCACCCAGCCCAGTCTCTTCCCTACGCCGTTCTCACGGAGCCCGCGCTTTGTGAAATGTTCAATCACATGTGAAATTGGTGTTCATGAGGTCCAGCAGCTCTAAATTAACGCTTATTTTATTTTGGTACAGTTGAGCCTTCTTGGGTCTCCATAGAGATTGGGAGAGTCTTTGTGGCTTAGTGGGTGTGACTAAATGCTTCTAAAAAGAAAACATTAAGGCAATTACATTTCCTCTTTCTTTCATCAGGCCTGTGTTGGTTTCCTCTGGATTTTGTGGTGCTTTAGAGAGAACATTTGTTTTACTGGAATAAGTACTTCTAATAAAGTTGCCTGTAAAGTACATTTTAATGCTCAGTGCAGTCAAGCAAACATTTGCTGAGCTCCTACCATGTGCGAGGCACTGGCCCTGTGTTCTCTCTGATTTCCATTGTTCATTCAGAAACAAGTCTCAGAGGCAGAGGGTACAATTTCCCTAGAGACTAAATTAGAATCTTGGAAAGAAAGAGATTGAAACATAAAATGGAAAAAGAAAATTCATTCATTTTGTGGGACAGGAATGATTCTTCCTCCACTCATTTGCCAGTTCTTTGGTTCTTTCTGTGTACTCCCCCTGCCCCCCCCCCCCACACACACACACTGCTCCCCTTCCTCTGACTGTATGCATTTCATCCTTGCCTGGGGGACCCGTGGCTCTGAACCTGAAGTTCTCAGAACTTAGTTTACCCAATTATTCTTTGTCTTTGTCTAAAAGATGTCTAAAAATCACTAGTTCCTGCATTTAATGTAATACATTCAATAATGACCTTTCTTTAAATTTGAACCATTATAACAAATCACTGTCTTATTTCATCAAAAAGTCAAAATGAGTTTATTGAAAATGAGGAATCCAATGCTACAATGGAAAATTTTCACGAATTCTTACCAACACAGATGACATTCTAAGGAGACTCAAGAGGAAAGCTACAACCCCTGCTTGTTCCACTGAGGCTTTGCTACAAGAAACAAGATTCCCTTTCTAGCTAGATCAAACACAATTACATTTATTGTAATGTCATATAAAATATGTCATGGGAGAAATCATGATGATTGGAGTTAACATTTATTGAGTGATCGCTATATGCCAAGCCTGGTTCTAAGCCCTTCCCTGTTTAATCTTCACAACCAGCACAATGAGGCAGATTCTATTATTATATCCATTTTACAGTTGAGGAAACTGAGGCATAGAGTTAGCTTTTTGACCAAGGTAATTTAAGAAGCGGCACTGTAACGGAGTAGGACCCCACAATGACTGGTGTTGGAGGGCTGCTCAGAATTCAAGGTGGCTCCAAGGGCCTTGGTGGGGTTGCTGGATCCTTGCCCCCATGCTCCACCATTAATGGGACAGCTACCCCCAGGTGCTTTCCATGCCACCGGCATCTGATTTGCTGCCCTCCCATATTTCAGCACCAACAGGCTCCCATCCCTGATGCTCCCTCATGAACTTTCAGCTGCAGCTCCCACCTTTAGCTGGTAGACTCCTTCTGTAGCCCTTGTTTCAAAGTCCCAAAAGAGAGAGAACTGACTTGGCCCAGCTCACACTTGGAGACAGACCAGCGAAGACTCAGACCCTGGGTTGGGTAGGTGTCTTCTCTGGCCTTGTGGCCTATGAAGAGAAGAGTGTGAGGGTGGCGTATGACAGGAAGCATGGCCATCCAGGCTGCAAGAGCTTGCAGCTGCAATAATTTTTCTTAGAACACGGTATAGGAAAATCTTTCCAGCACGTGGTTATTCTCTAATGTCTAATCTACACTGTTTGCTAGAAGTGCATATTCAAACAAATTTGGTGACTTTATATGTATTTTTATGTGACATTTATAAGAACTGTACCAAGAAAATTATGCAGATCAAAATTTCCGTTTTTAAAAATGATTGGCTTGTGGGTAGAACCCTCCACTACTCCTGTGTTTCCCTGTACTCTCACGTTACTATCACACTCCTAACACTTCTACTAGCACACTCATAACACTTCTGCTATCACACTTACAACATTCTGACACTAGATGTGTGGGGGTTTTTCCCCACACTGAGCGATTTGGCGACATCAGCTGGTAGTCTTATAATTTAGCTCAATTCTGACACTATCTACCTTGAGTAGTGTCAGATCCCACGGGTTAATGGCTCAGTCCCACCCCCTACACTTCAGATGCCAATTGAAAGTCCAGGTTGTCACCTGTGCTTCTGATCAATTGACTATAAATCAGAGGTTCCCGTGACTCCCTCCTTGGGTTCGACTAATTTGCTAGAGCGGCTCACAGAACTCAGGAAAGAGTTTAGCTATTGTTTACCGGTTTATTACAAAAGAATATGATAAAGGGTACAGATGAACATCCAGGTGGAAGAGATGCATAAGGCAAGGTATGTGGGAAGGGGCGTGGAGCTTCCATGCCCTCTCCGGGCTCACCATTCTCCCAGCACCTCCATGTGTTCACCAACCTGGAAGTTCTCCAAACCCCATACAATTGGGATTTTTATCAAAGCTTCATCACATAGGCATGATCAGTCATTAACTCTATTTCCAGCCCCTTTCCCCTCTTGGAGAATCTGGGTGAGGCTGAAATTTCCAAGCTTCTAATCACAGCTTGGTCTTTCTTGTAACTGGCCCCCACAGAGGAGCCCACCAAGAGTCTCCTGGTTAGAACAAAAGACATTCCCATCACCTAGGAAATTCCAAGGGATTTAGGATCTTGGTGTCAGGAACCAGAGTCAAAGATCAATATTAGAACAAAAGATGCTCCCAGTGCTCTTATCACTTAGGAAAATACAAGAGTTTTAGGAGCTCTGTGCCAGGAACTGGGGCAGAGGCCAATATATATATATTTTCTATTATTTCACAGACTGGATAATGTTATATACCAAAGTGTAATCAACTTACACTAATATTTAAGAGAGCACCTACTCTGAGTAACACCAAGAACAAACTTCATAAGAGTAGGAATGTAACCATGGGCCCTCTGAGACCGGTTCAGCTGACCCCATCTTATCAAGAGAGTCACAAAGAGTGGCTTTTCTGGAACTGAGAAATGACCCCTTGTCCAGTTCAGGCTGGTTGAGACCACCAACCCATACTGGGCCTGCGCAAATGCCTGACAAGTGACCCTTTTGACATCAAGGGACTGAAAATTCCACTCTCAGATCATAGTACCACCACCATTTTTTGAACTTGCGTTCTGTGAAGAGCCAGGAAACTTGACTACACTTGCAAAGATCATTGATTACCTCACCTCCAATCATCTATCTCTGCACTTCAGACCACCCTGCCCTTCATCCCACTATTTTACTCTCTGTTTCTACGAGTTTGGCCTTTTTAGATTCTACAGATAAGTGATATCATACAGTGTTTGTGCCCCAAGCCCTGGATCGGGGAGACAGATTTGAGAGCATTGCCTCCTGTCTCCTTGCAGACCAATCTTGAAATAAAGCTTATTTCTTTTCTCAAAAGCTGATGCCATAATAATTGGCTCTTCATGCACATTTGGCAGGAGAACCCCAATTTTGTGCACTAACAGGATCAGAGTTTGTAGAATCTGAGAACTAGGAAAGACTTAAGGATCACTTAGTCTTCCTCAAACTGGAGTCAGATGTACTCTAGAGGTCACGCATTCTTTAAGAAATTTTTTTAAGTTTTGTGTTTGTATTCCTATAATAATCTAAAAAAAATATAGGACTGTATTTTGGATCATCTGTATGGCCACCTCAGACACATGTACCGCCATGTTATTTCAGTGTTTGAGCATGTGTTTTTGTCGATGATAAATAGCATCAGCGTTAATTTTGGTTGGCTACTGATAAAAGAGGAAAACTTAGTAATACACATGAAGTGCATTTGTGACAAAACTCATTACATGCTGTCGTTTGGTTTCCCAGTAGTTTGAACAGAGAAGACGGTAACAGAATTGGGTAGGCAAAGACGCTATATTCATCACGGGAAGAGCAACTTTACTTTAAAAAACATCATTCTTCATATCTGATTAGTGTTCTCAAGTTCGATTTTGTTTGTATTTAGTTTGTAACTTTGTTTGGGTTGTAAAGTAGAGTGATACCTATAGGGTAAGGAGTTTATGCTTCTTTGGAGGGTAGTGTTTATTTTTCAGGTCGCATTATAACCAAAATAATTTAGTAATACTGGCAGAATTTAATAATTCCTTTCCTTTAAAAGGATGCCATACATCACTCAAGTTTGAGGGACACTGATTTAGGTCAACCCGACTAAATTTCAGACGGTAGGCACAAGGCCCTGAAATACAAAAAAACCTGTGAGCTACTTAAAACAGGATCTGTGACTTACCATCCTGAGTGCCCCAAACACAGATCCTCAGTTAACTGTTAGGAATTCAAGTGCCCAAGACCGCAGCAAGATGGTGACAGAGCCAGAACTAGCTTATACCTGTCTTCTTTCCTAGACCCCATCTTTGGAGTTTGTCAGTCCTGGCTCACCTAGATCACCTTACTGTGCCTTTCCAACCCCTTTTTTTTACTTGAAATATATTTGACATATAACACTGTAAATTTAAAGTGTACGACATGTTGATTTGATACATTTATATATTAAAATATGATTGTCATTGTAATGATAATTAGCACCGTTGTCATATCACATAATTATCATTTCTTTTTAGTGGTTGGAGTAATTAAGATCTAGTCTCTTAGCAAATTTGAGGATTATAACACAATATTGTTGTCTATATTCACTATACTGCGAATTAGATCTGTAGGACTTATTTTCTACTTGTTGCAAGTCTGTACCCCTAGACAACGTCTCTCCTACGCAGCGCCCCTCCCCCTCCGCCAGCCCCTGGTAACCACTGTTTTACTCTGTTTTTATGAGTTTGTTTTTTTAGATTCTACATATAAGTGAGATCATACAGTGTTTGTCTTTCTCTGTCTGACTTATCTCACTTAGCATTACGTCCTCAAGGTCCGTCCATGTTGTTGCAAATGGCAGGATTTCCTTCTTTCTGATAGCTGAATAACATCCCTCTGTATATATCTATACACCACATTTTTACCCATTTATCAGTTGGTAGGCACTTAGGCCGTTTCCATATCTTGGCCGTTGTGAATAACGTTGCAATAAACATGGAAGTGCCTACATCTCTTGATATCCTGTTTTCATTTCCTTTGGGTGTATACCCAGAAGTGGAATTGCTGGATCATATGGTAGTTCTATTTTTAACTTTTTGAGGAACCTCATATTGTTTTCCAACTTCTTTTTCCTGCCTTTTTTCTCTCTCCCATTCTCAGTAGTAGCAGTAATTACAACTACAATTTAACTATGGTTTACCACGTGCCCAGTGCTTTATAAACATTACCTTGTTTAATGTTTGACTCCTCAAATCTTGAATTGTCTTCAGCTTTGTTTTGTTTGCCATTTTGTTTTCCCCATGTCTTTCGTCTTGTGGAACAAGTTTCTTGGTAGCAAGGCAGCTTTTCGAGAAGAATGGCTGCTGAGTGTTCCTGACGGGTGGCACTTGCAACCTGAACCAGGCTATTGTGTCTATTACTGGAATCGTGAATTAATGAGACTTGTCCAGTCATTATCTTGAGAGCTTTTTGTTGTCCTTAAAGAGAGACAGTTCATTTTGCTTGAGATATGACTGTGGTGATTTGGTTCTCAATAAAAGAGTTTCCACGCGAGCGGAAACCTTTGTATTGTAGAGTGTTCGGCTGTGAGCTGCTTCCCTAAGCCAGCTTCTCTGAAAGAAAACACCCGCCCTCTTTTCCTGTCAATCCATCAATTTTACGTGGACAGGTTTCTCAAACACAGACAGGAAAAGTATCAAACGTAACAATGCTCTTCCTCTATGCAGCGCTCACAGCCAAACCACACGCGCTGAGTCTCATGGCCGGCAACACCACAGCGTCGAACACCCTCATCTCTGCTCTATAGAGGGGAAAAGATATTCCTAGTGGTGTCAAAAAAATCGAGACTGCTGTCCAAATTTGAAAGCAGAAGAACTTAAGTTTAGTCTTTAATTCAGACCGCTGTAGTCCCGTTCACAACACTGTCATCGCAAGACTGATTCCAATCACAGCTACAGGAAAAAAGACCGGACATTGCAGGGCAGGAAAAAGCTTCCTCGACACTCTTAGGGTCCCTGGTTGGGTCTGAAAATTAAACTGGCAAAGACAGATTAACAGGAGAAAAGCAAACACTTTATAATAACAGAAAAATGTCCCTCTTTAATTTTATGGGTATCTTAAAAGAGGATTTCTCAGAAGCTAGCTAGTCCCCACCCCCACGGCCAATCGCTCTGTTATATGGGATGAGTAGCTCAAATTTTGTTAACAAGTTATTTTACTAAACAGGTGTCTAGGCATATCTAAAAGATATATTTGTTCTGCAGCTCCCTAGCATTGATGTTATATCAAGATTGAAAAGAGTGACTTAATATTGATTCTAGCTGAAAAACAAATGACTAAGAACACAAAAACATACAAAATAAAGCACTGGTTATCAGCACACACACTCTGTCTTTTTCAAATCATTGTTCCTGTGTTTGCTGATTGCAGCATTTGAAAACCAACAGATTACATTAAGAGGAAAGGGAAGGGAAATAAACCCCACCTCTTTCTGCCCTGCCTGGGTTTGACCTGTAACATTGGGCAAATTTGTGCATTTGCCAAAGTCCAGCTGGCTTGAGGGTCAGGAGAAACCCACCTTGGCTCGGCTAGTTGTTGGACCCACCACAGAAAGTCCTGGCTCATTTACCAAAGTAAATGAACTGAAAAGACTAAAACCAAACAAAATAAAGATCTCCGACATTTTAAGGTCATTCTGGGGATATTTTTTCTTCTCTTTACTGACAGGTAGCCGAATGTGCCACGCCTCTTTGCAATAAGGATTATTTTGAGCTGATTATTTCTAAGTAACTGCAGATGCAGGAGAAGCTCTGAAAACAGAGAAGTTACCCTTTGGTAAGGGAAATCTACGTCTATACGGGAAATTTATGTAGAAAGGAGGCCTGTACCAGGAAGAGAGAACTTTTCACCTGAGGGACCTACCTTGTGGAGGGGTAACCTCTGTTCACCAAACGTTCCTCTTCTCACCTTTGCCCTGAACTGCATCCCCCTTTGAAGACCACGCCCCTGTCCCTGTCTTAGCTCAGGATGGTATTTAAGTCTCAATCATCTGGCTGCCTTTTGAGTCTCATATCTTTGTGGCGCTCCGGTAGGAATGTCCATAATTAAAATTGTTTTATTTTTCTCCTGTTAGCTCTGTCTTTTGTTACAGGGTGGGGGTGGGGAGGGTGTATTAAGCCAAGAACTCAGAAGGACAGAGGGAAGATTGCGCTGCCTCCCCTCTGTCACCTTGGAAAGCAGAGTGCTTATGTTACCAAACCAAAGTGGGTTTGCTTCTTGGCGAGTTGCAATCGGTCTCCACCAGAAGTAGTCATCATACAAAGTATAGTTTATTTGCAGCAAATAAAGGAGACCACCGGGAACCACTTCCAAAGCTGTGGCTCCCTGAGCAAGGGAAAACAGATGCCTTCTATTTCAGATGGGGAATGAATATTCAAAAGGGAAGTTTCATCATCACACGTAGAGGTGGGTACTTGCTTGTGCAGGTGCAGTTTGAAAACATGCTTCCACATACATTGCATGTTATGGTAATAAGGCCTAACCTCCTCCTGGGGTGGAACAAAGGTAACTTTTGGACAAATCTTGGCCCATCTGCATAGGTGTCACTCTTGCAATGGGGTTTGGACCAGTTCAGGGCAGTTGGTGATTGCACCTCTTAACACAACTGAAAAAACAACTTTGAGAAACAGCTAAGTACCATCAAAACCTGCTTTGAGTTACTCGGGGTAGTTAGTCGGTAACACTTAGCCCTGATTTCACTATCGTAACTCCAAAACAGAGTGAAGTAAGCATTTTTAAAAGATAAACGGATATATATGTAAAGCAATCAGAGCACACCTGGCTCCTGCTTGATAAATTATAGCTATTCTCATTGCTGTTAGTAGTATTTTACTATATCTGAAAACTCAAATTAAAATGGCCAGGCCTGAGCTGGAAACAGCAAAGCTCTACCCAGCTATCACCCAGGTAAGCACTTAGGTACTTGTTTTAGTCTTTTTGTTAATCTTCTCTGTTTAAACTATTCACCCCAGCCCTTTTCTTCATTTTTATATTGCTTTAAAGACACTGTGTTAGTACGGGATCAATTTTTTAATTGCTTAAAATTTTATAACCTAATCCATTCCACCCCCATTGCCACCATCCCTTGGCTATTTTAAAGGATTGTATGGGGCTGGCCCTAGGGCTGAGTGGTTAAGTTCACACGCTCTGCTTCTGCGGCCCAGGGTTTCGCCGGTTCGGATCCTGGGTGCGGACATGGCACCGCTCATCAGGCCATGCTGAGGTGGCATCCCATGTACCACAACTAGAAGGACCCGCAACTAAAATAGACAACTATATACTGGGGGGCTTTGTGGAGAAAAAGCAGAATAAATAAATAAATACAGGACTGTAGGTCAGCGGCTTGGTTGTACAAATTTGCATGTTCCTAAACACTAAATCCTATGGTGGCTTGGCAAATTGAATAAAACTCTATAAATTCTTAATAGATCCCCAAGATTCCAATCTGATATTATTACATGAAAAAATCAAGGTTAAAAAATAAACCCACTTTTGTGTGTGTGCCTATAAAAGCAAAGTCTAGAAAGATATACAATAAAATATTACCTTATCTCTGTGTGGTGGGATAGCAGGTGGTTTGTATTTTCTCCTTGTTTTACTTATTTGTTTAATATCTCAAAAATGAGGGTAAATTACTTGTATCATTTTTTAGTAAAAATGTACTTATATAAATATTATAATCTAATATCTTTAGATAAACCTTATGAGAGAGCTTTCTATCTCCTCGGCCCAGTGGGTTCTTTTTGCACCTCACTAGGCTCTGAAGGAATCTCACCAGTAATCCATGATGTGCATGCTTAATTCCAGCCGGGCATTGTCAAGGGGCAACCAACAAACTTTAGCGCAAATCAATACCACTGCTCCCGGAAAAGATCCGTGAGTTCTTGTTCCATCAGATGTGAGCTGACAATTTCATTTTTGGGACTGAGACAGCCCTAAATTTTAATCCATCCCTTAGGAGCTGTATCATGTTGTACACATGTTCCCAATCTATAAAATGGGTACAAGGATTCTGACTTCACAGGAGAGCTGTAAGTGACAGGGATGAGTGTACAACTCTGAACGAAATGCCTGGCAAGAGCCAGCATTCAACACAGGTAGCCATTCTCATCATTCTTCTGGTAGGTTTCTACCACCTCCCAAGCGTGGATATCCCCAAAAGTCAGCCCCTCCTACAAAACCTTCCCAGTGAAAGGGAACCAGCCTGTGCTCCTTTGGGGTTGAAATGATGAACATGCATGTATCTCTTGAGACAATACTATTTCACATATCTATGTATCCACATATCTGTATCTATATAGATATCTATATATCTACATAGATATCTAAAATCTGTATTTAGTTAAGCTGTGTACAGTGATTTAGCAGCTAATTAAATGACTACCAAATCATAAATGTTAAGGCTAATCCCTGAAGGATATAGCTTTTGTTCTGCCCACTCTTCTAATTTATTAACCACCTGGATTCTTTTTTTTAATAGTTTTAAAGATTGGCACCTGAGCTAACAACTGTTGCCAATCTTTTTTTTTTTTCTGCTTTTTCTCCCCAAATCTCCCCAGTACATAGTTGTATATTTTAGTTGTGTGTCCTTCTAGTTGTGGCATGTGGGATGCCACTTCAGCATGACCTGACCAGCGGTGCCATGTCCTCTCCCAGGATTTGAACCAGTGAAACCCTGGACTGGCAAAGCAGAGCGCGCAAACTTAACCACTCAGCCACGGGGCCGGCTCCCCACCTGGATTCTTAAAGAGCTTCTCCCTCTCTAAATAACTAAGTTGATAAAATGCTTCTTGGGCAGCATTCATTTTCAGATTCCTTAAGATCTCCGAATCTTTTTCCCCCCCACAGTTATCGTCTAAGTCTGTATCTCTAAAACTCTCAAGACTAAAACGAGAGGTCTCTCAAATCAGACTGCCTCAGCTCAGATTCCACGTTACCATTTTCAAACTGTGTAACAAGCTACTTAACCCCACTGTGTTTCAGTTTCCTCAACAGTGTGATAAGATAATAATAGCACTATCCTATCTCATAAGGCAAAGTGCTTAGAATGGTGAGAGCCCAGCATATAGTGAGTAGCTATTGCTATATGTGATCAACAGTATACAAATGAAATATATTCCACCACCATTTGAACTCCATCAGTCCACCAGAACGGCAAGCTGCCTGGATGCGTGATTCTGTTTCAAATGACAACCGTTGTCAGAAAATCATTAAATGCGCATACAATTGTCATAGCGAAGAGAACAGGACGTACACAGTCACTAAATAATTTCTGCATGACTGATGTTACTGGAAGTTGAGTGGCAGAACATTATTCTCTCTCATGGAGAAACTTGGTTTGGAGATTTCCAATACACTACAGTAATAACTAGTTGGCTTTGCCTCCAGTCAAGTTCCTTCATCTCAGATGTGTTTGGATGCCGAGTCCCTTATTACTTGCTTAATCCCCTGTTTCCTCTCCTTTATCCCCGTTTCCCTTGGTAGATGTCTCTGTTAGTGCCACCTAAATAGCTAAGATAAATACAGCCAGTGGTCAACATAGGTTAGCCTAAGGGAAGCCATCTTAGGGAGGGGAACCATGTTAGGACTAGAAATGACCCTGATCCACGAAACACTCCCTTTTCCTTGTCAGCAATGCTTTAACTTGCACGTAGCTTAGGTAAGTACACATGTGCTTGTGAGAAATATGCATACTCTCTCTTTTCGTAGACTTGGCTTATACATAGCCCTCCCTATTCCAATAAGGCAATAACTTTGTTCTCTAAGTTTTTCCAGGGATGTAATGAACTTTGGGGAAAAAAAGCCCTCTGCTGTTATCTGTCACCGGCAACGAGAGAAATGGAGTCTCAAGGACTACAACACCAGATGGTTAACATTCTAAGACTGCCCCCACCCTTCAGCCCATTTGCCCTGTATACCTGCTTCAAAATTTTGTAGTTTTAAGATGGTTCTTCAGGACACTAGTCTGCCATCTTCCCCCTTGCTGGCAAGCTGTAATAAAAAGACCCTTTCTCTCCTCCCACCTTGCCTCTTGACTGTTGGCTTCTCTTACAGTGAGTAGAAGACTCCCTTTCGTGGTTACATCTCCACACACGTCAAAGTACTTGAAGAAGACCAGCAGAAGCACACCCCACAAGGGGACATGTCCAAACTATTCCCTGACCATTATCAAGAAGCTTGCTGAGCTCACTGAGGGGCATAAAGTTTCTCAGACATTCTTTGTTTCTCCATCCTGGGCGGAGTCACTCAAAACAAGGGTCTCTGTGTGAGCCAGCACCCACGTGACTCTGTTACCAGGTTTAAGTGTTAGTGTTGAGGATCAAACCTTTGTCTTTTGAGCCTATGTTTTCCACAAATCTGACTCTCAAGGATACCGAGGATGGGCTTCAAAGATGCTCATTTGAATTTTTACTTCCATAACGAAATGCCCTCTGACATAATTACCATTATTACTCTGAGCCAGAAAAGACAAGTGGGTTTATTTGGTAACTGAGAGGGAAAAACCTGAGCCAGAAAACCTCCTGACATTTCATATAATTGCAAGAAAAAAACCAAACTCCCCTGAAGAAGATGGAGATCAACAGAAATACTTTGTGAGGGGCTGTGTGCACTGTGGAAGCACTCTTGTCTAATTGTTTATCCTAATAAACTTCCAGAGTTCGAGAATCCCATCGTTCGTTGTGACAGCTTCGAGATTATGTAGGAGCTTCACGTGTCTAAAGTTAATAACAGTCCATGAAGATGATATTTACCCATGTATAAACATTTGGTGTGGAAAAACAGAAAGGACCCAATGTTAGACCCAGCTGGGAAGTACAAGAATGGTTCAGCTAAAGACAGCAGGGGCAGCCCAATGTCCGTCTGCCCCTTCTGTGGTGGATTGCCAGGGTAGGTGAGATCTCCACGTGACGTTCTGGCCTTCCCTGAGGATCCAGGCTCACAGAGTTTGATTTTCCTGTCTCAAAATTCTAATACTACTTATAGTCTGACATTTACATTCTATCACTTGATTTTAACACGGAATATGTAATAAAGGGTTAAAATGGTCTAATAGTTTCTGTAGATTGGTCTTTTCTCACACACAGTAACTCTCTCTTCATCAGGGTCATTGATAATATCCTTTGAATATCCAATAACTCCACAAAAATAATAGGTACAGAGCAGCTGACACTATCAACTTGACTGAAGTGATGATGATTCGAGATAAAAATATCAGAGTTCAAATGTCACACCAGCTCAACCTACCACAAGTCAAAAGGCAAACACAACATGTGCTTCACAACACAAAGTACATTTAAGTATTTAGAGATTTATTGCATTATTCTGGCATAGTAGAAAGATTTATTAGCCAGGTGACCTGGTTTACAAAACTGGCTTTGCAAAAAATCTGTGTGACCTTGGGTGAATCACTTCACTTCTCTATGTTATAGTCATGAGTTCAGTGAGTCAGACATTTAACAAGTCTTTCATTATCATTTGATTTGTGCAGAACATGGTGTTAGAAAAAGGCACAAAGGTGAATCAGGTTTCCTCAAGTCTATCTTCCAACACTTATATTGTTTTCTATTTCTGCAATTTTTTTTATTTTGAAAAGCTTTCCTTTTGTTGTTCTCTGAATATTCCCTCTTTATAGCACTCTGTTCTTGTTTAATATCTTCTCATGTCTCTGAGGATATGTAGTTTTTTTGCATTTGTGTGAGGAATATTGGCCTTGAGCTAACATCTGTGCCAGTCTTCCTCTATTTTGTATGTGGGACACCACCGCAGCATGGCTCCATGAGCAGTATGTAGGTCCGTGCCTGGGATCCGAACCTGCGAACCCTGGGCTGCTGAAGTAGAGAGCACAAGCTTAACCACTATGTTACTGGGCCGGCCCCTAGTCTTTTATTTTTTGATGTCTGTTTTCCCCTGCAGAATCTCTGCTTTCTCCGGGTTGCTTTTTCTCTACTTTTTGTTGTTTGTTTCCTGTCTCTCTCTCTCTCATATTGCATGCTCTTCTCTGATGTCATCTTCAAGAGTCGGGAAGAAAAGCTGGTAGGAAGCTCTCAACACTCGAGTGTAGCTTGTCAACTGATGCCATCATGGAACAGGGGCTTTCAAAATATTTTGATCAAGTAAACAGTAAGAAATGCATTTTACGTAATAACCTTGTGTATGTCTTAAATAAAAGTTTCACAATACTTCAGCAACACTTTCCTTTGTTGTGTGAGACATTTTCATATTTTCTTCTTTATTTTATGGACACAACCTACTAAATCGATTTCATGACACTGTAATATGTTGTCACCATAAATTGAAAAGCACTGGTAGAGGTGATCTGGCTGGCTGTTTCCTTGGGGAAGCCCCGTCAGATCTTCTCTCCTGGACTTGTCAGACAAGACCCAGAAGGTACTTTTCCGTTTTCCTACATGGAGAGTTCAGGCCTCGTGGCCAGAGGTCTGGGAGCCAAATAGGGGTAGAAGCTGGGGGCCTTGATCTTCGACATGTGAACTGTCATTAATCACCTGCTCTCAGGTGTGGAGTCCCTCACTGCAGAGGCCCTTTACGTCGCCCTCTGCAGATGCTAAACCTCCAGTCTCGGGGGAGGGGCAGCCATTTAGCGCTCCAGTGGGGGAGGGGCCTGGGGCTCTAACAGTTCCCCACACTGGAATTTCAACCATCCCTCCCGTTTGCAGCTCACCTGTACCTCTGTTCACAAGGGTATGCAATGTTGCCAGTTCCTGAGTCTTTGGGGAATTCTGCCCTGTGAAATGGGTTTGTTTCTTGGCATTCCTCGCTGCTGGCTAGGGAATCCATTTCCTAAATTGGTTACCATTCCACTCTCTCTTTTCCAGCTTCCAAAATGTTATTGCTTTTGTCTACTCTCCGAACCTTTTTAATCTTGTGGTTTTCTGTTTTAAAAACAAACAAACAACACAGGAGACCCCTGTTACTGTGGGTTTAGTGGGGCTTGGGAAGGGAGCATAGCTAATTGCTGGTATTAAAACCAACATTTTAAACTAGACTTTATACACAATTTCGTATTTCCTTTAAAATTTTTAAAATTTGATAATATGACATAATAATTTCCCTGTGATTAAAAACTGAATAAATGTCACTTTAATTCCTGCTTATATGCCACTCTCTTTTCTTAACAATTTCTCCCATCATGGACATTGGGCTTGTTTCTAATTTGTCCCAGTTATAAATAATACTGCAAGAACCATGTCTTCATTTTAGATTATTTCCTTAGAATAAATTCCCAGAAGGGGGAATATTACGTGAAAAAAGAGAGAACGCAGGTGGATGAAGGAACAAGCAAATCCTCAGGAAAGAGGTCTAAACCAGCGATTCCCAAATTTGATTCCCAAATTTTCGTTGCCTCGGAATAGCCTGGAGGGCTTGTGGAAACAGCCTGCTGACCCATCCCCGGAGTGAATGATTCAGCAGATCTGGGGTGGGGCCAGTGATAATTTGCATTTTTAACGAGTTTCAAGGCCTTTGCTAAAGCTACTGTCGTCTGTTGGTGGGGAACCACACTTGGAGAACGCTGATCTAAGCCATAGACAGCGGAAAACCAGTCTCGAACAGAAGATAAAGAAGGGAGTTAAAACTAGATGAAATTGCAGAGGCACTCGTTCGGTGAAACCTAGGTGAGAAACTACATCTTTATTTCTGACTGAAGGAGGAGGTGGAGTCTTCAGCCAGGAGCGAAGGTAAGAGTCACGTGAGTGGTGTGGCGAAAGGAGTCAAAGGTTTGGGTGAGCCTTGGTGAGGTCTCACGAAGGAGCTGACCTGGGACCCTAGAAACCATTGACTAGCAGAATTGAGAGTCCAGCTTAAATTAGACATCATAAATTTAGAATGATTCTAGTTTTCATTGTTATATGATCTTTCCCCACAGTGCTCAGCTGCCGGAGAAGCCCTAAAGGGTGGGTAGGGCAGCTGCCCAAGGGGACTAAGGAGCTGAGCGGCCAGTGGTGAGAGAGAGATTGAAGCAATGGACCCCAGGGTCTAGGCTAGAGATAAAACTGTAAGCATGCTGACTGAGCTGCCACAGGGCAAGAAAAGACACGGCAGGTTTTGATAAAATACAAAGCAGGCCTGTGGAAGTAAGCAAGTAAGACAGCTGGAGACGGGCTAGAGTATTCTTGAGCCGGGCTGTTAGAGCTGACCATTCTGCAAACAGAGCTGTCCTGAGGCGTGAGAAGAATTTGGAGGCCCTTAGAATCAGACTGAGGGAGTCTGAAGGTAAGCCGTTAGGTGGGTCATTTGCAGGGACGCTAAAATTCCTGTGGACAATGACAAGTCCAGGGTCACCTGGAGGTTGGTAAATGAGAGCAGCTCAAGGGGATCCTTGAATTGAAGGCAGAGGTGGTGGGAACGTCAAAAGGTTTTCCATCAAATTTGGTGACGAATGAACTGCGATGAGCCACGGAGAGCTGGGAGAATCCGTGCTCTGTCTTCTCGTTGGTGGGAGGTGCGGTGTGGGACGCTGATGGGTATGTCTCAAGACTCTGGACTTGGCCAGGTGGTTGTAATGAGGGACCGGGCCTGACAGCATTTACAGGTGCTAAAAGCTGCGCTAAGAGTCATTCCCTAGGGCCTGGAGGGTAGCAAGAGTTCCCGCAGAAAAGCCTGAGGTCTACGGGGTTATTTTGGTACACAGGACACTCAGACGTGTCTCAGCCAGGATGAAGGCTCGCAGGGAGAACTTGATGCACTATTGTGACCATTCGTTCGTTCGTTCTTATCAAGCTAGAGGAGGGTGCTGCTGCCCTCGATGCCCCAGGACCACAATCGCTGTCAGTGCTCCAGGCAACTACCACCAACGGGTCAGAGTTTGTACTCAGAAATGAAACTCCCTTGCCATTCTTATGCCAGGCTTCGGGAACACTAAGTCCCCATTCTCAAGGCTCTTAATGACGGGGCTGAGGACAGTCTAAGAGACAAGACACTCTTGATGGGGGCTCACAGAGGGACCATCTAAGTCTGGAAAGTCTGATAGAAAATGCCCTGTCAAAGGACATTTCCTTTGTGAGGCAAAAGCTCTTTGAGGCAGGTATTTCCTAGGAAGGAAGTCCTCAAAAATGCAGATAAACCACTTAAGACAAAGAGTACCCATTGTTTCTCACTGGCTGCCGTTTCTGGCCCACTTTCTGAGAAGAGGAGTTAGCTTGGCCTTGTGAAAGGAGTAGTGGGGCAGAGGGAGACATTGTCGCTGGGCTCTAATTTATGGGCCTCACCACAAAGATGGGAGCAAATTCTAGGGCGCCCCAGCTTGTAGAGAGAGAGGGTATAAACAAATCTGCTCCTCTTGGGTATCATTTACCCTCACTCTGCCTTTGGAATTATCAGCCTTTCTTTTAAAGAGAAAGACACACCCTAAACTCTAAAGACTTGGCCCAAAGAAGGGGTAAGGGAGGAACGGGAAAGGAGAGAAAGCAGGCAGGAATGTTGGATGTGGCCACCCAGTGTGCAGCTAAAGGAGAGCGCCTAGAACAAAATCCCCAAGAACATCCACATCTTAGGGTGGGCAGAAGAAGTGAAACGTGCAGAGGAAACTGAAAGGTTTGCCTGTAAAGGTGGGCCTATGTGGGTTTCTGGGGAAATAGGACCCATTCCATAGCCAGTCTAGGGAAAGAAAAAAAGGACAAATGATACAGTGGACAGTGGATGGTGGTGTTTTAAGAAGAAATAAAAACCAGGCTGAGTCATTGGAGAGGACAAAGAAATAAAGACCCATAAGTAACCGGGCTGGGCTGAAATTCTTGAATTTTTATGCAGTAGCAGATGGAAAGCCACTGAGGAGTTTGCAAATAGGGAAATTCTAGAGGGGTGTGTGTTTAAAACGCTTGCTGGCTGGGAAGAAACTGGGAGAGTGGGTTGGTGGTGGTGAGACCAGAGGCAGGGAGATGATTCCGCCTCTCTGCACCGCGCCTTCAGTCTTTGTCCACCATTTTCTCTCTTCCTCTCCCTATCCATAGGGGCCTAGGAAGGCCGAGCCCAGAGACATTTTCCCTCCCAGGCTCTGTGGGTCGATTCTTCCTTCTTATGGATGTCAGAAATGAAAGTGATAAGCCTAGCCTCTTTCTCACTCAAAGAAAAGAATACTGTTAGAACAGGAATGTTTTAAGTACTGTAACCAAGAAATTCTGGCTGTCCTGGCGTCCCCAGGAATTCTTCATCTTAATTCATTCAACGTTTACTATATGTCAGTGTGGGGGAGGAAAAACAATTTTCCCCCTCCTCTTCTAGGTTCTTGGTTGAGTGCCGCCTGCTCCCCTCCCCTGATAATAAAAAGACAGATTAACAGGATGAAAACAAATTCAACATACATACATTCCTACACACGGGAGTCCCACAAACATGGCACTGAAAGAAGTGACCAGAGCAGGAAACTTTTACAGCTTTTAGACAAAGAAACAAGAAATTTGTGAAGAATTGACAAGACAAAGGGGTTTGGGCTTGGGGTAGTAAAATGCTAAAGTAACAAGGTTTGTTTATACAGCATTCTTGGCCCTAAATTCCTGTCTCTAGTGATAAGGATGCCTTCTAACCTCTTGGTCCAGGGAGGGTACCTCTCACAGCGGAGATTTATCTCCTGCTTTCAGGGGGACAAAGGAGGGTCAGAGGGTACTTCTTGCACTGAATGTTTCTCAAGTATCTTTAGTTCAAAATAATTAATATGCTGAAGTGGCATATTTTGGGGTGACATTCTGAACCCCTACACCAGCCACAGTACTAAGATGAGAACCCTGAACAAGACAGGCCAGGTCTTTGCTCTCCTAGAGTTTACATTCTAGGTAGGGTGCGTGTGCATTGGGAGTAGTGGGTGAGACACATTGTAAACAAATAACATGAAATTTTAGATGAAATTTTCATGGAAAATTCCATGAATTTCAGATTCTGAGAAGAGCTGTGAAGAAAACAAATAGGCTCCTGAGACAGAACGTCACACTGTTTAGGAGAGGCTTCTCTGAAAGTAACCTAGGGCCTAGGGGAGGTGACGTTTAAATTCAGAGAGATTTGAAAGCTGAGAAGGAACCAGAGTACAAAGATCTCTTCACACAGACAGAATAGCACAGGCAACAGCCTCGAGGTGGTTACGAGTCTGAGGTTCCTGTGGCGAGATCACATTGAGCCAGGGCGCCTTTGGTGTAGGATGAGATGGAGGCGGTAGGCAGGGGCTGGAGCATGCAGGACCTGGAGCAGTGGAAAGCTAATGAAGGACTTTTTAAAGAGGAGAATAATCCAAGTTACTTTTTCAAAAAACTGCTCTGGCTCCTATGTAGACATAATTTAGGAAGTCACTGGATCACCCAGAGAGCTGATGGTAATTTAGATAGAATGATGCGGTGGAGATGGAGAGAAGTGGATGGGTTGGTGATACACTTGTGGAAGCAGAGTCAACAGTATTTGGTGTGAGAAATAAGGGACAGAGGAATCAAGAATAACACTTGGGTTTTGGGCTTGGGTAGATGATGATGCCGTTTACTGAGGTGGGAAGATTTGGAGATGAATGGATTTTGGGGAGAGAATCAGGAGATCCATTACTGATATATTATATTAAAAATAACATCAAGTAGCTGGTTTAATACATGATTTGAGTTCAGAGGAAAAGTCTTGGCTGGAGATATGATATTGGGAGTTAAAGGATATAACGGCACCACTGCCCATGGGTTCTGATTATCCGTTTCTCAAAAACAGTCTGATAAAGTCACACCTTTGCTAATTTCAGAACATGTCATCCCTCGTGCCATCTTTCAATTAATCCGCACATTCCACAGACAATCGCTGTTTTGATTTCTATTGCCATAGTTTCGTTTTGCCTGTTCTAATATTGTACTTTCATCGTCATCCAGTTCACAATATTTTTTTCCCTTGTGATTTCTTCTTCGACTCATGGATTATTTAGACGTGTGCTGTTTAATTTCCAAATATTTGAGGCTTTTCTAGATGTCCTAATGTTGATTTCTAATTTAATTTTCTTGTGGTCAGGGAACATGCTACGTACAATTGCAATCTTTTTTGAAATTTATTGTGACTATTTCATGACCTATAATAAAGTGTATCTTGATGCATGCTCCATTTGTACTTCAAAAGAATGTGTATTTTGCCACTCTACAGTTGCTGGATGAAATGTTTTATAAATATCAGTCAAATAATTGGGTAAACTTGCTTAATGATGTTTTTCAAGGTTTTCATATCCTGGTTTTTGTTTTGTCTTTTTTTTTTTTTTTTTTGGTCTAATTCTATCAGTTTTTGAGATGGGGTGTTAAAATCTCCAACTATCATTGTGAATTTCTCTATTTCTCCCTTTAGGTTTGTCAGATGTTTCTGAATGTTTTTTGACGTTCTGCTATTAGGTTCATATATATTTAGAATTGCTATGTCTTCCTGGTGAAATAATCTCTTTATTATTATAGAGTATTCCTCTTTATCTCTGATAATACATTCTGTTTTGAAGTCTAATTTGTTTCATATTAAAATAGCCACTCCTAAAGTGGGTCTCTTGTAGACAGCACATAGTTAGGTCTTCGTTTTTTGATTCTGTCTGACAATCCCAGCCTTTTAATTGGTGTGTTAGGTTTATTTACATTTGATGTAATTATTGGTATGTTGAATTCAATTCTACTATTTTGCTGTTTGTTTTCTATCTGTTTCAACTATTTCTTGTTCTTCTGTTTCTCCTTTCCATCCTACTTCTTCAATTAAATATTTTTAGTATTCAATCTTAGTGCCTCTGTTAGCTTTTTAGCTCTGACACCTCAAGCCAATAAGACTGCAGATTTCTGCTTGAGCTCTAGCTGCCCCGTGCTGCGTGGGCATACGAACATCTGTGTAAACATGGATCTCATCCAGTGAGTGTAGCTCCCTTCTTTCAAGGCTTAAAGTCTCCTCCAGTTTCTGGCTGCTTTTGGCCTCTTTCCTGTGTCTTCGAATGCTTACTCGTCACATTTTGTCCAGAGTTTATAATTATCTATGGGAGAATTATTCTAGTACTGGCTACTCTGCCATTATCAAGAATTATCAATAGTTCTCTTTTAATTCTTTAAAAATCTTTCTTCTTATATCAAGGAGAGACCTTGATATGAAAATGTTAAATAACATTAACGTCAGACACTTTTTGTTTTATCCAAGAGGGAACAGGTCTCAGACTTTGGAAGACAACATCATGTAAATAGAATTTAATAATCATGTTTTATATTTTATCCATCATCTATCATTTTATTGATGGTTAATTATATTGCTTTTCCAATGGTAGCTATGATTTCAAGTTTTATACAAGTAAAAAATGTGAGTAAATGTAAAGAAAACGAATAAGAACTATAGTACAAGGGTTATACAGTTACGGTAAAACCTGAGACAACAGGGCTGGGATAACTGAAGTTAGGAATATACTGTTCAGTTACATACTTGCTCTGGCCAGGAGACAGTGGTGAATGACTGTCTAGAGATAGGAAGAGAAGTCAGGACCGGAAACAGAGATTAGAGAATTCAAAGGCTTGAGACCTTCAGTCCAGTGCCATTGTTAGACTCAGGTGTTATAACTTTAATGTAAAAGCTTGTTGAGAATACAGCCATTCTAAGAGGTTCTATCTTTGGTTCCCTGAGATGTTTTTATCCTTACAGGTTGTTAAATTTTGTGAGAATCAGTTCAATTCCACTTCTGATTTATGTTTTTTATTTGATTTTTGCTTTCTACTTCCAACCATTGTGAAAGTAGCTTTAAAATACCTCTGTAAGTTCATTTGTTTGAATGTCTGTGATGAAACTTCAATTTCAGAAATATCCGTTGTTACCTTTCTCTTTTTCTACATTGATCTTGATCCTGAGGAGAGGTGTAAAATTTTCTTTTAAGTCATCTGACTCTAGTCCTGGATCAGGTCAATATCACCTGAAAAGTAACACTTCTGTTATCCAAAGAATATAAAGAAAATAAACCCCCAGGGAGACAGTATTGACTAGAGATTAGAAGAAGGGGCTGTCAGGATGATAATCCAGTTTAATCAGCTATCCTTTTTCTGAACTCTCTGCTACCAGTCCTTTCTACCCTGGCTTTTTAAGGGTTGGTATGACAACTTCGTGCTAATATTTATTTATATAATGAAGGCACAATTTTATTTTCTTAAGTAACTAGGTTTTAGTCAGTCAACTGTGGAGTAACTGGTTCTTTGATCTATTTTGAAGGATAGGACTGAAGAAAAAATTCCCAATAATTCTGTTAAGGGCCTGGTATCATGGTCATGTGTCCTACTTTCTTTTCTGGCTGGTAGTATGCTAAAATTGAATTACACTAAAATGTAGACTTTAGAATCCTTAAATAACAAATACTTTTGATGAGAAGTAAGTGGTCATTTGTATTGTATTCTCTTATATGTAATGTATTATTTTTTTAATTGCTTTTAAGATTTTTCTCTTCATCTTTGGTTTTCAGAAACCTTACTAAGGATATCACAGATGTGGTTTTCTTTGTATTTATCCTACTTGGGATTTGCTGAGCTTCTTGAATCTATAAATTCAGGAAATTTTAACCTGTTCGTTCAAATATTTTTTCTGCTCCATTCTCTTTCTGCTTTCCTTCTAGGACTCCAATTACTTGCACTAGAATTTTTTATATTTTCCCATAGGTCACTAAGTCCCTACTCTATTCGTTTCCTTTTTTCTCCTCAGACTTGTTTCCTTTGTTCTTCAGATTGGATAATTTCTAATCACCTATCTTCATGTTTGTTTATTCTTTTATATCATCTCCAATCTTCTGTTAAGCCCATCCATTAGATGTTTCATTTAGGTTATTTCATTTTTCAGCTCTAGAATTTCCATTTGGTTCTTTTTTTATACTTTTGATTTTTCTGCTGGTGTGTCTTGTTTTTTAATTACAACGTATTTTCCCTTATGTCCTCGAGCATCATTCTAATAGCTGTTTTACAATCTTTGTTTGCTAACTTCAACATCTGGGGAATCTTGAGGTCAGTCTGCATTGGTTGCCTATGAGTCATGTTTTCTTTTTTTTCCCCTATGTCTAATGATTTTGGATTTTATTCAAGACATTATAATCATTTTAGAGACTCTGGATTCTGTTTTATTTCTTCCAAAAGGTCTTGATTGTTTGTTTTAGTAAGAAGTTAACTAGGCCTGCTTCAAACTCCAAACTCATACTCCGCTGCAGTTGGCAGCAGCTGAAATCTCTGTTTAGTACTTTTAGCCACGGATGAACTTCTTGGACCTGTCCCTCCACGTATGTAGCTTAGGAATCAGGCAAAGATTTGGGCAGAACTTATGTGCAGAATTTGAGGCTGCCCCTCTATGACTCTCTTCTTTCTGAGATTTCCCCTTGGTTTCCAGTTCCTGTGGCTACTTCCAACTCTGTTCTTCAAGGCAGTACAACTGTAGGTTTCTATTGGAGTTTTAGCCAACTTGTGTGGTGCCAACTAAGGACCGCTCTGAGGTGAAAAGTCATAAAAATAGGAAACTCACACAGAGCTATTCCCTTCTCCCAACTCTGCAGTTCCTCCTTGCTTTTGGCCACTCTCTAGTGTCTTCAGGCAACCAATTTTTATATTTTGTCCAAGAGTGTTGGTCCTATAGGACCTTCTACACCATTATTGGAGCAGAACCTCACAATCGCTTTTCTTTCTTATGATATTTGATTTAAGTTGTCTTTATGTCTTTGCAAAAAAAAACATTAATTGGCTTGCTTTAGGAACAATATCTTTACTTTAGACCTTTACTTTATAGATAACTGTTCAATATTATTTATGCTTAACACAGCTTTACTTTTTTAGTTAAACTTTTGACTTTTGAGATAATTGTAGATTCACATGCAGTTATAAAAAATAATAGAGACCCCATGTACCCTTTACCCAATTTCCCCCAATGGTAACTTCTTGCAAAATTATAGTACAATATGACAACCAGGATACAGTGATACAGTCAAGATACAGAACATTTCCGTCTTCACAAGGATTCCTCATGTTGCCTTTTTATAGCCACACCAACTTCCCTTCTACCCTCATCTCCTCTTAACCCCTGGCATCCACTAATCTGTTCTCCATTCCTATAATTTTGTCATTTCAAGAATGTTATATAAATGGAATCACACAGCATGTAACCTTTTGGGACTGGCTTTTTTCACACAGCATAATTCTCATAATTTATCCAGGTTGTTGCATGTATCAGTAGTTTGTTCCTTTTTATTGCTGAGTAGTATTCCAAAGTACAGATATACCATAATTTGTTTAACCATTCAGCCATTGAAGGACATCTGGATTTTTTCCAGTTTTTCACTATTATGAATAAAGTTCCTATGAAAATTCATGTACAGGTTTTTGTATGAACCTACGTCTTCAGTTCTCTAGAATAAATGCCCAGGAGTGCTAGTGCTGGGCCATATGATATTTGCACGTTTTGTTTCTTAAGAAACTGTCAAATTGTTTCCCAGAGTGGCTGTGTCATTTTATATTCCCACTAGCAATATATGAGTGATCCAGTTTCTTTCCATCCTCACCATCATTGAATTGTATTACTATTTTTATTTTAACCACTTTGATAGATTAGAGGAATAATGTCATTGTGGTTTTGATTGGAATTTCCCTAATAGCTAAGGATATCAAACACCTTCTCATGTGCTTATTTACTATCTGTTTGAATGTGCATATATATGTGTGTATATATATCTGTGAAATGTCTGCATTGTTTACTTTTTTACTGTTTTGAAAGTTCTTTATATATTTTAGACACCAGTCCTTTCTCAGATATGTGGTTTGCAAATATTTTCTCCCAAACTGTCTTAATTAAACTTAATGAATTAAGCTTGTCTTAATTCTTTAAATGTTTGCTGGAATCTCCAGTGAAACCACATGGGCTTGGATATGTCTTTTGTGGGGAGTTTAAAATTACACATTCAATTTCATTAATAGTTACAGGGCAATTCAAATGATCTATCTCATATTGAGTGAGTTGTAGTTTATTCAGTGTTAAAAGGAATGAAATTCTGGTTCATGCTACAACATGGATGAACCTTGAAAGCATTATGTTAAGTTAAATAAGCCAGACAGAAAAGGACAAATATTGTATGATTCTACTTATGTGAAGTACCTAGAAAAGGCAAATTCACACGGACAAAAAACAGAATAGAAGTTACCAGGGCCTGTGTAAGAGATGGGAGTGGGTAATTATTTTTAATGGGTACAGAGTTTCTGTTGGGATGATGAAAAAGTTCTGGAAATGGACAGTGGTCATAGTTGAACAACACTGTGAATGTAGTTAATGCCACTGTATTGTACAGTTAAAAATGGTTAAAATGATACTGTTCATGTATATTTTAATGCAATAAAACAACCACCACACACACACACAAACCTAGCCCACCAGAAATCTTTATTCCATGAGGACTCATGAGGTGAGGTTAAAGGTGGTGGGAGTGAGAGGGGGAACCACGTTCCCACCCCATCCTCTCCCAGATTTCCAGAGAGGAGAAGAAATTACTGTTAGAAACGTGATTGAATTATTAATAGCCCATAAAATCATCATAATTCACAGCTCCTCTTTGCTATCACAGTGTTTAAAGATTGCAATTTTAAAAAATCAAAAATTTAAAAAATAATTTTCACTATGATGGCACATAATCTCTATACCCACAAACATGTACCCACTTCATGGGCCATTAGGTAGAAATGAGAAGAAAAGGTCCAGAATTGTCACTCTGGCCCAGGTGTACAGAGATCCAGCCTAGGAAGAACTGGTGTCTCTGTCCCTTCGTGAGTGTCACCCAGTGTGAAAGGAAATGACTGTACTAGGATACTCAGGCTAAGTTAGGTATCTCCTGGAACACTTACAGATGTTTGGCCCAAAGAGATGTTTTAGAGTGGGATGATTCCACTCAAATGGTCACCAAGCAGGCCTGGTGAAACTTGTCTCTCCTGGGTTGTAACTCAGAAAGGGGTACTCTCATTCAGATTTAATGAAAGAATTGTAAAAATGGGGGGAAGACTTTTTGTGTCTCAACAAGACCAGCATCTGCAACTACCAGTGTCACCAAGCCTCCACATTAGTGACTGAGATGACGATGAGGTGGCGTGAGTAATAGCAGGTGCTTTGCTGAACAGGACCACCAGGCAGTGTGGCAGAAAAGAGGTACTGAGAGGTGCTACAGGGACGATTTCATGGCCACCTGGAGACCACAGGAGCGTCTTGGGCTAGAATTGGACAGGCCTACTGAGTTTGGGTTGTATCCTGAAGGCAATAGGGTTTTGAGCAAAGGATTGATATAATAAAATTTGCATTTTAGAAAAATCACTCTGGCAGCAGGATGAAGTGTGTACAGGAATGGGGCAAGGAAGCTGGATGCTGGGGAAACAGGAAGCTGTTCCATCTATCTGGAATAAAATGATGAGGGCCTAAATTACTATTGTTTGGGTGGGATTAGAGGGAGGGGTGAGCATAAAACTGGATAGAAGAGAGATTTAGGAGGTCAGAGAGAGCAAGAACACAACCAGTGGGAGAGGAGTATAATATGGCAGGATTAAGAAAGAGATTTAGAGTGCTTCGGTTAAAAGAAAGAAAATCTCATTGGTGTCCTCAAAAACAAGCCAATGAACTACATTCATAATGCTACATAAATTTGGAGATATATTTTGAAAACTGAAAAACTAAAACTAAAACCCATGACTCCAATAATCAAATAGAAGTTAGAATTAAAAGTACAACATTGGTCTCCAGTTGGAATTATATAATTACTAGGGTGCTAACAATGAGAGAGACCTCACATTAGTGTACTTGCTCTGTCTGTGGATATCCACCATGTGCCCAGCGCCACACTAACATATAGTAACATAAGGCCGGAAAACAGGGGATCTGGTTTTCTTGGGGGCAAGGCTCATAGCAAGCTGAGCTCATCCCCACAATTACTTCAATTCTTAGAAATTTTGTTTGTTAAATTTCCTCGCTTATTTAATAGGTACTTATATAGTAATATACTTAAATAGTTTAATTAAAAATTTTTTTTAATTCTCTCATTTATTTCATAGATACTTACACACAATAATATCCTTAAATACTTTCATATACTTTAATATGTATGTAAATATTATAGTCAATATTTGAATGCTGTATCAACAATGTTGATGGTGGTTAAAGGTACCATTTATTCCATAGGTTGTAAAAAGGCGAGGCGGGATTGTAGCAGAACTAGAGATGGGATGGATATTGCCAGGAGGTTGTGAACTCTAAGGCTGAGAAGCACCTTTAATATTGCCTCATGATAGCATCTCTAGGTACAGTAACTGGATATGGTTTTAAGAGCCTTTTTTTTCTTTCAGGAACAGGAATATGAATTTAGAGTTAGAAAAGTTGTATTTGAATCAGCTTAGCTTAGGACATCTTTGGAACTGTAGAATAGGAAAAGTTCTGTGCTTATTAAGCTCAATAATAATAGCTTGAACTTGTGAAATGAAAACACCAGTAGATTGTGATTTAAGTTAAGTATGGTAATGTGATACCTAAAGCAAACACTAGTAAAGATGGACAAAGAGGGGGCCAGCCCCGTGGTGTAGTAGTTAAGTTCAGCATGCTCCGCTTTGATGGTCCAGGTTCACAGGTTCAGATCCCAGGTGTGGACCTACACCACTCGTCAACCGTGCTGTGGTGCCGAGCCACATACAAAGTGGAGGAAGATTAGCACAGATGTTAGCTTAGGGCTAATCTTCCTCACGCCAAAAAAAAAAAAAAAAAGATACACAAAGAGATACACTAAAAAGTATTATAAATAAATCAAAATGGAATCAAAAAAATGTTCAATTAACCTACAGGAAGGCAGAAAAAAATAAAAGACAGAAATAAAAAGCCAAGAGAAAAAAACAAAACAAAAAATTAAATGGCAGATTAAGCCCTAATCAATAATAGTGGAAATGTATTGAGCACTTGCCGTATGCCAGACATGTACTCATTGAACCCTCACGCCAACCCTACGAGGCAGGCTTGGATTTTTATCTCCATTTTATAGATAAGATAATAAAACTGAGCAAAGAGAGATTAATCTGCCCAAGGTCATAAAACATGTGGTGGGTGTGGCAGAGGTACTATGTGAACTCAGGCAGAGCCCACTCTCTGCCATTACACTGTCCTGACAGCATCTGAATACCCAACCCCAGCTGCTTAAGCAGCAGGTTTGATACCAGGTGAAAAGGCTTCTCTGCTCCCAGCCACCGCAGAGTGGACGCCTGACATGGGGGCCGCCTGACACGGAGGCCACTGATCCATAATATCTTAGAGGCCCTGTATACACATACGTACGATGAACTTAAGCCAATCACTTTCTTTCTCTTGGTTTAGTTACTCTCTCATTAGTACCAAGAGATAATGCTGGTCAAGGATAAGATTGAAGGCAAAACGACGGTCTGAGTCCACAGCAGACCAAAGCTTGCTGTGAGCCAATGTTATGAGAAAGCAGAAGAGACCAAATGGGAGTAAGAAAGTTGAGTGGCTTAGGAAAGTATTAAGAATTATCCAAAACTTGGAAAAATTAGAAACTGTAAAAACTGGCCATTTAGGCTACTATTACAATATACCATAGACTGAGTGGCTTAAACAACAAACATTTATTTCACACAGTTGTGGAGGCTGCGAAGTCCACGACGAAGGTGCCAGCAGATCTGGTATCTGCTGAGGGTCTGCTCCCTGGTTCGCAGGTGCCTGTCTTTACCTTGTACCCTCACATAACGGACAGCAGAGAGGAAGCAAGCCTCTTCTTATAAGGCTCCACCCTCATGACCTAATTACCTGCAAAAGCCCCACCTCCAGATACCATCACATTGGGGATTAGACATCAACGTATGAATCTGGGGGGGACACAGACATCCAGCCCATAGCACTGGCTCCGTAAGTCATGAATGCCAGCCGGAAATTGATACAGTCTAGCTATTCTAGTTACTGTCTTTCATGGTAAGAGTCTGAAAGATCTAGTCTAGCTTCTCACCAGAGTTTGATGGCAATCCCATCTCTAGGATGGTCCAGCTGCTTCTGTTTGGACTCCTTTTTCAGATTAGAGACTGGAAGCCAACGGTGTTGCATTAGTTTTCTGTGGCTGCCATAAAAAATCGCCACAAACTGGGTGGCATTTCTACTACGAAATTCATTTTCTCGCATTCCTGGAGATCAGAAGTCTGAAATCAAGGTATCGGCAGGACTGTTCTCCTTCCAGAAGCTCAAGGAGACATTCTCTTCCTTGCTTCTTCCAGCCTTTCTGATAGCTGTCTTCATTCCTTGGCTTGTGGCTGCTCACTCCAATCTCTGCCTCCATCTTCACATGACCTTTTCCTCCGTGTCTGACTTCTCCTCCTGTGTGTCTTATAAGGACGCTTATCATTGGGTTTAGGGCCTGCTTGGGTAATCCAGGATGGTCTCATCTCAAGATCCTTAACTTAATTAAATCTGCAAAGACCTTTTTTCCAAATAAGGTAAATTTACAGAGTTTGGGTATTAGGACAAGGACATGTATTTTGATGGGGCCACCAGTCAACCCACTGCAGGTGTCCTTGGTGTGGTACCAAGTGCTTTTCTGAAAGCCTAAGGAAAGGGAAAGTAGAGGAATAAGCTTTCTTCTGGTTTCTGTCAGTGCTCCTTTTGTTTAATGAATTCTGCGGGTTAGGATACAGGAAATTCCAAAGTGACTGGTAGAGAAACTATCAGCCCACAGCCGTCTCTATGCTTTATATTTGAAGACTGGAGAAAGTTGCTTTTAAAAATAATTAGATTAGGATGAGCCATTAGTATTCACAGGCTTACTTTTGGGGACTCCCAGAAAGACAAGACAAAGAGAAAAAGCTGAAATTCTGCCATTTGAGCAATGGAATTGATGGATTCTATGGTAATTCTGTGTGTACTTTTTTTCTTTTGAGGAAGATTAGCCCTGAGCTAACATCTACCACTAATCCTCCTCTTTTTGCTGAGGAAGACTGGCCCTGAGCTAACATCCGTGCCCATCTTCCTCTACTTTGTATGTGGGATGCCTGCCACAGCATGGCTTGACAAGTGATGCTAGGTCTGCACCCAGGATCTGAACTGGCAAACCCTGGGCCACCAAAATGGAGAGTGTGAACTTAATCGCTGCACCACGGAGCTGGCCCCTATGTGTGACTTTTTGAGGACCGCTGGTGGGCTGGTTCTCAATTCTATCAGTCAGTGTGCAGAGCCGACTCTTCCCTGGAGCCCCCACCAACATCTTGAATTTTGTCTGCTCGAGAAATTAACCAATCTACAGACAATCTCTAAGTTTCCTTCTCGCTAACAGGGAAACTTTCTGTCTCCGCAACAATTCTCTTTCCAAAGAGCTGTTTAAAGGAACAGATCTAAAGAAGAAATGAGTGACCTGGAAAATTCACAACTAGGACAGTTCAGAATAACTTGCCTATGCAATGAACAGAGATTTTTCATACCTCTTCTGGTACACCCTAGTTATTTCTAGAAGGGAAGATGATCAAACTAAAGACAAACAAAAAGCTCTCGAGTGAAAACAAACAAAAATCTTGCCAGATGCCTTTGAGCCAGACGCTGCTCAGCAAGACTTCTCTGCTGCCTCCCTGAGAGCATTGGAGCATTGGAGCATCAGAGCATCCACGCATCGGAGCATCAGAGCATCTGGGAGAGCTGCTGCTCAGGTGAGCCCCCAGGATGACTGGGAAGCACTTCAGAGCTGGCTGCCCCCAACAACAGGCCTCGCTTCCCTTGACCCCTCTTTCCCCTTTGCACCCTCACCCGCTGCCCTCCCACCCACTGCTCCCCCTACTCTCTCTTCCTCTCCAAGTCACCCTAACTGCTCAGCCTCTCTTCCTTTGCGTTGTTTTTGTTATTTCGAGGACAGGAAGCCACTCTTGAATTTTCTTCCTGTGATTCTCAAAATCATTTGTGCTCATTCTAGATAATTTGGAAAGAACAGAAAAGTGAAAAGAAACAAAAAGAAAAGTCACCCATAGCTCCCCCATCCCAGAAGAAATCTTTCTAACATTTTGCCATATATCTTTCTAGTCATTTTTCCTACTTTCATTGTGTTTTTTAAAGTTATCATGACATGGCTGTCATCAAAAAGACAAGAGATGAGCCAACCCTGCAGGCCTAGTGGTTAAAGTTTGGTGCGCTCCACTTCAGCAGCCTGGGTTTGGTTCCTCAGCCTGGAACCACACCACTTGCCTGTCAGTAGCCATGCTGTGGCAGCGGCTCACATAGAAGAACCAGATGGACTTACAACGAGAAAATACAACTATGTGCTGGGTCTTTGGGAAGGAAAGAAAAAAAAAGAGGAAGACTAGCAACAGATGTTAGTGTAGGGCAAATCTTTCCCAGCAAAAAAAAAAAAAAAAAGACAAGTGATAACAAGTGTTGGTGAGGATGTGGAGAAAAGGGAACCCTTGTGCACTGTTGGTGGGAATATAAATTGGTGCACCAGTTATGGAAAACAGTATGAAGCTTCCTTAAAAAAATTGAAAATAGAATTACCATATGATCCAGCAATCCCACTTCTGGGTATATATCCAAAGGAAACAAAATCACTATCTCGAAGAGATATCTGCATCCTCATACAAAAAATTTTGCCAGGTGCAAATTAAAAAAAAAAGTTATGGAAGGGAGAACAGGTTAGAGGGGAGATGTGGATGGTAAAATGTAGGCAGAGTTAGGTTATAGTTATAATTCAGTTTCCATAATGTTCAGTAATTAAAACTTGACTTTATCTCATCCTGTGTTTAATAATGCTTCAACACTAGAGGTTAAATATTTCACAATGAACAAAGCTTAGCCAGGAAAAAACATATATTTCCTCTCTCTAAAAATGGCCACGTTTGCATTCATGTTTCCATATTCCTTTCTCTAACCAGGTATCAGATGTCAGCAAACTGACCTACTTAAAACAGTGTGGACATAGGATCAAAAGCAAACATACCAGTACAGTCTGGAGCGGTAGGATTTGTGGACTAAACTAAACCACAGTGGGAATGGGCTGGGCCGTCCCACGGAGTGGCTTCTGGCAGTGGAAGGGTAACTTTAGGCCTTTTAGGTTTCTTGCCTTTGTGCATCCTGAAAGCAGGCACTGGGGAGGTAAATCTATAATTAGGGGGTGACTGAAAATAGATATTTGTGACCTGACAGACTGCACCTGTCTGTATCCACAAACACTGAAAACTCTTTCCAGTCCTTTGTCTCGGGCTGTGGATGGTGTATCGAAGGTCTCGACTCTGCAGAGCCGCTGTGGTTCAGGTTCCGCCGCCAGAGAGGAGGAAAGGTGTGTGGCACTCAGAGCAGCACCTCCCTTGGGACATTAGCTTTATTTTGAAATTGCATCTAAAAATGATACATCTTAATAGCTGTAGCCTTCTTTGTCCTAAAAGCAATCATCTTGGATTCAATTTGACTTCGGCTCACCTTCTTACACAAGTGCTGAGTGTTCAGAACCTCAGGGTCAAGTTTCCAACTTAACAATAGGAAGTGGAATTCTTTGTGCAAAGTGAATAAAAGCTACAGGACAACACTCAACAGTCCTTAAAGTTCATAATAGCCCAGAAAAGTCAAAGCTCTTTAACAGGAGACTGGTATTTGGGAGTGTGTTACAGATTTAAAATTCCATCTACTGGGGCCGGCCCCGTGGCTAAATGGTTAAGTTCGCGCACTCTGCATCAGAGGTCCAGGGTTTCGCCAGTTCGGATCCTGGGCGTGGACATGGCTCTGCTCATCAGGCCATGCTGAGGTGGCATCCCACATAACACAACCAGAGGCACTCACAACTCGAATATACAACTATGTGCTGGGGGGCTTTGGTGAGAAGAAGAAAAAATAAAATAAAATTCCACCTACAGTCATTCTAGGTGGTAGTCAGTATTGACTGTATTTACAGCCCTCACAGCAGACAGTGTCTGCAAATGTCAGGTGTGTGCTTAGGAAATGTCATTCTCTTACCTGCTGCTGTGGGGTGGGCCCTCATCATGCTCTGCACACCGAATTTCCACTCTTAGCCATTTTGAGTCTTTCATTCAAAATGAACATAGGTACCAGTATATGACTAACTTAGTGACTTAAAACCTTTATGAGGCACCTAAAATTGCAAGAGGAACTTGCATTCCCATTTATGGGACCCTGAAAAGGGACTGCATATTTAACACTACAAATATATCTCTTGATTGACAGGATAAATGTTTCAAAATTAAATTTTTTTTATTATAAAATGTTTCAGATACCAAAAAAAGCCCCCAAAGAAAGTAAAAGTATAAAAGACACTCATGTACTCACCCCTCACATTTAACACACTGAACACTTTGCCATAGTGTTTGCTGCATACCATTTCTTTTTAAAGAAAGCATTCATGATAGAGTCGAAGGCTTCACTCTCCCCTTTCCTCCTTCTTTCCTTCCTCAGAGTGTTACTCTATCCCATTATGCTCGTCCATTATATTTTCACAACTTAGGTATGTTTTGTTTTTAAAATGTGCATAAAGGATATACCTTACGGAACATTTGCAGTTAGCTTTTTCATTCAACATTAAGATCTCTCTACATCAACAAATGCCGTTCATTTGTTCCACTGTATGAATATACCACTGTTCATGTACCCATTTCCCTTCGGAGGGGCATTTAGGTTGTTTGCAATACTTTACTGTGATACACAATGCTAATAGGAATGAACCATCCATCCCTCAGGTCTGATAGCGCTTCCTTCAAAATCATATATCTTAAATCTGACCACTTCTCCTCATCTCACGACTACCCCTGTCCAAGCCATCATTTTCTCCTCCAGAGGTTTCCAAGTGTCTCCACCTTCCACCTTGCTCCCCTTCACTTTACAGTTCACACAGCCCATGGGGTCACATTGGGTCTTTCCTTCATCAAATTCCTTCCCATCATACCTGGGATAAAATCTAAAGCTCTTCCTGTGGCCAGGAAGGTCCCACGTGATCTGGCCCCTCTCCCTCTCTTTCCCTAGCACTCCACAGTCCAGCGGATTGGGCTGCTTCTGCTCTCTGCCTTAGAGCCTCTGAACCAGCTGTTCGTTCTGTCTTGCAGCCAGCACTCTCTTCATCTTCCTTTGGCTTCCTCCCTTACTTTATTCAGGTTCCTGACCAGATGACACCTCCTGGGAGAAGCCTTTCCTGTTTCTCTTATCTAAATTAGTCCCTCATTCATTTCCTATCCTTTTATCTTCCTTTTATTTTTCTTCTCAGAAGTTATCACACCTGAAATGATCTTATTTGTTTACTTCTGTTCCTCCACTAGAATGTAAACTCCCTGGGCTTTGTGTCTCCAGTACTCAGGATAGTGCCTGGTGTAACAGGCATTGGCAATCCTTCACTGAACGAATAAATGAGAGCGCATCAGTACAAGATCCATCACACACATTCTCCAGGACAGGATCTTGAAAACTTTGTTGATGGTGAAGCACAATATGAAATACACATTTTATACAGCACACGTGAAAGTGACACAAAAGTTTCAGGAAACAATACTCACATTTACTACACTTATTTTTAAAATTCTGTTCCAAAAAGAAAGATAGAAGAAAAAAATATGCTAGTTGCAACCACTAAATTGATTTCACAATTCACCAATGGGTTCTAACCTGCAGTGTGAAAAACTTTGTTTTAGAGTATATATCTGGAAGTGGTTTTGCTGGGTTTTACTAACTATTCTTGAATTGCCCTCTGGAGTAAAAATTTACACTACTGACGTCACTGCAGGGATTTCCTCATATCCTTACCAGCACCTGATATTATCACGCTTTTTAATTTTTGCCAGTCTAAGTGAAACTGTACTCTTTGTTTTAATTTGCATTTTCCTGATGATTAAAAAGACTGACAGACCAGAGATCTTAACCTTAAAAAATATGTAAACTAAATTATTTTCTAATGCCCCAGGAGAACTAAGAATTTTCCTAACAGAAGCTCTCATAAGCAAAGTGACTTAATCTTCCCCTACTTTATGTTTCACAATTCCAAATTGTCATATATTTAATTTTAGTGGCACAAGATTGTATTCCCCAGGACACAGCACTAAGGACAATTTCAGTTCATTCACCATTCATATCGTTGTTTATTTACTCAACAAATATTTATGGAGGGTCCCCGCTCCTGCCAGGAATTTCGCCAGACAGACCAACAGGCTCTTCTCCCGGCGCCTACCTTCCAGACCGTGAGTTCTTTGTCCCTTGCACTATGGCAGTGACCGTGGGCAGGCGTGTTTTAGAAAGGCTCAAAGGCTCAGACCAAGCCCCTTCCAATTCCTGCAATCCATTGTTCTCGTGCATCATTACTTGCTCACAAGTTTTTGTATTCAGCACATCTGAAGAGGAACGCAGTGTGTCCACGCATGCTCTCTTACTGCTAAGGAATCATTCCGGAGAGAAAAGTTTTGAAGGAGGAAAATTCGAATGTTGTCGTTTCAAGCGCTTGTCTTAAATGTAAGATTATAATTAAGGTCTTTTAAAACAACGCCGTTTATTTGACTTTTTCTTCTAAAAGCAACTTTCCCCCCTGCTCTTCATAAGAAATAAAAAAGCCTCACTTTATTTCGTCGTAATGTCAGGTTTGATTAAGAGGGCGACGAAAAATATCTCACGTTCGTTGTGGTTTAGGTAATTATAAATTCCGACGGGAGAAAGGATCGCCAAAACGTTTTAACACAGATAATCTCTAAAGACTTCATTATCCCATAGATAAGTCTTAACCAAGCAGTGCCGTTTTCTCTAATTTAAAAACCACAAGTCTTATGCAAAATAACAGCTCAGCTTCATGAGCTTTCTGGAAAGAAAGATCAGGATTTAACTCACGTTATTGCTTCAGATAATGGTCTGGTTACCAGATAAGAGGTGCTACACCCAGGGACAGTGACAGGGCTAATCAAGGGGAGAGTTCGTGCTCGATTCTTTGATTTTTAAATTAACTTTTAATACTGTAAACCGCACGCCACAGTGAGAGTGCTGGGTGCCAAGCCGGGCGGGACTCGCGCCGCTCTCCATCCCCCATCTCCACTTTTCCTCTCCCAGCCCCGGAATTCATGCAAATCAGCCTGCTAACCCCGGAGCAATACGAACCACTTTCGCGCCATTCGCTCAGGACCGTGCAGCCACGTAAAGAGAGGGTCTCTGGAGCCCTAAAACCGCCAGTCTTGCAAGGCGGATTTTAGGAGACTCCAAGGCGATCGCTCAGTTCAGAATATCTGGGGGGCCGGTTTCTGCCCCGGGGCCACGCGGGCCTCGCGCCCGGGCGGGCTGTTAGCACAGCTTGCAGGACCTGCGCCCCGACGCGGGAAAGCCGGCCGGGCCCCGCCCCTCGGGCCCGGGTCTGCGCGCCCCGCCCGCCGGCCGCGCGGCGCCGGCTCCTCCTGCTCGGTGGGACGCGGCGCGCGCGGCTGCTCCGCTCTCCGCGCTCCGAGCGCCGACCTGGGCGCTCGCCGCCAGCATGGACGCTCGCCGCCGGCCGGTGAGGGCTGGGCGGCCGAACCCGAGGGGCGGGCGCGGGGGTGCCGGGCGCGGGCCGACTCCCTGCAGCTCCGCCGGCGGAGTGCTGCTTATCAACTGGTGGCCGTCCTGGGCGGCGCCCGTTTAGGCGAGCCCCAGATTTTGTGCACTTGGTGTAATGCGGGGCCGGGGGCCGTGCCCGCTAGGCGTGCGCACCCGGCGCGCGGGCGGTTCGGAGATTTGAGCCGTTTGCAGGATGGCTGGCAGCGCAGGGGAGCTCGAGGCCACGTGTGCCCGAGGGGCACGTGCGCCGGGGCCGGACAGCGGCGAGGGCTGGCCGGTCCCCCATTGTGTCCACTGGCCCGAGCCCGGCGGGTGGGGCGCGGAGGGGAGCATCGCCCTCCCTGCTCTTTGGAGTTTGTTCTGCAGCCGCCCAGCCCTTTCCTGCGCGCAGCTCCGGGCGGATGGGTGGCTCGCCGCGGCTCCTCCCGCGCGCTCTGGGGGGCCCTTGGGTGCGCTCCCCACCCGCTTTGGCCCCAACCACGCCGGCCGCCGCTTCTAACCGCTGAGGGTCGGTGGGTTTGAAGTTTAAAGGTCTCGCAAACCAGTCTCTTTAGAACTTGGGTTGTGCACATCGCGGGAGGCGTCTTTAGTCCCAGTTGGTGATTAAGCGCCACTGAAGGACCTGGGGGTCCAAAATGTTCGCCGACAATTTGCTCCTTTGCCACTCCCTGCCCCACCCCCAGCCTTACTCGCAGCTGCAGGACGTTGCCCTGAAGGGAACGTTACTTTTTGCTTTAACGGAAACCGGAACGTAGAGTCTGCCCCAGGAGAGGTTAGAAGGTGGGGGCTGGGTGAAAAGGAAGAAAGTGACACGCTTAAAACAAACATCAGGGGTAAGGGACACACGTGGGGAGGCTGGGGTTCTGGGGTGCGCGAGGGCGTGGTTTCAGAGACACATCTCGTCCCGGGTGGAACTGGGCGTTGGCCTTCAGGATGAGGAAAGCCGTGTGTGGCTGTGCTTGAAATCTGCCTTGGCTGGGTTCAAAGTTGGGCCATCGTGTGACTTGAGTAATGCATTTCACGTCTCTGAGCCTCAGTTTCCCCATTTGTTAAGTGGGAATAGTTATAGCACCTTTGTGGCGAGGAATTAAACATGGTAATGTGAAAGCACAGCTAGCGCCTGGCACAAAAAAACACACCTACTAAATGACGGAATTAGTTATTACCTGCCTTCCAGAAAAGTTCGTCTCAACCGTGACCGTTTTCCTTGCTTCTTTCTATGTATCCGGCAGGCATAGGTTTGCCCGATGACTAACTCTTGGCATGTGCTGACTTGTATTTCTCTGACAGCTTCCAGGAGAATGCCTGGCTTGAGGCTATCTTGGGTCCCTGCTTGGAGGTAGATTCGTGAGTAGATGGCAATAATTCCTGCAGTAATGCAAGGCAGTGCTGTTTTAGGAGATTGCAGTCTTGGGTTCTCCTTCTGGCCCTGGGATCTTATGCAGTCTGTTTCACCTTCCTGGGTCCTTGAATTTATCTGAAAAAATGGAGAGTTTCTGAGATCCCTTTTAGTAGATAGTATCTCCACCTATTGTATCACACTTTCCTGCCTTTCTAAAAGGAGAAAAGACAAAGATGATTGAATGGAGTCTACTTAGGAGCATAGGATGGTTGGGTACCATCATCCTGAAAATAATTTTATTTGCAAGAGACGAAAGTGCATAATGTTAGGTGTAGAAAGAAGGTCAAGAGTGTTCTGTTCACCTGGCACCTCACATCCTGGAATTATTTTGTGGGACTCAAAGCAGAGCTTGCCCTTTCAAAGTTTTCAGTGTAAGGAGCCGCTTCTGCTATTCCATGGCCATATTTAAGGAGGTAAAAATACGGGAACTAATACAACATTTAAGAAACTTCATTAAATATTAAGAAATGGCAGAAACTGCTGTCTTTTTTACATGAGGTAGATGCCAATTGCGTTTTCTGATGAGCAGTGCCAGGTTGTTCAGTGTTGATGAATGAAGAAACCATTTTCATATTTACAAGTAATTTGTGCCTTATGAAAGGACTTTTAAAAACTGAAGACTTGTCCAGCGAAGGGGCCTGCAGAGAGAGCTGAATGTCAGGCCAGGCTGAGAGCACAGAGGGAGAATCGGGCATTCTCCCTGGCTTTGGAGTGCTGTTTGACCTTTAACTTGGCTCCTTGTACAAAATTTGTTCACTGGGTTGATATATTCGATTTGTAAGGACTTGTGCCGAAATCACTGGACCCCTCCTGCTTGGAAAGCCTGCCATCTTGAAGTGGCAGTGCTGCCCGGTTCTTGTAGTTTGGGGCAATTAGCATCACAGTACAGAGCCCAAAAGCTTACATAAAAAGACCTCATTAGCTTGATTTTGGCTGAGGGAGGGAAATCACTCTACCATTTTGTACTTTTGAAATGTCCTTTTATAAGTACAGTCTAATTTTTTTTAAAAGGGGCAGATTTTAGGAGCTTAGCATTAAACTCCTTGGGAGCTCAGTATCATGCATGCTAAGAGCTTGGGAGCTCTTAAAGTGGGTAGACGGGTAGCTCTACAGATGTTTGAATAAATGGATAAATACCATTACAGTTTTCCTTCAGAAGGATCCCTTTTTAGGATTTTACCTAGTTTTGAAAAAATAATTTGTAACAATTACAAATCCTGCTTTTTTTACATAGGGTACAAGAAATGGACATATCTACTCTGTGCTGTTTGAACCTACTAAACTCAGAAATGATGTCTTTAGTTGGATACTGGAGTAAGCAGCCCACTTAACAGTGTTGCCATTTCCATTTGCAGCAAAAGGATCGCAGAGCAAAGAAGAACTTCAAGAAATTCAGATATGTGAAGTTGATTTCCATGGAAACCTCGTCATCCTCTGATGACAGTTGTGACAGTTTTGCTTCTGATAATTTTGCAAACACGGTAAGTGCTGCCTGAGAATAAACAGAATTGAGTCTGCAGTGCTCAAAATGCCCCAAATGCTTTGTGCGTGATTAAAACTGCTTGCTTTTTGCCTACATTTCTATACAGCCGTTATGAAAATACAGTATGCACTGTAATTTCATTTCACTTTTTGCTGTGGTTCTAGGTAGTAATTGTTGGAGGTAGATTAGCTACTTATTCTATCCTTTTGAAATGTCGCCTAACCTAACATGCTTGATGATTTGCCATAACAACTCAGAAATCATTTGTAAACCTCTGAACCATTTTTCTTTGTAACAAAAGCTTTTCTCTTGTAGTGCACTTGTAAATGTGATTTGCTCTCTGCACGGTTTGTGGAAAATTGGTTCTTGAAAAAGGAAAAAAAAATGCACAACCACATTTATTTATTTATTTTACAGAAACCTAAATTCAGGTCAGATATCAGTGAAGAACTGGCAAATGTTTTTTATGAGGACTCTGATAATGAATCTTTCTGCGGCTTTTCAGAAAGTGAGGTGCAAGATGTGTTAGACCATTGTGGATTTTTACAGAAACCAAGGCCAGATGTCACTAACGAGCTGGCCAGTATTTTTCATGCCGACTCTGACGATGAATCATTTTGCGGTTTCTCAGAGAGTGAGATACAAGATGGAATGGTGAGTTTGTGAATTTCACCAATATCGAGAGTAAGGTACATTTAGAGGCATGACACACTTGCTTTAAAAAAAATTTTTTTCTTGTAATTTTTGTTTTAGTCGTGCCAGAAGATTTTGTTGATCTTTTTAACATTCTAAGAGTATTTCCTTCATGTTTCAAAGTAGTTTTTGCTAATGTAGTCCTACTTGTAAAGCCCGAACATTTTGTAGGCTCTGAAAATCTTGGAAACTGGTGAGATAAAATCGGCCAACCTCCAGATTTCCCTTGCCACGGAAATCCAGCCTAATCAAAGGAAGCACGTGTGGCCTTAGGATGAGCTGCGTTTGGATTTAAGTCAAAGTGCGCAGCCTGGTGCCTGGCGTAGAGCAGGCCTTTGGTAAATGTTGGTTCCCATGGTGGATCCATGCCTGCATCTGGAAAACTTGTGGGAACTCAGGTATAGCAGCTTGAGTGTGAATAATAACAATCAGGGCCCTTCCTGCTTCCACCTTTGCTCCTCGGTCGGCTTTTCTTGTGCATGCTGGCTTACCTTTAACCTCTGTCGTCCTGCACAGGCTGCTGCTGCTGCTGCTGCACCTTGGTCCCACCTTCCCTGAGCATACTGTTTAGTTCTGCAGCTATTTTCTTGTTAGCAGGCCTTTCTCATTAAAGGAAGCAGTGTGTTGCTTTACAGTGAGAGGCATGCTCCTCAGCTCACTGTGGTCTGACACTGGTCCACTGCCTGGGACCACACTTGAGTGACACAGACATAAGTGAGAGCGCCTGACCAAGGAGTGTTTTGTCACTCTCTTACTTCATGATAGTGTAGTATTTCCTCTAATAACTGATGTTGGTCTAAAGCAGTGTGTGTTGGAGTTATGGCGGGCTCGTGTGCAAATCTGGATGGGACCCCAACATTGAATAGAGAAGCCTGAATCATTTCTGGGCAGTGTTTCAGTTCTTTGTAGATGTTATTTGTTGCCATTAATAACATTAAAAGTCATAAGAATTCATAAAAGTTTTTGTCCCTTTACATTCTCTCAATTCGTGCGCACTGAAAGTACATGGAAAGTACTAAAAGCTGTGGGGATTTAAGAAAGTTTTGAATGTTAAAAAACGAGTCTTCCATTTCTGGGACTTTATGAGTAATATGTTTTCTTCTCTCTCTCGTTTTTTGTGTGTTTGTTTTTCCCCAACCATTACCACAGTCAATTTTAGAATATTTTCATTACCCCACCAAGAAACCCTGCACCCATTAATGGTCACTTTGCATTCCTTTCCCAACACCCTCAGTCCCTGACGACCACCAGTCTATTTTCTATCATTGTAGTTTTGCCTATTCTGGACATTTTGTATAAATGGCACCATATAATGTGTGGTCTTCTGTGACTGGCTTCTTTAGCTTAGCTTACTGTTTTTAAGGTTCTTCCATGTTGTGGTGGGAGCCAGTACTCCGTCCCTTTTTATTGCTGCATAGTATTCCATCGAGATGGATAGTGGTGATTGTTGACAACAGTGTGACTATGTTTAATGCCACTGAACTGTCCACTTAAAAATAGTTAAAATGGTACATTTTATGTTACGTATATTTTACCACAGTGTTTTTTAAAAAGTAGATTAGGGCATTGACATCTTTAGTAAAGTTTAATATTGCCATAAGCATCAAAACCATGTTTATGGGAGAACACATATTTGTACGTATAGGAATTCTTTTAAAATGCATAAAGATAGAAAGATCTACTGTTAAAGAAATTAAAAAGGGAGCTGGATTTTCTGCATTTAAAAAGTTAGCTCCGAACCACTGGGCTAGGGGCTGTGAAGATAACTGTGTGTCCCAGATAGGCTACATTAGTTCGGCTGCACTCAGATTGTTGTATTTGTAATTCCTGATTTTGTTACCCAGAGCTGTCAATTAAAATTGACAAAGAAAGTGTTCAATTAAAATTTATTTGCTGGAAGTGTCTTTTGTCCAGAAGGGATTTTGTAGTCGTGCGGGGGTAGCCTGTCCAACCATCAACAAGTCATTAATGACTCGATTGTTCTGATTGACTAGAGACTGCAGGCGGTGCAGTCAGACCGTGCGGGCTGCAGGACCCGCAGCCAGTGTAGACGGGCCGGGCCTCTCCGGGTGGCGATGAAATTTCCAACGCGAAACACCAGGGGGGCACCCAACAAAAGAGCAGCGCCCCCCGAACCCTCGGAGAATTCTGTGACCGATTCCAGTTCGGATTCAGAAGATGAAAATGGCATGAATTTTTTGGAGAAAAGGGCTTTAAATATAAAGCAAAACAAAGCCATGGTAGGTATCTGACTTTGAGTGTGTTAGAACTAACTCTTCCCGGCTCTTCTCTAAGCCACTTGTTGCTTGTATCTGTGTCCTAAGAATTATTTTCACCGTAGCTGTGAAGTCTTCATAACATGTGCTTTAAAATGGATTTCTTTCCCTAAACTAACTTGTCTCTTTTTTAATCTGTTAAAGTCTTGGTAAGTGTATAGGGGAAATGAGAAACTCTTTGAGATGTGCTACTGTCATTTCCAGAGGTGGTTCATTTTCAGCAGCGGTTCTGTACCCATCATTTCTGTCCTCCCTTTTCAGCTTGCAAAACTGATGTCAGAATTAGACAGCTTCCCCGGCGCGCTCCCTGGACGGCGTTCCCTCCCGGGCCCCCGTGCAGTAAGTGTAAGTGCTTGTTCGTGTGGGAGGATTTTGCGCGGGTCTAAGGTAGATTTGTTAGGATATTTTAGAATCCAGTTTCCTTATTTTGTGTGGTCTTATAGACGGACTAAGAGGAAATAGAGGACACCTCTGACAGATCTCTGGGAGTTCTTCCTTGCCTCCTGGGGCAGGTGTGGCCTCGTGTGAACTCCTGTAGTACTCAAACCCGTTTTGATTGGTTATTTTTCTCCTTCCCAAGTAGACTAAGCCTCTCAAGGGCAGGGAGTCAAGATTGTAAAGAAATTTTTTCTGTATTCCCAGCATTAGCACATTCCTCCCACATGGTAGATGGATGCCATGGAATCGATGTTTTTAAAATCTGAGAATGAGAAAAAAGAAGGAAAAAACAATTTTCTTAACCAAGTCATGGCCTAATATATGTGATTATGTTCTGAGGAACTAAGCTGGTGCCACTCAGGGGAATGTGGTGTGTCTGCTGTGGTTACAAAAGATAAGACTTCCTTTCCCCACCTCTCCCTGAGAAGAAAGGGAAAAAGCACACAAGGAATGGAAGAAGGAAAACCATACATACATTTCTCTCTTGTGCAATATAGAAACAGTGAGTATGTTTCAGGGCCCAAGAGATGTCGTGGAAAAGCTTTCTTTGGAAAACGAGATCCATTCTTGCGCCTTTATTAAGTAGAAAAGCGAGTAGATCATCTCTCATTTGAGAGAAACCAGGCTAGATGTTACAAAAGCAGAATTACAATGGCTGTATTGTTTTTGGGCTCATTTTTGATGCATTATAGAAAGGACAAAGAAAATGAGAAAATGGAGCTGTCCTTTTACTTAAATGAAAACATACTTAAGGAGGAGGTGCCACTTCTCTTTGTTCTGGAATAAATGAATTCCGTCCTGTGTGTTTTGTTTAGCAATCAAAGACACCCCGAAGGCGTACGTTCCCAGGTGTTGCTTGCAGAAGAAACCCTGAGCGGAGAGCGCGTCCTCTTACCAGGTCGAGGTCCCGGATCCTTGGGTCCCTTAGTGCTCTACCCACAGAGGAGGAGGAGGAGGAGGAGGAGGAGGATGATAAGTACATGCTGGTGAGGAAGAGGAAGGCCGTGGATGGCTACATGAACGTGAGTGCTCCGCATTTGTGCCTGCTCTTCTGTTTTTCCTCTTCTGTAGGCCCAGCATCATGCACACAGCACAGGTACACACATAGCCTCCACACCAGATGATCCGTATTAAATGTTGTTGTCAAACCATTCAGAATGTGAATGTCACATAAACTTATTTGATGATCTTTTTGGAGTAGGTGAGAGAGTGTTTTCTTCAGCTTTTATTAACTGTAGGAATCATCTCCATAATGTCATCCTATTGTCCTTAGTAGACTTATGACTTGCCCCCTCTCCATAAGCTCTAAGAAGGGTTTCCAGGTCGAATTCTCTGTGCAGGAATTACAGTCAACTATCTGAGATTCAGAGCTGGGGAGAGCCAGTAAGGACACTGTTCCATGCTTCTTCTTGTGCAGGGAGATGACGTGCCCCGAGGTCGCCGCCCCGGGTCCATGACCCTCCCACACGTAATTCGACCCGTGGAGGAAATCACAGAGGAAGACTTGGAGAACATCTGCAACAACTCTCGAGAGAAGATATACAACCGTTCATTGGTGAGAGCCTCTGAATTAGGTCCAAAAATGCAAACATCCGTGAGAGAGGAAGGATAGCTTCCGTTCGAGTTTTGCTGATGTTCTAAAGATCCTAACGTGTGGGATGTGTGCCTGTGTGTTTTGTTCATATAAGAGAAGAGTCTTGAAGCATCCTTGGATTTAGCCCTCTTGGTAAATCTTCAGTAGCGTTACATCTTTTCTCTTAATGTAGAAATTGATTCATTCAACCTGTATTTACTATGTATCGATTACGTGTGTCTACATAGATAGGTGCTAGCGATATGGTGGTGTGCTCAAGCCAAAAAAGGATGTGGGCAGGGGTTTTTTTGCATGATGAGGTCTTGTCTTAAAGAAAAGTAGTTTTCATAATACAGTCATCTCTTGGTACTCGGTATGCATGGTGCATTGGCGCTAGGACACTCCCCCCGTACCAAAATCCACGGATGCTCAAGTCCCATATATAAAATGGCATAGTGTTTGCATATAACCTGCGAACATCTTCCCATACACTTTAAGTCATCTCTAGGTTATTTATAATACTTAATACAATGTAAATGCTCTGTAAATAGTTGTGATACTGTGTTGTTTAGGGAATAATGACAAGAAAAAGAAGTCTGTACATATTCAGTTACAGACACATTGTAAGCCTTTCGATCCTCGTTCCGTTGAACCTGTGGATGGAGAAGCTACAGATATGAGGGCTGACTGCATTAATATTTGAATGAAACCGCCATCCTTGTAGATACTTTGCATGCCCTGGCAAATAGTTGTGTATGTAGATGTGAAATAGGATTCAGAGACAAAATGTCAGACCTTCCACACAAAGAAGGACATTCTTTACACCATTTTTCTCTACAAAAAGCGGTGATTTTTTTCTTCTTATTTACCTGTTATTCGTAGGGATCTACTTGTCATCAATGCCGCCAGAAAACTATTGATACCAAAACAAACTGCAGAAACCCAGAGTGCTGGGGCGTTCGAGGTCAATTCTGCGGTCCCTGCCTTCGAAACCGTTATGGTGAAGAGGTCAAGGAAGCTCTGCTGGATCCAGTAGGTGCCTTAAGGGATGGTCCTATGGGCTTGAAGGTCAGCTGCCAGCTAACAGGGCCAGAAAGAAGGCATCAGGGAAAGGACTGAGCCCTCAGTGTTGTGGGAGCATTCCTTTCAGGGGACGCAGGTGAATTCGTTGTGTTGGTGCTGGGAGGGTGTGAGCCACTTCCAGAGGGCTTGGGACCGGCCGTTCAGGGGAAGCTGATTCTCCATTTACCCCTGGTAGTTGCTGTGTAACTCCTGCTGGATTTCCTAGGGAACATTTGGCATGACTAATGGATATTAACCATGTTAAGGTTTTTTTTTTTTTTAATCCATGAAAAGATAAAAGAGTTAAATGCAATTGATAATACCCACTTTAGAGGTTAAATAGGAGTAGATAAGTAAGGGGGGAAAGTAAGATTTGATTTAATCGTACCTTTTCACAATTCTCCTTCAGAACTGGCATTGCCCACCTTGTCGTGGAATCTGCAACTGCAGTTTCTGTCGGCAGCGAGACGGGCGGTGTGCAACCGGGGTCCTTGTGTATTTAGCCAAATACCATGGCTTTGGGAATGTGCATGCTTACTTGAAAAGGTAATGGCTGGTTTATTTTCTCTTTTTCACACCCAAATCTTACATTCATTTATGTGTCTTAATAAAAAGACGATGTGTGGTCTTTATCTTGGGGCTGGGGTGCAGGTATTGACTGGAAAGGGGCACATTGGGAGTCTTTTGGAGTGTTGGAAACATTTTATATCTTTATCTGGATGGCAGTGACCTGAGTGCATGTGTGTGGATAAAAGTTCAAGTTTTACACTTTGAAATGTGTGCACTCGACCATACGTATAAATCAATAATAACATTTTTCTTGGGTTGAAAACTATATCGTGACGTGTTTCCTTGTCTTTTTCAGTCTGAAACAGGAGTTTGAAATGCAAGCATGATATCTGGAAGATCCACTACCTGCCTTCCACTGCGCATATCTTCCTTGTTAATGTTTTCAATTTTGTCATGCGATTGAAACCCAAGTTAACAATTTTGATGATCAGTCTTTTTTATAGGAAACTCAAATCAAGTTAATCTCACTAGATGTCCTAGTGTTTCTGAGTATCACAGAGGTATATTGCTAGCTCTACTTTGCCCTCTTGCAATTTCTCCTTTGCTTTCCCCCACCCCTCACCCCATACCACCCGCCTCTCTCTATTTCCAGTGGTCTCTCCCACCATTTAGTTTCTGGATTCTTCTTACATGACAATTTTATGAACACATGTTTGATTTAATTGGTGTTGAAATAGCCCTGGAATCCACCCATAAAACCAAGCACTTAGGTAGAAACACAGTTATTGGTGTTAACTAACTACATCTATTGAATTCCAGACAACAGCCCTAACTAGTTTACACAAAAACGAGTGTGGTTTAATGTTCATACTAGTTGACATGTTTTTTTTTTTAAAGAATCAAGGCACAAAAGTCTTAAAACCATGTGGAAAAATTAGGTAACTGTTGGAAAGTGGAGTCTCTTACTTTAGATGCCTCTCCTGAGAATATTCCATGTTTTATGCTTATAATATTTGTCACAGTTGAGACTTAGGTGCTGCTATTTACTTCCACCATGAGATTACGCGTGGCATGTGGCACACACAGTCAGGACCACGAGGGTTGTGGGCAGTGCTGGACTTGAAATCATTGTATAGAAAAGACATCTTGGGGAATTAGGATGATGAGGCTTCACCTTCCTAGGGGAAGAGAAGAGGCTGATTTGAGTTCATGGCGTAAGACCTCAGTATCATGGTAGTTTGCCAAGTTTATTTCAGTTGACCATGTAAAGTTTTTCAAATTCTTGATCATTTTGCATGGAAAATTGATAGTAATTCCAGCCTACAATTTGCAGTGTTTGCTTTCTTGAAGAAATTAGAAGCTAGGCGCAGGGTTCGTGTTCAGGTTTTAAGCACTTTTAGAACAATGAGAAGTGCCTTTTTGGAGATGGGTGACCTTCGGCAGTTTGTTAACTTGACGTCTCTGCCAGCTGAGTTTCTGGGCAGATTTCCTGTGTTGTCTCCCCTCCTCTCTTTTTTGCATTAATCAATCGTGTGGTAGAGGTGGACTCTGAGTGCCTGTGTGTCTCTTTTGCTTTGCATGTGCACCCTGTTGGCTGTGCCTGTTCTGGGTTTGATGCATAATTGGACCTTGAATCAATAAATGTAAATAGAGCTTTTGATCTGTAATGCTTTTATACAAAGTTTTTTATTTTAATAATAAAACGTTTCTTCTAGCTTGTGTGCCTTTTTTTTTTGTCTTTACTACTCAATCTTACTGCCCTGAATCCTAATTTGTTTTCTCATATTTAAACAGAAGACCATTTCTCCCTTTTCTGGAGTCTCCGTTTTGGCTCAAGTTTCTGGAGGTCAAGGGTGAGCTCTTGTGAACAAGGCCTGGCTTGGTGATAGGACTAATAGCTGTGGTCAGAAAATCAGCTAAGGGGCCGGCCCTGGGGCCGAGTGGTTAAGTTTGCACGCTCCGATTCGGGGACCCAGGGTTTTGCCGCTTTGGATCCTGGGCGCAGACATGGCACCGCTCATCAAGCGATGCTGAGGCGGCGTCCCACATGCCACTAGAAGGACCCACAACTAAAACAAATACACATCTATACACTGGGGGGATTTGCAGAGAAAAAGCAGAAAAAAAAAAAGATTGGCAACACTCGTTAGCTCAGGTGCCAATCTTTAAAAAACAAAGAAAATCAGCTAAGATGGCTCCATCGCCAGACAGACAGTGATATGGGCCCAGGAACTTTTACAGTGTTGTTTTCTTCTCCTTTAACATTTGCCAACCCAAGAAATAACAGCAATTTCACAATACCTGGCTTGCTTTTATCAGCCGTTTGAATACTTATTAAAGGCACAATGTGCCTTGAGGCCTGTTCTGGGATTTGAGAGAATCAAAATACAAAAAGGGCAAAGTTTAAAAGCTCTCAACCCAATTCTTTAGACCAAAGTCGGCAAACTACAGCCTGTGGGTCAGATCCTACTACGGCCTATATTCATATGGCTCGTGAACTAAGTATATTTTTTTACATTTTTACAGGGTTGTAAAAAAACGCATGTGACAGTATGGCCCACAAAGCCTAAAATGTCTACAATCTGGCACTTCACAGAAAGTTTGTTTGCTCTAGACTTATATGAGAAACTACGTTTAGCCCATACAAATTCACGTGGGGAGAAAATGAAGCTAAATGAAGTCGTACAACTAGTATTCTGTATAGATCTGAAAGAAACAGGTATTTCTTTCATAAACTCTTAGAATCTTAAGAACCCAAATGTCATTCAACCCTTTTAGGTGTGTAATTGGGAAGCTTAAGCTTTTAGAGTTAATCAAAATTGGTGGTTTGGAACATTTCTGGTGTTACCATGTTTTAATATTATGAAGTGGAACTAATGTGGTTTTCATGAAAAACATTGACCAGTAACAGTTGATTCTGAGGTCTTACCCTTAAAGGATTTACAATCTAGTGGAGGAACTGAGACAAAAACCTAGAAATAACGTCCTGAGTAGGAATGAAGAGAGGACAAGTAGCTGGCACTTCTCGTTCCTGGACATTTTCTGGCATTGATGGGCCCGTGAATGTTGTATGGCTGCCATCTTATGAGAAGGAAACATCAGTTGCTAAGCCTCAGCCTTCACTTTGTGGGAGCCCTGTCCTTTCTCCCACACACCCCACTGCCAAGTCCACACACCATCCTTAACGTTGAGAGAACTTGGGTTTTGACGATTAGACGTGAAAAGTATCGTGGCAGTCATGGTACAGGAATTATTTTTGTCTCTCCAGCCTGGGTTCCTTGAGGTGGAGATGGTATCCACCTTTAACTCCACCTACTAAGGGGCTGATAAATGAAATAGAAACTAGACTTGGCTTCAGTAGTTTCATAATGAGGAGAGGCAAAGGCGCTCGTTAGAGAGTGCTGCAGGAGGGGTCTACTTGTGTTTTATTTTGCTTTCAGAAGAAAAAGTGAGAGGGAGCTCCTGATAGCTCAAGGTCAGGTAGAAAATTGAGTTATTTGCATACCAGGGGGATGGAGTATGAGATCGGTGCTTGGAGCCGGCCGGAGAGTATTAAATTCTGAGAAGAAGGTGATAGCAAGTCCTGAGGGGAATGAAAGATGAGCAAATGTTATTTTATGTTAATGCTAACCATACATTTGTGGGGTAGTATCTCTAGGATGAGGAAGTAAATCCAGCCAAGTTGAGAAAAATGCCCGATGACACATAGCTAAGGGGGCAGAGCTAGACTGGAATATTCTAGGGAGAACCCTTTTTTTTTTTTAAACTAAAGCTGAGCTTGCCTGTCTTAGGACTCAGAAAGGTACAAGAGGGAGCTGTTAATCAGGTCCTGTCAGTGAGAACAAGGGCATCTTGCGTGTGGGACAAGTCTGCTTGACATGGTTTATATGGAAACCCTGTTGAGTAGGGAGACAGGCGGGGCTGGGTGGGGTGAGGGCTTGTGTGGTCAGGAGAGATGGAGGGTAGTAGGAAGCCCAGTAGGAAGCCCGGGTTTGGGACCATTCAGCACAGATGCTGGAAACCCTGAGGCTTTTAGCTTCAAGGCATTGACGTCCTGTGGGTAGGAGAAGACTCTCCAACTACAAGATTGGGGAAGGAGCTGAGGAGGAGGGCAAGAACTTCAGAGGCGGTGTCGCTAGGAGACAATGGAGGATGGACTAAAGCTTGGAGCCGCGGTAAGGGAGCTGGGGATCTTTGCTTGGGAATGTGTAAGGAATTGGTCTTGTGGTTGGAGAGAAATTGGCATGGCATTTATGTTATAATACCCAGGTGATGAAAGACTTGCTGGAGGAAAAGAGCGAGAAGCAAAGAAAACACCACTCAAGGCTAAAAGTCACTAACATTTTGGTTTTTTCAATCTCCCTTGCATTTTGTTTGATATGGTAGCATTTATCCCTGAAATACAACTTCTTTAGCATTAAGAATGTCAAAATATCTTAAATGGCTTTACAGTATTTGTTTATATGGATGGCCCTTATTAAACAATTTCCAGTCTTGGGGTATCTGGATTGTTAACAACCTTTTGCTATTATGAGCAATGCTGTAATTAGATTGTTATGCCTAAATCTTGGGTTAAAATAGATTTCTAGAAACTGCAGCAATTCTTAATTACAGGCATGGAGGAAGGTAGGAGATTGGGAATTTTGGAGAGCGTGGGGCTGCTCTGTAGACCTAAGCTGCCCAGAGTTCTGGTGAACTTAGGTGCAGCCCAACAATGGGGGAGAGGAGGTGAGCTGCTTGACTAGACACCAAAATGAGAGGCATGGCTCACTACAGGTGAACTCAGCCTGTAGGATTGCAAATGTGCATAGCTGGTCAAATAAGTTAAAAATACATTGTTTTATGTAATCCTGTGCCTTGGATTTAAGGAATTTTGTTGGAAGTGTTGTCAGATGAAAGTACCCGCTGATAATGCATGATTGCAACAACCCAACATTAAAAATATTTGCCAAAAGTGGGAAACTAGAGTTAGTAAGCACCTCCTAGGTGCCAGGCACAGTGCTCAGTGCAGTATGTATCTTGGCTATTCATAGCAGGTATTTTAGAATTTAACAGATTCAACGAGGTTAAGTAACTTATGAAGACGCAAGAGCCATGCATGCTTTCCTGGCCTGGGAAGAGATGTTCGAACCAGTCTTCTGAGGACTTCTGATAGACCTGGCTACATACCCCGATCATAATACATAATACCTCCCCCCATAGGTATATGTTTTAGTTTTTCCCCTCATAAGACCATGACGTCCTTCAGAGCAAAATCGTTCCTGATCCAAATACCCTTATCATGTAGTAGGTACTCAACAAATATTTATTAAATATTTATCAAAGGATGAGTGTCATGGGCAGGAAAGTCCCTGAGATTTGGGTAGAAAGAACTAAAATTATGGTAGAGAAGAAATATTGGGTAGAAAGCATGAAATTCTGTGAGGTTTAACGTTCCTTTGTGATATAATGCTTAGCCTGCTATGAAGTTGCCATGGTCAATTCATTAAAAGTTATGTGTTTCTAATAATGTATTTTTCTACAGAAAAATACAATTTACTTCTTCATACTAACTTTAAAGGAATACCTCTATCCTATTGAGTAAAGACGTATTGTTGAGCTACAAATGAGCTACAAATTTAGGTACCAAAGGATAATTTTAGATATGGTAGCTGTAAGTGTTATCCATTTGTCGGGGGGAAACATTTGGTGGCAAAAATTGAGTGTATAGAAGAACTTTTTTTTTTAAGAGAGAAGAGACCCCCCCCGCATCATATGCCCATCACTAACTTCAGCAATGATCAACTCATGGTCCATCCTGTTAAATCCATACTCCTTTACTGCCCCCCCCAACCTACTGAATTATCTTGAAGCAAAGCCCAGAGATTATATGACATTCATACACACTTCAGTATTTCTAAAAGATAATGACTCTTTAAAACCATAACCAAACTATAATTATTACACCTACATAAAATTAACGAGTTCTTAATATCAAATACCCAGTCAGTAATTCAAATTTTCACTATTCCGCCCACACCCCCTGTTTATACGGTTGGTCTATTTGAATTTAGGAGTCTTAACTTATTTATGTATGTATGTATGTAAGCATGTGTGTCCCTTTTAATTAATGTTTCCCCTCCCTTTTTTCCCCTTGCAGTTTATTTGTTGAGAAAAACATTTTTTCCCGTAGAGTTTCCCACGTTTTACTAATTGCAACCCCATGATTCATTTAACGTCTTCGTCTGTCTTCTCTATCAGATCTAGAAGCTTGATCTGATTCAGAGGCAGGGACAGCACCTTATAGACAGTGTTGTGGACGGACATCAGAAGACTCACCATCCCGTTGTCTCCCTTTTTTATTGTTAGTGGCCATGATGAACATTCCTGTAAATTCTCTTTGTCTTTCTTCATTAATCAATGGGAAACTTCCCCTCATCAACTATTTAATTATCCTAGGTAGAGTTGGTACAGAAAAGCCTATTAAGGACTTTTTTTTTTTTTTTACCAGTTTCATAGTCTAAAATTAGTTCTCTAGTATCCTCCAGTGCTGCCTACCAAGAATTTTTTTTAAGTGTCATACGAACTCTTGGATTTTTCAAATATTTGATGTGTTTCAGTCCACTGAAGTTATTATTCTTATTGATGCCCAATTTTGACCCAATGGGAGCCTCTTCATGTAGGCTCCTGCATCCTTCTGATATGGCCCCAGTGGTCTTTGATATTTTCCTTTGTATTCTGGTAAGGAAACGTGCCAGGTTCACCTTATGCATTTTCTGCCCTAAGCCTAGAATCAACTATTTCTCCAAAATGTTTTGTTTTCAAAATACATTTCTTTCATATCTATTATCTATCTGTATATTATATGTATACATATATATAAAACTTATATTAATATGCTTATATATAAGCAATTATATGTTAGTATTTACATATAAATATATTGGTAATATCATCATATATATATACATACATGGTTCAGAATATTATTGCTAAAATATTAATATTACTGAAAACAGTTTAAGATTTTTTTGTTTTAGTTTTTAGTGTAAGTCCTTTGGTACAAATTACTGTTTTTAAAATCATTTCAAACTCTTCCTCTTTTTTGGTTAAGCCACCAACTTGATACATTATTAGATTCATTTGTTTTATTTTGCTTTTGATTTTAAGGACTGCTTTTTTAAAAATTAGGATTTAAAATTTTGTTTTATAATGATGTAAAACAGTTACATATTTCCAAATTCAAGCTTACAAAATAAGACATTTTCAGAGAAGTCTAGATTATTTCCCTATGCTTCCACCCTGATCCTTCTTTCCCTCAATTGGTAAACATTTTAAAAAATTTTATGTCTTATACTTTGATTTTCAAAGATAAAAGCAAATAGGTATATATATTTGTACCCTCCTCTTGCCTTCTCATATAAATGGCAGCATACTAGTCACTACATACTTTTCTCTAGCTTGCCTTTTTTACTTTATATATGGGAGAGAGAAACACAATTAATTTTATCATATAAAAAGTATTATCTGAAGAATTCTGAAATATACTCACATATATAAACCTGAAGTTTTAAAGTTTCAGAGAAAAACATAGAGAGTGCTTTTTTCTCCTACCCAAGTACCCAAGGACAGACTGTTCTGTGAGCTTATGCTACGGATGTCAAATTCTCTTTTCTCACATGCTTAGCAGGCAAGCTGTATCGGCAGGAACCAGTATTTCAGTTTTCTCTTATTTTTATTTGATTTCGCGTTCTTCAATAGACTGATCCTCAAGCTTGTCTTCTAAATTGAATAGCCGTAAATGTTTCACATTTCTTAAAGACCGTCCAGTATGGCTTTTAAAAAACTAATGATTCCCCACTGGAGCTTGCCTGAATTTCCAAGACATGACCATTTTGAGTATCCTAGTGCTTAAGGAGGAAAAATATGTAAATAAAATTCCTTTATGCAAATGCTTCCTGCAAGTCTCATTGCCAGCCAAGTTCTTGTAAATCATGATAAACAGATGCTACTGAACTAAATGACTAAGTAAAATTATGGAGATAGATTCTATTTATCTTATTTTTCAGTGTTGGGGAGGGAGAGAAGGTTATTAACTAGATTTTGTCTGTCTGCATGATTAGGGCAGACACCAAGAACTCTATTAATTGATTTCGATGAGGCAAGAATCGGGCCGCTTAAGAACTGGAGAGCTGCCCCTGGTAAGGGAGAGGTCCTATTGCAACTTACTTGGCTTCACCCCAAGAACTGGGTTTTGGAAACAATCCCATATCGAGCCTGCTGGGGTTTTGCCTACTGTTCAGCTTTTTTCACTTTTTCTCTTAACTTAAAAAAAAAATGAAGTAAAATTCACATAACATAAAATTTGCCATTTTAACTATTTTAAAACATACAATTTGGTGGCTTCCACTACATTCACAATGTTGTGTGGCCACTATGTAACTCCAGAACATTTTCATCGCCCTCAAAAGAAACTAGGTGCTCATTAAGCAGTCACTTCTCTTTTTCTCTCTCCTTCACAGCCCACGGCAACCCATCTGCTTTCTGTCTCTATGGATCTGCTTGTCCTGGACATTTGGCAACATACAATTTGTGGCTTTTCATGTCTGGCTTCTTTGACTTAGCATAATGTTTTCAAGGTTTATCCTTGTAGTGGGTATCAGCACTTCATTCCTTTTTATGACCAAATAACATTCCATTGTGTGGATATACCACAATTTATCCATTCATCAGTTGATAGATATTTTGGTTGTTTTCACTTTGGGCTATTGTAAATAGCCCTGCTATGAACATTCATTTATAAGTTTTTCTTGGAACACCTGATTTCAGTTCTTTTGGGTATATACCTAGGAGTGGAATTGCTTGGTTATATAGCAACTACTTTTAATTGTTTGGGTAACTACCAGGCTGTCTTTTCACTTGCTCGATCGTGTTCTTTGATGCACAAAAGTTTTCATTTCAATAGATTATCTACTTTTTCTTTTGTTGCTTGTGTGTTTGGTGTTATAGCTATAATCAAAATCTAACGTCATGAAGATTTCTGCCTATGTTTTTCTTCTAAGAGTTTTATAGTTTTAACTTTTACATTTAGGTCTGTGATCCATTTTGAGTCAATTTTTTGCACATGGTGTGAGGTAAGGGCTCAACTTCACTCTTTCGCATATGGATCCAATTATCCCACCAGCATTTATTGAAAAGACTCTTTTTTCCCACTGAATGATCTTGGCATCCTTGTTAAAAATCAGTTAACCATAGGTGTATGGGTTTACTTCTGGACTCTCAATTCTATTCCATTGATCTTTGTGTCTTATGCCATAAAGTCTTATGCCTTATGCCAGTACCACACTGTTTTGATTACTGCAATTTTTTAGTAAGTTGTGAAATTGGGAAGTGTAGTCCTTCCAACTTTATTCTTTTACAAGATTGTTTGTTTGCTTTTTTTTTTTTTTAAATATTTTAGTTTTTATTTTTCTCCCCGAAGCCCCCTGGTACATAGTTGTATATTTTTAGTTTTTCAGCTCTGGGTCCTTCTAGTTGTGGCGTGTGGGATGCTGCCTTAGCATGGCCTGATGAGCAGTGCCATGTCCGTGCCCAGGATCCAAACTGGTGAAACCCTGGGCTGCCAAAGCGGAGCATGCAAACTTAACCACTCAGCCATGGGGCCGGCCCCTGAAATTATTTTCTTAATTTTACTTTCAGATTGTTTATTGCCATTATATAGAGGTACAACTCATTTTTGTACATTGAGTTACCATTATTTTTAAGGGAACTGTTTTCCTACCAGTGCATTCTTGAGAACTTTTGCTAATTCTTTGGGTTTAATAGTCACCCTCTGACCTTCAGTCTTTCTAAATGCTGGAGGATATTAACACCCTCCTTAGTTTTACCCACCTTGATATGAGCATTTCAGCACTGCCTTATTAACAACAAGTTCCAGCTCTTAAGTTAATCACAGATAATGTTTCATTTGAACATGCTGACTAAGGGCCAGCCTGGTGGTGTAATGGTTAAGTTCACGTACTCCAGTTCAGTGTCCCGGGGTTTGCCAGCTTGGATCCTGGGTATGGACCTACACATCACTCACCAAGCCATGCTGTTGTGGCATCCCACATACAAAATAGAGGAAGATTGGCACAGATGTTAGCTCAGGGCCAATCTTCTTCACCAAAAAAAGGAAAGAGAATGCTGAGTGAAATGTTGGGGAGGAAAAAAGAGATATGGGAAATAAACATATTCATTATATTTTTAATTTTATTCTTACTTACTTTGCTTTTTGTTCAATATGTTTTGATGGTTATAAAAATATCTTTTGATTACTTAGTATAAAAAATTGGAATTTCATAATTAAAATTACCCATAATCTTGCCACTCACACGTAACTGCAGTTAAGAATTGGGTTATGTTAGGGCTGGCCCCGTGGCCGAGTGGTTGGGTTTGCTGGGTTCTCGAGCTCCGCTTTGGTGGCCCAGGGTTTTGCCAGTTCGAATCCTGGGCATGGACATGGCACCGCTCATCAGGTCATGCTGAGGCAGCGTCCCACGTGCCACAACTAGAAGGACCCACAACTAAGTCCTGGGGGGCTTTGGGGAGAAAAAGAAAAAACAAAATCTTTAAAAAAAAAAATTCAGTTATGCATAAGTGCTGACCATGAGTATTGTTAACATTACTAAGAGCATATTCTCCATATAATTTTTATTCTTCCATTTTTTTACATCTAAATTATGTAATAATGACTCACACTTAGGAAATATCAACTTAAATACAGCTTAAAAATAAGAAGTAATAGTAATTTCTTTACATTTATTTGGAACAGCCACTTTTGGCTTGTCTTTTTCATGGGTCGTTCTTTTTCTTTTCTTTTCTTTTTTCTTAAAGATTGGCACCTAAGCTAACAATTGTTGCCAGTCTTTTTTTTTCTGCTTTATCTCCCCAAATCCCCCCTGGTATGTAGTTGTATATCTTAGTTACAGGTCTTTCTAGTTGTGGCATGTGGGATGCCGCCTCAATGTGGCCTGACGAGTGGTGCCATGTCTGCGCCCAGGATCTGAACAAGCGAAACCCTGGGCAGTGGAGCATGCAAACTTAACCACTCGGCCATGGGGCTGGCCCCTCTTTTTTAAAATTAAAATAACACATGCATTTGGCATTAAAACAATCAAATAGTTCTGAAAGATTCATCATGAAAAGCAACAATGCCTTTCCCCACTTCTCCACAACCCTGGTCCTACTCTCCAGGAGGCAAACACCTTTACTCCAGGGGGCAAAGTTGTAACTTTGGAGGGATAACCTCTGTATTGAGAATAATATTTCTTTGTTTTTTTTTTAACATTGGCACCTGAGCTAACATCTGTTGCCAATCTTCTTTTTGTTGTTGTTGTTGTTTTCTTCTTCTCCCCAAAGCCCCCCAGTCCATAGTTGTATATTCTAGTTGTGGGTCCTGGCTCTGCTATGTGGGATGCCGCCTCAGCATGGCTTGATGAGCAGTGCTAGGTCCGCGCCCAGGATCTGAACCAGCAAAACCCTGGGCCGCTGAAGCAGAGCGTGCAAACTTAACCAGTCGGCCACGAGGCTGGTCCCCCTGATATTTCTTGATTTATCAATGTTAGACACTATCCACTGACCTCCTGACTCTTTTTCCCCACTTCCTCATCCTTCCTTAAGTCCTGACCAAGATAAGTACATTGGTCCCAGATATTAAGAGCAACTAGAACTTCCTAAGCACTTAGCTCTGTGCCAGGCACTCTGCTTTAAAGCTGCCATTCTAATCCTTACAACAACCAAATGAGTCAGTTTACATTATGCTAATTTAAGGATGAGGAAACAGGAGTTGAAAGAGGTGAAGAAACTTGTCCAAGTGTGGCAGATTGCATTTTCTAAAAAAGTGGCCACAACAATATTTCTGGTCCCACCTGCTTTTCCAGAACACTGCCACTTCCCCTTGTCTTGGAGTCTGTTTCCTCTCTCCTTGAACCTGGGCAAGCCTTTGTGACTGCCTTGATGAACAGAGTGCTGTGGAAATATCGCTGCTCCCTGACTTACAAGGCTGGGTTTAAAAAGGTAGAACAGCTTCTCACTCTCTCTCGCTGTGGATTCTCACCCTCGGAACCCACCACCGTGTTGTGAGGAAGCCCAGGTTCCATGATGAAGTCACATGTAGGTTTTCTGGCTAATAGTGCCAACTTAGGTCCCAGGAAACTGCTGGCATCAATCACCAGACATGTGAGAAAACACGCCTTCAGATGATTCTAGACTCCAGCTGTTGAGTCGTTGTCATCCTTCTAGTTAGTCTTTAGTTGAGGCCCCAGAACATTGTAGAATGGAGGCAAATTGCTCCCACTATGCCCTGTCCAAATTCTTGACCCACAGAATCCATGAGTGTGACAGAGAGTGGTTTTATGACACTAAGTTTTTAGATAATTTGATATACAGCCATAGACACATCAAGGCACATCCATCTGGTAAATGATAGACCTTGGGTTTGAACCTAGCTCCGTCCACCTCCAGAATCTCTGCTCTTAGCCGCTAGTCTCCACAATCTGTGAAGACTACTCTATTAGTTTGCTAGGGCTGCCATAACAAAGTATTACAGACTGGGTGTTTAAACAACAGAAATGTATTTTCTCGCAATTCTGGAGGCTGGAAGTCCGAGATTAAGGTGCCAGCAGGGTTGGTTTCTCCTGAAGCCTCTCTCCTTGGCTTGCAGATGGCCATCTTCTCACTCTATCTTCACAGGGTCTTCCCTCTCTGAGTATCTGTGTCCTAAACCCTTCTTAAAAGGACCCCAGTGATATTGGAGTAGAGCCCACATATATGACCTCATTATACCTTAATTACCTCTTGAAAGGCCCTGTCTCCGAAGACACTCATATTCTGAGGTACTGGGGTTATGACTTCGACATAACATATGAATTTTGGGAGGGCACAATTCAGCCCAGAACAACTACCCACAGGGCATTCTGAGCATCTCTGGGGCTGGAGCTCTGGCTCCCATTTCACACTTAGCTACCTCCTGCCATCATCTACCTACCTCCCAGGGCAGTGGTTTTAGATCCTGGCCGCACATCAGAATCGTGAGTTCAAAGAACAAAAGTGATCTCCGGGCCCTACCCCAGACCAGTTAAATCAGAACCTGTGGGGCAGAGCCTGGGCATCAGAGTCTTTTAAAATTTCCTCTGTGATTCTAACGTGCAGCCAGGGTTGAGGGTGACTGCTCTGGGGTGGAAGGGAAGTCTGGTGAGAGCAATGAGCCAGGAGAAACGAGGGTCACCTGGGGCAGCAAATTGTTGCTTTCGTTAGAGGAAGAGAAATAAAAATCACAGAGAATCCCGACACATTTCACAGTAGCTTCGATATGAAGAGGATGGGGTATTAAGCAGAATAAAAAACAGAAGACGTAGGGAAATATCCATCCCACTAGTTAAGATGTGATATTCCATTACATAACATTAGAAACCAGAAAAGGAAAAGCAGGAAAGCACAAGGTATGTAGTGGAAGTGAAGAGACACGGATGAATAACTAGGGTCTGGTGTGGGTCTCCTCTCTCATAGCCTGGTTTTCACGTTTTACTTTGGCAATTTGTAACTGATCAGAATTTATTGGCTCTATTTTATAGAATGCAAAAGTCAACTGCCAGCATTATTGTTCAGCCAGGGAGCTCTGCCACCCACATGTCAGAAATCACAAGTTTGATCTTCACTCCCAATCGAAAGTCAGAGCAGCCCCGGGCGTCCCTCCCTAACCTTGCCTCGGCCGCAAACACTCTGCAGACCTGAATTCTGGACAGAATTGTTTTTCCTTCTGACTCCCAGCCTTCCCCTTTGGCTGTTTCTAGGGCTGTCTGTTGCTTGCAAACTGACACGGGAGATGTTGCTTATTCCTGCAGTCATTTATATTGGTATTACTACAGTAAATTCTTTATGAAATAAAAATCAATAGTCACCGACATCCTGAGTAGTGAGGAAAATAATTGTTTATGGCACTCAGCTTAAGCTGTTCTGGTAATCACGTTGAAAAATACAATATTTATTCATTAGATCAAATTTAATGAGGCCTCCTGGCAGTAATTATAAAAATTACTGTAGCAGTAAATTACTAATGAGTTGTGATGTGCTTCCTACCTGTGAAGAAGGACTGGGGGTTGAAAAGCCTGCTACCCAGATGAGGATGCGAGGGAGGGAGCCTCCCGCCCCGCGCTGCTCTCTCGCCCAGGCAGGGAAGGAGCAGTGTACCCAGACCACAAAAGCAAACAAGAAAAAAAGACCAAGGACATGCAACCAGGGTGGGGGGGGGGGGGCGATTCTTGCAGCCGTTGGAACAGGATCAAGATTAGAACATTCTTTTCCCCAAAGGTGAGCGTCATCTCAGAGACTTCGAGTTGCCGGCGTGCTGGGGTCACAGAGGAGCACTAATCTGATGCCTGGGAAGGACAGAGCTTCTTATTAAGGCCGGGAAATGATTCCAGACACACCACCCTTCAAGTGTGGGGCCTCGACTCTGACCACTGAGGTGCAGGTTCGGCTAGGCACTTTCAAAACCAGATGCTGAGCGTGGCGCCTGCTCTAATGCAGGAGCGTTGATGGTTTTTACAAGCTCCTGGGGGTTTCTTCCTCCTCTAAAGGCTCCAAACTAGCTAGAATTTTTGCTCTTCTATTTATAGCATGGAGCTAAGTTGTTTTTTGTTTTGTTTTTTTAAAGGATGCAAGTAATTAATTTTGATTGAGAGCCTATCTGTAAAAAAACCAGACAATATGTTGATCAGAGGGCAGGCACAGTTTAAAAAAAATACACCAGCAGAGTTAAATGGGAACACGAAACCGTGACAAGGTATGGTCTGACACAGCTTTGTGCTGCCATTTTCTGGATTAATATGGATGGTGGATACTAGCCTTACCCCAGAACACTGCTACTCTGTCAGTTCTCAAAGGTAGCCTTTGTTCCCTAGACACACAGCCGCGGCCTGCCGATGAGGGACCAGCCACGCCAGGTGAGGGCCCCTACCCACAAGCAGCTGGAATCTGTAACCAGCAGAAACGCCCCTGAAGCCTCAGCATAGCGTCCCCCTCCAAAGCACAGTGTCTGAATAGCAGGCAGGCTGTCGTCTGGAGTGACAGCTATCTATTCAGGTAGTGGCTGCTATTGTCTTCTCACTTGTAACACCAAGAGGATTTTTGTTTAACTTTAAGAATTCTGACAGCATCTCAGAATGTCGTACTCCCAGTGGGTTCAGCCCCTCCTCTCGTGGGGAGGGAGCAGTGACATGAGAGTGTACGTTTTTTTCTTTAAATTGCAGATGCCTTAAAATGAGATTGTCAGGTTTGTTGGCTTGTCAGACTAAAGTATCAAGATTGTCACAGTGTATTATATCACTATAATATGATCATTGTACACGAAACTAATGAGTAATATTGTACTTAGTGGTGGGACTGAGTCACATTAACATTAAAAATGGTGAGCAGCCTTGCGTTTTACCAGAGAATCTAGGAAAGATGGCTACCCCGTGGGATTCGAGGCCGGAATTTCCTCATCCAGGGAAGGTCAGGGAGCCCTCTTTGAAAAGGGAGGTGTAGCAGAGGCCAGCCCAGGGCTTTGCTGGGGAGACCAGAGCAGAAGGGAGCCACGGGCTCCGCAGGGAGGCTGACGGAAGCTCCCGGCAGGTACTCAGAAAATGGTTTTTGAAGGAAGGAGTCAATGTCAGTTGTGAGTTTTCTTCCCAGTTAGAATCACATGCAGCTAAACTAGAAGCAATTTGAAGAGGAGTATTGTTTCAGTGTCTGCCTTGCTTACATCCTCCTTGGCCATTCATTCATTCATCAGATGTTAATAAGCCCTACTCCATGCCAGGCATGAGGCCCACCATGGCATGGATAACAGGCACAGGCCTGCCTTTCACAGAACAGGTACAAGGACAAACTAACACCCGGTATCCGTGGGAGTCCGTGCTGGGGAGGCCTAACTTATTTTGAGGAAGTGATATTGAAGCTGAGAACTCAAAGGATGAGGAAGAGCGAGGATGGAAAAGCTGTTGGGGGATCATTGTCCAGAAAACAACATTCCTGGGAGGGAGAGTGCTGGGAGCCTGTAGGAACTGACGGAAGGTCAGAGGGACTGGAGAGAAGCCGTGGCCCCAGGGTCACGGTATGAAGAACGTAGGGTCAGACCTGAGTTTGAATTTGGGCCTTGACCTCTCTGAGTTGTGAGAGACCAAATAACATTATTTGTGAAGCCCTCAGCACAGGCCCTGGCATGGAGTAGAAATTCAGTGCACGGAAACAATCAGTATCGTTTCTGAGGGGCAGGCTGTGAGCTTATTGTATGTGGCAGTGTGAAGACACTCAGCTACTCATTCCGTGGGACGGGGACTTTGGGGGAGGTTGGGTAGACAAAGGTGATGGCACATGAAAGCGTGGACTGCCATTATACTTGAGTTAGGAGGCAGAAGAGAACTGAAGAGCAAGTGCTTATACTGATTCAGGATAACAGTATCCCAAAGTAAACATTCATCACTGTCGTTGTTAAGCAACACCTCCACAGAAGGTATATTAGCTTGCACATCATAGTTTTTTTGAGTGGTGCCCACTGGATTTGTTCAATAGACAAACTGCACAACCATACCCAGAAGCCCTGAATCCAATACATCGTTCTTTGAGTGCCTACAAAGTGGTAAATTTGAAGTCTGCATTTTTTTCCAAGGCAGACGGCTCTTGTGCCTACTATTACAGAAAGTCTGTTTCCTAAAACTGATAGGATTTACAGGGTTTATCTTCTCCAAAAGATACAGGTACATTCCTCTCCCTGTTATTGCAAACAGCATTCACATTTGAAGAAGGAACTTTTCCCACAAGAACTGCAACAGAGGTTAAAAATTTGTACCCAGAGCCCTCCCAGAAGTGAAAGACGTCAATGTTTAGAGTATATAGAGCTGGCTCTTCGACACCCCTGAACCCCACTTCTCCAAACTCAGGAGCAGCGTGGTGCGACGAAGTGTGCGTGAGCTCCCTCACAGTTCCTACCCCAGCAGCACATCACGGGCTGGGCGAGATTCACTCCGCATGGGTGAGTTGTGAACATATTTATAAAGGAGTAACCTGGGCTTAGTATTCCAGGAAAGCGATTTGGTTAAACACATATTTTATTCCATTTGTCGTCTTCATCGATAACTTCCCCTAGTTATTTTTGATATTAGTCATTGTCGTTGAGGGTATCATGTACATCATTAGTATTCCTGCTGGGTAAGATATAGCTTGTTCCAACCTGTACTTCCAGAAGATTATAAAGCTCTTGTTTTCTGAGAATTTTTGTCTAGAGGAAAAGCATTCACCGATGGGTTGACGGAGCTTTGTAACCAAAATGGCTGAACAGATGAGATGTGGGAATTCTAAACTGGCTTATCGCTTCAAAATGCATAAAGCTGGGAGTTCTGGGGAGGGGAGAATGGGGAAGAAGCGGGAGGAGAGCAGAAACAGGCTGGAGACTCACCAGTCCTGCCAGGTGCAGCTTTGTTTGGCCCGGACTGTCTCTGGTATGCGAGGGCACACGCACATTCTCACGCAGCTCCACTCTCCCTTGCCTGCAAGCCTGCTGCCCCTGAACTCTTTTTAGAGTGCCAGGTCTGAGTGTGGCTTAAAGAGCATCTGCACAGCCTGCCACATGCACATGGTCAGCTCTTTGTGGAAGCTGCTTATTGGGGGTACCTTAGAACTCAGCCTCTTTGTCCCACAAACAGCATACTTCTGTTGGTTTTTTCCCCCTAAATTGAACCACTCCTGTCCCTAATTGTGTCACTCCTGCTGTCACCTCCTAGCCATCAGAGCCTGTGGCATGGTTCTGATTGTGTTGCAATGTGTCCTTGAAGCATTCTTTTTGTTGTGTTCAATGGCTCTCCTTCAGCTCACAACACAGTGGTTGCAATGATTTCCTAGGGTCACCCATTCTCCACTGAGGACCAGCCCAGAAAAGCTCAGTCGTAATGAACGGGGCTTCAGACGGACAGACACACACACACGGGCTTGAGAGCCCTCCTGGCTTCGGCCACTCTAACAAGATTTTGTCATTTGTGGCTTTTGCACATTGGAAAAACTTTCATCTCTGAGTTTCTATGGGCTATAAATACTTGGTAGGTTAAAAAGGAATCATTCAGAACATGAAATAAACATAACCTGGCACGTACACAGCAACACACCTCAACGGAGCCCTTCAACTTGTAGGCTAGAGCTGCGGGAATCTGAGACAGGGTTTCCTTCATCTCTTCTCTCATTCACTTCCCTCCCGGGCTGGACACTGCTCTGGTTTATGACCTCTTTTGGTTGGATATTTTCCTAATGAGGCAGGAGGATTAGGTCTCCATGTTACTTACACCTTTTAACCATGAAGTGAAAACTGTTGATTTAGTTGGGATTGGGGAAAATTTTTACAAAGTATGGAAAATGTGAGTTGGATAACATATTTCTACCACAAATCGACAAAGGAGTCTGGCAGAAGGATACTGTATCTTGATTCTGAAAAATCACTACGATCCTGGTTTTTATGACTTTATTCATTTCCTAAGTAACCACTTTACTATTTTTTTTCAGATTATAAAAGAAGTAAGGGATTGTTGTAAAAAATGTAATAATAGAGAAAGATAGATTAAGAGAAATTAAAAAGTCAACCATATTTTCCAAAGACATTATCATTAATATCTTGGTCCTATGCTTTTCCTTTTTTTTTTTTTAAATTGAGGTATAAAATACACACAGAAAAGTGCAAAAATCATAAGTATACATCTCAACATTTAAAAAAAACTTTAACAATAGTGTACATCCACATTCCTACCACCTTGATCAAAATATTTCTTGTTCCATGGCAAACTCTGTCGTGTCCCCTCCTAGCCACTGTCCTCCCAGAGGTCTCTCCCCCAGCATATATAAGATACGTATCGCATCTTTATACTTTGTTCTCTCTATATTATACCTTTTGCACTTTGTTTTATGTATATCAAACATTTTATAAAAAATGGATTGAACTCTTCATAAAATATTGCAAACTGATGGCACTTTAAGAAAAATGTAAATTTTTATCTGACATTTACATGACAAAATATTTGTATATCACTTTATATAATATCAATAAAATCTCATTTTTATTATGTACAAATACATAATTTATATAATTATCACTTTATATAGTATCTTTCTATGTCAATAAATATAAAAGTAAGCCATCATTAGTAATGGTTACATCCCATTATTAGATGTACCATCATTTGTAAATTACTTTCCTACAGAAGGACATTTAGCATTGTTCCCTTGTGATTATTTAAAAATTACCATTAGGGCAACATCCATAAGCAAACTTATACAAAAGTCTTTGTAATCATAATTTACTGTCATTAAGTATGAGTATTCTTAAATACTTCTACATTTTTATATTCTCCATCTCTTTTGTTCCACAGTTGTTCTTTCTGTAGCCTGTAGTCATCTTTTAGCACGTTGCTGAAGGACAGTGTGTGCGTGTGTGTGTGTGTGTGTGTGTGTGTGTGTTCTGTTACTGTAACTCAGTCATCCCATTCCAGCCCAGTCTTGGAGCTGGAGATAGAAGTTATGTTTGGGTCTACGCCTCATGTCATGAGTGTTTTCTTCCCCCTTATGTTTTTATTGAGGTGAAATTCACGTAACATAAAATTAGCCTATTTAAAATGTACAATTCAGTGGCATTTAGTTTGTCATTTACCAGGTTTTATAACCACCAGCTCTATCTAGTTCCAGAACATTTCTATCACCCCAAAAGGAAACCCCATACCCATTGGCAGTCACTCCCCATTCCCTCTCTCCCAACCAGGTCATGAGATTTTAGAAGTCACTTAAAAATTCTCATCAGATTTCATTTCATTTCTTCACAGATCATTCTAGTCTTTCAATTCACAGGGGCAAAAAAATAAACGTAAGCGCTCCGATGCCATCAGTTGTTGTAAACCCAGCCCTTCCCCTGCCTGGAAAGCAGCTCCACGAACACACACGGTGGGTGCCTTTCTTTCTGCTCTAATCCGTGAGTCTCATTGCCCTTGTTTCTCTGCCCCAACCCCTGGCTTTTGGTTAACACTCCATTGTTTTTATTAGGAGTCAGATTCCCTCACACAAAACTCCAGTGCTGTGGGTTGGCATGTTTGCTGAACTTGCAAATCAGGGGTTTGTTTCCCTGGTCAGTTATTTAATTTATTTTTTAAAGACATCTTTTATTTTCAGTCAAAAAGACAAGTAAAAATCATTCTCAGAATGATGTGTTTAAAGTAAAAAGGTTTTTTATTAGGATGTTTGTTTACATCGACTCTACAGAATTCTTTTTAGTCGAGAAGCCACAGGAATTGTTATTTCTTTGTCACGGAATCCCTAGATCTTTGTGGGAGGCCTGGAAGAACCAGTTTCTCTTCCATTTAAACAAATTCAACTCAATTCGCTTGCATTGGCAGAGCAATCCGAAAATCTTAATTTTCTCAGCCAAGGAGAGCAAAATCTGCCTGGGAGTTCTTAAAATACGGATATTTTTTATCCTTTTTTTTTTTTTTTTAAAGACTGGCACCTGAGCTAACAACTATTGCCAATCTTTTTTTTTTCTGCTTTTCCTCCCCAAATCCCCCCAGTATATAGTTCTATATTTTTTTAGTTGTGGGTCCTTCTAGTTGTGGCATATGGGATGCCACCTCAACATGGCCTGATGAGCAGTGTCATGTCCACGCCCAGGATCCAAACTGGTGAAACCCTGGGCTGCCAGAGCAGAGTGCACAAACGTAACCACTCGGCCACGGGGCCGGCCCCCTTATATATTTTTTTTTGTCCAGAAAAAAATATATATACCCTCTCCTCCAAAGCAATGAAGGCACATGAAGCTTCTCTCCTAAAATCTAAAACAGGAAATTATCTGTAAATTTTTTTTTATTGACGTGAAAGAAATAGCCAAGCAAATAAATACTTGTTTTAAAAAATTCAAACAAACATCTGAAAAGTAAAAAATAAATTTTGGTCTCTCGTGGTCCCATTACCTCAGGGTTAATCGTTGTTAATAGTTGGCATTTGTATCACACTTCAGAAATAAAATAAAATAGAGATTGCACTATTCATATCATAACACTAAACACTGTTTTCACTCCATGCTATATTAGACACTGCTCTGTGGCAGAACGCAAAGATCTCCCTCATTCTTGAAGGGCAGCAGAAGATTCCATAGTATGAATCTCTGTAATTTTTTTAACCCATTTTCTATCAATGCACATCTAAGTTTCCTACAGATTTTTCTATTTAAAATCCTATATATTGAATCTAAATGTCTCACATGTCCAGTTATAATTCTAGCCACAGATCTTGGCAAGCCTCGGGGACACTCACAATTGGTGGTTGGTGGTTGTTATTATCCATTTCTATTCCCAGAAAAGAAGGAATGGGGCAATCCACAGCCAGTGATTGGTCTGCCTATCTGGTGCACAAATGTAAATAGTAAACTTCTTCTTCCCTTTTTCCATCCCAGCCTCCAGAAGCTCCTTCCTCCCGCATGCCTTCAGATGAGGCAAGAAAAAACGGTTCCAAGAGAAAGTTTTGGGCTTGAACTACCCTGATGTATACAAACTCATTTGGAGAAATGAAAGCATTATATTGTTCTGGCTCCATATTCCTAGGTTTCTCCTACAAGTTCTCTGGATTGTTCTGAATTTGGGAAATGATGAGTGTTGTCTATGAGAGGATGTCCAGCAGCTGGAGGTTTATAGTTGATGATGAAGGAGGACAAAATTTGCCACCCCAAAATGTTTCTCTTTAACATGAAGATTATTTTAAGCTGATTATTTTTAAGAAACAAAAGACTTGGAAAATTTTTCTTGTTACCTCCCTCTTAACTGCTTAAAAGGATTTAGATAAATGGCCTGTAACTAGAGCTGTCACTAGAGATGTCTACAAAGAACACGGGCTAAGTGTGGTGGAGGAGACTACATCAGAGTCTCTCCATGTCCCATCATCTCTGTGTGGCCTGGCAAACATTTGTTTACCCAACATCTGCTTTTCCATCTCCATATGAATTAACATCCTTCCCTTTGGAGTTCCAAACCGTTACTCTGGACATCCTCTTTTGTCTTTAGCTGAAGATGGTATTTAAGGTGGTGGCTTTGGCCATTTTGGCAAGTTACTCAGTTTTCCTGGGTCTCTCCCATACATACATGTTATTAAGCTTTGTTTGATTTTCTCCTGTTTATCGGTCTCATGTCAATTTAATTCTTAGACCAGTCAGAAGGACCTAGAAGGTAGAGGAAAATTTCTTACTCTCCTACAATGATGCAACTTAGCAGCAATTTCACACCAAACCCAGCATTTCTAATTCTAACAAGATGCTCTTGAGCCAAACCTTTGGCATTTTGACTCTTCGTGTTTGTGCTCCCCCTCCTTCGTCATCAAAAATAACAGGGGACATCAATAAGCTGAAAACTGCACAAAGAACACAGCTTTCAGACTTGCATGTTAAAAGGGCAGAGTTCTGTGTGTTGTGTTTCTACTGTCAGCCAACGAAAAACAGACAAGATTTAGGAAAAAAGGAAGGCTATTTACTAGAACAAAATACATGATAGTTCACATTACATATTTTCTTGATGGACACAAAGTGACATCTATACTGATTGACTGTCGGCATGTGCCTCTCCACTGAGCCAGGCTCTCTGTGATGGATCAGCCAGGCTCAGGCAAGTGTCAGGAAGATTATCAAAAGAAAGAGCTGTCTGTACTTGTTCCTTTCCTGAAGAGATTGACAACTCACCCTAACAAAAGGAAACATTAGTGTGCTATTTGCGTCTCTGAACAAGACTGTGATAAGATGACGTGATAAATGGTGGGGTGGGGTGGGAGGGAGGTTGCCATAAAAACACATAAGGTAGCTACATCGTGAAGGGCAAAGAAAACCTCAGCTCCCAGAATTGATGAGGCTTCTTTATTTTAGGAAGGCGAGCTGATCTGAACCACAAAGGTGCCTGCAGATATCTTAGATGACAGCACAAGTTCTCTAACCAGCGTTGTCAACAGCTTCGAGAGAAATCGCAGATATCGCATGCCTTCCCTCGCTTTTGTATTTTTTCCCTAGTTGCTTGGCTATGACCACTGATGGCTTATACAAGAAGATACAGTGTACCATGGAGCAAATAGGAATCAGGCAAAATCTACCCCCTCCACAACATCCATGGGGTCTGGGTCTGGCAGAGCCCCAGGAACAGGGGTTTGTAGATTGGATTCACAGAGGGCATTTATTATGATTCTGAAACAAACCAGATGAACTTGAGTGTATCCAAAAGGGAAATTGTCCCCGAGAGAGGCTTTACTCACAACTGTAGCCATTGTTACCCCTCATTAATTGTGAGGATGGCACCATTTTCAAGTGTTTTCAGATCATCTTGGCAGGCTTGCATCTGGATAGGTCTGGGGAATTTATGCTCAACGAACAGGTTGCATTTGGAGATGAAAAAACTTTGACAGACGGCTCAAGTCCACACAGCACCTGCAGGAAGCAGCTATTTTTCTCCTTGCTGACCCTGTGTTCTCACAGCATTCCTAGGCACGCCAAGTGCTCCTGGAGGTCTCCTGTCCATGGCCAACAGGACCACATATGCAGGTAGGAGGGCTCCTCTGGCCTAGGCACAGGGGGTTCTGGATCTCAAGGGCTTGCTGCAGGAGCTCAGCCTTGGGTCAGGCTGTCTCCTCTGGGTGTCCTCAACAGTGCTTGCTGCACTTGGCTGATCTAGAGGAGCTGAGGGCTCCGGAGAGTTTGGTTTAGCACGGATCTCGAGAACAAGGTCCTCACTGAGCCTGGGTCTCTGCTCTGTATGCCCCAGTCAAGTCCAAGGATCGCTGCCACCACTTCCCACTTGCACAAGCTAACTCTGGCTTTTGGAGCTCATGATGGATGCTACCCAGAGAATCAAGACAGGTTCTTATATGTGCAGCTGAAAGGCCGGATACTGGCAGAGGTGGAGAAGAAAGTCTTCTGAGCTCTGTGCACTGTCAGCTATGTAAGCACCGACTAGGTGGGAAATAACATTCTGTTCACAATCTGGTGTTGGTAGAAAACATGGTCAGTATCAAATACCGGTAATGACAATGGGGGAGAAGGGCTTTCTGATTTCTTACACAGTGTTTCCTTCTGCTCTGTGGGTGCTGGTCTCTACTAGTACATCCTATTTGATGACCTACTTCACTATGTTTTTTAAATGCCATACTTTCTCCCTACACTTAAAGCAGTTTGAGTCTTGGTGTGATTAACATTTAATCCTGGTGTGGTTGACAGTTCATTCAAAGCTGTTGTATTAAGAATGGCTGGATGGGAGGCTGTGATGACCCTTCCACTCATGGTGATGGGAAGGTTACCATGAACAACAAGGCAAGCTCCTTTAGTGTGTCTTTGCTGGTCAATGGGGATGATGTGATCAGGTTAGGCCAGCCACTAATTTGGGGCCTTCAAAGACATTGAGAAGCCCTGAGCCTGCCCACAGAGGAGGCCAAATACAGGTCTGGGTCTTTCTACATTTTGGTGACCTCTGGGAGGGAAACTGCCTCCTTCTCCCTGGGGCCAATCTTTATCTTCTGAAGGCTTCTTGGACTTGTTTGAGCCCCCAGAGAACCCACATCACAATTATATCTTTTTGTCTTCTCTTGATCTTCTTCCTCTTTGTGACCATGAACAACCATTCTTTTTTTGTGTGTGTAAGGAAGCTTGGCCCTGACCTAACATCTGTTGCCAATCATCCTCTTTTTGCTTGAGGAAGATTGTCCTTGAGCTACATCTGTACCAATATTCCTCTATTTTGTATCTGGGTCGCCGCCACAGCATGGCTTGATGAGCAGTGTGTAGGTCCACGCCTGGGATCTGAACCCATGAACCCTGGCTGCCAAAGTGGAGAGTGTGAACTTAACTGCTACACCACTGGGCTGGCCCCACAACCACATTCTTTAAACAAAATCCAACTCTACCTTTTCTACCCTAGGCAGCCTTTGATTCCATTACAGGTTATGGGTCCCTCTAACCCCTGGGAGTGTTGAAGCAAACCAGGAAATGCTCAGGAGGGCCTAGATTGAAAGTGATTTAGAAACAAGTAGTTAAGGGAAATGGTGAATAAGCAAAAAGTCCAAGAAGGAAGCTCCTATAAGGATGGGGAGAAGAAGGGAAGCAAGCAAGCAGGTTAGAAAGAGGAATCAGGGATATCGGTAGGAAGAGAGAGAGATTGTACGTGTGTTAGAGACACAGAGAGAGAGAGAGCAATCAGAAGGCCAAGGAAAGAAATCAAATTAGTTGAGCGAAAAACAATAAAAAAAAGGCAACAACTAAAACCAAACAACAACATCAAAACTCAGAGAAGAGCATCCTGCCCCAAATTCTCTAAGGTCAGCAGCACCCACCAGGTGATCTGACAGTGACACCACGTGGTTGAGGAGACCACACAGAGGAGTTAGCTCAAATTATTTTCCCCTAAAAAGCCAAGCTTTGCTTTATAAAACAACCCTTAAATGGAAACAGAATTGTAAAACAGCTAGAGATCATGTAATCCAATGTCTTCATTTTATAACTGAGGACACTGGGTCCTCAAATGATCAAAACCAACCCACCAAACAAACAAAAAATACAATCCAGGAGTGCGGACACAGCATCTCATTTCAGCCAACTCCATGACTTGAGCTTTTGTGGTTACTAATCTTTAAAAAGTAAAATGTATCTTCTGGTCAATAATGAGCAGCTAATATAAAAACAAATTGCAATGATCTGGGCATTATATTTAATCAATTCAGATGTACACGAGAGATTACTGTAGAACGTTAATTATGAGGAAAATCATCACAAACACCTGCACAGTACTTTTTGACTTAAAACAGATATTATTGAAGAGAAAGTATAATTTGACGAGTATTGTCTTATTTTTCTGGAAAGTTACAGAGCGCCATCTGCTATTGTAGCAGTGATATCAGATATAGACATGTGATTTTGGCAGTTTTTAAAGAATATTATGCAATAGAATCATCAAGTGTAAGAGAAAACAGAAGAATTCTAGATATTTTTGGTGTTTTATGCAGTAAATTACAGTGCAGGAGTCTATTTGTCCTAGTTGTCTCTGAATATAGTTTCATCTAAATTATACACCAAATGAAGCGTTTGGATTAAAAAAAAGCCATGTTCAATATTAGAATGTAAATCAGCAAATATTGGGCATGTTGAATATTACCCTGGACCTTTATAAAGCAATTTGACTCTTGGAAAGAAACAAAAAATATTCATACGGGGAGGAAAATGAAGAAATGAAAATATTTGGGGGTAATTACAACTGATACGGTATATTGAGAACTGGTTCTCTATCTTAAACAAAATTTCTTACATGGCTAAGTCTTATAAATTATTGAAAATACAGGAAAAATCTTTATGATTTCAAAGAGTGGTTTATGTAGTTTGATTTGTTTTATTGGCTATTTTTTTTTAAGCTGTAGAGCCATTTCCTGCTTTGCTTTGGTCAAATTAAAGGGAAAAGAAAAATCAAACAAGAAAATAGCTATGCTAAGTGAAATCGATGACCATACTGAAGAACACACACGCTTTGCCACTTTTGTGAACAATTTTCCATCTCTGCGTTTCTACAGACCTTTCTCTCTGAGCATCTCTGTATCTACTAACTGCCGGAGATGTCCCCTCATCAATCATGGGCACCCAGGCTGCAGAACAGGCTGCCCAATCTCACATCAGGAAGTCACTCTCTCCCTGAGGGTACAAGGCCCACAGGGTCAGGCCCTCCGGAGGTGGTCTTTCTTGCCTGCATCTAGGTCAGCCCCAGGAATCCCTGAGAGAAGCCACCACAAATCAGGGTGGGGAGGGCAAGAACACATTGCGTGTCTGGCTTGCCTAGCAAAAGCCCAGTTCTTTTCATCACTGCTTGCAGTGGGTGCCCTTATCAGATGCGCAAGCCAATGATTCTGTTGTAGCAGTCACGTTGATAATGACCCAACACTTCTAATGCGTCCTTGCATGCCTAAATGAATCCATATCTTTAAAACAACATGCACAGAACACAGTTACGGATTCTTCATTGACAAACGTTCTGGGCTGCTGCTGGTTCTCTGAACCATCTTTTAGCTGAATTGTTATTAAATATAAGCACTGCCTTTTTTTTTTTTTAAAGGGAGGCACATGTTCCCTCTCTAATTTTTGAAGCACTGTCTCATGGCAAAACATTATTATTCCATTTGTCCCAAATTAAACAATTTAATATTTTAGAAAAATACTTTCCCTTATTTAAATGAAAACAAGTAATGTAGTTTGCAAAGTAAAAGGCAGGGTTTCATCTTTTAGACAAAAAAAAAATTAAAAGAGAGAGCAAGAAAGACATGTATTGTCTATTTAACAATCAAAACACTCCAATAAAATAAAATAAAATCGTGGTATCATAATAATGAGTTCTCTTTCAAATGGTTTGCTCTGAACTAAATTGTGTTCTTTATGTAATAGAATGACAAATGGTTTAATTCAGTAGCAAATATTCATGAGCTGTAAATGTGCTGCATCACCAGAACGGGTGCAAAATCATCAGCAAATACTGTAGCATGAACAGAGATGGAAGCTGACGGAAGTGGACGTCTGCACTGGTTTTCAATGTTATTGTGGCTTTGAGTCTATGAGAGAGAGAGCGAGAGAAAGAGAGAGAGAGAACACTCCCGTTCCTAACCAAACTGAAGTGCTGCTGTGGTGAGAATAACAGGGTGAGAAAGGAAGCTGGATACAGATTCTTAGAGCTCTTTCTTGGATCAGAGTGCTAAAAGCCGATCAGGGAGGAGAACACAATGTGACAGACATTCCTAGACATTTCAGGATAGAGCCGGTGTTTGTTTATTAGAAAAGACTGTATGTGAATTGAGTCTTTTTTCCTTTAAGGTTAGAATGGCTAATTATCCTGAATCTAAATTTAAAGATGAAGTGGATTCTGACCACTCAGGGAGCTGAATGAGAGAGCATCCTCCACATCTAGCTGGCCACACCATTTGCCCTTTACATGGCAGGACTTCGTGGGAAGACAGGCTTGTGAAAATGATGGAAATTGCAAGTAGAAACTCCAGCTCTATTTGCAGGCTCTGAGACCTCCCTGGAACAAATTGATTAATTTAGAATAACAGATTTCTTCTTTTAGCCCTCAGCCAAATGCTCTCAATGCCACACAGATTTCTTTCTCTCTCTCTCTCTCTCTCTCTCTCTCTCTCTCTCCTGACAGTGTTTTGCCTCACAGCAATGGAGGGACAACAGAAGGAGAGGGGAGTATGTCAGTGGTCAAGGACAATTGCAGATTCCCTCTGCCTCCAAGAGGGCCAAACCCCACCATTTCCCAGCTGCCATGTTCAGACTTTTCTAGAACTCACGAGTTCAGAAAAGGTTGAACATCACCCAGTGTGTGAGGCAGTCCAGTAGAGGAATTCTATTCTCATTCCTGTAAGCAGTCTTTTGGAGTTGCCTAAGGAATCTCTAAGAACTCCACAAAATTGAAATCAACTCTCCCAAGTGGCATCAAGAGTTTTTGGTTATTAACTCTACCATCTCCTGTTAGCTAGGCTCATTTGTTTTCCCTCCTGAGAGAAGAGCTCTTGCGTCTAATCATATCTAATCTTTCTGCAAAGATGTTTTCCTAAAAAACTGTGTAAATCAAGGTTTTGTAAATCTAATCATATGTTTTATGCATCAGGAGAACTTGGAATGTAAAGGAATCCCATGGTGCATCCTTCTGTAAAATGAAGATTTGCTCCCTTATTATTCATTTTTGTAAATCTGAATAATTATGCATTGGGTTGAAGGAGGTATGCCTTTTTTTAGGTTTTTGCATTTGGTGTCTTTCCACTTCTTATTTTCAATGAGCCCCAAAATGAGCACACGTTTCACCTGTAGAGGAAGGAAACACAGCAAACACACTCTCTGATTCTAAGGTCATAAAGAGCCTCCAAATTGTGTGCCAATGAATTGTAAAGAGTCATCATCTGATTGAAAAAACCAGCAGAAAACGTTGCCCCTATCCTGCACCGTAAAGCCAGACATCCATTTCAGGCTGTCTCAGTTCTATCCCTTCCTTCTTTCCCTTCGGCTACCCCTTTGGAAAATAAAAAGGTGTACAGAGTTCTCAATTTTAAATAGGATGGTGTCTATCAAAGCTTTATCTAGCAGGAATTCCCCAAATTGAGGGACATGAAATTACTTAGCCGCTAAGCATCCAGGAGAGTCCGGTCTCTGAAGATGAAGCTGGAAGCGAGGGAAGCTTTACTCTTCATTCTTCTACTCGGCAGAAACCACAGGGACCTACAGCAAGGAAAGGCGCAGCAATCAGAGCGGAGCGAAACCGGCTTCCCAGCGCCTGTGTGTAGACCTCACCCCAAAGGAGAACTCTCTTGAGGTGTTTTCCACCCTCCATCCCCTGGATCCCAATTCAGGGAGCAGTTTCTTTCTTTCTCTCTCTCTTTCCTTTCTTTCTTTCTTCCTTCCTTCCTTTCTCTCTCTCTCTCTCTCTTTCTTTCTTTCTCTCTCTTTCTTTCTCTTTCTTTCTTTCTTTCTTTCTTTCTTTCTTTCTTTCTTTCTTTCTTTCTTTCTTTCTCTCTCTCTCTCTCTCTCTCTCTTTCTCTCTTTCTTTCTCTTTCTTCTTTTTTCTTTCTTTCTCTCCTTCTCTTTCTCTCTCTTTCTTTCTTCCCTCCTTCCTTCCTTTCTTCCTTCATTCTTTTCTTTGTTTCTTCCTTCCTTCTTTCCCTCCCTCCTTTCTTTCTCCCTTCCTTCTTTTTCCCTTCCTTTCCCTCTCTCTCTCTCTTTTTTTCTTCTTCCTTCCATCTAGATGGGCAATGCAAAGCCTCTGATATTTGAGAAATGTAATTTTATTGGTGAGAAATGTCCTACAAGGACCTTCCATGTTTTAGTTTAGGAAATTCCCCAAACCTAAATTCCCAGGACAGAGGAGTGCAATTTGATCTGGGCTGAGCAAACTGGAGTATCTTTCACTAAAGGGGAAACAGCCAAGGGGAAGTAAGAATCGCAAATGCTGAACACGTATGTTAGGTCAAGTCCTTGGAAAAAGCCACCATAAAGTGGCTGACTGAAAGCTCACTCGATTCAGGGCTTCACGGCACTCTTGCAGGAATAATTCCCTACAGGGTTACAAATTACTTTGGAGACCAGCAGGGGGAGCTCTAACTCCGGAAACCCGTCAGTGGTCACGGAAAACCATTTCCCGGGTCTAGACCTTCCCAAGTAGTTCAGCGCTCTGTGGTCCTAGAAGTCAGTAGCGGGACCCACAGCTGATGTCGCTGAACCGGAAACAGAAGTCTCCCTTTGCACGGTCACTGGACGAGGAAAGCAGTTAATACCTTTGTAGAAACAGAGCTGACTCCTTGGCAGGATTAAAGAGGCATTTTACAGAGGATGACCAAAGTCTTCAAAGACAACCAAGAAAAAGCCCCTTCTTCCTCCTCTGTTCCCTTCCTTTGCCCCAAGGCACCACTCTGCTTCTCTCTCAGGGACTATGAAGAGCCACCTCATGTTGGACAAGCTGCCTGTGGTTAGGATGCACCAGGTTTCTCGATGCCATCAGTCATCTCTGGGCCACTGCCTGTCCCCGCTGCTCTCGCTTGGGTTCCTAGGAAGGAAAAATAGAAAACCCTTATGCTGTAACTATGTCAGGGCTGAGAGACTCAACCTCCCGTGTCTTCTCTGCTTGGTGCAGAAGGTTCTGCAGAGGGGAAGGAAGCCCCACAAAATACAGACACGTAATATAAAGACCGTTCCAGCCCACGAAACATCTGAAAAGCAGTGTGGCTGAAAGCGGCATTTTCCAGGCTGTGTTGTGTGGAGCATTGCTGTCCCTAGAGAGTTCCCAGATATTTCGGGGACAAAACAATTCTGTGTTCATATGGTTTAGGAAAGACCGTGCACACTATCCATTCATGTCCCCTCCCCTACCTTTGTGGCAAGAAAGCTTGTTACAAGTCCTACGAATCCTACAGTTCAAGTGAATAAATGAAAAACCCAATTAATTTTCTTTAATCTGGCATTTCCATAATCTATGTGACCATGAAACACTTTTTCCTCTCCAGAGAGTATCTATACCCCAGGCGCTTGTGTTCTATGGAGAACGCTTTGAGAAATGCTGAGTATGGGTAAAAGAGCAAAGTTCTAGGAGGGAAGAAACTTGTGCATCTGTGCAGATAGGCTCTGAATCTAATGGTTGCTATGATTTTTGACAAGTCACCTCTTCTCTCTGGGCCTCAGTTTCCTCTTCTGTAACGCGATGATTCCTCCAGTTCTGCCTATCTGTGTGGCTCCCGGCTGGAAAGGACATACCAGATGTTCCAATACACTCAGAGATCCTAAAACTCGTGCTTCCGAAGATGGAAATTGATCACACATTTATGTTGAGAGCAAATTGTAGGTTTCTGTCTAGGAACAGACGAAATGGACAGAATCATACGACAAGAGGAGGCAATATCCCTCTCACGTTGTATTTGGTTTGTGTGCCACACTAGTCCTGTGGTTGCTTCTCGTCTTTGCCCACTTCACTTAGTCTATGGAATAGCCGCATGAATCGTTCTCTTTGCTTTTCATGTGCAAGACTGCAAGGATTTTGTTTTGTTTTAATTCATGTAATGAATGAATTTTAATTGTTGAGAACGTTTGTCCAGAATTTTAGCACGATTCCACAGATTCCAAGGACTTGCAGGCTCGTCTGAACAACAGCGTGAACCAGAGTGCCTGCCGGTGGCAGTTAGGAACTGATGTTAATGAAATGTGCAAGTTGGAAAATGTACACCTGAAGGTTTATTCCTAAGTAGCTATAAGGGACCATGGTTGGAATGATCTGTGCTGAAAAGATCTTTCTGCTCTTTCCCCACATCCCTGCCTCTCCTTCACGTGGGAGTGGGGTATTACCTTGAATGCATTTCCTTGGGGCTGTTGATCAGGTGTATCAGAAGGAAGACAAGGAAACAGAGTATGAAGTAGGATGTTACTACTGAACATCCATCTTGCTCATGCCCATCTCCCTGTCCTTGTTCAACAAAGTTGGAAAAAATCCAACAAATACTGATTGTGCACCTACTAGCGACTGAGTGCTGATTCCCATCAAGGGGAGGGTCTTCTCTTCCAAGCTGTGGCTCAAGTTCTGGCTCCTCTCTGGAGCCTTCCCTGATATTGGCCAAATGCTAAACTCTTATTATTGGTGCCACACAATTTAGCACCCAGTATGTTATGTCCTGGCTTGTTGCTGTGGTTTCCTGTGAATCCCTAACTGGGACACAAGCTTCATGAGAGCAGGGGCTACGTCCTAACACTCTTTTCCTTGGCGTGGTGGCTCTATAAACACAATTCACCAATTCACAGCAAATCACAGCAGAACCTAGGGAATCCTTCAGACAACAGATCTCGCGCCTCAAAGTCATAAAATGTGTTTTTGAGCCCATGGTGTATGTTGTGTGGTATCACTCACAACGATCTGATGTGTTTCCTTTCTTTGTTTCAGTTGGTTTATGTTAGTTTCAGAATCAGAGAGTCTGATTTTGGGCTTACTTCTCGCTATTTGTTATTGATAATGTCGTGCACTAAGATTTGTTGAACTCTGCAGAATTAAGTGCCTTTCTGGGTGGTCTGAATTCATCTCCAAAGGCAACTTCCATTGATGTGGTCCTTTCTCTGGCTTTCTGTTTTCCTAGTTTGTGGCTAATTATGAGGGTTTCAGTCAGTTCGATGTAGCCACAGATGGCACCAGCACCCCAGGGGGCCCAGAAGAGGATTTGTGGGGCTGGGCTCCTTCAGAGACACTCATAGGGAAACTTGTGACATGGTTGAGGACATTTGTCTCTGCCCCTCTCACACCCCTCTTCCTGGGGTCCTCGCCCCACCTTCTGGAGTCTACCTATGCTGGAGTCTAACTCAGATGTTCCCTGCCGTGAGGTTATTGCCTAAGTGAGGTGGGGGCTCGTGAGTGTTTACAGTGGGATCCATCCTAAGAGTCTACTTGCATGAAAAATGGATCTCAAATATCCAAAGTCCTTCACAAAGCCTAACTTGGCTGGCCTTTCCCAATTCTTTCAAGTTGTAACCTTTGTACAACATTTTTCCAGTCTAAAAAATGCTTTCATGCACAGTATCAGTTGAGCATAAAACAACGAGGCGAAGTGGGGGGAGTGATAGAGAGGCAGGGGGCATACGATTGTCACAGAGTGTGGAAGAGGTGGCAGGGCTGGAACCCGTTCTTCTGACTCCCCCTGCCCTGTGTTCTGCTTGCATTGTGGGGATTGGTAGACATGTCCCTCATCCTCATAGCCTGTAATGCAGTGTAGTGGACAAGTATTCAGTCTAAAAACATGGGACTGAAACTAGGCTACCCCTCACAAGCTAGTGGACAGTAGTGATGATGGTAATAACATCGCCCATGTATTCAGTACTTGCCGTGTATGAGGAATTGTACGCTTATTACCTCAGTGTCTTAGTCCCTTTGGGATGTTATAACAAAATAGACTGGGTGGCTTATATGCAACAGAAATTTACTTTTCACAGTAAATTCGGACTTGGGAAGTCCAAGATCAAGGCACTGGCAGATTCCACGTCTGGTGACAGCCACTTCCTAGTTCCCAGAGGGCCATCTTCTCAGCTGTGTCCTCACACGGCCCAAAGGGAGAGGGAGCTCTCTGGGATCCCTTTTATAAGGGTACCAATCCCGTTTATTAGGGCTCCACCCTCATGACTTAATCACCTCCCAAATGCCCCACCTCCAAATACCATCATATTGGGAGTTAAGCTTCAACATGTGAATTTGATGGTGGGGGCACGAACGTTCAGTCCATAGCACATATTTAATACTCCCCACAGCCCCAGATGCAGATATTACTATTCTGTTCTACAATAGAGCTTAGAGCAAGGTTTCACAATCACCAAATGATGCTGTTCAGACTGGAAGTTATGTTTTGTTTGTTTTTAGCTGGTGATCGTTTATAGTTTCTGCATTGGTTGTTGAGAGATTGAAATAAGATAACTTAAACAAGTGTCCAGCATGGTGCCAGACTAACCCATGGAAAGCTCACGATAAACACCAGGACACTAGGTCTTTCTCTCCTTTCCCTTGAGTCTAGAGACAAAATCACGCCCCTCCTTCTCCCCATTCGATATTCCCTATGATATAGTGCTTCACATAAGTTGGTCCTCAAGAACCGTTCAGGGAGTTCAGTGGAAATCAAAGCTGAGAGTCAGGAAATCAATCTGCGTTCCTAAGCAGGTGGAGGAAATAAATGAAGACCCAAGCCGCCATACTGCAAAGGTGCCTGGCATCTGGGATGGAGCATAATGAGACCAGAGATGTGGCTGCAGTCCCCAACCACTGTCTCTTCATTCTTCACTCACTTCTCTGGCTGCCCCTGCTTGTTCTCCTTTGTAGGCTTCTCTTTCTGTGTTCATTCTCATGTGACTGTCTAAGGGTTCTGCCCCCATTGGTAACTCACTAATCCCTCTCACAGCACTGACTCCCTTCCCGCAGGTGCATTTACACCCCCAACACCTACTCAGCTCGGGGCCCCACCCTCAGACGTAGCACATCTTGTGTTGAATTCATTATTCCCTTCTCCCCCTTACCTGCTTTTCTATTTCAGCTCATTTGAGTCATTTCAAGTAATGATGGTTTTATTGTAAGGATGTCTATGGGAGAGAACCTGTTAAGGGGGAGAAAACAGAAAAACAAAACCAGGTCTCGGGAGAATAGAAACAATAGTGGATCAGGAAAAATGGGACCCCAGAGCAGCTCTTGGAATGTTAACAGTAGGAACTGGCGGGCTTTCTGTCTGGCTGCCATTGCTAAACTTACTCAGCTGTCCTCCAGGGGCTGCCCCACTTCATACTTGCTACCGAGTGGCTGGTCCATCTTGCAGGCTGCGCTTCTTCACTTCATAGCTTCTGCTAACTTTCCGCTTCCTCACCTTGCCCACAGTGTCTGCTTCTGTATAACTTCGGTTTACCTTGACCCTCACAGCCCAGCTGTAGCTCCCACTAAATGCCGCTGAATCCCACTGAATCATTCTCTCAGTATTTTTGCAGTTCAAATTTGAGAGAATCTGATTGCCAAGCACATCTTTTCTTGCCAGAACACCTTATTGGTTGTTGACTGGCATATGGGTTGGAAACCATTCGGTAGGACCCCTGGGCTACCTTTCTTCAAGAGTGTTTCTACAACACAAATCTCCTATGCTCAGTCAAAAAGCCAGTCGTAAAGGATCACATATTGTATGATTCCACTTATGTGAAATGTCTAGATGAGGCAAATCTATAAGGACAGAAAGTAGATTAATGGTTGCCTAGGACTGGGAGGGTGAGGGCAGCGAACTGGAGGTTGACAGCTAAGGGGTATGTTGTTTCTTTTTGGGGTGATGAAAATGTTCTAAAACTGATTGTGGTGATGGTTGTAAAATTCTGTGACTAGACTAAAAGCCATCGAAGGGTACACTTTAAATGAGTGAATTGTATGGTAAGTGAGTTATATCTGAATAAAACAGTTTTTTAAAAAAGACTTCGACAGAGCAGTTTTCTGGAGGAGGGGCTGAGGACATGGCAGACACCAAATCCTCCTTAATTGTTTATTTTAAGAAATGTCACCATTTTTTACCCATTTGCCAAACTCCAACTCTGGAATTCATCCTGACATCCCCGCTCTTTCAGGTCAATGGTTCCCTCCTTCCCTGCTTCCGACTATCAGTTCAGCAGTTGGGCCTCAGTCTGGCTCAGGTGCCCCTCCTCTGTACTCCAAAAGCACCTCGCACGTGAGCATCTCATTTATTGTTTCATGTTATAATTGGTGCCCTGCTAGCGAGTCTCTGGGGCCCTTTCACCTCCCTTCCTGGCATGCTGCCTGACACGCTGGGTACATAAGAGGGGTTCTTGAATGGATGGGATGTATGGAGGGGGTGGAATGAGGGGATGGATGAAAGGAAAGGACCAGTTATCATCTCTGCCTGTGACTACTGCCTGTTCTTAGGAATCCTACCAATTTCCTAAAATATCATGCCAATGGGAGAATGAATGAGGCCTGGGTGTATCAGTACAGCTCCACCATTGTTATCTACTGGAGAATCCAACATAAAGGGTGTTGGTGCAGTTTAGTCCATCACGTTGGAGGAGTTATCTGGGCAACTGGCAAGCTTCCAAGGACTCAGTTTCTGCTCTCTGTGATTTGGGTTGAGTGTCCAATGTGCCCTGTGGCATGATATGCTCCGTAGGGTAAGGGCAGACCCAGTGCTAGCAACACAATATGGACCCGACGTTTCCAGTCATTTCTCTTCTGTGCCAAGCTCCTTGGCTGAAAGATTTGGGGCAGGGTGGAAAGGCAGGAGGGCGGGAGAAGGAGGAGAAAGGGGGAGTGGGATGGCCTTCTCAGAGAACAACGATTGATTTGAAACATGAAACATCTTATTGATAAAAGCAAAGCCTAGACGGAAGGAAGCGGTTTGATATAGCACGCTATTTGAAAAAAATCCTGTGCATCTGTTTAGCACAATATACAACATAATGACAGCAATCTTCCCTGTTTGTATCCATTCATCTGATTATACAAAGTAACAATTCTTTTAGTTACACATTTATTTACCCAGAGATTTTTTTAATGGATAATAAGTTAGTAAATCAGATAGCATGTGTTCTGGATAATACTTTAGTAAACTGTCTACCACATAAGACAGTTGCAATTCACATTTTCTATAATATCCAATGTTCCATTAATACACATAGCACAATGTGAAGCTCTGAGCAGCTATGCAAGGAGGACAAAGCAGATTTTAATGATTATTTAATACTGTTTTATCTAGACACATATTATGTTGAAAAGCTACAGATTTCAGTCCTGCAAGGCTGCAGATGTAATGACAACTGTGGACTTATTTGAAGTAGAATCCAGTGGCCTTTTCCTGATGCAGTTGCGAATGCTGTTTGTGCTGAAGTTTCCTGTCTTTGACCCAAGGATACACTATGAGCTTTTTCTAATTGGTGAAAATTCAACCTTGAACCTCAAAACGTATATATTGTTTCATGGCAAAATAATAAACACTAAGGAAGAGAGGATAGTAGTTAACTTAGAACGTTGAAATATGATAATAAAAATAATTCTTTCTCTCTTTCTGAGTGAACACAGAGGTCAACAAAATTTCTGGCCCTTTCCTGAATGCTGAGTGGGCCAGAAGTCTTACTCTTTAAGGCTTGAGTTGAAGATGGAAAAAGAGCATTGCTGAGAAGAAAGGCTCCACACTCCTTACCTCCCCACCACTGGCTCAGGCTGCCAGGAAAGGGCAGTGGCCACTGTTTCAAGACCTGCAACACACAAGGACAACCTCCAACTTATCCAGCAATGCCCACTTGCAAACATTCACTTCCTCTGTGCCTCCTCACAAAGCTCCTGGGGCCTGTCAAGGTCATTAAGATGAGATCGAGTTCTCTCCTGCAGAGTCCTAACTGTGAAGGAGGAATTGAAAGACATCAATGCTCATTACTGCCTTCTCTGTGATAATATGGCAATATCACCACCAACAAATACAAAATAATTATCGAGCCCTTACTACCTTCTAGTGACTGTGCTAAGGTCTTTACAAGCATTCACTTATTTAATTTAATTCTTACAATTGCCTTTAAAGGTGGAAGCTATTGTTATCATTTGAATTTTATACATGAAGAATAGAAAAGTTAAATAATCTCCACAAGGTCCCTCAACAAATAAGTAAATAACTGTAGTGGAGTCAGGAGTGGATCTTCGGTTGGTGGACTCCAGAGGTCATGCCACTAACCACTAGGCTGTACTGCGATATGTGGCGTTCAATGTGCTGTCATGAAACTTACAGAATCAGTAAACGCAGAGTTGGGTAGAAGCTTGGAGATTTTTCGAAATCCTCTGCTTTATTTTATGGATGAGAAGACAAAATCCCAAAAAGATGAAGTGATTTGGTCCAGGTCATTGTGCAAGTTTCTGGCAGTGATAAAATTAGGATCCATGATTCCCCAGAAAATGTACTTATAGCTCCACATTTTAAAAATTTCTTACATCTTGGGTTATTATCTATAAAACCCAAGTTCAGGGAGTGTTTTCATGTTCCAACACATATGCAGAATGATTAGCTTAGTGCCCGGTACACAGCGGGTGCTCAAAAAATATTAGTATCTCCCTAAGAAAAAAAAGTTAAGATCTGCTGTGGTCTAAGGCCACATTATATATTTTATTTTATTTTATTTTATTTTATGTGTGTGTGTGTGTGTGTGTGTGAGGAAGATTTGCCTTAAGCTAGCATCCGTTGTCAATCTTCCTCTTTTTTTGCTGAGGAAGATTAGCCATGAGCTAACATCTGTGCCCATCTTTCTCTATTTTGTATGTAGGATGCCTCCACAGCATGGCTGATGAGCAGAGTAGTGCCTGGGATCCACACCCGTGAACCTGGGCCACCAAAACAGAGCATGCGGAACTTTAACCACCTAGCCACAGGGCCGGCCCCTATCTATCGTATTTTAAAGAAAATTTCTTTGGTGAGAGTCCCATTGCACGCCAGGTTTGTAGGGTATCATTGGTAATGGATACTAGAACCCTTATGACTCAACAATTCATGGAACAGGGAGCATTTGCACACACCCTCTGGGCTGCTTCAAGGAGTCGTTTCCCAAAAGGGGAAGAATCTAGACATTAAATCTCATCAGGTACAGACAACAGCAAGACCTCTCTGTTCCTCCTATGGTGCAGCATGCGACATTAGTATTGAGTATAGACCCATGGCTCCCAAAGGTCTGAGTTCACACTTGGCTTGTTCTTGCACAATCCTACCTGACAAGCTCCTTAGAGAGGGACTCCACAACTTTGAAAAGTCAGTTCCTTGGGATAGAATGAAAAGGCATTGGATATCTGAGCTACTTTCCTGAAATAATTTGGGAAAATTAGATTTGTTTTGAGTATGAAAAAATTTGGAGGTATGTGAGAAAAGAACCTGGCATTAATGAGTATCTACTATTTACTGAGCATTTTCCACACATTTTCTCATCTAATAGCTACTACGGCCTTATGAGGTAGGTATTATCTCCCTTTTCCACACAAGCAAACGAGATTCAAATTTGCACAGTTAACCAGGGGCAGGGCTGGTCTCTGAACCCAATACCAGCTGGCCCCAAAGCCTGTGCAGTTTCTCTGTACCAGTGTGCCTCGAACCTGGTTACACCTAGTAACCTCTGGGAGTTAAAACTACACCATTGCCCCTGTTCCACATCCTGAGATTCTGGAGAAACTGGTCTGGGCTGGGCCAGAAACTCACCCAGTGAGTCTACCAAGCATCCGGGGTCAAGAACCACTGGGTTACACCATACCACCCACAAAGTCACAACACCACTATTAGTCACATACATTTACCTGAACTACATAGGTCACGAATGACAAATGTCATGCCATCTACAGTGAGGGACAGCCAAGAAAAAGTGGATGCCCCTGACTACCCTTAATTATCAATCCTTCGTATGAACTTCTCATGCATTAGGCTTTCCACAGGTAGATTTCAGACTCTACTGGCCTCTTTTTTTGTTTTCCTTCATTCCAATTCGACAAGCATCTTAAGATGTTTCAAATGAGTTCATTGAGCTATATTCTGGTAGCGGTTGTATTGTACCAAACCCATTCAAGGAACTGAAGACAGGAACTGATCAAATGAAGCTGTATCTTTGACCACAGGGTCAAAAATTGTGTTAAGCTTAAAACTTAGACATTTCGAATGGTTAATTTCTTTTGTTCATTTTTATGATCTCAAAACTCTTATTTGATTGAATTTTTGTTTGTTTCAATTACTAGAATCTAGTTGTTCTGGTGCTGCAGAGGTCCATTCTGTGGGTGAGGAATAGTAAAACCTAAAAGATATTAAATGCGGACTTATACTTAAATCAAAACTAACTTCTTCATGGAACTTTTTGTTTTTTTGATGCTGTGGGTGCTTTTTTTGATACATTAATAGCATTATTTTCCCCCAAGGCTATGGGGGCTATTTATAAGGCACAAAAATTCTCCAAAAAACCCAAAACCCAAAAAACACCCCACTTAAAATGTAAGAGTTAAATTATATAAGAAATATGGTTGTGGTTAAAAATATTAATGCTTACTGGAGGAAATGCTCCAAAATGCTAACAATGGCCATCCCTGTTGATTAGAGCAATGTATGTATATGTAAAAAAATCCAAACTAAACCCAAAAACTGGTTTGAGGTTTTTAAAACTGTGGTCCTATTTATTATTTTCTTCCAAGACTATGACTCAATCATTTTCAGGAGTCTTCTTTTTTTAAAAAAATAGTATATTTTATTTAACCCTAAATATCAAAATTATTGTCATTTCAACATGCAATTGAGATAAAACCATTCATTAGATATTTTACATTTTTAAAAAATTTTTACTAAATCTCCAAAATCTCGTGTGTATTTTACCCTTGCAGCACATAACAATTGCTAGATTTTTCAATGGTTAAAGTAGAATGTAGTCTTATCAAAACAATAAAGCTGTGTTTAATGGAAAAAGTATTTTGTATGGCTACAGTTTTATTTACATTGAAATGAATTAAAATGAAATACAATGACTAGTTCAGTTCCTGTCACACTAGCCACATTTCAGGCACTCGCTATCCACGTGTGGCAAGGAGCTACCATATTGGAATGCATAGCTCTAGAACATAATCACACACAAGGGTGTCGTAGCCAAATTACTCAAGTCGTTCTTTATAAGATCCATTCATCAACAAGGTGGTCAAGGCAGGAGATGGGGTATATTTTGGACTAAACAATTTCTTTAAGAACACAGGCTTGTGATCGCATATTTCAACTGCTTTAAGAAAGAAGGGTAATGTTGAGTAACTGAAGTACTTAAAATTTAGGGAGAAAAATTCAATTTCATGCCAACTAATCAACAAACTATTTCAATTCATTTTTGCGTATCAAGATCTTGTAGCTATTTAAAGAAATAGTATAAAACTTAATTCAATTCTTTTAAACTTTTTATTGAGATTATGATAGTTTACAACCTTGTGAAATTTCAGTTGTACATTATTGTTTGTCATTCGTGTTGTAGGTGCACCACTTCACCCTTTGTGCCCACCCCCCACCCCACCTTCCCCTGGTAACCACTAATCTGTTTTCTTTGTCTATATGTTTAACTTCCACCTATGAGTGGAGTCATACAGAGATTGTCTTTCTCTATCTGGCTTGTTTCACTTAACTAATACCCTCAAGGTCCATCCATGTTGTTGTGAATGGGACGATTTTATCCTTTTTTATGGCTGAGTAGTATTCCATTGTATATATACACCAAATCTGCTTTATCCAATCATCAGTTGATATGGGCACTTAGGTTACTTCCATGTCTTGGCTATTGTAAATAATGCTGCAATGAACATAGGGGTGCATGGGACATTTGGAATTGCTGATTTCAAGTTCTTTGGGTAGATACCCAGTAGTGGGATGGCTGGGTCATATGGTATTTGTATTTTTAATGTTTTGAGAAATCTCCATACTGTTTTCCCTAGTGGCTGCACCAGTTTGCATTCCCACCAGCAGTGTTTGAGGGTTCCCTTTTCTCCACAACTTCTCCAACATTTGTCACGTTTTGTTTTGGTTACTTTTGCCATTCTAACAGGTGTAAGGTGATATCTTAGTGTAGTTTTGATTTGCATTTCCCTGATGATCAGTGATGCTGAGCATCTTTTCATGTGCTTATTGGCCATCTGTATATCTTCTTTGGAGAAATGTCTGTTCATATCCCCCGCCCATTTTTTGATTGGGTTGTTTGATTTTTTTGTTGTTGAGTTGTGTGAGTTCTTTATATAGTATGGAGATTAACCCTTTGTTAATCTCCCCAGGAGAATCAGTCCCAGGAACTGAACTAGTTGTTGTATTTCATTTTAACTCATTTTGATGTAAATAAGGGTATATGACTTGCAAATATTTTTTCCTAATTGGTGGGTTGTTTTTTGTTTCAATCCTGGTTTCTCTTGCCTTGAAGAAGCTCTTTAGCCTGATGAAGTCCCATTTGTTTATTCTTTCTATTGTTTCCCTTGTCTGAGAAGGCATGGTGTCCGAAAAGATCCTTTTGATACTGATGTCAAAGAGTGTACTGCCTATGTTTTTTTCTAGAAGCCTTATGGTTTCAGGTCTTACCTTTAGGTCTTTGATCCATTTTGAGTTTATTTTGGTGAATGGTGAAAAAGAATGGTCAATTTTCATTCTTTTACATGTGGCTGTCCAGTTTTCCCAGCACCATTTGTTGAAGAGACTTTCTTTTCTCCATTGTATGTCCTCAGCTCCTTTGTCAAAGATTAGCTGTCTATAGATATGTGGTTTTTCTCTGGGCTTTCAATTGTGTTCCATTGATCTGTGCACCTGTTTTTGTACCAGTACCATGCTGTTTTGATTACTGTAGCTTTGTAGTATGTTTTGAAGTCAGGGATTGTGATGCCTGCAGCTTTGTTCTTTTTTCTCAGGATTTCTTTAGCAATTCGGGGTCTTTTGTTGCCCCATATGAATTTGAGGATTCTTTGTTCTATTTCTGTAAAGAATGTCATTGGGATTCTGATTGGGATTGCATTGACTCTGTAGATTGCTTTAGGTAGTATGGACATCTTAACTATGTTTATTCTTCCAATCCATGTGCATGGCATGTCTTTCCATCTCTTTATGTCGTCATCCATTTCTTTCAGGAAAGTCTTGTAGTTTTCGTTGTATAGGTCTTTCACTTCCTCAGTTAAATTCACCCCGAGGTATTTTATTCTTTTTGTTGTGATTGTGAATGGGATTGTGTTCTCAAGTTCTTTATCTGTTAGTTTGTTATTGGAGTATAGTTTATATCTGTGGTCCTATTTATTATTTTCTTCCAAGACTGTGATTTGGTCACTTTCAGGAGTTTTCTTTTTTTTAAAAAAGAAAATTTGCATCCCAGTACAATGACTTGCTCTAATAAAAGCATTTTAGGGGCCGGCCCAATGGTGTAGTGGTTAAGTTCCCACATTCCACTTCAGCGACCCAGGGTTTGCAGGTTTGCAGGATCCCGGGCACAGGCCATGCTGTGGCAGCGTCCCATATACAAAGTGGAGGAAGATTGGTGTGGATGTTAGCTCAGGGCCAATCTTCCTCACATAAACATAAAAAGCCTTTTATTTTAAACATATGGGAGTAGAGATTAAAAATGCTAGCGTTTTTGCTGAAAATCCTTTAAAATGAACAAATATACTTCCAAAGCCTTCTTAGACATGAATTTCTTTGAACCACTCTGTTTCAATATCTATTTACATTTTTTTTATCTGATTCTGATTCCAGGTTTCATTGAATAAGTGCAAGGAGAAGCGTCATGTGTGGTGTAACAAGGACGAAGATAAGTGAAAATACAGAAGCTTAATTCCTGCCAAAAGCTTTCAGCATCTCACAGTGTCAGGATTAAGAAAACAGACACTGCAGCCAGAATGCCTGTGGTTGATCCTGCTCGTGTGACCTGGGCAAGTCACTTCACCTCATTTGCCTCAATTTCTCCATCTGCAAAATGGGCCTAATATTTGGCAACTTGCCAATGGCGTTGCTGTGAAGATTAAATAAGTTAATATATGTAAAGTGCTTAGAACACCACCTGGCACTTGGTAAGTGCTCAATAGGTGATAGATACTATTATTAATTTTTGTTATTATTTTAGATGGAATAGACACTTAGATCAATGGCAGAGTTAGTAAAATTGTGTAAAGTCTAATGTGGATAGCCTACGTTTTTTCTCTTTTTGTTGAGTCTTTCTAAGCCAGGAGGGGGCTCCTGGGAGGTAGGGCGTGGGGAGTAGGAGTAGCAGAGTGACTATTTCCTTGCTTCAGTGCCACACAGAAACTGGGTTGTTCTGTGTTTAATTCCTGGATGCTGCCCTGGGACATTCAACAGAGCCCGAAGACAAGTTTAGAATTATGTCCTGGGGAGCAGCAGTTGGCTCTCCCGGCCAGGGCCATAGCCCAGGCTTTTAGCAAGAAACCATACGCTGAGGCGAGACTTGGAAAATACAAAGATTTTTTATGCAGGGGAACAGAGGGGCTGCAGCACGGTTGGGGCGTCAGGGGCGGGGGGCAGGGGCGTGCCGAGGGGGAAGTTACTGGCTCTTCTGCCTAGGATTTCTCGTCCTGCCCCAGCTTGCAGGGCCCCTCAGAGCCCCTGGCTCTGAAAGAACGCAATTCTTATATCTGTCAGCTTTTACGGAACTACTGACTTAGCTTACAACACTCTTTCCAGCAAAATTAAATATTAGAATAAAAATTGCTTTCAGAAACACTCCTCCTGCCTCCTCTTATAACTTGGACTGCATGCAGTTAACTACAAGGCATTCTTTCTTTGACTATAAGTTCCCGTGTCTTGTCTTCATCTTAGAACAGCCCTGTGCAAGCCCCGAATGGCTCATATTTCACTTTTATGTCTCTAGATTCACTTAGTATATTATTCTTAAATCATCTATTCAAATTCTTGACTGAGTTTCCTTTAGTTTTGCCTCTACACCTTGGCATCCACTTTGCCCTAAAGCTAATACTCATTTTCTCCTTCAAGAAACGGAATAGGCCCAAATGATCTTGTTTCTGCATATATTCCCCCACTCTAGATTGTTCTTTTAGTGACTTCTAGTTCTGGGCTTGCCGCCTACCAGAAGATAGAGAAACTTAAACGTCATTGACCACGTTGGTGTAGAAGACTGGTAAATCCAATTAGTTACAATTAAGTCATCAAACAGGAACCAAGAAAAAGAGCTTAAAAAGTTGGATGAAGCCCTCTTTTGTTAGAATATAGATTTTTGGGGTCTGGATGGATCTCAGAAATCAATTAGGTCTGTCCAGACATTTTCTAATGAAGAAACCAAAGACCCTGAGGGTTACTTTTCTTGGCCAACTGCCCCATGACTAGTTGGTGGTAAAGTTAGAACTGAAGTCTGACTGACACTTCCTGGGGTAGCACTTTCATTCATTCGTTCATTCATTCAATCTTCCTTCCTTTCTTTCCCTAGTGTTGATTCGTGTCAACTATGTACTTGTTTCATAATAAACAAGGGACTGGCAGGGATTTATTTTTGGAATAAAAAACCTGGGCAACATATGGTCTGATAAGTTGGAAAGTGCTGACAGACACACAGAAACAGAAGGTTTGAAATAGGAACTACCCTGGAAAATCTGATTTGTGTGGTCATTGTCACTGCAGCATAACGCTCTCATTGTAACACATACCACGCCACTTTTACCTAACACCATAGAATCCTGATCCAGAACAAGGCAAAACCAAAGGACAAAAGGAGGTACGCATACACTTTCAAACCCATGCATTGATTTGGAGCTGCCTCAGATGCAATTCAGCAGACAATTAGTACACTGACATTTTGGCAACATTTCCAGGCATTTCCATAAATCCTTTTTAGATTCTTCTGGCCTCTAGCTCAGCAAGACCGTCACATTTTTCCGGGCCTCAGACAAACAATAGCGTCCAAATGATATTTAAGAACAACCCCCCAGCAGGACCACGGAGGCTCAACCCGGCTTGGAGAAAGGAAGGTCACCATGTGCCCCGGGCTCTTTGTGCATGGCCTCGCTGTCATTTTACAGCTGCTTTGCCTCTTTATTTTACTTTGGGAGACAAGGCTCGACTAGAACATACAAAGGGGATTTAGGATTAAGCATCATCTTCTCTCTCTCTAACCTGTAACGTCTTTCATCCTAACAAAGGTGGGAGGAGCCAAAGGGAAAGAAGGGGCTAATGGGAGGACGTCCAGGAGGAAGCCAGGCAGAGGATGGGGGAAGGGGAGACAGCAATCTTTTTTAAACTTGCTGTCCCCCTGGCCCTCAGTTTTTCTTCACCATACAGAAGCACCATCTGTTCACAGACTCAATGTGCTTGCATTTGTTTTCCTTTCAGTAACAGCTTATGTAGGAAGCAGATTATGAGGTGAAATATGCCACCGACTGGATCCGTCACTGTACTTTGTTCATCCCCTTGAAACTTTACAGAAACAGCAGAGCGCGCTCCACGCAGGTTCTGATCCATTCCCAAGTACGCCTTGAGGAGCCTTTTATGCTAAAGTCTCTCAGTGTTTATGCATTTCATTTCTACTCTATTTTAAAGTGCCCTTCAACGATGTTTTCAAAATTTTTTTCTGGTGTGCTAGCCTAACAAGAGCATAAACAATTCAAGCATAGGGAATTTTCTGTCCATTTCTTGCTGTAGTCCCTTTTTTCTGGTCAACCAGAGTTAACACCATAATATGATGCATGTGGGCAAAATTTGCAGGCGTTCTGTTAAATATGTAGACTTACTTGATCATGCTTTCAGAACTAACAGGTGGGAGTGAGTCACAGGAGATGTGGTTGTAAATGTCAAAATATCATCTTTTGCTATCTGAAAAAAAAAATTCGTGTCTTTGACCTTTTTACACATACTTGAAGAAATGATCCAGATACCATGATTTTCACCCTAGGTCATGACACGTCCCAGTTATGTGGCTCTGATACACAAAAAGGCCACATGTCATGCCATGGAGCTGATATACTCAAGATTACATTTCCAGGGGTGGCCCTGTGGCCCAATGGTTAAGTTCCCACACTGCCCTGCAGCAGCGGGGTTTTCACTGGTTCAGATCCTGGGCGCAGACCTAGCATCCCTTATCAGGCCATGCTGAGGCGGCGTCCCGCATAGCAGAGCCAGAAGTATTGACAACTAGAGTATACATCTATGTGCTGGGGGGCTTTGGGGAGAAGAAGAAGAAAAAAAGAAGATTGGCAACAGATGTTAGCTCAGGTGTCAATATTTAAAAAAAAAAAGATGACAGCTCCATTCTGCTATCATTGGACATTTTAGTTATTTTTAAATGATCAATTATAAATAATGTTGTGTCAACATCTTTGAGCATGAAACTTGCATTTTTAGAATTATTTTCTTAGACATTGTGAGAAGTAGAATTACGAAATCAAATGAGCGATATTTTGAATTTAATCTTCAAACTCTACCATTTAAGAAATTTTACTGTTATGAGTAGGGACATTGCTTTATATGCTTGCTTTTTATAAGCATCTTTATATCGCTTGCTTTTACTCAACTCCTCCACCTCATCTGTACACTTTCGGGGGGTCATAATGGTAGACAGAAGTGGAAAACAGAGCAAAACAGGAATTCCTCTGACTCCTGCCTTTGCAAATGGCACATGAACATTGGTGTGGGGTGACTCTTTGGGGAATGCGTCCTCTGTAGAGGACAGCTGGAGCTACCATCTTGCGGGAAGGCCCTCTTCATTGTCTGCAGCCTGCAATCCTCCCTTCCACTGGTCCACCTGTGCAGAATCTGGATGTTGTCCAGTGGTGTGCCGGCACCTGTTTGACAGCCACCTCTTCAGAAAAAAGAAGCCCTGTTATGCAGCATTTGCCCGTTACCATGGTGTAACTATTCCCACCATAGCTGATTTTTTTTTTTTTAAGATTTTATTTTTTTCTTTTTCTCCCCAAAGCCCCCCGGTACATAGTTCTATATTCTTCGTTGTGGCATGTGGGACGCCGCCTCAGCGTGGTTTGATGAGCAGTGCCACGTCCGCGTCCAGGATTTCAACCAACAAAACACTGGGCCGCCTGCAGCGGAGCGCGCGAACTTAACCACTCGGCCACGGGGCCGGCCCCACCATAGCTGATTTTTTAAGCTACCAGTGTGATTTCACTGACGTGGAGTCAGGAAGACATGTGCAAAATGGACTCTTGTGAGCTGGTGTGAACTGGCTCCAGTACAATTTCATCTCCCTCAAGACCATGAGCCTTCTCCTTTCATCCAGCTGGTGAACCCCCTCCTGGACATCTCAGAGTCTCTATCCAATCTGGACTCCATCATCAACCGATCCCTCCCTCTGTCTTTTCTCCATCCTCAGCCATTTATTGCATGTTTACCATCTGCCAGACACAGCACGGCTACCAGGTCAACTGAGACAGGGTCCCCTTCTCAAGGAGTTTACTGTCTCCTGTGGACACAGATAAGCTCTCAGGCTAACCAGGGATATCAGTTCAGAGTGTAAATGCCGTGATACAGGAAGGCCCAGGGTGTTATGAAAGCCCAGAATCCTCTCTTGGAGTCATTCACAAACCCCCAGACTTCTTTCACTTTTCCAGAAGTTTGGAGAAACAGGACCTACTCTTCACTACATCCATCCTGGACTGGAGAGCGTTGCCAGTGAGAGCATGAAGTCCCGCTGTTGATCTTCACAGGCAAAGCACCTCCTCCTCCTCTTTTGATGATGCCTCCCGGAAGGTATTCCAGACTTCTCTATTCTCCTTACGCCCCCAGTCTCTTCTATCTCAGCAAAATACTTCACCTGCTCTTTTCCAATGAGTTGGAGGCCAACCAGAAGGATTCCCACATGTACCCTCCCCTCAGGGGTGTTCCTTCTCTCCAATCATCCCTCAGTTTTGCTCACAGTCTCAGGCAAAGAGCTGTCTGTTCACCTCACGGAGGCTAACCCACCTATGCCCTCAACCTCACAGTCTCGCCCTACCTCTCAGGAACCCCTTTTTTTTCTCAATTTTCTCCTTTTCCACTTGGCTTTTTCAGTCTTTTCTTCTCACCTGGCATCTTCCCCTTGACTCCAAGTACTTACGAGTCACTCCTCTGCTTGCCTCCCCGCTCCTCATCATCGTGATTACTGGTTCGGACCACTGGAGAGCCTGAACACCTTACTGAAGTCTCTAAATCTCCATTTCCTCTTCTGTAAAGTGCCGACGCCTCACAGTACTGTGGTGAGTGAAATAATGAAATAGTAATTAAATGAGATAATCAGGTAATGTATTTGCTGATCCTTTACTCTGGAGGTTCTAGAATGTTCTTGTAGTAACCAAAGGTAGATGACTCGTTCCCTACAAAACTCCTTTTTTCACAGGGGGAGCTAGGAAAGAGGGAGCCCAACGACAAAGCCCCACTCCTCCACGTCCCTCCTCCTGCATTTGTCCATCGTTGTGATAATGTGTGTGACGTAAGGCAGGAGAGGGCACTTGGAAAACTGTAGAGCCTTATGGACTTGTAGGGTATCCCTGGTAATCTGTTACAGGGTAGATTCTAGTCTCCCCTGACCTGCACGCAAAGCTGCTTTGCTCCCCCTGGAGTCACCGCACCTCACTTCCTCAAACTGTTTCCCAGAAATAATTCTCTACTTCAGCCAAGCTGATGCCCTGCTGTGCCACCAAGAGGCCTTTTCTCGTACTTTTTGGGGAATGCTTTCACCTTCCGGATTGTCTTCTTGTCTAGACTCTTAGGCCTAGATAAAGTTCCAGTTCCAACAGAAAACGTCTCACAATCCCATTAGCTCACAGTGCCATCATACCCTCTGCTAAACTCCAACAGAGCTGTCCCTTTTATTTCTGCAAGTGGACTTTATTCAATACTGCCTTAGAGCAGGGTTTCCCAAAGTGTGTTCCTAGTGCTACCGTGTCAAAACAAGGTCTTTCTCTGAGCTGTTACTATGGTGATGAGCATCTTGAATCTCCAAGAGGGGGATGTAATATGCAGCGTTTCCCCAAACGTATTTGACCATAGAACCATTTTTTGTAAATATGGAGAATTTAAAAAGTCTATTGTTCTATTGTATACTCTGTATATTAAGTAATAATCTAGATTATTACTTAAGTGGATGACGTATGTTTGGTTATTTGAGGTCACAAATTCCTTGAGGTTAAGATCATAGTCTTTGTTTTTACCATAATAACCACATGGTATTTATTCAAAAATCTAAGAAGCCACGGACCTTGAACCAAAAGACATTGATTTCGAACTCTAGTTCTTCCTCCTTTAAATAGAGGGATTATGAACAGATTATTGAGTCTTTATAGGCTTCACCTTTCTTATGAGGCTAATAATACCCACCCGTTGAATCGTTGTGAGGACTAAATAAGATACTATGTGTAAGGTACTGAGCATAGGACCTAGAATATATAAGAAGTTCAATTAATTGTGGTTTTCTTCTCCTTTCTAGCCCCAGATAGTTCATTTTGATAAATTACCCTGGTCTAGGCGTTCATTATTATTATTTTTTGTAAATAGATTTCTAAGAAAACCCCCTAAATCATCCAAACGTCTTTTCAAATTGAATGTTGTAAATCTGGTTACCATACATCAACAATCTTTACCATCAGAAGAAAAGAAACGAGCCACAATAAAATCAGCTCAGGGTTTGTTTGTACCTCTGATCTCCACATCGTTAGATTGCAAGCAACTGTCAAATTGATACATCGTTGGTATTGCCTTTAATGTTTTATGTATTCATATTTCTCAATTTTTCTATTTCTTTTTGTGTACCCATTATCTTTGATTTTGACAGTTTAAACCAGAAAGGCACAAAGACAATAGGAGGCTTTGGCTCAGAGATTCATAGAGCCACATCCAGGCAGACTAGAGAGAGACCAAAAGCTGAGCTGGTTCTCTCTCAGGTACACGCTCCCAGGCACTGATTGAGGCCATGGAGGTAGTGATCCAGGCATGCAAACGCCAGAACAGTCACAGTAATGCAAATATACGGCAGGTTCACTAGGCATTTTTGTGCCAGAGAATGACAGGTTGGCCAGCCAGTATATAGTTGTCTCCAGGTGATCTGCCCTTAGGGCCTAATTTCTTTTAACAGTGGCAATTGGGGTGTAATTACTTCCTTCTTTTGAAAGCCTGCAAGAAAAACAAGGAAACTTCTTCTGGTCTGAGGGTGACTGACAAGTACTTTGTGGATGAGAAAGAGGGGCCCTTGGCAGCCTCATCCTTGGGAAGTAATTCGGGCACAAGGCAGGTACTTTAAGACTTGAAGAAGTGACCAATAAAATTGGCTGATCGTGGGCAGCTCCTGCTCCTGCTCCATGGGTCAGTGTGCTAAGGTAATGTGTTATGCCCATTGGGCAGATCAGTTAACTGAGGCTCCGAATTGTTAAAACATTTGCTTGAGATTACAGAGTCAGGGAGGAGTGGTGGTGGGGCCTGTCTCCAAGTGCTGCTCTTTCCAATGCACCCAGATAAAGGGCATTTTCTCGCTAGGCCTTCAGTCAGGCAATCTTTGAACACACTAAGTCTGGTGTTCATATAGGAAAGTAAACCCTTAGAGGGGCATGCGTATTTGTTTGCTGGGCTGCCGTAACAAAATGGACACAGACTGGGGGGCTTAAACAACAGAAATTTAATTTCTCACAGTTCTGGAGGCTGGAAGTTCAAGATCAAGGTGTCAATAGGTTTGGTTTCTCCTGAGACCTGTCCCCATGGCTTGTTTATGACCACCTTCTTGCTGTGGCCTTTCCTTTGTACATTTACATCCCTGGTGTCTGTTCCTCTTCCTTTTTGTAAGCTTAGAAGAGGTTTTTGGTGAGGAACAGTGGCCCTGAGCTAACATCTGTTGCCAATCTTCCTCTTTTTTTTCCTCCCCAAAGCCCCAGTACATAGTCGTACAGCCCAGCTGTACATCATCCTAGTTCTTCTATGTGGGATGCTGCCACAGCATGGCTGGATGAGCGGTGTGTAGGTCTGTGCCCAGGATCTGAACTGGTGAACTCCGGGCCGCCAAAGCAGAGTGTACAAACTTAACCCCTCAGCCACGGGGACAGCCCCTGTTCCTCTTCTTGTAAGGACACCAGTTATATTGGATGAGGGCCTCACCCTCATTACCTTCTTTAACCTTAGTTACCTCTTTAAAGGTCCTAATCTTCAAATAGAGTCACATTCTAAGGTCCTGGGGGTTAGGATTTCAACATGTGAATTTGGGGAGGACATAATTTAGGGCGTAACAGTGTGGGAGAAGGAGAACCAGAACCTTAAAAAAAAGAGAAAAGAAAAGTATGACTCTTATGACATTCACTGCAGAAATCTAAGCCTTAGCATTTGAGGCAATGCTTAAAGACAACTGGACCTTCTCTGGGGCGAAGAGAAGCCACCAGCCAGCTAATCCTTCTCCACTCCTCCTCAGAGATGGGGGGGTGTGGGGGGGGAATCTAGAAACCCATCTCAAGGGATTGGCATCTTCTATACTTACAGTGCGGAGGCAAGAAGCATTCTCCTTGACCCATGTGAATTTGAGTGCATGTGGTGTCACTTGGGTGTTCTCTTCTCTGTCACTCACTTTCCCCTTTCCAGGCCTAACATCAAAATATCCCCTTACCAGCCTCCCTCCCCACTGCATCTTGTAGCTAATTTGCTGTTGTTGTTATACCCAGCATCACAAAACGGGAGGATGGTGTGTCAATTGACTCTGTGGTGCCCACACAGATCCCACTTCAGGACCCAGAAACTGATGCTGCTGACTCTCATCTGAGTCCTTCCCAGGAAACTGCCCCTGGCAAAGGTCATACCCTCTGCCTAAGGCTGCCTGCATCCAACGACTGGTCAAGGAGAAGAAGAAGGACATAGGCCCACCAGCCTAAGCCAGCTCCAGAGCCCCCTGTGTAATTGGCTGCGGCTGCTACTGCATCGCAGTTCAACTTCTCCCCCGCCCAGGCTGCTCCCCTCACTCCTTCACAGGTGGTTGCTTCTGAGAGCATTCCGCCAAAAACCTCTTGCTTGCAAATCTAAATCTTAAGATGTGTTTCACAGGGCGTCTGACCTGCAACAGGGCATAACTTGGGTGGCGCCATATGCTACTTTGTAAGAAGTCCGTTTTCACTAATTATGCCATTAATAGATGGTGCTAGAACTCAACAGGGACCAATAAGCAGTTCTGAACCACTAGAGAAATAAGACAAAAGAGTAGACAAGTCTGGGAAATATCACCTTTATGACTAATAAAGCTGATATTGGGAATAGGACCTATGTCTGTGGGAATTCAATGGAAGAGCCTCTGTGCCAGCTGGCAGTGCTGGACCACAAGCCCATCGCAGGGAACACACACAGGTAAGAGCAGAGCAGAAGGTGTGCTTCCTGCAGGCAGTTTCTTCCTGAGGATGACTGGAGGCACTGTTTTTGTCCCAAATGCACCAATTAGTACATCATTCCACCCTCCCAGAGGAGGAACGAATTGGAGAGGAGAACCCAGGAATGTTATATGACATCGTTTCCTACACGTGGAAGAAAACATGAACGGGAAAAAACTACTCTCCCCGACAGATGGTAATCTCTCTTTTGAGACAGTGTCTCTTTCTTGGAAATTCAGTCCTTCAACAAATTAATTTCACAAATATGACTAGTGCCTATTATATGACAGGCACTGTTTTAGGGGATTCCGATGTGAACAAAACAGGCAAAAATCTCTGTCCTCGCGGAGGTTACAAGCTAGTGGGGGACACGAAGAATAAACAAGGGAAATAAGGAAAATGTATAGTGGGAAGGACAATTCTGAGTGATGAAGAAAACCACAGAATAAGGGAGGCGAATGAGGGATTGTGAGGAATGATGCTGAAAAGGGACGTGGAGAAAGCCTCCCTTCTATCTGGGGACAGTGGGGATAGGGGGGTTAAGATTTGCCACTGCGACTGTGCTGCCCATCCCCTCGACACCTCTGACGCTCTCTTCTCTCACAGCCCCACCCCCATCCCCAGCCCCACGGGATTCTTATTGCTTTTGGAACATAAGCGCTCAATGCAACCCTCTGGCCCATCATCCTCGGCGTCAGCTACAGCCAGTGGCCTTGACCACAGCCTTGAAGATATGGCCATTTTAGGTGTTCACCCCTGGCGGAAGCTCAACATCCTTTGTCATCTGCAGTTTTGCTCTTTGTCCTGCTCCGGGGCCGATCTAGCTGTGACTCACACCAGACCAGAGGGAAGGTTCACCGTCTGAATCCAGTTAGGCACCGATTCGCGCAGCTAGGTTTGTAGTCAGCTTGGCTGCTATAATATGAACCCTGGAACAAGAGATTCTGTTGACACTTGGAAATTAGAAATGGTTTGGAGGTGTCCTGGCATGGTGGATGTTTATTCTTTTGTGTTCCTGGTACTCCTTCTGCCTTCTGGGAATAGCATCCCCTTTCTTTGGGGGAGCTGTCTCTCTACCCCACATGGGTCAAATGGGGAGTTCATTAAAAAGGCAGGCCACTGGCCAAGCTGAGCTAATCATGGTAGCCTCTGGCTTGGCCGCGGTGACATGTCCTTAATGGATGACTTAAGAAACCAATCAGAAACCCCCCTAGGGTTTCAGTAACTAAGCCCGGGGCGACAGAGATTTTTTTCTCTTGAGGAAAAGCTGGGAGATGTAAGCCCATAGCTGTCACAGCCATGTCGCCATTTTGTGGAGAAAACCAGGCCGTGGTAGGAGAGAAAGAAGCCAATCTACAGAGAGAGGCAGAGATGAGTCTGGTTAGGCAGAGTCCCTGACTCCGGGCATCTCCAGCCACACTCCTGCCCTTCAGGCACTGAGCTGGGACCTTCCCATTCTCTCCTTAGCTGGGTCAGGTTGGGTCTCAGGCCTTTGGAGTTAGTAGAGTCATGACTACTATACTTGGGAAAGCCCGAAGGGTTCAGGTTAGCTTCCCCTCATTTTCTGCCTGCCCATCTTTGGAGGATTACTTCTTCCAGGAAGCTTTTTCTGACTGCCCCAAGTAGAAGTGACTCCTCCTCTTTCCTTTGTGCCCACACAGCTCTCCATTTCTTCATTCTCCTCTCTTCTCTCGTGGTACTGGTAATCCTTAGTGTACTTACTGGTTTACCCATCTGTCCTCACCTAGATGGTGGAGGTTGGGTGTTCCTCCTATTTCTGTTCCCAGAGTTGGCACATAGGTGATTAGTACATGTTTGCTGATTGAATGAATAAATGGATAGACAGATGGATAAGTTCCACTACCATTCAGCCGGTGCCTCTCTTTGTCAATCTTTTAATCAAGATTTCAAAGTCCAGAGATTCTCTGAGGACCGAATTAGCTCTGGGACTTCGGAGAGGTTTTGAGAAGGTCTGGGAAAAATGGCAGTCCCTTGGCACTACTCTGGAGTCACCACAGTGGGACTAGGAGCTGGTTCAAGGCTGCACAGGATACTTAATGGCCGTGAGCTTCCCTGGTTTGCACAGGGCACGAGAGGGTAATATGTCCTCTGAGGTTTAGAAGGCCAGATTGGGCTGCGAGCTCCCACTTGAGCACAATGCGGTGGCAAAGCACCTTGATCCACAGAGAATCCCAACCTTGCCGGGGCAAGTTAGAGCTAGCAGAGAAGATTTGGCTCTCCCTGATTGGCTGTTGAGTTTTCTCTTTGTTCTACGAACTTCCAGGAAGGGGCTGAGGCTCCCATGCCCTGGGGTCACTCACTCCCTCTCCATGAGCATTTTTTCTTAGCCAAGTCATTCTTACTGGGATGTTTGTTTCCCCAAACTGCTTCCTTAATCTCAATAGCTTCTCTCTCTCTCTCGCTCACACACACACACATCTCTTTTATGGCATTTGCTTCTTTCTGCCTCATATTTTAGCCAGTCTTTTGCATAGAGACCATGTGCTTTTTAAGAGCAAAGGCCATATTTTGTTCATCTTTGCATCCCCCAGGGCACCCAGCACAGCACCCGGGAGAAGCAGAGTTAAATGTTCTTTGAGTAAATTCTCTGTTCCCACCTTTGAGTTTCTTTAATTTTTTTCAATTCAGGTCATTTACATGGGTTTCTCCAAAGGGAGTCACCTGGCAAGTCATTGACGTCTTCATTTCCAGATAAATTATATGTAATAGCATTAATGAAAATTGCCAAGAGAAAAGGAATCTATGCATGGTGCCACAGTATCGTGTCCAGTGTATGTGTGCGCACTCCCTGTGGAGGGGCGGCTGTCCAGAAACATCAATTGGTGGGACGATTCTTCCATGTGTGGACTGTCCGGCATAGTGACTCCTCCTTCCAAAAGCCAGCAGCTCTTAGTCCTTGTCGCAAATCAAAAACACCAGTATAGTTAAGTTTTAAAAATATTAACTGTAAATAAATCTTCCAGGTTAAAAAAACTACCTTCATGAGGTGCTTATTTTTTTTAGTATTTAAAATGTTTGCCCCCCATTATTGCAAAAGTAATATATGGTCATTACAGAAAAGTCTGAAAAGACAAAGAGAAATAAAAATATCCTTTCTTCCATTCTCTCCAAATTAACCATTTTAACACTTTGATGCGTATAATTCCATTTTTCAATACATCTATAATACATATGTTTAAATAAAAATGGTATTGTGCTGTATGTTCTGATTTGTAAAGTGCATTTTCTCTTAAGAATTTATTGTGAACAGCTCTCTATTGTCGACAAAGGTATTTCTCCAACATTATTTTTAATGACTGGCAGATTATTTTACTGTCTGAATGTACTATAATTTATTTTCTCAATCTCCTATTGCTGGAACTCTTGGTTGCTTCCAATGTTTATAATCACGAACAGTGCTGCAATGAAGCTCCTTGTTACGTCTTTGCACAATCCATCATTGTTTTCTCATGATAACCTCCTACAGGGAAATGTGCATTTTAAAGTCTTTTGACACATACGACAAATGCCCTTCCCCATAGCCTGCAATTTGGGATATTGTCTAGCTTTCCTTGGAGCCATTATTCAATCAAGGGGTGCCATTGGTAGACTTCAGTGGATGAGATCTTCTATTTCTTTATTCTGATTCTTCCTCAGAGTGTTTTGTGGTTTAAGGGAATAGTTGAAAACACAAAGACAGCAGAAATTTTTTAAAAGTCGGGAAAAGTGGAAAAACTCATAGAGAGCCTCACAGGCTCGTGCAGACAATGTAGGTGACCATCACTTCTCCTTAAACGCTATTTTGAATATGTTCACTATGTCTCTTTAAAATGCTATTTTGAAATGCTACTTATTACTACTTAAGATGTAGATAACTCATTTCAGGCTAAAAACTGTATGGTTAGTGGGCTTCAAACATAATGCTCTGTATACTGCTTTTGAAATATGGGACACCATCGCTATTCACATAGGTCCCTTGCTGGTAAGGCTGAGGCAGCCAATACAATCAGAAGCTGATCGCGCATGTACCTCCCATGGAAGCTTCTAGAGCACAACTGTGTAAAGCAAGCCTTGGACTCAAAGTTCTTATGCTCAGTTGACTCACAGCCCTACTTATCTCTACATGAGGTGAAAATACAAATGCCAAAATTTGACTTTCCCCAATTTTCTATTTTTGCTAATTGCATTTACCTTGCTCTTTTCCTTTATATCCTACACACGTTTGACATTTAAAAAAGGTGTTTTAGCCTCTGAATTTAAGCAAATTGGTCCACAGAACTCCCCAGTGAGTTGTGAACTCTGAGTTAATATTCATAATGTTCTAAATGTTAACACCACCATTGAAGCAGCTTGGTTTTGCCTTGGCTCCAGCTAATTTTAAACTGTATTTATAGAGTTATTTGCTTTTTTCTTTCAAGATTCAGAATATCCAGTTCAGTCTGGTCGGCTGTTTCACTACTCTTCTTTACATAGGTTGGTTAAATTATAACGTTAATTTTAAAAGCAGAGAATCCTTGGTCGTTTTGTGTTTGGAGAGAGAACGATTTTCTGCAAGAAGTGGGAATCTGTGGGCCTTAACGTTCTACAACGCCTTCTTTAGTAAAGAAGAGAAAACAAATCTCTGGAACTGTTAGTGAGAAGGCATAGAGGACTGTCAATCAAAATGGACAGAATTGATCACAAAGTGTGGAGCATGCTATTGATTTTAAAGTGATGCTGAAAAACAAGATCATGATGCCTTATTAATAGGACAAAGGCAGTTATCTCCAAGTATGTGTGGGGTTAAAATACTGTCCTTTACACATTTATATATTTTTGCTCTTGATCTCTTCTTTGGAGTTCCCCCAGCACACTCAGAAATACCCACTACCATTCATATTGTCACCCTTGGCCATGAGGAATAACAGACATTTCTACCAAAATGATATTGTCATTAGAACCATTGCTGTTTCCTTATTTGTCAGAAAAATATATGAGCAATGTCTTGTATTGACTGTGTATGCCAAAGGTTCCAGATTCATCACTCTGGTCTTTCTATCACAATCATCTAACCCCCATTCTGTTCAACCAGTCTTGTTATTTCCATGTATCTCTTCTGGTTGTTTGTTGCCTGATCCAGTTGTCTGGCTCTGGACCTCTGCTCTGCTTGTCCCTCATTTTGTGGCCAATTTCCTGCTCTGTTGTTTTGCTGTATCTTACATCATGCTGAGTGTGAACATAGCTCCTTCTCCAGTGGAAGGTGAGATCAGACTGTAACTGCTGAAGGTTTGGGAGTATGGGAAGTGAATTAAATCCCAGAGGCCACTGCTGCAGACCGATTGCTCTCAACATCCATCACCCCATCCATCAAGGGGTACCCACCTGGACATCTTTCTTTCTAGACTCTCAACAAGCATGTTGCAGGACCTACTTATGTTCCTTGAGTGGGAGGCAGCTCTCCCTCCCCCCACATAATGAGTCTATGTGTCTGTGTTCACTGGAGTCCAGACTCAACCTCTTACAGGTCCAGGAAAAGGAAACGATTCTTCCTGTAACTAGATTTCTCTCTTCTGTCCTTGCGTAAGAATTGTTCCCTTCCCAAGGTTGTGGTTACTTAAGTATGTTTATTTCTTTTAGGGGCAGCCCCATTCCTGTGACCTTGCCCTTGGACATATAAAAGACTTGAGAATTTAATTGTCTGATGCCATATATTCCCCAAAGTTTGGCTTAGTGGCTCAGGTTTGGTGCTTTTGCAGAGGGGGCAAGGTTGAGCTTTGGCAATTCCAGTCTTCCAGCGTGAGGGCACTTCCTATGGCTTATCTGGAGTCTATGTTGCCTGAATCCATATTTAGTAAGGAAACATTTTTCTTAAAGGAAACTTAATCTGCAGAAGCATAGGTCCCATTAAAAGCCACAACCAACTGGTCATTATTGAAAAATACACTTAGCTTCCCAGTCAGAATCATGTGCATTCTGGTCTTTTCCAAGAACTGCAAGAGTACTTGCTTTACATACACACATTTCTGAGTGACGGATCTGGAAGTGTGTGGAGATAGTCCTGGAAAAGAGGCTATATTGTCCATCACTCTGTAGCAATGTTTCCCCAAATGCAAACCAAAGAAGTTTCTGCGAATCAAGTAACTGTGAAAAATACTAGGTGAAAAGATATTTTTCAATCAAGTATGTCTCAAGACCATTTGCTGTGTCCATGATGCATTCTCCAGTATGAGTATAATGTTTTTCTCAAACTTTTTGATCATATTTTTTTTCCCCAAAACGGGTTACTTTTCTGAAGTTCTAGTCAAGATTGGATGGATACAGACAAGATCCTTAGCCTTCCTTAGGTAAGGACACACAGTTTGCATGCCATTACTAGGATATGCTTGGAATTAAATTTCCATCTGCCCCAGGGAATAGAGAGAAATCCCAGAAACTCTGTGATCTGGCAGCTTTAACAGCCTGAAATAATCTGTTCCACTCCAGGTGACTTTTGTCGGGTGAGCCCATACGGCATGGCAAGCATCAGGGATCTCTGGTTACCTATCTTGTTCTCTCTTTCTCTCCTTTTTACCTCATCTTGAAAAGTTCAGGCACATACACTTGAGAACTTTTTTCCCCCTCTTACCTATTACTTCAGAACCTTTCTTGATGGTTTCACTGCATTAAAAAAAAATTTCCAGAATGTTTTTGAGAGACAACTCTGCCACTACTTATCAAACTTGAGAAGATTTGAATTTTTTTGGTGGGTCAACAATCATGTAATTTCTGATTTCTGGTAACAATCACACAGTAATTTATTAGTAGTCAATGATTCATTCCTGCAAAATATAAAAATTGTCGTACTATAAATGTTAATATATAATACCTGCTTTAGGATTTCCCCAACCATCCTTCATCTTTAAATGATGAATCTTGTGTTGTGACCATAAACTCTTTCTGGCTAAAAAGCAAAAATTTCATTAGATAAGTCAAGTTTATTCCATTTCAAGAAGGCATGTAGTACTCAAAGTGCTATTGCTCATCATAGCTGTTTTCCTTTAACGTCTTGGAGATCTGTAGAATGAGTGGTCCTTAAGAAATACGAATGAATGAGTAATGTGAGAGAATCTGTCTATGCAAATAAAAGTGTTGGGGTGTAGCATCCCAGTTTACTCTAATGAATGTGGTCCTGTTCGTCACAAGTATTTTCTATAAAGATGCGGGAAAACAAGATACCCGCTGAGTGGGATGTATTTGTCTAGGTAGACGAAATTGGACAAAAATGAAAGTCAGCTGGATAACTTGTCAGTCAGGTTAACGGTCTTCTCTCTCGCAATGTTGAAGAGTTCCATCTGCAGTCTCGTCTGCTGTGCAATTAAGGAGGAAGAGCTGTTTTGGGGAAGAAAGAGAGAGACAAGTTGTAGGAAAGTCAGTGAATAGAGTAAATTAGCTGTCCACACAAACACTTTGATCTGCTTGTATATGGTCAACTTGAAGGAGGACTAATTCTTTTGTCTTGAGTTTATAAAGTCCATCCATGAGGAAATAGAACAAAACTTTATTTTGCGTACTTGTCATTTCCTTGGTGATATTATTTCTAAAACTTTCCAGTGACAGAGACCTAGTGAGAACAAGAGAGTTTAGCTTCCACTGTCAGAAGGCAACAGCAAGTGGCAGGAGACCAAGGAGGGTGAGGGCTTCCCCGTTGCTGAAAATAGGGACTGTAACACGTTTAAGATTGCTCTGTTTTAGTAGTAGTTATTTATTTATTTTTCTTTTGGTGCTCTCAGAACACTTCCTCAAAAACTTCAACATAGCACATAAGAAATTGCATTAAAATCTTTAATTTGTAGTCCTTAGATAGATTTGTGAACAACAACTAGGTCGCATCAAAAAACTTAATGTAGAAGTTTATAGGCTGGGGCCAGCCCGGTGCGCAGCCATTAGGTTCACATGTTCTGCTTCTCGGCGGCCCGGGGTTTGCCCGTTCGGATCCCGGGTGCGGACATGGCACCACTTGGCACGCCATGCTGTGGTAGGCATCCCACATAGAAAGTAGAGGAAGATGGGCACGATGTTAGCTCAGGGCCAGGCTTCCTCAGCAAAAAGAGGAGGAGTGGCAGTAGTTAGCCCAGGGCTAATCTTCCTCAAAAAAAAAAAAAAAAGAAATTTATAGGCCTAGAAAATCTCCAGTTTTCTCCTCCATAGGACTGGGAAGTCTCACAATATTATGGAGATGCACCACGGGAGAGTGTGGCTGAACTCAGTAAATGGTAAGGAGGCAACAGTGAAAACAACATGATCCATGTATTGCTTAGGATGCTTTTGGCTCAAGTAACAGAGCAACCTGACTAACAGTGATTTAAATCAAGAGAGATTTGCTTTTTTCACATAGCAAAAAGTCTGGAAATGGATGGATGCTGGATGTTGGTTCAGCAGCCCGATATATATCTAGGATGATCAGCCTTTCCTTCACTGTGGCAAGATGGCTTCTGCGGCACCAGCCACCACATCCACATTCAAGGTAGTGCCGGGCAAGGTAGAGCAATTGTTGCCCCAGGTACTCATTCATTCAACAAATATTTACTGAGCATCTGTTATGTACCAACACTAAACTAGGCACTGGGAAGAGAAAGATGCTGAAGGCAAGGAGCAGAAAGAGGAATGTCAGATGTTTCTGTTCTTTTTGTCAGGAAAGCAAATGCCTTCCTAGGAACCTTCCAGAGGCTTCTCTTATGTTTTATGGGCAAGAAATGGATACAAGCCCCCTCCTAGATCAATCACTGTAAAGAGTTGTCAAAAGATTGCAGCCTTACACCATCATAATTCTTTTTCCGAGGCTAGGAAAGGGGCTATTCTTCCCTGAGAACATGTGACAGTCCTAATTCCTAGATTTTATATGCAATTGCTGCCTCAAGTACTCATTTATTAATTCATTTATTCAACAAATATCTATTGAGCACCTGTTATGTACCAGACACAAGTTAGGTACTGGGAATTGAGAGATACATAAGACAAGGAGTTCCTAAGTTTTTAGAAAATGAAAACAACGCAAACCAATACTTGTAATGCAATGTGCTAAGATGAATTAAGGTGGTATTGGGAGTGGAGAAAAGTCCAGAAAGAGTTAGGAATTTTTCAAGCAGAGAACAGAGGAAGGAACTGAGATAAATGAAGACTTCCGAGAAGGGGGATATTAGAGGGGATAAATGGGGTTCCAAAGAGCGTGGAAGGTTTGAAGGTGGAAGAGAGGCCGTGAGGGACTCAGCAGGCCCCGAGCTAGTCGTGTGATCATCAGGTGCTCGGAGTCTATTTCCCCACAGAATCCAGCCTTTTGCCCAGGTGTGTATGTTGACAGTTCATACCACTGGTTCCAGGAGTGTGAAGCAAAGAGCAGCGGGTGAGGAGGAAGCCTGATTCTGCTGTGGAGGCCTCTCTCCGGACACAAAAGTCTTCTATTAACGTTGTAATCTCTTTAAACTTTTCCTTCTCCTGCCAAGCTAAGAGACAGGAAAGTTAAAGTTCTCCATTTGCCGCAGAAAGATCAAACCTTTAAAAAAGTCAGAGGGAGGGGGCGCCATTCCCCTCGTTGTTCCTGATACGTTTCTAACCTGTCACCCTCACTCCAGCAACTTTATTGGCATGACAAAGCATCCAAGGAGCACAGTCTGTCCCCACAAAGAGCTCTCCAGTGCAAGCTCCACTGCTCAGAAGAAAGGGAGGGCCCGAGGTGCCCATTATATTCACGAGGGGGCTTCAGAGTAGGAAGGGGCCCAGCATCTGTCTCCATTTCAGGGAAGCCCAAACAGTGCGAGACAAGGAAGACTTCCGAGTTCCCCCAACTGTTAATGCACAAAAGACCTGGCTGGTCTTCTTTATGAGCCTAATCCTTCTGTCAATAGCAGTCAGGGGTCTGAGCCACGCCGCTTCAGAAGCACTGGGTTGTACTGGCCCCTCTCGGGATTAGCCGCAGAGCAAGTACACAGCAAGCCCTTTAGAAAGCATGGGGTTATGACATCTGACCTTAGAGAAACCGAGTGACATAATCGAACTCTACACGACTCTATTTTGGGTCTGACTAATGAAAATCCTCTATTGAGAGAGAAGAAGGATCCCCAGTTTTAGGATGTATCTGAAGGCGTAGGAAGAGATTACCTCTGACAGTTTCATTTTGACCTAAAGATGTTGTAGCTTAAAAATATTCTTGATCCTTTTAAAGGTTAATTAAATGTGGTTTTGGGAGAGTGTCTTGAACTCGAGCAAATAATGAATGCTGTAACCTGGTAGGATGATGCCAAAGCTCAGATTCCCCACATGATTTCTCTGGACTGAAAGAAGAGATGCCAAGTTCACCAGTAATGGTTCTCAGCATCAGAGGTCGTAGATGCCTGGCAACCTAATAGGCAAGAGGTTTCCTTGGAAATCAGAGAATCGAGAGGGACCAACTTTTCCCTCCACCACATGTCTGCACAAGGCCACGTTCTCCTCCAGTGCACTGGTCACGATCTTGGAAACTCGGCTCATAAGGGAGGCAGAAAGAGGATTGAGCAGATAGGGAGACTGCAAATATTTCTTCCTTGAGAGAGTGAACAATATTTAAAGGGATTTTTAAATGGTAGGATCAGACCAAGTTTTGAATGCGTAAAACAAGAAGTTATTCTTCCCGCCAACCAGAAAGTGAGAGGTCAAAAGGAAGATTCGCTAGAGAAAAAGGACAAAATGATGCTCTTTGCACAGATATCCCGTGAGTTGTATTTGCAAATGGATACGAAAAGACGAACAAAATCCTATACAGTTCCAAATTCTACAGAGCAGTTTTCGAAATTCTAAATAGGCAGACTGAGAATAACAATGAATGAACATTTCTAAAAACCCAGTTTTGTAAATCATAGACAATGAAGAACATTCTTTATTATAAAAAAAGTTTTTTTGTGTAAGTTAAGCTATTTTATACTCTAAATATTTCTTTCCATTTTATTGTTTAATTATACATATTTAACATATTATTGAGTATTTTTTTTTAAAGATTTTATTTTTTCCTTTTTCTCCCCAAAGCCCCCCAGTACATAGTTGTATATTCTTCGTTGTGGGTCCTTCTAGTTGTGGCATGTGGGACGCTGCCTCAGCGTGGTTTGATGAGCAGTGCCATGTCCGCGCCCAGGACTCGAACCAACGAAACACTGGGCCGCCTGCAGCGGAGTGCGCAAACTTAACCACTCAGCCACGGGGCCAGCCCCTATTACTGAGTATTTTTTAAGTAATTCTTTTACGTTAGAATAGTTTTAGATTTGCAAAATAGTTGCAAAGCTGGTACAGAGGTTTCCTGTATACCCCTCACCAATTTCCCCTATTATTAATATCTTACATTACTATTGTATATTTGTCATGACTAATGAACCGATATTGGTATTTTATTATTAACGGGAGTCTATATTCTCTTCAGATTTCCTTAGTTTTTATTTAAGGTCCTTTTTCTCTTCCAGGATCCCACACAGGACACCACCTTACATTCAGTCGTCATGTCTCCTTACGCTCCTCTAGACTGAGATAGTTTCTCAGACTTTCCTTGTTTTTGATGGCCTTGAAAGTTTTGAGGAATACTGGTGAGGTATTCTGTAGAACGCCCCTCATCTTGGGTTTGTTTGATGTCTTTCTCATGACTAGACTGGGGTTATGGGGTTTTTTTGGGAAGACACAGAGGAAGAGCGCCAGTCTCGTTATGTCACATCAAGGGCGTATGGTACCAACACGACCTACCTCTGTTGATGTTGACCTTGATTGTCCGGCTGAGGAAGCATTTGTGAGACTTCTCCACGGTAATGTTGCCTTTCCCTCTTCTTTGCATACTGCTCTCTTTGGGAAGGAATGTTCTTTTGATAATCATTCTCGTAGGTTTTGTCTCACTCTTGTCATTTTATTTCTCCTCTTCCTTCTCTTCAGTGGGAACCTGGCATTCAGTACACAAATAAGAGAAATCTTCCTAGTATGCTCTTCTACTTAGAAGTTAGAAAAAAGTGAATAAAACTTTTTTGTCACTTTCTAGTTTCTATTTAGAAAAATTCTTTTTAGGGAAATATTAAAAAAAATTTCTCTGCACATGTAATAGGACACATGGAATTTACTATATGGCTGGTAATTGGATCACCATGAGGGTTAATGGAAGTGACAGTGGACCAGGTGATGAGGTCATTACCTCTTCCTACAAGAGCGTGGACCTTGAGGACAGTGCTGGGGTGATATTTTATTGTGCTCTCCCACCATTTGACCATCTGTATAAACCAATATTTGGTCCCCACTTTTCCAAGAACCAACTGTAAGACTTTGGGCCAAATCATTTCACCTTTTAACCCCTCAGTTCCACATTGTCATAATGGGATGCTATTACCTGTCTTACCCACCTGAGTGCATCTTTGATAGATTCTCATGAAATTTGTGTGTGATCCTGCACTGAAAAGGATAATACAGGGGTATAATCCCTTAGCCACAATTTTGAAATTAAAAACATTTTCTAAAAACTGGATGTTATTTCATAACTCCCTTGGCAGCAAAACATGGCATGACCTAATATGAGGCTATTGATAATTTTTATTTATCTCACTTCGTGTAAACATTTATACATTTAGCTATACAAATGTGAATGTGTTTGGTTACGGAGTGCTGCACAGACTCCAATGGGGATATTATGAAATATGTGACATATGTTACTCAATTACAATCCTAAATTCCTAACATTTCTGAATTCTGAAACACATCTGGTGCAAAAGGGTTCAGATAAGAGATGGTGAATCTCTAAGTCAAGGTATCGTTATTATTTCCTTGCCATTAAGCAAGACTTCTCTCAAACCTTTCTAAAACCACAGCTACTTACTTTTTTCTTACACTGTAGAATCCTAGCAAAATCCCTATTCATGTTTCCATTTATGGTATAGTCTCAAAATTCTTCAGTGCCAAAGCTAAGAGGTGTATAGGAATGTTGTTCTAGATTATCAGATGGGTCCAAATCCTGTACCCAGAGGATCACTCAGCAATAGAGAGGTGTCCAGATAAGACAAAAAGTCATCTGACCCCTGCTCCTACGTTCTACCTCCTAGACTGCACAGCCTCCATTCCTTGTTGGTAATCTCTTCTCTGTGACTAAATCCATTTGAGGGTGCACTTTAAATCAGCTTTAACTGAATACTTGCTGTGTTTTAAAGATAGTACTCTTCTTTATCTATGTAATTTTTCTTTTCACTCTACTACGTTTTTTAAGCAGAAGAACTTGTGTGTGTGCCTGTGAAAATAGTATGTAAATTTGTAGCTGGTTCATTCTTTGGAGGCAAAAGTTTTTTCCAGTTATTTGGTTAACTTTACCTGTTGATAGCCTGGGAAGCATTATAAATATTCTTAAACCTTATGTAAAGAACTACCTTAATTAAATGCAATGTGTCCCTTAGGACTTCAATGAGCTGTAAAACCAGCTTTTCACCTTCAAAAGCCTGATAGCTAATTTCACACGATATGCCAGCGACAGGCAGCTATAAAGTTGAAACCTAAACAGAATCCTAGAAGCAGAGAGAGAAAAGTTTTATGTTGCTTTTCTTTTTAACCTTTCCATCTTAACTCTCAATTTTATATGGCAAACTGGGTAAAATTTGACCTCTGAATTTTCTCCGTCTTGTTTTGTATTCCAGATGGCTCCGGGTACAAATAACGGAAGCATGAAAGAGGCTCTCTGGTTAATAACTTGTGCTTCCTAGTAATGTATGCATCAAAATGTGGGTGGAAATTTAAAGGCCACAGTAGACCTATTAGTGCTGTGTGTTCACAGGAGGAGGATGATTGACACTAACTCTAAGAGTTATGTGTAGAACATTATCCTTGAGAGGAGTTACATGTGTGTCCTAAATATTATGCTTTGTTACAGTTTATTGGCCCTGATCCTACTTGTAACACCAGAGTAAATTGCTCTCTTTTAGAGGGGCGTTAACTATTTCAACGTGCCCCCATGAACCATAAAGCAAGGAAATACACAGCACTGGATTTTTCTGGATTTTTACATAAACGTTTGTACCCACTGCTTGAGTCTCTAGGGGCCTTTGTTTATTCAGAAATTCCCAAATAACAAGGGAAAGACCCACAAAGGTGAGAATAGCCAATCGGTTCCAGACAATTCTTCAGTCAACCACATCTAGCCGGAAACAAAATTCCTTCCCAATCAAATGCTTCCAGCCAAGATTGGAGTCAAGAGGAGAATCTTACATTTTGCAAGATTACTCCCATTTTCCACAGATCACTTTTTTCTGGACAAACTCAGGTGTTCTAGCCAGAGGTGATTTCGAAAGTGTAATGTACTGTCTGTCATCTAAAAAGATGATGCTTGTGACCCCTACCAAGAGGACATGCTCTTTGAGTCACTTTTGCTGCAGGGGAAAAGGGCTTTTTTCTGATCTGGGCACATATTCTCTTTCTGTTGTCCTTGAACCTGAGGAGCCCTAGCGAAGACTGGAGGACACAAAATGACACCAGGACTCCTTGGAGAGGTTCCTGGGCTGGAGGTTTGGGTGGCTCTTGAGAAATAACAGAATGTTCAGGAAGAAAAATACAGAAGAAACTGAGGTCGGTAAGAAGCTGTCAAATCATGTTTAATATCTTTCTTTCCTCATCCAAGTATTAGAGCTTATCATACATATATCTCCTCCTTTATTAAATGAGGAGTTTGATCTTTTGTCACTATGAGAGTCCCTTTTGCATTTGGCTAAAGGCACCCCTATTTGACCCCACCCATTTGTTATTCCTTCATGCTCGAAACTGGAGGGTGAGGCTAAATGGATTCAGGCAGGAGTGTCAGAAACCTGAGACCCAACACAAGTGCCAGACGCTTTCTGTTCTGAGCCACCCACTCTTCCCCTTGCAGGTTTGCACTTAGGAATGTTACGTGCAAACCTAAGGGTGGAATAATAATGCAAGCTTATTTGTATCCATCTTTAAATCTGGTGTTAGAAACATCCACAAATCTGACACTAAGGATGAGGAAAGTTACATTCCTACCTTCTAAAGACCGTGCTTCTGAAATATAGACATTGTATCTTAAATATAAGGATGGGATCCCTGTAGTTAAAATGGGGCATAACTTGCATATATTTTGTACGTATTTGCTTAGACTGCGTGCTAAGAGTAAGCGGCTTTAACTCCATGTTTATATAATAAAATGAAACGTTAATACTGCAGCCAAAGGCAATACACCCAAGCTTCAATATCAGGAAAAAAATTATCCAATACCTGGCAGCCTTTTAAGGGAGTTAATTTGATTATATCACCACAAAAGACCTTCACACAGAAAGAAAAACAAATCTGGCTAATTTGACAGCAGTGATTCAAGATGGTGAGTTGCTAAAACTAACAGATTTCCCCAAGTTAGCAAGAAAAGCAGTGTTCAAAAGCTCCATTTATGTAGCTGTGAGCAACATATAGTTTGAAAAGTACTGTTAGGATATTTGCATTTATATATTTTATCTGGAAAAAACTTTTATACTGAAAGAACTTGAAATCCTCACTCTCCAGTGAGCAGTTTCATCATCTTAAAAAAGGCATGCACGCACTTGCAAGAGCTAATTATCTGCTCTGGACAAATGCTGTTCCCATCCACTTTCAGCAGACGAGGACATGAGATCACAGTATGGGGCAGCAGCTCTCTGGCTCAGTCACCACAGTGAGATGCTGGTGGCGAAGGATGTCATGAGGACTTGTTTCTGGACTTTGCAGAGGTCACTTTGGACGGCAGATCCCAGAGATCTCCGGTTTGCTCCTAGGTCAAAGGCCTCATGCAGCCCTGCCCGTTCCTCCTGTTTCAAACCTGGAGTAATTTCGACAGTGGATTGAAGGGCAATGATGGTGTATTGTTTGCCAAGAGCGCTCAATTAAAAGTGAAGCAGGGAGAATCACTGTCTTCATTGCATTCATTTCCCTTTGTTACGACACTCGACCGAATGGCTTAGAACAATGGAATTTATTGTCTCAGTTCTGGAGGCCAGAAGTCCCAAATGAAGGTGTCGGGGGTGGACTGTGCATCCTTTGAAGGTGCTTTGAAGGGTCTGTTCCGGGCCTCTCTTCTAGCTTCTGGTAGTTCCTTGGCTTGTGGCAGCATAACTCCAATCTTCACATGGACTTCTTTCTGTGTGTGTCCCTGTGTCCAAATCTTCCCTTTTTATAAGGACACTGGTCTTAGTGGATTAGAGGTCCACCCTATTCCAGTGTGAGCTCATCTTAATTTATCTAGTTATAGCTGCAGTGACCCTACTTCCAAATAAAGTCACGTTCTGAGGTACTGGCGGTTAGGATGTCAACAAATGCATTTTGGGCGGACACAGTTCAATCTATAACACTCATCAAGTCAATTTCAAGTGTGTTTAACCTCCATTCCGACCCCTTCTGCTGGGTGGGGTCGTTTCTAGCCTCTGCAGGGGAAAAGTGTCCCCAAGGAAATTACCCAGCGCGAGGGAAGGCAGGTGGAGAACTCATCTCCTAGCTGAATTTTCAACTTGAGTTTGAAATCATTTTCCTTCTTGGCGAGTGCAGACTGAGACAGCAATAAAGACTTTTCAAACCTGTAATGTCAGTCTTGTCAACAGAGGAAACACGCGTCGCTGCCCTTCCAACTTGATCATCTCTCGGGCTTTCTCTGTGATTTCACGGCTTCTGTGGTTCAATTCCCAGTTGACTATCAAAAGGGAAATAAAGTATTATTTTTCCTCATTCTTGAGGCGGCTGTAGGAGACTGGAGAAATAACCATTTGCAGAGGGAGCAATCAGAATTAGTGGACCAGGCTTAATACCTATCAGGGAATGGGGATGAAAACAACTCATGCAGAGGGCAGAGAAAGTCAGGCTGGCGGCTGGAAGGTCCTGTGGCAGCTCGGTTTGAAGGGGACAATTTTTTCACTCTAGTGACATCATCTAAATTCAGAGTGACACAGATAAACCTTGTTCTCTTTGGGACTTTCCAAATTTCATTTTCTTCTATTGTGAGCTTAGCTTCTGCTTGTCTGTTAACTGGCAGAAATCACTTAAAGATGACTTAAATCTGGAACCGGATTTCAAATTCTCATTGAGGATGTGAAAGCTGATAGGCAAAGTCACTTAAAGGTTCTGGTAAAATTTATGGTTATTTCCTACCCTTGTGAAACTGACCAAAACTAAGTAGGAGAGTGGAAAAAATGGCTCTACAGAAAATCAAAAATAAAAGCAAAAGGTAACCAAATTAGAGAGATCAGGTTAGGAAGATAAGGGTAAAGAGGACTATGAGTAAGGGGGACGGGGGTTAAGGGTAGGAGTAAAAGAGTGTTAGAAAACAGAAATCTGTTACTAAGAGACTATTCAATTTCAAAACTGTAACCAAAACATAAGAAGTAGTAGTAATTTCCCAAGTCTTTGTCTACCATCAAGTCACTCTTTGTAATCACGTTCTCAAGGAATATGAATAAAGGGCAGTCCCCATATGCCCAATAATGAGTGCATGGACGCCGTAATCCAGACTCTCTGTGTATGTCAGTAGTTCGGGAATGCCGTCCCACAGGGGCAACCGCGTTGATGCATGAGGGTTAAGGTTCATAATTCCAAGGAATCTGTCTTCCCTCTTGGAGGGAGGTGTCGTTGGATCTTTAGGAAAGGAGGTGGCCAGTGAGATCCAGTGAGTTTGCTTTCTTGTTTTTCTATTCTCATTCCGGGCCTCTGGGGAAGAACGTGTTTCCAGCCTCATGAGGGTTGTTGGCAGAATTCAGTTCCTTGTGGCTGTAGAACTGAGGTCTGTTCCCTTCCTGTCTGTCAGCAGTGAGCTGCCTTCAGCCCCCGGAGGCTGCCCATATTCCTTGCCGCTTGGTCCCCTTCATCTTCGAAGTCAGCAATGGAGAACATTTCCACGTTGAATCTCCCTTGTGCTTCCAGTCTCTGACCTTCTCCTTTTCTGCAGCCAGAGAAAATCCTCTACTTTTAAAGGGCTCATATAATTAGGTCAGGCTGCTGTCAACTGGTTTGAGACCTAAATTATATCTGCAAAATCCTCTCACTGAAGTGTTCAATTGAATAACTGGGAAAGGAGTGTGCACATCAAGGGCTGGGAATTTTGGGGGATCATCTTAGAATTCTGCCTACTACAGAGTCCTTCCTGCGTTAGCGGTACTACTGAAATGGTACCAAGCTAATTTGCTACATGTGTAGACACATATCTCTAAATAGCAGAAGGCTGCAACAAAATTGCATGATATGCTTTTCAAGATTGGTACAGTATTTTTAAAAATCACCTTCCCATTTACAGAAACAGTATGAGCACCTTCGCATCAACAGGGTGACTTTAAAAGCACAGTGGCAGTGCATTCCCAGAGCTGGGGGAGCTGATGGTGGTCACTGTGTGGAGACTCGTTCTTAAAAGGAATTGCAGGACTTTGTGTGGTCCCACTATCACGCAAGCTCCATCCAATTTGCTGATTGAATAGGCACCTAACACGATCATTTTGGTTTTGAATCTGAATTTTGTAGCAAGAACATAAACTTGAATTGAGGTTTAACTTTTGCTAGCATAATAATGAATCTTAGCAATAGAAACTAAAATAAATAAGTAAATAAAATAAAAGCTCCTTACAAAATATTTAGGAAAATATTGTGAATCACAAAGACCAAAATAAAAAAGACCCATAATCATACCACCTGGAGTCAACCACTGTAAAGTTTTTGGCTTTTTGTCTGAGTTTTTTTTTCTCTCTTCCTATACACAAACCTATATATTAGTCAGGGTCCAATCAGGAGAAGAAACCACACAGTAATTTGAACAGGAAACATTTATTATAAAGAACTATTAACTGTAACATAGGCATAATTAGGAAAGTGAAAAGAAAACTCTAAAAAATACCGTATGGCGGAGAAAGAGCATGCAAGGAAGGAGCAGCTTCGAAGGGAGGCCTTGTCCCTAAGACAGATGCAGACCATGCTGGAGAGGATATGTTTGCAGCCCCACTGGAAGGTGACATTCTTCAGGTTGCCTGAGCCAGACCTGGTCCACAGGTGCTGGTCAAGCAAGGAACATACTCTGCAGGGCAGGTGCTCAGAGGCAGTCAGGGCGTCAAGAGTCAGTTTGCTGGCAGGACAGGTGGAGGCCTGGGGTGATGGTGTTTCTATTGGGAGGGCTGCTGCAAGGTGGTCACTGGCTGGGGTGGGGTGGGGCTGAGTACTTGCTGAGGGGCTGCAGGCTCTGGGTGTGTGGCTGGGGCAGAAGCCTCAGGCAGTGGTGTAGGAGCAAGAAGGAAAACAGAAGGGAAGAGCTTGAACCAGGAGGGGAAGCTTCTTCCTCCTGTATTGTCTCCTGCGCCCTCTACTGACAAACGTAGCATTGTGCTCGCTGCAAAGGAAAAATGCATGAAGGGTCCAGCTCATCAGGGCAGAAGAGGTAAAGAGAGCAGATTTGGAGCTGGGAGGCAGTATGTTGCCAATCTGAGATCACAACAAACATCTCAATTTGTAACTTGCTTTGTTTACTTCGAAATATACTAAGAACATTTTCCCATATGATAAAAATATTCTTCTACACCATAATTTTTTTTCTTTTTCTCCCCAAATCCTCCCAGTACATAGTTGTATATTTTAGTTATGGGTCCTTCTAGTTGTGGCATGTGGTACACCACCTCAACATGGCCTGATGAGTGGTACCATGTCCGTGCCCAGGATCTGAACCAGAGAAACCCTGGGCCGCTGAAGCGGAGCGTGCAAACTTAACCACTTGGCCGTGGGGCCAGCCTCAACACTGTAATTTTTAATGAATATATGATATTATATTATGGATGACCCATAATTTATTTAGCCAATACCCAGTTTGGGGGCATCGAGGTTATTTCTAATCTACAGCTGTTATAAACAAGCTGCAGTAAATATTCTAGTGGTGAGCCTTTGCCATGTTCTTATTTCCTTAGGATAAAGTCCTAGCAATGGGATTCCTCGGTTACTCTTAATGTTTTTGAGGCATGCTCTGAAATTTGCCTCCAGGAGATAATAGCATATTTTAAAGCAACAAGTCTTAATAAAGTTTCTGCATTTCATTTTTTAGTATGCTCAAATTTTAAAAACATGCTAATTGGATGAATTTTATGATGGTAATGAAATAGTCCTGGAGAAAACAATTCTTATAACAACATTTAATAATGAGTGATACCAAAGGATCATTTAAAATGATAATGAAGTGGCTATTAGTACAGTACCAAAGAGAGAGAAAAGCTCAGAACATACAAATGAAAATCTTGATTATTCCAAACATAAATTTCAAACTGTAAACACAGAACTCATTGTAATAGACCACTTTTGTATTTCACAAAGGAAGAGACAAAAATTTAATAGTCTACTCCAAAAGGATGGCCTTTAAAAATAATCAGTGATCATTAGATTTCCATTCTTTCCCAGAAACATATAGTGGAAAAAAATGCCTAGAAAGATAAAAGATGTGAAAGGAAGAAGAAAGGAAAGAAGGAAGGAAGGAGGAGAGAAAGAAAGAAAGGAGAAAAGAAAAAGAACAAGATGGCAGGGAGATTAAAAAACAAAAACAGGCAGAGTGCAGTGACTATGGAAAAAATTATGAAGGGTCCTCAAAAAATTAAGACTAGAACTCCCACGTGACCCAGCAATCCCACTTCTGGGGATCCATCTAAAGGAAATGAAAATAGGATCTTGAAGTGATACCTGCACCCCATGATCACTGCAGCAGCATTCACGATAGCCAAGATATGGAAACAACCTAAGTGTCCACAGTGGATGACTAGATACAGAAAACATGGTGTATATTTACAACAGAACATTATTCAGCAACGAGAAAGAAGGCAATCCTGCCATTTGCAACAACAGACATGACTTTGAGGGCATTATGCTAAGTGAGATAAGCCAGACAGAGAAAGACAAATACAGCATGGTATCACTATATGTACAATCTGAAAAGAACCCAAAAAAGTCAAACTCATAGAAACAGAGAGTACAAAAGTGGGTGCCAGGGGCTGAGGGTGGAGAAAATAGGGAGAGGTACAAACTTTAGCTGTAATGAATAAAGTCTGAGAATTTAATGTAAAACTTAGTGACTATAGTTGATAACACTGTATTAATTGAATTGTTTAACTGAAATTTGCCAAGAGAGCAGAATGTAAATGTTCTCACCAACATATATATGATATATATAATAAGAAGAAATAATATACATGTGATGAATGTATTAATTAACTCATTGGGGTAATCCTTTCACAACGTGCACATAAATCACCACAATGTGTATTTTAAATATTGTACAATTTTGTCAATTATACGTCAGTAAAACTGAAATAAAAAATAAAAAAAAAAGAGGTGGGAAGGAGAGGGTAATGAAGAAAAGAAGGAAAACTAGAAGGAATGAAAATATGAAAGAGTACAAAAATAGAACATAGATAAAGGAGAGAAAAGCTAAAAATTTTAAAGGAAATGCCATCTGCTATTGGTAATGGATGGTAAAGGTAATAATGGTAAAGGACGGTAATATTTAATAGCAATATCTAATGACATTTAATTAAATATCCAAACATTTAAGTACTAGGAATACACAACTTAAGAAAGACACGCTTGCAGGAAGTAAGTCCTGATTGCCCAATTTGCCAGAGAAGCAGAGATGGCAGTGTTTGCGTGACGCTTAGGTGGTTGGGCCCTGCCATCGTGGAAGTGAGTACGGAAGCACGTGCATTTCCGCACTGCCACCCAGTCTCCAATGCTTTCATTTGCTATAAAACGCCTCAAAGTAAACAGCACAGGGATTTCAACAAAGAAGAGCTGGAGCAGACACACTGAGCATTTCCACCCTGCAGTGGCAGAATTTCCTTGCTGACGGGTTAGTTACGGCGACTTGGTTTCTCCATGGGTCGACTACGAGTCTGGCTTGCAGAGGAGCCGACACACAAAGTCAAAGCTACTGAGGGGAGGTAGGTCTTCCGCAGGTGTGCTGTGTTTACAGTCCCGGTAGAAGCTCTCCGGAGGCCACAGATTCATTATGTCAGAGAGGGTAGAGCAAAAGACATGGAAAACACTGGAAGAGATCCAACACTCTCTGAGCCTGGAGCCTGGTTGTGTCTTGACCTTGTTCCGACAGGTAGTTTGTGCACAAAAGCTCCATCACGTGGAGTGAAACGCAGTCAGTAAGGCTCAGGCATGGACGTTCTTTCAGAGTACGGGGTTCACACTACTCTTTGGAAAAAAGAGAAATCTGTTGCTACTCCTCTGCTATTTCCCCAGATCTATTTGGGCACCGGCAAATTGATTTGATAAAGCAGTGATAGATTTGTCAGATTAAGATAGTAATTTACTTCCATTAATTTGAGAGACATCAGTGTCTCATAGTGAGAAGAAATATGGCTACCCTGGTGGGATACATTTAAATTCATTAGATTTTCTGGCTTTCATCTGAGACACCGAGACTTTTTCTTCTGAGCCGATAAATCCTTTCAATTTTTACTTCAAATGGCACTAAACAAGCATTCATCAATCTATATTTTAAATTCACCTAAACAATATCCAGTTGGCGAAATCTGTTTAATTAGCAGTGGGTTGATGCTTTCTTGGCCCACTGCAAGTCCAGTTTCCAGAATAAAAGAAAGGCATGGACAGCCGCTGGTTGGAAAAACCTGCCCCCTACAATGGCTGGGAACAAGAAGAGACATTCTCCCAACAAATGTTAACCCAGGGAAAAAAAATTTGAATATCTACAAAAGATTAAATTAACAATAGATGAATGGCAAATGAGAAAGCTGCCAGTAGTGACCAGACTTTCTCAGGAGCCAACCTTTAACAATATGGATTATTTCGGATAATTCATGGTTTGCCACTCTTTCTTCTTTGTCTCCTCTGTAATATCCAGGGCACATCTTAGACAGATAATTAGGGCATTATCATATTCCTTAACTAAGTCGGACAAATTGCATCATGCTTCGTGGTAAACCAACCTAGGGCTGTGTCATTAGCATTGTCTAATTGTTCCAAATAAAGTCTTAGCCTTTTTATTGCATCAACTTTAGTCGTCAATACCTGAGAAGGAGCGACTGGTCCCTTTCCTGGAGGGCTCCGTGAATATGCTGGTCACTAGGTAATCTTACAGTTAATACAGGCCGCAGCATGGAAAAATGTAAGAAAATGTAAAGGTCAAAAACATGTTTCTATTGTGGAAAAAATGAATGATAATGACATAATTTTTTCAGCTCATCAGGCTCTTAGCTAAGTGCTGCTGTTATTGCCAGATCAGTAGTGTATAACAAAGAAGTGCTTTCTGCAGCCTGCTTCATTAGTCTGCCCTGTAGGACCTCACCTCCAGACCTTTCACTAATCTGTTGGCCAGCTCAATAGTCTTGTTAGTTCTATCCACTTCTTCCTGACAGCGGATTTTCTCAGCTGTAGCCCTCCCAGAGGCCATGGCGAAGGCAGCCAGGTTTGTGTCTAGTTCCTTTAAATAAAAACAGTGAGAGACAACTTTGGACATTGTCAGAGCAAGTAAAAATATCGCCGCTGACTTATTTTATATTGCACAAAGTTAAATTATACAGTGTGCCCCAGAAGTAAACACAACTGCGTTCGGGAGCCTGTGCCAATTCACACAATGAGAAGGTGCAGTAGGGAAAATGGAAGAAAAGGATATTCGGCAGTTTATGTAATTTTTGCTGTTTGTTCAAAACAGCACCGAGAAGAAAAAGGAACGTACACACAAATTCAAAATCCTAGGGGGAAATGGAGAATGTCATTTTCCCAGACAAATTTCCTGAAGTCATGAAGATTTAATACAATTGGTTTGTGTGTACCATTAGTGCCAATAACACACTTAATACAAACTGTCCCAAAACATTTTGCATTGAGAGATGACGGCAAGATAAAACCCAGGGGAAGCTTTTAAGGTGAGATTTGCAGAGCTGTGATGAATCAACGGCTCAGAGGGAGAGAGCTGGGGCTGGGAGCTGGGGCGACGCCAGCAACAGCAGAACTTCCAGCTGGGGGTGTAATGGAGAAAGGGAGCTGGGAGATTGGGGGGTCCCACTGAGCTGGCTGCAACGACAGCGGAGCTCGCCGAGGATAAGTGGAAAAAATGGGTAGGAAAATGAAGGCTGTGAGGGTATGTGTGTTCAAGAGACTTGGCTGTTTCTTTGCGGGAGAGGAAAGGGGAGAAAAAGAAGATTTGGAAAAGAAACGCAACACTCTGAAAGAATCATTGTTCAAGTAGCAAAGCAACTATTTGTGTGTGCGTGCCTGATTTGCTGTTCTCTTTCAACAAATCGTCTGTTTATTTCATGTTTATAAAGAACTTCCATGAAGACAGGGAAGCAGCTTACGCTCTTACGGTCTATTGGGGAGGCGTTAGTAATGGCAAATGAGAACGCTCACGGCATTGTGTAGAGTTTTGCTCGTGATATTTTAATGAAAAAACATTAACACTGGAAATAATTAGCATGAACCCAAAAACTCTCCTCGGACCTATAACTTATATGAGAATCTCGAAGTTTCTCTGGTAGGACTACCTGTTACCCAGGGGCTGCCGAGCTATTATGAGTCAGTTTTATACTTACGGAAACTGAGTCCAAGAGCCTGACAGGAAACGGGAAAGAATTGTTTACAGAACATTAGGGAAGAACCTATCTGTAGTTCTTGGAATGATTTCTGTGGAATTATTTCTTAGCCTGGCCCTGATCTAGTCACTACTTTTAATTCCTCAAGCCAGTTAAGCAACCCCCTCCAACTCTGAGTTTTCCACATCTCTCCCTTCTTTCCAAACAGCTGGCTCGTGGTTGTGCACCTGCAAAGCTATTGTAGATCATTAAAGTGGATTAGGAAGAAGACCAGATTCTGCAACGTCTGTCTAATATCTTATGTTGTCAACTTGCATTGAGGATAACACAGGTGGCAAAGTGGGTAATCTCTCCCCAAGAAATACATCATCCCTTACTTTCTAGAACCTTCTGATTAATTTACTAGACAAATGGCTACTGTATTAGTTTGCTAGGTTTGCTGTACTTAAACAGAAATTTATTGTCTTGCAGTTCTAGAGGCTAGAAATCCAAGATCAAGGTGTGGGCAGGGTTGGTTCCACCTGAGGGCTGTGAGGGAGAATCTGTTCCATACCTCTCTCCTGGCTTCTGCTGGTTTACTGGCAATCTTTGGCGTTCCTTGGCTTGTAGATGCTTCACTCCAACCTCTGCCTTCATCTTCACATGGCTTTCGTCCTGTGTGAAAGCTTGTCTTCACATTTCCTGTATTTACAAGGACTCCAGCACTATTGGATTAGGGCCCACCCTATGGACCTCATTTTAACTTGATTAACTCTGTAAAGACCCTATGTCCAAATAAGGTCATATTCTGAGGTGCTGGGGGTTAGCACTTCAATATATGAATTTTGAGGGTACGCAATTAAACCTGGAACAGCTACTAAGTGCCAGACACTGTACTGCGAACTTGAAGGGGTGGGATGGTACAAAGATGAATAAGGTATGGCCCCTGACCTCCAAACTCACAATTTAGTGAGAGAGGCGGGTTGATATGCAAATGAGGGCAAATAAAAGAAGGGAATTTATAGCCAACTGCGGCCATACAGAGCCTGAAGGACTGAGAAGCCCAGGTCGTTTGTTTCCTGGGGGGGAGTACAGTGACCCAGGCTTTTACTTAAATTCTTCGTTTATTAATGGCCTGAGGGGTGCAGTGCCCATTCCTCCTGGAAGTTGTTACAGTGGGTGCCCTGCCAGGCAGTGCGTCCAGGAGGGGTCTGATTCTCACTGCCTCTCTGCCAGGTGTGGGGTGATCCCCCGGCTCTGCGACTAAGCTGGGCTGGAGGGCAGGGCACTTGATCTTTGGGGTCAGGAGGAAGGAAGAGCCCCCTGCAGGCTCTGCAGGGCTGAGGATTCTGTCTTCAGCCCAGGTACCTTAGGAACCCACGAGGACCCAGGCCCGGGGGTTGGGGAGAGGGCTCTCCCCAGCAGTCTCACAGCTCCACAGCTCTTGGGCAGAAGTAGGCCCAGGATGTCTCTTCAAATGTCTTCCTATTTATTCTCTAACCTAAATTCTTCCTGTTGGAGGCCATTTCCTCCCATCCTCTCCCGGTCAAAATGCAGAAGAGCAGTGAAACTCCTAAGGAAACTGCAGCACAGTCTTGAGACCTGTACCTTTCATGGACTGTTAGCAAATTTCAAAGATGTTTGGTTCAACAGTTCTTTGGGAGATCATTTGAGTTCATTCTGGAGGGAAAGAAAAAAGTGAGAGCAGGAAAGAAGAGAAAGGAAAGGAAAGAAAGAAGGCAGGAAGCCCCGTGAAGGGAGGGGAGGGAGGAGGAGGGACGTCTGTGACAGCAACTGAAACCAGACTCTGGGCTTTTATTCTTTTCTTGATCAAATCCACCCCTCACCCACTTGTCAGAGGCACGTTTCTAAAACACAGACTGATCCTCCACTAAAAACCCCCATGTGCTGCTCCCCATCATCGCTAGCATCAAGGGCAGGCTCCTTGGCACATCACACAGGACCCTCTGGCCTGGCTCCTGCCTGCCTCTCACACTTCGCCGGCCCCCTTCCCTGCCCCCATCACTGGCCACCGCCGCTCCACAGGATTACTCTCCATTCCTAAAATGAGTCACGCTATTTCACACCCTAGAACCCTGTAAATGCTGTTTTCTCTGCTGAATCTTCCAGGCTTCCAAATTTGCTCCTCCTTCGAACATGTCACCTCCTTTGCAAACTCAGTCTCTGAACCCCAGGCAAAAGTAGTCACACCTCCACCCTCCACTTAGTTCCCACAGTCTTGTTGCTCATCATAGTACAATACAAATACCATTATATTATAATTATCTGTTTCTCATTCGTCTCCCCCATGAGACAGTGAACTACTGCAGGAAAGCAGCTTGTCTTATTCATCCTGGGGGCCCCAGCACCCAGCACAGGGCGTGGTGTGTAGCTGACACACCGTAAACCGCTGCTGAATGAATACTTATTTGCAAGACTTAGGAAAGGGAGGAGAAGAGAAAGAGGTGAGAAAGGCAGAAAGCCTGGGTCGGGGGAAGGAAAGAACAGGAGAGGAAAAGCAGGAGCATGCGATTTCTCACAGCTCTGAGATTCTCCTGCCTCTAAGTGGCTCCAGTTCACCACTCATGGGGTAATTATGGCATTTTAGCTGCGAGGCTCTATTGCAGGAACTGGGGATGTAGAAATGAAGGATGTGGTGTCTGTCCTCAAGAAGCCCCCAGTTTAGGTGGTGTTGGGGGGAGGGATACGAGGACGAGGTGACAGGTGAAAGTGCAACCAGTGGAAAATCAGTGTTCACCACATGGTAACACAGGGGCGGGGGCAGAGGGCACAACTTAGCAAGCTTGCAGGAGTGGAGGTGTTCTGACAATTGAACAGGTTTTCTGAACAAGGATAATGCATAGCAAGCAAAGAAACAATAGAAAGGAAACTATTGATGTTTGAGTTGTAGAAGAAAGTCTTTAAAATTTAGTGCTTTGAATTTTTATTTTCATGTCTAAAACTAGCAGGACTGGCATAGTGTTTCCTGAGGTATAGATCTGGTTCTGTCTAGAATACTTACCAAGGTAACTGAGGTGTTTGAGATTGGCCAAGGAATATAAGAGTCAGCTGCCTGAGCAGTTTCTTAAGGTGTGATACTGTTCATTTTGTGAGGAGGAAAAGGTTTACAATTTTATTTTGGAAACTCCTTTTTTTTCTGGATTCATTTGGGTTTTTGTAAGTGAAGCAAGGAGGAGAAAGAAAAAGCACCATTTCAAATCCTATGTTCTTCTAGTCTCACTCAAACCCCGGGTCTGTGTCCCAGTGCATGCTGGACTCTGGAGGTGTGCTGCAGAGAGTGGCACCAAGACCTCGTATTACACTGCAATTTCCTTTAGAAGGACTGGAGACTTCAAGCTGGCAAATTTCTTTTAGGTCCTCTTTTCTGAGTCTATTTTGTTTGACTATGGTCTTTCCTGACACGCTGAAAAGAAGTGCTAAACAAATAAAAGATAATGTCATTATTCCCCCGTTTTCCATGTGGCTGATAACAAGACATACCCCTTCTCTTACAGGATGTGCATATCAATGTGACTAATATGGAAAAAAATTTGTGTCCAAACCCCTTTCTTTTCCAGGCTCTCTCTCTTTTTTTCCTTCCTTCTTTCTTTCTTTCTTTTCTAAGCCTTGCCCTTTTCAAAACAAGGGGAGATTCAGCCCAGTTCCCGAGCCCCGGTGATCCAATGGTGTCACATCACTATGGCAATTGCTGCCCAGGGCAGGAATGCAGAGCAGCTGTAATTGTGCTACGCCTTATTGCTGGTGCGTGTCAATCAGAACCTATGAATTGAGAAAAATTTGCTCTGTTCATTCTGTTAAATGATGTATCCAATTAAACCTGTTAGAATTCATGATCTTCAGTCAAGGTTAAATGAAAGTAGTTACTCCTGTCAGCTAGGTGATTAAATGCTGCCTACATCAGGCACATTTATGTGCAAAATTAAAATTTTGGTATAAAGCATGAATCTTTATGCATGCCAGTTAATTATCTTGCGATTCCTCCACTCATTAAATGCCCACTGCATTTCTTCTTAATCATCAGCTTCCTTTCAAAACTTATTTCATACTTCGCATTACGCCAGATTTCAATGTTTAAATGAAATGCCTTACCAATGAAAACTTCCTCTTTTTGAGGGCTTGGTTGTACTATGCTACTGAAAATAATCATTATTAACATTTTCTCATTATTATGTACAAGTATTTCTAGAAGCCAGGTTGACTAGTGCCGAGGCATTCTGGAAGTGATCCCTGTTTAGGCTCCACCAAGGCTTGGTTCTAAGCAGGGGTTCAGCTTCCCGCATGTCCCTTGTTAACCACCGCAGGCTGCCCATGTGCAGATCCCCTTGCTGTTGGCAGGGTACTCCTTTTTCCCTTCTGAGGCACTTTGAGTAGACACAAAATGAGCACAAATGTAACAATGAAATGTTTTACTACTATACATCAAATTATATTAGAAACAGATGGGGGAAAACACCGCTTCTTCCTTTTTAAAAAACAAAACAAAGACCTAACAGCCTCGGGTCTCAGGCATACACAAATGTTGCCTTTTCTGCTGTGTTTGAAAATGAATGAAAAGTACAAAGTAGAAATGACACAATTTCGTGGTGTCCATGATTCCCAAATACAGTGTTACGGGAGCAGTAGGATGCCACAAAAACACTCCATCAAATACTTCTCTTAGAAGCGTCTCACACTGTACGGCCTACTTTTTTTGACCTTTATTTATTTATTTTTAGTAAAAAAACCTCAATAGTAGTTGCATATAATTGAAAATTTTGCAACAAACTTTCCCCTACTGATGTTATCATTTCAGACATTTATTTATCTTCTTATGAAGCAGGTGATACCCTTATAAATTATGAAACAAATATAAATTCCTAACTATTTAATTGATTTACAATAAATAAGGCCAGTGGAGTATTGCAATGTTATTGCATTCAATTTTCATTTTATTTAATTCTCTGCGTCATGTTTCATAGTTTCACAATCTCTTATAACCACAAAGCATTCAAGAACCATAAGGAAAATATCTTTAAAGATGAAAAGTAGAAGTGCTCAATTTAGTTGTTGCAAGTACTTAAATCAAAATACTTCCAATACTAGAAAGTTATGAAATATTCCTTGTACATGAACTTGAAAGGGACTGATTTCCATGAGAATGAAAGTAGATTTATTAGCAAATGAAATGGAAGAAATGTTTTTCACTGAATAATATTAATGAATTAACCAGTGGCTGGGGACGCTGAACAGCCGCCTGCATGGGGACGCGTTAGAAACTCATTTCCCCTGTGATGAGCCTCAGACACACCCCGTGTCAATAACGATGCCCTGTTATTCTTCTTGATTTTACGACTCTCGGTAACACATACCAATATTCAATGTCAACTTTTTCTTTCTTTTAAATGGAACTCTAGCACCAACGGGTTGAAGAAATGATGACATTTGAACTCAAGCGAACATAAGTCCTTTCATTTGATGTCCAGAGCAGACTCATAGAGTGATGTGCGTGGATGGGCCCCGATCTTGGGGGATTGGTAGTGGGGCCCTCTGTGTGGCAGAGGCTGTTGACGGAGCCTCAGAGTGCAAGGTCACCTTAGGACCCTCCAGTGACTGCAACGCTGAGCCCACCCTTCAGAGAGGGGCAGGTGCGGATGGTGGCTTCTCACCCAGTTAATCCTCTTCCTTCGGGTCCTACTTTGCTCTCCTCACCTGCTCCTCTATAGCTGCTGCTCTGAGTCCTCAGTCTTTCACCGCTGAATCCACCCCACCAGTCAGATCTCAGCTCTGCTCAGAGAGGAGCAAAATCGAGCAATAGAGTTGGCGTCAGGCTTGAGCCAGACAGAGGGTGCTGGCAGCACCAGATCATAAGGGCTTTTAAACCATCATGAAAATTAAGGGGATGGAGAGCATTGTATTTAGGATACATTTCAGGGAGCATCAAGCACATAGTTGGAAGGAATCTGTTGCTATTCCCCTTAGGTGGGGGAAAGGTTTGGAGAGACCTCCTGTGAAAGGAGCATGCTTGAGTAAACAAAAGGTAGTAACCCAAGTGCCACCTGCGGAGGGGAGGACCAGCTGAACTCGGGGCTGTGGGTTCATTCAGGGGCTGTCAGGTGTGTCCTCTTCTGCCCTTCACTTGTGCAGCTCTCATCTTTCGCTAAGTGAATGCTGAAGATTCGTTAAAGGACATTGACTCAAAGTGGTCCCAAATGATTACCCGGGGCGCCCCCAGGTCTCGTTAAGGCTCTGAGGAGGCCATCAGGTGGGGCTCCAGTGAGAAAAGGTGTAAGCTGAAGCTCTCCTGAGTTCTCTCTTGAGGGCTAAGAGGGTGAGGAGCAAAGGCACGCCACTGTTAGATAAAAACAAAGCAAGAAGATGGAGCCAAGAGCACAGTAAGCAGCTATCTATTTAAGTTAATTCTTAGACATTGGTCTCTTTTAATGTGACCATGTGTGTGTGTTATGGGTTAGATGTCAGAAAAGCAGCATCTTTCCTGGGACCTTTTTCTTATCTTTTCTTTCTTTCTCTCTTAAAAAAAAAAAAATCATTTAGAAACAGGAACAATTTTCTGTTCAAATGGTCGCTGTCCCTAAGTGGCTTAAAAACTCCCAGTGGGAAGGACAACAGCCCTCTCAGAGGCAGAGTGGCCTCTGTCTGTGAGAAATATTCACCTGCAGGCATGCTTTTCTGGCGTGCTTTATTGCTAGCTTTGCAACTTGGAGATGTAACATAGCTTGAAATCAACGGTGTGTTTAGTCCTGCTTTGTCAGCCCACCTAGTGACAGATTGGGCTGTTCTGTAGCCCCGCTGCTTTCCCGGGTCACACAATGCCATCGCAAGTAGAAGGACTGGGTCCGATTTAATCAAAGGCTTTTGATGGTACAAAGCTTAGAGCCTCGTTCCGACAGGGAAGCCTCTTCTGGGACAGGGAAAGAAGGGGTTTGGTGTGTAACAGACACGCTGGTTTGAAGCTCCGTGCAGAGGGATTGATTCACCTGTGTCTGCCTGGCAGCAGCACGGGCAGACCACCACCGCTGTAGATGGCTCACACTGGGGATGGCAGGAAACCAGAGCAAGGACTCCCGCTTCCTTCAGGGAGCCGCGTCCGGAGGCTGTGGTCTGCTGCAGGCAAGATCCCACGCTGCCGCCATGGGTCTAGTTAAGCTCCAGGCGGGGCTGGATTAAGCAAGAATAGGTGGCATCGCACCTCGGGGCTGGTTCGCAGGTTGGCCGACGGGCTGGCTCACCACTTTGCACTGTGTGTCAGCGGGGGCACAACTTTGAAGGCAGGTGCTGGTAGCAGGGAGATGTACGTTTTCACCTTGCCAGTCTCCTGACCTGAGGTCGGAAAGGTGATTCAACCAATAGGTGTCTCTCCTACTTAAAGTAGAGATGAACTATTTTCTACTTTCCAATCTCTGAGGGTGTAAACAGGATGATGTCTCCAAAATGCAAACACCAAGACTCCTGTTGCCTTCATTGATTTGCTGTGAATAATTTTGCAGTGAGCAAGAAGTTTCCCTTGAATGTAATTGGAGAAGGAAAAGCAAATTCTACATATAACAAAGCAGACACTGTAAAACTGACAGCTGGCAACCTTCCCTGGTGGCCTTTGATTCATCTCACAAGCTCATGGTCGCCTGCAATATTTATGTGTGGGGGTCTTATGGCTTTGTGGGCAGATGAGACGTGCTTGATTCTCATTCATGTGTGAGAGTGCTCCTGAATTCACTGGATTCGGGGGTGCCATATCTGTGGAGACACAGACAACAAACTAAACATGAGTTGGAAATGTTTTATATCGTAAAGATATTTACTAAAATATCTCCCTTCATGTAAAATGCTTCCAGTATGACTGCGGCTACATCTAGTCTGCCTTAAAACTAGGGGAAAATAAGGTCACTTAAGTTTCCTTAGGTATTTTTTTTTTCATTAAAGATTTTACTTTTTTCCTTTTTCTCCCCAAAGCCCCCTGGCACATAGTTGTATATCTTCGTTGTGGGTCCTTCTAGTTGTGGCATGTGGGATGCTGCCTCAGCGTGGTTTGATGAGCAGCGCCATGTCCGCGCCCAGGATTCAAACCAACGATACACTGGGCCACCTGCAGCGGAGTGCGTGAACTTTACCACTCGGCCACAGGGCCAGCCCCGTCCTTAGGTATTTTTTAAAAGGCCTTTTAGCCAATCTGGCCAAGCATGCTCCATGTAAGGGAGAACCAGGCTTTTAATTCAGTGTGCACTACTTCTGTATGTTCCAAGAAAACTCAGTACCGGAAGGTTGTTTGGAAAATAATTGGAGAAAAGAATAGAAGGTAGAGAGTTGTTTTAAAGAAATGGAAGAATGCTAATATAGTACTTGATAAACACTAGAAAGGACTAAGAATCAACTTTAGGGCTGTCTGTTAGATGGGTGTTTAAAAGATAGGTGACCTATTCAATTAACGATGCAGATTACTTTGTCTCTATATTGTGCTGTGACACGGATAACATGGAATAGCATTTTCCCCTTCCTGTGGCTCCTCACACCCATTTAGGCCATCAGGTAGGAGGCTGTCTTTGACCCAAGGTGCGAGGTAGGGTGGATCAAAATCTTAGCCATGGAGACCTAAGCCATGGTCCAGGTATGAAGCAGGAAATATTTGGAAGAATACACGGTTCAGGGAACCAGCCCCTGTCACCATCACCATGTCCCCAAAAGAAAGATTTCCCAATCTGTGGAATGAGAGTAAAAAAGAGTTTAAGAGAAGACCAAATAGTTAGAAGTTAGCACCTATTCCTCCCAAATGGGTTTCTCCATTGCTCCTTTTGCTGATAGTGTGTGTGCATGTGCATGTGTGTGCACGAGTGTGTATGCGCACATGCACACATGTGACAGACCCTCAGATGAGTTAGGCATCTGAGAGTAGAAGAGTTTTGTCTCTCCCTGCCCTCTGGGCCCTGGGGGCAGGGCAGCACAGAGCTGCCCATGGAACCCCCGTGGACTGTGGTTACACCTTTACCACTCTGCAATGTGTGGGCAGCCAGGCCTGAGGTAGCCTCTCAAACCATTGCAGGCCCTGAGAGGATATGGGAGCAACGAAGAGCTTTTCAGCATGGCCGACCACAGCATGGGCATGATGCCAAGAGCTGGCTGACCTGGAGGTGCCCTGTGGCTGGTGTGAGGTGTGGCAGCCACAAATACAGAAAGGGCTGGATGGCTGGAGGCCAGGTGGGAATATGTCCACCCCAGTAGTTACCAGCATGCAGAGAAGACGATAGCTGGAAACCAGGCAAGGTATATACATTTCTGAAGATGCCAAGGTGGACAGATGAGGCTGAGGACCAGACACCTCTCCTAGATGCCATGATGCTACGTACTCCTGGGAACACAGATGACGTGCCTCCCCTGGAAGAAAGGGAGATCCTTAACTGACCAAATTCACCCTGAATCAATTAGGCAAACCCTGATTTGACAGTGAATTGGAAAACATTTTCTGTGAGAGGGCAGAACGAAGGTTTGAATTTCTATTGAGATAGAATTTAGTTCAGTTATAGAAAAGTAAAGAGAGTTACAGTTTTTGAAAACCTGAGCTCTAGATTAAGAAATAACGTACCTATTTCAATCCCAAACCACTATGTTCTGAGAAACATACAAATGCTTGACTGAATTTTAAGCTTCGATACTTGGAATGGAGGAGACACAGCTCAATGCTTGAATCTCAGCTAAACACCTTTGAAACTCTTGGTTAGGATGGCCTTAAAACTGCGATCTGTGTAAGGCCTGAATTTAGCTTTCGTTGTTCTTTGAATCCCAAATTTAAAAAATTCATTTATTTGTTAAAATATTTATTGAACACGTTCTATACAGGTCTTTGTCCAGATATGGGGAGGATTAAGTCATTTAAAATGCCTTCCCTGACCTCAAAGAGCTTAAAATTTATTGTTTTACAAATAGTGTATAGATATTTTGCTCAAGACATTTATGTCATTAGAGCAATATTAAAACAAAATGATTTTTAAATATAACAAAACTCAGAATCTTACCTTAGACCTCATGCACATGTAAGGGCCTCTCATTAAATGATGAAGCTGCTTAGGAATTAGGAAGAGGAGAGGAGAGGCGGTGCAGGAGGAGTCAGCGCACGGTCTGGAGTCAGGCAGTCTGGGCTTGGATCCCTGCTCCATTGTTCATTAGCTGTGTGGTTTTGAACTAGTTACTTAACCTCTCTGTCTTTCCATTTTCTCAGATGCAAAATAGGAATGATAATAGTACCTACCTCAGTCACATAGCAATAGGATTGTCATGAGGATTACATGAATTATTATATATACAGCACATTTTATAGGGTCTAGTAGGGAGAATACAAAGTGTTTGTATGTATTTATGCATTTATGTAATACACAATTCATGTACTTTTTTAAATGCTCTTTTTTTCCTGAAACCTAACAAACAATTCTATTCAGTTGGTGCTGTAGTACAGAATATAAGAATATCTCTTTTTAAGTTTTTAAATTTAATTTAGCAAATGAATTACATTAATCTTATACATTAAAAAATAAGATGGGCCAAACAATCTCCCAAATATTGTTTTTATGGTTACTACATCCAACATGAAGTCTCGCAGGATGGAAATTGCCGGAAGCATTGAGTATAAAATACTTGAAAAATGAAGCCCCAGATTTGGTTAAATATACGTCTTTTTGAATTGGCTGTGTGATAAGAGGGAGCTGGCTGATAAAGGACAAGAGAAATGCTAAATATGCATCGTGACAAACAGTGAAAAATTAAGGATTGTAACTAACATTAATTACATTCTAGTAAGATGAATAGGCTGCTCATCATTAATGAGAACATACACCTTTGTCTAAGTTTCACATCCACCTGTGATGAATGTGCTGATGGGGATAAAATACATCATAGTAACATTTGAATTAACAGCACACTAATAGATTGACATATGAGTATGAATAAAGCGTTTAATCATATAAACTGTACCACACCCAAGAGCAAATTTTTCTATATTGCCTACATCACATCCAAGTGAGTGTAGAAAACCTTAGGGTCTTATTTTAAGTGGTATGTTTAGGATACTGTCCATATTGTATAATGTCCTAGAAAAAAGGGTTGACATTGTATTTCAGTGAACTTAACTAAGGCGAATAAAAAGATTCTTCAGTCAAACTCTGATGAGACAAAGGAATTCAAACACTGCGTAATTCTCAAGCTGTAGTGTTGTGTCTAGTCTTTGAACTTTGATTCCTAGTTTACGTGCTACTGATGAAATGTTGTCAGTTTACTACCAAACATAATACATCCTGAGGTAAGGCCAGTCTCCCGCTTTGGAGGGAGTTCTGTGAAAAGTCAACTATACCCTTTCTGTTGATACCTGATATCATTTCTGTAGCAGTAGAACAGGACGGCATAAGGCAGTGCCACGTTATTTTGATGGATGTTGGATTTCCAATATAAGAAGTAATATTATTTAAAGCCTCACCCACGGTGATTAAGTATTCTTGGAGGAGAACAATTATGCATATATCACAACAATGGGATAAAAAGCGTATGTTTATAAGCTAAATCCACTCCTGTTAGAGAAAATATATATGCCGTGTGATATGTTTAAGCAATTCCAAGATCACGTACCAACCTCTCTAGTCCTTATACTTACTTAAAGTCAGGAGTTAAAAATAATTTGGTTGTATAATAATAATAGCTAGAAGCCCTTTGAAAGATACTGTAAGTCATCAGTCATTTATTTGATCTCTGAGCTCCGGATGGGTGCCGGGTGCAATGGCAGTGCTCAGACAGATCTGCGGACATCGGAGACAAGGTTCTGGCCCTCGAGGACTGGTTGTAGGGAGACAAAAGCAGCAGCAAGCATGCCGAGGACTTCAGCTACTGATGTAAGCTGTGTAGATCCAACAGTGAGGAACTGATGGGAGGCTGGTGGGTGGGAATTGCTTTGGCATAGGGTAATCACCTACAAGGGGATAGAAGAATCTCCTGGCACACTGGGGCCGACCCCGTGGCCAGGTGGTTGAGTTCGCGCACTCCGCCTTGGTGGCCCAGTGTTTTGCTGGTTCGGATCCTGGGTGCGGACATGGCACTGCTCATCAGGCCATGCTGAGGCGGCATCCCACATGCCATAACTAGAGGGACCCACAACTAGAATATACAGCTATGTACTGGGGGATTTGGGGAGAAAAAAGCAGAAAAAAACCCCAGAAGATTGGCAACAGTTGTTCGCTCAGGTGCCAATCATAAAAAAAAAGCACATTGTGGAAGAAAATGGGAAGAATTTGTGCATGTCACTCAACTTTTCATTTTTGCCCACTCCCACAGACATGTGCCCAAGGAGCTGAACAAAGGATCAGTATCAAAAGTAGTTCTCTACGATGTCTTGGCCCATAGGAGCACAACAGCGCAGCCAGTGAAACAGAGGGTATCTGGAGTTCTTTGTCCCCCAGGGGTTTCAGGGGGAGCTTGTCGGAGAACAGAAAGGGCAGAGTGGAACCCGAATATGATAATCAAGTTTACACAAGTAATTACAGTGAACATATTACAGTAACAGAGGTAAATATAAAATGCTATGGAGTGGGAAAAGAGAACGAAAAAAATCCTGTCCTTAACATTGGTAGACATTACCAAAGGAGGTAACGTGATTTACATCTTGAAAAAAGATCATATAAGTTTTTCAGATAGAGGGGAAGAAGAGAAGAATTCCTGGCAGTGGAAGAGAAGGCACCATGCCAAGGGATGAGATAGTGGAAGAAGGGTGCAGAGTCTGACATGGCTGAGCACAGGCTGCGTGAGGGTGGAGGTGAGAGGTAAGGCTGGCTGCAAAGTTTAGGCTATATCCTTTAAAAGATATACTCTTTCTTTGGGAAAGAAAATAATATTCATCTCCATATCACATCTGGTAAGACATTTGAGGAGAAACAAAGCAGATTAATTCATTTGGCTATTGAATAGTGCCTCCATTTTTTAACAACTATGGAGTAATTTCGACAAATGCATCTTAGTTGAGCTGGGGGTCAGGAAGCCTAATAGGAAACAGATGCAGGGTCTGCTCTCCAGGAGCTTGCTGTCTACTTGTGGACCAGAGGAGAATCGACAAGTAGAATCAGTTGAGGGAGAAACCTGTAAAAGCCATGTTGGGGTAAGCCCAGGGGCCATTGGCCACAGAAGGACTACTTAACACAGTCTGGAAGTGGATGGCTAGTAGGGTGAACTTTCTGGAGGAGGGAATATTTAAGCTGACATGAGAAGGATGAACAGAAGTTAGTTAGGTGAGAGGATAGAGTTAAAATAATTAGTTTCTTGAAGTCTGATAGATCCTTCTCCTCTCTACCCACCGATCCCAGTACCATGCACACAGTGGGCAAGTGCCTACCAGTTAAAGTTCTATTATTGCATAACAGACTCTTTCAAAATTTAATAATATAAAAATCATTTTATTATGCTCATGCATTCTCTGGACCAGAAATTTGACATGGAGGGAATGGCGTGTGGCCTTCAGATATCTGAGGCCTCCATGATCTCTGAGAAGAAGCTGGGGGTGACTCAATGGCTAGGGGCTGCAATGATCTGAAGGTGCCTTCACTCACATGGCTAGTGGGTGATGTTGGCTATTGGATGGGGCTTTAGCTGGACTGTCAGCCAGAACATCTACATATTGATTAGTCACTAGAATCACCAGTAGGTGTCCACTCCTGGTGTCCACTCACATGTTTGTTGATTGGTGCTGGCCGTTGACCAGAACCTCAGTTGGGCTGTCAGCCAGGATACTTGCGCATGGTCCTTCCACATGGTCTCTCTAGCGCGCTAGTTTGAGTTTCCTTAAAACATGGCAGACGGGCTCCAAGAACATGTCCCTGAAGACAGCAAGGCAGAAGTGCTCAGCATTTTAATGATCAGAAGTCACAAAGCATCAGTTCTCAGTACTCTGTTGTCTGGAAGTCACAAAGACTGACTCAGCTTCTCCGAGAAGGGACACAGACTTGATGGGAGGAGTGTCACACTCACATCGCACAAAGACCGAGTGGGATAGGAGCTATTGTTAAACACAATTGCTAAATACAATCTACTGTAGCACTCAACAAGTACCTGTTGAACAAACGAATAACTTTTAGAAATTGTTTGAAACTAACAACAGATAATGAAAAACTGACTTAGGTCATTTAAGGATGAGATTTCTGAAACCATAGCAATCACTTTTTCCAGAGTTACCTCACTGTGACTTAAACGTGTCCACCACATTAACTACTTAGACCAGTATTTCCCAGAGGCTATTAGGTAGTTTCATGGAGAAAAGTTTCATAAAAAAATAAACTGTGAAATGCTGCATCCATTTGCTCTGGCATCAGTTACCTATTGCTGTGTGACAATATTCGAGGCTCAAAGCAGCATCCGTTTCCCTGTTCCTGCTTCTGCAGGTCAGGAATCTGGGCAGGGCTGGGCGGGGACCACTCTCTCTGCTCCACAAGCTGCCAGTGGGGGGCGCCCAACGGGAGCTGGGATCCCACACGGCCTTACACTCGTGTTTTCTCAATTTTTATTTTAGTTTATCTTATCTTTTTTCCCCAGAGTTCCTTTACAGCTTTAAAGCCCATGCGTGTGTGCATGCATGCATTCCCTGGTACTCATGAGGCTGTTAGAATGGCATGCTTTCCCCATTCCTGACATTCTCTTCCTCTGAAGGGTACTCAGTGGATGAAATACCTGACCTTTCTGTATCCCGTTATCTACTCTGTCCCTGGGGAGGTGGGATGACTTATTTGATTGGTAAATTTGGGAAGAATAACTGGGCCTGCTTGGTTTGGGGCTGTCCTGTTCTCTGAGGACTTGAGTACGCTCCCTCCTCACGGTAAGTCCACCTGGGCGGGACCCCTTCATAGTGCTGCCCGGGGCTGAGAGAGCTGGACTGCCAAATCAGAGGTTCAGTTTTAACACGTCTGTTTTCCTAAAAGGTCTCATGTCATGTCCTCCAACCTGGCCTTTATCAGTAAAAAAGATAGTATTTTGATCTCCATTTTCGTTTTTTTTGTTTTATTTCTCAAATTGTTCAGACCTGGCCGGGAAAGAGGGTTATTATTTTTTGAGGAGACCACCTTCTAGATTAAGCGTGCTGTCTGGGTTCAAACTTTACAACTTTACTCAACTTCTTTGGGGCTCAGTTTCCTCATCTGTAAAACTAGAACAATAATAGTACCTACTTATTAGGTTATTTTAAGGATTAAATGAAAAGCATTTATAATACTTTAAAGAAGTTAAGTTTGACGATTACGTATTCATTTATTCATCCTCTCATCAAATTACGTTGTGTTTGGATTTTTCTGCGTGCTCTGGATAAGAAGACCAAGAGAGTGGCTGCTTTTGTGTCAGAATTTAGTTACAACACTTGGATGTTATGAAGCAAATAACTCAGGGGACGGGGTGGTGGGTGGAGAAGGAGAGCTTTACCTGGGCTCATCACGGAAGGTCTCGCTGAGGTTGGCATGGCAAGCAGCAGTGCAGCTGCCTGTAGATGGGCGGGGATATCTGCGGAGGGGGCCTCAGTGCAAAGGCCCTGAAACGGGAGTGGACTGCTAGTAGCAAAAAGTACAGCTGTCCCGGCAAAGGCAATTTTCAACGCCCATCTTCACAAATAGAGCTTCTTTTGACTTCCTCATGGAATTAAATGCTGTTCCTAATTTCAAAACAGCCATGGGTGGTTTTGTGCACAAAAATTCTGGGTGGATCTCTGGGTTTTCAAATGGTTTTCTTTGCCAGCTGAGAATGATTTTAGGGGTGTGGTGGATAATTCTTTATCAAGATTAACAAGGTATTGGGGGCCATCAACCATTTAGAAAAAGGAGAGGTGGGGGGGGCGGCCGGTGGCTGAGTGGTTAAGTTCACTTGCTCCATTTTGGTGGCCTGGATTCTTGGGTTCAGATCCTGGGCATGGACCTATGCACTGCTCCCCAAGCCATGCTATGGCGGCATCCTACACAGAAGGACTAGAAGGACCTACAGCTAGGATATACAACTATGTACTGGGGCTTTGGGGAGAAAAAAAAGAAGAGGAAGATTGGCAACAGATGTTGGCTCAGGATCAATCTCTCCTCACCAAAAAAAGAAAAAAAAGAAAAAAGAAAGAAGGCTGAACAGCCCCTCTTAAAAAAAAAAAAAAGGAAAGGAAAAGAAAAAAGAGAGGAGAGGGTTTAATGAAACTTTCAGGGCTGTGAGTCATAACCTAGTACCTGGGGGTCTAACCTTGAGTGCGTGGCGTCATGCTCACTTAGTTCAGCACTCACCTCAACAAAGGGTTAACGTCAATCTCCACCGGTGAGGGGCTGGACCCTCCCACATGTAGAGGGGGATAACTAATGGCTTGCTGAGGGTTTATCTGTCTTGCTGGGTGTTCATAGCAAAGATGTTGCTGTAAGTCTGCTTACTCTGACTCTGGCTAGATGGGTACTGGGGACACACACGTACTCCCTGACATGGAGACACCCTCCACTCCCCTTGATAGAAGAAGGACGGTTGTTTCACCTATTGATTACAGTGGCAGAAACTTCTTTAAAGAACGTATTTAAAGCATACGGAGAAATGAAAATCTACTAATTGAACAGTGCAAGTCCTTTAACAAGAGGTCTGATGAGGGATATCTGCCTTCAAAATACCCAAATAAGAAAAATGACAAGAAACTAGAGGGTGTGTATTAGAAAGGCCACAGATCTGGGTGTTAGCACCTGGGTTCTAGCTCTGCCACCTGCTAGCTGAGCAAGTAAAGGGGGGAAGAACTAACTTTAGTTGAGCATCTATTCTATGGCAGATTTTGTGCTAGTCACTTTATATAAAATATTGCATTTAATCGTTATAATGCCTTATAAAGTAAGTATTAATTTCTCCATTTTTACAGATGAGGAAACTGAAGGTCAGTGAAATTAAGTGTTCACACGGTTGGTAATGGGAGCCCTGATTTGAAGCCTAGGGTTGTCTGGCATCCACAATTGGGCTCTTCCTAACTACTATACTACGAGATATGTATATATACAGATCTCAAAATTCAACCACTTTTCACTACATCCTACCCCCACGCCCCCATCCTGGTCAAAGTGATACCATTTCTCACCTGGATTACTGTAAAATAGATTACGGTAATACTAAAAGTACTGGATTACTTACCTAATAGATTACTTCCAACTGATCATCCTGCTTGCAACTTTACTGTCTGCAGTCTACTCTCAACACCACAGCAGAACCATCCTGTTAAGTGTAAGTCAGCTCCTGTCACTCCTCTGCTCAGAACTCTTCAGTAAGTCCCTATCTTACTCAGAGTGACAGCCGAAGTCCTTACCATAACCCACAAGGACCCGCATGATCTGGCCACTGGGCTACCCACCCCCCATCCTCGTGACCTCCCTGCCCTCAGCTCCTCCCTCTCACTCTTTAGCTCTACTCTGGACACAGTTGTCTTCTTTTTGCTCCTTGAACACTCCAGGCACACTCTCATTTCAAAGCCTGAGACCTTCCATTGCTACCCTATCTAAAATTTCAACCTCCTCAATTCAGTAATTCATATCCCGCTTCCTTGCTTTTTTCTCCTTAGCTCTTATCATTATGAAACATGCTGTGTATTTAACTTATTTTTCTTGTTTGTTTCTCTATAGGGGCCCAAGGGAGAGAAGATGATGGCTTAGACCAGTGGGAGCTGTGGAGATGCTGAGAAGCAACTGGATTCAAGATAAGTTTTGGAAGCACGCGTACAAGATTTGCTGTGGGTTTGAATGTGGGATTGAGAGAAAGAAAGACTTCCAAGATAACACCTTGGGTTTTGACTTGAGCAACTGGGTGGATGGTGGTGCTATTTTCTGGAATACAGACATTCATTAGGAATGACTTTTTTTGGTAGGAGAAATCAATAATTCAGCTTTAGCTATAGTAGCTTAAGAAGCATATTAAACATCCAAACAGAGAAATAGTTATATATACACAAGTGTAAACCTCAAGGAAGAGGTCTGCACTGGAAAAATAAATTTGGGCATCAATAACATATGGACGATATTTGAAGACATGAGACTTTTTGAAATCACTAAGACAGAAAGTGTAACCAGAGAAGACATTTACAAAAGATTCCTGGAGCAATCAGAATTTATAGATTTAGTTTAGAAATCTGTTTAGGAATAGATGATGCAGAAAAAAGGAAATTCTTTTAGCAGCCAAGTCCAAGAGAAGGAGAGCAAGATGGGATCCAGGGCACGAGTTTACCAGGGCCTGAGACTACGGATATAGGTAAGCCGGTAGAATGAAAGGTGGAAAGTTGAAATGGTTTTCATCTGATTGCATCCATATTTCTCTGTGAAATATATGACAAGGTCTTCAGCTGAGAGTTGGGTGGGAGGGGATGTTGGAGATTTGAGGATTGAGGAGAAAGTACATAATAGTCATCTTGGGAGTAGGTTAATGAATTTACTGGGCAAGTTTAGTTGTCAGATAGTGTTGAGTGCTCACTGAAGATTTTTGGTCATAAATTTGAAATGGATCCTGATAGCACGCTTGTGTGATTTTCTCCAGCAACTTCCAGCTGCTTGGGTACAGGGATATAGTAAGCAGTTCGTTGAGTTTAAGAAAACTCGGGGTTTCATCAGGAAAGGACAGTGGAGGGAGATGGGGCAAGGCAGTTAAGAAGGTTTGAAAATGAGATGGATCGTGGAGTCTAGTGGCGGTGGGGAGAGCTGTGAGGATTTGAGGAAGTGGAGGACGGTGAACACGTGGCTGGGTCCATGGGTTAGCAGTCTCAAAGAGGTGTGCTGGAAGGACAGGATGTGAGGATCAGAGAATGCTTTGTTTGAGATTGGGTTTTCAGAGGTGTTTCTATCCTACTATGTGTCAGGCATTCTTCTGGGCACAGAGGATGTCACAATGAAAGAAACAGATATCCAGGACACTTAGAATCTATTGCAGAAAACTGACAATAAACAAATAGGCAATTCAACTATATAATGTATCAGATGGGGGTAAATGCTATGGAGAAAAATAAACCAGGGAAGGGGAATAAGGAGTACTGAGGTGGGTCATGGCCACGTAAAATAAAGTGGTTACGGAAGGCTTTGCTGTAAAGGTGATATTTGAGCAAAGGATGGAAGAAAGGGAAGGAATTGACATACAGATATGTCAGGGAAGTGCAGTCCAGGTAGAATTATAACAGATGCAAGGATTCTGAAGTGGGAACGTGCCTGGTGACTGACCAGAGCAGCAAGGAGGCCAGTGGCTGGGGCGGAGTGGCCAAGGAGAGAAGAGTAGGAGAGGAGGCCCAAGAGATAATGGTGGTGAGTGAGGTGGGAGTCAGATCCCGAGGAAGCTTGAGCCAGATTGTGGAGGGCTTTGTAGGTCGTTGCAGAGATTTGACTTTTATCTTGAGTAAGAGGGGAAGTCACTGGAAGCTTTGGAGCAGAGATGAGACTTACCCTTAAAAGGATCACTCTGCCTGCTGTGTTGAGAGGAAACTGAAGGTGGACAAGGACAGAGGGAGGGGGATACGACAGAAGGAGGGAGATCAGCGAGGAAGCTACTGCAATATTCCAGGTAAAAGATTATAGTGACTTGGACCTGGGTGGTATCTCTGGAGATGGTGAAGAGGGGTCAGAATTTGAATACATTGTAAAAGGTGAATGAGAAGAGTTTGCCAATGGGCTGGATGTGGGATGTAAGACAGAGAGAGGTCAAAGAAGACTAAGAATTTTGGCCTAAGCAACTTCAAGGTTTGAATAGATATTTACTTAAGTGGAAAAAGCTGTGGGAATTTGGCTTGGTTGAAGATCAGGTTTTGGTTCTGACCATGTCAGAGTTGAGATTCCTTCTTAGATTTGTGAGCAGAGATATGGAATAAGTAGTTGGGTATATTTTATCATGAAGATAAAAATTTGGAAGTCATCCCAAGCCATGAAACTCTGTTAGATCTCTGAGGGAATGTGTGTGGATAGAGGAGAGAAAAAGCTGAATAATGCAAGGGGCATTCCAATGTTTAGAGGTCAGGAAGATGAGGAAGAACCAGAAAAGATTACTAAGAAGTATCCAGGAACGTAGGAGGGAAATAAGTGTGGTGCCTGGGAGCCAAGCGCTGTAATTATTGGCAATGACAGTACAGTATGATGATGTGAGTAGATGAATGAGCTGAGGCAGAGGAAAAGATCATTGGAGCTGAGAAGGATGGGGTGCTGAGCGTCAGGATGTTGGATGACTCCAAGGTTGATGATTGGTGTTGCCATGTAGAGGGAGGCAGTGAGCCATATGGTGACATCACTTGTGACTCCACTGACCTGGAGGCAGGGAGATAACTTAATCGGAGGCTTAAGTGGTGGTAGAGTTTGACAATTTGCTTCAAAAAAGCTGGGATTTTTGAATGAGGAAGAACAGGCATCTGAGAAGCTGCAAAGAGGCATCAAGTGAACATTTATTCTTCCCCCTGGGCTTGAGGTGCTTGGGAAATAGGGGAGACATGGTCCTCAGGTGAAAGAAAGTAGAACCTCAGGGGATAGCCTGGCTTCCCTGAGCAGGAAGATAAATTTAGAAGAGGAAGAAGATGTAGGTGAGTTTGCTGATGACAGCGAGCTCCTAACAGTGGAAGAGTTTGGGAGGAGATGAGGGCTAGAGTTTACGGTTGGATTAGGTAATACCAGTATGGTGAGGGATGGTCTGCTGGTGACCAAGGTGCACGTCGTGGGGAAGAGGGGTAAGGATGATGGCTGTGAGGCATTTGGGATCGGTACAGAGCAGCACAGGGCAAGATCTCCAGACTGAGGCTGGAGATGTCATGGCAGCCAGGAAGACAAGATGATTGAAGACTAGCCCGGGGCTGGTCACACTTGAAGGGGTAGGGTAGTGGAGAGTAGAGTAAATCTCTCTGTGATAGCTAATTATAATAATGCTATAGTCATCACAGTTGAGGGAAATTTATCAGCAACGAGGCCAAAGACTGAGGGAAGTTTATCCATAACTAGGCCAAAGAGTGATAAATAGATTTTCATCCCAATCCACTGACTATCTTAATAAATGTTGACAAGAAGACACCAACTTTTGTTGATAAAAAGAAGAGATATTGGGGAAATCTGGGAAAGAAAGAGGTGAGCCTTTATGAGCTTTAGGAAATGACCAATTCAGGAAAGTGGAAGCTTGAAGAGTGTGGAGGAAAACTTCAGGGCTCAAGGAATCATTATCACGCCCAGCGTGGGAATGTCTTGTTGTCTCCAAAAGCAGCGTTTCGTGGAATGTGTGGATCTAAATGTTGCAAGTGATCTTCCTGTGTCATTCATTTATTGTTATTTTTTTAAGAGAATAAAAATTACTGATTCATACTGAAACATAGACATACATGTATCTACACACAAACTCACACTATAATCTGGCCAAATAGCCAACTGCACACCCTCATTTAATAGGTATGGAAAGAGAAATGCAAAGATTTCTTGTTGTGAGCCCTAAATGAAGAGAATCCATTGGTATAAATATGGCCTTTATGACCTCAAATTCCTGGGGTTTATTTCATGCAGAACTATCTCTTTTGCCTTACGGAAGAAAGTAGAAAACAATACAGTGAAGCTGTCAGGATTCTGGGCTCTGAGCTCTCTGTGTGGATTTGAATGCTGATAGGGTGATGTTGGGCAAATTATCTCACCTTTGTAACTATTTCTAACCTCGTGTTAGTAACTACATGGTAGAGCTGTTTTGAGGATGGGATGAGATAATGTATCTAAAGCACTTAGCTCAAGGGCTGCCACAGAGTGAGGTTGTAATGAACATCTTCCACATTACTTGTGTGCATCTTCAAATAGAACAAATGGCTTAGTGACTTGGAGTGAGTCAATTTAAGAAACTAGTGTCTTTTCCACTCATTATGTATTTCTTGGGAACAAATGTTCACCTTTGTATCTTCAGTGCCTAAGATAGTGATAATAGACAGTCAGTGAGTGTTTCTTGGAATAACGTAGAGTCCTGCTCCTGGAGCATTGGTACAACTATTTCCCACATTCACTTTCCAGGCAAGATCCCAAACAAGTTAGAAAGGGATGCCATGGAAAATTAAACATACATCTCCAATTCTATTCATGGTAGGAAATAATCTTGGGCATGTGTCTTCAATGAATTAATATTTAATTATCCAAGATCTGAGCCCAAATGCAAACAGTTCCGGTCTACATCTAGTAATCTGAATTAAATATAACAGTGTTTTGTTGTGCTGATAGCTGTGTTGTTAGGACCATAAATACATGGCATAAATAAAGTGGCAATGACATAAGGAAAGCGATGGTTAAATGGTAAGGCTTTTGACAGTCTTAAGGGGATGAGAGATGGGGATTTTGGGTGTGGACGTGCTCGCTGCATGAAAGGTAGAGACATTTCTATTCAGCATCACAGGGCATCCATTTCGGCTCAGAACTCACTCTGAAAGTTCTTCCAGACAAAATGTAGAATGCACACATCCAGAGAGAATGCATAGAGAGAGGAAAGGTCCAAGTCTGCAGCAATGGAGAAAAGCCCCTCTTAGGGCAGTAAGTGGCAGCAATGTCTGGCAGAGAGCGTGCTATAGACTCAATGTCTGTGTCTCCCTAAAATTCATATGTTGAAATCTAATCGCCAATGTGAAATCTAATCCTAATGTGATGACATTAGGAAGTGGGGCCTTTGGGAGGTAAATGGAGTTAGTGCCCTTATAAAAGAGGCCCGAGAGAGCTCCTCACCTCTTGTGCCATGTGAGATATAGCAAAAAGACAGCCATCTCTGAACAAGGAAGGGGGCTCTCATCGGGCAGTGAATCTCCTGATGCCTTGGTCTTGATCTTCCCAGCCTTCCAAGCTGTAAGAAATGTTTGTTGTTTAAGCTACTCAGTCTGTGGTATTCTGTTATAGTGACCCATATTGACTAAGAGCATCAGAGCAAATCTTACGCTTTAAGTACAGTTGATAGATTGCCCTTTACCTGGGCTTGAAGCTGCTGCAGTCAGAGACTGAGAATTTCCTTCAAGTATTAATAAGGGCAGTGGTGCAAGAAGACCTCGGGGGCTGAGAGCAGCACAGGGTGCCTGAGAGCCCTTCGAGGGAGGCTGAACAGCAGCTTTGATAGAGGCCTCGGGACAGGACCAGACAAGATTGCTTTGCAGATGCTAAGGATTTCCACTTGTCTCTGGTGAGGGGGAGCTGGGAACAATGATCAGAATCCCGCCATTGAGCCTGGCTGTATACACTTGGGCTCAGAAGTTAAGTATTTATAGTTCTTATTTAAAAATCTATCGGTCATTCCCCAGCACTTCTATTCTTTTATTTTTTCCTTAAGATTTTCAGTTAAAGAACTTTATCAGATCACGTGAGAGAATATCCCTATGCTTAGGAGATGGATGCTGACGTATTTAGAGGTGAAATGTCAGGAAGTTTGCAGATTAAGTCAAACATACACACAGTGAAGGCAAATATGATCACCATCTTTTGAACTATAACTCTCTTCTTCAAACTTTTTATAGATTTAAAATCTCATACTAAATGTTGGGGGAAGAAACTGCACTTGATATTGATTCAGACAGATGTCTGTACTAGGTACACCTCACTTGTCAATTTTCATCAAGATTTGGCCGCCCACAGTGATCAAGCCAGACTGGCAAGAAGCCTTATAGAACATTACCCTACAAAAGCTTATTTCTGTTGGTTCTATTCATTCATTCATTCAACAGGTATTTGTTGAGTGACTACTATATGTGAGGCACAATTCTGGGTCCTGGCTAAATAGCAGGGGGCAAAAAAAGCTTTGGCGCCTTTCTCCTACGCACTTGTGTTAACTACTATTTAACAAAAATGTCCTTTAGAGAAAACAAATCTTTTGAAAGGTATAGATTTGTTTTCAACAATGTCTGCGTTTTACAGAGCAGTTCCTTTAAGTGTCCTTACTAAATCAATGTATTACAAGGTAAATGATTTGGGTTTCTCCAGAAGAGCATTTGTAGAATGTACTTTATTTCTCTCCTTAAGGTTTTCTGGCTCCTATAATTTATGATTTTGCGCTGGGGAAGCAGAAAGACCGAACGTTCCAGTCTGGTAGGTAGCAGAGGTAGGACAATAGGGAAAGTGTTTGGTGTTCAGTCCAGTTGAAATGAGAAGGTGCGCACAGGTCCGGCTCGGTGACGATTTTAACCAGGATAGTGGGATAATCCGAGAGTAAGTAAGAACCTATTCACATTTCCTATCAAACTTATGAAACCCAGCCCTGGGCCCTCTGCGCTGAGTGTTTACAGCCGCATTTATGGCATCCAGGGCAGGCTCCTCTGGGCTAGGCCGTCTTCAGATACCTGTGGCTGTATCCTGAACTCCTGCACTTCCGAAGGGCATCAACCCGGAAAACGTCACCCCTGCCCATTTTTAGCCTGCTGTAATGTCACCATCATAGGACAAACAGCACCTTTCCAAACAACATCTTTAATCTGCCAGATTTTGCATCCCAAAGCAACGTCTGAAGGTGCATCCTACCCTCCACACTGCCATTTATACGCCGTTCCTGTAGGGAGCCAGACGCAGATTTACCCCCTACCGTGAACTGGAGAGTTTTTGATAGAAGAACACAGGAAGCAGCAACTGCTGTGTTGGGTTTATATATTTTGTTTGCAAAATAATGGGTTTTAGGTTAAATTGAGGCAGGAGTGCAAATGTTCTGGTGAAGTCCATGCCACCTCCCTCCCTAACAGCAAACCATAAAAAGAGTCTGATGATAGTTGTCACCAGTGTCAATAATTGTAACCAGGGCCTGGAATATCCATCAAAGGAAAGACAAGCATTTTGACAGCATTCATCAGAGCTGGCTTCCTCCTGCACATCATGCCAAAGCTCTTGGATTGCTGCCTGTTCCCATTGTTGTCTGTCTGGTGGTTTGGATACAGATCCTTTTCTCCTTCCCCGATGTGGCCATCATGAAATTGGGGAATTAACTCAGAGCAGAGTTGTTCTAGTTTGGATGTGGAGGTAAACACAAATGGAGAAAGTTCAAATTATTAAGAAGAACAAACAGTCCTTGTTACTAAACATTAGCTGGCAGATGCAATAGACATGACGGGCAGCTATCACGGATGCTTTCCCATACTGGCCAAAAGGAGTGACAGTCACAGGCCACAAGGCCTGTGTAGAGTATCTCCTGAAAGAGAATTTAGATTTTTCCTTTTCAGCAGCCAAGACAGTATATGTAGTCTGAAGATTTTGAATAATACTCTGCCATCACTAGTAAAAAGAGATTAGGGGAAAGCCATGTGCATGCATTTCTGCAGTTATCATCCTGAACTGAACAGGTCTGTACAACCTTGGAGACGCTGTGGTGACTGAGCCAGTCTTTTTCCTTCACCTTAGTGTCTGATAGACCCGCTTTCAGATATGCAATCTATACACGCCCATTTATTGATTTTTAGATCCCTCTTGGACTATTTACAAATGACAGCTAAGAGCATGGCTAGGAAATTTAAACACTACAAGACTGGAATTTTCCAAAATAATGAATGGCTGAAATATTGCTTGAATTGATATGCTGATGTAATTTTATGTTAAGAGGAGGAAATGGAAAAATGGGGATACTTTTCAAAGGATCACGCATTAGTGAAAGAAGATGGGTTAGAATAGAAAAATTTGCCCACTCAGTTGGAAACTTCATTCCAACTCCTTTTGTCAAAGTGCTACTTCCCCTGGATCCATTCAAAGTGGATGGTAAAAAGAGTCCATGAACCCAAGAAACAAAGACAAGGCTTCCCCTCGCATCAAGTATGTTATACATAAAAAATTGTGGTATTATGCATCTTCCCTGGGATTAAATTCATTGAAACAGAAAAAAAAATCCATATTCTATAAGCATATGTATGTACATTTACATACCTCCACAAGGACAAAATAAATGATTGAAAAATGAGAGATTCAACCAACTGGCTGATTCATCTAAATGCTGTCAAACAATTATTTTGATATTTTTTCACTGAATTGACTCATATTTTCTAGTGACTAGAACAAATTGCAACATTGTGTAGACATCTCATATATGGAATTGCTACCGCTCCTTGGAAAATTAATTGGTCAGCTTCTGCCATAATGGATAACAACCTATGTTAGAGATATCTCACAAATTATTATCCTTTATAGCATAAGCTGACTAAATTAATTTTCCAAGGAACTGTAAGTCCTAGAAATGGTTATTAACTAGTGGTAAATGAAAATATGTTTAAATTTCAAGGGTTTGAGTTTCTTATGCCTTTTATTTCATAATAAGGGGCCCATTTTCTCTAAATGCTAATAAATAATTGCCTTTAAGACAGAGTGTAAATTGGACCATTCCTCATCACTTTGCTGTTTGTTCTTTTCTGCACTAACATAAGCCAGTCTTTAGATCTGAAACACACATACACACACACACATGTTCTGGATAGACTTTGGAAAGGATAATTAATTCACTATTTAAAAAATGTTGCCCGCAAATTATATTTACCTTAATTTGAAAAAGATGAGGAAAGTATAGAGGAAAACTAAAGAAGAGGTAGAAATGGTTAGTTGGGTTTATAATCCATAATGATCATTATATGTAATCTTATCCTTCCAAGAAATGGTAGGTTGAAAAACTAACATGGCTCATATTTTAATATTAATGTTTTCTCTTAGTGGGCCTCCCCGTCTCGGGCCCACATGGCTCCATCCTGACTTTCTTCTATTGTCCTCTGTGGGCAATCAGGGCCTAGAAGTCTTTGTTTCTCTGATGAGGTTTTGTTTTCTGAATGGCAAGTTTAGACTTTAAATCTTCCACCTGAATTATTACAAGAGAGATTTGGTAATTAAGTTCTAACAAGATTTAAATGATATTAAAAACAGTCAGTTAAAAGGAAACACAGCCTTGGGCTTTGTTGTAAATTTGTATAATTATTTTTAGTCCTCTAGAGGATGCATAATTATGTTTCTGTATTTATAAAAATACTGCCTCTGAGGCACCAAGATGAGTTTTACAGTATGCTGATTTGCATATTAATGTTACTCTTTGTATGTCAAAATTTCTTTGGTTGAAAAAAAAGATTTTCTAGGAAATTTTCAAAGTAACCGCGAAGAGCATAAAGTCTTCTGATCTGTATGTCTGGCAAAACCACTGCTCAGGGAGAAAGTTTGAAAGTCCAAGGAAAAAACAAGCTTCAGAAAGCAGACATATAAGACTAAACTTCAAGTTTAATTTGCTCTTCACTTGGAAAGGGGTGGAGGGGCAGAGCCAGAAATAATAGCCAGTAACATTTATTAAGTACTGATTATTTGCTAAGTGAGGTCTAGTCACTTCTCATGCTTCATGCTGCGATCCTATGAGATAGATACTATTATTTTTCCCACTTCAAAGATGGAGAAACTGAGGCACAGAGAGATTAAGTTAATGGCTTATTGTAATTTAGGCAGTTTGATGCCAGGCTGTTAACCATTACAATGCTTTGTCTTCAGACGTGGGGAAGCACTAAGGGCCTCCTTCTGTTCTGATGGAGAAACCATTTTCCCGTGAAGCACGTGCAGGACTTCACCTCCTTCCTGCTGGGTCCACATGCAGTGTTGGGAACACCACACAACTCAGAGGTGCGTGCCCACTTTTCCCTGCATGCATTTTCTTATCTGTTTTATAAGCAAATATCCTCTCTGCCCCAGATTGTAAGCTCCTCCAGAGCAGGAGCTATGTTTCTTGTTTCCTTCTCCACTTTTCCCTGCTCTTAGCATTCAGAGTGAGAGGGATGGCTCGTTACAATGAAATCAAGGAGTGAGTTTGTCTAGGTCCATTAGGGCTGCAATAATAAAAGTGCCATAGACTGAGGGGCTTAAATCACAAACATTTGTTTCTCACAGTTCTGGAAGCTGGGAAGTTCAAGGTCAAGGTGCAGACAGATTCCTTCCGTGTCTGAAGCCCGCTCCCTGCTTCCTATACAGCTGTCTTCTTGCTGTGCTCACATAGCAGAAGGGGTGAGGGAGGTCTCTGGGGTCTCTTTTGTAAGGCCACAGATCCCATCCATGAGGGCTCCACCCTCATGACCTAATCACCTCGCAAAGGCCCCCACCTCCTAATATCATCGCCCTGGGGATTAGATAACAACGTATGAATTCTGAGAGGACACAAACATTCCATTGATAGTAGAGTCTTGGAAAACATCTGAGGTCTTTCTTCTATGATAGACTAGTTTTTTTTTTTTTATTGTGGCAGAATATATATAACATAAAATTTACCTTTTTAACCATACTTATATGTACAGTTCAGTGTCATTAAGTACACTCGCATTGTTTGTACAACCATTGTCACCATCCATCTCTAGAACTTTTCCATCTTCCCAAACTATAACTCCATATCCATTAAATAACAGTTCCCCGTTGCCCTGTCCTTCAGCTCTAGAAACCTCCATTACTTTCTGTCTCTATGAATTTGAGTACTCTAGGTACCTCACATAAGTGGAATGGTTAGTTTTAAACTGAAGGTAATTTTTACTTCAGATCAAATCTGGAGGATTTAATGAAGGAGGCATACACTTCTGTTCCCTTAAATTGTGCTCAGGCCATGAACAAGAAGTGGTTGGAGCAGGGAAAGGTCAGAAGGGTCTGTGGGGTGGGGGTTGGGGGTGGGGGGTGACCTGCTTTGTAGGCAGGGACACCAGTGTGTGGTCTGGGTTGAGGGGCAGACTGCACAACGTGTGGGAGAAGTGGGCGAGCTCAATGGCTCTTCTGAGGGACCCACTGTGGGAGAGATGCCCAGTGGTTCAGGGCTCCATGACTGCAGTATTCTCTAGAACTGATGTGCTTGGAGAGAGACATGTTTTAGCAATGGGTCAAGAGAAGGGTCTTGTTCACCTCACATGGACCTTGGGTCATGGTTTTGAAGCTGGATACCTGAGGGTTACTGTAAATATTCAATAAGATTACCTTTGACCTTGTTACAAAAAGGAGTTAATCTTGTCAATTTGCTGTATTCCTGTTTAACCTGGGGGGTAACTCAAGGGTCACAAGGATTTATGAGCTTGTTTTACAGAATAAATAGAACTCTTGAGGGTCACCAGATAACCACCACCCAGCTGCCATTGATGCCCAGAAGTCAGATTGCCCAGGGGCTTATCTGGAGTGAGAGAAACATGGATTTCCCCTTTGTTTCTCTGAAGCCCTCCTGCCGCACCCCTTAGCTCCCTAAAACCCCCTGCTTTCTTCTCTTGTTAAGGTGGGTTTGAGAGAACCCATGCTCCTGCCTTCTCATCTTGGCCAATTCCAATAAATCTTTCTCTGTCTCCAAGCACAGATGTCTCAGTGTTTGGCTTATGGCACATCAGGCACACGAACTTGAGGTTAAGAGGTTCAGTAACAGTTTATACATGTAATAAGGTGATTCTGGGTGAAATTTTACCTAACAATTTAAAAAATTATTCAAAGAGAGGAACTGGGATAAGCATGGTGATGCCCCACAGGTACTCAGCTGTAGAGCGTTATCTAGAACCCATTACTCTGGACTTTAGGAAAGATAGAGAAGTCGGCTGTTTCACAAGGCTAGACCACACCCCTGTGGGTGTTGAAGGAGTTTCCCCTCAAGGGAATAGATGCTCCATTCATCCAGGAAGAGGCTAATCCTGAGGGGGAAAAACAAATCAGGCCACTGGAGGTAGATCTCAGACAGCTAGAGGGAAGACAAGTGTTTCTCTCTCTGAAGGCAGGGGTCAGTTTGGTCCACATCCAAAGGCAGGGAGAGGTCTGGAGTTTTCTGGCCTTAAGGGGTAGACTGGGAATGAAGATGGGAATGAGGCAGTGAGGGGGCCTCTTAGAGACCCCAGGGTGGGTCTGAGAGACGTTTTAATGTTCTCTGCATTGGAGTTTTCCTTTTATTAATCCTTTTCATAAACTTCCATAAATTTAGCCTAGACAAAGGTTATGGCCTGGTCTCTGCAGTGCTCTGGGCAATTAGGAGAGAGCTGGCCCATCTTGGAGTGAAATTGTCAAGGAGAAAGCCAGTCCCCATTCCCCTCTAATCAGAGTAGAAGCAGTGGTGACAGCCATCGGCCATGGACAGCAAGGTTATGGGCAACTGAGACATCAGAGTGGAGGCCAGACAGGGAGGCCAGCATAGAGGACTGCAAGGGACCTGTTCTGCACACAGGTGAGGCAGCCTGGGACCCTGCTAGGAATGGCTGGGAAGTGCTTCCTGAGGGGTTAACTTATAGCTCAGTGGCCAACAGGGCCTGTGCCGTTATAATTTGGGTTATGCATATGTTCCCTCACTTGATGCTCCTGACAAAACTACCAGTTGGTTGGTTTATTGCTCTTTTACAGGGGAGCATAAAATGATCTAAAGAGGTCACAGAACTTGCTCAAAGTTACAGCTTCAAATAACACAGCAAGGGTCTTAACCCAGGTCTGACTCCCAACCCCAGGTCCTTTCCACTCTGTCACACTGTTGCTTTCAGGATCAAGGAGGTTGCAAATCTTGTATCTATCCTGGTAATTTTTAAGGGTGAGGTGAGGACTGAAAACTGGTCTCTGAGGAATCTAAATTTCTACCACATTGCTGTAGAACTACACAGCTTTAGGCTGGCGGGAATGCTCATAACCATTATTTGCTCTAGCTCCTTCCTGTCAAGGCTGAGGAACAGAGGCTGGCCAGAGCCACCCAGGGGTGGTTCCAGAACTATAACCAGAACTCTATTCGCAGTTCCTAATCCATTCCCTTTTATTATGTAATAAAAGAAAAGCATTCGATATTACTTTCATTTATCTTTGAGAAGCAACGTTGGTCTTTGATGTCCTCCGTTTCCGTGATCAACACCCCGTCCACATGAGGCACCTCTGCCTTCACGTCCTGCTTTCAGCTGGTTGTCATTTAACATCTAAAAGGAGATTGGCTAACAAGAAAAATATTAGCTCATAATACTTTTAACCCTTCAAATTCTCTTTATAGGAACCTTTGCTTTTCAACTGGAAGCTGTTAAGATTTTCTGAATCCAAGAAAATATACTTTATAATGAGAGAATTACGAGCAGTAGAGCAGTCTACTCTGGGCAGGGGGCCCTCCTATAATCGCACTCATCCATCTACTTCTAAGGTTGTGCTAGGGAGCAGGAAGACCTCTGCTCAGATCCCTAATTTTCTACTTATTCATTACTTATATGACCTTAGGAAAGTTACTGGACCTCCCTGACTCAGTAACCAGCTCTGTAAAAAATAGTATTAATAACATTCACCTCAGGGTAGTGAGAATTATATGAATGTGTTAGGTAACGTGCCTAAAATAGCTGCTTAATAAATGTTCCATTCCTTTCTCTTCTCTCTTAGAGCCCATGTGAAGGCCCTTTGTGAAGAGCTGTGCCTACTGCAAACCCATTTCTTAACCTACTTCCAGTCGTATCTTTCACCACATAACATTTTATTTCTTATTCGCCCAGGAGGAAATAGAAGTCTTGGGTTAGACAGAATGGCCTGGTTTATGGCTTAATTACACTGCCCCCTAGTGTGAGTTCCTGAGGATCTACCGCTGGGGTGACCATCCGTCCCAGTTTGCCCAACACTGAAGGGGTTTTCCAGGACAAGAGACTGCAGTGCTAACACAAGGAAAATCCACGGCAAATTGAGAGGAATTGGTCACCCCACCTACCACATCTGTGTCAAAGATATAGCCTTCACTGCTTTTCTAAGGATAAACACCCCTGGACGCCATACTTCTTTTCTTGGTGGGGAGGTGAGAACAGTGCTGATTCTGTGCCTGTGTAAACAAGGGAGACCTCACGCTAGCTGGCCTGGACAGGGCGAATGAACCTCAAGAAGAATTGCCAACCAGACATTTTCATTCCATCGAGCTGCCCCAAATTTTATTTTGGGTGTTTTACTTCTAGAAATCATCATCGGCATTATTTTTTGGCCATTTGGAGAGCAGCAAAGAATAAAGTTTTCCTAATCTAACTTTTCTGTACTATTTGGCTAACTTTCCTTTTCACGCAAAATTAAAATTTTGCTGTTAGATAGGATTCTAATCATTAGGGAAATGCAAATCAAAACTACAATGAGATACCACCTCACACACATTAGGATGGCTACTATCAAAAAAACTCAGAAAATAACAAGCGTTGGGGAAGATGGAGAGAAATTGGAACCCCTGTGCACTGTTGGTGAGAACGTAACATGGTACAGTTGCTATGGAAAACAGAAAGGCCGCTCCTCAAAAAATTAAAAATAGAATTGCTATATGATCCAGCAATTCTATTTCTGAGTCTATACCCAAAAGAACTGAAAGCAGGGTCTCGAGACATTTGTACACCCATATTCATAGCAGCGTTATTCACAATAGCTAAAGCGTGGAAGCACCCCAAGTGTCCACTGACAGATGAATGAATGAAATGTGGTGTATACATGCAATGGAAGATTATTCAGCCTCAGAAGGGAAGGACATTCTGACATATGCTATGGCATGAATGAACCTTGAGGACATTATGCTAACTGAAATGTCAATCACAAAAAAGATAAATATTACATCATTCCACTTCCATGAGGTACTCGGAGTAGTCAAAGTCATAGAGACAGACGGTAAAATGGTGATTTCTAGGGACTGAGGGGAGGGAAGAATGGGAGTTATTTTTTAAGAGATATAGAGCTTCAGTTTTACAAGATGAGAAGAGTTATGGAAGTGGATGGTGTGATGGTTGTACAACATTATGAATGTATTTAAAACCGCTGAACTGTACACTTAAAAATGGTTAAGATAGTAAATTTTATGCTATGTGTATTTTACCACAGTTAAAAAAAAAGGGAAAAAACTAGGTAGGATTGTTATATTACCAAAAAAATTCTATTGCCTGTGCTGTCTCCTCCAATTCTAGGCGGTCACCTCTTTTCGATCACGACAGTGGTGAATAACTTCTCATATTGCACGTGGGGAGATTTAGGTACAAAGGGGTCCACTTTGCGCCACTAGAGTCACTGCTAGGAAAATAGCTTCACTAGACTGATGGCTTCTTAAAGATGCTGGAGGAACTGAGGAATTGCTTAAAGACACTTGGCCTCTTTATAAATGACGTGGAAACTATCTGAGAGTCAATGGTTTCGAGTTTTTATAACTCATTTTCAATCCTTTCCATTTTCTGGGTCAATTCCCTGTTCAGACAGGCCAGTATGGGCAAGGCTGGAGAAAGGGAGAGCCTGGTCGAGGGGTAGCTATCCTCTCCTAAGTATTTCATGTCAGTGACTCCAGTAACTTTGTTGTGCTCCTGGGCACCAAGGCAAAGCAGATACTAATGCAAGAGTTCAATTGAGGAAAAGAAAGCACACTAGAAGTAGATGGTTTCGGCAAATTCTCAGCTGTCAATCTTTAAACAGTTCCTTTTTACACATACCCAACTAGGGGCCCCGATGTTGGACGGGTGGCCTCTATCATTTGCTGACTTCAAAGATTTGCATATATACAATTCCAATCATCAACAATAAAGATGAAGATACATAAAACGCTGTCAGGGATGGCTTGGATTTTTCAGAGATACATTACTAAGAAACTGATGTTCTGAGTTTGATTAATAACAGCAATCGTGTGAATGCTTCTGCACCCCCTTATTAAAACTGCTGACCTGGGTCTGGGAAACCAATCTATTTCAAACCACTCAGTGTTAGAAAAGTCTTTCCCAGCCCCAAGTAGGTCTCTGTCAAGCTTGCGTGATGCTCCATGTGCCCCAGGGCTATCTCTATTCTGGACAGTGCCATCTTGGAGTAATAGATCATTGGTGTCCTAGGCTTGGGTGATGCATTGCTCTGATGTGTCAGAACAACAGCTGGCCCAGTTTCTCTGTGCTGGGAGCCCAGCAACAGCTGACTGCTATGATGGATTACACACGTGGTGCTGCCTATTGCTATAATACATCAAGACACAGTACTGATTTGAAGGTGAATTAGTCAAAAGATGGAGTTCCTGCAAGCTCCAAACGCAAGAAAAGGAATCCTGTTTAATTATAGAATGAAAGACAAAGTAGCTGGCATGAGGCTTAGTGACTGCCAAATGCAGGGCTATTTCTAAGATATAATTCACATTAAGTGCACAGCATTACCAGATGAGGTTTGAGGGTTGCTATGCTTCCTCGAGGTGTGATTCACGTCCTCCATCAGCACACCACCCCCTCCAGAGCAGCTGGACTGCAGTTGGCACATACTTTTTCCATGTGTCTTTGCAGAGACTTTCTAAATCCAGCCCTGCTATAAACAACCAGAATTCCTCTGTCCTAAGTTCAACAACTCTTTCCATCTCTTTCTCTTTCCTTGTATTCCTCTGCTCCAAATCCACACAGAACAGAATGAAACTATGCAAGTGATGAAATCTGTGCCACTCTGCTTCACACGAGGTGGTTGAGCCCTTCGACATTCATTCACTCAATTATTCCTTCAATAAGTATTGATGGAGCATTGAATTTGTCCAGATGTTTCAATTGCATATAATTTTTAAAAAACTGCAGTGGTTAAAAATAAAGGACATTTGCTAGTTCACATAATGAGAAGTTCAGAAGAGGCAGTTCCAGAGTAGAATAGTGCAGTGGCTCAGTGACACTATCAAACATCCAGGTTCTTTCCACCTTTATGTTCTACCATCTGGCTTTTGTCTTTAGGCCTTTACCTTCACGGCCTGCAAGATGGCTGCTGCAGTTCCAGCCATCACATGTAGACATAATAACATTGAGCAGAGGAAGAGACAGAAGAAGGGACATTCCCTCAAATTCTTAAGAGTGAGAAAAGCTTTTTCAGAAGCCCACATCAGACTTCTGCTCAAGCCTCATTGGCCAGAATTGTGCCCTTTTACTGTGTTGAAACCATTACTGGTAAGGAGAATAAGGCCACCATGAAGAGGCTGGAGCCTGTCCATCCTGAAGGACATGGCTGCTCGGCAGAGAGTGAATAAAATTGAGGTTTTGAAAACAGGGAAGAAGATGAGTGGGCATTAGCTGTTCAAAGGGCAATTGATAGCATCAGCTATCGGCTTCTAGCTCTGAAGAACATATAAATCTTTCGTAAGATCCTGGGAGCCTCCAGAGGACAGATTGTGGTGGACAGAGTGATGTACCACTCAGATCCCCCTTCAGGAATAAAAACCTTATTCTACCATCTTCTCGACAGCTATCAGCTCTCTGCAGAAGAAAACTGCCTTGCTCAAGGTCATGCTCTTCTCAGGGTCAACCTGTATCCAATGACTGATCAACACAAGGATAGAAAGGCCTGGACCCCTGGTTCCACTTGGGACAACTCTGAAGGGCCCTCCCAGTTTCAGGGCTCCTGGTGACTAAGGACTTCCTTGTGCCTGTATCAATGAGACAGCTCAATGTCTGCTGCCCAGTCCTGCTTCCTCCCATCCAAGGATGTTGACCCCAAGAACACTGTCTATTAACTATCCTTCTTGCTGATCTCCATCTCAGAGTTTGCTTTTTGGAAAATCTGCAGTAAAGGTTTTCTGACCTCACCAGTCCCTTCAGACTCTAACTTGGACCTACCCAGGGAGGTGGTTGTTTTTCCATGCCAGACACTCAGTAATTTGGAGTTATCTCAAATAGGTAGCTGAGTCCTGGACTCACTGAAGAGTCTAATCTGCTAAGAAGACTCTCCTCAACCCCCAGTAATAGCAATTCTTTTTCATTTTAGCTTCCTAAGGAGGCATAAAATGCGACAACTCATTTGAACTTAGAGATTGGTCAGAATTATAGCTGTGTTTCTGTGTTGTTATGAGCAGAAGAGGATCAACAGATAGATTATTGCCAATGTGGCATGTTATGAAAGTGCTCTTATCCCTGCTACTCAAATCAGGGTCCACGGACCTGCAGCATCGCCATCACTGTGGAGCTTGTCAGAAATGCAGAAGCCAGGCCACAGCCCCAGATCCACGAACCAGAATCTGCATTTTAACACGTGAGTCACACGCACTAGTCTCTTCTCCTCCTGCCTGCAGCTAAGCCAAAATGTTTTCCCCATTTAGTTACCACATGCCCCAAATTTCTATTATTATGGTTATTACTCTTGGGTTTGGTTACTTTAAAAATATTACCAGTGCTCTGAGGGGCTAACATATGCATTCACTAGCACTTTAATAGGAATTAGTTTATGTTATTACAGGTACCATAAGCTTCTTGTGCACTGACTCTGTGCAGGGCCCTACATTTTGTCAGACTTTTCTCTGCCTCAGGAGCGTCAAAAGCCAGTTGACCACCTGATGAAGAAGAAAGGGGCTAGACAAGAGTCCAGAGGGCAGAAAGGTGATGTGGGATGTTCCAAAGTCAAACTACACAATTTCCCTCAAGGCCAGAAAAGCATTTGACGCTTCTCATTCGTTAAATCTGCAGGTGTGAACTCCTAACCACAAGCACCTCTTGGCCCATGAGGGCCTTCAGCTTTCTGCTGGTTTGACCATCAAGACATATCGAAGGAAGCAGATCTTGGACCGAGTACTCACTGACCCCTTGCTTCAGGGAAGGCATCCAAGGGTATCTCTCTGGCAAGGGAAACCGGTAAAGTAACTGCAGTTCAGCTCTGCAAGGAATAGTAAACATTTAACACAGAAGCGGAGCAACCCTGTCGCTGCCAGCTATTTATCAGGATGACAATGCTGGCGTCTGGAATGGAGCCCCGGCCCTGCCCCACCACGAGGAGATAGAGGAGTGCTAATGCAGGAAGGTCAGGCTGAGGGCATTGGACACCTGCCAGAGGGAGGCAGGTGCCGGAGGGCTCCAGGAAGAATCTCTAGGAACCCCAGCAGTGTCAATGAGGAAGTGGCCAGTCACAGGTACCAGAAATCTCCTGCCAACTCAAGGCTCACAGGGACATATGCCACTGTGAAGAGCCAGTGTATTTCTGGGGCTCCTCACCTCTTGGTATCCTTGGATTTTGAGTCTTGATTCTTGGATCCTTTCTGTACCTCCAATGAATGGTAATACCAATGCTGAAAGTAAGTCACTTTGTCTTGGTTTCCTCATTTGTAAAATAGGGATAACAAATTTCATTGTAATGTAAAGTTCTAAAAAGGCAAAATATTAGGAAGGAATTGAAAAATTATGATGTAAGGTGTTATTTTTCCATTAGTAGTAAGGAAATTAGCAGGGCAGGCAGCAAGGAAAGAGGCTTATTGTTGGTAAGGTAGGAAGTAGTAACTTTAATCCCTAATCGAGGGACCCCAAACATTGCAGTATCTGAGGAGCACAGAGGTAAGTCAGGGGCCCAGGCGCCTTCTATCTTACTGGTCCACCTTTCATTGTACATTGCCTTCACCAGCATGTCCGTGATGGCCTACTTCTACATCTAGCCAATGTGGAGAAAGAGGGAAGGACATGCTCTTTCTTTTTAAGGGCTTAGTCTGTAAATTGCATTCACCAGTTCCGCTCACATCTCATTGGCCAGAACTTACTCGCGTGGCCATCTTTACCTGCAAGAGAGGATGAGAAATGTCTTTTTTCTCTAGGTGAGAAAATGAAAGGTGCATCAAAAATGAGAGGTTCTCTGATGTGAAGAGAGAACAGGAAAAGTGATATTGGGGGGCAGAGAGCAGCTGCTGCCACATGCAGTACACTTCAGAATAAGGAGACTGTATGAGAAACAACCACAGAGGGAAGAAAAGCATATCCTCCTCCACATTCCTTTCTTTCAATAGCTCCTAACTAGAACCCAAATCTGGGTGACAGGCCTCTCTTTTATTTTGAGTCCAAATAAATTCCTTGGCAGAATTCGTTCCTTTCTATGTTTAGAATGGTGGAAAAACCCTACTCTTCTAACACAATGTTAACATCAAAGTAAGATTATTTCTAAATGGTGAGTGAAAAATTCCCAGGGGACAGGACAAGATGCTCTTAGAACTGAATTGGTAGTCAATGAGCTTGCTTGAGAATTGGAAAGCAACTGCTACCTCTTCCTCTTTTAATTGCTCTCTGAAGGAGGAAAATGGAAACAAGTGCTTGTTTCCTTAAGTTCATTGCTTGAGCAATAAGCATGTTACAAGACTGATAGACACTATTCTTGAGTTACAAGACTCTAAACTTGGCGTATGGTTTGTGGTCCATACAAAAGCCAACAGTCCTGGTAAGAGACTTTCTGGGGAGTGGCAATCTGGGGAATCTGACACTTGTCTGTGAGCAAGCGAAGGCGGTAGGATTAACACGGAGGTTCTAAAGAAGATATTGACAATTAGCTTTGAGACAGATGTCACTTACATTGCTGTGCACAACAGGGAGAATGATACAAAACAACATGATTAATAACCAACAGGGTCTGAATCACTAGGGGCCTTTACACACACTTCATAAAGACGAACAAAAGCTTTCCCTGTAAGTAATGCAGATTTAGCGGTGAATGTTACTTGTGCGTCCTTAGCTGCAGCAACACATTGCTTTATTGTTGTCAGAGATTTTGCAGGGGAGATGAAGCAGGGGGAGAAACAAAAGAGATACAGAACGAGGCAGATGAATATTAGAGTTTTTATGTTTGGTTCATAAAGACACAGCGCATATGGGTCAAGCATGGAAGTATGCAAAGTAAGGATAAGGACGCTGGGTTATTGGCAGGGAGGGAGACAAGATGGCAATTATTGAAGCTATTTCATCCTCTCTGGCTATCTTTTAGGGCACCATTCTGAATACTAAATGAATTTCCATAAGACACCCATAGTTTTTCCTGCTTCTCATCAGCTTATATTGTATAAGTCAGGGGACTCATGAAGAATAAATAATACACGAAGGTAAAAAAACAATTATTGTGGAAACAACAAAAAACCATAGGTCATTTGATGAATTTCCAGGGGAATGATAGAAATGGGTTGCGCCTGAGCCCTTAATCATCCTTCCTGTTGTATCTCTCATCACTGAGCAGCGTCTTGCCTTAAGAGTCAGTCTTGCTTATATGACTATTTGGGGATTTGGTCTTAGCCCTTCCTATCTTTCCGAGGTTGAACACACACACAAAATTTAACATGAACATAAAGACTCTAGGAGGATGGGGGTGGGGCGCTGCTTCTCTTGCTTCCCTAGGAGAAGATAGGCTGATAAAATAGATGCAAACATTCCCAAGGGTTCTCCATCCCTCTTTACTCCTTTCCCTCCTCCTGTAGGGAAAGGGCATTAACATGTGTCAGGCTCTGGGGAGATGGAGTTGAATAAGCTTTCGTTTGTGGCCTCAGTGTGCTCAGGCAAATGGAGAAGACAGACCTATAAACAAACAAATTACAATATCCTGAGTGACGGGCAGAAGGAACCATATACAGAATGTTCTGAAAGCACGAAAGATAGATTGACAGAATGGCTGAACTAACTGTGCCTGGGAGTGACATCTGGCAGAATTTTAAAGTCCAAGCAGGAATTTTCTGGGTAACTAAGGAGTGAGAGGCCCCTTCTGGGAAGAAGGAACAGCAAGTAAAAAGGTTTAGAAGCTTGAAACAGCAAGAAGCATTTATTGAGCATCAGATGGGTCAGTGTGAATCCAGGCAGGACACGAATGGGAGAGAAGTTGAAAATGAGGCTGGAAAGGGATCTTGACCTCTGCTAAGGAGACTGCTTTTTTGTGTTTTTAAACAAATCTTAGGGGCCAGCCCAGTGGTGCAGCTGTTAAGGTTTGCGATCTCCACTTCGGCGGCCCAGGGTTCAGGGGTTCGGATTCTGGCACAGACCTACGCACTGCTTACCAGACCACGCTGTGGGCATCCCACATCTAAAAAACAGAAGAAGATGGGTTAGCTCAGGGCCAATCTTTCTCAGCAAAAATAGGAGGATTGGTGGCGGATGTTAGCTCAGGGTTAATCTCCTCCCAACCCCCCAAAATATATATATATATATAAAATCTTGTAGGTGATAGGATCGTGGGGAGGGAGAAGGTAGGGCTGACAGAGTCTCTGAGCAATGTGTGTGTTGGGGGGGGTGCTGCTGCTCACTTCCCACCTCATCCCACTGGGGAGCACAGCAAACCATAGGAGGGGAGTCTTAAGGGCAGAGAGGTGTGATAGTGGCAAACAGTTTGGAGTTCTGGAGAGAGAAGTAGGTGACCACTGGCCTACTGACTCAGAGAGCAGTTGCCGGATACATTATTCAGTGTCTAGCAGGAAGTGGAATCCATTCCAGAAGGTTCAGGAAAAGAGACTTATATAAAGGGACTACCTTAGAGGTGTGAGTGGGCAAGGGATATTGAGGTACTCGGAGACTAGCCACAGTAGGAACTACCCCTGGGGCTGAAGAGGTGAGGGAAGATTGCCATTGCCAGAGCCCCGTGAGGGCAGAGGCTGCCCGGAGAAGCTGTAGTTGTGGAAAGACAGAATTACTGCCAGAGACGTGACTCAGAGATATGACTCCCGGGATGGGGTAGGGGGAGAAAACCCCATCTGTCTCTTCTCCAGGCCTTTGATTCCCTCCTGGTGCCTCCACTGGCCAAACCCAACCAGAAGCAGCTGATAAGAAAGTCCAGGTGATGGACTTCACAGAGTCCTCCGCCCAGAGCCAAGAGAAGGGCAAAGAAGGGTGAGGAATGGAGCTGGGTAGGGACTGGGGGCAAATAGAGAATACACAGTTCATAGCTTACCTGCTCTTTTCCCCAAAGACCCTTGGGGATGGGGAATTGACCCTGAGGACCATCTTGGCCTGTTTCATTTGTCCCCCATTAAGCTCATACAATATCTGTTTTAAATCTTTTTGTTTGACAGACCCCTTTGAGAATCTGATGAAAATAATAGGCCCTCTTCCGAAGAAAAAGACAATCACATATGGATGAGATTTGCATTCAATTTATACATCCTCTAGGACCTTGCTCCTCCAAGGGTGATCCACAGACCAGTAGACTCACCCTCACCTGGGAGTTTAGAAATGCAGGCTCTTGGGCCCCATCCCAAGCCCTCTGAAGCAGAATCCGCATTTTAGTGACATTCTCAGGTGAATTATAAGCACGTTCAAGTTTGAGAAGCACTGCGCTGGAAGTCAACAGAACCCAGCTTCATCATGGTTGGTTGAGTGGATGTGGATACATCAGTTAGGATGTAGGTTCAGCTGCAAAGAAAAGAAAACCCAACTAAACACTAGCTTAAGCAAAAGAGAGGTTTGATTTTTGTCATGTAACATGAAATGTAGAGATAAGTCAGTTCAGGGCTGGCGTCACAATTGCCTCACTCCCCATCTGTATTTCGGCTCAGCCATCTTTAGTGTGTGGCTTTTGTCCCCGTGGCTGTCAGATGGGTCCTAGGCCTCCAGGCATCATCTTTGCATTCTGGCAAAGGGCAAAAGAGTGAAGTGAGCAAACCACTGAGCCCTTGTCAAGATCTTCCTCCCGGAAGCTTCTTCTGGCCGTGATTTGATATGCCTGCCTTTCTAGCTGCAAGAGAGGCTGTGAGATAGAGTTCTTTTTTAACCCTCAAATAAAATGGGAGTTATGTTAGCAAGAAAGGAGAAAATTAACATTGAGAAGGCAATTATCCAAATCTGTCATTGTATGTAATAATGAAAAGAATTAGTTCTCAACATCTCCCTCGTTCCGTCTCTCGTCACTGGTGGACATCTATTACATGTATTCTGCACTTTGGAATCTCTTTTTGTAAAATAAAGTGAATTCAGAACTCTTAGCAGAGGGTAAAATAGAATTATAGAAAAAGAGAGGTGGGAACTAAAGTTAAAAACTGATCAATTCGGGCTCCAGTTACTCAGAATTGGTAGTAATTTCTTTAGGTACTAGAACTGAGATACACTTTTGTCCCATAAAGAAATAACTGCGTAAATAAACCTAAGAAGACAGAGACTACCTTAGATGTCCTAAAGAAATTGTGCCAAAACTTCATTTGTATGGACATTTGTGTGTTTTTCTGGAAAGAAAGGCTACAGCTTTCATTAGACTGTCTTCAGTTAAAAGTCCCTGATTTAGAATTATTATTTACAAACAAATGACATATTAATTGCATATCTGCGTTACTGGGTTCTTGATTCAGATACTCTGAGTTCTCTGAGCCCATTCAGGCTAGTTCATACTTCTTAAAAAGAATAAGTCCAATTTTTTTTTTAAATTCCGTATTTAACATTCTTCACTAATTTGGAGAGGGTTTTTGCAATTAATCTAAATTAGTGATTTTTACTGGATTCAAGCAGCCAACTTCCCTAGAATGTTTGAACTGTTTGCTCTGGCAAGGGGGGTACAGTATTGACTTAAATATCAGCCAGCTAAAGAGAACTGAATTCTAAGGAGACATGAGACTTGGATTAATGTTCTGGATTCTGAAAGAAAACTTTTTTATTGCCTAATGCCCTCAGAATACCTTCAGTCTTCTAGAGATCTCCGTGCAGAGACTTTTGAGAGCGGTTAGGGTCTCGCTTGGAAGGCTTTTCTTCTCTGTGGACTCGGAGCTCCCAGCAGGACCCAAGGGAATCCTGGGCACAGGCTCAGCAGACAGATGCTGTCAGAACAGGACTCTGCATCCAGGACTCAGAAACAAGCTGTAGACACCCAGCTCTGGGAGCTGGAAGGACTAGCCATCACAAAATCATGAGACTCTGGGCAGTAGGTGTGTTCTGAGATACACGTGGATTGTTACCATTCTGTACTTTATTTTGCCATCTTCTCTGACTAGGAATATACAGAAACACTTGACTGGCGGCTGCACCTTGGTTAGTATGTACTGGCCATTCATTCAGGTAACATTCACTCAGCACCAACTATGTTGTTTTCCCTCTGTTTGAGACTGGTAGAAGGAGGAGCAGATACAAAGAGCAAGGAGGAACGGTTCCTGCCTTCAAGAGACGTATGTATACGTAACTGGTCATGACAGGAGGTGTACACTACGTGCTTAAGATTTCGAGGATCTGTAAAGGTTCTCCCTACTCCCCTGCAAAACTGCTCTGATGCTGAATACATAAAACACAAAGCTGTGAGATTTTGATTCTGCTTTCTAGTTTATAGATACGTTGGAAAGAAAGATAGAGCCAATATTTAACCCCCATTTGTAACAGCTAGTTATAAAGAACATCTACCAAATATTTACCAAAGTATTTTTTCAAATCTAAGTTGTCAACATCAAGTTTGTGCAGCCCGTGTAAGTCCACAATATCAATGCTTATTTCGACTGTGTTTGGACAGCTGGATTACAGTTTTTGAGAACAATGTTATCTTGCTTCTGTAAAAGCACTTCTTGTATTGACTAAACGTACCCATTCCCACAAGTCGGTATATGCTCATCAGGATTATTAATACTCACATCACGTTACCTTCTTCACCACACTTTTGGGAAGCAGCCCTCCTAATAACAAGGGCTGCCATGTTATATGCTAGTCAGACTTTCCGGCTTGATCCGTCCTGTTTCCAAGGCGTCTGTGGTGTTATTGGCATGTTAATTATTACAGCAAATGATAAAATGTGCAAAATGTTACCCCCCTTCTTAATGACATAAATAAATGAAGCAATTAATTTTACACAATGAAAACAAGCAATACAATAACTTACAAATTTGGAGTTATATCATTATTACATCAAATTGCAAAATGGAAACATGTAATTTCAAAAGGCTCATAAGTAAAAATGGAAACACAGCTGATGCCGAGTCAGCTTGTGGGCTGCAAAATAATGTGGGGCTTGCACAGTGTGGAACAGTCAACATCTTTAGATACATCAGGCCACGTATGATTCAGAAACTACAAATCTTCCTAGAACTGAGCCATCCCGAGGATCCAAGCCATTGCATACTGTAATAAAAAACAAACAAACTTTTCTTCTTGTTTTCCTTCACATGTTAGTTTGGTATTCCAGCAGCTATGTTCTTAGGATCCTCATTTCCATTATCCGCAGTTGCAAAAGCTGGAAGCCTGTGATTGATCTTGTAACTTCAATATCTAGAGAGAGAGATGGAGGGAGGCACATTTCCGGGGAAAGCTGACAACAGTTTTTAAAATGAAATGTGTATCCACCAAGCCTGACATCCTATATTGCCCACCATCTTTGAAACCGTCAGTTTCAGGGCTGACATTTGGTTCTGTGTGTTTGTTTTGGTGAGTGAGAAAGTAATACAGATTTTCTTTGACATCTTGTGCAATTTTACAAGTATTCAGGGCACACTCTCTACTTTGCATGGAGAATGTATTTGCACAGTTGTCAGAATGACGGACAGTGGAGCGAGTGACAGGACGGAGCGCTGATCTTTGCTTGTTATTACATACAATAGCCTGGTAGGAATCGTGATGTGTTGGTGAGACAAACTGTGTCCCATTCTGGAACATATTAAGTTTGTCTCCAGGACACACATGACTTCGCTGGGGTGTCGAACCTCATTCATAATAGATGCTAATCTTTTCAGGGCTGACTGATGACAGCACTTCCTGCCCTTCACGGAATTAGAGCTGGGTTTTATCAAAGGACTCAAACTGCCTGCTAATTAGACTAATTCCCTTCATCATGAATTATTTATTTCCATTGGTAACCGATCACTGTGACATTAATGGGTTCTGCTCAACTTGGTTTCCTACTAATACACACTAGGAGTTAAATGTTTAAAAATTTTTGATATTTCACTTCAGGTCAAGTGTATCTTTGGCTCATATTTGACAGATTTGATGAAGCTTCGATGGTTATATTTTAGTTACAAACAAAACGGGACAAAGTTCCAGATTTGGTTTAAGTAGGAAAGCAAATCCATTTCTTCCTCTGCTCAGTTGTCTCTTAGTTAGAAAACATTGTCTTATCCTAGGGCATGCTATCTGTGCTGCGTAGTGTTTTATCAAGGTCAAACCATCACGTAAAAGTGATGGAGATCCTCTTTAGGGTAACAGTATTTCAAAGTTGAACTAGATAGAATGTCAGCTAGTAAAGTTGAAGTGATGCTTAATTCAATTAATATCTGTTGATAAAAATCAGAGTGCAATATCTTGTTTCCCTATTTGTAAAATGAAGAATGCACTTTTAAAAAATAGAATTTTCAGATCTGGCCCAATGGTGTACTTCCTTGTTAACGTCTGAGGTTGTACAGATCAGTGTGTCTCAAAGCGCGATCCAGGCACCGCCTGTACCCTGAAAGTGCTTGTTAAAATGCAGATTCCTGGGCCATATGCAAGGTGTGTTAGAATCTCTGAGAATGGGATCCCCGAATTGGCATTATTAACAGGCACCCCATGTGAAGATTATTGACATTAGCTATCCCCAAAAACCCTATAAATAATCAATATTTTATTAGAAATACTGAATCATCTCATCAACTAGTGACAGGACACTGCTCTACAAGAATAGTATTGGTTTTCTGGAATTGGCTCCTGCAGCAGTTTCATCAATGCACGTCAAATGCACATCATCTCTATTGACTGATAAGGCAGGTCATCAGTTAGGTCTGTGAAGGACAGACGTCAATGTCGAGGCATCGCACCTTCTCAGAGGACACGTGAAGAAGGTGTCAAAATAGAGGCGTAAACAGCTGCCACTGGGCAGGGTAATGAGTATCGGGGGGAAGCCTTGCTGCACGCACACATCGAGGCCCTTACTTGTGCTAGGAAGTTTAACTGCTAAATATTGAATTTTGGAAGGTGGTAAAAGAGAAGTAAAAACAAGGCAGTATAACGAATAGTAACTAAAGATGAGGTGACAACATTGACCAAAGGCATTATGTAGTCCACAACGCCATGAGGCAAAATCACAAATAACGGGTTCTGTTCCCAAGCAAAGGTTGGTTTTCACATGAGTCCCAGATGCCAAGTGTCTCAAATGACATTATCTGTGTGAGCAGAAAGCAATGCTTTCAAAAGAGTCGGGGTAAATATAAAGAACAATCAGTTACGCACGCTCATTAACGCCTAGTCAATTTGATCATACTTCTATTTTGAAGCATAAGTAATCTACTCTTTCAGATTTTCCAAGGAAAGTGGTACTATTGCATAACGTGAGTGTTTTAATCCTCAAAGACACACGAGTGGCCGGCCCCACGACCAAGTGGTTAATTTTGCACGCTCCGCTTTGGCGGCCCAGGGTTTCACCGGTTCGGATCCTGGGCACGGACATGGCACCGCTCGTCAGGCCACGCTGACGTGGCGTCCCAGAGCACAACCAAGACGACCCACAGCTACAGTATACACCTATGTCCTGGGGGCTCTGGGGAGAAGAAGAAGAAGGAAAAAGACAAGACTGGCAACAAATGTTAGCTCAGGGCCAATCTTTAAAAAAAAAAAAAGACGCCTGAGATCTATGTAACCAAGAAAGCGAGATTATACTGATTTGATTTTTAGCCACATGGTACACTACATTATTGTTGTCGGGAATACATATTCATTCGTTAAACTATTTATGAAGTACTTACTAGGTTTTAGGTACTTATATCTGATGAAACTAGACTTACAAAACTACACATGGAAAGACTATGGATTGATGAAGAGTTTATAGATGTTTTCTGAACCATTTATGTGTGCAAGTGGCTCATTCTACCTGAAACCATATTTTTCTACTTAAGAAAAAACTGGGAAACATGAGGCTATTAGTGAAATGGAGAAGCGTTTTTTGTTTGTTTTTCTTTTTTTTTCTCATGGAAATAGATGACTTCAGCTTGGATTTTCACACACTCGCACTTATTCACATATGTTTAGATGAACCTTGAATTTCTCTTTCTGTCTTACGTCTGTCCTTAAGTACTGCGGTTTTACTCATCTCGTCGATCTGAACTTGTTAACTTACTAAACCGTTTCCCCCTTTCCTCTGCCTCCCTTTTCATTTCCTCTACAAGGAACATTGCAGCTGGAATGATTTTAGCTTGAGAATTTCATTCATGTGTTAATATTTGGTATTGAACAGATCCTACCCTTGAACCTTCTACAAGTCACAGTATCATTTAATAAATCTCAAAAATAAAGATTTTCCTCAGGAAAAAAGATATTAGAGAGTTCTGACTGAGATGGCGGAAGTATCCCATGAGATGCTGGCCTGATTGCATCTTGTTGGTCCTCACATCATTGGAGATCACTATTGAGAGGACTTCTTAAAGATATTTTATCTTGCACATACTACATGCTTAATGAATGGTTATTAAATTGAGTCAAAGTTTCCAATAGCTTCAGCAAATCATTGTTCCAGCTTCTCCTTGTCTACGTCTAGAGGTTCTGCCTGACCCTCAAAGAACTCTTTTATTGATTTTAAATTGTAATTTCTTACTTAAAAATCATTGCTAAAGTGCTGTTGAAAAGAGTGACCAAAGGAAGACAGTGGGATAAGCTCTGACAGCTGAAAGGCAAATCAGCTTGCAGCCCTGTGAGGAAGCCGGGGTGTCATGGAGACTTCAGACCCCCAGAGCTGGAGATAGTAACTGTGATCGCATATGGCACAGTCTTCCACATTCCACTCCTGGGCAAAATAATGCGATCTAGCAGTTGGTGAATTTGGGGACATTTGGGCCACCCATGCAAGCACCCCTGAATATTCTTTGACATATTTGTGGGACGGAAAGCCTAAAAATGATAAACTTCTTGCTGGTCAAGTAACTGGAGGTTTAGAGTATTGAATGAGAAATTGATTATATTAATTTTTGGCTTAAACATTGAGAGGAATTTTGCAGCGTCATTTCCCCTGGTAACTAAATTATTTAAGCACTGTGGGATACTTAACTACAAGTAGTAACAAAGCCTAATTCAAAAAATTAAATCATCATAAATACAAAGAATAGACGGTACCAAACTTACTGAAACATGAAATATTGGGAGAAAAACAACTATATTAGGAATGTGCTAAGCCCATGTAATCATCCTGACACCAAACATACTCCTATATCTACTCTAAAGATCATGTTCCTTAAACCAAAGTTTTCCAAAAGTATTCCAAGGAAGACCGATTTCTTAAGATACGAATAGCTAATCTGTAAAAAATGTTGCATGGCCAAATACATTTGGGAAATGTTATGATAACTTTCAAATTTTTAAAAATTCCTTGAACTTCTGTTTCTTTCCAGGATGGAGGCATTAGGACCAGATTTACCTTTCCACCATAAATGTAGAAAACTGGACAAATTCTGTGAAACAACTATTTTCAGACACTGGACCGAGGCTGTGACTCCTGAGAGATGGGAAACAAATAGTATGAGCCCCACTATCACCCTGGTTTCTGCTTTTTTCCAGACCACAGCCCAGGAAGCAGAATTCCAAGTAGTGCACAAGAGGCTCACTGAATTAAAGAGAAGGAGAATGGGAGGCTCAGGAGCTTGGAAGTTGCAGGTCACAATTCTGAAGAAGAGGGCGCTATGCAGGAATAGAGCTACATAAATTTTCATGGACGAGCCCTTAACTCTTTGCTGATTATTAGGTTGTGTGTGCATGGGGTGAAGGTCCACGAGGCAAGGCAAAAATACAATCAGGGACTTGAACATTCGCAAGGGCAGGGAGAGGTTTAAAATCCAGCCAGCCAGAGTGGAGAGTCCTCACTGGTCACCCAGGGCATTCAGTGGAGACACAGGGGGTCATGCCTTAAAAGTAAGACTGAACAACCACTGGAATAAAACTAAAGAAGATGTGTGATGGCAAAGCTAAAAAACACATCTGGAAGGTATCAAGCTGAAAAGCAAGTACCTTCATTGCTTACCAAAATAAAGCCTGATGTTCTTTAAAGGGAAACAAACAAAAATCAAGACATTCAAAAACCTAACATTCATAACATCTGTAATCCAATTTAAAAAATCATCAGACACGCCATAAAGCAGGAAAATGTAACCCATAACCAGGAGAAAAACCAGTCAATACGTACAGACTAGTTCTATAGATAGAATTAGCAGAAAAGAATACTAAAACAGCTATAACAAATATGTTCAAGTAGTTAAAAGCATGAACATAATGAGGAGAGAATGAAAGACAAAAAGAATCAAATGAAACTTCTAGAGATTAAAAATACAGTATCTAAAAAGAAAAATTTAGTGTGTGGAATTAACATAAGATTAGTCACTGAAGAAGAAAAGATCAGTGAACTTGAAGACATAGGGACAGAATCTAAACAAACTGAAATTTACAGAGAAAAATCACTGAAAACCAACCAAACAAAAAACAGAGCAGGAGTGACTTGCAGGATAATATTAAGCAATTTATAATACATATGATTAGAATCCCAGAAGAGGAGAGAAAAGAAGTGGAACAGTAATTTATTTTAATAGATAATGGCTAAAAAATTCCAAATTTGATTAAAACTATGAACTCTTGGGTAAAAGAAGTTCAATGAACTCCAAGCAGGAGACTCTCTCTCTCTCTCTCTCTCTCTCTTTCTCTCTCTCTCTCCATCGCCCTGTCTCTCTCCCTCTTCCTCCCAATCTCTTTCCCTGACTCTCTCTCTCATATCCTACAGCATATCATAGTCAAATTCTTGCTGACCACTGAGTAGATCAGGTAGAAAGGAAAGCCTGGAAGTTTGAGATCTACACTTGCTGTGTGGTGGTCTTCAGGCCCACCCCTGGCTACCTAACACTCTCCACACTCCTTCCTGCAAGGAGTGCTTGTAAACCACTGAGTACTGGGGTCTTTTTTGTCACAGCAGAGGGCGAGCACATGCACGAAAATAAACCTGTCTTCAGGAGCATCAGGGCCCGTGAAGCAGAACAGGCCTACCCGAAGTCAGACAGTGGGCGTCCCGGAGGTCCCAGACCATCTGCTGTTCTTGTCCTGTTCACTAATTCTCATGGAATTCTGTTTTGTTTTTTTCAGAGAACTCAGGACATCTTCTGAAAGCAGTTGCCATATTTTAGCCCATTTCCATGGGCAGGGGTAGAAGGAAGGCAAGAAGAGTTTGGAGATCCTGGAGGAGCGGGATGTGGATTAAGGAAGTAGGGCAAACACAACAGCAGGGTTCATTATTTAGGAGGCAGCCATGTGTGGCAGTAAGAGTGGCCTCAGAAGTAGCCAGACCCGGCTCTGTCTCTCACATCTGTGAGATATTTGGCAAGTTGCTTATTTTCTGAGCATTGGTTTCCTTATTTATAAATCAGGGATAAAAATATATACCTTATTTGTATATCCTAAACACAGTAGGCACTACACACACACACACATTTATCTATACACTTTCACCTCATTTACTTAATGAAATAATATATGTAAAATGCCTATTATTCCTAGGACATAGTAAGTGCACAGTAAACCAGAGCTGCCATCATTTCCAAAGTCACCGCAATGGTTTAAAATAATGAAGCCCTGGTCTGTGGGCATAGAGTGCCTTCTATCATAGGAGGGGTTCTGAAAGACTCTGAGGGGAGCTCTTTTAAAACTTTTGCTTAGGGGAGAAGAAGGGAGGAGAAAGAATTTAAAATTGCAGAGCTCTCTTCAAGGAAAACTGCAAGATATTCGACATTGTTTTCATAAGCAATCTGGTCGCACTTGGACCTTCTGGGAGATATCAGTGACTTCTTTATAGTGTTCGTATCATTCTATGGGTCTAATAGAAACCAGCCCATTTTCTCTTAAAATCAGATGCTCCTCTGCTCCCGTGTAATGGTGTCCCCTGAAGAGAAACGCATCATTTAGAGCTCTCTATACGTTCTGTAGCCTGCACAGCTTTCTAAATATAGTAGCCAGATGATTACTTAATTTAGCTAGAAACGGCAGATTGTTGACAAAGAGTCCCTGCTGAGTTCCAACGCCTTGAAAAGCGGCTTTTATAAAGCAAATCATATCTGAAGAAATGACTAATAATGCCACTTGCTTCATATAGTGACATAATATTTAGGTCTGTCACTGGAGTATAATTGCCTTATTTTTACAATGTTAGTGCTCTATTGATAAATATAGATTACCTGGAACAAGTCAGTCCTGCTGCAGGGGGCAAAGCAGTTGCAAAGAGTGGAGCTTTCAGACGAGGAAACTCTCTCATCCTCAGACCCACCATCTGTTCTCCGATACTCGGTTACTCAAGTGATGTACACTCAGTTTATATATAGGATCAATTCATACAGCGTCATTTCATGGACTCACAATTTAATAAATGTTAGATAAAGAAACAGAAGCAATTGGTTTCATATAACCAGAGATGCGAAGGGATCTGAAAATATAAATCTTGTTGTCATTTTGCTACTTGGTCATAGTGTGTGGAGGGAGTGGTAGGTATGAGAATTGACATGGTCCCTACCATCTCCTACCTCTAGGAAGACTATGTGCTCCCTTGGACTTCCTTTCTCCTGGATTTAGGCGTTATTCTTGATGAGAGTGTGCATCAGCTCTCAGGAGGATAGGAATGTAGTAGAGCGAAGAGAGCCCTACTCCAACTGTTTAAGCAAAAAGAGAATTTATTGGCTGATAGACCTGAATAGTCCAGGTGTTCAGACAATCAAATCCATCTGGATGTCTCTCTCCACCTCTCAGGTCTGCTTTCCTTATAGGTGGTTCCTCCACATGGATACGAGACCCCCGTGGGTAGCACCCTTACAGCTCGAGGCCCTGACATCTAAACAGACACTGTAAATTGCCTGATTGGACCAAGGCAGATAATGAAAGAGCTGTGTGCTCCGACCAGAGAGTGCTTGATTCGTCTCCCACAACTGTTTCTGCTGAACAGTGCTTTGAGGTTATGCCATCAGCTACGCTGGCGTGTTTCCCAAAATCTGTCTTGGAGGCTCTCTGTAGCACAGTGTCCCTTCCATAAATTACTGCAGGAGAAAGTTTTCTCAGGAAAACTATTTTTTCCTACGCCATAACTTTTGCTTGTTTCCTTTCTTTGCTTTGGCTAATTTGGGAGATCAGAGACAAATTTGTTCTCCACCTATAGCAACTGCATAGGATATTATGAAACCATTTTATATACTAAGCTTGCCAAATAGTTATTTTCCTGTCTTTACCTTTATATTGTTTGATCTCATCTATTTACTTATCCTAAGTATTTTTAAAGCTACCTCAAATCATTTTTGGAGGTAAGGTATAAATAAGTAAATTTATTTGTGAAAGCAATATACCCAATACCCATTTAAAAGATTTAAAAAGATCTTGTGTTCACAGACTGACCTCGCAGGAATTTTTTCTTGGATCCCTCTGTGGCTCTTCTTCTCTCAGATGCCTTGGTGGTAAAACTAAGGAAATTTGTATCGTGAATTGTTCTAACCAGCTGATCTGTAGATGCTCATCCAGTGTCTCTAGGAAGCAGAAGGGCAAATACAAGGAGACAAATGGTTGTGTAGGAAGTTGCCCTGATTCAGATCAAATCTTGGAGTGACCAAGACCTTGGCAGTGGCCAGAATTCATCCTTAAGTCCAGTGATCCTAAAGAAGCTGGGGTGTTCCCAGAGTGACTCCTCCCCTCCAGATGGTTGGGGCATTGTTCAGTAAATACCAAGGAATCTTGGAGATTGCAGAATTATCTGGAACTCAAATACTGACCTAAAATTCTGTGATAGTTTCCTGGCGTGTTTTAGGGTCCCTGGTAATTAGGGCCATTTAGGGGTGGCCCCAAGATTTCATGGCCCCAACATTCATTCTGTTGGAGATGGACTCTAGGGATTTGCATGGAAATTAGCTAACATCTATGAGACCACACTTAATTTTGTGTTGTCACCATATCAGTTAGCTTTTAGTCGTATATAACAGAAACCTAACTGAAATTGGCTTAAACAATTAAAAGAAATTTATTTGCAGAAAAATCCAGAAGTGGGGAGAGCTTTATGTGAGAATTGATCCAGAAGCGCAACAATGTCACCAGTGCCATCGAGCCTGTTTCCTTCGCTATGCTCTGCCTTGCACTGTGTCAGCTTCTTTTTTTTTTTTTTTTTTTTTTAAAGATTTTATTTTTTCCTTTTCTCCCCAAAGCCCCCCGGTACATAGTTGTATATTCTTCGATGTGGGTCCTTCTAGTTGTGGCATGTGGGACGCTGCCTCAGCGTGGTTTGATGAGCAGTGTCATGTCCGCGCCCAGGATTTGAACCAACGAAACACTGGGCCGCCTGCAGCGGAGCGCGCGAACTTAACCGCTCAGCCACGGGGCCAGCCCCTGTGTCAGCTTCTTTTAAGGCTAGTTCTCTGCATCATTGCAGAATGGTTGGCAGCAATGACTGCCGTTAGATGCATCTTAATTCTCATCTACTAGGAGAAAGCATCCATTTTTCTCCCCCATCAGAACTTCCTTCTGTCTAGACCAACTTGTATCACATACTCACTCTGAACCACTCAGAGGAGACAGGTGATTTAGGCTAATTAGTCCCAGCTGGGGAAGGGTTCAAGGACATGCAAACTATATAGCTAGAACTTTGGGGGTCCTAGTAGGAAGAAGAGGAGAAAGGAAGAAATGAATGCTTAGAGAGTACGGGGTGAGGAAAAACAAGCAAAAATCTCACTACCGTCACCAGAGTCTTAGGGAAACACTTTAGTTTGCTTATGGATCCAGGAAGACCCTCTAGCTTCTGCCTATAGAATATTGCAATGGCTCCTATTGGTAGAATTAATTGCATCGTTGCTATTTTTGAACTTCCTGCATGATGTTATGCAATAAGAAAATCTAGAGTTAAAATCTGGACAGTGTATTTGAGGAGAGTTCTAAGCAGATTTTATTAAGGGAACAGGAAAATGGATCTACCTCACTCACACTAAGTATAGTCAGCTTCTCAACGAAGAGCCACAGTTGGTAGAGAGACTCTGGTAACCAGCTAGGACTAAGGCTGGTCATTAACAGGCTAAGACTGAGATGCGGAGGAGAGCTGTTGCCCTTGTATTGGGCGCAGACCAGTGAAGGCGATGCATAAAGACCCTAAAAAACAGCAATGAACATGCTGCCTGGCAGGAATAGCTTCAGTTCAGGCAATAGAATTCAAGGACTCTCCAGCAACATATAATTCAGTAGGTCCAGGACAGCTTGCTAGACTTGGGTTTAAGCTGGAGGTATCCCACAGCCTGGAAGTTTCTCTTGGTGCAAACAACATAGCCAACTGTAAGAAAGTCCCTAAAATAAACCCGCCCTTGCTCCCTCCATTTCTATCTGATCACAAAAATCTTGACTGGGCTTCACTTTTGCTCCAGGTATGAAGACTGGCTTTTTAATCTGAGGATTAGAAATCCTTAGATTTTGCAAAATCACTTCTATTGAATCTCTCTCTTTGGGGTCTTTCTGGCTCATAAATGGTTTTGCAATGAATATCACAGCCTCTGTATTTGACTAATAGTTTGCATGAATAATAAAATCTTCCAGGAGTAAACAAGCTCATATTTTTGCCATTTGTAAACTTTATTGCTATTATAAAATCAATGTTTTGCAACCAGAACGCTTGGCAGATCTTATTGATGGCGGTGGGGACTGTCAACAGGGACCATGGATTTTTCTCCTTTTCAGTGTGATTTTCTTTTCATATAAAACATTAGTGTGATTTTGTATATGTGATAATCACTCCTCATCATAAATATCTCAGGATTTAGGCAAGCAGTGGTGTACATAACGATATGCAAACCAGTGTCTATCCTCACGGGTGAATGGTCTTCACAACACAGGCCACAGACCTGGCTGAAATATGGCCATCTCAAAGAGATAAAGGCTTCAAATGAGATGAAGCTTAGAAACGGATAACCTCTGGTTACTCAGATACTTGACCTTTCTTCCTCGACCCTCAGAATCCTACAGATTGGAAACTCCCAGAACTACCTTACCTGTTTCCTAAGTTTGCCTTGGGCTGATTCTCTCATGAATCTTCCAGCTGTTCTCTAGTGCAGGCATTCTCAGTTTTGTTTATCAGAGTTACCTGGTGTTTTCTTTTTTCCTAGTGATTTAAAAAATAATTTATGCACATGAAAAACAAAATTTCAAACAGCACAGGAGAGGACAAAATGAAAAGATAGGTTTCCCTTCCCGCCTGGCCTCATCTCCTAACCATCTTTTAAATCATTTCTATTTTATATTGTTCTTCGGATGTTTATCTCCATAACATTCAATAATATTCTTATACTTTTATATACTATGTTCTTCAAAACGTTTAACTACTGGTAAGGCATATCCATGGTTCTGGAACAATTTCCTGGAAACCCCTCCTGGACCAGGCATTATCTTTTATTTGCAGGCTTATGGGGAGATATGAAGAGGTATAAGTTTCCTGTGGCTGCCATGACAAATTGTCACAAACTTGATGGCTTAAGGCAACAGAAATGTGTTGTTTCACAGTTCTGGAGGCCAGAAGTCTGAAACCAAAGTGTTGTCAAGGCCTCACTCCCTCCAAAGGCCCTGGAGGAACATCCTTCCTTGCCCCTTCTGCCTTCTGGTGGCATCACTCCAATCTCTGCTGCTGTCTCCACATGGCCTTCTCCTCTGTGTCAGACACTTGTGATCAGATTAGGGCCCACCTGGATGATATAGGATGATATCATCTCAAAATCCTTAATTTAATCATGTCTGCAAACACCCATTTCTCGAATAAGGTCTTAGGTTCTGGGGGTTAGCATGTGAACATATTTTTTGGGGGGGCTACCATTCAACCCACTAGCAGGGGGAAGAGAAGGTTGTGGATGTGGCTATTTAGCAGCTAGCACTGAAGCCTTTCAATATTTCAACATACTTGTCTATCTGATCTAAGTATGACCTTCCTTTATTTCTTGGTTTATCACTGTAAGTAGGATCTAGTGATCTGGGGCAGATTTTCAGACTCATCCACAGCTACTGAATCATCCGCATTTAAAAATCTTCCCAGGTGGGGCCGGCCCCGTGGCTGAGTGGTTAAGTTTGTGCGCTCCGCTGCAGGCGGCCCAGTGTTTCGTCGGTTCGAATCCTGGGCGCGGACATGGCACTGCTCGTCAAACCACGCTGAGGTGGTGTCCTACATGCCACAGCTAGAATGACCCACAACTAAGAATATACAACTATGTACAGGGGGGCTTTGGGGAGAAAAAGCAAAAAATAAAATCTTAAAAAAAAAAAATCTTCCCCCCGATGATTCACATGAGGCTGTCTTGCTGACCACTGCTTTGGGAACTATTGCTTTAAGCTGTGATTCTCAAATCTGGGGAAGAAGGACCAGAATCTCCAAGATGTAGAGGAAAGGGCAGTGAAGATGGAAATGTGTCTCGAAAAGGTATGTTTACCACTGAGCTTGTTTAACTTGTCTTATTAACAATATTAAGACAATTTGGTTCTTTCAAAACAGTTAGGGAGGATTTATTTTTCTAGGTTTCCAAGGAGACTGTTTCAGAAGACACTTTTTCGAAGAGCCACTGGTCTCCGCAGCCCCCGACCTGTAAAGATATGGCTTTAACCAGAGATGGGGGTGCAGTCTCCAGCTGCTTTTCCATTTATCTGTTCAGTCTCTTCTATTGCTTTTCCTTCAAAAGCAATTTCTTAAATACATGAAAAAGGCAGAAAGTGAGAGCAACATAAAATTTACCAGGGTAGTAAGGTCAGGTTCGCTGTGGCTCATGCGCTTTTCGGTGGATCTGTTGGCTCACCTTGTGGTGTGGGGCAGCCACCAGCCTACAGCTCCTCCAGTGCCCATCAAACCCCTCCTTCAGCTTCCCTGGCCCCCTGCAGGTGCGTGGGCGGCCCCTGGTAACACATACTATTCTCTGAAGGCTACCCCGGAGTTGGAGGCTCGAAGGCGCTGAGACTGAAGCAGGTTCCAGTGAGAAACAGTTGCAGCTTCCAGCTCCTTCTCCCAGGCTCCTATCTGTCCTGCTTCTCCCCCACTTCACATCCACTGTTTGGCTCTGACTGCTGGCCCTGCTGACTTCAGGTCCACCATCAGATGCAGGGACAGCAGACTCATGTAACTCCTCGCGGTGCCCGATGATTGGGGAGGGTCTAATCCCCAAAATAATCCCTTATGCTACTCATAGTGGCTCCTCTTCTCCGATCAACCCCACCAATGCAGAATTTGCATGTTATCTTATTATTCTGTTTTTGTTGTTTTGGAAGGAATTTATTTTGAGGACTTCACTTCCCTACTATATTTTCAACTAGAACCAGAGGCATGTGGAGGAAAATAGGGATTATTATCTTGTTTTGCAAAGGTGGCTGGTCACACACCCTGAATACGTTGGTGTCATCACAACCTCTCCAGCCCTGCCGCTCAGCTCTTTCTGTCCATCTCGATCTCCAGACCCTTAACTCCTTTTCATTCTGTGTGCATTTCCAACTTTACTCATCTCCCCATTCCAGCCAGTCCCCAGCTCTTGGCACCCCTGGCTGTCCGCTTTCTCTGCTCCCACTTTCCCCACTGCCAAACTTCTTGAGAAGGCAGCTTGCACTGGCTGGCTCAATTGTCTCTTTTCTGACATCTTTTTGCCCTGTAATCATCTCTCTCACATTCTGGAAGGTCATAGAGATTTCCTAAACCTAAAACTTAACAAGTCTTTGCTTCCGAGCTTATCCTCCTCGGCTCATTCTCAGAACGCGCCACGGTTGCCCCGCCTCTACGCAAAAAGCTTGTTTTCTTTCTCTTTCATGGTGCCATATTACCTCCTCCCATGTCTCCAACTATTCTTGCTCTGAATCATTCGCAAGCTTTTCTTGTCACTCCAGGCTGTTAATGCAGCCCTCCCCAAGGCAAGGATCCTGTGGTACAGTTATTTCTGGACTCCCATGCTAGTTCACATACAGCTTAAAATAGAGATTTTGCCTGACTTAACTTTGTAATCTCTCACTGTTCTTGAATGATATTTTTATTAAATTTTTAAAATCTTTAAAAATTTTTATTAATTATCACGTTTCACCTTCCCTCCCACCCCCCATCCCCCGAAGTGCATTTCTGGTTTGAATGCATAAGCCACTGGGGGTGGGGAGGGGATAGCATTCACCGTATTGTGCAGAAATTGGCTTTCCTATTAGCTTTTCAGGAGCCTATTTATTCTTTTATGGCAGTACGAAAGGAACTCTTAGTGTAAATAAGTTTAATACTGGTACTAATGCCTAGTTCTTGGGAGTTAGACTGCTAGTTTTTATTTTCTAAACCAACAAATTGTCCTGTCAACTCTGTATCTATGCTTGAAATCTTACCCAGGTTCAGCTCAAATGAAGTCCACTGTATCACAGATTCTCTTCTGAATACCCCCTAGTTGAAAACTCTCTCTTGCCTACTATAAAGTTCATACAGATATTCATTCTTTCTCTTTGATGACAACATCACATTACAATTATTTTCATACTTGTCTTCTATCTTGTACTCGCAAATTCTTTAATGTAAAGGTCACAAGGTCAAAAGTTAATTACCACCCCCTCTCTTCCCTTCTATTTTGGTCCTCTAGCTTCCTCTTGCTAGTTTTATACTTTGCATGTCTTAGGTCTTTCATAAGTGTTTTAAAATTTAAATTGACTGGACAAGTTTTGAAAGACAGGCTTGAAATTGAACCATAATGTGAGACGAGAGAGCAGCTAACTCTAAGCACAATCTCAGAGGCACCTGCAAAACATGGCGTGAAAACGACCGTTTCTGAGTGGAATGTATGACAGCTCTTCTCCCCTCTGAGGCCGGAAGCTCAAGCACAAAGCTCATGAGGGTCCATAAGAATGGGCAACCATGAGGACAGCTTTGGAATTTCAGTGTGGGGGTTGAATTGGAGCATCCAGATGAAATCTCAGGTATTTCTTGATATCTTAGTATTTCTTGAGCCTGGAAGAAAAGGCAGAAAATAATTTGGTGAGGACTTTTGAATAGACATTTAGGAGTTCTGTTTGTAGCCCTAGTTCAAGACCCAGGATGCCTCTCACGCTATTACGCGCACTGCGCCCTCCCATCAGGTCCTTACCTAGTTTGGGGCATAAACATAATTAAGGGAAAGAAAGACAATCTATTAACAGTTCTTCAAAGACTCCTTGAAACAGAACAAAATTCCCTCTTTGCTCCCATTCTGGTCAAAAGATTTTCCTTCTTATTTGAAACAGAGAGGATCATCCATCTTTTCTTAAAATATGGACATTTTTAAAGGCTTAGGCTGAAGGTTAGTTTGGAGTATCAGCTGGAGACAGCAAACCAGTCCAGATAAGAGTTTCCAAGGCTATCCATCACCTGAATAAAGCCGAGCAGCAGGTATTGATCCTAATCCTGAAGACAGGTTGAAAGGAGGAGGTAAGGTCACAGTATCGTGTTTACTCAGGAATATGAAAGAGGTGAGATGTTGATAAAGCGGCAGACACATGGGCAACAGGGACCATCGTGGACCAGGTGGAAAAGGTGCTTATGAGACAAGTCAAGTATGACCTGAAAGGCCTTGTGGGTGCTTTTATGTTGCCCAAATCAAGAAACTCAAATGGAACCCAGTGGGCTTGGATTTGCAGGCAGAGAAGACGGGATTGGTTTTTAACCAGGGCGAGTTAGAGAAGAAGATTACACTCTAGCCCACGGCGGTGGGAGCACATTGATGACCTGGGCACAGCCGGTCCCGTGGGCTTCCTGGTGATGTGCATCCTTACTCTCCCCTGGTTCTCCTCCTACTTTTTTGGGTCTTTGTCTCCTTTGGAGATGCTTCTAATTCTTGCTAGAATTTCCACTAGCCACATTATCCTCCTCACTTTACATGCTTTTCTGGACCATTTTCATGTTTTCACGGACTCGCTAAAACTGTGTACTAGTGCAAATCTCAGTACAGAAACTCGCATGTGGAAAAAATGTAACTTTGTTGATTTGTCCATAACTTAATTCCTGTTTTACATCACCATTCTACTAAAGTGGCAGAAATGGAATCTCAGGCATTTTTATTCTGTCTAGTGTTTCTCCTACCCAGGCAAAAATCTCTGCAAAACTATCTAAGAGCCTGCCCGCCCTAAACTCACCATGCGACTCTGGGCCCTCATGGCTGCTGCAGAACTGCCCTCTCTAGGGCCAACCAACATCCACATTGCCAGGACTGCCCTTCCCTCCACCTTTCTCCCTCAGCACAGCCCAGACAAACCATTTCTGGTCTCCATGTTGTTTGGGGTAAGAGATGGGGGAGGGTGACCACTCTCTTTAAGCTCTTAAATACTGTGACTAAAACCTTGGTCTTTTTGTGTTCCCTTCAGTATTTAGGCTATTGAAATACAAAAACCAAGAAGACTGTCCCAGAATCTGCTTTTCTTTCCTGTCAGAGACAGTGAGCCCAGGGCAAGGCTCAAATAAGGGGAATGCCAAGGCGAAAAGGAAGTGGATGGGAGGTGCAGAGTGGGGTGTGGAGGAATGGACTGGGTGATGGTTCCAAAATGGTACCCTATAGCAACAACTGCACAAGCCAACAGTCTCTGAACCCACCCCAGGGATCTTTTTTGTCTCCTGTAGCACTGTGGTTCACATATTTTGTTATTATTAAGGACACTCTGCCTTCTTTACCTTCCCTTTTTAAAACTTCTCTGAGAGAGGTCACCCATCGTCCACCCCTCCAGTCCAATTCTGCTCTTCTCGCTCCCTTCACACTTAGAGCGACTGTATTAATCTTTATATTGATCATGTGTTTAAATTATAGGAATAGAGGATGTCACTGTTGATGTCTACAGACACATTTGTAACAAATAAATCTCACATCCCACGCATCGTGCCTAGCAGAGACTGAGATGTTCCATGTAAGGTGTTATTCTGGAGAACTGGAGCTTGCCTGCTTTAAGTGGCACATTTTTTAAAAGTACATTAAATAATCACTTTTAGTAAAGCACACCTAATAGCCATTTTTCAGACTTTTTTAATGCTTATAAAGCACTTCTTGCTGTGCTAAAATAGACATAACATAAAATTTACCATTTTAACCATTTTTAACTATACAATTCAGTGGCATTAAGTATACTCACATTGTCATGCCACCATCACCACTATCTCCAGAATTTTTTCATCTTCCCCAACTGAAACTCTGTATCCAGTTGTTGTTTAATAGTTTCCCATTTTCCCCTGCCCACAGCACCTGGTAACCACTATTCTACTTGCTGTCTCTATGGATTTGATTATTCTATATACCTCAGATAAGTGGAATCACACATTATTTGTCCTTTGTGTCTATTATGTTTCACTTAGCATGCTTTCAAGCTTCATTCATTTTGTAACATGTATCAGAACGTCATTCCTTTTTAAGGCTGAACAATATTCCACTGTGCATACATATCACATTTTTCTTAACTATTCATTCATCTATGGACGTTTGTGTTGTTTCTACCTTTGACTATTGTGAATAATGCTGCTATGACCATGGATGTACAAATGTCTGTTTGAGTTTCTGCTTTCAATTCTTTTGGGTAAATACCTAAAAGTGGAATTGCTGGACCCTATGATAATTCTATTTTTTTAGAAACTGTGTAATTTTTTTTAGAAACTGCCCTATTGTTTTCCATAGTGGCTGTACCATTTTACATTCTCACCAGTAATGCACAAGGGTTGCAATTTCTCCACATCCTCGCCAACACTTGTTCCTTCTTGTTTTTTTGATAATAGCCATTCTAATGGGTGTGAAATGGTACCTCATTGTGGTACCATGACACAAGTCATTGTGGTTTTGACTTGTGTTTCCCTGATGATTAGTGACGTTGAGTATCTTTTCAAGTGCTCATTGGCTCATCTTCTTTGGAGAAATGTCTATTCAAGTCCTTTGCCCATTTTTGAATTGGGTTGTTTATTTTAGCTGTTGTTGAGTGGTAGGAGTTCCTTATATATTCCAGATATTAACCCCTTATCAGATCTACGGTTTGCAAATATTTTCTCCCATGTCATGGGTTGCCTTTACACTTTCTTGATAGTGTCCTTTGATGCACAAGTTTTTAATTTTGATGAAGACCAATTTATCTATTTTGTTGTTGTTGCCCATGCTTTTGCCGTGATATCCAAGAAACTGTGGCCAAATCCAATGTCATGAAGCTTTTCTCCTGTGTTTTCTTCTGAGGGTTATAGTTTTAGCTCTTATGTCTGGGCTTTTGGTTTTAATCTATTTTGGGTTAATTTTTGTATATGCTATAAGATATGAGTCCAAATCCATTCTTTTGTGTGTGGATATCCAGTTTTCCCAGCCCCGTTTATTGAAATGCATTTTTAGATATTTAAAATGCATGTTACACACTATTCTGCCTTCTCAAATAGTATACGGAAGACAGCAAACCTTTTTTGAGTGTTCTTTGTCACCTCTGAGACCATTAACTCTTGTTCTATGCTCTATCACAACGACTCTCTCAGGGGCTGTCCTGTACTAGTGACTTTCCACTGCTGGGTTTATTTGTTCCTCTCTCTGGTTTCATTGCTTTTATTTGTCCCCCTTTGTCATAAACTGTTTGCTGTCTGGATCTCAGCGGTCATATCTCCCTCATAGTGCTGTGCTCTCCTCATTTGTTTCTATAGACTAAGAAAACCTGATGGTCAAACTTAACAGGAGTTGTGTATAAACTTAGGTCAGTATCCTCTGGGAAAGGATCTAGTAGATTCCTGAGTAGAGCAAAGGGAATGATCTTTAGTTAAAGGACTTTATGAGAGCTATCGACTTTGCTAAGAGATCACTGTCATTTATGCTGAGGTCTTCATCTGTGTCTGATGTCTACATAATGAGGCATTACACACCGATGTGCTGGTAAATGTTTAAAAACCAGCTTTCAGGGGCAGGAGGGAGGAGCCTTCTTTTATAGTGGTTGTGGGTTTCCGTGGTGTAAATACTCCCAGTGTGGCCAGTTTCAAGCTACTAACGTGACGTCACTGGATGTAGGGTTGGGAAGAGATGAACAGTGGTGCATCATATAATATTTTTACCATATAGATACAGCAGTCATAAATAACTTCAAAAGCATAGACAATCGTAAAATGTAGCTAAATAACTTGAAAGTGATGCATTTTGAGTACTGATTACCTTTATTACCATTGCTTTTAACATGATTCTTTCAATTTTAAGTTGATACAGTCTAATTTTACCAGATTTAGCAACTGGCTCACAGAATTCCTGAAAATCTAACAGTTGGCTCTTGTGGGCTGGGACAAGTCAGCTCCAGCACACCTTTGGCACGACTCGATTACTTTGCACTGAGGCTAATAAAGTCATAAAATTTGTTGTCCCCAAGAATTTGCACAGACCGAAAATGTAAACGGAGTTTTTAAAGGTTCAGATTAATTCATAAATGACTTGCATGACCAGTTACAAATGGAAACAGGGATATTTGGATGGTATTCTGCAGAATATTAGATAGCTAAAATTTTCTGGGTTCTCATTTAGTGTCAGGCGCTCTGGTAAGTTCTTTATTGTCATTATCTTGTTGAATCCTGATAAGAAGCTGTGGGCGGGTGCTATTATTATCTCAGTGCTGTAGACGAGGCAGCTGAGGTTTAGAGAGGTTCACATGTCTAAGACATACTAGATTTTGAGCCCAGATCTGTGTGATATCATGCATTTAGAAATTCTTTATTGAAAGCCCACCGTTTACTAGACGATGAGCCATAAGGGGGACTGAGAGGAGGGAAATGTGTCTGGGCAGAGATTGAAGGGGATCATAGTACAAGATAAAGCTAGGGACACCTGAATGGCCAGACCATGTAAAACCTTCTAGGCCATGTTAAAGAGTTTGGTCTTTATTCAGGAGCATTGAAAGCCACTGAGAGATTTTAGTCGTTTGATGTGAAATGTGTTCAACTCTGCCTTTTGAAGGAACTTTCTGTGTGGAACGTGGCTCAGCGTACATAGAAGACCAGTTGAAAGGTCACTACAGTGTCCTGGCAGGAGACAATGAGAGCGTGGTCTAGAGTTGTGCTGGTCTCTGGTTTCTGCATCTGAATGCATGGTGGTACCATTCACTGAGACAGGAAACGGTGCAAGAGAAGCGCCCTGGTGGGGAAATCAAGAGTTATATTTTGAATACGTTGACTTTGCGGTTTCTGTCAGAGTTCGAAGAAGAGAAGTTAAGTGAGAAGTTGGACGCCTGAGTTGAGGAGATACAGGCCAGACCCTTAGTCTCCATGCGGCACTAATTATGTCATGGGTTGGACCAGATGAATTCTGAGAGCCTTTGAACACTTGGCATTTCATAGTATTATGTTCCCTGACCTTTGAGGTAGACATGAAAGAGTGGCTACATCTTTCCACTTGGGTCTCTTCATGCTCCTAATGGAAATAGAATCTTTCTTTGGATGGACTTTGAGACTTTTCTCTCCTGTGGCAGTGTTCAGTTTTTGTGCTGCCCATTACAGAGTGAACTCAGATGAGCAGGCAAAAGTAAATCTTGCCTGGCTCTCCAGCCCAATGCAGCTCCTTGAGAAACCCTCCTGGACCGCACAATCTGAGGATAGCCTAGATTCTGTGTGGAGGAAGAAAAAATTACAGAAATAAACACGTGCTGAGGACCCGCTGTGGTCTGACACTGTGCTAGGATCCAGGCCACAATGATGAATGAAGCAGTCCCTGGCCTTGGAAACCTCACAGTAATTGGGGGAGACACAAACACACGATTTCATTATTACCAGAGTCCAGAGAGGTGAGGAAGCCAGCATACTTGGCCAACCCTGCAGTCTAGAAGGGCCCCTGGGCCAGCTGTGTTTCTTATTAAAGAATTTCAGATCAAGAGAACTGCAAGAGACAGGACACAGAGGCCCAGGACAGCAGGAGGTATATAGGGAACTAAAAGAACTTGGTCATAAATCTTCTATATCTTCCTTTATCTATTTTAATGATAAGAGTGTAGCACTCTTGAGCCAGACTGCCTGTTTTAGAATCCTGGCTGAACCAACTAGCTGTGTGACCTTGGGCAAACTACTTAACCTGTCTGTGTCTCGGTGACCCGTCTGTAAAATCAGAATAGCAATGAGGCAGGCCCAGTGGCGCAGCAGTTAAGTTTGCACATTCTACTTCAGCGGCCTGGGGTTCGCCGGCTCGGGTCCCGGCTGCGAACCTACACACCACTTATTAAGCTATGTTATGGCAGGAGTCCCACATATAAAGTAGAGGAAGATGGGCATGGATGTTAGCTCAGGGCCAATCTTTCTCAGCAAAAAGAGGAGGCTTGGTGGCAGATGTTAGCTCAGGGCTAATCTTCCTCAAAAAAAAAGAATAACAATACTCCCAATCTCATATGAATTAATCCTCAAAAAAGTGCCAGACAGGGGCTGGCCCTGTGGCCGAGTGGTTAAGTTCGCGCGCTCCGCTGCAGGCGGCCCAGTGTTTCGTTGGTTCGAATCCTGGGCGCGGACATGGCACTGCTCATCAAACCACGCTGAGGCAGTGTCCCACATGCCACAACTAGAAGGACCCACAACGAAGAATATACAACTATGTACCAGGGGCCTTTGGGGAGAAAAAGGAAAAAAAAAATTAAAAAAAAAAAAAAGTGCCAGACACTGGCACATAAATATTTGTAAAATATATTAATAACAGAAGAGACATTATCTGTTGGCTTCCTGTGATGGTGACTGAGGACCTGACTCCGTTATGCAGCTGCAGCTATCCACACACAGCACCCCTCCCACCCACTGCTGCCAAAAAACGGCTGTATCACAACCCTTCATTAAATCAAGGGTCCGTATTTCCATCATTATGACTATATGCAGATTATCGCTGCCGAGCCAAGTGATATATTACAGTTACATTTCCTGTTTAACTTAACTGTTTTGTTTATAGTATAGTTAACAGATCCCTAATTTCCCTACAGTTCTCCTTCCTGCTCCAAGATGGACTGGTGTCCTTTAACTTGGTGCACGTCGGTCATCCTGGACGCCTCCAGTACCAGGTCCCTGTTTTCTGGATCCTGAGCCTCTTTCTGGGCCTCCCTCATTTTGATGGAGCACATCCTTCAGAAGCTTCCTAAGAGGATGAGCAATAGATTGTTTGAATCCGCACGTTTGAAAATGGTCTCTTTGTTATCTTTTATGCACTGAATGTATGTGTCCCCCCACCAAATTCCTATGTTGAAGCCCCAGCTCCCAGTTTGGCTCCATTTGGAGTAAGGAAGTAATTAAGATTAATGAGGTCGTAAGGTGGAGCCCTGATCCATAGTGTCCTTATAAGAAGAGACACCAGAGAGCTCGCTTGCCTCTCTTCCCCAAGTGTGCACAAAGAAGAGGTCTTGTGAGCGCACAGCAAGACGGCGGCCATCTGCAGCCCAAGGGGAGAGTTGTCACCAGACAGCCATCCTGCTGGCACATTGATCTTGGACTTTTGGTCTCCAGAACTTTGAGAAAACACATTTCTGCTGTTTAGGCCACCCAGTCTATGGCACTTTGTTATGGCAGCCTGAGCTGGCTGGTATGCTATCCTCTCCTGCTCGATTGATATTTTGACAAACATGGAAGTCTAGTTTGAAAATCGTTGTCCCTCAAAATTTGGAAGATGGTGGCATTTGACTCCCGTATCTTTGTATGTGATTTGTTTTTTCTGTTTGGGTGCTTTTAGAGGCATCTTTGAATCCCGATGTCCTGACATTTTACAATCATGTGGCTTCGGCATGTGTGCTTTTCATTTGGTCATCATGACAAGTGCTTGGCGGTTCCTTCGATCTGGTGACTCATGCCTTTGAGTTCTGGAAATTTTTCGTATACACGTTCTTTGATAATTTTGTTGTCTCCATTTTCTCTGTTCTCTGTTTCCAGGAACTTTATTAATCACACATAAGAGCTTAGAGATTGATTCTCTAATTTTATTTTTTTAAATCATTTCTTTACTATCCTTCATATCTATATATCTTATTCAAGTTTCTAGAAGTTAATTTTATAGAACAAACCTCTACTAAATTTTTTAATTCCAACTACTGTCTTTTTTATTTCCAAAAGGTCTTTCTTGTCGTCTATTTTTTTTCTCATGTTACCTCATAATCTCCAGATTATGAATGCACTATCTTTTTTTTTTTTGGTGAGGAAGATTGTCCCTGAGCTAACGTCTGTGCCAATCTTCCTCTATTTTGTATGTGGGACGCTGCCACAGCATGGCATAATGAGCAGGGTGTAGGTCCACTCTAGGGATCCAAACCTGTGAACCCTGGGCCACTGAAGCAGAGCATGTGAACTTAACCACTACGTCACCAGGCCAGCCCTTATGAATGCATTATCTTAATCAGAAGTTGGTTTTCTCTTTTCCCCCCTTAACTTTCCTTCTGCTCTTCTGCTCCCTGTATTATCTCTGCTGCTTCTTTTTATTTGCTTCTTTTGGTTTCTACCCTGTATGCAGAAGATTTTCCTCAAGTTTCTGCTGATCTTTATTTATATTAAAGACCAAAGCACTGGACAACAGTTTAGAAAGTCTGTGGCGGGGGGTGCGGGTGGTATGACGGGGCTTACTGCGTGGTGGGCATCTCCATGGGTCGTCAGGCTGTAAGCCAGCCTTTCTGTTGGGAGATTCCTAAATGACAGTTCTGAGGTCTTTTCTCTGAGGCTGTTCTGTGTTTTTAAAAGTCCTCCAGTCACGTCCTGGAGAGACTTGACTGCTGGCATTCAGGGAGGAGGACAAGGCCAGCACCTGAGTGTCCCACGGTGTCATCCACAGATGTTTACTTCATCCCTCTGAGTTCAAGCCTCACTGATTCCAGGGCGCCCGATCTGAAACCTATTTTGTTCAGTTTCTCCAGCATGAACCTCGACTCTCCTACTGGGGGGTGGTCTCTGCTCTGGATATCAGTAGCACTTGGACCTATTTCTTCCTGAACTCTGCCAAGTCGATTACTGGCTCTCCAACCCTGTCTTCTTCTTCCAAAAATGTGTTGAGGGGGCTGGTCCCATGGTGTAGTGGTTGGGTCCTGCATGCTCTGCTTCAGTGATCTGAGGTCACGGTTTTGGATGCTGGGCTGTGACCTACACCACTCTTCAAGCCATGCTATGGTGGCAACCCACATACCAAATAGAGGCAGATTGGCACAGATGTTAGCTCAGGGCTAATCTTCCTCAGTAAAAAAAGTGTGTTGAAATCTCTCTTTTGCTTTTGTCTCCTCTTTTGTCCTCTCTGCCCTTGTATGTTAATACTTTTTTACTCCGTTATTATTCTCTTAGGGAATTTTGGGGAGGAAGAGGAAACAAATGCATGTTATAATTTTGACATATTTAATTTGAACACATTCTCCCTTCCTTTTTTTCTGTTTTAAGATTTGCAATCTATATAATTAAAAAAAAAAAGATTATAGCCTAAATAGCCTAAACACTAATTAATTATCAGAATGGGACAACTTATTCATATGAATCACAGTTAACAAAAACAAACAAACCAAAAAAGAAATTGAGGATTTTTTCCCTCCAATCTCCAATTATACCACTATAAAAGATGCTCTATTAATTAATCAGACACTGTTATCACTGTATATTTGTAGATAAACTGTCAACAGGGAATAGATTCTAAGAAACAAATCCACCTTAAAATTTCTTTTTTTAATTCTCTTAAGACGAGTATCTGATGTGGCAAATTCACATGATCACTTTAGACTATTGTGAGTTTATCTGAGCTAAGTCAAGTCATTTTGATCGATGTGATGGGCCCTAATCATATACATTTCCTTTGATTGATACATGGTGGCGTGCTTTCCATCTAGCTAAGGGGTTGAGCAGCATTTTTATTGGCGTTTGAAGTGAGGTGCTCATCTGGAGACCCCTGAAAGTGGGAAAGGAGCTGAGGCTGCAGTAAAAAGCACAAGGTTCCTACGGCACGGTTCTGGATAAAAGCAAGAAATTAGCTATCCCCATGCCAAAGGAGCAGAGCTACTCGGAGTAAGCATGCCCATCACTCTGATTGAAGTGGAAGAGAAGAAGGTAAAAGAGCTTCTACTGGGTATCTGAATACCGGGGAAGTAAAATAGAAAAGAAAAAGCTTTCAGCGCCTCAAGAGCAGTTAACAAACCCTGAAAGGGAAGGAGAAGTGGGTAAAACTGCACTACCTGAGAGTTTTATTGAGAGAAAAGAGCAAAGAGCTTTATACACAGGGTGAAGAAATGACACCCTTGGCTTTTAGAAAAGACAGTAATGTGAGTTATGGTAAGAACGGGTAAGAAAATAGTACTTACAATTCACAATTTTTATAGAAAGCTACATGTGGCATTTGGTGCCTTAATGAAATACGATAGATTTTAAAAAGAAGTAGTAGTTTTAAAATACAGCCAATATAGGAAAGAAATTCCATTGTAACATTCATAAGAAAATATTCTGATCTTGAGGAGAAATATTAGGCACATTGAGTGATGACAAAGTGGACGAGCTAATGCTGTCTAACAGAGACTTGGGAAAGTCAATTCCAGAAAGAACTGCTGGCAGATTTTTATTGACAAAATTTGTCAAGAGCCAAAGATGAGGAGAAAGACGTGAAGGAAGAAAACTTTTTCCCCCCCCAATCAACAATTAATTCCTCTAGGAATGAATTCTCATAATAACAGTGTTTTTGGTAAATTATTTTCATTAGTAAAGGGGAAAATCTACTGATTTTTTTAATGTGCAACACTTTGTTATCAGGGGCCTCAAAACTCCTCTGTTTAATCTAGAGATACTGTGAATAAGAAGGGTAAATTAGAGAATGAGGGAATCCTACAAAACCAAGTGGTTTAATGATATTTTTATCATATTGTTGGTATGAGGACAAAAATATCATTATAGAGAGTTTTAAGGACTTCAGTAAAAGCCATTCATTTCCCATTCTAACACTCCACCCCAAACTCTCAATTAATTGATACTTCTCTATGTGTGGAAAGCAATGCGAATTGGGGTTTGTAAAAAACCTTGAGGTACAGCGAGCTTCCAAAGCACTGTGTAGTCTGAGAATTAGGAATATTCTGTGGTTGAGAGTGCTTGCGTTCCTGTTCCTGGAAGATGGTGCTGTCAGTCGAAGCGTAAGCCATCTCTGACTTGACTTATAAACAGTGGTGTAACAACGCCATTCGAAGACCCTATGCTTGGGCTTTCCAGGAATGACCTCACACACCATATTTAGTGAACTATAAATGATATGCCTAGACATCAGGAAGCTTTCTAAAGCGCATTCAGTGGCTTGATTAACAAGATTGATCACATGGTAACCAATCTCCTGATAATATCACAGAGCACAGAGCATGCTCCTAAATGTCTACCTTCATAATTCTTGCTTACAAAGCAGAAGGTGAAAGAAGAGCTCCTTCAGGGCAAGAAATATGGGAGGGCTTCTTTAGGGGAGAGTCTTAGCTTGCTTTAAAGGGGTTTGGTGGGAGGTGGGGGGACTTTTTGTAAAACAGATATAGGTTTCATTATGCTATCATCTTTCATTGTCTGCTTGCCTCCTTCCTTCCTTCGTTTCTGCCTTCCTTCCTCTCTCCCTCTCTCTCTTGCTTTCTTACGTTTTTTTTAAAAGAATTTCCCTCAGTGACTGTGTCCCAGTTATCTAATGCTGAGTAACAACTCACCCCAAAATGTAGTGACTTAAAGTAACAACAGAAAGGCAGTTGAAATGAGTTAGGTAGAGCACCAGACAGGAAGCTTGAGGTCTTGGGCTCAAATGCTGGCCATGGCTCATAATAAATTAATGTCCATGAGCAAGTCTATGCACCTCTCTGAGGATTGGCCTCTCCAAACCAGGGCCCTCTGAGGCCTCCTTTAGCTCAGAAATGGTTTATTTTACAGCTTCCTCCCACCACCCAAACTTTTGGTGATCAAGTTGTTGAGCACTGTGACTCTTCAAAACAGAAAGTCTTGCTTCAGCTTGCGTGCCGTCCTATCAGGCAATGTGAGGCATGCTTGACTTTCCATGACCTAATCCTAACATGCCCCGATATTTAATCCTTTGATCTACTGCCACATTTTTACAAAGGCAACGTGGCTTAAACGATGGCCACCTTACAGAACCGTAGACTCGTACAGCTGGAAGGGGATATAAAGGCTCATAATGCTGAGTTTGATCCTAATCCCCAGAGTTAAAATAAGTCCTATGCCTTTTCTCAAGATCAAAGATGGCAACCATCCCTTTGAGCACTGACTTTTTTTTCCCTTTATCAACTTTATTTAAAGATTGAATAAAATGTGTGGGTATAAAATTTTAAACAAATCTTATTTCACTTCTAATGAAAGTTGTCCTTGAAAAGGATCTCTTTAGGATGCTAAACACTTGTTCAGAAGCTGTTTCACTTATTCCAAACATTTGTAAGGTCTACCTTTTGAATTACTTTTAGAACTTTCGACAGATCAGCTCTTTCACTTGATTTTTTTTACTTGCTCATCCATTTGCTATTTCCTCTCTCCCTCTCAGTGGGCATTGCCCAGTCAGTCCTCTTATCCCCGTCCTACCACTTTGGCTCTGCCACTTAAGTCTACAGCTTTTGTTTTTTTAAATTTTTTTCTTTTTTGAGGAAGATTAGCCCTGAGCTAACTGCTGCCAATCCTCGTCTTTTTGCTGAGGAAGACTGGCCCTGAGCTAACATCCATACCCATCTTCCTCTACTTTATATGTGGGATGCCTACCACAGCATGGCTTGCCAAGTGGTGCCATGTCCGCACCCAGGATCCGAACTGGCGAACCCCAGGCCACCAAAGCGGAACATGCGCACTTAACCGCTGCACCACCAGGCCGGCCCTCTACAGCTTTTTGGTGTTAGCAGAGATATGAGAGACTCAGGAACAGACTCAGATGGCCTTGGAGAGGTAGGGCCTTGACTAAGAATGGAAGTCAAGAGAAGAGTTTATTAAACAAAAAACATACGGTCTGAGAAAAGTTCATTTCAAAATATTGATGTCTGTTTTAAGTATTGTAGAGACTTTGGTGCAACTGACTTCTAGAAGTGGGAAACATTTAATAAAGTGTTTATTCATTCAGCACAGTTCTAGATGTTGGGTATACATCAGTGAATAAGACAGAGGGGGTCTCTGCTCTTAGAGGGTAAAGAAAGACAATAAATAAACAAAAAAACTTCAAATGGAGTTAAGTGGTAAGGAGAGAATTAAAAGTGAGATGTAATAGGGAGTAACTGAGTGGTAACTTTGGACTGGAGTCAGAGAAAACCTCACTGAGAAGGAGGAATGTGAGCTGAGGTCTGAATGAGAAGACGTGACCCATGTGGATGACCAAGGGACCAGCATCCCAGTGGAGGGAGCAGCAGTACAAAGGCCCTAAGGCAAGGGCAGAACAAATGACAAAGTGAAAGGAGCACAATGAGAGGGAGCTGAGAAGGGCAGGCAGGAGCCAAGTCATTAGGGCACTGAAGGTCAGAGGACAGAGTGTTTGGGTGTGACATGTGACATGCTCTGGCTTCTATGTTCAAAAGCCACTGGAACTTGAAAGCAACAACAATGTCCTTCAATAGGAAGAAAAACCTGTGGTACATCCATACGATGGAATATTATTCAGCAATAAAGAGGAATGAGCTATCAAGTCATGAAAACATGTGGAGAAACCTTAAATGTGTATTGCTAAGTGAAAGAAGCTGATCTGAAAAGGCTAAATACTGTATGATTCCAACTATATGACATTCTGGAAAAGGCAAAACTATGCAGACAGTAAAAGGCTCAGTGGTTGCCAGGGATCCGGGGGACTGAGGGAGGGAAGAATAAATGGAGCACAGCGATTTTTAGGGCAGCGAAATTATTCTGTATGATACTATAATGGTGGATACATGTCATTACGTATTTACCAAAACTGTTAAATATTTATCAGTACAAGTGAACCTTAATGTAAACCATGGAGTTAGTTAATAATAATGTATCAATATTGGTTCATCAGCTATAATAATTGTACCATACTAATGCGAGATGTTAATGGTAGAGGAAACTAGGGGGAAGGGTGAGGAGGCAAATGGGAATTCTTTGTACTTTCCCCTCAATTTTTCTGTAAACCTAAAATTTCTCAAACAAATAAGGCCTATTAATTTTTTTAAGTCACTGGAGTTGATATTTTAAAACTGGATGGTAGAGGGAAGAATGGTTGCAGGAAAATCTGTTTGGAGGCTATTGCTGCAATCTGGGTGACGCATACCTGGCCTGGACTTTGGGGTGGAGCGGGGATGGGGAGGAGATGGGAAAATGGGCAGCTCTAGAATATGTTCTGGAAATTGGTTTAACAGGACTTGTGATGGCTTGGACATGAGAATGAAAGAAAGACAGGATTGGGGGTTTAAGCACCTGGGTGAATGGTCCTACAATTTACAGAGGCAGGGAAAGTGAGAAATACCTGCTAGACATGACGGTGCAGACATGGGGTGGGTGGGTGGTTGGATATACAAATTTGGAATTCTGTGGGAGGCCAGGACTGAAGATAGAGATCTGGTTGTCGTCAGAATCTGGAAGACGTTTAACCTCACAGGACTGGATAAAATCAAGTAAGAAGCGAGTGTAGATAAAGTGGAGCACGCGCGGACCGCTGAGCAGTTCAACACCAGAAGGGAGAGCAGACGGGAATGGGCAAAGGAAGCTGAGAGGGAGCATCCAGGAGGCAGGATAAATCCGGGAGAGTGTGGTGGCAAAAAGCCAAGAGAAGAATTGTTCGCTTACTGAAGAATTGTCTAGAATTGTTCATGCACTGAAGAGGTGTATCTAGCTTCAACTCTCTGAGAGGTACAGACACCAATTCAGATTAAAAAAACACGCCTTCAAGCAGCAGACTCTCCACATTTTCCTAGATCAGTTTTGACTCATCAACCGAGGGACTAAAATGCATCTCCTCTGACAATCAAAGCCTCGCCCTCGGGCCCTCACATTTAGACTTCCTCTTCAGGGAGTCGCACGCACGAGCATATTGGTGTAGAGCGGGGGTTGGCCAAGCACAGCCCATGGACCAAGTTGGCTCACAATTGTTTTTAAAAAGCCCACGAGTTAAGAATGGTTTTTACATTTTTTGATGGTTGGAAAAAAAATCAGAGGAAGAATATTTTGTGACGTGAAAATGATAAGAAATTCAAATGTCAGCATCTATAAATAAAGTTCTATTAAAACTTAGCCATGCTCATTTGATTGCTTATTTTCTGTGGCAGCTTTTCCGTTGCAACAGCAGAGTTGAGAAACTGTGGCAGCGACTGTATGGCCTGCAAAGACTAGGATATTTACCACCTGTCCCCCCACAGGAAATGCTTCCTGATCCCTGGTTTAGAGAGTAAAATCTACATTACCGCGTGTGAAGAATGACGTTCTACTGGACTGTCCGCTAGCTGTGTCTGCTTGAGTAATCCTTAGGCTCACCATGTTCCAAAGGGAACTAGCTACCTTCCTCTGAAAACCTATTTTACGTTATTATTTCTTAGTGTGATATAATAAAAATATGTATTCGGGTTTTTCCCCCATTCGTGATGTAGAGCTTCAAAAACTCTTGTAATTTCCTAAGGGATAGGAGCATCTTTTGTTATTCATCATGAGCCCCTTTCAGCCATATCTGAGTTTATGCTAACAAGGTGAGTCATGGTGGGGCTCTTGGATCATTCCAAAAGGGGCTGGCCATAGCAGAAAAACCAAGCGTGTGATTAGATGGCTGGAACTTTCAGCACTACCCGCCCCTCCAGGGAAAGGAAGGGAGCTGGAGATTGAGCAGCCAGTCATTTAAGAAATCATGCCCACGTAATGAACCCCAGAAACCCAGAAGAACTCTGGAATGAGGAGGCTGGGGGGAGCTTCCTGGTTGGTGAACATGTCGATGTACCAAGAGGGTGGTGCACCCCAACTCCACAGGGACAGAGGCTCCTACACTCAGGACCCTTCCTGGCACACGCTATTCACATCTTCGTCTGGCTGTTCATTTGTATCCCTTAGAATAAAACAGCCATTGTTAAGTATAATGCTTTCAGTGAGTTCTACGAGTTATTTTAGCACATTACTGAATAGGAAGTGGGGTGTGGGAACTCCCGAATTGGTAGTCAAGTTGGACAGAAGTGTGGGTCACCTGGTGACTCCACTTGTGACTGGTGTCTGAGTGAAGCAGTCTTGTGGGACTGAGGCTTTAACTTGTGGGGTCTGTTCTAACTCTGGATAGTAACTGTCAGAATTGAATGGAATTGTAGAACACCCAGTCATTGTCAGAGAATTGGTGGTAGAACGTACTCAGTTAAATGCTTCACCATCCAACTGGTCATCCAACGCAGAAGTCTGATAGTTACTTTAGACTTTTTTTCAGTCCACCCTCCACATTCAATGACTAAGCAACATTGATCTTGCATTTCTGAATATGAGTTGACTCAGCCTCCCTATCCCAAGGCTCCATCTCCCTCTCAGCTTCCACTGCCTTAGTTGAGACCCTCCTCAGCTTGCACATGAACCACTCTAGTGGCATCCCAATGGTCCTCCCTAACGCCAGTCTTGCTCCCTCTCAAATTGATCCACTATGTTTTAACTAGTGATCTATTGAAAAAATGCAAACTGACCAGGTCTTAAAACCATTTAAAGACTCTCCCCTACCTACAGCAATGGTTCTCAAACCTGAGGTACACCACAATCACCTGTGAAGCATTTGAAAAATGTAGATGTCTGGGTTACACCCCTGTCGATTCTGAGATCTAGCCAGGTGCTACCTGAAGGACAACAGGATAGCTTTTTCCTGGAGTTTTTGAACCATTTACTTCAAGTCTTTGTTATAAATGATTTGAAATTCATGCTGATGAAAAATTAGCTTATGGAATTTTTGAGCTATTTCTAGCAAGAAAAGGAGGAAAATCTTTCAGCCAATCACTTAACACCTCGTGGAATTTCATCCTTCAGAAGCGTTCGAAGTACAGGTACTTTGCAAATCCTCTACATCCAGGCTTTTTTTTTTGGATTCAGGCTGCAATTTGATGAATGATCAGAGCTTGCAAAACTTGAGTTCAAGTTTCCAAATCTGACTGCAACTTACCTGGGAGTATACTCTAGTACAAGGAGGCTTCTTTAAACCACCAGAAGAGGGCGTGTCCCAAGTAACGGGGAGGGCCACCTTCGCCAGAGAGTTCCCTCTTTTGGGAACTGGTATGTATCCCCAGGTTGGCCCCGTGTTGGAATGCTGCAGACATGGTGGGATTCCATGCCGTTCTTCATCAGGGATGTTGCTGTACAAGATGGGGACAATTCTGCAATATCTCACCCACATGGATTATCTATTCCGATAACATCCTAGGTAATTCAAGCACTGCTTCTACTATTTTAAAAGAAATCACTCATTTTATCAGCAATACACAGGTGATTTGACCTTAAACTTAGGTAATTATAATAATTAAAGAGCTAATACCCCATTCACAAGCATGTGCAGACCCTCTCTCATTGCCTATTGTCTAGAAACCATTATGCTGCGTGTAGCTCTCTTTCTGTTCCCTGTTTCTTTGGAGCGCTTCCAAGCTCCAGTCTGTTATTATTTAAACTCTCTCTGAATGTTGGTATGTTGGTGTTTTTGTGCTCTGCCTTGTATGACTTATGGATTTTTCCCCCCTTCTTGGTGAGATATTTTTTCCATATCCATTCACGACCATTATTCATTCCACACGCTGCAAATATAATGCCCACCTAATCAATCACCACTTCTGCATTTGAAAATAAAACCATCCTTTCTTTATTATATTAGGCAAATTAGTCAAATGAGTGTTTTCTAAAACTTGCTGCCTTTTTAGGGCCCTTGGCGCTCAGCCTGCCTTTCTCTACTGCCGCCTCCTCCCTTTCTCCTCCTCCTGTTTGCAAACAGTATCCATTTCCTTTCTCTGGTGCTCACAGTGGATTGTGATCCTCCCGACTTTACCATCTGCTTCGATGTTCAGACACCCTTCCTTCGCAGTGCTACCTTTCCAGCGAGGCCGTGCGGGGGCTGCAGAACCCTTCATCTCTCTCCTCCGTGACTGAGCAGCTAAGCCCCTTGGAATTGAGCAGGAGAAACTCTCCTCTCTGGCAGGTTTTACTTTTAGAAAGCACAGCAACTGTACAATCAATACTAATCACTGAAAATTACAAAATGCCTTTGTTGATGGTTTCCTTGAGACAGGGTAGTAAAAAAGAAAAAAGAATGGAGCAGCTTACATTCTTAACACTTCCCTTACCGCTTCTCGCCCAGTCCACATTTCCCCTAATTTCTCTATTTTAGTTTAATTTTTAAGAAGGATTCCTTTGTTTTAAGAAGCCAGGGTCCTTTTGTGCCAATCTCAACATTTTTGTCAATTAAGCCTCTTTAAGAGAGCGAGAGAACATAGTGAAGCATCTGCTGCCACAAAAAGTCTTGCGGCCAAAGCCTGTTACAGGGGACTCTGTCTAACTATTGTCCTGGCAAAGCAAATGGCTCTTAGAATCATGATTCTTTCTAATGTATGTGTTTATAAGCAATTAAACTCCAGTTTTAGGAAAGACTCACTAACGGCATACATTATTTTAATAGACATACAGTATTACTTTAAACCGTCTCCGCCATCTGCTCATCATGATTATAAATGCAAAAAGAACATATTTTACATTAGCATCAGAAACTAGTGTGATATTAGGGATTGAAATGCCCATATATGCTCTTTGTACAATTCTGAACGCATCTGTGCTATTTTCCTTTTCTTTCCACAATGCAAATCAGAGAAAGAAGATGCTCATTCCTTGCGGTCTGTTTCCTGACATGGAAGATAATTTTCAGGATAGAAATTCATTAGGAGGGGATTTTGACTTACTATTGAGCCAAATATGCTTTTAAAACTATATGAGCTGATGTGTCTGGCTTTGGCTGGCCTTATTTGGCTATCTTAGCTCCTAGTCAACGAGGAGAAAAAAAAACAATAGACCAAGGGCAATAAATCTACTGTAATCTTCTTTAATGTCCATCGGAGATACAATGCATAATGTAGAATGGGGTAAGTGTTTCTTCTCTATAAATAAAATTTAAAAGAAGCATGGGATGCACATGTATTGGTGGAAAACTAAAATAGAGTTGAAAAAGCATCTGGATAGGCATACGCTCTGTTTTCCATCTGCATCTTTATGGTTGAATGATCTTTCTAGATGGAGAATAATACCAACATAATGTTGGAGGAAGCAGGGATGAAACACTCACTTCTGTTTTCTTAGCTGAGCTAGTCAAAGCTGCCATGTAAACTTATTCGTCTTATAAGTAATGGTGGAGATGACGACTTCAGACTGTCTGCTAAATAGGATTTGTAGCCAGAGTCTAGAAATGTAGGTCAAAGGAAAGAATACTCAGGATGAGAGGAAAGAAGTTCAACAGTAGAGTCTACTTGAAAGAATTCGTCCCCGCATCAGCAGCAGGCTTGATCTATCCTTTGCTTGAAGAACTCAGTTCACACCATTTCCAGTTAAACAAATTTAAGAATAAAGGGTGATAACCACTTGCCCCCAGGTTTGTTAACGATATTTCTGTTTTTTGTTTTGCATTCTGACGATATTGGACAGTGTTGAATGATAAAGTCATCCGTTTTAGGAGGAGAAATGTTACATACAAGGGAGGATGAATGTGTATATGCTCCTCAGTAGAGAATGACTGTGAACTCTGATCAACTCCATGGAACCAGGTAAATATCACCTGAGGTGACTGTCCCCAAGTGGCAGGACCAAGACCTGCAGTGGTCACAGAACAGAGCTTCTGGAGGTAGAAAATCATCACTATTCTCTTTCTTCAATGCTAGGTAAAAAAAACCAATGACATTCAAAATACAGAACCCTACAAGAAAATTTCCAGTTTCCCTTGGAGTAGCCCAACCTTGTAATTCAGTTAACGACTGCCTGCTGGCTGTGGCTACCGTCATTTTGTGCAAGGGTGGAACTCTCTGAGTTCTTGCCTCATAAGTGTGTACAACAAGCCAACCCAGCCACAAGACCAACGTTCCTAAAGTACCACATTCTCTCTGTTGCCCTGTCAGAAGTATTCAGCGGCACCCACAGCTGATATTTGAGGTTGCTGTTAAGGGCTCTGTTTACAAGATCTGCCAGCTTTTCATTCTAACTCCAGGACTTCTCTGGTCCATCTAACTTCTCTGGCTTCCCACGCCCCCTGCAGGAACATGAGGGGAGTTCTGGATCTCTGCATGCAGCCTGTGGGGCTCTGGGGGACTTCATCTCAGACCCTCTCTGGCCAAACACGTTGTACCACCATATTCTCCTGCAGCAACGTTTGCTGGTCTAGCGACCCACTGCCCTGAATTTCAGCAAAAGGCAAGACCCACGCCTTGTTAGTGTATCCTGAGTTTCTGTCGTTTTGAACTCTCTCAAGCTGAGGACCAAGACTAAGAGACACGGGGTCCTTCCTCATGGGTCCAATTAGTGCTTTAACCCTAGACCTGTCTCCTCCAAGTGTCTCTCTCCTCTCCACAGCCCTCCCCTCCCTGTCCTCTTGAAAGGGCTTTTCTCCTTCCAGGGTTTTAGGAACTTTGCTGTCTCCCCCCTATGGCTAATTGTAAAAACTCTGCTCCTCTAACTTTGGGTCCTTGAAATCCACCAACACTTCCTTGCTTCCGCTAGGGTTGGGTTCAGAACTGAAAGCCTCTGGTTTCACAACTTTTGTATCTGAAACAGGACAGAAGAAATATTGTCCTTCCTTCAAGCCTGGGTTCTGCCCTTCCCTAAAAGAAAGATTACTTAAGCTCCGATAGATGGAGGATCGCAAAGCAGCAAGAACTGGGTGAATAAAAATTACCCGGGGTAACACTTTAAAATAATATTTTACTTCCTATGGACTAAGAGCCAGTTCAAATTCTTTGCTAATCACACAAATTAGAAGTGATTTCTAACCCCCTCTAAACCTTTCTGTGTGTAACCCTCCTACAGGTTCCAGAGAGTTCCTGCAGCCCTTTCTCTCTCATCTCTCCAAAGACTATAATCCTATTATCCTTCATCCTGCCTGAAGCAGTACCTCTTCACATCTGTTTAATTCAGAGTAACAGAGTAATAAGCACTGTCTCCTTCCTGATAGACAGCCTCCTGGCATCTCCCTGGGGGTAATCCTGTGAGTCACCTGGTTGAAGGTATGGTACGCACGTGATGCTGATAAAGCGACTGGAAACCCTACAGGTGAGTCTGTAACTGGTTCGAATCTTGCCTTTCACACTTGCCCTGTTTTTTGACTTTTAGATGCCCTGAAGTTCAGGGCACAGTAATGCCTCACCGTCAGCCAGCCTGTGAACTTGATTTCTGGGCACTGAGTAGAGTTACTAAAAGAAAAAGATTTAATAGTGAGGAAAGTGGACACCTAATCAATGCAGTCTTTGAATTTGAAATTTGAAAGAGTGATTGAATGAACACAGTGAATACCAGTGAATACTGGTCACAAAGGTAAGCAGTCCTTTCTCCAAGAAATTTTATAGTGTTTCATATAAACGTATAAGTAAAATATTGCTTAAAACACTTTAAACTGTTATTTTAGTTAGAAAAATAATTTCTCTACCTGACCCCCAAAATTGAGCAATACTAAACGTTATATGCAAAAGGCAGATGTCCCTCTCATGCTAAATTCCTTTCTAGTTCCTCCCCTAGAGGCAATTACTGTTAACAGCTTTCTTTTTATCCTTCCAGAAAATTCCTGTGCATATACAAAGTACATTTATGCAGGTTCATAATATGTGTATATAACCTCCTTTTCTTTGCACAAAAGTGAGCATACTTTATACATTGTTACAAACTTTGCTTTATCCACTTAAAAATGAATCTTGCATATGTTTATATGTCAATATGTAGTTCTCACTCATTCTCTTTAACAGGTGCTTACTTTTGCATAATTTGAATGTTTCATAATTTGTTTAACCAATTCCCTATTGAAGAACATTTAGGTCAATTATATTAGCAAGAATTTATATAATAAAATTTCCTAAGCAAGACTGATGCTGAGAAATCCAGGCCTTAGGTTAGGCTAAATTTCAATTGGCTCAAATCACCACACACTTCACCTCGACAGGCCCCTTAGGGGTGCAGGGTGTTATTACTGGCCCTTCTCTGTGCAGAAAGAAGACATGACGGAGGGATAGCTTTTCCTGGGCTAATGAGCGACGTAGAGGTGCTCAAGCGTTTTATGTAGCCTTGTTTTTCTATGTTCTGGCGCTGGCCTAATTGGGATTTAATACCAGTTCTCCTGTGAACCAGCTCTTGCACTTGTCCAGGCTAGTTGGGTCAATGTGACTTGCCACCTGTCCTCAGACTATCCTGATTTTGCTCTGCTCACTGTCTTCTCAATCCACTTGGTGTTTTTTACATTTTTGCATCCACAAGGTTTGCTTGAGCTCTAGCAGCTAGCCCCTCCTGCCTTTTGGAGATGGCTTCTTCTCTAGGCTTCTGGGACCCCGCTCCACCCGTCTCTGACTCTCAGGCAGCTCTTCCCCACAGCCTCCCTTGTGGCTCCCTCCACTCTTTCCAACCTATAGAGTTGGATGCTCCAAAGCTCTGAAGTTAACAATACCTTCTTCTCTCTCCACACTCTCTCCGTAGGTGATGGTGCCAGTCCCACCATTTAATGTGGTTGAACAAGGAAAACACCCAGGAATCATCCTTGATTCTCCTCTCTTTTTCTCATATCTGTTGTCATTAAGTCCTATCAACTCCACTGCCACTACTCTAGTCACAACCCCATTTGTCTTCACCAGCTGGATTGGGTTGAAAATAAGGAAAAACAGCAAGGGAACAACTAGGCTAAGGAATAAAAATGTGGTCAGTATGGATATCAGGAAAGTTGATGTGTTTCATGAGCTTTTGAAGTTCTAATTTGACCAAAATCCCACTGCTAATCTTTGCTGGGGAGAAAGGGCAAATAAGTGTGAAGGGACCACTCGCGGCACATCCAGCCATTGCCTGTTGCTGCCCCCTGCAGTCCACCTGCAAAGGTATCTGGCCCAAGAAGGCCCAGGTCAAAATGACTAGGAGGCAGGTGTAGGACTGTGCTGTCTAACATGGTATCTACTACCACATGTGGCTACTGCACCCTTGCAATGTGGCTAGTGAGGATGCAGATGTGCTGGAAGTGAAAAATACACACCAAATTTTAGAGACTTGGAACAAAAAGAAAAACAGAACGTGAAACATCTCATTAATAGTTTTTAAATTCATTATATGTTACAATAATGAAATTTCAGATATATTGGGTTAAATGAAATATATTATTAATATTCAATCAAAATTAATTTCACCTATTTCTTCTATTTTTTAAGACTACTAGAAAATTTAAATTACATAAGTGGCTTGCATTGTATTTCTATTGGACAGCACTGGCCTAGAAAGTCTGATGACTGGGGTTTTAAGAATCCTGATAGAGTTTTTACATTTTAATGATATATGGTCCCCATGAACACTAATTCCTGAGAAGTTTCCATTGTTTAAGAAATGTTCAGGGGCCGCCTCCGTGGCCGAGTGGTTAAGTTCGCGCGCTCTGCTGTGGCGGCCCAGGGTTCGGATCCTGGGCGCGGACATGGCACCGCTCATCAGGCCACATTGAGGCGGCGTCCCGCATCCCACAACTAGAAGGACCTGCAACTAAGATATACAACTGTGTACAGGGGCGGGGTTTGGGGAGATAAAGCAGAAAAAAACCAAAAAAGATTGGCAACAGTTGTTAGCCCAGGTGCCAATCTTTAAGAAAAAAAAAAAAAAGAAACGTTCAAGGAATGAAAACTCCTGTGTTAGTCTTCAGAGTGCAGAGCCCTCATGGAGGCACATCTTTGTCTTCTAAGAACAAATTTAATTTCCAGAAACGATTCACTCATTTATTCAGCAAACATCCATTGAGTGCTTACTATGTGCCTGACACAGCTAGACAGTGATGCAGGTAGAGGTGAAAATGAAAATTTCCTGGTTTCAAGGAGTTTATTACACTGAAGAAATAGATCCATGAATAAACATCGGAAATAATTATTTTAATAGAAGGCTGTGCAAAGTGTAAGGAATGTCCATTCATTTGGAGCCAGGCCTGATGAATAAAACAGACGATTAAGCTGGGGTTCAAAAGAAGACGTGAGTATAAAGTAATGAGACTGATTGCTTAGTGTGGCTTATGAACAAGATGGACCAAAAGTGGGAGAAATAGTAGCATTGTTGTTGGTTTGAATAAGTGTTATCATTTAGCCTGCGAAAGTGACCATTTTGAAAGGGACCATGTTTATTTTATCTTTTATGTATTAGCATGTTTGTAAAAATACAATCCTATACCTGTGTCCTGCTCCCAGTGCTTCCTCTCAGTCCAGCATTCCTGTGAACAGCAAGGGTGGTTCTGGGTGGGAGGGAGCCAGGACCAGGGATGGACTCAGGAAACAGAGCTTCCAGGGACCGGGGGCATCTTGTATGAGCTCCTTCATGCGCTGGAATGGGAACCCGTGATGGCTGTCCCTGTGCCCCCTCGTTCTCCTTAGGGAAGTGCAGGGACAATTTTTTCCAAGCGTCCTCTATTCCAGGCCCCTATAATCTGTCCTATGGGACAGTTAGGACATGTCTCTTATCCCAATACCCAGTGTGTGAAGTTCAAGAGAATTCCACATGGACTCCTATCGTGCACTTCATAATCAGCTCTATTTAAATTAAAATGTTTTGAAAAAGCAATTACTTTGGTGATGAAGCCAGACTAGGAAAGACGTATGAGACACACCTGTAACGGAGGATGCTCAACAAATGGGGGAGAGTGAGCAGAACTGAGCTTCGGGGCCCCGAATTACAGACTTGTCTGATTGATGTACGGTCACACAAACCTGTTCTCACGCCGGCGAACAGCGACAACCTCGTACAGAGAGCGGCTGGTCAACACCAGTGCATACCATTAACCACATTAGAGAAAATAGCTCTGGAGAGGTATCGTTCCACGGTTTTTAACTTCAAAAGATGTCACGAGAAGAGCCACAAATTATTATTGCTGACAATTTGTACAATTTGTCCCTGGTGAAATGTGTGTGTGTCCCTACACTGCACCATTTTACATAACAATATGAAATATTAAAAGGGAAAAACGTTTTGTAATAAACAGCAGTTTTGCTGATTGCGGCTGATTATGTTAAGCAGCTTGTACCGTGGGTGTCAGAGGAGGCTTTAATAGCTCCTATAACTCATCTCCACGGCTGACCTCTCCCCTCCGCTGATGAAGCCTATTCAAAAACCTGCTGCCCTTTCTCATTTTCAGATCTTATATTTCTGAACTGTTTTGATCGTGCATGTATTTGCTGAAGTTGTATACAGGATTTGTGTGTGTGTATGTATTTTAACAAATATATAACGTATGAAGAAAGATTCCTGCCAGGGCCGTATTACGCATCATTAAAAACCAAACAAAACTACACAAACACTAAAAACATGCCCATTCACAACATTCCTCTCAGATACCAAAATGTCATTAATTACAGCTAAAGCCTGTTCCCCTGTCTAAGAGATCCTACAGGAAGGACTATGATGCCGAAATTTTTTTACTCCAACTTTAAAATAAAGGGCAAGGATGTCTTTCTGGGGAAGAATGTCATCGTGGTCATTTCATCAGCCTCGATGGCTGGTACTTAGAAGCAAAGTGCTGTTCAATCATAAAGCAATTTCATTTTTCTGATAAAAGTTTTTGATTTAAATGGGATTTCATAGAGAACATTTCAGAGTGTGGAGAACTCCTCCGTGGGCAAGTACAGATAAATTTGTAAGTGCATGCGTGTAAGTGACTCTAATTTACAGTTTGCTCATCCTCTTTTCCCCAAATCCAGAGATGTTTACAAAACCGCACGCGAGACGTGGTGGAGGTGGGGAAAGGAAAGCTTTGAAAGAGCAGAGGCGATCTTCTACCCTAGATTATGCAAATGTGGCCATCCTGGGGAAATAAAATAAAGACAAAAGAGGGAGGGGGAAAAAATCAACAATCCGAAAAGTAAAGTGTATAAATGGGACTTGCTAGGGAAGGGGGTGGGCTCAGTACAACAAGGTCACAAAAAGGTGCAGCTTGCGTGAGACAAATACTGGCTGAAGCCAGCTGATAAATATTTCCTGCAGGATTTGAAGCCGGTTGCCACCAGCAAAACAAAAATCCCTAGGGGGCAGTACATAATTAACAATTTGAAGATGCAGCCGCGTGTCATTGTCTCAAAGGGAGCCCGGGAAGCTTACCCCAAAACACAAAACCCGAATTCCCATATTAATCTTACGATTCCCGTATAGACGGCAGGCAGGGTCTCCCCAGAGGCTGGGAAGGCTCCTTTACTCTTGGCTGGCAAGCGTTTCCTGGTTAATGGTGTCATTTTCCTGTGATTTTCTATCAGCACCACCAAACCTGTTTCTCTAGTCTGAGGGAAAGCACTCAGCATGTACAGGAAAGTGAAACAATCTTTTTTCTATTAACAAAGAAGCGAACAAAATCAAGAGAGCAGAACACCGTTTAGACAGGGTGCCGGTCTGAGTGTTCAGACTTCTAGAACAGTGACTTTTACTTAAAACAACTGACCTTCTGTTAAACTGGACCCACAAATGAAAACAAAAGCTCAGGAGACATTAACAGGGCCAGGAAAGAAGTCATAAAGAGGTTTTGGCATGGTTTTAAAGTTTCTTTGGTTTGTTTTAAGACAGGTTGGATTTTGGAGGGAGGAAGAGGTTAATTGCCAGAGAGAAAGGATGGACAAAAAAACACTGAACTTTGCATCTTGGGGTGGCACTGGTATCGGTTCAAGAGAAGGCAGCAATGTTTTCCAAGAGGGTGCATACAGGACAGTGCCAATTTTGTGTCTGTTCTGTTGCTGGACCTGAGAAGCAGTGTGGACCAACACTCAGAGCCCCAGATTTGGGGAAAGAAGACCTGGGTGACATTCCCAACTCTGACACGGAAACCACGTGCTCCCTGGGAAGTTTCTGAGCTTCTCTGTGTCTGGGTCTCTTCAGTTGCAAACTGGGTTCAGATCACTTGCCACCTGCCTACCTAATCAGAATACTGTGAGGGTTAATGAGATTGCGCTTGCAAAGTGATTGCCTCATCATATAACTCTAAAGTATTATTATTCATCATAAAGACACAGCTGCAATATTGTATATTGTTACATACCAGACACCATGCTTCTATTTTTAGCAACTTTGAAATGAGGGTGTCTTAGAATTATACAGTGAAAGGGACCTCACTATCATACCTGCTCCAGGCTCTGTTCTGGGGCAGGTGAATGTCTGACCACCCAAGACGGCTGGCTGCTTAGTCTTATCTTTACGTCTGAAGGTGGAATTTCCAGAGGAAATTCCAATGTTATCATTCTGATGGTTAAGAGTTATTGCTTAAGTCTGAATTCTCCCTTCTCCTTTAACTAAAATAAATTTTTTCTTTATTACTACGTACATTAGTCTCCCTCACTTAGTCATCTTGGCAGGCAGAAACCATGCCAATGCATTCTTGTATTCTTTAAATCACCTTCTGGTAAGGCAGTGTGGAAATTAATAAACAGAAACCTCATTAAGTTGGAGTCTGGAGACCGAAAGGGGGAGCCCTCATGCTCTAAGTCAGTAGCAGAGCCCATCAGGAGGAAGAAAGTCTTCCTGTTCTTGACTGGCAACAAGCTCAGCCAATGAGAGGCTGTCACAACTCAGCCAATGAGAAGCCACTACACCTAGAACTCTTTGTTTACAATAGCCCTCCCAACTTTCTACTCCCTTCTCTAACAGAGCTTCTCCTCCCTTTGCTTTGGGGAAACTTGCCCGTGGCTCACCATGGTTGCAGGCCCTGAATTGCAATTCTTTGCTGATCTAGAACAAACCCATTTTTGCTGGAGAAATAACTAGCTGTTTATTTGCTTAAGGTCACCATTTTGGTGGCCCATACAGGGATACAGAGGAAACCCCTGAGGACTCCGAGGCTGCTGAGGAAACAGGTGGGGTGCTCACAGAGCCCGTTGAGCTCGCTGCTTTTCTCCGGACCCTGGAGTTTGAGAGTAAGTCTTTCTCCTGGATCCGAGCTTCCACCCTCTGCATTTGAGGCTTTACAGCCTTTATTCAAGATCTGTTTTAAGGCTTCATCCTTTTCTGGTTAAGACCTTGTTTTTCTGCAAGAACTTGGGTGGCATTTTGGCCTGATTCTCTGAATCAGGCTGTTCCTCGGAATTGCGCTAGCCTTCAGTCTGATCCCTTTTGCAACCTGGCTATTTCTACTAAAACTGTGCTAGCCTTTGGTCCAACTTGAGGCTGTTCGCTAGAACTGGGCCGGGTCAGCCTTCAGCCTGGCTCCCTTGGGAACAGACCGTTCCTTGGAACCATGTTGATCCACCTTCGGTCTGATTCCCTTTGGAACTGGATTGTTCCTCAGAACTGTGTTAGTTCAACCTTTGGTTCGTCTTTATGAAATGGGACTGTTCCTTGGAACTGGCTGGGATTAAGCCCGCAGGCTGTTTGAGCTGTTCAAGCTGTTGGAGTTACAAGATGTTTGAGTTGTTTAGACTGTTTGACAATTATTCTTTTGCTTTAGAGAAAAAACCTCTAAGAAATGAGATCTCAGCTATCTAAATATTTTGAGGGTGTCCCTCTTGTTATAGGGACCCCTGCCAATTTTGTGTTTAAAAACCATGGTCATTCTTCATTCACATTTCTAACTAAATGGACCAGTTTAACCAAGAGTAATTTAGAATATCAATGTCCGTTGTGGGGAAATTTTGAACTCCCCAAACTTACTTTTGTTAAAACCAAAGTGGACATCCATAGCTCTGTAATTTACAAAACTGAATGGAATGCCTATTTCAGTAGGCATTTTGAGGCTTCCGAACGTTACCAGGAGTCTAAAATAAAATTTTGCAGAGTAAAATTTTAAGACTGAGGCAAACAGATGATTAAAGAAACATAAAATGGCATTCAAAGCCTCACGTTCCTCTTCCCTGGCTTTTTTTTTTTTTAAAGATTTTATTTTTTTCCTTTTTCTCCCCAAAGCCCCCCAGTACTTAGCTGTATATTCTTCGATGTGGGTCCTTCTAGTTGTGGCATGTGGGACGCTGCCTCAGCGTGGTTTGATGAGCAGTGCCATGTCCGCGCCCAGGATCCGAACCAACGAAACACTGGGCTGCCTGCAGCGGAGTGCGCAAACTTAACCACTCGGCCACGGGGCCAGCCCCTTCCCTGGCTTTTTTGTCTCAGGCCCTGTCTTTGGTGCCATCTTCCTCCTTCCCCTGCACACCGCCTATCCTCCTCTGTACCTGCAGTTCCCCCATACTAACTCTGTCCTCGAACTTTCCCTTTTCCCTGAACCTCTCCCTACTCCATCTTCCTCCGAATCTATCAGATCCTCTCCCTTTAAAATTAAGCCTTTTAAGGATCCCAAGGCTAAACCCTTAATTTCTTATATTCCCTAGACTAAAGCTGAGCTATAGTCAAAGATTTTCCCAAAGTAGACAAAGATCCTGACAGGTTTGGTGAGGAATTTAATACAGCCATTCAAACTTATCAGCCTGGTGTCCCTGACTCACATCAGCTGGTTCATGTGCTTGTCAGTGAAGGCCAGGCCCAGCACTGGATGAAAACTGCTGATTGGGAAGATCCTGAAAGGTCTCTAGAATTACAACCAGCAGACCAACCCGCTGACCTGTTGTGTGACCAGGCTAATATTTTGGGGCAATTCCTAGGGCTTTCCCAAAGCCGATTGATTGGAACAAAATTCAGGCTTGTGCACAAAAACCTAATGAACCTGTTCGTGACTATTAACATTGACTTCAGATTGTTTTTAAAGAAAATTCTGGTCTTCCTTCAGGTGTTGATCCCATCCAGGTAGCTTTTAACTCTATGTTTAGTAATGGGCTGAACTGGGACCTTTCCCTTCCAGCTAAAAGGACCAGGATGAAGTGGGAAACTATGTCTACTCCAGATTTAGTTTATCTGGCAAACCAATTCTCTCACACTCAAGTCACTTGAAAGAAAGACTGCTAAAATTCTCACTGTTCAACTCCAGCAAATGAAGGCCCCTAAAGGAAACCAAAAACCTCCTAGTTTCTGCTGGTATTGCAAAGAGCCAGGACACTGGAAAAGAGCTTATTACAAATTTAAGTGCTTCAAGTGCCGTTAGCCTTCTAACCAGCCTTTCCGATGTCCTCCAAATTCCCACTGAGGGGCCTCGGAGGAACTCCCAGGGCTCTTCCTAATCCTCGCTCTTAATGGGCTTGGAGAAGTGTTTCTCCAGATTGGAGATGAATCTCTTTCTATCCTAATTGACACCAGAGCCACACTCGGTGCTCAAACTCACTTCTATAAAGCAGCCCCTGCCTCAGAGTACTAAAACAGTTCAAATAGGTGGATCTCTAATAAACCTCAAAAGGTTCCTGTCTCTGAACCCATTCCCTTTTGGTGAAGCCCTTTGAGAGACACATGACCTTTTCTCCTTAGTTCCTCCACCTCTATCCATCTATTAGGCCGAGACTTCTTGGAAGAATAACATGCTGAAATTTCTTAGTCCTGAAAGGTGGAAATAATTCTAGAATTTGACAGCAGCCATCAAAACAGCCAATGAGATGAATTAAATGACCCTTTGACATCTTTTATTTGTTCCCTCTCTGGTGGTACTGGAGCCGATTCTGGAAACACTGATCATTTGTCCCTATTGAATCAGCTACCAGCCTCCTTACGGGCAAAATCTTCAACTGATACTGGTAAAATTCACAGCGCGTCTCTCATCAAGATTCAAATAGATCCCTCAAAACCTCTCCCCCAAATTAATCAATGCCTTATAAGTCAAGAAGCTGTTCAAGCTATAAAGCCCATAACAGAAGATCAAGTGGCTCAAGGCCTCCTTACCTCTTGTACTAGTCCCTGTAATACTCCTGTTTTACCTGTGAGAAAACCCAAGACCTGAGGGTGGAGGTTTGTCCAGGACCTCTGAGCAATAAACAACATTGTTATCCCTCCACATTCTGGGTTCCTAATCCTCATATGCAACTAACATCCATTCCCACTGGAAGCAAATTCTTTATAGTAATTGATTTATTCAGTGCATTCTTTAGTATTTTAGTTGATGAAGCTAGTCAATACCTTTTTACCTTCACTTGGGAAGGAAAACAATTCACGTGGACAGTGGGCAGCAATGTCTCAGGGTTTTACTGAGAGCCCTTATTTCTCACAAATCCTGGAGGCTGATCTGGATCATATAAACTCCCTAGGGTTCTACTTTGTTGCAATGTGTGAATGATTTGCTTCCTTGCTCTCCCTCTCAAGTCTCCTCACAGGAAGACAGCATCCACTTGCTAAAATGTTTAGCCTTAAAGGGACATAAGGTCACCAGAGAGAAATTGCAGCTTGCCCAAACCCAGGTGCAATGTTTAGGGCGTCTGGTATCAGGACAAGGGCTACACCTAGATCCAGATAGGCTTCGTGGTGGCCTAAGTTTCACAAAACCCCAAACTAAGTTTCAACTGTGAGGTTTTCTCTGGCTAGTTGGTTATTGCTGAAATTAGATTCCAGATTTTTCTCTTATGACCAAACCTTTCTACATTCCTGAAGAACAACCACCCTGACCCAAGTTTATGGGAAGAACTGGACGGCATAGACTTGAAGTCCTTAAAGGAGAGTTTATGAACCCATCTGCCCTTGGACATCCCAATGATCAGATTCTCTTTTTCCTTTCTGTATAGAGAAAGGAAGGGAATGCCCTTGGGGTACACAACCAAAAACACAGGGACCACCACTGACCCATAGGGTATTATAGCCAGCAACGGGACCCTGTGGCATGGGATACCCCCCTGCCTTAGAGCCCTTACTGCCACTGCCTTTTTGGTTAAGGCCACTGAGAGGATCATTGTGGGACCACCTTTAACCATTTTTGTCCCTCATGCAGTAGAAGGCCTCCTGAGTCCTCAGCACACTCAACACGTTTCGTCTCACCGTCTATGAAATCCTTTTGTTAACTTCTCACATAACTCTTTTATGTTGTAATAACCTTAAACCTGCCACTCTTCTCCCCTCCGTTACTGACAAAGTCCCTCACGACTGCTGAACACTGGCAGATCACCTCCCAGCTTCTCAAGATGATCTGAAGGAAGCTCCTTTGGGTAAAGCCAGCCCCTCATGGTTCACTGATGGTTCTTACTAAAGGTGACAATGGCAAATGCTGTGCTGGGTGTGATATTTCAACTCCTTTTGATATCATTGAGGCAGTGCCTTTACCTATGGCTGCTTCAGCTCAACGTGCTGAATTATACACTTTTACGTGGGCTTGTACTTTAGCCAAGGGCAAAACTGCCAATATTTATACTGATAGTAGATAGGCTTTCTGAGTAGCTCATGATGTTGGAATGTTGTAGAGGCAATGTGTCTTCCTTGCTTCCAGTGGAAGTAAAATTAAAAATGGCCCCTGCATTCAGGATTACTGGATGCTATATTTTTACCTGCTGCTTTAGCTATTGTAAAGACCCTGGGGCATTCTAAACCTGACTCTCTGGAAACTGAAGGAAATCACCTTGCTGATATTTCTGTAAGGAATGCATCCCTTAAAGGAGCCAGCAATAACCAAACCTTTCTCATGGTCCCAAGGGATGTTTCCCCAAATGATAACTTAGAAAAACTGGCTAGAGAAGCCCAACGTTGGCCTCAGAAAAGAAAAAACAAGAGTAGAAATTCAATAATCATTGGTTTGATAAAAAGAGAAAGTTCTGGTTCCAACCAAAGAACAACTCAGTCCTATTGGGAACTCTAAAATTCCCACTCCTAACCACTGTACATGCATTAAACCATTGGCCTACTGACAAAATTATAGCATTCATGAAACAATATTGGTGGCAAAGTATCAACAAGGCCGCAAAAAGTGTCTACTTCACTTGTCCCACTTGTCCAAAATACAATTCAAGGAAGCCTGTTCATACTGCTCCCAGACGATTTAAACTGCTTAATGGTCCATTTGAGGTTTAGCAAATGGATTTCATACAATGTCCCCCGTTTCGTGGCTATAAATATGCTTTAGTCATGGTCTGTATGTTTTCTCACTGGACTGCGGCCTTCTCTTGCAGACAGGCTACTGCCTCTTCTATGGCTAAAGTCCTTCCGGAAAGGGTTATCCCTGCCTGGGGAACTCCTCTCGAACTTCATGATGCTGGAGGGATCCAGTTTACTGGTCAGGGACTTTGATAAGTCTGCACTGTTTGGCCAGTTTTAAGACACTTTCACTGTACTTACCAGCCTCAATCTTCTGGTTTAGTGGAACACACTAACGGCATTATTAAGACTCAATGGGCAAAGTTTGTAGAGACCCTCCAAATACCTTGGCCAGAAGCATTCCAGTTGGTCCTTCTAAATATCAGATCCACACCCTTTGAACTCATAAACTCTCATCCTTTGAGAGAGTCGCAGGATGCCGACTGCACTGGCTCCTGCCTCTCTTGACCCACACCCAATAAAAGGAGATAGTTTCCAATATTGCAAATGCCTAACTGCTTCTATTCAAAATAACCACGTTTTGGTAGAGCAATCTCTTCACAGTGCGCTCCAGGGAGACAGAGACCTAAAGCACAACACCTTGCAACCTGGAGATTTTGTCTATTGAAAAAGACACCTCCAGAAGGACTCAACCTCGCTGGAAAGCTCCTATCAGGTACCGTCAACTAACCTTGTACTGCAAAACTCCAGGAAACAGACTCTTGGATTCACGTGACACACATAAAGAAAGCACCAAACCCTGACTGGACCTGCACATCATCTGGTGACTTAAAAGTAAAGATTTCCTGGGATTGAAGCGGATGACATCTAATGAAACATTTTCTCAAGATGTTCACACCAGGCCTGCTGGAAGTTTGTCTGCCAAACCTTTGATGATGACGTGACGTTTCAGATGATCTCCAGTGCCTATGATCTCGATAACATATGGACTTTAGCAAAGAAAAATGCCTGAGAGTTCTCCCTCCCACACCTCCTTTTTACTCAAATGTGGCCGTAATAGCTTTCCAGTCTGTGCGCTTTCCTTCCGATGTGGGACACCACATCCAGGAAAGGTCCTTGCTGGCACCCACAGACAAAAAGTTGATGAAACCGGACAAACCTGACTCTTGATCACTGATGCTTTCAGAGAAAGACCTTGATGGAAAGGAGAAATGTGGAAATTAATAAACAGAAACCTCATTAAATTGGAGTCAGGAGGCCAAAAGGGGGAGCCCTCATGCCCTATGTGACAGCAGAGCCCAAGAGGAAGAAGAAAGATTTCCTCTTCTTGATGGACAAGAAACTCAACCAATGAGAGGCTGTCACAACTCAACCAATGAAAAGCCACTACCCCTAGAACTCTTTGTTTACAATAGTCCTCCCAACTTCCTCTTCCTGTCTATAAAAGTTTCTCCTCCCTTTGCTGCTGGGGACTTGCATGTGGCTCGCCGTGGTTCCAAGCCCCAAACTGCAACTCTTTGCTGATCTGGAATAAACCCATTTTCGCTAGAGAAATAACCAGCTGTCTATTTGCTTAAGGTCAATAGCAGTACATAGTAAACATTCAAGAAATGTCCATTGGATCAAATTTAATGTTTGTATCTACATGGGTAGAAAGAACACTACTCATAGCATATTTTATACCAAGAGTGTAGGGCCTGCAGTCCCGACCCCCTGGAGGCTCAGGCTGAAAGATGACAGAAATCTAAGAGTCCTGGGCTAAGGGGTGGTGTGACTATGGTGTGCGCACCCCAGTTTGGAAAGTTGCACTTGAACCTTCTTTCCATAGGCTTTTCAAAGTGCCCTGTTGGTTGCTTCCTGGTGTTTTACGCTCTTTGATGCAGAGATTAATGAATGATTCCATCAAATTTGTCTAGTTATCAGTGCTATCTGCTCTATAATTACTATATTAATTCACCTCTACCTCTTGGCCCCCATCTTTTAAAAGATGAGTACAACACTTGCTCTTATTTCTACTCGAAAGGAACTTCTGTCCTCCATAGTCTGAAAAAAAAAAATCTAGGTGCTTGAAGGCTCTTTCTGCATGTTATTAGTGCTGGCTTACTTGCATGAATCCAGTTTTCACAGATTCTCAGTAAAACTTTTTGGCCCTGTGGTCTCACCCAGTTTAAGTTTTTCAATATAATCCTGATTGGTTTAAAATTCACATCTGATATTTTCAAAAAGAGAGACCCAAGAGACAAACAACCACCTTTGCCTTTTATTATCCTCTCGAGCATTCCTTCCTGTGGTGGAGACTGGCCTGGGCCTCTCCTTCACTGGCGTTTGGTTGTGGGCTGGTTCTGCTGCTGCAAAAGCAGCTTCTGTGACACTCGGACCCCAAGAAGCAAGAGACCCAAGGAGCTGAGCAAAGGCATTGGGCTCAGAGTATTATGACCCAGGTTCGAAGGATGTTTTGTTTGTTTTGGTATCTTCTGCATTCCTTCCTGGTTTCGTCCCCCATTTCCACTCTTACACACTTGTGCTGTTTCCTTATAAACGTCTTGAGTGATCTGGCCTAGTTTCTTCTATTTCTCAGTGCTTTTCCATTTGCCCTTCAGCTCTCGATGAAGTCCCAAAAGTACTCAGTTTGTCTCCTGGTTATTTGTGTGGTCTCTACACTGCTATAATTTTTTAGAACCTGCAACACTACCTTTTTGAATGGCAGTGCTGGATTACTTGGTCTGATGGTTAATTTTGCCTGTCAGCTTGACTAGGCCATGGTCAAGCACCAGTCTAGATGTTGTGAGAGGGTATGTTTTTAGATGTGATTAACATTTCAATCAGTAGACTTTGAGTAAAGCAGATTATCCTCCATAATGTTGGTGGGCCTCATCCAATCAGTTGAAGGCCTTAAAAGAAAAGACTGAGGTCGCCCAAGGAGAAGAGAATTCTGTTTCCAGACTGCCTTCAAACTTGAACTGCAACATCAATTCTTCCCAGTTCTCCAGGTCTCCACCCTGCCCTGCAGATTTCAGATTTGCCAGCCCCCAGGATCATGTGAACCAATGCCTTAAATTATTCTCTATCCCTCTCTTTATCTCTATCTCTATCTCTGTCTCTCTCCCTCTCTCTATCTCTTTCTGTCTCTATATCTAACCTCTCTCTAAGGCTAGGATATATCTATATCTATATCTATATCTATATCTATATCTATATCTATATATCTCCTTTTGGTTCTGTTTCTCTGGAAAACTCTGATCGATACACTCGGTCCTCAAAACTCCCTCTTCAATGAACCCTTCCTGGCCTGAGTCTACTGATTTTTATTTACATTATCAAAGTTCATCTATTTCTTAAAGCTACTTTTGTTTTTTCTTCCTTTTTCTCAGGACCTTGAAAATAATCAATCACCTTGTCATTATTTCTTCCAAAGCCCCAGAATTATGGGAATAATAATAACAATTACTTGTATCTGTGTAGTGCTTTACATTCACAAAATGCACTTAATCTCACAAAAACGTGAGATGGGTAAGGTAGGTATTATTACAGGTGAAGAAAGTAGGATTTGGGCATCCTAAGTAACTTACTCAAGTCAACACTGATAATAGGCAGCAGAATTAAAAAGGAAGCTCAGGATCCTGTTCTCTTTCAATAAGATTTGACGTTTTAATTAATAATTCCCAAGTCCTGAGTCCTTGGGCCTAAGCTTCTCCGAGCCTGAGATTTGTTTGAAAACTTGAGCTAATGAATACAGCCAGGTCCCACATCCCCGACGTCCTTAGGCACCATCTTTTCTCTGAGGCTGGAGAGGAGGGAGGCGGCTCTCGGGGAGTACTCAGTGGTAGGCTAAGGCACTTGAACTCTGTCTTAGGAGGGGTCTGGGTACCACTGAGGGTTTGCATCATAGTCTCATCATCCCTCTTTTTTGTAATCACTGTGATCCCAAGGCAAGGTCCACAAACGCCTTTCTCTGTTTACACATTCCTCGCATTTTCATTCCAATATTTCGGTAAGGAATGAGGTTGTCATCCGTTCTTCTCTATCATCTTTACAAATGTTTAAGGAACTTAACTTGGAATTGCCAAATCTGGGTCAGAGACTGGTCTGAGTTATTTCCTGATGTGTTGGAGCTGAGTCCTGTGAGTGTGTCCTTGGCCTGCCAGCTGGGGTATCACGGAGGTGGTGGGGGCACACAGAGGGAGACACGTGTCCCTGGCGCTGGTCTAGGGGGCTCAGCAAAGCTTCCCTTTGCAAATTCTGGGGCTGCATGTGGGGAGAAAGAGTGCAAACAGGGAACGCCACTGTCTTCATTCATGACCCTTCATTCCCGGGAAATCCACCCAGGTTCTGAAAACAACCTCGTCCTGGCCCCATAAACTTCATTTTCTCTGCAGCAAAGAAAAAGTAAACACATCTGTTCTTCACCTGCCCCTTCCTTTCCATTCAAATTTAGCCTGGAGAGGAAACCTTTTCTTCCGTGGCTGGAAGATTCTGATGTCACACCACTAGAGGGGCGACAAGTTCCTAAATCTCAGGCTCCCTTGCTGAGGCTTCTCCATCCACCCCTGACATCAGGGCCAAAGGGGCCCGGAGACAAGTGGGGACGGGTCTAAAACCACTCTCAGACGGTTTTAATAATATGAATATTGTGTAATATGAATAACAGAAATAACAGTAACCACTAATGAGTGCTTACTCAGAATTAGGCACAGCACTAAATCTTTGATACACATTATTTCATCAAGGAGCTGTTCCCTCCGCTTCCAGATGAAGCTCAGGAAGGTTAAGTAGCTGCTCAAGGACTCACAGCTGGAACATGGTTGGAGAAATGGTTCTCGGCCTTTTTAGAGGCCCATGGCCTCCAGCAGGAGCTGCAGCTGCCCATGGATAAAAGTCGCTGGGGTGAACCCAGAGAATGAAGTCCTTGTGCCTGCAAGTTGGTTCTAGTTAGGTCTCTTCTGGAACAGCAACGGTTCCAGGTCAGCAGTTCTAGATACTCAGTATCTCCAAGGTCACCCCAGAGTGAGCCAAAACATCCTCAGCCTTGAGGTGTCCTTGTCCTGGTCTTGGGGCTTCTAAGGCATCAGTGACTCCAGCTGCTCTTCCATGTTCACCACAGCAATGCCCATCAGACGCGGCATTCCCACCATCCTCTTTACTCGGGCAACATAAATTTTGGGCTGATTAGGGGTGGGAGTGTGGGAGGGGTGTGGGGAGAAACAGCCAGGCTGGGTAAGGAAGAGCTTAATTGCCTTTCTCTTCCTTCTGTTGACCTCTCTCATCGCCCCTAACTCTGATTCAAAAAGATATCAGGGGACCCACCACCCTAGACCTCTTGGGGAGACTTGTCTGCTCTGAATGGCTAGGACAAAAGCCATTCGAAGTTACAGGTCAAATAAACACTGCTTATGTGTCAACGCATGGCCAGTGAATGTACGCTCCCTGGGCACGTTCAATGTACCCTGTGTTCTTGTGACAAGAGGTGGGAAGATGTACAGCTAGGTGAGGCACTACATAACTTTAGAGCCACTATTTCAGCGACACTTGGGGGGAAAATGTAACTCTAATTAATTTTGGAACCAAAGCAGACGGTGCCAGCCACTGAACCTGGCTCCCTCCCACTGAGGAGTGCTTCTCAATTCAAAGTGCTCCCTTGCTGGGCTTTATACATGAAGCCCTGCCTGGAGTTGCTGGCAGGAAGGGCCAGGAAGATCCAGGACAGACAACCATGGAGATGCAAGGCAAACCAAAGGCTTGCTCAGGCACTAGATGACACATCGCTGGAACATCATCCTTTTGCTCAGCTCCTGGGAGTTCTCGTGAGCTAATGGAGAGTCTCAATGTGAGGATCAAGTGAGGGACACAATGAAAAGGAAATGAGCACAGGACAGATCACGGCCCTCGGTTCTTCACACTCTTTCTGCTTCCAGTCGTGCGTCTCTGCGTCCTTTCAAGCTCTCTTTTCTGGTGGGAGGTGTGCCAGGCCTCCTGTTTAGGTCAGAGGGTTTGCTGAATGCTCATTTTATCTCCCCTTGCAGATTTGACTGTTGTGAGAGGAGACTTTTTTGTCTGTGGTTGTTAGGTTTTAAATCCAGGTGAATCGTCATTTTTCTTAGAGCTTTAGAAGATGTTGGCTTTGGGAAAGGCCCATTTTTATTTCAAGATGGGTATTTGAGTGGTTGCTGATGGAATTATCCTTTCTGCCTAGGTGCTATGAAAATTTTCTAGTTTCAGAACATATGTGCAGAACTTTGTGTGGAAAACCAGCCCACACACCACACCCTCCCCAACACACACACATACACGCACACACCCCCTCAGTGAGTTTTCTTATGGAATAATAAACTGCCCAAAGCCAGGTTGGAAGCAATGCAGTGCTGTGAAAGAAGGGAGATCGGAAATCACTACTTCACCCCAAGTTTGAGGTATCAGTGTGATTCGGTTATAGGTGGCACCAGTTATTGTGACGTTAGCATGGTTAAGAAATCACCATGGTGTTCTTACCCACACGTCGTGAATAATACAACCTTTCTTTCGACTATTTGGAAGACTTCCCTCAAAACGTAGCCCTCTTTAACTCCCAATAGGAGGATGTTTCCATAAAGAGTTCAAGAATTCAGCTGACGAAACAGCTAGAGAAAATAAATTAAGTAAAATCATTCCTTTTATTCATTTGTAAATGTTCAATTCAAAGTCAGGGTTTCCTAAAATGTGTGTATGCGTCAGAGTCACCTGGGATTCTTCTGGGCCTCAGTCCACGTGGGAATCAGAACCCTCAGGGGTGAGACTGGAGAATGGGGGGTAATAGTTCCCTCAGGTGATCCTAGGACATCTTAAAGTTTGAGACCCTCCCTGGAGGAGGCAATCCCCTCACAGCCTAAACAGTTATGCCTCACAAAACCTGCCGCTGGGTTGATATCATTTTCTTCCTGACTTGAAATTTATAAAGTTGGTCTCATGCATCTTAGTTAATTCAATTCATCAAGCATTTATTGAGTGACACTGATGTGCTGTCGGGGACACAAGGATGAGCAAGGTCCAGTTCTTGTCCTCACTAATCTTACAGTTGAGTAAGAAGGATCAGACAAATGCACAAGTAAGTACAGTGCAAGGCAGAAAATGGTGAGGTGCTCCCAAGCAAGAGCTCTACCAAGTACCAGAAGTTCAGAGGAGACATGACCACATCCGCAAGGAGGACCAGGAAAGCCATGGTTTTTGAGATGAGCCTAGAGTGATGAAGAGAATTTCACAAGTGGAGTTGTGGGGTGTGTTGGGATTCTGGGAAGAAGGAACAATGTAGGCAAAGGTGTACAGGCGGGAATGTTCAGGAACCCACAGTTAGTGTGTTTGAGACAGAAAGTAGTTTAGAACCCTCTTGTGACTGTCTGGAATGCTGGGTAGATGATTTATTTTATTATTTATTTATTTTGAAGAAGACTAGCCCTGAGCTAACATCTGCCGCCAATCCTCCTCTTTTTGCTGAGGAAGACTGGCCCTGAGCTAACATCTGTGCCCATCTTCCTCTATATGTGGGATGCCTGCCACAGCATGGCTTGACAAGCGGTGCATAGGTCCGCACCCAGGATCCGAACCAGTGAACCCCAGGCCGCTGAAGCAGAACATGCAAACTTAACTGCTGCACCACTGGGCCAGCCCCTAGATGATTTTTTTTTTAATTGAGATAGAATTCACGTCATAAAATTCATCCTTTTAAAGTGTGCAGTTCAGTGGTTTGCAGTGTATTTGCAGAGTTGTGCAATCATCAACATCTAATTTCAGAACACTTTCATCACCGCAAAAAGAACCCCTATACCTGGTAGCAGCCACTCCTCGTTCTCCCCTCCCCCAGCCCCCGGCAGCCCCCAATCTGCTTTCTGTCTGTGTGGTTTGGGCAGATGAATTTGTACATAATTAAACAGAGAGTAGGGCGCTATTAATTATTTTAATTAAGGTAAAATTTGCATATAGTGAAATGCACAGATCTCAGTAGACAATTCAATGAGTTTTGATAAATGTATGTACTTATCTTACTAATTCTCCAAAATACAGAACATTTTCATCACCCTGGAAAGTTCTCTTGTGCCCCCTTCTAGATAATCCCTTCCCCATAAGCAACCTTTGTACTGATTTCTATCACCATAAGTTAGTTCTGTTTTTTCTTAAACTTCATGTAAACGGAAGCACACAATAGGCACTCTTTCGTGTCTGGCTTCTTTTGCTCAAAATGGTATTTTGAGATTCATTCCTGTTGTTGCGTGTGTCCGTAGTTCATTCTTTTTTGTTGCTAAGTAGTATGAATGTACCACATTTTGTTTATCCATGCCTCTGTCGTAGACATTTGAGTTGTTTCCAGTTTATGAACAACCGTGAACAAAGCAGCTGAGACCTTCTCTTTTTGGGGTATGTGCTTCATTTTTTGGGGGAGGGTAAATACCTAGGAGTGGGATTGTTGGTCAGGGAGCTACTGATTTTTCAGAGCAAGAACGTGGTCCCACCAGACTGAGCTTTGTATGCAGGCAGAATCAGGAATGGGAGCTCAGAAAGTCAGAAGGGGTGACACCCCTTGTGACTGGGAGTCAGAATACACAGAACTTGGAAAATGAGCGGAGATGGGGGGACAGTGGAAACAGAAGCCTTAAAGACTATTTATCTGGTATTTATCCTCCAGGCGTTCTTAGGTTCTGGGCAGTCCGATTTGTAGCATGATAGACTTATTCTCATTTGTGGGAAAGATAAAGGTTTTGGTTTTGGACAACAAGATGGATCACTGTCCCCAAAAGGCCATCTCCCAACACCTTCCAGAGTGCCTGGCTTGGAGTATCAGTTGAGTGAATGAATTGCTAACAATGATTTGATACTTGGGTAGAAAGAAAGGGCATCACAGAGAGTGGGTGGGCTGAGGCAGAAGCTCACACACCAGAAATTAGCCCACTTGCTGGACTGGTTGATTAGATTAGTTACTTGTGTAATGAGGTGGAGAATTTTATTCATCAGAAATTCTTCTCCAGAATTGCTCCCAAGAAAATCAGTCAGAGCATGCCCAGTGATTCTCCCTCCTTCCCCCCCCCCCCCCCAGGGAATGCCGGGGGCCTCCCAGACACGTTTATTCAGAGAGGATATTTATGGGCACTAGAGGCACAAGAAAGCTGCTGAATTAGAATTTAGGAAATATGGGGTGGGGTTTTTTTCCTTACTGTGCTGACTATGAACAACTTTAATAATCTATTTCTTGGTTTTCTTATCTGTAGAATGGGAATAATAATAACATCTATTTCATTTCTCTTATAAATAAGTAGATTATAAAAATCAAAAGAGATCATAAATGCTAAAATACTTTGAAAAAGGTAGGCTCCTCATTGCCTTCCAAATAATGAAAGAACCAACGAAGTTCTCAGCTTTCTATGCCCCAATAATTGCTTTCAATTATTGAAATTTTCAATTATTTCAATAAAAGCAATGCTCCAAATTGCTTTGTAATTTATTCTCCCACTATTGTCTCTGCAGACAACCCTCCAGACGCCAACTGTGGCCAACAAATGTCTTAGGCTGGCCCGCAGCCATGCTCAGCCTTTGCCCAGCCTGGGTTGTCCTCTTTCCTGCTCTGATCCCAAGAAATCCTTCCTAAAGTCTGTCACTCACACTAACTCCTTCCTAGAGTCTCGTCTTATGACACCCTCCTATTCAGCTTTTGTGCTCCAAAAGCAGAGGATTTACAGCAGAGGTCACTTGCCCTTGAGATTTCAATAAAATTGACTCACACCAGTCCCATGGAAGTGCTCCATCCTCTCCTCCATCTGCAAATTTGCGGGAATTTGTGCAAATTACAAACTCATGGGCGTTTCTGGCTCCAAGTTCTCGCTCTCTCTGAATTTTTAATGGCTCTTTCATCTCTCAACAGATATGGGATTCACCTCACCCTCCTTTTTTATAGTTTCCACCACACAAACCACTCAGAGGAGGAGGCATTTGTGTGTCAAGTTTACTAGAGGGGCTGGCCAGGTGGCACAGCAGTTAAATTCCCATATTCCGCTTCAGTGGCCCAGGGTTCACTGGTTCAGATCCTGGGTGCGGACATGGCGCCGTTTGGCAAGCCATGCTGTGGCGGGCGTCCCACATATAAAGTAGAGGAATATGGGCATGGATGTCAGCTCAGGGCCAGTCTTTCTCAGCAAAAAGCGGAGGATTGGTAGCAGATGTTAGCTCAGGGCTAATCCTCCTCAAAAAAGAAAAAAAGTTTGCTAGAGAGTTGAGGCAACGGAGGGAGGTTTGTATTCTTGCAACATGTATGCCATAAGATTACATCTTATACAGCCTACCTCTTGAAATTTCTTCGGTCACTCTGCTGTAAGAATATCTCATGGGCTGCTTTTCTCCACAGGCATAACCCTCCATTTGGCCTGCCCGCCATCCCTCCTTCTTTCCTTCTACTTCCTTCTCTTCTTGACTCTCCTTTGCTCATCCTAAATTCCTTTAGCCAGTTCTTTGGCTCCTTCCAAACTTCAGCTTCAGGGTCTCACCTTCACGCCTGGAAGAGATTATCAGATTTTTTTCCCTGAAGATAGTTTCCTCTTTAAAATATACTTCCCACCTTTTGTTACATTGACTAAAGTTATTTATGATTGTGTCTTACAGCCCCTACTGGGTTACATGCACTTTCATAGCAGTGTTTATTTCTGGTTCATATTTTTTTAAATTCCCCCAGAGTTCAAACCCCAGGCCTTGTACATAGTAGATGCTTAGTGTTGAATGAATGAGTGATTGAATGAATGCATGAGGGAAAGCTGGTATCCATTATACGACCCCCAGCAAAAGCAGAGTGGAAGGAATAGAAGCACCAGGTTTCCATGATAGGGTATTAATATGTTTCAATCACCACCAGAAGAGATCAATATGGGGTACAGAGAGCCCCTCCAGAGCTCAGCCTGACCTAATGAGCAGGTGAATGCCGGGCCAGGGTCCAGGCAGCCTTTGTGCTGCGCCTTTTTCCTGGGAAATGAGTGTGCAGCACCGATTCTTTTCAGAGAGGCTGCTGACCTTCAGTTGAATGGTAACAATTTATGACCATTACCAATGAGAACTAGAACTGCTCCTGTGACCCATGGGATTTGTCCTTTCCATCCCATTTGTTACCCTTCAGAACAGATTTCCTTCAGAATTGTCACAAGGAGTAACAATTCAGGGCAGACTCACAAAAACCCTCATACTCGCTGATTGGAAACATGAAACACGTATTTCATTACAAAGACTCTTCCATTCATCCGATAAAAAACGGAGAAAGAGAAAGAAGACTGTGGCTCGAGCAACAATGAAAGAGTCTGTACAATACAGAGCATGCTCTTGAAGTTGCCATTGAATCCTGTAGTTCTTTACATCCTGAAAGTAAAAATACTAATGTTTGTGGAGTTTTATAGTTCACTAGTGTGTTCATCCAAGAGGTACATGATTTAACTAAATCTTTGCAATAAGCCTATAAAGGGGGAATCGTCACTATTCCCATTCTGCAGATGAGGGAACTGAGACCCAGAGAGGCCAATTTTCCCAATGTCAGACGCCTAGGAAGTGGCAGAGCTGAAGCCAGAAGTCCGTCTTCTGACTCCAAATCTTATTTGCTTTCCCTCACACCATGTCACCTTGCCTGTAAGATAACCGTTGAACCCTGTTTATACATGGCACATTCAGAGCTCTGGGACCTAAAAATCCAGAAGGATAACACTACCTTAAGAAAATGTATAAAATCATTGGCCTAATGAGTGATGCCATAGGCTTAGTTACCTACAATCCGGTCATATTCTCAAGAGTAATTGCTGAAGTGAATAAATCATTTTGCACTTCTGTATCTTAGTTTTGACCCGTTACTTGGAGTGAGTAAACCTAGAGTGTGTAGTGCCTGATCCAAGAGAGCACACAGGGTTTCAGAAAGCTGGAAGGGAAAAAGTGAGTGTAGGCTTTCTCTCCTGCTCCAGGAAATTTTCCCTGGCTCACCTCGCTGTAGCGGTCAGCAGAGCATAATGGTTAAGATCCTATGTTTTGGAGTCTGACTGACGTGGGTGTGTGTCCTGGCTCTACCATCGACTTTGGGCGAGTTACTTAGCCTCTCTAAGCTCCAGTTTCCTCTTCCTCACCTGTAAAATGAGAACACGTCAGTTTGGATTCTTTGGTTGTAAGCAACAGAAATGGACTCACGTATGCCAAAAAGGGTAATTTATTGAAATGACCTTAGTTCTCTCCCAGAATTGGAGGGAAATTGCATGATCAGGCCTTGCAAAGAATAGAAACCCGGCAACTCCATGGATCTGAATGGCAGAAGAAACACGTTCTTGTCAGCACTCTGACATCAAAGTGACTCTACCACCGTTTTCCATTCTGGTGTCACTCAGGGCAGGCTTGACTGGCTTAACTTGAGTCATGTGGCCACACTTGGACAAGGAGAAGGGGTCGGGGAACTTGATTGACAGTCCCTTCAGAACCATATGGAATAGGGCAGAGGTAGTTACAAAGAAAGTTGGAGTGCTGCTTTGAAAAAAGGAGAAGACAAAAGCAGATTTATTACAGGAATAAAAAATAGTACTCCATAGGGTTGTTTTCAGGATTAAAAGACGTAATAAATTTAAAGTGCTTAGTATGATGTCTGACACACAGTAGGTACTTAATCAATACTTGTTGTTGTTGTTAGCCTGGAACAGAAATGAATTGAAAAGGAATATAAATAATCCAAGGAGATAAATAAAGCGAAAGAGAAAAGTTTTCAACGGGTGGCTTGGGAGGGCAAAATAGGGACCTCCTTCTCCCCTAATACCATGACCACCCCTAAAATACCATGAAATCTGTAATGAATGCCTTTAATTATTTGAACATCCTATTTTGTCTAAAGAATGCTAAGTGCAGAGGCACCAGTAAATTGACACAACCGAAGATTATTTCACTGATAAACTGAATAACAGATACATAGACACATCTATATAGAAAGCAAATGGCAATAAAGGTGAAGTATAAATGATTCATTTTCAGAAAATTTGGTTTTAACAATCTAAGGGATGCAATGAATATTTTATAATTATTATGATGGAATCATTTTAAAATTACAGTAAAATGGTTCTCACTTATTCCTCTGTAACATGAATGAAATGTATTGGCAATTAACAATTATTCTCTGATATTTCTGCATACCACACTAACTGCAATGAACATTAATATTTATGTGTTACCTACACTGTTACTGACTGGGCCAGATTTGGTCCCTAGATCCTCGTTTCTCTATTCCTAGAGACATAAATGGGAGTTGCAAGTGAGTATCAGAAGGCACATTTTCAACTGCTGTAGTTGATCATTCTTATAGTTGATATCCTGAAAGCTTCATAACCGTGGCAAATCAGCCCTCACTCTGGGAACGGTCTTAAACAAGTTGGAAGCCATAAACCTATAGACAGGGCCGAATGTAGCTGGACAGTCACTCAGCTTAATGGCGAAAACATGGCTCTATTATTTCTAAAATCACAAAGTATTTGAATTAAGATTTAGAACAAAGCAATCATATCTATCTATCATCTGTCTCTCTATCTAATCAATAGACACAGCCTCCGAAATTTACACTGGGACTACTTCATGTGATACTGGAGAATGTATCCCTTTTGGTTCTCAAATCTGCATCTAAACCTTGACGTTTCTAGATCTTTGTAAGAAGAGACAACGCATCTCTGTTGTGGACCTTCTGCCTCAGAGGACCCACCCTGCTACCATCAGAACTTGCCTTTTGAGGATTAGTTAATGCCTACAGCATTTAAAACAATCTGAGACTTCAGAATGTATTTTGCATCCATTCTTCCTTCATTTATAAAGAAAATGAAGTGGAAAAGTTTTCAAACCTGTAGTTTTAAAGACAATCCTTGAAAGCTCACAATGAGTGAGGAAACTTTTTTTTTAAAGATTATTGTTAACTTGAAATGCTTTTCATAATTGATATCATGAGACATCCCTCTAATATATCTATCTATCTAATAATATAATATATAAGACATCCCGTCATTATATTTGGCAATAGGCAGGACTCAGATAAGGGTTTAAGAGAGCTAAAAACAAGGAAAACATATGTTTGTTATCTAAATTGTTATGTGTATCCTGGCACTTAATATTTCTAAAGTAGTGGGGATTTTAAACAGCTCATTCTTGTCAGTTGCTTTTTAATGAATTTGGACTTGAATGATTATCTTAGTTAGAGTCCACCACACTTGCTGTATGGGACACTTACATGTGCTTGGCATCCTTAGTGAGAACAAGGTTCCCACAGCATCGCACCCATTGCTCTGCTCCAACACACCTCTTAAAATTCTGGTCAGCCTCTCCCAATCAGATACCGAAAAGCAATGAGGCATCATGGGCAATGTAGTAGCAAATTACTAGTTTATAGATAAATATGTGCTCATCATTACCTGAAGGTAATAATTTATGAGGTAAACAAACAGTAAATCAAACTCTTTAATCTTTTGATTACTTAAGATTTTGCATGTATAGTTAATCTTTTCTTTTGAACCAATGTTTTTTTCTCTTGTTTGTGGAGAATAAATACAGAAAAACCTCAAAATAAATAAATATATAAAATTTCCTCTGTCTTTAAAACAAAAGGATCTGAGGGGCTGGCTAGAGTATTCCCTCTGAAGAATCATGGTTTTTTTCTTTAATGGGGCCTGCCCCTTAACATTTTCAATGACCAATGCCACAGTACCATATGGCTCAATTCATAGGAAATAAATACGCTCCCTTTATCTTCTGCAATTTTAACATTTGATTACATCTTTAGCAAACAGTAACACTGAATATATGCTTATTGTATTACTCTTATGGGGTGATTGGTTATTCTAAGAAAAGTTTATGCTAGAACAATATAAAATAGAAGGAAGGCAAGAATGGAGGATTTAGGCACTCCAACGATTATTTCCCAAACTGCAGTCGTGTTCAGACCGATACAAAATAATTTTTAGGTGATGATCAAAATGAAAACATAAAATTTAAAAGTTCTTCTAGAATTTCTAGACCCTATAGACTTCAGTTTAATAAATACCGATTGAAACTACTCCAGGTAGACAGATTGATTCCTATCATTGTCCTTATTTTTCCCCTGGAAGCATCACAAGGATATCTAGGTAACTCATTCCAAAGCTAAAGTATTTTTACCGTCGGGAAATTGTTCCTGAATTCCCAACTTCTCTCTTTTTAGTGTGTGTAGTTTTCACCCTCTAGTTAGTAAACTATTCATATATTCGAAGATAATAATTAGGTTTCCTCAGGCTTGCCAGATGGATATTGTACAGAGATCATTGACCCCCCCCCCCCCCCCCCCCCGCCCCACCTTCCAAGGACGCTGGGCTGGGCCTGGGCCCCACACAAAGGAATGTGTCTGGGCTCGGGGTGAAAGATGGCCACTTCAGCCTTGATCCTAAGGCACAAGTTACAAAAAAATATGTCCTGCGTCATGTTCCTTGTCTGGGCTGGCTACCCCAAGGGGCACCTGACAGGACCTTAGAAACATCCATCTATGAGAACAAAAAGGTAAAAACACCCCATCCGTGGGAACAAGAAGACATAACTCAAAATATCCAAATGTCTAAAACCCTGAGTCGGAACCCAGAGAAAGCTTGGGATAAAAGGGAGTCACAGGCATAGAATAATTGGAGGTCTCGCTGAGGAAAGGACACTTTGCCTCAGACCCGGACCATCGGCACTCCCACCCGCCGCACAAACTATTGGGACTTCCCCGGCTGATTGTGGTGTGGATGTTGTAAGTACCGATTTGTTGTTCCCCTTTATCCCTGCTCCTTGTTCTGTTTCCCTTTATCAATAAACTTTGATTGCTTAAACAACCAAGTAGCCTTGGCGGTACCTGTCCTTTCTTGCCTTTTGCGGCTGCGGGCAACAGGTATATATCATATCCCATAATCTTATTTAAGGTTCTATTACTTTTTTAAAAAAAACCCGTCTCTACTTGTTTCATTGAAACTCTCTCCCTAGTTTCCACTTCCCCTCTTCCAAGCTGAAGAGCCCTAAACTAGAAACAAGCCTGACCCGAGCCGACAACGATCCAGCTCCTGTAATGCAGTCCACGTGCCGTCTTCAGATGTTCTGTTTTGTTCTTTTTTTAATAAGGAAAGAGTGACTCCACAAAATATGTTTGTGAAGAACCAATAAGTGTCACATCAAAATGATCACATTGTTCTTCTCTGTAAGATTGTCTAAATGTTGTGGGATAGTTCCCGGAGCCACGGATAAACCGAGTTCGTGGTGTGCTATCGAGCAGGGCCCCCCAGAACCCTGCTTCATGCATTCTCCGCTGTCCTATTGTCATTTTTCATTTGCATAACTGGCTTTTTCGGAACAGCTTACTGCCATAGTATGGTTATGAAAAGGTGTTTCATACAATCTAATGATTGTTGGATTCATAAAAACGTGTCTGTTTTGCCTTCTGCACTTGTATATTTAACGACTGATAGAGCAGAAACTTCAAATAATGAGGCAGTGTTGCTGCCTCAGAAACACGGATCGCTTTCCTCCCTGACTTGTGTAACTCTTTCACATTGGTTGGAAATGTCGTTTCCTGTTTCTTATCTCTAATATGCTCCCCTATTCTTGTCAGCTGAGCATCAGTCAGCCTGCCCATTCTCACTGAGCCTGCTAATGGGTCCATGTACCTCCACGAGCCACATTTTTGCATGTGTCCAGTCTGCATTTCTAAGTCCAATGAGGCCCATCAATTACGCTTTCTCGTTGGCCTCTCTGCAGTCCGTCAACAGCCAGGGAGCAGCCGCCGGCTTTTATCCTCCCGTGCCGTGAGGCCGATTGGAAGCAAGCACTCCCGACAGTGGACATGTTGCTGGCTGAGCTACCTGGGAAACTTTTTTAACCTTTCAAACCAGCATGACTTCAACTGTGTCACATTCTGCACTTTTAACACTGGTTTCAGATTCTTGCCAATGTCCCTAACAGTCAATATAAGCGTTTCTGATGTTCTTGTATTATTCTCCTATTGTTTATAATCGTTAATGTTGCGTGGTTATGCTCAATGTTCAAAGCATGTGTGTATGTTTGTGTGCGTGTGATTATATAAGTTTCAGGACACACAACACAGTAGGATGTCTGTATTTAAGTGCCAATTCAAGGTTTCTTTGGAAAAATACCCCAACTTTGAAAGATCCGACTTCAGTCATTGACTTTGCAGTCAGAGTGTCTGGGTTTGAGCTGTGGCCCCCCCACTTACCAGCTCTGGCTTGGTCAAGTTTCTCAGGTGCCTGCTCTGTCTGCTGGCTGGAGGAGTTCCTGCTCCACAGGGCATTTGGGAGGATTAAATGACATCATCGTGTAAAGCTGTGAGAGTAGTTTGCCAAGGAGGGAACTCTCAGTGTTTGGGTTATTACCAGCTATTATTTTTCTGTCTTCTTAGGAAATGTTGATTTCTGTGTCAGATGAGTGATTTATACAGGCTTACACGGAAAAACATTTTTTCATCAGGGAAAAAGACTTGGAAAATCCTTATCACCTGGAGGTTTCCTTGTTGCGATCCTGTAGCTTGCTGGGAGCCCCTCTGTGTTCACCGTCCTGAAGACTGACTTCCAGCTCACCCTGCATCTAGTCAGGGCAGAACGAACAGGACAGCTGTCCAGAGGTGAAATCTGTGTCAGATTCCTTTGCAAATATAGTTTGTCCAAAAACTACAGTAGTGGCTTTGAAATACATGGCAAGTCTTGCCTCTCACTCAGAGCAAGGTTTCCACTTAACTTGAAACTGAAATTTTCTCTATCAATAGCATGCTTTGCAGCTGCCATTTTCTGGCTCCCTGTGGGTCCACATCCCATCCAGACGTAAAACCACTGGGCCAATTTCTGGCCTGGGAGGGTTCTGAGTGGGTGAGGGTACTGTTCTTTTAAGGGCGGCTGCCACTTGAGTGCAAGTTCATTGTTCGAAACCCCAGCTGCACTTCATTAGGGTAATGACCACAGACCAAGAGGGGGGCTGCCTGCCAAAAGTGACTCAGTGGAGAGTGAGATGCTGCTCCAAGAGAATGCAGCTTCACAAAGGACTGCTTAACCTGGACCCTGGCTTTCACAGGCCCAGGAGGGGAATTTTAGTTTCAAGTACTGTGGTTGTTTTCACAGGCCCATAAAGAGGATCTCTGTTAGAACCTAATCATTATCACAACATTTGAGTGGCCACATAATTCCATTCAGTTCTACAGATAACCAATGGTGTCAATTATGCACAAGACACGAGCTGGGTCTGGAGGGAATTCAGAGAAACAAGACATGGTTCAAGCCCTCTAGCAGCTTACAATTTAGTGAGAAGATAAGACAAGTGCAATCACCAATTAGTCAAATAAATATTCAATGTTTTTCTCTTATGTGCCTGGAAATGGGCCAGAAAAGGGACAGCAGGTGCATGAAGCCCAGTCTCCACCCTTGACGAACAAAAGTAGAACGTAAGCCACAGGGAGTCCTTTTATCATTTTAAACTTTTTATTTTGGAGTCATTTTAAACCCAGAGACGAGGTGGAAGAAGAATCCATGTGTATCCCCTTTACCCAAACTTCCGATTGTGAAGGTTAGTCTTATCATTCTTGTCCTATTGTATATACATTTTTTCTTCTTCTTTTTTTCTCTTTCTTTTTCCTTCTTGAGGGTAAGTTAAACTCCTAAATATTTCATTGTGTGTTTCCTAAAAAAACAAGGACACTCTCCTGCCTAATCACAGAACAACCGTCAAAATCAGGAAATTAATATTGATATAATATTATTATCTAATCCTAGGGCCTCATTTAAATTTCACCAATTGTCCCAATAATGGTCTTTATAGCAGAAAAAAAAAATTTCCTTTGTGATTCCTTATCAATCCAGGATAGCATGTTGCATTTAGTTGTCACATATATAAAAATCTCTCTTTAGTCTCCTAATTCTGGAACACTTCCTCAGTCTTTTCTTGTCTTTTGTGACCTTAATGTTTTTACAGAATAGGGGATGGTTATTTTGTACCATGTCCCTCAATTTGAGTTTGTTGACACTTCTTCAGGATTAGATTCAGATGATGCATTTGGGGCAGGAATATCACCAAAGCGAGGTTATGTCTTTCTCAGTACATCATGGTAGGAAAGACATAACATCGATACGTCCCATCACTGGTCATGTTAGCTCTTATCAGCTGGTTAAGGTGGTATTTGCCAGGTTTCTCCACTGTAAGTTATTATTATTTTTTCCTTTGTAATTGAGAAGTATCTTATAGGCACTACCTTAAAATCATGTTAATATCCTCTTCCTCGACAAATGCCCGTCTTATTTTATCACCCTTATATGATTTTTGCCTGAATAAAATATTATCACAATAGCTGCCAAATTTTGTTTTTCTAATTTCTAATTTCAAGCTAACATCCATTAGTTTGCTTTCTACTGAAAAAAAGAAATTTCCCTTTTCCGTCATTTATTTATTTATTTATTCCTATCAGCAAGATCCATGGATTTCCGTTTCATTCAACGGCTCATAAGCCGTTACATCATCATTTTATTGCTCAAATTATCCCCCATTTGGGTAGTGGGAGCCCCTTCAAGCTGGTTTCTGTGGGATTTTTGACAAGTCCCCTTAACTTTTTGAGAGTTCCTTATTTTCTGGAACAACAAGACGTTCCAGGCTCATCTTGTACTTTGCCTGCCTCAGCCCTTTCTCCAAAGAGCCCTGATTGCTGTGAGTGGAGAATGGCATTTAGAAACAAGATCTGGGTGCCACGGGCCCTCATTGCTTCTAAGCCCTCTCAGTCGACAGAGCTCAGAAATGTATGTATGTTTATATATATATATATACACACACACACATTTGTGTCTATTTCTATATCTATGCAAATATATTAAAAGTCATGAGTTTACACCAATAGTTTCTACTCCATTTCAACACTACAGGGGCCGTTTTAGTCTTTACTTTCTCAATATTTATGACCCCTTTCTCCAACTGTGAAAAAGCTTGCTCCCGTTATCTGTTCACATATTTATCTGCTTATTTTCCTTGTATGACAGCAACCTCTGGACCCCAACCCCTCTGCTCGGGCCCTGCAGATCGCACAAACCTCATCGACCTCCCAGGCCCTGACTGCCTCCTTTACTCCAGCCCCAGGGTCCTGCCACCCCAAGTTAAGGGAGAGAAATTAATAAATCATTTTTAAAGAAAAGAAAAAAGGGAAGACAAGAGGAAGAGGAACCACAGTTGCTATGGTCTGAGTGTTTGTGTCCCCCACAAATTCATTTGTTGAAATTCTAGTGCCCAATGTGGTACTAAGAGGAGGGGCCTCTGGGAGGCAATTAGGTCATAAGGGTGGGGCCTCATGATGGGTTTAATGTTCTTATAAAAGAGACCCCCAGGCCCCCTCCCTCCTTCCACTAGGTGAGGACACAGTGAGAAGCTATTGCCCATGAACCAGGAAGCGGGCCTCCACCAGACACTGAATCTGCCAGCACCATCATGTTGGACTTTTAGCCTCCAGAATGGTAAGAAACAAATGTTTGTTGTTTATAAGCCACTCAGTCTGTGGTATTTTTGTTATAGCAGCCAGAACAGACCAAGACAACAGTCTTAAAAGAAAAAATAATAAATTGTCCAAAATTTGTTCCGCACTCCACCAATTCCTCTTCTATCAATAAATTCAATTATTAGATTTAACTGTTTGGAGATTTAATGTTCAATATTTTAAAACCCAATGAATTATTATACAATTGTAATAGTAAGTATTACATAATATTTTTGAATTCAGACTCAAAGCAAATAACATATATACCATCCTAAATACCATCTTAAATCATAAAAAGATACAGAAAAGTATTGCCTATAAGAAATTCCATATCTTTTCTTCTTTCTCATCCAGATTTGTTTCCCTGGTTCTCCCCTAAAGATTGGTGTCAGGACCCATGTCTCTTGTGATTGTATAAAAGAAATGATGAGGGGGCCGGCCCCATGGCTGAGTGGTTAAGTTCTTGAGCTTTGCTTTGGTGCCCTATGGTTCGTGGGTTTGAGTCCTGGGCATGAACCTACACACCACTCATCAAGCCATGCTGTGGTGGCATCCCACATAGAAGAACTAGAAGGGCCTACAACTAGAATATACAACTATGTACTGGGGCTTTGGGAAGGAAAAAAAACGAAGAGGAAGATTGGCAACAGATGTTAGCTCAGGGCCAATCTTCCTCACCAAAAATCATACTTAAAAAAAAAAATAGATGAGGTGAAGTGTTGCAGGAGAAACGGCTTCCCCCATCCCTGAGTTAGGAGGTGCATGTGTGTGCACGTGTGTGTGTTAGTCAAGGGAGAACAAGGCAGAATGACCATTTATCCACCGACCCTCATGAAATAATAGATATTTATTCTCCCGCTTCCTTCCCACTTTCCTTTTCTGGTAATATCCCCAGTGGGCATGCCTTATCCAGAACAAATCATAGATAACTGCCCCTGAGCAAAAATATCACCTGATGAAAATAAAATTTTACAAAAATGTCATAGAGACATTAAAATTATACAAGTAAACGTATTATTATTGTTTGACTTAGACTTGAGGGTGTGTTGGGTATGTTGGTGACTAATTCGTTTTGACAGAATGTCCAGTGGGAACTTCCTTTTGTTCATCTTAAGAGCAGTGGCCTGCTCCTGTGTGGGGCTTGGCACCTCCCAGCAGCTCTTAAAGAGAATGAGTCACACTCTTTGGAGAGAGAGATGTTGGGGATTTCAGTCTTTGTACAGCAATAGGAGAAGAAGAGCTACTTCCTTCCTTACCCAAAGCCCAAAGAAAAAGGGCCCCATCAGGATCTTGTAAAGATGGGGGCATCTACAAGAAGACAAGACCAACATTTCATTCTTTGCTTGACTGACTACTCAGCTACTAGGTTTGCGGATCTGCCCCTATCATACCAGAGCAGAGGAAAAGAGAATGGGTGAATGTCAGTCATGTTCCTGGATGAGGGTAGAAGATAGGTCCCTCGCTTGCCCAGAGGCCTGAGAGTTCGCCACAAATTGTAGATGATCCTGGGACCTACAGTTCTGTCAGCATCAGTGCTTCAGGGAGGGCAAGGACAGGAGGTGCACACATCAGAGAAATGCAGCTGGAGACCCCCAGCTCAGAGTCAGCTGGTAGATATGGCTAAATATGGCATGGGGCTCAAGCTAGTTGCATGAAAATAAGCCCCTTGCCATGAGCCATGTGGAAGCTACGACCTGTCCATCCTAAACCCAAGATGTCGAGTGCGAACAGCAGATACAGCCAACCAAGCAGAGAATTGGAGGCCGGCCTGTTAAAGGAGTCATCTCTCCCTTTCACGCTTCCCTACCCACCCCCCAACAAGCACAGCTGGGGAACTAGCATCTAAAAGAAGGAGGCGGAGGAGGGGGCTGAGAGTCAGGCCCTCCCTGGCCACCAGTACAATTCTACCCTGGGCTGGGGAAGGGCAGGAGATGATTTCAAACCAAACTTGGGGTTGAACTTTTAGAACAGGACTGGAGGGAGATTGTTTTGTTTTAATAATCCAAAATGTCTAAAAATGTATGCAATCTAGCCAAGTAGTCATTAAGGGAACCACTTCCCATAGTAAAACGAACTAGGGAGTGTGAACATAGTATAGTTGGTGTCAATTCTTGTAAAACAGAATTCTTTACTATTCACATGCCAAAGAGCTGAGATTTCTCAACAAACTGTTTACACAGACATCTGTTAAAAATGATATCATCTCAGAATGCTGTTCTGGCTTGCACAATTCTGGAAAAGAGTTTCCAGAATGCATCTAATACAGATATCTACTTTTAGATGCAAGAAACATGTTAGTAACGGGGTGGCCTGGTGCCATAGCTGTTAAGTTCGCATGCTCCACTTCGGTGGCCCGGGGTTGGCGGGTTCGGATCGCTGGTGAGGACTTGCGCACCGCTCATCAAGCCATGCTGTGGCAGGCATCCCACATATAAAATAGAGGAAGATGGGCACAGATGTTAGCTCAGGGCTAATCTTCCTCAAAAAAAACCACAAAAACCCACAAACGTGATAGTAACCAAGTGCTGTGGGAATAGAGAGAAGGGAGAGATGACTTCCACATGGAGACTTCCCTGGGGTCTCCTGACAATAGGGAAGTTGTTAGATTGAGCCCAGATGAACCGACAGCTTCCTCTTACTTTAATCATTACAGAAGGGAAATTCCTCAACTTCCTCACCCAAGTTCAACCCAGTTCTGCACTTATTCTTTCCCCTACCGCTAAAATGCTCTCCTGCATTGAAGGCTAAGACCTTACATTTATTGGCCTTGGTTTGCCAGCTAGAATGGAAGCGGGCAGAGGCCAGCTGTCTTTGGTTCTCTTGTTATAATGTTGCTCACTGCAGTCACTGAATGCATTTGGGATAATATGAAGAATTAGAGCTACAGGGTGCACATTTTCATGTGCGTGCTCTTGAACAGACTTTTAAAATTTTTTCGGAAGGAGCTTGGGACTTAGAATTGGATAAATTGAAATAAAATTCTAACTACCATTTCTTGGGAAAGCCTTTAATTTCTTTAATCCTCAGTGTCTTTCCCAATGAGCAGGGGACAAGGTTGATGTACTAGGATTACCGGAAATCTTTAGAGAGATGACATATCGAAGTGCCCAGCACTGCCTGCCCCTTGAGCATCTCAGTAAATTGAAGTTCTTTCCAGTCCTTCTTCACACTCAGCATCCGGCCCAGTGCTGGGCACAACAGAAGGTGCTCAATAATCGTTTCCCAGCATGAGTTCTAGCACTGTCTCAGGGTTGCCAGGCACAATAACCCATTCTAACTAGCTTGAGTGAAAAGAGGATATATTCTAAAGACCCGGGAGAATCTCAGGGACTGGCTTCCTGTAGACGGCTCTTGGTTTGTGCTCCTCCATAACAGATGCTGGTGTGTGACTTTGTCTTTGCTATGCTGCTCACCCCACCTCTGATTCTACATGACCTTGAACTTCAGCTTCCGAAAGTTAGTCTGGTCAAGATTTCAGTTCTCCCATTTCACATGTCTTGGAGGGAGAATCTTTTTGTTCAGATTTAGTCAGGATTTTATCTCTGGTCCGATTGGCTGTGGGCAGAGCTGCAAACATGGCCTCCTGGGCCTACCTCAACAGCAGGGCTGTGGGTGAGGGAAAATCACCTGCGTTGAGGGTGTGGTCAGCCAGGGTAGAACTCATATCTCCACTCCATTCACTGAGATTGAATAGGATATATAACCCCTCTATAACTAAGCAGACTTCCCAGAGGATGATTCTCTAGAGCTTATATTGACTATAGAAAAACACCATGCACACATTTCATAACCAACTAAAAATTTTTTTTACTTAAAAAAATATTTATGTCTCATTTACTATGTGCCAGGCACTATCTCAAGAGTTCTACAAGTACTGACTCATTCAAACCCTATAACCAGTCGAAGAAAGACACCGGTTTCTGAATGAATGACTCCGCATCTTGAAAGGCACCGAGAGGCAGAGCGATTTGCTCAAGGACACACAATTAATTGGCAGCAGAGCCGAGATTTGAACTGAGGTGGTTTGGTGTGCAGAGACCACGCTCCGGACCACTGCATGATGCTACACCTGATACTAAGACAGCCAGGAATCGCTCTGCGAGGCTGCCATAGACCAAAGATGCCAGCATATTTCCTTATGACCTAATGATGCGAGGGTATTACGACATGTGACCATCCTCTCATCAGAGATGCCTCACTGGAGGTTGATACTTGCCTCCTACTGGACTTTTATCCTTGTCCAGGTCAATGGGTGTTCGTGGGAGCTCTGCTATGCACTTCATACGACCTTGAAAGGGTTACATGTGCTAGTGGTTTGGTTTTGCACTCGTGTTTTTAGAGCCTTTTCACCCCAGTAACATTTTCCATTTTCTAACAACACTTTAAATTCCATTTCTATTACTTGAGTATCAGGCACAATTATGCCATTTTGAGTTTCTTCTTTGCAATTAATGCAATCATATGACGCATCACTAATGCCAACCTGGAGTCTTATCACAAAATAGTATAAATTATCATATTTCTATATACATTTGCAAATGTCTTATCAACATTCCAATCCTGTATACATTTTTATTAAAAAGCACTCTGTGTGTAGGATTTCTGGAACTGCTAACTATCAGCCAAACTAGATCAGTTTACGTGACTGCCTCTCTCACAGGAGGAAAAATGATTGAAATTGGCAACTTAAATCAGGTTACGTGAGATTTCTTATCCAATCAAAGAAGGCTTTTGAGCTGCTAAAATTGTTTATATTTTCTATTTTCTCATATAGAGAGAGATGTATATCTTATATATATAAATATAGATGTAGATACTAGATATATAGATGTATAATATCTTTAAGACCATTTTCTCTTAATGGACAATACTCTACATCATAGATAGCACTCCACATCAATATGTAGATATGCGCAATGGACAGCTTTCATATACAAATTCTGGTACTTAGTAATGAGAATATTGGGTTAATTCTTTAGATAACTATCGGGAAAAGGCATTGGTCAAAAGTTGCCCAAGCCCTTCAGATCACTGGTTGTGCTTTGGTTTGATTTACACAAAAATCGGTATATAATCATAAAATTTGTTCCAAAGAATCAGTGTAATTTTAACTTTGATAAGTCACAATCCTCTGCTTCAAAAATCTAGGGATAAAAATATCTCCTTGTATACAAGGTGGTTGAGAAAGTGACACACCAGTATAGGCCTTCTCTTTCATATTGAGCTCTGTCTCGATATCCTCTCTCAATTTTGCTGTCCCTCTTCCCTCTGATGAGAAACCCCTTCCTTAACTCTGATTCTACAAACAGCTGCGTGATCCAGCAAACAATGGGAGTGGCAACCTGCCAAAAACTTAATCTCTGATTTATGATTTGCCATTTTGCAAGAAGATACCAGAAAGTACCTCCTGCTCAGCCTGGAGTAGAAACTCAAGGGGAGGAATGGAAGGTATTTCCCACTGCCTATCCCTCCCTTCCCCCAACTAAGGAAGGCAAACAGGACTTTCTGTTTCTAAGGTCGAAGCCCTTCCTGTAGGCCACTGACCTCTGTTCCATTCTTGCAGACAGGGACTGCAAAACATGAGTTTAGTTCAGAAAATAAGAAGAAGGAAAAGGAGGAGCAGGAAGGGAAACGAAAGGGGCTTTGGGTCCCCTGGCTGTCTAAGTCATTAGAAGCATTTCTAAGGTTGTCACATCGTCCAGGACGTGCTGGGGCTCATGGATCAGGAAAGGATTTCTGAGGGGCCGTTGAGCAAGCGTCCTGGAGCGCCAGTTAGACAAGCGGACCTATCTCAGCTCTGAAGCCCAGAAGCACTCACCTGGAATTTTGCCCCATTGTGTAAACAGGATCCTTGCTGGTTCTATGCTATAGGGTCTTTGTCTGCTACCCTTCTGGTCACAGTAGTGTAGGTCCCTATATTTCAGGATGTCACTGGATAATTTCCTAGTTGCACAATAACATGTATCCCAGGCAGGGCCAACTTTATGAATGTGCCACTTGTGTAGTTGCACAGGAGCCCCAACTCAGAAAGGTCCCATGCTGGTTCAATGCTCTGCTGTTGCCATCACGAAATTCGGAATAGTTTTATCTTTGAACTTGTGTTTTGTAAATGAAGTCGAATGGGGCAATGGAGCATGTGTGTGAGCAGAGGACATATCGCAATATGCGTGTCCACTCTTACATACAGCATTCACGAAGTTCCATGAGCACAGAATTCCTGTGAACCCATGACGCATAGGAGTTCCATGAGACTCCACTACAAGGTGAGAACGTTCAATCTATGACTGAGTCAATCGGGGTGCTGACGTCCGCAAGAGGCCACACTTTCTATTTGAAGCAGAACTTGCTTCTAACACAGAAAGAAGGAAATAGTGTTCTAAGAAACACCAAGGAACACTATCATATTCTTTCTTACCCATATTACTTTCCTTATTAACTAACCACTTGTGCTGGAAATGATGACGTTGAAGGAAAGAGAAGGATAGGGCAACCCACAATTCTTTTTCCTTTCCGTCCTTCCTCACGCATCAGTAAGCTGAAGATAGAAAGTATTGGTAGAATGTGAGTGTATCAAACAAGAAGCAAAATAAAGAACTGAGGTAGTTTTGTGCAGCATTTTCATGGTTCTGGTAAGAATCGAATACATATGCATGCATGAGGTGGGAAACACAAATTGTGCCATTTCAGTGATTCCACATACAAGTTGATTGTTCTTATATTTGCATTTAAAACGGAATTGTGCAATATAAAGATGAACAGTAAAATTCACGCCAATCATTTGAAATTTTAATTTTTCTTTCGTTAGAATGACATTAAATAAGAAATAAAAAACACCAAAACAACTTGAGAGAACAAGGTCATAGAAGAAAGGAAAAAGCTTTATATTTTAGTATCTTTAATAGCATTTTCATTTTGCACTGGACTCTACAAATTATGGACAAGAAGCCTTGCATTTTCATTTTGTACTGGGACCCGCAAATTACGTAGCCATCTCCGACCCCAGGGTCCCTCCAAGGCCCCCAGTTGGGTCGGGAGGGATGTGAGTACTGGGGGCCAGGCCAGCATGCCAGGGCACTCTGAGCTGGGGTCAGAGGGGAGGAGCCACAGACTCTAGCCAAAAGGGCAAGACTTCCTGATCAAAAGAAAGGATTTGAACAAGAGGTGGTACTTGGTAGAGTGAGTGGGGTATAGGCTCAAAGATTTTTACCCAACGCCACAAATGACCATGGAGAGGAATTCGTGCTCTTGAAGACTTGTGAATGACCTGCTTGGGCTGCAAGGGGAAGGCTCTGATGCCGAAGCTGCTATGCCTCCCAGGTCAGAGCTGCATGGAAGCTTGGACAGTGTCTGATGCTGGCATGAAGGCTTACTCAGACCTAGGAAATCAGAATATTTGAAAGCTGGGAGGGATCTCACTGGGGATTACCTATCTCAGCCCTTTAACACAAGAGGAAACCAAGACTGAGTTTAATGTGAGAGGAAACCTGAGCTCTAAGCTAGTCTGAGCTTTATTTCGAAGTGGTTGTGCAACCTTGGGCAAGCCAGCCACCCTTTCTAAGTCTCTGTTTTCTTATTTTAAATTGAGTGGGTTAAATTATAAGTCCTCTAAGGGTACTAGTCTCTTTCTAAGAGCCTAATATCAAATGCGTCACACTGACCCCAGGTATTCATTTTCATTTACGTCTTCCTCTAAATGGCACATTAAGCCATTGCAATTAGACATGAATATCTATGCTCCTGCTTTAATAATGGCTTCTTTAAGAGAAAGGGATAATTGATAGGATTGTGTGCTGAAAGTTCTGAAACTTTGTACTCTATTTCAGGGAAAATCCAGCCATAACCCAAGTTCATTTGGTGGCATTTCGTCTATAATTTGTGTAGTTTTCCAGGACCAAATAATGAGAAACCATAAACCTGGCTTGTAAACTTAGACGCATAAGATTAGAGCAATACTTTATGCAGATTTATATTGTTTCATTCTGATGCTTTCTTACCTCTTGGGAGAATAGGAAGCATAAAGTCTAATTTCCACAGGAAGCAAGGTGATACAGTGATTTTGGTCAAATATCGGCAGTATTAGCGATTCTGTTGGTCTCTGTGGGAAACCAAATCATGTGCTGAAGTGCTATGGTGAGAGTGAAGGAAGAGTCTGGAATTGAAGCTAATTTGTCTAATGATCAATTAATAACTATCACTTTTATGGTCAAAAAGAAGCAGCAAATAACTGAAGGTAAGAAGGAGCTTCGTCAGAGGTTGAATTGGTACCTCTGAGGCACCATCTTTGTGCCAGAATGACAAAGAACGCTTTGGGCGTGCATCCCGCCACCCAAGCTCGCTTCTAAGCCCTGACTATTTCTCTCAGTTCTTAGATTTGGCTGTGCCCTGGGGTCGTGGATTTCTGACCTGGAAGGCTCCTAATTTATTTGGAAGCCATGGGCTCTGTCTCTTTCTTGCATATCCATGACCATGCCTTGACCCAGCTGTGGTTTCCATCATAGTTGAGCTGATGTCACCCAGAGCTGACAAATGACCGTCTTTAGAAACCTTGCAAACCCCAGACACAGAAATTTATAAATATGAAGATTTCAACTTTCATTATCCTTCTCTAATGGCTGTTCTTACAGAAAAAATAAATTGGTGAAAGTTCAATTTGCTCTATTTAAGCTCTTTTACATTCTCAAACATTTTTTTCTTTCTTTCTTTTTCACATAGGATCTGGACTATCTACCAGGATTAGCAGATCGAGCTTCATGATTGGAACACGACACCAGGAAGAGAAAGACGGTGGAGCCTCCAGGGGAGGCCCTGCTGCAGGCACTGTGGCCTGCGGGGGCTGAAGGCGAGTCATGGCTTCCTCACCTTCATTTCCTGACCTGGACTCACGTCAACCCCTGCAGCCTTCATTCTTGGACTTGTACACAAACTCTTTCTTGCATTAACCCCTGCTCGGTGTCGACTTCTTGTCTTGCTGCTGAGCTGACCTGGGGTTTTGCCCTGGCTGCTCCTAACTCTCCTTTTTACTTTGTTGACTAAGTTTTAGATCAAGCCTTTATCTCTACCAGCCTCCAAAACTAGCCTGTTTCTAGTTTGGGTTTCACTCACTTCCTGCCTGTCCTGTGATATTCTCGTTGCCAGAATTAGAGAGAGTCTCCATTTTTCTCTGTACTGATAGCTTTTTCTTCTCATGTCATGGAAGGTAGTGGTAGGAGGGGATATTGGAGGAAAACACTCTGTTGTAGTTTCCTGGACTCATTCTCCTTAGAACAAACCTCTTAGATGAGCTTTAGTTGCTGGGAGAATTGCCTTTCTTACCCCATGAAGGTATCACAAGTCTGCTATACTTATGTTTAATTACAAATGAGTGTTCAATGGCTCTACTGTGAAATGAACGAAGGTTAGAGGCAAGTCAAGTCAAGGAATTCTAAAGGAATACATGAATAAAACAATGAAAAAACACTTTGTACTAAGCATAAGAGCCTGGTGTCAGAACTCGAAACCCTGGGTCCTGAACCTGGCTCTGCCACTTGTTAGCTATGGACCTTGGGCAAATGTCCTCATCTGGAAAATGGAAATAATAGCAGTACTAACCTCATAAGACTACTATGAGTTTTAAACGAATTAATACGTATAAAGTGCTTAGTTCCACACCCTGCATATATTAATTACTTAATAAATATCAATTATCACCATCATTATTATTACATATAAGATGAACAAGAAAATAGAACTCAAAAGATTTTTTAAAGTAATGAGAAGGCTTTGGAAGATTAAGAAGAGAAAAACAGCAAAGTAAAATGGAAGAAGTAGATGTATTGCTATTTGCTTTTTGAAATTCACAAATAACTTCCAAGATGGAAATTATTTAAAGTAGTTTTCCTTGGCTCAGCGTAGAGCAGCTATCACATTCACTGAGCACCTCACTCTATGGAGATTAGATTCACTGCCAAGTTGGTACTAAACCAATCAATTGTGCCTGACCCAGCCATACACTGCTTTTCAATGTCTTCATATACTAAAAAAAAATAAAAGCTCTTTAATTTATGGTAATCTAATATGTGCGTAGTGCTTCGGACATTCTGTTAAACCAGTGCAGTCAAAACCCTAAAATTTCAAACATTCTCAGACATAAGTTGCATCCGCCAGCCCAGGGCAGTGGCTGGAAGGTGGAGGAGGGAGGGAAAGAAAAAGAAGAGAATGCTTTATAAAAGGGGACTATTATTTCCTTTGTCATATTTTGGTTTCTTTAAAATTGTTCAGTTGCATTTAAGTCCCCAAGAGCCAAGAAAATTATGTCGAACAATAGCCTGGATTTGTGAAAAGATTCCTTGGATAACATTTGAAAAACACAAGCAGCCCTTGAACCTTTTTGCATCCAGTACATCTGACAGGCTTTGTGAGCTGCAGCCACCTGCAAGAGTTCTAAAATAGATGCTTTCATAAAACAGAGAATTCTCAGAATTGATGTGTTAATATCATTCTCTTAATTACTTGACATCTGACCTACGTTGCAGTAACAAGACGATTTTGGCCAAAGCAAAAGGGAGAGTTGAGGCCATCATTCACATATTTTTGGCCACAAGAAAGAAAAAAGAAGACAGCTTTTGAGAAAAAAAAAACATCTTCCGTTATCAGTTAGACAGATTGTCTACCAAGCTTAAATTCACTAAATAATTACTTAATCCACCACTTCGCTTTTCCTGTGTATACCAGCTTGGATTTTCAACAATACTAACAGTTTCCTTACCATTTTGGGGTGGTGAGAAGAAGATCATTTGGGTAGGGGGTGTAGACTCTCCAGAGGAAAATGTACATTATAGTGATTTTGTTTATGGAGATTTTTCAAAGCATGAAACAAAACGTATAGAAATAAATATTGGTTTAAAAAAAAACACTTAGAAGCCCTGGGGGGGCAGGGGGAGAAAAACTCCAAATAACGGAAATTTCATTAAAAAATAGAAATTATAGGTCTGGAATTCAAGCTAAATCAGTACCTTCTACTAACCAAACCAAGGCTCCCTGTGTGGGTCACATCCCATCTGTGTACTTCCCCGCCCAAGACAGGGCTTTATTTCCTATTCCTCCTTCTCGTTTTTCAAACTGTCAACACTGCAAAGCCATACAGCTGTGGGGAAAGCAGCTGTGTGATATTCCGCCTCCCACATCGTCAACCGAATTGTCCGCACAGTTTGTCTTTATCACTGGTACTCATGGGATAGAACGCCAAGGGCTGACGGCTGATTTCTGTCAGTTAACTGTGGCTTTCGCAGGTATTTCTCTCTTTAGGACCTCTCTTTTTGCTAATCATCCCCTCCCCCTATATTCTTTCGGCCTTTTTTCCCTGTCTTTTTCTGGTTACAGAAAGATCATGTTTCTGATACAGTTTTGATTCCTGATTATTTCCTGGTTATGCAGCCGTAAGCATAACCACGCACCTTCCTTTTCTGGATGGCTGTGTAGTACCACTACATGGAAGAATCACACTTCATTTAACCACTTTCATACTTAACCATAAACAACTGCATGATGAACGTCTATACATAAATCTTTATCTTCATTTCTGATTCTTTTCATCAGGATGCCTAAAAGCGGCATTGCCGGATAAAAGGCTATGAGCTTTCTAAAGGTTTTGATGCTTAATGCCAAATGCCTTTCCTTTCCAGATCTGTGAATGTAGGATAGTTTGTCATTCTTAGTACATGCCACATGAGAGAGGCATGTGTTTTCTTTCTCTCCTCGGTGTAACGCGGGGGCCACGTCAGACCTCAGAGCAGTGTTTGCTGACTGAACCAGGCATAAGCGTCCCTGGGGTGCTGGTTACCTCTGTGGAAGCCTGGCACCCTGGCCTTGAGATTCGGATGTGGTGGCACGTTAGTATGCCCCCCAGGGGATGCTTATGGCAGAGAAGTGGGGGAGGTAGGCCTTCAGAGTTGGGGTGAGCAGAGGGAGGAGAAGAATGGCAAACAGTGTCAGACCCTCAGGCTTGTGCCTCCGAGGTGGAGACTTTGCATGAAGTGTTGGCATAGTGTCTGCTTCAGGGATCTACAAAGCTGGACCCAAAGAGACGCTGGGAGGGAGAAGAGGTGTGGTGAGGAGAGAGGCGATGTTGAAGGTAGACATTCAAGACCAGCAAGGTCAATGTGAACATAATGGTTACAGAAGGCTTTCCGGAGGAGGTGAGCTGAGCTTGCTGACAGCTCGCCTAAGCATTTTTCTCCAGTTGTTGACTGTTCACACATTTGGAATTTCTCCCATTATACTGAACTTCTTATTCTGGGTGAAGGTTGTGTGTGTATGCACACATACACACGTCCTTTGCCCTAAAATCTCCTGTGCATAGACTGTATGATTTCATTAGATAAGAAATATATGAATACATTCCTCCTATAAAACCTTAAAGCACTGCAGATAAGTCTAAAATGTTCTTTAACTGTCATTACCCAACACACACCTTCCACCCCCTCAAGTAACCATTGCCATCAGCTTGGTATATATGCGTCCACATTTTTTTCTGTACACTCATATCCATATATTTGCCTGTATAAAATATATAGAATAGTTATAAGTGTAAGCACATTTTGTATAAGTAATACCATACAGTATGCATTGTTTTGCAACTTGCTTGGGGGGCGCATTTTGGCCCATTCTAACTTAATTTATTTTAGAGTTTTCTGGATTTCAAACTAGTTTTAACTGCACAATTAATATGAGAGTGCAGGCTCCTTGTAAATAAAAAAAAGAAAGAAATTGCAGATAAAGCTAAAATCCCCTTTGTCTGTCACCTCAATCCTATTCCCCTCTCCTTTCCAGAGGTGTCCTGCCATCGTTCTGGAGGGCATCCTTGGCGATGGCTATATTTGATACCTTCTCTGTGGTTCTATTAACTGCTCGACATCTCACTACAGGCGTTTCCATCACAGAATCTTAGAATCAAAAGGATATTTTGTAGATTATCTGGTCCAGCCTCTTATTGTACAGAAGCAGAAATAGATCAAATGCCTGGTCTCAGGTCACACTAGTTACCTTGGCCATGGTTTTTGTGACCCTTCGCTGGTGTGCTTCTCACTTTACCAATCCATGTTACTTCTAGCAACTTCCACTAAAATGGTTTCAATTGAAAGCATCCTTAGTAGCAACTCCATTCACAAAGAGTCTGTGAAATTCTCTCTTTTACCAAGTTGTAGGCTTCGGGGAGGAAAGAATTAGACAACTAATTCCAAGCCTGAGCTACGTAAGGAGCCCCACGTCCTGTTCCTTCAAGCAATGGAGAGCATCAGGAAGAGTGTGGCCCTTGGGTCTGACTCCTGATCCTGCGGGTAGAGCAGGCCTTGGCTCCAACTCTCTGAATCCCTCAGTGGGGCAAGAGTTTCATTTTGAGGCCAACCATTTGAAGGCCAGCTCCCACCTTTTGGCTTTCTAACGATGTCAGAGGCAGAAAGAGCACAGCTTGACTCTTGCATTCCAGGTTTAGTCCATTTCAGGGATAAGTGGAAAGAAAAAAAAGAAAAGAAAGAAAGGAAAAAACCCTTTGGTTCATAAAGTAAGAATCTTTGAAATGAAAGTTGTGCAGAGAGTAAATATGGAGCCCCACAATGGCGTCTCTAGAGCTGCATTTCAGAACACAAGGGCACTTCCACCCTGTAATGGAAAGTTAAGAGATTTCATGTTCCTTAATTAAAACATATCTCCAAAGTCAGTGGGAGGCACCTGCACAGCCCCTACCTGAAGATGCCGATTTACAGAAAAACTTCCAGCCGTGGGATTCACACAAGGGGCACGCTGGCAATTGTGAGTTTCTTTTCAAACCGGCTTCTGTCTGTCATACCTATGTAGTTACAAAATCAAAAGGGATAATAAAGTTCAATTGTATATTCACAGTTTGATATTTCTATTGACAGGTCTCACACAAAAAACACCATTTCAGGAAACTCGGATTCTGTGTCCCTCTCTGAAAGGCACTGAAAGGCTCTCCTGGGTTGCAAATCCCCACCCACCAATCCCTCTAAATCTGAATCTATAAAGTGGCCCCATCAAGGTTCAAAGGTGTCAAATTGGGCCTCCTCTCCCCAGGTTCTGTTTGTGATTTTAAAATATCCCTCTGATGGTGAGGGAAAAAGGAAACCACCCAGACCAAAACACAACTGAGTGAAAATCGCAGCTTCTCCGCAGAGAAGAGCAGTTAACCCAAGCGTCACCACACCCAGAGGGGGCTGGAGCCGCTGCTGCCCTGAGGCCTTGGGCAGATGGGACCCACACTCATAGCCGCCCATGGCCCTCTCTCCATCCATGAGGATCCCTATCCACTCTGAGCAGTTCTCATGTTTTTAAAATGTCAATGTATTTCACTCCCATGGAAATATTCTTCAGGCCCCCTAGAAAACCAACATGCAGGTGCCTCCAATTTTTAGAGAAGATTTTGCTCGGAAAATAGGGGTGTGTGTTTGGCTGGATTCAAAACCAGCAAGTCTGCTCTTGTCGTAATGTATGGGGCTAGGCTTACGCAAGAGCAGAGCACATCTGAATGCGAAAATTAAATGGAGGAAGGGGAGGGGAACAGGTGCTCTTTTATAAAGGCTAAATTCCATATTTACCAAACTGATTTGCATGAGGCATATTTTCAATGAAAATATTGCTACTCATTTTGCTGCATTTGTGCAACAGAAACATAAGGATGGAGCAGAAGAGGGATGCGGTTCTCAAGCTGTCTTCTTGTACCTACCCTTCAGCCGACAGTTAATCGGCACATTTGGGAGATCGGCTCTTAGACCTTCTGGCTTCCCACTGCCATGATAGCAGGACTTGGGGCTTCCTCCAACCCCACCATCCAGCCTCTGAGTCAGGAGTTAGAGGAGAATCTAGAAGGAATGGTGAGCGGTCATTCGCTCCATTGCCTATCACTAAGTGAGAACACCTCAATTATCTCAAAAGAAGAATTCTCCTCTGTTGTAAGTTAACTCCACGCCTTCTTTTAGTAATCCAAGCCAGCGTTAACTATTACTACCAAGAATGTCCTCCTCCTGTTTTAAACATTTTACTTTTGCTTTATTTCCTCTTCATGTAAAGCCAAAATGAAAAAGTGCAGTCAGCTACACCGATTATCTCACTTACATTCTTAAATCAGTCCTACAATGTCGGTACCATTACATCCCGTTTTACAGATAAAGAAACTGAGGCAGAGAGAGAAGAAACTGGCCCTAGGTCACCCAGCTGAGAAGCCGTAGACCCAAGATTTAAATCCAGGCATCTGACTCCAGAGTCTGTATTCACTTCACCACCACAAGATGCAACCTGGCATTCCCAGATACGGTCAGTCCCAAATGGAGTTGCTAACAGTGCGCTAAGGAAACCCCAGAGAAACTGAGCCCAGGCCAGAAACAAGAGGTAGACATTGGCATAAGCTAGGTGAGCAATCGGCTGATGTAAGATGCTAGAGCAATGACTGCCAAATTGCCCACACAAACATACACACATTCACTTACAGTTGGGCAGGTGGTGAGCAGTTTCCAGTGAGCAAGGCTGGTCTCTTGGGCATTTATAGTCTGTGTTCTCCAGACTACTCCAGAGTGGGTTCCAACAGGGCAAATCCAGTGGACCTGTGTCTTTAGGGGACTCCCCGAGAGATTGTAAAGTTCCAGGGTCACCGTGAAGTTTCTACTTATCTTTGAGAGGTTGCTCTCTCTTTGAGACGTCTTGTAGAGCGCCTTGTAGGGAAGTGGACTCCCAGAATGCTTCACTCTTCCTTGATGAACTCAGACCATCTCAGAACCAGTCCCAGGCCTCCTGTGGGTTTTCTGGGGTTTCTGCTCCTTAGGGACCTAGAGGTTCCAGAAAGAGCCTCGAGTTTCAGGGTAAGATAGGGGCCACACCTGCTGATGGGGTTGGAGCTTTGGGGAGAGCACACAAGGCGACGCGTCTTCCCGGTCTGCAGCTGCACGCCCCCTCGGGGAAGCTGACAGCTTCAGCGTTGGTGTCTGAGACCAAAGAGAGCTGTATTCCTCACTACCCAATGGGTTTGGAATAAGCAGCTCTTCTTTCCCAAGGACTATCGAATCATCTAGTTTTCCTACGATTTGCTTTGAATAGTCATGGAAACTCCATACTGAGTTGTATTTGCTTAGCTAAAGGGCTCATTCCATCTTACATCTTGGCCATCTAGCATGTCTGTTTACACAAGTACCAAAGCTTAAAATGGGTGAAACAGACATTGGACAGAATCAGGGCTTTCCAAATCACCCCACACGGGCCTCTGACACAGCGCTTCAGCGTCCATGGACCTGCAGTAGATCACCCTTGGGGATTTCCCTACTGAACCTGGGCTCCACCTGAGGAAGACCGCTAGGAAGATGCTCTAAGCATGGAAGCGAACAGTCTCAGGAAGACTTACTCCCTCCCTGGGGAAAAACCGAGCAGATAAAATCAGGGTCCGCAAACTGTCCACAATCCATGACAAACACAATTTTAATTCTTTCTTTAAAATTTCTTCTTATATTTTTTTTTTTAAAAAGCGGGACTTCAGGTGCATCAATACGCAATCCTTCATTTGCTGCAGAGAGGCCCCTGTTCACCCCCAGCCCACCTCAGAGACACCCTGATTTCCATGACCTACACAGTGCAGATTGTGATCTGCGGTTACGGTTGCTGTGTGGTCATGGGTCTGTCTGTTTCTTCGTGGTGGGTGGGTGGCTAGAGGAGGATTATATACGCCCAAGTAAAAAACAGAGAGTGAAACACAGTTCAAGTGTCTCCCTCCCACTGACCCTGGGGTACTAGCTCATCACCACAAAGGCAACCCCAGTTGTTGTTTTCATATTTGTCCCTCAGGAGAGAGTCTCTGCATATATATAAGTATACAATGTGTGTGCACGTGTACAAATCAGTATGTTTTATACACTAGTGACAGCAGTATACACACTTCAGCATAATGGTTAAGAGCACAAACTCTGGACTCTGGAGTTTGGCTTTGAATCCCAGCTCTGCTACATGATAGCTGTGTGACCTTGGGCAAGTTACTTATCCTCTCTGGGCATTAGTTTCCTCATCACTGAAACTGGGATACTAGTGGTAACCATTTCAGAATTTAATGATTAAATTGATTAGCAGAGGTAGAGGATTTAGAACAGTGTCTGCAATAGAAATGATAACTTTTTTTGTCTACCACTTGACTACAGAACTTGAAACTTCTTCTATATTAGTTTGTTTAGATGTGGCTCTGCTTCTGGTGGCTGAATACTTTCCTATCGTATAGAAATACAAAAATGTACTTAACCAGTAGTCTATTGATAGGCATTTAGAGTGTTTCCAGTCATTTGCTATCATGAACAAAGCTCCAATGATTATCATTGTACGTACATCTTAAAAGTAGAAAGAATTCCTAAAAGTAAAATTGCTGATTCCATTTCATCACATAAATTTTTGATAGACTTTGTGAAACTTCCCTCCAAACACTTTCTTTTAATTATGTTCTCAGCAACAATACACAGGACTGTTGCCTGTCCTACTTCTCGATCGTTATCAATCTAAGAGGTGAAAAACGGCCTCTTGGAGCTTGCATTTCTATTTTTCAAGTGCCATGCCCATCTTTCTATTGGGTTACTGGTCTTTTTCTTGTTGAATGGTCTGTTTTTTAAACCAAAGAGCCCTCATGTGAACAACTGGCTCTGCCTCCTGGTTGATCTCACTTAAAGTCTCATTAGCCTGTGCAGAAAGGTTTTCGCTACGGTAATTTTATTTGAAATGTTGAATAGAACAAATCTGATCACTGCCACGATCCGTTTGCACTCACGCAACCTGATCTGCCGTGCTGGGGAATGAGAGTTTATTGCATCATAAAAATGCTACCCTCCGCTTGCGTTAGGGAAGTATTGAAATTTTTATGAGCTCTTCTTAACAAAAGTTATCAATAAATAACGCATGAGTCTTGACTGGGCTAATCCTGGATTGATGTGACTTATTTGATAAATCAACATCATAAAGAAACTCTTGGCTCACTGGCCCGATTGTTCAAGGAGAGAAGGAGGACGCTCACTCTGAGTTACTGGGTTAGACTCCAAAAGCAAAAACTGGACAGGCAGTGTAGCCTTGTGAGAGCTGATGCCCACTGGCCAAGGGCGTGGAGGAATCGCCGTGATCGGGTTCCCGCTGCATCTCGGTTGTTAGAGCGCCATGATGCCTTGTAACCTCATTGTCTATTTGATCTGCCCCAGAAGAGGCCAAGTTGACAAAGCTCTTTTCCGGTGGTTTTCACACTTTAACGTTTCTCAGGATCATTCAGGAAGCTACACTTTTAAACAAACCCACAGCTGATTCTGAAGTAGGTGTTCAGAAGGCCCACGAGGGAACTCAGTGGGCAAAAGCCATACTGGATTACTAAATCAGAATTTCAGGGGATATGGCCCAGCATCTCCATTTGTACAGGCGTCCCTGCTCGTTCTTGTGCGTGCAAAATAGAAGAACCCGTGTGCTCAGGAGGAACGCCATGTTACAGCCACAAAGAGACTGATGGAGGTGGAAAGATCTTTTGGGAATGTGCCCTCGAATAAACATGGCATCATTGGTTGTGATTGGAAAAGAGTTTAAAGTTTTCCTCTTCCCACAGTTACTTGTTGGGAGCTCAGCATCTGTTTTGCCTCCCTCCAGCCCATGAAATCATAAAGTGAGGGAAGGACGAGAAATCTGTCCACAAGGGGAGCTGGCCACAACAGGAAAAGGAGAGTAGTAAGGGACCTGAGATGTCCCTCTTTGATGCCTTACCCTTCACTGGGAACACACAGGCTGAAACCTTGTCTGAACAGGTATTCCCTGGCACTCTCCATTTCCATAGGTACAGTTCCTGTTTTGGTCTAAGCTGTTGTGAACCTGAAAAGGACACCCTCCCCCTTTTGAGAATCATCTGATAAGAAGGATGACAGCTAATATTGGACTATGTCAGACACAGTGCTAAGAGCTTTCATACATATTATTACAATAATCATAAGACACAATGATATTATTCCTATTTTACAGATGAGCAAACTGAGACTCAGGGAGGTTGAGCAACTTGGCACAAGTCACACAGCAAGTAAGTGGAAAAAGGATTCAAACCTGGCAGTGTGACTCCAGAGTCCCGACTCTTCATCACTCAGGCTGCCCCCACTAGTAGTTTCTGAGCCTCACCAGGTACATTTTATTTAATAATTTTTTTATGGTTGTACTTTATTTCTTTCTGTTTCCTTTTCTTTTTCTTTTTGAGGTACAATTGACATATAACATTATATTAGTTTCAGGTGTATAACATAGTGATTTGATATTTGTATACACTGGGAAATGATCACCACCATAAGTCTAGTTACCGTCCATCACCATACTAAACTACAAATTTTTTATTCTTGTGATGAGAACTTTTCAGATTTATTTCTTGGCAACTATCAAATATGCACTACAATATTATTGACTATAGTTACCATGCTGTACGCGACATCCCCAGGACTTAGTTATTTTATAACTGGATGGTTTGTACCCCTTCACCTGTTCCACCCATCCCCCAACTCCCCTACCTGCCCGTGACCACCAGTCTGTTCTCTGTATCTCTTTGACAAAATGAAACAAAACCAGGAACATCTTAGAACTACTACTCACACTGAGCAGGCAGCGCTGTCTAGTAGAACAAGAAGAGTTAAGCAGTCAAAGGCTCTGCAATGCCTCTGACACTGAAATCCCGTGTAAATCAGTTTCTTTTACTAGGTCCCTCTGACCGTGTATAAGGAGTGGCGTGGTATTGTTCCGACATTTGGATTATGTATGTGCAAACATAGCATGACTCAATAGTGTAAAGGGTGCCTGGCAGAGGGATCCCCCCTAGGGTGGTAGAGGTCCCCTTTACCCAGCTCGGAACGCCACGGGGGCACTGGAATGAGCGTGAGGGTGGGACGCAGGAGGACTGCTCCTTGTCTCACCCCTGCAAATGTGTGTGACTTGCACAATTAGGCCACATCTCTGGAACTCGTTTTCTCAACTGTAAAATGAGAAGAATCAATTAAATCAGTAGTTTAAAAATCTCTTAACACAATAAATAATGCCTAATATGTTCCTATTTTTTAAAAAATCCAGAGAATATGGATAAAGTGAAAACTCTCCTGGACTCCCACCCAAGCACACGGACCCCTTGAGAGGTAGCTGCTGTGAATAACACGGTGCAGCGCATCGTTCCACTCACTTTTACCAAACATGTGCGTCCCTTTACAAACGGATAGGTTCTCTTGTTGTTATCTTACACAAATGACATCAGATCAGCAGTTCGTATTCATTTTTTGGATTTGAAGAACCCAATAAAAGCTAAGGATCTCCTCCCCTTCCTGAAAATGTACGTGTACACAACATTTTGTAGAGAAAATCTTCAAGGATACTCATGGACCTCTTGAAGCTCCTTCAGAGACTCTGTCCATGCACTTCAGATTAAGAAACCTGGACTAGAAGATTCCAAGAACTATCTACTTCACAAATTATGTCCTATAATCGTAAGTACGGGGCCATTCTGTGTTTCTAAATGTCTCTATGTCAACCTTTCCTCCCCCCAACTCCTTTCCACACAAGAATCTTTGCTTTATTTAAATAAAATTTTACTTTTATCCAAGTCTTATATGTATACAATTTTAAAAATCATATGAGCAAAACTCATAATGGAAAAAAACTATTCTCCAGCTCCAAATCATGCTCCCCAGAGGCAACTTCTCTCTTGTCTTCTAGCTGTTTCTCCTATGATTTTCCTCCATGTTTCTGAATAATATGCTTATAACCAGTTTACTGAAAAGGCTCAACTAGATGATGTAAAAACAGAAAATGGTTTTATTTTCCCCAACCACAGCCTTCTATCTTTCCAGACCTTAATGCCATCTTAGGCTTATCCCCTAGGTTTTAATTCTAATTTAGACATCATAAATTTCAGGAATAAGTTAGTCTAGACCTAGTTGTATATTTCAATCTAATCTGGTCGAAGGCGTCTCCCTTCTCGGCTCAGGCCTGGCCCGTGGCTGAGGGGCATGCAGGGAGGAAGATGGGGCTGCTGTGTTGGTCAGGGGTGAACACCCCGTCCAGGGCAGTCGTTCCTTTCTTTGCCTGCTGCTTTACTGGCCTGAGGAGCCCCAAGTAATCTGGTAGTCGTCCCAACGTTTCCTCGAACCCTTGCTGCGCTCCCTGGCATCAGAATGGTTGAGAACAGACCTGGCCCATGTTCACGGGAAGAGTCACACTGTCCACCCAGCTGTTGAGAACCTCCTCTGTGATGGGTGCTTTTTGGTGGACACAAAGATCCCCTGGATACATCCACCTGCCCCTTCCCCAGTACTCCCTGTCTCTGATATTGCAGTCTGATTCCTTGCAGGCCCTCGGCTGCCCAGCCCAGGCATCTACCACTGACCAGGAGCCCCTTTTTTAATCTACCTTTGTAAGAAATGAAGCGCCACGTGTATTGCTCAGAGCTCTGTGCTCTGGGAGGATGTATCTTCCCCATTGTCCTTCAGAAGCACCTCCAAGAGAGTCTGTGTTGCAGCAGAAGTCCACGCTCAGCCAGCACAAACATATACTGCCAACTCATCAGCAAATCTGGCCTAAGTTCTCTCCTTTTCCTTCATTTGGCCAAAGGGGGTACCCCCAAGCACATGGGTGTGAGTGGAGGGCAAGGCTTTGGTGCAACAAGGTGTGTGAGATGGGATTCTAGGCCACCTTTCCATGTCATGTCCTTGTGCCTTCCAGACCTGCCTGGGCTAGATCCTAAGAGTATTATTTCTGTTTTAGAATAGATTGCTGCTGTGCTCCATTTTCCATGCCATCTTTCACGAATTCCCTCAATTCTTAGTTTTATTAAATACCATAACATGGGACAAATATTGTTGCGGAAAATTTATGCAAGAAGTTTATGCAAGGGAAAACACCTAGACTCCATGTGAGAACTGTAATATAGGATCTAGCAAATTCTGGGCAATTTCAGCTTGAAAAACGAGCATTTACTTCTCCCTCAACCACTGATGCTTTTCCTCTTTTCCTAAATGTGGAGTGCTTGAGTGCACGCACTCCTGTGTTTCTTCCCCAGCATTTCCCGGACCTTCATGCATACAGTAGAGCACGGAATCCATCAAGAATTTGCTCTCTGGTTATGTCAAATTGTGGTCTCTTATCCTTCTATGTCTGTGAAAGCCACTGGCCTGACCATGGCTTTTGCTGTTTCACCCACTCTCCCCCAAAGGTGGGAACCTTATAAGAGCAAGAATCCTGGGTCACCTCCCAAGAAAAAAGAGCCCAAGCTTTCCGTGGAGACCACAGGCTTGTTTCTCTGTTCTACCCCATTGTTAATTCTCCGTTGACCAGAGAGATGTTTTCCTCCTCCAAATGGATCCTCCACTGAACCCAGCTGCTCTTCAGTCTCGCCTCACTCCTCTATGGTCCATCTATCTACTACAACCATATCACAACTACTGAAAGCTTTTGCCCCAGTGATCACAAAACAAAGCGATGTTGCTTTCTAGTTCTTAAAAAACAGAAAGCCAGCATGTAACACATTTCCGATACTTCTTGCTCTTAATACTTCTTTTCTCCTGCTCTGACTTGGGACACTGAGTGGTGATTATAATTACTTTATAACACAATGGAATGGATTATTACAGCAGAAGAAAATGTTCCAAAGGAGTACTTAAATCCATCAAAGCATCCCTCATCCCAGTTAGCTGGTTTACAAGAAGAGTCGTTAACAATGTATTCTCTTTCATTTGTCAAATGTCCTCACTGACCTTTTATTGTTTCACATTTTGAAAGGAAATTACAGTAAAATTGTCTGAGCTACCCTCCCCTGGCCCCAAAGTCTACTTACTTCTATACCTTGAGCTTGCCCTGGGCTGGAGCTGTCTACACACCCCTGATCCTCTTTCTACGCGGAGTTTGCCAGAGCACTTCCGGGGGTGGCAGGGGAGTTTAAGGCCCCCCGTGAGTCCGTTCATCTTCTTACTGAATCCATGATGGACTCTGATGTGAACTTGCTCTGTTCAGAGTTCGTATAACCTTTAGGGCCTGATACTGTGTCCTTTCCTGCCATGTTCACGGGCCCGCTGCTAGACTTTTAACATATAAAAAGTAGTAAAACTGGGGCTGGCCCCGTGGCCGGGTGGTTAAGTTCGCGCGCTCCGCTGCAGGCGGCCCAGTGTTTCGTTAGTTCGAATCCTGGGCGCGGACATGGCACTGCTCATCAGACCACGCTGAGGCAGCGTCCCACATGCCACAACTAGAAGAACCCACAACGAAGAATACACAACTATGTACCGGGGGGGTTTTGGGGAGAAAAAGGAAAAAATAAAATCTTTAAAAAAAAAAAAGTAGTAAAACTGATAAGAATAAGGAAAAAAGAAAACAAGATGATAAGAGAAGCAGAAATGAGTCCTGGGAAAAACTGTCTGTGGAATTATAAGCTTTGTCCTGGAGAAAGTGTGAGAACCTGGTGGCCGTGCTGTTCTCAGAAGCTCCCTCTTCCTCTGGCAGGAGGCAGTTGGAGAGGCTCCTCAGAGAAGCAGGGCTGGGAAGGGTCCACAAATGATGGCTGGGAAGCAGAAAGGAGGCGAACTGGGCCTTCAAGGAAGGGAAACAGCGGGATCAAGCGCACGGAGCTGCGATGTCACTTTGTGGGGAGGGAGTAGACCCATGGGGCCGGAGTAGAGAGGTTGTGAAGCAAGAAGTGGGAGAGGAGGTTGGGCAGGTGAGTAGACGCGGGCCGTGTGTGGAGGTCCTAGAACGCCCTACGAGGTGGGTGGGATTCTATCCTAGAGACTGGGGATTCCCGGAAGGTTTTTGAGGAGAGGAGCATGATAAAGGGAAGTCCTGAGGAAATGAATCTGGTCCTTGGCTATAGAATACTGGAGTTCAGAAAGACCAGAGGCAGAAAGACTAACCAGGCATCAAGGCCACAGCAGGTGGAATGGAAAGGAAGAGAGGGCCTGAGTGTCACTGTGGTGGGCATGTTACAGTTCTCTGTGTGGCACCCACACTTTCTCCCTTTACAGAGTGTTCCAGCCCTATTCCAATGGCCACTGGGATTGACTCCGGGGTGACGGGCATAAGATACAAGCAGAGTCTATTGAAATTTTAGTGTGGAGTGAAATGTTTGTGGCAAAAACGTCACTTTTCCTTATTTACAGTCCTAGAAAATAACTGAAAATATATTTCAGCCCCATTAAAAGATGGCAGGGCATTGTGTAATTTGTGATGACTTACCTTGGCACAGTGTTCTAGTCTTTTGCCAAAGACAGTAAACCGCCTGAGGGCCTCTCTTTCAGAAGTTTGCCTTCAATTTTGTATGCATTCAAAACTGAAGTTGCACCATAACAGCAGAAGCAAAAGGGATGTGACTCCATGAGAAGGCAGCTGCCAGAGGACTTCACAGGCTGAAAAGGATTGTTACTATGTGCGCCAAAGCACACATCCCACATCTTCTCTTAAAGTGTGCCATCGACACTCCTCCCAGGAGAAGGATGGTTCATAGCCTCTCTCCTTGAACTTGGGCAGGCCTTTGATTTGGTCACGACCAACAGAATGAGGTGAACGTGACTCTGCATGATTTCTGAGGCCAGGTTTTAACAGGCAGGCAGCTTCTGCCTCATTCCTGGAACACTGACACTGGAGCCCTGAGCTGCCATAGAAGCAGTCCAACTGCCCCAAGGCCACTGTGCTGTGGGGAACCCCAACTGGTCCACGTGGAGAAAGCATATGAAGAAACCTAAGACCATAAGAATAGAGAAAGAAATGCCTGGCCAGCCCCTGGTTGTTCCAGACACCACACTGGAAGCTGGTGACTCCAGCCACTGTCTGACTGCGACTACAGGAGAGAACTGCCTGATCAAGCCCTTTCTGAATTCCTGATGCACACAAACCCTGGGGTAATGTGTTGCTCAACGATAATAATCAGAACAGTTATGGAGTCGTTGAAAGGAGTTTTTAGCTACAACTGAATTTTCCAATATCCTAGAAAATTTGTCAGACCCCAGATCTATTTTGCCAACTCCAGAATGGACCCTCCCTAGGCATATTTGACTTACCTGCTCCAAAGAGCAAATGCTTAGAATGTCTCACATAGGCAGTTTCAGCTGCCTGTACCATGGCAGTCTGCCTTTGCAAAGAGACGTAAAAACACAGGTTAAACCCCTATTGAAAGATACAGGTCCATGCAATTAGCAGAACTCAAATACTAATGTAAATTGCCTAGATTTGTTTTTAATCATTCCTCTATCAAAGCCAGAAAAGGAACTGAATTATTTATTATGTTAGCTTTAACTACTGGAAATGTAAAACTGTTACATATATACCAGGGTGAGGCTTGTTATAGTCTTAACTTTCCGATAACAATGAAAAATTTTTGACAGTGCACAGATTAGGCGCTGAATAAATGTTCCAGTAAGATTACATTATGTAGCTTTTGTAACTCAATGTGGTGGAATATTGCATTTTCCTGCCACTGAAAATAGAGTGAAATGTAGTTATTAGAATTATGGCAATATCTATATGCACATTTTCAAATATAAATGGCATACTATAAGCATAAATCATTCAACTATAGTGTGATTATGTTGAAATAATACAACATGGACATAAATGAAGAGAAATGATGTTGAACTGCCTTCCCAGCTACGAGATTTAAAATTCTACCATGAAGATCAGAATTATAATTAGAAAACTGAGTAAATACTGGGGCAATAGTTTTAACCTGAGAAAAGCACCAATTTCTTTGAAAGTGAAATTGTAGATGTACATTCCTATTTATCCCACCAGGCACTTCTTTTGCACTGCACAAAATAGTCATATCTCTAACAGAAATGAGGTAGGATGTTAGCGTAAATCGGAGATCAAATACAAATCTGGCAAAGCGGTTAAAACTAAAAAGGAGCGATGGTTTTGTTTGAAAGGCTCCAAATAAGAGGCAAAATATAGGGGTCCTGTAATTACCGTTATCATTATCAGCCCACAGGAAATCAGGAGGCATGGTAGCTTACGTGTCAGATATATAGATTTTCTACGTTTTTCAAAATGAGTGAACTCTGTACCCTCAGCTGCACTCCAGCTGTTTGACCTCGCACGGGCACCACAGCCCGAGGGGTGAAATATAGACTAGGAAAGCATGAAAATTGCTTCTTATCATGAAGGGACCTAGGCGGGAAACTGGCAGGGCCTGTCCATTGATTCCAACAAGACCATTTATAGCGTCTCCAAAGCTGTGGTCTGAGTTTGTAACAGAGGGCAGCGATGAAAATCTGGGATGGGGCGGGGTGGGGGAGGGGGTGAGGAGGGCAGAAAAAACAAGAAAAAAGAGCAAAAGATCATGAATTCTGTTGCAAGTGGTAGTGCAATTTTCCAAAATTGGGAGCAACTTTTGGTCAAGTTCCGAATGAAACAAAGCACAGCCTTCCCTTGATTTACACAATATTCCATAAAAATAGAGTATTATTAAAATTATGCACAGTACTTCATGTTGATACATAAGAGTAGTTTTAAAGAAAGAGTGCATGTTCTAGCTTCAGGTGATCATAAACATGCTCTTCACCTGTGTGAATGTGCAGTGGGGGGGGAGAGGTTGAAGTTGAGCAGGAAGTGCAGCAACTGTTCACTCTACAGGATCAAGCATCCTGCCCCCCCCCCACCACTAAATGTCAGTAGTGCCCCCTTCCCATCCTATCCATCATTTTGATAAGGAATTTGTCCGTACGAATTTCCAAAACACCACTGATTTAGATGAATCGAAGCTCCGAGTTTTATTTAGATGGGATCATGCTCTCTCCACCAATGAGAGTCTATCTTTTGCTGCTTTTAGAGAAAGGACAGCTGGAGTTTAGGAGGACGGATAGAAACTGAGTCAGAACAGGAGCCCAAACACTAGAGACTTTGAGGCTGGGGTAAAGGAGGGGTTGAGGGACCCAGTGGAGTGTCTTGCCGGAATTTGCTGGCCTTGTATGGAACCCCATTTCCACAAAGCTGTGAAATGGGAAGGCAGAATGGAGAAGTCTCAGGCATGCCAGCATTTCTCTCCTTAGTTTAAAAGAGTTAAAAATTTTCACAAAAAGCCACCCAAGATTGTTCTTCCAGGACCTTCCAGGCTCTCCTGGGGCTGTGTAGCTATGGCAAAACCAAGACAAGGGAATGAGCAATAATGTTTATAAGAATCGACACCCTCCTTGTCTCCCAATTCTCTGTCCTCATCCTGGTTGGGGTGTAGTGAGGGAGAAAACAGGATGCCCTGCCCTGGGCAGGCTTTCCCTCAGAGTACTCTGCTTCTGGCAAAGAGAGAAAGGCTCCCATTGTGCTTGTTTTTTCAGGGAATCAGGATGGTTCGCCTCTGGCACCATTCACATTTCTTCATCCTTTCAGGGAAATCTTTGCTTTTTCATGAGCGGTGTTAGATTCTCAGCGTGGATACAGTTTGCCAAGAAAAATGTCTCTTTTCCACACACAAAGAACAAAAGGCCGGGGTTCCTGTGTCATCGAGTCCAAAGGCGTTCCCGCTGAGTTCTCCACGAACATTCTCCATAAGCATTCCCTTCTGGAATTAGGCAGGACCTTGTCCAGAGCTGGAGGCATGCCTGGCCATCTCAGGAGCAAGCTCAGAGTCTTCTCCTACTGGGCACAATTTGGTGATGGAGACCGTCTGTGTGGTGACCCCACACCAGTCACAAGTGAGTAGGCATAATCACTGACCAAGTGGCTGGGCAGAGGCTGATGAGAGGCATGACCTGCTCGGCCACACTTGCTAACGCTGAGGAGGACCCACACCAGCTCTGTCTCCCCATGTCCATTCTGCACTACTCTGTGAGAACATAGATTGCTTCCTTCTTCCTCATCTTCTCCTTCCTCTCTGGAGTTAACCTTTCCACCAGTAGGAATGCAGTGGTCCACCATATCCCCGACACAGGCAGGTTTCTCGAGCATAATTTCCCTCCTATTAAACCCAGAAACTCCTTACTCCAACTGAGTTTCCTTTCCCTATTCAACGCCGATATTTTGTGCCTCTCTGCAAAAATCTTTCTCATCTTACAACATGTACAATGTTATTTGCTCCTTTCTGATGGGGTGTGGTCAAAAGTTGGACTCGTTACTGAGGGCCCATCTTAGTTCCGTTAAGCAACTGGCCACAGACCCTAAGGTGCTTGAGACCATGTTCAGCCTCTAATGCTAGAGTCACTCTCCATCACTTTTCCGCCTTTGAATGGCCTCTCCCGGCCACCATTTCCTGAGACAACACCAGTTTCTGAGAGCTTTGGCCTCCACTAGGAACCCCAGTGTTTAACTGATCTTTGGTGCCCAGAGTGAGCTTAGTCTTCAGGAGATTCTGTCTGGGCAGATGGAACAGAGATGAGGGTCTTTGATTAGACTGAGCATATCTGCCATCACCTTCTGTTGCCCTTCTAGGAGAAACTTCAATATTTAAATAAATTGTCTGTCTATGGATGCTGGTTTACCCACCAACATGTTTGCCTCATTTTCTGTCTAAATTTCTATCCCAAATCTTCAGTCTCAAACATCCTGCTCCCCTCAGTCACAGTGAAGCTGATTTCAGAGAGGTTTCCACAACTTCCTTCTCACTTTAGATGGTATTCCAGTCTATCCCAGTCTGAGCGGGGTCTGTTTGTGATCCCCTTGTATCACGCATCTACAAATTGGCACTCATCGGGAACATGTGCCTCCTATACCTCCTGGCTCAGTTCTAAGGTAAACGATTTACACTGAGATGCATCTGAGTACTGTCCCAAGTCCGGATTCTCCTGGACAGACAGCAGGCATAATCTTAGTGTTGACTGAAGTCACTCTGCCCCTTACAATATAAGGCTTAGTGCAGACCCCATGTGGAAAGTACAGGATTTTTTAAATTTCTGAAAATCCTAGAGGTCCTTAAATTCTCATACTCAATTCTATCTGTGAACTTAGGCTACCAATAAATTAATTCAATTTATGTCTTGCTTTTTCACCTCATGGGTACTGTCCCTCTGGGGTATGAAACTCAGCTCCTTTCCTTGACATACCCACATGCTCATGTTCATTCATTGATCCCTTCATCCGTGAAATGTGCATGTCCTCATGAAGCTTACATTTTAGCAAAGGAAGAAGTACAATAACACAATAAATGAGTAAATATATGGTCTGTCAGAGTGATTAGTGCTACAGAGACTGACAGAGCTTTGCATGAAAACGTTAGCTCCATAAAGGCAGGCAATTTTGTTTGTTTTGTTGTTTAGTTCATTGACTTATTTCCAACACCTAGAATAGGGCCTGGCACGTGGTGTTGAATAAATACTTCTTGGGTGAATAAAAGGGTAAAAGAAAGAAGGCAGTGGTGTAAATGTTTAACTAGTAAATGTTTAACTAGAGTGGTCAAAGAAAGTCTTAGAAAGCGACTTTTGACCTTAGACCAGAAGCAAGGTCTGAGGGCTGAACTCTGTGGAGATCCAGGCAGGTGGAAAAGCATTTGCAAAGGCCTGCCATCAGGGAGCTTGCTTACAACGACCCAGGAACAGACAGGAGGCTAGTGTGGCTGGATTCAAGTGGGAGGGGAGGGAGTGGAGGAGATGGGCTCAGATGGGAGTCCACGGAAGGGCTTGAGCAGGGAAGCCGCATGGACCAGTGTGTAGGACAGAATTTCCTGAAAGGTCTTCGGTGATGGAGGAACCATACAACAACTTGCCATGGAACAGGAGGTACTTCCATTCTTAAAAGACCTTTTGGCCACTCACTAACTGGATTTATCGCAAGCTGCCCCACTACACAGAGGGTAGAGCCAGGCACCTTGTGCTGACTCTCCTTGCCCTCCTCTCCTCGCACCACTCCTTCTCACCACCCTCCCTCTCCCACAAGCTCTCTTCTTTCATCATCCAGAGGATTTCAGTGCTCTCTAGTCTTTCCTTCGAACTCAAATCTGGACCCATCGCAAAGCTCAGTTAAACAAAACAGCTTTCTTCTCCATCAGTAGCAAGGGCCCTGGTGAGCATTCACCTTCCTAGAGCGCAGCGACGTCTGCATCACACTTTCCCGACTGTTACATTAACATACGAATGACTTACCAATAATTCTGTTGGAGGCACCCCCAAAATTGATTCTGTTTCCATTCCTAAAAAGAGGCATAACACCAATGCATCCATTTTGTCACCTGACTTATAATGGGTAGCTTTTTTTTTTAAGGAAGATTAGCCGTGAGCTAACGTCTGCTGCCACTCCTCCTCTTTTTGCTGAGGAAGACTGGCTCTGAGCTGACATCCATGCCCATCTTCCTCTACTTTATATGAGGGACACCTGCCACAGCATGGCTTGCCAAGCGATACGTAGGTCTGCAGCCAGGATCAGAACCGGCAAACCCCAGGCCACTGAGGTGGAACATGGGAACTTAACTGCTTCACTACAGGGCCAACCCCATAATGGGTAGCATTTTATCGAGGGTTTGCTCTGTGCCCAGTGATAAGTGCTCACATATACAGAGTGACCATAATCCTGGGCAAATGATGTCAACAAAGGCATCTTCAATCTGCAAAAATTAACATCATCTATGTTTCTGCCTTCATAGATACCCGGCATTAACTCTTTTATCCCTCACAACAATCTCTGATGGGAATATTATCCATGCGTGACAGACGAGAAAACAGGTTTAACCAGGTTAAGCAACTTGCACCAGGTTACACACCTCCAAGGGCAGAGCTGGGATTCAGAACCACATCTGTCTGACTCCAAAGGCAGCCCTTACCTGCCCTCCTTGACTCCCAGCCCGCTCCATGCTGCAGCTCCACTGCATCCTGTACTGACTGTTCCAGAACCTCACACCCCCAAAAGGTGCACATGCCTTGCGATTAAGAATAAGGAAAGTACATCACATGTTTTTCCACCAATTGTTATAGCAGCAAATAAAATAAGAACCCATCTTATAATCACTAAAGCAGTTTAAAATCTTACTAAGTATCTCCCTTAAGTACAGAACATTTTTGTAACTTTTAAAAAGAAAGCAGCAATTAACCTTGTGTTACCACATTGTCGTCTGCTCATTGCCACATTGTCGTCTGCTCGCGGACTTCAAAATCCAGTTTCAATCGGAGCCACCTGTGAGTGAGGTATCATCATCAATCCTTCATTCCAGGGCCACATGTTTCTTCCCTGGGTGACCCTTGATCTCCTCTTTTTGTAATAGCTACCAAGTATTCAGTCTTCCCCCAGCTAGGAAGGAGGCATGAGCCTCTTGTAGGTTTCTCTGTCTCCCTCAGAGAGTAACAATATGAAGTTTAGTCATAGCACATTTTGTAGATAAGAAAGAGTCACAGAAAGAAAAATCACTCCAAGCCAGTCTGCTTCTGATGCACCAAGCAGTCCCTGTCATGCTCCAATGTCTTGCTCACTCTACAAATATCAGTCACCCTGCTGTTTTCCCATAGTGGTGACATTTTTCTTTAGCTGAGCCATAAAGCTTGAACTTGGAAAGAAGAACCGTGGGAGAGTAGACACTAGTGAGCCAACACCAGCTGGGGACAGCAGGATCTGGAAACAAGTTTGCTGCAGTTCCATGGGTCATGAAAGCAGCCTGAAGAGAGTCGTATTTTCAATCCACTTGGCTTTCCCTTCCTTTTCTGAAAAAATATAAATTGCAAGATTGTGTAAGAAAATGCTCTGGACAGTGAAAAATCAAGGAAAAGCCTAAACCAAAGAAAAGAGGAGAAAATGAGATACATTAACAAATAAGCAAGGAAATGAGAAAAAATACACAAACTTCCTGGAGGGCAGTTTCACAAAATATACAAAATTCATCAAAGATGTGTACAACTTTGGCCCAGGACATCCACTTTCAGAAATCTCTCTTAAGGAAGTAATTAGAGAAGTCTATAAATATTTAGCTTCAGAAATGTTTATCCTAATACTGTTTGTAATGATAGAAAAATTAGAACCAATATAAACATTCAATAATAAAAGATTGGTTTAGAAAGTTCTGGTCTGTCGAAATGGTAGAATACTATGCAGCCATTTAAAATAATACTGTGGAAATTATTAATTGACATCAAAATAAATTCTTTAAATATTTTAAAGTGAAGAAACTCAGGTTACAAAAATAGTATCGGGGAAATTCTGCTTCTGGCCAAAAAGGTGTAACAGGAACCAGATTTACCCTCTTGCTTGAAACAACCAAAAAATGGACAAAATACATGAACAATTTTCAAGATATCATACATCAGTCAACCAAGGAGAGTGATTTCCCAGAAATGGGAAATAAATGAGGTGAGACTTACATCATCCTAGCTGACTGCCCTGAGTGTTTCCAGACTCTGGTGCAGGGAGGGGAAACCCAAGCAGAGACCAATGGACTTGCAGAGATGGAAAAGAGAGTATAGAGACACTACCGTAGCTAAAGATTGCAGGAAAGAGAGCCTGAAAGGGGAGAGCTGCACACAGAGAGAACTCTGGAAATATGTGGAGGATCAGTCTTGAGCATTCAGCTGTGTACCGATCAGAGCATGCATGTGAAGAAACTGTCCGAGGCCAGGGAAAGAACCACTCAAAAAAGCAAGAGAGAATAGTGGCTGACACATAAATAGGGCCGTGAATAGTGCCTGTTCCCACTAGACAGATTAGAAAACCTCACGATTCATAGGTCCTTGGGTAGAGTATACAAAATGGTCTTGCTTCAGTAATGGCAATAATCACCACTAGACAGAGCACTACCCCGATGCTTCCTGATAAATCTTAAAAGCAAGATTTAAACGGATCAAACTAGGTTCCAAGTAAGTTAACTGTGTCACAAAGTTCAATAATATTTATAGGAATACGGAAATATCCAGTGCACAACAGGCGAAATTCACAATGTCTGGCATCCAGTCAAAATTACCAGGGATGAAAAGAAGAAGGAAAATGTAACTCATAATAAAGAGAAAAATCAATCAATCAAAACTGACCCAGGACTGACACAGATGCTAGAATTGGTAGACAAGGACACTAAGAGTAATTATAATTGTGTTCCATATGTTCAAAACATTAAGTAGAGACGTGGAAGATTAAAAACAAAAATCCCAATCAAGCTTTTGGGGATTAAATACACAATGTCTAAGATTAAAAAAAAAAAAATCCAGGGCTGGCCCACTGTCATACGGTTAAGTTTGGATTCTCTGCTTCAGTGGCCTGGGGCTTGCTGGCTCAGATCCCAGGTGTGGACCTACACACCGCTCATGAAGCCACGCTGTGGTGGCATCACACATAGAAAACAGAGGAAGATTGCCACAGGTGCTAGCCAGGGCCAATCTTCCTCACACAAAAAAATTCCATTGGGATTAATGTCAGATTATACACTGCAGAAGAAAGGAATAGTGAACTTGAAAACATAGCAATAATCAAAAATAAAACACAGAGTGAAAAGGGAATTTTAAAAATATGAACAAATCATCATCACCGATTATCAGGGAAATGCAAATCAAAACTACACTAAGATATCACCTTACACTCGTTAGAATGGCAAAAATAACCAAAACAAAAAGTAACAAATGTTGGAGAGGTTGTGGAGAAAAAGGATCCCTCGTACACTGCTGGTGGGAGTGCAAACTGGTGCAGCCACTATGGAAAACAGTATGGAAATTTCTCAAGAAATTAAAAATAGAAATACCAAATGACCCAGCCATCCCAATACTGGGTATCTACCCAAAGAACTTGAAATCAGCAATTCCAAAAGTCCCGTGCACCCCTATGTTCATTGCAGCATTATATACATAGCCAAGACGTGGAAGCAACCTAAGTGCCCTTCAACTGATGATTGTATAAAGATATTTTATATATATATATATATATATATATATATATATATATGTGTGTGTGTGTGTGTGTATATAATGGAATACTACTCAACCATAAAAAGGATACAATTGTTCCATTCAGAACAACATGGATGGACCTTGAGAGAATTATGTTAAGTGAAATAAGCCAGATAGATAAAGACAATCTCTGTATGACTCCACTCATATGTGGAAGTTAAACATGTAGACAAAGAGAACAGATTAGTGGCTATCAGGGGAAAAGGGGGGTGGGGGGTGGGCACAAAGGGTGAAGTGGTGCACCTACAACACTGCTAACAAACAGTAATGTACGACTGAAATTTCACCAGATTGTAAACTATCATAATCTCAATAAAAAGTTAAAAAAATATATGAACAAAGCATTGGTGAGCTGTGAAACAACTTCAAGCAGACAAATATACATGTAAGTGGAAGCTCTAAAGGAAAGGAGAAATGGATGGGTACAAAAAAATATTTGAGGCAAGAATAGCCGAAAGTTTTTTCAACTTTGATGAAAGCTATACACACAGGTATGCAAGAAACTCAGCAAACTCAAAGAAACAGGAAGAAAAGTACATCAGAACACATCACCACCAAATTTCTCAAAATCAGTGATAAAAAGAAAATCTTAAAGAAAGCCAGAAAAAAAGGATATGTTACACACAGAGAAACAAAGGTAAGGATGACAGAAGATTTCCTGCAGAAAAAATGCAGGCAAGAAGATAGTGGAGCAGAATCTGTGAAGTATTGAAATAAAAAACTTTCCATTTATATCCTCTATATAGCAGTAATATCTTTCAAAAATGAAAACAAAATAAAGACATTTTCAGACATACAAAAGCTGAAAGGATTCATTACTAACAGACCACATTGTAAGAAATGTTTTTTAAAAAGTCCTTCAAGCCGAAGGAAAATGATTCCAGACAGAAATATAGATCCACACAAAGCAATGATGGACACCAGATATGGTAACTAAATGTATTAAGGTATTTTCTTAATATTTAAATCTCTTTAAAATAACTTTAAAAAATAATTGACTGTTAAAAACAATAACAATGTAGTAGGGAGCTGTAACACATGTAAAAGTAAGATGTTTACCAATAATAGCACAAAAGTCAGGAGGTGAGAAATAGAAGTACATGACTGTAAGATTTTTATACTATACATGGAATGGTTTAATATCACTTGAAGGTAGTCTGTGATAAGTTAAAGATGTATACTATAAACAGTAACATAAACACTAAAATAAAAAAACAAAAGTTATAGCTAATAAGCCAACAAAGGTGACAAAATGTAATCGCAAATATCAATTAGTCAATAAGAAGGCTGCAAAAGAGGAAAGGGGGAACAAAGAACACACGAGACAAATAAAAGAGAAATAGCAAGATGATAGATTTAAACCTAACCTTATCAACCATCACCTTAAATGCTAATGGTCTCAATTCCCCAATTAAAAGGCAGGGATTGTCAGAATGTATTTAAAAAGCAAGACGCAACTGTATACTGTCTACAGGAAATGCATTTGAAATATAAAAATATAAATGGGTTAAAAGTTAAAGTATGGAAAAGATATACCATGTTACCACCATTCAAATGAAAGCTGAAGTGGCTATATTTGATATCAGACAATGTAAATTTCAGAGCAAAGAATATCACCAGGGATTAAAAAAAAGGCATTTCAGAATGATAAAGGGTCCATTAAAAGGACACAACAATTCTAAATGTTTATGCCCTAATGATTAAGTCATATATCTGCAAAATACACAAAGCAAAAACTGAAAGAATTTCAAGGAGAAATAGACAAATTTGCAATTGTAGTCAGAGATTTCAACTGCATTCTCTCAACAATTGACAGAACAAATAGACAGGAAATAAGTAATGATATAGAATATTTGAACAACACTATCAACGAACTTGAACTAACTGATGTTTAGAGAACATTCCACCAACCAGTGGCTGAATACACACTCTTTTCAAGTATATACAGAACATTTATAAAGATAGACCATAATCTGGGCACCTGGGCTATAAAATGTCTTACTTAATAAATTTAAAGGGATATAAGTTGTATAAGTTTTGTTCTCTAACTATTGCATAATTAAATTAGAAATCAATAATGAAAAGATTTCTGGAAAATCTCCAAATATTTGGAAATTAATAACATACTTCTAAATAATCCATGGGTGAAAGAAGCAATGAAAAGAGAATTTATAAAATATTTTGAACTAAAAGAAAGTGAAAACACAGCATATCAGAATTTGTAGCATGCTGCTAAAGCAGTACTTAGAGGGAATTTATAGAACTAAATGCCTATGTTAGAAAAGAAAAAAGGCCCCAAATCAATGACTTTAGTTTATAAAAAGAAGAGAAAATTAAACCCAACATAAGAAGAAGAAAATAAATAATAAAGATCACAGCAGAAAATAAATAAATAAATGGAAAAACAATAGGAAAAAACAATGAAACCAAAAGCTGGTTCTTGGAAAGATCAATAAAATTGATAACCTCTAGCCAGACTTACCAGGGGAAAAAAAGAAGTAAAGACCCAAACTACCAAAGTCAGAAATGAGAGAGGTGACTTCACTACAGATCCTATTAAAAGGATAATAAGAGAATATTGTGAATAACTTCATGCCAACAAATTCAACAATCTAGAAGAAATGAACAAATTCCTTGGAAGACACAAAAACCCAAAGTTCACTCAAGAAGAAATACATAACCTGAATAACCCTATATCCATTAAAGACGTTGAATTTGGAGTTTAAAATCTTCCAACAAAGGAAACTCTAGGCCCAGATTGTTTTACTGGTGAATTCTGTCAAATATTTAAGGAAGAAATAATACCAATTCTACACAAACTTCGAGATAAGTGAAAAGAAGATAAAACTTCCAAACACATCCTATGAGACCAGCATACCCTGATACCAAAATCAGACAGAACCATTACAAGAAAACTACAGACAAATAGTTGTCACTAGCAGAGATACCAAAATTTTAGCAGGTCAAATTCGACAATATATAAACATGATAATATATCATGACCCAGGCATGAAAATCAATCAGTGTAATTTATAATATAAACTATAAAAGAAAAACCATAAGATCATCTCAATAATGTAGACAAAGCATTTGACAAAATCTAACATCCATTTCTGAGAAAAACTCTCAGCAAACTGGGAATAAAAGTGAACTTCCCCAATCTGATAAAGGGCATCAGTGAAGAACCCACATCTAACATAATATTTGGTGGTAAAATAGTGAATGCTTCCCTCCTAAGATCAAGAATAAGACAAGGTTATCCACCCTCACTACTTCTATTCAATGGTATACTGGAGATTCTAGCCAGTGCAATATGGCAAGAAAAAGAAATAGGCATCCAGATTAGAAAGATAGAAATAAAGATGTCTTTGTTTGCAGACAACATAATCCTCTATACAGAATATAAGTAAATCTGTAAGAAAGCTACTAGAACTAATAAGTGAGGTTAGTGTGGTTGCCCGATACAAAATCAATAATATGAAAATCAGTTCTTCTGCATACTAGCAAAGAACAATTCGAAATTGAGATTTTTTTTAAAAACACACCATTTATAATAGCCTAAAAGTAAATCTGACAAAAGATATGAAAGACTTGTCCACTAAAACCTGCAAAAACACTGGTGAGACAGATTTGAAAAGACGTAAATAAATTGAGTCAAATACCATGTTCATGAGTCAGAAGACTCAATATTACTAAAATGTTAATTCTCCTCAAACTCAACTAAAGATTTTTTAAAATCCCAGTCAAAATCCCAGCAGGCTTTTTAATAGAATTTGACAAGCTGATTATAAAGTCCATATGGATGAAATGCAGAAGACGTAGAATAGTCAAAACACCTCTGAAAAAGAACAAAGTTGGAGGACTAACATTACCTGATTTCAGAATTTACTATAAAGATACAGTAATAAAGACAATGTGGCAATGGTGTAAAAATAGACAAACATGAAAGAACAGAACTTCCGATAACAGACTCACACATATATGGACAACTGATTTTTTACAAAGATGTAAAGTAGAGAAAGGATAGTATTTTCAGCAAATGATGCGGGAACAATTGAATATTCATAAGCAAAAGAGAGAGAACTTTGATGCATATCTCTCATCATATAACAAATTAACTCAAACTGGATCATAGAACTAAAGATAAAATTTTTAACTTTAAAATTTCTAGGAAAAAATATAAGAGAAAACATTTATGACCTAGAGTTAGGCAAAGGTTTCTTATATAAGACACCAAAAGCATAAAAAATTAATAAATTGACTTCATCAAAATGAAAAACTTCTGCTCTACAAAAGACACTGTTTAGAGAATGAAAAGACAAGCCACAGACTTGGAGAAAATATTTGCAAGTCACATATCTGATAAAGGACTTACATCCAGAATATAATAAGAACTCTTAAAACTCAATAATAAGAAAAAACCCAATTTTTACAAATGACTAAAAAGGATATATGATGGCAAATAAGCACACAAAAAAAATGCTCACATCATTAATCATTAGGAAATACAAATTAAAACTACGAGATTCCATTATACGTCCATTAGATTAGCTAAAATTTTAAAAACTGACCATACCAAGTGTTGGCAAAGACGTGAAGGAATTATAACTCTCACATACTGCTAGTGGTTATATACCACTTGGAAACAACCTAGCAATTTCTTAAAAAGTTAAACACTCAGTGGCCATGTGATTCAGTCCGCAGCTAGGTATTCACCCAAGAGAAAGAAAACGTATGTCCGTACTAAGACTGTGTACAAAGGTTCATAAAATCTTTATTTATAACAGCCAAAAGAGGAAACAAACCAAATGTCTTTAATGGGTTAAAGGACAAGCAAACTATAGTAGGTCCAGACGCCAGAATTCTATCCAGCAAAGAAAAGACATAAAGTATTGATCATGCTGCGACACGGGAGAATCTCAAGATAATGACACTGAGTAAAAGAAGTCAGACAAGAAAGAGTACATAACATATGACACTATTTGTACAAAATTCTAGAAAATTTAAACTAATCCATAGTGACAGATCGCAGATCTGTAGCTGCCTGAAAATGGAGTGGTGGGAAGAGGCAGGCACTTTAAAAATGTGCCATTATTATATGTCAATTACTTATCAATAAAGCTGTTAAAAATAGTATAGCCTTGGGGCTGGCCGGGTTGCACAGTGGTTAAGTTCACACATTTCACTTCAGTGGTCCGGGATTCACCAGTTCGGATCCTGAGTGTGGACTTATGCACCACTTATCAAGCCATGCTGTGGCAGGCGTCCCACAAGTAAAATAGAGGAAGATGGGCACGGATGTCAGCTCAGGGCCAGTCTTCCTCAAAAAAAAAAAAAAAAGTATATTTTGGTAAAAATATCTATGCATATTTATATGGTTGGGAGAGGGCATACAAACTAAAAGTTTGAAACACAGTTTATTTTTCTTTTCTCTCCTTTTTTCCGTTCTTTCTCCTCATCAGCCTCTTCTTCTTTTGCTTATTTACAATTTCTTTCTTTCTTTCTTTCTTTCTTTTTATTTATTTATTTATTTTTGAGGAAGATTAACCCTAAGCTAACTGCTGCCAATCCTCCTCTTTTCGCTAAGGAAGACTGGCCCTGAGCTAACATCCATGCCCATATTCCTCCACTTTATACGTGGGACAACTACCACAGCGGGCGTGCCAAGTGGTGCCATATCCGCACCCGAGATCTGAACTGGCGAATTCTGGGCCACCGAAGCGAAATGTGAGAACTTTTAACCGTTGCACCACCAGGCCAGCCCTACAATTTCTGATTTTCCAAAAATGACATATAGTAAGTGTGCAACAAAGAAAAAAAGGAGAATAATGTGGAGCAAAGGAACCAGAAAGATGAAGAAGGGAGACTAGTGATTTTGTTAACAAAATCAGAAGAAAGAACAGGAGGCACAGTTTGGAGAAATTATAGAGAAAATCTCTTGTTTTAGAAAGATCTTCACAAAAATTCTTCAGGATAAAAAAATTCAAGGATCAGATTGATGGACTTTCACTCAGACCCACTTGTCAGAAATTTCCAAGGCAGTTTTGACCAGATTATTACAGTTTCAGAAATACATACATGAATAAATAATTATGGTTGGTTATTTTCCAAGCAGCAACTTCAATGCAATATACAGAAGTAGAAAACAAGCCCAACTGGTGGCTGAAGGTTTGGAAAGAACAAAATCATTTTCTACGTAGAGATGAATTTCCAGCTAAGAGAAGATGGATGGTCTGGGTCAGATTTATTGCCAACGGCAATTCTGAAAAACGGTTTTCTGTTCTTGGAAGAATTAGCTACTATGTTATTATAGCTGACATACTTAGTGACCCAGATAATTTTCTGGAATCAAAAGGATTGTGCAAATGACGCTTTTGTGTTAGAGCTGATGGCTGGTGAAACCACGACTAGGAGGTACTACAAGATCAAATGTTTTGCTAAGTCCCAAAGCTGAGATAGAGCAGCGCTCCAAGGCAGGAACTCCAACCATCTGCTGTCATGCAAAATACACAGTAGATGACGCTGTTGATTGGTTGGGGCAAGGGGAGGCAGTATTGTTCAGTGGTCCTGTTCATAGGCTTGGGAGTCAGACAACGCAAGTTCGGAACCCAACTCAACCACTTTCTATGTGGCCCTGGGCACTTTATTTTTCTCATTAGCCCAATAAGAATTCCAACAGTTAGCTGTGGGTGAGGATGAAATGAGATAATGCACGAAAGGCACTTACATTTAAAATGTCACACCTACAATAATGTCCTTGGTTAATTTTAGAGTTGTTTGGTGCATTCTTCAATGAAGACTAAAATAATAAATTAGAATAATAGAATATTGGAGTTGAAGGGGGCTTAGAGACCATGGTCCAGTTCCCCAAACTGAGGCCTGGGGAATTTAAACTGAGACAGAGCCTGATAGCTCTCCCTATTTAAATTGTGTCCTATTAGACACCACAGTTGTTTGACATTGCTCATCTGGATTCACTGTAAGTTCTTTATCAGTCCATAAGCTTCTACTGAGTAGTGATTAGGATGTTTTAAGCAAGTACAAAATGGTCATCAGAGTCGAGCTTGCCAGAGTGCTCAATAAGCATTCCCTGGTGATGGCAATTGCATGACAATGTAGAGACAAGGTAAGAAACTAGTTCCAGAACCCTTAAAATAAATTTCCATGTAAGGTTATGTTATTTCAGATTTACTGACTGTCTCCACCTATTCTAAAATACTTGCTTTGCACATTGTTTATAAAGCAGAAGAGAAATCAAGTCCTTAACTACCCTTCCCCTCTTTCATGGCAGCTTGGTTCAAATTCTATTCCTGCTTGCATCTGAGATTCTGCAGATTCAATCCCAGCATGCAATGGAATATGGGGAGGAGTGGAGCCAAAATGGCAGAAACAGACACTCTTCCAGCTTCTTCTGAGTGATGATGTCTTCACTGTACGGCTTCATTGTGTGTTTTTAAGGCAAATTCCAGTCAATTTAAAACCATCCACCAAAATGTGCTCCAAACATAAATACACATTATTTTCAGATTCTCAGCAATTTGAGACTATCCACACATCGGTTCTTCTCTCCACTACTTAGAAATTATCAAAATTTGACTCTGTCATTCTACAAAATTCTCTTTTGTCTGTTCCAAATTCTGCCTTGTCTTCCTGCTCCATTTTCACAGATAACGGAAAACAAAGTGACAGTGAAGTGAGGAGGTTCTGGCTGTATGTGTGAAGCTAATAGAATCCTCCCAAGGCAGTTGCCAACAGCGTCCTGACCCTTGCTGGGATTCTTCAATATTGCGATGAAAAGAGCAAACTGTAGTTCAAATACGTCTTCACTCTAAGTGCATTGGGTCATTTACCCTAACAATGTGAATGTGCTCTCATCATCATGTCCGAGTTGATTAGTGTGTGGTCTAATATTTAAAAGTGCACTTCAGATAAAAGAATGTATAAATGCATGATTGGTTTCTAATAAATTGAGCAACCCCTTAATGAAATCTGAGCCATCTAGAGAGGAATTGTTACACACCAGTCACAGAAATGACAAACCAGACAAAAAATAGGCTGTGTGTGTGTGTACAGAGAAGATGATCTTTCTCCATCTTCCCTCATACAGTGATTGCTAACTTTGTTGGAAAAATAACTAAGAGAATTCAAGACGACCAGAGAGATTAGTTCATTTAGGAGCCAAGCATAAATGAGCACCATCTTTTGGCAAATGTTCAGCATGCCTGACCTAGCACACCTAAACAGGAAAGTTCAGAGGGCATGTGGAGAAATCTCCTGAACAAGCTTTCTCATTGTTTTCTTCAAGGTAAGATAGAGCCAATTTAGGATATAAAATTTTCTTAGTTGTTTAAGACAAATTCTGTCCCACCTCTCTCTATTCCCATTTCTCTTTTTTCTGTCTTTTTTCTTTGGCTTTTACTTGCTAAACATATATTTTATAGTGTTAGAATATGCAGAGGAACTGGCCAAGTTGTCTGTTCATACAGTTTAAAACTAGAACTGTAGTATCTTATTTATAAAACACATCTTACATTTACCTCTGATTGGAATCAAAACATTTTCAGATGAACGAGACGATATGTCTCTCTAGTTTGTTTCTTACTCATATCAGATAAACCTAGGTGAAAATTTAAACATGAGCTTGAAGAGTTTATATATTTACTTGGCAGCAGGCTCACCCACAAGAAATTTGAGAACTATGCAGATCAGCATCAGCAAATATTTACTTGGCGTTGAGTAAGTGTAAGAGGAATACAAACAAATATGACCCTGAGTTCCTCATCATGAACAAGGGAGCACTTGCTAAGTGCCACATGCGTGATACAGGCAATTCACACAAGAGAGGAGAGCTCATTAGAGACAAGAGGATAGGGAAAGGGCTCATAGAAGGGTTGAGACTTGAGCTTGGCTTTGAAAGATGTGACTGGGCAAAAATAAATCCAGAGAAGGGCGAAGGACATTGGGGCAGGGAGCCCCACCTGAAAAAGAACGCCATGTGACTAGGGTCTACAGAGGAGTTCAGTGAAGGGGGCAGGGAAAGTCCATGGAGGGGAACAACAACATGAGAGGCTGAGGACCATGAAACTCTTAAGTGGGAAAGTATCAAAGGCTTCAGGGGAAGGCAGTGATTCCTGCAAAGACAGATGAATCTGGCCTGGCTTGTAGGCTAGGTTGTAAGAGGAGAGTGCCTGCAAGCAGAGTGTCCACGGAAAGGATGTCCAAATAGGGCAGGCATATGTGGGTAACAAAGGAAAGAAGTGACGAGGATATATCTGAAGACAGGGATTCTCTGGTGAGAGGTCTTACCCCACATGGCAGATTTTACAAAGATGGAGATATACACGTATATGTAACTCCCATATACTTTTCTTAAAATGAGACCTTGATCCTCCTGCATTGAGAAATGAGGTCTACGTTGTCTCTCCTTGAACCCGGGCAGGACTTGTAACTGCTTCAACCAATAGAGTGCAGTGAAGTGACGCTGCATGACTTATGTAGCTGAGGCTAGGTCATGAAAGGCCATGAAACTCTCTCATCCTCCCTCACTCACACCCACACACTCCCACACACACGTCTTGGGAGCCCTGAGCCAACAGGTAAGAATGCTGGAGAGATCACGTGGAGAGAGCAGAGAGAGATGCCCAAGGAGCCAGCCCTTCAAGCGCATAGCCTCTGACTCTTCCAGCCTAGACCCCATACATCATGAAGCAGAGACGAAACATCCCCTCTAAGCCCTGTCCCAACCTATAGAATCCATGAGCACAAGAAATGGTTGTTTTCTGCCACTAGCTAAGTTTTGGGGTAATTTGTACCAAAGTTATGGCACCTGTAACACCCCTTCTCTTTATTGTTAACCACCAAGCACACTTTGACCCTCTACAGCCCCTATTCCAGCTGTCAGCAGATTTTTCTATAAAGAACTAGAGAGCAAGTAGTTCAGGCTTTGCACTTATGCTGCTATTGTTGAGTGACAGCAGCCTTAGACATTACCTAAATAAGCAAGCCCAGCTGTGTTCCAACATAATTTTATTTACAAAAACAAGTATCAGGCTGAATTTGATGTGGGGGCCTAGTTTGATGACCCCCATCCTATCCTTAGGAGTCATCAGCAGTAGGTCTCATGATCATAGCAGTACAAGGTCAGTCCTGCAGGCTGCACCAGGAAGACAGGGATGGTACATATGGCCCATGTCCAAGACCATGTCACATGACCCAGAGTGAGCCAAAGGTCTGGATGAAATATCTTCCTACCCACTGAACAACCTCAGTCATTCCCACCACCACGGTAGTTAGGTCTTCAGACTAGCCTAAGTTGGAATTCTTCTCCTCCTTCCTCCCATTTTACTTTGTTCCTAACTGCCCCACATTAACTGTGTTCGACACTAACCCTGAGGGTTTTCCAACTGGCTCAAAGCATAACTGATTTGTAAAACCCAGTTCCCTGTTGCTAAGTGCTCAGAATTCATTTCAGAAACCGAAAGGGTGCTCTTCACCATGGTACATGGAACTCAAGGATGGGTAAGAATGCATCCCATAGTCCAATTCCTATTCCTTGAAACACCATCAACTGAAAGCAGTAGAAAGTGACAAGTAGACAGGAGAGTACAATGGGGCTGTTCTTTTGTTCCTGCCTCCTGAGAGCCGAGTTGCTGGTGGGTCCTTGATATCTTTAAGTGCTGATTTTGCAATGATGGTGAAGTAAGCAGTACTGAGTTCACAAGTTCACATCACAGAATATGCCGAGAAAGAGGCCTTAATGAGAGACAGAAGGACTATAAGCCAGCCAGAAAACTCGCCTCTCCTTCCTCCTGGTTTTACGGGATTCTCTAATAAGGGGATAACTTGGAGAAAAAGGAAAGAAACTCAACTAAGTGTAACAGCAGGAGTCCCTCCAGCAATCTCCTAAGCAGCTTCCTGAGAAGGCCTCCAGCCACTCGGCAGAGTCTGGGAAGGCTTAATGAGAGCAACCCCACATGTATGACCTGCATACGGCTGCTCAGATGCTGGTTTCCCATGGGCCTTTGCCCGCCCAGCATCAGCTGGCCACTCAGAGACAGCAGGACATGAGGGGTTCTCCGTGACTGTTCTCAGCCCTGACCCAGGTGCTATTTTATTTTATATACGCATATATAAGTATATATTTTATATATATATATATATATATATATGATTTGCCTTCTGTAATGGAGTCACTGAAATGTAGGTAGAAAAGGTGCTAAGAAAATAACTTGCAATTTCGTTTCTAAGATAACTGGAGAGTGAGAACAGAATTATGAAGAGAGCTTCTGTTTCATCAGTCCACAAAAACACGGCAATCGCAAGCACGGATGGGTTAAAAGGAAGGTATGTCATCCTCAGAAGGTAGACAGAGCCCTGTCAGGCTGACCTGAGGGGCCTCAGGTATTGTTGCGGTTAGACCTTTGGCAAGCTCAAACGACCAAAGTGGGAATGGTTTGGGACTCTTTGAATGGGGAAGATGCTTTCTTCCTGTCTACCCGTCCCCTACATCATGGCAACTTTGTAAGGAAGCAGGACAGCCATCGCAGTGAACTCTCACCTTGGGCCTCAGAGGGACTGACATATTCTTTCAGAAAGCACTCGATAAAACGGCTGTTTGTGTGAGAGCTAGCTCAAGCCTTCCGGGAAAACTGTGTTTAAAAGAACCACTTTGATTTATAAAAGGTAGCAGAGTGAGTTTCTGTTCTGAAATCCCACAGAAAGGCTTTCCACAGAATCAGATCGTGCTTTCCAACACAGAGCGCTGTATTTGTGCCGGGCGGCGAACACGAATGGACGGTCTGGAGAGCCTGGCCAGGGGCAAGCCACTGACCGTCCTTCAGTCTTCTCATCTGCAAAATGGATCCAATAAACCAGTGTAGCTCGTTCAGCTGTTAGGAATAAGGTTCAATGAGATCACTTATGGGAAAGTACTTTGGAAACTCTAAAGAGCTTTGCAAAGTTACTCCTTTCTTGACCTTCTGTACAACCATAAGCAAAATTCAATAGAGAGAGAGACGGAAAACGGAGATGATGTGGTGACCAAGGTATTTTTATTATTAAGCATTTGTATAGCACTTTATAATTTCAGAGAGCATGCTAATCTTTTTTCTTCAGTTACTTTGACAGGTTTACATCTCACTTACTGACCCTGGAGCAACTACCAGCGTCAAAACATGGCAGAAAGGGTAAAAGTTCAGAAAAGCAGTCGCGCAGCCATTTCCCTTCGGGATCCACGTGGATGTCATCAGCCGTGGAGCAATTGCGCCCCCTCCCCTGCAGCCCCCGCATATCTAAACCAGAAGCAACAGAAAATAGAGCCCAAGACCAAATTTCAGCCACGAATTATACATATTTTTCTTTTCTTTATCACAAAACCAGGCTAGGAACTTACAACTCAAGACTTCTTATGAAACCTACCTACCAAAGTCCTGATTTTCTTAAACAGCACAGAGAAAGATTCTTGGTCTTTGCTCTGGAAATGCAAGATAGGCCTTCTGAAGCCCCACCCTGAGCTCTAATCAGAGCTCCATGCTTGGGGCCTGCTGGCCAAAGGGCTGTGGGTCAAATACTGATTCTGTAATCTCTGATCCCTTAAAACAAACTCATCCTGCCATCGCTGATATCTTAAAAACAAACAAAGCTTTGGTGGTTCTTTCTGTTGCTGGAGACCGAGGCTTAAAGTGAGGGCCAGAAGGGCGCACTTATTTTCAGGGAGTAAAACACAAAGAAAAGGAAAGCTTTCAGAGGACTAGACAAATGTCAGGCCAAAATCCTACTCTGAAATAGAGACATTTGGGGCCCTGTGTTGAAAGTTTGGTTTTAGCTTGGGCTAAATTGCAGCAAGACTGGTTTGATGTTGCTTTTTGCTCTCCCCTTGGCTGAGTCCTAAGGGCAAAGCAGGGGTCTGGTCCTAGGGTGAGAAGGACATGGACAAAGGCCCTCACAAAGGTGGCAGGCCAGGGTGCCAAGAAGGAAGGACAGATGGACGCCGAGGAGCAAGAGTGGCAGAGGGGCCTCCTTGTGGAGGGCCGTGGCTGGTGCACTCTGGGAAGGAGTTCCAGCTAAAATTGAGTTTTAGGTTTTTCTTTTCTCATTGTAAAGCCCGTCTGTAAACTCCAGTCAATTTTATTATGTATTAGGTATCACAGCAGGCAGAGAAGGGGTAAGTGTCAGCAATGCTTTGAGAAGTCCGAGGAAAAGCTTTAAAGGAAAATAACTACGAATCTTTGTGTAGCTGGTTGGGGCTTTTAGGCTCCAGAACAGGAGAAGGAAACACAAGAAGCATAGAGCTAAGGATGGAGAGTTGAAAGAGACCCCAAGGAACGTCTTACCCCTCCCCTCATCCCATACCACAGATAAGAAAACAGGCCCAGAGAGGTTCGTCTACTTCCCAAAGTTTGTTGAAAAAGTTCCCATCCGTTGTTTATATATTTGGGCTGGAATTTCCCTGCCAACCCCCACTGCTCCCTTCTCCAAAAAGGGTTGGGATTTCTCATTCTGTTTCCCCTTCAAACTGTTAAAATATATTGACTGGAAGCCAGGTCAAAGCTGTAAACATACAAAGAAGTACAATGGCTCATTGAGACTAGGTAGACTCATTTGTGCGGGCGTTTTTTCTCCTCTTTTCCTCAGATTTTCTCTATTCTAACAGGTTCTTTTATTTTTACAGCTTTCCGTGATGTCCCTTGACATTTTCTTAGTTGTTTGGTCTGCCTACAGTCTTTAGAAAGATGTAGTCATTGCCTCACTCCATTCAGCAAACATCTATTTGAGGGCTTGCTGTCGGTGCCAGGCATTGTTCTAGACACTGACTATATGGTGACAGACATGTCAGGGAAGAGCTACCCTCCTGGGGCACACACTGGAGGTTTGCTGCAACTCCCAACTTCAGGAACAGTCCTCGGGGGGTAGCACAGTCTTCATTTTCTACTAAACCCTTAGCACGTGTTAGCACCCAGAAATCTAGCCACAGATGTAAACAATTCTATTTCATTCAAGCTGTATAATTCTTCATACTCTTTTATTTTGTCATTTTCAATCAGTACATTCTTTGTGTGCATCCTGCAGCTCCTACACTCCTAAGTAATTCAGGAAATACTCTTAAATGCACAAAATATTATAAACCGTTGAGAAATTTGAGTGCAGCTCTCTTTCTCCTTTAGCATCCAGAGGCCAACTCAAAAGGAAACTCTCTCAATTGAGGAATGTCAAGTGCAGATAACTTGGAAGTATTTTGGAAGGTAGATCTTTACCATACGGAGATGCCTCATCATTTTGAAAATACTGAGCAAGTTAAGTACCTATTAAGGGAAACAAGGAAAATCTAGGAAGCCAGTCAAACTGATCCCTTAAAGTTGAGAATACCATGCATGGGCCCCCCTAATGTTGTATTAGGGTGACAGGAAGACACAGCAATGTGGTGCAAAGGCAAAAACAAGGAGGCCTACCCTCAGGTCTTCTTTTCTCTTTGAAGGTCTTGAGGTGGAAGGAAAACAAAACTGCCATGGCATCAGACCTTTCCAGATTCATCCTACTGGAATCCGCTTGGGACTTGGAAACATAAAAGCTTGCCAGCTTCAGGGCCTGGTGTAAATCTACAATTGCAAATAGCATTGGGATCAGAGCACCTATAGGTTAGTTACGACTATCTAATACCTAGTTAGTTAGGATTGTCTACAGTTAGTTACGACCATAAGAATAACCATGTCACTTGCTTGTGACTTTGGGCATTTAAAAGAAGATGGGACGAACACATGAAAAGAACCAAGCAAAGGTATATTCTGGAGAGACACACCTCTCTCCAAGTCAGGCCAAAAGTTTTCTTTAATTGAGAGTAAGAGATATCAGGGAACGAAATGGAAACAAAGGCTACTGGCTCACAGTTGTGAGGAATGAGTTCCCAGATTGGCAAGAATGTCTATGCATGTGCCAAGGCAACTTCTCCCAGCCCAAGTGACTCACTGAGGTCCTGGAGGCATCACCTAGACTTACTTCATTCTTTCCAATCACGGTGAGACTGCCATTCTCCTCTGTGTTTGCTCACTGTTTTGAATCATAGCATGAGCTGAGACAGAAGCGTGTCAAGCAAATTCCTAACATTAAAACAAAGTTGTCTAAAGGGCGTGCCTGTGCCCACTCAGATTCTTGCAGTGGAGATGCATACACACCCATCCCACCTAAAAAATGAAAACTATCTACTTTTATTGTTTTTAAGCAAATCTGTGACAAGAAGGGTCATTTCAGGCCCTGATTTCTTTAAACTTCATGTGTTTAAGAAAGACAAAATGCACATGAGGAGGATGGCAAAGCACAGCCACCACAATATCCCAGCTCTGGCGGTCCTATTCAACTCTTTTTTTTTTCCCCTTCAGTGAGCTTTGCATAAAGCTTACCCAAACCCACATGGATTTCTATAACATCCAAAAGAATGACAATGAGTGATGTGATGTAGGTGGAAACTGCCTGAAGAAACCTAAATTGTAACAGGAAAAAAAATTGACATTTTAGATTTTAAATGTTACACAGTTTTTATAAAGCTTCAGTCAATTTATTTTATTTATTCTAATGAAGCGCATTACAACTGCTTTACTGCACTGAGCAAGCATCGATCACATCATTAATCACACCTTGCGGACAGCCACAAATCAAGCTCTAACAGCAAGCACTGAATCAGGAGCAATGAAGCATAAACTCCTTCACAATTTATGATCTCTCCAATTGCATCTTTTCAACCATTAAATTGCAAGATACCATAAATTTTTATCTTCTTCACTTCAGTCACATTATTGATTCTGCCGTGTGAAATATAGAAGCGCCGTAAATCTCGGCTATTGAATTAAATTTAAAGTCTCGACTTCAGAAAAGAAACCCAACACACTGCCATGGCTGTTAATTTACACTGAGGAACAAATGATAGAAACATTAAAATTTAAATGGACAACAGGGATTTCTAAAAGCCATAGTACTGTCAATCCTAGTCCTTGTCAACCTTGAGGGTTTTTATTATTATTATTATTATTATTAATTCAAATTTTAAAATAAAAAAAGAAAGAATTAAAATTTTTTAAAGTAGAGATAGGTAGATTATTCACAAGAACAAGTAATAGAAAGGTTCCTCAATGGGAATGGCTGCCAATACTAGATATTGTAAAAGGCAGGATGATTATGGTATTCCCCCACCCCACCCCATCCCATGAGATAGGTCCAGATGAACCCATGTGCCCCACGTCCCTCTCAGGACACCTCTGGCTAAAGTGATGATCCCACGGGAGGCACTGAAAGTCCCTCGGCAGGTGTGCTCGTTGTCTCCATCTGCCATCCTGACTCCTGATGCATTTGCTGCCCTGCTGTCCATCTGTGAGCCCCAGGATGCTGTCCTTGCAGGCTGCCTTACAAGGCCCCTTGCTGTCTGCTTCCGGTTGGGTTTGGCCAATGGAGGAAGTAGCAGAATAGCAAAGGGCAGGGTGAGAGGGAGGCTGGAGTATTAGTTCCCTCCTTCCTTTGATGACAGGCCAGAGTTTGGCAGAGCTTGGACCTTTCCCTGACTACAACTCCTCTGTGTGTGTGTGTGTGTGTGTGTGTGTGTGTGTGTGAGGGGGAAGGGATACTCTTCCTCAACACAAGCTGTCACAGAGCTCCACTAACATTCTTCCCTCCCTTTGCCCCTTCAGGCCTGGTTTTAGTAAAGGCTTCCTCCAGTTGTTTTTCTCTAGGTGCCTCAGCTTCCCTTATTGGTACCCTTAACCCTGCCCACAACTCTGTAAATACCCACTTCATTAAAGTCTCTTCAGCTGAACATCTGAATGGAATTCTGATTCCTGCTGGAAACTTGACTGATACAGGGAGGGCACAAGGAGGATCTTAAAAGCTCCAGAAAATAGCTGAAAGCAGCCCAGCCTCATGGTAAAAGCCAGAGCTATCACACCCCCCAAATAGCGAAAATCCTAAAGCGAACCCAGACCACATACACACCAAGAAACGGCAATTACGTTTTGGCAGATGGCTGACCCTGATTATTATGAAGGGCATGCATTGCACCTAAAAGTGAGACAAATGAGATCATGTCATGATTTTTTTTCATTAGCCGCTGGGCAGGTTAAGATCTTCTGGCCACAGAGAATAAGGGGGAGGTTGCTGAGGAAAGGCTGGGTTAGAGGAGGAAATAGGGGCTTGCCTTCATGCATACGCTATTCTAACGTAAATAGAGGCAATCCAGGGGCCACTGTGATGTCCAAGACTGGCTGGAACTCAGCAGGCATCAGCAGGCCAGCAGCCTGTTCTTGCAGGATCCAAAATAACCCCATGGTGTGTAAGTCGTGATCTGAGGAAGGCCAAAATGGCTTCTAGTCTCATCTACTTTACAAGACGCATGAATTTCCCATATCCGCCAAAGTACTTCAAACCTCAGACAAAGCCGTTTCCCCTGGAGGGTAAGACAGCTAAGAAGCTCACGTTAGAATAGCAGTAATTCAAGGTACTCCTGTAACAACTGTCCCATGGTCCAACAAACACTCTCCTTCTCCCCAAAATTGACCAAGAACTCCTGGAATTGAATATACTGTACTAATTTCTCCAACCTAATAACAGTCTTATGAGATAAAAGGGTTGAGTGTCTTTCTGACTGGGCCAGAGGTCAGGACATCCCTGAGAGCCAGCAAAGCCACTCGGACCAATTAGGGGTTTAACCTATGCCAACAGAGCGCAGGCAGGTCCAGGCTGACAAGATTTCTCAATTTGATTGGCATCCGTGTGATTGGTGGAAGAGCAGAGATTTATACCTGCATCATCTGTCGTGTGTTCTGGACCCAAAGGATCCTGCTCCACAGTAACTGAATGCCCTTCAGCCTATCACAGCAACGCCGCAAATCCGTTGGGTGATTTCTGATATTTAAAAGAAATAACTAAGGCTCTAGAAGAGGTGGCAAACATGATTCTCAGGCCCTTCACAAAGCTTCTGTTTAGGAAAATAATAAGATATTCTCATGGCTCAAAATTGAAAAGATACTAAAGAGGACAAGGTAAAAGATTCCCCCTGCCCCATCCTTCAGCCATCCAGTTTCCTTTCCCAGAGGCAACCAGTGCTGCTAGTTTATCTACTCTCTCTCTCTCTCTCTGTCATCTATGCATCCATCCATTAATCTATCCTTAGATATATATGTGTGTATGTATACGTGTGCATATATATACACATGTTTTCAGAAATATTCTATTCTTATACAAATGTGTGTATATATATATATTCTCCGCCCTCCTTTCCACAAATGGAAGGATATCATACACACTGCAATGCACCTAGCTTTTTTCACTTAACAATATGTCATGAAGCATTTGAGGAGCTTCCTTGCTGATCTTTAAGGCTGCAGAGTAGTTACATAAGATGGGCCATAAGTCACCGAATCAGTTCACTGTTGATGGACATTGAGGTTTTTTCCAATCTCTTGCTATTGCAAACAACACTACAGTAATGATCTTATGCGTGTGTCATTTCAAAAATGCTGCGCAGTGTTTTTTTTAATTGATCCAACATTTAAAAAAGTCAGATTTCATATAAAAATGGATTTGAGGCTTCCCTTGAAAACAAAAGATGCGGCAATAGTGAACTCCCACTCTCACGTGGCACAGCCAGCTAGAGCCGATGATGGATCCCCCTTTGGAAGAGCTATGTGCTTTCCAGCTTGCCATCTCTTCCGTGCACTTTGGCCTGGCCTGCCTGGCCCCTGTGGGCATTTGGAATCCTATCTACCATGGAGTGTTGTCAGGATTAAACGAGATAATGAACATAAAGCATGCAGCATTGTACTTGGCACCCTGTGAGTGGGGGAGACCTCTCAGGGAGATGAGCTGCTTGTTATCCCTTTCATTCTCCTCCCCATCCCTTGGATCTATGATTCCTCGTTCTTCGGCCTCTCTCTATTCTCACTAGAAAGTAAACTCCATGAAGATATGGACTCTATTGTGTTCACCGCCACAATCCCAGCACCTCAAAGAGCACAGGGCATATAGAATGAGTGAGAGAGTGAATGAATGAATAAAAGAAAGCACAGAGCATCCAGAAATGAACTCTACTAGGATCTACAGACCTCAGCTATATATGCCTGCTTCTTGATGCTTTCTTGCTTTCATTTATTTTTCATAATTTCCCTTTACTTGCCCAATCCAAGCTTTTCCATTTTGTCAGTTACATAAACATTTTCATCAGTTCTTTAGGATTTACCTTCTATTCCTTATCTTTTGAATTACCTTTTCTGTTCTGTCCACTGACTCTTTCTGTTGCTTTCAATTGTTTCAACCTCATTGTTTCAAACCAGAAGAAATCAGATTAATTTTTTTTATGTGTTCCTCAAAGCCATAAATCTAATTTTAAATTCCAAAACAGCCCTAACATCTTTGAAATGTTAATAACCCTATAAAAATATTCACATTAGTTCAAATTATATGATTAATGTGGCATCTTCTCCATGAACATTTAAATGACTTTAAACACACGACTTTGTGACATTTGCTATGTGTCATAAGTTCCATCTAAGAAAATTTAGAAGATGAAGAATTTTACCTGACAAATGCAATTTTGAAATAAACACCAAAGACTTTACTAGTCCACAACTATTTTCCAGCTTGGTTTGTTATATAACCAATGAAATGCCACGGTCATAGAGCACTTTAAAGTTTACAAAACTCTCACTCCATGTCACACCAGCTTATTTGATTTTCACTGAAACCCAAGAAGGAGTGGGTCTGTATGTTGGAGATGGTGTGAGTGAGTTGCAGAAACTCATTCAACTACCTTAAACTAAAAGGGACAGTTGTTGGGGGAGAGACATAGGTATCTCACAACTCAAGGACAGGAAGGTCGGCTGTGTTCCAACAGGAACCGGAAGTGAAGCTGCAGTCATCAGGAACCAAGACATCTGTTTTGTGAGGCCACAGTCTCTCATCTCAGCTTCTCTCTGTGGGTCTGTTCCCCACTTCTGCATCTGCAGTATGGCCTTCTTTGCTTTTCCCTATACACAGTAGAAGATGGCTGCCCTACAGCTTCTGAGTTTCCTCACTCTCTCTTCAGACAGTTACAAAGATTAAGCAGAGCCTCTGGGTCCTGAGTCCCAACGTCTGTGAGAGACATTCTGATTGGTCCTCTTGGACCAGATGTCCATCTGGGTCCAGCATGCATAGGAGGAGAATAACACTACTAACCAAATTTTATTCCTTGACATTCCAATTACATTAACCAAGAGCAGATTGCTGGAGGTTTGATTGGGAGTTACGGAAACCATCCAACTCTGAGCAAAAAGGGGGAATCACTGCAGAGAGATGCGAGTATTTCTTGGCTCAAGGAAAGGAAGTATGGCTCCACTCCAGATTTGTTCAGAGTGACTCACCCACAGCCTGGGCGCCCCTGTGAGTGGAAAAGAACCAGTCACATAATGTGTGGGGCCCAGTGCTAAATGAAAATGCAGGACCCTTTGTTCAATAATTATTAAGAATTTCAAGATGAGGGGCCGGTTGGCCTGGTGGCTCAGCAGTTAAGTTCGCACGTTCCACTTCCACTGTCCAGGGTTCAGGTTAGGATCCCGGGTGAGGACATGGCACCGCTTGGCAAGCCATGTTGTGGTAGGCATCCCACATATAAAGTAGAGGAAGATGGGCACAGATGTTAGCTCAAGGCCAGTCTTCCTCAGCAAAAAGAGGAGGATTGGCAGTAGATGTTAGCTGAGGGTTAATCGTCCTCAAAAAAAAAAAACAGAAAAAATAATTTCAAGATGATGACAGCAGAACTGCCCAAGAGTAGGGCCCTTCTAAGCCCAGGGCCAGGTTGGCCTGAAGAGAATGCACGTCCATGAAGCCAGACCTGCCTAGAAGGTAGATCTTTGAGAAGTGAGCACATAGTGAGGCAGGCATTCCCAAAGGTCTCTATTACAAGCAAGGGATATTATTGTGTCCTTTTTACAGACTTATTGTGACCAAGTGACTTGCCCAGGGCTACACAGTTAGCAGGTCAACCTCTGACCTAGATATGCTACACCCCAAACACATTCTTTGAATTCTTCTACATTCCCTCTTCCACAGCTTGGCACATACTCGACACTCAGAACACAGAAATTTCCAGAGCAGAAAAAAATGATAAAACATTTACGGATGGGCTACTAAATTCTCTAATATGGTGTTCATCCATTTAGAAAGCACAAAATTTGAGTAGTAATTGAATTACAAGTCTTTTAGATGCTTCAAACAAAAGCATATCCTTACCATTACTGTGATTTTTACATAACTATCCTATCAGAATTCCTGGAATTCTTTCTGAACCCCAGACAGAGTGCCAAATTGACACTCACTTTCCAGGAATCATCAAATTCTTAGGCATTGAATATTACTCTCAGCTCCTCTCCCATCAAGGCATGTGATAATTCTCCAAAACGTGTGCTTCCCCTCTCTTTTTACTTTTAATAAACGTAATTGAATCAGTCCTGGGCAGGAGCATCTGGTCTTGGGTCGCTATGTGGAGTTTTTTGGCCAAGAGGGCACATTTCTTGTTCTAGGGTCAATGAAATAATCAAAACCTAGTCCTCGGGGAGGAAATTTTATGGTTCTCATTTATTTGATCCACAATCTACTAAACTCTATGCCATAGTCAATCAGCTGCAAAAGAAAGAAGGGGAGCACAGCTAGTTTGCTCTAGAAAAGGTAAAATCATTGGATCCTGGGCTGGTTAAGTTAGAAATAGATTGATTAAACCTAAGTTGGGGCTCACAGGGCTTCACTGAAAATGCCCGGTCTTTGGGAGCTCACTCATTTATTTTGTTCACAAACAGAAACTGCCTTTTGAAATGATGAGATGAATCCTAGTTAACCGGGTTTCCAACCCAGGCAATGGTTAAGATTGACAGGCTCTGATTGTCAGAAAAGAACAGCGGGAAGGTAATGAAGGGACAGCACTTTGGAAGCAACGGGCCGAGGTTCACAGAGAGAAAGCGCCTGTTCAGAGGCGCCCACCACTGCCCCGTGGCCACCTAGGGCCATCTCCTCAGTGACCCACCCCTCTCAGCCCTGACATCACTGGGCTGGCCTATCAATTGATCTCTAATGCCTGCCTTGGTTAATGTAATTGGAATGTCAAAGAATAAAATGTGGTTAGTTACGCGTTATTCTCTTTCTCATAAAACTCACCCTTGGACAGAGGGAACTAGGCTTTGATGAGGACTGTCGCTGGGCTTCCAGAGAGCACTTATTTCTATTCATTCTCTAGGAGACATTTGCAGCATTGGAGCCCCAAGTTGAGCATGAATTTAAATGAGTGGTACAAGGGTCAGCAGGTTCTCAGCCAACTGTGTGACCAGGGGCCCTAAGAGTTTCCTGCCAACCAATAGAAATAGTCACCACCCAAAAAAATCCTTATGCCCTTGCAGTCCCACCAGTACCCACCACTTGCATGGAGATGGCAGTGGGGAACGAATGGCTTTCTTTCCAGGGTTTGCCTGTGGGCACAGCACTCCTGACCCCAGCGTGGCTGTGGCTCAAAGCCATATGGTACACTCCTATCTGCACTTTCAGCCGGATCCTCAGCTTCCAGGAGGGCAGGGACTACGTCCATTTACTTACTGCTGCAGGGCCAGGGCCCAACTCAGTGCCTGGCGCATAGTAGGTACTAATAAGTGTTTGTTCAGTCATTAAATGGATCCATAGAATTTCAAGGGCAGATGCTGTGTGAGGAGAGATCTAAGCTAGCATGACAGGTGTGACATGGGTGTTATAGATACTATCCCTGAGGTGGGGAGATAGGAAAAGGCACATCACTTTTGCTGGATTTTATTTTCCATTTATGATCATCACATGGTCACCGTGTTAGGTGGTGACATGAAGCAGAAGCTGAAGCAGAGGCAGCCTGGGGATGAGTCTGAGGTAGAGCGTGAAAATGAAAAGAGTATAGAAATGGCCAAAATACAGACCAAGCAGCCAGGAATTCTCCCTTAGCAATGTGACCCTCCCCCTGCCTTCAAGCTAGGGCTACATTTAAACATGCCATGGAGATGCGAGAGCCAGAGAGGGGCCTCCAGAAGTCACCAGGCCTCTAGTGAGCCCTGACCAGTTGCACGCCAGCAAGCATGCAGGTATAGGGTCTTCAGGTTCAAGTGCAATTAGACGCAGAAAGTGTCTGTGGAGGAGTGCTTACTCTGCCATTGACGGGGTGGAACCCAAATTCAAGAGCAGGTAGCCTGCCCCGCTTCAACTTTGCTACAGACTTCTTTTGTGTGTATATTTAGAACTATTTGCTATTAGAAAACCCTTAGAGATACTCTAAATTCATCTTTCTTCAAAAGTACACTCAGCCTCTTGCTAAGAATAATTTGAGCATGAAATGGTTTTTCCGTCTAGTTTAAGCTGCATCTGTGAATCAGCGAAGTTGGAGTGGGTTGCAAGCATGTCAAAGTGAATCCTCCCACCCATACTGAACAGGCCTAGAAAAAGGCCCTGAGAGACGGCAACTGCCTATTAAAACATGATAGAGAGGCGCTTTGTCCCGCAGAAAATGGACAGGGATGAGAGGACTCGGAACTGCCATCAGCGAACAATGAGTGTTTGCAGAGTGAAAGCTGCCCTCGATATATAATGAAGCTGGCACACCCACTAGGGGAACACCTTCAAAAGTAAGTGATAAATACCTCATACTCATGGTGTGTACTGTATTTTGAAGATGGATACATAAATACCATTGATGCATGTTAAGTATAATTATATTTAACACATTTTTTACCCCCAAATTAAGCCAGTTTTATCCCGATGAGGCTTTGGATACCAAAAAACGAAGTATGTAGGAGATTTGAAGACCAAATGGAAAGAATTTCATGTTAAGAGATTATAGCCCCCAATTTTTAATTATCTTTGAATGCAGTCACTTACCTGATCCTGGAAGGCCCAGACACTTGGAAATGCAAAATAGATTTCACACAGTTCAGGAAGAGAGTCTGGGGGAGTATTCTGGGCTGTCAGGAGACAATCCAGTAATGAGCACAAAGTCTTCAATAAAGACAAACAGAATAAAAGAGCTGTGTTAAAATTACTGCAGCCTTGCATAATAGCTGAGCTGCAAAGATACAACAGAAATGGTAATGAGTACAATAACGCTCTGCACTTGGAGTGTTTTTATTTAAAAGATTTTAATTAACCAGAAAATGAGCATTAATCCCGGCAACTTGGAAAATAACAACATGCCATCTTATTGCTACGAGTGAAAAGGTAAGAAAAAGAACAAGAAAACGTTATCTGGGGAAATAAGTCCTTTGAAAAATTACCAATTCAGAGCACTAGCTAGACGATATCGTAATCCACTTCTAAGTGGTCAACTTACAATGACTTGTTATATTCTGAATTTTCTACCTTTAAATTCCCGAGAATCCAGTTTTATTTCAATGCTCTGGTTTCACAAGTTAAATACACTGAATGGAATTTTCAGTCATCTAGAATTTTATATTCTGGAAAAATTACTCCTTGCTTCAATTATCCTCAACATTCGGGAAAGTCAATGACCCAGCAAGAATCAGCTGCCTGCTGCCTCGCCTAAAATATCAAAGTAGTGGGCGAACACTAAGAGGATGCCAAGGGGGACCGGCTTACCCATAAAGGTCTTGAAAGGAAATGCTGCCACACCAAGTTCCCTCCTGCTGCCCAAAAGAAATAGTCGTTATTTTTATCCACTATGTGAGCTATTTTTTTCCAGTGGAAGAGGGCTTGGGTTTATTATATAAATAACAGAAGCAGACCTCAAAATGTGAAATTGATTGGCTCAAAGCTTCCCATTAGCAATCTAGCACTTACAAATTATAGGCATTGAAAAGGCAAACTTCCTTTATAAGAAATTCCCCAAAATGCTCCCACACCATTTTTCCTGGGTTTACACTTAGGATGCAGATTTCAAAGCTTTACGGCTGTAATTTCTATGATCATTGACAATCACACCATAGTTAGAGTTACAGCCATAAAGCCTCAAACTGAACATGTCCAACACTTGACTTCGACAACCTGCACCTTGCCCCAAACACTTTTCCTCGAGCAAGGCAGTATGTCCCCATGGCCTTCCAATCTGGAATCCCAAAGTCAGCTGAGACTCTCTCTCATGAAATCTTGTCACTTCTGCTCCAGAAATGCCTCTTGAATCTGGTCTTTCCCCTCTATCCCTCAGTTCAGGCATCCAGCCCTTCTCTCACTTGCAAAACTTCCAAATACAGGCATACCATCTTTTACTGTGCTTTGCAAATACTGAGCTGTTTTACAAGACCCTCCACCAGCAAAAAGATTGTGACTTGCTGAAGGCGCAGATGATGGGTTAGCATTTTTCAACAATAAAGCATTTTTTAATTAAGGTATATACATTGTTTTTTTAGACACAATGCTAAATAGACTACAGTATAGTGTGAACATAACTTTTATATGCACTGGGAAACCAAAAAATTTGTGTAACTTGCTTTCTTGCAATATTTGCTTCATTGTGATATTCTCTTTATTGTAGTAGTCTAGAACCAAACCCGCAATATCTCCGAGGTATGTCTGTAATCTTAAAAGATCTTCCCGCCGTCCTGATTCCATTTGTCTCCAGTCTTGTCCTCCTAAGAAATAATTAACAAAATTCTCATGCTTAAAACTTTCCATTTCACGTAAAGTCCATACTGCTCAGCATGCCCTTCACAATCTTGCCCTACCTTTATCTCCTGCCCCTTACTACAAATAATCCATGTTCAGGATACATTGAATTTCTTAACATTTCTCACGTCCACCTTGTTCTTTCACAACTTCAGTTATTGTACAAGTTTTGTGGCAAAATTGTCCTTTGGTTGTGCAAGAGGAACCCCGCCCAGGCCCCTAGGCTTTAGGTGGCTCCTGTTGTGACCTTCCTCTGGCTTCCCTTCTCCACCAGGCAGGCAGGCATTCTGCGGGACCAAGCTTACATGCTTGCCCAGGGGCTGCCCATCCTCTTCTAGACCACATTCCCGGGGCCCCGAGCTCCAGAGTTCCCTGTCTGAAGGACCCAAGCCTGCGTCTAGGGCCTGCATGGGCCTCTTCCCACGTGCATCCTCCAGAGGGCAGCCCACGCCACCAGCCTGACCACTCCTAGGCCTGAGAGCGGCCATGAGACAGCTACTTACAGGGGGGCTGGGGTAAAACCAGAGCGTCCACATGTGGCACACGAGGCCCCTTATCATACAGGACAGAGCTGGGGTGGGAAAAGAAAGAAAGAGGCTCCCAGGAAGGAGCACCAGGGGACAGAGACCAGCTCACTCCCTCCCATCACATTCCGGCATGGAACTCCAAGAAGTGCTGGAATTCAAAATTTGAATTTGGTCATTGTAAAGGTAAATTTATCAAGACAGTGGAGTGGATTCTATTTTATTTAACAGTACATTAGCTTGATTCATAATGTTTAAACATATAAATATGTGGCATTTGGCCTCTTTTTGTACTCGTGTTCTGGGCTCTGCAGTAAACATTAGGAGCAGCCTGCTTTCCCGGCCCGCTGTTACGCCCTTCCTCCTCACGTTTGTACATTCAGTCCTCAAAGCCTAGTGCAAATATTGCCTTTTTAAGGAACCTTTCCAACTCTTTCTAAGGCAGAGTTAATCACTCTGATTTAATTGGGACTTTGATTGCAAACAGCAAATAACATTATTTAGAGTTACACATGCAAAACGTAGATGACCACCTTCTCCTCCTCCTCCCCCTCCTTCAATAAATCTAGGACAGTGGAATGCAGCTGGCCTTAGACAAGCCTGGAGCCAGGAGGTGGGATCAGGTCCCCAGGTGGTGTGCTCAGCCGCCTTCTGCCAGCTCTGTCTGCCGCTCCTCCACTTGATGGAATATGGCCACGCTACACTTCAGAAAACGAAAATTAGATGGGCTAGATGATGTATTTCTCCCCTCAAAAACGTAGACTTAAAAGGTTTGTGAGTTTTCTCTTTCTAAAATCTGTATATGTCTTCCATTCAAAAGGCCAGCCCCAGTAGAGGCTAATTTCTCAATGCAAATTCCAAATTCCCACAGTAGGGACTCTGATGTAACAGTAGGAACAACAAATACCATATCCTCCTGAAGTGGGATGTACTTTAAGATATTAACCCCCTCTTGTATCCTTGTCTTTCCCTTATTCCATCAGGTGCATTCTTTGCCTTGGAGAGCAGGGACAGGGGGTAGAGAGAGAAAAGGCTATTAAGTTTCAAAAGCCTTTGTGCTCACTCCATACAGCCTGGTAGCTGAGGAGACTCCAGACTTGGTGAATGTCTGAGGATGTAGAACAAGGCCTCGTGCACTCCTGGACACCCCCCACCCCGACCCCCTCAGAGAGTTAGATCTGGCTGTTCCCTGTTGACGCGCTGTTCTCCAGACTGAACCTCATGGAAACAGCAGAAGAACAGAAACCACGACAGTTTGGGAATGGACTCAGAGCAGGGTTCTATTTCCAGGTGGAGCCTTTAAAAGGCAGTGGTGAGATCCAGATTCTCCTACCCCCAGGGCGTCATGGCTGGGAGAGGGAGAGCATAAATTTTGGGGCAGTGTTTCTAGGTGGATGGGCCAGGGAGAACTGCGCTGAGCATCATGGGAGCAGTGGATGCTTTCTTGTGTGTGGGGGGGGTGGGGGGTGGTACAGAAAGGGGAGAAGGGCAGGGGGAGGGGGCCGGGTCTCTGAAGAAGCCTAAAACGCTTCCTGCGCTTGAAGGCGCTGTTGTGGGCACAAACAAAGGTGACCCAGGGGCGACTGGCAAAAACCCACAGACAGTCTTAGCTGATGACGGAGAAGGAAACAGCCAAGGACCGTCTGCTTAGGTAAGAAGCCCCAGACGTGTCTTCGAGGAAGGGAAGGAACCCTGACATGACTGCCACACAGTCAAATGGAGATTTGGAAGACAGATCTATGTTTTAGGGTTAATATTTTGAAAATAAAATTTTTTCTTGATTATGATATATTCCCTAGTCCAGCAGTCCCAGAAAATAACAGCGATGTGTGCCTGAGAATTTGCATTTTTCTCACCAACTTAAATGAACCTGTATTCTCCAGGGGAGATTCCAAGCATAATAAGGAGCAGCCTTTGCCCAAAGGAACCTTCGCGCTCCCTAAGCAGCACATTGCCAATAAAGAGCTCGGGGGGCAACGGGCGGCAAGGCCGCTGAGCTCCGAGCCCCGCCGCGGTTTCGGGGGGCAAGCGGTGGCAGCACGATGCATCCAGGGCTGGTGGAACTGGCTGCTGTCCTTTAGCATCGAGTCCTGAACAGAGCCGGCCAAACCTGTCTCAGAAACGTTGTACAGGCTTGCAAAACATCCCAGAACGTGAAAATGAGTGGTACAGATGACCTGCTTCTGTTTTTTAAACTTATATTTAAATAAAACATCTGAGGATTTCCCCTTTCTGGCTATTTTTCATCAGTGCTTCTTTAAAAATTAGGTGGGTTACTATGAACGTGTCTCAGCTCATAAATTTTGTCATTGCCATACTTCATAAAAGAACATCTGAAGTCACTATGTCATTAAACGAATTATATTATCAGATTAATTATCTAAGCCACCGAAGACTTCCATGGTAATTCCTATTGTCTGCCATGATTTCTGCGGATGGGGCTGGAAGTGGCAGACAGTGCCACCTCTGCGCAGAGCACCACCACCAAGGGGCTTGCAGCTCCAGCAGAGCAGACTCCTGTTTTGTTTTGTTTTTTTAGTTCAATGAGAACTTAATAATCTATTTTGTTTTTAATTTCCTTTGAAGACTTCAAGAAAGAAAGGGTCATTGCTGAACGTGAGGGACAAATTGGTACCGTCATCAGGGAGGGCAGGATAGGAATTGTGCTGTTCTGGAGTGATCTGACAGACTGGGACGTGAGCGTGAATGCAGGCTCCCCTCTCCCATGCGCCACTCTCTCTCCAGGCTCCCTGCGAGGGCAACCCACTGTCAGTTAACACAACAGCCGTGAGCATCGGCAGAACAATAGATTTTGATTAGAAAAACACTAATGCCATATCTATTTGTTAATTGTAGACTCCTAACAATTTCTGTCAAATGTGGAATTCTTTTTTAAATTTCAGAGAAGTAATCACAGCCTCCTGAAATTCCATGGGAGCCCTATCCACTCAGGCTTTTGTTTGTATAATGTGCAGAGGGTTGGGGAGGGGTGAACTGTGAGGGGGACGAAATAGGGTAGGTCTCTTTCCAAGGGCACTTGAGAAAGCAAGTGTTGGGCTTACAGTTTTAATCATGAAGGACTAAAGATAACCAACTGAAAAGTTTTTGATCAGGATGTTTCTATTTTCACTTTAAGCACTTGTATTGAGAGAGCAAATCGCAACACACATGAGAAAGCCACGATTTCTATTCTTTCACGTTGAGTCTGAATGTTTACTTAGTGTCTCAGAGCTTTCACGTATTTATTGCTTACTCTGCTAAAATGAAAGAAGGACAAGAAAAGCATCCAAATGAAGAGGAAATAAGAAAATAAAAACCATGAGAGAAAAGAATTCTTTGGGGGAGGGGGTGATTGTTTGGGATGGTCTAACTTGAAAGAAAATAAGAAAATTAAATTAAACATCAATTTAAAAATCTGTCATAAAACAAGAACACTTAACAGCCACTGAGCAGAGTGTACAATAGAGTGCAGTGGGATAATTTTGATTTATCACCGTTTGGGGGTGGGGGCATTGCAGCTTAATCCATGGTTAAGAACCTGCTGAAAGTGAAACACTCCTGGGCATATCTGACAAGTAGCTGGGGCCAGCCCGCCTGAGATTCTTTACCTGAGGAGTGGGAGAGCATTTGGGGTTACACCTCATCCTTAGGAAAGAAGGATCCAGATACTTTGAACCTGACCCAGTGACAAAGAGAGAGGAGACAGGAAAACACAGCTCTATGTCTGTTAGTTGAATTTGTCTCACAGCCCTGCTTGGGGATCCCTCAGACAGCAAACACAAGAAGAGTGAGGTCTCCTTGCCACCTTCCTACCTGAACACCAAGTACCTTTGGCACTCTAGGGGCATGTGGTGTTCCCATTGGGGTGGAGACTCATTGCCTGGAGGCGTCCAGTGGAGGAAGAGCCCACCACCTGCCCAGACTTGCTTCTGACCACCTGTAAAAACAGTTCCTGGGGACTCTTAAAAATGCCTGGTGGAGAGTATCATTTGCAGGAGACTGAAGGTCAGACAGAGAAGGGGATCAAAAGCCAATGAAATATTCCTTACATACTCTTAGTTTCCTTTATTGTTGACTATGGTGTTTAGGTAAGTTAATTGGTATCGTCATTCAAACATCTTGCTAAATCTCAAAGTTTTCAATGACTCATTGCTGGTTAAGTTCTATATGGATATAAACTCAAACTGTAAACACTGTTTAATAGCATTATACAGTATTTGAATTTGGGGCACAGAGCTTTCTTCCTCTACTATACATTCTGATGTTTCTAACTCTGAAAGAGCCTCAACAAATACAGCTCTCAATGTACTTAAGAATGGTTTATCTTTGTGTTCAGTTTGGGGGGTTATTTTTTCATCCCATGCAAGTTATCTATTGCTGCATAACAAGTCCAAAACTTAGTAGCTTAGACTACATAAATATTGAAATGTCTAAAATTAGCAAGATTGACTATACCAAGTGTTGACAAGGAACTGGAGCAATTGGAACACTCATACACTGCTAGTGGGAATGCAAACACTTTGAAAAGCAATGGAAAACAGATGGCAGTTTCTTAAAATATTAAATATACACCACCAGTCATTCTACTCCACCAGCCATTCTACTCCTACATGTTTTCTCAAGAGAAATGAAAGCATACAGCCACGCAAAGAACTATGAATGTTCATAGCAGCTTTTTTCTTTATCGTCCAAAACTGGAAACAATGGATATGTCCAACCACGGATGAATGGATGAACAAATTGTGGTATATTCATATAATAAACTACTACTCAAGTAATAAAAATAAAAAATAAAAATAAATGAACTACTCATACACCCAATAACATGAATTAATCTCACAATAATGATGCTAAGTGAAAGAGGCCAGACAAAAAACAACATGTACTGTATGAGTCCATTTGCATAAAATTCTAGAAAATGTAAACTAGTCTATAGTGATAGGAAACAGATCAGTGGTTGCCTGATTGGGGGTGGGGGGGGCAGGAGGAGAGATTACAAAGGAGCACAAGAAAACTTTAGGGGTAATAGATATGTTCGTTGTTCATATGTTCATCTTGACTATAGTGATGGTTTTACAGGTATACGCATGTCAAAAATCATCAAATTGGACACTTTAAATATGTACAGTTTATTGTATATCAATTCTGCCCCAATAAAAAAAGCTTGAGTAAAATTTTGAAAAGCAACACTATAAGAAAATGTAGTGGCTTAAAACAAATAAAACTAAATAAAATCATTTGATTTGCTCCTGGATCTGCAAATTGGGCAGGGCTTCATGGGGAAGGCTCATGCCTGCTCCAGATAGCACCAGCTGTGATAACTCAGTTGAGGGCTGGAGGATGGGATCCCAAGATGGCTCACTCACAGGGTGACAATTTGGCACTGTCTGTGAGCTGGGAGCTCACTCTAAGTTGAGGACCAGAGGCCTTTGTTCCTCTCCACTTGAACCATTATAAGTGACCTGAGCTTCCAGTCTAGTGTCTGGGTTCAGAAGGCAAGTGTCCTGAGATAAAACCAGACAGAAGCTGCATCACCTTTTATGGCTTGACCTTAGAAATCACATAGTGTCACTTCCACCGAACTCTAGTAATTGAGGCCATCACAAAGGCACATCCAGGTCAAGAAAAGGGGACATAGACTCTACCTCTTGGTGGGGAGCAGCAAATTCTGGAAGAGCAAGTGGAATGGAAAATATTGTTAAAGTTATTCTTTGGAAAATACAATTTACCACACTTTACCCTCTGGCCCAATAATTCACATTCTTCCCACGTGCAAAATTCATTCTCTCCTTCTCCAAGACTTCCAATGTCTTATCCCATGATGGCATTGGGCTCAGGCTTAGGGTCCAGGATAATATGATCTAAAGCAAATCTAGTGGAAAGCAGTTTCTTCAAAAGTTGAACAAACACTTTCTTTATGATCCAGCCATTCCGCTCCTAGGTATTTACCATACAGAAATTAAAGCATATGGCCATACAAAGAGGTGAAGCTCCTTGCATGAAGTTCTTCAAATACAACTACTCATGTGAAATTTCTCTTGATCTTAAAACCTGTGAATCAAAGAAGTTATCTACATCATACATACTCAACATACAATGGTAGGACAGATATATGATAACATCTGTAAGTACTCCTTCAAAAAGAGGGAAAATGGAGGCACACAGAAGTCGTTGCTCCATAGCAATTCTGAAATCCAGTTGGGTACATTCTGACAGTCTCTTGATCAAGGTTCCATTCTACAGCCTGTGTAAAATTTATCATATAGCTTAGCTCTACCCCTTAGGTTCTTGATTCTACACTCTGTATTATCCTTACTTTTCAAGAAAATATAACTCACATTTGTTGCTGAGCAATATTCTCAGTTTGCTTCCTGTTCGTAGAAGTTCATGGCCCAAAGGCCTATTTGTATTTTGTGCAGCATCTGACTCCTTTTGTTCAAGCTGGTTTTGTTTGCAACAATATAATTATCTTTAAAACTTGTAGATTTCTTATGAATCTCATTGAAGTTCCATTAGATAAAAGTGACATCCACAAATCTCATCTAGATAAGCTCTTCTTTGTCTTGAGCTACTGGTGAGGGATACTCAGTAGAGGAATATCGCACTTCAGATTCTTATAAACTCTATCATTAAAGAGAATCACTGAACCAGTGATACCCTGGGCCTCCGAAGCGGAGCGTGTGAACTTAATCACTCAGCCACAGGGCTGGCCCCTCCCTTTATATTTTCTTTAAATTTGTTTGAAAACCAAACAATTTCTTATTTAGTGCATCTCTCTCTCTCCTTAAATAGTCACATATAGATCCACTTGGCACTTTTGAAATTCTGCTTGGATATTTCCTTAACCATGTTCACCAGTTTATTATCTATATTTTCTATTTTTTATGTCACTAAAGGCAAAACTCTCTTTCCACCAAATTCCAATAACTTTTTCTTCCCTTTCCATTAAACTCTCACTCACAGCTTCAAAGGCCACCAGGTCCCAGCTAACAGTCTCTTCAAGGCCTTTCCAGCTTCTGTCCACCTCCCAGCTCCAAAGCCATTGTCACATGTTTTAGGTTCTGTTATGGCAGCACCCAACTTCCAGATGCCAAAATTTGCTTCAGTTATCTACCGATGCGTGATAAACTATGCCAAAACTTAAAAACTGAAAACAACAGTAACCATTTATTATTGCTCCAGAATCTTCTACTTAGACTTGGTGGGGAACACTTATCTCTGCTCTAATCAGCATTAGCTAGTCAGCTGGACTGAGAGCTGGGGGAGCTGCTTCTGAAACGGCCCATTCACGCGGCGGGCAAGTTGGTGCTGACTATTGACTGGGGTTTCAGACCGGGACGAAAGTCAGAGACTATAGTGTCCCTCCAAGAGGACCTCTCCATGTGGCCTGAGGTGTCTTGTTGTACAGTGACTGGAGTCCAAGAGTGAGCATCCCAAAAGAGAAGGATAGCCCTTTTTGATCCAGCCTCAGAAGTCGCAGAGCATCGCTTCAGCTATCCTCTGTTAGCTGAGGTGGTCACAGGAGACTGACCAGCTTCACTGGGAAGGGACGTAAACTTCACCTCTCGGAGTGGGTGTGCTGAGGTTCTGAAAGAGCACATGGAATGGAAAATATTGTTGTGGCCTTTTTTTAAGAAAAATACAATCTACTACACATTTTTTATTTAGTTATATTTTTTAAATATTTAAAATGTTTATATGGTTCAAAAGTCAACACTATAAAAAGATGTACTTAAAGACGTTTCACCCCCATTTCTATCCCTTTACGTAACGTCTTAATTAGTTTTTGGTTTATCCTTCCCATTTCTGTTTTAAATTACACGTACACATAACACACACAATTCCAATTGCCAATTTTTTCTTACACAAAATAGACACTATATATCTATTTTACAATGGATGCTATATTCTAGTACTTGCTACATAATCTGTCATCAAGGTCTTCCTTATTCTCTTTTTATGCCGGTTCGGTACTCCATTGTACGCATATACCAGAGTTAATTCAATCTGTCTTTTATGGATAGTCATATCTTGTCCACCTTTTGAATTTTTACCAATGTGATAGATAAGAAATAGTATCTCAGTGTAATTTTTTTTTGAAAGATTGGCACCTGAGCTAACATCTGCTGCCAATTTTTTTTTCTCCTTCTCCCCAAAACCCCCCAGTACATAGTTGTATATTCTAATTGTGGGTCCCTCTGGTCGTGCTATGTGGAATGCCACCTCAGCATGGCTTGATGAGCAGTGCCATGTCCATGTCCAGGATCCAAACTGGTGAAACCCTGGGCTGCCGATGCAGAGTGCGTGAACTTAACCACTTGGCCACAGGGCCGACCCCTGGGTTCTCTAAATTTAAAAAATTTATTTCAATTTTAACAATTCTTTATATACTAGAGAAACTCATCCTTTATGGTATTTGTTGAAAACATTTTCTGCCAGTTTTTCTTTTATCTTTCAACTTTCCTTATTGTATTTTCTACCCTGCAAAAGTGGGGGTTTTTTGGGTAATGTAGTCAATTTTATCCATATTTTCTTTTGATTACAAAGAGAAACAAATGATTCTAACTGTAAATAAATTGGATAACGTGACTACATGGGAAAAAAATAATTCAAGTAATTTGTGAACCCACTACTTTGGTTACACATATTTAGTAGGACACATTGTCGGGGCATTGGTGTATTAATTCTGACATGATTTTATATATATAGCAGGATAAAGCAAATGATTACTGTATGTAAGTGATTGGGAGAAGGCAGATGCCTGCCCTACACATCCTCAGCCTCATTAATGATCCAGCCACAGCTGCGTGATGGCTGCAGGCAAACTTCAAACCAGTTCAAATGAACCACATCTCATCTCAAGCACATACCACCTGTCTCTAACATCCTGTCCAGGACTTCTCTTTCACTGTGGCATGGGATGCCTGTGGGAGCCCACACAATACTCACACACTGTAATTCAGGGCAGCAGGCAAGTTAATACCCTATTAGTAATTAGTAATTCTCAACCAGTTGGGGCAGGAGCTGATGGATAAATGCTTCTACTCTCCATCCCTTAGACAAACAACTCTGAGATGTATTTTGTACCCTACTCAGAAGATCTTGGGAGATAAGCACCAATCACCTATAGAGGTAATCAACTCAATAACATATTCATTTGGGGGTTTCCCTCCTTGCCTGTCTTACTCTCCCTGGTTCCTCACTCTTGCTCCCTGGGATCACTTCCCAAATAAACTGCCTGCACCCCAGGCTTTGTCTCAGACTCTGCTTTTGGGGAGACCCTAAGACATGACCCCTGGAATAGCTGAATCACTGAACTTATGCTGGGAGCCACTGGACTCAAATTTTTTATTATGTAAGAAAAATAAACCATTTGTTTGCTGTTACTTGCAGCTGAAAGCATTCCTCACTAATACACTTTCACTAAGGGGGATAACAGGGGCTGAAGCTGGAAGTACGGAAAAGGACCAAATAGCAAAGTGCTCCATCTGGCAAACAGAAATGTTGTACTTTATTCTCTGGAATGAATCCAACATTTCTTGCCTGGGTGACTGGATGTTTTGAGCATCCACTGGTGCAGAGGGAGGTACAGATGGTGAGATAGGGGAACTCATTAGCTTGGATTGAGATGTATTGAATTTGCAATGCCTCTGCATGGTAGCAGATCTAAACCCAGTGAGGCTCAAGGCAGAACTGCAAATGAAGCAAGTTTAATTTTTCTGAAGTTACTTGCTTTTGTCTTTTTGTTGAACCTAATTCAGATTATTCCCATTTTTGGTTCCTGTCATGTTGTCTCCTGCCTAAACTATTTTTTTTGGAATGGTATAACACTATTTTATTATCAGTCATTTATTTATTATCAATGAGAAATCTACTTCTACAATTACTTTAAGTTGCTTACAAAAAGCCATACAAATTATCACTACAGTTTAGTTTCAAGTTCAGAGAGATATAATCAATTTTTAAAAATCAGGATATTGTTGAATTCTCATTGGCTGAATTCACATATGGTCCATTGGCAAAAACATTCATCAAAAGTATGCATTTACAGTACTTTAGATTTTGATAACTGTTCTTAGAGTAATGATAAATCACACACACACACACACAGCACAGCACATAATATTTTAATTTGCTCTAGGTGGAATATATAAAAATACTCAGTTCAAATGGTTTTGTAAATAAAAGATCTCAAGTATGTTCTCTCTGCAAATGGCTAAAATGTGATGATTTATGCTTTACGGTTTATGCAAACTTCCCTAACAGGACTGGAGTGAGGCTATATTTTGCTGTCTTCTCTTAGGGTGTTTACTGTAGTCCAGAGCAAGGTCTGCCAGTTTGCCAAGACCTTGACAGTACCTGATTCACCAATAGAAGACCCACCTTCGCCAGGAAAACACCTGTAGGGAGCTGGGCCTTAGGATGAATTCTGGGCTGGAGATACAGATACAGAGATCACCAGTAGTGGCCGGAATTGGCTACCTGTAGAGAGATGAAGAAAAGGACCCAAGACAGAACTAAGAGGTCACGTCTTAAAACTAGAGAAACTAGCAGACAAATACAAGGAGACTCAGAAATAGTGTCAGAGATTGGAAGAGCATCAGAAGAGAATGTTGTCATCAAACCAAGGAGGTGATTGACTCTCCTGGAGGAAGAGGTGCATGTTGCCTCAGAAAGGTCAAAGGGCCGTTAAATTTTATGTTTGGTGGCATGGTTTCAGCGGAGTCCATGATGGAGTGGAAACCCAATTTCAGAGAGTTAAGAAGTAAATGGCAGGTGAGGAAGTGGAGCTGGTACTGGCTACTCTTTCAGAAAGATTGTCTGGGAAGGAAGCAGAGAGGAAATGGTAACTTGACAAGAGCTTGGGGACAAGGAAATTTTCAAAATGCGAGAAACCAACATTTAAAGGTGAAAGGAATGGAACCATTAGAGGAGAAACAGAGACTTTGAAAACATGGTGAAATAGGATAATGAGGAGGGGTGGGATGCCTCCAAACAGAGGCATTAGCTGTGGCCAGGGGGAGGGACACCTCTTCCCTGAGACCAAAGGAAGGAGAGGAGGTGGATATGGATTTGGAAGGAGGACAGTGGCAAATGCAGCAGGTCCTCTTCTGATTGCCTCTCTTTTTCCTGTGACCAAAACGGAGTCCATTAGCCTCACTCCCACCTGAGGGAAGCGCTTCATATCTTCCTAGACAGAGAAAAAGATCCCTGATTCCTCAGAGGAAAGCCCTACCTACTTACAGAAATGACGGGAGTAGAGGTGAGCCTGGGCTCTCCACCAGATCCCTCTCTGGTCTCAACTTGGCTATCTCATGAGAAGATAAAAGAGACAAAAAGTAATTAAAATCCCAAACCAGGACAGAGCAGTCACACTGCTTGAGGAATGGGAGCCATCAAAGGGAGAGCTGTGGGAGGGGAATACTTGGAAAGGGGGCTGAAGAGGACCTCAAAGGAACTGAAGGATTTTGATGTGTACAGCTGGACAGAAGGTATTGATGGGCAGAGAGTCAAAGGCATTCAAGACGGTGGGTCTGGTGTAAACAAACACAAACGCATGCTCAGGTGGCCCTCATTGGAGTGAGTTGGCTCAGCCCGAGGTCCAGGCTAAAAGCACATTGGTGTAATTGTTACACTTTTGGTGTTAGGCTGTCTGGGGTCAAGCCTTGGCTCCATCCCTTTCTAGCCAACAGAACCAGTAGAAATGGAATTAGTAATAGCAACCTCCAACCTCACAGAACTCTTGCTATGACTCTATTAGATACTGCATTAAAGCACTAAGTACTAGTAAGTGCTTAATAAGTGTTACCTCTCACTCACTGCGGGTGAGCATTGTATGCTAGGCTTCAGGATGGGGACTTAGCATACTGGGTAATGAGAATCCCTAAAGGTTTCTGAGTTTAGGAAATACATGCACAGGGCTGTGCCCTGGGAAGACTTGCCTGACAGAAGTGCAAAATGTGTTGGAGTGGGGAGAGAATGGAAGTGGTCGGTCAGTTAAATTGCCCTCTCAATAGACTAGCCAGTGATGAGGATCAAGGTTGCCCCAGGGAGAGAAGCCCAAGGCATCCAGCCATACATACCCATCTATATCATCCTCCTGGGAGCATAGGACGGATGTCCTGACCTGATCTGACCTGATTCGTTTCCAAAGTTATAGGACCACCTGATAACCAGCCCCCACCTGCACTGATCCCATTTTAACGACTTTGTTACATAATCTTTCCTTTGTCTTGTAAAGAAATAACTCACATACCCATGCCTTATAAATTTAGCCCTATCCTCAACACATCTTTGCAGCTCTTCACTGCCCACGGGTCCTGTCCCCATGTTACTCCATGCTATTCTCTGAATTAAAGAGTACTTCTGCCAGACCTTGAGAGTCTAAGAAATCTTTCTTTTGACTCCTCTGCTCGCCGAGCCCGCATCAGCCAGGAGGCAATGAAACTTATGTTCTTAGCCTAGTGTTTTATGTACAACTCAGACTGAGCTTTCTTTGTTCATAAATTTTGGTTTATAAGGTTGAAATTAAGAGAGATATATGTTCACACTGGTCGAAGCCATTGTGGAATAATAAAAAGCAGACTAGAATGACTTTCAACGTGAGCACAGAGGGAGGCTCCTATAAAGCAGAATTAGGAAGAAAAAGAAGGAGGGAAGAAAGGAAGGGAGGGAGGGAGGAAGAATGCTTTTCCTAAGTCACTAGGTTTTCCACTGCCAGCCCTCCCACCTGAACCACAGAGATCAAATCATAAAAGGTAAGAGCCATGCGCCTCCACATGGAATGGAGAGTTGAGGAAATTCTGTCTCCACCTCCACTTTGGGGAACTGTGCTTGCGAATAAAATGAAGATCCCCAACAATGAGACAGTATTAAAACACTCTCATCTGTAATAGATCATTTTATTTACTCCTCCTCTTTGCAGAGGGGAGAGACAAGGTAGTTAACATTTTGAGCTCTCATCTACTTTGCTTTGACTACCCAATTTAATCCTCTCAACAACTTTGTGAAGAAAAACAAAATGCACCCCACCATTTTCCAATGAAAAGCCAGAGACTCAAAAAGATAACACAACTAAGATATTGAGCACTTAATGTACGTAAAGAACTGTTCTAATTGCTTTTTTATTATTTAATCCTCACGATAATTCTATGAAGTGACACTATTCCTATGTCCATTTTCCATATGAGAAAGCTAAGGTAGATAAAGGTTAAGTAACTTGCTCAAGATTTCAAGGTTAAGTGATGGAGTTAGAATTTGAACCTCAGCAGTCTGGCCACATAGCCAATGCTTCTATCTCTTGCACTAAAGGGGGTCAGATACAGGAGTCAGCTTAAAGGGGTTCCCACTGGGAAAACTGGAGATGACTGAGCATCAAAATAAATGACAGCAAAGGATTATAACCCACTGAATAAAATTAGGATCCATGAGTCCATACAAATTAGAGAGACAGAGAAAGAGAAGAAATGGGTAGATGGATGGATGGATGGATGGATGGATGGACGGGTGAATGGATGGGTGGATGGATGGCAAGGGAAAACTCTTTATTAAATTAGAAAGCCAACTAATAAATGTGCAAGGCATGATAGAATTAGAAAGATAACCATTTGGCAAATACCACAGTAATGATCACTTTCGGTGAAAGTCATAAATGGATGCTAACACTCATGGGCAAAAGCTTGAGAAGTAGCAGCGTGTTTATATAGTCTCAAAGTATCCCACCACAATGCTTATTAATTACGAAGAGAAAAATAGTACATTTACAGTAGAGAAACCTGGCGTTTAGCATCTTAATCAAATGATTGAAATTAACATCGATAGTAATGGGACAAATAAACATCATGTGCCTCTTTAAGTAATTCACTAAAAAGAACACAACACCATTTCTGTTATGTTCCTGCTCAAAATTCCTAACCTGAATCTAATCATGAGGAAACTTCAGACAAACCCAAACCGAGGGACATTCTATAAAACATCTTGAGTGTACTCTTAACAAATATCAATGTCATGAAAGACTGAAGAAGTGCTTCAGATTAAAAAAGACTAAAGAGGCATGACAATGAGTGAAACGCACGGGCCAAAATTTTCTTTTGTTATTAACGACATTGTTGGGCAAGATAATAGATAAACAAGGTTAATAGGTAAGATAATAGCATTATCTCAATATTAATTTCCTGCCTTTGGTCATTACATTGTGGTTATATAAGAGCATGTTCTTGTTTTTAGGAAATACACTGAAGAATACCTAGGAGTAAATACTGCTTAGGAGTAAAGGAGCATTTTGTCTGCAGCTTACTCCCAATCAGTTCAGAAAAAAATAATCTGTTTGTATGCGCGTGTATGTATGTATATAGAGAGAGAGAGTGCAAATGTAGTAAAATTAACATTTGGGAAATCTGGGCAAAGAGGATGTGGGAATTCTTTGTCTTATTCTTGCAACTTTTCTGTAAGCCTGAAGTTATGTCAAAATAAAAAAGAAGAAGAAAGTAAGAAAAAGATGTCAAAGCCAGATGCAAATTCAGACCCCGTATGTCTGAGGACTCCTTCTGCCACAAGTGACAGGAAATCCAGTTCAAACTGGCTCAAGCAAAGTAAGAAAATTCAAATCTTACTGGTGCATGTAGTGACAAGTCCCAGGGAAGGGATGGCCTCAGGCACATCTTGTGCCAAAACTCAACGTCATCAGGGCTTGATTTGTCTCCACCTCTCAGCCCAGCCTTCCGTGTTTGCTTCATTCTCAGCCTCCGCCTGGTAGACCCTAGCAGTTCCCGGCTCATATCTTCTTGGGTTTGACCCAGTTAAAAAGAAAGAGGGCTCTCTTCCTAGCACCAGAAAAAGTCTTTTTCTATCTCATTGGCTCTGATTAAGCTACACGCCTGGTTCCAGAAACAATCTCAGTGGTCAGTTCCTCTAGTTTGGCCAGGCTGCATACTAAGCTCATCTCTGGAGCCAGGGATGGAGTCAACGCCTTTCAAAGTGTGTCTACTGACAGTGGGAACTGGATTGGTTCCCTCAAGGAAATTAAAGGTAACCTTACCACAGGAAGGGCACACAGATTCTGGGAGCACAAACACTAGAGCCCCACAGATGCTACACTATCTGTGTAACAAGCTCCTCCCAAACTTAGTGGTGGAAAGCAACAACAATCATTTATTTGCTCACAGTTATGTGATTTGCCATATTTTCATCCTCGGCAGGGATGGTTCATCTATGCTCCACATGATGTCAGCTGCGGAGGCTTGACTAGGACTGGAGGATCCATTTTCAAGATGGCTCCTTCACATGAATGGCAAGTTGGTGCTGGATGTCAGCTGGGGTCACAATTTTCCTCCATGCGGGCCTCTCCATGTGGCTGCTTGGGCTTCCTCATAGCATGGAGGCTGGGTTTCAAGAGTAAAAAACCGAAGTTGTCAGTCATCTGAAAGCTTAGCATCACTTCCCACATATCCTATTAATTAAAGTAGTCACAGGCAGAACAGATTCAAGGGGCGGAGAAATAGAAAACAGCTTTCCTTGGACAAAAATGACAAAGAATTTGCAGCTGTCTTTAATCTACCAGATATCCTCTGTCTCATTCCATAATCTTGTAACTGCCAGAGCGAAAGTTAGACTTCCTGTGTCTTGAAGCTTTGCTGTCACAACTGCAGATCCGGGGCTGCCACTACACTCTGAAGAGCTTCTGCTAAACATTGAAGAGCAACTTTACCCTCTGGTCACTAGAGCAGGGTATGCAACTCAAACGTCTACAGAGTTCAGGCAGGTAACCTAGATAAGTGAAATGGGCAGGGGCATTGGCATTTTGAACATGTCAGAAGATTCTTCTATACCCCACACACAAAAAATGCATTCTCCAGAAACACACAGCCCTCTCTGTTTCTCTTGTTTTCTCACTTTTATAAAGATTGGGCATAGATATGTATTTCTCTACCATCCATGCAGGCACATAGAAAAATGACGTTTAACTCCAGGGATTAATACAGAGTTAATGCTTTCTATGGGGACAGCTGCTGCTCAGCACTGGTCAAGCACTGCCAAGTGGAATTTAGGCCCTTTATGACCCAAATTTTCCATTTTTCATGAGAAGCTAAAAATTTGGAGTTTTATGTGAAATCCTCCTATTTTAAAATGTTGGCTTATCTTTTTGAAAACACTGTGAAGGTCAAACAAAACATCCTGAGGCAAGTTCAGCCCACAGACCACCAGCCTGTGACTAAAAGCACTTATTAAAGAGAATTTAGCATTCATTGTCAAGTGTTTACATACTTAAAAAAGAAAGTCATACAATCATTTTATTTTCCTAAGCTAATGCTTCAGACCATGATTAAGTTGAGTAACACATTAAATATGAAATAGTATGGACTATTTCATATCTTAAACATATTTTCGGCACCACCCATCATAGATTAAAGATAGCCCTAATTTCTTTGATATTCCTCCCATCTAGAGGTGGGGTCTAATTCCCCTCCCCTTGAATATGAGCTGGCCATGATTATTTGCTTGTAACCAATAGAATGTGGCACAAGAGATGCTGCATGACTTCTGAGACCAGGTCTAGCGAAGCTTTAAAGCCTGGCCTCTTGAACATCTCTGGACACTCCCTCTCTGGATGTTCCCTCTTGGATCCCAGCTGTCATGCTGTGAGAAACCCACAGCACATAAAGAAACCACACACAGACGCTCCGGTCAACAGCCTGGCTGAGCTCCCAGCCAACAGCCAGCAGGAGCTGCCACCATGAGAGTGGCCTCCATGGACAACATTCTCAGTCGTTCCTTTAGATGACTGTGGCTCCAGATGACATCTGACTGCAACTGAATGACAGACCCCAAAAGGGAACTGCCCAGACAAGCCCCTCGGGAATTTCTGATCTGGAAAATCATGAACATGATAAAGTGGTTGTGTTAAGGTGCGAAATTGTGGGGTAATTTATTACTCAGCGATAGGCAACAGGAACACCACCTTAATGTGATTGCTCAAGAAAGTTAACCTTCTCAGGCCTAAGAAAGTGTATCTGCTGTTAACACTATTTTCACTTAATGTTCTTTCTCATTGATGCAGTTATGAAGGTTTATCGATTAATTTTTAAAGAAGAAAATGTCTGAATCTAGGGCCAGCCCAGTGGTGCAGCGGTTAAGTGCACACTTTCCTCTTTGGCGGCCCCGGGTTTGCCAGTTCAGATCCTGGGTACGGACATGGCACCGCTTGGCACGCCATGCTGTGGTAGGTGTCCCACATATAAAGTAGAGCAAGATGGGCACAGATGTTAGCTCAAGGCCAGTCTTCCTCAGTAAAAAGAGGAGGATTGGCAGCAGTTAGCTCAGAGCTAATCTTCCTCAAAAAAAAAAAGTCTGAATCTTTAGACATTTTTTGCAAAACGTCTAATGTTAATAAAACATCTGAATTTTTTTTGGCCCTGATTTCCTGTCGTGATGGTGAAAACATGGCCAACAGCTTTAAGAAATCAGCAGAAGAATTACCAGACGTGTTTATTCTCTTGTTTCTTAGTGGCAAATACCATGGATTTCCAAACAATTCACTTGATGGAGGGTAAGCAGACTTTCAAGATAAAGAAAGATAAATAAAGCTCTTCTAGAAGGATTTGGAGATTGTAATCAAAAGTACTCAAAATAATAGGATAGCTAATTATCTCATTAGTAAAATTATGAACTAAAGATGCAATTTAAAAATAAAATAAATAAATGCTCCCAGTTAGGCATCGTAAATGTAGAATAAAGAAAAGTTTCATGTCTGCCTGGAGGACAACAAAAAGGAGCCCAAGTTTTCACACATGGTGCCCAGAAATGGTGAGTTTGATGGTACACGTTTTAGAGGAATAATGTCTACCCATTTGCCATTCTGCAACGCCCAGACCTAGGTTCTCAGTTCAAGAAATAGGAAGGTAGGGAAATGAATCATTTAAAAAGAGAAAAATAACTACTTACGAATGACACTGGACCCTTCCTCCACTTCCGCTTTTAAAGGAACAAAGAAATGACACTTATACTCTTATACTGAAGGAAAAGATAAGATTCCAGAAATTAAAGTGGCAACTAGAAAGCTCTGATTATTCTGAAAAATCCACATAACTAAGAAAGCAAAACTTCTCTCCAACTGAGCTCACACTATCCAGTCTTTGAGTAAAAATGCACAGTCACTGCGTTCCCTTAAGAAAGGTCACCTGATTGAGTCAAAATAATTGTTGTGCTAGCAGGACGAGATTTTTTTTTTAAAAAATAATCTTTTAAAAATGGGAGGATGTATTGTCTTGCTGAGGAGTATGAGAGACAGGTCATAAATGGGGAAGCATGTGGCTTTGGTGATTTTTGACCCTGATTCTGCTAAGGAAACACAATCTAGAGAAGGTCCAGAACAGAGCTTGGATGTCACCCACTTCCAGCCCTTAGCAATGGGGTCTCATTGCCAAACCAGTCTTGGCCACATCAGTAACCTCAGACTCCTGCTTTGCAGAAGTAATGCTTGTCTTCTGCAACACTCATCTTATACTAATTAAATTGGCCATTTTCATATCTTGTAGCCTGGTAGAGGTCTCTACAAAGCCAATGGCTCCCAACCAGGAGCAGGCAGAGACTCAGGCCCTGTCAGTCACAGGAAAGGGAAGAAGGAAGAAAAGGCTCAGATTCCAACAAAACTGACTGTGCCTAGTCTCAGTGTCTCATTTTCAGTTTCATGACTGGTTTGACTCCAGAAAAAAAAAACTGTTTGAGCCTCACACTACAAGCAAGAGCACATGGAAATCTCGTCAAGGGAGGAAGAAGGCACACTCCAAGTTAGAATGCCATATACCAGTGGCCATGGAAAGACTTGGAAAGTCTTTCAGTTGCTGTGTAGGTAGAAAGAGAGGCAAGGTGACCTTGGTTGGAGAATTCACACTCCTCTTTCAAAGAGAGATTCAGTGTTCTTCACTTACGTTAATCTGAGAACAGAACACCAGTCTTAAGAAGAGCTTATAGTGAGAATCACCTGGCGCCACGCTACTCTTGTAAGTAATCCTCTTGTTGAAAACTTCAAGAGGAGGTGCTGGATCAGCCCTGCCCAGATACATCCAATAATCACAACTAGCTGACTAATGAAAAGAGAGCAGATAGAGAATCAGCAAGGGTTACCTGTAGGGTGCAAATAAGGACACAGCAGAGTGATAGACGGTGACAGAGCATCCAACCTCTCTGGTAGGGTACCCAGTCTTGACTGTATCAACCCCCATCATTGTGGGGGCTTCTGGGCTGCCAATCCTCATGGCCAACACTGACTTCAGAAGTGTTCTTTTTTTTTTTTTTCCTGAGGAAGATTCACCCTGAGCTAATATCTGTGCCCATCTTTCTCTATTTTGTATGTGGGTCACCACCACAGCATGGCCACCACCAAGTGATGTAGATCTGTGCCTGGGAACCAAACCCTGGCTGCCAAAGTGGAACACACTGAACTTAACCACTAGGCCACAGGGCCAGTCCCTCAGAAGCGGTTTTCGTGTGCTCTTTGGGTTTTTTCTACAGCATCCTCTCAGCTCATCATCTTCTGGGTCTTCATGGAACTTGTAAGAAGATCTGGTGCAATGGTTCTCAAGGAGTCTGGAACTACCCCATAGGGGATGTTTGGAAAATTTGTGGGGGTGCTTTTGATTATTTGATTGTCAAAATAATTACAGGAGGTGGGTACGACATACATTTAGTGGGCAAGGCCAAGGATGTTGGATGTCCTGCAATGTGTAGGGATTGCCAAGCAACAAAGAATCAGCCTTCTATCTGTGTCCCTCATGACTTTCAAATGATCCACTCCACATTTATATACATGAACATCATCTTATTTTTTAGACTAGAACATTCTTCTGTTTTACATATAAACACAGAAGATTCTTTTGCATTTTGCACGACTTTATTCTGCTCTGAATTTTCCAGTTGATTGAGGAAAGATTATTCCTTGCTTTGTTTGAGACTTTACCAAGAGTTGTCACTGTTTCAGAATGTCAGTTCATGACAGCAATGCTGCTCTAGGTATTTGAGGCTCCGACACAGCATTCCTGTGTCAGCCTGCCTCTGTAGCTGTCACAGGCATGGTGACTATCTCTGGATTCTTATGCAGTTGCACACAAGAATTTATATATTAAAATAAAGGATATTTTATTTTAAATGACTTTTCTTTTGTTTCTCTTTTATATTATAATGGGGCAGTGTATGTTTTGTGTGTAAGTAGATTATGTTACTATGAATGTCATTTCTGGACAGTAAAGAGGGTTAACAAAATGTTTTGCATGAGGAACACAAGATCTGTCAGGGCTCAGAACCTTTGTTATAATGAGCTGGAGCATCTAGGAGTTAGAAATTTTTCACTTACTGACCCAAGTATTCTCTTCCTCCTACCTATTCTCAATAAAATGCTACAGAGGAAATAAGGGGGAGGGGGGGCCCTAAAAAATTATCACCCACAGAGAAAAGACCTATGGAGAAGCTTCTCTAGTTCCAGCAATACTAGCTCAATGCAAGGTTGACATAAGGGAAGCCATATTGTAGAAAAGAAACCATATTGTAACTTTGAATGACCTCTGATGAACTAATCCAGACAGGCTCTGTAGATTTTATGGCCCTTCCCAGCTGCTATAAGAACTTTGTTCTTTTGAGTTCCTTAGGAATATGATGACCCCCCAGGCAGAGAAAGTCTATGTGGGTAGCCATTATCAATGACAACTGAAAGATCAGGGTATAGGGCTTTGCTCCAGTCTCTGATGCACATCCAGTAAAACAAAAGACTATCAGGAACTAAGGCCAGATGTCTGCTCCTACCTGGATATCAGATGGATGCCCCCATGTGGAGCCCAGATGCCTCCCCAGCCCAGAGACCAGCCCACTCTATAACTGGCCTATAGTCTTTGTTCTGTAAGATGGTTCTTTCAGACATCAGTCGGCCATCTTCCCCTTCGCTAGCAAGCAGTAATAAAAAGTTCTTTCTCTCCTACCACCTTGCCTCTTGACTGGCATGTCTTGCATTGGGCAGATGACCCCAGCTTGGGCAGTAACACCAAGACACCCTACATCAGCCTTGCTTGACTTATAACATCCTTTTGTTTGGGGCCTGATTTAGCTAGAATCTGCTGTCTTATCTACTAAGATTCTTCCGCCCCCTCCTCTCCATTTGTGATCCTTTCTTCTCTCTCTCTCTTTTTCGAATTGTGTGATTTTGGTTGTGTTCATTTAAGGCTCTCAATCCAGTACCCAAATTGTTTGGAAGAAAGATGCTATGTGAATGTCCATAGCAAATATATAGTCAGTCCATGAACAAAATGTTCATAAAATCTAACTGTCCCCATTTGGAAAAGAAACTTGCAGATTATTAAATTTCTCTGGACCTTAGGCACCCAATTTTCTTTTAGCTGGTTAACTGCCTTCTTAAGGTCACAATTTAATTTATTTTAGACCTCAGGTACAGATGTGCCCTGTCTAAGATCCTCTTTATAGGACCTTGGACTTTCTAACTTAAAACCTGAGATGACTTCCCAGGCATATGCAGAGTCTAACCAGCTCTGAATCAAGAACATTTCCAAAATCAAAATATTTTCAGAATTTAAAGATCTTACATCTGAAACAGCATAATCAAAAAAAGATTCAATTCAAACCCAAGAGGTATTTTTTTTATTATATGGATTAAAGAATGGGTTATATAATGTATACTTGCATAACGCTGTAGAACAGCTGTCTCCCACCAGAACATAAATCATGTAAGTCACACATAAAGAGCAGTGAAACAGCCAAGAGTCCCCGACACAAATCTGCATGTTGTGGCTTCAGACCCTAACTTCACCAACCAGTCATCAGAAGCCCAGCAGCTCACATGTCAGCAAACACAACACAAGATATGGACTCAGTCTTATGTATTACAACGGCATAATCTTCAACATGAGTGACTATAAAAAATACGCTTTGTTTGAATGCATCTTGGGTTTAGACTCTGAGATAAAAATCTTCTATCATAATGACATTTTAGAATACAAGAAATGTAACACTAAAGAGCCAAGTCGCAGTTACGGAGGCAGTTGACCTACCTCTGAAATCAAGCAAGCACTCTGGGTGGGAAACATTAAGGCAACCATTACATTTTATTTGCATACAAATGGAAGCAAGTCTCAGGCACCTTAATGGTTAAATTAGGCAAGAGAAGGTTTTGGGTTTTGTTTTTATTTTTTTAGGAAATAATTAGGCACTTGTCTTCAACAAATACTCTCTCACACAAAAGCATTAGTACAGAGCATGGAATGAGCATACACTTTAAAAAGAAATCTAAAGTGAAATGAACACATTCATCCTTACCCCCACAGGCATAGGCAAGTATACTGGATCCCAGATCTGGACTCAGGCAGGTGGCAGAATCTATTGTGCCTGGAAAGGGGAGCTGGCTAGAGGAGACTGGACCAGGAAGCCCCCTCTATTCTGCTATCTCCAGGGCCTGAAAGTCCCTCTTGCATGTTCTAAGGTGATCCAAGGAACTGGGTGTGCCATGGATCCTATGGAGGCCTCCGTTGCTGTGGTGGGAGTGTCCAGCATTATATAAGCACCCTGGGACTGTCTAGTATCATAATGAGTTGATAACCTAGGAGGGGGCCGTGTAGGGGGAGCTTTACAGGAATGAAGGGAGGGAACAGAGACAAAGAAAAAAGACCTCTTCTCATTCTCCTGAGATATCGACTACGATTTTCAATGTCATATATCCCAACCAAGTAGAGGTGGTGTGGAGGGGGCAAAAGAGCTGATCTGGTTAATATCTGTTGAGCACTGATTTTGTGCCAAGTACATAGTCTTTTACATATGTTATTTCAGTTACTCCTCCTAGTAACCCCATATAGTCAGTACTATTATCAGCCCCCCATTTTACAGAGGGAATTAAGACTCAGAGTGGTTAAGTGACTTGCCCATGATCACACAGTCAGTGCAGACAATCTGAGTGAGATCCCAACTCTTAACTACTAAGCTTTACTGCCTCCAACTTGCATCACTAGATCCTTGATTTTACATGAAATAATACTTTATCTTACATTTTGAGTCTTTGATCTGTGGTGCTCCAAACATCTCACATTTCTATTCTCTGTTAATCCAACAAATTCCTAGTAAATTCAAAGAGTCAAAAATTTTATCCTGGTTAAAGACTGGAAACACCACAAAACCTTTAGAGTTCTCTCTAACTCAGCATTTCTCTACTTAGTATTTCTAAAGACTCCTACCTGGTCACTGCCCTTTCCCCTGTGACGTTCTGCCTGCGCCAACAGGCCACAACGGCTGGCCAGTTATGGATGGAAAGCAGTTATGTAGCATACTTTTAAGGGAAGTTGCTTTCTGGCAAGGGCTAATTTTTTTTTTTTAAGATTTTTTATTTTTCCTTTTTCTCCCCAAATTCCCCCGGTACACGGTTGTATATCTTAGTTGCAGGTCCTTCTGGTTGTGGCATGTGGGACACTGCTTCAACATGGCCTGACGAGCGGTGCCACGTCTGCACCCAGGATCTGAACCAGTGAAACCCTGGGCCACTGCAGCGGAGCGCACAAACTCAACCACGCAGCCATGGAACCAGCCCCTGGCAAGGGCTAATTTGAAATACTAATCATCTTAGTGGAGTTTCTAAAATGTGCATGAGTACTCATAAACCACTAAAACACTAGACTATTCAAAAATAATTACCTTTCCAGTTCTAGATTTTTTTTTAACTCTTGCAGCTTTGTTTCTTTCTTTTTTTTCTTTTTTTTGTGGGGAAAGATTTGCCCTGAGCTAACATCTGTTGCCAATCTTCCTCTGTTTTTTTCCATCCCCAAAACCCCAGTGCGTGGTTGTATATCCTAGTTGTAAGTCGTTCTAGTTCTTCTATGTGAGCCACTGCCACAGCATGGCAGCTGACAGACAGGTGGTGTGGTTCTGCGATTGGGACACAAACCGGGGCCGCCAAAGTGGAAGTGCCAAATTTTAACCACTGGGCCACCAGGGCTGGCTCTCTAGATTTTTTACTGACGTGACAAAATCTCTCTGTGATTGGACAGTAGAATAGCTATGAAAATGTGATTCTATTTGTAAATGTAATGTATATATGTACTATATAATATTGTAAGTGTATATAATTGCATAATATAAACGCAAGATATTACTTAATATTGTGTAGTATATACATCTTATCTGTATGATATTCCACTTACAATTATCTTGTTATTCAATTATATCCTCATGCAAATGAACCCAGCATTCCTGAGTCATCACTTCTCTGGTGTAATTTTCATGGCTATTTCTCTGCTCTCTCTAAGGAAGGGAGCTTGCCAATAGCTGATGGGCTCTGTGCTTTGCAAGTGCTGGGAAAGGCTGTTAATCCTAAAGGATTTCATTTTGGATGATACAAAGGATTTACTATCATGGAGGTTAGTATTAGTAGTAGCAGCAACAGCAGGAGCATTTTAGATGGATCCATCTGCTTCACATTATTCTAAACTCTTTGGTTTACTTGCCTTTTAAAACTCAGATATACGACTGCAAAGTCTAAAGTAGGTGACACTGTTAATAAAGTGTTATCATTAATTTGGAGGCAGATCCTGAAAGCCATTCTCATCGAGCTATACAGAGAATGCAAAATGAGCCAGCATGTTCAAACCCATTTAGCCAGCAAGGAATATACGTGCACCCCAGAAAACAAATTTTAAACCTCTCAAAGGATAAAAATTAAGCTAACATTGAATTATGCAATTTATGATTAGGATACAGTTATCAATATGGCTTGGATATTTATAAAAGCACAAATTGTATGTTAAGAAAGTAATAACAAAATGACTGAGGGGAACAGATAAGAAAATAGGAAATTTAGAGGTTGCAAACCCAAATGCTTGCGGGGGCAAGAAGGCATTGGCAATGAGGGCAGGCTGGTGAAAGGCAACGTGAGTAGTAGGGACTGTGCAAATGAGAGGGCACGTGCCCCATCTAATGACATTCTACAGCACAAAAACAGACACCATGACCATCTGCAGACGAAATCACACATCTGAGATTTGCCTCAGTCCACGGCAAAGTGGGAAGGGGGCGAGGGGAGGGAGGAGTACAGAGGAAAAAGGTTAGCTTTACTTAGACAGTTCCTGAGGCTGGCGACGGGTACATAGATTTCATTTTACTATTCTCCTTATTCCTGCATAGACTTGAATTTTTCCACAAATAAAAGGTAAAAACCATTTTTAAAATACTCAAAAAGGAGGTCCTAAAGGTGACCAATTTTCAGCCTCAGTTGTAACTGAAAAAAACGCATAAAAATGGCTTTAGCATCCAGCACCTGATCGCAAGAACGAAGACCAACAGTAAGTTCACTGCTGCTGTTAATAAATTGTCCCAAAGCCAAAGGATTGCGTGAGGCATGAGGGGCTTCTGTTTTTATGTCTTCAGTATTTATTCATAATTACATATCAAATTCAAAGTATGGGAGAACTGACCCCTAAAATGTAATATTTAGATACTCCCAGACACACAGGCACACACACATCTCACTTATTCTGCAGGATCAAGCAGATGCTGAGACACCGGGGACAATGAATTACTCCTTAGTAGCCAAACATTTTACTGTCCTCTTTAGCATGACAGTCGAATTCCTAGAATTCAAAATCAGGCCTTATTAATCTCCAGACTCCTGGAACCTAGTAGGTACTTAATACATATTTGTTGAATTAACTAACAAAACAGCCTTCATGCACTGGGAACTTCACCTTGACAAACACAGAAAGTCCACATATAGAAAATGAGTAAAATGAAGTTCTTGAGATAATTCAGAAAAACTTTAGCAAAACGTGAACTATGATGAGCAATGGAAAAGCAACATTTCTCCAATTTAAAAAAAAAATAATAAATGTGATTCTAAACATATTTAGTAAATAATTTCCTCTGAAATTGACTTCAGAGTGGCCCTAACGCATCCCATTCCCCCGTTTCCCAAATCTATCACACTCTCTCAGATTGGAATCACAACAGGCCATTTTCCTGTCAGGTGCCAGAGACTTCATAGCCGGAAAGTCTGGTACCAGATGTGCAGCAATGGGAGCTCCTCCCTCCAGGAGGCTCCTTGAACTCACAAGTGTCCTGGAGCCCTGGGGGGACTGTCCTCAAAGAATGACCCAACAATGTGGAGGGAACCAACTTTGGTCAAGGACAGGGTATTGCTCCACTCACGGAGTTAATTGGAGGTTGATAGGTGAGGTCCTAGGTACAGATGGAAGGAAGTGCCCTTAACATGAAGACAGCATGGAGGCCTGTGATTCCCCACAACTCATGAGCTCTCAACTTGGGATCCTTAAATTTAGGGTGGCGGATGCAGGAGAGAGAGACCAGTTAAACAAAATGAAACCCAACTCAGGAGGTAATTCAAAATATTGTCACCATCACAAGCATATCACTTATTCATATCCTGATACACCATGCCCCTCTCTCCACTCCTAGAAAATGATGAAGCCAGTCCTTTTCACAGAAAGCACATGTGTCACAGAGCCATTTCCCTCTGTGATTAAGAGTCACTAGAAATGCTCTTCTTTCCACTTCTTGGATCAGCCTGATTTGGTGACAGCACAAATGACAGAATAATTCAGTTGTGACAGGAGTACCACAAGGGGACACACTTGTCAATAGGCCCATCTGTCTGCTGTCATCCTCCATCCCCTCAAATGCTTGAGAGACTGAAAATGCTACAAGTGGAAGGCGTTACACTCCCTCATCCCCATTCCGAATGGGGTGAAAGAAGGCCCTGAATGAGAGAGGATGCGTTAGTAGAAAAAATAGTCACCAGGAGAGTGAGTGACGAACCTAGAACTTCCAACTCTCTGGGTAATTGCAGACTCTCATCTTTCTTATGCTCTAGAATCACTCACAGAAAACCAGTAAGAAATCATGATGTCCTGCACTTACTTCACAAATGTTCAGTGAGTAGCTACCATATTGAGAGCAATGGGGTGGAGATCATAGGAAACAAAGCAGTAAAATTTATGATTTCCATCCTCAAAGAACTTAAGAGCTACTTACGAAATCTACACACCCGTCAAAAGTTGTTATAAAATGATACAAGTCCTAACTAATCACATAGCCCCACAAGTTCCATTTTATAATTTAGAATCAAAGAGTAGAACAAATCCTAGATATTGCAAGGTGAGTACTACTACCATTGACACCTAAACGCTACCTCTCTGAAACCAGGACTAGGTGACACCTCTCAGTCTGCCCTCTGTGGTTCTGTTTCCTATCTGTTAATCTGGCCAGGCTGTGCGGTCTCTAGAGGCAGCACCTTATCTCCCACACATTATGTAGACTTCTTAATGCCTAGCGCATTACTGGGTGGCCAGTAGCACCAGGTAGAGACTCTCCTCACGCATTCCTTCTGTGTCATCTTATTTACTTCCTAGTATCTCCTCCCATAGAGCTTAACGCACTTCCTTGTGGTCATTTAATGTTGTCTCTGCTAAAATGTACGTCCCGTGAGGGCAGGAGTTGGGCCTTTCTTTCTTATCACTGTATTCCCAGTAACTGGCTGGGCACAGTTATTGGAAAAATGAACAACTATTACAACTCAAAGAACCGTCAAAGTAACTAGAAGATCTAAGGGTTCATAAAGTAGAATCAACATACAGAGTTATAAAAGAAAATTAAAGGGGACAAATAGAAAACAATAAGATAAGAAAAAACCCTCACTTTGTAATTTTCCATGCACATTTTTCTCCTGACCACCTGAGGCTGTCCCTGTCTTAATTGCCATCGGAAGACCCATGGGCCAAAAGGGTCATCTTCAATGTCACTGACCAACTTGCAGCAGCAACAGCTGCAAGACCTGGGTGGATCTATGAGTGACTGCAGCTTCCCCACAAACCCTCTGAGCTGATCCTGTTTCTGGACTCAGCCCAAATTCATAGAAACATCTTCCCCGCCCCACGCCCACACACACAAAAACTCGGATGCCTACCAACCTGAGATGGAGCCACAAGTATGCTAGTAAAACCATGAGTGTCTAAATCCCTGTGGTTGACCCAGGAGACAAAGTACAAAAGCACAGAAGGTGAGAGATGCCCATACAGTTCTATGGATGCACAGAGATCATACTATTATACAAACGGGGCCACCAGGTCAGTTAGACCACAGAACAGCATGTACATTCTTTGCTTTTTTACCCCTAGTTTGTTCTTTTGCAGTCTCAATATAGCCAAAGCTGTTGAGAAAGGACTCAGACAGGTCTTGGTTGCAAGGGGAGAAGGAAATTTGAAATTTGGCTTAGCAGTATGCAGGTAAAAGAGAGAAAGATCCATATATGGCTGCTGTCTTTGCTCCTTTCCATTATGTCACACTGAGTCTACAGACACACAAGTGTGCGCGTGTACACACACACACACACAGAGCATGCCAAGGCAGCCCTCATACTGCCAGGTCTGGATTCCAAACAGCTGGAGCAGAAAGAAGCAGTTGGCAGGAGCAGACAGTAACGAGAGACACAGTATTGGGTCCAGATTGACACGCCGAGTTCTTGGCGCATCCCCATTGCAACCCTTTTTCAGAAAAACTGGCAAACTTCCAGGCCTCCCCAGCCCTTCCCCAAATGGCAAATCCCAGACCTTCTATGGAAAAGGAAAATTTAATAGGGAAAGCCATTTTCCTCTGACTGTTTTCAAGCTATATCAAATTATGCTTGTTAGGCTAGGTTTCAAAATGAAATGTGTTTCCACATTAATAAGAACAATGGCATGAAAGTAATAAGGCCCATTTTCTCATATGTTATAACTTGAAGAGACCTTGGACATAATTACTCTAATGCTCTCTTGTTAGAGTGAAGGAAAATGAGTCTCAGAGAAGTTATATGACTTGACGAGGTCACACTGTCAGTTAGTGGCAGAGTTCTTGCCCCTGACCTCCAGGTAGCACTCTTTATTCTCTGCTATGCTGTCCTTGTGATTCATTTCACATCCACCATTAGCTCCCTGAAAGATTGTAATATCCAAATGATGATTTTGCAACGTCCTATTCATAGCTAAAGCAACATGCTGTGATCTCACAAATACAGTTGCATGTTCTGACCCAGCTGCAGAGTTTGCAAAGATGGCCTGGGACGAGAGGACCTAGTGATGACCTGAGTCATCAGGAGACAAGAGAGCAATGACTTCCTTAGTAATTTTCTTTTGCCAAAAAATCAACCAACCAAAAAGCCTCTATTGACAGTGGTTAAGAGAACTAACGACTTTGTAAGAAGAAAACTAGGTTTAAATCCTGGGTCCACACTTAATAGCGGAGCGACCTTGGGCGGGTTCCTTAACCTTTCTAAACCTCAGTTTCTGCATCTGTAAAACAGGGATAAAAATAGCACCCCTCTCATTAGTTCTTATAAGGATTAAGTGAGATGGGGCACTAAAGATGCTTGGCACATGCCACTTGATCTTATCTACCTAATGAGTTTAATCTTTCATTTTTCTTTGATTCCGGTTTTAACACATTCATATAACTAGATCGGTCATTCACCATATATCAACTACGGACTCTGTCAAAGTTGCTTTCTGGAGGTGGATGATTTGAAATATCAATCTTACTATGGAGTTTCTAAAATATGTATCAACACTTATAAAGGCATCTAAAAGCCTAGGCTCTTTAAAAATAGCTCTCTTCCTGTCTTAGTTAAGGTTAGCTATCCTCCTCAACACCACCATCCTCCTTAACGTCAGCATCATCATCCTCAACATCAGCTTTTTCAACATCATCGTCATCATATTCATCACCATCATCTTCACCCTCAACAACAGCATTATCTTCTTCAACGTGATCATCATCCTCTTCCTCGACATCATCATCTTCTTCCTTGACATCTTCATCTTCTTCCTCGACATCATCACATCTACCAGGTACCCAGCAATCATCGGTGGAAATCTATCTTGATGATGAGGTTTGGCATTTTGATGGAGCAGGAAGACACAAAGCTACACAGTTTCTGGTAGTATACATAGCAGGGACACTGAATCTCAGAGGAGTGACTGAGTTAGCAAAGCGGAAGCGTTTCCAGATATCAGAATTGTCTCTCCTCTGCCAGGAGGTTCCACTCGTTGCCTCTAAAAAGTAGGCCCTCCCTTTCTGAAAAGTTCCCAGGGGAGACATTATCACCTACTTTCATTTTGCTTCACAACTTCTCACTTGTATTTTCACACCGAAAGGACACGGTTGTCGGCTGGATCATTTCAGACCATAACTCTGCCAGCCACCTTAGTTCTTGAAATGGCAGATTCATAGCTGACAGACCTAAACCTGCCCCTCTGTCTCTCAATCTCTCTCTCTCACTAATTCTTATCAAAATAGCTTTTGCATCTACCAAAAAAAAAAAAAAAAGACAAATTTCCATGGTCCTTAAATGTAGTAATGATGTTTTAAAAATGTGAAAGAAAATAAATCTGGGTAAAGCAATTAAAAATGACTTTTTAATTATTGAAAAAATAATGAGAAAGAACGCTATTTAAAAATTTTAAAAAACTGCAAGTGATCATTTTCTTTTCAAATTTGAATTTTATTTGTATTCAAATTGTATTAGTCACCCAAACCTGGATTTAAAGTATCTTAGCATAAGCTTAGTGATGGAAATATTTACTCCAAAAATCTTTTCTATATTATTATTGTTTCTTAAATTCCATACTTTTCAATCATAGATAAGCTGCTTATTCCAATCTAAAAGCCTATACTTTTCAATGTTACCCCTTCAATTTGTTATCACTAGAACGCAAATTGTTTCTCTTTTTGTTGTCTGAATTTTAGTGATTCAGCTTGAACCTGATCTCAGGACATACGCCAATTTTCCTAAATTTATCTCGTGCTTGTTAACAATTTGGATTTGTCTCTGACAGAGGCTAAACAGGGTTTAGAATATTAACTTAAACTCTGTGCTAAAAATGCAATAAAAATCTGGGGTGTTGAGGATAGGAGGCTGCAGCATTTCCATGACAATATGCAAAGGCTCTGTTTTCACTAAATGTACCATGGGAAAGCTAATCCTGAAAATAAAGTTGTTCTTCTTTTTATGCCTTGATACATGAACTTGGGATACTTGCTTCTAGCATAATCCCCAGCTACTTAAAACAAAAGCTCTGGGCAGCACACTGCACCACGAAGGCAACAGCTGTCAGCTAGTAAAGGCATCCACCAGATGTTGAAGCCCAGAAGCATCCAACAACAGGGATCATTACAGCCTTCAATCACCCCATTTAGAATTTACGACAAACTGAGCAGAAAGCCATTATTTCCACCTTCAGTATAAAGTTTTCCGCGGGCTGCGGGTGGAGTTCTGCAATGGACGGATGCACCATCTGCTCCAAGTTCACTCTGCTTTTTCGTGGAACTTCCAAGAATAGGCACAGGTCCTAGATCAAGTCCAGAGACATTGGGATGTTATTTGTTATTATATAAAGAATATTGAAATCCCTAAGGGTTCTTGATTGTGCCTAGAAAAAGGACTTACACTGTAATTAAATGAAATAATAACAAATCATAATATAAGGCATAAAATGAACAAACATTATGAATTAATCATACTTAGACAATTACAACCCATATGGCTTGTTAAACTCAATCTGCTACCTGTAGTGACATCAACTGCATACTACACAGTCAAGGCTGCAGTTTTTTCCTCCCCCAGGATGTAATTACTTAATTTTGTAGATGAGAAAATGACATGTAAAAAGTAATGTGTTCGCTATTTGGTATCCTCTCAAGTCCCCCATATTAGGTGAAAGGTATGCCTCCCACTCACAGCTCAGAAGACTTCTGAATTCCTTTCCTTCGAGACACCGATACCTTTAGAAACAAATGCCCTTCTTCCTCCTCCCACCCCATTGTTCTTTCCCTCTTCCCTCCTTCCAGGTGTCTACAGTGGACTTTCTGTGCATCTTAACCATGAGCGGAGAATGTATTTCGCTTGCGTAATTTGACACCACAAATGACACCAGTTCTCTGCTTTTTCTATAACAAAATTAATGATGTGACTTAGAAGACCCAATGACTCCCACTCACCGAGCTCACTGCTGATCTTGAGCAAATTACATAATTTACCTGAATGTCAGTTCCATCGTTCATGCAATGGGAATAGCAATAGTATCTACCCCTGCGGAACTGTTGTCAGAGTTAAGTAAAACGAACTCCGTGAATGGGCAATCCCAGCGCTAGTCAGTGTTCACTAAATGGGTAGTGAACGTCCATTCTGGAAACACCATTGGGAGTTTTACTGTTCAAGAGAAATTTTAAAAAACAAAAACAACTAAGGAGTTTCTAAGAAGCCTCTTACTCTGAAAGGACACAGGTTATGGACCCCCTGCAGTGAAAGTGACAGCAGAAGAATTAGAGGCTGAACCAGGCTCAGGCTTGGCCTAAACCTTTGGTATATTGCAAAATCACTATGGTATCCACCAGCAGGGGAAGCCTAGATCTCGCCAATAGATCTCACTTGCATGTGGGCTCAGAAACTAGGAGCAAAGGCCCAACCAGCTGCACCTCCCAAGCAATGCCTGCCGATCAGCTGCAGGGGCAACAATGAGTAAGGGCAACTGCAGGTGAGTATGGACACAAGAGTCAGCCACGCACTCACTACCTCGGAGGACAAACTTGTCCACACATCACCAGTTCCCCTGAGCTGAGCAGCCAGTTCTAGCGTCTGTGCACACCTACAAGATCTGCTGTCACATCCAAAGAGGTTGAATGAACCATGAGCCACTTTGACTCCAAAGGGGCCCCACAGAATCGGTCTCTATGAATAAGCCTTAATTAAGCAATTTTGACACTCTCACAGACAAGTAGAGCTGTGAGGCCTGTTTCACCATTTATCCTCTTATAATCAGGTACTTTGAGCAGTCCTATAATGTCTCTGACAGAAAAAAAATCCCTGGCTTAGCTCTTTGCACAAACTTCCATTACAGCAACTATCTTGTTGTATTCTAATGAGCTGTTTACAGCTGTCAGGGGACCCAAAGGCTTCCTAGTTAAATCAGGCCCAGACCCTGTGGGCATGATGATGGACAGAGGCTCCCTTTGGAAGGGATCCCGAGCCCGTAGCCCTAATTCCTGTGTCCTGAGGACCACCCTCCCCTAGGAGAGCTCTTGCAATTCTTGCTTCATCTCCAGCCCACTCTTTCAGGAATGCGCCAAAGCACAGCAGAGACCACTTAAATAAGAACATTTAAACATAATTTTGTTAAGGACTTGGGGAGAACAAAAAGGAAAGCAAGATTTGGCATCTTAGAGCCAGGGTTGGAATCTTGGCTGCCCCTTTGTTACCTGGACAGCTGACTTATTCTCCAATCCTCATGTATGAAACACAGATAATAGCATGACTACCTCATAGGATTGTTGTGAAGATTAAATGAAAAAAATACAGGTCAAATGCTTAGCATACAACCTGGAACATGGTAGGGGCTAAAAAAAAGTTAGCTTCATTTTTGTGGGTTGGTTTGTTTACTGCCTTATAAGGTATAGCTTTTTCATCATATTCACCCTCATCCAACCTGCCATCATCTCCCGCATGGATTACTGCAATGGCTCGTAACTGTTCTTTCTTTCTTTGCCCACCACGTGAAGTTTATGCTCAACACGGCAGCCATAGTGACTGTGTTGGTTTCCTATTGCTGCTGTAACAAATTACCACAAACTTAGAGGCTTAAAATAACACAAATTTATTATCCTACAGTTCCAGGGTTCAGATGTCCAAAATGGATTTCATGGGTCTAAAGTCAAGCTGTCAACAGGGCTGTGTTCCTTCTGGAGGCTTTAAGGAAGAACACATTTCATTGCCTTTTCCAGCTTCTAGAGCCCACCCCACCCCCATCCCCATGCCCTGCCTTCTTTGGCTCATGGCTGCCTTCCTCCATCTTCAAAGCCAGCAGTACTGGGCTGAGTCCTTCTCAATTGCTACCTCTCTTAGTCTCCCTCACCTGTCTCCTTCTTCCACCTGTAAGGACCCCTGTGATTACATTGGGCCCATCCAGATAATCCAGGATAATCTCCCCATCTCAAGATCACCTGATTAGCAACCTTATGCCACCTGCAACCTTAATTCTCCTTTGCTATGTAATATAAGATAGTCGCAGCTTCTGCAGACGAGGTTGTTGAACATCTTTGGGGGCCATTATTCTACCTCTCAGTGATCCTGTTAAAACACAAGTCAGATCACGTCACACTCTGCCCAAAGTTTTCTACCCAGAGTATAGCCCACAGTCCCATGTGGTCCACCAGGCCATGTGCCCCTCCCCTTTCCTCTCTGGGCTGCTCTCCTACTGCTCTCTCCCTCACTCAGCCTGCTCTAGCCACACTGGCTTCACTCTTCACAGATTAACTCAACATTCTGGGCAAGCAGCCACTTCGGGGTTTTTGCACTTGAAAAAGCACATCACAAAAAAAGGATATCTAAAGTGCGAGCAAGCATATGAAAATACGCTTAACTTCATTAAGTCATTAGAGACATGCAAATTAAAATCATAACACAATACCTCTACATACACCCCAAAATGGCAAAAGCGAAAAAGACAGGAAGCACCAAGTGTCAGCAAGGATGTGGAGCAATGAGAAACCTCAGACACAGCAGGTGGGAGTATAACTTGGTACAACTACTTTGGAAAACTGTTTAGCAGCTTCTACTAAAGCTGAACATAGACGTCTATGAACCAGGAACATCACACTATATTTTGATTGCTTATTAATCTGCATTTCCCATAGACCGTGAGGGCCCAAAAGGCAGGCATTATGTCTGGTACATGGTTGACTTCTAGAACAGTCCCTAGTTTATAAGTCCTAGTTTATAGTCTTATAAACTCAATGAATATTTGCTAAATGAATGAGTGAAAGCATCTTGAGCACTCTTCATGAAACTTGGCTGGACTTTTTGAGGTTCCTCCACCCGCTCCATGTGCTTATGTTGCTTCCACTACCAACCTCTGAGGTTCTGGGTTGGATATTTTAAAATAATTAATCAGGTTTCCTTACAACGTGCCTTCTTCTCCTACTAAGCCACCAAACTCTGGTTACTCTGCATTTTTCAAGGCACTAAAGTCCTTCTTTGCCCCTATAAGAGTGGTGGGTTGCCCCTCTCTTTTGCCACCTTTGCTATACTTTGTCACCTGGCCCCCAAAAGAAATTTACTCCTGTGACACCTGCCTGTGGCATCCACCTCCTGAAGATTCAGCCGTGAGTTAGCCTGTGTGCCATCTTCCCAACCTCCTCCTCTCGGGCTCTACTTCACGCGACCACTGTGAAAGCCCTGGTCACGTTAGCTAATATTAATTGTGTGCCAAATATTGCCAGAACTCTTCTAAGGACACAACAGAATTTTAATCAGTTAATCATCAGCACAACCACGAGTTAGGTAGTGTTATTATCTCCATTTGACAGATGAGGAAACTGGGGCATGGAAAGATTTAAAAACTTGTCTGAAGCCATGCGGCCAGGAGTGCCAGAGCCAGAATTTAAGCCCAAGCAAACCTTGGGCTTATCAATTCTTGACCAGCCCACCCCCACCAGTCAATAACACGAGTGGAAAAAGAAGAAGAAAAGCCAACGTTTAGTGCAGACTAAGTATTAGGCATTGTTCTAAGCACTTTATTGTCTTATTTGGGTCTCACACTAACTAAGAACCATTATGCTCTTTTCTACAGAGATGAGGAATCTGATGTAGAGAAAAGTTAAGTAAATTGTCCAAAGTCACACAGTCCTTAAGTGATAAAGTCAGCTTTCAAACACAGGCACCATGACTCCAGAGTCCACAACGGTAACCTCTATACTGTGTGGCCTTTGCCTCTGGAGGACCACAGCAATGGCAGAGAGCCCAGGGGAGGCGATGGTGAAGCTTCAGGAATGCCTGGACATTTCTGATTCCCATTCATAGATGTGGCTTAGGCTCCAGTTGGGAGCCACGCTACACCAGGATATATACTATCTTAATACAACAAAATATTATTTTTCTCCATATTCCCATGAGGATTACAACCTTGAAGTGCTCTTAAATGTCTCTAAGATCACTAAGAAGTCTTTCTTTTCTGCCTTTATAAAAGTGAGAATTAATACCATAGCCGAGAGTGTATTATGACTAGCAAATTAATAAAAAGTAAAGGAGAGAGAGGGGGATACCGTTTGCCTCTCTGTTGGCCTTCTGCCCTCATTCCACAGAACATAACTTCTGTCATGACTATTCGAAGGGGAAAGAAATATCTTTCCAGACTGAACTCACGTATGTTATTTACAATTCCCAAGGAAGAGAGAGAGATTCACTTTCTGTTCGTATCTCTACACTCCCCAAGCTTTTTAGAACACGATATGGAGGGCAGGAGATAGCTGGTCATGCAACAATATGAGCTGTGATGCCCGATGCAAATAGCTAGACATGTTTGAAGTTTGCTACATTTCTACTGATAAGATACAGAGCTTTTTAATAAATTTGATAAAAAGCAGGGTTTTATGAGAAGCCACACCTGTCACCTGCTAAGAAGGCAATTGTTAACAAAATGCATGGAGATGAACTTCCTGACAAACATTCTGGAACACAAAAAGCCTTTTGCCACAGGAAAATTTCCCATGAAATCTCAACCCTTGGAAACACAGAAACTGTCAAATCCCTTCTATATAGCAAAAAATAGTGAGCATTTGTAAGAGGAAATGCCAAACTCACAATGCTCAATGGTTGCCAGTAGAAGCGTAAATAACTAGATAAGAATATTTTGTTATTATATAACATTGACACTACACTGAATGGCTGAAGAAATGTTCTAATTTCAACTCTCTTTCAAAGTAAGATATTTGAAATAGTGGAATGCCATATGGTCCATTGCTTAAAGAACATTCTTTAAACTGTGAACCATTGGGGCCCAGAAAAGTTTTCAAAGATCTTCATTTCCACACCCCCTCCATTTCCCCTTAGCTGCTATGTCTCTCCTTTCTATACAGGTATTGTATACACTATGAATAGTATAGTTGATTTTTTAAATTTTGCGATTGAAAAGTGAAGAGGGTAAAATCTATGAGCTTGAGGATAAAAGAATAGAATTTTACCTTCCAAAGTTTTCAGAACGAACAATCCGTTCTACACAGGTACCTGCAAGTGACCCTCTTATCTATTTTTCATAGGGACGTAGTCTGCATAAGAAGCCCATTCCTCACGTGTAGGATTCCGGCCCAGGGATAGAGGATTTTGCTCTTCTCTTAATAACATCACAAGTACTTGCTTAAGAAATTTCGATAGCCAATGCTTAAACACAATGGAATATTATTCTAAAAATTTACAATTAAAGGAAAGACATAAGCCTTTATTTTGTCTTTAATATATGAACTATATTTCAGAGTAAGAAACTAGTGCTAGTTGACAAGGGAAAGCTGTTTTTTTTTAAGAATTCCAGTTAATATACAATAAAGAAAAGACAAAGCTATAAAATCATTATTTTGTAACCCTTAAGGTAATAATTGATTTAGGCAGCAAACATCAGTGGATGCTAAGAGTGAAGGACCGAGGAAGAACTAGATACTTCTGGCAGATTACTTCTAGTCATAAGAGGAAAATCACAGTGTTAGAATGGAAGGATCTGGCTGTCACCAGCCAAACTCATGGATCAATCTCGGCATCGCTAAACTTGAAATAGCCAGATAGATTTTGTCTCCTGATGTGACGCAACGTGAAGCAAAACCAAAAATATTCCATTCAAATACATTAAAACTTTTAGAATTAAAAGAAATACAAAAAACAGAGAAACAAACCCAATGACATAATGAGGAAGACATCAGACTAATCCAGAATGTAGACCATTCTAAAGGACAACCAGTCTGTTTAAGTCAATGGCATGAATTAAAAAAAGGAGGGGGGGGCGGTGGGGAGCAGGGGAGAATTGCTACCAATTTAAAGAGACTTGAAAGACATACAACCAAATACAACATGCGGACCCTTTTTCGACCCCTATTTGAACAAAACATCTGAAAACGTTGAGAGGACAATTAGGGAAAAATGAATACAGACAGGATGTTAAATGATTCAAAGGAATTATTGTTGGCGTGCCATACAGGCATAGTGACTGTAAAAGAAAATGCCTTATTGGTATAGAGATGGATACTGAGGTATTTGAGGGTGAAGACACAATGTTTGGAACTTACTTTAGAATATGTCAGCAGAAAAGAAGACTGGTAAATCAAATATGGCAGAATATGAACCACTGTGAAGTGATGGATTGTAAGGATTTGTTATCTCGTCAGTCTCCTCTTATTTATGTTTAAACTTTTTTTATAATAAAAAGTTTTCAAAATTAGACTAAATTCTACTTTCATTTCTTGAGGTAGAAGGAATAAATAATGCTAGACTAAAACCTTTGATATAAAATGGGAAAGCTAATTCTTAGGCCTCGCTGTACTACTGACCCCAAAATTCCACTTCAAAGAATTTTTTCTGCCTTTGAAGTTTGTTAAGGATAGATATGAACACTACTAAAATGGAGTCATAAAATTTGTAGATATTCCTGAAATATGTATGATTTTTTTGACTCAGAATTTTTAAAAAGAATAATTGTCCTCTCTAGTTGACCAGCAGATCATTGGTAAAATGAAAAATGCACCTTAATGGACCATTAGAAAAATCTAAAATTATATTCAATTCCCACCAAAAAAAACAAACAAACCAAAAACAGGCGTTAAGGTTCTCTGAAAGTTTAATGCTTACCACATATCAGGGATTAATGGTTATAAATATGCCCACTCCAGCTTTCAATGCTATAGTTTCTTCTAAAAATTCTAAACTGGAGACGAGCGATTTGTCAGTTTAGTTGACCAGTTAAATTTTTGGTTTTGTTTTTGAAAAGATGTGCATGGAGGAAGTGGCAAAAACTTTATTTTATGAAATATGTTTTTTTTTAAGATTTTTTTTTCCTTTTTCTCCCCAAAGCCCCCCAGTACATAGTTGTATATTCCTCGTTGTGGGTCCTTCTAGTTGTGGCATGTGGGACGCTCCCTCAGCGTGGTTTGATGAGCAGTGCCATGTCCGCGCCCAGGATTCAAACTAACGAAACACTGGTCCGCCTGCAGCGCAGTGCACGAACTTAACCACTCAGCCATGGGGCCAGCCCCTGAAATATGTTTTTATAATTAAATTTATGAAAATGATAACTGATTTCATCTCATGCTCAAGTATTAATTACTTATTTCAAGCTAAATCTAATTGCAATAGCCCTCGCAGACCTGCCTGGACCTAGGCAAAGTTGAGCTGATTCTTGGTCTTGATGTTAGAAAACACAAGAACTAGACCCCGATAACCCACGAACAATGTGATTGACACCTACCTTCCTTTGCCTTAGCTTGTCTCTGAAATACCAGTAAAAGTGTCTACCCTGATACACAGTGGGGAGAGGGGATGACAGATCATATTCTTGTACTGTAGAGAAGAAACTCCCTATATAAATAGAAAGAAAAATCAGACTAAAAATTGATATCAGGAATTAGGCATTCCACAAAACATGTTTTTAATTAATCCACGTGATCTGTAGTACATAGTAAAATGAATATAATTAGTCTTCTTTGCTACAGACCTGCCACAAGTTGCTACTGACCCTCACTCTACAGATTCATCATCATCCACAAAACGGTAGGAGCTAAGGCACAGTGATAGGGGGAGGATGATCACAGGACTACTCAGAGGCATGAGTAATGTCAGGATTGCTCTTTCTTCTCCATCACACACATCCCAGCATCAATTTATTATCCATTTAGACTGCACGCCAGCTCCTTCCACAGGACTTACAGTAGCTCTGTACGATCAGAATCCCTTTTGCTCTTCTAATCAGTACTTGGCCCCACAGCTTCCTTACTTCATGGAAGCCGCAGCCTTGGGCTTTAGAGGGGAGTCAGCTGAATTGGCAAGGGCCCATCCTTCCGCTGAGCACATGTACCTCAGCCATTTGCATTTTTCTAATTTTGGATTCCTGCTTCGGTAGGCACATAGGACATTCTTGAGGGTATCTTGGCAACCCACCCCCCTATTCGTGCATGAAGGTGCCTAGTCCCAGGTTGACTAATCCTCTCGTCTAAATTGTACCCGTCGGGTGACCATGGGATTTGCTGACTGCGTTCGATTCAGTGCAGCTATGGGGGAGTTTTTCAACATCTCAAGTTACACGAAGCGTATGTTAGAATAAATCGACTGTCTTCTGCTGCTAGATTTTGGCTCTGCTTCTGGGGAACTTCTGAGTGGGAAAATGGAATATGCACTCAGTATGCAAGATCCTTTTCTCTCAGCTGGACTTGAAGCAGAGAAAACAAGGAAGTTGAACCTGAGCATGGCCTTCTGTGGACTGACATGCTGGAATCTGAAAGGGAAAGGAAGCAAAGGGGAAAGAGTCACGCTAATAGAAAATTCTCTACGGCATTGGGACTTGATATCAAGGGCTTCTATCCAAAAAAGTAGTCTCCCGCATGTTCTTTGATTCCTTTACTAAGGATGGAAGCAGGCCATTACAATAGAAACTCAAACCTAAAACGCAAATATCTGTATAAAAGGATGGGTTTAAGTTGCCTGTTTCATTAAGCGTGAGTCAGGCAGCATCCTGGGCTCCTTCCACCACATACCTGCGCACTCACGGATTCACATATGAACTGAGGGGCTTGGGAGTTTGGGCAAAAACAGTGTCATCTGTTGGCTTGCAGTGCTGGGCACCTGGTCTGGGAGTGGAAAGTGAAGAGTCACAATGCAAGGAGAACAACAGTGCCCCTGGAAAATAATCCAGTATAAACGAGGAAGGTATCTGCGGGGTAAGACAGACTCTACCAGTGGCAGGAAGCTGGAGAGGTTGGGCAGTCCTGGGCAATCGGTAGGGGTTCTCCATGGCTCCAGGTCTTACTCAAGTACTGGGTGGCTTGTATTTGGCCTGGAGAGAACGGGATTGCAAATCAATTGCTTTTTCAGCTCCAGGCCCTGCAGATGCTTGGCCTCCAGAGCTGTCACACTTTGCAGTTCAGTCAGTCTGAACTGGAACTTCCAATAGGGTGCAACACAGATGAAGTGGTCTCCTTCTCCTCACAGTCTTAAAGTAGCAGAAGTGACAGTGACCATGACCAGCTCAAAGCACTGGGAGCAGCACACTGAGTAACAACCAGTACTGATTTTCATGGCCACACAGAGTACAAATAGGAGTGCCCAGAGGCATTCTCACACACAGGCAGACTTGCAAAACACTAGAATCCCTGGATCCAGGCGGGCAGACTTCAAAGGGACTGAACTGAATTGTCCTCACCGGTTGGTGAAAACCAAGACATTTGGGTTATACCTGATTAAGTACCCTCATTACTCATTAAGTACTCTAAGTGCTATGGAAGACTCGTATACTTTCCTATCTGACACTGGGAGGTAACCCAAGGTAAAAGGAGGAAGATGTTGAGAGAGGAGGTTAGGAAGAGGAAGGCTGTGGCCTTTTCAAAGAACTCATTCACACATGAAAGAACTTACAGCTGACTTTAACTCACAGTAAAGTCCAGAAAGCTCAGTCCACCGACGGGAAGAATCCCGAAGGATCCAGAGTCCATAGGCCAGCGCAAACACTGCTTTACAGCTCCTTTGTCCTTCCATCTGGCACCAAGTCCTCCCCATATTGGTCCAGGAGTTCCTCTCCCTCGGTCATCCTTCCTCCTTCTTTTCCTACCTCTCTCACCTCTGGGTCCCACACACCTTTGTGGTTGAGGTGCAAGTGTCTTCTATTCTAGAGTCTCAAATTCTAAGTGAGGCACCTACAGGACAAACATCTCTCTTATTAACATTGATAACTTGTGTGTCACAACTGGATAGGATGTTTTGCTAAAATAAATCAAAACTCATAGGGGAGGATGGGGAGGAACACAGCAGTACAGGACAGAGAATCCCATCCTTACCCTGCCAAGAGCAGGGACAGATGAGGAGGGCGACCGAGAACCCCACCATACCTAAAACAGCTGGGATAATGTTTGTGAGCCCCTGCCTTTCCCTTGCTCTTTCAACTTTGGCTTTGCAGATGCCTGACCTACAGGCTTAGCCGTGTCCCGTCTCTAAGCTAATCCTGACCAAAAAGGAAGCCATTCTCCAAAATTCATGGAGTTGCCTTGTCTCTGGCCCAAATACCTAACTGGATCCCTGGCTTCCAGCCATGGCTCTCTCCTTGGCCCATGGCTTTGCCACTTCCTTGATATGCTCTTAGCCTCTCCTTGAGAATTGCTGTGAGGAGCCTAACTGCCCACTCTGACCACTGCTTCTTAGGTTCAATACTAACCCTCTCTTCTCTTTACAGAGGGTGGGGAGCAGGGGTTATGGAAGTCTAGGGCAGGGTTCTTGGCCTTCCCTGCCTGGGAGAGTGTTTGTCAAAGGGGACCAGAGGCAATGTGACCAGGTGGCTATCAATGATCTCAATAAAGAGGAGCCAAGAGCATTCCTGGGACTATCAAGTGAAGTATCAAGTCCAAAGGACAAAGGGTGTCAGGAAGCAGAGCCAGGAGTTGGGTGATTCAGAGCTGGATGGAATCAGGTTTGATTCAGAGCTGGATGGAATCAGGTTTGAGGGACCAGGAAGGCAACCAGTCCTGGAACACTGCAGGGGCCCAGTAGTGAGGGAGCTGCCAAAGATCAGATACCCCCACGTACCCTAGGCTTGACAAATGACATGCTCCTCCTTTTGTTTTGAATGTCCTTTCCCACTTGTCCGTCCAGGGACTCACATCAAACAGTGACTAACTCTCTTGCTCAGTCCCACACTAGCACTGACCCTGACACAGACCTCCAATATGCTGTTATCACTGTGCGCAAGTTAAATATTTATTAACCTGATTGGTCCTCTTCACCCTCCATAAAACCGTGAACTACTTGGTATCAAAGACTTTGTCTCCTCATTTTTTAAAACCTAGCACTCAGTCAAGCCCCGGCATGTGAAGATTCTCAAGAATGAATGAATAAATGGAAATGTGATAGATGGCACAAGCATATCTAATTTAACTCCCTCCCTAGATCCCATTAAAACTTCAGCAAAGAGATCAAAAACAAATAGATAAACCTACGAGGACAGGGAAAATAATAGAGAGACAACAAAAACCAAAATGTAGGAAGCTGGAAAACGGATGGACAGGTGGTGTGTGGCTTAGCAGATCTGGAGAACCGAACCCTAAGTCAGCAGTGATGGAAGCCAGAAACCAATCTGATCCACACAGTGGAGTGTTCAGAAGGCTCAGAAACCTAGGGCTTCAGATACCTTTGGAAGTGGGGTGAAGGGGCAGATTAATGAGAAGCTGTCTGAGGAGCAATTAGATCCCAGTGTCCCCTCTTTTCTACAGGCTCCTGGGCAGCCATCCCTCCCAGCCTCAGCAGATGCCTGGAGAGTTAGTCCCTCAAGAGAGTGAAACAAAGAGTCTGTGGACTTGGAGATCCCAGGCACAGTGGAGGTGCGCAGATCCAGCAGATACGGTGAATGAAGGCATCTTGAATGCAGAGACTTCTCTTGGGGATCTGGTAGACCAAGACAAAGTCCTAACTGGGAAAGGCTTGTGTCTGTGTGTAGGAATCATGACTCTCAGTCCCAGCTCTGGCCACAGCACTGTATCATGCCAGTCCATAAGAGTCGCTTGTGTCCAGTGAAGGTTCCACATCTCCCGAAAATATGTTAGTTTTGCCTAATTTACATGTATGTTAAACCTACAACCAGAAATATAGGAGTAGCATAGAGCACACGTGCATCAATCACACACATTTGGGTTCACTCGTATAAACCCCTGAGCTTTCATAGCTCCATGACGCTTATTCCCAGGGCAGGGGTGCACACTCTCCCTCCACTCTCCTAACCCTGGAAGGCCAAGACTCCGGCCAGAGGCTCTGGGCCTCATTTCTATGAGAACCCTCATCCTACATGCAGGCCTGCAGTGACAGCTTAGGTTGCTGCTGGGGAAACAGAGAGAATCCACGCTTACCAGGTAACAAATGAGCCACTACAGACACCAGGGAGGAGTTAAGTACTGTGGGCTTCTACCCCAATCCCAAAGAAATGTGTGTGGTATTATCGTGTACTAATAAAGAAGGTCTAGTTTAGATAGATTAAATAATTCCATACTGGATCATCTTTTTGAAAGCGTATCTCTGACTGATTTCCACATTAATGCAAAGCCGAAGGAGGGAATAAAGGTCTTAGTCCATCACTCTGACAAGGGTCCAGCCAAATGACCTGGCATGAAATTTCCCAGCTGACAAGCCCTGCCAGCCAAGTGACTCTACAGCTGCATTTCCCAAACTGTGCACTAAGGCACCCCAGGGCACCCTAGTGAACTCACAAGAGTATTTATTGTAGGATATTTTGAACTTTCCAGGGAAACAGCAATTTCTATTGCCGACCACGCAAACTATTATTAAGTTCTTTGGCCCTAACTACCTAACAAGCAAAACTGTCAGGCATTTCTTTGGGCCTAGGAGTGCCATGAATAAATGACTGAGACTCTAGAGCTAGCCATGGACAAGAAAGTTTGGGAAACCCTACCCTAGAGGGAAGTTCCTAGTTGACATGCCATCCCACTGTTCAGAGCTTCTGGTAGGCTTTTTCCTCTTGTTCTTAAACATGAGCAGATAACTGAGCATATCAGACATCTGAGGAAAGCTCCTAACACAAAATACAGAGATAAGAAAGCAAAATCACACACACAAAAACAGAAAAAAAGCAACTTGGGAAAAACAGAGACTCTGCATGGGAAGAAACTTCAGGGAAGGAAGGAAGGGAGGAAGGGAGGAGAGAGAAAAAAGAGGTTTCTAAGCATTACAAAAGGGTATTCTTTCCCTGCTGTATTCATACAAGGGAGTCCTTTGTTAATATCACATACACACATCTAATCGCATTTATTGAAAGTATAGATAATCTCTGATGGTTGCAAAATCCTAACCATGATCAATACATCTCTCAATATTTCAGTCAATCCCTGATACCCCAGCTCACCTTGCCAGGCTCTATAGATAATTGACTAAGACTTACGTTCTACCAATTTCTGGGATGCATCCAACAGCGTTGCAAGTGACCTTTTCATATTCTCTGCTGGGCTCCTGTATGTCCATGAAAAGTGTTCTAAGGAGGGATTCCAGCAGCATATATGCACTTCCCAGTATGAATCTTGGTCTTTGGATCTTATATAAGCCTTCAACATAGTTCCACAGGCTAACGAGCAACAACGACAAATAATAGCCACAATTCATGACCGTTGGAACATAAATGATAACACTCTTAAAATCAAATATGCCGCCTTCATGTCAAACTACTGGCATCATTTTACTTTAAAATTCCATTTTTGTCCATTAAACACTGTGTCTATCAGGCAATTATGGGTGTATTTTTGTGTTCTAAGGAAAACACACAAAAAAGAATGTCTGTAAGAGGGTCATTTTGCTCTTTAGTTTTTTCACAGAATAGGACTAAATCATGGCAATTAGTGTAACGGAAATGTTTATAGCAATCTCTGATGGCAGTTCCACTAATGTAATGATTTAGCTCAAGCCCAGTAAAACACGAACATGTATCATTAGGATGAATCGGAATCAAAAGCAAAGCAACTTTAGCTTACAGCAATTCAACATACGTCATCTCATCAGCAACGCCAACTATAAAATTAAGGATATACAATTAGTCAATCAGACAGTTCCTGAATTAATTAATTAAGCAAAGAAAATCAGCAAGCAAGGACAGGACTACATCCAACAACATGTTTCCCCCTCTTGGGGCAATCCTTCCCATTAATTTCGATCTAGTTATTCCAATAAATCACAGGAGTAAACCTTCCCAGCACGGTGTTAGTGATGAAGACACCTCCCAGGTCAGCCTTCTCCAAAGTCTCATGTTAGTAGCCACTTTGGCATCTCATAAACTCACCCTCCAAGAGGTCACTGGCTTTGTTTCTCCAACTGAGAATTATTTATTTTGTTGTCTGCCTGGCAAATGTTCACGCCAATAATCCTCAAGGATTCATTCAACAGCCACCAATGGAACTGTGCTAAGAAACAGAGTTAAACGTATTCCTCCTCTAGGAGGAATAAGAAGAGATTCAGTTACCTCAAGGCTTACATTTCAAGACAAGAATCTTACTGAAAATAGAAAAGAACATTTCATAACGATAAAATATCAATAGTGGAATCTAGGTGGTGGGTATATGAGTGTTCACCGTAAAATTCTTTCAACTTTTCTGTATGTTGGAAAATGTTCAAAATATAATGTTAGAAAATATGCGGAATTAAATGTATGATACCCATGGGACAAGACAGAAGGTGGTAAATGAAGTTAAAGAGTTGTAGGGTCTTTGCACAGTCAAGGAAGCGGTAAGAGCAAAATTCACAGTAGAATCAAATAAGTCAGAAATTCACATCATAATTTATAGGGTAAGCAGTAACAGAGTAATAGAAGATACATAACAAACCAGTTAGCCAGTGGAGGGTGGGGAGGGGGGTTAGAATAATAAAAACTTGTCAATTAATCTCAGTGAAAGTGAGAAAGGAAAGAGAAAGAACCTAAAACAACTGAGTTAAATAGAAAACAAACAGTAAAATGGTAGCTACAGGAGCCGGCCCCGTGGCCAAGTGGTTGAGTTCGTGCACTCCGCTCCAGCAGCCCAGGGTTTCACCGGTTCGGATCCTGGGTGCGGACATGGCACCGCTCGTCAGGTCATGTTGAGGCGGCATCTCACACAGCAGAGCCAGAGGCACTCACAACTAGAGTATACAACTATGTACTCAGGGGCTTTGGGGAGAAGAAGAAGGAGAAGAAGAAAACAAGAAGATTGGCAACAGATGTCAGCTCAGGCGCCGATCTTAAAAAGAAAAAAGAAAGATAGACACAGCCCAAATATATCAATACTTATTTTAAAAATAATTAACTACTCCAAAGAAAGGACAAAGTTTTTCAGACTCGATTTTTTAAAATCCTCATGCTACTTATAAAAGATATACCTTAAATATAAGGACACATAATGTTAAAAGAAAAAAGAAAATGGTATAGCAGACAATAATCAAAAGGAAAGGGTGTAGCTATACTAATGTCGGACAAAGTAGATGTTAACACAATGTGCATTAATAGCAATAAAGAGGGTCATTTAATAATTATAAAAGAATTAATTCACCAGAAATACATAATTTAAAATTTTATGCATCTACTACTATAGCCTCAAAATATATAAAGCAAAAATTGGCTATACTAAACAGAAATAGAAAAATTCACAATTATACTGAGATTTTAGCAATCCTCTCTCAAGAGCAAAGGGAAGAAACAAACTGTAGGGATATAGATGATTAAAATAACACAATTAAACAATTTGATGATATAAAGACAACAGTGAGCCAACAACAGCAGAATACATGTACTTTTCAAGTACATATGGACCATTCACTAAAATTTAAATTTGCCTGGCTATAAGTATATCAAAATGATTTTCAAAAGATTGAAATTGTACACACCATGTTCTCTAACCACAATGGAATTAACCTAGAAATCAATCACTAAAGATAAATTTTAAAATCCTCAAATGTTTAGAACTTACGCAATGCACTCCTAAAACTACTGTGGATCAAAGGAGAAATCACAATGGAGTTGGGAAATATTCTGAATTGAATGATAGCAAAAACATAGCATATCAAAATTTGCAAGAGAGATGCAGTTAAAGCATACTTTCAGGAAGAATTATATTTCAACTTATTATAATGCAGCAATTATCAAGGCAAAGTGAATTTTGTACAAGGACAGATGTATAGACCAATGGAACATAACCGAGTCCAGACACAGATCCACACAAAATGAATCACTTGATTTATGACAAAGGTACCCCAGCGCAGTGGGGAAAGGATGATCTTTTCAATAATGGTACACAGTCGATCGGAAATCTATATGGAAAAATAGATTAATATTGACTCCTTCCTCATACCTCACATACACAAAAATAAACTTCAGAAGGATTGTAGAGCTAAATTTGAAAATTAAACAATAAAGTTTAATCTAGGAGACAGCATAGTAAAATATCTTTGTGATCTTGGTGTAGATGCCATGATAGAACGAAAAGCAAAAATTAGAAAGAAAAAGACTGACATCACACTATAAAAGAATTATTAGTGGCAAAAGAAATTTTGATGCTATGTTGTGAAAAAGTAGTTATAAAACTATAATTTCATTATAATCTCAATTTAAAAAATATATTTGTATTATATATTATATATGTGCAAATAAAAAAGGATAATCACCAAAATGTTAATAATGGTTATCTCCACATAACAGGTGTCGGTAATTTTTATTTTCCTCTTTATATAGTTCTGTATTACCAATATTCCTTATATTGACATATATTATTTTTATAATCACTCGAAATAACTTAATTCCTGTTATGGTCTGAATGTTCGTGTCCCCTCAAAATTCGTATGTTGAAATCCTAACGCCTGGTGTGATGGTACAGTGGGTGGAGCCTTTAGGAGGTGCTTAAATCACAAGGGTGGAGCCCTCATGAATGGGATTAGTGCCTCATAAAAGAGGCTCCAGAGAGCTCCCTGGCCCCTTCCACCACGTGAGGACACAGCGAGAAGGCATCTGCTATGAACCAGGAGGAGAGCCCTCACCAGAAGGTGATGGCGATGGCACCTTCATCTTGGACTTGCAGCCTCTAGAACTGTGAGAAATAAATTTCTGTTGCTATAAGCTACTCAGTCTGTGGTATTTTTTATAGAAGCCTAAGTGGATGGAGACAATCCCCTTTCTTTAAAGTAACAATTTTACTGACAATTTACTGTGTGGTATTATTCTGATTTTGAAAAAAGAATCAGAGACAAGGACTTAACTGCTGATTGAACATGTGACCAAGTCACAACAAACACTTGATATTTACGTTAGGAAACCAATCTAGACAGATATTTTTCAATTCTTCAATCAACAAGAATCATTCTTTAATTAACATCTTTTCCAGAGGGAATCCACATTTCATCACAAAGGCAGAACAAAACATCCATGTTTTCGTTATCCGGGAGCAAGTCATGTCGTGGAAAGCATCAGAATATGGCAAGTTTACCCAGAGTGGTTACATTCTATAGCCAAGAAGTTTTCACGGAAAGTGGGGAGACGTGGTTCTATTCCAGGCTCGGACCCCATCACAGGGCACCCAACCTCAGACCACAGTTACAGCATTGTTTTTTAATTATGACATTTAGTTAGTTATTCATTTTGTGTGTGTGTAAGGATGATTGGCCCTGAGCTAACATCTGTGCCAGTCTTCCTCTATTTTGTATGTGGGACACAGCCACAGGGTGGCTTGACAAGTGTTGTATAGGCCTGTGCCCAGGGTAGAACCAGGAACCCAGGGCTGCCCAAGTGCAGCATGCACACTTAACCACTACACCATGGGCCAGCCCCAAGCATTTTCTGACAGGACCGTGCATGGTACCAGAACAGGAGACGGAGAGAGGAGCAGAGTTTGCGGGCTGGGTGAACAGAAGTGTCTCTAGAGGGTGATCTGGGAAAGCTGGGTAAAGCAAACGCCTTCTGGCCAGAACCAGAAACACCGAGGGAGGGCAAAGAAAATCCGGGAATGACAGGAAATGAACTGAATCCTCACTCCTCACTAGGGAATACACAGGGGTGGCCGGGGCTTAAATGCGGAGCCACAGACGGCCAAAGCCATCTAGAGAAGTTAACGGAATTTGCCCAAGGTCACACAGTTGGTAAATAATTGGGCTGAGATCTGAACAAAGCCTATGTTCTCCCCATGGCCCAAACCCCTCCTGGTAAAGGGAGAAGGGGAGCTAGATGTTCCTCCTTCTTCCAACTCTGCATCACCAGGACTCCAAACGGAATACTGAAGGCTACAGGTGTCCATAGCACTCCTCTTCCAGCGTTCTGAGTGCCAAAATCCCAGAAGGCAGGACACAACGATTTCCCAACCAGGTGTTTGTAAAAAGAGGGAAAACAGGAAGGAACACCAAGGCGGTGTTAGGAGGTGTAACTGATGTCATCAGAGTCCTGAGTGAAGACTCTGCTATCATGGAACAGAGGGGCCTCCAATTTGTGAGGAGTGGGCCTGTTCATGGCGTGTTTATGTCCTCAAGCTGTGCAACGCGCAGCCTTACAAATGTGTAAACAAGTTGAAACAATCTAAGAGTGCATCACGGAATATTTTTCAAATATTTGTTTGCTCTAAAAACATGCAACATGCAGATAAAAGAAATAGAAAAGAAAGAAGGGATGCCATAATTTATTTTGTCAGGGTACCTGCTGGATGCCAGTACTCTGTGAGTTTACTGCCAAAGTAGGGAAGTGACTGTGTCCAAAGTCCTTGCAGGCCACTTTTCTGGAGGCATTAAAAGAAGCCCAGAGTTGACAAGAGCTCTCTGCATCGAGGACAGATGGCAGGATGTATATTCTCACACCCCTGCAAGGATTCTTCTCACACGAGGACCATGATAATGGGAGGACTGTGAGACATCTATGTCTCAGTCCAAAAATGTCACCTTCCTCCACGTGGCACATTAGTTCCTGGACTTTATGTGGCTACCTGGCTTTTAACACTTTTCTTTTCATCTATATTTGGTTTTACTTCTCAGTCTTGTAACTTTCTGAATTAATCACATGATAATCATATAATGTTTTTAGCTGATATTTTTCCTTTTTTAAAAAATAAATTATGTTTAACTGCATAAGAAATAAGTACACTCTTATTGTATTTATAATGCCAAATAATATCCATCATAATGCCAAAAATGCAATGTCTTCCTTGACTACCAGCCCCATCCCACCACCACCATCACCTCTGCCCCGATTTCATTCCACTCTCTGGAGGTAAAACACTATGATCAGTCTGGGATGCACCTTTCTGGACCTTTTTCAATATATTTAAAAGACACATGTACCCATAAATATATCACGATGACTTCTACACAAATGGTGTCATGTCATGCATATTGTCCTTCAACCTACTTTATTAACTTAAAAATCTGTCTGGGAAGTCTTTCACTGGCAGTCTACACTTCATTCCTGGTAACTGTTGTCTAGTTAAGACTGCTGCATAGCTGTGGCTGGTTCAACCACTCCCCGATTGACTCTAATTTTTCACTATCACAAACAATGCAGCAATGAACGCTTTTGTATGTGAAACTTTGGGCTCACGTCCAGGTTCTTTCTCTGGGATCTGTTTGTCTTTAAGTGGAACTGCAATTATAACAGCTTCCACCAAACTATCGTTCCCCCAAGGCCATGCCAATTCACACACTCACCAACAGAAATAAGAATGTGTTTCCCCAGTCTTCACCACCCCTGGACATTATTGGTTTTCCAGTAAACCCAGTGGGCAATTTCATTTCCCTGAGTACTAGTGAGGGTGAGCAGTAATTTTTAAATGTCTGTTTTCTTTGCAATTTCTTATGTTTTATTCTGCTACTTTGATGGCTTCGTTTTTTCCAATTAAATCCATGGTTCATCTGGAGTTTATTTTAACTGTGTATTTTGGTACAAGAAAAAAACGTAATTTTATTTATTTTCTCCAGTTAGGGAGGCAATAATCTGTCCATCATTTATTGAAGATTCCCTTTTTTCCACAGTAATTTAAATTTCCATCTAAAATCTATACAAATCTCCATTTATCATGGGTTAGCTTCTGAATGCCCTATTCTCTTCCACTGATCTATTACTATGCTGGGAATTGTTTTAATTACTAAAGCTTAGTTGTATGTTTGATGTCTAACAGGGTGACATTGGCTGTTTTGTACATTTTCTGTTCCAGATGAATTTCAAAATCAGCTTGACAAATTTCTCAAGAAAATCCCATTAGGATCTTTTTAGGTTTCCCTGTCTGTCATTTAGCGAAGTTTTATTGTTTACTTCATATAAATCTTACATAGCTCCTGTTGGATTTCTTTCTAAGTTTTGATTGTTTTCATTTTTTTGGCTGAGCACACATATTTGAATTTACATCGGATGTGACTTCATTGCATTGTCAATTAACTACTACCTTAACCACAATACAAATAAAATCATTGTTTTTGCTAGATATTCTCGAAAATTCAATTAATCATCATTAAACTATTGTAGGTCATACTGTTCAGTTTACTATTGCAGGTCATACTGTTCAGTTTCCTGGATCTACATTTTGCAATTAATTTAGTCTTGGAAAGAGATAATTCAATAATCCATGAGAACATTGCTAAAGTTTCTTGTCTGTGGTTACTGGCAGACCCACTTCAGGAAATTTCCTGTCCCACACCTCTTCTGTATGTGCCCTGCACCCTGTTTCCACCAAAACAGCATGCTTTTGCTATTCTGATACAAGGCTTCTATATACAATTTCATTTGAAAGCAAACTCCCCTGATGGAAGAAAATTTTCTTGTTTTGAAAATCACTGTGTTGTGGTATGAAACGCTGGAGACAATGGGCCATTTGTCCAAGGTTGGAACAAATTCAAGGCTGCTTACTAAAGAGACTGCTGGCTGAGCCTGTAGAAGCCTCTGGGACTCACTTCCTTGTAGAGGTTTGTGGTCTACAACCTGCCGTGTCTCCTCAGCCTGCAGAACGGGGCTTCACCTGCCACCGCCTGTTCTCTTAGCTGCCAAAGACTACAGGCCCTCCTTCATCCAGCAATACGGAGCTTCAGCATTCTAAGTCTTCATCAGAGAGTTCAATCTTTTCTCCAGCACATACCAAAGGTTGCCTGCGACTAATGATGTATGGAAAAGACTGTCTAAGAACTGTGCAATCTACATGCTCACCAATGACTCTCAAGTTCTACCTCAGATAGGACTGAACAGCCAGAAGGAGAAATAGCTGGACCTTATGAATCCAGCTCTGAGAGAAATCACTTTCACTCAACTAAATATTGTGCTCTGGTTTTGATTTAAGGTCATTTCAAGAGTCATGAATGAATCAATCAATGAGTGAATGAATGAACAATCAAATTTAGAGAGAATCCATTTGCAAAGCAGGAAACTATAGTTTTGTCACTGTAGGCAGCTTATTTAAAAGTTTACTAGAAAAGAAACTAATAAACTTAGCCTCTTCTTGATTCAGTTAAATTCTGCACAGCCAAACAAAGTATAATTACCAGAAATACCTCTGTATTCATTTGAAAGTTTATCAAGTACTGCAAAATATGTATTCAACATAGAAGTTGTTCTCAAATTAAGCATTATTTCTATCTTAACAATCTAAGATGCTAAAACTTTAAAATGTTTCCAGCAAAGGGCTGGCTTTGTGCTTAATAAGAGTGATTTAGTCACTTTAATGGATTATTCAAAATTCTAGATTTTGTAATGTAGATGTAATGAAAATTTCAGGACAGATTTACTTTACAACTTAGACCTTTACAGTGAACGATTGCATTTTTTAACCAAGTCATAAAATAACGAGTTTGTGAGATGATGACTACAGGAGCTGTCCATTTCTCTCACCACAGAAATGAGCCAGAATCGAAGATTTCACTAATCACTTACTATGTTTTAAAAAATTGTACTTCATGGCACTCCTTACTCAACTCCAATTGAAAAAGTTATTTCCCTACACACACAAAGGGAAAGAATGAAGTGGGGAGGGTGGAGAGAGAAAAGGGAGCCAGTCCCCAGTCCCTTCAACAATATAACAGATTATCCTCAATGATACTCTACATACCAGATGTAAAAATGGTAGAACCATTGGCTAGAATGGTGAAGCCATTCTGTGAGTCTGGTAGAACCACAGAACTTTCTATGGGTGAGAGAGGCTTTGCTCTCCATGTCATTCCCAGTAACTTGCACCATATAATGGTGTGTGTTTCTACACTTTCTTATAACAGTGCTGTTCCAGCCCACTTAAGGGGAATGGGGAAGAGGGGAGGGCCAGGTATTATTTTGTTTGTGCAGCTCTCTGGGCACTAGACCAAGACTGGTTGAATTTTTTGGCTCATTATCATGCATAGTCCTCCAGATTATTTTCTAAGGATGATGGATAAGTTTTTAATACTGCATTCTTTTAGCACGAAGTTTTATCAGGCTATGAAGAAGGAATTTTTCTCTATAGAGCAAGACAAAAGTTTTATAGGGACCATTTTAATCTTCCATTCATTTTGAAGAGCTAAACCTAACCAATTTCTGATATATATTTGGTCTTGACATCTTTAGGTGGACACGTAACCCATCAGAGGAAGCCCAAAGTTCTCGGTGCCCGGTGTCTCCTGTCCCAGAAGCCCATACCAGCAAATCACCTACTCGTGGTTGGATGAAGGCACTGCACAAGAGACACATAAATCAGTAGGAATGGGAGTTTGAAGACATTTGGCATAGAAAATAGATTAGCAACTCTGTTTTATTGTAATTTTTGCTTCAGTATCTGCCAGGGGATTTCTGGAACATGCTAAAAACAAAACTCTTCCTAGCATGTGGCTGAGGGAATGGACATTCACCCAGTCGTTAAAATTCCCTGGCTCTGAAGAAAGACAGAAACACACAAATACACTCAATTCATCATCCTCCCTGCTTCCCTAATATTTTTAGGTTCATAAAAAAAAGGATGAGAATTTTCCAGGAGAAGAAACTATGGATATTAATGAAAGCCCTGTGGGAAGCCTCACTCTAGCTCGTCTGCCTCCAAAAGATCAGTGAGCAAGACCTCACAGGTGGACAAAGGACCCTGCAAGACAAATTGCTCACGTTTGGCATAAGGCATTTTGTTTTCAAAGTTCATTAAAATTGGAAATGAGCTAACTATGAGGTATTGAGGAAGTGAAGTCAAGCGTCCTAGAATTTTTTCAAGCCATAATGATGAATCAGTAACAAAGTCAGAATCTTGACTTATGTCACGGAAAGCTCCTGCACCCACTTCAGTTCTGCCACCTGATCACTTCAGAAAATCTTTGAGAAGACTTGGTCTGCCCCCTCTTTTTGTAGATTGGGGAACTGAGACTCAGAGTAGCTAAATGATATGCCTCAAGTCGCCCAGCTAATTAGAGGTTGGGTGAAACAAGAGCCTGGGTTTTCCATGACATCTGTGAACCTCTCTTTACACTCAACGTAGAGTGGAATGCCGCCTCTTTATGTGGTCCCCGCTCCTTGCACAAGTGCCAGGTATAGATCCTATCACCCTGAATGTGCAATTATTTCCCTGTCTCCCTAGACCACAAGCCTCTAGAAGACAGGGCCATGTTTACCCACCTTTTGATCCCAGCTCCTAGCATAACACCTAACACAAGGTGTAGGATAAGTAATGCTACTAACAAAAGCAGCTTTTACTGAGCTTCTAGTTTGTATCAGGCCTGTGCGGCCTTCTGAATGCGTTACCTCAAGGGTCCCTACAGTGTCCTTGCAGGCAAGTACATTGTTGATCCCATTTAACAAACTCGGAAATGGAGGCTCAGATGGGCAGTGTGCCCAGGGACTGGCAGAGCCTGGACTCCTTCTCAGATCTGTCTGACGATTCAATCAATATTTGTTCCATGAGGGAATGAACCTGATGTTGGGCACCGCATTTGTCCCCATGTTAGCTTTGCCATTTCATAAGTGTCTAGATTGGAAAACAAAGCTGTGGGCTCCTTCCATTCCTCCAGCACGAAATAGGTTATGCATATGGAAAGACTAAGACTGGGGAAGCTTGTCCAGGCCTCCCAGTGATTGGGAGACCACTAGACCACTTCCATTTTTTGAAGTTCTCAATATATTAAAATATGAATAAATGCCAAAACAGGGTTACAGACACGATGGTGTATTTTAAAGATTGGCACCTGAGCTAACAACTGTTGCCAATCTTCTTTTTTTTCTGCTTTTTCTCCCCAAATCCCCCCAATATATAGTTGTATTTTTTTTTTTTTTAGTTGTGGGTCCTTCTAGTTGTGGCATGTGGGACGCTGCCTCAACATGGCCTGATGAGCGGTGCCATGTCCACGCCCAGGATCCAAACCAGCGAAACTCTGGGCCGCTGAAGCGAAGCAGGTGAACTTAACCACTCGGCCACGGGGCTGGCCCCATAATGGCATATTTTGAATGTTCAGTCTTGGCGCTGTAGCCCTGTGACTATGTGTAGCCTCATAGGAAGATAATGTCAAGATGTAAATTTCCAGACCCTTCATAAAAGTGAGCCCAGGACCAAAATGTCTTCTGACTCACTGTATGTTAAATTGCCATTAATCCTAAATTCACTCACCATGATTCTTTTATGCATGTGTGTGTGTGTGTGTGAGGAAGATTGGCCCTGAACTAACATCCGTGCCAGTCTTTGCTATTTTGTATGTGGGATGCCACCACCGCATGGCTTGCCAAGCGGTGCCATGGCTGCACCTGGGATCAAAACTGGGGAACCTGGGCCACTAAAGCGGAACATGTGCACTTAACCGCTGCGTCACCGGGCCAGCCCCTGAATTATCTTTTTATAAATTATTACTTGAAAAAATTATCTGTCATCTACATTTTCACTTTGGGTCTAAACAGTTGGTGTTGAACTAAGTATCAGAAATGCTAAGTCTCATCTCAGTTGTAACTAAGTTGAATGAATTTGTATGTCACTTACCTCGTCTCCAAAAACCGCAGTATTTTCTATCTTTAATTCTTTAGCAGTATAACAACAATGAAGACAGTTTGTGATCTGTCAACCTTTCATCTATGTCTACCAAAGAGCTAAAAGATGCCATCTAGGTCTGATATCCCCAATTCTAACCTACGTATTGTAATTAACCTTCACTTCCCAAAGCGGGACAACTGAGCAGTGACCTACGGAGCAGCCTTTTCTTATGCAAATTTGAGCGACAATTGGTGCTCAGCCTACACTTTTATATGAAGGAGCATCCCATCCTCAAACCACATATTCATTCATTCAGCAAACATAAGGAGCACCCATAACGTGCCAGGCATATCAGAAATGTGTTGTTGGTGTTCTGACTTGACACTGATAAAGCACTTTCCCATAGAAATATGGCCACTGAGATGATCACTCTTAGACTCAGGCAAGCAGAGGGCCTTGCCCAGATCCCGGGACTCAGAGCTTCCTTGTTCTTTAGAGTCCCTTCTGGTGCCTGGGACAGGCCAAAGCTGGCAGTGTCAACTGGGCAGGCACCCTGAGCCTGGACCAGGACTGTGTGTTCCCCAAACCCCATTTCTCACCTTCCGGGGGCTCTCCAAACCACTACTGCTTCCCCACACTGTGGGTCGACCAGATGCCGCAAGGAGCTCCAGACCTCCCACCCATGGGATCAGCCCAGAGTGTGATAGCCAGGCCCTGGTTCTGAGAGGGAAGCCTGGAAAATGCATAGTCCCTGCTGGCCAATGTGGCATTGTTTTCATGTGATCAAATAAGATTTGGCATTGGAATAGCGCTGCCAGTCTGATTCTATGTAACTCAAATTGCTTATATAGACAGATGCCCTACAAAAAATGTGTGTATATTAACCTGGGCCTCCCTAACACCCTAGGGGCGGGTCTGGTCACTGAATCAGTTAAATGTTATAAAAGCAGGTTAGGTGCCCTTGAAAAGGAGTTATGATTTCTACTTATGTCTTAGTTTGGGTTTAAATTTATGAGCTAAAGAAAATTCTCATGGACAAGCCTAGGAACCTTCCCTCTATAAAATTTTTAGTATAGGGAAAAGCTTTTGATTACCAAACAACTAATATTCAAATGGACTTTTGGAAACCAAACCTTCCTACATTGAAGACTATCTGTATGCTCTGTGTATATACTATAAAACTCCCTTATAAAGAAAGTCAACTGTTCCATGAAATTCTCACTGTAAATCCTTTTGGAAACAAGGCAAAGGAAACACCATGTGCATGTTTCTGCATCTTGTTCATGTTATTCATTCTTGTGCCTCAGAACAACTAACTCAATAATTGCCCATAGCAGACACTCAACAAATATCTGCTGACCGTTTTTAAGTCACAAGTCTTCATTATGTATTTTTTTTCAAATAACAAATGTTTGCAGGAGCTTCATAACGAATTGAGTTGAGACCTTTTATGAAGAAAACAAAATGAGAAAGCTCTTACACAACACATGAGAATATTTTCCTCAAGAAATTCTTCTGGCTTCACCATCTTGTCAGAACTGCCAATGTTTTCCTTGTAGCTCAACAGCAACTAAAATGACACAGCCATCCACAGCACTAAAAAATGATTTAAAACAAATAAAACCAAACAACGGGAAAATTACCTACAAATCTCCTGAAAATGATTCAAAAACTCTCTCACTCAGGGAAAGACTCTTTCCATCTCAGTCTCTATCTTTGTCTCTCTCACAGATATTCATGACACGAACACATACACACTCACACACACCCCGCTTCCATCTGACAGGAAACAAGACGACATGGGTGGGTATGGTTTAGGTCAGTGTGAGCCCAATGAAAATAGCAGCCACTTCCAAAACAGGCATGTGATAATGTGACAGGCAGGAGCCATTTCCTGAGCCAAACAGAAACTGAATTACTGGTTCAGTTCACTGGATATTTCAGTCATAAACTTAACAAGTGAGTAATTTTCTTACTCAATATAAAAACCAACATTTAAAGAATGCTGTGTGTCCATACACAAAAATAAACTCAAAATGGATCAAACACCTGAAGATACATCCTGAAACTATAAAACTCCTGGGAGATAATATTGGTAGTACACTCTTTGACATCCAACTAAAAAGGATCTTTTCAAATACCATGCCCTCTCAGATAAGGAAACAATAGAAAAAATAAACAAGTGGGAGTTCATCAAACTAAAGAGCTTCTGCAAGGCAAAAGAAACTAGGATCAAAACAAAGAAACAAACCACCAATTGGCAGAAAATATTTGCAAATCATATATCTGACAAGGGGTTAATCTCCATAACATATAAGGAACTCACACAAATGAACAATAAGAAAGCAAACAACCCGATCAAAAAGTGGTCAGAGGAGATGAACAGACATTTTTCCAAAGAAGATATACAGATAGTCAATAAACACATGAAAAGATGTTCAACATCACTAATCGTTAGGGAAATGCAAATCAAAACTACACCAAGATACCACCTTATGCCTGCTAAAATGGGTATAATCACTAAGACTAAAAATAACAAATGTTAGAGAGGGTGTAGAGAGAAGGGAACCCTCATAGACTGCTGGTGGAAATGCAAACTGGTGCAACCACTATGGAAAACAGTATGGAGATTCCTCAAAAAACTAAAAATAGAACTATCATATGACCCAGCTATCCCACTACTGGGTATCTACCCAAACAACTTGAAATCAACAATCCAAAGTAACATCTGCACTCCATGTTGATTGCAACACTATTCACAATAGCCAAGACGTGGAAGCAACCCAAGTGCCCATGGACTGATGATTGGATAAAGAAGATGTGGTGTATATATACATATATATAGTGGAATACTACTCAGCCAGAAAAAAAAAGACAAATTCACCCCATTTGCAATTACATGGAAGGACCTAGAGGGAATTATGCTAAGCGAAATAAGCCAGACTGAGAAAGACAAACACCAGATGATTTCACTTATATGTGGAATATAAACAAGTACTGGGACAAAGAAAACAGTTCAGTGGTTACCAGGGGAAGGGGCATGGGGGTGGCACAGGGGGTGAAGGGGAGCACCTATGTGGTGACTGACAAGAAATAATGTACAACTGAAATCTCACATTGATGTAAACTATTATGAACTAAGAAAAACAAGAACTCTGTGTGCACATATTTGCCATCTATGCAAATATCTATTAAGACTGTCTAGCAAACGTGTTGTATCTCCTAGATGTTAAGTGTCAATGATTAGAAAATATTATTAGTCCACACCATTATATGATCCCCATGAAGTAAGTGAGCTCCACCTTTTTTGACAGTTCCATGACATCATTGAAGCAGATTCTTGCAAAACCAAATGTTTACGGTCTATTTTTAAAATATATTACACATGCTGGTAACAAATCAAAAATCCCAGAAACAGCTAAAATGCGCTATCTGAAGAGGTGACACCCCTCCTTGGGGGTTTTTGCAGGTCAGTGTTTTCACAGTTCAGCTGAAAAAATACCTACATTAGCTCCTCCTCTCCAAGCCAGCAGACGGAAGGGCCGCCCTTGTCTAGTGTCCAACACACAGAGAGTATATCTTGCTGTTCACAGAGACGTGACCTAAAAGGCGTGTGCTAACTTAATCTTTGTTGAGTCAATCGTGTTTAAATGCACCGGGAGAACTGGATACTATATTTAAACATACCCTTTGCTGAATAACTATTGTTTGCTTTAATATATCTTTTTCTATAAATATAGAATTAAGTTATGAAATTATCCTAAAGCAAAAAAAAATTGAATTTGAATCCTAAAGCGTATAATCTGAGAACTCTCTCATTGTAAATCATGGCTGTTTCTAATTTTCATATGAAAGGGTAAACTGTGGGTCAAATGTTCCAGTTTGCTGACTTTCAGAATCATCAAGATTGGGTTTGTGTCTTGCCTCCATTGGTGTCATTCCTAATCTTCTCCTTCTTCTTCCCCTTCCCCCTCCCCCTCCTCCTCCTCCTTCTTGGTGAGGAAGATTGGCCCTGAGCTAACATCTGTTGCCAATCTTCCTCTTTTTGCTTGAGGATGATTGTCACTGAGCTAACATCTGTGCCAATCTTCCTCCATTTTGTATGTGGGATGCTGCCACAGCATGTGTTTGATGAGCGGTGTGTAGGTCCATGCCTGGTATCCAAACCCACGAACCCTGGGCCACTGAAGCGGAGCACACGAACTTAACCACTACACCACCGGTCTGGCTCCCCCAGTCTTCAATAGTAGAGTATCCTACATAAAAAAAAAAAAATAGTAGAGTATCCTTCTCATAGACAAAAGTCGCTGAGGTGTCACTCTAGGTTAGAAACAATTTTCCAATCTTCAGATACAATTTCCAAATAATAGTCAGTTGGCAGAGAACACTCATTCAGAGTGTCACCACCTTTCACTTGTGGTGGAAAAGGAACCAGCCTGAGAGGGAACAAGGAAACTCACGCTCAGGTGTTCACACTCTCACTGCAAGATGGGCCTTCTGAGGACAGGCGTATTCTTGGACAGTTCCACTGGGTTCCTTCTCTTCAGCCACCCTCAGGTCATTCCCACCTGAAATCTTACTACAGCATCCCACCCAGTCCCTCAGGAAGATAATAAACCCTTCACAGTGCCCATCTGCTCCATTCTCTGTGTGCCATAGCTTTAAGGTCCCCCCGCCCCCACCTCCAAGATTTTCACTGTGTCTTCATTTTTCACTTCTGCTCTGGCATAATTTCCAGGACTCTTCCTCCAGATCCATCAGTTCTAAGCAACCAGAAACCTTCAAGACCTGATAATAATGCTGTGGAGCAGGGAGCTGCAAACACGTTTTTCATATCCATCAGATCTAGAACCAACTCCAGACATGTAGTGGGATTCTCTAAAACAGATACTTTTATTTCACGTAAACGTGAAGAAAAATATGTTGAGTGGTGCTATGGATGGAATTGTGACCCCTCCGAAATTCATATGTGCAAGCACTAACCCCAGTCTTCAGGAGATAATTTGGTTTAGATGAGGTGGTGAGGACGGGCCCTCGAGATGGGATGAGCGCCTATGTAAGAAGAGATACCAGGGATCTCTCTCTCCATCCACCATGGGAGGACACAGCAAGAAGGTGACCATCTGCAAGCCAGGAAGAGAGCTCTCACCTGAGCTGGGCCATGGTGGCACCCTGATCTCTGACTTCCAGCCTCCAGAACCATGGGAAAATAAATTTCTGTTATTTAAGCCCCCGAGTCGATGGTATTTTGTTATGGCGGCCCAAGCTGGCTAATACAAGTGGCTTTGATTAAATCGTGCCTAAAATCCTTTCCAACTCTGAATTCTTTGAACCTATATGTCATTCATAAAAACATGCTTATGTTGGTGTGGGTGGTGGATGAATGAGAGGTGCTAAGGATGGGGAGTGAAACTGTTAGGGTCAGAAATTCAAAAAATAATGAAGTAAATGACGAACTATCAAAACTCTTAAAAAGTAGCAAAGCCTTGTCCTGAGACTTATCAGATGCAAGTTCTGTCTTGACCTCCTCAGATCTGAGTTATCCGTATTACCATTTTCTGACTGACTGGCTAACCTTTGATGCTTCAGTCCTGGAACATTAGCGGTACCTCCCCTAAATGTACAATATAGATAAACCAAACAAAATTGTGGAACCTGCCTCAGGGTATGATGTAAATATAAAATTGACTTTTTCTCACACATGTATCAGTTTCGTTTCTGATAGGTAAGCTATTAAGATTGACAAAGAGTTAGTGACGGGCCAATAGGATAGTGTATCAGCTTGGGATGGTAAGAGTAGACATGGATCACTTTGATTTCAAGATATGGCAATTAAGCTTTGCATGCTGGGGCCAGTTTCTCATCTGTTCTGGAAGTTTTCCCTATCCGCTCCTCTTGGCCTCACCCTATGCACAGACCCACACACGTACACCCTCCATCACACCCCCAAACTATTCACACATAAAAACATCTGGTTTTATAGGGACAGAAGGTAGATGAGTGATTGCCTAGAGCTGGGAGGAAGAATGAACAGCTAAAGGGTAGAGGGTTTCTTTTTGAAGTGAACTGTTCAAACTTGACTCTGGTAATGGTGATATATCTGTCAATACACTAAAAATGATTGAATTCTATACTTTAAATGGATGAATTGTATGATATACAATTACAATTCAGTTGTAATTGAATTAAACCCAATAAACCTGTTTTTAAATATGTATCTGGGTTAAATCTGAATGTCTACTTTTCAGGACAGTAGACAGAACAGAAGAGAGGGTACAAAAGGACTAACAAAGCCGAAGTCGCCTTGTGGCCTAGACTTGACAACAAGGAAACGCAGAGTCAGGGCCCTGGTCCAGGGGTTGGTTTCCCCCTTGGACCAGCCTCTTTGGAGGGCCAGCTCACAGCTCCAGGATCAGGGAGGTTCTTCCACCTTATGCAGAGTGAAAGGGGATTGCTTCCCGCCACCTGCACTCTCCTCCACCCAGACAATTGAGCACTTTGTCAAAGCCATACTTAGGAAGGATTTGATGAGTGTAAAGGATCACACAGGTGGAGGAAGAGGAGTGGCTCATGTCTTAGAAACCTGGCGGTATTAGGCAGCCTGCAGGGCCCGGGCGGCCTCTCCAGCAGGAGCACATTAACATGCAGATCTGGCAGACTGGTTTCCCCTCGTCCTTGCAAGACACCTCCTGCCTGATTCCTATCCAAAATTCTAATTAATAGGAATCCATATTTTCACACAGCTCTGGCAGTTTGCATATGCAAGTGCCTATTCAATGCTCCAAAGACCCCAAGCACCCTTTTAGAGCACATGGCTCTATACAAGGGCTCCTGAAATGCAGACGCTGCCTTGCTGTCACCAGCCTAAGAGCGTGGCAGCTGCACTCCCTAAAGCCAGCAAAGTGGGTCCTGTGCACAGACGACATGCCTCAGCTCCCATCCACCATCTGCCTGGTTGGTGGGTGCACAGTCTCCGCACAGACAGACAGCTGCCCCTGACAATGGGGAAACCAGCAGCACTTCCTCAGCGCCTTTGGCAACCAGAAAAAAAAATTCTGCAGAAAGAATATGTAAAATTGCTACAAATTTTGGATGCAACTGCTATTATGCCTCCTTACAGCTAAATGATCACACGCAGTAGGATGGTTTCTGTTTAGCGACTGTAACAATTAGGCACACTTATACAGAATAAGACACTAACAAGGCCAAAAGACTATTGTGCTGGACAAAGAGCTCCTCTCATATGCTCTACCGAAATAAATGATACCTTAAAAAAAAAAAAGATCTTCCAAAACCCTTCTTTTAAGTAAAATGACTGTCACTAATTACTTTGTGGTGAGCACAAATAAAAATTACTTTTCCTCAAAAATTTTAACACTAAATAAATTACTCTAGTCAAAAAGATGTACTCAATTAATTCTTTATTAAGGGTGTTGTAAAATCTAAGCTATTGTTCTCGGGTGCTACATAATAAAGTTAGGCAGTACCAGGAAAACATTTATCACTTGGCTAAGTAATTAGAGTACTTACTTAGAAAAAGTTCTAAAAGTTACCAAAAAAAGACTCAAGGATTATTTATATAAGTCAAGTCTCTGAAGATGAGGAAAAAAATACAGACAAACATAACTATGACAAACATTACTCTTTTAAGGAAAAAACACTCAAATTTTGAAAAGTGACTTATTTGGGGCCCTGCAGATATCACTCAGCCACCCAAGCTCAGGTGAGCCCTTCCCGATACTCCACGACTTCATCAACCCTCGGCTGCTTCCTTGATGTTTACACAGCTGTGAACTTTAGTTCTTTAGTTAAAATAATACAGATTGTTGGGGGCAAAGCACTTCCTGGAAGATATGGCACTTAATCCAAAATGGGAAACTTGTTTGGAATTACTCTACTCAAAATCTATCTGCATCAGTTAGAATTATGTTTAATTGTGAGTAAAAAGAAGCCCTTTAGGATTCATATCTAACAACGGCTTAAACGAGTTAGCAGCTTCTGTCTCTTGCATGTAGAAGAATAGGGAAGTGGGGATCCAGAACTCATTTGGTGGCTTCATGTCTTCGGCAGGGAGCCAGCCTCCTCCTATTAGCCTGCTACAATATCCTCAAAGCGTTCCACCTCATAGTGCAAGATGGCTGCTCAAACTCCAGCTGTCTTGTGCACATTCCAACCAGCCAAAGGAGGAACGGAAGAAGAACATGATCACTCCCTTTAAGGATACCCCCTGGAAGCTGCACACAGTACTCCACTACATCCCACTGGCCAGAATTATGGCCTTAGTAACTGTAAGAGGGACTGGAAAATGCAGTCTTTATTCTAGGCGTCCATGTGCCTAGCAATTACTAAGGAAGAGAGGGAGAATTGGAAAACAAATAGCTGTTCCTCTCACAGAAACTGAGAAGCAAACTGCGGTAAACGATGAGGCCCAGCCCCGCAGTAACTTTGGGTCTCATTATTATTGCTGGACACATGGTTCAGCAGAACCTCAAAGGGTAAGAGCTATGAACAGTTAACACACTGACAGCTGCACCTGCCAAACCAGGGAGCTGCAGACTGGCTGTGAAGGACTGGATAGTAAGCATTTTAGGCTCTGAGGGCTATCCAATCCCAATCTCTGCTTCAGCTGTTCCACTGCGCCGTCGCAGCACAAAGGGAGCCATAGACGATGAGTAAACCAATGGGCGCTGCTGTGTTCCGATCAAACTTGACCAAAAATGGCCCACAGCTGCTCCAGACCACTGGTCTCTTTATGGCTATTGATCATGTACCACTACCAAGAGATGGCTGAGCATACTCCCCATTTGTCTATAAAACATGTATATGTAATATGGTACTAAGATATGTACATTCTAAAACACACAAAAATAGAAATTAAAGGGGAGGTTTAAAATATGTAAGTAGAATTTCCTCATATTTTCTTTCCATGACCCAAAGGACTGTCTTGTACACCCCACCTAGGACGACCGCACTGTTCACAGTTGCCATTTGCGGATGCTCTTTATTGAGCACCACTGTGTGCCAATGTTCTGCCTGGAGCTCAAGATACAACAACTAGTTAAACATACCACTGCCCTCAGGGAGCTAGGATCCTAGGGAAAAGGGAAAGAGATTTCAGTGGACACTGATGCACTGTCTAGATTCCCCTTCCAGGAAAGACTGTCGCCCCAAATGTTAGGAGTGCTGTGAGCAGAGAGCAATCAGCTCCCCAGAGCCTGCTCAGCTGGAGAGAGACCCTGTCTAAGGTTATAGCCACGTCCAATGACTGATTGCGGGTATAAAGGCCATCTTACCCCAACTCCAGAGAACTCTGAGGGGCCATTCTGGCTCCAGAGCTCCCCCTGGGGTCAGCCAGGCTGTCACCAGCCTGCCTCACACCTTGACCTCTCTCTCTGCCCACTCCTGCTTCCTCTCCCCTTCCCTCCACAGGTGTTGATCCCAAGGGGACTCTACTCGTGATGGTCAAGTTCATGGTGAGTGCAAGAAAGTGTTTCTTTCAAGTGCATTCGGTTAGAATTTGGGGAGGGCACAGATAAAGGGGTGGTCACATTGGCCTGGGGCACCTCGGTCTATTTGTGTGTGGGGGCAGGGGAAAGGCAGGCAGAATGGTCGTGGCAGAGAGAAGGTCGTTTTTTAAAACTTCTTAGGGATGGTTTAACATCAAACCAAGTCTTAGAATTCCTGGTGTTTGCCAGGATGGGAAGAGAAAAAGAAGGGCATTCCAGGCAAAGGAAGGAGCTTGAGCAACAACCGACGAAACCACTTGGCATGTTTGGAGAACCTGCAAATTTATGATACGTCTAGACCACAAATAGCTATGGAAGTAAACAGAGGCCAGCGGCTGGTGTTTCTAATGACATTCTAATGAGTTTGGACTGTCTGCTCTAGGTTCTTGCCATGAATAGTGTGTTCCCCAGACCATAAACAAGAGCATCACCTGAGCGCTTGTAAGAACTGCGGAAGCTCCAGCCCCGCCCCAGATCTGCTGAATCAGAATCTGCATTTTAACAAGCTCCGCAGGGGATTTGCGGGCATGTAATATAATCTGAGAGGCATGGTTTTGGCCACTGGCACCCAAAGTCTTGTATACAAAACAGTCCACTAGGGGTGTAGAAGAAAATAGCAAAATATCTATTATTATTAACCTTATCTCATTCTTTTTTAAATGTATTTTTGCATATTTATATCTGATGTGCTGTATCAGTACAACACTACCTGTATATAATTTAGAAATGAATAAATACATAAATTGGGGGTGCATGCTCAGAAACATTTAGAGACCCCCGCTAGGGGCATGGGAAGGCACTGAAGGCTTTTAGACCAGGGGGTCATGATCAGATTTACAGCTCCACAGACGATCCTGGCAGCTGTACAGCAAGCTGATTGGAGGAGGGCAAGACAGGAGTTGGTGAGATCTGCTAGATTTTTTTTAATTAGCATATTCTATTTGGCCAGAAAAGTCTTTTTTTAAAAAGACTGTTTTTTTAGGGCAGGTTTTAGGTTCACAGCAAAATTGAGAGGAAAGTACAGAGTTTCCGTATACCCCATGCCCCACACATGCATAGCCTCTGCCATTATCAACATCCCGACCAGAGGGGTACATTTGTTACCATTGATTGACGTATCATTATCACTCAGAGTCAATAGTTTACCTTAGGGTTCACTCTGGTGGTGTGTATTCTATGGGTTTGAACAAACATCTAATGTCATGTGTCTGTCATTATAAGATACAGACTATCTTCACTGCCCTAAAAATCCTGTGTTCCACCTGTTCATCCCTCGCCCCATCTGCTAGACCCTGGCAACCACTAATCTTTTTATTCTCTCCATAGTTTTGCCTTTTCCAGAATGTCGTATACTTGGGATCATACAGTATTTAGCCTTTTCATATTGGTAATGTGCATTTAAGTTTCCTCCATGTCTTTTCAGGCTTAATAGCTCATTTCCTTTTAGCCCTGAACAATACTCCATTGTCTGGATCACCACAGTTTACTTATCCATTCACCTACCAAAGAAGACCTTGATTGCTTCAAAGTTTTGGCAATTATGAATAAAGCTGCTATAAAAATCCGTGTGTGGATGTAAGTTTTCAACTCCTTTGAGTAAATACCAAGGAGAAAAATTGCTAGATTGCATTGTAAGAGTATATTTAGTTTTTTAAGAAATGTCCCAACTGTCTTCCAAAGTGGCTGTACTATTTTGGACTCCTGGCAGCAATGCATGAGAGTTCTTGTTCCACATCCTTGCCAGCATTTGGTGTTCTCAGTGTTCCAGAGGTTGGCCATTCTAATAGGTGTGAAATGGTATCTCATTGTTGTTTTCATTTGTGGTTCCCTGAGGACATATGATGTGGAGCATCTTTTCATATGCTTATTTGCCATCTGTATATCTTCCTGGGGGGGGGTGTCTGTTAAGATCTTTGGCCCATTTTTTAATTGAGTTGTTTGTTTCCTTATTGTTGAATTTTAAGAGTTCTTTATATATTTTTGATAACAGTCTTTTATCAGATGTATCTTTTGCAAATATTTTCTCCTAGTCTACAGATTGTCTTCTCATCCTCTTAACATTGTCTTTCCCAGAGCAGTTTTTAATTTTAATGAAATCCACTTAGCAACTATTTCTTTCGTAGATCATACCTTTGGTGTTGTATCTAAAAAGTTATCACCATACCCAAGGCCATCTAAGTTTTCTCCTATATTATTTTCTATGAGTTTTATAGTTTTGCCTTTTACATTTAGATCTATGACCCATTTTGAGTTAATTTTTGTGAAGGCTGTAAGGTCTGTGTGTAGATTTATTTTTCTGCATGTGGATGTCCAGTTGTTCCAGCACAATTTACTGAAGGAACTATCTTTGTTCTATTGTATTGCCTTTACTCATTTGTCAAAGATCATTGGCTATACATATGGTGGTCTATTTTTGGCTCTCAATTCTCTTCCACTGATCTATTTGTCTATTCTTTCACCAATATCCCATTTCTTGATTACTATAGCTTTGGATTAAGCCTTGAAGTCAGGTAGCATCATTCCTCCAACTTTGTTCTCCAATATTGTGCTGGCTATTCTGCGTCTCTTCCCTCTCCATATACATTTTAGAATCAGTTTATTGATATCCATAAAATAATGTTGGGATTTTGATTGGGATTGCATTGAATCTATAGATCAAGTTGGGAAGAAGTGATATGTTGACATATTGAGTCTTCCTACCCATAAACGTGGAATATCTCTCCATTTATTTAGTTTTACTTTGATTTTGTTTATCAGAGTTTTGTAGTTTCCTCATATAGATCTTGTGCATATCTTAAGTTTATATCTAGTATTTCATTTTGGGGTTGCTAAAGTAAATGATATTGTGTTTTTAATTTCAAATTTCACTGTTCATTGCTGGTATATAGGAAAGCAACTGACTTTCGTATGTTAACCTTGGATCCTGCAACCTTGTTATAATTGCTTATTAGTTCCAGGAGATTTTTTGTTGATTCTTTTTTTTTTTTTCTTTTTCTCCCAAAGTCCTCCAGTACATAGTTGCATATTTTTAGTTGTGGGTCCTTCTAGCTGTGGCATGTGGGACACCACCTCAGCATGGTTTGATGAGCAGTGTCATGACCACGCCCAGGATTCGAACTGGGCTGCTGAAGCAGAGTGCATGAACTCAACCACTCGGCCATGGGGCCAGCCCCTCGTTGATTCTTTAGACACAACAATCTACGAAGATAATCATATCCTTTAGGAACAAAGGCTATTTTATTTCTTCCTTCTCAATCTGTTCACCTTTTATTTCCTTTTCTCACCTTATTGCATTGGCAAGAACTTCCAGAATGATGAAAAGTTGTGACAAGAGGGAACATCCTTTTCTTGCAGTTGATCTTAGCGGGAAAGCTTCAAGTTTCTCACCATTAAGTATGATGTTAGCTGTAGGGTATTTTGTAGATAGTCTTTATCAAATTGAGAAAGTTTTCCTCTATTTCTAGTTAACTGAGACCTGTTAGGTTTTTACATACAACGACTAGATTTGAAAACATGTCCCATCAAAGGAAAGAAGGCTTTGGTTTCTGAATGTTCATTGGAGAAAGGAGTCTTCCTTAGCAAAGCTATGGTGCTCTCTACTCAACAGCCAGCCTCCCACAGGAACTGCAGGACTTCTTGCATGTGTGCTGGATCACAGCAAGGTACCAGGTGTTCCTCAGAAATCTGCCTCAAAACTTCGATTTGCCTATTGAAAAGTCCAGGACAGAGTGTTGACCTAATTGCTTCATCCCATCATTGCTGTGTGCTTTTGCCCCATAACCTCACCTTCTCCTTTCCCCCTCCTCTCCTGGAGGTTATTCCTAAAGTGAGAGAGCTCTTCAACCCTCCTGTACCACAGTTCGACAACTGCCATGGGCTGATGGTCCCAGAATCGCCAGAGAAGCAGTCCTAGAGCGCAAATCTATGCCCCTAGTTTCTCCCTCTTGATGGAAGCTCAGACATATTCAAGAATGAATATTCTCTCTTCACTTAGTTTAAGGTGGCTAGGGAACTGTGTTTCTCATCAGTTTCCTGCCCCATCCCACACATCAGCTTCCACACACTGTTTCCGAATATTCTAAATATTTTAAATGTTCTAGGGTAAAAGTCAAAGATTAATCTAAACAAGGGTGATAACCAGCACGGCCCAGACACCTGCCACTTGGAATGGATGCCGGCCTGGCTGGGCAGGGCTCGGCAGCCCCCATTAAGGCAGGGCATTAGTCCTTTGGCTGCTGGATGGTGGGGCCATCTGGAGGATCTCAGGGAGGGACCTGAGGGGCCTGCACAGGGGGCTCAGCAGAGGACTTTTTACCAACAGGTGAGCAAATATTTCAACGTTGTAACAACCAGTACAGCTATTCTGGTGTATCCCAGTTGAATGAGAGTCCTAATAGACAGGTAACATTTGGCTGTTTTATTAAAAGTTGCCCCCATTTTCTCTCCATTATTTTTGTCCCACTGCATGAGGCATGGGGGTGCCCCAGACCTCAGCCCCCTGGGAGCTTTGCCCACTGAAGAGATTACTAAAGAAAGTAAATACACACATAACCCAGAACCTTTCTTAGAAGTGTTATCTGGGAAAAAATAGAACTATCTTAAAAATCATAGTGCAACCCTCACCATACTCTACAGATCTTGACTCTCCAGCTAGCACTGAATAAATGTACATTTTTTCCTCCTAATTGTTTTCAGACCATTGACTAGAATTACAGCGTGAAAAGGCCGCTGTCATGTTCAGTATACATTTTTAATAGACATCTTTAAACATTTAGACAAAATATTATTTTTAAATGGCAATTCTTTAACTGGTAAATGTAATTATCTAAGTTTAAAGAAAAAAAAAACCTGACAATCAAAATATTCTGTCACTGCTTTACCGAAGCACCTAAAATATCTTTTCAGTAAATGAAATGATTCTTTATTTTATGCTTTTAAAAATGCATTAGGATAATTGCCTTGCAACAAATCACCTTCTCTGCTCCAAGCTAGGCTGCCACATCCCTCACGTGTCCATCAATTGTGCACATTGTCATGATCTCCTGATGATGGCCCAGGATGACTCTCCAATAGCATGTTTATAGGAGTATTCAGTTGAGCAATCTGCAAAATAATTGTATTTCAATGGAGATATTATGCCGTGAAAAAAATCTATTATATGTCAAGTGCTAAATGAAGCAGTTATAGAACCAAGACACATTTATTGGTGCTGTTAATCAAAGCAAATAACTTTTGTGAGCTGATCATTCCATTGTTTTCTTGCAATTTTAATTTGCTTCTTTAATAACAAAAATATACTTTTTAAACAGAGTTGTCACTTTACTTCTGAATGAACCAAACACCAGATTTTTTTTTTTTTTTTTTTTTTAGCTTTCGTGCTTTACCATCTCCCTATGGCTGGAATCTGTTTTCCCAGTCTCAGGGCAGAACGTGTACAGAAGCTAGTCTTCCTACAAAGGTTGTCCAGAAGTCTGGGTTTTCCTTAAGTCCAAAGAGAGACTGAGGGACCCTTAACCTTATCTGTGGGTGGCAGAAGAGTTGAGGAACTTTGCTCCAATGCGTTTTATTTGTTCCTTTGTAAAGTTTAAAGTTCAAAGGAGAGGAGATTCTTTGTAGGCGTCAAGTTGAACACAAATCTGCTTTCTTTCAACAAGCTGGTCATCACCACAACAGTGAGAGCTCCGAGCTCACCTCTTATGACGAAATTTCAAAAGGTACATTTGTATTCCCAGAAAATTTTTAGTACATAAAGAAATTACTCTTTTAAACCTCAAAATGTAATATAAAGCCATAGACTTTCACCAGACCTCAGCAAACCTGATCGCAAACACTTCGACCCAGAATATTGGTGAATTTCTCGTGAGGATAAGAGCTCACATTTCCTGAAGGCTCACTATGTGCCAGGTCCTAGTCTAAGTGCTCGATAAATATCCTCTCCCATAATATTCACAACAATCCTATGAAATAAAGCCTATGATTAGCCCAATTTACAGATGAAAAAACTAAGGCTAGAGAAATTAAGCACCATGCCCAGTGATCTGGCTATGTTGACAGATAACACCAAACCCGCTTGAGAAGGCCTTCTTCCAAGTAAAATCATTTCAAGTCCCACCAAATCTGAATGCTGGTCAAAGTCACTCAGACAGGAAAGTCCAATTCGTAACGAAGCCATAGGGAGCCGGAGGTCCCAGGGTCTCCGGGCAGCCCTCTAAGGCTCAACAGGCCCCAGCCCGAGGGAGGGTTTTGGTTGGCTTTCCTTCCCCCTCCTCCCGCGTTGAATCTTATTTGCAGAAAATATCCATTTGAAATCTTATCCAAACCTCACGCTAGGATTTCTTTGTCTAATATCTGCCTGTTTTCCAAGCAGGAAGTGTGACTAATCACAACATTGTGATGGAAGAGCCCATGGAGGGCTCTCGGGCCTGGCTCTGATTACGCTCCGCGCTCCTTCAGTGCCAGGCGAGCCGGCTGCCACCAGGAGGACGCTCTGTCTCCACTTCACCCCAAACCTGGCCCCACAGTCCCCAGAAAGGAAAGAGGATGTGTTCCAGCTTCTGGCCACCCCAGGATAAAGCCGCTGACTCTGGTGCTTGCTCTACCCTCTCCACCTCCTGCTCCCGCCCTCCAGCTATCCAGTTCTACCCACTTGCTATCATGAAGCTTGTACTGTCTAAAAGGGACTAATTATTACAGCTGACATGCCACTGTTCAGTGTAGATCTTGGGAGGGAGAGTGCTGACAAGAAGCCTGCAGAACAAAGCAAGTCAAACAGATGCTGGCCCTTGAAGGAGAAAGCTGTCTTGGGAATTGCAGAGAGGTGTGTGTGTGTGTGCATGTGAGAGAGAGAGAGTTATGTGTGTGATAGAGGTAGTTATGTGTGGTGTGTGAGAGAGAGAGCATGTGTGTACACAGTATTGGAGCACGCACACGCATGAAGTCTGGGAGAAGGGGATCCGGGAAATGTAACCAATAGTTTGGTCTCATCATTCTAAGGAAGAAAAAGGTGGGAAATCACACTGTTTGGAACTGAAGATCCATCTTTTGCTGAAAAAAATCATTAAAATTTAGGTAAAGAATTTTTCTTCAGGATAGCAAGAATCGGGTTTCTTTACAGCTGTAATATTGAGTGCAGACTATGCGCCAGACTCTGTGCTGAGCATCACATGTGAATGTCGACACACACCCTCTGAAATATACACTATTATCTCCATTTCACAGATGAGGAAACAGGGACTCAAAACTTAGGTCATTTCCTCAGTGTCACACAGCTAATAAATGGAGAGCTGGGAGTCAAAGTAGGCAGTCTGGTGACAGAGTTGCTAGTCCAAACTTGATGCTAATACTTTATCTTCCTCCTAAAATTAAAGACACTGTTGTGCACCAAATACCACCATTTTCACCCCCAGATCCAAACGCTCACAGCCATTTTCACAACAGCACAGTCTGGGACAGAGGTTCTCAGACATCAATGAGCAAAAGAATCACTTGAGGAGCTAGCTAAAATACAGATTCTTGGCTATATCCTAGTGATTCTGATCCCTCCTGTCTAAGTCAGGCCCTAGGAATCTGCATTTTCAACCAGGATTCAGCTGATTCTGATGCAGGAGGTGCAAAGGCACGGATCTTCTCTAGGTCCCAGAATCAACGTTGAGGTAACTTGGGTGTTTCCATCCTTATTGAACACACACAGGCCTGCCTTGTCGTTTCTAGCACACTCTCACTAGGGTTCAGGATGTGAAAGCACAAAACCAAACTAGAGTAAATCTTAGAGAGATTGGTTTTTCTTTAAGAAGTTTGTTTTTGAAGCCCTCAAATTGAGAGAAAATTAGCCCATTTCCTAGAATCTCTAAGCACACCAAAAATAAAAAGCAATCCAATATACTTCAAGAGACTATACGTTCTGTGAGAGTAGGTACAGTGTCTGGCACTTACTAGACATGCAATTAAAGATATGTGGAATGGATGAATGAATGGAGAATGAGCCAATCTCCTCATAATTTTTGACATTTCTAACTAAGAAACTTGGACTCTTTAAAGCAGAGTTTCTCAACCACAGCACTATCAATATTTTGGATTTGATAATTCTCCTGTAGGATGTTTTAGCAGCATCCCAGGTGTCCACCCACTAGATGCCAGTAGCACCCCCTCCCTGTCCAAAGTCATGACAACCAAAAACATCCCCAGACATTGCCAAATGTCCCCTGGGTGGCAAAACCACTCCTGGTTGAGAACTACTGTTTCAAAGGAAGGAAAAAAAAAAAAAGAAACTGAACATTTTAATTGCTTTCAAAAGTTTCTGATCTCTTTCTGATCATCTCCCTAGCATCATATCCTTGTCCCCAAAGGGTTTTTTGTTGTTGTTATTTGTTTTTTAATAGCCTCAGAATTTCTGGAAACTTTGAGTTCTTTTCAGGATACTTTTCTACCATGCTTTTGAAAGGAGATTAAAAGGTACAACAATCTCAGATTTCAGAACACCAGGAATAAAATGAATACCATAAGAGTTTTTAGAGAGAAAAAAAATAGGTTACATATAAAAAAAGAGAAATCAGAATGTTATAGGACTTCTAGATGCTAGAAGACATAAACAAACAACTTCAAAATTCTGAGGGAAAGTTATTTTCCATCTAGAGTGTTATATCCAGCCCAACATTCAATCAAATGTGAGGTTTGAATAAATTTATTTTTAGACATGCAAGTAATCGAAAAGAATTTACTTCCCATGCACCCTGGGAGATATCCTGCAACAAATTAGGACAATCAACCAAAAAAGAAGCACAGGACTTGGGAAAGAGGAAATCTAACATAGGAAAGAGGATGAGAGGTGGTCCCCACACCTAAAGAATAGCCTGTCCAAATGTGAGGGGAGGGTGGAGGACTGTGGGACAGGAGTCTGCAGGAGGAAGGCCAGAAACGGTTGAGTGTTTGGAACTGGACAAATCATGGATACACATGGAGTGACAGATCTGTTAGCAAATTTGGAGAAATGGTAATGACATGTACTTAGAACTGAGCAAGTTAAATAAAGGGGGAGGGGCAATTACACTTGGGGAAAAAATATTTTAAGGAGAAATGATTACAATACACTTATTGACTAGGCAGTGAACGATCTTTACCCAGTCCTAACAATGTAAACATTGACTATTAACTGAACCAAAATCATGGTATATCTAAGAGACATAGGTGAGAAGGGAGGGAGGTGAGTAAGAGAGCTAAACCATTATCCACCACAAAAGAAAGTCAACAGACAAGGACTAAAGCATGAAGTAGTAGTATGAGCAGAGCATTTGGAAATAAGGGGGTAAAGACCAGAAGAGACACTTACCAGAGTTGAAAGCAGTTGCCTCTGGAGAAAAAGATTAGAGGCGAGAGGAAGAAGGCGGAGGAGTGCAGCTAATTGTTAGAAGCCTTTTCTCCTCGATTAACTACATGCATGTATTACTTTAATAAAGTACGAGTTAACTTAAAGATACACTAAAATTAGACATAGCGTGCACACGAACGCAGGCAGCTGGTGCCACCCTTGTTACTGACACTGCGCTGCTCTCACAATGTGCCCCACCTCGCTACCAGACAGGGAGGGACTCCCTCTCCTGCCCCGCTTGCAGAGTCTAGTGCTCATCTTATGGATGACGACCGTGCACTTTGTGGGGCTGTCTCAGGCTGTCCCTCCACTTCACTTTCACTTCCATCACACCTGGCCTTCTTGCGGCTCCCCCAGCCTACGATGCTTGCCTCCCAGATGTTCTCACCTACTCACCCTTCAGTCCCTCTCAAAGTTGCCTCCCAACAGAGGCCCTCCCTCGCCATCCTGGCTAAAATAGCACTTCCGGCTCTCCTTACTCTCTCCCCTGGCCCTACTGTATTTCATTCACTGCACTTGTCACCACCTGCCCCTTCCCTGTCTCTCAATTGAATACAAACTCCAGAAGGCAAGGACCGTCTTTGCTGATGCATCTCCAGCACTAGAACCATGCCTGGCACATAGTAAGAGCTAGATAAATATTTTCTAGGTGGATGGATGACTGAATGGGGGTGGGGGGAATGGATGACTAAAGAAATGAAAACTTGTTTGGTGGTTCTAGCAGGGAAGCGCAGCTGCTCCTACACCCTTGACTAAAGAACAGTTGTCTTCCACAGAGCTCGGAGCTCTGGGAGGGATGCGTGCAGAGTGGTGAGGGAGGAAGGGAGGGGACAGCAGTCTAGCCAGCCAACTCACCCGAATCAACCCTGGCAATCAACGAGGTGACAACATTAACAAAATTAATAAAAATCACGTGATCATCTCAATAGATACGGAGAAAGCATTTGACAAGATACAGCACCCATTTATGATAAAATTCTGAATAAAATGGGTATAGCAGGAAAATACTTCAGCATAATAAAGCCCATATATGACAAACCCACAGCTAGCATCATTCTCAATGGAGAAAAACTGAAACTATCCTTCTAAGAACAGGAACCAGACAAGGATGCCCACTTCACCACTCTTATTTAACATAGTGTTGGAAGTCCTAGCCAGAGCAATCAGGCAAGAAAAAGAAATAAAAGGGATCCAAATTGGAAAAGAAGAAGTCAACTGTCACTATTTGCAGATGACATGATTTTATATATAGAAAACCCTAAAGAACTTTTAGAAATAATAAGTGAATACAGTCAAGTTGCAGGATACAAAATCAACATACAATGGGGTAACAGGTGTCACAGCCAGATCACCTCACATCCGATAACTGAGTGAAGGAATGCTCTCATGCTATAAATTAGATCCCAGCCTACATCTTGTGCAGCTCGTGGGTTAAGATAATGTCCAAGTGGCACCGAATTATTTCGAGAGATTGTTTCCTCCGCTCCGATGCTTGCTTTACCTATCAGAGCCTGCCATTCCCATCCCTTTTCCCTCCCACCGCACCATATTTCTTCTCACTGCAAGTCTACCTCTCTCAGAAAGAAACCCATTTTGAGCTTAGTCCACTGATAGGTTTCAGCACATAGTTTGCAGTCAAAGAACTCTTTAAGCCTGGACATCAGGTTTCCAAGAGCACAGGACAACAGCTACTAGAGTGACATTATAAAGAATGGAGATGCACTTAGAGAGAAACCCTCAGGAATCGCACTGTTGTCTGTCTCATTTATACTGGTGAGATTTTACTTTATGGAGAGAACTGAGTGGTGATACAGAGAGGCCAATGCCATTGAAAGATTTTTATCGCTTACATTTCCTGAGAGGAGGGGCACACCACGCCGTGCTAGGCCACCTGGGGAAGTGCCAAGGTTTGGTCAGGAGACAGAAGCAGGAGCAAGGGGAAGCCCAGGCCAGAGCCTTTACTGTGTTTTCTGCAGGAAAGGCAGAGCGGGGGAAACAGCTCAGGGGACTGGCTAGTCCAAATAATGTCGATGGGCTCTGGGCTATAGGGTGGTCTCTAGTTGGTCTGGTGCTGGGCCCTGGGTGGCTCAGGGCAGGGACAATATTGGCTTGGTGTGTGAGAGTTAGATAAGGAGGTGTTTCTGAGTACAGGCTCTGGGTCACAGGAGAGGTGAACAACTTTGGTTGTTAGTTGGACGTCAAATAGACAAATACAGAATCTAAGAAGCACATGTAGAATATCCTCATTTATGATATTAACAGGCCTTTATTTACTTGGCCAAAGCCACACACTGCTAGCTAAGAAGGAGAGAGTGAGCGACTAAGATTCTAGACTTATTTGTCTCCTGCAAGGGTCTTTAAAAATACGCTTTGTGCACTCTATCAAATTCTGTTGGCACCAAAAATAATCTTTAAACAATATTCAGTGTTGTTAACAAATCAAAATCTTTCATAATTCCCATTTCTAAATCTCCTTTAACAAAAACAGATGTACTATTGTAACTCATAATATTTAGAATCTATAGAGTACATAGCAAGGAAATGTAAAAATTCCAAAATAAGACGCTCTTTAGAAATTGGTAGAATTTCATGTTACCAATAACATTAGAAACATCCATTGTGGAATCCAAACAAATTCTATTCTCAAATTATTAACAATAACCCTAAATTAGGAGATTGGACCTTGCTCTAATTCACCCGTTATATCAATATAGACTGTGAAACAGAAAAAAAGAGTTCCCTCAACACGATTTGGTTTAAAGATGAATGTGAATCCCCTCCCCCCAATGATGTTAAAATATTGTTAGAAAAGCTTAAGATCTTCAAGATTGAGTCTCTCTGTTCTTGGTGGTATCAGTAATGCTCAGAAACTTCCAGCGAGTCTAACTTCTATCCCAATATAACTTCCCATTTCTGAAAAGTGATGCCAAATAAACCAACAAGCATTTATTGGGCTGTACTCTGAGTGCCTTGAAGGTTAGGATCCTAGGAGACACGATGGAGCGGTAAGACCATAAGATTTGGACCGAGTAAGTTGTACGAAATGATGAGAGAAAACTAAGAAGTGAACTGGGTTGAACCAACTGAACTAGGGATCAGGTGGGCTGCAAGACCACAGCAAAGTTTCACAGAGAAATGAGTCTCAGGCTGGGACTCAGTGACTGGATAGGCCTTAGGGAACTGGAAGACAAAGCCGTCACTTCCCTCATGGGAAAAAGGACGACTGAAGGGAGTGGGGCAGGTGTGAGCTGAGCTGCCGGGGTGGGGGAGCAGAGGCCAGCACGCAGTGAGTTAGATGAAGAGTTGGGCTTGATATGGTAAGTAATAGGGAGCTAGAGAGGGATCTAGATGGGAGGAATGGCCTAGTAAAAGCATCATGTTGGGGCAGATTGGTGTGAGGGATGTGCCATTTGCAGAAGAGGCTCTCAGAAGACTCGAGGTATGAGGCAGTAGGCCACAGGGAAAAGGACAGCCCCTGGAGTTGTTCTAAAGAGGGAAGTAGCCCAGTGTTCTAAGAGGAGGGGGCAGTACCGCATAGGGGTTAGGAGCATGCACCACAGGTTTCAGGAGACCTAAGAGTCCCTGCCCCACCTTACAACTGGATGACCTTGGGCACACTGATTGGCTCTTTCACCTGAAACCTGGGACGAGGACACCTGCCTTCGGCGGGGGGGGGGGGGGCACGTTGTGAGGATTAAAAGCTTGAAAACATTGTTGCAGTGTCTGCCGCATAGTAAGTGTTCCACAAATGGATAATAATATTTGTGGTTATTTAAATTTTAAAAATTATTATTAACAGAGAAGACTCATGGGTAATTTCCACATTTCTAGCCTAGCAGACTCGGGTACCACAGACAGAACAGGGAGAGAAAGACTCTTTAGGGAGGCAGGCAATGAGTCCCAACAAAATGAGACTTAAACAGGCTGAGGGTAGGTGACCGTGAGCATTTAAGTGGAGGTCCTTTTGCACTCAAAACCCTACGGTGCAGAGTAAGGCTCACAAATAGAATTCTAAATGAAATGTACTCTTCGGGAAATACGATATTAGGGAAATCGCTAAATTTTACTTCCAAAGCCTGTTTCTTGCAAGACACTGCTGAAAAGAAAACTAACAATTCTACAGAAAGCATGTTTTGTTCAGCAATATAAAAAAAAAAAAAAAACAGAAAATTTGAAGAGCCCTCTAGTTTAAAAAAACACAAGGAGAATGAAAAGTTTCTGAAATTTGATCATTCTCTCGTGAAACTGACCATAGTTAGAACAGACAATTGAATAATTTCTATTTTTTTCTGTATTTGTTTTTCCATCCCTGACCTTCTATAATGAAACTTTCCAATAGGCAATTCTCAGTCAGCTTTGTTAATGGAGAGGAGCAGTGACACAGATAAAAACAAACTACAGATAACACAAAAATGATTTACTGCCACTCACAGGTCCCCTCCACCCCCAGCCTCTCGTCTTCTCAAAGCCCTCCCGTCAGTGCCCACAGACCCCCAACACGCAGTGTCAGAAGGAGACTGTGGGTCACATAGATAATCTACTCAAGGGTAATGGATTTGACTACAATTTAGCATTGATTAATTATAGTGTCCAATTTTAATTCAGTGCTATCCACTAACTAATTAGATAAGGTTTGTCTGTGTTCTATTTTTGGCGCAGAAAATTCTAAGCATAGGTACTTTAAAATTAGAGTGCTGTCGAAATTTAATAATTATTTATCCCCAACCTCAAAATGAGCGCTGTAGGAGGGTCCGGAGACGTAGCTCCTTCCCACTCCTACCTATGACAGGGACTTTGTGACACCAGGTAGTCAACTTCACCTCTTTGACCTATTTCCTCGTTTATGAAGCGGGGTCAGACGAGGTGGATGTCTGAGGTTGCGTCCAGGGCCACCATTCTGGTCTGGGCCAAATTTATGATGCATACCTTATTTTTAACATGTTTGCCCTCAGATCAGTACTCATAAATTTATGGCAGTGGTTCTCAGGCAGGGGCAATTTTGCCCCCCAGGGGATATTTGGAAATCTCTGGGGATATGTTTATTGTCATTACTTGGTGGAGACAGAGCGATACTGCATCTGGTAGGTAAGAAGCTGCCAAACTCTCTACAATGCCCAGGATGGTCCTTCACAACGAAGAATGATCTGGTCCAAAATATTAACAGTGCTGAGGTTGAAAAACCCTCATATATACAAAGGTATTTTGACATAGTTCAGTGGTCTAGGAATTGCCCTATTTTGGAGGAGGAATAGACATTTAAATTATAGGATAATAGAATATTAAATTGGAACTTTCTACTGAAGCGGTAAAGATTTTAAAATATGAAGTTCCAAAGTGAGGTACCCCATCGCCACATGGAAATTTCAAAGAGCGTTATTAAAAACTGGGGAAGCAGCCCTAAAACCTGCGGGGAGGCAATAAAAGGGTTGCAAGCGTGGATGTTGGGGAGGATTTATGAAAGTAATTCTTTTGCCGAGAGTTGCTGCCCTGTGTGACTCCTAATCCCACCGACAGAGAAAGCTGGCTGGAACCATTTTGAATTCTGTCCCAGAGAACCTCCTGGGAGCAGTGGGGCTCCAAAGTCCCCGTGGAGTGGGAACTCCAGAAAACAAGGGATGAGAAGAGAGTGCAGCTGAAGGGATGGTCTGCATGGGCCACCTCCCAGGACTGCTGCTGGAAGGACCTGCAGGGGGAGCTCTGAAGAGCCCTCGAATGCTCCTATGTCAAGTTTCATCTTTATGCATCTGCCAGAGCCAGAGATGCAGAATATCAGGCTCCACCCGGATCTATGGAATCTGAACCTGCATTTTGCAATATTCCGGGGTGACTCTCAAAGGCACTGCAATTTAGGAAGCCCTGATCTAGGCCACCATTGAAGAGGCCTGCGATGATACTGGATAACAGTTTAACACAACACTATTATGCAGAAATAACCCAGTTAGGATGAATTTCTTTAGATTCATAAAATCAGTAAATAAATCCACAGTAGAAAATAAGTAAATCCTTGGCAATGAAAATCAGTTTTAATGCAAAGAAAGTGCCAAAGACTTTTCACAAAGTGCCATCTGTAACCATAAGCGACAGATTCAGTGGAAATACAGCTTGCCCGGTGAAGCAGCGGCTAAGATCGCACGTCCCACTTCGGCAGCCCAGGTTTGCTGGTTCAGATCCCGGGTGTGGACCTATGCACTGCTTGGCAAGCCATGCTGTGGCAGGCATCCCACAGATAAAGTAGAGGAAGATGGGCACGGATGTTAGCTCAGTGCCAGTCTTCCTCAGCAAAAAGAGGAGGGTTGGCAGCAGTTAGCTCAGGGCTAATCTTCCTCAAAAAAAAAAAACGAAAGAAAAGAAACTCATTATCCCAGATGCAGGTGAGAGATGGGAGTCCTAAATAATCAAGCCCCTTGTTTCTATTACAATGCAGATACACACAACCAGGTGATGAGGGGCTCTCTAAATCACAAGACTTCATGTAAAAAGTGGACCCAAGCCAGTTAAGGGGAGAATTTTCTCTGTTAAAACAACAAAAATGACATTCATTACAAAATTTTTGAAAAACTAACTGAAGAAAGATGAATTCCTAAGGTTTGAATGATAAACAGATCTATATGACTCTATCTGTAACTATTCTCTAAGCATTTTCACAACCCTCAGACTTCACCGACGTTTCAACACTGTCTTGTGTTGCTTTCCATGTGAACAGCCCAGGAATCTCCTAGCCCATGTTATTCTCATCAGAACCTATGAAATAAAAAAAGGGAGTTATCTCAACCATCTGCTGCCTAAAATAATAACAATAAACCCCCCAGCTAGATTACAAATGGTACCAGGGCCACACGGACTGTCTCCAGTGCTGGCTCTTTTGCCTTATTAGTCACAATATTTTCAGTCCCTCTTCCAATTGGTTCAGTTGAAGGAATGAAAATAATTAGCATTCATTCTGCACATATTTATACGCCAAGCACTGTGTTTGGAGTATTTCTGTATAGATCTTCTTATGTAATGTTTACAATAATTCTGTGAAATAAGCATTATTATCTATCTCAGCAAATGAAGAAAATGAAGCTCAGGAAGTTGAAGTAAGCTCCCAAGATCACATGGGTAGTAAGATACTAATAAGTTCCATAAAGTTACATCATTATTCACTAAATAATGACAATAACATAATAAAAGAAAAAGAACAAAAAGCAGAACCCAGTTAAACCCTCCACAGCTTATGGCAAGTCCAAAGCAAGCACGGCCAAGTGCATACAGGTGGCCAACAGAGTCAGCTTCTCTCCACAGAGTGCTGGAATCTAAGAAACAGCTCTTACGGACACCGGCCAATCTTTGACTGTCAATACCAAACAGAAGCTTCTCATGGTTGTAGCTCTTTATCAAGGAATGCAACTTCCAACACAGAGCAGAGCCTGGAAGAAATAAAACACAAAGCCAAGAATATTCGAAGAAAATGTTAAACCCAGCTGTTTTTAAATGTCGAATGCGTGTGCGTGTGTATGTGTGTGTATCTTCAGACAGCAGACTTTTTCTCCTCATCGAAAATCATGTCATTATCGGAATGCTTCTTTCCTGGAAATTGCCTTTTACTGAGAAAATGTGAACTTACAAATCAGCTTCAGAAGGATGTACTAAGGGTTCACACCACCGTATTCCAATAAAATCCTGCTTCATGAGCCAGACACGGTTCTGCCACGCAGGTGTTTCAAAAGAGGATGTCTCTTACGTCTTAGCTACTTTTGAAAAATGGAGGGAAGCTTCATTTGGATCCAGTTTTTAATAAAGGAATCACCTGTAAAAATTAATGTAGTTGCAGTTTCAATGCAGGTTGACATTTCAGTGTTGATGCGGCCTATCTGTGGTGAAGACTCTTACTAGGTGTATGAATCCATTAATGTCTTCTGGGTATGGTATTCCCTTCATCACAGAAGAATTTAACAGCTGAAAACTCCACATAGACGAGGTTGTCTGGTTAAGGAACACTGATCTCACAGGATTAAAATGAGCATCACTCTCCGAGCTAACCAGCAATAAACTCACGTGAAAAAGAACAATCTCACAGCAATAGAAATCATGCCCGAAGATTAATGAAGGAGATACTAGCTTCTAATCGGAGGTGCATGTTTGTTCACCAAGGTTCACAGTTACTTGTTTCTATCCTGGCTTTAAGGAAAATACACTAATATAAAATAAAATAAAATGTTCCTGAATATCTCACCCTACCTAAGGAGACCACAGCACTTCCATGTTGCATTAAAGAGGCTTTTTCCAAGGTCAATGTGAGCTTTCCTGTATAGATTGTGTTTATATATAAGATACGAGCACTTTTTAAACTGTCTGAAAATACTGGTAATCTGAAAACTATGACTTGCTTAAAATCATACACTCTGTGATGTCTTTTCAATAGTCCCTGTGATCTTCCAATATGGGGAAGTGGTTTTGACCAAGCTAACCACCAGCCTTGAAATACCTAATGATGCCCTGAGACTGGAGGGAATCATTCCAAATTGCTCTAAATTGAACTTCCCATGGTAAGAACAAAGGGTGACACTTAACTCAAGGCCAACAGCCATGGACCTTGGGGGGTCCAATTTTCCACTCAGGATTCCAGTCTTGGGAACTTCAAGATTTTAAAGTACAGTATCTCAATCTGGCATGCAGAGTGAACTTGGCCATTTACCCAGAAAAAGAGACTGTGTGGTGGTTTTGTGATTTCCCTGAGATTCCCTTTCTTTGCTAGAAGCTGGCAACCTCCAGGCTTGAGATGGAGCTAACTGGGAAAATGGCCAAGTCTGCCCCCTATGTCATCATGTACCCAGACTCACTCTGAATTTCTAAAAGTTCTCCTTAAAGATATGCTCCCTCATTCTCAAAATGCATGTCAGCACTCTACGCCAGACCTATTACAGCAAATCATGAATGATAGAGCAAATCAATTCCCCTCTGGGAGGCATCACACTTTATTAGGATATTTTTTGGTTGCAAGAAATAGACATCCATTTGAGCTGGCTTAAGCAAGAAAATATGTATTATAAGAATTCTGGGGATGGCCAGCCCAGTGGCACAGCGGTTAAGTTCGCATGTTCTGCTTCTTGGTGGCCCGGGGTTCATCGGTTTGGATCCCGGGTATGGACATGGCACCGCTTGGCACGCCATGCTGTGGTAGGCGTCCCACATATAAAGTAGAGGAAGATGGGCATGGATGTTAGCCCAGGGCCAGTCTTCCTCAGTGAAAAGAGGAGGATTGGCAGCAGTTAGCTCAGGGCTAATCTTCCTCAAAAAAAAAAAAAAGAATTCTGAGGTTTCTTAAGGAATTCAAGAGTTTTTAAATAGTCAAAAAGGGCAAGAAGCTGGAATTAGAACATTGTGGAAAAACCTGAAAGTCTGCATCTGTCAGCATCTGCTTCATTCTTCTCTCTGTTTCCCAGTCTTCATGGTAGAACCTGGCCATCATCAGCACACAATTCCCTTCTTGAAGTGCTCTCCATTCAAAACAGCATCCAGACTGATCTGTATGCTCTTGCCCCTAATTCCACCTTCCCAAGAAAGGAATCTGATTGGTTAGCTTGGATAAGGTGCTCACCACTCAACCAATCACTTGTGGCTAAGAGGAGTCGTTTGTTCAAACGTGACTGCTCCCGTTGAAACAATGGGGTGGAAGGACATGAAGATGGGATAGGGTTAACAGATTTAGAAAATAATAATACAGGATACCCAGTTAAATTTGAGTTCACGTAAATAACAAAACATTTTTTAGTATGTCTTATGCAGGACTGTAGTGTACTGTGAGATATTAATATATATTCCATAGAAAAAGTTTCCACAATTAAAAGGGTTTGGAAAACATTGGGTAGCATCCATCCATTCATTGAATATTAGAATTAGTGCCTGCTTGAGCCAGGTACAAAATTCAACAGAGAATTTCTTAGAACTTTTAATATACCAATGGGCACTGTGACTCTCCAAGAGGGGAAATGGAGTGGACAGTGTTTCCCAAACTTATCTGACCTTGGAAAAATCACCAGATACCTAGTGTTGCTCAGAACCCACTCTGAGAAATGCTGACTTAAGGCAAATATATCACAAAAAATAAATTTTCCAATTTGCAACCACCTATCGACACCTGAATGTTAAGTCATATAAGTGCCCCCAACAATTCTGGAGGTTGCCCAGTGGAAATGTGCATTCATCAATAAAACACATGCTAAGGCCTTGAACCTGCATCTGTGAGTCTCAGACTTAATCATTTCCCCTTTGCATACAGATTACTATGACAATAGACTTCAATTTATCCTGAATTTTACAGAAGTTGTTTGATTATTTTGTTGAGGCCGTTTCAGCCTCCTGTTTACCAGGCTTCTAGATTGTTTCTGATACCTGCATCTCCTATTAAAATCGCTACATATTTGCATGTTACATTATGATCCAGAAAGGGAGTTCTAATTGTGGCCAGTGACACTGCCTATAAGAAATGGCAACAAACCATACCAGCAGCAGATGAGTAGCCAAAGGCTAAGTTTTGCCCATTCATAAAACTTACCATCTTGAAACTGCCATGCCTCTACAGCACCTTTTGACCTTCCCCCAAGTGCCTCCCTTCCCGTCTCTTCTTTTCTCCACTCCCCATTCTCACTTGGAATTTTTGTCTGTCCCTTTAATTTGAAAACTTACCCTTCCATGACAGTTCCTTCTGGGGGTTCTGAAATGCCTCCAAAGACAACATATTACAATCGTTATCCAGTTTGAAACACCTCCACCATGTGTACCTTCTTGAACTTGGGTGTGTCAGTTTTCAAAATGCATGTCATGAAACAAGCACAAAAAAAATCAAAGCTTGAAATTTGTGCCAGATTATAAGATCTAAAAGGACTCAAAATTAGTGATTTAAACAGGATTAATTGGAAATTTGAACACTGACGAGATATTTGATGATATTAAAGCTTTTTGATATTTGATATTAAAAAATTAATGTTTTTAAGTGTGTTAATGGTTATGTTAAACATAAATAGAGGAAAGAAAAAAGAAAAGGAAAAAGAGAGAGTTCCTTAACTGCTATGGAAAGATATGATATCTGGAATTTGCTTCAAAATAATACAGGTGGGAAGGAGTAGATGAAAGGATAGATGGGGCAGGATTGGCTGGGAGTTGATGGTTGTTCGAGTTGAGTGATGGGTACTTGGGGAGTGGGGGTGTTCATTATACTATTCTGTGTATTTTCGTGTATGTTCAAAATGCTCCCTAATAAAATATTTAACATAAATAAATAAATGAAGTCAATTGATCAGGCGAACTTGGGGGTAGAGAGTGGAAGTTATAGGACAAGTTCTGCGACCAGTCCTAGTATGGAATCTGAGCTATGAAGTTGAAAGAAAGTTTAAGAGGTTATCTTCTTGTCCACTGTTCAGGCTGTAGAGCATTTACAGCGCTGAGGAACTGGCGGTGGCCCACAACCCAAACTAAAGAGGTATTTCTGTCCTGGTGAGATCCTCTTTGCTCTGGCTGCCTGCCAGCTGGGCACAGATGTTCACCCCCTATGTCAGGGAATTTGCGCCAGGTCTTGGTTTTGGCTTGTGCAGTCACTCAAGAAGGAGACATCAAGTGCTGAGTCTTTTCATTTGCTGTCTGTGGAGACCTTCGCTTCCCTGCACTGGGCTTGGCAAATGCTGGCTGTTGCTCTGAGGTTGAGCTTTCTGTCATTCTCACTGAGCCCTCTGGGTGGCTCTTCTCTTGGTTGCCCTTCATTCTCTCAGGCTGAGGTGACAAGAGGTGCTCTTCAAACCCTGGCAGGAAGACTGCCTTTCTGAGGAGAGCACAACCTCAAGGCGAGCCATCCCTCAGAAATCAAAGATACATGACAGTTCCCGTGGGACAGTTTTAAACGTCCAATCACAGCAGCAAGCGGGAGCACAGAGGCCCAGCATCACGTGCTCCACAAAAACACAAGCTTTGATGGTAATTCTGGTTCATGACCAGGTCTAATTCATGATCTGTCTGTAGGATAGGTGTTTGGGAGACATAATAACACTTTGATGGAAAGAAATTACTTCCTGGATCAGTCCCGGTTCTCGGTTTCAAACCACAGGAACCAATTCTGGCTGCTGTAAGCAAGGTAAGAATTTGCTGAAAGGCTGTCTCGGTATCTCATATTCTCCAGGAAAGCTAGAGACCCACGTTCACAAGACAGGCAGGAACAGGGGAAGCAGAGCTGCCCAGGCCATGGCTAAAACCCACTGCCCCTGCTCCTCAACACCGAGAACCACCACAGCGTCATGGACCTGCCCTCCATGCCACCATTGTCCTGGCTTCTTTGCATCACTAGCTCCAGATCCAGGTCCACATCAGGGGCGTCCGAGTGGCTGAGCTAGGATCTGCCCGTGTCCTGCCTCCAGCGGAGGGTGGGAAAGGAGCATCAGGACCTTACTATCTCTGCGCCACCTTCCACAGAGGCTGTCAGCATAGTGAAGTGTCCATTTCACATGTTCTCCTGTGATCCTCAAGAGCTGAACTCACATGCCCTTCAGATGTGGAAGATTTGAACCCTGAACTAATCCAGATGAAGTCACCCTGGGGGTTCTCTCAAAATATAGCTACAGAAGGGGGAAAGGGCAGCTTGTTAGGAAGAAATTAAGGGGAGAGAATGAGAAAGCTCAGATTGTTAGCCTTCAGAGACTCAGAGGGGCTGCCTGTCTACAGCTGTGCCCTGTGCCAACCTCACCTGTGGCTTCTAATATTTGCACAGTGATTATTATGCACATTTTTAATAAAAACATAAAAAAGATTTATTGAAAAGAAAATGATGAATGACGAGAACTAAGGGATCATGGCGCTTTTTGCCCTTTTTCCAAAGCAAAGAAGGAATGAAAGATCTTTGCTGACCCTGAAAATCTGCCCAAGAGCCTAGATCCATGGGAATTTGCCTCTTGCAGTTGGGGAAGGGGCTCTCTGCCACTCCCCAATGCGGCCAGAGAGAACAGTGGTGACCGGCTCCGGATCGCACACATTGTATTCTCTTCAGTCCTCCCTGCCACGTTCCAGCAGACACCACTCCCGCACACAGCCTGAGTGTGGTTATCGTAATGAGTCTGTGCTTACTTTGCAAGGTTGTCAAGAGTTAAATCAAGTCTGAGCTCTTCATTTGTAATATTGTACAGTTCACAGATGGAATAATCCATGATTGCATCCTGGACTGCTTCAGAATTCAACCTACAGATCTGAGATAGTGAAGCAAACACAAACTGCCTGCTTCCAGATACCTTCTTCATTGACATCAGTGCTCAATGCTTTCCGTGTCGGCATTCATAACTCTCCTTGACCCCCTGGCCAACGTGCGTAATTTGCCATGCAGTGTATTGCCTTAGTGTTGCTCAAGGCTGTGATGGGGTGAGCTCACTTCCCTTAATGGAGGACACTTGTTTTTCCTTTGCCAATGAGGAGAGCAATTGGAAATCCTGCTGAATCCACAGTTCCTCTTCAAGCCTGAGCTAGAGGTTATACCCATTTATTTTTTCAAACTATGCTTTCCAGGAATAAGCCAGGTGCTTAGCAATATAAAACATCATCCAAATGGGCTGAGGCCTGGGTGAAGGATAAACACAACATCTGATCAGACCTGAAAACCAGGAAGCTAGCAAAGACTACTAGGGTCAAGTCAAAGGGCTCAGGTGCAAACTTAATAGGCTCCCACTAATCTAAGTTGACGCAGTTTAAGATAAAAGAGAGTAATAATAGCACGAGATTGAAATTATTTAAATCCATAAGCTATAATGATAGTAAAAAAAAAAATCACCATAACTTAACAGTTACATCTGGAGGATGCTAGGGAACTAACTCATTATTTTGAAAACTGAAAGACAAAGGGAAAGAATTGAGTATTGATACCACTTTTCCCATATAAACAATAATCAAACAGTAGATAAGGGACATTTTCTCTTTATAGAAGTAGTCCAGCTAAGAAGTAAAGGATAATTAGTAGAATAAGAAAATATCATGTTGCAACTTCTGATAGATAAATGAATCAAGGCAATAATCATCAGTGGATGCTCACATCACAGAAAGACAGACAGTCGTACACCATGTGCCTCCTGTTGGAGAAAACCACCACTCTCTATAAAGTAGTCTTGCAAAAAACAAAAAAAAAAGGATCAAATTTGCTCCAATTAGCAATAGACAAGTCAGAGGAACATGTTAAATGACAACTTAAAGATGCAATCAGTAAAATCCAAACTTTGGGAAACTCTGCAGGACTAGTAACTTTGTTTCTTCAACAATAACAAAAATTGGAGAAAAAAAGAAATGGAGGGAAACCTACAAATCAAAAGAGACTTGAGAAATTATAAACCAATTACAATGTGTGGAACTTGTCTGGATCAGGAGCCAAAAAGTATCACAAAGAATTTTTTTTAAAAAGATTCTTAATACAATCAGAAAATGTGAACACTGGGTATTTGATAATTCTAAGAAATCATTAATTTTTAGATGTGATAATGGGATTATGGTTTTATTTTTGTTTTTATTTATAGTTCTTATGTTGTAGAGATATAGACTGAACTGTCTACAGATGAAATGGCATTAGGTCCAAGATTGGCTTTAGTATAATCTGTGGAGAAGTAGAGGAAAGGTAAATAAGATTGACCAAATTTTGATAATTGTTAAAGTCAAATGCTGTACAGGAAATCAAGTTGGTTGAACTATTCTTTCTACTTTTATATATTTCTAAATTCCTATGATAGAAAAATAATAAAAATAACTGCAACCAATCAAGACAACTAAATATGTTTTAAAATGCTGTCAATTAATAATATGAAACTCATACAAAGAGAAAACCACAAACAAAACAAAATTAAAATGTAACCCCCAAAATTACACATGCATAAAAAATTGTTTTTGTCACCATTGGAGGAATCTTTCTTGTGTGAACTCTTCAAAGAGCCATGGTTAGATGAAGAAAATCTTTGAAGAATTCTAGCCAATCAATGTGGAAAGAAAAATAGAAATAGATCATTTCGCGGCCCCTAAAGAAATTCAAGCAAAGATTGTCAATGGGTGCTGTAATCATTAGAAGAAAGGTTTGTGGGCAACTTGACCACAGCATTATTCCACATATTCCCTGATAGTCATGAGCGGAGAAACTCAGTGTTACAATGGAGGGTCAGACAGATCCATCTTGGCAGCATCAAAGTGGGACGACGAGTCACTACGCCTCCTGGGATGATGCAATGGGAAGCACACAGTTCTTTCAAAATGTCTTCTTCTCCAAAATGTTGAACTTCAATCCAATCAAAACTTTATATCTAGTTTCCAGTTTACAGGAAATACAGGCAATGTAGCAACGAGTTAAATGACACCATGAGGAAACAAATAGCCCAAACCAGATTTCTACAGGACAAATCAAAGGCACGAAAAGGGTTAGGAGTGGGAGGTAGCAGGAGGTGACTTTTTTAAATTAAAATAAATATGAGACACAATAACTAAAATATACAATCAAATAAAACCTCCCTGTTGCACATGGGTTCTCTGGGAAGCAGATTCTGAGACAGAATTTAGCATGCAAGATATTTACAAAGGAGTGCCCTGGGATCATCTGTGATATGGAGGGTAAGGAAGCAGGAGTGGGCAGAGGGAGAACTGAGCTGCAATGCAGGCCCAAAGAGAGCCTCAGCTGGGACTAGAGGGGCCCTTCCATGTTGTCCCAAAACGGCCAGGCAATTTATACCCCTTCATAAATTAGTCTTTGGATATAAGCACCCCCAAGAAGGGCTTAGTCTTGCTGAGGTGCCTCTCTGCAGCTGAGACCATCCTTCAGGGATTAACATCTGAAGGCTGTCTGCCCACATTGCAAGTTCTTCACTGAGACGGGATCTGCACAGCACATTTCTATGTCCATCTCAGCCACACCTCGTACTGCTAGGATCCACAACTTCATATATGTTCTGAAAGAAGCAACTCTGGGATTCCAATGGACCCCTCTTCCTGAAGGAAACTATAGTCCCCCCGCCGCCGTAGCTAGCCTTAGGACCACAACCGATACTCATCTCCACTCTCCTCTACCATCCATTTTAGATTCCACTCACCCTTAGCCCGCATCTCCACTGATCTCAGTGGCATACCTGTGTGGTGAGAGGTGTGACCAGGACCCTCACCCCCGATAGGTCTGAATTGCCACTCTTGCCCATTCACCATCAAAATTGGATAAGGAAGACCAAGAGCCACCCCAGTGGACAATCTGGGTGCCAAACACATCCATCACATTCTATTAACCATCTCATCATTCTCTCCGTATCAGGATCCACTTTGACCTTGCCATTGACTGCAATTGCAATATTTTCATCCACAAAAATTCAAGATTTTGGAGGTCATCAACCCAGATGTCTTCATCCTGCCAGTCAGGGTCCTGTTCTTCCTCAACTGGGGCCCTGACTTTGACATGACAGTCCTGCCTCCATCAGGAGACTTCATCTTTGGATGCTCAGTTACTTTGATGATTACGTCTTGGGCCTGGTCTACAGTTCTTTCTGCCCTCCAGCTCTAGGAGATAAGAGGTCTCCTGGTGCTGGTGCAAGATAGCCTCTATGCTCTTGCATCAATCAGCCATTGGGGGTGGGCTTCCCTGGGAAGGGCATGACCTTGGCTAGGTGGCTGTGTAGACTTGAGGCAACCCTAAGGGGCTGATGGCTAAGACTGTCTGCCAGCAGCACTCCCAGCAGCCGCGGCAACAAGTCCACTAAAAGAGGATCCAGGGGGCTGCATCACACTGTCCTTCATGCTCCTCTTTCCTGAACTCTGTTTGGTTTTCCCCAGTTGTAAGTATGCAGTACAGAAATATATCTGGGCTTTATTGCTTATATTTTAAATATTTGTTCCTTCAGGCACATAAACTCATTTTACGAATATGGCTAAAGTCTCATCACAAAAATTTCACTTTTTTCAACAATTTACTTTTCATTACTATTTTAAAATTTTTAAAAAATTTAAAGGGAATTGGACAAAATATGATATAGTTAATAATATAATATATAGTATTATATCTGATATAACATATGTAATAGAATGAGTGCACATAGACATTTATTATGATTGTCATAATGCTGGGCACACTGAGTACTCAGCTAATGTGTGAGGACAGATTTATTCATTGGATGTTTTTATTAGCTTTTCTGAGATCTCTTCTCATTTCAGAAACCTAACACTTTACCACTTAAAAATCATCCAGAAAGGGCTGCATCAGAGGATGTGGCAACATCATCCTGACTTGACAGCTTCAGAGCTCTAACACTGTGCTTTTAATAGAAAACAATCACTGAATTCCACAAATGTGCAACGCCTGCTCTCTGATAGAGACTTTAAGACACTCGCAGTGAATGACAAATCGGCCACACAATCTGTCAGAACCCGACACCATGGCCTGATGGCAAAGCGTTTCCTTGGGATGTATCCTCCACTTATCTGGCAAAATGGAGCTGCTTCTGAGCAGAGGAAGAGCAAGGCAGCTGGCAGGATGGAGCCATTCTAGACACATCGGCAGCTTGGGTGTATCCCAAAGAGGAGAGGAGGCTGAAGTTGGGCCAGTGTCCACTTCTGATCCAATCACCTCTGGCCCTGGAGAATATACACACTCTGTGGAACACTTAACATGGCTGAATTAGGACCTGCTGGGGTTCTAGGTGAGCGGTGCTGTTTTCTGAGAAGATAAAAGTCTACTTACTTGAGGTAGTTGTTACTTATGAGCAATTGGTTAAGTGTCAGTCATCTCGATGCCTCTTGGCTTCAGGACCCTTCCCTTCCTCCAACGCATTGGTCTGCTTAGGTGACTGTCTCCTGCCAATCATATTGCTTGTCTGCATAATTCCTCACACCTGTCACTGACAAAGATAAGGATGTCAGCCATCCTGTATTCAGACTTCCTTCTTACAAAACGCTAACCTCATCTTCCCAGAGCACTTGACCCTTTCTTGCTACCTCTTGCATAAGGAACAATGCTGGCCCCAGTGTTCCCTATCTTTTCTACACTCTTGCCACCTGTTCTTCTCCTTGAGGACCTCAGAAATGGTTGTCAATTATCTTTTATCTAAAAAGAGGGGATTAGATTAAAATGATCCCTAAGTTTCCTTTTAGCTCTAAAGTTCTGTGATGCTATAATTTTTAATCATTCTTTTGCCTTGATACTCTCATTATCTGAAGCTGCTACTTTCTTATTTCACGGAATCCATTATAGTTAGGGTTATAGCGTACTTCTATAATTCAAGCACAATATTTATAACAGAAGTCATTTTGCAGATACAATGTAAAATCCATAAATATGTGATTAGAAGATTGTAGGGTAATGGGGTATAATCTGATGATTTTAATGTATCATACAGCATCTTACAATATTGCTACACAATATAATGTATATTTTATGAGTTCTTGACAGCATTTTAAAAATCTTCTGACACTGCTTTTCAGGTTGTTTAAGATGTTCATTAACTCTCTACTACTTCAGAATAATCTTCACTAAGTGAAACATCTGCCCTCAAATCAGACTATTTTTATCCAAAGGATGTGTTTTGCAGCATGTTAATAGGTGCTCCATACAAAAGGATTTTATAATCAATTAAATGTTGGGAAAGGCTGAGTTAAATGCAGTTAAACAGGCTTTTACTGCAGGACTTCTCAGAGCCTTTTATGTACTTTGAAAGGAACCCCTTGCCAACACTTTTTTCACCCAAAGACCTATTTAATATCTCATGAATTGCTATTCAATGAATCGTAGTTTGGGAAAGGCTGCCCTGTACTTACTTGATACATACTTTGTGCTCCAATCTAGAACTGTATTAAAACTAATCAAGGAGAAAAGGGAATCTTAGGAGATTTTTCTGTTTGTCTTTCTTTGCCTGATCTGAAGTGGTAAGATTCTCATCCTTACTATGCTTCTGGATGCTTCTTCCAAGTGCTGCTCTTTTCATTAAATCTATTGGACTTAAATCTATGGAGAGAAGTAGGGATGTGGAGAAGAAAAGGAGGAAGTAAATATGAGAAAATGCTTCAACAAAGTTCCTTTGATGTTAAAAGCGATGATGAAAACTAGGCTAGTACTATAAGTAAATACTTTTTATTTAAGGAAGCATTTATGAGTCTTTTTTTCCCGCTTAGGGCTTAGCTTATTAGCAAAAATGATAATGAAATGATTTTAAAGACTAAACTAAGTGGATTTTGAACAACTGATAAACATTCTTTTTAAAAGAAACTGGATGCCCTATGAGTTTTTACAAGACATAATTTAATTAAGTTTTCCTTTCATGTGCTTCTTCTGTTAGCATTTACACATTGTACTCCTATAATTTTATCAACTGAGAAGAGCTAACACTCAGCTCTGCTCACCCCACACGTCTTCTGAAATTCCAGAGAGAGCTTAACTTACTTTGGAAAGAGGTAGGATAGTTCTTAAGACTCCCAACATCCAACGGGCTCTGAATCTAGATTTTTCTTCACAATCAGTACTCATTTTTTTCATTCATCCAACACACAAGATAGAGAAATGATTTGGAAATGGTCTTTGCCCTCAAGGAGCTTCGAGTCTAGCCAGAGGAGCCCGACTAAGGCTGAGAGAGTAAATAAAAGGAGAGTGGTCAGTTTTACCGCGTAGGAGTTACCAAGAGGGTTTCTTGGGGGAGGTGAAACTTGGGCTGAATCTTGCAGTGTTTGCCTAGTGGACAAAGCAAGGCAAATGCATTCAGAAGAGAGGACATAGCCTGAGAACTCTCACAGAAACATATAGAAGCCTGGTACTATTTGGGAACAGCAAGTTGTTCCTATGGCTGGGACGTAGACCAGGGCAGAGCTAGTGAGAGAGGCAGGCAGGGCTATATCACGTCAGGATTCACCTTTATCCTGTAAACAATGGGGAGCCATCCAAGAGTGCAAAGCAAGGGGAGACAAAATAAGTTCTGCATGCAGAACAATTAATGTAGTGCTACATGGAGAACAGATTTGAGGGCACCACTATAGAGACAGGAGAAGCAAAGGGAGGACATGAGGACCCAGGAGAGGGACGGTAAGGGTCAAATCATGGCAGGAGCAATGGGCTGAAGGGGGATAGATACAAGAAATACCGAGGAGGTAAAATAGATGGAACCTGTTCTCTGTTTTGATATGCATGTGGAGGGAGGGCTGAAGTTTCTAGCTTCCCTGACAGGGAAGATAGTGGAATCTTTCACCATGATAAGGAACTCAGGAGGAACAGTCAGTGTTACAGGGGTGGGAGGAAGGGAAAGGACATAAGAAATTCACTTCTGCTTTTGTGAGTGTGAAGGGCCTATGAGACATCCAGGTGAAAGTGACAAGGGAGGAATTATAAATGGAGAACCAAAGCTTGAAGGAGGTCCGGGCTGGAAATGGTGATTCTAGAATCAATATTTGGGTGGCTGGGTGAGGATCTCTATCCTACTGACAGTATGTTCTAATGATAATGCTGTAAAGTTAGAATAAATAACAAAAAATAATCTTGCAAATATTTAGGTATTTAAAAACTTTTTTTACTTTCAAAATAATTTATGGGTCAAAGATGATATCATAATGAAAATTAAAACTGAAAGACAACAAAAACACTATGTATCAAAAATTATGGTATAATGCTACAGCATATATTTAGAGAGAAAATTATTGGTACTAAATGAATATATTAGAAAAGAAAAAAGATTAAAAGATACTGAGCTAAGAATCCAAATCAAGAAGTTAAGAGAAAATCAAATGAAAATAAAACAAAACAAAAGCTTTAACTCAGGGAAAGTAGAAGAATATAATAAACACGAGAGCAAAAGTTAATGAAATACAAACAAACAAATAAAAACAAAGAAATAAAAACTGAATCATTCAAAAGACTTATAAAATAGACAAATTTCTTGTAAGATGGATAAGAAAAGAGTCCTGGCCCAAATAAGATATTAGGAATGGACAGATACAAGAGATGTCCAAAAAGTACATCTGTATATAGTGCTTTGAAAATAAGAACTTTATAAAAATAACACTGAAAAGTTAGACAAAATGGATAATTTCCCAGAAAAAAGTAACTTATGAAATGGACTAAAAAAGAAGGAAAAACATAAATAGACCTAGAATAATTACATTATTAGAATTAATTTGAAAACTCATAGATAAATATCGTTCCTATACATCACTACCAATCAATTAGACATGGTAATTTTTTAAAGATACATTGCAATAGCAATATAGCACTTAAGATATCTAGGAATAAATCTGATAAAGCATATACAAGGGAGCAATAAAGGTAAAATAAAGGTTATAAAAAACACAATACAACATATACCTGGTTCACAAAAAAAGAAGACTCAATACATAAAGATGACAATTCTGCCCAAATTATTCTATAAATTCAATGTATTTCTAATCAAAGTACTAAAAGCGTATTTCACATAACTTGGTGCTCTTGAAATTCAGGTAGAGTACAAAACAAATGATAGCCGAGAAAAATTTAAATAATAAAGGTGGATTCACCCTATAGGAAAGATTACTATAAAACTATAATATTTACGTCAGTGCAAGTAAAAACAAATCAACAGAAAGAAAGCCTAGAAACAGACCCACGTATACAAAAGAACGTGGGGGGGCCGGCCGGGTGGCGCAGTGGTTAAGTGCGCATGTTCCACTTTGGCCGCCTGGGGTTCACCAGTTCAGATCCCGGGTGCAGACATGGCACCGCTTGGTACATCATGCTGTGGTAGGCGTCCCACATAGAAAGTAGAGGAAGATGGTCACGGATGTTAGCTCAGGGCCAGTCTTCCTCAGCAAAAAGAGGAGGATTGGCAGCAGTTAGCTCAGGGCTAATCTTCCTCAAAAAAATAAATAAATAAATAACCCAAAATGGAAATAAAGCGTCTAAAAAAAAACAAGTTGTAGGAGAATGTGTTTAATGTGATGCCGTTTATTTAAAACTTAAAAGCCCACAGGACAATACTCTATATTGCTTTTTGCTACATACAAATGTAGACAGTACACCATGTAGGGCAATAACACTGGCTACAGCAAATGCTGTCGGGACCCCACCCGAATTCCCTCCACGCTCACTCTTCCTTAGCCCTCCGGCTTCTTAGACAAATACCTTACTCTCTACCAGAAGGCTGGAGAATGTTCAGCCCCTTCATGGGGTAGGCCTGAATGCCAAGGAGTTTACAGCCAACGACAGAGGGAGTTGGTAGGTAAATACCCCAGCCTCCTCAGCCCTCAGATGGAGCAATTCTGGGGCTCATCTCTTATGGGATTGAGCCTCAGTTGCCCACGAGGAGAACCTGCTCATCATCACATCGCATTGGCTTCCTTTCCTTCCGAGTCTCACCTCCCCACTTCACTACAGCTGCTCCCTGGGGTCAATTGGCAGATGAACTACTTGTGCTTAAATTCTTGTCTCCAGGTCTGCTTCTAGAGGACCCCATACTAAGATACTCACCAACGTCAGGACGGGGGCTACCTCTGTGAAAGGAAGAAAGAGGAAGGGACTGGGGGTACGTTTTCCCTGTATCCATCATGTTTTACTTATTTAAAAAGAATACATCTGAAGCAAATATCAGCAAAATGTTAGAGTGGTGGATTCATGCATGTTATTTTATTTTGTATACTTTCTGGGCTTTCAACATCTCACAATTAAGAATAAAAAATTCTTAATAAAGTAAATGCTTGATGAATCACTGATAAGCATTTAGAACACTGGTTGTACATTTAATTAGACCCTGTCAGGGCCATCTCTAGGGTATTCGAGGCCCCAGCAACTATTTTTGGCATTTTGATTAAAAAGTGCATTATAAAATTCTTGGGCCCGTGTGAAGCCAAGTGACTTCTCAATGAAGATTTAGAATAATAGGTAGAGAAGAGTCGTATATTTGTTACCGTCCACTCGAGGCATGGGAAGCTTCGTTATATTGTTCAGGCACCATCTCTTCCTGTTCTTTGTTATTAATCATACTGTACCCAGATAATTTCGTGTCTCCCACACAGAAAGGAAGGTGGCAGCGATGTTATTACTCACAAGGCATTGCTCTTCAGAACCTGCCTGTGGTTTGTAGTTTTCTAATATCGTTTATTTAATTCTGGTTACAGTATCATTCAGGAACCCATTAATCCAAAGAATGTCCATCCCCAGCCAGCACGGCTCAAAATAGACCAGGGAGAGCATTGCCACATCCATTCAAAGCAAGAGACATCAACTGGAAGGGCTCACTGCTATTAGGGAACAATAGTCCCCAAACCCTTGGAGATAAACTCAGTCACCCAGAGGATTGCCTGACCTTTGGCACAGAGCCTGTGGAGTCTGTGGGATGACCTCCCTGAGGGCCAGCAGTGGAGGTCACACAGGGTAAAGAATGCTTGCCACCACCCCTGCCACTTTCAGGTGCCCTAGGCCAGAGGTAGCACCATGGTTGAAGCCAACACACCCAGCTCAAGTCCAGAAGGGCAGCAGTGGATCATCAGTAATCCAGAGCCCAAAATGCATCTTCTCTCAGTGCTAGTGAGAGTCAACCCAAATCAGCGTGTCAGCACCATTCTGGCAGCCCAGTAGCACATGATCCAATGAAGGAAATGCTGTTCTAAGCAGCAGAAGCAATCTGCTTGCAAGGACACCCTCCTGGAACCAGAGCTGAGCCCCAGGACCCAAGGCACGAGGCCTAGAGCTCCTCAGGGCAACCCCACAGAAGGCATAGAGGGTGGGAGAGAAACGGAGGCCCATGCAAGTCTTGGTCCTGGCTCACGACAGCCCTGCCCCGACAGCACTGCCAGCTGACCGGCCTCAGACACCATGGGGAGACTTTGAAATTTTTGAGGAAAGCACCCAAAACACAAGGCCCCCTAAGTGTGGAGCACAGGGCAGAGGGCCACTTGTTCCTGTCTAAGGGTAGAACAGTAGGTCTGTACTTGTGTTAAGTGTATCCATTTGGTATTCTCCCTTGACTGGGGATTCTTTAAAGAGAAGGATTACATCACACACTTTGTCTATGTCCGTCACAGACTCCAGCACCGTGCTAGATTCATACCTTATTCCCAGCGGGTAACTCCAGACCCAAGGACTGTCCAAATTCTTTCCCTGGAAGCAGAGTGAGAGAAACGCTGGCCTGGGGTGGCACTCATGGAAACACCACACAAGAAGATGATACTGAATCATTAAAATGAATCCTCTAGTTTGGTGAGCAACCATCAAACAGCCTCTTGTATAACAACTAGGACTCCTGGTATTCTGTCCATATGCTTCTACGCTAACATTCTGAAATATCTTTTTAGCAACACCAAAGAATATGGATGGTATCTTGTAATCTAGGGTCTTTTTAATATTCTAAAAAATCATTTTCTGTATCTTTGTACAAATAATATATCTTATCATCCTTTTGCAACCTATGCGTGTTTGTGTGTGTAAATGTGTGTGTGTGGATGTGTGTTTGTGTGCGTGTTGGTGTGTCTATTTCTTCCACTAGCCTCAGTGGGAAAACATTGGAACAGTTAATTCCTCTCCCAGGCTTCCAGTTCTCTTTCTCTCTCCTACTCTCAGTCTTCTGGCCAATTTAACCTTTCCCTCCCATTTTGCCTTTTCTCAGTAAAACTGTAATGTTTCCACTTTTGAGTGTCATTTCATTACATTTCTAAGGCAGCCAGCCATACAGCATCCTCAAATTAACTCTTGTCTGGCTGGAAGTGTAAATGGCTTATCAGTGCATGGTGTACTTCATCAAAAAAAAAAAAAATCCTCCCTGTAATGTATATTTCCTCCTTATTGTGCTTAGGGGCATCAATTAATGTCAGAAGCCTGACAATCCCCTGAACACATTCCTTTGAGTACCCATGCTGGTGTGACATTTCCTGACATCTGGGCAATGTTTTCTACACGTGGCTTATTCCTCTTGCCCTTGATTTCCATGACATTCTTATACTTGTTTTCTCATTCCCTTCTCCTTCTGGGGACAAAGAGTGGAACAGGAGTGGGTTTCAGTGGACTACAAACTCCATAAATTTCTTTCTCTTTTTCTTCTTCTCTCTCCCTTTCCTATAAGAAACTTAAACTTGAAAAATAGTAAAACAATACTATTTTAATGTTTTCTCCTATATTCTTATAGTTATACAATGGTTAGGTTTTTAAAGAAAGACTTCAACCATCGAGCTTCCAAAAATGACTTCAGAAATAGAGGTCAAGATTTTCATTAGTGCTTCCTTTTTTTTTTTTTTTTTTAAAGATTGGCACCTGAGCTGACAGCTGTTGCCAATCTTCCTTTTTTTTTTAATTGCTTTTTCTCCCCAAATTCCCCCAGTACATAGTTGTATATTTTAGGTGTGGGTCCTTCCAGTTGTGGCATGTGGGATGCCACCTCAACACGGCCCAACGAGCGGTGCCATGTCCGTGCCCAGGATCTGAACCGGTGAAACCCTGGGCCACTAAAGCAGAGCAGGCAAACCCAACCACTCGGCCACGGGACTGGCCCCTCATTAGTGCTTCATTAAAAATAATTAAATAAAGATTAGATGGAAAAGGATTTCCATTATCAAAGGAAATGCAAGGGATACTCTCCAAGAATGGTAATTGCAACCAGGCAGACCCACTCTGAGTCAGTAGATGGGGTTGGGTTGACCCGTGAGGAAATAAACCTAATGCACTTTCTTGTATTGCATAGACACAAACTGTGCTGGGGTCAACACTGAGAAAGGAGTTCAGAGATGAGTTATAGAGAAATCGTCTAACCTGGGCTCATATGGGACTACAGGTGGCATTTCTTGTTCTGAAGGCTCTACCAATCCCAGGCATCTGGAACCCCCTCAGAGAGAGAGAGCCCCTTGTGTTGTGTGTTTGTGGGTACTCTGCCCTCATGCCTGCATCCTCTCTTTTTCTTTATAGTTGGACTGTCAGTGGCAACTTTAGTTACAAAAGCAAAACTGATGCTCAGTGGGAAAACCTAACATATCGTTTCAGAAAATAGAATTGTCTCCTCATAGCGTGGACCTACACATCTTGAGGTGGACAGAAAGCACAAACCAGTCAGAAAGAAACCAAAGGAAAAGGCTACTACAAATAAATGGAGAGATTTTTCTTGTATCCCTACAGAGTTTGTGTGAGAAAAAAATATTGCTTGTTTACAGGAATTTGACCTCAAGGTTTTGAAGAAAAGAAAGATGCAGTGGGGGTCACCGGTGAAGGAAATGCCTTTTTCTTAGATTTTTAATGTCAGTTTTGTAAATGGGTCAAGCCAAAGTGAGCTAAGAGATCAGTAAATTGATTTTTTTTCCTCCTAGGAATCAGCTTAGTCCCACTGTTCTTTATCATGCTAGAGTCTTACCCTAGATAAAAATATTGTTGCTCTTAAGATAAACTTGAAGGAGAGAGAACATGGGGACCTGCAAGGATTATGGTTTCAAAACTTCAAAGCCTTTTGCTTTTAAGCACTAATTCTAATTAATGTTTAAAGGATACTCCAGAACAACCCTTCCAAAACGAAACCAGGAGAGACAGCCAGTGCAGCAAAAGCTATACCAGTTTGCAGTCCAAAAGGGATTAGACACAAACCCAAGAAAAATCTGCGTGGTGGCAAATTGCTCCCGCGCCTTCACCTTTAAGCCCCAGTTAAACACTCTTGACTATGAAACGGCAATTTCATAAGAAAGAAACATAGTCTAAGCTCTGATAAAACATTTCTTCCCTGCTTTCCCTAAATTAATCAATCCAGGAAGAGATCTCCAAAGTTTACCCGGGTAGTATTTCTACAAATATAACCCTCTTACTGACCCCTGGTCTAACAGTGCTCCATATGATCCTGGAACACGTTTCTGCTTTGATATTCCACAGCACTCAGATACCTGGAGTGCATCTGCATAAATCAGCAGGAAAAAAAGAATTCTAATAACAATAGCAGCTGCATCCTATTCGGTGATTGAAAACTGCAACTATGTTTTCCAATCTGCTGGCCATGATGGAGTGTCATCATGTGGAATGAAAAACCACGGATTATAGTCCCGTGCCCACATGCTTATGAGGTCCTGTTCACATCAAACCGGAAGATGACTTGATTTTTAAATCGGTTTCTGAACTCCTGTTTTACAAGCTGAAAGACACAATGTATTTATTCAAGGAGAGCCTGGTAGAGGTGAAGCAGGCCATCCACGGAGACACCGCCATAACTTTTCCCCAACTGCCATTCATTAAACATGTTCCATCTCATGAACCATGAATCATTTCATTTTTAAGTACTCTTTTATTTCCTTTAAATTTATCTAAAACTTTATTAGATTCAACCGGCACAGTCCTGACAGACAGCCTGCATACATTTTAAACCTTCCCAGCGGAGAAGCATAAAACATTTAAAATCTATATTTGATCTGACAACAGCAGCACAGTGTTTGAATTAGAAACAGATTAGACATAATTGAAGATAAAGAGGACGCAAGCACCACTCCCATTTTGGTGAAGTGGGCTTTAAATTATCAGATTCATCCAGAATACATTACCGAGAAACATTGAATTGTTATCTTTAGACAGCCTTTTCTAAGAGTTTACAATTTCTCAGTTCAGTGAAGCTTACCACCAGCTTGTTATCAGAACAAAAAACGAAAAATCATTCGGTTCAGAGCACAGAACTGATCTCACCTCAAAAAGTACACATTTCCTCCTGATAGCAGACACTTCAGGGGACAGCCAAGGGGCTACTTCATGCACAACCTTTTCAGGTCCTTGCACTTCCCAGGTAATTCCTGAGGAGGCTGCAAACAGGCCTTGTTCAGCAAGAGGACTCCCTGCCAAGCCCCGCCCCCATCCTTTAATTAAACATCCCACACTTCACCCACACACACTCACACCCACGCAGTCACACTCATGCATATGTGCACGCACGCACACACACACACATATCTTGGCTTTGCCAGACTCCTTCCATCTTTCTCATTAGTAATGGAGCTGAACTCCCTACGCAAAGCAAATTTGCTAAATTTAATTAGTGAAAGTTAAACAAATTGTTTGAGTACAATAGCATGCCATGTTTTGGGGGTTTTGTTTGTTCTTACAAACAAAAATCAGACTTTGGGACAAAAATCTGAATTTAAGAGGACCAGAAAAATAATTACATTAAGAAGTGAGTTACAGGGGCTGGCCTGGTGGCGCAGCAGTTAAGTGCACACACTCCGCTTCGGCGGCCTGGGGTTTGCCAGTTTGGATCCCAGGTGTAGACATGGCACCGGTGGGCACGCCATGCTGTGGCAGGCGTCCCATGTATAAAGTAGAGGAAGATGGGCATGGATGTTAGCTCAGGGCCAGTCTTCCTCAGCAAAAAGAGAAGGATTGGCAGCAGATGTTAGCTCAGGGCTGAGCTCCCTCAAAAAAAAAAAAAAAAAAGAAGTGAGTTACAAAGCATGAACCTATCTGTTAGTTTCTTCTCATTAAATATATTTTTACTCATTTTCAATGTAAGACATATAATTTCTCTTATAGAGCATCAAATCTCAAGTTTTCTAAAGACGAAAATAAGGAAAGGGGAAACTAGAGGAGATACAATTATTTTGGAAAAATTTAGGGTCCAGCTAGCTCACGGAAAGATCAGAACCCTTTTGGTTAAGCCAAATCTTGAACTTTAGCTTTTAATCCGAAAGTTTCCAGTGTAGGAAAGCAACAATTTTTACAAGCAAGTAGAAATATACTTTGTCTCTCTTTTTGTCTCTTTTTCTCTCTCTCTCTCTCTCGTCTTATTTGTTTTCATTCTGCCACGTTTCAAAAAGGAGCTAACGATTTGGGGGAATCTGCTCTGAGGCAAGCATTAGACCCATGGTAGGACTTAATAAGTATTGGTGGAATTAAGTGATTAATGATTATATGGCTTTGATTTTGCCATCTCCCATCTATACTTTAACGTGCCTCAGCTCTTTCTCCAAAGCACGTTCTTTTGTTTTCCGTGTTACTTTGCTCGTTGGGAGCATTTTTTAACTGGGGAAAAACCTTGAAGTGCTTTGTGATTTCCAAATAATTTAAATTTGACAATCGAGATTTAAATCAGGGAGCGTCTTCAAGACATAAGAGTTAGTCTGCACATGTGCAGGAGTAGGTGTGTGCAGCGAGCGTGTGTGGGTGTGCGTGTTATTAGGAAAGTCAGTCACGGTGAAAGCCAGAAAGTCCTTTTTAATGAGGTAATTCCTAGAAGGCAGCCTTCTAGGAGAGGAAAGAAAATAGATTTGAGAGTCAGGCAGATCTGCATTCAAATACTAATGCTCCCTGACCGACCACAGGCAAATAACTGGACCTGGATCCCTCCCTCCAGGGCTGCCGTGAGGTTTAAATGAAGTCACATTGTTAAAAACCTTCATACTGTGTAAACACTAACTTAGAACCTAAAACTTTACGTCCTGCCCACACAATGTTAGAAATTGGGGTTGTGTTCCTCAAATGCACTTTGAATAATAAAATTATCAAAACGATAATGAAACAAAAATAAAACACAAACGTTTTACGGTAAGAGTTTACATGACAGATGATTTTTCAAAACAAACTCAGACATAAAATTTCTATCCCAGCCCCTCCTTTTCAGAGAGTTTTCCAGCTGAGCTGAACCCAGGGGACTTTGTACAATACAGTGAGTTTGGAAAGTTTACCTTCTTCCATGCCTGGTGAATCTTGTGGCCGTGATAGGATTCTTGATGGCTCTGTCAACTTTGGGACTGCATTTAAATTAGGGTCATTTGTCTGAAATTTTTTTCTTCATCTATCTTATATGCATGACTGATTATAAAAGTCTCTGGTAAAAGGCGGTAAATGCTGGGAGAACAGTGTCCTTGGCAAATCGTGTTCTTCAAGGATCACTCACGCTTCTGTTTCAGTAAGTTCTCATCGCTCACCACCGATTCTAACCATTTCCCTTCTCCAGAATGCTGAAGCCATACATCGTTCTTTTCCTGGCAAAATCAAAATATCCTTTGTTCTCCCTGAAGAATTTTTTTTTCATGTCTCTAGGAGTCTGTTCTTCAGCGTAGAAAAAAATAGTAATGCTCTAGCCAAATCTGGTACTTAGTTCTTTAGACATACAACTTTGCTGCAGCCAATCACACATCCATGGAAATAGAAGTTTTCCTCCTCACAAGCCATCTCATCACGTTTTATTGCCTCTGATTGCATCGACCTAAGCGCTCTTCACCTCCTTCTGATATTTTCCTCTGCCCTTCAAAATTGCTCTCCCATTTAAAATTGCAAGCCAGCTCGCCTGCTCTCATAGCCAACTCATGTTGCCTAACACATGACGCTTTATTTCCATAGGGCTGATTTTTCTTAACATTTTTATCTTTTTTGTATCGTATTTCCTCTTCTTGAATATGTCAAAGAGTAAAATAATTTCAAAATTTGAAGCAACTCTGGAAAAGAGACTGCGATACAGACTCATCTGCAGGCAGCCAGCAGAATCACTCCCAACTAGGATGTGCCCTCTGAGTTTTTATCAGAGTCTGAGCAGTGTTGATTACTACCTGAGAACAGATCACTGACACTAATCAGGGGGCCACACTCCCAGTGCAGCTGGGGGCCTGAATTTCTTTTAAGGTAGCAACTTGCTATTTTGTGGGTGGCAAGCAGTTTTTGCATTTGAGAGCAGAAAATGGAATTTGTGTTTAAGGAAGACCCTTCATTTAGTTGAGAGGGACCATTGTAATGAGGCTGTTTAGTCATGCAAATGTAATGTGAAAGCACACCCATTGTTCTCAGGAAGACCCTGAGGTGGAGGAGTAACCCAAAGGCCAAGGCTTCTGGCTGAGAGGTTGAGCATCCTATTTATAATGTCAATGGGGCTCCTTGGCAGCACTATCCTCTGCAGAGTCTCAGCAGGGCTATCCTCCAAACCCAGATTTAGACCACCGTCTCCCACCTGGGAGATGCACCTGTCTTTTGTGCCCACATTTTCTTGTGGGAGGCTGGGCCTGAGGCTGAGCCATCAGCAATTTGCAGATCAGATGCCCTCTTTGCCTGACTCTGAGAACACAACAAAAGTCCTGGGTTACAGCATTGGTACCAGCCCAACCTGGACTGGATGGAAGATGTCTCCAACAGGGTGTTACTTACGGCTAAACATGTTGGACTTAGGGAAATGTACAGTGAACTCTCATCTAGGCCACGGGAGATTCCTTCTGAAGGAAATGGATCCACTCCCACTGTCAGTTGCCAGAAGCTGGAAATGAGTGGGCATATACTGGAGGAGGGCAGGACAGGTTCTCTCTGGAACTGGGAGTTTATTCAACTCCAGTTATGAATGGGTGGGAATTCCCATTGGTAGGGGTTGAGCTCCCCCCAATATTGAGAAGCCTATGGGGATTAGGAAGGACGATTTTGGCTGGTGGTCTTTGAATGGCCCCTCAGATAGCAGTTATGAACCACTCGATGTTGTCCATTATCCCCAAGCCTGGCCAGAGTTACTCAGAGAAGTAGGGAGGGCAGTGGTTCCCACCCAAGGCTGGAGTAGACATATGCTGGAGGTGGGCTGAAAAAAGGCAGGTGAGCCCATCAAAGTGGCTATTTCATGAGAGTCAACAGTAGTATGGACAGAGCCTGGCATCAATATAAGAAGGCTGAGCAGAAAGAAAAACTAAAGGGACTTGTTCTCACCAACATTTCCCATTTCCATATGGTTATCAGGAACCCAGATTACTGGGCAATTCACACTGATAACTGAGAAGATGACTTCAGGGACCTTCACTTTGGGAAAGAAGACCAATGGGAACTCATGTTGTAATAATCTGGTTATAAAAAGAACAGGTTATTTCATTTTGTCACAAAATGGTTAAGCAGTAGGCATATGAGTTGAGTTCTAATTATTACTATGGGGTCTTAGTAAAATCAGGAGGTCACTAGTAAAAGGCACACAAGAAATATTTACTCCTTTCTCCCTTTTTCCAGAATCAGATCTCCTTTTCTGAGATTTAAGAGTAGAACCAAAATGTCTCTACCCAAAGGAATATAAGATAGTTATATCAAGACAAAGAATTAATAATAGCCTAGTACATGTACTAGAAAACTTATGACTGTATTTTTGCTGGCACTTCTAATCCCCGGAAATAAAGTGCTCTTGTCTTGAGGGAGCCACTCACAAATGAAGGCGTGCACGTGGGTCACAGAACGCTGTCCTTTCACACGTCTTGCTTTTCATAGTAGAAAGTCAGATTCAACAAATATTTTTTTGGACCAACACCTTTCACCATTATAGAAGAGCTAAATGCAATATTTAACTTTGAGAATGGAAATATAAACAGAATGACCACAAAAGACATATACTTTCCCAAACACAGGGCCATGAGGGAGACAGCCTTCTAATAACTCAGTGAGTCTATCGCTGACTTTACAGCATCTCTGCTTCATTCTGATTTTACACAGCAAATATAGGTCAGGTGTGACTCGATAGCAGCCAGAAACAGAATTTGCTTGAAATGGGGGCTCAAATCTAGCAGCACAGCCTGTCTGCCTCCCCTTCCATTTTCAGTTTCAACAAAACTGCGTGTGATTCTCAAGTTCTGCAGTGTTTACTCCAAGATAATAGTAAGATGCATTTAAAGTGACTTATGGTTTTCAAATAGGTTCATCTTTGGGCCCTTTTTGGACGAGTTTTGTATAACTCTGGAAAAAAGGTCAATTTTTTTAACAAGTTTGATAAATGGACACATAGCTTGATTCAATTTTTTGTTTATTGATTTTACAGCTTTATTGAGGTATAATTGATTCACAATAAACTGCACCTATTTAAAATGCACAATTTAATCGATTTTAATCTATGTGTATATCCACAAAACCATTACCACAATCGAGAAAATGAACACGTTCCTCATCCCCCAAAATTCCCTCATGCTCCTTTGTTTGACTCAATTTTTAACCAAGGAGAATATATCCACAAGCTCTTTACTATACTCTCTGCCTCAGAAAGTCAAATTGTCAAGAAATCTATTTCTGAGCCTTATCTGGTTTTTATTTGGACAAGTTGAATAAATACACACAATTTTTTGACAATGCATTCGTAAATGAAAGTACAAGAAATCTGTCTTTAAATTGCATCTTACAAGAAGATATTTCCATAGTAAACTCTATTTGTCCCAAGAAGTATTAGGCTACTTGAAAGATGGGAATTGAAAAGTAAGCAATCATCCTGTGAAAGGTTCCTGGTTTTCATCTCTTACAGGTCTGCAAATTCCTCAGAAGCTAAACTTGAGGAAAACAAGATTCCTGACGTGAATATTGTAGCTTCCGCCCTGCCTCAGACTGAGAGGTGGAGGTGAAACCCCAACCTCGGGATTTATTTTGGGGAACCACATTTTATAACCAGTCTCTAATTAAATGTTATTTAAGAATTGTTTGATCAACATCTTAATGTTCCAGAAAAGTAATGTCAATAGCACTATTAAAACTATGGTATAGTGCGGGGGATGGCCATGCCAGAGCTTGCCCATTAACCCAAAAGAATCCCTCAGGGGAAGAATTTCAGTTGTAAGAGATTTGCAAGTGTAGATGTGGCAGTTAAATGGTGGCCAACTTGGCCCCCTGGAGAAAGAGGAGCCTGGTAGATCTGAATCTAGGCAAAGACAAAGGTAGTTTAGTATGGTGTAGAATACTCAAAATGGCTTTCGAAGATGACAGGTCTGTGTTCAACTTTGAGATAATCATTTTAGGTTCAGTTCAAGTTACTTAACTTTTCTGAACCTCAATTTCTTCATCTGTGAAATGGAGGTAATTGTGATTATCCTCCGCCAGAAAGCTCTAGTGAGATTTTAATTCAGTTTGCTGTATTAGTTGCTGGAGATAAAGTGATGACTAAAACACCACACTTGCTCTCAAGGCGCAGACAGGGATAAGCATTCTAAGCAGAGGGTGTAGCATAAGTAAAGGCAGAGAGGAGTGATAGCCCCATCCTGTGGGCAATCACTACACATCAGTATCAGAGGGTACAGCCGAGCTAGAAAACTAGAGAGGCAGGCAGGAGACAGACCCATCCCAGACCATTAAACTTTAACTTGCACATAGCAGAGAGCCACTGAAGGGTTTTATGCAGGGAAATGGGAACTTTTTTTTTTTTGGCATTTTATGCAGAACACTCTGGCAGCCCCATGAAGGATAAGGCTCAATGCAGAAATCAAGTAAGAGGCCATTGGGTGGTCCAGGAATAGATAATGAACTAAATAGTTCCAAAACTGAGCTCCTCATCTCCTCCCCACACATCCCACCACCAACTCATTCCTTCTGCAGCCTTCCCCACCTTGGTTAGTGGTTAGTGACAATGACCCTTCCAGTCACTTCTTGTCTACTCACTCATCCTCAAATCCCACCTCCCTTCCATCAGCAAATGATCTTGTTGGTTCTACCTTCAGATTATAGCCAGAATCCAATGACTTATCATGATTTCCACTGTTACCACTCTGGTAGAAGCCAGTATCATCTCTTGCCTGGAATATTGCAGTAGAATCCTACCCATTCTCCCTGCTTCTGCCTCTCCCTTCCCCAGTCTACCTTCAGTGCTGCAACCAGAGGGATCCTTTAGAACCTGGCAATCCTGTCACTCCTCTCCCCCAAACTCCCCAACACTCTCTACCTCTTCCTTGCCTCTTTGTCTCCTGAGAACTTATCATCTTCTAAAAACACAGTAGGTGCTTAGTAGATAAATATTTGTTAAATGAATGGTGAAATGATAAAAGTCATGATCTAAGGTGACGGAAGAGGGAAACAGTGAAGAGGAGACTTTGAGAATGACTTTGGAGGTGATATTGACCAGATGATTCAATAATCAATGAAATGTTGAGAATGAAGAAATAGGATGACTCCCAGGTCTCTCAGTTGGGCATCTGGATGGGTTGGTGGCACCATAACCTGAGTGAGGGAGAGAGGCAGTGAAACAGATATGATATGGGACATCCTGAATGAGAGTGCCCTAGGGGGTAAACAAATGCAGACATCTGGTAGCCATCTGGGTATGGACATCATAAGGGTTCCTTCTGCCCAACCAGACTTACCCTTGCCTTGGTTCTAGATGACGTCTGTAGAGGGGACATGTCCACGTCAGAAAGTCTCAAACTTTGAGGTACAGAAGAATGCCCCAGCCATGCTTACTAAAAAGTCCAGATTTCCTGCCTTGCTGATTCTGATTTCAGTGAGAGCTGAAGGGTGACCAGGAATCTGCATTTTAACAAGTGTCCAGAGGATTCTGATGCAGGTGATCTGCAGGCCTTACTTTAAGAAACACTGACCTTGAGGATGGTGTCAAGATAGCAGTGTAGACAGACTCAAAACTCATCTTGTCCATGGACACAACAAGTTTACAACTACCCTTGGAAGAATTACACCTGAGAGAGAACTGAAAACTGGATCAAAAGAACCCCCACAACAAGGGACAGTGCTGACTGAGGTGGAAGAGGCAGAAACTCCTTTCTGGAGAGAAAAAAGCGGCTTTTTATCCATGGTGCTTCACAGCCGGCCAAGAGCAATCTTAAGGTACAAAGCCTTCCATGGAGCAGTAGGGCATCTGAGCAGGGGAGCATTACCACAATAAGCAGCTTTTGGACTCAGCACAATCAAGACAAGTGTCATAATATCTGGCTTTGCCAGCTATTAACAACAATGGGAATACCCTCAGAAAAGCTATTGGACATAAGGGGAAGAAAGCTGGTTCTTAAAGAGCCCACACACAAATTCACCCATTTAAGAAAGCAACTTAAAATCACCAGAAAGAAAGGTGCACAGTCCTTTGGTGAAAAGACTCACTTGATAAGCTCTGGGTGCATCTTGGTGAGAGGTGAGACCTCCCCAGGGACTGAGACATTGGCAGGAGTCATTACTGTGACCTAGTTCAGGAGTCCTGACAGAGGTGCTGCAGACGCCATTGGAGTCCTTCCCCTGGCCTGTTAGTGCAGGGGTCTACCACACCCACTAGAGCGCTGATTTAATCCAGCTCAGCAAGGACAGTCCCCCTGCCCTAAAGACTGGCTCCACCCAACAGCAAGCCCTCAGTCAACTTGTGGGCCCACACAGGTGGGGTGCCTGGAACCTCTACAGCTGAGTGAGTGGGTCCATCTCTGTGGGGCAGGGCATGCACAAGGGGCAGGCCTGTATTGGTGGAGTGAGTGGGGCCTCTGCAGTGGGGTGACTTGGTTTGCTTCAGTGGGTTGGGATGTGCACACAGGGAAGGACTGTGTTGACAGTGTGTATGGCCCTTTGGGCAGTAGGGCTTGTCAGCTGCAGTAGATTTGTGTTTCTCAAACAGCTACATAGGGGATCAGCTCCACCTTCCAAAGCCTGAAACTATTGTGTGCTCCCATGCCTGGGACCAGCTCCACTCAGCTGCAATCCTGAGAGAGCAGACAAGAGCCTTGCAGGCCAGAGGCCTACAGCAATTGTAAGCCCCTGAGCCTAGCAACCAACCATGCTGGGGGCCTACTCACTTAAGAGAAAAACTGCAACAGGAATGTGCTATTAGACCTTACAGCCAACTGTGCTGGGGCTCCCCATACCTGATAAAGTGACTAATGGGTCCATAGCAGCCATGCAGCTGAGCATTACAATGGGCTAGCCAGGGAGACAACTTAGACTCCCCAGGCACCTGCAGCAAGAGCAACCCTGCCACAATAGAAGGACACATGTAGCCCACACAGGGGATACTCCTGGAACATTTGGACTGGTGATGAGAGGGAAGCACACTGCTGGGCCTTATAAGGCATTTCTTACACAAGGCCACCTCTCCAAGATCAGGAGAAGTAGTTGACCTCGTTAATACATACATACAAGTACAGAGAAAGAGGCAAAATGAAGAGATAAAGGAATATGTTCCAAGTAAGGGAAAAGGACAAAACCCCAGAAAAATAACTAAACAAAATAGAGATAAACAATCTACCTGACAAAGAACTCAAACAAAAAATCATAAGGATGCTCACTGACCTTGGGAGAAGAATGGATGAACTCTGAGAAGTTCAACAAATAATTGGAAAATATAAAAAAGAACCAATCAGAAATGAAGAATACAATACTAGAAATGAAAAATTCACTAGAGGGACTCAATAGCAGAGTAGATGATATAGAAGAACAGATCAGTGAGCTGGACAAAAGACTAGAGGCAATCACTCAAGCTGAACAAATAAAAGAGAATTAAAAAGAATGAGGACAGTCTAGGGGACCTCTGGGACAAGACCAGGTGCACTAACATCTGTATTATAGGTGTCCTAGAAGGAGAAGAGAGAGACAAAGGGGCAGAGAATCTATTTGAAGAAATAATACCTGAAAACTTTCCTAACCTAAGGAAGGAAACAGACATCTAAGTACAGGAAGCACAGAGAACACTAAACAAGATAATACCAGGTCCCATCCCCTGGCAGAATGGTTAAATTTCCATATGCTACACTTCAGCAGCCCAGGTTCATGGGTTCAGATCCCGGGTGTGGACCTACTCCACTCACTGGCCACACTGTGGAGGTGTCCCACATACAAAAACATAGAGGAGGTTTGGCACAGATGTTAGCTCAGGGTGAATCTTCCTCAGCAAAAAAAGAAAAGAAAAGAAAAGAAAAAATATAAAAACCCAAAGAGGCTCACACCAAGACATATTATAATTAAAATGGCAAGAATTAAAGATAAAGAGAGAATCCTAAAAGCTGCAAGAAAAAGGCAACAAGATACATACAAAGGAAACCCCATAAGGTTATCAGCTGACTTCTCAGCAAAAACCTTACAGGCTAGAAGGGAGTGACACAATATATTTAAAGTGCCAAAAGGAAAAAACCTACAGCCAAGAATACTCTACCCAGTGAGGATATCATTCAGAATGGAAGGAGAGATAAAGAGTTTCCCAAACAAGCAAAAACTAAAGGACTTTATCACCAAGAAACCAGCCTTACAAGAAATGCTAATGGGTGTTATTTAAGTGGAAAAGAAAGGACCACCAATAGGAATAAGAAAATTACCGAGAAAAAAAAAGGAATAAAACCACTGGCAAAAGCAAATATACAGTAAAGGTAGCAGATCAACCACCTATGAAGATAAATGGTCAAAAGACAAAAGTACTAAAATTATGTATTTACATGATAAGAGAGTAATAGATACACACCCACAAAATAAGAGGTTAGATATGCTATCAAAAACATTAAACGTGGGAGGAAGGAAGTAAAAGTGTAGATCTTTCAGCCAGAGGTCAAACTAAAGAGATCATTAGCTTAATATACATTGCTATATATGTAGGTTATTATATATGAACCTCATGGTAATCACAAACCAGACACCTATAATAAATACACAAAAAATTAAGAGAAAGCAATCCAAACATAATACTAAAGAAAGCCATCAAACCACAAGGGAAGAGAGACAAAGAAGAAAAGAACAGAGAAGAACTACTAAAACACCCAGGAAAAAAGTAGCAAAATGTCAATAAGTACATTCTTATCAACAACTACTTTAAATGTCCATGGACTAAATGCTCCAATCAAAAGTCGTAGGGTGGCCGATTGGATAAAAAAAACAAGGCCCCTATATACGCTACATACAAGAGACACACTTCAGACCTAAAGACGCTTACAAACTGAAAGTGAAGGGATGGAAAAAGATGCTCCACGCAAATGACAATGAAAAGATGGGGTAGCAATACTTATATCAGACAAAATAGACTTTAAAACAAAAACTGTAACAAGAGACAAAGAAGGGCACTACATAATGATAAAGGGAACAATCAAACAAGAGGATATGACACTAGTAAATATCTATGCACCCAACACAGGAGCACTTAAATATATAAAGCAATTATTAACATACATAAAAGGAGAAGTAGACAGCAACACAATAATAGTAGGGAACTTTAACACTCCATTTATACCAATGGATAGATCATTCAAACAGAAGATCAATAAGGAAACATTGACTTTAAATGACACATTAGACCAGATGGACTTAGTAGATATGTATAGAACATTCCATCCAAGAACCACACAATACACATTCTTTTCAAATGCACATATAACATTCTCCAGGATAGATCACATATTAGACCACAAAACAAGTCTCAATAAATTTAAGAAGATCAAAATAAGACCAAGCATCTTTTCTGACCACAAAGGTATGAAACTAGAAATCAACTACAGGAAGAAAATTGGAAAAGCCACAAAATGTGGAGATTAAACAAAATGCTACTGAACAACAATCGGGTCAATGAAGAAATCAAAGGGGAAATCAAAAACTACCTAGAGACAAATGAAAATGAAAATATGACATGCCAAAATTTATGGGATACAGCAAAAGTGGTTCTAAGAGAGAAGTTTTAGCAATACAAGCCTACTTCAACAAACAAGAATAATTTCAAATAAACAATCTAACAGAACACCTAAAGGGACTGGAAAAAAGAACAAAGCCCCAAATCAGTAAAAAGAAGGAAATAATAAAAATCAGAGCAGAAATAAATGAAATAGAGACTTAAAAAAAAAAAAACAGGAAAAAATCAATGAAACCAAGAGCTGGTTCTTTGAAAAGATAAACAAAATTGGCAAACCTTTAGCTAGACTTACCAAGAACAAAGAGAAGCCTTGAATAAATGAAATCAGAAATGAAAGAGGAGAAATTACAACAGACACCTCAGAAATACAAAAGATTATAAGAGACTACTACAAAAAGCTATACACCAACAACTTGGATAATCTAGAAGAAATTGACAAATTCTTAGAATCATACAACTTTCCAAAACTGAATCAAGAAGAAATAGAGAATTTGAATACACCAACCACAGTAAGGAGATTGAAACAGTAATCAAAACCTCCCCAAAAAATAGAAGTCCAGGACCAGACAGCTTCCCTGGTGAATTCTACCAAATGTTCAAAGAAGACTGAGTACCTATCCTTCTCAAACTCTTCCAAAAAATTGAAGAGGAGGAGAAGCTTCCTAACTCATTCTATGAAGCCAATGTTACCCTGATATCAAAACCACACAGGGACAACACAAAAAGAGAAAATTACAGGCCAATATCACTGATGAACATCAATGCAAACATACTCAACAAAATACTAGCAAACTGAATACAACAGTACATTAAAAAGATCATACACCATGATCAAGTGGGATTTATTCCAGGGATACAGGGATGGTTCAACATACACAAATCAATCACCTTGATACACTACATTAACAAATGAAGAATAAAAATCACATGATCATCTCAATAGATGCAGAGAAAGCATTTGACAAGATACAGCATCCATTTATGATAAGAACTCTGAATAAAGCAGGTATAGAAGAAAAGTACCTCAACATGATAAAGGCCATACATGACAAACTCACAGCTAATATCATTCTCAATGGAGAAAAACTGAGGGGCCGGCCCAGTGGCGCAGCAGTTAAGTGCGCACATTCCGCTTTGGCTGCCCAGGGTTCACCGGTTGGGATCCTGGGTGCAGACATGGCACTGCTTGGCATGCCATGCTGTGGTAGGCGTCCCACATATAAAGTAGAGGAAGATGGGCGTGTCAGCTCAGGGCCAGGCTTCCTCAGCAAAAAGAGGAGGACCGGCAGCAGTTAACTCAGGGCTAATCTTGCTCAAAAAAAAAAAAAAAAAGAAAAAGAAAAACTGAAAGTTATCCCTCTAAGAACAGGAACAAGACAAGGATGCCCACTTTCACCACTCTTATTTAACACTGTATTGGAAGACCTAACCAGAGCAATCAAGCAGGAAAAAGAAATAAAAGCGATCCAAATCTGAAAGGAAGAAATGAAACTGTCACTATTTGCAGATGACATGATTTTATATATAGAAAACCCTAAAGAATCCACCAAAAAACTTTTAGAAATAATAAATATGGTAAATTTGCAAGATACAAAATCGACATACAAAAAATCAGTTGCATTTCTATACACTAACAATGAAGAAGAAGAAAGATAAATTAAGAATAAAATCCCATTTACAAATGCAACAAAAAGAATAAAATACCTAGGAATAAACTTAACCAAAGAGATGAAAGCCCTGTACTCTGAAAACTATAAAACATTGTTGAAAGAAATAGAAGAAGGCACAAAGAAATGGAGAGACATTCCATACTCTTGGATTGGAAGAATTAACATAGTTAAAATGTCCATACTTCTTAGAGCAAACTACAGATTTAATGCAATCCCTGTCAAAGTTCCAATGACATTTTTCACAGAAATAGAACAAAGAATCCTAAAATTTATATGGAACAACAAAAGACCCCGAATAGCCAAAGGAATTCTGAGAAAAAAGAACAAAACTGGAGGTATCACACTTCCTGATTTCAAAATACACTACAAAGCTACAGTAATCAAAACAACATGTTACTGGCACAAAAAACAGACACACAGATCAATGGAACAGAATTGAGAGCCCAGAAATAAACCCACACATCTATGGACAGCTAATTTTCAACAAGGGAACCAAGAACATACAATGGAGAAAGGAAAGTCTCATCAATAAACGGTATTCGGGAAAACTGGACAGCCACATGCAAAAAAATGAAAGTAGACCATTATCTTACACTATACACAAAAATTAACTCAAAATGGATTAAAGACTTGAATCTAAGACCTGAAACTGTGAATCTCCTAGAAGAAAACATAGGTAGTCAACATTGGTCTTAGCAGCATATTTTCAAGTACCATGTCTGACTGGGCAAGGGAAACATTGAAAATATAAACAAATGGGGCTACATCAAACTAAAAACCTTCTGCACAGCAAAGGAAACCATCAATAGAATGAAAAGACAATCTAACAATTGGGAGAAAATATTTGCAAACCATATATCTGATAAGGGGTTAATATCCAAAATATACAAAGAACTCATATATCTCAACAACAAAAAACCTAACAACTCATTTTAAAAACAGGCAAAAGATCTGAATAGACATTTCTCCAAAGAAGATATACATATGGCCAATAGGCACATGAAAAGTTGTTCAACATCACTAATTATCAGGGAAATGCAAATCAAAACTACAATGAGATATCACCTCATGCCCATCAGAATGGCTATAATTAACAAAACAGGAAATAAGTGTTGGAGAGGATGCGGAGAAAAGGGAACCCTCACACACTGGTGGTCAGAGTGCAAACTGGTGCAGCCACTATGGAAAACAGTATGGAGATTCCTCAAAAAATTAAGAATAGAACTACCATATAATCTAGCTATTCCACAGCTGGGTATTTATCCAAAGAACATGAACACACGAATGCATAAAGATATATGCATTGCAGCATTATTCACAATAGTCAAGACTTGGAAGCAAGCTAGGTGCCCGTCAAAGGATGAATAGATAAGGAAGATGTGGTATATATATATATATATATATATACACAATGGAATAATACTCAGCCATAAAAGACGATGAAATCTCGCCATTTGTGACAACATGGATGGACCTTGAGGGTATTAAGTCAGAGGAAGAAAGTCAAATACCATATGATCTCACTCATAAATAGAAGACAAAAATAACAACAAACAAACACATAAAGACAGAGATTGGATTGGTGGTTACCAGCAGGGAAAGGGGGAGGGAGGAAGACGAAAGGGGTGATTAGGCACATGTGTGTGGTGATGGATGCTAATTAGTCCTGGGGTGGTGAACATGATGCAATCTATACAGAAATCGAAACATAATGATGTACACCTGAAATTTATATAGGGTTATAAACCAATGTTACTGCAATAAAAAACATAAAATAAATTTAAAATTTTAAAAAAAGAAACACTGACCTTGATCTTCTCACTTTAGACCCATCCACCACTCCTGTCTGAAAATATATTTACATTCCTATCATTTTTAAGAATCTGGACATTGTCAGATGGAAACACCAACATCAGAGAAATATGCAAACTTCATTAGTTGCATGCATTTGACGAAGAATTTTATCATAACATTATACGTCATAATTATTTTATAGAATGCAATAGCACATTCCAGTGAGCTACACGTAATTATATTAAAAGCAGCATTTAGGGCAATTATATCGTTTGCTGAATTGTTGTAATTTCATTAAGTATAGGAACTTGTAAGGGATTAAATTCAGAAAAAGTGAAGTTTTACAGTGGCTCCTCTTGAAAAGTATTAAAGAATATGTGTTCTGCTATGTCCCATTAGGGACTAAACACAGTAGGGAATTAGATGCAATTTGTCATGCACAACCCTCTGGATTTGTTCTACCCCCACCCCCAACTCCATACCTACCACCTCCCCTTTGGATAGGAATCAGTCGCTTACTCCCGTCTCCCTGGGCCTAAATCGTCCACCTTCCAGACTCCCTCAGCTTCTCTCTGCCATGTTCTCCATCCATTGAAAAAAATACCATCTGAGTTTCTCAGAGCCTCAGGGCTTCAACTTTGGTTTGCTTTTTTCTAGACTCACAGCAGGTTCAACATTACAGATGATGACTCCGGCTGGGGAAAGCGAGGCGCGTGGACCAGCAGCATCAGCAACACCTGGGAGCTCTTTGGATTTGCAGTCTCCTCTAACCCAGTAAGACTCAGCTCCCCAGCTTGAGAGCAGACATATGAATCAGGATCTGCCTTTAACTAGATCCCCAAATGATTCCTCTGCACGTGGAAGTTTGAGGCGCCCCATTCAACAGTCTAGAGTAAACCAACCTGATCTACTTTCCTGATGAGGAAAGTCAAGAGCCAAAGAGAGAAGCTCACTGGCCTAAGGACCCACAGCTGGTGCTTGACAGAGTCAGGCCAGAGCAAGAATAAAGCTTTTACTATTCTACTAATTATTGTGTTTTACTAATAGCTACAATTAAGCACTAACTATGTGCTTTACCTACATATTCTCTTTTAAGCCACTCAACAACCCTACAATGAGGTTGTTAGTGTCCCCACTTTCCAAAGCAGAAACCAAGATCACAGATGGAAACTTACTCAAGGTTAGAGTTAACCAACTTTCAATACCAGATCCTTCCAACTCTAACACCTATCCTCCCAAAACAGTGCTTTTTATTTCCAACGCTTCAGAAATAAATGGTTGGAATGCCAGGCTGTGTCAAGCTCATGAAAGAATTGTTTCTGTGCATTCGGGGTCTGTCTTTGGCCCTCCCAACCCAGGACCAAAGGGCTCACAAGCTCTTTCTGCTGCAGGAGACTTCTTACCTCTTACATCCACCAGCTCTCTTATTTTTCAAAGCATTTTACGTTATTTCCTCAAACTTTCAATCCTTCACTGGTGTGATGGTTAATTTTATGTGCCAACTTGACTGGGCTAAGGGGTGCTCAGATAGTTGGTACAACATTATTTCTGAGTGTGTCCATGAGGGTCTTTACAGAAGGGTTAGCGTTAGTAGACTAAGTGAAGAAGATCTGCCCTCGCCATCATGGATGATCACCATCCAATCCTTGAGGGCCCAAATAGAACAAAAAGGCAGAAGAAAGGCGAATTTTCTCTCTCTCTTCTTGAACTGGGATATCCATCTTCTCCTCCCCAGGCCTTCAGACTCTAAGACATACACCAGTGGCCTTCCTGGTTCTCCAACTTGCAGATGGCACATCATGGGACTTCTCGGCCTCCACAACAGCATTTCCCAATTCCTGTGATAAATCTCCTGGTGTATATATATATATATATATATCTCCTGTTGGTTCTGTTTCTCTGGAGAGCCCTGACTAATACAGCTGGTCTGAGATGTAGATGTTCCAGTTGTCTTTAAATTGACTCAGCTGCAAGCTCCCATTTGAATGCAGACTTCCATCTTAGAGCCAACGGGAGCCCCACACACCCCTCACTCCCTCCTACCCACAGGACGCAGGGGGCCCTGCAGAGAGATTAAGATCTGTAGCTGAAGATAAGTGCACTCCATTTTCCTTCCATGGGGCTCTTGCAGAGTCTTCTCCCACCCAAGTTTCCACGTTGGAATTCCTTGAAACAATCAGCCCAGCTTCTTTCTGAATAGGATGTCTTATTTTTCATTTTTATACCAGCCTTTTTAATCTCTTTCTTTTCCATGCTTCCCTCAGTGTCCCACATTAGCTTTGTTAAAATTTCTGATACTCAGGGGCCCATGATTTTCGTGTCCTTTTTTCCCCACCCTAAGTTTTCATTATAGTCCCGTTTCTTGGTAATCCAAACTCATTCACACGCCTCATCTCACGTGAAACAATAATTGACAACTACCAGCTTCAATGTTCTGTAATTCCACGGCTTCTGCTTCTGTGAATAGAGCCCAAAAAACTTAGCAAATAAAATAAAATATATTGAAAGAAGAAAAAAACGCAGCTCCTACAAACAATTTCCAGGTTCAAGAACCAAGTTTGAATTCCTGAACGATCCATGATATTCTGGCAACTTGGCTTATTACTCTGTGTCTACTATTAACCTCTACCTTCCTCTGGGCATTTTTCTCCAGGATATTTACTTCAGTGTAATGTACATGGAACTGTTATTTGAGACAAATGAAGTGAGAAAAATATGATGGTAGGTAGTGGGGCCAACAATGTGAAGCAGATGTTCTGCTCTTAATTATTTTAGAAGGTCTTGTGTAAATACCACAGTTCCCCCTACAAATTTTACCAAACCTCCTTCTCAAACCCCAAGTGTTTCGCTCGTCCCACTGAACTTCCTTCAAATGCTCTATGCCACAGTTCAGGTGCAGGTCTCAAAAAACACCTTGAAGTATTATATTCTAATTGATCTTGAGCATAAGGAGAGATTGGCTTGTTTGTGATCTACTTACACATGTAGTGAGGAATTACCTAGTTTATACCATGTCTGTAAGATACCAAAACAGTAAAATACGAAACAAACAGATCATTTAGTATTGTGTAGACCCAAAACAGATGACTTAGCTGAATTCAACACTTCATTTTTTTTATCCATAAGTTATCTGTGTGGAAAAGGTGTTAGTCTAGTGAAGGCTTCCAGGATAGGGGTGATACCACGTGACAGAAAGCTCAACTTTTTCGCCTTATCATTTCACAAGTAGTGGCGATCCCTCCTGGGTGAATGTGGTTCCTCTAAAGACATCTGTTAATTCCAGTACAGACTTTCAGCAACTTCAGATAGGCATCAGGATGTGGTTACTCACTGTTCAGGAGAAAGCAGTTTTCACCAAGGAAACTGTCCTTGTGATGTTGATGGTTTTCCTTGAACAGGCCCAGTCCCGACATGTGGCATCATTTCCTCCTTGACCTGAGAATCTCTGTGCCCTGTCTCTCCCCTGATTGCACCTGCTTTTCAGCAGCCCTGATAGATCTTTCCTCTGTATGGATGGCAGCTGAGAGATCTTAGGTTTTACTAGTTGTATAAGTTGACCGCTTCCAAAAGAATATAAGCATATCTTGGGACAGCAATAGAAGATAAAAAGGAATACAGCTATCACCAAAAATGGGTGCCTAGCAAATCGGTCAACGAAATTCTTTTCATTTAATGTCATTAAAATAAAAAGTGGCATTTTTAAAATGAAAATTTCCCTGATTGCTATGAATTTATCTCGTTGGTTTGTTAATATTACCAATCCAGTTCTATCATGTGGGGAAATGAGAATATGCAAGAAGCAAAAATAAGAGTGGGCATTCTTTCATTCTTTTCAGTCAGATTGTCTCACATTAATTTGTAAAGGACAAAAAATAGGATTTAAAATATTTGATTTGATTTGAAAAGCTATCTCTATTTAAATTTCCTTTGTCTACTTTATTGACCACCATCTTATGCATTTTATTTCCTACCTTTGATGTGTGCCCCCTCCAAAAAGACATGTATTTCAACAAGCATCTACTGATTGACTGCGTGATTCTTACATTTAAACACCTACAACAGCCCAGTGACGAAATATACTCAGATTAACTCACTCCTGTAAGATCACAGCACTCAGAAGTGGCCAAGCAAGAATTAGAACCTCTGTTTTCTCCTTCCAAGTTCATAGATCTTTCTTCTTCATCGCCACTACCGATCTTTAAAAATACTCAGGAAATACACAAAACATTCTTAGACTTAGGAGACCAAAAATCTCCTTTGATTTGCAGTTTGGGGCCCAGTTGGTGAAGAGCCATATCTATGATCTCTGGGAGGTAACCCTGTTTCTTGAGTCCATATCACTTGATTCTGTATAAATCTCTTCTGGAAGCTTGAATTCAGCAGCTAAAATAGTAGAGATTTCAAAGGCTGCCCATAGCCTTCTCCCTCGGCCCCCAATCAGTACTGAATAGCTGAACCTTTGCTTCCCTTCCTCTGCTCAACTTTTTCCTATTTCACCAATAAATTGGCCGAACTCAGTTATACTAACATGTAATGTGAGGAAATGCCAACAGTTAATTAGGGATGAGCCTGTGAAAACTTGGGGGAAACTACATGTTTCAATTACATTAATGAACACACAAATGCAATCAAATCAGATGGATAAGCATTGTGTCAAGTTTTTACAGGAAGAGAATTGCATTTCACATGCATGAAAGCAACTCTCTTGTAACTTACAGAATACGAGACTAAAAATAAGCACACGGGAGAACCATTAAAATACTTATTATTTGAGTTAAATTAGAATTCTATGAGGATGGTTTCATCAAATGATTTGTGTTATTTTAATTTCCTTTCACAATCAACCAGATTCAAATTACTTTCCCTGCAGGTTACATGGTTAAGCAGATGCTTCTTAAACATCAAACCCAATTTTTTATAACATTCATCATTGGTTTTTAAAAGGTTTACTATCAACTTGAAGCTAGCCACTAAATATCCTCTGATTTTTAAAGCTGTCAACTCATTCACATAATATTTCATAGATGTTGATCTTAAAGGGAAGAAAGGAAAGATCTCTCAGAAGCAAGAGCTTTATATCACAAAATATTTTATGATTTAATAGCTGTCCTCGGAATTGAAAAAGATAATGCTAGACTCGGCTAAAATTCAATGCCGGTTCTTCAAAGTGTGCTGACAGCAGTGTGGAGTTCTGACACTCTTAGTCTGCATGCAATTCTAGTTCTTCAGCACCAAGAAATTGCCCATGGAGAAGGAGCTGCTTCATGAATTCAATTTTATCGCCCATCCATAAGTAGCTGTATTTCTTCAAGTAGCTTTGATACTTGTGGGCATTAATGCTGACTGATTGCACCCTGCTCGGGATTTCCTGGTGCATTTCCTCCAGCACATCCATCCGAGCCATGTTGTTTCCTAATGGGAAAATAAAATTGAAAAAAGTAAGTGGGGCCAATGATTTTATTTAAAACCAGGAAGAATTAGAGATGGACTAGAAACCAGACTTGCTACCTTCCAGAGCCCAACCAGTACCCCACCAAGTAAGTACAAGAGTTTACATTAGACAAGAGTTCTTAAAATGCTGTATGTTGACTGAATTTTTGGAAAGAGAATCAGACTCTAGCTACAATAGAGGATCTTGTTATTTAAGGAAATATCTCATAAATCATTTGGTAAAGTAAAAAATTCTTTTGGAAAGGGAAAAATTACCCACTTAATTTGTCTTCCACATGGAAATAGAATAATATGGGCACACCAGAAACTATGTTGAATTTCTTAAGACCAGAAAAATACGCAACTTTGTCTCTGTATAAGTAGGAAGTAAATGTTCTCACCATGAACATTCATAAACCACCGTAATTAGACATCAACAGAGTGGTAGACAGAAAGGAAAAGCGTCTGACAGCATCATCTCCTTACCACCTTGGGAGCTCAAGGTGGGCAAGCAAACCCCAACTGCCACTTACTTCCAAAGCTCCCTAATGTCCTTACTGTAAGCAACTCAGATCTTCCTCCTCGGTCCTCAAGCAGCAGAGGAGTGGTATCATTAGGAAGATGAAGGCAAATGAGAGGAGATTGTCCAGTGTTGACTGTGGGCATCAACGCCTTACGATCCCTACTACCTCTCTTAGCTAGCTACATGCTAACCCAAGCAATATTTATGGTCAAGTTTTATAGTTTTGGCTTCCATTTTTATGCTTGGTTCAATATTATGTCCACATTACAAAGCAAATTGGGGGAAAAAAGTGATGAGAGACTCAAGCATGTTACCCTAGAGGTTGAATCCTCTTTAGTATTCTTTTTATTCCAATATATCAACGATTTATTCAAAACTTGCAAGACACTGTGCCAGACTCTTTAGAGATAAAAGATATATAAAGCAAATTAGAAAGATTCAAATAGGGCAGGGAAGTGTTAGAAGACAGAGATAGCCTTCAACTAGTCAGGTGTGGGAAGAGAGAAAGAGGATGGAAGTTGTAGGGTGGAAAAATTTTCCCTTCTTCCCGTTGAGGTTCTTTGATGGGCCTGATAATTAAATTAACAGAAGATGGATTAACAGGAGAAAAACAAGTTTAATTTCGAACAAACGGGGGCCCCATAAAAGTAAAAGATTCAAAAAAGTGACCAAAGCAGGAAACTTTCATAGCTTTTGGACAAAGAAACAGTAAATTCTTAAAGAATTGACAAGACGAAGGGATTTGGGCTTTAGGTAGTAAATTAGTGAAGACATAAGAAGGTTTGTTTATACAGGCTTCTCACTCCTAAATTTCCTATTTCTTGTGATAAGGACGCCTTCTACCCTCCCGGTACAGAGTAGGTAACTTTCATGTGGAAGATTCATCTTTTCTGGGGGACAAAGAAGGTTCAGAGAGTCCTTCTGGCACCAGCTTTTTCTCAAGTACCTTTAATTCAAAATCATCAATATGCGAAGTGGCCTATTTTGGGATGGCATATTCTGCTCTCCTTCAAATTCAAGATGGCTTCATGGAGAAGATGACATTTGAAAAATGGGTAGGATTCGTACATGTGAACTTGAAGGAATATAAACCTGGATGTAAATTATACCCCAAGAGCTTTGTAGAGTACTTTCATACATATTTCAATAAACACTGACCTCGCCTCCACGAAGAAGTTTGAGCAGCATGGCTGAGACTGGCGAGAGGCCCCCAATCCCTTTTTTGCCCTTGCAGTTGGGTTGGAACCGTGTTTCTTGGACTGGTCAATGGGCTGTGGACAGAAGTGAAGGATGACACTTTCAGGCCTAGTCACCAAATGCCGTGTAATCCTCCACACTTTTTCATTACTCACCAGCCTGCTGAATGCAAAGCATCCAGCAGAGAACTCCAGGGAGGCCTCAGAATATTTTGACCCCACAAAGGAAATGTACTCAAGGAAACCTGAGTCACTGCTGATAGTAGAATTCCGCTCCTCACTACACACACACCCTTCCTTCCCCAACAAGTGCTTCAGGCTTTGCAAGAGCAGGAAATAAACCTTTATCGCGTCAAGCAATCAGGATTTGGGGTGTGTTTGTTATGGGAGCTAGCAAGAAGTGCCCTGACTGATAAAGAGAGTTACACAACCTTCACTTTACATTGGAGAAAAACCAAGTTCACAGAGGGAAGAGCATGCAACAATATGAGAAAGTAGGAAAACATGGTACAAAGGCAGAGAAAGTCCAAGTTCAGAGTCCTTGATAATCAGACCCCACCCAGTTTTCCAGCAGCCCCATAAGACTCGCCATGTCCCCAACAAGCCATGTCTGTGCCGTAACACTTCTGCCTGTGCTGTCCCTTCCTTCTGGAATTCTCTTCCCCCATCTGTGTCTTTCAAATATCTACCAATTTTTCAAAGTCCAGTGTAAAACTCATCTCAATGATTGAGCCTCAATAATGTCCTCCTTATTGCAACATGATGTGGCAGAAATAGTGAAGGACAGGAGCCAGAAGAGAAAGGTGTAGATTTGGGGTTCACCTCTTACTAGCATGACCCTCAGCAAAAGACCTAAACTTTCTGACTCTTTTTCCTCTTCTCTAAAATGGATTCAACAATCATTATTTCACAGGATCATTGTGAAGACAAGGTGAGACGATGAATGAAAGGATGTCCCTGGTACACAGAAAATGAGAAATAATATTTGTTCCATTCATTTGTTCCTTTTATTATTCTATTCATTTGTGTCTTCCCAAGATACAAAGACTGAACTCCAGAAGAGCAGGAGCCTCATTCTATTCATTTTAATAGTCTGCTCCTAATATGTAGCAGATGTTTTAGTAAAAATTAGGTAAAGCTACATTTGACCGAAAAAAAAGAGGAGCTTAAATCTGTAAGTCTTTTTTCTCTCATGTAAAAAATCCAGAGCTGCTAAGGCAGTTGCACAGATGAGTCAGGATTCCACACTCCTTCCAGCTTTATCCCCTGCTACACTAAGAATGTGACCATTGCTAGCCTTGTCTAAGATGGCAGATGGGCTGCAGGCAACATATTTACACTCTAGGTAACACAAAGGAGGAGAGGAGCATGGCTCTCCCTTGACAGACACTTCTGGAAGTTACACAACCACTTCTGCTTACCTCTCGTTGGCCAAAATTTAGCTGTGTGGCCCGACCCAGCTGCATAGGGGTCTAGGAAATGTAGTCTTTAGTCTGTGCCTCCATATACCCAAGTAGTCTTCAAAGGTTCTCTTACTGAGGAAGAAGACAGGCTTTGTCTTTGGAGGGACAACTAGCTCTATCTGCCGTGTGAAACATAGGACTCTGCTTTGGGAAGTTGATTCTGGCAATGATGTGGATGATGGAACCAAGGGCCAAAAGCTAAGAACAGGGAAAATAGTTGGGATATTACAGTAACACTTACAAAAACTACCTTTTGCGAAGGGTTTACTATGTGCCAGCTCTTGACCCACCTTAGCTCATTTGCCACTTCAATTTTTCAAAGCAGCATTAGAGTTCAGATTTTAGCAAAATATTTGTTCTAACATTGGGTTATTAGGTGGCTTAAAACAGCAATCACTATATCTCATGATTTTGTGGATTGGAATTTGGGGCCGGGCTCAGCTGGGCGAGCCTTCTCTCCACATAGTGATGTATTCAGCTGTTGAATAAACTCGTCTGAAGTCTTCAACATGGCTCCACTCACATATCTGGAACCTGGACTCAGCTGCAACGGTGAACCAGAGCATCTACTTGCAATCTTTCTAGAAGGGCAGTGCTAGAGCAGTAGGACTTCTTACATGGCAGCTCAGAGCTCCCAGGGAGGGTGTTCCAAGAGATAAGAAGTGAACGTTGCCACTTTCTTGAGGTCTGGGCCCTGACACTGGCACGGCAATGCTTCTGCCATATTCTATTGGTCAAAGCAGTCCCAAAGCCTGCCCAGGTTTAAGGGATGGGAGCTAAGATCCCATTTCTCCATGGAAGGTACGTAAAAGGATTTGCAGCCCTCTTTAATCCTCATAGTGCCTTGCACTGGATCAGTGTCCTATAACTGTTTACTGAATGGTTCACGTTTTGGTTCAGTTCTAGACGCTGAAGAATAACATAATGGGAAGGGATACTGAGCGGAGGAGAAGGGCTTCAAAAGTGAATGTGCAGATTTGGGGCACAAGATCTGATTCTACATTAGGTGAATAAGAGCGTAGTTTATTCCAAAACATGAGGGAAGAAAGTTAACCACCATTCTTTCCATTTCCTGTACTTCACCAAAAGTGTGGATTGGTTGATAGCTTTTTGCTGTTAACTGGGAATTTCTCCAAGATTCAAGCTGATTACTCCCTTCAGTCCTAGAGACAAGAAAACAAAGTGAGACTAGAGTGAGTTATTGCCTAAATATAAGCTTCCTTGACAAGTCTTGGATGAAGGAGGCAAAAGGCAGTTGCTGGAAAATGCCCCAGGGAGAGCTCTCTTTTGTTGAAAGAAGAGCAGTACCTGATAGAGGTCTTTTCCAAGGTGGTCAGCAAATCCCTTTACAAATGAGGCGACACTAAGTCTTGATGAGATGGTCTTTCCTGCTAGAGACATTTCTATTGACAGCATGGTTCCAACAAGTCTGGAAAGTCATCTCATTGTCATTCAGGACAAGCGGCACCTCAAATAAGGGGATGGATTTAGAGCTAGTCTTGAAGTGTTCCAGCCGATGCTGGGTCTAATGATACTATACAAACCCTCAAGGGTCCTGGACAACCCACATAAACCAAGGAATTGCAATGATGACTCCCATTCATCAAAATCAGACTGCAGTCAGTTCTGCGGTCCTGATAATGACTTGAAAATGATAAGTTAGTGAAATGAGCACTTAGAAAAACTTTTCCTTTTCACCCCAGCTAATTGGCCACTTCATTTGTAAAGGAGTTTTGGCTTTCTTCTAAACTAGTTTTTCACTTCAGCTATTACAAAACTGCCTAGACCGTAAATCTTCCCAAGGTGCAGCTAGATTACACAAGTGTTAAGATAAGTTCTTTGGAAATGAGTTTCACATCCATTCCTGCCATGCCATCCAAGTCCCTTAAAGGCCATGAAAGTACACACCAAACAGATCTAGTCCTCTAAGAAGAATAGAAAGAGGCTTAAGAGAATTCAACCTGTGTAATCTAATAAAAACTAGTAGTAACCTCTCTAGAAATATGACGTATTGAAATACTTTGACTGTTTTCACTTGAATCCTTAAGGGAAGTCTCTGTGGTACCTTCACTGAAGGAAAATCAATACTTAATGATTTTTGCTTAGCAAGTATGAAAAGCAGGAAAAGTTGCTGCACATGTTTACAGGGAAGATGACATGTTTTGAGCGTGTGTGGGAAGAACCAATGCAAATTTAGCAAGTCAGATAATAACCGGGCAAATATGACTTTTATCATAATGACAGTGTTGTTCAAGCATGTGGTGGGCCTTGATTGGCTGACCTGTGAATAACCTTCTTTGGCTGTGTAAACAGGATCAAACAAGTGACTTCACTGGCCCTGAATAATGATTAGAAGTAGTTATCCAGCCTACACTTATATTTAAGCAACTCCTTTGGAAAAATATCCAACTTTTCCTTTTCTCACTCATAGAGAGGTCCCTTGATCCAAGTTCAGTCCTATGGTGAGTGCAAAACTTTAGGGGACTGCCATCTGAACCAACTATAAGCTCCTCAGATTCTTCGGGATGGAGAACTCAGACCACGCATTCTTCACTATGGAGGCAAGCAGGCAACCTAGTATATCCATCTCAAGAAAAAGAGAGTATTGCTTAATTGGCATCACTCTCACAGAAGCAGCTCCCCATTGCCCTTGGATTTCCGGAGCCCGTTGTCCATTCTCTCAACTGTGTTCATGTTTACAAGAGATCTTTTCCATACTGCATCAAAACCTGCCAAACCACACCATGTTGTATGGAATAGCATGATGGTCAAGGGCATGGATTTGGCTTTCAATCGCATGGGAAAGAGCCCCGCTCTGCTACTCTCTAGCCACTCTAATTGGGGGAAGTTACCATCCTTTGTGTCTTGTTTCTGCATCTGTAAAATGAGGAGCATATGTTTGTGAGGTTTATGAGAAACCGTAGTAGCTGAACATGGTAAGGTCTCAAGAAATATTAGCTATCATTATTATTATCAGTTGCCACTTTGGTTACCCGAAGGGGTGGGGCAGGAAGATCCTGGTTGCAAGATGCTCTTTCACAGCCCCATTCCACTCAGTGACGTATTGAAATTCGGGTCCTGATATAAAAACGGAAATGTTTTGTGGACAGTAAACATGAAATATTCTTGTTTCAATCACATTTTTTTACCCATTGAGGTAGAAAATAACCGTTTACATAAAGAACTTAATTTTTTCTAGAGGCCAGCCTGGTGGCATAGTGCTTAAGTTCATGTGCTCTGCTTCAGCGGCCCAGGGTTCACAGGTTCGGATCCTGGGCACAACCCTAGCACTGCTCATCGAGGCATGCTGTGGCAGCTTGCCACATAAAATAGAGGAACATTGGCACAGATGTCAGCTCACTGACAATCTTCCTCAAGCAAAAAGAGGAAGATTGGCAACAGATGTTAGCTCAGGGCCAATCTTCCTCACCAAAAAAATATATATATATGTATTTTTTAAGTACATTAGAATCTGATTGTAGTAATGCCTCCTGGGCATCCGTGTGCTTCTTCCTGTTCCCACACTTAGTAAAGAAAAGAACAAAAACCAAAGTTAAAGGGGGGACCTCTTTTGAGGTCATGTCCACTGCAACCATGATTAACAAACACATCCAACCAAATTGGTATCTATGACAGGCAATAAGGTACAGTTTAACAATCCTGCTGGCAGACAGGCTAAACAGGTCTTAATTCATCAACAGTCTTTGACTGGAGCTTGAGTTGAATATGGATTCAAACTGATTGCTCAGGCTGGTTCGCCTCCCCTGCAGCTTTTTGTTCTCACCCACATCAGTCAGAGAAAACGGTCCATATTTACCTCGTGGAGAATTTCTCTTTTAGGCTGTAAGTATGTCAAAACTTCAGGTATGTCAGGATCTCTCAAACCGTCTAGGTATTGCACTTCCTGGGGAAGAGCTGAGACCCACAAACATCGCAGCCTGACTGATTTTAACCCTTCACACTGAGAAGGTGATGTCTTGTTATAAATCGGGAGAGATTACCCCCCACCGTCTTACACTCTACGAGAAATATTTACCATCCCCATCAGCTGCTGCTAGCCTTTGAGCTGCTCTGTGAAAAGTGTGAAGGAGGGGGCAAGGGGAACCGAAATTCAGCTGCCAACTTCTGTAGCAGAAAAAGATTTATCCCTTGGAAAATGTAGGCTATCACTGTAGAGATCCACCCCTTAATGGCTTTCAACTCGGCAGAAATTGTTGTCAGGGAGACTAAAGCGGGTGCTTCATCTTGTCGGCCCCCTCGCAGGACAGGAGGACTCGCTCTAAGTTACCGGTTTCCACACCCCATTCATGCAGGCTCCATCATAACCGATATGCAATCGAACACACAAAAGACCTGATCTTGCCCATTAACGACAGATTCACAGAGTGGGCCAGACGAGCCTCACAATCAACTCTCACAGAAAAGGCAGACATCTCTCCCCAGCAGTGGGATTGTCGGCACAAAACCCTGTGAATTGTTTCATCGTCTTACGCTTCCTTTCTCTGAATCCCTATAGCACTCATTATCTGTGCCACACAATTTAGCACTTGATTATATACTGTCTCGCATTGTTCTCTAATTGTTTCTCCACCCAGATAAAAGGTGGAGTTTCTCGAAGATGAATTTTTTTTCCTAACGTGATTTCTATAATTGTCTGTAGCTGCTTCGCGTGAATCTCGGTCTAGTAATTTTTCTCCCATCATGGTATGTCCTTCAAATCTGCCTAGATGAGGGGAAATAAAAACATCGACCAATCATCCCCACCAAAAAACAACTAATAGAAAAATAAGAAGTACCTGCACATGTAATACGCACCAAACGATGTAACATGGAAGAAAGTATCGGTAAAGGTAAGAAATTCAGTAAATGCTTATTTCATTGGCCACCAAAAGACCCAGCCTAGTGTGAGCACACACTTACAAAAGTCCCTTCACTCTTCTGCATCCCCCATCCTTTTCAACGGGGAGAGGAAAGTTTCTAAAATATCATGAATGGCAATATACTGAACCACTGATCCACCCCAGCTCTGAACTAAAGTTAGCATCATACGACCCACACCCGTGACTCCCAGAATTGGTTGCTTGAAATGCAATCTGCAGAAACAACTAGGACTTCTGTTTCTAGAAGGACTGTATTATATCTCTCCAAATCATTGCAAACAAACAACCATTTCAAATATGCTTGGAAAACCAGATTCTTTTCTCTCACTCAGACACTTCTTGAAGGGCAGAATCGACCTCATTGTGAATTTCTTTTTAAATATGCAGTGTGAGCCCGTCCCCAGGAACTCCCTCAGCCTCTCCTGGACAACTGTCTACAGCAGCCCTGAAAAAACAGGCAAGGTGAGCTGGGGCAGGAAGACTCTCCTGCGTCTCCTGGGATCATTTCAGGCTCTCACTAACAAGTTAGTGTGAAGTTTAATGCATTCTTTAAAAAGGGAAAAATGGTCTCTTCACAAAACTTTTATGTAACAACTAGAAAAGACAAAATCCAGTGCCACGCAGATACCCTGACCCTCCTTGAAGCTCTCTGAACTCACAAAGGATTTGTAGACAGGCAGGCAGGTCCCTCAAGAATAGTGCTCATGAGGCCAGCCCAGGGGTGTAGTAGTTAAGTTTGAACACTCCACTTTGGTGGCTCAGGAGTTGCGGGTTCAGATCCTGGGCATGGACCTACACACTGCTCGTCAAGCCATGCTGTGGCAGCGTCCCACATACAAAAGAGAGGAAGACTGGCACAGATGTTAGCTCAGGCCCAATCTTCCTCCCCAAAAAAAAAAGAAGAAGAAGAAGAAGAATGCTCACATCCTGCCATTAGGCAGAACAACACATTTACACATCACAGAAGAGTAAAGCTTTATACCATTTTTAAAACTCTTCAAAGAAAGAGAATTCTGCAATCTCCTCTAGTTCATGGTTTATCAACTGGCTGCATTAGAAAATGATTCTGTGTGCTGGATGATTTGTGTTTCGACAAGACATGTCCAGGTCGTTCTGCCCCATTACCCACTCCACCCTCAGGCAGGACCAGGGACAATGCAAAACGAAAATGCAAGGCCCCTTGTAAAAACATTTCTAAGAATTTCAAGATGGCTACGGCAAAGCAGTAAATGAAGAGCCAGGCCCTGTGTAATGGACTAGGGGGAAGACCACTGACAGGTGTGGCAACTGCAAGCCCATTGCAGCCACAAAGTAAGAATTAAGAGTGCAGCAGTGAAGCTAGAATATATGTCGGGGCATTGTCCCCCTAGATCAGTGGTACACAGCACAGGGAGCCCGAGAGGGGAGAAGAGTCAACACTAACATGGATTGCCTTGCATCACCCTAAATGGTTGACACAGGGTTTGAGACCTAAAGCTTAGTTCAAATTCCAGCTCTGCCACTAACTGTATGGCATTGGGCAAAGTGTTTAACCTCTCTGAACTTCAGTTTCTTTATCCAGAAAATAGGCATAATTTTACCTACTTTGCAGAATTACGTTGAGGATTAAATGAGGTGATATGTATAAAATATCAGCCAGTCCTGGGAAGTTAGTAAACGTTGGAAAGTAGTGGTCACTATCGTTATTATTATCGTCTTCACAAACTTTTGCTTAGAACCCATCTTAATAACGAGATTATTTCCTACAACTTCCTAATTTAACTTACTTCAGTTGTATAGAGAATATCAATTAAATTTGAGCAAGAAATTTACTGGATGGATTTGTAAGTCAGTAGCTGCTTGTCAATCAATCTATTGAGCAGAGGTAATAATTCAGACTCAGCAAACACCTACTGAGCATCTGCCATCTATTTTAAGATATTGGTAAAATCCTTTTCTCTCTTATGGCTGAGTAACATTCTGTTTTATGTATCCACCACATTTTCTTTATTTATTGTTCCATCCATGCACATTTAGGTTGTTTGTACAAACACTTTTTAGTTTACAAGATGCTTTCACATACATTATCCCATTTGATCCTCACAAGGCTGGCATCGTCTCCATTTCCATTTTGCAAATGAGAATACAGAGTCAGAAAGGTTAATTGCCTCGCCTAAAGCTAAAGCCAAGATTATATATGTATATAAAATCTTAATGCTGGCACTACACTTTTATTAAGCAGTAACCAGGAAAATAGTCTTGAGAAGCCTGCTGAGTGAGGGCAGCCTGGAAGAAGGCAAGGAAAAAGGGAGAAAATAAAACTGTTCTGCGTGAAAAACAAATAGGAGTTTTAGGAAGAGGGGAGAGAAGCGAGTGCACAGCTGAGCAATAGGAGCAAGTAGATAAAAGGTACTTTAGCAATAGAAATCTCTAGAATTCAAATTTTTAAAGATGTTTGCATTTCTTTAATGTAAACCTCCTCCAGATTTCTAAACTTTTAGAAATGCCTGCTATACACACAAAAATTCTTGTGGAAGTAGGTTTTGGTAGAACTCTAAGTAAAGGGGCTGAAACGTCATTTCAGGGTTGGTATGGGACCCAAAAAAACACGCGTTGGAGAGTGAGGTGATCCAGACACAGAAGAGTTCAGTAGGCCAGAGATGACAAGGAAAACAAGCCACACCCCAGGATGCCCAGAGAGGTAGGCAGGGCCAGAGCTGACAAGGAAAACAAGCCACACCCCAGGATGCCCAGAGAGGTAGGCAGGGACAGAGGTGGTTCCCGCACTTGGGCTGGCATTCAATCCAATTTCATTTGAGTTTCAGGGGATGGGGAATGTCCCTGACATCTGGATTACAAAGTAATCTGGTACTTTGAGGAAAGACAGTGTGTAAAACATCTTTTCGATTGCTATTTGGGGGAGGATTTCTCTTTGGAGTTTTATTGGCTGGAAACAGGAATGAGAGCATTTGATCAGAATTCCTCCTGGCCACGCTTCCAAAGGAGCTTCAAAGCCCTCGGACTCCTCTGCAAGGGAAAGATCAGGCAGGCGGCTCCTGGGACCAAGGTAACTCTGGGCACTACTTGGTGGACAACTGCCCAGGGAACCCTGGAGCCAAAACATTGGCAAATGCACATGAACTTGGTGCTGGGGTTTTCCAACTCCCTTTAGTAATAGAGCCCTTTGCCCAGACAAAATCTTAGACCACACAGGGGAATGAGGCTGAAAATATAAAGCTCCCTAACCAAAACCTGGGATGCATGCTTTAAAAACTGAAGATATTTGGGGGGGAAAAGCCAAATCAATCTTTCCTGAGAAAGTTTATATTGTGTTAGTTTTCAATTACGACAGACAAACTGAATCCTCAAAAATACTGTTTTAAGTAATCTATGGTGGAAAATTATCAGAGATGGGGGAGGGGTGTTGGTAGGGATTGACCAGGAAGGGGCATGAGAGAAATTTATGGAGTGATAATAATTTTCTGTATCTTGATGGATGGGTTGGGTTACATTTGCCAAAATACAGCAAATGTGAACTTCGGATATATATATTTCATTGATGAAAATGTTGTATCCAATGGGTAAAAAATTATAAACAAATACTGAACTCTAGCTAATGTTATGCATATTGAAGTATTTAAGGGGAAGTATACAGATGTCTGCAAGTTACTTTGAAATGCATCAAAGCCAGGGCTGGCCGGTGGCATAGAAGTTAAGTTCCAGTGCTCTGCTTTGGCAGGCAGCCTGGGGTTCACAGGTTCGGATCCCAGGTGTGGACCTACACGCTGCTTATCAAGCCGTGCTGCAGCAGCATCCCACATACAAAATAGAGGAAGACGAGCACAGATCTTAGCTCAGGGTCAATTCCTCAAGCAAAAAGAGGAAGATTGGCAACAGATGTTAGCGCAGGGGTCAGTCTTTCTCACCAAAAAAAAAAGAAGAAATGCATCAAAACCAAACCAAGATGGCTTGATGGATGGATAGTGGGAGAGATGGACAGATATGTGACAAGGCACATATAGTAAAATGTCAACAGTAGAATCTAAAGTGTTGAGATACGATTTCAACTTTATCCTCTGCTTGAAATTTTTCCTAATAAAATATTGGGGGAAAAGATTCCTTATCTTTTATAGATATATATTGAAATATTTATGGATAAAATTATACAGTGTCTTGGACTTGCTTCAAAATACTATGGAGGAACAGGTATGAGAGAGAATAGAGGAAACAGACTGGCCAAGAGATATTAACTGTTGAAACGGGTAACGGATACATGGGGTTGTCTTAGTTCAAGCTGTTATCACAAACTGCCATGGACTGGGGGGCTTGAACAACAAACATTTATTTCTCACAGTCTGGAGGCTGCAAAGTCCAAGATCAAGGTGCTGACAGATGGGGTGTTTGGGGAGAGCCCTCTTCCTCGTTTGCGTATACCCACCATCTTCTCTTGTCTCTGTGTCCTCACGTGGTAGAGAGAGAGGAAGCAAGCTCTCCTGTCTCTCCGCTTAGGGCACTAATCACATCATGAGGCTCCACCCACGGGACATAATCACCTCCCAAAGGCCCCACCTCCAAATCCCATCACGCTGGGGATTAGTTTCAACAAATGAATCCCGGCTCCGAAAACATTCCATCCACAGCAGGAGCTCGGTTCACTATTTTCTCTACTTTTGTGTATATCTTTGAAATTTCCATAATAAAAACATTTCAGAAATGAAAAAGTCATACTGAACTGCATATTCTTTTCTTAAAGCTTTCTCTTAATTTCTGTTTTGTAAGTGTGATAAAATACTGTATTGAAAAACTTTTTTTAAAGTAACAAACAATACATTTTTAACTTTTATGTCCATTATAGTAACAAGTTCCCATTTCAAAGATCAAAGTAGGGATTGTGCTCGCCCATCAAATTCATTTAACTAACGTTGTGCCTAAAAAGGGAGAAGGCCCAGTTCCCATTCTCACTATAAAGCGTTTCTCTTTATGAAGCATCAGTAAGGAATTCCAGGTTATTAAATTATACCTGACTGGTTCCTGACATGGTCTTCCCAGTAACAAGATACGTAATAAGAAGGCTGCTACTTCGGGTGTGGCTGCCACACCCGGTTTATGAGGCACATGCCCAGACTACCCCACTCTGTAAGAGAAACACAGGGCCCTTCAGGGACTTGCCTACACAGGAACCCAGGTTTTCCACCTCCAGTCACTGCTCCTACTTTTTCCATCCTGCCTTTCTAGCAAAATGCTAGAACTCTCTAGTCAAAAAGAAGAAAAGATCGCACTCTTGAAATTCATCAAAATGGAAACTCTCTGATACGTTCCCTGTGCAGTAAAGCTTGATTCAAAGAAACTCCCCTGCAGTCTGATGTTTAGCCAAACCACCTCAGGCTTTATGATGGGGCCAGAAATATGGCAAGACCCTGCTCGGTTCCAAGATCTTCCATCCTTCCTGCTAGCCATCAGAAAGAAAAGGTACCTCCCCAACTCCTTCTTCTCGGCGCCCTCTCCCCCCTCTCGGACTTTCTTGTGATGTTTCAAAACATTTCCTTATGAACCTGGACAAAACCTGAATGATCAAGGCTAAGGAAAACTGAAGCGTTGTTTCCTGAACAGTTTGAAACCTAAAAATAATTGAGTGCCTGTGTGTTCCGTTTGAGTTTTGGATGAAAGCCCAAAACGACTTTCTTTTGCACCTGAACTGGTTTGCCCACGCCTGTGCAAGAGAACCTCCCTTCCCTTGGTGGAAATAGTATGGTTATTGTTCTGTGTGCTTTAATTTTTTGGTGTTATTAAAGAGCATTCCCCTGCGGGCAAGAGAGGTACCTGCACAATGGATCACAGAGAACAAAGGAAGCTGTGGAGGGGGTGATTAGGCAGAAGGAGCTGGACGCCCAGTGGACTCTGCTATTCAGGCGAGCTGGACACCAGTCGCCCTAAAGTCTGATCAATATGCTGGAAAGAGAACCAGAGGACATGCAACAAAGCTAGAAGGCCATGTGGGAGCCATCAGAGGTAGTTAATGTAGGTCTGGCCTTGGGCGAAGACAGAGCTTGCCATCAGCTGGCACTGCACAGTGGCTCAGAGGGAGGGCTCTGCAGGAGGCCCGCCTTGGGTTTGGAACTCAGCTCCTCCATTTCCCAGCCTGGTGACCTTGGGTAGGTACCCTGACTTCCCCAGGTCTGTTTCCCCACTCTAAAGCTAACATTGATCAAGCACCTTCCACAAGCCAGACCCTGTTCTGAGAGCTCTCCGTTTAATCTTCCCGACAACCATAAATACGGATATATTCCTTTCCCCACTTTAAGGACCTAAGTAAATTTCTAAAAGTCACACAGCTGCTAAGCGGTGGAGCCCAGCTGCCAGTCAGGCAACCGGACTCCAGAGCCCAGTCATTAAACCATTAGGCCCTCTTTCTTCTGTTTGGGGGTCATTTGGCAACAATGATTATTCAAAAGACCCCAAAAATGTTATAAAGCAATAGCTGAGGGAGCCGGCCTTATTTATCTGCGACTGGAACAAGCACCAACAACCTGCCCATGGCTAAGTTAGATGCAAACCAAACTGGGAGGATAGAAGAGGGCCGGGGACCAGGGGAGGACATCCAGAGGGTGACCCCACAGGGACCGCCAAGAGACACCAGCGGGGGCTGCCAGATCCAGGGAAGAGGCCTAAGGGAGCCCCAGGAGGTGCCTTCTGACAGCCTGTTGCTGTCAGAAAATGTGACTGGCAACCTGGGAGTGACACCGACCTAACAGTCCCTAAAACCTAAGAAGTTTAGTTCAGCACCCAACCCGGAGAAGGCCGGACAGAACGATCAGCACAGGCGAATCCCACAGGAATTGTCACAAAGCCACCCAGAAGGAGGGTTTAGAGAAGGGAAGATCAGAAGAAGCCCAGGCCATCTGTAGCTCGGGGTAAAACTCAGAACAGTGTTTAACAGCTGTTTCTGGAGTCTCTGTTCCTATCCGAATGTTTGTTACTGTGTCATCTCCCTGGAGAGACTAAAGTAAAAAACCCTCAAAAAAGAAAAACGTTGTGCACTTATTTCAGTGAGAGCAAGAGAGTAAGATGATGGAAAAGTTGCAGCCTGTTCTGAAGGCAGCTCCAGGAGGGGGAGCGTTTGGCACTGACAGACAAGCAGGCCAAATCCCAAGGGCCTAGAGGATAAAAGAAGGAAATATGTGGGAGCCTGTTGAGGCTGCAGAGATGGATGTGGGCTAGCTAGAAGAAGGGCTTGTGTTCCCACACTCTTAATGTAACCCCTTGGTGACATCGCAAGGCCTGGAAGGGCCTGCAGATAAAGTTTAGCACCAGAAAGCAACAGTAACCGAGTGCCACTGGCTGACCACAAGCACACTGGAGCCCCGGGCGAGGTCTAAATCCATTCTTCACTCTTCCCACCAAGTCAGCTCATAGTCTACAGAGTCACCTGTGGGGGGTCTCCATCCTCTCTCTGTTTCTGTCCCTCTGAGGGAGACATGAAGAAAATGAGGAGGATCTCTGGTCTCTTCGAGACTAAGAGATCGGAACTGGGGTCTGGTAAGAGGGGATGACCTAGGAGTGTGAGGGCTGACCCTGGGAGAGCTACCCACAAGGGGAGCCCACAGAGGATGGGTCACCCCCAACCAGGCAGGGTAAGACCCGCCCTGTCTGGCACCAGAGCTCACGCCCGTTAATGCTCCTTCAGCACCAGCGAGCATGCACTTGATCAGCATCAACCTGCCATTCTCAGATCCTCCCTCGGGAGAGACTCAGAGCCCATGTCTTTGTGCAGACCCATTGGCCTGCACCACCGGGACGACCTCCCTCATGACGCCTCAGGGTACCTGAAGGCTAAAGAACAGGTGAGGAGACAAGACATCCCCACTGGGGGCAAATGGACCCAGTTCAAGACCTCTGAGGTTATGGGTAGAGGCCCCTAGTTCTCCTTGCAACCCTCGGCAGAAGCAGGCCGAGGATGTCACGGTCATCAGAGCGGAACGTCAAGACAGACTTCTCTACTGTTGATACCAATCACCTCCCACAGCATGGCTGCAGGACTGATGGTGAACAGACTCTGCCCCCACCAGATAAGGAGGATCCCAAACGATAGACAGGAAAACACAGAAAAGAAAAATCTGTCCAGCTGCATCTAAACGACACATTGAAGTCAGCCTTTATGGCTTCTGTTGATTCAGCAAAGGTCAAAAGCAATGTTTTACAAAGAATGACAATTGTACCAAAGTTATCTATTTCAGTCTCTGGAACAAGATGTAAAAAAAAGGACTAAATGAAATAAGACATAAAATATGTTGTGTCTTGTTTAGCATCAAAAGTGATCGTTTTTGTGTAAGAAACACCAGCCATTTAAAATTGTTTTATGGGTGACTTTGAGTTCACATTTCCAAAATGCTTATGGTGCAATAGAAACGTTAAAAAGCATTGCCCCCGAATCCTCCCCTGCAAAAAAAAAAAAAAAATTGTCCATTTCTCTCTATTAACACTGACTTGCTTGAGACCAGTTTCCTGATCAAATAGTGAAAGCGTCAGAACAAGCACAGGTTTCAGTGAGAGCTGGGTCGCCTTCCCCAAACCAACCAAAGATGAGGCTGTAACACCTTGTGTGCAAACCTGAGAGTCATGCCCAGGCAAACCAAAACAGCAAATCAACAAACACCCAGGGTCTACTCTGGGCCAAGCAAAAAGCATCCTCGGGCAGTGATTGTCCTCTTGGGGAAAAAGAAAAAAAGTTCTATGCTGACTCTAACCAGAAAGTTTCTTTAATGATAAACATATTCTTATATAAGTTTCCATCTTAATAACGTGGCTCAAACAGAAAAATTGTTAATGTTCTACAGGAAATGATTTTTGAAGTTGACTGTATGTCTCCACCCAGCCACAAACAAAGCTTTACCACCATCAGCCTGCCTGGGGAAAGAAACATATTGTTTTCTATATAAGAACGTAAGACATTAGGCCACAACTAGAAGGACCCACAATGAAGAATATACAACAATGTACTGGGGGGCTTTGGGGAGAAAAAGGAAAAGAAATAAAATCTTTAAAAAAAAAAAAAAGAACGTAACACATTAGGCTAAGCTGAAAGCAAACTGGACCCCAGGTTAACAGAAGGTTAACAAAAGGTCTACGCTTCGGATCAGAAAACTCCACCTGTGGACTCTAGCTCTCCTTCCAAGATGTCAGACTTCAGGCTGGCTCTCCCCTTGCCTTAGATGCCTCGCCCATAAAGTGAGCTACTTCACAGGATCGCTATGAGAAATAAGAGAGAGTCTTGGAGCTAATGCTTAGAGACTGTCAGTGAGACACTCAGACTGAACACATGCACTTATCCGTTTCCTTTATAAAAGAAATGAACCTAGATATGAACTCATGAGGATGAGGAGTGTGAGTGAGGAAACAATAATGGACAAAAAATGTCAACAAATTTTAGGGAGATAGAAAGTGGATGGAGGGAGGGTAACTGACTCAGCAGAGTTTATTCAGAGAGGAATAAAAATGAGAAGCAAACTGAATTGCTCCCACGGAACCTCAGAAAGGGGGTTGAGGGGCTGAGGCCCCAGGAGCCTAGGAAGCTGTGGGTGAGGCATGCGAGGGAAACAGCGGAAGTGAGTGGAGGCAGAGTGGGTGGACCCCAGATTCCCTCCTGACCCCAAGCAGCAGCCAACTACCATTCTCTCATCTCCGGAGGGTACTAAGCTATGATCCCTGGAGAATTAAGGCAGGGAGGCATGAAGCAGGATGGGAGGGAGCTATTGGACCAAAAATGGGGATTCCATGAAAGTCTGCCTGCTGAATGACGAGACCCCTGGCTCGTTCCCCTGGCCTGCTCCCAGATGCTGACAGCCAGGCACGTACTTCCGCCAGCCTTCCTCCAGCCCCAATCCTGCCCCAGAGAAGGCTGAAGGACTCATTTTTAGAGAAACAGAAGAGCTTCAAGTAATCTTACAGTGAAATAAGTCAGACAGAGAAAGACAGATATTGTGTGATCCTACTTATATGTGGTATCTAAAACACCAAACTCACGGAAAAGAGATCAAATATGTGGTTACCAGAGGCAAGGGGTGGGGGAAATGAGTGAAGGTGATCAAAAGGTAAAAACTTCCAGTTATAAAATAAACAGGTGCTGGAGACGTGATGGACAACATGATGACGATAGTTAACGCTCCTGTATGGTACATTTGAAAGTTGCTAAGAGAGTAGATCCGAAGAGTTCTCACCACAAGGAAAAAATTTTTTGTAACTATATGAGGTGAATGTAACTGCTATTTTGCAACTACTATTAGACGGATGTTAACTAAAGGTATTGTGGTTATCATCTTGCAATGTATGTATGTCAAGTCATTACTCTGTACACTTTAAACGTATACAGTGCTGTGTGTCATTTATATCTCGACAAAACTGGGGAAAAAAGGGGAATCCTACCCTTGGGGTTCCCCAACAAAAAAGCCAGCTAGCCTCCCAATCAATCTGCAGTGAAGAAAAAAGAAACGGTTGTCAAGCCTATATATTCATTCAGAGGTTCCTACCAGCTTGTTAGTGCCTTACCTTTTAATATGAATGGAGAACCAAAGGTCACCAGAAACCTCAGGAATATGCAGCCTCCAGCAGGAATACAGAGAACCAAGCAAACAAATGGGGGAAAGGAGTTTAGACGGAGAAACAAACCAGGAACCAAAAGATTTTTTTTTTTTAATCCTCGGAAAGAAAGAAGATATTGTAGCCATGAAACAAGAACAAGATACCTTTTTCTTAAAGACAGAAACCATTAGAGAATATGATAAATGTTCTACAATTGGTAGCTATTGTTACGATCACTTTTATTTGTTAATATGCTACCCCACACGGCTGTCCCACGTAGACACCTTTTCTTACATCCACTGCACAAAGACTTCTTCACTCCTCATCCTTCAGCCTGTCTGGCCCCCCTTACTGTGTCTCAAGAAGCAAGTCAGCTTCTGCTTGCTCTGCCTCTGCCTGGACCCCTACATAGCTGGCTCCACTTCACTATCAGGTCTCTAGCAAGAGACCTTCCTTAACCTCCCAGCTAAAATAGGACCTCTTATGGATATTCTCTCTCATCTCTTTTCCCTGCCTCCTTTCCTCCATAGCACTTATCACTGTAAATTATAAATTATGTGATTTCTTTGTTGCTGTGTCTCTCCTCCAGCTCCAAGAAGGCAGACCCCAGCACTTAGCACAGTGGCTCTTACATAGCAGGTTCTCCAAATGTCTGTTGAATGGGAAAACAATCTTGATTGTATTAGCGGGGAAGGTATGATTGCAAATATTCAAAAGAACGTATAAACCATTCTTTTCTCTCCTTGAGGGGTCAAAAAGCCAAAGAGAGTGAGGTTTCAACTTGGGTTGCTGCTCAAAGTATAGATTACAATTTATATTTCCTTTAATCTGTGTTCTGGCGGAAGAAAATATAAGCACTAACATTATTTACCATTAAGATAATTGGAAATTCTAGGGCCAAATATACTTATAAAACGTGAAAATTGTTTTCTAAACTTTTTAAAAAGCCTGATTTTAGAAGAGATGCATAAGCTCCATAGGCAGGTGTTTAATTGGGCAAGAACTCAAGTTCAGACCCTTCTAGTTTTAGAGTTTTACAGAAGGATGGGCTCACTGGGAAAGCCTTTATTTAGCCTAAAGGAATGAATACTCTTCTGTGCTTTTTCTTTTCCACCAGCCACGGGCATAAACAAATAAAAGGCAACCCAATTCAGGGTGTTTTTTTTTTAATAGTTCTAACTTCTTCAGCCAAATCTTTTATACGAGCTGGTATTCACAAGTAGTGATCAATCATAGCCTCTTTGCACTTGGAAGTCATCAAGTTCAAACTCGTTGTTTTACGGAAAAGAAAATTGAGGCATAAGGAGTAAGTTGTCCAAGTTTACAGAGACCCTCATGGCCGTCTGGGGTCTCCAGCCTCCCAGGCCTGTCACTGACAGGTAGGAGGTGGCCCTCATGGGGCCCCCAGTCCACCAGGGCCGGGTGTTTATTGAGACCTGAGAGGGAGGCAATAGCAGACACTGGAAGCCAAACCAGACAGAGCATCTGCCCTCACGCAGTTAACATTCTCATGGGGGAAATAGACAATCAACTGGCAAAGAAGTCGGATAATTTCCATTTCTGATAAGCAGTACGAAGAATAAAATAGACTAATGTAGCAGAGAATAACTAGGGTTGAAGATGTGAGGGAGGAGGGCCTCTCGAGGAGGTGAGAATTAAGACCTAAACAATGAGGAGAGTCAGCGTGGAAGACGTAGGGTGACACGGAAACCAGCTCGGCACAGTCGAGGGACAGAGAAAGCTGAAGCCTAATGGGACAGGGTGGGGAAGAAGGGCTGAGATAAGGCGGTGGCTTAGGCCACGGATGGCTGTGGTCGTGGAGATGGTGAGAAGGACGTATTCTGGGGTGGAGCCAGTAGGAGGAACTGAAGGAGTAGATGTGGAGTCAAGAGAAAGAGAAGAAGCAAAGATACCCCTAGATTTGTGGATTGTGGGGCCACTTACGAGATAGGCCAGGCCTCAGGGAGAGAACAAATAAGTCTGTCTAGATGGGTTAAGGGCAAGGTGTTCATTAGCCATCAAATAATTGCTTATTTCCACATTCTCATCCTATGCCCATCTATTTTTCTCACCACATTCAGCCACTCTGGCCTTCTCTCAGTTCCTCACACATGCAAAAGTCACTCCCACCTCTGAGCCCTCACACGTGCTCTTCCCTCTACAAGAACTCCACATTTTGCATGACATCTTTTTTTCAGGCCTCAGCTTGAATGTCCTCCCTTCAGTAAGTCCTTTGCTAACTATCCTGTCTAAATCAGGACCCTCCCCTTATTGTCTATCATTTCCCTCTGTTTCCTTCAAGGCTTGTCATAATTTGTAATCATCCATCAGTTTACTTTTATCATCTGTGTTTCCTACAGAATGTAAGTGTTACAGACCCAGCACCCAGCACAATGCAAGGCACATAATTAGTGCTCCATGAAAATGTGTTTAAAAGAATGAAGGGAGAAACAAAAGATAGGATTTTTGGCAAAAATGCACAAGGGCATTCTAGGAAGGGACACTGCAGGCATGAAAGTGGGCCTGTGAGTGTGTGGGGGGCCAGGAACCCGGCCTGAGTCCTGAGGCTGCTCTCAATGCTCCCTCTCCCAGCCTAGCCCTGCCCCAGCCAATTCTCAAGCCCCCACACTCTTCTCCTCTACGTACAGCACATGCCTCTCACCTGCAAGAATCTCAGGCAGAAAGAAGGTACAAGGCTTAGTTCCCTGAGCCCACTGGCTTCCCAGGGGCCAGCCCCCTCCACCAAACCTTTCCAAAGGCCAGAATGACTGCCCAGACAGCCCTTGGCACGAGCTGAAGGATTGGAGTTGCAATAAACAACATCACAGAGGGCAACATCCCCTGTCCACAGTAGGCATTTTAAATTCATGTTCAAAATATCTTGCTAATAGAATTTAATCTTTTTTTTAGTAGACTTTACTTTTTCTAGAAGTTTCAGGTTTACAGAAAATTGATAAGAGAGTTCCCATATACCCCACACCTAGTTTTCCCTATTAACATCTTACACAAATATGGTACGTTTGTTACAATTAACGAACCAGCATTGATATGTTTTTGGATTTTTGTTGTTGTTTTTGCCGAGGAAGATTCACCCTGAGCTAACATCTGTGCCAATCCTCCCTTATTTTGTATGTGGGTCACGACCACGGCGCGGCCACTGACACGTGGTGTAGGTCTGCGCCTGGGAATGGAACCCGGGTGACCAAAGCAGAATGCGCTGAACTTAACCACTAAGCCATGGGGCCAGCCCCGATAGAGTATTTTTAATTAAAGTCCGTATTTTATTTGGATTTCCTTAGCTTTAACCCAATGTCCCTTTTGTGGTCCAGGATCCCATCCAAGACACGACATTACATTTAGTCATCAGGTCTTCTTAGGCTCCTCGTGGCTCTGGTAATTTTTCAGACTTTCTTTGTTTTCGATGACTTTTGCAGTTTTCAGGAGTTCTGGGCAGTTATTTTGTAGACTGCTCCTCTACTGGGATTATGAGGGTTTGGGAGGAAGACCACAGAGAGGCAAAGTGTCGTTTTCATCACATGACATCAAGAGCACATCCTATCAACGTGACTTATCACTGTTGGTGTCGACCTTGGTAGTATGTATCAGATTTCTCCACTCTGAGATTACTTGTTTTTCCCCTCTTTCCACATTGTACTCTTTGGAATGAGGTCACTCTCCACAGCCCACATTTAAGGAGCCAGGAGTTATGTCCCACCTCCTTGAGGGTGAGGTATCCACATAAATTATTTGGAATTCTTCTGCACAGGACATTTGTCTCTTCTCCACTTATTTATTTACTCCATCATCTATTTATAGCCGTATGGACTCTTGGATGTCTATTTTATACTTTGGGTTAGAATACAACACTGCTTTATTTTCTTGCTCCAGCTGCTCCAGCTTTGGCCATCGAGAGCCCTTTCACTTGATTCCTCCCTCCCTTTGACATAGACCCAATCAATGTAGGGTTTGGTTTTGTTTGGTTTTAAGCATTTTTCTACTTTCTGGCACTACAAGATGCAACCTGTTTCTTAAATTGTGCCCTTAGCAGAACTTGATTTGAGGCGGCCTCAGAAGTGGGTAATTAAAAGGATGTCCCTGCCATTTACCTGTGGAAAGGGATATTTCTAAACTGTTTGGCTCCCTGGTGCCCACTTTCATGAGGCTTTTGCTTTGCTCCTCAAAGGAGGTCATTTGTCAAGTGCCAAAGGGCACAGGAAGCCCCAGGACACGAGAAACACTAGGCTATAGTAGGAGAGGCGCCAGTAACAGAGTCAGAAAGACTGGGATTCGCTGTGGCCTCCATACTGCTGAGTTACCTTAGAGGAGGTCACGCCGCATCTCTGAGCCCGTTTCCTCATATACTCCTTGCAGGGCTTTGTGAAGATGAAATGTAATGCACATTAACACCTAGCACAGCGCCAGGCCCAAAACTGTTGCTTAAAAAAATGGTTAGCCTCTCAGGAGAAAGAATGAGAGAGCAGTCCATTCTCCAGGGACCTCAGAGTTGGAAGGAAGAACAACCGGCTTGCACCAGCCTCTCCAACCAGCCAGGCTCCATCAGTTCAAAACCAAACAAATGACTCATGAATTCTAATCCATTCTTCTTGTCTCAGCTTCCCTCCTTCATGCTGGGAGGCCAAATTACAGTATTTTATTATTTTGCCTCTTTACTGTGTATTTTATTTATCTCTGTTGTACTGCCTAGTTTTTGGCATTTTTTCAAAAGCCCTACTTGTTCCTACCTGCTATTTGTATTCTTGGTAAAACCGTCAATCGCTATAATGTAGCTCTCCAAACCTTCGGGAAGATTTCTACCTCGAGCTCTTGCCACACTGCTAGCTTCATTAATCTGTAACCGAATGCTGAAATCCCACTTACTGTTTTGATTTCTATGTTCTCTCAGTGTGTTTGTCATTTTCCAGAATCAGAGATTCTGCTCCTGGATAAGTTGCTGCTCATGGTGGCCCCCACCAAATGATAATAGATGGCCCCAACTGAATAATAGAACAGGCCTTGATAGAATGAAGGTGGGTTGTATCAAACTTCTAAACCAACCTGAAATCAGGAAGGGCAACAGTGCTACAGTCAGTCGTCCTCTGTGTATGGATCCTTTGGTGCTCAGTGGAGTTGGTGTCTGGCTTTCCTTCACTAAGCCCCAAGAGGTCAAGGCCACCTATGTCTTGTTTACTGCTGTATCCCCACAGTATAGCACAGTGCCTGACACATAGTAGGTGCCCAATAAGTGTTTATTAAATAAATGAGTGAATGAGTTTTCCTAAAATATAAGCACTCCAACGTTTCTTTCATTTCCTAATAGATGGAGAAGAGGTGTTCTTTTCCTTAGTCCAAAGATTGGCTCCATTTTATGTGGGCCACCATGTTGATTGTCTTCTAAATGGTAATTTGAGTTACAGATTGTGAGGCAGTGCTTCTGTCGGGACCCAGGTAGGGAAAGGGGGGAACCAAGATGAATTTGAATAAGAATGTTGCAATAGACTGAATATTTGTGTCCCCTCAAAATTCATATGTTGAAACCTAATCACCAATGTGATGATATTTGGGCTTTTGGGAGGTGATTAGGCCATGAGAATGAAGCCCTCACGAGTGGGATTAATGGCAGTATAAAAGAGACCCCAGAGAAGTACCTCACTCCTTCCACTATGTGAGGACACAGCAAAAAGACAGCGTCTATGAACCAGGAAGCAGCTTCTCACCAGACACTGAATCTCTGGGGCCATGATTTTGGACTTCCCAGCCTCCAGAACTGTGGAAAATAAATTTCTGTTGTTTATGAGACACCCCGTCTATGGTATTGTGTTATAGGAGCCCAAACAGACTAAGACAAGTGTCCTCTCACCTCCTTCTCCCTTGAACTTTCCCAACCATTCACACCCTACATATTCTTCCAGGACCGGAGCTTGCCCAGCACCAAGATGCGTCTCTTCCACGAAGCCTTCCCAGGCTACTGACTCATCTTCCTTTAAACCTACAGCATTAATGACCTATGAGGTTCATCCGCATGACAGACATACTCTTTGAAAACACTTCTTCTACTATAATCTTCTCTTCTAATCTAATCCTTTATGATTATTTCACTTTTCATGTGTTCATATCTTGTCTTCCCAACTACATTATAAATTCCTTGAGAGCAGAGATTGTGTCTCATATTTCTTTATTGTTCTCTCTCTCCTGGTACCACCTGTGGCACATGGAAATTCTTTCTAAAGTCATCCACCTTTAAGGCACTATCCTTCATCACTTCATAAAAAAGTAGGAGAAAGGAGGATGAGGAGAGAAGATCAGAGAGAGGATGGGGCAAGGCAAAGAACATGAGATAATCAAAATAAAAAGAATTGAGCCAAGACAAGACCTGACACAGATTAGGTTAAATTCCACTGAAATATTGAGTGGATAAAAAACCCAGTGCTGCCAGAAAAGAAAGGGCGAAGCACTGTGAACCAGTTTCACAATCCCCTCACCGCCTTTCTCTTATACATTTCACTACTAAATAGTAGAGCACCTTTTACACAAGCTCCAACAAGTAGCCTTGTACTGGAGTGGTGTTGAATTAAATATTATTTCAGATAATAGACACTTCACCACCTCAAAATCATAGGATCATAGGTTTTCCAAGCTAGAAGTGATATCAGAGACCAGTCAAGGTGACAGTTCTACATCTAAATAGGTCCAATGTCTCCTTTCAAAATATATATCACCCTCTGGAAACGGTAAGAAAAATCTAGTATAAGCCATGTAAACTTTCCTGGGAAGAAGATTTACAAATTTCATCAGATTCTTAAAAGGATCATGCTGCCAAAAAGTTACAGATCACTACCATGGACTAAGTCCTTGATGTCACAGACCAGAAAGTTCTGACCCAGAAAAGTTAGCAAGTGTACCCAAGGAAACAGAGCCAGGTGGTCAAGAACCAGAATTACGACCCAGTTCTCTTGACTTATAGCTGCTACTTTCCGCCTACACTTACACTCCTCCCCTTTTTGTTATGAAGAGATTTTCTTTGTGACACTATTTGCTCTAATGAGATTTGCCCTGTGGTGTTCTGGATGCTTTGCTCTGTTACATTTTAAGCGTCTCTATTTGCCTGCGTTCCTTCACCCTAATGGTGCCCACAGAGATGTCATTTTCTCACTTCTCTTTTTCTATTATCACCTCATCTGGCCTTTGCCCACTGTCTTATCTGCTACACATGGCACGTCTCTGGGTGCCCCTTTGTCCTCCCATCCTGATTTTATGAGAAGTATTTATTTCCATGTTTTCTGTATTTGCCTGGATGTATTCTTAGGGAGCTGATGGTAAAACTCTTGTGTCTCAGCAGGAAACGATTGCTCACGGCAATTACGCCTGCTGTCTTCCTTTTCATTTTCCTTCAGCTCTTGATGAAATTGTGTTTTCAGAAACCCTTTGAATTCTTTCTTAGACTCTTACATAACTCAGTGTATTCGGCCATTTCTTTTCCATCCATATTTTTTTGTTTGTTTCATTGGCCATTTGGCTCATTTTCTCCCCGAATAATTTGGTGGCTATTTTATCTTCAGTTTCTCTCACACTGTAGATGGCACCCTGCATCTAGGTGGGTGGCTCGAGATTCAGTCAGATTTGTCTGATATTTGTATCATTACCTGCAGAATGAGTCTAGTTGTGTTGTTTGTGAGTCTGTTTTGTTGATTTGTTGTTTGGGGGGGACTTTTTGTTTGTTTGTTTACTCTTTTAGGGGGAAGAGATGTTAATTTTGGGTAAAGCCTTAAGGGTAGAGTTTAGAATGTGTTCTTTTACTCCAAGTCATAACCTTGATACCTTTAAAGAGCCTGCCCCTTCGACAATGTGTGTGTGTGTGTGTGTGTGTCCTGGGAATGATTCCGGAGAATTTTTCTTTCTTTCTTTCTTTTTTTTTTTTTTTGAGGAAGATTACCCCTGGGCTAACTGCTGCCAATCCTCCTCTTTTTGCTGAGGAAGACTGGCCCTGAGCTAACATCCATGCCCATCTTCCTCCACTTTATATGTGGGATGTCTGCCACAGCATGGCTTGCCACGTAGTGCCATGTCCGCACCCGGGATCTGAACCAGTGAAGCAGAACATGCGCATTTAACCGCTGCACCACCGGGCCAGCCCTAGAGAATTTTTCACTGGGTCTGAAATATGGGTTTCAACATCTTCTCTATAAATAAATCAACATTTGAAGATAAGTTCTCAATTCCACTCCCCCCACCCCTCCCAACCCCATGCCCTTGCCCCGCCCTGTGGTCAAGGTGAAGATTCTAGCTCTAGAGAGGAGCATCAGCAAAATTAAGGCAGAACTCAGGCCCTTACATAACACACTGGGGTTCAGAGGAGGCCAACAGAGTCATGGAAAGGGGCTGGGGAGGAGGTGGGGGAGGAGTATGGGAGAAAATAGTCCAAAAGCAACTCAGATCCCTGGGGGCCCTTTCTTTGGGCCACGGGATTGACTGATAGTGAATGTGCCTTAAGAACAAATGAGGGACTGATTGATTGCATCTGAGCCACTGGATCTTGGGACAAGGAGGGAGCAAATTAATTCTAAGCTCCACTGAATAGGCAAGGGGGGTGCGGAGGGGTGGGATATTGAACCTTGGCTGTATTTCCTGGTTGGTCCAGGAGATAGGGCAGGCCAGATTCTGCAAGGAGTTCATGATCCCTCAGAAAGAAGCTGGGGGAGGCAGAGGCAGCAAGGCAGGGCCTGACATCCTTAGAGCTTTCACTACGGCAACTGCTTGTGTCCTGCTCTTTCTCCTCCGTGTGCATGGTACCCTGGCGAACCTTGAACCCCACCGGGGGTGCCATCAAAGTTTGATCAATGTGTAAACTGCATTTTTGCTATAACTGAGAACACATACTGACAGTGTCTGCCAGATAAAATTTTGAGCTGAATGGGTCACAGTGTGCAACCTGGGGTCTGGTACAAGTCCCTGCCAATAGAAGGAGACAGGTATAGTGTAATGTCAAGCCAGCCTGGAAGAGAGGGTCCACGTTCAGTGCAACTCACTGGACCTTTGCCCTTATGAATTTACGAGATAGTGTAGCCAGGCCAGTTAACAACTCTCTGCACACAGCATTTGGTGCTGAAACAGTCAGCAAATCAGCAATGTGAAGACTGTTGAAAACTTTTTTCAGTTTTCCTACTTTTTTTCCTTTCAAGAAGTATTGACTTTCAAATGTGCCGCCAAAAAATTCAAATATTCAAAAGGTTGCCATGAATTCAGAAAGAATCAGTGAAACAGATGATATGACTTGAGAAACTTAGAAATTAAAAAATCTGGGGCCGACCCAGTGGCACAGCGGTTAAGTGTGCACATTCCGCTTGGGGGGCCCGGGGTTCGCCAGTTCGGATCCCAGCTGCGGACATGGCACTGCTTGGCAAAAGCCATGCTGTGGTAGGCGTCCCACGTATAAAGTAGAGGAAGATGGGCACGGATGTTAGCTCAGGGCTAGTCTTCCTCAGCGAAAAGAGGAGGATTGGCAGCAGATGTTAGCTCAGGGCTAATCTTCCTCAAAAAAAAAAGAAAAGAAATTAAAAAATCAAAGTAATATGTATACATTCTCTTCCTCCCTCTGAAAACACTCAAAATGTCACCAATGAAGCATTGAGAAAGAGTGTGATGAAGCAAAGATTGGCTTCAGAAAATGAAGACTGACTCTTCCTTTGAGCCTGCCTTTCACATGATATATGGCCTTGGGCAAGTCACGGAACTTCTTTGGTTCTCAGCTACCGTATCCATACAATGAAAATGTTAAACCTGATCAGAGAAAGCAACCTTTCTTGGTAAGGGTCAGTTCAAGAAGAATAAACATGTCAATGGGCCAAATGCATTCCTTTGTTCACTCAAAATGAAAATTACTTTATTGATCCCCATGGCAAAAAGTGAATATTATGTCAATTATTTTATTAATAGAAACATGAATGATAATATAAACATTGCTTTTACTCTAGTAAAATGTTAATATCTGGACATTTTTGAGAAGAGGCAATAAGGACACAATTTTCTAATCTTTCGATCCTTACACCTGTTTAAACTGCATCTGAGCATTCACAAAATGCATTTACCGCCATTATCTCATTTCTTCCTCCAAGACGCCCTGAGAGAAAAGTATAATTATTTCTCCCATTTTACACATGGGAAAGCTAAGGCTAGAACTATCTTTCAAAGGACAGTGAACTGGAAGAAGCGTTGAAGCTAGAATTAGTTCATTACATACAACACCCGGGACAAATGTGATTATTTTTTATATTGTATAACAAAATGTGTCAACATTTAGAAGATCTGTATAGCTCAGTGAAGCAATACTTTCCAATGCATTGCTTTATATGTTTGTAAATCTTTACTGTTTGATTTATTGGAAGACAACCGGATTCTCATATCTGTTTCTGCATCTAATCTGTTGGGAAATGTTGTTTTGGGTGAGCTTGAAGTATACGAAAAAATCCAGCTTCACACAGATATGTAATTCAAAAAGGAAGCAGCATTGTAATAGCCTTTTCAGATAATCATGGATATTCATCTCTGATATTATGTTAAAACTCAACAAGTGGTGGTTCCTTAAAGGTTAGTTATAACACGAAATCTAAAAACAGATCAATGAACTTTTCATATTCTTTTATGTTAAAATCCATTGATCTATCTTGTAATTGGACTGGATCTCTTACTCATCATGATTTTACGTTATTTATTGGTCATTTGGAAAGTATTGGTTCACTGAACTATACAGATCTTCTAAATGTTGACACATTTCGTTATACAATATAAAAAATAATCACATTTGTCCCAGGTGTTGTATGTAGTGAACTAATTCTAGCTTCAACGCTTCTTCCAGTTCACTGTACTTTGAAAGATAGTTCTAGCCTTAGCTATCCCATGTATAAAATGGGAGCAATAATTATACTTTTCTCTCAGGGTGCTGACAAGCTCTATCACCTTTGACAGAGGATTGTAGTCTTTGCCAAAATGGCCCAGCAAAAGGGAGCTGGATGAGCCAATACTCTGACCTCTCTCTCTCTACCTCTTTCCAATCTCCTACCCATATTTCCCACTGGCTGAGCTCAAGGAAGCCAGAGGTAGGGAGTCCTTGATAGAGTTTGTACAAATCAGCCTCCCAAAGTTCAAAGCAGGGTGAGGAAACTCAGAAAGTAAATCGGGAGGGGCAACAGGAGAAGATCCAGCACAGACGCAGCTGGTCTGAGCAACGTCCTTTACAGGTTTAGTTTTCTGGATGAAAGTAGAACCCTGGATCCAACAATTAAAGAATATACATTCTGCCCGAGCATACACATGGGACATTTACAAAAACTCCCCGCAATTGTAGGCCACCAAGCAAGTCTCAGCAAAATTTTTTAAAATCCATGTCAAATAGAATCTGTCCTCTAACCACAAAACAATTCAACTGGGGAGGATTAGAAGTCAATAACAAAAAAATAGGGGAACCCATATATTTAGAAATTTTAAAAACAGACTTCTAAAAAAGAAAAAATCATAGAAATTTAGATATACTCAGAAATTAGTGATAATGAAAATACCACATCTCAAACCTTGTGGATGTAGTGAAAATAGTACATAGAGAGAAATGTATATACTTAAATGTGTATGTTAGATTATGAAGAACTAAAAATTGAGCTAAGCATCCAATTTAAGATGTTAGAAAAAAACAAAGATGACAAAAATATAAATGCAGAAATGGATGAAATAGAAAACAGCAATAAAATAGAGACAATCAACAAAGCCAAGGCTTGGTTCTATGATAAGATTAAACAAGGAAACTCTTTGTGAAATCAATTTTTTAAAAAGATGAGCAAGCAGGAAAATACAAGTGAGAGTTTTATCTCTGCTTCCTTCTTCATGGCCTCAGTCTGCATATCTCCAACCTCCAGCCATCATTTCTTTTGCTTTCTGTGAGGTGAAACGGTGTGTTTGAAATTATAGCCTAAAGGAGGAAAGTACATAACTGACTAGGTGACCTTATAGATTCTGTCGAAATTCTACAGATTCTGTTGCATCTCCTGGCTGAGCAATAACGGCTCTGGGTTCTGTGCTCCTGGGTCCAGAGAGCAGACTTTGCCATCTAAACGAGGATAAAAAGAGCAAAAGAGATGCTGAGGCCCGAAGTGGAAGTTATGCTCCTGGAAAAAACAAACAAACAAACAAACAGTGCTGACCTGGGAGCTAAACAAGGAAAAGACAAGTCAGAGACCTGCGTCATCACTTCAATGAGAGCCAGCTCTGTACGCGCGATTCATGAGGCATATGAACACCCTCATTCAGGTGGGATTGGGGTGCTGGAGGGCTCTCCGTGGCTACAGGAAATCTTTTTGTTGTGCCGTTTGGGGAATTTTCTTTTGGTTTTCGTATTTTCCATTTTTCTTCTGCTGCTTTATAATACCTTTTCTACAGGGACCACAAATCCCTCACAGCTTCATTCATCTTTATAAAATGGAGGCCCATTTCCACCTGCTATCTTGAGATGTGTAGACCAGAAATAAAACACTCACTTGAATCGTCCAAACCCCAGGGCTTTATATTTATGGAAGACTGTGAAAGGTAAAAAAACTGTGAACCAGGTGCAAAGAGTCATTTCCAGCTTTGTAATTACAGAGGGGAAACAGCGATACTAAACCGTAGAAGTGGAACTGAGGTTGGCATAGGACAGAGGAGCTGTGACATAGGCTAAATAATCGCCAACCACAGCATCCAGTATAAACTAGTAATAGCAACACTCTAATTTCGAAATTTATCTATTTGTTGTTAATGTATCTCAAACCACAGCTGAATAAACTCTTAAAATGGAAACAGAGTCGTGCATTTTCTTAGATCAAAAGCTGGTTCAAGTCCTTTTGACTCTTGAAACGTTCAGTCATTAATCTGCCAAAATATTCCACGTAGTTGGAGAGAAATCCCTGCATTTCAATTTATTGGAAACTCAATCCAGAATTCAATTAAAAATATCAATATTCTTCATTCAGAGAAACATCTCCCAAATAACTCTTTCATTTCCAATTTTAATTAAAGAACTGTCTAAGAATTGCATGTTCTGTTGCTTTACACACCCATTAAAAAGCAGAAATGGACTAAAAGTGATTAATATTATCCTTGTGGTAATGACTTTTAAAATTCTCTCCTGGTCATTTATAATCACCATAAATAAGTGAAATATGTGTCTCTATTTATTTAACTCCTAAGGAAAGAGACCTGGTTCGTGCCCTAATCATTTCTTCAACATAATAGAACTCTGACTTGAAAAAGAATTTTCTTCTGTTTCAACACTTCAGTATGATGAGATCTCCATGGACCATTATTATTCTTTTCTATAGTTTTTTATCTTAAATTTCGATTATTCTTGTATATGCATAAAGCCATCTTCTAAGCTTTTCAATTCTCCGACACAGAAATCACAAATAATATTTATAAATAACCTCTGAAGTTGCCCAGTAAGTACAGTACGTAATGACGTGATTGACTGCTCCAAGGTTTGTATCATATTGGCATTTGTATTCCTACCATCCATCAAACCTAAGACATAGATAAGGTAATAAAGCTCTAGGCTAAAGCTGATTACACAAGAATGTAATTCTTCTGAATTATTCTTAAGAATTACCATAAGCAAAATAGGAATGTTTTCTTGTTTCAACCTATTTCTCCCCCTTTAAAACCTGAGAACTATTTTCATTAAAAAATGTAACATAATTCCATGATATGTCTTACTGCAAATAGTTTAGAAATACATGTGCAGGCCTGGGCTCAGGGTACCAGTGACTCATCTTACTTAAATAAAAACATGGCTCCCGTGCAAGAACAATACAGAATTTTCACCCAAAATTGCATAAGTCTAGCATGTAAATGATTCGTAAATGAAGTGCTCCCTGAATAGGCATTAAACGGGCATTAAGAGGGAAGACCGTAACAGTCCATCATTTCAATGGTCCCAGCCCAAAGGTACTTGAGTCGCTTTGACACAATAGAGTGTGACAGCTTCATAGGCATTGTTTCAGACTGCTGAGTCCAAACTCACCAGAAGAGAGGGAACCATATAGGCCCAAGGAGTTACTGATGGCTGTAGCCCAGGCCCTTTGCTCCAGCCGCCACAGTCCATCACTTCCCCAGATTGGGCTCACCAACCTCATCCACAAGACGAAGGATTTTATGTAGCTTTGCTTTAAGTAAATGATGAGCCACTGATAGGGAAACAAGCCTACCAGTTAACTTTTTGTTTGAATCCAAATCCCAGGCAATGTTTGTGAGATGCTCCCCAAAGGACAGGAAGTCTCCCTGGAACAGCATAGAGGGAGCAGCGTCTCAGGAGTTACTGCTCCCAGCTTTGCTCACATGGCCAAGGTGTGCAGGTGCTGTGGGGGTTCAGAAGAAAAATGTTCTGCCTTTTGCCAGCCAAGGACTAATATTTGTTCATCTTTTCCCATACAACAGTCAACTTCGGTAATAATGCATCCATTGATATAGGAAAATAGACCCAATGCTATTATGGTATCGCCACACATCCCAGTACCTACTGTCAAGTCTTGAACATGGTGGATGCTCAAAATTATGTTACTTAAGTCAACCTTGGGTTAACTATCGAGGGCGGATCTATACCATCCATCCACGCACTTTATCCAATCCCCTAGGCCTGCAGTTACACCACATCTATCTGGAAGTGGTAGTGAAAATTACGTTTCAAAACACAAATATCATCACTCAGTTTGCGAAAAAATTACGCATAATTTGGCCTCATTGATACCATTCTCCACTGGTATCATCAAAGCACTGAATATTCTACTTCTCAGTTATTTTGTTGAAAGAATATGTTTTAGATCTAACAAGGAAATTAAACATCTAAATGTAGCATCAAAGAATATATTTCCAAAAAAATAAATCAACATATATGTATACGCATACCTATAGATAGAGAGATGTCATACACACATAGATAGATACGGTATAGTCATCTGACCTCATATATTAGTTTATTTTCGAAATAATCATTTCTCTTCAAGAGCAAATTCTGATTTTCATCATTTTTATGACACTTCTTTTTCAATATGTGAATACAATAACCTTTTCTTAATATTTAGGGTTGACCTTAGAAATGCAAGTTAATGTCCTCTCCTGAAATACAGCAATGCCCTTGGGGCCTATCATTGTGCGTAGAACTCTCTTTCTACTTAGACTGAAAGACTTCAATTTGGGGGGAGAGAAGGTGTCTGTTTTTGATTACTTCTTGGCTTGTTGGAGAATGTCTGTCTCCTCAAACGAGAGAACGAGAGATTATCACTTCTCCCTGCTGTCACGGGTCTGCCTCTAACGCTCTTCTGTCCTCCACGCCCAACCCCCACCACATCACTGGATTTTCTGCTTCTAAAGGGCTCATTAGAACTATTCGGTCACTCATTTACTCACTCTACAAGTATCTAATAAGCCACTCCTATGTGCCAGACACTGTCCTGGGGATAGCATACAACCTGTTCTCGTGGAACCCACAGTCAGTGGGTGCAGGTAGATCTTAGTCAAAGAATCACACAAAGAAATGTCACATCAGCTCTGACGAATGAGACGCTACAGCGCAATCGAGAACCTGGAACTGACTGGGGAGGCCAGAGAAGGCTTCCTTGAGCAAGTGGTGGTTGAGTTGAAATCCTGAAGAGGTAACTCGGTGAGGAGGGGCATGGAGAGTATTCACAGGAGAGAGAAACACACGTGCAAATGCCCTGTGGTTGAAGAGAGAGAAGAGAACCCATGACATAGGACTCCCACGGCTGAGACCCTGGCCTTTTGGTCTCTATTCTAAGAGCAATGGAAGACGGTTGAAGTATGAGTGGGTAGGGGAGAGGTGACAACAAATTTTGCACTTTGAAAACATCATCTTGGCTGCAAGATGGAGGATGGTTTGGACATGGCAAGCGTGTACATCCAATAGGAGAGTGTGGTGATAAATCCAGCAAGAAATGAGGGTGTCTTGGACTAAGGTAGGAGTTCCCAACTCACAGAACTTGGGTGGAAAAACAAGCACATCTTTATTTTCACCAACTTCTGATTGAAATTTAGTATTTCCTTCCATGATGAATGTAACAAACCACAGTAGTATCTGCGGCACCTGCAACTTTGCAACCAAGAGGAGTCACAAGAGTCTTCAGCTGACATTACAGTAGCTGCAGATACATCAAGATCACTGATGTTCATCATGGCTTGACAATTACTATCGTTAGGCCTGCCACTGTATCAAATTACACGATGCATTAATAAAGAAGTACATATATTGTTATAACTCAATTTTTTAAATATTTTGATAACTGTGTCTTAACATAATTGGTTTCCTTTGTAATCCTATGTATTTTATTTAATAAATTTGAGTCTTCTTCTGAAAAGGGGCCCATAGGCTTCACCAGACTGCCAAAGTTTTCCACTGCACAAAGTAAGTTAAGCACCCCTGGGGGTGAAAAAGAGAACTATTTAGAAGGTCAATGCGGCTTGACCTAGATGAGCTAGGATGAAGGAAGGTGCCTAGGATGGTTCCTAGGAGTCTGATTGATGCAAGAGGGTGGACAGTGAAGCTCTCATTGTTTCACTCAAGAGAGAAAACACTAGAAGAAAAACACCACAACAGCTATGGATAAAGTACAAGTTAATGGACTTGGGGGCATTTAGTTCAGCCATTTTTTCCTCACTTTTTTGGGTCTCAGTGAAGTTGTAGATAATGAGAAATATTGGTAAACTAGGGTCACCATGAATAGAGACACGCACATATATAAATAGGAATTGTTATCAAGAAAATTATCTTTCTATTCACAAAACAGTGTCCTGTTACAAAGTAGTTTTAATATTCACAAATGAAACAGTTATCAAAAAGCCTGCCCTTTCCCCTACAAGATTGTTTTCCAGGGGATTCCATTTCTTTTCCCGGAGGACTCCAGTTTTATTAAAACCTCCAGTTAAGCAACGGATGTCGTCACGCAGGGTCTTCTTTCACTGGGTCCCAACCTCCGTTCGATTTATTTAAGACCAAAAATCCTCCTGCAGCTCCTTCAGAAAATCAGAAATGGCATCAACCCAATTATCCTCATTATTTTTATTTCTACACATGAGCAACATATGGACTTTGCCAAAACAATTAAACAAGCTTAAATCATGAGTCACTAGCCAAACAGCTCCCCCAGTGACTTTATCCAAGCCTCCTGCCAGCGATCCCATCAGGCATCTGTTGGATTCCAGGCGAGGGAAGGGTTGCCAACAGGAGAGTTTAAATTCAGTGTACGTCTCCACCCCTGTCTACCTTCCAAACTGTATAAACTTTCTAAACACTAATGCATTCGGAACAAAGTCTTACGTGTGAGAGTCAGGGGATCTAAGTACTGGTTTGTCCTTGGCTCTGCAGAACTTTATAGAAAGTGTCTCATTTTCTGCTGTTTTTCCTTTTGCCTATAGGAAGAAGACTACAGGGGGCCAGCCCAGCAGTGTAGTGGTTAAGACTGCACATTCCAAGTCAGCTGTGGGGGGGGGTTCCTGGGTTCAGACCTACGCACTGCTCGTCAAGCCATGCTGTGGCGGTGTCCCACATATAAAAAAATGGAGGAAGACTGGCACGGATATTAGCTCAGGGACAATCTTCCTCAAGCAAAAAGAGGAGGATTGGCAACAGATGTTAGCTCAGGACCAGTCTTCCTCACCAAAAAAAGAAAGAAAGAAAGAACACTTCAGGCAAGAAGAAATTCAAAAGCTGGTAGACAGTTTTTTGAGAAAGAGTGGTTTTCCTTGCCCCTCTCCTTCTCAGGTGTCCATGCACATTGTGCCAGCGTGTGACTCTTGCAATGACTTTTTTTCTTTTCATTTTCTTTTGCCCATTCACCAGGCCCCGACTCTCCCTGCAGAAAAATCCCAAAGAAAACAAAGCCATGGAGATTTTATTTTTAATGCCCCCGCATCAAGAACCCTATGATTTACACCATGCCAAGTGAAACCCATTTCATCTATCCTACTTTCAAATTTCTGGAACTTAATACAAAATGTAAAATATTTTATTTGATTAATGTACCTATCAAGTGTTTTATTACCACTTTTGAGCGTATGCTCTAGACAAACTTTATTCAAAGGCATTAACTGCTATAAATAGGCTGCTTCTCAAGACAGCCAGCTCTTCTCTGATCTATAAAGCATTTCAAGAAAAAGTTTTGTATCAAACTGATTAATTTGAAAAGAAATTTTTCAGATTAAAGTCCGCCTGGCAGTTCGATGAGCTTAGCCAGGTGGCTAGACACATTTCTGGAACTTTATATTTCTCATTTCCTATTACATAAAGGATATAGAGTAGATGTTGAAGTAGGAGAGAACTTAGGAAAAAATACGATAGCATGCTTGTAAATGTCTGTCTCATACAGACGATATGATCTGCATTCTAGGCAAGAGAGGCATATTTGCTTAACTTGTTCATCTAACAAAGCAAAACAAAATCTGCATGTCTTCGAAGTTTTTGAATGATTCGTTGCAAAGCTTCAAAATACAAACCAGCAAAAAAGAAAAAAATATTTATCATTGGCTGATACCAGACCACAGGAAGAGGGGCGCCTCATGACCAACTGAACCAGGGCTTTAACGCTGTCACGCCTCTCTCTCCTCCCTCTCTTTCCCCTCTCCTCCTCTCTCCTCTCTGCCGGCTGGCTTTATTCTCGAAGATCGCCTTTATCTACCGGCTATAACCAGAGCTACTTACGGTTCATCTATTTGCATCTTCCCAGCATCAAGGCAAGAGAGTAAAGAAACTCTCCTTCTCTCCTCCTAACCTCTGTTTTTGTAAATGCCCAGGAAAGATGCTGATTGGTCTAATTTAGGACACGCCCATTCTCAGACCAATCATTGTTGCCAGGGAATATGGCACTGCGGTTCGTTCGCCCAGCTCGCGCCAACTTCTCGCCCAGTGACAAGCACAATGCCAGGGAGTTGAGGTCAAATAAAAAAAATCAACTCCCTTTCGAATCATTTATTAGACCAGCACCTTCCCGAAATACAGTCTCAGAAGGAAGAAGGAGTACTAAGCAAAAAAAATAATAACTGCTCACCGCATTTATGGGGCAATTATGGTAAAGACTCCACAGTCTTTGCCAGGTAAGATTTTTGCCTTGGTTGACATTTAAAGTGCCAGAGATCAACGTAAATTATTTTATATCAAAGCCCTTGTTTCCTCCAAAATAAAATTGTAATCGTATGAATCATTAATAGTGATGTAACATGAAAAGGAATAATGCTGGGACGCAGGGGGAATAAGGAGATGTTGGTCAACGGGTACAAAGTTTTAATTATGCAGTTTCAATTACAACTAAGTGCTGGAGATCTAAGGTACGGCATGGTGACTGGTTAATAATATTGCATTCTATACTTGAAATTTGCTAAATGTTGTTAAATGTCCTCACCACAAAAAAAAAAAAAAGGTAACCATGTGAGAGGATGGACATGTTAATTAGCTTGGTTGTGGTAATCATTTCACAATGTATACGTATATCAAAACATCACGTTGTACACATTAAATATATACAGTTTTTATTTGTCAATTATACTTCAATAAATCTTGAAAAAATAAATTGATATAGTACATTTTTAGCTTTTCCCAATTAAAAAGGAATACTTCTATAGTGACATTACGTGACTTTTTTTTCCATTTCTAGCATTCTTTGATATTCAAGTAGGTCTTTCTGGAAGTAAAACAAAACATTGAAGGGTTCTTTTTCTCGTCATTTATAATAGGCTACGTTAATAATTTTAGAGAGCCGTTAATGACCTTCCCACATAAAAATAAATGCTCTAGAATTGTTCTAATTCAGCAATGTCAGCAGTGCCCAGGCACTAAATGAAAGTACCGTAAACGTGTTATTAGTGGAAATGACTATTTCCTTCATCACACAGACATCATTGGGCAATACCAGGAGCCAGTATAAAGGGCTCTTCCATTCAGTGTTGGACACCACAACCAAATGACACAGACCCAGAGGAGCTGGAGGATAGCCATGACCTCAGGCGAGTGACTTCACTCCTCTGGGCCTTCCTTTCCTTGGCTATAAAAATGATAGGATTGGGGTAAATAAACTTTAAGGTGTTTTCCAGTTCTAAAATATTATAATTCTAAGAGAAAATAAGTTAGCTGGATTGGGACAAAAAGAGCCAATATTTTTATCACTTAAAGTAAAGCCAGTTGTCAGCCTCTTGTTTATTAAATGTTTGCATGGCTCCTTCTCGCCCTCTGGGCTGGGTGTCAGGGGCACAGATGAGTACATTGTGGTCCTTGTCCTCAAGAAGCACACAGGCTGGGGTGCCGGGAGAGACAGGCGTGTAAACAGATCATTAAAATGCAATGTCGCAAGGGCTCTGGGAGACTCACAGACAAGGAGCACAGGGCAGGAAGTGACTAACTCACCCTGGGAGACGTCTCACAGAAGAAGTACTGTTCAACACGAGCCTGGAAAGGTGAGTTCAATAGATCATCTGTGAAGATGGCCAAGTTTGAGAGAGGAAAATCTGGACAGGAGAGAAAGCATGTGTCAAAGGAGCCCAGAACGTTCCGAGAAAGGAAGTCTGGTAAGAGTGGGACAGGTATGGGGACTTTCTCCCATTGATGGGAAGAGCCGCTGAAGGGCTTCACAGAGGAGACTGGCGGCACAGCACGCTCAGACCTGCCTTCTGGCAAGCTCCCTGGCAGCAGTGTGGAGAGTGGATCAAAGGAAAAGGGCCTGAGGGCGGGGACACTGAGCCATTGGGAAACTCCTGCATTTATAGTTGAATGAGCTGGTGAGAGTCTGGGTTAAGGCAGTGGCAGGGGCAGGGGAGAGAGAAGACAGGTGCTACCAAAGCAGGAGAAGATTTTCCTGGGGACCATGAACTGAATCACATGTACCATGTTGGGGAGAAAAAATTTTCTTGTACCCACTTAGGTTCAGTGCCTAGGGCCTGTGACTTACACCAACAAAAGACAGATTAACAGAACAAAGTATTAACTTTTGTTAATATTTTTATGCATAGAAGTTCACAGAAAAGAAGTGAAACTCAGAAGAGTGGTCAGACTCAGAAGCTTATATACTGTTTTAACAAAAGAAAGGGGGTTTGGGTTTCAAGAGAGGATCAATCATGGGGAAACGACCAGGAAATATATTTGGGAACCAGTGGAAGATAAGTTATTTTATTAAGTTCTCTTTGTGCAAGCCTCTCTTGATGTCAACTCCTCATCTTTTTCTTCCCTTCCTGGTGGCATGGGAGGCCACCTTCACAAAGGGAAATGTATGCCCTGCTCTTAGGCAGATAAAGAGAGGGCAGGGAATTCTTCCTGCATCTGCTGATTCTCAATTGCCTTCAACTCAAAATAATCCTTATGCCAAATTGGCCTACTTGGGGGTAGCATATTCTGATCCCCTTCAACTACATGTGTGGTTTTGAGTTTAACCTCACTGAGCCCTACTTTCCTCACCTCCAAAACGAAGTGAGGAAACTTTGCAGATTTGCAATTAAAATAAAATGACACAATCCATTTAAACCACTCAAGACGATAGTAAGGGCTCAACTAATATAAATCATCACCATTTTTATTATCATGCACCACTATCCAATCCTCCCTGAGGGAACAGGGCCAAGCAGAGCTGGCCAGTCCACCTGACATTGGCATGAGGTCATTGCAGGCTGGGGTTCAGTGAGTGAGAGACCCCAGAATGATCTAGAGTAGAAAGAGCTGAAAACGAGGGAATAAGTATCCTTTGGGTGCCAAGTGTCAAAGCTAGAAATGTCAAACTCTGTCATCAAGGCCACGGGACTAGCATGGTGGCAGAAATGGGAAACAAGGGCAGGAAGGTCAGGAAGATGCAAGGACTAAGTGGGAAACCAAGAGCAAGACCCCCAGGCGATTTGTGCGCACGTGAGAGGGTCAGAAGCACTGTTCCCAAAGGCAAAATACCCAACCCCAAAGCTGAGTTCAAGCCTCAAAGTCACTTAGGTCTACAGTCTCCTTACCCTGGTTCTCATCAAGACATAAACCTCTGGAGAAAGAGAAGGATTCGAGCCTGGGTCAACAGTCCTAGACATAGTCTAGATATCAAAGTCCAGATGAGAAATGGAATGGGACGATTCCATAATCTTCTCCGAAAGGAGCTGGAAGCTGATTTGCTTACATACCCTCATACAGGAGAGTGTTTCTGTCTCATATTTGTGGCCTCGGGGCAGTGTTCTCCCACCATCTGGTCATTGCTGAGCACCTTCCATGTGCCAGGCACTCTCCTAGCTGCCGGGGACACCACAGCAAAAGAAACAGGCAACAGTCCCTGCCTCCAAAAAGCTTACATTCTAAGGGGAAAGAAAATAAATCAAATAAGTAAAAAAATGTAGGATGCTAGATGGTGTAAGTTTTATGGAGGAATATAAAGCAGGGAGGAGGAATATAAAGACAATATCAGTAGTTTGCACTTTTAGATAGTGGAGCCCAAGTAGGCCACCCTGAGAAGGTGACATTAAGTCAAGACCCAAGGAGATGAGGTAGCAAGCTAGGCAGTTATCTGGGGGAAGAGCGTTGCAGGCAGAATAAAGAGCCAGTGCGAGGCCCTGGGGCAGGAGTGTGCCCCGCCTGCTTGAGGAACAAGGAGTCAAGTGTGACTGGAGAGGAATAAACAAGAGGAGTAAGAGAGTTGGCTGGAGATCAGCACAGGGCCAGACCCTTTTGGACCTTACAGAGCACAGCTAGAATTTTCGCTTTGACTTTGAGTGAGATGGCAAGCAGAGAGGGCGTAGTGTGGTCTGACGTGTTATAACTGGACCACTCTGGCTGTAGTGTCAAGGATGGGCAGCTGCAGAGGGAGCAGTTTAGGAGGTTGTTGGAAGAGTCCAGCCAAGAGATGATGGGGTCTTGGAGCAGATGGTAGCAGTGGCAGTGGTGAGCAGAGGCTGGATTCTGGAAAGTGAGTGAAGGGAGAGCCAAGAGGATTCCCTGGCTGGTTGAATGTGGATGACAAGCTTTTTGGCCTGAGTGACTGGAAAGATGGAGTTGCCGTCATCCGAAATGGGGAAGGCTGCAGGCTGAGGAGGCCAAACAAAAGAATCTGGAGCAATAGAGTATGGTGCACAGTGCTCAAGGAAAAACATGTGTCATGTTTTCATTTCACATGTTCTGGGGGAAGTGGGTTTTAGTTTGAGTTGGAAAAGGTAGTTAGGTGTTAACTTCCGCCCTACTTAAAAGCATAAATGAAGGTATCAGATTACCAAATCCTTGCCAAATCTCAACAATGACCTGGCACTCCATGCATCTGAGCAAGTACCTTGCCCTGAGCACAAACAGTGAAGGTCCAGCTCATTGCGATGGAAACCGAGGGCTGGATCTAACCAGGAAATCAGGTTAGCGCCATCCCCCGCTTCCTGGCACTCTCCCAACCGTCACCTTGATTCTCTCAAAACAAACCTTTAGTTAATGCCACTTGGTGCTTGGTTTCTTCAGTCACAGCTGAGAAGAGCCTTTCTCTGCCTTCAGGGCCACCAATGAGGCCAGGAGAAGACCTATGCAGGGCACAACGTGGCCAGGCTTGATTGACAGCTGGAGACCTTTATTTTCTGGCTTTATTGAGATATAATTGACTTATAACATTGTGTAAGTTTAAGGTGTGCAATGGGATGTTTGATACATGTACATATTGTGAAATGTTTACCACAATAAGGTTAGCTAACACATCCTTCCCCTCACACAATTACCATTTTGTTGTTGTTGGTATGGTGAGAACATTAAGGCTCTACTCTCACAGAACTTTCAAGTATACAATAGAGTGTTGTTAACTATAGTCACCATGCCGTATGTTACTTCCCTGGAACGTCATCGTTTAACTGGAAGTTTGTACCCTTTGACCAGCATCTCCCCATTTCTCCCACCCCAGCCCCTGGCAACCACCACTTCTACTGTTTCTATGAGTTCCATGTTTTTAGATTCCACCTATTAAGTGAAATCACATGGTATTTGTCTTTCTTTGTCTGACTTATCTCACTCAGCATAATGCCCTCAAGGTCCATCCATGTAATCGCAAATAGCAGGATTTCCTTCTTTTTTGTGACTGAATGATATGCCGTTGTATATATGCCGTGTTTTATTTATCCAGTCATCCATTGATGAACACTTAGGTTGTTCCCATGTCTTGGCTATTGTGGATAATGCTTCAATGAATACGGGAGTGCAGATATCTTTGAGATAGTGACTTCATCTCCTTTGTATGTGTACCCAGAAGTGGGATAGCTGGATCCTATGGTAGTTCTATTTTCAATTTTTTGAGGAACCTCCATTCTATTTTCCATAGTGGCTGCACCAATTTACATTCTCATCAACAGTGCACAAGTGTTCCCTTTTCTCCACATCCTCACCAGCATTTGTTATCACTTGTCTTTTTGATAATAGCCATTCTCACAGGTGTGAGGTGATATCTCATTGTGGTTTTGATTTGCATTTCCCTGATCCTTAGTGATGTTGAGCACCTTTTCATGTACTTGTTGGCCATCTATAAGTCTTCTTTGGAAAAATGTCTATTCAAGTCCTCTGCCCATTTTTTAATCAGATTCTTTGTGTTTTTCTATTGAGTTGTATGAGTTTCTTATATGTTAGGGATTTTAACTCCTTATCAGATGTTATATATCTTCTCCCATTCCATAGGTTGCCTTTTCATCTTTTTGATTGTTTCTTTTGCTGTGCAGAAACCTTTCAGTTTCATATAGTCCGGTTTGTTGGGTTTTGCTTTTGTTGCTTGTACTTTTGGTGTCATATCCAAAATATCATTGCCAAGACGGATGTCAAGGAACTTTTTCCCTGTGGTTTCTTCTAGGAGTTTTACAGTTTCAGTTCTCACGTTTAAGGCTTTAATCCATTTCTAGTTAATTTTTGTGAGTAGTGTAAGATAGAGGTCCAATTTCATTCTTTTGCATGTGGATATCCAGTCTTCCCAATACTTCAATTTGGGAAAAGTGAAGAGACTATCCTTTCCCTATTGAGTATTCTTGGCAGTTGGAGATCTCTTTACTGAACCTTTATGAAAATCAACAAGGAATGTGCCAAGACCACCTGACATGTCAAATCCGGCTATTCTCTTAAAAAAAAAATTCACTGAATTTACACGCAGCCCTCTGAAGAACATTGGTTATCATGCAGTTTCAACACTCTGATCCTTAAAAATCATCAGACTAGTGATTTTACAGGTGATGAAAAAGAGTCTTTAGATTAGCTGGAATTACACAGCTAGTTAGAGGCAGAGCTGAAACAAAGATCCCCACCCTCCTGACCCCCATCCCAGCAGAGCCTCAGGGGTCATGTGGGTCAGCTCACTGCAGGCCGTGAGTGTGCGACAGGTAGGCCAAGAGCTGGTGGTCCACCAGTTCCTGTAGAGAGAAAACTTTGAACCTGTTTCTTAGTATAGTTGGAATTATATTTGAACAGGATTCGTATAGCTGTCTCTGGAAACACCCTAAATTCCTAATTGTCATTTTGAGCTGTGAGACTGTGTTGTAGCCTCTGCCTCCAGAGCACCATCTAGAGTGGCCACACTACACAGCACCTCCCCCAGCGGTGCTGCTCAAATATTGTGGTTTTGTCAGGACCGTGATGTGAGAAGGGTTGAGAACGTTCCCATCATTTTTTAAATTTTCTTTCTTTCTTTTTTATTTTTAATATTGGCACTTGAGCTAACATTTGTTGCCAATCTTTTCTTCTTTTTCTCCCCAAAGCCCCCCAGTACATTCTAGTTGTAGGTCCTTCTAGTTCTGCTATGTGGGACGCCACTTCAGCATGGCTTGATGAGCGGAATTAGGTCCCAGCTCAGGATCTGAACCAGCGAAACCTGAGGCTCAAAGTGGAGCACCCCAGCTTAACCACTGGGTCACCAGCCGGCCCACCATAAGCTTCTTTTTTTTTTTAGGAAGATTAGCCCTGAGCTAACTGCTGCTATTCCTCCTCTTTTTGCCGAGGAAGACTGGCCCTGAGCTAAGATCCATGCCCATCTTCCTCCACTTAATATGTAGGACGCCTACCACAGCATAGCTTTTGCCAAGCGGTGCCTTGTCCGCACCAGGGATCCGAACCAGCGAACCCCAGGCTGCCGAGAAGTGGAACGTGGGAACTTAACCGCTGCGCCATGGGGCGGCCCTTAAATTTTATTTCTTGATACTAACCATAAAATGTGTCGATGTTGGTGACCTCTGCTTTTCAGCCCATCAACCCCTTGGTGATCTTTCAAGTTTCTTAGAAAGCTTGGCTGAGAGTCATCTTAGAACCAGCCTCCACTCCAACGCCAAAGGAAAGGTGCTCGGTGTGGCACGCTGTGGGAAGAAAGAGAGTGTCCCCTCATGGGCATCAGCCTCCTGGTGATGTGACCCCGTCAGGTATACTCAGGCTTCCTAAGGAAGGTGGCAACTTGGCATTCTTTAGACTGTGATTGATTTCCTCGTGGTAAATGTTGACAGTTTAAACAAGATTTGCCCTGTGTCTCAAAGTCTTTCTCTCCTCGCTGAGGATCCATTGTTTTAAGTCTTCCATGAAGGATGTATTCAATAAATGCGTGTTGGAAGAATTATTGTGACGTTTATAAAGTCGCTTGACAAAATAAGAAGTGATCATGTTCATTATCCGCTTTAACTGAATGTTAGAGGAATTTTCTAAGTAGTGAGAAAAATAGTAAATGCGTTAATTCAGCAAAACAAAACAACAAATATTTGCTAAATGTTTAACTTTAAAAAAAAAGAAAAAAGATTCACTGATTGGGGCCAGCCTGGTGGCATAGCGGTTAAGTTCACACACTCTGCTTCCGCAGCCCAGGGTTCACCGGTTCAGATCCCAGCACGGACCTATGCACTGCTTATCAAGCCACACTGTGGCAAGCATCCCACATATAAAAGTAGAGGAAGATTGGCACAGATGTTAGCTCAGGGCCAATCTTCCTCAGCAAAAAGAGGAGGATTGGCGGTGGATGTTAACTCAGGGCTAATCTTCCTCAAAAACAAAACAGATTCACTGAGACTAAATTCACCAGGTACCATCAATGCATAATCATCAGAAGGGTGTGACGTGATATGTAGAAAACTTGCTTACTAATTGATAAAACAACCCAAAGAACCAAATGGTGGAATGTCTCAATCACTGCTTTATTTTTTTATCCAAGGATGATGTAAAGAACATTGAAATTACTATAACATTTGGAACACTGGCAAAGCTTTCTAGCTAGAAACGTGCAACTGTAAATTAGGTGAGCTTACACGCTTTGTACCACCATGCACTCTCATGGGATTTCAGTTGCACAGAGAGCACTTGATTTCTTTGAAGAGTCATTTAGTTGAAGTTTTCATCTCTGCTCTTATATTTAAGTTCCTCCTCTACTTCTTTGTTTTGGGGGAAAGGGGAACAAGAGGTCCACAGAGTGTCACGTCATACGGATATGCAATCAATATTAACCCAAAATAACTGAAACAATATGCTGTTCGTAAAAACAGGACTTTGTTACTCTTCATGCTCTTGAGTAAGCATTCACACACGCACGCAAAAAGGCAAACACTCTAATCCCCTACAAACTAACTATGTGCGTTTCCAGGAGTGTTCACCAAAACAACATCATGGGAGTTATTCTAACCTGGATTCCTGCCCCTTTAACACACAACCACTCGACTAAAATCACACCTGCCAAATGGCCAGTTGATGCCTACCAACAAACTTCTGGGAACACTGTACTGTACTTGCAAGTGCACATTCCTAATGTTACCCATCCCTCCATCTCTTCTGTATTGTTGGAGATCATGCTAAACTGCCCATTGATCTGTCACGCCTCCAGCAGTGCCCAGTGATCAATGCCACGTGCCTGGTGAAGACTCACTATTCCTTGATTGGGGCTCACAGAAGACTTCTCAAGTCTTAGCTCCCTTGCAGTTGGGCATGCTCGTGTGCCTAGTCCTGACCAAGGGGCTGTGAGGAGAAGGGAGTGTCATTTCTGGGATGAAGCACAGAAAAGCCCAGGTGGGATCCTCCAGGGTGATGAGGAGGCAACACACACCAGATGGTGCAGCTACAAGATGGTAGAGCCTCTGTTATTGCGGGTTTCTAAATGACTGTGTGGAGCAGAGCCTCCGCCACCTTGAGTGGAACCTGTAACAGGACCTAGATAGGAGGGTTGCTGTCTTAAACCACTAAGCTTTCTTTCTACAGCATCCTGATGAATCCAATAACTTTGGCTGGTGTTGCTTCTAAGCTGCCTGGACCAGGTATTTCCCTTATAAATGTTCTGCACATTCTGCAGCAAGCCCTACTTTCCGACCCTGGGGAAGGACACATAAATTTAGTCACACAGACCCAGAAATCCTCCAGGAGGTGCCTTCTACCTCCAGAAACACCACCTTCTCTGGCCCACCTCACCATACCTCTCCTCCTCTTCCCAGGCAGGTTCGTGGACATTCTGGAAAGACAATTGCTGGTAATCCCTATGCAGCCAGGACTCACTTCCAGGACCCTCCTCCCAGGGAGCTCATGCCCAGACACCAGCTCCCTCAGGAAACGATCCTGTCCTTGGCTGGCCTCCTGGCTCCTCGCCAGCCTGCTCACTGAATTCAATTCATAGCCCGTTTTTCTAAAAAGCAGACTCAGACTTGCCCCAGTACCTGTCACAGATGCTACTTTCTCCCTCTGTTCATAAGTAAACACTCATCTTTCTGCATTTCTTTCTCCTCTACCACAGAAAGAAGCAGCCACTTTCCACTGAGAGCCAGAAGCCAAAATCCGAACTGTTGTCGTGAGGTCACAAGGGTGATCTTATATACGGTGCCATCTATTCCATCTCAGGCCATTCCTGTGCAGCTGCTTCGAGCTAAAACTCCTCCACGCTCCACTTCTGATTTTCCAGGGTTTCCCTGTCTGTCAGTTTCAGCCTGCCCCCTCCTGTTATTTTTAGATTTGATTTTAGTCCTTATAAAGGGCCAGGGGTGAGGATATGGAGAAAATTTTTTTCATTTTAATTAAAAGCAGATGACAAAGACAACTCAGTCATGGAAAATAACAGGAGTCACACTGTCTCTGGCTCCCATTCGCGTATTTCCTCCATCAGCTGCAAGCGAGCAGAGAAGCAACAACGCTAATTGAGTCTCCTCTGCCTTTTCCAGAAGACACACATGATCTAAGCAGATCTCACCCGAGATTCCGTTAGAGAGCTGCACGTGCTCTCCTTCCCTTTCCATTCCCCCTCACAGAGTGATTGCATTTTAGAGCTGGCAGGCAGCTTCTGTGACTATCTTCATGTTACCAGGAGGAGCCCAGGGCCAAGCGAGGTCAAGGGAGGTGCCCGAAAAGGTCCAGCCTACTGAGGTCTCTCCATTCCCACCTTCCAAGCGCTGAGCCTTGTCGAATCCATGTTTTTCAGCTGCCCAAAGAGTCCAAATAGAGCAAGAGCTCCTTGAAGTGAGGGGCCCCAGCCTTGTGTGTTCTGTCCCTCAGTTCTCAGGACCTGCACAGGCAGGTGAATGTGCACGGCGAAGCCGCGGCCTTTCACTCATTCTTCCACACACTGTTGTTGCTGTTCTCCAACCTTCCGATGAATGTTTGTTTTTTCTCTCTCTGGACCAATTTAGCCTTGTGCATACTCTATGAGCTTGGATGTCTGCTTGCCTATTAACTCAAAGACAGTTTAATTCCAGATTTTCTTCCAAGACTTCATTTAGATTCAGTCTTCAACATCTCATTATTCAACATGTTTACAGTTAGATGTTCTATTATCATATATAATCATTCGAAAGTACTAGTCTCTGTGTTCAGGTAACTCACATGACACAGACTACAGCATCTGTTGTGGACACAGCATGGAATTCAGTTTTGTATTGTCAAACTCTTGCCTTTCTTCCTGGTTTCTCCAAATGTAAGAAGGTCATGGGGTGGGAGTGACCAGATGAAATCACTTACAGGTTATCCACGAGACAAAGCCAAGGAAGCCCTGATAAAGACAACCTCCACTCACGTCATATGACAGACAGAAAAAGCATATCTGGGTCTCTGCCCTGCTCAGTAGGAGAATGAGGACTCTTGATGGCAAAAGACGGAAACTCAAACCAGTTTGAGAAAAAAAGGGAGACATTATTAGAAGGCTTATATCCTCATCTGGGAAGAGCAGAGATGGCACTGGACATCACAGACAGCTGGCACCAGGGACTCACAAGCCCCCAGCATGCTCTTTCTTTTCTCTACCTCTCTCTCTGAGTCAGCGTTACTTCTCCCAAACTGGCTTTGGGAGTGAGCTCTTCCTCACGTGCAGCTTAACCCTCAGACAGAGATTAGCTCCCTCTCCCCAGTTCCAGTTGCAAAACCCCCGAGGAATGACTCTGTTGGTCTGACGAGGGCCAGGTGCCTACTCCTACCCCCAGATAATGGAGACTTTCCTCAAAGGAGGGGAAACTGAGGCCCCCTCAGTCACCCTAATTCACATCTACCACCACGTGTGGCAGGGGGCAAGTTTCTTTAACTTCTCTGAGCCTTGGTTTCTTCATTGTAAAATGAAACATTTGGGGAGGGGCACAAAAATAACACCTTCTTCAAAGAGCTGTTGATCATTTTACATAGATAACCAATGTCAAAGGCCGCTGCAGTGTCTGCTATATGCGAAGCATCAATAAATGTTCATTTTTCTTCCAAGGTGAGTCTTAAAGTCAAGGAAGAAGTCAGCACGCTAAAATGGAGAGGAAGATTATTTGGAGCACAGGGAACCGAATGGGAAATGCTGTACAATTCAGAGTAAGAGGCACTATAGGAGTTGTTAAAAGGAGGGCAATTGAACCTTAAATCATTCCCACCATAAATCACCCATAAGGTCCATGTTCTAGAAAAAGGGGGGCTAGCATTAGCTATTGGGAACCTGGAATGTCAAGTTGACCAATTAGTCTGTAGCTTGTGAGACATTCTTCACTATCGAGGGGAAGATTATTTCAGTCAAGGAACATTTTAGGGCCAACATAAAAAGAATTGTAAAAGATTTGGATTTTGATGAACTCCCGGGAGCAAACGCTGCATTTGCTCACATTCCCTTTATAACGTGTTGGAGCGAGGCCAATGAACATGCCCAGCTGTGCAGCAGGGTAACTTGAATTTACTACTAGTTCTACAAAAATATTCCCTATGTTGTCTTCCCTCATACATTTTATCCTTAAGTTTTATGAGAAGAAAAATAGACTTTATATTATACACGTCTTAGGTAAGATTACTACAGCAATGGAGCACTGAAATCAATAGATCGTAAAATTTCCAGTTTTCCCAAAGCTTAGAGAATTTAGTACATCTAAGATTTGGCGTTTTTTGCATTTGAATCAATTTGACTCATACCAACATCTGTTCCTGATAAAATAGTATGAAATGTAATGTCTTCATGGTGGCACAGAATCAAACTCTACCCCCTCTCTTTGCTCCTCATCCCTTTCTTCGATAGTCCCCATATCATCTCCTCTGGTCTGTAAATGACCGTGATGCCTTACAACCCAATAGTGTGGGCTACTACTGGCAGTGACCATACTCCTCATCACCTGTGGTATGTGGCATCTGGTATGGTGGAACCTCACTACCTGCCAGTTTCATCCCATACCCTTGAGCTTTGATTCAGCACAGATTCTGCCTCCAAGACCCACTTGCCCTGAGGAAGTCTTCTCTTACTATCCCAGCACACAGGCACGTTCTCCTCTAAGCTCTTACTTGTAGCATTAGTACCCTGATCTTAATCACAGTGTGCCTAGTTTTGCAGCTTGATTTCTACATGCCTACATCTGAGACTTTGCTGTGTACTTGTTCCCCGGCACCCAGCACAATGCCAATGCATACTCGAGGCTCCATAAGTACACGCAGGAATGAATGAATGAATGAATGAATGAGTGGAATACTTTTCTACACAGCTTGGCATTTTCAGTTTTGGGAATCGGGATCTATATCAGACTTAAGTCTAAAGACAGCAGATTTTGGCTCAATTCTGTCACTTACTCACAACAAATTGTCTCATGGATCTGGAGAAGCTTAGATCAACATATGAAGATAGAATGAAACTGGTTGTCCTTAAGAATGGCATGGAGCTGCAACCAAGCACAGAGGTGGGGATACAGACAGGAGATGGGCTAGCATCCCAAATCCTGGTCCAGGAACCAAGTGACCTGCATTCTGTCCCTGGTCAATCACTAAAAAGAAGATTCTGTCATCTAGGTCAAGTGATTGAATCTTCTTGAGCCCAAGAAAATGCATAGACATCTACCAATGTATGTACAAATTTCCCCTCTTCATCAGTGGACAAATTTCCGCAGGGCTCAAGAAGCATCCATTTGAAGGTCTAAGGCCATCAAGACCACTGACAGGTGGCCTTCAGAATTAAGGACCAGCTATCCACTCTCCCTTGACACACCAGCCACCCAAGCATCCCCTTACACTGGAAACCAGATTAGCTAGAGGAAGGGGGAAGGGAGAGAAACTCCCAAAGACTGAGCACTTACCAGTAAAAGCCTGAGTTTACCATTTTAAACCAGAAAATAGAGGTATCTGTCCACAGTTTTCAAACATAAATTCTTCCTCAACCCCTAAATCATCTGTGGAATGGGCTTCAAAAATAAGTTGAGATCAGTTAGACTCTACAAGAGAGAGCCCCACAATGCTGATCAACGTTCGTTTGGTGAGAGATCCACTGCTTTAACGAAGTCATTCCACACCATCCGTTAGAAGATCCAGTACCAGTGTCTAAGGCTGAGTTTGGGAGGAAAAGAGGCAGAAGTTCTAAAACACTTTTAGCATCTTTCTATAAATATATCTAGTTCAGCTGTTTTTTTCAATTTCCGTGGAAATGAATGGCAACTCCAAATCTCCGAATTCAAATGTTTGTTATTCTAACTTAGGTTCACGGGTCTGGTTCTTCACTTGGTGTTGCTTTAGGGCCACACTTCCGAACCTCCCCAAAGATAAGAGCCATGAGGTGGCCTGCCCACAGAACCAAGCCCAGGCTCCTCCCATGGAAAGTCAGGTTCAGGAGGTTGGGGTGGACCCAGGAGTCTTTGTTCTTTAATGAGGGCCCCCAGGAAGGAGGGGAAGCACTGCTTTAAGTCGGCCCTTCTCAGAGTGTGGTTGTTGGACCAGCAGCATCATCACCGGGGAACCGGTTCCCAATGCAAATTCTCGGGCCCACCTGCACCTACTGAATCAGACGCCAGGTGTGGGGTGCAGTAATCTGGATTTTTACCATGTCCTCCAGATGATTTTGAAGCACGTGAAAGTTTGAGAACCACTGCCTTCAGGAAATGACATACAGAGGATGACAAACGTTTCTTATCACAAATAAATACCACTCATTCACCCACACTCCACCAACACCTAAAAACTCAGCAAGAATTTGTCTAGTATCCATGCATCCGACATGGTGTTAGGCTGCTGTGACAATGGTCCCCAGACTTTGCTGCATATTTGAATCAATTAGACGTGGGGAGATGTTAAAGCGCCCCTGCCCAGGTAGCACCCCAGAGGGACCAAATCAGAATGTCGGGGGCAGGAGGCAGGCATCAGCACTGGTTTAAGGCACTGAGGTGATTCCAGTGTGTAAAGAAGATTAGGAACCACCATCAAAAGCACTAACACAGCCCCTGAGATCAGACTTGCCAGAAAAGATCACAGCTACAAATGCAGACAAGAGGCTGGGATGGCGTAGGGCAGGCCCAGCAGGGACACTATCCTTTATGGGTTCAAACGACTAGAAGATGCTTCCTAGAAGTCACCAGAGAGTTGGAAACACATTCTCATCCTCTTAAATGTTCCTCAAGAGTCAGCAAGAAGTGGATAGGTCAGAAGTGGAAGGATGAAGGCTGCCCCCATCTCCTCCGTTTTGACTCTTTCCAAACACACTTGAGCACTATTAGCATTTTAATTAACATCTGCCACCCTAATGGGGCTTGGTAAATAGCTACTGAGTGGGTCCCTGGGTGCAGAATGATGGTGAGGAAGAGGAGGAGGGGAAGGGAGGTAGAAAGGGAGGAGGAAGGAAGAGCTAACTTCCACGAGAGGTTCCCATACGCCAAGCCCAGGGTCTCAGTCATCTTCTTATCGGACCTCACACAGCAGTTCCCTTTTGCAGGGGGTGATCCAAGGCCAGGGCTGGTTAGGAACTTGCCCCTGCTCACATCTGTGAGTGGCGGAAGCACTCCCCAGTCACGATGCCAAGGCTGCCAAGGGATCAAGGATGCCCGGGGACAGGAAAGAGACTGAGAGGACAGGCAGAGCTTGCTTGAGGCTCGCTGAGTTCAGATCTCTGGCATGGTGAGACACTAAAAACCAGCCTCGCCATCTGGTTTAATCCAGGTGGATATTCTGGATTGGGCGGGAAGCGATGGGAGGATTCCTACGAAGTCCAGAGCAGCTGGGATGAGGCCGAGGGCATGGCATAGGGGATTGGAGCAGGAGCGATCTACCAGTGCGCACAGGTGGATTTCCATTTTCAAACAACTGGTATGCACATCAGTGTGTACCAGCAAAATACAAGTCCTGGTTTAACCTGGTGCCGATACAGAGCATAAGGTTTTTTGCAGCTTAGGAGATCTGAATTTTTAAAAAGCCCTTTGGCATCCTCCTTAACCCATCCTGAATGAGGTCCCAGATGTCTCAGCTGGGCCACAGAACAAGCACATTCGTGAGGACGCTCTTCCCCTCCTTCCGCCAGAAGGCCGTTCTGGGGGCTCTGTTTGGAAGATGAGGCAAATAACTTTTGCACATGAAGAACCTGGCGGGTACAGCGGTAGGGAGAGAGAGGGAGAGATTCCTAAAACATTACTCAAATGCATCTCAAATTTCACATTTGAGCTGGGAAAAACACACCCAAAATACAACTAACAGGAGCAGCTCAGAGCTTCAGTGTTGCAAGTTTTCAGTCAGCTACGGCAAGAGCGCGTTGCAGTTTGGGCAACTTCCCAGAACTGGTCATCCAGCGGGGCGGGCGGGAGGCAGGAGGGAGGAGGGAAGGAGGAGGAAGGGAGGCAAGAGGGAAGGAGAAGGTAGGAGGCCACAGGAAGGTCAAACGATTGCCACAGGGCTGGGAGTCTCAGGAGACCATGGTGAAAACAAATCATGCGTTTGCCGCTTCAACGACGACGTCAACCAAATTGTGGAATAAAAACTCGTAAAGAAAAATATGGGCTGATATACATTGTTTATGAAATACTATGGCAAGCGTTTTACACAGATTTAAGGAAATCCAAGCACAAGAAAAGGGGTCATCCGATGCCACAGGTCTGTGTCAGGCGAAAGGCTGAGGGACCCTGGTTTGAATTCTAAGCCAAGCATCAAATCATTATCAGTCAAGAGTTAGAGGGTAACAGCAAAAACTGAGCTATTTGGATGCAAAATCTGCCTAAAAGCTAAATGTTAGCACTGCAAAGATCTCAGTTACTGGCACAGCATTTCTAACAGTAACAGCCAGCACTTACGGAGGGCTCACCATGTGCAGGCACCTGTCCTGACCACATTTCAGACGCCATCTCCTGTAACCCGCACAGCAACCCCACGTGCAAGGCGCCAATCCTGTCCCCATGGTACAGAGAAGGAACTGAGCAGGCCACTCAAGTGCTACGTGGCAGAGTCGAGTTTTGACTCCAGGCAACCTGAGCCCAGAGCCCATCACTTCTTTATATTGATGAGCCCTTTTCTCATAGTCTTCACCACTAATGTTGTCTGGGCACTCACGTTGTTCCAGGTACTGCTCTAAGCAGTTTACGGGTATTAACTCATTTACTTCTCATTGTTATGAGATACTATTTCATCTTTTATGTTTTTTACAAATGAGAAAACTGAGGCACAGAGAAGAGAGGTACATTTCTCCAGATCTCGTATATAGTAAGTGGTAGAGCTGGGCTTCAAAACGCAGTTGTCTGGTTCCAGGGCTCTGAACAGCCAGCAACTGCCTAAGAAACACCCACATCAGGCTGGAGGGAAAGCACACATTGATGTTGGCACCCTCTGAAATCTAATCAGTTTCACCAGTGGGGAAGATTTCCTTCTGGCCGTCCACATTAGGGACATGGGAATCACCAGAATAGACGATAAGCACACTCCTTGGTGTTACTGCTGGGGCCCCGGTTTATCAGATGTGGTTTTACCCTGGGTACCACACTTTCAGCACAGACAGGCTGGGTCTCCACCCAGGTGAGGGCATCCCTGAACTCCTTTGTTTTCTCAAAAAGACAGCCTCTCACATTCCCAAGAATGTGAATCTGCCCCAACTAGCACCTCAGGTAAGAGGCCCTCCAGCCCTCAGAGGACCCAAGCTCAGACTGAGTGCCAGCCCGCTCTCTCCAACTCAGACCTCTGCTGGAGGAAGAGACACTCATGGAAGGATACACCTGCTCAAGGTCCGATCCTTGCATTTAGACGGACCGCCATAAGGCTAAACACCTGGGCTGTGTCGTCCTCGTCCCTTGCAGAATTTCTTCACTTGAGTTGCATTTAAATATTTTGCTGTCAACATTTATCAAAAATCCTTTGTGAAGTAGTCAAATGAAACCCTTACAGCATCTGCCATGGGAAACTTTCGAGGCTGCTTTCTACCGTCTCACACAGTCGCCATAGGAAAGACCCCATAAGAAACTTTCCTTTCTTTGCTTTTAAGCTGAGAAAAGCTTTATTTGTCTTGAGGAAATAGGAGGTTTTATCATTTCTGAGCATGAAAACTATGTTCTAACTGTCCATCTCTTTTCCTCTCTAACTCAATCTCATTTTTTAAAGCTTCTAGGAAGCTCAGAGTCAAACTTGAAATTGAAGATATGGGCCTTTATAACCTGTATCACGGGCCTCAAAACTGTCTCACCGTCCTCGTAGGAAAAAATTTAAGGACAACCTCCTAATAGATGTTTATTTGTTTGTTTGTGTATTCACAAATTATATGCATGTACCTGATTATATATTCTAACCTGATATTTTAAAACATGATATACGCAAAGGCCAAAGTTCATTGTTAATAACTGAGGAAGGATATAAATCCATATTTCAAGGGTCTCCTAATAATTTCAAAATTGTTTTAGCTTCTTTTATCCCTGACTAGATTGGACTGTCATTATATTTACTTTTTTTTTGTAATTGAAGTATAGTTGACATACAAGGCCATGTTCATTTCAAGCGTACAACATAGCGATTTGACATTTGTATACATTACGAAATGATCACCACAATAAGTCTAGTAACCATCTGTCAACACACACAGTTATTAGAGTATTATTGACTGTATGCCCTGTGCTATACCTTACATCCCTGGCATGAGATCTACTTTTAATGAGCCTGACAAAGAACTTGCCCAAGCCGTGAAAAGTACCAGCCTTGCCATTTTCTTCTTCCCTTGAAGATAATACCAGTCCAATGAGCAAAATCAGCAGTTTCTTTGCAGGAACATTTTTAAGGTACTATCCTCCATTTGTGAAGATATACTTAAACACAGATAATATAAACCAGAAATCCACGTAACTGGACACACATGTGCTGCAAGATGCCACATCTTGCCGAGAGCAACCAAGCAAAGGAGGAGGCTCTGTGGCCTCTCTGGGTGTGGGACATCTGCCCAGAGCTCCACGGGACACCTTCCAGAAGAATCACAGGCCAGCCGAGGGAAGCGCATGAAAAGCACGTGTTAAATATTAATAAATCTTAGTGCCTCTCATTTTAGGATGAAAAATGTCTCTAGCTGAACGTTCTAATATATTTTCTTCCCATACGACAGTTCATCTCATGTACACAAACCCATTTGGAAACGCTCTGTCTGTACCTCTATCTGTTTTTACCTTTTCCCAGTCCTGACTTCCCAGTCTTTTGTGCCGTCACTGTTTATATTTCTACTAACCACTATTTTTGGCCTGAGTTCTCATTAAATTCTTTATGGAATGAGAGTGTACATTCCTACACGTTGTGAACAGAACAAACACAAGAAACTGAACAAGAACTCTTTTTTCTCAATGTCTGTATTATTATTTTAGCTAATTGTATATTTGGGAATCTGTGAATTTTGGGTTATTCCGAACACCTACGTCTCCAAGCATTTCAAGGTCATGTTCGGAGCAATAAATGTGAGCTAGCATTGATCATCAACTGGAACGGAAACATTTAGACTTAAACAAGATGTTAAATATCTACCAAATCAGAATTAGGTTTGGTGACAGAAACCCTCAGAAAATAGTGTCTTAAAGACACTAGGTTTTATTCTCTCATGTGCAAGAAGCCCAGAGGAAGGTTCTCTGGGGTTAGTCTGGCAGCTCCATGATCTTGTCTGGGACCCAGCCACCTTCAGTCTCTCCCAGGATGTGGTCTTCATCCCTGCGATCTAAGACGGCAGCTGGAGCTCCAACCACCATGTCCACTCTCCAGGCTGACAGCAAGAGGGAGGAGGGGGAAGACGATGCCCCTTAAGGACACACCACAGGAGGCGCCACCCCAATCCCTTTATATGGCCTTGGCCAGAATAGAGTGAGACAGTTGTCTGTTTGGGAGGGGGAAACCAGGGAGAATGGATGTTGGGAAAACAACCAGCAGTCTCTGCCACAACCGCTGTAAAACTCGAGATTTTCATTAGCAAAGTACAGGCCCCATACTAGAATCGCCTCCAGCAGAATTCTGATTCTAGACCACCAACTTATGACTGATCCTGATCATAGTTTTTCCATTCAAAGACCCATTATCTATTACCACCCAGGGGTATTTAACATAAGAATCATCCCAGGAATGCTTTGCACATTGAAGAAGCCCTGAAAAATGACTCTGAATGCACAGTTAATACGGACGTACCAAAAGACAAACTTTTTCTGATAGAAACCATAGTAAGTATATTCCTAAGACATTGCTGTACATCAGGTTTTGCAAATCTGATCCTCCTTCAAATGCATTAGGAAAGTTAGCTATTTAATGAAACCCACAGTGAATCTGGGGGAAGACTTCCATCTTATCATATGAAAAATCACACTGTAACACATCTGTCCCAGAATCTGAAATGTTCACTTATCAGATTTTCCTAAATTAGTGCAATTTCTCTGGTGACTTTAACAGACTAAAAGAAAGCCTCTGAAGCAAACCTAAAATGTGACTGTCATAATGGGTCATTATTTCCCTTTTTAAATCTCATCTCGGCACCACTGTATGTTCTCTAGTAGAGATCCCTTTGGTGAGATGGTCACTGGGCTTTTGCTACTTTCCCATCAAACTGCCTTCAACAGCTAGAGACGTGGGCAGATGCTGAGTGACAGTCTTCTGCTGCTGAACACGCATCAGGAGAGAATCCATTGTGCAACAACACACGTTTCTCAATTTTCAGATGCCAAATGTTCAAAATATAAGAATACCTCAAATGGTCACTCCCCAGAATAAGACAGGCAGTGGTCCATTCGTGAGCTCACACTCCATCAGTGACATCACACTCTAACCAGGAGGCTGTGCAGTTTATAACTAATCAACCAGAGAGCCGAAAATAGATAGGTTCTCCTTTCCTGGGCCTCCCCTCCCTCACCAAACCTGGAGGAGTTGCTCGCTTGAGTTTACAGGAAAAGTCTAGGAATGTGGATAGTTCCATTGAGCTGAAGAGTAAAACATGTTGGGGACAGAGGTTGAATTTCACTGTGCACTTTATAAATAAGAACATAGCAAGAGGTGTGGTTTCCAGAAAGCTGACACCTTATGAGCACGTTCACCCACCCACCGCCATTACCTGCAATCCATAAAGATGGAAGGAAATCTCTTCCTCTGTTTTGTATTTTTTTTCCTCTCTGAATTTTAAGGGAAAGAAGAAAATTATAAAATCAGGAGCCTGCACATCCCCTGAGACATTTAAATTTCAGCTGGACCAAGCACTACCCATGTATCACAGGCAACAATTTCACCCTGGCAGGGAAGTGGACTAAGTGACTTAATGGGTATTTTCCATCTCTAATTTCCATGATTAAAAGAAAGAGGTTGAGAGGGGGACATGTGGAGCCTATTGTGAGTTTGCCAATGAATCCTAATTTAGATCAAAGGGAGTCTATGTGACACTGAACCATAAACACCCTAGTGTGCGTTACTTCAAGGAAGTCGTTAGTGTGTCCCCGATGGCTATTATGTGATATAGTTGCGCTCTATAGCCTGCACCCTTTAATTACTAATATGGAAGAAAATCCCATATAAGAGGGAGGAATGTAAATGAGACCTCTGCTCTTTTGAACATTTTATGCATTTGCCAAATTAAAATTTGCTGTGGACTTTGGTTTTCCCTGACGGCTGTTGGTAGTGATCATTTGGCTCATGGGATTAAATCCGACTTTCCAAAAACTACTTCCGATCGGTATGCAGATTTCAGACCTTTATGTATGCTTTGCACTGAAACATGGATCATCAGAACCAGATTGGGAACAATTTCTTTGAAGTTTTCAAAGGTAGGGAAGAAATCCTCTTTCGTTCTCATCTTTCCTTGTGCTGAGCGTTATTCAGGGCAGGTTGAAGGCTGCAACGAGAGGGGGGCCTGTGCGGTCCAGGGGCCCAATGTCACGCCACGCCCATGCCCTACGCCCCCGTGCGTAGGTAGCCTCTGTGCAGAGAGGACTGGGCCTTAGGGATGTGGGTCTGCATCTGTAAGTGTGACCACGCATCTCTGACATGGAGCTTGCTCACACCAAGTTTTAAAGCACAATTTCAAGATGAGGACAACTCCAAATGTCAACTTGAACAGTACGGTTTTAATGATAATTCCTTCTCTAGGATTCTTCTGCCCTCAGTCTACGTGTAGAAAAAGAGAATTGATAACAACTTTGCAATTAAATTAAGATTAGTGCCCTGTACAAAAGCAAAGATGCTTATTAGACAGAATGACTACGGAAGATATTAACCATTCAGGGAGATTTGCCATGCCCAATTCTGCATCTTGTTCAATAAAGCAAACTCCTTCTTTGCCATCTGTCTCGTACTCCGAAGAGATAATAATAATAAAATCATTGCTTAATGAGTAAACTAAGTAGAGGATAATTCCCTGGTAGATCATATTGGTGTTCTTCTGCAAAGGATGCCATATTCTCAATGAGGCAGAGAACACAAGGGAGAGTGCGTGATCATGCACCAACGGGGATGCCTAAAATCAAAAACCAATGCAGCATATGTCAGTATTTAAAGCCCCATCAAAGAAACATCCAACTTTTCAGCTGTAACCCAAATATAAATTTTCCTTACCCTGTCAATTAGCAGATTACAAAACTTCTGCAGCAGGAAGACCATTCTGCCAGCAAAGCCATAGTGTTTGGAATGGGTCCAGGTCAGACAGATGGCGTGGAAAAGGGGTGCAATGAGACGTTCCCTACCGGCAAAGTCAACTGCTTCTCCACACAGCAAACGTAACCTTCGAAGGGCTGAGCCACGAGGTGAGTGCATCTCTCCCACAGCTGGAGAAGCACACAGACGCCTAGAATCACTAAAGTCGTTGGTGACAAGAGCAACAATGGGCTGCCTAAGGGAAGCATTTAGAGAAGAGAAGTATACAAAATAGTAAATAATTGGAAACCTTGTTCTTTGGCGTCTAAAAAGGGCCCCGTTTCATCCCCAAGCCAATGGGCATAAAAAGCAAAATCATATCTTCTCCAAGTAAGAACCTGATTGTTAAACTAGGATAATAGAGAATTCTTGCTCTCTTTCCAATGCTGACCATACCATAAACAGTCAAATGACGTAACCACGAGGGGAAGACAGGGGACATTTGCTATTCTATTATTAAATGCCACCTGTACATGTCACAGTCTATTTGCAAAACTGGCTCCCTCACAAACAGCACCTACTCAGCTGCACAGAGAAGCTTGATTCAGAACTTGATGGTTAAGGAAGTTATTATGCATAGTGGTAACCATAATAGCCCACTGAATTTTAAAAGTGAGTTTTAAAATATAAATACGATTGATGACTTTTTAAATTTTTTTAAGAATTTAAATTCCCTTTCATTAAGATCAAAGAAGCAAATCGACTTCCTTAACTTAAATATTTTTAGGTCAGTAAAAGTGTCTTTGTCGCTCTCTTTAAACTAATAGTGACCAAGCCACTCGTAGGCACCAACAACGCACTGGGCGTGTTACAGGTGTCAACTTAGTGAATCCTCTAAACAACCCTGCAAATGGAATTATTCTCATCATTTTAGAGGCAAGAAATTAAAGATCTGAGAAAGGAACCTGGCCACACTCTGACAGTAATTCTGACAGCACTGCTATTTCAAACCCCGGGGACTGGCTGGAAAGCCAACTTTCTCTCCCCTCCATCTCAACGCCCCCAATGAGGGAGTGGCTACTTGTCATAAGTTCCGAGTCATCCTTTTGTCTTCAAATGGAGAAGTACCACCTGATGATGCGTGGATGAAATGGCTTAATGCAGAAGAACCAGTTGTCTTTACATCCTAATTCCCATGTTAGCTAGCTCCAGGGCTTGGCTAGTGGAAGACGATTCTGCACCATGAAGTGATTGGCACCCAAGCACAAGCTGGAGTCTTACTTTTGGGTAATTCTTCCTGAAGGTGTTCCTGCATCACCAAAAACCTGGTTCCACCCTGATGTCTGTCTTCTGACAAGTGAGTGAAGCACAACACGCAGGTGGTCGTGGCACTTTTGATCTTCTCTGTGGCCTTCTTCCACCAAATCCTGATTCTTTTCCTCCTGCTGTTTTTCCAGAGACTGGGGGTGGCAGGGGTGCTCTATGTGGAAACAGCACTGAGAGGAAGACACGGAGGCCATTATTCTGATGATGCTAGGCTAACTTCTTTTCAGCTGCTTTAGCAAAAGTGGACTCTGCCTTCATACAGAGGCTGGGTTTTCTTGGATGTGATCTTGCTTGAACAAAATAGGAGGGAACTCACATGTCATGCTCTGTCTACAATAGACTCTGATTAAAGAGAAAAAAGACCTGGCAATGCATTTGATGCTATAGAGATTTCAGAACCAAAGCAAGGATGACCTGCCGAGCCTGGAGTGAAATGGTATGACTAGCACCACTGTTCTCACTTCAGAACGACCTGTAAGAAAGATGATCCAGTGATTAAAACAACAATTAACTTGGTCATCAGTTTCAACTTTTCAACCCAGGCCCCTGCCCTATATCCACACCCTTTGAAGAGAACTAAAAAAAAGCACAAAAGCCTCATAGAAGTAACAATTGCTTATTTTAATGTTGGCAACGTATAAGTGACAATTATGTTGTTAATTGGTAGTTATTTCAATGAGTTGTCATCCATGCGGATTGTTCAGATTAGCAATGTTGTTTTTGCATTGTGATTAAACCACTGAGTAGCTGTAGAAAAACTGTGTATTCCATGATAGATGCATTCTGACAAGTCCGAGGAGAAAAAACGCCAAGCTCCTTTAAAGATACAGATGACTTTTAAAAGTGGCTGGAGGATATAAAGTCTTGTTAAAATGTGATTTTTAGCAGAGGGCTAGATTAATGAAATGCAATGTTTCATTAAAGAGGTTTCTTTCTGTGTAAATGAAGTATTCATTAGACAGAAGGCATGTTAGCAGCATGGTTACAGAGCAAACCATGGAAACTACAACCCCTGCCTAGAACGAGGCTAGTAGGGCCTTGCATTTGTCCCTGGAATTCTCTCTCAAATTCAGGACATGGGCTGGTTTCTTTTTAAGGATGGAGACCAGAGCAAGTAAAACCCCAAAGAAGTCTGGCCTGAAGGAAAGATTTAGAATAAATTCACAGCCCAAGACTGAATAGAAATTGTTAATGCTACAGCTTTAAAAACAACAACTACTACTACTCGACATCTTACATAAAAGTTTTCTGTGGCTTTCCAATCTTGCAAAAGCAGATTAAATTTCACAGTTTTCTACTATATAGAAGCTTTAAGTCATAGCCATTTGATTAGTAACATAAAAAAGTGATCTTGAAACCAGCAACTCAAGACTGGCCCCTCCAATCCCATGGGGCTGTCCTGGCCACAAGGTGGCAGCTGCCCAAATCTTGGGTTGGAAGTAAACAGAGTCTAGAGGCCACGTCATAGTTTCTGCATAAATTTGGACAAAAAGCATTCATGTTACCACGCTTTTATTTATTTCTTCTTAAATTAAGTCAAGCCAGTAAGCCTGGCAATAATTCTGCTTAAATTGGAGCAATACTCCTTTTCTGATCAACTGTTATCTATATATTTTTTTTAATTCACCTTTTTGTGGTCGTTTGCATCTACACACTATACCTACCCTTCTCCCCTCCTCCTCCCCACGCCCCACAGTATTGACATTGTGACACTACAGTTCCATTTGCTGGAGCATTGGGCATCTGTGGGTTTAGCTTGACTAGGATTATTTTCCTTGCTTCTGGTAGTAGGACTCTAATTTTTCTTTGGAGAATCACTCCTCATCTGCACTATTCCTCAAGGGTTAGGTGGGACAGTCACCCCCTCCCAGGCTCAGGGGTGGACATATGTCTCAGGCCTGATCACTCAGGTCGTTCCATTCCTCTGGCCACAATAAATGGATCAAAAATGAGCACAGAACTCAATCAGTCTGGTAAGAACCCATCTTGGAACTTTTTCTGGAACTCCTAGGAAAGAAAAAGAAGCACACTTTCTTCAAGAATTATTGGGAGGGGATTGTAAGCTCAGAGATGCTGGGGCCACTAAGAGAGAGGCTTACACAGAACAAAGCAGAGTCAAGACAGAGTGTTGGTTTCTCACAGGGACACTGGTTAGCAATGCAGTGACTACTTGACATTTTTATAATAGGGTTGAGCAACTAGGTAAACATAATGTAAATAAAGAAGCCAAGTTTCTCACTGTCAGAGAAAAAAGTTAAGAATAAGGAAAGAGGGGAGGCTAAATGAACCCCAAGATTTTGGATTGGAATTGGAGGTACCAGTATGAATTCATGGCTTTTTAATACATACCCAAGTAGACAGAAATAAATATGTGTGTGTGCATGGGTTATTGTCACGTATTTTCTAGGCTCGTCTTCTGAGAAGGCCTAGATGCAGCAACACTCCAGTAATGATGAGCACACTCAGCACCCAGATCTTGGGTTCTAAATACGGTTTTCCAATAAAAGAACTAGGGCCTCCTGAAAAAGTGATTGATTCCAGGACGGCGGACATACGATGAGTCTATAGTACCTCAAGGGGCTAGAAAGTAGGGAAGGGCTCAAAATAAGGATGGAGGCATGGCAAAGGGCTTGAAAGAGCTCCAATAGCCAAAGCTCAACAATTTGAGCAACAAAATAAATAATGAGAGTATTAGATTATAATCCACAGAACAAAATATTCATGAGTCCATAATGATATCAATAAAAACTGAATAAATAAATCAATGGAGGAGAAAAGACAGCTCTTTTTACGGAAAAATTCCAACCAATAAATGTAGATGGAATGAAGGGAATATAGAAAATTACTGTTAGAATAATATAGTAATAATTGTCACAGGCCAGATCTAGCAATGGTTTCTAAAATTAACGGGCAAAAGTTTGAGGAGAAATAAGATATTTGTGCAGTCTCAAAGTATCTCCCCCAAGATATGTATTAATTACAAAGGGAGATATAATAACTTTTCATTGGAAAAACCCAGCAGACACCATGTTATATTACCATTACCAGTAGTATGACATACTGACAACACATACCCCCAACATGAAAGACTGAGAAGAGTGTATAACTTCTGAGGTATTCACAAATGCATAACCTCAATGTAGTCATGAGAAAATGTCAGACAAACCCAAAATGAAGGATGTTTTACAAAATAACTAATCAGTACCCTTTAAAAGTATCAAGGTCATGAGAAACCAAAAAGATTGAGGAAACGTCACAGAATGGAGGAGACTAAGGAGACGTGACATCTAAATATGATGTGAGATCCTCAGTTGGATACTGGAACAGACTTTAGAGGAAAAACTGGTGAAATTCAAATAAAGCCTTTAGTTTATTTGTGTTGTACCAGTGTGAAGTTTGTAGTTTTGGGTTTTGTTTTTTTTTTTGAGGAAGATTAGCCCTGAGCTAACTGCTGCCAACCCTCCTCTTTTTGCTGAGGAAGACTGGCCCTGAGCTAACATCCATGCCCATCTTCCTCTACTTTCTATGTGGGACGCCTACCACAGCATGGTGTGCCAAGCGGTGCCATGTCCGCACCCGGGATCCGAACCGGCAAACCTGGGCCGCCGAAGCGGAACGTGCAAACTTAACCGCTGCGCCACCGGGCGGGCCCCTGCAGTTCGTAGTTTTGATCATTGTGCTATTGACGCACAAGATGTTTACATTAGGGGAAGCTGGGTGAAGGGTATATAGGAAGTTTCTGAACTACTTTTGCAGCTTCTCGATAAGTTTAAAATTATTTCAAAATAGTTCTTGTACTATTTTGTACGGCATGGTGACTACAGTTAACAATACCGTATTGCATATTCGAATGTTGCTAAGAGAGTAAATCTTAAGAGTTCTCATCACAAGAAAAGAAAATTTGTAACTGTGTGGTGATGAGTGTTAACTAGACCTATTATGGTGATAGTTTCACAATATATATAAATATCAAATCATTGTTATACACCTGAAACTAATATAATGTTATATGTCAATTACATCTCAATAAAAAAAATAAAAATTAAAGTAAATTTTTAAAAATTTTAATAGTTTTTTAAAAAAATAGAAAGGTGAAAGTCAAGGGTCATTGAAGATTAAAGGGCAGTAGAGAAAGAACAGAGGAAGACCAGGGCCTGATGACACCAAATGAGCTCCTGGATCAAGCTAGCACTGAAGCTAATTTACTCTGGGACTTCTTGGTTGTCCCTGGACAAGGGTGCAAATAAATTTACTATGCCGAACAATATACTAAATTAAACAAGTAAAGCAAATTCACAGGCCATTGAGAGGAAAGAAGAGGAAAAAGGTACAGCAAGGAAAGCAAATAGTTTCACTTTACAAAATGTTGGAATAGTGTCATTAGTATCAAAAAACAAAGACAAAACCCACCTTGAAATGTTCATAAATATGCCTTTCCAATTTGCCCAATACTTCTGAACACCACTTTGGGTTATCAACTGAATTCATTTTTTGCATAGAGATGCTACCTAACTAAACAGTGTGCCTGAGAAATGCAAGAAAACTCAGCCCTAAACATCTTTCTATTGGCCATGCCCTAGAACATGAAATTCACAGCGTCCAACCCCTTTTGAGTTAAGGCCTTGAAGGTCTTTACTAAAATGCAAATGCTGTGACCCAATCTACAAATATTCATCTATAAATATTCAGGTTCTATCTGGAAGAGTAATATATTATCAACCATTAGCAACTTAGCACCAATTTATTAACCAGATTAATTTCTGCCCCCTGGGAGGGTCTTGGAGGAATGGGACAGAGGATGAGTAATTTTTAATGAAGGACTAAGAAGGAGGCAGGATTTGAAGTCTAAGAGGAGAGACCTGAATAGTGCTGTCTTTGGGTACCAGGTGGAGAGAAGAGAGAGAAGCACAGAGAAAGGAATAGGGAAAGAAGAATGCCACAGTGCCAAGAACAAACCTGCCGAAGATTCCCGTATGCAGCTGCCATTTGCAGTAATAATATCGGCGTTGTTTAAGGAGCTCAGCAGATCAGGGCCACCACCACGCACAGTTACGCAGGTTGTTCCTGGACAAGGGTGCACGTAGAGACTAAAATCCAGCTCATGCTCTCCTCGCCAAACCCTGAGTCCTGGAGGGGGCTGCAATTACCCAGAGAGACACTTTTCTCTAATTGATGCAAATATTTTGCAGTGCCAGTCTTGCATCAAAATAATTTTCAAGCCCTTTTCAGATGACAAAGGACCTTGTTGCCTTTCACCTCAACTGTGCACCCATGCCACCATCACCCCAGTCACCCTCCTGACATCCAGGCTTGTCTTGGAAGTGGTAGAAGGGAGAGGACAGGAGGCTGTAGCTCAGGAAAGAACCTCACAGCAGTTATTAAATTATTTTCAATGGCAGGGCTACTGGAACATTATCTCTACAGGAAACTTTGTACTGATCTATCGTTCTGGGTGGTGAGAGAAGAAGACAACGGAGGAGGCTTTCACTCCACTAGAATCCTACTCAGCAAAAATAGAAAATGAAACATCTTTATTCCCTCCCTTTTCTGCTACGTTATTTACTGCAAAAAATACTAGCATCAAAGTTACGGAAATCCCTGAGCCCTGTAAGTTATTTCTCCCTGCAACATTCAGGACAGTGTTAATTTGCAGGACTGCTTCTGACAAGGAGAAAGTGGCAAACCAGCTCAGTATCTCTTTAGAGCGGTGTGGAGAGCCCGAGAGGAAATCCCACCTGGCCTTTAGAATGTCTTACCTTTGAAGATAACCAGCCACTGCTCATTTTGGTTTTGCCCAAACTCTTTTCTGCAGCTTTTTCTCTGGCCAGTAGTTGAAGCTGAGGCTCACTTTGGACCAGAGGTTACCTGGTGTCCCCCCAGGATTGCTGCCACCTCCGTAGAGAACCCTGTCCCCTTGGTGAGCCCACATCAGAGCCCAGATTGCACTCCTGCAGGAAACTTAGCCCATTGTCATAAGCACTTACTTCCCTGGGGTTTTTTCCAGTATTCCCAATCAATGACATAATGCAAACGCTGAAGACAGAGGAGGCAGACACCTAGGAGCTTTTAATTTGAGGCACACCTGCCCTTCAACTCTTCTTTCCAGCAGTCTGCTGCTGCCCCAAATATTTAGGGTTACGGTATCATGTCTCCAAATGGTCCTACTAAATGCAAGCATGTTACTCTGGAAGGACAGCACAGTAGCAGACCTTTCCTCAATCATGTAACAAATATTTATTGACTGCCTGCTATACTTCACCACGCCTTCTGCTAAGCCCTGAGGAAAGAGCGGTAAGCAAAATAGGCATGTGGAGTTTCCTGTCTGATTTGCTGTTATCTATCCAACTCTTTCATCTTCAACTTTCGTCACTCCTCCAGGAAGTCTTCCACATCCCCAACTCTGGTTTGAATGACTGGTCCCTATTCTCCCATAACCCTCTCTGCATACCCCTAGGGCACTTAGCTCTAAAAGGGGGATTTCAGGTTAGTTTACATCTCAAAATCTCCTTTCATTTTCATTTCAGCTGTAAAGGACCACACAAAATAACTCTTAAAAGATCATTCTTAAGCACTACTCAAAGGAGAGAAAAATTGATATTCATTGCACAAAATCTGGAAAAAATAAAGTCTATATTGGTCATAATGGCGAATGTGGTTGTGGGTCATGAATCTGGTCTGAATCACTAAAATCCATAAAAATAGCTGCAGCTTCTTCATAAAACACCTCTTGCGAGACTTCTCATAAGAAACTTCAGAAAGTAATGAAACGTCAGATAATAGGGAGCACTAATTAACTCTGGTAAAGCCCTGAGAGGTTCTGCTTTAACCTCTTAATTAGGTTCGTCATGAACGCTGCGCCCGCAGACACACGTCTTCACCCGAGTTTCCAGTGTTGATAGGCAATCAGACTAGATTTCCTGTTACCAGACTTACCTAGCCCAGATTTTATTTTTAGCTTCACAGTGTACCTTCCTATGTCTTCCTGCACATCCCTGGGTCACCTGATAGAATGATTTCAGTAATAGATCCTATAATTGAGAATTAAGACTAAAGACCCAAGTCCCATGCTCAAAATTTGAAATTAAAACCCGACCTATAAATCCTAGTGAAAGATGTAAAACCAAAGTGAAACTAGAGAGGAGAAAAATTTTCAAACAGGCTATGGAAACCTTTCTATGTCTAGTTTCTCTCATAAAATATGAAGTCTTGGGGAAATTTACAGTATCTTGGGTTCAGCAACCCTTTTTACCCTTTCTCCTCCTTGTATTTCTTTTTTTAAATCCAGGATAGTCTTGGCCTATGTTCTCAGGTTTCCCAGATCCATTAGCCATTCTGTCCTACCATCATGTTTATTATCATCTTGAGCTCTGGACAAAAGTAGAGGCAATTTTCCATCGCAGTGAAACATTTGCTAAGTACTGACAAATACCATTTGCACGTCTCCAAATGGAGCTAATTTTGACGTGCTAAAATAAAATAAGATTACTGAGTATCTAGGCTTCATAATGACCCATTTGATTTCACAAAATAATTCAAAGGGAGGTAGGAAAATCCACAACTTGCTGTCAAAAACATATTAAAAGGCATCATGGCAACTGTAAAGTTATTAGTTTAATCTATGGAAACCTTGCTTTCTCCGGATTCCCCCCAACCCCCAATCTTCTGCTCAATATTTACTCTGTTGACAGTACCCTTTAATGCCTAAGAACTGCTTTAATAATCTTGAAACAGGAAAAAATAATTAGCATATATTTGTAACAAAAGGTGTATAGACATTGATGCTGTAATTATGTATCATAATAAAGGATATAACTCAATGTCCTAGAAGACAGCTTGCCTGAAAACATGCAGGAGACGACTTGGGGATGTGTTCAGGGATGGAGCCATTTGGTAGTTGGAAAATAATTTAGGCAGTAAGCAATGTGGTCTGCTTACCCAAACCACAGAGCAAATGTAATTAAAAGAAGGAACGGAAAATATTGTGGGTTTGACTAAAAAAATTGTGTAGGGACTTTTCCTGACTATAATCTTCTCTTGTTACAAATCTCAGCATAAGCAAGTATTGCTGCAAAGAACACGAAAGGATGGCAGATCCGTCCAGGCTCCTCCTCTCAACCACCTGGTATGCAGACAAATAGTGAGAAAGACAGACATAAATCTAGATGGTAAGGCTGGTAAATTTAGATGCTTCATCCCCTTTGATAAAAATCCTGTACTAGTCCACTTTTAGTCTTTTAGCTGAATTAACATGCAAGAAAAAGAAGCAAGGAGAAAGAAAATAAAGAAACTTGAGGTTAACATTAAGAGAGAAAGACATATTCAAACCAAATATGACTATCCTTTCCCTTTTCAGCTACCATCAGGTTGCTGCAAAAATACCAGAGGCAATATGTGATAGGGTGCTGGGGAAGTCACCATGCTCTCTGTTGTACTTTATTCTACCTGGGATTTCTTTCTTCATAAAGTCCAAATTTTACTTGAGACTTTCCAATAAGCTCAAGGTTTTGAAAAAAATAATTAGGTCCGCATAACTTGGTTATATTTTACTATTTCACACCACCAGTGCCATACTCAAGACTAGAGGGATGGGTTATTTTCCTTTTGCTAAGGTCAGGTTCCCCAAGGGGAGGTAGTGAGGTGGGGAGAAAGCATGAAAACCAAGAGGACCCTGGCGCCAGGAGCTGGGGACGTGGGATAGGCTCCTGCTGAGGGAGCCAGGCAGTGAGCTGATTATGCAGATGTGCAGAGTGGTTCTTTGCTTGAGCTCAGACTGACTACAGCCATCAATTCATACTTCTCCCTGGAATGAGAACTGAGAACAGATCCACTGTCTGTCCTCCTCGGTGGGCCCCATCTGCTCTACAAGGCACAGTAGGTCTTCCCAATGGACATTCTGCTAGCTGTGGCTGCTCCTCTCCTGGACTGAGCACGCAATAGAAGCATCACAGACAGAAGGAATAGAACGCAGTGTCCATTTAATCATCACCAACAGTAGGTGCAGTCTCTCAGCTTACAACATGTTTAGGGGTCCATGAAAATGTTTTTAATTTATTTTAAAGGCTCTCCAAGACCCTATGCTAAGTGAAAGAATCCAGATGCAAAAGGCCACATATTGTATAATTCCACTTATATGAAATATCCAGAATAGGTAAACCCAAAGAAACAGAAAGCAGATTAGTCGGGGACCTGGAGGAGGGAGTTATGGAGAGTAACTGCTTAACGGGTACAAGGTTTCTTTTTCGAGTGATGTTTTGGAACTAAATAGAGGTGGTGGTTGCACAACATTGTGACTATATTAAATCCCATTGAATTGTACATTTTAAAATGGTTAATTTTATGTTATGTGTATTTTATCTTGATAGAAAAAAGTAAAAAAAAAAAAAAATGAATCCTACCTAGATTATATTCATCCTTAGCACCAATGTAGTTATAAAATATAGTTTTAAAAAAATGTATTGCGGCTCATAAGGCAAAAGTGCCTAGAGCCTGTGAAAGTCATAATGCAGCCCTGGCAAAATACACAAAGTCCAGAGGCAAGCTGGAAGGAAGATGAGATATCTGAGGAAGTGAGGGAAGGCAGTGCGACTAGGGCACAGCAAATGAGGGGCACATTCATCCTTGGAGGTGACGTCAGCAGAGGACCAACCAGGTAACAGCAAAGACTCAGGATGCTATTTGAAGTGCTAATAAAGAGTTTTCAGTGGATTGATGTTTTTCAAAGATTGCTCTGGGCTGCTATTTGGAGAGTAGACTAGTAGGGGTTCAAGAAGAGTGGTTATGGGGAGCCCAAATTAGAGGATATTGGCATCACCCAGGCAGTAAATGGTGGCTGCTGGCTAGGAAGCTGGCAGGAGATGGAGAGATGCAGGACTTTGAGCCACCGGAATATCCACAGGACCACTATGGGGGATGAGAAGGAGAGGGCTGCCAAGGTTAACCTACACTTCTCTGGCATGAGCATCTAGATGCATATGATGATACTCCTCATTACAATAAATACTGAAGGCCCAGGTTTAGGGGCAGACATTCAGAAGCTGGGTTTTGAACACATAAAGTTTGAGGCACCTATGAAACTTCCAATAGAGGAGCCAAATAGGTAGTTCATCATCTTGGCTGAAACTCAAGCGAGGGGTGGAATAGAGATGGAAAACTTGTGGGCTGTCCATGTCGGGAGTAAAAGGAAATCCCCACAATGGCTGAGATTATCCAGTAAGAGGCCAAAGAGAGAAGCAAAATCAACTCAGGATCAAGCCTTGAGAAAACCCAACATTTCAATGTCAGGTAGAAGAAGAAAAGCTGGCAAAGGGGGAAAATGGAAAGAGGTAGAAGGAAAGTCAGGAGGGCCATGGAAGTCAGGGAAAGAGACTGTTTCAAGGAGGGAGAAGAGCCAACTGTCCTCAGCACTTTTGAGGTCAAGCAGGATGTGAATATTTAAGTGTTACATGGTTTAGTGACATGGAGGTCATTATTGACCCTTTCAAGAGCATTTTCAGTGGAGTGATAGGGCAGAAACCAGATGAGAGTAAATTGAGAAGAGTGTTGTGTGGGAGAAGAGGAGGTGGAAAGAGTGTGGACAACTCTTTCAAGAAGCTGATTGTGGGGGCCGGCCCGGTGGTGTAGTGATTAAGTTCGTGTGCTCCACTTTGGCAGCCCAGGGTTTGCCGGGTTCATATCCTGGGCACAGACCTGCTCACCGCTCATCAGGCCATGCTGTGCCAGCATCCCACATAGAAGAACTAGAAAGACTTACAACTAGGATATACAACTATGTACTGGGGCTTTGGGGAGGGAGAAAAAAAGAAGATTGGCAACAGATGTTAGCTCAGGGCCAATCTTCTTCACCAAAAAAGCAAAAAATAAATAAAAATTTAAAAATAACGCTATTAGGATGGAGTCAAGATGCAGTTAAAAAAAAAAGAAGCAGCAGCAGCTGATGGTGAAGGTGAGAAGGTGATAGTGAGACAAGCCAAATCCTGACTTCACTCACCCTAGCTGCCTGCCCATCTAGCAAGAGAGAAATGAAGGCAGAAGAAACTTTGCCAAAAACAAAGAATTTAGCATCCTGGTGATGCTAACTCTTAGAGATCTGTGGCGAGCACAACCTAGGCCTGGCTTTGAGAAGCCACACCGTGATCATGCTAATTTTATGACTGTTTGCAAAGGGACGGTTCTCTCCACCCTTGCACTGCAAAACCAAGGAAGAATTTAAATTTGCTGCTCGCTCCCCGACAGCTCTCATGTTGTGGGGGAAAACCTCAAGAACAAAGACCACACTTGGTCAGAGTCCAAAAAGCCATCTTCAAACAGCATTAAGACTCCTCCAGCGGCAAGACGTTGGCTCCCGTGATCAACTTCAGCAGTTCTCTAGGTACAGATGGTCAGGACGCCCAGCGCCAAGGCTGAAGGCTGCCCCACCCCGTGACTCTCCTGCACGTTTCTCCGCACCAGCGGCTCTGAACTGCTCCCTTCCCTGCATCCCAAGATGAAATTCGGGGGCATAGAAATACCTAAAAAACTGTCCCTTTGTCCTCTGCCAGTTGAAGAAGGAATCAGCCCAGCAGAGAGGAGCCCAGACAATACAAGCCCCTCGGCTTCGTGTGGCGTTTACACCTATTGCCCCTTCTGCTGTGTGCCATCAGTCAAACAATGATTTGAGAGGCAGAACATTACTTTTTCCTTCCTCACCAACCGTGACTAGAAAGTTGGTTGCGTGCGTATGTTGCTGCCTTGCAGTCTCTAGTTTCCATTTCAGGGTTGACGCACTGTCTCCAGTATTAGAGTGGATCTGAGGAGACTCTGGCCAGACAGACAGACCCCATTAGCAACTTTTTTTCCTTTGTTTTCTCTCCTACCCTGAATTTGGCCTATCCCGTACGCCTTGAGCTTACCACTAGAGCCTGAGCAAGGAAGCCCTTGTGTTCTTTCTCTGACAGTTGTAAAAGGTTCATTAGGTGCTCTCGTGTGTATAACCCTGTGCCAAGCAAATGGAGGGCCTACACTGGGGCTCTTGCACGCTTGGGGTACAATGTTCCAGATGTCACATCTGTGGACACTTAGCAGGGTTATGCTGTAGGATCATGTTTAAGGGAAAAAAACAAAAACAAAAAACTAGTCTTCTCCTAACTTTGAAATAAAAGGAATATATCGTTATAATGAAAAAAAGTACAGGAAACCAGAAAAACCAGATCGAATTTTTTAAGTCGGAAAGGTAACTGTAGTCAGAATGTCATCAGCCTCTCTGACTATATCCTTCAGGACAGAAACCATGAATTGATCATCATTTTATCCCAAGTGCCGAGCATATAGCATAAGGATCAAACAGGGTTACTTGTGGGGAAAAAAAGTAAATGGTAGTCAAAAACAGGACAGAGATGTTGTGCCACTTGTAGTTAACATCAAGCTGCCAATGCAACATTTAAAAAAGTAGAGGTATCAGAATTGCAGATGAAGAGATAAACCTTTTCTTATTTGAAGACAATATCACTGTCTCCATAGAAAATCTTATAGACTCAATAAGAAATTAGAACCAGCAAGAGAATTATGTAGGATTGTTAGACAAAATCAATTTACAGACACCAATAGCATTTATAAAGACCAGCATTGATCAATTTATACACTTAACTTTAAAAAGCCTATTCCCCATAGCAACAACTAAAAAGAGAGCTACGCAGCAATAAATGTAAAAAAAGATGTGTAAGAACTTTCACAGAGAAAATAATAGTTTATAAAAAGGACATTACAGGGGCTGACCCCGAGGCTAAGTGGTTAGATTCGCATGCTCCACTTTGGCAGCCCAGTTTCGCCAGTTCAGATCCTGGGCACGGACCTAGCACCACTCATCAGGCCATGCTGAGGCGGCGTCCCACATAGAAGAACTAAAAGAACCTACAACTAGGATATACAACTATGTACTGGGGGACTTTGAGGAGAAAAAGAAAAGAAGAGAGGAAGATTGGCAACAGATGTCGCCAGCTCAGGGCCAATCTTCCTCACCAAAAACAAAATGACATTAGACTTGAATAAGTGGAGATACAGAATGTCCGTGGATAGGAAGACAACTTTCTTCCTCCAAATTAATCTATAAACTCAATGTAATTCCAGTAAAAATCCTAACATAATTTTTCAATGGTACTTGACAATTTAATCCTCAAACTCATAGAAAAAGCCAGGGCTCAAAATCAGTAAAAACTATTTTGAAAAACAGGTAAGGAGTGGGCAGAGGAGACTTGCCCTACCAGATATCAAGATGTGAAAGCCATGGTATTGACGGTATAGTCTCAGCACAGGAAAGACAGAAAGGAATCAAGGAACAGATCAACACACAAGTGGAAACTGGCTCAATGACAGAGGCAGCATTTCAATCAGTGAGGAAAAGTTGGGCAATAAACTGTGCTAGGACACGTGGTTATCCACACGGAAAATATTAGAGACTTCACACCATAAACAAAAATAATTCCAAAGTGGATTAATAAGCTCAATTGAAAGGCAAAATCATAAAACATTTAGAGGAAAATATTTTTAAGACACTAGGCAGAGAATTTCTTCAGAAAGACAGAAAAGCTACAACTCATAGATTCAATAAAACTTTTGTAAAACAACAACACACACCCACAACACCATAAACAAAGTTAAAAGATAAGCCCCAGACTGAGAAAAGATATTATCAGCCCAACTATCTCTAAAATAATATGTATCCGGAATTTATTAAGAATGTTTAAAAATCAATGCCAAAATGCAAATAACCAAAAAAGCACATGGGTAAAGGAGCAGATAGGTAATTCCCTTCGGAGGAAACATGGATCATAAACTTAAGGAAAATATGCTCATAGGGCCGGCCTGGTGGCGCAGCAGTTAAGTTCGCACGTTCCAGTTCTCGGCAGCCCGGGGTTCGCTGGTTCTGATCCCGGGTGCGGACATGGCACTGTTTGGCAAGCCATGCTGTGGCAGGTGTCCCACATATAAAGTAGAGGAAGATGGGCATGGATGTTAGCTCAGGGCCAGTCTTCCTCAGCAAAAAAAAAAAAAAAAAGAGTGGCAGCAGATGTTAGCTCAGGGCTAATCTTCCTAAAAAAAAAAAAGAAAATATGCTCAAGCTCACTAGAAAACAGGGAAACGAGAATCAAAATCATGAGCGATTATTTCACATGCATCATGTGTATATATTTTAAAATATATTTACATATATATAAAACACATAAGTGGCAACCCTGAGGATCTCTGCAAGAAAGGGTTTCCCCAGTTTGAAGTCAGCTTATGCAGCTGATGGGCTGATCAATGTCTACTTGAATTGCAGTTGGGGTGGGGGTGGAGGCGGAAGAACTGGAGAGAATAGAGCAGACACAAGAGTCCACAGTGCAGCAGCCTTTACTCCCAGCCCAGCTCCTCGATGAAGTGAACACCATGGAAGGCAGTGAGCTGGGCCTGAGCCCTCTTTACAACATTCAATCCAAGAGGGTTGCCTATTGTGTGAAGAGACCCCTACAGCGAGAGGCTGTGTGAGTCCCATGCCAGGGCAGAGGTCGAACGAGAGCTAAAAGTTAAGAAAAACATGCACTGATTCTGCTACAGTGAATGAATGTTTGGTTATGCCTACCGGTATCAATTTCTTCACATGTATATACGGCTTAGTTTTTAGTTTCCTACATTTTAGTTACACTTGCTTTTCTTTCAGATGAATTTTAAATAATTTTGTTAAATCCCAAAATAAAATTGTTTTCATTGGAAAAAAATAACTGCCCAGGCCAAGGGCTAGGGAGGGTGTGGGAAAATGCGAACTCCTATACACAGCTAGTAGGGGTGTAATTTAGTACGTACACTGCAGAGATCAATTGGCAATATCTGGTATATTTGAAGATAAGAATATCCTATTGGCCAGTGATTGAAGTTCCAGATACATACCTCAGAGAAACACTCACATACATGCACAAAAAACATGTCAAGTATTGCATTTCAGCATTGTTTATAATAGCCAAAAACTGGAAATAACTGAAATGTGCATCAACAAGAAAATGGGTAAGTTGTGATATACCCATTCAATGAACTACAGCATTTAAAATGAATATAGAGAAAGGTGTTAACATGGATACATCTCAAAAACATGAGTGAAAACACAAGTCCCAGAAGGTTAGGCACAGTATGATACCATTTATACTGAGTTTCAAAAACATGAAAACAATCCTATACATGCACACTTATAAAAAGTTATAAAATATAAAACCATTCATGGTATCATTCTGATAAACGTCAAATTCAGAGCAGCATTTACCTCTGTGGGTAAAAGGAGAGAAATGGAATGAGACAGGGCTATACAGATTTTAACAACAGCTGTAATCTTTTCTTTTCAAAAGAAACAAGCAAATACGTTTAGAATGATAAGACTGAAAAACCTGGATGGTGGACACACAGGTATTTGTTATATTTCCTATATATTTTTTCTGTATGTTTGAAAATGTTTCATAATAAAAAGGCACAATACAAATACTACCAATTTTATGAAGAAATGTTAGCTGACAGACAAGTAGGTGGATCAAAGTGAATGAACACATTAACACAAGATGGGGATAATTATCTCCAAGTATAGGAAGAGTATTGATTTCTCCAAGGCTTGCATTAACTAATACTTAACCATGTGCCAGGTACAGTGGGAAGTGGTTTACATGCACTAACTTATTTAATCTCCTCCATCACCCTTAGGAAGATGATGCTATTATCCCTGTTTTACAGATTAGAAAACTGAAGTGCAGAGTGGAAAGGTAGAGTCCAAGGTCATACAGCTGGTAAGCAGTAGAGATGGACACAGGCGAGTTTGTGTCCTAAGTCCAAAATCTATGCACTACACGTTACTCTGAAAGGTTTAATCTTCATTCAATGATTCAAGATGAAAAAGCCACAGAAAGTTACCAAGGATAAAAATGGGAAAGATGGAATTAACTAAGAATTTTTAAAGCGTCAGAGTGTGAGTAAGACTAAGTAATTGGGTTAACACAATTAAAAGATAGGACTTGAATCCAAGTCCGAATACATGATGAAAATATAAAGGGAACACTGTGTAGTGTGATATTAACTACAAAGCTATAAACACTATTATGTTGGCAGAAAGTCAATATTCCTTAAGACCAAACACAGACACATAGACCCAGTCCTTTGATAACGGTGTCCTCAAACTGCAGATGAACTTCTAGGCCTTTTAATCCGTTCTCTTGGGCACATTTTACTTCAAGGCTCACCCTTTCTGACTCATTCAGGCTCCATTCTAAGTTCTCCCTCATCTAAACCTGACTCATCTGGCACCAACCGTGACTTTATATTTTCTACAGAACCAAGTCATCAACTATGTCAAGCCACTGTATTTTATGCAAAAAGTAATTGTACCTCAGCTGGTTTTATTTGGCATTATTTGGTAGCAAGGAAGAGCCTCAAAATTTAAAAAACTAAAGGTGGAAGTGGGGGTCTCTCTGTAAGGTTTTAAGGGCATCTTATGGAACCCAGGAGCAGGAAATGCAGACAAGCACAAAACATTGGAACAAAAACTGCAAAATTATCAAGAATCAAGGCAGCTGTTCTCATCTTTTTCTTCTGAGGTTGTACACTCTCTCACCATTGCTTTATTTTCTGCTTCACATGCATGTTCCAAATGCAACCTCCCAAGACATCACTTTCCAGTTCCAAATTCTTGGGAGAAATCATCTAATTGGCTCAAATTTGACCAGATGTCCAGTCCTTGTCCGATCATCTAAACAGCTTGTCCCTGAAGGTGGCAGGAAGTAGTATCCAGAAAACAGACGTAAGTTGGGGTGCTATTCTAAAAGTTATCTACTCTAACATTTCCTCTATTTCCCTGTTGCCTATTGAGTGGAGGCTTAGCCATTTTTTGGAGAAGTTGCATTGCTCTGGTGGCCTTTTCCAACTTAAGGTTGGAGTCACTACACGCCAAATTTTATCTTTCAATAGAAATGAACCTAAAGATTCTTTGGCTGGTTCCTAAAAATGTTAAAATAAGATAGAATTCTACATGAGGGTGTAACTTCTTTAAGAAAAGACATTTTCTTGTGCTTCGTTCTTTTCTTATTCCATCCTTTCTGATGGGGCAGTCACTGCAGACACATTGTCCACTGTATCAATTTAGATTCTATAGTTCTCTTTTCACATTTTTGCATTAAAAATGAAACTTCCCCCTCATTCTGGAGAAAATCAAGGTATGAGCCATTGTCAAACAATGGAAATGCCAAAACACTGGTCCCTTCACTACAGAAAAATGCAATCTCCAGAGTTAATAACAAGTGTGTGGTGGGGGTGGGGCGGGGGGGATTGAGTCTCTACTATAAGCTAGGTACTATGCTAAATGCTTACATTTTAATCCTCACAACAATCCTATGAGGGTCACTACTGTTGGTTATCTCCTTGATATGGATGATGAAAATCACACTTCTAGTATGTAGCTTAATGTGGATTTCTAACAGAAGCAAGGGATTTCAAAGTGGGGAGTGGGGAAAGGTTGAAGGAAATAGAGACCCCTTATTCAACACATTGACACCAAAAACTGTATCTTAAATACACAATAAAAAATGGTAAGAATCACGTTACATGACAGTATATCATGCAGTTTTTAAACTTCAACTCCAATTTTGTTACGCATTTTCAAAGGAAACAATGGTTATCTCTGGGTAGCTTAGAGGTCATTTAAATTCTTTTATACTCTTATTTTCTTAGTATTTATCAAAGTGACATACTTTTATAATCAGAGAAACTTTTCCAACAATTTCCTCATGATGACTCAGTCGCGCATCTGCCCATCTTTCCTCTCTTCACCAAACTTAATCGTCTACGCTTGCTGTCTCCACGGCCTCTTCTCCTGTGCTCTGGACCTATCTTTTACCCAAATAATCTCATTAACTGCTTACAAAGATCAGTAGAGACATCTTTATTGCCAAAATCAATAGCTTTTTCTTTTCATCCAACTTAACCGTTCTACTGCATTTGACGTTCGTCACCATCTTGACACTTTCTATGGTTTCTATGGCCGCTTCCTTGATGGCTCCTCTTCCTCCACCAGTTCCTGAGTGTGGCTGTTTTCCAAGGCTCAGGCCTTAGCTCAAAGAGATCCTCAGGAAGTGTTTGAACACTCCGGACTTGAATGAATTTAACGTGCATTTTTCTAAGACGACCTATGATCCCAAAAAGGTTAGGAATCACTGACAAAGATTAAATTCTGAACTTTCTGCAATTTAACAAACCCTCCTCCAAAAACTTTCCACTCCATCTCTCACATAATCCCCTATCATCCATAAGAAATCACACTGTACTTGTTAACACTGTTCACTCGGCCTGACTTTCCCCAACTTCTCCACGCAGAATTCTCTCTTTTCTAAGTTACTAGAACACTGTATCTACCACTAGCATATATTTATCACAATCTACTTGATTATATACAAATCTATCTGAACAAGGCATGGGGCCAAATCAATGTATCTTTGTGTCTCCATCCCTAAATAAAGGAGGTGATTTCACTAAAATATCAAATCTTGTTCCCAAGATATCAACCAATTTGTTTTGTTCTCATTATCAGACAACAAAAGACTTACTACTCATTCAGGGCAGAAAGTTTTAAACATACTATTTAGTGAAACAAACAGTTTTTACATTGAAAACAATTCTTACCAACTTAATTAAAACAGAAAAACAAATTGTCTAACAGGTAACATGACCAACATGTTAATTTATATATTTCAAAATCAAATGTTATTAGCCCCAAATTTCAAACAATATTGAATACAATAAAATTTTTAATAAAATAAAATTGTGGGATCATGAGCAGTCAGTATTAGGATCTGAATTACAATTAAGATACTCAGGGGATGGCTCTATTCAAGGAGTGTTTATCAAAGCCATTTGAGATGTTACAAAATACATATATACTCTCCACCTCCAGAAATATAGATTTAGTAGGCAAGGATGAAGCCAGGCCTGTGGACATTTTAAAATACTCCCAGCATTTTCTGATGAGTAACACTGACTAAGAACTATTTTCTACAAAATACGTTTGACATGCCTTCAACTTATATGTACATATATTTTTATTACTAAAGCATTTTCATGATTTTGAAATATCTTAAGCATTTTTACTATTTAGCCCAAAGTTACTTACAGAGCATCGTTTTGCAATAGGCGTACTTTTAAAGCTTTATGTGCTTTTTGATTAATTGAATTACTTCTCAAAGTCATTACGTCTCAATCTACAGAAAACAAAATTTTCTTAAGTGATATTTCCTTTAAATTGAGGTATACAGAGTATAGACATCTAGTCCACTGGATGAGAATGTTCTGATAAATAAGAATTATTTGTACGTAAATATACTAAATATGCACTAAGTCTAGCCTTCGAAAAAGTAAAGCAATTGATGAAAACACCTATTAAAGAGTATACTTACACTAAGAAATGTTATATTCATACACAATACTAATAGATTTTATAATTAGAAAAAAATGGCTGCAGGGTAATTCTTCAAATATGAAGTTTCCAGGGTCTCTTCAACATTTTTTAATGCAAAAATAGGAAGATTCAAGTTAACAAGGCTGACGTTGAACTAACTTTGATTTCTTTCTTTGGCTGAAGATCCAAAGATCACTGGTATATTCCTGGTGGGCACTCAAAAAATCTACAACTTACTTAAGTAATCTTCAAGACTACTTACTTTCTTCATTGCATTCATGCTCTAAGAACTGATAAAATATGCTTAGAAGCTCATGGACCAAAAACCCTCTATAAACTTACTATGAAATTTCAATATTATCTAAAAACATCTCTACTATCACACTCTAAAAAGTTGTTTAAACCTCTGATTTAATGGATATTTTGTCAAATGGGCAACCTCTTCACACATCCTAAATAATAAAAACAATTCTAAAAATTATCTAAAGGAGTTTGAAGATTCAAATTCTAATCCTTGTAACTTCAAAATTGTATATTCCATTGATTAGCTTCTATAATTCCAAGTAACACTTCCTGTACCACATCACAAGCTTAAGTCTCACATTTAGAAAAACTGTGTTTCTATGTGTATCTACAGTTGTCCTATGCATTCAAAGATATTATTGACAGTGTCAGACTGGGTCTGGAAAACAGACAATGGAAATCTTTACTCCCACTGTACACATGTGGAAAGTAATTGGATTTCTAATTTAAAAAGTCATATCAATATTCTGTTAATTTTCCCTTTCCTCCTATCCAGCCTTTATCATAATTAGAGATATATAAATTCAAAACATAACCTTTTCAAATAACTCTTGACACGGCTGCCACAGCTTGTCTTATGTTATTATTTCCAAGAATCTTCATGTAAATTCAAGTTTTTGATAAATCAAAATATTCTGCAGTGTCTTAACAAGGGGACAAAAAAGAAAAAAGAGGTTTGCAAAATAAGATTCTGCATTGACAAAATTGATAAGAATCAATGTGGGCTAAGAGTTAAAAGAATTTTTTCAAAACCTGTATATAAGCAGCTCATTCTTAGGTGAAAAATTCATAATCTGTTAGTGCCTCTACTCTTCCTTTTTTAAGTAAATATACCTGTTTACAGTAATTTCAGTGTCTGAAATCAAGAATCTGCAAACCGAAGGTAAGTTGAAGAAAAACGAACCACACGGATTTTCTTACCCGATTACCACTGCAATATTTTAAATGCATAGGAATACAACAAACTCAAAAGAAAAAAAAATAGTGTTTTATTAACTACCACACTGTTATAATACACTTTAAACGTACAATAAGGTAGCCTTTAAATTTGAGGTGGTCTTAAGAACAACAAATGAACAGGATTCCAAATTTCTGAAGTAGGTGAACTGCTGCGTACGGGCACACACCGTACAGCTCTCACAAGACCAGCGATGAAACTTTACTTTGTACATTTTTTAATAATTGAAAATATAAACAATAATTAAAAAATAAAAAGAAAATACAGCGTAATAAAAAACATACATTTCTCAATTAAATGTACTGGATACATATAAATTTTAAGGGAAGAAGCAAAAAAGGAAAATGGTTGATATTTAAGTGCAGACTGACTACCTAGACAAAAAAAAAAAGACTTAAAAAAATATCATAAAACTTCTAGTTTTCTATGACTAATATCCATATGGTTGGAGTATCGTCACTATGGAAGTGATTTTGTTATGTTTGCATATGTTATACTTTACTGGTAATTTACATGATGGCTTTTAAGGCCCTGGCAGACATATGGTTTTTGGAAACGAGATTGGATAAAAAAAAAAAAAATCACTGCTAAGACGCAATACACCTTATTTTTTGGTCCTCCAATATTCAAGAAAAGGGATAATTCACTATAACATTTTCTTACCACCCAAATGCCTCAACCTATACATTTTAAACTTTTTTAAACATTGGTTATATTGCCCAACTTCATTATTGAAAGAATTATTAACAAGACATTATTTTGGCAAATTAAATCTTAAACATGGCTTTTCAACAGGATTTAAAAGGTGACTATCCCTAGAGTTCCATGTTAAAATGTAGTTTTCAAAATCTTACAAGAGTAATGCTTAAAATATTGTACATAGTTAACCTAATTAAAATAATTAGCTTCAAAATGACAAATTGATAAGCTAAGTAAAGCCTACACTATGTAACATTTGCCTGGAAACTTGATTTGTCAGTTATGCATAATAAAAATTCCAGTCATCAAGAAAATTACAAAAATTTTTTTTATCATAACATGATTTCTTTCACCCACCAACTTTTTTATCTTACAATAGATAAATACCAACATGTTCTCATTTTTACACTAAACCACACAGGATTGATGCATTTGGTTAGACTACCATTCGCATTGTTAAATTCAATTTTCTCTTTATATAACTTGGTAAAATTTCATTTCTTCTAGATTCCAAAAGTACCTACAAAACCCATGCAATTTTACCATTTTTAATATACTATGGAATATCATACAAAGTAAGGCATTTCAGTGTCATGTATAACCAAGTTACTGTCAATCCAAAAATTTTTGCACATCAATAAAAAGATATCTAAGAACTTAGGAACAATATTCTTCTCACTACTGTATAAAAATAACCACAATGAATAAGTATTTGTGTAATATTTACTCCATTGTCTCGTTTCCGGAAACTGTGACAAGCTGTAAAGGTATTTCAGTGTTGGTAAGGATATCTTGATTGCTGGTGGTGGTAGTATTAACAGTTCCTATCCCTGAAACAGAACCTTGTTGAATATTTGCAAGGATAAGTGTTGTTCCTCCTGCAGTAATCAAAGTATCATCTCGTGCAGCTTCCACAGATGCCAGCACTGTACTGCTAGAGTGAATACCTTTTTTATTCTGATGTGTTTTAATATGTTTGGCAAGGTGGTCACTTCTCATAAAGCGTTTTGAACATTCTGGACAAACAAATTTCTTCTCACCTGTTAAGAAAAAAATTAAATTACTTACTTTTTAAAATTCAACCTTAATAGACTGATCATTCCCTGAGAAAGAAAATAACCCAACACTGACAGTACAGGGAGCAGAGTTCAATAAAAATTGTATTAGTTTCATGAGCTGCTTCCCCCTGCAAGATCTCTCTCACAGACTATTTTTCCTCAAAATACATGTCATCTTTACTTTTTGATGAGAAACAACCAACTTATTAAATTACAGACTGATATTCAGATAAGACTGTAATGCCTCAACTATGCTAATAATTTGTTTTGAAACATGTTACAAGATACTAGCTAAAAAATAACCATCGGTAACACATTCTTTAAAGTACACTGTTTTAAGTTATATTTAAGATATTAACATGTCATATACACGATACTAAAGCTTCAACTCTTAAATCTCAATTCAAATAACCAGAGTACTTTTAAAGCAAAGATGCAAGCTTGAGGTTCAATAAGATTGAGTAACCCCAAGAATAATGGAGATGGCTAGCTGAATTGATTTCAGCTAGAATAATCAAGAGCAAGTCTAATATATCATGACAAAAAAGTTAATAAAACCCTGAGGTGAGGTCTAAGTTTATTTTCCAGCATGAATAAAATACTTTTTTAAAATACAAAGGACAGATGGAACTTCTATTATGAAGACCAACTGTGTAAGAGGATTATTGGAAGAAAAGGCAAAAGGTCAACCGAAAAGGAATCCAGAGAGAAATCAAACAATAAACAAATCTAATATTTTCTTCAAAATATCTTACCTATCTCTTGTGCCAGCACCTCTACTCTAAGTAGGTCCTCATCAGACCTCATACCTGAACATACTGCAATGACATTCTAGTCTTTCCTTCTCTAATCCAACAAATCAATGCTGGACAAATCTTCCTTAGATTCCAAATTTTACTGCGGTACAAAACTTCACCATCGTACTAAGTGGTAGGGGAATGCAAGAGTAATTTGCAGATAACTAAACAGTTTAGATTCTCTACTGCCTAACTTACAGGGACCTCTATAATGTGGCTCAACCCTACTTAACAGAAATGTGTTATATAAAATCTCATCCTCACTCAAGTCAAATGGTCTCCCACCTCTTCTATTCACAGTATTGTTTTTTTCTGAGAAAGTATTTCCCAAAGATACTCTTGGAACACTAGTCCTGAGAGATACTCCATGGCAAAAGGCACAGTGATCAAAAGAGGTTGGGAAATACTACACACACCACACACTCCCCTCCCCTGCCCCAACTTAGAGATGCACGATGCTCATTAACATTCAACTAAAGGTCCTAAGAGGTGCTGCCTTGAAGGTACCTGTAGTAACCCTCTTTTAACCCAGTGTTTCCCACATTTATTTAATCAGACCTTTTTTATCCTTTTACATTACTCCTTTTTATATACTGATCAAATTCCACTAAAGAAAATTCTGTTACAGGGCCATCTTAAGGTCTACTATCCCAGCCCACTGCCCAACAATGCCTTACTATCCCAAGTAATAATAATCTCTGCTTCTGAGCATACTTCATCTACTTTCTTATATTGTTTGTTGCAAACAAGTTAATCTCACGTGTCTACCTATCTGATAAGTGAGACAGAAACTAAAACAAGTAGATGGAAATCCTACCATTTGCAACAACATGGATGGACCCTGAAGGCATTAGGCTAAACGAAATAAGTCAGACAGAGAAAGACAAATATGGTATGATCTCTCATATGTGGAATCTTTAAAAAATAAAAAACTCAGAAACAGAGATCAGATTTGTGGTTACCAGAGGCAAAGGGTGGGGGGAGTGAGAAGTGGAGGAAGGTGATCAACAACACAAATTTCCAGTTATAAGATAAATAAGCAGTGGGGATGTAATGAACAACATGACGACTATAGCTAACACTGCCATGGGGTATACAGTTGTCAAGAGAGTTAAGAGCTTTTATCACAGGAGAAAATTTTTTTCCTTTTTTTCTTTTTATTGTGAGAAGAAGGATGTTGGCTGAACCTACTGTGTAATCATTTCACAATAGATGTAAATCAAACCATCATGCTGTATGCCTTAAACTTATAATGTATGTCAATTATTTCTCAATAAAACTGGGAAAAAACCAAACCAGTAGAGCATCTAATATGCATACTACTACATACTTCAGAGGCTATTTTATATATTTAAAGCTAATGTAGGAGGTGTGAAAGAAGAGTCGGAGACAGCTTATCTGCTTAATCTAACAGAGAACTTGGACTTGAGTCCAGAGCTAGGGGACTTCAAAATCCATATTGTTCTCCATTTCACTATACTTCTTTCTTCCTTCTAGGCTCTCTAGGGACTGTGTGTATTTTTCACTTCTTCAGTGCTGGGAAGAGACTGACAAACACCTTGATTATTTCATGGTAGCAGGAGAAAACTACCTCTAAGTTATACTAAGTTAGGATTCAGTTTGGGTTATTCCTAGGTCCGTTTCATGTAACAACCACACAATGCTTTGTAAAAACAATTAAATGAGTCTTGACATCAATGGAGCCTTGGTTACTCCTCAATGAAAAGTCTTTTGCTTACCTCACAGATATTAAAACAAGAGAAAAGGTGAAATACCTGAATTTATCAGACGAAAAGGAATTATACTTTATTGTAGTGTTAAGGAGGAGGAAGAAAGAATAAGACAGGTCAAGAGGAAAAGGAGACAACTAATTTAAAACCTTAACATAACAAACAATAATAGCATAAAGGGGCTTAAGACATTCAACAACATCAAAACAAAACAAAAAGGTTAACCAAAGTCTATATGAAAATATTATTTTACAAAATACTGGCTTGTTGGAATGAGTGTTTTTAAACTGGTGTTACTGAAGATAAAAAATTTGACATAATTGGTCATATTTTAAAGATTCAGTTCAGTAAGTTATACTACAAAAGAAAATTTCAAGGTAGTATGTAGCCCTGTAATTCATTTTTGTCTGTTAAAAGTAAATATTAGTAACCTGTATGTGTTCTTCTGTGCCTCTGTAATTCATCACTTCGAGTAAATCTTTTACCACAGAGCAACCAGTTACAAACAAAAGGACGCTCCCCAGAATGCCAACGCAGATGAGCTCTCAGATGTGAGGTCTTCCCATAGACTTTACCACATCCTGGTATATGACAAATGTGTTGCTTCTTTTTCCCAAGATTGGTACCTCTAAAAAACATACACAGAATAATATATACTTACATGAAAATATTCACATGGACATTACCACTTATATCATACACCCCCTCCTTGAATTTCAAACAGAAGAAATTATCACCATGAGGTCAATCATAAACCAAGACCATTTAAACACAAATTAAATAAAAATTTATATATCTCAAACACGTATTTTATACATTAATTTTACTCCAGAATTAATGTGATTACTGTCCAAATGTAAATATGCTCAAGAATTATAAAATTTAAAAGGACACTTCATACATAAAGAATGTATAATAAAGCTATTTATTATTCTGTCAGAACCATTAACAAATTCTATGCATAGGCCCAATCCAATTAAGTTAGCTGTATAGAAAACCATTTAAATGGTCTATTCAAAGTCATGATGTCAGCTAATTTAAAAAGTAAATAAACCAAGAATGAATGCATAACTAATCACAGGTACAATTAAAAGGTAGATAGGCACCTTAAGCAGACTTTAAATTAACATCATTTAAACAGATTTATTCATATATTTGCATGGCCACACTCTGACTTAGAGAAAATCAAGGAAAAAAACTAGACAAAGCTATTGTCTTAGCTCCCTTAAGCACTGTATGAAATAAATACAAATGAAAATTATCTTTACCCTTAAAATCCCCTCCATATTAACCATGCAAAGATACTCAAAATTATACATCACAGATAAAATACAGTTTCTCCACATCGCAAAATTTGACATTTGTTACATTTCAGTATTTGATACCAAGAACAGGGCTTGGGAGATACGTGCTTATTTGGTGAACATAGGTATCTTAGCATAAGCAAGAAGAAACCTTTTTTGATTCCAGAACTGACAGTCAAATAGTACTAAACACTACAGAAAATGTTATTACTCAAGCTTTAAAAAAAAACTAGGCTAGTAACTGAAGAAAAATAAATGAATTTATAAAAAAACATGACATTCTGGACTCATTGACTGTCAAAATTATATCATACAAACTTTGCAATATTTCTCTGAAATTTAAAAAAGGTACATTTAAGATCCCCCCAACTTCCCCTCCTCCCCCAATCTCACGGTCTAGGTACATACAACCTGTAAACCTTCCATAAACCTGCAAATCCTCCTGTATATAACACACCTATCGTTTTTCAAATTTTACTGGAAAAATGCATATTTCCCCACATTTATATTTTAATGTACTCACACTCAGTAGCATGTGAAATTGCCATAGGACAAACAGTGCTAAACGGTGCAGTGCTGGCTGTTAGATGCCATAGGTGTTCTGAACAGGGAGACATCAATGTGGGCTCCAGTAGTTAGAGAAGACTTCATGGAGGAGGTGGGTAGGATTTAGATAGAAAGGAGGGAAGGCATTCCAGGCAGAGGAATAGCATAAGTAAAGACAAGGAGGAGTCATGCTGTTGTCTCAAGGGCAAGGATGTCATAATCTAAAACAATTCTAGTTTCTGCTCCAGTCCACCCCCAATTTCTACAACTCTCTTCAAAGAGCTGAGTTGAGTGAAACAGGTTTTTCTGGCTCACCTGCAATGCCAAAGTCTTAACCAAAGGCAGTATTGTTTCCATTTAATTTAGCTTTTTAAATTTTATTCTTAAATAGCCCTAAGAAAAAGAGCAATGTTCGTGGCTATTGGTGTACAAACCAATTTTACATATTGTGTTCACCATAGCAATTTCACAGAGACCCCAATTCAGTTCACTCTTGTACTCTTGATTTCTTGCCTCTCTTCTAAGCTATCACTCAGGTGAATCAACGTGCTTTTTATAAACTCAAAAGTGCCCTTTTACTAATTTAGCAAAATCTAGCTCGAGAGCACTAACAAAGCACAAGATTACAACAAATTACAGCAACTCATCTGCATTCTCAAAGAACCAAGAAGTCAGGGGAAGATATTTTCAACTGAATTGTAAGGAAATGAGAAATATTCATTGTTTGAAAATGGGATAGAGGCACCTAAGAAAGAAAAAAAATTGAGACAGGGGCACACACAAATATGTTTTAATTTAAGGGAAAAGCCCAATACCCAGGTCCAAGTTTCTATTTAAAAAGGAAATTTTATTCAAGATAAGATCTAGCTATGCTAGATAGGAATTTATGGCATGTGATCTGAAAGAGGACTGAAATGAATTTCTCAAGAAAATTGAGATGATAAAAGATTTAGCCATAAGTTTTCTTCTTGATTTACAAAATTACACCACTAATAACTATCATATAACCCAGAAAAACTAACAATTTTAAGTTTCTATTCTTAATTGCTTAAAGTGTTCTCAACAATAATGCCAAAATACAGTGACACAGAATAAATAAAGCTAAATTCTGGGTAGACGGATTAAGAAAAGTAAGTCGAGTTTTTCTTTTGCTTAGGATGGGAGAAACAGGACACAAACTGAAATGCTGACAGAAGAGAAAACAGATTTTGCAAAATAATTTTTAAAATATGGAATGATATTTAATCCACACAAAACCTACATAACAATAATCCCTTTAGAATTTATCTTACTTTATTAAAATTACTGTTCTTCTACTAGAGTAAAAAGTTTCTGAAGGTTGGTTCTGCTTAATAAATATTGGTTAAATGCCCAAATGAATATAATTATTTTTATATTTAATTTTACACCTTGCTCAAAAAGGTAAACGAAGAAAATTTAGTTCTCTGAAGATGCCACTTTCACATATTTTTTTAAAGAGAATATGGCTGAGAAAAAAATGCCAATATTCTAAAATTTTTAAACTATCACCTATCTCACCTTTGCAGAACACTGTGGAATATTCTGGCTTTACTACTATATGTTATGCTCCTATTAATTAGATGCAGCAATTGTCAATGATACAATTATGCCTATCATATACACTAGTTGAACTGTGTTCAAATGAGCTCTAAGAAATACTACAGTTTTTTTCTGAAGAGCTTCAATTTTTATTGCTTAGAGTAAGTAAGGTATTAAAAAGTGAGCTCACAAAAATTCTAGAAAAAATAAAAGTATTTTTATAATCCTCAGGATAGGGGGAACTTAATAGTATGATAACAAAGCATCTCATAAAGACTAACCAACTAAAACTTCCGTGCTTAAAAAAAGTTTGCAAACTTTAAGTGATGGAACTCTTTACTTGTGTAACGAGGCATTTTGCAAACCACTGACAAAGTTGAAAGGAAATATAAAACTGGGGAAAAAATATCTGCATGTATGACAGAGTTAAACATATAAATTAACAGATTCACAAAAGAGAAAAGAAATTTTAAAATGGTAAAACATACAAAAAATGTTCAATCTCAAGAAGTAACAAAAAATATACTACGTAAAACAATATTGAGGTATTATTTTTCTTTCATCTGTGAGACTTTCAAAGGATTTAAAAAATAATAAAATCCACTGTTGGCAAGGGTGTGGGAAAACAGATACTCTCATACACCACTAGTGGGGCTACAAAACTGATAAACTGAAACAGCCTTTCCAGCAGATAATTCCTTTGATCTAACAATTCCACTACTGCCAACTCACACTGATGAAATAACCAGACAAATGTACAAAGATGTATGTGTAAGGATCAGAATGACAATAAATTCTTCCCCAAAATGTTAAATCCTTATACATCCATCCAACAGAATACTATACAGCGATAAAAAAATTGATGTAGACTATACAGACTTGGAAATACGATCACAAAAATTTTCAAATTAAGAAGAGTAAACATGTAAAACAGTGAGAATAAGATGATTCTACTTTAAAATACATGTGAAGCCTGGAAGGATATATTACAGTGGTTATCTTAAAGTGGGCTGGATTTTGGTATTCTTTTAATACTCTTCTATATTTATGAATTTTTATGAGCATGTATTAGTTTAATAACATAAATTTAAAAGATTTTCATTTTAAAGAAAAGAATAAATAAAACAGAGGGTAGACCTTAACCCTCAAATTAGATTTGATTTTCACCAACGATTTATCTTTAAAGTTCCTCTAAAAATGAGAGTAAATTTCAAAGTTATTGCCTAACCAGAATTTCACACTTAACCAAAACATTTCAAAGAATAAATAAAATTTCAAACAACTAATTACCAGTAAATACAAATATCTAAGGATCAGATGGAGAAGCAAATCCACTTGGGAGGCAGGACAGTATAGTGGTTAAGGTTCTGGAGTAAGAAACGGGGTCCAAATCCCAGCTGTGTGTGTTTGTAAGAGTCACTCAAGCTCTCTGTGCCTCACTTACAAAACTGTCTAGAACACAGTAAGCTCTCAATGTTAGTAGTTATTAGTCAATACTATTATTGCGAACGGCCAATGTGCAAATCAACTAATAAGAACAACACAAAGGCAAGGCTCTATTAGATCAAGCCCATTAACTATATTAACAGTATTTTTTGTCTATTTAAACCTTGCGTTTCTGAGAGAAGTACGTTAAGGCCTTTCACTATGACTGGGGACTTATTTGGCTAGTATGTCTTCAGAGTTCTATCAGTTTTTACTTTATATATTTCAAAGTTGTGGGGAAAAGGTACCTTGACTATTAACTCTTCTTGGTGAAAACTTTATATTACTAAGAAACATATCCCTACCTATCCATTTGATGATTTTCACTTTAATCCCACTTCATCTGAGATTAACATTGCTATCCAAGTTTTCTTTTTATTAACATTCACCTAATAAATCTTTTTCCACCCCTTTATCTTCAACATTCTTGTGCCAATTTATTTAAGATGTTCCTTATAATCAACATAAGGCTGCATTCTGTATCTTAAAAATATGATCTGAGTCTCAATTTCTTAATTATTAAGCTTAACCCATTAATATTTAATGTAACTACTGATCTGATTTGAGTTTATTGCTGTCATGTTATTCTGTCTTAATGTCATTTTTAAAAACAGTGAATTGAAATACTATAGTTCTGATTTTTTTAATTCTATCATTAAAGGCTTATTATTCATTTCTGTTGAAAATGGAAAATACTTATGCTTATCAACTATTTCTGAACTTCTTATTTTTATATAACTGCCATTCTAAGAATCAACTTTTTATGTTGAATCTCATTGCTGGTTTGCAAATAGGCTAATTTCTGATATGGGCCTGCAAAATGGCACCTGTTACAGTTTTTGTCTTTTTTTTTTAAGCAAACTAAGTAACTTTAGTTTTAAAAAATGCATTTAGATCCGAAAATTCAATTTCATGTATTTTGTTCTATTTTTCTGCCACACTCATACAGACACACACACACACACACACACACAAAATGATCATGTAATAAATAATTTCCCATAATTAAGTGACATGACATGCAGTATTTCAAAAATTAGAGTGATGATATTAGCAGTCTTGAAAAAAAAATAAGAGTATGTTTCATGTATGCATACCTCCCACCACCTTCTTTACAGTTGGGACAGGTGCAAGCTACCCTCCGAAATCTTTTTCGTTCTTGTTGTTGGTCCCCTTCTTCATCTACCACCTGTACTCTTAAGTGTGTTAGATCATTGGTATTCAATGTAGAATCACCACTGAGCTGCCACTCTTCAGGATCAGGTTCTTCTTCCTTGATCCTAATATCTAAAGAAAAAAAACAAATACAGATGAGAAGCAGCCCACTGGCCCAAAAAATAGCATGAGATCTGAGCCTCTCTAAGGTAAAATGAATACTATGTAAAAGTCAAAAATTGTCTATTTGTGGAGCATAATCACCGCTCCTTGTTGTGACTTTCTTTCAAAGCAATGTATTTTACTCTAAATATCAGAGATTAAGCCAAAAAGGGAATAAAGCCATCAAGAGAGCTTGCTTTTTAAAAGACTCATTAAGAAAATCAAGTAATTTTTTTGAGCAAACTGAGTCATAAATAATCTGAAACTTCAATTATAATTTTTCAGTTAGTCAGTAAATCCAGTGGTCGATTCAGATTGGAACAGATTCTAATGCCTTTAACCTCTTTCACAACCTGTATCATTTACGACTATCCATAGGCACTATATGTGAATACAAAAGAAGGTGTCATTCACTTGAAACTGTTACTCACAAACTTAAGCTTTAAAGCCAATCATTACTAAAATATCTATGATGGCCACAACATCACTGTGGACAGAGGTACACAGGTATGAGAGACAGTTTCTATTTCCAAGAAGTTTTAAAAATAAATCAGACTGGGAAACAAAATGAGCATGCAATGGTGAAGAAGAGTGGATATGACAAGAAGTTATGTTGTTTTCTCAGCAGAACCAAACATCTTTATTTATATCGACAATGATACAACTTTATTTTCTGTGTGAAACTAAGAGGTTTTTTCATCTCAGAAATGGCTTTTTTTTTTTTTTTTAAGGAAGACTGGCCCTGAGCTAACATTTGTTGCCAATCTTCCTCTGTCTTTGTTTCCTCCCCAAAACCCCAGAGCACATAGTTATATATCCTAGTTGCGAGTCATTCTAGCTCTTCTACATGGGATGCCACCACAGCATGGCTTAATGAGTGGTGCCCACAATCTGAACCAGCAAACCCTGGGGCACCGAAGAGGAGCACATGAACTTAACCACTTGACCACAGTGCCAGGCCCACAGCTTCTTTTTTAAAAAAATAATGTATGATTTAGAACAAACATTGAACATAACCATCTTTGGTAAAACATAAATTCCCATAAATTTTTATTTGATTTATGTGAACTAAAAATCTTAATGGAAATTTATTATTTTAGATCTGTATCAGTCAGTAATAATTGGGGCAAAAGTAGCCTAAACAATCAAATGTGCCTAATATCTCCTGAATTTATACCATACTAATGTACTGCACTAATAACCATCAGTCAGGAAAAATACCTCAAAGAGTGTAAAACTAGTTTATCAGAATAACCACAATCAAGAATCAGGGGGAAAAAATGAGGAAAGAGGGGACTCTAGCCTGGCCAACAGGGTAGATAGTGGTGCCATTCACTGAGACAGGAAATACCGGAGAAGGTCCAGAAAAAGAGGTTTGCGCTAGAGATTACAGAAGTTATCAGAAGATATACAGTGAGTCCATCCAAAGAAGGAGGTTAGATCACTCAAGGACTATGAGTAGAATGAGAAGAGAAAGTGGCCTATGATGAATGCAAACAGTTAAGGAACAGGCAGAAGAGGAGGAACCTGCAAAGGAAAGGAGTAGCCAGGAAAATGTGCTACATTAAAGAAAAGAAAGAATATGTTTCAAGTTCAACATCAAATACTGCAGATAAATCAAGAAAGAAACTAAGGAAGTGGGCAAGAAGCGAGAAAGTGTTTAATAACAAGTATAGATAAGCTTTTCAGGAAGTCTGGCTTGAGAGAGAGACGGCAACATGGCAGTAAAGTGGACCAAAGAAGAAAGTCAGGGAGAGGGAGTATTTTGTTTTGAAAGATAGCAAAGAGTTGAATATGTTTAAAATGCTTATGAGAAAGATCCATTACAGAGAGAGAGGTTGAAAACACAGGAGTGAAGTCCCTAAGAAGTCAGGAGGGGATGATAATCCACAGCACTTAGAGATTTAGCTGATGAAGCACAGCCATCTCTTCCTCTTCCTCTATTACATGAGGGAAGAAAAGATAACAGGCATTCATTCATCCAATAAATAGTTAGCTACTATATGCCCCGAACTGTGCTAGACCTCAGATACAGAGAGAATTTAATGGCTGGAAATTAAGGGGAAATTGGTTTCTGTTTCCTCAGAGAAAAGATCAAGTAAGAACTACATATGTATGAAATTCCTCCAGATACACATGAGAACCGACCTCTGTTCCTTTATAATCAGGTATCCACCCATATCATTATGACAAAACATTTAAGTTCCTGCACAAATATTGCACAGTACCAGCATTTACAAGTTAAATAAAAGACACAGCATAAGGATATATGTCCAGAGTTGGATAAATTTTTAAGCCGATACAATGAGAGATCTTATCAGATGTTTTTAAAGCTGCTCATATTACATTATTTGTGACAAGACAGCAGGAAAAAAGGAGGACAAAATAGTAATATCAAGAATGGATAAACAAGTCTAGAGAGACCAGAGAAAAATTTAAGACAACATACAGAACAAAAAAAGCAAATGATGAGAGAGGGCAACAACAAAATGCAACCTGACTGTGAGGATGAAGATATTATAGGACATTCCTGCTCCTACTGGACATTCCTGTTCCTATTCTCTCACTGGAACATACAACATATGTTTAAAGTGCATCATAGACAAGGAAACTTATAATTTAACTTTTTTTCTTATTGAATACAACATAGGTACATAGAACTTGACATGTCCAAATTGAACACAACTTGTTCACCCACCAAATCTTCTCCTTGCATCCTTCTTAAGTTAGTAGCATTACAAGTTACGTAACTGCTCAAACTATCAACTTAAGGTGAGTCTTGTTAGTCCACTCCCAGCCTGTCATCTCTCTCTTTTGCCAATCCATCATCTACATATCTTCCAGAACATTTTTCCAAATAAAAATCTAATGGCATCATTTTCCTGATTCAATACATGCACTAATTCTCTATTTCCTGCAGTATAAAGTCCCAACTTATTAACTTGGTATTCAAGAACACTCTCAATCTGGCCCAAACTCGCGTTTCCAACTTCAGCAATAAAACACCGAAATTCTCATCATTTTCAGAACACATGTCCCTCTCAATGTCACACCCTAGTACGTGTCTCTTGCCTGGACTGCTTTCTAGGTCTTTCATCTTCCATATAACTTAACTCTCTCCTTATCCTTCAAGACTAGTTCAAATGTCATCTCCTTTATACACGCTTATTGTAAAATTAATTTATTGGCTCATACATCCTTTTAGATATGAATGCTTCTCTCAAAAGTGCTCAAAAAACACAATCTGACTAAATGAACAAACCATTCCTAAGGAGGAACTTCCAATATAGGTAATGATCTACCTGAAAAGACTTTACCCTCTACTTTTCTATGCTCCTTCTATCTGTAAATAATACATAAGGAGAAGATTTTTAAAAGATTAGGGGTCAGTTCATATGGACAGGACCACAAAGTGCTCACTAAAGACAATAAATTAATTGCCCAACAAGTGTTACACCCAATTTTTAATCATTTTAAACACACCTGGGATATTTAGAATCTTAATCATAAAATTAATCTAATAAATCCTAAATAATTCCCCTTGCCAAAGCACAGCAATTTATTTCAGACCCCTTAAAAATAAGTCTTCAGCATTAGGCAGTCAAGTTTACATCTTCCTCAATATCCTAGAGTAGATGACGGGAAAATATTTTTTACTGTGCTGTATTAGTGTCCTACACGATACCTAGTTATTCTTAGAAATCTACTGTTTATAAAGCTCAGGGGACGGGGAAGTAATAATTCATCAAAATGACCCATAAAAGTATGAAAAGGTACTCAATATTATTAGATATAGGGAAAATTAAAATCACGTGATATCCTACACACTCACGAAGATGGCAAAAATTTTTTAAATAGATTAGGAGAATTGTTGGCAAAGTAGTAGAGCAACTGAAACTCTCCCACACTGCTGGTGGGTGTGTAAATCAGCGTAACAACTTTGGAAAACCTTTTGATCTTCTAAAGCTGAATCTGTGTAAACTCTAACTCAAGAAATTTCACTGCAACAGAAATGCATACACATGAGATCAAAGTACAAAAATTCACCATAAACTGGAAACAACTCAAATGTCCACTAGTATTGCAACAGAAAATCAATCGCGATATATTCATTCATACAATGGATATGTTAAAATAATGAATATTAACAACTTCTATGCAACAACAGGAATGGATGTCACAAACATAACTTTAAATAAAAGCCACACACACACAGTCTCTCTCTCTCTCTATTCCATTTACATAAAGCTCAAAACAACAGGCAAAACTATTCTACGGTGACTGCCTACCTTTAAGAGGGGTAATGACTGGGTACAGGAGATTTCTGAGGTTGCTGGTAATATCCCATTTCTTGATCTGGGTGGTAATTTTTCCTGTGCATTCATTTTGTAAAAATTCATCAAGTTACACACATATGATCTGTACATTTTTCTGAATGTATATTATACTTCAATATAAAGATTATTATAAATAATTTTTGTTAAGGAATCTATAGGAGATTACTTAAGGAAGAAAGACAGGCGATCATCTTTTATTGTGGTTGCATCTCTAGTTCCTATATAATCAACTAGCCCCTTCCCCCACCACAGGAATTAAAAAAACAAAAACAAAATCTTTAGATGAATGTGCTCCAAAAATTAAGTCCACAATTTTAAATTTAGAATATAATGTTATTCATTCAACAAATATGTGAGTGACTACAATGTGCCGGTCACAGTTCTAGGTTCTAAGGATAAAACAGTTAACAAAAGTTAAGTTCATGCCTTTATCAAGTATACTTTTTACTTGGGAGAAAACAAAACAAATAAGTAAACAGTATTTTAGGTGGTAGTTAAGTGTTATGGGGAAAAAGCAGGGTAAAGAGGGACGAGGCTGGAAAGGAGGGAAGTGTTGCTGTTTTATTTGTTGTTGTTTTGTTTTTAACTTTTATCGAGATTATGATAGTTTACAATCTTGTGAAATTTCAGTTGTGCATTACTGTTTATCAGTTATGTCGTACCTGCAGCACTTCACCCTTTGTGCCCCCCCACCCCCCCCTTCCCCTGGTAGCCACTATTCTGTTCTCTTTGTCTACACGTTTAACTTCCACATGAGAGTGGAGTGTTGCTCTTTTAAATAGTGCAGTCAGAGAAAGCTTTGCTGACATGGTGACATTTGACCCTGAAGGAGGCAAAGGCGCAATCAAGGTGGGGGAAAGTATTCCAGGCAGAAGGAAAAGCAAGTTGGGTGTATGCTTGGTGTGTTCATGGAAAAGCAAGGAGGCCTGTGTGGTTAGAATGGAATGAATGTGTAGGAAGAATACTAAGTGATAAGATCACAGAGGTAAAAATGAGAAGGGGAGGATAAGGTCATATATGATGTTATACATTGTGTGTTACTTTGTAGGCCATTATAAAACTTTACATTTTACTCAGAGCAGGGGAAGTCACTGAGGGATTAAGAGGAGAGGGGTGATATAATTTAAATTACATTTTATCAAAATAAATCCAGGATCACTCTGGATGCTGTATTAAAGAGACTGTTGGGAGGCAAGGGCAGAAGTAGAGAGATTAATTAAATTAAAAGGCTGCTATAATTATCAAAGCAAAAGATGATAGCGGCCTAAAACTAGGGTGTTGAAGAGGAAGTGGCAAGGATTGGTGAGAGTCAGGAAATATTTCATAGATAGAATCAATGACATCTGATAACAGATCTGATAGCAGTTTTATGTGAGGTGTCAGAACAAGAAAGGAGTTAAAGACATTCCAAGGTTTTGTCCTAAGCAACTGGAGAGATGGAGCTGCCATTAATTAATCGAGATAGGGTAGACTGGAGGTAGAAGACTGTGGGAGAGGGCTATGAATCAGAGGCCCGTTTTCAAATACGAAAGTTTTGACGTGCCTACAAAATACCCAAATGATGATGCTGATCAGGTAGCTGAGAGATCCGGAGTTGAGGTAAAAGTATGGCCTGCAGATATAAACTTGGGCATCATAAGCATATATACTTGGTTACTGAGTCACTCAGAATGGACTACAGAGAGAGGAGGAAACCTTGGGGCACTTCAAAGTTAACAAATAAAGGAGATTAAAAAGAACCAACCAGTGAGAAAGAAGGAAATTGGTATTCACAAACCAAGTGAAAAAGTCATTTCAAGAAGAACATAATCATAGGTGTCAAATGTCTGGTAAGTTAAGTAAAACGAGGGCTGAGAAATGACTTTTGGATGTAACAATGTGGTAATCACTGGTGATCTTGACAAGAGCTGTCTCAGTAGAGAACCCAGGAAACAACCCTACCTAGAGTAGATTCAAGAGTATGGAAGGAAATAAATTGGAAACAAAGTATATAGTACTCTTTCCAAGTTTTGCTGGGAAAGCAAGCATTATTATAAAAACGAAGTTCCTAAACTAGCCCACAAAGGTAGATTTAACACACAAGACTACCCGAAATAGTGTAAACTAACCTTTACAATTGGAAGCAATATCGGTATAACATACACTAGCAATATAAAAAATGAATATGCTAATTTAAACGTGACTTTTGGTACTCAAGGAAAAACCAGTTTAAACGCAAAAAATGTAAGCAATAGAAATAAAAGTTCTTAAGATTTGCATAAACATTTAAGAATTTCATAAACTAACAGCACAGATTTTTAATTATGTCTACTGTCTACCTCAAAATATTTAAATTTCCTTTTCATCTGGCCTGGTATATGACTAACAGTATCTTTGTCCCATAATTATGGTTGTTTTCAAGGCATACCCCAATAAAACAAGTTTGCAAAAGGGAGATATAAATGAAAAAAATTTCCTGCACACCTGGGCAAGAGTTGAAGGAAAAGAGAGAGAAATGGAGTTTAAATGATTTAATAGATATATACACACGATATGATTAAGACTAATTTTCTTGCATAACCAATGGACAAACACAAAATTGTACAAAAAAAATAGCTTAACACATTATCAGTACACTTTAGAGAAATACCAAAAAAGGAGAGAGAATATGATGGAAGCACAATCTGCTGGAGTACAGGAGTATGGTGGTGAGGGTTTAGACGAAATCAATTTACCATAGCCACCACTAAACAGTACTGTTGACTTCCAAGAGTTTGGTTGCTTCTGTGGATTAGGAAGAGGATGAAGCCAGTGGTCTCCAAATTTTCCAGACTGCTCAACACTATTAGTAAAGTTTTGAACATGCACCCCATAAATGTGTTTATTAATTAAGCATATACAGAACACCATTGTAATGATTATGAAATCTTATAAAACACAGATAAATAAGATAAACAATTTTAAGTGTATTGTTAATTGTGATAGCTCAATATTAGATAATATGTCACAACAAAATATTTAGGATGAGTTTCGATATTATCAACAGCAGAGTGTCTGCCATTTTCTTGTTGTTCAGTGATACTTGCATTTTTTTCTATTTAGTCCATGGTTTCTTCATATGAATATTAAAGCCACTTGTCCATTCTGAAGGTTTATTCAGTTAAAACCAGAAAATATAAATCCATTTAATCCAAGCACATATAAATAGTAATATGCAGCAGCACGCTAAAAGCACACAAAAAAGTGAGGGAGTAGGCCGGCATGTCCAAGCAACACAAACACAGCTGACATGGAATAAGTGAAGAGATCAATGGCAATCTGTATAATTAATATTAGTTAAAAATTAATAACTCAGGGCATGCCCAGATTTCTATTAAAAATATTACCAGAAGAAAATGTTAAATGCTTCCTCCTAAAACTAATTGCTAATTATTTATCAACAGAGCTAATAGAATATTTAGGATAAATTCTTAACTGGTTTATCAAGTCTGGAATATGCATATTTAATTTAAATAACTGACACTAAGTAAATATGAATTACAGTACTCGTGATAAAATGAGATATTCTCTTTTATCAATAGCATATCATTAGGATTTTGTTATTCTTATCAAAGGCTTTCATATTCTCTGCCTTCAATGTTTTTAAGCACTGATGAAATTACTTCACTTGATGCTAAAAGTTTATTTTGTTTACATTTTCCCTTTAATCAGTTTCACCTGGCATAAAAATCACCTAAACAGAATTACAAGATAATCATACAAGGTCGAAAATATTATTTTAATTAGATTTTTACATTGATAACTACTCAGATTCCAATGGACATTTCAAAGCCACCAAAAGTCTTTCTCCCCCCCAGTTTTTCTTTCTAGGGGATAGTTCTAAAGTATACACATGGATTCCTAAAAATATAACTTCACTAGTCTAATCAAAATAAGTTACACCTTAAGGGAAGGTTTTAAAACCAAATTTTATTCCTTTACCAAATATAATTGTGTGTGTGTGTGTATTTAGATATATATGGATTATATAGATATATATTCCCTGCTTTAACACTAAGCAATCTCTTTCCCACAAATCCTATCTCCTTAGATTTGGATCATTATTCTTCTATGACTGCTCCCCTCCCCCCCAATTAAAATTAATCTTTAATTTCACCTCTTCTAATCTTTTTCAAACCTCCCTTCTATTTTTTTATAGCAGTTTTCCAAATTATCTTCAAAGCTTTTCTACCCAACTGGAGATTATACATTAATAGGATTATTCTTCCTATTAAATCTACACAATACAAGCTTTTATAGGATACACACACAGAGATATAATGTGGAGATTATTTTAGGCTGATTATTTCTAAGAAACGAAAGACTCAAAGTTTTTCTTGTTATCTCCCCCTTAACTTTCTAAAGAATTCAGATTAAAAAAAAAAATCTATTTCAGGAAGCTAGCACCTTAGCATAACATGAACTAGGTAGTAGATGCAAGGGGGGAGGGGTAACCTAGAAAAGCCTATTTTTTGGGCTCCCTTCTATGTTCTTCTGTTTCTGTGTGGCCAAACACTTGTTTTCCAAACATGTGCTCCTTTTCACCTACCTGTGAGAACTGCCTTCCCCTTCCCTCTGAAGTCCCTGACTATCCCTACCCCCTACATCTTCTTCTGTTTTAGGTGTGGATGGCATTTAAGATGAGGGCTTTGGCCGTTTTGGCAAATTACTCAGTTTTCCTAGGTCTCTCCCATGTATACATATTATTAAACTTTTGTTTGTTTTTCTCCTGTTAATCTGTCTCACGTCAATTTAATTCTTAGACCAGCCAGAAGAACCTAGAAGGGTAGAGGAAAATTTCTTCCTCCCCTGCAGTACTTACACAAACCTTCATGGTATAGCCTGCTACACACCTAGGCATGTGGTACTCATCTCACAGGACCACTGTTGCATACACGGTCCGTCGTTGACCAAAACGTCACTATGCAGCACCTGACGGTATGTGATTTTAACTGTAGTTTGAGCAAATCAAATTAATGTGACTTTAAAAATCTGGGGAGAATAAAGAAAATGTTGTGTGTGTGTATGTGTACATACACAATGGAATACTGTGCAGCCTTACTAAAGAAGGGAATCATGCCACATGCTACAACATGGATGAACCTTGAGCACATTATGCTGAGTGAAATAAACCAGTCACAAAAGAACAAATGCTGTATGATGCTACTAATATGAAATTATCTACAGCTGTCAAAATCACAGAAACTGAAAGCAGAAAGGCAGTTATTAAGGGGCAGGGAAAGGAAAGAGGATGAATGGGTAGAGAGTTTCAGTTTGGCAAGATGAAAAGTTCTAGAGATCTGTTGCACAACAGGGTGAATATACATAATACTACTGAACTGTAGACTTAAAAACAAGATGGTAAACTTAATGTTATGTGTTTTTTACCATAATAAAAAAAAATCTTGGGAAAATCTCCCTTGTTGCTTCCCATTCTCACATAAGACTTATTTTTGGAACCTCACAGATCAAATCTGCAATGTCACAGGTAAGAAGTTTAGAATAACTATGAAGGATACACACTAATATAAGATATTATTGCAGACAGTATTCTTTCCTAAGGCTCCTCCCTTTCCTATAAGCTTGAGAGACTACCTTTCCGTCTCCTTCAGATAAAAAAAAAAAAAAACTACTTTAAAGCTACTATAAAGTTTTTTTAAAAAGAAAAAGTTGTTTTCCTCCACCAGTGCCCCAGGTTAAAATAATACCAAAAAGGATGACAGTTCCCAATAATCCCTGACTGCTATCTAAGAAACAGCAACAAAGTGATTTGTTACAAGCAGCTCTCACAACTCTCGCTATTCAAATCGTCACAGCACCTAACGTTCACCTTAAGAGACTAAATTTTTAGAGACAACTAAAGATGATTTGAAGTCACATATTATGAATAATGTTAAGTATTTAAACTGGGAGATACAATACTGCTGTTGATTCAAAACAAACTATGACCATAATATAAATTGGATCCTACAGTAGTTTACATCCCTGTCACCTAATCTTCTAAACATTCTATCACTGGAATAAGCAAACACTTTCTTAGTCTAAGTACTTGAGGAGAAAACACATTTTTAAAAAATAAGTCGTCTTAGTCTAATAAGACCAAGGGGGGAAATACACAAAAACAGCAATAAGTTGTATATGATTTTTTAATTTCACTTCTCACAATCCTATTCTCAGTTTTCATACCATCCACGCAGTAGATAAACCTATCTTTTTCCAGGTTCATATATACGTGTTTATGTTACCCACCAAGAATGCAAAAAATACCTCTACATTAATTCTATTTCTAATTCATTCTAATTCCATGTTGCAGGAAAAGTCTCTTCCAAATTGGATGGTTTACAGTCATCTCTTAAAATACTCTTTAAAAAAAATAACCATAATAGAATGGATTTCAGTTACGCTCTTTAGATAGTATATATTATCATAATTTGGTCAAATAAAATGAGAATGGTATATGACATAATATAAACTCATTTTCTCAAATTTAAATAACCTGGGGTACTTTTTATTAAGTTTTAATTATAAAAAATGTTTTAAAAATTAAACACTGGGGGCTGGCCCCGTGGCCGAGTGGTTAAGTTCGCGCGCTCCGCTGCAGGCGGCCCAGTGTTTCGTTGGTTCGAATCCTGGGCGTGGACATGGCACTGCTCATCAGACCACGCTGAGGCAGCGTCCCACATGCCACAACTAGAAGAACCCACAACAAAGAATACACAACTATGTACCGGGGGGCGTTGGGGAGAAAAAGGAAAAAATAAAATCTTTAAAAAAAAAAAAAAATTAAACACTGAAAAAGAGGATTATCCACTACTTCAATGTTTAATTATTTGTATATCACTTTAAACATACATCTAAAACTTCAAGGGGCTGGTCCTGTGGCCTAGTGGTTAACTTCAGCATGCCGTCCTTGGGCAGCCTGGGTCCAGTTCCCAAGAGCAGACCTACATCACTCATTGGCAGCCACTGTGGCAGCAACCCACATTCAAAATAGAGGAAGACTGGCAACAGATGTTAGTTCAGGGTGACTCTTCCTCAGCAAAAAAAGCAAAAACCAAAAACTTCAGGGCACAAGTTGTTTAGGAAGGTAGTTTACCAGCTAACTATAGGTTACCATATTTTGAATGGAAATCTCTCCAGAATAATTACACATTTACCTATTTTCTTTGGCAGGAAGCTCAGAACATTATTTTTAACCTTTGTCTAGTGACTACAATTCATTATTAAAAATAATTTATGGTATTAGACAAGCCCTGAACACTGCAGTAAAAATGTCTAGAATTCTAGTTTTTGATTACTTGCCTTCTTCCCAACTCTGGTGATATCAACTCTCTCCATTCCCCAACTCTCAGGCCACCAGACCTATCATCCCTTCTAATGTATATCTTCCAAGCCAGTCTTAAACTTGAAAATCAGGCAGGATTGTTAAAACATTGGACAAATTAGGCATAAACAAAGAATCTGAGCCTTCTCCTAAGAAACCAAACCTAAAAGAACGAAGACGGCTACAGTGGCTATACCTGCTCCTGCATAAAAACTCTCAAACTGTTTCCTTAAAGGACACTATGAGTGTCAGCAGAGAAGATAAATATATGGGGTCCCAGGTCCTCATATAAATCAGAGCAGCCCCATACGACCAGTTTTATACATTGGGGTTCTACCTAAGACTTCATTTGAGAAAGAAGTTCTACTCTAGCACTGGACTAAAACTGATGTTGCTGCCACTGCTGCTACAGCTGGAAAAAATAATGGTTTGGAGTTTTCCCCCTACCCTCTCATTAAAAAAAAAAATATTCCTTTTAAGCAAAAGGAGTAAGATTCTCCTTCCTCAATCTTGTGTTAGAAATGCATATTATTTTTTCTAAGGATTATTCACAACACTTTCTGTGGATTCTCAACAATCTTATAGAGTTGCTATCATCAGAAATAGGATCAATGTTTTAAATGATCCAGTAAACCACACCCATGCATAGCTCTGAAGTTATTTCTAGGTATAATGTTACAAGTTTCAGTGTTTTCTTTTTTTTCCTGTGTCTTCTACCTACATAATCTCTTTGCCATACTACATATATATGTATTATATATAATGTATATACGTAGCCAATGTGTGGGTTGGCTATTAAAAGGAATATAAGCCCAAAAGCTGTACCTTGGTAGTCTAAAATTTGCACATTTTCTTTTGCTCTCAAATTTCAATGTATTCAATTCAAACATTTATTGAGCACCTACTGTGACTAAAATTATAACCTAACACATTAATCAGGACAGTGAGGTTGTGTTATAGTAACATACAATCCCAAAAATTCAATAGCTTGAGACAACAAAAGTTTATTTCTCACTAATTTTACGTATCCAATTCAGGTTGGCAGGGGAGATCTGCTTATCACAGTCCATCAGGGACTTAGGCTTCACTTGACACATGCTTCCAAGACTACCTTGCCAAGGAAGGTAAAAAGGAGAGTGTAAATCACATCCTGCTCTTAAACTTCCATTCACATACTAGTGGCCACAGTAAGTCACATAGCCATGCCAGACTTCAAAAATGAGAGGAAAGGACAATTCTATCATGTGTTTCGAAGAAGAGAAGGGGACTATTTATTAAGTCATGTCTCCCAAGCCCCGCTACTGGTGAAATACTCAGTTTACTCTTCTTTCCACATGGGGAATACCCCTGTCCCTGCCCCTGCAGAAGATAACCCAACAATCCCATCTAGTTAGAGCATTAGCTCAAAGGCCAGGATCTGTGGATGATGTGGAAATAACCTCCATCAGGTCCAGATGTAGCCCCTCTTCACAGAGACCTATTAACTAAAACAAGTTAATCTACCTCCCTTCACAGACAATACACAATGACAGAACAAGGTAAGTATAACCATGAAAAAACACTCCTGTTCAAAACAGGAGGAACAAGAGACACCACAGTCAATGGTTCACAGTAATTCATAAACCCAGCTGAACAGATAGTGCAAGGGTTCTCTGCTCTGGTAACAGGGGATGCTCTGATTGACCACTGGGAGGAGTTTCTAAGTCCAGTGCTCTCTGTGCCTCTTGGGAGACTTCCTTGTCTGTTACCTTCCTCCACCACAAGTGAAGCAGAACCAGAGAGTGTGCCTCCTCAGCAAGGCACAATTCCCAGCCTGCTGGTAGAATGTTAGGGGGTGGAGACCAAGAACATTAAATCTCAAGCACTTACACTTTTTTTCACACTTTTTTCAATTCTTGTGGTTCCTTTGCCTGTACAGCTCCTTAAAAAACTTAGAAGGCTTCTTATCCGTTTGATTTTAGCCAGTTCCAAGTGCCAATATCCAGAACCACGGCTTTTTTTCTAGATATGTCTCTTAGATTTACTACATTTCTTTGCTTTCTTGCCCCACAGACTGTGTGTCTATTTCTCTCTACTTAATTGTGGGTACCTTGGGCTTACCTGGCTTTAGTAGGAAATCCATACCTTTAGTCTCTTTTCCCTAATACAACTGAAAGACACCACTCCCTCAGTAGACCTTTACTGAGTCACTTTAATCTATTCAGAGGTTTTAACAATGAGAGTAACATATGTGCAAGACAAACAAACACGTGGATAAGGAGAACAGACTGGTGGTTACCAGAGGGGAAGGGAACAGGGGGAGGGCAAAAGCGGCACATATGTTATGGTGGATAAAAACTAGACTATTGCTGGTGAACATGAGGCAATCTAGACAGAAACTGAAATATAATAATGTACACCTGAAATTTACACAATGTTATAAGCCAATATGACCTCAATAAATAATTTTAAAACAACAATATGAGTGATGGTCATAACCTTGATTAATTGGATCCTTGCTATAAGAATGAATTTTAATTATCTGCTCGAAAGGGTTCTCAGTTTCATCTCTTTCTGATCAAGGTAAGAAGCAGTCGCTTCTTCCAATCCTATGCATCTCCAAATTTCTGGACTTTCTGTTTCTCACTCCTACTTGCAGACCGGCCAATCATTTTCCAGCTCATCTCTTTCTTATATCTTGTCAAATGGAGCCAACAACAGCTAAAATACAATTTGTTTTCCAACCTCGTCCTCTAAAGCTACAAGTGCATTAGGTACACTACTTGCCTTCCAAGTTACTGCAGCAAGATTTACCAAATGCTTCTCTGCACTGCATCTTCCCAGCCTCTAATATTAGTTTTCTTGCTGCCTGATCCTTGAGCCAATGCCACATTTGAGGGTTTTTGTTATAGTAGCCTACTCTTCCCATCAGTTTTGATTTTAGTCAAGATAGGGTACATAAGTGCTGCCCAATAGAAATACAATCCAAGTCACATGTAACTTTAAATTTTCTAGTAGCTACATCAAAAAGGTAAAAAGAAACTGAAATTAATTTTAATAACATTTCATTTAACCCAATATACCTAAAATAAATTAATTTCAACCTGCAATCAACATAGAAATTAAGATATTTTACATTCTTTCTTTTCATACTAAATCTTAAGATGTAGTTTGTAGTTTACACTTAATCACATCTCCATTCAGTCTAGCCACATTTCAAGTGCTTAATAGCATTACGGATCCAGTGGCTACCATATTAGACCACACAGGGCAAAATTAAGTTGCAGTAGTAAGCAACCCGTGAAATCTCAGTGACTTAAACCAAAGGCTTATTTTTTATTCATGTCCACCATAGCTGAGGGTGTACTGCATGCTTTCCTTACTTAGGGATCAAGACTGGTAGAGTAGTCACTATGGCATATTGCATTGCCCAAGGCAAGCTACATAGCTACCTTCAACTTTGGTTTGCCCAGAGAGAAAACCAGAAATACTAGGTAGATAGCACTAATGACTACCATATTCCTTTTTTAAATCACAATATAAAATTTTCAAATTATATCTTCAAGGAATTGTATCTTTTAAACTTCGCTTTTCCCCCCAACATATACCTACTTCAAAAAGCAAAATGATGAAGTGTTAAATTACTACTGCTACTAGTTACTTGAAATAGTAACTCTAAGACATGTAGTTTCTTTACTATGGAACACAATTTTTTCTTTAACAAAGTTTCTGAAGGTTTGGTAAAAAACAACTGAAAAGATGTGACTAGAGCTCAAATACTATTCCTTCTACTTTATTTTGGCAAACAAGTACTTCAAATCTTCTTTAAACTTCTTGCCGGGCCTTTCCAAGTGCTGCTGCTGAAAGAAGTACAGGCTGAAGGGAAATTAAATGGGAGAGCCACATTTATTCCTCAAAAGTGTGGTGAAACAGGGGAAAATGAAGAGGAAAATAATGTTAATGAAAACTATTTTTCAAAAAGATTTCCTTATCACCTTTATAAGTTAACTTTCGGCCATTTAATACTGTAACATAAAAATCAACTGCCTATTTATCCAAAATATAGGCATTACTTCAAAGCTTAAAGCTTTACTTTCACAGGTCTAAGGCTGAAACCCCTTTCTTCTAAAAATAAATGCTTACATTCCATTCCACCTTCATTTAAGCATCCAAAGAAAGAATTTCAGCATGTGAGAGGACCCAAGATAATGACCAGATTACGTGAGGTATTGAGAATTAAAGAGTGAGGTTTAAGTGGTGGCAATAAAAAAGCCCACAAGGAGGAGCTTATGTAAATAAAACAGCAAATTTTGCTTAGGGAATAAATATACCAGTATATACGTGGATTGGTTTCATCCAGCAGTTAATTCCTTCCTACAAAACCTTTGTTTTGAAGTTGGGCATTCTAACTTATTACTTACCAGTCTAGGATAAAATAACCTCTTTTAAATAAAGCAGAAGTGATAATATCTAGAACTGATAAGCAATCCACATCATGCTTTTCTGAGAGAAAATAATAAATAAGACAAAGCCAAATCCCAACCAACAAAACAACCAAAACCAAAAATATCTACTGCATCCAAACTAAACCTTCTGATGCCAGATGTGAGAAGACAAAGAAATACCTGTTCTCCTGCTACCCAAAGAAATATATTACCCACTAAAATTTAACAATCCTAAAAGATCTCAGAAATGGTACATAATATACAAGTTTTTCTGCATGTTTTACTGGTAGTAACAGAGTAGCTAAATAATTTATAGTCCCCATCCCTCAAAATCTCCCAAAACATTTTCCCTTTCATAACTCTCTCCTTCAGTTTATCTACCCTCATCACTTTAATGCCTTTCACCTCTATTCCACAGAATTCCAGTCCTTTGTCCTGAGATCAGTTCCCTGGCTCTACTACCAAGTCATTCCAACCTAGCACCACAAATGCAATCCATTAAAACTGGTATCCCTTTGCCTCCTCAGCTTAGTTTCCCTTCCCAACTCTGCCAATGATAGGACCTTTTTCAAAACAAAGGATTCCTTTTTTATTCCCGATAGCTAATCCCAAATCCTGCAGATTCATCTTTTGAAATGTCTAGCATTCTTACTTCTTTACTTTATCCCTGTATAACTGAAATAGCTCCTACCTTCTTTAGTGCCAGTTTCTTTCCATTTCAATCTATTCCTGAAGTACATCTCCAAGCACAGATTTATTCACGTCATTCATCTGTTCGAAAACCTTCAAGAGCTTGTTAAGTTAAAAACATTAAAATCTTCACCAATAGTATTCAGTGCTCTCCACTCTCTTACCCAAATGTGTCCTGTCAGTCACTAGTCCCCAAACATCCCAGCCTTCTATTCATGCCATTATAGCATTTCCCAAAGAGTTTCTCTCAATTAACCCAATGAAATACTAACCTCTAGAGATGTATAATCTAAAAAAAGAAAAAGGATGCTGCTTCCTTTCCTTAAACAGTCACGGGTTTCTCAGAAACTTTAATATACTGATGAGAATTTTCATAACTTATTTAATAGCTATTAATATCTTACAAACCATTTTTTGGGAAATGATGGCTATTAAACTGTCTCTTGGATAGGCTGCCTCTATTCTCATTTATATTGCTTTTTGCCTTGTTAGTAAACATCTTCCCCTCATCTCTCTATCTACAAATATCTAGATTGCTCCATTGAAGTTCTCCCTTCTCTATAGTCTTTCCTAACACCTGGAGCCCTCTTTGATCTTCCTCTCTTCTGAACTTCTACACGATTATCTGTATCATGCAATTAGTAACATTTCATTGATTTACACTGTCAATTACACATTGGTTCATGTTGATGATTATCGCTCCATGTGTCTGTTTTAGATATGCCCTACAAATCTGTAAGCCTCTTGGGAATATGAACATGTACTTCTCTTACAGACCACACAATATCAAAAAAGTGCTATTTGACTTATTTAACTAAATACAGTTCTACTCTAAGAAACTTGTTCAACTCCTCTCTTCTCTCAATTCCTTGAGCTTTTACAATCTCTTGGCCCAAACTAGGCTGCAAAAATTTAAGCACCAAGAGCATTTATAAGAAAATGTATCTAGCTTTCCACTTTATGTCCAAAATACCCCAAGAATATTTCACTGTAGTTTGGTGTGACTGGCTATTCTCTGAAATTTATCAACTACCTTCTTTATATTACAGGCGATAAAGCAGGGAAATAGTCTAAACAGCCAAAATCCATCTTCAAGGTTTTCACAGAATCATAAAATCTTCTGGACACTTGTGAAACAACTAAGTATCCACACCCTGTCCAAGTTGTTACTATGAACAACGCTCACTAACTCAAACATCATAGGGGATTTTTGACATCAAAATTAAAGTCCAATCTTACATGTATATTAAATTTCTTTTAAAAAAGTTTAACAATCCAAAATGCCCAGTAATCAAAAACAGGAGAGGATAAAACTTATATTTTTGAAAGCTTTTTATCACAGAAAAACCTCAAATACACACAAAAGTAGAACAATATAACAAATTCCAATGTACCCATCACCCACTTTCAACAATCAACTCTAGGATAATTCTGTTTCACCTATACTCCACACTGGCTCCATATTATTTGGAAACAAATCCCAGACATAACATTTCATCTAGAAATACTTCAGAATGTAGTGCTCAAAGATGAAGAACTTACATTTTTAAAATCTTTCATCATGTTATTCTTAGAATAAATACATGAAACCTATAGTGTTAAAAAAAGACTGGGTGAAGTCACTTAACTTTTCCAAATTCCCTCATATGCAGGCAAGACTAAATCTGAAATTCCTTTTGCTACTCTTGGTTTTTTTTCCCCCATAGGTTTATAGGCTGGTTTCTAAAATTTAATTCTAAATGTCAAGAGTCTTTAAAAAGCTTAAAATTTAACACAATTACACAATTGGTAATGGTATAATATCAACAGATATCATGCATTTCACACATGTGAACAAAGCTAATCATTTCAGAGGCAAATGGGTAAAATTTACATTGTACATTACCACAGAAATCCATGTTTATTCTGTACCTATTACTGATATTTCTTCATTTATTAATTCTCAAAAAAAAAGCAGAGCGATAGAAAGATGAATAGGAAATGATCACTGAATTAAAAGGAGACAAACATGTTAACCATAATATCAAACAAAGAAAATGTGCTATTAAACAAGCAGTAAGTTAAAGGAGGCAGGAGTTAGGAAAGAATATGGGATGAGGTAGTATCTGAGCTAAACCTTACAAGATTTCAACCCAAAGGTTACTCCTCTACTCTTCTGTGTTCCTAAAGTACTGTGGTTCAATGTCAATATCCCATTTACCACATGGTATTAGAATCTTCTACAGATCTGTTAATCCAATGGTTCTCAAAATAAAGAAGGGCTATTTTTGCCCTTCAGGGGACATTTGGCAATGTCTGAAGCCATTTTTTATTGTCACAACTGGAGGTAAGGAGTGTTACCGGCATCTAGTGGGTAGAAGTGAGGGAGGTTGCTAAACATCCTATGCACAGCACCCACAACAAAGAATCATCAGGCCCAAAATATCCATAGTGTGGAGATTGAGAAACCCTGGTCCAACCCGCTAGATTACAAAAAAATTTAGTGCAAGAAGTATCCTATTCATCTTTGTATCCCCAGCATCTGGTACAGCAGGAACTCTATACATATTTGTAGACTCAACAGACCTCAATTTAAAGGCAACAGAATACAATTATAACTTCAATTATACCTCGATAAAGCTGAAACAAAAATAAACGCAATGGAAGAGCCACTGAAGATTTTATTTTTCAAAAGGCAACAACATGACCTGTGTTTAAGGAAGATTAACTAATGTAAAGCATATATCAGAACAACTTCCAGTATCTTCCAAAACTAAAAATGTATATAATCTCTAATTATATACATTCCTATATCTAGGAATTTTGCTTCTAGATATATATCCTTTGGATATATATACTTTCTCTAAGGGAAAAAAACAAAACAAAACGTGTACAAGGATATTCACTGCAGTATTACTTGAAGTAAGATTGCAGATAAATTCTCATCAATAAGAATCATTAAATAAATGACAAGGTATTTGTTCAAGAGAAAACTGCTATTGCCATTACAAAGAATGAGATAGCCTGTGCTTGTAATATTAATAGATTCAACACAAAAATTTTAAATGCATAAGAATGGGTAAAGTATGGTACTATTTCAGGGAATGGCAGAGAATATATAGGTATGGTTATGTTCGTAAATGCATCCATCCACCAGAAATATTCCACACTTCCCAAAAAAGCTAACAATTGCTACCTCTAGGGAGGGAATCTAGGGGGTTAAGCAGGGAAAGACACTTTTTTTTTTTTAAGATTTTATTTTTTTCCTTTTTCTCCCCAAAGCCACCCCCCCCCCCCCCGTACATGGTTGTATATTCTTCGTTGTCGGTCCTTCTAGTTGTGGCATGTGGGACGCTGCCTCAGCGTGGTTTGATGAGCAGTGCCATGTCCGCGCCCAGGATTCGAACCAAGGAAACACTGGGCCGCCTGCAGCGGAGCACGCGAACTTAACCACTTGGCCACCGGGCCAGCCCCGGGAATGAGACTTTTTAATGATTATCCTTTTATACTTTCTGAATTTGTGCCTTGTGTAGGAATAAATTTTTTAAGAAGAATTTTAAATGCACTGCAAAGAGGAAAGATTTGAGGCATAGCAAACAGATTAAATGTTATAATAGCCAAGGAGAACAGTAAAAGCCAGACCAACAAAATGAGAATGGAGAGGACAAACAGATCACAAAACAATGCCAGAGATAAAACTAAAAGAACTAACTAAAAGAACTTGGAAACTTTCTACCAGGAAACAGAGAAGAGTTAACCCTGCACCTGCATCCAAATAGCTAAAGGTAACTGGAGAAAAAACACAATTGTGCTAATTAATTACTCAAGTGAGCATCCAGTAACCCCTGTAATTCTTACATTTTACCAGTAATTTCACCTTCCAATTCTCTCAAATGACTATTTCTTATCTTCCTCCTTCTTAAATTTCTAACACCTGCCCTCCTCACCCATCTCAGCTTATTACAGAAGGAAATTAGGAGCTGTATGACAAGAATTACCTTATCTTCCTACCAACACATACCTGCATCTGTAAAGCTCTATTCTATGCCCTTCCCATTATAACATATCATTACCCCCACTCTTATCTGTGGCCAATCCCTATAACCCGTATCCTGTATTTCATCTTGCTTGCCTTCTTTAAAACTTTTCTCTATTAATCTTCTTCATGCATCATCAATTTCTCACTCTTTATTGAGGCATTCCCAGAAAAACTCTCCCTTGACCTCAAGTCCACCTTCAGCTACCAGCTCCTATTTCAATGATCCTCTCCTTAACAGAAAAAAAAACCCTCAAAATATTTGCCTGTAATTACTGTAGCTACTTCCTCTTCCCTTAACCTCCTTTTAAGTCATTCTATTCAGGCTTTCTTCTCTAGCACTTCACTGAAACCACTTGTCACCCACAACCAGCATCCCATTCTCTATCACCTTAAATACCCGCCACAATATCTGAAAAGTTATGAACTCTCTCTTCCATTCTTAAGCAGTTTACTCACTTGGCTTCCAGGATATCACTCTCTCCTGGGAACTCCTTCTGTTTCTTTTGCTGGCTCCTCCACTTCTCATCCTCTAAATGTTGAAAATGTCCCAGGATTCAACCCTAATGATTTTCCTCAATTTTGGTTATCTTAAATTTCAGTTCCTGAATTTCCATTTGGTTCCTTTACAAATCTGCTATGTCATTTGTTACAGTCTCCCACTCTCTGTTAAAAACTTTTCAAGCTTGGCATTTATCTACTAGACCATAGAAAACAGCTGTTTTAGTCTATGTTTGATAATTCTAGTATCTAGAGTTCCAATAAGTCTTATCTCTGTGGTCTGCTGTTTCTGTCCTCACTCATAGTGTCTCATCTCCTCATATGTCTGGTTACTTTTGATTCTGTGCTAGATACTGCATTTTTTAAAAATCTAGAAAAATCATCTGAGGCTCAGAATGATACTATTTTCTAATCTCTTCTCTATATTCTTTCCCCACTAAGTTACCAATTTTCAAATCAGCTGCACTTCAAAATCATTTGGGGACTTTATTTAAAATACATCTTTCCTAGGCCTCATGCACAGTAATTAAATTAGAACTGGGAGGAGGATAAATATCAATTGTTGGCATTTTTTAGAAGTTCCCTGAGATTCTACCATGCAGCCAAATGTTGAAAAGCTACGACACAAATGATTTCATGTGATCACCTCTATCTACATTAAAGACTCCGAAAATTTTCTCTCTAGCCCAATCTGAGCTCCAGATTCTGATACCCAACTTTCTACTTAAACCATCACTTGGATATCTAATAGGCAAAATGGAAGTCGTAATTCTCTCTTTACTCCACCCTTTCCCAGACTTTCCTTATTACCAGCCTATAATATTCTCTTCTGCCCGTATTACTTGCATTAGCCTTGTGCTTACTCTTGCCATTCCAACCCCCACCCTCTCAAACCCTGTCTGCCACAGGATCTGCCAGAGGGATCTTTTTAAAACAAATAAAATTATGTCATTCCCCTACTCAAAATCCTCCAAGGTTTTCCTATTTAAAAAATTAAAATCTAAATGCCTTACCATGGGTTATATTATCTGCCCTCTACCTACTTCCAATCTCATCTTCTAACAGCTCTCATTTACTAAGCTCCAGCCACCTTCGTTCATTTTCTCTTCCTGGAATACTCTTTCCTCCAGATCTCAATATGGCAGATTCCTTTCCCAATGTTCAGGTCGGTACTTCAATTTCATCTCCTTTTAAGGAGGTATTTCCCAACCATCCTACCTAAAACAACCACCATCCTCTATGGTTTTTTCATATTCCCTATTTCATAACCCTACTTTATTTTCTTCATAACACTCACCTAAAATTACTGTGTTTGCTTGTTTTCATCCACTAAAACAAAAAATTCATGAGGATGGGACTTTGTCTCTTTCACTGTTACAAAGAACCTAAAAAACATTACCTGGAATATTGTAGTATACCCTCAAATACCTCTTGACTGAATGAATAATAATTGACTGACTTCTCTAATCTAGGTTGCTGGGAGAATGATGGTACTATTCATCAGAGGAGAATTTATGAAAAATGTCACATATCAAGTACTCTCACGAAATAAAGTCGGATACAAAAACTGTCCCCATGAACCACTAAAATAACCAAGTAGTTTAGAGACTAGCTTTAACAAAGTTATTCTTAGATTAAAAGTAATATGGCACCATAGAGTAATATATCAAAGGAAGCATTCTAACGCAAATCACACATCAGGTGGTTTCCATTCTGTTGTGTCCATCTAGAATTCTAATTTGCATTATTATTACTGGGTACATTATGGGGTAAATCTGGTTAATCATAATTTGAATATACAACTTCAGAAAATAAAGAGAAAAGAATTTAAAAACAGACACTGAGCAGCCATTTGTTGAAGATGCAATTAATCAGTCTAATTAGCTGACCTAAGATTCCATGGTCTAAATCACATAGCTACGTCAGAATAATACTGTTAAATTAAATAGATATTTGAGATTCCTGTATCATCCTCAAAGAATTACTCAGGGATCTGTGAGCACTATTTTTCCATAGAATACTAAAAAAATAACAAGTGTGACCAAAAACATACATTTAAAATGATTTTATTTTAAAAGGCATATAATGTATTCTAGATATTTTTCTAGTCATAGGAATTATAATTTGAAATTCCCAATTTCTTCCATAAACTGCTGAATTGCATCTGATGACTCATAAATCAATACAAACTAAACTCAAAAACTATGCTTCAAAGTTTCCAAATTATTTTGCTTAAAAAAAGAGTCTAGTACTAACTTACATGTACTAAAACTCACCATGACTGAACTTAAAGGCAAACAAGTGGAGAAAATACTTGTTGTGTGTTACAAAAGAGTAATGTCTTTAACATATAAAGATGTCTTTTAAAAAAAAAAGGGTCTTACAAATTAGTAGCAGTCGGGGGGAAGCAAAAAACATGAAAGGCTATTGACCAAGGAAACACAAATAGCCAATAAACACATAAAATAGAAATGTTCAAGTTCCCTAATAATAAATGAATACATTAGATTCCATTTATATCCTCCAAAAGTTTGCCCATTTGATAAAATGATATCCTAGTTATGGATGAAATATGCAAAACCCCATGCTCTCATACAAAGCTGGTGAAAGAACATTTTTGCAATATATATAAAAGCCTTCAATAGTAACATTGTTTAACCCAATAATTCCACTTTAGTACTTCTGCATAAGAAAAGAATTAGAATTGTGGGCAAAGATTTCCATGTAACAGGAAAAAATGAGAAATAACCTAAACATCTAACAACAGAGGATTAGTTAAATCAGGGAACATCCATACAAAAATACTTAGTAATGAAACCAAATAATCAAATTGTAGAAAACTGATGTGGGAAAATGCACACAATATAGTGTTTGGGAAAAAAGTTATAAAGTTGTTGTGTATGTGACCCCAATTTATTTATATATACAGTATATTATATGCACAGAAAAAAGACTGGAAGATTATATAGCAGAATACTGGAAGATAATTTACCAACTTTACTCGTGGGATTACTAGTATTTTTTTTTCCTGTTTCCTTTTCAGGGCTGTCCTGAATTTCTATATCTATTATTACTGTTTTTCTTTGCTACATTTTTTCTTCTTTCCTATTTTCTGTTTGATTGATAATTTTCTACCTCCTGCCCCAGTTTAGAAGTTAAAAATTGCATTTTTATTCTCTTGATAGTTACTTATATCCAAATTATAAACTTCTGTAAAAAGGTTAAAACTGTTCTCTATAAACATTATCTTCCTAAAAATGACAAAAACCTTAACCCACAAACCCATACTCCTACCAGTCCTGTGCCTCTGTTTCTTTGTTTTCATGGTTTGCATTGTTTCTTTTTTAACAATATAAAGATTAATTACCAAGAATAATGACTGCCATGAATTAAAGCACAACAGATTAAAAAAAAAGAGTTCATAATGATACACCAAAAAACACAAAGAAAATATCTGATGGCAGCTAAGATACCAACTCATTTTGAAAATAGATAAATAAAAGGAATGAACTAAATAGTCTATCCTGCCTTTCTTGTATAAACTGTACTTTTGAGTAAGCCAACAGCTAATGAGGGAAGGTTCTTTCTGGAAGAATCACAGCTATAAACACAAAAAGATTGAAAAAATTAGAAAAATCACCATTCTCCAAACCTTAATGCTCCAAACAACAATGAAAAGTTGCTAAAACCATTAGTTGAAAAGCTGAGACTTGGAGGCACATCAACAAAAAATACAGTCTTTGAATTCTAATTTGAACAAATCAATTCTAAAAAGATTTTTTTAATCAATTGGGGAAAATGGGACAGTGCAAGGATATTAGCTAAGGACAGTGCAAGGATATTAGCTAACATTAAGGGATTACTATACATTTAGGATATTGCAAATAATGGTACTACGCTTATGTTTTAAAAAATCCTTCTTCTTTAGACTGGCAGTTCTCAAGTTTTTTGGTAACAGGATCACTTTAACTCTCAAAAATTACTAAGGGGGCCCAGCCTGTGGCTGAGTGGTTAAAGTTCCATGCACTCCGTTACTGCAGCCCAAGTTCACAGGTTCAGATCCTGGGCACAGACCTACTCCACTCACCAGCCACGCTGTGGAGGTGTCTCAGATACAAAATAGAGGAAGACTGGCACAGATACTAGCTCAGGGCTAATCTTCCTCAACCAAAAACACCAAAAGAAAAAGAGGAAGATTGGCAAGGGAGCTTTTGTTTACATCTATTAACCAGAGGACAGGGGTGAGAGAGAATGGCTGACTATGAAGTGACACAGAGGACTGGGGAGGAGTGATGAAATGATACTGTATCTTGATTACAACAGTGGTTACACAACCGTGTGCATTTGTCACAATGTAGAATTGTGCACTAAACAGGGGTGAATTTGACTGCATGGTATGTCTTTATAAAAAAATGGAAAAAATTTGTTTAAAAATTTGAGGACCTTGGGGCCGGCTTGGTGGCATAGTAGTTAAGTTCACATGTTCCACTTTGGTGGCCTGGGCTTCGCAGGTTTGGATCCCAGGCATGGACCTACACACCGCTCATCAAGCCATGCTGTGGTGGCGTCCCATATACAAAGCAGAAGACGACTGGCATGGATGCTAGCTCAGGGACCATCTTCCTCAAGCCAAAAAAAACAAAGAGGAAGACTGGCAACAGATGTTAGCTCAGGACCAATCTTCCTCACAAAAAAAAAGTTTGAGGACTTCAAAGGGCCTTTTATTTACGTAAGCATATCTATCAATATTTACCATATTAGAAATCAAAACAGAAAATTTTAAAGGTGTATTTATTAATTTTAAAATAAACTCAACAAATGTTAATAAGTAACATCTTATGAAAATATATTGTCAAAAAGTGAGAATAGTTTGACATTTCTGCAAATTTAGTATCTGGCTTATCTGTGTTCAGTCTATTGTGTTATCTATCACACACGAGGCAGACTCTGGAAAACACTGAATACTACTTGTGAGGTGAGACTGAAATAGGCAAACAACATTTTAGTATTATTATAAAAATAGCTTTGACCTCATGAACCCCCATGAAAAGGGTCTTGGCACTCCCAGATAACACACTGAGAATCAGTATTTTGGGGTAAAATTATACAACATCAGGGATCTGCTTTAAAATATTCCAGCAAAAATAAAATTTTAAATGGTGGGAATAGAGGAAATAAGGATAGTAGAATGTTTCTAAGTGTTGAAGCTGGGAGGTGGTTACCTTAAGGTTCATTATACATTTCTCTGCTTTTGTATATATTTGAAATTTTTCAGAACTTTTAAACTTAGTAGTATTTTAGTGTCAGTTGAATTATTAATTTTTTACCCATTACTGCGATCGCTATTATTTTCTCACTTCCCACTCATTTCCAGGATCCATTTTTCTACTTAATCTTTCAGTAGTTAGTTTAGTAAGAGTCTCTGAATAATAAACTCTCAGTCCTTGAGTATTTTAAGTGTCTTCATTATATCTTAACTCTTGAGTAGGGGTTTACTTGCATATAGAATTCTCAGCTGCTGGTTATTTTTTTTCAGCACCACGAAGATATTACTACATGATCTTCCGGCATATGGGTGGCTGATGAAAAATCTGCAGGTCTCTAATTTCTTTGTTAGTAATCTGTCTTTTCTGTCCCTTAAAATTTAAGATTCTTTCTTTCTCTGTAATTTTAGTATAAGTCAGGGGTAAAGTTATTTTCATTTTCCTTACTTAATATTTGAAGTAAAATTTTCATCTGTAGACTATATTCCTTCAACACAAGAAAATTCTCAGCCATTGTCTCAAGTTTTGCTTCTCTTGCCATTCACCTTATTCTCTTTTTCTGAAATTCCTTTGTTGGTGGCTCTTTTTTTTTTTTTTTGAGGAAGATTAGCCCTGAGCTAACTGTTGCCAATCTTCTTTTTGCTGAGGAAGACTGGCCCTGAGCTAACATCCGTGCCCATCTTCCTCCACTTTATATGTGGGACGCCTGCCACAGCATGGCATGCCAAGCAGTGCATGTCCGCACCCAGAATCCGAACCTGAGAACCCCGGAAAGCCAAAGCAGAACATGCAAACTCAACCGCTGCACCACAGGGCTGGCCCTGTTGGTGGTTCTCAATCTATCTTTCAAGCCTCTTGACTGTTCACTCATTATCTCTGTGCTGTATCCTGGGTAAATTCCTCAGTATATTACTATTCATTCATTATTCTTCTATGTCCAATCTAAAGGTTGTCCTCATTTTTTCCCCAAAACCTTTTTGATTTAATCTAATCTAAGACAATGCTGACAAGACACACCACTACCAGTAGAAAAGAAAAAGCACTGTCAAGTACACATTGACATGCCACAGACTGTAAGGTGTACTCTGATTTCAGAAATGTTAAAATGTTAAACAATGTCTCAGAAACAATTAAAGATGTTTCCCATTTCTAGGAGCTCTGATTGTTTCTCTACCTTTTTTTTGTTTCACAACTTCTGTTCTAAAGATGCTAGTTTCCTTTATCTCACTGACGATTATAAACATACTGATTTTAAAGTCTCCAAGAGATTGTTCTCTTGCTTTAATCTGACATGAATTAATCTCCTAATTGTTGATTTTACAGGCTATCTTTCAAAGATTTTGCCTTCATCACGTATTTTGGAATTTTGGTTTTCAGGCTTATCTTAAGTACAATTTTTCTCTCTATTACACCTCCATGTCTGGCATTTTTGCAAGTGCCTCTACCATGCCGCTCTGGCCCTAGTGCTGACTCAGGTCTTACACTGGCTTTAGAGTTTAGAGGTAAAACAGGAGATACCACAAATCTAGACACTGAGGAAACAGTTCAATGGTTCAGACTGGTTCAAATGCTGGTCATAAGACTGTTCTGATGTCCTCCTATTTCCCTGTGTCCTCCTCTCCGTAAGTGTACAGCCTCAGTTAAGCCATACCCTGGGGTAAAAGCAATAACTTTTTTTTTTAGCTCCCCTTTAACAAAAAGGAGCCCTAGTCCAGCCGCTGGTTTTACAGTCAGTCTGACGCTTGGCTCCTCTTCGTGTGGGGTACTTTTAACTATATTAACAGATAATTAAACAGAATATAATTCCCAGCATAAATACTTAGTAGGTATTTTCATCCTACTGAAAAAAAGTAACTAAAATTAAGCAGGATAAAAAATAACCGTATGGGCTGTATAAGTATCACAAAACTTAAAAATCTGTACGACACCAAGTTTTATTCCTGAGAGATGAGATTAGAGGGACTTTCACCTTCTACATTAAAATTTCCACAATGTTTTTATTTTCCATACCAAAGATATACCACTTTTGTAAGTAGATAAAGTACAGTAAATACATAATTATGACATGACTGAAAATGAATAAACCAAAACTATTTTTGGAGAAATCAGAATATAAATGATTTTTCCAAACTTTAAAATAAAAATGTTAACAATTCCAAAATATAGTGAAAGACCATGGCATGCATATATATGGATTCCCAAATGAAGAATCCAGAATTAGAAACAAAGTTGAGTACACTGCACCATACCTAACTAAAATGTCCTCAGGTTATGTTTAATAATAAAAACTTTAAGGTCTACATAAAAAGTTGGTCCTCTATTTGTGTAAGATGGCTTTTAAAAGACTTATCAAATACTTTAAATCAGCATACATCATAGTTATTCACATTTTTTCCCATTCTTTCTTTAGCTCTAAAAAGACTGCATTTCCTCCATACACTCTGCTTTTCAAGCAATAGGTTTGGCCTTTAGTAGTATTTGTATATTTCTATAACCAGCCAGTTCTGACATGTGATTCCTTAGGTAAAACCAATAAACTTTTATTTTGTTAGTATCGCCAATAAAACCGTTTCAGAAGACATTTTCTCCACTTACCATGAGAAAAATACATAAGGCTAATACCTCTCCCCAGAAAATGAAAAAAATCTGAAGCAAAAGTAAAAATTTTAGAAAGTAAAAAAAATACATTGATGTAAATAGCAGAACACCAAGTCAGTGTAACACAGTATAAAGAAAAATAAAGGCTAGTTGTGAAGCCGTGGGCCATTTTCCTTCCCTAACCCAAACGTCAGAATAGTTATCAGAATTATTGCAAAAGAATTTATGAGATAATACATCTAAAAACATCAAAGCAGGAGGCTGGCCCCGCGGCCGAGTGGTTAAGTCCGCACGCTCCTCTGCAGGCGGCCCAGTGTTTCGTTGGTTCGAATCCTGGGCAAGGACATGGCACTGCTCATCAAACCACGCTGAGGCAGCGTCCCACATGCCACAACCAGAAGGACCCACAACGAAGAATATACAACTATGTACCGGGGGGGCTTTGGGGACAAAAAGGAGAAAAAAATAAAACCTTAAAAAATATATATATATATAAAAATAAATAAAAACACCTAAGCAGTATCTGACACAGTAGGAGTACATAAGAGATCACTCCCTTTTGCCCTTCAATACTTAAGTATAAAGTTTAAGAAATTCAACTTTTTGTAGTGCTTCCATTCTCTCACTACTAATTTTAAAAAGCACAGTTACCAACTAGTCCGCAACTATTCAGTTTTCCATGGGTAAAGGAAATTCTAAACATTAGGGATTTTTTGCTTTAAAGAAGTGACTTCTATAAACCCTTCTTCCTACCTCAAACACCCGACTGCATTTTAAATATGCCCTGTCTTGAAGTTTTGATAAATTTGTATTTAGATAAAACAAAATCTGGTAGAGGACTAAAACCTGAGAGACTGAAAGAGTCCTGGCTTGAATTTGGGGGAAACTTTCTGACTAGAAAAAACATTCAAAAGATACATAAATTCACATTTTGTCTCCTCCCATCCAGTTTCAAATACACAGCAATGGGTAGACAAAGTAAAAATAAAACTTCGAAAACGGAAGTTCTCTAAAGTAGCATGCATTTCTCAGTGGGCAAGAAATGAACAGAAATATAAGCAGTGAGTGGGGTTGCAGATTGGGGCCTGAGCTCTGCGTTCCAAGGAAGATGGGGGTTTGGTCTAAGGGATAGGAGGCATTCAACATACTCCTCACGAGGAGGGGCCCTGAGTCAGATTCACTGCTTAAAAAAGGCTGGAGTGGAGGTCATTTTTCTTAAAGAGAAACTTTAAAATAAATAAAAAGTTAAAAGGAATTCCAGAGCCCTGGTAACAAAAAAAAGTGCATTCTTATGCATTTTGGGAAAATGTTACATTAATTCCATACTTACCAAATATAAAAATGCAAACCAATGAGGTCAAAGTTTTAAGCATTTCATCTGGACATACTATACCCTAATAGATAAAAATTTTTACTCTGAACTTCAGTTGAGAAAACATCCTAAAATAATTTATCTTCCTTCTTGCCAATTAAAAAGACAGTACACCTGACGAGACAGTTTTCCTATTACCAAATATCCTCAAAATTAAAATTTCCTGGGTTTTATTACTAAATAGGCTGTATACTGTGTAGCATTTTTATTCTCATTCACTTTAACTTTTATTTTCTCAAATTCTTTCCCCATTCCTTTAAAATTTTAAATTCAAATTTAATGGCCTTCTGGAGTACTTCCTTATTTCACCCTTTCTTGCCACCATTCAATAAACTAAATTTCCACTTGAAATAAATTATTGTACTGCAGCACTTAATGCTTTATGCCAATCTAATTTCAGGACCAACATAAATCCATAAAAATAACAAAGAACTTCTCTAGGGATGTTTTCCTAACATGTATAGAACTCCATAACCTTAACTTTGCACAAGCTTTAAAAACTAGCTTCTAAAAACTTCTGCTATGTCTTCAGAAGTCTGTCATTCTACCAGTAGCTCTCAAACTTTTTGGTCTCAGGACTCCACCTACACTCTTAAATATTACTGAGGTCCCCAAAAACCTCTTGTTCACCTAGGTTATATATTTTGATATTTACTATATTAGAAATTTTAAGAGAAACAAATTTTTTTAGTTCATTTAAAAATAAATCCATTATATTAACACTAACATTTTATAAAAAACAACTATTTTCCAAAAATATAAATAAAAGTTTAAAGAGAAGAGAGGCCATGTTTTACATTTTTGCACATCTCTTAAACATCTAGGTTAAAAGAAGACAACTGGAGTCTCATAATTGCTTCTGCATTCCATCTGTTGCAATACGTGGTTCGGGCTGAAGCATATGAAGAACATCTAGTTTCACACAAAGATATATGGTTGGAAAAGGAAGGAGTAATTTGATAGTCTTTCAGCCAATTGTGGATATTCTTCTTTGATACTATACCAAACTTGACAAGTGGCAATTTCTTAAAGGTCAGTTGCAATGTAGAATCTGGACTCACATTGGTAAACTTTCCGTTGTGATTCTTACTGGCCTATCTTAAACTTTGAATGGATCTTTTACCCATGCATGATTTTGTAACATGAGTTGGTCATTTGAAAACTATTGGTACACTGAGTTATCACACAGATCTTCCAAATGTTGGCACATTTTATTATAACACAAAATCAAAAAAATCCTATTAATATAATTATCCATCTCATCAGAAAAGTAATTATTAACAAGCTACCAAATTCTTGGTAGATTCAAGTTTTCCAAAATTCTAATTTTCACTGAAAAGCCCAAATTTTATTCTTGGTAGCAAATACTGTCAGGTTTTTTTCCTTTAAGTGACTGGCTCACTTAATTCTTTTTTTTTTTTTTTAAGAAAACATCAATTAAATACACGAGTCTCTCAATAGCCATAGTTTGCCACTCTTTCAAGTAAAAACAGTGTTTCATGAAAATAGCATCCAGCTCAGCTTGCAATTCACACAACTGCACAATTGAAAGACAATCATCTTATTTTGGTACTCAGCATAAGGGCTTTATTAAAGCATACTTCCCATTTTGTCATAAAGAATATTACAAAGATATGCAATGGGAACTGCAAATCAAAAACACGACGAGATACCACTTCATACCCATTAGGATGGCTATAATCAAAAAGAAGGACAATGATAAATGTTGGTGGGGATGTAGAGAAATTGGAACCCTCATACATTGGTGGTGAGAATGTAAAATGGCAGTCACTTTGGAAAAAGTCTGGCAGTTCCTCAAAATGTTAAACATAAGAGTTACCAAACAATTCTACAATTCCAATCCTAAGTATATACCCAAAAGAAATGAAAACATATCCACACAACAAACTGTACAAAAATGTTCGTTCGTGGAAGCATTATTCATAATAGCCAAAAAGCGGTAACTTTGTCCATCAACAGGCAAATGAATAAAATGTGGTATATCCATAACAACGGACTATTATTCAACCACAAAAAGGAATGAAGTACTGATATAGCCTACAATATGAATGAACTTTGAAAATACTATGCTTAATGAAAGAAGCCAGAAACAAAAAACCATGTATTGTCTGATTCCATCGATATGAAAGAACAGGCAAATCCAAAGGGAGAGAAAATACATTAGTGATTGCCAAGGGCCAAAGGGAGGTGGGGGAGTGGGGTGAGGTGTGACTACTAATGGGTATAGGGTTTTTGGGAGTTGATGAAAATGCTCTAAAATTAGATAGTGGCGATGGTTACACAAGTCTGTGACTATATTAAAAACTAATGAACTGCATACTTTAAAGGGGGAATTTTATGGTACGTGAAATTATATTTCAATACAGCTACTATATTAAAAGAGACATGCAGCACTGAAGGGTCAAGATTTAGTAAAAATAACTATTTTGACTGGTTTATCAAGGTTTATCAATTTCTTCAGTGAAACTGGCTTTTTTCCTTAACTGCAAGTGCATGGTGTCTTTACAACAACCAGTAGTACAATTTGGTGCCACTGCCTTGATTTGTGCTAAGACACAAGCAGTTTTAGCCACTATCAGTGAAAATGTCAACACAATGGAAATAATTTTAGAATTATTATGAAAAGTAGTTGACATCGAGGACCTATGAGAGAGTCTCAGGAATCCACTGATCACACTTTGAGAAGTGCTGCTCTAAACCATAGCTTCAGAAGGCTCAAATGCAATTAAGGGTTTTCCAAGTACAGATCTGAGGCTTCAAGGCAATTCCAATTTTCTAAGCATATATCACATATTTTTCAAAAACAAAAAAGGCAATCTTTACAGTGATGGGAATTATTTCAATGAATTAAATTCAAGTGTCCCAATTTAAGAGTCTGGAATCATTGACTCAGTGCAAGGTTATAATAGCACAATCTCCACAAAAACCAAATACAAAGCACAACAGTGAAAGTAAAGATTTAGTGAACGAGAAAACATTCACTACAATGTTATCTAAATAAATAGTATTAATAAGATGATGACACTCTCTTTAAACTTTATTATTTAATTCTTGCACAACATTCAAAGAGTAGGCTTCTGAGATTTCTACTCATACTATCAATAACAATATATCTTGCACAGCTAAGTTTAATGCCCACTACACACTTAGAAGAATAAACGATCACAGAATCAAAGAATTTCAGATTGGAAGGTACCCTAGATACAGTTACCTAGCCCAACAACTCGATTTTACATGATCAGGCGACTGAGTGTGTAAGAGAAATAGTAACTTGGCCAAAATCACATAGCTACTTAGTGGCTGAAACAGCATAAATGGTCTTTCTTCCAATACCATGTTTCCACTATGCCAACCCAACTCCCCCACCAAATATAATACATAAAACATTTAACTTACAGCACGCCAAGGACAACCAAGACACCTCACCTGCCAAATAAAAATTCTGTAATGCTTGACAACATCAATCAGATGTGAAAACAAATATAAAACTAAGGAAAAACTACAAATGTAACTGGCATAACGGAGAAATGAATCCTTCAAAAACTACAAATTTTCAATAAAGAACAATTTTGAAAACACTCTGATGTCTCCCTTTCATACAAACATAGGAAAGTGTATCATCACCTTCAAAGATAGCCAGATGCTGATAAACACCTAAAGCAAAAAATTTCCCTCCTTATTAACAAATCAGTGAACTTATGTATGGCATGACACGACTTAAGACTCACCTGCAGGACTGTCAGCATTCTCTCCTGGATGTAGCTGTATACCAGTAGAATCTATAGAGTTTACTGTAACTGTCTGGAGATTTGGCAACTGACCAGTGCTCAGACTAACTGGAGTTGAAGTCAAGGCTCCACCTGCTGCAACTTGACCAAGTGTGAGTGTCTGAACAGGCGTCAAAGTTATTTGTTGGGCAGCAGTATTCTGTATTTGCAAATTCTGCAAGTTCTGGACCCCTTGTACTTGAAACGTTTGCCAAGTTATCTGTCCAGAAGGGGTCACTGTCTGTGCCTGAATTAAAAAGGTTCCAGGATTCAGCTGCAACTGAAGATTTTGCAAAGCCTGTTGTGATATATTTTGACCACTGGCTTGCACACCATGGATTGTCTGTGGTGTAATACCTTGCACAATTTGGGCTTGACTGGTTGGCTGCTGAGACTCTTGAAGTTGTAGATGTTGTACAACAGGCTGTGCTGTAGAAACCTGAATATTCTGAGCCTGTGTCTCTTCAGAAACAGGCGACTGGATATAATTTCCCTGAAGATCTGAAGAATGGACTTGCCCACTAGAAGTGGTCAAGCTATTTGTGTTTTGTTGTAATATACCTGTACTATCTATAGTAACAGGCAACTGTGATGAAGAGGACGTTGGCACAAATAAATCTGTATCAGTATTAGTTTCATTAATATCAGGAGAAACCCGCTCACCAGTCCTTTCTGAATTGTCTGAACTATCCATAGCTTGTCCTGTGTTTATCAAATGTCCATCGGCATTAATGCCTGCAGTCATTGTCTGAGAACTGCCCGAGAGTCCCAAAGAATCTAGATCAACACTATTGATTGGTACAAAGGTAATATTTCCTGGCAGACCAAGAGGCACATTAGCAACTACTTGGGTTTGGCCAGGAAAAGATGAACCACCAATTGCAACTCCCTGAACCTGGACTTGACCAGTCTGTGGTATGAGATTCTGGATATTAGCAGGAGGTGTTCCAGAGGCAAGCAAGGTTTGATTAGAGCCAGGAATGATCTGAATTTGACCACTTTCTTGATTTATACCTCCATTATCTGAAGAGCCTGTGAAACCAATCTGAACCTGCTGACCATCTGTTGACTGAATCTGTGGTATTACTTGATATTGAACATTGGGCACTGTACCATTTGATGACTCTGATCCTGGTGCAACTGAAAATATTTGTTGATTCTGCAAATTCTGAAGGGGAAGAACATACTGTCCACTCGAAGTAGCAGCACTTGGAATCTGTACTAGATTACCAGCTTCATCTTTTATAGTTGTAGGTGTTGCTGACAAAACCTCCCATCGGTTTGGTGCTCCTCCCAACTGTGTAGAAGCCAAATCACCTGTCTGGATGAAGAAAACAAAAAATGTTACATGCTATTATATATTTGCTGTATATTTAAACCAATCCTCAAAAAACTCTTCAAACTGATATAAATCCTACTATCTGAAAATAAAAGTTCTCTTAACAACACAACAGAGTTCAAATACAGAAGCAGTATTACATAAACTACGATAACCATCATTTCCAATTTTGTTAGTTATTAGAAGATAATCCATGCTATTTCAGCAGGAAAAAAATTTCAATCAAAATACTCTTTGCTTTATGACCACAAACTGATCTTCTAATCCCTCGTCTACGATCTCTAATGTTTAAAGTAAATAAACGAAAGAAGTGGCTTGAAAAGATTATGGACAGCTCAAACCAAACATACTTCAAACACTGAAGAGAGTTCAAAAGGTATACAATTCACTAAAAATATATCACTAAATCAAGTGCATTATACTTGTGTACAAAAAAGAAACATTATTAGTGCGGTGTTATCAAGTAATCTGTGTTAGGAAAGTTAATATTTGTATATTATTGCTATAAATCTTAAATCAAACAATTAAAGCTACTCTTTTATGGCATGTATTAATGTACTGCAGAGTAAACTCATGGCTAGGGCTATTCCATTAGGAAGCCATCAAATTCTTTACTTTTCCCATGAACTACTGAAAAAATGAAAATAAAAAAATTTAATGAGGGGACCAGCCCCGTGGCCCAGTGGTTAAGCTCGTGCAATCCGCTTCAGCGGCCCAGGGTTTCGCCTGTTTGGATACTGGGCGCAGACATGGCAGCGCTCATCAAGCCATGCTGAGGTGGCGTCCCACATGCCACAACTAAAAATACACAACTATGTACTAAGGGGCTTTGGGGAGAAAAAGGAAAAATAAAATCTTTAAAAAGAAAATTTGTTTTTTAATTTAATGAGGAAAGGTTATTGCCTTGTAACCACATGGCAAAGCTGCCCATTCTGGAAAGTTTTTCTAGAATTTAAAAGCTGAAAGATAGTGGCTTTACCTACTTTCTATTTAAGTTTGCAGTAGAATGCCAGGCATACACATTTTACATTCTGTGGTCTGCCAGAATCTCAGTTATCATCCTCATATTTTATGGATTAGGCAAGACTGGAGAAATACCAACGTAGGAAAGTAGAAAGCAATAAAATCCTACAGGTCAGTGTCAAAGGGTATACTTTTTTAAGGAAATAATAGTAATGTCTAACATTTGAGCTGTTCTTTTATATGCCAAGTACTATGATAGGCGTTTATAAGACTGTATTATCTCCTTAGAATAATACTATGAGGTAAGTGTTGTTAGCATTTCACGGATGAGAAAATTAAGAGACAAAAAACACATAACTATCAAATGGCCAAGACAGGATTTTAAACTAGACCAAGTTTAACTCCAGAACCCAGGCCCTTAAATACTATATGATACTTGTTTCCCACTAAGACCAAGGGTAAAGACATGCGGAATGAGACACTACATGAATTATTCAGCATCAAAATTAAAGCCATTCTTATTTTATCTCCTTCTAGATCCACATGCGATTTTCTGTAACTCCACATATCACTAAACAATGAGAATATAAGCGTATCTAGCCCAGCATTCTCAACCTAGGATCCATGCCTGGGCTTCAACGGATCTTTGAATCCTCTAAAACAGCATATCAGCTTTATGAGAAAGTCCAGTTGGCAGGGGAAGGGATAACCTAGGGTTGCATCATATTCGCAAAGGAGGTCTGTGACAATAAAAAAAAAAGTAAAGACAAATAACTGTTCTCTCACTGCAAACCATTCCATAAAGTTTAATACAAATGTTGTAGAACCAGAACATCTTAAAAGTTTGTTTAAAAAACTCACTACCTAATTTTCATGTTGATGCATAGTTGAAAAGTATATATTTCAATAGATGAACCACAGTTTAATGACAATTCAAGACATTTGAGCATATCTGCCAAGATGCAATAGGCATAAACAAGCCCATGAGATATACAATCTCTCTTCAAATGGTTCACAATCTGTCCAAGCAGATATACATATATACTACTACTATGTGAATAGTGGTGTACACTAGTCATATGATCAAAATGCTATTTGGGAACATAAAAGATTGGAAAAAAAGATTTCACAAGAGAGATATTTAAAGTAATCTTAGAATAAAATTTAAGGGGCTGGCCCCGTGGCCGGGTGGTTAAGTTCGCGCACTCCACTGCAGGCGGCCCAGTGTTTCATTGGTTCGAATCCTGGGCGCGGACATGGCGCTGCTCATCAAACCACGCTGAGGCAGCGTCCCACATGCCACAACTAGAAGGACCCACAACAAAGAATATACAACTTGTACCGGGGGGCTTTGGGGAGAAAAAGGAAAAAAATGAAATCTTTAAAAAAAAAAAAAAGAATAAAATTTAAGATTTCACCATGGACAGTTAGGAAATAGAGATAAAGGCATTACTAAAATTATAGAAACAATAAAGTCACAGACAAGAAACTCTAAAGAATCACGTATAGTTTGGAGTTCAAGGGAGGACTGAGAAAAGGCTCACATTCATAGAGAAAAGTAATAGGGAACAGGACTAGACATTTTTATCAGGATCTGTAGTAAATGGCTTTGTAGATCTTGCTAAGGATTTTGGACTTTATCCTGCAGATAGTCAATGAAAGCTATAAAAGGTTTTTAAGCCAAGTGAGTGGTGCAATCAGATCTGTGTTTTATAAAGATAAACTTAAGGCCCAATGAAGGAGACTGAAAGAAAGGCAGAAGAGTCTAAAGGCAGACAAACCGTGAGACCCAGTTACATATGTCTAGGCCAGAACTAAAGTAATCTATCTTTTAAATACAAACATTTAAATTTATCAAACTTAAATTATTAAAACGAAGCACCAGACATTAAAGTCACATGTCATTCTTCAACTTCTATCTGGTATAGAAATTATAAGCTTAAGTTATCTTTCCCAATATTACATTAACAATTCATATTTCATTTCAGCCTCTTGGCATTTTGAATAAACTAAAGATATTTAAATCTATACTTTATACTGAAATCTCCACTAAAGTACAATATCTAAAATCTACTCTTTATCTTCTTAAGATTACTGTTCACCTTTGGAGAATCAACTGAATTTTTTCCGACCAGCAATGAATTTACAATTATTCAACTTACATCAAAGAATATAGTATCTCAGATACAAATTAATTTTACACTACTGGCACTTTGTCCCTTTTTCATCCTTAAAAAAGTCAAATTTACAGCATCTAAAGTATTTTTCTAACAAAGTGATAATAAGGGCAGATATTCAACCATAAGCGAACAGCTTTCTAGTCAAGAAATTCCTTGAAAATAAATAAAGCTACTCAAATGACAAGTCTGAGTAAATACTTCCCAAGCACCCTCTCTCCAGAAGCTAAATAAAAATAAACTGTAGTTACCACTTTTCCCAACAATGCAGGCCATTAAATGAAGGGAAATCCCTAAACCTAGGACAAAATGATGTATTTGAACTCTTTTGAATAAACCTAAGGTGAAAAGCATATATAGAAAACATTTATGAAGCATAAGAGGAAGGTCACTCGCAACAGATAATTTAAGGAAAAAAATCCAACAGGAAACAAAAAGGATTTTTTTTTAATGAAATAAATTTACAGTTTTGAAAAATTTACTAAGTACTAATTTTTTTTTTAATTGAACGGGGAAAAACACTGAATCAGAAAACTACTAGACTTTTATCTAAGACTATGTCTGGGGAGAGGAGTACATTACTCAGCCCTCAGAACTGAGTTCTAGTCCTACCTAGAACTGTGGAATTGTTCTAAACTGTATGATTTAGAGATGGACTCAATTTCCTTATGTTAAAAATGGGAAACATATTACCTTGCAAGGTCGTAAGAACCAGAAGAAAGTGCTAAGCTTTATAAACTATAAACCACTACACAATCCTAAGGTATCATTATGATTACTAAGACTATGAGGACAGATTTGAAAACATCCATTAGATGCCTAGCACAATTCCTGGCACAAGGACCAGTAAATATTTATTAAATGAACAGTTAATGGTATTTTACTTTAAAATCATTGCAAAGAAAATGACAGAATGAATCAATAAAACTGACCTCAAGATATTAAGTCTTCTATGAAAAATACACCAACTTTAAACCTACTTATTCCCATAATTCCACAATGAATAAGCCCCAAATATTTCAAAACTGCAAGGCCTACTAAGCCCATTCGTTTTTTTGTTTTTTTTTTTAAAGATTTTATTTTTTTCCTTTTTCTCCCCAAAGCCCCCTGGTACATAGTTGTATATTCTTCGTTGTCGGTCCTTCTAGTTGTGGTATGTGGGACGCTGCCTCAGCGTGGTTTGGTGAGCAGTGCCATGTCCGCGCCCAGGATTCGAACCAACGAAACACTGGGCCGCCTGCAGCGGAGCGCGCGAACTTAACCACCCGGCCACGGGGCCAGCCCCTAAGCCCATTCGTTTTTAAGAGAAATTTCATCAGCAGCATATCACTAAAAGAGATAGAGTACACTAAATACCAAATGGGAAAGGGATAAATTAGAAAATCACTGAGACCAAATAAAGGTTGTAAAAATGTTTGATGTTAGGCTATTGGAAACACTAAAGAAACAAGACAGACACAAAAACACATAACCCAGGCAAGAAGTAGTATTTGGTTTAGGTTCAAGATAACCCTCTGCATAAGCTTACACACCAGAAGAAAAATCCGCCAGTGTTTCTCTAACTCTAATATTCTTATTGAACAACTAACAAACAAAACACCATCTAACATGGAAGTTGGCATTATTGTAAAAAGTTCTAATTGAAGGTACTCTAAGTCTGCCTCTGTATATAAACACATAATCACAGGGTGAGAAGGACCACGACAAAGAGTAGCCCTGGGACGTTGCTATAGCAATTCATTACAAGGGCATTCTCTGGTGCAACCAGGCATAGAAATGGGGAGGGGGGGAGGGGCGGGCAGAGGGTAGGGAAGTGGGAGGAGATTGAGAGTGGGGGAAAAAACCCAGGATATCGTCTCAGATAATACCTGAGGAAAGGGAAAAAGAAAATATTCATACCATTTATTGCACAGCATTTGGAGAGGATTATTAGCTTCTCAGTTCCCACAAATGGTTTTATGAGAGTCAGAAACAAGCAAGGAAAGAGTCTAACTAGAAACAAGAATAAGCCTAAAGCTAAGGTGGAAATAAACTAAGAACCATTCTTACACAAGCACTAAAGGTGGAAACAAACTAACATTCTTACACAAGTACTAAAGTTTCTTAAAATCTTCAAAGAATACTAAAGTCAAATAGACTTCAAATAAAAACAATTACCCAGTGAATTCACTACAGTGACAGCGTAGGTCTTATTTCAAGAAGCTGCAAAAATAACATTCTTTTGAACTAAGCTATTCATTTTTTAGCTCACCAACACTTACATACTAAACTAACGAACACTAAATTTAAAATCTAAACCGAAGATCAGGCAACAACTTTCATATTTACTTATACAGTTTATTATATTAAGGTACAGATGAAACAAGCAAATAAATAATCCACAAGTTCACACAAATGCAAAGTGGACAAGCTAATATTGCATAAAGGTCTACTTTTTTCTTTTTCCTGATTTATTACTAAAGTTAATTACACAACTTTTAATACTAAGTACAAAAGAGCCTTGCCATCAAATCAATTTTGAGATCCTATTCAGCACTGTCCTGAGGGTAACCAAACATTCATGGCCAGGATCCAGGATGAACCTATAACATATTCTAATAACTTCTAAATTCAAAATATTTAAAGCAAATCTCCAGTGCAGCTAATTGGTTTTTCAATGCCCTTCAAATCTTAAAATAATAAACTAAAAAGGCATAAAATTGAATTGTATATGTATATTTCCACTAGATTTTAAACACAACAATACTATATGCAATGTGGTATCTTGGACTGGATCCTGGAAAAGAAAATGGGCATTTAGTGGAAAAACCAGTGATATCAAAATAAAGTCTGTAACACAGTTAATACTGTATCACTGTTAAATTTCTAGTTTTGACAAATGTACCATGATTATACTAACATTAGGGGAAGCTGGATGAGGGGTATAAGGTAACACTCAGTTCTGTCTTTGCAACATTCCTATAAATGTAAATTATTCCAAAATAAAATTTTTTGAAAATCACAACTACAAAAAAAGCTCTGTATAGACCTCTCATGACTTCCAGTAATTTGAGTAATTAAAGCAAGATTATCTAAGCACATTTTTAAGTGGAAAAAAATGCCCATGAAATCACTTAAATTCTCTTTCATTTTCTAAGATGTACACATCAGGAAAATAGTTTTTGAACTGGAAAAATAATTTTCCCATTTCCAAAGGCAAACATATTCAAGCCAGTCCTACCAATCTTAGTGAAAAATTTTATCCACAGTTATCAAACATACAAAGGAAAAAATGCTCCAACTGATTCTAGTTCATGTTCATCTGGCGGGAAATGTGAGTTCAGTAGAGATTTGGTAGTTCAGAGGAGCAGTTTAAAAGGCATGGAAACAACTTCCCTAGAAGTATACCGCCACAGTAGGCTAAGTCTGGAGACAATATTCTATTCCCTGGACGGAGACACATATACATGTACATATGCATATTTTTCACCCATAACTTCCTCCTTCACTTCTCCCCTCCCCCATCAGTAAACTGGTATCTAAACTTGGGAAATTGCTATTACAAGAATCTTTTTGTTCTAATTGAAAATATAAGAAAAGTAGAACCAAAAAAGAAGATCCAAGCAATGTGCTTCGCAATTTTACTCATGCAGTGGTTTCAATTAGTTTTGGCACTGTGGCGCTAGAGGGATACAGTTCACAAAAAAGGTTAACCGATCCATAAGTTTGTTTAAAAGCAACAACGTCTCTCACAAACATAATTTTATGCTTTTACATTTTAATCTGCTTACAAAAGCACAAAACCTAAAATCCTAAAGACATTAAAACTATTCACATCCCTCTACAGTATGACTTGAAATGCTAAAATTATGAATACGATATTTAACAATAATATAGCTTAATTTAGCTTCACTTTTAATGCCTAGACATACTAAGAATTTCCTGCAAACTATACCAAACACCAAACTTTCTTGTCTATAGTGACTACTCAAAATATCACTAATCATTTCCTGAAATCCACCTCAAAAAAAAAAACCACGAATGATCGGGAGAGATTTCAATAATTTTAATAAGTGAACACATCTACATGTGAAACTAATGCAACAACGATTCAAACAAATATAAAATTTATAATTAGCCTTAAAAACTGTTTCTAGCTCATTTGTATTAAGCTCTCGTATAATAAGGGTCAGCTCCTCCCCCAACGCCAGACACACTAAAAACACTACAGAAAGGATCCCACCACACCTCATCAGACTAGCAATAATAATAAAATGAAAATGTAACTTTGCCAACCAAACTCGACTGTAAATATGGCGTGCAATGGCATGCACGTAAATACAACTCCTAACATGCACTTTTTGTTACACTGGTATTCATATTCAATTTCAAAAAACCCAAAGTGCTAAGTAACTTCGCCGATTTCAACGGCGGCCAGTAAAATATTCCACTTACTCCACTTCTGAAAAATTATTGCAAATTTAAACACAAGTCTGCAAAACCTCAAATTCAGAAACTAACACTGGCCGCTGAAAAAGCACTCAAAAAGTGTTCACTCCTGCATACAGAAGGGTAATTCAAAGAGTAAACCTTCATTCCCTTTTTTTTAAAACGATTTACGACTTAAATCAGTAAGATCTAGTAACTTCCAGCAGAAAAAGCTCCGGGTTCAAAAACACTGAAAACTAAGGACACTGCCTCTGTAGTTGATACTATCTATGGCCGACAGGCTGTGCTTGAAAATTCTGTAGCGTTCAGCGAAGGAGTTTTCAGCACTGATATGAATTGCTCCAACATCCATTTTGGAGTCCTCTTCCCCCGCCCTCTCCGACTTCATTTTGGAGTGAATTCGGCTCGAGGTGCCGCAGTGACAATTTAGAGAAAGCCTGGGCTGGCTCCTGATCCAAACGGGCATGCCAGAGAGCAGGAAAGGGCGCCCTGGCCGCGCGATCCGCCCGTCCGGGAAGGCGCGGGCGCCGCAGGCCGCGCGGGCGGGCGCCGCAGGCCGGGATGGCGGGCGCAGGGCCTCGGCGGGGGCGGGCGGCGCGCGAGACTTACCGCTCCGGCGGCGGCGGGGGCCCCGGCTGCGGCGGCCGCCTCCTCCTCGTCGTCGCCCGGCGATGGCGGCCCTATCTTGCTGCAGGTAGCGGCCAGCAGAGCGAGCGGTGACGGCTGAGTGTCCTACCCCCGATGGGCGGGTTCAGAGAGGGAGACAGGGGAGGGGGTGGCGGTTAGGGCCGGGCCGCCGCTCGCACAGGAAGTGCGACTCGGTCCTCGCCGGCTGCGCGGGGCGAGCGCCAGCCCGCGCTCTCCTCCTCCTCCTCGGCTCCGGCCCGCGTCCGCCTGCTCGCACGCACACCAGCTCCCCGGGCCGCGGGCGGGCGGGCGGCGGGCCGGCCTCCACCTTCCGCCCGGATCCCACCCCCGGGAGGGCGCGCACACTCGCTCTCGCGCGCGCACACACACACACACACTCACACACACAAAAAAAGGCGGCGGGCGGGGGAGCGCGGGCGGGGTCGGAGCGTTGGCGCCTCGGGCGGGCAGCTCCCGGGGCGGGGGGAGGGGAGGAGAGAGGCGCGGAGGGAGGGGAGAGGCGAGGGGAGGAGAAAGCGGCGCGAGGGGGGAGCCGGCCGGGGCTCCGCCGCTCCTCACCTGGGCCGCCGCCGCCGCCACCGCGCCGTTTCCGTGCTGCTGGGGCTGCTGCTGCTGCAGATACTCGCCGTGGCCGCCGCCGCTGCCGCCGCCGCCGCTGTCCACGTCCAAGGCAGCCATTTCCTCTTGTTTCACGGGCTTTTCGGGAGCTGCAGGCACAGCGCGGGGGGTGGGGGTGGGGAGGAAGGCGGGTGGAGGAAGGGAGGGGGCCCGCGGGCCGCGGCGAAATTACTCCGAAAGCCCGAGCCGAGGCCCCTTCCCCTCCCCCACCCGCCCCCCGGCGGCGGCGGCGGCGGCGGCGGCGGCTCCCTCCTCCCCTCCTGCTGCTGCCCCCGCCCGCCGCTGCCTGTAACCCTCCTCCTCCTCCTCTTTCCCTCCTCCTCCTCCTCCCCGCGCTGCCCCTGCCCCCTCTCCTCTCCTCTCCTCCCCTTTCCCTTCGCGCCGCTCGCTCTCACTCGCGCTCGCTCCTCTCGCACCGTCAGTCACTCACACACGCCCGCCCGCCGCCCGCGCCCGCACACAGGGGGATGCGCTCCCGGCGGACCGGGCCGCCCGCCCCAGGGCCCAGCGGGGACACGGCGCTGCTGGGGCTTGCGGGGTGGACGGCGGCTGGCGGGGAGGGGAGGGAGGCGGAGGGGAGTGCGGCTTTCTGCCTCTCACAGACACTCGGTCGCACACACGGGGCCGGGGGCCGGCGGCGGCGGCCCCGGGCTGGCTGTGGTCGGCGGCGGCGGCAGCGGCGACAGCAGCAAGGGTTGCTCTCTCGGCTTTACGTACCGGTCATAGTGTGTTTAGGGCACCTCAGGCGGGGCTCCCCGCCGCCTTACACATGGTGAGGAGCGAAGGCGGCGGCGGCGGCGGGAGAGGATGCGGGAAGCGGCGGCGGACACGGCCGGAGCGGTCCGGGGATTTTTTTTTCCTATTTTGATTGACTGTGCGGGAAACACAAAAGGTGGAGCCTCCAGCCCAAAAGGGGGGAAGAGGGTGACAGCCCGCCCGGAAGTCCCGCCCCTCTTCTCCGCGCTCATTCGCCACCACGCTCTCTGGCGGCGGCGCTCATTGGCCCGGACGGCCGTCCGTCGCTCGGCCAGGCGGCGCGCTTCCTGTTTGCCCCCCGGGTGGAAGGGGAGAGACAATGAGCGGCCTTGGCGGCGTAGGTTCCCGAGAGCGGCTACGGCTCGCTTGTTACCCCGCTGTGCCCGCCTCGTTCGCCGGCTGCCGCTGCCAGGCCCGAGGCGTAGGCCTCTTCCACCTCGCAGGCGCTCGGAGCAGGCCCCGCCAAGCTGTAGGGCAGCCGAGCTGGGGAGGAAATCCGACCCCGGCGGGTCTGGCTCCACTCGACGCTTCCTCCATCCCGGCAGCTGCCTCGGCCGGAGCTCCCCAGGGCCTCGCGCTGTCGGAGCCGCCGCTTCCCTGCGCTGCCAGGAGGCCGCCGCCGCTCAGCCCCGGGGCTGCTGCTGCGGCCGCTGCTGCTACTGAGCAAACCAGACCCGCCCCGCGAGCCCGGGGGGAGGGAGCTGGTATTGGGGGAGACACCCCCTCCGAGGCTGGAGGAGGATTTTCTCTCACACACATTCAGCTCTTAGATCCACAGTCAGAGCCATCTCGTTCCCATCCCCCTTCGCCCCAGGTTGCCAACCCGTCTCCCACTTTTACGTACCCCGGAGGCAGGCATTTAAAACAAAAAAGGAAATCTCGGTTCACCTCCTGTAGAGGAGGAGAGCCTTCATTCTGGCCAGTGGCACCAAAACGGGCACCTAAAGTATATTTCATTTAATACGTGGCGTATACATATATTCAAAGGAGCAGAATCCTTTTTTAAAAAAGAAATCCAGTCACGTAATCATTTTGCTGCACGAACATATATTTCCTGCTTCTTAATCGTCTTGGTAACAAGTCAAACATCTGAAAAAGCTCATCAACGATTGCCAACATTTTTAAAATAGTGATCCTCAGCAGAGTATTTTTTTTTCTTGGAACATTTTATTCATACCTTAAAATCTCGTTTCACTTACTGGATTAGGTTAACACTCCTTTGCCCTTTGGCATCCTTGATCTCTTGCTGTCGTGGGGGCGGGGAATGCTTAGGTTTTATGTGTGTATGTTTTGCTAACCAAGAGATATCTCTGCCTATTTACCTTTAAATCTAATTGCCAGGAAATTCAAGAGGTGGACACGCTGTCCACTATACCCTTTTTATTAGATATTTGACTCAAACATGAATCAGTATCCCAATTATTGTGATTATTATATTTTATGCGATAAAGTTGTGCTGGAGGATGGGACTGTAAAGTCTAGGCACTTTAACTAGATTTTGTGTGCGCTAACCAAAAAGAATTCTTAATCCATTTTTGAGAGACTGAGTTTGCGCCTCCGTTCTAAAGCACCTATACTTGCAACCTACGCTCATAGGATCAAAAACGTTGTATGGTTACTTGGCACTTAATTGTACAAAAGATAGAACTTCCCGGGAAATGATCTAAAAACCTCAAATATGCAAAAACAAGACTTGAAATTCTGAATCCAAGAATGAGGTTTATCTCTTCCCATAGTAAGGTCTTTTGGTCTCGTATTTAAGTAGAAGAATCACTTTAAAAGGTAAATAGTATAAACTCTACTATTTTACACTTAAATTTGGTAGGTAAATTAAAGGGTCATAGAATAAACTGATTAGGGGTGGTGGGGGTGGGGAATAGATAAAGAGGGATGGGAGGCTTAAAGAGGAGGACAAAAGTGAAAAAAAGTGGAGTGGGAAAAAGGGAGGGATGGGAAGATTACTTCTTTCCAAAGATGATTTGAGGAAGCGCTGTGCTGGCCACTGTTTATGTCACAGCAAGAGATCTGGATGTCACTTTATTTTCCCTTATCCTCAATTTCCTCACTTATTTTTGTGTGTGTGTTTTGGTAAGTTTTCTTAAATCCTTTGGAAACTGCGATGAATGTCAAAGGGCCTAAAAGACTTCTATATAGACCCATTGGCATGAACTCTTTCAACTCCTTTTTTTCCTACAGAGAGAAGAGGCCACTAAATAATGTTTGATTCATATCTTCAAGAGCCAAGCCATTCTATATTAAAAAGAGCGATAGTCCTGGTTAACTGCACCACACCTGAAGGACTCTGCCCTGTCCTTCAGAGTCCCTACTGCTTTTCTTCCCTCCTCAGCATCTATTTAGTGGACTATGAAACTGCCAATATTCAACCATTTTTTAATCTAAAAAGGTGGGAATTTTGTATAGTTCCACCTAAATCAATGTCTCTTTAACTTACGTAACCTTTGTTGCTATGATTGTGACCCCCTTTTACCTGCCCCTGGATCTCATAAACCTATTCACACTGGATTTCAAGAATCTTCAAGTTTGTTCGACTTACATAATCACCATCATATATCAGAAGCGCTTTAGTTGACATTGACTAGGTATACTTAACTCCCTTCATGTTTCATATCTTCCCTTCTTTCTCAAAAAATATACCTCAAAAGCCATATCTCTTGTCTTATTTTTTCTTTTCTTTTTTTGAGGAAGATTAGCCCTGAGCTAACTGCTGCCAATCCTCTTTTTGCTGAGGAAGACTGGCCCTGAGCTAACATCCATGCCCATCTTCCTCTACTTTATATGTGGGATGCCTACCCCAGCATGGTGTGCCAAGTGGTGCCGTGTCCGCACCAGGGATCCAAACCGGTGAACCCCGGGCCACTGAAGCAGAACGTGCGCACTTAACTGCTGCACCACCTGGCCAGCCCCTTATTTTTTCTTAATCTATCAAAAGAGAGGTAACATTTTTGACCTTTTGCTATGTGCTAACTCCTTCACATCTTTAATCCTCACAGCCCTAGGACATAAGTATTATAGGTTTATCATTTTATAGATGAGGAAACTGAGGCTCAGCAAAATTATGGGACTTGCTCAGTGTCATTTTCAAATAAGAGGCAGAGTCAGGATTCAAACCCACATGTGTCAGCCCCACCAATCAACATATCAAGTCTTCTTAAATGATCAGTTTAAGAGATTCACCTACCCGTGATGTAGAAAAGAAAAAAGAAAAGGAAAGATAAAGAAAACAAAGGAGATAAAATAGGAAAAATAGATACATATTTATAAGGAAGATCATTTTTCAAGCAAGTTTTCTTAGAACGTGAGCTCCCTTTGTTCGGGGTCATATATTTCGAATGCTCTAACCAATACTGAACACGTTGTGGATATTTAATTAATATTAAGCAGAAAGATTGTCAAGACAATTATCGTGTGGGAAAGTGAATGATGAGTAAAAAATTGCAATTAACCAATAAATACTGTATGATAAAATTTCTTTGACCTTATAATAGTTCACCTCTTTCAAGATCACCTTTCCCAAATGAGTTAGACCCTCATTTTCATTCAAGCCCCACACTAATGATATCACCATCGTACAAAAGGACTGATGTTTTTATAATTCAAGGAATCCCATTCTCTTTATCTAGGCTATTGACATCCCTGGGTATTCTAAATTTTCTAATTATCCATAACACTTCTGAAGTCATCTTCATGTCAGTCCAGGAAGCTTAGTCCATGGACAGATTTCTGAGTCGTTGCAGTTTTATGAGAAAAGATGGTTTATGTCTATCCATGTTGTTAATAATCTGTCTTAGAAAAATATGGAAAACTAGAAAGTATCTTGTTAATTATCTTTCTTAGAATAACATAGAGTGTTAGAAATCCTCTTGGTTGTAAGTTAGCAAACTGATGAGGTAGCTTTAGTTAACAAATTAAACTAATAAATAACTTGATGCCACTAAAGTGTAATGTCCTTAAATGATGAGCAACAACCTTCAGCATGAAGTGTATTCATATTTTATTTCATGATTTAATCTCTATCTTATAAGGAAACAGCCAACCATACCCAAGGCCTAGTTAGAGAAGGTAAGAGGAAAGGGAAAAAGTGAAGGATGAGGTGGCAGGGAGAAAGTCAGATAGAACTGTAGAAAATATTGAAAATGGTTTTTACCTGCCTTGAAGGAATAGGATTTTTCCAGTTACCTCTAAAATGGTTGTAATGCTGCACCATGTCATCACTCCATTTTAACCCAAGAGGTGGAGTAAAAAAATAAATGCAATTATACATACATATATATGTATATATACATATGTCTGTATATACACACTATAGTATAATCCAGAATAATTAATAAATTATGGTATAGTCATTAAATATTTAAAATAAATGAAAAAAGAAGTGATTCATCATGGATAAATCTCAAAAATAACACTGAATGAGAAAAACTAATTATAGCAGGATAAACAGTATAATACCATTTATATAAAGTTTAAGAACATACCAACTTATATTCTATACTATATGTGGATACATACATGTGGAGTAAAACTATAAAATTTTGCTTGGGAATAATAAATGCTAAATTTTAAATGGTGATTACCCTTGGTATGGAGAGGAGAATGAGATTTAAATGGGTTTCCCAGGCAGCTTTGTTTTGGCAAGTTTTACTTAAGCTAGGCTGAGTATATTATTTTTACGAAACTGTTCTCTATTACAACTCTGTTGACTGAAATACTTCATAAGCATTATTTTTAAATAAACAAACAAAAAGAATAAATTAATAAATGAGGCCATAGCAGAGGCAAGGAAAATAAGCATGCCCAGACAACTGGTTGACTGAAGGAGTGGAGGGGAGGGAGAGAATGATTCTCATGTGACTAAGTTTTCCAGCTTTAGTAACTGGAAAGATGAGCTGGAATAAGGAATATAAAAAATGAGAATGGAGATGGGATGGACAACCATGAGTTTGGTTTCAGATGTGCTGAGTTGGAAGTGCTAGCAGGATATCCATGAAACAACCAACAGACTATTAACTTTGGACCCAGAGCTAAAAAGAAAACCAAGTGCACGGCATGGATTTGGGAGCCTTTGAAATAATAGGAAATATATATATTGCTCTGTCCCCAGTTCCTGGCACAGAGCTCCTAAAACTCTTGTGATTTCCTAAGTGATAAGAGCACTAGGTGCACCTTTTGTTCAAATATTTGGTCTTTGACCCTGGATCTTGACACAGAGCTCCCAAACCCCTTGGAATTTCCTGGATGATAAGGAGCATCTTTTGTTCTAATGAGGTGGCTGGGTGGGCTCCTGGATGAGGGCTGGTCACTAGAAAGACCAAGCCATGATTAGAAGCTTGAAACTTTCAGCCCCACCTGCCATCCTCCTTAGGGGGGCTAGAAAATGAGTTAATAATCAGTCATGTCTATGTGATGAAGCCTCCATAAAAACCCCTAAAGTACTGGGCAGCCCCATGGCCGAGTGGTTAAGTTGGTGCACTCCACCACCTGGGGTTTCACTGGTTTGGATCCTGGGTGTGGACCTAGCACAGCTCATCAAGCCATGCTGAGGTGGTGTCCCACATAGCACAAACAGGATATACAACTATGTACTGGGGGGCTTTGGGGAGAAGAAGGAAAAAAAGGGAGACTGGAAACAGCTGTTACCTCAGGTGCCAATCTTTAAAAAAAAATAAAAAATCCCTAAAGTACAGAGTTCGGAGTTTGGAGTGCTCCGGGGTTGCTGAACACCTGAAGGTGCTAGGAAGGTGGGAGGCCCGCATCTCTGCATCCCTTCCCCATACCTCGCTCGCCCTGTGTATCTCTTCATCTGGCTGTTCATCTATATCCTTTATGGTAAACTGATGAGCGTAAGTAAGTGTTCTCCTGAGTTCTGTGAGACATTCCAGCAAATTATTGAACCCAAAGAGGGGGTTGTGGTAACCCCAATTTATAGCCAGTCAGTCAGAAGTACTAGGGACAACCTAGGACTTGTGATTGGTGTCTGAAGTGGGGACAGTCTTGTGGGACTGAGCCCTTAACCTATGAGATCTGACACTAATTCCAGGTAGATAGTGTCAGAACTGAATTGAATTGTAGGACACCCAGCTGGTGTTGGAGAATTGGTTGCTATGGGAATAAACACACACATTTGGTGACCGGAAGTGAAGTGTTCCGAGTATTGTAAGTGTGAGAGTAAAGAGAGAAATGGAGCTTTTCCTAGACAGAGCCCTTACCATCTTCACAGGCCTCGGTCTTCAAAAATGAACAAGTCTCCCCATCTTTAAAAACCCTCCATGTGACTACAGACTTCTCTAACTATTGTTTTTTTTCTTTCTTTCCTTTCCTTTCCCAAAGTCTCAGTAACTTGCTTTCTACCTACTGCCTTCCTAATTTAATGCTACACCCAGTTTTTGTCTCTACCGTGTCACTTGATGCTGTTGTCAAGGTCTCCAATGACTTCCTTATTGCCAAATCCACTGATTCCCCCCACCTCGATTTTAATTCTTTTTCAGCTTTTCTCAGTATTTGGCACTGTAAACATTTCCTCCTTAAAACTCCGTCCTCCCTTGAAAGGTCATCTGCTCTCTTGTTTTCTGTCAAATGAGTATTTCTCTGTATCTTTGCAATGCTGTCCAATAAAATTATCTGCGATGATGGAAACATTCTGTTTGCACTGTCCATTACAGTAGCCACTAACTACATGTGGCTGTCAGGCACTTGAAATGTGGCTGATGTAACCAAGGAACTGAATTTTTAATTGTATTTAATTTTAATTAAATTTAAATGGCCACATGTGACTAGTGACTACCATATTGGACAGTGCAGCTTTAGGGTTTCTCTTCCTTCTTGCAGCCCCTAAATATGAACATTATTCCAGACTCAGTTTTTGATTCCCTGAGCTTTTCTTTACAAGCTTTACAAGCTCATCCCCTGGAAACTCAACCATTCCTGCAACTTCAGCCCAAATTCAATCCCAAGTTTTATCTCTAGTTGTTTCCTGTCACCTGAGTTCCAGTTCCATACCCTCAAGCACTGTACATTCCTCTTGAATGTCTCACTTTCACCTCAAACTCAGAATGTTTAAAGCAGAACCTGTAACTTTCTCTGCAGAACCAGCTCCCCCTTCTCTTAAGACATTCCTGTATCTGACAGCAATGTCCTCATCATTTTCTCAGATACCCATACATGAAATTACCTTTGACATAGCTCTCTCTTTCTTCTCCCATTGGCAGCCAGTTGCCAGGTGCTAACAAGTTTTCCTGCAGAATCTCTCTCAACTACCTGTTCATTGAAACCACAAAATTTATTGAACCCCACTCTGCAAGATACTGCATGGCTCCTACCCTCAAGAAGCAGATAATCCAGTTAGGAGACAAAATATAAACATACAGAAATTCAGATAATATAGAAGAGAAATAAAATCTAAAGTACACTAAATGTATTGCCAAAGGAGTGCCCTCCGAATTCAGAAATTGCCGAGGCTCAGCCATCTCCCTCGGATCTCTTTCATCTCTGCCCTCTGCAGCTATAGATGGTACTCCATACTTTCCTGCTCCTTTCTGTTCTGCATCTGCCACCAAATTAATCTTCTTTTACCTTGCTCAAAAAGTGCTAGTGATCCCCATAATACAATGCACTCGAGGGTCTCTCTTGCAACTCCTCACTGCCCTATATTCAATCACTCTTCTCCTGGGCGTTAGCTCACTCCGCTACCAGGATTGTCCTTCCCTCTCCTCTGTGCTCATGCAAATTCTAACAAGGCTTTAAGCTTCAGTTCAACTCTTAGCCTCTTTCCACAAAACCATTGCTTCCAGCAATTGATCATTCCCTTGCCTTTAACTTTCCGTTACACTTAGAGTATGTACCCTTAACATTACACTTAATTCATGACAGTGTTGTCACCATGGTTGAAACCATAAGAATGATGTCTCACCCTTCTGTGGCTTGTAAACAGTGATGGTCAAGGAAGGAGAGAGGTATGGTTTGAAAACAAAACAACTCTTAATTTGTCCCACTGGGACTTTTTTTAAAGCTATGACATTAACTTATTTGAATTTCAAATATTAAAGGAAAACATTAGATTTTTATGCTTTATCAAGAGACGTTGTTTAATAAGAGAGTTCAAGAAACAGTTATACAATGTTGAGCAAAGAGAAGATAATCAACAAATATCTATTGAATGATTCATTAGTTTCAATAAGCCACGAATTTAGATTCTGTTAGGATTAAAATTTCAGACTTTTTATTTGAATGGAGAAATTGCTAGTAATATGACCTGCTTATTGTAAAGGGGCCACAACACTAGTATTCACCAGTTGAACAAATCATCAAAAACTTATAAGGAAGTCTTTAAATGTTTTTATTATATACCATTTAACATATACAAAATATGTGCAATGTACATGTAAATTATGAAGCATAATAAATTAGGCGGCCCTATCACCTAGTTTAAGATATTTCTGGGACTGATAGACTACCCATAATTTAAGGATTCTATCATCCCTGACAGCAAGTGTCATTATTTTTGCTTTAATTATATGTATTCCAGTGAGTTATTTTCTTAGTCTGTATATTAAAAATATACTTAATATTTTAATTTAAATATTAATATTTAAGTTCTATAGTGAATATTCCTGTCTGCCTCAAACTGTTGCATTTGAATTATTTTAATTTATTTCCAGCATGCTTATTTACTCATCTCATGAGTTTTTACTTTTTTACTCTGTTTTGAACATTCGGATTTCACATTACTGTGAGATAATCTTTCTACTTCATATTTCCTCCACAAGGAATTGAATAAGCCACTTATCTGCTTATGTTCGTAGTCTACTCGAGTCGTTTCATTCCTTCTTTGTATTGACTGCCCCTCCCTCTGGTTTTGTATAACAAGCTTACTGCATGTTCCTTCTTCTAAGTCGTTGACATATAAAATGAATAAAATTGGTCCTAATATTGATCCCTGGAGCTTTGTAATCCATCTATTCCAAACTATTCTATACTTTGATATCAAAGTCGATGTTTAATCTACTTTAGTTCATCCCTATACCATACTTCTCTAACTTCTAGATTAGTTGTTTGTATAGTATTCTTTTCATGGTACTTTATCCTAAGTAATTGGTCCATGGCTTCCCTCCGCTGATATTTGCCATTAGACCCAGAGTTTATTTCACGTCACTGAAGCAGAGAAGATGTGAATCCATACTGACTCTTTAAATTAAATCATGACTTTCTGATATTTCCAATCATTGATTTCCTATAAAATTTACCAATGTCTTGTTGTCCATGGAAGTTAAACTTAATACTTCTGAATCTTGTACTCAGGAGAAAAAGGATATTTAGGACTGAACAATAATTTATGTTAGTTTTTTTGGTTTTTTTAAGGAATGAACAATAATTTAATGAGGGTTTTACTTATTATAACTGATATAGACATAGTCAAAGATAAAGTATTTCAAGTTACCTTTATCTTTACTGATAAATTCAAATATCTACTAAGAATCATGAAGAAAATATTTGAATTACAAAAGTCAAAATCTAGCAGAATAGTCAAAAATTCATAAAATTTCATCTAAAAAGGGTGAGTTTTACTATATGTAAATTATAACAATTTTTAAATGGGAGAAAAAAGTAAATAGAATCTTCATTTAAAAAAAATCTAATAGAGTACTGAAAGTGAAAGACTGAGAATAGCATGGGGAGCTGGGGTTAGCATGCACAGTGGGGTTTAACTTGGTTAATCATGGAAACTTTTTTGAGGAAGAAATGAGAGTATATCAACAAAGGCTTAGAAATGAATATTTTGAAAGTAGGTAAAGTCCAAGAGTAAAGCAATGGAATGGAGAAAAGTAGAAACTTTTTAAAGCTTATCTAGTGTATGCTAAAAATGAATGCACAAAAAGTCAAAGGAATAAACCCACAGAATTCCCCACAAACACATATCTCTGAAAACATAACAGCAAGATAGTAGAAAGAAGAGTATATTTAACATACACAAATATATACATATATTTGGGTGTATCTGCTTTGTCCACTTGAAAGCAGGGACCAGCAGAAAACATAGTAGGACTTCAATAAATCTGTTAAATAGATGGATATTTATTTATTTTATTTTATCTTTTGAGGAAGATTAGCCCTGAGCCAACATCTGCCGCCAATCCTCCTCTTTTTGCTGAGGAAGACTGGCCCTCAGCTAACATCCGTGCCCATCTTCCTCTACTTTATATGTGGGACGCCTACCACAGCATGGCGTGCCAAGCGGTGCCATGTCCACGCCCAGGATCTGAACCTGCGAACCCTGGGCTGCGAAAGCAGAACGTGCGAACTTAACCACTGGGCCACCGGGCCAGCCCCTAGATGGATATTGAACTTCGTTAGCTCTATTATCCCATTATTAGTCAGCTGTCTCTAATTTGTTTTGTGTTTTGTTTTTATTTTCTTATTTTTTAATAAGCTTTGTATTTTGAAATGCTTTTAGAGTCACAAAAAAAGTTACAAAGACAATACAGAATTCCCATATACTTCTAACCCAGATTCCCCTAGTGTGGGTTGACCAGTCACCCCAGTTTTCCCAGGACCGTCCTGGTTTCAGCACCCAAAGTGCCACATCCCAAGAAATTACTCTCCCAGGCAAACTAGGATAGTTAGTCACCCTACAGTGTTAACATCTTACATGACCCATGGTACATTCGTCGAAACGAAGAACCAACATTGGTGCATTACTCCCAACTAAACTCCACACTTTATTTGGATTTTACCAGTTTTTCTGCTACTGTCCTTCTGTTCTGGGATCTAATCCAGGATACCACATTGTGTTTAGTCGTCATGTCTTAGTGTCTTCTGGCCTGTGACAGTTTCTCACTTTCCTTGGTTCTCATGCCCTTGACTCTTAAGAGAAGTTATTATAAAGTGTTTTGTGGAATGTCCCTCAGTTTGGGTTTTTGTGATGTTTTTCTCATATTTAGACTGGTGTTATGGGCTTTGGAGCCCCACTTTATTTTTAAACTCTGCAAACATCAGTGCTTATTTTCATGTTTACATTAGCCATCATCGACTTCAAATTCCTCAGAACATCATTTGAATTTTTAAAAGGGGATTCAATCACTTGTCCAAGAGTCAGAGTGAATTTTTGATTCTAGATACAATTCTCACATTATTATTCCACAAGGGGCAAAATCAAATTGCTTCAAATTCAAAAAACTATTATTTAAACTCTAAAAATGACAGAGTTCATTGCCCAAGTTACCTTTGAAGCCATGAGGCTTCTCCACTGGTGCCATCCTCAGAGGGTAATACCACCATTTGGCTAAATAAATAAAGCTGTGAAGGATTATTATTTTAGTTACAAAAAGAAAACATATTCTTTGTAGAAAATTTAGAAAATACAGACAGTGACAAAGAAGAAACTTAAATTACCTATAATTCCACCACCCTACAAAAACCACTGGTTATGACCGTTAACCTTTTTTTTATATCCTTTTAGTCTTTTTTCTGTCCACATTTTATTTTATTAAAAATTGGATTGTACTGTTACATGCTAATTTTAATTAACTTTTAAAATTTGATATATCCTGAATATCCTTTTATATAATTAAACACCTATGACATCATTTTTAATATCTGCATAATATTTCATAGAATAGACACATGCTTTAACATCCTCGTAGGTAAATATTTACACAGATCCATGAGTTTCCCAAGGTTAAATTCCTTTAAGTGGATCGCGGCATCAAAGGCTTGCCTCAATGTGCATCAGTGCACCTTTTGAAGGCTTCTGATATGCACTGCCAAATTGCCCTCCAGAGTGGTTTTACCAATGTGTACACTCACTAGCAATTTATGAGAGTACTCATTTCTCTGCATACTCATCCAGTTGGTTTTTTATTTTTATTTTCAACCTTTGCCAATTTGGTCACCAAAAATATGGCATTTTGTTTTGTTTTAAGTTGCATTCCTTTGATTACTAGTGAGGGTGTGCATTTTTATATGATTGGTGCCATTTCTATTTCTTATGCTGCGTGTGCATTACTTATTTGTACCCCTTATTCAATTTTCTATCAAGCATTCTTCGTTACCTTATTGATTTGAAAGTCCATATTTAGGGGCCGGCCCCCTGGCAGAGTGATTAAGTTCGCGCACTCCACTGCAGCGGCCCAGGGTTCGGATCCTGGGCGCAGACATGGCACCGCTCGTCAGGCCACGTTGAGGCAGCCTCCCATACGCCACAACCAGAAGGACCTGCAGCTAAGATATACAACTATGTACCAGGGGGGATTCGGGGAGATAAAGCAGAAAAAAAAAAAAAAAAAGATTGGCCACAGTTGTTAGCTCAGGTGCCAATCTTAAAAAAAAAAAAAAGTTCGTATTTATGACATTAAACTTTTTCTCTCGTATACGTTTCAAATATTTTTCCTTAGTTTGTCATTTGCCTTTGACTGATATTTTGACATTCAGAGGTGTGAATCATTTTCATGTGTCTTCTGCCTTTGGTAGCTGTTTTTGGTTTTCTGTTTTGGTTGGTTTTAATATTGAGCTCAGTCCTGAACCCTGGTTGTTCCTGTTTGAGGCAGTTCATGTGAGTTGAGGAGTCCTGTAGCACAGCAATTTCAGCACAGGTTGACATGCTCCCTTTCCTAATGAGGCACTGCCCTGAGTCCTTACAGCCCTAAGCTTTAGGAGAGAAAAAGAAACAAAAGCAAATTCAAAAGCACGCTGCCTCGAAAGCTGCCAAAACCAGCTGACACTGACCTCCAAGGAAATAAATTCCAAAGAGAGTAATAACTTTCTGGGGAAAAAAAGCCCATCTTTTAAGACAATTCAGCTCCCAAACCTGTTTTAATAGCATCAGTACTGCCCAGAGTAGCGCTCCCCAGCCCACTATTTATCAGCAGCCCTGCCTTCAAGTCCTTCCCTAGGGCTCCTGGCTGCCTCTGAGTTAGGAGGAAAGACTGGCCTCTGAAGTTTGCCTCAGGGAGGCCCAGGAGTTCTCTGCCTGTTTCCCCTTCTCCTTGCCTCCATTTTAGGACGTCTAAAGTCAGGACAATTTCAGGGCAAACGTCAGCACTGAAAGTTATTAGAAAGAACCAAAAAGATTTAAAAGTCTTCTTATTCCCTTTTTTTTTTTTAATGAAAGCATTAAGATAGCAAAAGTTTTACATTAAATTTAAGCCAAGAAAAAAAACTTAAGGCAAAAAGACCTGGTTCACAGACGATAAACATAGTCACTTTTGTGTCATGAATCAAGGGGCCTCAGGAAGGCCTCCTCCTCACACATTCCCCAGAATATCTCCCTGCCACAAACTCGCCATAAATGGTTTCTTTCTGAAGTACCTGACCCAATACTCAGCTAGAGTGAGTATTTGTGAATGGCTGTTAGAATGTAATAATTCTTGGGAAGTACTGGGGTCTATGAACTAGGTGTTTGTCCACAAGTCTTCAGAGATGCAGATTGCCCTCTAGAAATAAAGGAAACTGTAGTTCTGCCTGACTTGCCCTTTCCAGTTGAGAAGAGGGTCTTGATGGAGACAAGAGCCCACATGGCCTTGATGAAGGTGGGAGAGGAAAGTGGGAGGGGGGTGCCACGCGTGCCTTAAGCAAGTGCTTACTCTTCCCACTGGGTAATCCAGCCTTGGTCCTAAGAAAGATACCACACTGATGTTAAATGGTATAAAAAATAGGAAAATGGATGTGGTTTTCACCCGAACCTACTCACTACTCCCAGAAGCTGGTCTAATTCTGAAGCAGCACATCAGAACAACTCAACAGTCAGCCAGCCACCCTAGGGCACATCCCTGATTCTAAAAGTCTCCAGCCCAGCAACTGCCCAATGAAGCTGTGTTATAGAAACATTTTCTTTAACACTTGTATACCGCCTGCTATGTGGAGTTTCCTTCTTGGTGACTTTATTTTGCCATGCAGCTTCACTATTAGTTCAGCATGGAAGGAGAGTGCAGGGATGTCCCAGCCTGAGCCTAAGCTGGGCTCAGAGGCAAAATTCAGATTCACCTGGACATGTCTGATGGGCCTTCGAGGAGTCTCTCAGCATGAGGGACTGAGGAACCACATAGAAAATAACATCCTAAGGCAGCAGGTATAGGGGGACACATCATAGATATCAGAATTACCAGGGAAACTTTAAAAAATACGTACACCCTGCACAAATGCATCCCCCATTCTGATTATGTGTTTGTGTGTGTATACATAGGCACACACGAGTAAGGAGCACTGCTTTGGCACCAAAATTGGCCCTCAGAGTTATCCAGTTCAGCCTGCTCCAGGGGCACTGAGGACTGCAGAGAATACAGTATAGCTTCTGTATGTGACAGTTCCCAAGGCTCTGGCAGTGTTGCCTGCTATGTAGCTCTGAACACCAAAGGCTTCTGCCCTTCAGGGACTGTCTGCATCAGGAATTCTTTTTTTTTTTCTTTTTTAAGGAAGATTAGCCCTGAACTAACATCCGCTGCCAATCTTCCTTTTTTTGCTGAGGAAGACTGGCTCTGAGCTAACATCTGTGCCCATCTTCCTCTACTTTATATGTGGGACACCTACCACAGCATGGCTTGCCAAGCTGTGCCATCTCCCCAAGCAGGATCTGAACCCGTGAATCCCAGGCCACCGAAGCAGAACGTGTGCACTTAACCGCTACGCCACCAGGCCGGCCCCCGCATTAGGAATTCTTAAACTAGACACCATGGACCCCTGGGAGTCCAAGAATAGGTTGCAGGGGTCCATGAACTCCTGAAAACTGCCTGCTACTTTGTGGGTGTATGTGTTTACTTTTCTGGAAATAGGTTTTATAAGTTTCTCAGATTCTGAAAAGAGGATGTGATGCTCAAAAGGTTAAGACCTGACAACTGCCAAAAAAAATATTGGGGCAAGCAGATTTTGTAAGATTCTGAGAATACCACTATGGTAAGATATGGGTCAAAGCCAGAAAAATACTGTTTTTTCAGTTAATGTGACATATTTACCTTGAGGCATCAGTGACCTGGTAATACACTGGTGATGTGAAAATACAAAATCCCGCATATGCTTCAAGCGCACCTCAAATGCTTCCACCTCCTCCACAGCCAAAATTCATTGCTCCCTTTGCCTAAGCCTTGTTTGTGTACCTCCCATAACACTTAACACTTTTTCCTTTGTATTTTAGAGACATGCGTACACATCACGTCTCTTCTACAAACTATAACCTTTGAGAGTAGAATCAAGTCTTACCCATCTTCTTTCTCTTACTGCGTCTACACAGCATATTTACTTAGTTGTCACTGGATGAGGGAATGAGCAAACCATAAACCCATCCTATCTGCCAAAACTTTTTACTCTCTCTACTCAAAGCAACTAGCCCCATTTCCTTACAAATTATGCGTTTTAAATGTATTCCTCATAATTTATATTGTCGTAGTCAATTGATTTACATCTTTACACTGCATCCAGTATTTACCTGCCTTATCTGTTTACTTGGTTGTAAACTGCTCAAAGGGCAAGGATCACATATAACCCAAACTATGCAAACCTACATGCCCTTTGGGAGGAACATACAGGCTAACCAATGTGTTCAGTGCCCTGAACAGCATACCCATGAGGAAATCTTTCGTAGGACAACACAGACCCAGACAACCGAGGTTGGTAGAAAAGAGAAAAAGCAACTACTAGCAGGAACTAAGCAGAAAAGCAAAATCATCAGGTTATGTAGTTGAGTTCTGAAGAGGCGATAAGCCGAAGAGAGCAGCCTGAACCTGTCTGGAGAAGGAGAGGCAAAGGAGAAACAGCCCAGCCTCGGGGGTGTGGCTGGACAGCAGTTCAGAGCTTTGGCACCGGCTCCGTGCGGCTTCTGCAAGAGCTGCCAGGTTTTTTCTAGCTCTGTTACCCTATTTGGTTTGTTCCCTATTTTTGTCAGGCTTTTCTCGTGTTCAAAAAACTCTGACTGCCCTTATTATATGTAAAATGATGTTAATGAAATCGGTTGACAGAGTACGTCCGGTTTCAGGGTGGAACATGGGCAAAGCAGCGCATTTCTAAACTGATCTGAGCAAATACCTGATTACCAGAGAGAGGCAGAGCCAGGCAGCTTTCTCCTCTTTTTCTCCTCTTCTTCTCAGTTTAATATTTACTTACTTACATACCCACCCACACGTTGACACACCCTTAGTTCGAGACAATCGGTCTCTCCAGGATTGCGTGATCTCACTGACCATTTCAGCTTAATGACTTGTGCTACGACTTACGGTTGATTTATGGTTACAGTGTGATTATTCTGGGGATGTTTATTAACTGATGATGGGCAGAGTCAAAAATGTCAGAGCAACCATTCCACAGGCAAGGGTCAAACTGGGAAAAGTGCAAGTAGAACAAGGAAGGGCCAAGCCAAAGAGTCGCTATAGCCATAGCAGCTTAGCAAGTGATTCTAAATTAATGGCTACTCCCCAGAGACCAGTCCTAGGACACAGGGGTAATTTTAGGGTGAATGCAGCTAGATAAATTAGATAACCTCACCTTGCTCATTTAGCTTATCACTAGTTTAAAGTGTTGATTCATCATTCAACAGTGTGTATTGCATGCCTATGTGTGGGATCCATCATCAAACAGAACAAACATCCCTGCCCTGGTGAAGTTTACATTCCAGCAGAAGAGAGTCCCACCCGGGCATCATCTGTCAATCCTTGCAGTAGTTTTGCATCTTCTCTAGGTCTTAACTCTTGGAGGTCATTATCTTGCTTATCTCTGCTATTTGCGTCTCTGGGCCCCAGACGAGTTTGTTTTCAGCTCGCTACATCTTTGGAGAAGCAGCGTCCCTGCATTTCTGGATCCTCGGTCCAACCAGACTCTCTCCCATATGCACACACACTGGTCAAGTATGACGTGTTCTTCACCACCTCAGCCTGCATCTTCTTAGGCTCCGGCCACTGGAAATCTGTCTACTGAGAGAGATTTCCAGGACAGAGGCTGGGAAAAATATGAGAGATCATCTGGTTTAACCCACTTACTTTCCAGATGTGGAGAATGAGACCCAGAAAGGCAAAGTGACTTGGCAGTGTCACACAGGGGGACCTGGGCTTGTCCCCTGGTCCCTTCCTCCCAGCCTAGTGCTTTTTCATCATATCACTAGTGACACATCCTGTGGGATCTAACAGGCCAAAAGAGCTAAAAGTGGCTACAGAACAGAGGTGCAGCAGGACACATGGTTGGAGAGAGCTCACACTTGAGAACAACGCTATGGAGGACTGAATATCCTGTTAGACTCGAAATCTACCCCAGGCTAGCTGTTGGAGTACCTTGGTATCACATCCTCTCTATCACTCCAAACGGAATTAAAGCAAGACATATGAACTGGAGTTGGGTCTACTGAAAGCCACTGTGGCTCCAGTCTACAGCTAAGCCAGACTAAAAAACATCACGTTTTATAAACCAATCCATCATATGTTTTTATAATTGTTTTCTCAGTTTACTAAGATGAGCCAGTTTTGAAAGGGCCCAATATTGTCACAGCTGGGCTGGACTCCGCTGAGGAAAGAGAATTTTTCTAGATCTCATTCAATATTGGGGCTAGGAACAACAGCTGCCCGAGCCAACAGGCTGATAAATACAGGACAGAGAGAGCTGAAGACATAGGAAGCTTGAGCTGGCTTACCATCTGAGATTTTCTCTTGAAGAATCCTAACAAAATTTAAAACTTTAATAAGAAACCATATGATCCAAGACACCTGTACACCATTCATTAGCTTTTAACAGTCCTTACCCACTAATCAACTAGTAGTTAAGTAAGAGCATGGGTTTGGGATCAGAAGACTCAAATTCATCATACACCAGTTTTATGACTTGGGGCAAGATCCTTAACTTTTCTGAGCTTTGGTCTCTGTGCCCATAAAGTGGAGATAATAAAACCTGCCTCAACTTCCTCTCTACATTGTGAAAATTAAATGAGCAAGTGTGTGAACACTTTTTATAAACTGTAAAGCACTGTAAAATTTTAATTATCATTATCAATTAACATTCAACTTGACTTTCCTAATTAAACTCAATCTTAAATTTAGTAATAATATGAACTTGAAACTCTGCTGTAGGGGGTTTATGTGTTACCAACATCAATATTTTAAAATACAAAGAAACAAAACAAATTCCTACAAGTATAATCATATGAATGAAAATACTTTTTCCTTCTTTTTTAAGTGAAAGATGTAATTTTTTTCCCTTATCAAGGAAAAGCTTTTTTAAAAAAAGAGCCACTGGAGTGAGGTGATTTTCGTGTGTGTGTGAGGAAGATTGGCCCTGAGCTAACATCTGTAGCCAATCTTCCTCCTTTTGCTTGAGCAAGAGTGGCCCTGAGCTAACATCTGTGCCAGTCTTCTTCTATTTTGTATGTGGGACACTGCCTCAGCATGGCTTGATAAGCAGTGTGTAGGTCAGTGCCAGGATCTGAACCCATGAACCCCAGACCACTGAAGCAGAGGGAGCGAACTTAACCACTAGGCCAGTGGGCTGGCCCCTGGAGTGAGTTTTTTAATGTACACTTTTTGGGGCAGATAAGATATTGTTTACTCAATTGCTGAGTGCTGGAGCAGAATGAAAATCAGTATTAGCAGCCCATCCTTCAAAGGGCTCACACTTTTGACATCTAGGAGAATGTTGTTCCTTCAGATCCTGTACTTTCAGTTTTCCTCCATGGACATGTTTATTACTTGGTCCCAGGTTGCACGAAGACCTTCTTTGCTGAGATAAGCAAAGCTTTGCCACTTTTGGTACCTTTGATCCTAAACTGATTCTACAGATTGGGTTGTCCAGACAAGTTGACTGATGGGCAGATATTTATGAGCGTGCACACAACCGAGAGATACCCTTACAATGCAATAATTCCTAAATCCACATCTGCCGACCTCCAGGGCATAATTAACATTATTTTATTTTTAATATTGCACCCTGTGCAACGCAGCCCTTGGGAGCTTGTAGAGAAAACAAGCACATTATAACAAATAAAATATTACAGAACTAATAGCTTAAACTAATTAAAAATAAGAACTCATAAAATAGTCTTATTGCCGGGCCACTGGGGGAAGCAAAGTCCTTTAACCACAAAGACTGGGACGCATTAGAAAGAGACCTTTCCTAGTCAATGCAAGAGAAGCAGGACTTGGTAGAGGGAAGAAGGATTGGAGGAGAAAGACAGCAAGCTTTATAGGAGTGCATTATTTCCCAGCAGCCCATGAAATGTCCTTGAATTATGACAACGGGCCAGTACTGCCCTGATGACCATAGACAGGAAGGGTCCTATTTGGTCTCTTGAGATGTATAGTCCAACTTAAAATCATTAATGGAAGCCTTCCCTGTTTCACTTAGACCTGATATCATCTCCCTCCATTTTCATTTCCCCAAATAGGAAAAGTTCTATATTATTTTAAAACTCAAATAAAACTTATCCTATGTATACAAACCATAACACTAACTAAAAGTATATAAATGAATGCACACATGCATATACATACACGTATACACACACACTCCCACATGTATACCTGGGAACTTCCAGGCCCCCTGCAAATGACAACACCGGATAACATAATTAACCTGCTAGCCAAAATACAAAGCCAGTCCACTAGGCATTCTTAAAATAAGAGTGTACTCTAATTTTTCTTTAAGCCTCCACAAAGTTTTGCATTGCTATCAAAATATTTTTGGAAATTCTGTAATGTTTCTCCTTTTCCCTTGGCTTCTTATTTCTGGCAAGGACTAAACCCCAAAATATCTTTCCTCTGGGACACTGAAATAACTGTCCCAAAGCAGCTGCCAGTGCTATAGCTATTCAGAGATTTACGACAGATTTCCAAGGAAGGCCACTTGCAATTTTAATTGTTTGAGTCAAAAGCCCCACCATCTGAGATTCTCAAAGAACAGGTGCATAGGGGGATCTAATCTTCCTGGATTCTCATTTTCGTTCATGACTCTATCTGCTGTTTCACTTCCGTTTCTTCCCCGCTTTTGTCTTTGCCCCACCCCTCCTCTCGGTTTTATTTTAGATGTAAAGAAAAAAATCCCCCAACCACTCCCTCCCCCCAGTTCTCAGAAGCTGTATTTCTCCTCTACAGACCTTCCTAAAGCTCCCTTTCTATGACGGTGCCACAGAACTGGATTCTTTTTACCCGGGACTGCCTCCCTCAGGGTTACAGCAAGTTCCAGGGTGTATCTGTAGCTAAAGAGAGGAAGAAAGAGGTCTCCACCACCAGGTCCAGCTGCCTGACTGGCCCACACTAAGGGGCTTCCTGCAGACGAGTAAGGATCAGACCTGTTGTGTAGCACACGGGGACCTCATCTGAGCTCATGCCCCGGCTACTCACCTTTACATCAGTGGTTCTCAACCCTAGTTGGATCTCAGAATCACCTGAGAATAGTTCAAAAAAATACCTTTGCCAAAAAAAAACCCCACCTTTGATCAAGGCCTTCAAACCGAATCTCTGGGCCTAGGCGTCACAATTTTTTTAACAGCTCCCAGATGATTCTATTGTGCAGCACGGTTAAGAACCACTGATTTAGATTCCGCTCGTGGAAGTTTTCCAACCCTGAGCTTACTCCCTTCCTTCCAAATACACCCCAGGAGATTCCTCTGCCTTTTCTCACACCAAAGATTTCTGGGAGCCAGGAAATAGAGTCTGGCGGCCTAGGGAGTGCAGTTTAGTTTTAGAAGGGAAGGGGGTTGAAAAGAGAGGTAGTGCTGAGGCCTGGAGGAGGCTGGCCTTGGTGGTCCTCCCGGCCCCCCTGGATGTGACGGCACACAGCTGGTGTACAGAGGCCACCTCCTCTGCTGAGGGCCAGATCCTCTCAGGACTTGGCGGATCAGGATGCTCAGTTTCTTTCTTGCCTGGGTGGGAGAGGGGAAAAACTAAGTCATGGAGGACACTGGAGACTGAGATGCAGAGACTCGGAAGAAGAACACGATCCTCCGCCAGGAGAGGACAACTTAAAAATTAAGTCATATCTATGCCGAAAGGGTTAGGATGCAATCACAAGTATGATTTTACATGCAGATCGTAGCTGGAGAGACACACAGCTGCTGCCATGACGTAGTCCGTTCCTGGTCACACAAAGGCCAGGGACTCAGCCGGCCAGGAGGAAGGTGGCTTCTGAAGCCCCAAACCACCATGGTCCCTTCAGCCCCTCCAGCTGTTCACCACACAATTAGGAAAGAAAAAGGAGACCCCTCCTTGGAGCCCAGAGTTCAAATGAACCCCCGACGGTTCCAAACACCTCCTGGTTGCTTAGGCAACTGGTGGGCACATCCAACTCTCCTAGGCTGGTGACTGACTGCTGGGAGAGGGGCCTGCCCTGCTGCTCAACTTTTGCTCAGAGATTCTTGGCTACGTGCCTGCCTTCCTCCGGCACGTTCACGGCTGCTGTTGTGCTCTTGGCTTATTCTATCCGGAGAAGGTCTCCCTGCCTCCACCCATCTCTCTTCCAGTCTCTCTCTCTGCCCAGATGTCTCAGAGTTTATGTGGGAAAGCATGTTCTCACAGCCTGTTAGACAGACTTTCAGAGCCATGCCTTCCTGCAGCCTTTGGAGTCCACTGTGTCTAGGAGGTGTGTGAATGGGACTGAACGGCAGGCCGTGGCTATTTTACACGCTCTGGGTAGAGTTGCTAAATGTTTCTGGGTTTCCCTGGCACAGGTCTGATTTATGAACATCCAAAACTTAGGTCCTTGCCCTCAGAAACAACTGTGAAAAGCATGAGCAGCAGGATTAATGCAGATGTGCAATATGGATTTGTTCCAGCTGTGAAAGAGCAAGCGTTTCGCATTCTGTTGTTCAATGAAAACCCTCCCCATTCACACAACCTTGGCACTTCCAACTTAACGAAGTTCCGTTACTTGGAATTTTGGGTGTGTTTCTCTTTTTTTTCCAAAACAAATTCAAGCAAAGACCAAATGAGAGTGAATGACCTCTCTTTCAGATAACGCACCGCCAGAGCCCCACCCCAGGCCCCAGCTGTGCCCCACCACCAAACCAGCACATGTCAGCCTCTGCTGGTCACCACCACTCCTTCCCTGAGTCAAGGCATCAGCCTGACTCCTCTGGGGCTGGGGACAGTCCCTTCTTAAAGCTTCAGCATAAATTAGCAAATATGTGTACCTCCCAGCTTTAAGTTTTTTTAAATGAAATGAAACCACATAACCTACTACATTTGCATTCAAATCCAATAGTCAGATCTGGACACTGAACGTGATATATCTTTAAAACTTGTCAGTGATCACACACCAAGGTGGGGGAATCGGAATGCCGGAAGGCAGATCCTTCTATGGGAGGAGACTGGCAGGCAACGCCCTGCCTGGAACAAACACTCCTGCTGCAGGGGGTTCTGCCCTGTTTCATTTTTAGAAACCAGAAAAACATGAAATGTAAAAAGAGCTCCAGTTCTAACCAACCCACTCAGGCCTGGCCCCAAGCAAAACTAGGAAATGAGCCACGAGAGCAAGGCCAGCCCCTCTCTGCCCCCGTGAAAGTCAAGGACCCAGTTAGGGACACCTGCTCCCCAGCCCAGGGTAAACAGAAGCAGCCCAGGGGACATGCATTCCAGAAATCTCTGTGTACAGGACAGAAGAGCAGAAAAATCAGAGAAGTATGCCAGGGAGTCAATATAATCATCATCATCATCATCTTCATCATCATAGTAAAAATAATAATGGCTACTAGGATTCTTACCTGGCTCTGCTATTTAGAGGCTCTGTGACCTTGGGCAAGTCATTTAACCTCTCTCTGTAAAATGGTGACAATACCCTGCCCTTGTCCCAAAGTCATTATAAGAACCAGATGAGATCATGTGAAAATTTTTTTGAAAACGATCAAGTTGCTTTGTAACCTGTTCAGAATATTCATTCTTTTTAAGACCACTTAACATCAATAGATATTCAAAACCAGATACCACATCGAAATATTATACCTAGCAGATAGAACCTTTGTTATCTATTGATGTCTAAATATGCATATCATATTTTTCTTATAATATTCCAAACTGTTACTGGGAGATACTGTTATTGGGGATATGTACATAGCCTCATTACATAAAACCAGTCATCATGGCATTTGCTAAAGAGGGCTTCTACTTAGCGATGTGGTATAGTTTCAAGGGTCCCTAAGGGGTGCTCTGCACAACTCTGTGCAGATGGTGCAAGTCTTTAACCAGACCACAAAAATATTATATCTATTTTCATTGAATGCAGCTATCTCTATGATTTGTGAGTAGTCTGCTCAATGAGTTCAGAAAAACATTTCCCTCTAGCTCCAGCTGGCAAGATGTCAAGATTGAAAAAACACATTTCCTGGTTCTCTTTTTTGCCCCAATTGGGATGGATGACCCTAATTCTCACCACCCCATTTCCTTAAGCCATTAGCAGTGATTGAATTTCTGTCCATCCCAATGAGCCTCACACAGACGATTTTAATGCACAGCAGCACCCGTAATAGAGAGAACCATGTTGTGAAACTTCAAATTTACTTTTAATTCCATCTTTGACAGACCAAATTGAAGACATGGGTTATACTTTGCTATGGCCACTTAACACCAGCTGGAAATTCAGGCACTCTCCAGTTTGTGTAAGTTTCCCTCTTTCATTAGCCCCAGATCAGACAGAGGCATCTCCATTTCTATCTTGATGGCTTTCAGTCCACAGAACGGGTTCATCTTGACAGGGAGGTGGCATAGAAAGGATATCTAGAAGCCAGTGTCCCTGAGGAATGGGGATCCAATGGGAGAGGGACAGTGAAACAGCAAGGCGTCTCTTACTGTGCATACATTCACACACACTCCTTAAGTACTACTGAGCGAGGAAGGAGTTTCATGAAACACACGAAAGCATTACAAGCAATATTCACTCTTTCCTAAGTGACCAGGCATTGTTTATCTGCTATAAGTTTCAGAGGAGAAGAAGATAATAACAGCAATATCAGCATTGACTATTATCTCTCTTCATTCTCACAACAAACCCACGAGGTACTATGATTCACATTTTATAGATAATGGGAGGCTTAGAAAGGTTGAATAATTTTCCTAATAATTCCAGATATTTAGTGGCAGAGCAAAAATTCCAACCCAGATTTATCTGATTCCCAAGCTTTTACTCTTACACCATTACACTTGGCCGCCTTCCATTGTCCAGAGGGGTCAGGCAGGAAACCTTTAGGAAGGTGAGGCTTGAATTGGCTCTTGAGGGCAGCGTATGGTTGGATGACCTCGGATTGAGGAAGAAGAGGAGAGGGCATAATCCAAATTGCTGAGTTTGTTTACTCAGCGCCCAAAACACTGACTAGTATATGGGAGAAGCTCAATACCTATTTAATGAATGAATGGATGAAAGAATGAGAAACGGTACAAATAAAGGCAAGGAGATGGGGATAAAGATGGAGAGCAAGGGGGGGCCGGCCCGGTGGCGCAGCGGTTAAGTTCGCACGTTCCGCTTCTCGGCGGCCTGGGGTTCGCTGGTTCGGATCCCGGGTGCGGACATGGCACTGCTTGGCGGCCATGCTCTGGTAGGCGTCCCACGTATAAACTAGAGGAAGATGGGCACGGATGTTAGCTCAGAGCCAGGCTTCCTCAGCAAAAAGAGGAGGACTGGCAGTAGTTAGCTGAGGGCTAATCTTCCTCCAAAAAAAACAAAAACAAAAACAAACAAACAAACAAAAAAGATGGAGAGCAAGGACCGGGAAAGGGAAAATGAGAAAGTGGAAGGGTAAAGAAGAGGAATGATACCAGATTGGAGCACAGTGTTCATTGTGGCAAAGGGTAGGAGCTGAGGTCATCTCAACCAGGTGTGACTATTTGATAGAAGGCTTAAAATTCAAGGGTGAGGAGTTTGGATTTAGTTCTATGCATTGTTGTAAAATGAACTCCTCAAGAGGGGCATGATAAGGTGAAAGCCATGATTTAGAAGGATTAATCTGGCTCTGGTGAGCAGGAGGGAGTGGAGGTAGAGGAACCAGAGACAGTGAGACCAGCAGATGACTGCATCAGTCAGGTAAGTACACTAGTGAACTCTATAGAGAACTGGGAACTCGCTCAGGAGGACCTGCGGGCTCTGACTGGTGAGCGAGGGTAAGAGTCAAGCACAGACTTGGGTCTTAGTTAAATAGACAGAATTGCTTACAGCAAGTCGAGGACAGCATGGAAACATTTGAGCTCTCTTCCTTGCAACCACACTTGGGTATGGAGACACCTTGAAAATATTCAGCACAGCCTCACTGCACAATCAATTATTTTAAAAAAATCTTTGGTCACCAGGTCAAAGGGATTGGCTACTGGTCTGAGAAAGTGGTTGCAAGTGCTTTTAATGATCTTCATTGACTTGAGATTTCTTTAAAAAGCTCTCAAGCTGGCACAGTTCCTTTGTCAAACTTAGGTGGAGCCTCTTGCTAATAAGAGTCATGAACTTAGATAGCCATCACTATAGAAACTTCCCCAGCCAGATGGCCAACTTGTTGAGGACACGGGGAGGGCCTTCTCCTTTTGGGGAACTGAACAGTGGGTTCAGCACTGGGTACACAGCAATGAGTACTCCACAAATCTACATGCTGCCTTGACTTCCTAGTAACCGAGAGGACTTTCTCCCTATGTCCTATACAGAGAAATGCTCAAGGAGCGACTGGAGCTCAAACGTTTGTGCCCAATGTCAGTTCTCTGACTAGACTTTGATCACATACAACCACAGGGTTTTGCCTTTAAGAAATGCACCTTAGGGTTGTTAGATGTTGGCAGTATTCTATGAACAGAAAAGGATTCGAAAGTGTAGATACATAGATGTCATTCAATCACTCAACAAATGTTTTCTGTCTGCCTACTATATACTAGGCACTGTTGATGGCACTAAAAATATATCAGTGAACAACACAGGAAAGCCTGCCTTTGTGAAGGTTACTTTCTAGTAGGAGGAGACATACAATAAACAGTAAACATAATAAATGAGGAAATTAGTAGGTTGAAAGTGATAAGCACTATGGAGAAAAGAAAGAGTGTGGGGGGTGGGGATGGTATGACAGTTTTAAATAAGGTGGTCAAAGTAGGCCTCATGGAGATGGTGACATTGACCAGAGACCTGAAGGAGATAATTGTCTGTGCCACCCCTCAGTTATAATACTTAGATTTTAAATCTTTCTTAAAACATCAAACTTAAGGTAAAAATAAAGCATCAGCTTATAACTGGTATAAGCAGAATCGGGCAGTGGCCTTCTTATTATGAAATTAATCAGACACATATTTTATACACTTGTATTTTAACAACAAAAGTAATCAGAAAACTTAATTTTCTGAGGCAAAATGTATCAAAATACCTCCTCCACCTCTAAACTCTTTTTATGTAATCAAGCTGCCCTGTGAATACTCTGGCTCTAGCTGTCAGCACCACTCTCTCTCTGCAACTACTCCTTCTCTGAAGACTGCAATCACAACTGCTCTCCCATCAAGATTAAAAACAGAAACCAGAGGCCAGCCCCATGGTGTAGTGGTTAAGTTTGCATGCTCTGCTTTGGTGGCCCAGGTTTGTAGGTTCGGATTGCAAGTGTGGGCCTACACCACTCATCAGCCATCCTGTGGCAGCGACCCACATACAAAATAGAGGAAGACTGGCACAGATGTTAGCGCAGGACTAATCTTCCTCAAGAAAAAAAAGAGGAAGATTGGCAACAGATGTTAGCTCAGGGTGAATCTTCCTCAGCAAACAAAACCCAAAAAGAACAAAAAAAAACAGAAACCCAATTTTTGTAGGGGATAATTAATAGCCAACAGCAAGTTTTAGCATTAATACAGCAGCATATGAACGAGTTATAAAAATTCCCTTTGCCAGAGAAACAATCAGTTGTCTTACCGCTCACCCTGCAGCCTTTATTTCCCAGTGGGTACTGTATTTATGGCTTTTATGGTGTAAAAAGAGGCTGGGAATTATGTGTTGGATAAATTTGGTGTTTGTCTATCAATGATAACAATTCACATGTAAGCGCATTTTGTTAAAATTGTAATCTCTGTTCCAGATTCTAAGCTATTGTAATATGCTTATTTTTAAGACTCAGATTCCAAATGTCTCCCAAATCTAGAAAATTATATTACTGGTCAGCCAGTCAGGGGTTTGGTCTTGAACAGAACCAGTTTCAAGAAAGTTCCCATGGGAAGCTCTCAAGATTCCTGAAACACAGCGTGTCTGAGAAATTAGAAGTTCCACAACATGTGTTTCTGTTACATGATTTTAACTGAGTTTGTGAATGGCGCTCATGGCTACTAAATGGTTCTGCTTTAAGATTCACCCCCAAGGGGCTGGTCTCATGGCACAGCGGTTAAGTGCGCACGTTCCGCTTCAGCGGCCTGGGGTTCGCCGGTTCAGATCCCGGGTGCAGACATGGTGCCACTTGGCAAGCCATGCTGTGGCAGGCGTCCCTATAAAGTAGAGGAAGATGGGCATGGATGTTAGCTCAGAGCCAGTCTTCCTCAGCAAAAAGAGGATGATTGGCAGCAGATGTTAGCTCAGGGCTAATCTTCCTCAAAAAAAAAAAAAAAAAAGATTCATCCCCAATACCACCTCCACACATTGACCTCCTGCCTGCATTCCTCCAGCATCTCATATATCTTCACTTCTGATTGCTCCACACAGCTCAGGCCTTCCCCAATTCTGAGCTGCCAAGACCAGAGTGTGTGGCTGAAACACTGTTGAATACTCATGCGAAAGGAACTCAGCTTCTGCTTTTGGGTTATTTAGTAACAGTTGCTCTATTTCCTTTTGTTCTATTAAGCAATTCTATTTGCATAGAAAAATATAACCAATAAATGATTTTTCTTTTTACCAAATACTAAAAGCAGTGATAATAAACTAAACTGTGCCAGACACTTACATAACCTACTCCATGCTCACTGGGCACGTCTGGCAATGAGTTGTGAGCCCAGTAAGAGAAGAAATAACAAAAAACTTAAGTGACAAAAACTGTCTTCACAAAAAAAAGAAGCATGGTTTAATTGGGACTTGACCTGACAAGAAACTTCCCGCTTCAAGCAAAAATGCTTCAGGGCACATGATCAGGTTGATGTTGCATACACCTATTTATTTTCTCCATCTTTTGCCCAACACTCAGTTCCAAGGCTTGGTCTAGAACCTATAAACATATCCTGTTAAAGCACAGGAAGAAAATGCATGCTTTCCTCCACAGGAAGGCTCAGCACATAAATACTATCCCTTTGATCTCTCCATTCTCAAGCCTCCAGCCATGACTTTCTACCTGCACCCAGCAACCCTGTGTCTCCCTAAAGCCTCAACCATGCCCCTGTTGTGTAGGGGAATTAACTGTGACAAGATGAAGTGATTTGCCCAAGTTCTAAGCACAGGTGTCCGCACCAGAACTAGAACTCTGGTCTCCTCACTGCCAGGCCCGTGCTCTTTTGTTGAAGGTTACATAAGTTACTAATGAAAGGTGACATCACGCCCTGCTTTTCAGCTTCCAGCAACACTCACCTCCCTCACCCTCTCACATCCCCCTCCTGACATCCAGGCTGTGCCTCACACACAATGGGAACGTCTCACTGCTATAACATGCACTTGTACCCAGTGTCTTGTCTATGCCACTTGGTTGGTGCCGCCTGTCTCAGAGGCAGGGCTAATATTCAAGATATATGTTTAACAACTGGTGTGGCCTAGGCACTGGCCAATCAGAAGGGACGCTGGCTCACTGCTGGCTCAGGACCTGGAGGCTCCCTTCCCCTGCAGGAAGCCCCTTTGGCTGCAGGTGTGTGGGAGCTCAGAGAGATCTCAGGGAAGCTCTGCTTGGAGGCAGCTTCTGAAAGCAAACGGGTCAAGGATCTAGTCTTCTGTAATTTGTGTATCACATGTACAATGCTTTCAACCTATTATTCATTCAACAATATTACATCCCTACAACATGCAGAACCTCATGGGAAAAACAAAGGCAGTCAGACATGCCCTCACGTCCTACCCTATTTCTTGGTAGAACAGATAAGCAATGTACCTCAATAGCAACAACAGAAATCAGAAGGTTATCTGTTTTAAGATAGGTCCAGGAAAATGGGTATGACTGTTGACAAAAAAAGGAAGGATCCTCTCTGGTTGTAGATCATAAAAGGCTTTCTGGAAGGCGCATTTAAGCTGTGGCTTTTAAAGGTTGGGTAGCATTTGGTGAGGAGGAGCTAAATGGGATGAGCATTGAGCTTCGGGAGGAAGATAAGCGCACACATAAGTAAGAAACGGTAGGTAGGTAAAGACAACAGCTGGAGTCCAGCCTGGCTGGGGGGCCACTGGTGGCGCTTGCGCAGGCATCAGCACCGAGTGGGTGTGGTAGACAAGTAAGGGAGGGTCAGCAATGACCGCGTACTCTCTGGGTTCAGGGCACGCTCCCTGGGAGCCCTCCCACTTCTAAACTGACCAGGCACAACACCCCCGCCCCCTACTTCCCCTGCCCCTGTTCTGACCATGCTAGAGAACAGGCAGGCATTTGCCAAGTGGCCTAAGGGATTACATGCTTTTGCCTGGCTCTGACCGGCCGGGGAAGAATGGCAATTGAATGCTGCCGCTGGAATCGCTGCCTGGAAACAGGATGCGTTCTCTCAGCCTGCTTGGAGGCAGCCCAGCGCTGAGTCTGGCTCTAGTCCAATCTGGTTCTGGAGCCAGGAGGGAGTACGTGGCAATGGGCGGTGGGTTCTGCCTAGTTCCTAGCACTGACTCAGCTGGGGCTGGAGGAGGGAAAAGGGAGGGTTGGTCAAAGGCAGATCCAAAATAGGAGTAGGCAAAGAACACTGGGAGAAGTCGTTTGAAAAGAATGATTAGACGTCAGCCCAGTGGCACAGCAGTTAAATTTGAATGTTTTGCTTTGGTGGTCCAGGGTTTGCTGGTTTGGATCCTGGATGCAGACCTATGCACCACTTGTCAAGCCATGCTGTGGCAGGCGTCCCACATATAAAGTAGAGGAAGATGGGCATGGATGTTAGCTCAGAGCTAGTCTTCCTCAGCAAAAAGAGGAGGATTGGCAGCAGATGTTAGCTCAGGGCTAATCTTCCTCGACAAAAAAAAAAAAAAGAAGAAGAAGAATGCTCATTCTCAGAGTCTGCTGTAGACAAAATTGGGAGAGATCAAAAAGTTGCTTTTACCATTCCTATAGTATATACGGGTGCCTCATAATTTTAGTCCAATGACAGAAACTAGCAACGTGCTAATTAGAAAGAGCATGCACTTTGGTGTTCCACCCTTCTGGTCCTAGTCCCTTCCTTGTCTGGAGGAGAGCACAATTCCATTTCCCTAGAAATGATGCATTGGCACGGAGCCTTCATGGATTCAAGGTGAAGTCTAGGAAAAGGGAAGTTGGTGGATAATAATTTGTCAGTGCTTCTCCACCATAATGCAAAAAAGATGGAGCTCTGTTCTCCGTGACTGGTAGAGTCCTAGAAATCCTTGCAGAGCAAATGCAGATAGGATAACTAGCTACCCTTGTCTGCAGGCTGTGATCCCCGAGGACAGCCAACTCCCTCTGTTCATATTCTACACCCACCAATCTGCCTTCTGATCTGCAATCCGGTTTCCTGAGTGGACTTGCTTTAGAGCATCCTGTATACATAACCAGCTCCAGTTTTCAAACAAAGTCTTTCTCTTCTTGCTTTGTTTTTCATATTAGAGTCTTTAATCATATTCTCAGAGGTCCATGAATTCCTCAGAATAATTTAAAAGTTTTGTGTTTTCATTTTAAGGATAATACAAAAATTTTAACAAAGCATCAGCAGGGTCGCCACCTTTTTACAAAGTAATGCCCTGTAATATCAATGCCCAGACTGGATTTGCATTTATGACTGTTTTGGACAAATGATCATCTAAAGTCTCACAGTGTAAGTGTGAATGCAATGTTGGTCAAACTGGGGTAGATTCAAGAGTCTACAAGTCATCAACTTTGAGAAGCATCTCCTATTATCAGTAATCTGACAAGCTGATTAATACATCAGTCTCTTATAAGTTTGGCTGTGATAAATTAATCCTTTCCAGCTTAATCACCCTGAGTGAAGGGGCCCAGTGGTTATTGGGTCTGAAAGGCTGAAGATTAGATCTGTGGTATCTGTACTAATACATTGCCAGTCAGGGAAGCAGCCATTGGGCCTCCTCTTGAAAAGCTCTACTCAGTTCTCTGTGACAGATGGATTGTGATTGGTTAATCAGACAAACCAATCTCAGATTTGAAATAGAGGACTTTCTGATCCTGGGTAAGCCCCTTAATCTCTGCTCTCAACTTTGTAAAATACAGGCCATACCACCACTACTACTACCGCCAACGGGGATGTTGTGCTAATAATTTCAGGCTTTCTGCCATGCTGGGTCTGTCTGGCCCTGCTCCTGACACAGCACTCCAAGGGGCTTACAGTTTGCCAAGAGACCAATGAGCGGGAGGAGGCATGAGAAAGAACATTTTGGGAAAGTCCTCCCTGAGGTCTGAAGACCAGCTCTGGTGGAATGGTGAAGTTTCTTTAGGCAAATAGCCATCTGAGAGACATCTGGGAGCCTGGGTCAGAGTAGCAGTCAGCATGTGTTGGATACAAGTAACAAAGTAACAAAGGGGACTCTTAGCTCTTGTAACTGAAAGTGCAGAAGTGGATCAGGCTTCAGGTGTGGACTCAGTGACTCAGCACTGCCCTCAGGCCAATTTCTTTCTGCCACTCCGCCTGCCAAACCCAGCACTGGCTCCACCCTCAGGCTGGCTCTCCTCAGGGGCATGGATGGCTGCCAGCAACATATGGGTCATGTGCTTCCTCATGTGGGGATGCTTCTGATGAGCATTCCAAGTAAGAGTTCCAAGATTCACCCTGATTAGAGTCCTCCGTGACATCTCTCTTCTCCAACATTCACATCTAATTTGTCAGCAAATGGTTGGTTCCACCTTGGAAATATATCCAGCATCCAACCACCTCCCACTATCTCCCCTCCTACCACCCTACTGCTAGCCATCATTTCCCCTGGGTTACTGGAGGCATCTCCGAACCAGTCTCCCTGCTTCTGCTCCTGTCCCCCAACAGCAGCCTGTGTGATACTTTAAAAATGTAAGTCAGATCATGTCACTGCTCAGAATCCTCCAATGGCTCCCCGTCTCACTTGAGTAAAAGCCAACGACCTTGCAATGCCCGCTAAGGGCATGATCTGGCTCCCCTGTGACCCTTCTGACCTCAGCCCCTGCCTCTCTCCTCCGCTTCTCACTCCACTCCAGCCACACTGGCCTTCTGTTTCTGTTAACATGCCAGGTGTCCTCAGCCTCTGACTGGCGACTTTGTACTGGCTGTCCCCTCTGCCCGGAACACTCTTCCTCTGGAGAGCCACATGGCTACTTGAGTCATGTTGTCAGTGAGGTCCACCCAGGACATCCATTGAAAATTGTGATGCCTGCAGACCCTCTGCGCTCACAATCCCCTACCCTGCTTATTTTTTTCTATGGTACTGCTCACCTAGTGTTTCATTTTCGGTTTTCTCCCAGCTAGAATGTAAGGGATTTGTGTCTATTGGTTTTACTGATGTATCTCCAGACCCTAGAACAGTATTTAGTTCACAGCAGGTGCTCAGAAAATGTTGTTGAATGAGTGAATTGGCCTGGCTTGGACACCCACTCTCCTTCTGAACTCAGCAGGGGGATGCCTAAGGCCTCAAAGCTAGGAGCGGGACCCACTAAAGCTGGATCAAGCTGGCTGTCTCCAGAGCTGGGAATTTAGATCATGCTCTAAAAAAGAAGCTGGTAAGAATCAAGAGATGATCCATGAGGTTGACAGCACCCGTGGTACTTATTTAAAATGATTATTCTTGGGTCTCACCACAAACTTAGAAATCAAAATTTCGAGAGGCAGGGTCATAAGTCTGCTTTTGTTTGTTTCTTTCTTTCTTCCTTGTTCTTTTTTCTTTTTCTTTTTTTAAATCAGCAGCCCGCAGATGATTCTTCTATTCACTAAAACTGAGAATAGTCTGGGGAGCGTGTGTAAATGCTTGGCGGGGGCAACATCGGCATACTGTGGGTCATAACCAGAGTGTGACAAAGGGGACTGAGATATAATAAATGGTAGGAACCTGTCAGAAGGAAGAACGTATAAACCCAAGAAGGAAGGTGTTCTTAGATTTGGAAAAGGAAACCCAAAGACCAAAATTTGGGCAGTGTTTTTCCAGTACTGCCCAAGGGACAAAGACTATATCTAGGAATTACAGATAATCTGGTCACTAGATAGGGTTATGGGGTAATTTGTCAAGCTCCACAGTGTGAAATAGTCTGCAAAACCATCTGTACTCATTTGTTAGGGCTACTGTAACGAAGTTTAAACCAACTAGGTGTCTTAAATAATTTATTGTCTCAAAGTTCTGGAGGCCAGAAGCCTGAGATCAGGGTGTCAGCGGACGGGTTCCCTCTGAGCGAGGGCCATGAGGAAGAATCCATTCCACGCCTCTCTCCTCCCTTCTGGTGGTTGCCTGGCAATCTTTGGTGTCCCTTCGCTTATAGAGGCATCACCCTGATCTCAGCCTTCATCTTCACGTGGCATCCTCCTTCTGTGGGTGTGTCTCTGTCCAAATTTTCCTTTTTTTTTAATTACAAAGATGATATCGGAGAAGTATATGTACTTACATATCAAGTTGTTTACATTATATTGTTTAGGGAAAAATGTAAGTTTTAGATATGTATTTACCTACGTCTAAATGTATAATTATAAATTTTAAAATATTTATTTTTTAATATTTACACACACAGGCAAAAATCTGGAAGAATATTTCCAAGTTGAAACAGTTATGAAACAGCTGGAGTTCTGGTTAGTTTATTATGTCCTCTTGTTTGCCTATCTGTGGTATTTCTTGATTCTTCTACAACAAACATGTAATACTCAAAAAACAATGTTATTTTTGTTTCTACCACTTAGAATAACTAGATTAACATTTTATTAAATTTCACTCCAGTTTACAGAACTAGATTTTGCTTTTGACATTTTTATAATCATGTTTAATTAAACTCTGAATCTGAGGGGGAGTTTTTATTTAAGGCTACTTTGTGTTCAACAATAAAATTATTTTTTTAATTCAATTTATTTATACTGAAAACAAAAACAGTTTACTCATTTCTCCCACACCCCTCTTCCCACCTCTGGCAACCGCCAATCTGTTCTCTGTATCTATGATCTTATTGGGTTTTTTTAAATATATTTTTTCTAGATTCCACATATAAGAGAGATGGTCTTTGTCTTTCTCTGTCTGACTTACCTCACTTAGCATAATGTCCTCAAGTTCCATCCATGTTGTCACAAATGGCAATATTTTACTTTTTTTTATAGCTGAGTGATATTCCATTATACATATATCACATTTTCTTTATCCAGTCATCAACTGATGAACACTTAGGTTGTTTCCATATCTTGGCTATTGTAAAGAATGCTGCAATGAACATAGGGGTGCGTATATCTTTTCAAATTAGTGTTTTTGTTTCCTTCAGATAAATATCCAGAAGTGAAATTGCTGGATCATATGGTAGTTCTATTTTCTTTATTTTTTAAGGAACTTCCATCGTGGCAGCACCAATTTACATTTCCATCAACAGTGCATAAGTGCCCTTTTCTCCATATCCTTGCCAATACTTGTTATTTCTAGTCTTTTTGATAATAGCCATTGTAACAGAAGTGAGGTGATATCTCATAGTGGTCTTGATTTTCATTTCCCTGATGATTAATGATGTTGAACATCTTTTCATGTACCTGTTGGCCTTCTCTATGTTTTCTTTGGAAAAATATCTATTCAGATCTTCTGCCCATTTTTTAATCAGATTGTTTGTTTTTTGGTATTGAGTTGTATGAGCTCTTTGCATATTTTGGATATTAGCCCCTTATCAGAAATATGGCTTGCAATTTTATCCCATTCAGTAGGTTGCCTTTTCATTTTGTTGATTGTTTCTTTTTCTTGGCAGCTTTTTAGTTTGATGTAGTCCCACTTGTTTATTTTGCTTCTGTTGCTTTTGCTTTTGGTGAAAGATTCAAAATATCATTGCCAAGACCTATGTCAAGGAGCTTACTGCCTGTGTTTTCTTCTAGAATGTTTATGATTTCAGGTCTTATGTTCAAGTCTTTAATCCATTTTGAGTTAATTTTTGTGTGTGGTGTAAGATAGTGGTCCAGTTTCATTCCTTTCCATGTGGTTGTCCAATTTTCCTAATACCATTTATTGAAGAGATTGTCCTTTCCCCATTGTATATTCTTGGCTCTTTTGTCCTAAATTAATTGACCATATATGCATGGGTTTATTTCTGGGCTCTCTATTCTGTTCCATTGATCTATGTGTCTGTTTTTATGCCAATACCACACTGCTTCAATTACTATAACTTTGTAATATACTTTGAAATCAGGGAGTGTAATGCCTCCAGATTTGGTCTTCTGTTTTGAGATTTCTTTGGCTATTTGAAGTCTTTTATGGTTCCATACAAATTTTAGGATTCTTTGTCCTATTTCTGTGAAAAAATGCCAGTAGAGTTTTGATAGCGATTGCATTGAATCTGTGTATTGTTTGGGGTAGTATCAACATTTAAACAATGTTGATTCTTCCAATCCATGAGCACAGAATAACTTTCCATTTATTTGTGTCTTCTTCAATTTCTTTCATTAACATCTTGTAGTTTTCAATATACTGGTCTTTCACCTCCTTGGTTAAACTTATTCCTAAGGTATTGTATTCTTTTTGATGGAATTGTAAATGGGATTGTTATCTTAATTTCTCTTTCTGATAGTTCATTATTAGTGTATAGAAATGCAATAGGTTTCTGTATATTGATTTTGTGTCCTGTAACTTTACTGAATTTATTAGTTCTAATAGTTTTTTGATGGAGTCTTTAGGGTTTTCTATATATAATATCATGTCATCTGCAAATATTGACAGTTTCACATCTTTCTTTCCAATTTAGATCTTTTATTTCTTTTTCTTGCCTAATTGCTCTGGCTAGGACTTCCAATACCATGTTGAATAAAAGTGGTGAGAGTGGGCATCCTTGTCTTACTCCTAATCTTAGAGGAAAAGCCCTCAGCTTTTCACTGTTGAGTATGTTAGCTGTGGGCTTATCATATATGGCCTGTATTATGTTGAGGTACATTCCTTCTATACCCACTTTATTGAGAATTTTTATCATAAATGGATGTTGAATTTTGTCAAGTGCTTTTTCTGCATCTATTGAGATAATCATATGATTTTTATCCTTCATTTTGTTAAGGTGGTGTATCACACTGACTGATTTGCAGATGTTGAACCATCCTTGCACACTTGGAATAAATTCCACTTGATCACCATGTATGATCCTTTTAATGTGTTGTTGAATTAGGTTTGCTAATATTTTGTTGAGGATTTTTACATCTATGTTCATCAGAGATATTGCCTTGTAATTTTCTTTTCTTGTGGCATCCTTGTCTAGTTTTGGTATCGGGGTAATGCTGGCCTCATAAAATGAGTTTGGAAGAGTTCCCTCCTCTTCTATTTTTTGGAAGAGTTTGAGAAGGACTGGTATTAATTCTTCTTTGAATGTTTGGTAGAATTCACCAGTGAAACTGTCTGGTCCTGGACTCTTGTTTCTTTGGAGGTTTTTGATTACTGATTCAATCTCCTTACTAGCAATTGATCTGCTCAGATTTTCTATTTCATTATGAATCAGTCTTGGTAGGTTCTGTGTTTCTAGGAATTAATCCATTTCTTCTAGGTTGACCAATTTGTTAGTGTGTAGTTGTTCATACTAGTCTCTTATGATCTTTTGTATTTCTTTGGTATCAGTTGTAACATCTCCTCTCTCATTTCTTTTTTGTTTATTTATTTATTTTTATTGCAGTAACATTGGATTACAACATGATATAACTTTCAGATGTACATTGTGATATTTTTCAAATTCTGTGTAGATTACATTATGTTCATCACCCAAAGACTAATTAAATCCAACATTTCTGATTTTGAGTCCTTTTTTCTTAATGAGTCTAGCAACAGCTTTGTCAGTTTTGTTTATCTTTTCAGAGAACCAGCTCTTAGTTTTATTGATCTTCTCTATTGCCTTTCTAGTCTCTGTTTCATTTACTTCTGCTCTAGTCTTTGCTATTGCCTGCCTTCTACTAACTTCATTTATTCTTTTTATAGTTCCTTGAGGTGTAACATTAGGTTGTTTATTTGAGACTTTTCTTGTTTCTTGAGGTAGGTGTTTATCACTACAAACTTCCCACTTAGGACTGCTTTTGCTGCATCCCATAAATTTTGATATGTTACATTTTCATTTGTCTCAAGGTTTGTTTTTTTTTTTTTGAGGAAGATTAGCCCTGAACTAACATCTGCCAATCCTCCTCTTTTTGCTGAGGAAGACTGGCTCTGAGCTAATATCTGTGGCCATCTTCCTCTACTTTTATTTGTGGGACACCTGCCACACCATGGCTTGCCAAGCGGTGCCATGTCGCACCCGGGATCTGAACCGGCAAACCCCAGGCTGCCAAAGTGGAACATGCACACTTAACCGCTGCACCACCATCCAGCCCCTCAAGGTATTTTTGATTTCTCTTTTGACTTCTTCTTTAATCCATTGGTTGTTGAGTAGCACATTGTTTAATCTCCACATATTTGTGAATTTTCCAGTTTTCTTTGTGTAATTAATTTCTAGTTTCATACTATTGTGGTCAAAAAAGGATGCCTGATGTGATGTCAATCCTCTTAAATTTGTTAAGACTTGTTTTGTAGCCTAACGTATAATCTATCTTGAAAAATGTTCCATGTGCACTTGAGAAGAATGTGTATTCTGTTGCTTTTGGATGGAATATGCTGTGAATATCTGTTAAGTACATCTAATCTAATAGGCGGTTTAAGGCTGATGTTTCCTTATTGATTTTCTGTCTGGATGAGCTATCCATTGATGTAAGTGGGGTATTAAAGTCCCCTACTATTATGTATTGCTATCTATTTCTCCCTTTAGGTCTGTTAATATTTGCTTTATCTATTTAGGTGTTCCTATGTTGGGTGCATAAACATTTACAAATATTATATTTTCTTGTTAGATTGACCCCTTTATCATTATGCAATCCCTTTGTCTCTTATTACAGTCTTTGTTTTAAAGTCTATTTTATGTGATATAAGTATAGCTACTCCAGCTTTCTTTTGGTTTCTATTGGCATGGAATGTCTTTTTCCATGCCTTCACTTTCAGCCTGTGTGTCCTTACATCAAAAATGAGTCTCTTGGGGCTGGCCCCGTGGCCGAGTGGTTAAGTTCGCGCGCTCTGCTGCAGGCGGCCCAGTGTTTCGTTGGTTCGAATCCTGGGCGCAGACATGACACTGCTCATCAAACCACGCTGAGGCGGCGTCCCACATACCACAACTAGAAGGACCCACAACGAAGAATATACAACTATGTACCGGGGGGGGCTTTGGGGAGAAAAAGGAAAAAATAAAATCTTTAAAAAAAAAAAATGAGTCTCTTGCAGGCAGCATATAGATGGGTCTTTTTTTTTTTTTTTTCCCTGAGGAAGATTTGCCCTGAGCTAATATCTGTGCCAATCTTTATTTTTTGGTATGTGGGCTGCCAGCATAGCATGGCCACTAACAGAGCAATGTAGGTCTGCACCTGGGAACTGAACCCAGACTGCCAAAGCAGTGCTCACTGAACTTAATAACCACGAGGCCACCAGGGCTAGCCCAATGGGGGTTTTTCTTATCCATTCAGCTACTTTATGTCTTTTGATTGGAGAATTTAGTCCATTTACATTTGAAGTAATTATTGATAGGTATGTGCTTATTGCCATTTTGTTCATTGTTTTCTGGCTGTTTTTGTAGTGCCTCTCTGTTTCTTTCCTTTCTTGATCACTTTCTTTGTGGTGACTTTCTTTAGTGCTATGCTTATATTTCTTTCTCTTTCTCTTTTGTGTATTTACTGTAAGATTTTGCTTTGTGGTTACTACAAGGGCTTACGTATAATGGTTTGTGTCTATAATAGTCTATTTTAAGTTGATAATAACTTAAGTTTGATCCTATCCCTTTTTATAAGGCTACAAGTCACATTGGATTAGGGGCCACTCCACTCTTAATCTTAACTAATTACATCTACAATGACTCTATTTCCAAATAAGGTCACATTCCAAGGTACCAGGAGTTAGGATTTCAACATATGAATTTAGAGTGGGCAGAATTCAACCCACAACACCATCCATTTCTCTCTTACGATTTTAAGATCACCAAACAACTTTCTGTTACTAGGGTGGTTACCCAAGTACCCAGGATTTAGTAGTGAGGGTCCTGGAGAACATACATGAGTCTTCTGGTCACTGGAGATGAATGTCCCCTTTGGCATCTTCATTGCATGTCAGACAATAATGGCATTCTGTTCATTCAAGAGACTTCAGTGAGTCTGGCTGGCATGAATCAAACCCTGAGAGCCTGGTCACTCTACTTGCATTGATAATGTGAGTTTATAGTTTCACCACACAATTGTGATGACCCCTCATTAGGCCCTGTTTGAAGAAATGGTTGGCTTCTCTCTCTGATGTTATTGTGTCCTCTCCATAATTACAAGAGGGAGCTCCATCTTAAAAGATTCAGAAAAACAGCCAGCAAAGCCAGGAGACGTGCCGAGGGTGCATCCCTCACCAGCCCTCTTTCCCAGCAATCTCCACACCAAACCTACTTTTAAGGTTCCGGCCTGACATCCTCAAAAATGAAGGCTGTCACACTGTGTGCCCTCATTAAAAAGAGGATAGAAGTACCTAAGTCACAGGTGGAGATTCCCAAATATTTTGCCACAAATAGTCCATCCTTTCAATGGCCCCATCTTCACTGAACGACAGGCATTTTGAAAAGAGGTAAACTTCTGAGAGCTAGTCCTGCAGACCAGGGTAACTAAAGCTATCAATCCAGGAAAATACCCACCTGCCTTTACTGTGCTCTCTGGTAGGATAGCCCCCAATAGCTTGTGTATCTGGGAGTCTCCATTGAAGAGAAGGAAGGTCTCGATTTCAGTTTAAACAAATATTCTTGCTGGTCATATCCTCTTCTGGCTCCATCAAACATCCTTCAAGTCCCGTGTCCCTGGAGAGAATACAAGGCTAAGACTTAAGTGGAGATTCTTAAGTGCCCCTGATATTGTCATAAACTAGGAAAGATGTTCTCTTAGATTAGCTTAAACATTTTATCAATTAATCACCTTGTTTATCCACTGAAAAGGATATAATCAAATGGCTCAGTTATGATTGGTTAAATATATAACACAAACTCTGTGGGCCATTAGCCCTAACTCTAAGCTTGAGAGTTTCAGATCCAGGCCAGGTTTCTTTAAAACTCAAACCATAACAGCCCAAACTTGAGTGCAATGAAATTTCCAAACCCTAGTGGTTGGCCCATAAAGTTAATGCAACAAAGTTTTAATACAGTAGAAGCCCTCTTAATGAAACACTGCTTAACCAACTCCCTGGATTAACCTTCACTCTCTATTCCTCTCTAACCCCACTGCAGCCAGGTGCACCGAATACTACGAGGCTATTCTTTAATGCAGCATTTTTCAAATTGTAGGTCTTCATATCAATTTACTGGGCTGAAATAAGTCACTGGGTCATGACTAGCATTTTAAAGATGAAACAATACACAACAGTTGAATTGTGTGCTTAGAGTCAGTTTATTCTAAAATGTATTTATGCCCATTAAATAATGAAGTATGAGTGCAAAAAAACAAACAAACAAACAAACAAATAAAAAAAACAGACATGAAAAATAATATAAAAATGAAGTTGAATGCTTTGAAAAGACTTTATAAAGGCAGGTCACTAAAAAATAAATAATAAAAACTGATGTCAAATTAGTTGCGAGCTAGAAAAAGTAAAAGATGAGGAAAGAAATTGTAAAGTCTAAAAGAACTCCACACTGATATGTTTTACAAGTGTCTTTAAGCAATTTGCCCACTACAGAAAAACAAAGGCTGGAAATCCTAAACCCAATGTATCAAGAGTGGAGCTAATGCAAAAAAAAAAAAACAATGAGTAATTTCAATCAGAGGATCCACATAGTGAGCCCAAGACCAAAAAGACTGGGGAATGAATGTACAATAATATGCTTTAAGTAAAAACAAAAAATGTAAGGTTTAATGTGTTTTATCAGTATCAATCATACTTGATAAAAGGACTTACATATTTTTAAATTTTGGCCAGTCCACGGAATAGGATTTGAATGTTGTAAACTTACTGGACCTATCAATGAAAGAAGGAATCACAAAGCATACCCTTAATGTATCAGAGAATGTAATCAGATGGCTAATGTATAAGACGACATGATTAGGGCAAAGTACAGAAAAGAATAATAGTCTCATATTAGGAAGGACTACCCGCTTACAAGCTAGAGCCATAACCAGCCCAGATAACTAGTTTTCTATGAGGCTTTTCCTGCCTCCTCCTTCTTGCTGTCCTCTTTTGCCACTAGAACTGGCTCTTCCTTAGTGTCTCACTGGCTGCTGTGAGTTTGTCTACCCAGGGAACTACCAAAGCCCCTGAGATAATTCTCTCTACATCATTGTTTATATATGCATGTCCATCAACTAGACGCTAACCTCCTGGAAGATAAGGACCAGGTCTTGCCCAGTGTTCCCAGCATCAGCACAGAGCCTGGCACTGGATAGGTGCTTGGCAAATTTTTGTTGAATGAATGACTCTGTGCACAGATAAATCAAGGTGTCATCTTAATTTTCAATAAAAATGGATGGCAACTCTTTTTGAAGTAAACTGTAAATTTTGAAATTAAAAAACAAAAAAAGTGTTACAGTAATACAAGCAAGAGGGCACTGGTTGCATCTTTAAGCCAAAAAAGAAAATCACTGGTTAGGTCAAAGTTCACTAGACCATTACAGCTTGGTTGAAATAACCATTAAGACCATTCCACTCACACTGCCTTGACTCTGGATTTAACATGAACCCTTCTATGATTTTGGCTCCCCGCCTGGGATCTTGATACTTCAAGGGAAGTCCCTTAAATACGCAAGACAAGTATCCTGGTCACTGAAAAGGGAATGTCTTTACATTTCAAATTGATGAGTTGATTTTCTACCACAAATCAGAAAATATTAGCTGGTCTGAAAAAAAAATGATGAAAAACTTAGAAGAAAACTGTTGCTTTTATTCTCAGGATTTCTTTTTTCCCCCTCCATCTCTAACTACCCAAAATATGATCATTAAAAAAAATTTTTTAAAAACCCAAAAAAACAAAATATGATCATTTTTATCAACTAAATTATAGGTATAATTTAAGTACTTTTCCTGAGTAGCAGAATAATACACACTGACTGTAGAAAAGTTGGAAAGGACTAAAAATTATAAAGCAAGAGAAAAAACCCCACTCATAATCCTACTAGACCAGGGCATCAACTCTAACATTTGGCATGCTCACTTCCAATTGTCTTTTTTGCAGTTTTCCTTATATAATTGAGATTATTATATATGATACATTTTTATGGTCCTAAACTAACAAGATAACTTCATATGTCAAATTTTCTTCTACTTACCCTGTCCCATGAAGTTTTCCTTTTCCATAAATTCAAATATTCTAGAAAAATCTCTCTCTAGGTATCAGTGAGATTTTATTAATCACTCAATCAACAAACACATTAAATACAAGCTATGTGCAATGTACCAAATTGGTGCCTTGAGTATACACAGAAATAAAAGTGACAATGTTTAAAGAACTTAAAAAGCAGGCTGAGGAAACAAGCTCTCTATACACAGAGAAAACATGTCAAGCAACCCCTTGTTTAATGAGTTAGGTGGCAAAGTAAAGGGGTGCGGAAGGGGAGATAGCAAGGGTAGCTTAGGAGTAAGGGGGCTCATGATTCTGATAGATAAGACTAGATAAACTACATGATCATTTCCTTCAATCCTCCAGTCAACCTTGTTGAGATGGTGTTAGTATCATGTCCATTTTACAGCAGTGGAAGCGGCAGCGTAGACAGATTTAAGTAATTTGTCTCAAATCATAGAGCTAGTTAGTGGTGGAGCTGAGATTCAACCCAAGTCCGTCTCCAGAGTTGGGCTCTCAACACTGCCTTCTGTGAGATGTCCAAAGGCCCGAGGGAGACTGGAGAGTCAAAGAATAAGGGGAAACATCCAATCAAATTAAGCAGAAACAAAAGGATGAGCTTGTAACCTGGGCTTGGGAGCAGAGAATGACAGGCAAGAAAGGAGAACAAATGCAATACACGTCACTATTTAACGAGAAGTTTCTCAGGAGATGACCACGGGCAGGACACGGGACACAGGCACGGGAGGCAAGGGGTCTGGACCATTTTAAGATAATCAGCACTTGGGGGCTGCGGCTTCCCTGGGGATCACCTGCTCTTTTGAACTCAGACAAGCTGCCCCGCCTTCATGCAGCCCTAACCCTTCACCCCACCACTCACTGGAGGTTTGGGAAGGGGGGGCTCCTGGAACAAAGACCCTCATCGCACATGGAGGCTCACTCCTGCTCACACGCACCTTCGGCCTGGAAGACTGAGCCCTCCCTTCCCCCCGCAACATCCTCTGCAGGTTTCCAACACGGGGACCGCAGACATGAAGAACTCATTTTCAGAACGGGGAGCCCTTGAGGGGCAGGTTGAGGAATCGGCTGAGCCGCACTGAACCCCTTGATCACCAAGCTCCCGCCTTTCCGATCGGAGCACTACACCCGAGAGGCACTCTCGACCGTTGCTTTCTACAGAAAAGCACAGCGCGGCCACACTCTAGTCTTAAACCAGGAAAGCTGACGCGGAAACAGCAAATCTGAACCGGCCTCGGAGACTGCCGCGACCGCCGCCAGCCACCCTCCTTCCGCGGTCTCTGCTCCGACTTCCGCTCACTTCCCCGCGCCCCCGGCCCCGCGCCCGCCCCTCGGCTGGCCCCCAGCCTCCCCGGGCACGCGTGGGCGAGCGGGGCCGGTCAGCGCGGGAAGCAGAACTTGACGCTGCCTTTCGATGTTCGCAGCCACTCGGCACCCTCCTCTTCCGACTTCCGAGGGCCCGGCCGGGCTCGGGGCCGCCCCGGAGGGCAGGGCAGGTCTCGGCCGCCCCGGCCCCGCCCCCCGCACCGCCGGCACCGCCTCTTGCTGCCCCCAGGGGCGCCCCGCCCTCCTCTCGGCCCGCGGCCTCCTCCGCCTTCTCCTCCCTCCTCCTCTTTTTTCCCCTCCCCCTCCTCTCTCTTCTCCCTCCCTCTCTTCTTCTCTCCCAACCCCCCACTCTTCTTCCCCCTTCTCCTCTCTCTCCCACCCTCCTGCTCCCCTCCCCCGGCGCTCGGCAGGGCATGGGGTACCCGGCCGAGGGGAGGACCCCTTCCCTCCCCAGGGAGCTGGAAGCTGTGGAGCTTGAGCCCCGGCCGCTCTGCTCTCCTGTGTCCCGGCGCTTCTGAATCCACATCTGCAAACTGAGCAAGTGACGCCCGCCAAGCGGGTTAAAGGCGCGCAGATGGGTTTCGAGGAGGGTCTTTCGGCAAGTTAAGCTTTTCGCAGGAGTGGCTCCTCCATAAGGACCCGGAGAGCTAAGAGGCAAGACTGCAACTCCTTAGAGCAAATGTGTGCACGCAGGTGGGGCTCCCGGCCCTGAGGCACGGGCGAGAGTGGGAAAGATTTTAGGTGAAGGAGCAGAAGTCCCAGGTCAGACCCAGCTCACCGGTGTCCTGGGCCTCTTCGAGGGGGTCTGAGCCCCCTTGACGTCCCTCCAGGCCCTTGAAGGTGCTCGAACCATCTTTAGCGCCTTCCTCTGGTGGTCCTCAAGGCTTCACTAGAGAACAGTAGAGCCAGTATTTTAGGTTGGGGGGAGGGGATTAAAAGCTCAAATCATAGGAATTTAGAGCCAACATTTTTATTTCAAAATGATGTGCTCAAGGAAAAAAAAAAATCAGTTGGAAGTACAGAAAGACGGTCGGATCTAGAGTAAAAAGATTGGCTTAAATCTCCCTGCCCCTGGCTAGTTTTAGGCCTTGAACGAGTCACTGAAGCTCTTTGAGACCATTTCTTGGGCTATAAAATGGAATAATAATCCCTACCCTCAGGGTTGTTGTGAGGAGAAACTGAGATAATGCATGTGATAATGTAGACTATAAAATGCCGTCCAAATGTAAGCTATTATACCTTCAGAGATTTATGGTCCAATCTAAGGAGAAAAAGAAACGGTTTAACCCTGACTTCTAGCAAGACCACGGTGAAAGCTGTATTGCCCAACACTGTTTTAGCAATACTCCGAAGGAAACCCCAGGGATTGGAGGGACTGTCACAAAATTCTTGAAAAATTGTATTGACTAGGATACTTGTATTTCACCATCATTAAAAAATAGCTTGCCATTTAGTACATCTGAGAAGACGGGATGTTATGAATCAAAGATCGAGTGTCAAAATAGTGAAAAGATAGATGAACATTCAGTTTAGCCAAATAAAACAGTGTGTTTGTTGTTGTCTTACTACAGAGTTGCTCAAGAGCCTTTGGAATGCATTCTGTGACTCAAAAGAAATTCCCAGGAATCAGCACTTCAGGACTGATGGATCTGTCAAGAAATGCTCTTGAACACCACGCCCATCTTTTACTCATAAACTTAGGCAGATTGGACTGGGATTTCTAAGCTTTTGGACTTGAGGCAAGTCATTGCAATGTCACCTTCCTCATCTGTAGCCAAATGCTTGCAAAGAATTAAATCTCAAAGAGTCATTAACCAAACTTTTATTGAGTGCTGGTGAGCCAGCTCGGCCCAAGGCTATAAGCACACAAACATAGGAAACAAGTAATACTCCAGCCCTCAAGGAGTTTGCAATCTCAGGAGGAGACAAGCACAAATAATGACAGTGACAATGCCGTAGGCCGTGGCCATTCACTTTGAGCAGCTGTCACTTGGCCAAGGGCAGAGAAGAGACGGGTAACATTAAAGGGGAGAGGCTGGGACTGCAGAACCAGAGAAGATAGGCCTGGTCTGAAGGGGGAGCCACCATGAAGCATGTACCGATGGCTGACATGCAGGGCCAGGTTACTATGTTTCCCGATCTTTCCAGAGAAGCCAGAAGTCTAAATACTTCTATGAAATCACCTCATTTCTAAATGTTGTCAGCTAATTCAAACTCACAGAAAAACACTTGCAAGACCATCAAAACTCAGTCTGTGGGCTGCCAGTTGGTAGCTTCTGGCCTGCAACTACCCAGGTCACCAAAAACTATTCAAAAGTGTGACAAGAACACAAGAAGATTGAGAGACACTCCTTTATAGCTACTATCACTAACGGAAGCATAAGTGCCAGGTAAATAATATTTAATCTTCATAACTATCCAGAAATAGTTATATGTGCTGGTCTTATTATGATTTTGATCATAAAAACCTATGTGAATAAGTCACCAAGATACTGTACCTCAGTGTATCCATCAAAAAAACCAACCAAACAAAGGAAAAAACTTGGCCCTACTTGGTTAGCAAAAAACTCTAAATTTTCCAAAGCAAAGCAAATGAATAGAAATGGTGAGGGGAACCCACATGTTTGCTGAATCCAAAATAGTGTCTCATGATTCATTCCCTTTAGGTTCTCAGAATACTTGAGTTTGGGGGAGAATCCTGGTATCCACACATATGATATTTATATAATTATGTTAATTCTGTTTTAAAAGTGCTGCCCAATACAGTGTGCATTTGTTTTGCCAAACATGTCACCGAACTATAGTTTTTTTGTTTGTTTGTTTTTTAAGGGATGGAGTTCTGAGCAAAGATGCTAAAAGATTACTAAAGAGGACCCAAATACTGTCCTCCAGATTGGCTAAGATTATTTCAAGGAGAAACAAATAGGCAATCGATTAATTTGGTCAAGACCAAAAATTAAATTATTTTTATTTTCAAATTGTTGGGAGGAGGGTGCTGGATTTGTGAGGAACGAAAAAAAAAAGTAGGGAATGGGGGAGAGAGAGAACTGACAGCCCCTTCTCGGGGCAGGCTGTGGGAAAGTATTATCCCAGTTTCACAGACACAGCTGGTAAACTGGTGTGAGATTTACCCCATCTCTGTCTCTCAGCAGATAACCCGGCTCTCTGCTCACTTCATAGACAAAGTTCCCGTAAAGTCGGCTTTCTGCCTTTGCCTTGCCTCAGCCATACCTCCCATTCGTGGTCCAGCTTCTGCCCTCACCTCTCCACAGAAAAAGCTCCTATTAAAGTCACCAATACGTTTTCTTTGGCGAGACCCTCAATGGTTATTTTTCTGAAACATTTGGCACTGCTCACCAGTCCCTCCTTTTCTGGAACTATCCTCTCACAGATTCTGTGTCTCTCTTCTTTCTCTGATTGTTCTTTCTCAGTCTCCTTCTTGGGTGCCTCTCTCTTTCTCCTTCCTTCCGTTACTAAAAGTTAACTATTTTTTTTTTAATTGAGTTAATGATAGGTTACAATCTTGTGAAATTTCAGTTGTACATTAATGTTTGTCATTCGTGTTGTAGGTGCACCACTTCACCCTTTGTGCCCGCCCCCCACCCCACCTTTCCCCTGGTAGCCACTAAACTGTTCTTAGTCCACATTTTTAAATTCCTCATATGAGTGGAGTCATACACAGATTATCCTTCTCTAGCTGGCTTATTTCACTTAACATAATTCCCTCAAGGTCCATCCATGTTATTGCAAATGGAATGATTTTGTTCTGTTTTGCAGCTGAGTAGTATTCCATTGTATATATGTACCACATCTTCTTTATCCATTCATCTGTTGATGGGCACTTAGATTGCTTCCATGTCTTGGCTATTGTAAATAATGCTGCAATGAACATTGGGGTGCCTAGGACTTTTGGAATTGCTGACTTCAAGCTCTTTGGATAAATACCCAGTAGTGGGATGGCTGGATCGTATGGTAGTTCTATTTTTAATTTTTTGAGGAATCTCCATACTGTTTTCCATAGTGGCTGCACCAGTTTGCATTCCCACCAGCAGTGTATGAGGGTTCCTTTTTCTCCACAACCTCTCCAACATTTGTTACTATTAGTTTTAGATATTTTTGTCATTCTAATGGGTGTAAGGTGATATCTTAGTGTAGTTTTGATTTGCATTTCCCTGATGATCAGCGATGATGAGCATCTTTTCATGTGCCTATTGGCCATCCGTATATCTTCTTTGGAGAAATGTCTGTTCATGTCTCCAGCCCATTTTTTGATGGGGTTGTTTGGTTTTTTGTTGTTGAGTTGTGAGAGTTCTTTATATATTATGGATATTAAGCCTTTGTCAGATATATGACTTGCAAATATTTTTTCCCAGTTAGTGGGTTGTTTTTTTGTTTCAATCCTGTTTTCATTTGCCTTGAAGAAGCTCTTTAGTCCGATGAAGTCCCATTTGTTTATTCTTTCTATTGTTTCCCTTCTCTGAGAAGGCATGGTGTCCGAAAACATCCTTTTAATACTGATGTCAAAGAGTGTACTGCCTACGTTTGCTTCTGGAAGCCTTATGGTTTCAGGTCTCACCTTTAGGTCTTTGATCCATTTTGAGTTTATTTTGGTGAATGGTGAAAAAGAATGGTCAATTTTCATTCTTTTACATGTGGCTTTCCAGTTTTCCCAGCACCATTTGTTGAAAAGACTCTCTTTTCTCCATTGTATGCCCTCAGCTCCTTTGTCAAAGATAAGCTGTCCATAGATGTGTGGTTTTATTTCTGGGCTTTCAATTCTGTTCCATTGATCTGTGCACCTGTTTTTGTACCAGTACCATGCTGTTTTGATTACTGTAGCTTTGTAGTATGTTTTGAAGTCAGGGATTGTGATGCCTCCCGTTTTGTTCTTTTTTCTCAGGATTGCTTTAGAAATTTGGGGTCTTTCGTTGCCCCATATGAATTTTAGGATCCTTTGTTCTAATTCTGTAAAGAATGTCATTGGGATTCTGATTGGTTGCTTTAGGTAGAACGGACATTTTAACTATGTTTATTCTTCCAGTCCATGTACATGGAATGTCTTTCCATCTCCTTATGTCATCATCCAATTCTCTCAGAAAGGCCTTGTAATTTTCATTATATAGGTCCTTCACTTCCTTAGTTAAATTTACCCCAAGGTATTTTATTCTTTTTGTCGCGATTGTGAATGGTATTGTGTTCTTGAGTTCTTTTTCTATTAGTTCGTTATTAGAGTATAGAAATGCTACTGATTTATGCAAATTGATTTTGTACCCTGCAACTTTGCTGTAGTTGTTGATTACTTCTAAGAGTTTTCCAATGGATTCTTTGGGGTTTTCTATATATAAGATCATGTCGTCTGCAAACAGCGAGAGTTTCACTTCTTCCCTCCCTATTTGGATTCCTTTTATTCCTTTTTCTTGCCTGATTGCTCTCACCAGGACCTCCAGTACTATGTTAAATAAGAGTGGTGATAGAGGGCAGCCTTGTCTCGTTCCTGTTTTCAGGGGGATGGCGTTCAGTTTTTGCCCACTGAGTATGATGTTGGCTATGGGTTTGTCATATATGGCCTTTATTATGTTGAGGTAGTTTCTTTCTATGCCCATTTTGTCCAGAGTTTTTATCATAAATCGCTGTTGGATCTTGTCAGATGCCTTCTCCGCATCTATTGAGATGATCATGTGGTTTTTATTCTTCAGTTTGTTGATGTGGTGTATCACGTTGATTGATTTGCGGATGTTGAACCATCCCTGTGTCCCTGGTATGAATCCCACCTGATCATGATGTATGATCCTTTTGATGAATTGCTGAATTCTGGTTGCCAAAATTTTGTTTAGAATTTTTGCATCTATGTTCATCAGTGATATTGGCCTGTAGTTCTCTTTTTTCGTGGTGTCCTTGTCAGGCTTTGATATCAGTGTGATGTTGGCCTCATAGAATGTGTTAGGAAGTGTTCCATCCTCCCTAATTTTTTGGAATAGCTTGAAAAGGATAGGTATTAAATCCTCTCTGAAAGTTTGGTAGAATTCCCCAGGAAAGCCATCTGGTCCTGGGGTTTTATTCTTTGGGATGTTTTTGATTGCTGTTTCAATCTCTTTCCTTGTGATTGGTCTGTTCAAATTGTCTGCCTCTTCTTGAGTGAGCTTTGGGAGATTGTAGGAGTCCAAGAATTTATCCGTTCCCTCTAGGTTATCCATTATGTTGGCATATAGTTTTTCGTAGTATTCTCTTGTAATCCGTTGTATTTCTGCAGAGTCTGTTGTTATTTCTCCTCTTTCATTTCTGATTTTGTTTATTTGAGCTTTCTCCCTTTTTTTCTTTGTAAGTCTGGCTAGGGGTTTGTCAATTTTCTTTATCTTCTCAAAGAACCATCTCTTTGTTTCATTGATCCTTTCTACTGCCTTTTTCGTTTCAATAGTATTTATTTCTGCTCTGATTTTTATTATTTCTCTCCTTCTGCTGACTTTGGGCTCTAAAAGTTAACTCTTGCTTTCCTTCTCTTATCCCTGGATGAGGTTATCCATGCCCACAGCTTCCATTATCACGTGGACCCAAGGACTCTCATCTGTTTCTCAAGTCTGTCCCACTGTCCTGAATGCTAGGTCAGTGTGTCCACAATGTGTCCAAAGACAAGACATCTCCAAAAGGACCCCGCAGATCTCTCAAACTCATCATGTGAATAGATCTGTTACCTATGCTAGAAACTCAGGAGTCAACATAAGCTCCTCTTCCTGTATCCCCCACATCGGGTGAGCCATCAAGTTTAATCTCAGTGGTTTTGCTCCTCTTCACCTCCACAAACTACCTTGGCTTCCCTCTCATCTGGACCACATGTTCAGCAGTAACATCACTTAACGTCTTTAATATCGTTGACCTCCTGCCTCTAGTCTCAAACCCTTCTAACTCATCCTCCTCAGTGCAGCTAGAACAATGCCACCAGAATGACCGAAGACACACATCTGTTCACATCACTCTCCACATAAAATCCTTTAGGGCTTTCCACCATCATTAGGATAAAGTCAAAACTACTTTGCCTTGCAAACAGGGTCCTCTACAGTCTGACGCCTGCATACCCCCTCTCCAACCTTACATCTCACTGCTTCACTCCTTGCATGTTAGGTTCCAGTAAAAACCATTACTGTTGTACTAATGGTGATGGAATCGAAATATTTGCAACTCAGCATCTTTGTTAGCTTTAAGCCTTTACCTAGAAAGACCCCTGTCTTCCTTATAGTGGGCAATAACCAAACCAGAGTAGTGCAGACTGCCAAATCACTGGAATAGGCTCTAGGTGGCACCTTCTAATATAGTGAGCTCCCAACCACAGTGTCCTTGAGATGGCTTTACACGTCCCTCTTGCCTGCTTCCACCCTGCAGACTCTTGATTCATTTAACAACCTTCCCCCTCACTTTCCCCTTGCCTTTCATCCTCTTGGACCTCAGGAACCCTAGTGTTGTTGATAGTGAAGAGACACATGTCTCTTAATGTTGGAAGCGCTTGCTGCCAATGTCATCTTATTTTGGAGAAAACTGTCTCCACAAAGAGAGACTGGTTTCTTCTACAGGCCGTTGTCCATTCTGCTCTGTTCCCAGCCAGGTCACAGTGGAGTTTTCCTCATACAGAGGGGAGACCCCACCTAGCCACTGGCTGAGGTCACACCTGACCTTATCATCATCAGAGCCCTGTGGCTCCTAGGATATGGTTGGTAACGAGGAGACTAACTTGGGCATTCATGTTTCTCAAAAATGAGTTTGTTCAAAGATTAATATTACCTACATGATAACTCATATGTTTTGTGGATGAGGCAAAACCATGAAAGTTGTTCACAAATGGCTATAGTTGGGGAAGCATTCATCCAGTGAATAACTCAAGCTGGCATCAAGGAGGGCGCTGAGGGACGAGGGAGGCTGGGGGTCTGTGATGAGTGAGAGAAAGGGGAAGGGAATCCTGTATGGACTAGCCTGAACCAGCGGGGGCTTCCCTCCTGTCATCACACCTCCTCACTCTTCCTTGCGTGTAGCTTCGGCTGCACTTTAATAGTAAGAAAATCCTAACGTTCTTGACAAGAAAACTCATAGGGGTTTTTGGCGGGAGGGAAGGAGTTTTCATGTCACTCTGTTGTACAATTAAAACAGGGCAGGAATCACCTTTGGATGCTTGACTCCGTGTGTATGGAGGAGAGGGGCCCAGCTGTCACTCTGCAGCAATAAACGGCTGATTTAATTATCTATTAATGTCCTGCAAACTGTAAGTCATTTGATATTTTCTCCAAGAAAACATTTCCAAATTGTCAGCAGTCTCCCTGCGTCCTAATTATTGTGTCACTAACTGTTGGTTCCATTTCTTTTTTCCACAAAATGGGTCCCTCAGCATTGGCTGATCATAGTTATCATTTTTAATGGCTAAATTTGATGGATTTGCGAAGAGTTTCACCAAAGCCACTGGCCATTTGGGCCTCATGCATCAGCATGAGACAAATGTGAGTTGAGTAACTCCAACTCAGCCATTTGTCAACACCTCAGAGGAGAGAATGTCAGCAGCACATGACGGTGATCAAACTAGTTATGAATTTGAATTCAGCTGTACTCATTCTAAGGATTATAACTGCATGATGTTAATCATCTATTACCCTTAAATTTCATAGTTTTTCTTTAATAAAAACTAGATACCATCATGCATTGCTAAATGACAGGGACACATTCTGAGAAATGCATTGTTAGGCAATTTCATCCTTGTGCAAACATCATAGAGTACTCAAACAAACCTAGATGGTATAGCCTACCACACACCTAGGCTCTATGGTGCTAATCTTGTGGGACCACCGTCACATATGTGGTCCGTCATTGACTGAAACATCGTTGTTCGATGCATGACTGTAGTCTAATTTTTCTACCATAATTCTTGGCCTGCCAACAATGGGTAGGAAAACACCAAAGGAACCAGATATTTAGTCTACAATAATAATAATTACACAAACAGCAATAGCTAACAGTTAACAAGTACTTAGTATTTGCTGGGTCCTGCTCTGAGTGCTTTGTGTGTATTGACTCATTTAATCCAACAAGAACTCTGTGACATAGTTATTGTTATTGTCTCCATTTTACAGATGAGAAACCGAGGCACAGAGAGTTTTATTAAGGTTACAGAGCCAGGCAGTCTGCCTTGAATCCATGCTCTTAAAACCAATCACCCCACCAAAAGCAGCAGCATCTTTATTATCATCAAAAAATACTCGTGATGAGCATGTGAACTGCTTCACATGCATTCTCTCATTTAATTCTCACACAGACCACATAGGAAGTACGATTATTCCCCATTCTATGGAAAAGAACGCTGAGGCATATACAGTCTTGTCCCCAAAGTCACATAACTACTAAGTGCCACAGCAGGGACAATGGATCAGTTAGCTCTTTCCCACTGTGCAAGTTGCCTGTAAGGAAGGATTCTGATTCTGGCGGAGCAGCAGGCCCTAAGTCAAGTCAGCAGCATATCAGCTGGGAAATTAGAAACGCCCCGGGACGCCCTCTGGAGAAATGGCGGATTCCAGGGCTGGGGCAGTGGGGCTGAAAATACAAGGTGAGCTTGGGCCATTTTATACTGACAGGAAGTAAAGTGGTGCTCAAGACGAACAAAAGACAAAAAGGATAAGGACATGTCAGAAGGGCACAGGAGCAAACCTGAAAGAGCTCCCAATGTCCCAAACTGCAACAATTTGAGAAACAAACTTAATGACAGTAGTATTAGATTATCACTCAAAGAAAATATAGAGATCTGTGAGTCCATGTTGATATAAATAAATGATCGGCTACATAAATAATAAGTAGAAGAGACAAACTGTCCTTACAGAGAGACTCCAAATTATAAATGGAGAAGGAATGAGGGACGTTGAGGATGGCCGTTGGAGCCCCATGGTGACAATTGCTGCAGGCAGGGTCCCTGAGCACTGGGGAAATTAGTGGTGAGAATTTACGGAGAAGCAGGATCTTAGTAAACCCTCAAAGTGTCTACCCAAAAATATTAATTAGTCACTGTGGTGGTTTTAACATGTTCACAAGTTCTTTGATAGTCCTTCCTCCAGAGAAGGAGCTTAATTCCTTTTCCTTTGAGTGTGGGCTGGATTTAGTGATTTACTGGTAACAAACAGAATATGGAGAAAGGAAATTAGTAACTTTCAAAGGTGGCAAAACATGGCAGATACCACCGTGACCAAGTGATCAAGGTCAACAGCATCTGTTATGTGTCATGAACCCCCTGATACAATGTCATGAGAAAGGCACTTCCCCTCTGGGGGCTTCTTCCCAAAAACTCAACCCTCATCTAGTCATGAGAAAACCTCAGACCCAAACACAGATGGAGGAACATTCTACAAAATACCTGACCAGTACTCTTCAAAAGTCAAGGTCATGAAAAATAAGGGGAGCCTGAGAAGCTGTCACAGATTGGAGTAGACTAAGGAGACTTGAGAAATAAATAACAACAACATGGTATCCTGGACTGGATTCTAGAATAGAAAAAGGGTATTAGTGGAAAACCTGGTGAAATCGGATTGCCCCTTTCTCAGTTCTGGTAATTGTAACATAGTATGTAAGATATTAACATTAGGGGAAGCTAGATGAAGGGTATCAAGAGGGGAGCGCCCAGAAATGGGAAGACTGTGTAGGAGGCTATTGATAATATCTTGCACCTGCAGACTGCTCTGTAACCATCTAGTGCTTCTGTGTGTTCTCTGGTCTGACTGGACCCACTCCCCTGCACTTGTATGATTTTTCTCTATTGCTTTTGAAAGCCTGGAAGAGGATTCGAGAAAACAGGTAGCCTGATTAGGGAATAGCAGTGGGCATGGAAACAGCTCCAGTTGATGGAAAACTAAGGAAATCAGAATACCACGTGGACTTTAGTTAATAATATATTATTATTGGTTCGTTAATTGTAAGAAAGGTACTGTGCTAATGTAGGATATTAATAATAAGGGGAAGTTGGTGTGGGGTATATGGGAACTCCCTGTGCTGTTTTCTCAATTTTTCTGCAAAATTAAAATTATTCTGAAAAATAAAATCTAATTACCATTAAAAATGAGAAATTGCCCCACCTGTGCTCCTGAGGTCGCCAGGGCTGAGAGACTCGCTGAAGGTGCAGCAGAGCTCTGCTGGTTTGGCTCCAAGGGACTTGCGAGGGTGCCCAGAGAGAGAGGATGGGACAAGTGGCAGAAGCAGCACAGAGATGCTGGAAGGACGTGGAGGAGAGGGCACGGTTAGTCATAAGAAAACAGGAAAGCGCGGGGCGGTGGGAGAGCAAATGCAGACCCTGTGCTCAGGCAGGTGGTTCTGCTTGGCTGTGGCCCCATCGTTCGTCCTCTCACCTGCTCCTCCTCCTCCTCTTGCCTCTCAAGAGACTGCGTGATGGTGCTAGAGACTCTGCCCCTCCGGATTCCCTCTCCACTCTTTTCTACCCAGCTCTCTGCCCCAGGGACACCCTGCTTGTGGCTTCCCTGGGGCCTGGCTGGTGGGAGGCACAGGCAGGCGTTCTGAGAAGGGAGGAGCATGGGGTCCTTAGGCCCCTTCCTCATCTGTGTGCCTCGCCTGGCCACGTCCCTCTTCAGCAGCCATAGCCCCCGCCCTATAGCCCTCACTGGGTTCCCCTGATTGCCCCTGCTCTTGCCCCTTCAGGCCTAGGCACGAGCAGTGGTCCTCATGGAGGGCAGTCCTCGGGTACCGCACCATTCCTTGTTGGTTTCCCTGAAGTCGGCCTACATCTTGGTAAATCCTCCCATTATTAAACTCGTCTCAGTTACTCAATTGAGTGTGTCATCTGTTTCCTGCTGGGACCACAACTAATAGAAAAAAATACTCATTATGTTTATTGTCTGTTGTTTATCTTCCTCTTTAGAACGTAAACTCTGTGGGGGCAGAGACTTTGTGTACTTCCTTTGTATACTGCTGTAGCACTCAATAAATGTTGAATAAATGAGTGACTGTTCATTTTATCCGTAGTCTCATACAGTAGTCACTAGCTGCAGGTGGCTACTGAGCACTTGAAATGTGGCTAGTGAGACTGAAAAATAATTTTTAACTTAATTTAATTTTAATTTTAATAGCCTCATGTGGCTAGTGGCTACAGTGTTCGTCTAAGGAGTTTCCTGAGCCTAAGGCAGTTGTCTGGCTGTTCCACTCTGCCCCAGTGGGGGTTAAGAGAGTGACTCAGTGACCTTGACTGTGTCGCTGGCCTGGGGAACTGCAGTGCTGGGTTTTCTGGCCTTCTCTCTAGGCAGGCGAACTTGGGAATGGCCACCTAGCTTTTATACATTACGTTTTCATTTCCCTGCAAACTTTCTGTCTCTTGGATAATAGAGTTACACTGCGCTCACCAGGCCCTCACAAACTTGCAGCTTACAAAAGCGCTCTGGCCCCGAGCCAGGGGAGTCTCCAGCTGCTGACTGACCCTGCCTGGAAAGTCAGCCTGGAAGAGACGCCAATGTCCTAATCCTCTTCCAAACCACTCTAAGTAGGTTTTATCCGGTGACCTGTGAAACCAAATGAGTAAAGGGACACTTTAATTCCAGCTCGTTAGAGAGCTTCTAAAATCTTTGAGAAAGCCAACACGGCAAATTTCTGTGCTGGGGGGCTGAGAAATGCATCCCATTTTCAAAAGCAAAATGTCTTTGCTTTCTCGCGGTTTTTCTTACATCGTCCAGCATACAGAAGATATTTTCTGAGGCTTTCACGGGGATCCCCAGTGAAGGTGGGAAGCAGTTCTTGAGAAGGAGAAAAAGACAGTGGCCCAGTGCAGTCAAGTGATTTTCCCCAAGTTCTGCCAAGTCGAGTCCCAGCTCGGGTCTCCTGACTCCGTACATGGAACATTTGCACTGCTCTTATTATTACCCCAGAGCTGGCTTATTGCACAATGTCAGGAAATAGTCCATATGAAATCCTGGCCCACAGAGCGTACATGTTCTGCTTTTTATTCTGCAGCTTTTTTATTAGGCATGTTTTCCTTTCCCATAATGTCATCTGGAAGCAATTCCTCCCAACAGCTGGATTTGCTTTCCCAATTGGTAAACACGTAAAATGGAAGGCAGGGGAAGACGCAGAGTGTCGCTAGAGGAGCCTTTCCCCACCCGCCTGGCTCACGTTCTGAGGCTTATCTTGGGTCTATGCACAAGCCTCATCAAAACTGAGAGTGTCTTCAAACAGGCGACCCACACTGCATTCCCTCCTTCAGAGGGTCAACATGTTCTTTGGGGGAGAAATTTTCTGAATACTTTGCAGATAAAATTGATCAGATGCAGACCAGATTGCCAGCTGCCGAGATTTCCATGCTACATGTGCCGGCCAGCAGAGCAGCATCTTCCTCGTATGGTCAGAACTTCTGCGGTCCCAGAGGAAGACTCTGTGAGGCTCGCAAAGCCTTCCCAGCACTGCTGCCACCAAAGCCCAAGAGCACTAACGAGGTCATCAAAGAGGATGAATGTCCCCCAAACGCGCTCCTCAGGACCAAGTGTTCACGCAGACACAAGCGGAAAGGCGGCGAGCACTCTCGAATGGCCCGGGCCAAGAGCACAGCTGTCACCTGGGTGTTGGCTCACACACTCTCCACTCTGTTTTCAGGGTCTGCAGGGGCCACTTCTCTAGGAGTTCACCCACGCGGTCAGGTTTGGTCCAAGAGGTCCAGGGCACAGTTTAAGCTGGAATAGAGTGCCAGGTGACAAAGCTCCAGCTCCAGGCACTCCCTCCTCCCACGTAAGAAATGCTGTTCTTTGGATCAAAGTTTCACATTTGAGGGAAGTCAGCCTAGCATCTGGCTGAACTCTCAGAGGGCGCACGAGAGAATGCTAGTGACCAGGCAGCCCCACAAAGACGTAGGAGAGGGCGTGTGTCACCCAGCCCAGCTGCATGGATGACCTCCACAAGGCGTTGGCCAGGTTGGGGACGGGAGTGGGAGGAGCTTCCTTCCAAGCTCTAACAACCCTGGGTCGCCAGGGCCCCACTCCCCATGCAGGGGGCTTCCCTGTGCTGTGGGCCTTTGACTGCAAAGTTCTCCTGGCAGAGATGGGTGTCTCTCCCACTGGACAAACAAAAGGAGCACAGTGCTCACCAGAGGACCCCGAGGAGGGCGGCTGCCCAGCCTCTCAGCACGAGCTGCAGAGGGAGCCCCTTTGCCTGGGCCCCCATGCGTGGAGGGCTCTACTTTCTCAGTTCTGCTTCTATCTTGGGGCACCTCCTCTCCCTCCCTTCCCCAGCGGGAAGCTGTGTCTTGTCTGGAGCCAGGGGACAGAAACTGCACCATATGTTTTTCCAAATCTCGTGGTCTCATACTTGGAATTTTGAAAATCTGTGTTTTTGGTTCCAGGCCAAGGCTGATTCCTTCAGACCCTGGTCACTCTGGTCTGGTCGCCTGGACTGCTGGGGCCTCAGAGGACGCTTGGAGAGAGTCACTGAAGCCTAGGACAGAGGGCTGGTGTGGGGGGGTGAGAGCAACCCATTGGTTAATACTTCAAAAGGATCCTCTAGATTAAAGCAACCGAAGAGATAGAACAGCCAAAGGCATTGTGTGGAATTTGTTTGGATCCTGGTTCAAACAAACCGATTTTAAGAAGACATTTTGGGATAATCAAGAAAATTTGAATTTGGACTGGGTATTAGAAAATATTTAAGAATTTCTTATTAATTTTGATATGGGTGATAATAGTATTGTGGTTATATAAGAAAATGTCCTCAAATTTTAAAAAGTATATATACTGAAGTATTTGGGGGTGAAGTATGTCTGTGATTTGTTTTTAAATACTTAAGAAAAAAACCTGAGGAAGCAAATATGGTGCCTTACTTAGCCAGTTCGGGCTGCTATAACAGAACACCACAGACTGAGTGGCTTATAAACAAAATTTATTTCTCACAGTTCTGGAGTCTGGAAATCCAAGATCAAGGTGCTGGGAGATTCAGTGTCTGGTGGGAGCCCACTTCCTGGTTCATGGACAGGTGTCTTCTCACTGTGTTCTCACATGGTGGAAGGGGCAAGGGAGCTCTCTCAGGCCTCTTTTATAAGGGCACGAATCTCATTCCTAAGGGCTCCATCCTCATGATGTAATCACCACCCAAAGGCCCCACTGCCTAATTTCATCACGTTGGGGATTAAGTTTCAACATATGAATTTGGGAGGACACATTCGGCCTACAACATCTGGTAAGATGTTAGTGGTTGAATCTGGATGATGGGTATGTGGGATTCTTTATACTATAATGTATGTCGGAAATTTTTTTTATAATAAAAAGTTAAAAATATACACACAAAAAGTTACAGAGGAGAACCAAACACACCTGTTTACCCACCTTGATGGTGACTGAATTCTGTCCTGAGGTTCTTAATCCCCTGTCTCTGGAGGGGTCAGCTCTCAGCTATAATAGGGAGGTGACAGAGAGGGGCCAGTTGGAGAGACTCCTACAAGCTTTGACCAGGGGTTGTAGCACCACCTGCAGCTCCTCTGCCTGACAAGAAGGGGGAAGGAGCTTTTCTCCAAGAGCAAATGCAACCTTCTCCACACCAGCTCTTGCTGGCTCTTAAGCATGGTTTCCTCCCTTGTGTGCTGTGTTGCTGCGTGAGCAGTTCAGGGGCCTGCCTGAGGGAAAGTAGGACACAGACCATATGCCACTGAGTGACTGCGAGTAAAGTTCTTGTTATTTCAGCTTCAGATTGCTCTTGCTGCCCTCCCCCCACGCCCTCCCCCCAGTCTGCACTGTCCCGTCAGTGTGCTGGCTGTCATCCTGCACTGACTCAGTCACAGACTCGTAATCAGGAATAATCCTATGCCCGTCCCCTTGTGAGGCACTGGCAGAATGACTGTCCGTCAGGGGCAACGGAGAAGGCCTCTTGCTGGAAGAGTCAAAGCAGGCCTGAGACGGACTCTCTTCCCAGCTCTGGGCCTTGGCACCAACTTCTACGTTTCCATCCTCAGTTGTCTGCACTCTCTTAGTCTGAACCTTCTTGGGAAGGAGAGATTCTTTGCCATCTTCTTATCTCCTCTTTCTGGCTGAAACAGGCTTTTCTAGAAAACCGTTTTTTTCCTTCTGCTTTGAACTATGCTGGATATTCTATTTTCCTTTGTGTGCTCCAGTAAGAGGTAAGTGCCTTTTCCTGGTGCGGGGCCCAGCCTGGTCCTTTCTCACTGACCACAGCACCCGGCTGTCCCGAGTGGGAAGGAAGGCGTCACGTGCAGAGGTCGTGCCTGGAGAAAGCTGTTGCTGAAACCTTCCTGAGCTATTCCCACCGTAAGTAATGAGAAAGACTGCTCTCACAGAAGCGAAAAATAAATTTAAAAAATCCCAATTATACTTTGTCGGAATCAATATTTGATATTTCCACAACATTTTAAATAGGTTCTTTAATTTTGGTTTTTTCCTTCCTAGTGGTTTTCCTCTTTGTCCCAATTATAATAAGTTAATGGGAACTACAAGTCTTACCAATGGCATACACAGGTTCGTTTTTTTCAATTTCTGCTAATTTTCAGTGAATAATAAGGGCACTGACACCATACAAACTGAGCTGGAGTCCCACTGGTGTGACATCATGCAATAGCTCAGACATTTCACTTGTCGGCGGCTTCGTGAAAGTCCAAATTCAGTCTACAAAAGGTGATTGGAGAAGGTCAATGTATAAAGTTTGAAAGTGTGGGTTGTTCAGAGGTCAAATATACAAAAGTTGAAAATGTTGTCCAGGCCCAACTAGAATGTAAGCGCCTCGCAGGCAGGACTGTTGTCCGCTTTGTATGAAGCTGTGTCCCAGTGCCTAGAACAGAGTCTGGCACATGGTAGATGCTTAATACTTACTGGATGCATGAACTGCCCATGCTTTGGAATTCTTGTAGCCACTTGTCACATTCTTCCATGTATTACTATTATCGCATTATACTTCAAGATTGAAAGTTTCTTGAAAGCAGAAGTAAATCTGTCTTCCAACACCTACATCACCCATAATTGGTATTCAATAAACCTGTATTGAACAGATAGAAAAATGTTCTATTGGGAACTAGCTGATGATTAAATCATCTTAAAACAAGATCCCAAATAGGTCATGAGAAAAGCCACGGCCCATGCTATAGAAATGGATGATTGCTGAAGCCCCTAGAAGTTTCTAAAGTACTGTGTGGCAGGGAAGTAAATTTCCTGCCCCAGAAATCTGGCGAAAGAATTCACTTGAGGATTTAAGTCTCAGAAAAAAAGACTCAAGGAAGGAGGCAGAGAAGGGGAGGTCTTTTCCAAGGCCTGTAGATTAAGGCTATTTAGATACCACTTAGGAAAGGAACCAGATGCCAGCCAGGTTTGTGCTTCAGTTTAACCACATTCCCTGCAAAACTTGCTTATGGGAAGATCAGAAGCGCTGACGATCATTACTGAAGAGGATTCAGAGAAATTATCGCCTACTCCAGGTTGAAGAGAGAACAAGTCCTGGTCTTTTTTTTTGGTGTCAACCTCTACTGAAATGTGCTGTTGTCAAATCAAAAAGAAGACAGATCTGGAATTTTTATAGCTCTGATGAAAGTGAAATAAAAGGAAATCTGTATCATCTTAATCAAAGCCTGTGCCACCTGAGTCGGCTCCCTGGCTCATCCCTTGGCCTCGGTGACTCTCGTGTGCTGGAGGTTAAGGGTTTGTTAAAGAAGAGGGGTTTTGATTAAGTGTCACATTTAGTGTGATGTGATGTGCTCTTCATCATTGCAAGGGAAGATTGGGGGCCGGGGAGCTTTATAGCTAGTTCCCAATATAAATTAGGAGTCTTGGAGAATGGGTGCTTTGCAGTTGGCCTTGATCTTTCCAGGGCCCGATGAATGTGTGTATGTGAGAGTGTGCACACGTGTGTGTGTGTGTGTTTGGAGAAATGGCAGAAAAGCCCACTTCCAGGTGCCTGTGCTAATGGGCTGGTTACCCCTCTTGGAGTTTGACTTGCAGTCGCAATGCAAGGCTCCAGTTCTAAATTCGTCTGTGTCCTTGATGTACCAGGCAAAGGTCTCTGCGCCTTTTACTCCTTTAGAATGTCAGTCTTACTTAGGGAAATCTCAAAGCATTCATTCATCCCTCTTGGGGACCACGGCACAAATTTGAAGATGGAGAAGCAGGAGGAAGCATTCCAAGTGCCATGTGCCATTTCTAACCAGAGGCCATGGGCAGTGACTTCCCTGACTTCACCCAGAGGACGCAGAGTGGGCAGAGCTGAAGCCGCCTCCCTCCAGATCTAAGACGCACTGCGCACCTTCCAATTCGGATTCTGGCTTAACCTGGAGCAGTGAGAACACAGAGAAAATGGGGGCCCAGAAAAGCCCCAGACTGATTGGGAGCGCCCATGAAGAGGGAAGGCAGGGGTAGGGGGAAACATCCTGGAAGGGACCGCTCCCACCCAAAAGGCACCCATCTCCAGACTGATCTTCCTAAAATTTCACTGGCATCAAATGCCTTTCCTTCCCTCCTGTTGTCTACATAAGGAAATCCACACCGTTTATCCTGACATTCCATGCCATACATCCTGGGCACCGCCAAATCGGTCTATTCACTGCGTCCCAAATGACTGACTTGCTCCTTCTCCCAGTATTTGCTCCTGTCGCTCTGCACCCAGGGTGCCTTCCCTGTTTCTTTCTCCTATGGAAAGGACTCATCTTCCAAGGGTGAGCTAAAGCCCTTCCTATGTCATGAAGGAGTCACAACCCACTGGGATGACTCCTTTATTTATTTCAAAAACATGAATGGAGAGCGGGCTGAGTGCAGAGAACTGCTCTAGGCACCTACGTTAGGTGAGAGAACATAACAGATGAAGACGCCCACCTGCAAGAAGCTGGCACTGTGGCAGTGAGGGGGAAATGTGCAGTGAACTTTAAAGATAATGCATAAGGAGTGTTACTTCCTGGCTGACTGTTGCTATAGAAAAAAGAAGGAAATAGTGCCAAGGGTGGGAGATGAGGAGCCCCCCTGTTGGCGGCAGGGGTCGGCGCGGTGCTGCAGGGTGGTCATGAGACGGTGGAAGACTTGAGGGAGGCGAGCAGGTTAGCCCAGCAGATGCAGAGGGAAGAGAGTGCTAGGCAAAGGGCCTGTCCAGAGAAAAGGCCTCCGGGCAGAGCTGCCCGGGTCTCCAGGAGGGTGGCACGCCCCTCCTTCCTCCTCACTTCCAGTTGGCTCTGCACGCTTCAGGGTTCTGGAAGAGTGTCTGTGGACAAAGAAAACCCCTAATGTTGAATACTCAACAGAGGCCTCCAGTGTTTGTTACGGCCAGTTCTGCATTAAGGAAGGAGTCAGACAAGTAAAGGAGAAGGGCTCAGGTTTTCATCGCTGTGTTCAAGGTAATGTTTTTTAATTAGAAAAATTATTTATGTTCCTACCATACATCTTACTTTTCAGGTAACTTACATGCATACGTGAAATAACGTCCTATCATACACTCTGTTTAAAGGCAAAGGCCCGTAGGTTAAGCTGATAGCTGTGCCGAGTTCTCAGCTTATGGGATCTTGCCTCTTCATTTTGTATTAATTTCTGAAAATCAGAAATGTCATCTCCTAAAAATGTTAAGGGGATTGTAAAATCACTTTATTCAATATTATAGTTGTAGAAGTGGAGTTTATTTTAAGAAATGAAAAACTAAGAAGAAAAGGCCACTTCACATCGTCGGTGTGTCACTGTAGGTCAGCAGGAAAAAATACTGGGAGAAGCTCTCTCTCCACCACCAAGAGGCCATGCTAGTCCAAGCTTTGATGTGCTTCCTATCTTTTCACAGATGCTTCTTTTTCTGCTGCTTTTTATCCTTTTCCACATTTCATATTAGGGCATTGGTGCAGCCTTTAAAACTTCATTAATGGGAGCAAATCCATTATCCACTGATTTCTTCTCGAAAGGCACTCTAACCTTTCAGATAGCTGGGCAGCTTCATTCTTATGAATACTCTAGCCATGAAAAAACTCAATAGGACACAGACGAAGCCAATGAATAGAAGAAGAAATCTGTTAAGTCTTGGAATGTTGGATGCAATGGATTGGCCCAGAATTATAAAACCTAAACCTCCCATTGTAAACAGGAAGCTGGATGTGAGTCCTTCCATAATATATTGTCCATTTATTCTGTGAGCCAAGAAAGCTACTTGCCTCTGATACCCACGATCATCAGTCATAGATGATCCAACACTTGGAGGTTCCACAGTAACATCATAAATTATTCCTCCGCTGATGAGGAAGTAAGACCCCACCACCAGAGCACATGCCCGCGTGAAGCAGGGCGGCTGCTTCAGCTTCAGGTCGGGACACTAAGAATGGGACTCTGTATGAAGTCTCCATGTTGTGACAGCAGGGGCAGCTCTCAGCCTCAAGCCTCATGTGCCACCTGGAAACAGCTAAAGTAATTTTTTAAAGATGTAAAAATTATAAAAGTATTAACAGTTGCTTCTTGATATGGAAAAAAATACACTTGTGAAATTGTAAACACCCCCTTTCTCATAGAACTGTCACACCCTGTCCCCCTTCTCCGCCTTTCACTTATTCGCCAATTCCCCTACAGCTTGGCTTCGGCCCCCATCGCGGACGCTTCAACGAGGCTTTCTAATTACCATCTCCTAGGGTCACTCTGCCAGCCCCATTTGTACTTGGAGGTCCTCTAGCATTGTGATGGAGTCTGCAGCGGAGTCCCCGAGTCTTTACTTCCTTCCTGTATGCACTTGGGCGAGTGACTCAGCCGATCCATGCCTCGATTCACCCCCCTGTAACTGAGGTTGATCTTAACGTTGTTCTGCAGGTTGCTTGAGATACTCCATGCAAGGCACCAGACTCGGGCCTGGCACACAGTCAGCCCACAGGGAGTGCTCATCTCTGTAACTGGCCTCCTGGGACCTTGCGCCTCCTGTTACAGCTTTCTTCCTCTTTCTGCTAGAACCACACAGACATCACCCCTGCTCTCTTTGTCACATTCCTGCCCACGCTAGAAGCGGCGAGGTTTCCCAGAGCTCTCTCCGTCTGCCCACACTTCCTCCGTGGCCTCTTTACAGCCCCAGCAGTGGCTTCAACCACTCCGCGTTTACACTGCTGGCCACCACCCCATTTCTCTCTCCCAGCCCCGCGCCTGTGCTCCAGACTGGTCTATCCACCGGTACTGAGGACATCCACCTACCCTGAGGTCTCAGTCCTCTCACTCCAAACCTGTCCTGGGCTGCCCTAGTCTCCACTCCCACCCCTCTGGTCCTGCACCCTGTCTGTCGTTTCCACCCCCTCTCTCCCATCCTGTCATTCATTCATTTAATCTTCGACACTGGAGCATCCCAGTGTTAAGAACCATCTTTACAAAGTGGTCCCTACTCTCAGGGATCTCCCAGGGCAATGGGCAGAGGCAGATAATTACAATTCAAAGAGGAAAGTGGTTCAACCAAGGAAGCTAAGGACTGAGGTGATTGGCTAGGAGGGGGGCCTACTTAGCCTGGGGGTCAGGGCAACTTCCCTTAGTAAACTTTCCTTTTGGAGCAGGGCCAAGGTGGGATGGGAGGGCTCTTAATCAGTTCTTGTTCCCTCAGGGAAGAAATAAGGATGGTTTGGCTTGCCGGACCTCAGGCCCCAGGCAACCTCATTTGTGGAGACCCCGCCACACCTCAGCCTAGACATTAAACGTGCCTGTCCCACAGGAGAGGTGATTATATTGCTGTTTCTGAGAGATCTCTCATAACTTTGCTTTTTAAAATTATTTGGCTACAAAAAAATTTTAATATATATTAGCTAGGATTTCTCTCAAAGGTCGTGAATAGTCAGAAACTCTTGAATATGAGAAAAATTTAACCTACAAATTGCTCCAAAATTGAATGAAATTTTTATGAAATCAAATGTTAATCATTAAGGGAGCTGACATAATTTACATTTTGTAGCCATTGAAATAAAAATTCGTAAATTTTCATCTTGCACTTTTCTTCTTGTATTTTAGAGCCAATACTGCCCCCTCACCGCACCCTCAGATTTCAAATGTTTTAATGGGAGCCTGGCACCTTTGTAGCCCCGGTGATGAGCTTAGGGAACTTGCTGGGTCCTCAGAACCAAGCCTGGATCAGTCAGGACCAAGAGGATGGTTCATATTAAAGAGGGATTCAGGAGACAGAATTGACAGGACTTCTGAAAGGTCAGGTGTCATGGAGAGAGAGAAGGCTTCAGGGTGATTTCTAGTGTTCTGGCTTGAGGGTCGGGGTGGCTGGTGGGGCCATTGCCCAACAAAGACATAATGAAGTAGAAATGATTCGAAGGAAAGTAGGATGGTAAGTTTTGTTTGGGGCACATTAACTCCAAGGGACCCAAGGGACACCCAAATGGAGACGTCCAGGGGACTCTTGGATGTATGGGTCTGGGGATGAGAAGAGATGTAGACTGACCAATAATCATGATATTAATAGTGTCTAACACAGATTGAGGACACATGAAGGACCAGCCACTGCACTAAACACTTTTCTTGTGTCAACAACCCTACAGGGTTGGTCCTATTGTCATCTCCGCATTACAAATGAAATTGAGCTGTAGGGAAGTAAAAGAACTCACCCAACGTCACACACAGCTGGAGGTGGTGGCATCCTGCCTACAGTGAACCACTCAATTTGGGAGATCAGAGGAAATAGGTAACTAAATCCTTGGGAATGTAGATAAAGGTTAGAGTGTACAGAGAGAAGGGATGAGTCCTGAAGGAATGCCAACATTTTAGGAAAGTGCATGGAGGAGAAGCAGCAGGACAGGAAGGAGACCTGGGGAGGTTTGGGTCCTGGGTACCTCAGGGATGCCAGAAGGAGGGAGGTGGGACGATCAGTGTCAGTGGCTGCCAAGATGGCGTTGAGGATCCATTTGGCAACTTGGAGGTCAATTAGCAGCACTCTGTCAAGGGTTGTGGGATTGCACGACGGCACCCAGCTCCCAGTGGGGATGAGGGCTAAAGTCTCGCCAGCGTCCTGTTCCCCAAGTCGTGCACCATTGTTAGGGTTGTCTCCCTACCAAGTCACATATGGGCCAGAGCAACTCAGGTGGCCCTGGTGAGAATGGGGTCAGGACAATATGGGGGAGGGCAGAAGGTGGGTTTTGAAGAAGTTTATTAAAGACTTGCCTTTCAAGTTGTTTGGCTGGAGGCAAAGGAGAGAGAAGTGATGTCTGGGGAGGGAAGCATGGTCGCACGTGTCTCCTGGAACTGGGAGAGTAAGCAGACAGGGAGAGTGAACTCAGCACCGTGGTTACCTGGGTACCTGGCAGATGACTTTTCAATAGAGTCTTCTTCACAATCAAAAAAGTACAGCTCCATTCAGAATTCCCTATGTTTTACTTCAATATGCTCTCCCTCAGAGGTGACAGTTTTCTGTGAGCCCCTGAAGAAAGGAGGAACCGGACAGTTAATTTGCTCCTAAATAATGCTGGTTCCATGCAGCCCGGTACCAGAGCTCAGACTGGCAGGAGTGTAGGGGACCCAGGAGAAGCAGAGGGCAGTGCCTTCAGAGACAGAGTGGAAAGCACGTGGCTGACTTTTTAAACATACCCTCCTTTACCAAAGTAATAGTCTCATTTAATAAAATTTGGAGAACACAGGAAAGTAAATTAAAGAAAATATGTCACCCATGGTCCTGTTATCCATGCATTGCTCACTGTTTGATCTTCTGGTGATTTTCTCTGCATAGGGATGTTCCTTTTTTTTTTTTTAAACTTAGCTATAATCATGCCTACAATTTCATATCGTGTTTTTCGTAGTGACTATATTGTGTTTCCTTCGTCATTAGTCACTTTAGTTTACTGTAATGGGTGCATAAAACGTCATCGTGTGGATTTATCAAAGTTGACTTAACCATTGCCCTATAGTTGGACATTTAAATTGCTTTTAATGTTTGCTATTATAAATTTGTTGTTATTACAAATGATACTGCAATGCATACAATGCATACATTTTGGACATTTAGGATTATTTCTTAAGATAGAGTCTCAGAAGCAGAATTATTGAGTTAAATATGAATGCTTCTAAGAGTTTTAAATTCATATTGTGGAATTGTTCCCCAAAGAAGGCTGTATTTATGTACACTGCCACTAGCAATATGTGAAAATTCCAGCTTCATAATGGCTTCTACAATACCGGCTATTATCACTAAAAAAACGTGTTTTTTGCTAACTTAATAGGTAGAAAGTGAGCTTGTTTTCTTATAAACTTTGTAGTGAGGTTTATCATACATTCAGAAAAGTACACAAATCATAAGTGAATTTTCACCATGAACACCTCTAAAGAACCAGCACCCAGACCAAGACACTGAACATTGCCAGAACCCCAGAATCCTCGGTCCTGCCCCCTACTTCCTCCCCACCACCCAAGGGTGATTGCTACCCTGACTTCTCACACTATGGGTTGGTTTTCGAAAGTGGCATTATTACAATTTTCATTTCCTTGATTACTAGAGAAGCTAACCATTTTTCCATGTATTAGTTGATGAATTACAGTTCCTCTTTGTAAATTGTCTTTGCAAGTTCTTTATCCAGGAAATGTTCGATTCTTAAGCAATCTCCTAATGTCGAGTTTGGCCAAAGTTGGACTGTAGTCATCATGACATTGTTCCAAAGTGGAGAAGTGAGTGCAGTGTGTGTTTGTGTTTACGCTCTCATGAGCTCATGCTGACAAGACCCCTCTTCCTTATTTATGCTTCCTTACTGCAAAGCAAGATGGCACTTCTCTAGGCAACACCTGGCAGGGGTAACTTTTTGGTGACGGAGCTGAGCCTAAATAGACTCTGCTCTTCTTTCAGTGTCTCTGAGAATTACAGAAATAGGTCACTGAACCTTTTTAAAAATAGAACTGACACATTTGGGGGAAGCATTTTTTCTGCTGAGATAGCACACAATACAAGATGAAATGGTCTCTAGAGGGTAGATGAATTTAGACACTGGATATTAAAAATAAATATTCTTAATGGTAATAACTTACAGGAATACAGTGTCTTACATAAGAAAGGTCTTTAAACATTGTTACTTGAAGAATCTACGTAGTTTTCCCACTTCAGTTCTAATGTGGGTTCTGCTGAGGCACAAGCAGTAGCTTGCGAACTCCTGACCAGCCACACCTGGCAACAGCTGTTGATGGAAAGAGAAGGACCACATCGTCGATTGTGGTCAGTATTTGTTCCCTCACCGAAGCCAAGATATCCTCTCTCCCTGGGTTTGCTTTCTCCCCCTTAAGTTATTACACAATCCACCTGCTCACCCTTGGGCGGCTATCCACGGCTGCAAAACAGGCAGGGACGAGGCTATCTCGCCACCTGGGTGCAGCTCCATCCCAGCCCTGCTGAGGGCTTGACTGATTTGCTGCAGGCCAGCCCAGCATCTTTGTCCATAGGCTCACCAAGAGCTGTCCAGGGGCCCCAGGTCTGCCCTGCGGGGGCCCTTTTTGGCTTGCTCCTGAGACATCCTCAGAAAGCTCTCTCTAGCTGTTGCCCCAGCCCCTCCTCTCACACCCACCCACCCTGCTGCCTTCAGAAGCCCCATGCCCCTCAGGGGCAGACATTTATGTCTTCTCAAGGGACTCCCAAAGAGCTGTCCATGCTTGGGCTCCACTAATGAGAGAGGCAAGGTCTGTTGGCTAGAAAGCAGGGCCTGGCATTACTATAGGAAGACACTTGGATTTAGCCTCAAGAACGGCAAGGAAGACACACGAGGAGCTTGGCTATCCCAGGAGTCAGGGCAGGGTGAGTGGGAGCAGGGAAGGAGAATGCAGAGCTGGGGCAGGGAGACCTGAGTTTCAGGAAGGTCTGGCAGCAGGGAGAGAGGTACAGGGCTGACAGTACCCGGGCAACCCAGCCGTGACTCTAGGGGGTGGGGAGCCAGAGGGTCACAGGGACAAGTGTGAGACATTTCTCAGAAGTAGAACTCATAGGCAGGACCTGATGACTTTGATATTGGCACTGAGGGAGAAAGAAGAGTCAAGGATGCCGATGCAGCACTTTCCAGCAAGAACATGGTTCCTTTTACACGACACGTGGCCATTCAATACGTGTGTGTTGAATGCTCACCGGTGTCAGCTACTGTTGTGGACTCTGGGAATAACCTGCAGCTGCTGCCCCTAAGGAGGTGTCATTCTGCTGGGTGGGGGCGCAGGCAGAGCAGGCAACAACCAAGTAAGCAAATAAAATAGATGATTTCCTACGGTGACACATGCTCTGGGAAGATAACTCAGGCTCGGAGGGTATTGTGTGATCAGTGAGGACTTTTCTGAAGAAGCGACATTCAAGCTGATAATAATGAGAAGGAGCCAGTCGGGGGAAGAGCCAGAGCAAGAACATTCTAGGTAATCAAAAATGCCTCTGCAAAAGGGCCCAAGGAAGGAATGACGTTGGCACGTTTGAGAAACAGAAAGAAGACCATCGTGGCATGACAAAGAGTTTTGCAAGACAAAATTGTTTTCTGATCTGTTTGCTGAGCTGCCACTGGAGCCATACTGCCGCAGTTTCATCTTTGGTTTCCAGACTCTACAGGCCCCTCCTAGACCCTTCCCGCATCTCTCTTCTCTTTCTCCCCAGCTAGTAAGAAGTGAGACTAGTAGCCATAACATCCCACCTGGGACTTGGGAGGGACTAAAGCCAAATGGGGAGGGGCCCTGGGTCGCCGGCTCCTTTTCTCAGGGCTGTAGTTCTTAACCACTTTTGAACTACCAACCCCTTTAGCAATCTGATACAAGCTGCGAAAAATACACACCTATGTAACTCTGCACACAATTTCGGGGGGTTTGGTGACCCTTAGGAAAGCTCATCATAGACCCCTTCCTAGGGTCTCTACTTTGGCTGTCCTTTTTAAGCTAACCTAGTCCATTTTCTTATTAAGGCTGTGTCGCTTCCGCAAGAAAGAGGATAAATCATCTTATAAACAGTAAATTCACTTATAAATACAAGTTCTTATGACTATTATATCTTGTAGAGAAGATGTATATCTTCTAAATATCTATCCGTATATGGCAAAATGTAACCATTATGATAGTAAAAGCACATTTGCACATTGCGTTTTTCACTTTGCACACACTTTTCCACTTATATCATTTTATTCCATTGACATCCTTGGCACATGGGTAGGGAAGGCATTGTTGTCCCATTTCACAGATGAGGATGCTGAGGAACAGAAGGCTAAGCAGCATGCTTGAGATAACAGGGCCAGTTGGCAGCAGCTTTGGGATAGGAACCAAGGGCTTGTCCCTCCCAGGCCCAGGCTCCTCAAGAAGCACAGGTCAGGGCATTGGCCATTTTGACTTCTCTGTGACTTCTCTCCCCTCTGCCTCACCCCAGGCCTGGAGACACTCACTGCAAAGGCAGTCTTTGTGCACAGACGCTTGGCCCACATCGCTCTCCTGGTGGAAACAGACATGGAGGAAGTGATATTTTCTTAAAACGGGGAAAGAAATGCCCAGCTGGTTTATAGAAGTCAAGGTTGTGTGGATGGAGGGCAAGTTCCCACTAGGGCTTCCTCTTGGCCAGTTAAACCTATCCAGTCATTTCCTTTTTCTTCTAAAGACTTACAGCATTTCCGCCTACGGTCCTGCAGAAATGTACCTAGAGGAGCGCCACCTAGTGGTCAAGACCATAAGGATAACTGCTTATTTTCCCCTCGCCACCCAACCCCCCCCTCCATGGTGCCACCTTGCCTATAAGAAAATTGGACCCATACCTTATACCACCAGGATAAACGCCAAATGGATCAGAAATCTAACTCTAAAAGATGAAATCACACAAGTACTAGAGGAAAACATGGATGGATTTATTTATACCCTGGGTGTGGGAAGTCTTTCTATGACTCAAACCCCATGCAAGCCAAGGGCAGCTCTGGATACCTGCTCCTTGAACTGAGAGAGAAGGTATGTGGCATCCACCCTCCCCAATGAGAGCTAAGTGACTGTCCCCAACCAGGGTTCTTTGGGTCAAGGGGACAGATGTAGAACTCCTGAGAAAGAAACAGATAAAAAACCAATCAGACTGCCTTGGCTCATAGCCCCCATCCCCTTCTTGGCAGAAGGGAAAAGAGGTCTCGCTACTGTGCCTCACAAAATGGACACACTTGTGACATCAAGATGCATGGAAACCCAGTCCAAGCCCAGCCCAACCCCCAAATAAATGCTTTCTAGTGAAAGATAAAATATCCAGATGCAATAAAAGAAAATTTTAGCGAATTCAACAACATTTTAAAAAATCCCTGCTGCATGGCAAAAAAAAAAAAAAAAAAATCAAACTGAGAGAAAAGTTTTGCAACATTTATCACAGATACAGGCTAATCTGTAATATTAGGAATATAAGGAACACTTAAATATTGAGAAAAAAAGGCCAAAACTTGATAGAAAATTGGGCCAAAAGCATGGAAAGTTCACACACACACAATTAAAATATGTAGATGGACCTTAACAATATGAAAAGATGTTCAGCTTCACTCATGATGATATAGATGCATATGTCTTTCTCAAATTGTCAAGAATTCAACAGTTTGGTAATACACTCTGTTGGCAAGGCTGTGAGGAAAGGGTGTCCTCATAATGTTGGCGGGAGTGCAAAATGGTACAAGGCCCATGGCGGGAATTTGGAATATCTAGCAAAACTACATACACATTTACCCTTTGACCCGGCAATCCTAATTCCAGGAATTCACCCTGGAAGTACACATCCACAAATATAAAACAACATTTATAAGGTTATTCACTGAGACATTATTTATAACAACTACTAGAAACGATGTAAATGTTCACCCATTAGGATACTAGCTGAATAAGTTATGATGAATTCACACAATAGAGTAATAAACAGCTGATATTTACTATTTCTATGAATTAATATATGATGATTTCTAGGATATATTAAGTGAAAAACTCAAAAGTGCTAAGGAGTGAATATAGTATGCTACTTTCTGCATGAGAAAAAGAAACCCAGGAAGCATAAATCAGAAACTAGTAAAAACAATTGGCTGTAGGTAGGAACGGAGTGGAAGAAATAAGATGGGAGTAAGACTTCTGAGAATACTTTTTAGATATAGTTTTGACTTTTGAACCATGTGGTAGTTTTATATACTAAAAAATAATAAATTAAATTTTAAAAAATTTGAAGAAAGCAAATGCTAAAACTCAATGCAAATGGAAACAAAGAAACCTAAGAGCATATCAAACTGATAATGGAAACACACACGCACACACACATTTAATTTCAATGATTTGTGAATACTGCACTCTGACTACATACTTCTAGTGGGATACATTCCAAGAACAAACAGAACTGAAAAGAAGACTTGAATTTTTCTTAGAAAGCTTCTTGTTGGAAATGGTTTGGGAGTAGTAATTCTGAAAGTATTTTGCGTACGTTGCAGGACAGAGCAAATGATTAACTAGATTGTTGTCAGGAATCAGGGGTCTCACTGTGGAGGAAAAGAGATACAAACATGCAATGGTTCTTATCCAAAGAACCCTATGGAGATAGATTTGAATTGGAGGAAATTTCTTTTGAAAAAGCGCATTTCCTAGCTCTGTCCACTGAAAGAGTCTATAAGCAATGATGTCTCAGTGGCAATTAGCAAACGTAGTGGCCAGAGCTTGGTTTCTGAATGCCATTCTCCACTAAAAGAAACCTTGGAGAGATGGTTGATTCCAGGTCTGGAGCAGAGAAAATACGAAGTGAGCCAGAAAGTAAGACAGTGCTCAAAGATTGATGGGAACCTGTCAACAGGATACAGACCTCAGCGTTAAGGAACTTCTGCTAACCAAATCTGGGACAATTTGACTCTCAGAAAGAAGTTAGAGTCGATTCTATCACTCAGGTGGCTGTTGGGAGGCCTCAGAAGATTCACTTCCAAGATCGCTCCTGTGGGTCTCTCCACTGGGCTGCCTCCCCCAGGGCAAGTGATGCAAACAGAAAGAGACAGAGCTCCAAAATGAAAACCCTTCTTTTTATAACTTAGTTTCTGAAGTGACATTCTCTGTCTCCTGACATATTCTAGTCTTTAGAAGTGAGTCACTAAATCTAGCCCACACTCAAGGGGAGGAGGACACGCAGGATGTGAATGGAGGAGGGAGGGACCATTGAGGGCCATCTTCGAGGCTGCCCACCACACCAAGTAATTAACCCTAATAACACCACTCATAATGGGACAGACTGACATCGTGTGCCTCCTGATGCAACGCAGTGGGAAATACACAATGTCACCTATGTAGTATTCTTGGGGAAAAAATATGAGGGAACAAACAGAGAAATCCAGAAAATGGGACACTTTACAAGAAAATGAGTCTGGACTCAAAAATGCCAGTATCATGAAAAAGAAAAAAGAAGTCAAACTGTTCTAGGTTACAGGAGCTAAAGAGAAAAGATAACTCATTGCAATTGTGACCTTTAATTGGATCCTGGATCAGAAAACAAAAATAGCTACAAAAGGACATTCCTGAACCAATTAGGGACTTTGAATATAGACAATATATGAAGTATTAAGTGTGTGTTAAATTTGTTGGGTGTGATAACGGGATTGTGATTATGGAGGAGAATCTTTCTCCTTAGCAGAAGCAGGCTGAAATATTTAGGAGTCAAGTGTTAAGATATCTACAAGTTATTTTCAAATAGTTTAGCAAAAAAGCCAAGAAGCAAAAAACCCCCAAACCCCTAACGTATAAAGACATATATAAGTATGTATAGATATTTGCAAATATGAAGGATATACTTGTGTTCATTGTCCTATTCTTTCACCCTTTCTCTAGGTTGAAAGTTTTCCAAAGAAAAGGTAATGGAGGAGGGGACGGGGTTGGGGGTTGGGGGGCGGTTACCAGGAACTCAATGCAAATCTCCATGAGGGAGACCCTTGGCATTTGCTAGGCTGTCCTGAAGATTCCAAGGAAAGTGTAAGCGCCATGAAGGTCTCGGTGGTGCCCAGTGTCCGTGTTCGGGATTCTTTGAGTCAGTCCTCCCTCCATCATGTAGGGTAAAAAACTGGTTTGAAGAGTAGACAGGCTTGGATTCTAATCCTTGCTCTGTCCGTTCCTGGCTGTGTGAGTTGGGGCAAATTACTAAACATCTCTGACCCTCAGTTTCCTCATTTGTGCAAAAAGAGATCATGCCTACCCTACAGCATTGTTGTAATGTGCTCAGTAAATAATACTCACCTCCCAAACTGCCAAATCGTTCATTCATTTAATAACCATTTATAGTTATTTATAGTTATCCCTGCAATGGGCAATGGATATACACAGGAATCCAGTTACTTCAGAGAACTCATGATTAAAAGCGGGGGAGGGGCACACTGTGGTAAATGCCAAAAGAGAAGTGCTGTGTGTTATGGGAGCGCAGGGCTAGGGTGGGACGAGGGATGCCCCAGACTCCACAGAGGCTGTGCGGTCTGGAACGGTGAGCTTGGGGGCCCGCGTGAGCGATGAGGAAGGGGAGTGACCTGCACTGAGGGACCTCAGGCTCAAAGGCAGACAGGAGGGCAGGGAGCTTGGCAGAGCCGGCAGGGCCAGGTCAGGAACCGGTGGGGCCGTGTGAGCAGCGTGGGCCTGGTCTAGGGCCACGGGGCGCCTCTAAATCAAGCACTTCCGAGGATCGTTTATTACTGACACGGCAGCCTTGATGTTGCTTCAGAAAACACAATCGGCAGAGCTCAGCTATATTATACTGGTTTAAAACACACTTGAAGTGACAAGCAGTAGGAAGTTATGGAGCCTCACCTTTTTCCTGTTGCCCTTCTCGCAGCCCTTTCTTCAGAGCGAGAGGAGGAGGGTGGCATGGGGGACCTGGCAACAGGACCTGCTTCTGAGAACGGAGATAGTGATTAGTGATCGTCAAAGAGGAAAGCTCGCCTGTCTCCTGTTGCCACCTTCTCCTTATCTATTCTCTGTCCCCAAGCGCCTAAGACTCTGAGGTCCACCCACCACCCCAGACGCAGGGATTTCCGCTTTCTAAATGACACATTTCTGTAACGCCTTCATTTCCCCCCTCGCTGAGGGAAGCACGGAGGACGCCGCCCTGCCAGCGCCCCCGGGCTGACAACGCCTGGTGCCCGGTCCCAGCGGGTGCCAGGGGCTCTGCTGCTGGCCCGGCAGGGCGGCAGCGGGTATAGACCGGGCTGGAGGTGCGGCCGGGGAACGCTCAGACCCCACCGGGTACACGCGCAGAAGGAAGCTTCTTGCCTAACTCCAAATCATTTTTCTAAGAACAAAAACTATGTACAAATGAATATTTCCATCTTTATTTCAAATTCTAGGTTTCAACTGCAATATTAATGCTACTCCACAGTGTAATTTACTTGTAATAATATATCATTATTTCCATTTTACAGTTCTCTCCTTAAAGTAGTAAAGCAAATGTTTAAAACAGCACAAATCCACAGCCCCACAATTCTCCATTCAGGCTCAGAATTTGTGCTCTCCTTTCAGAATTGCACATAATTGAAAACAATGAAAACCCCCGATGTGCTAAATGCTCTAGTCATTAAAGCATTTTTTTACTTTGGAATAAAAGACCGTTCTTGTGGTTGTGGTTATTATTTATTTATTTATTTATTTTTAGAAGCCCCAAACAAGCTGCTTCCTGTTCTCAGACTGACATCTGCTGGGGACGTCAGGCTGACCCGCTTCCCAGGCAGGCCCGCAGCCGGCTGCCACTCCTCCCACCCTGCCGGGCAGGAGACCGGCCCCAGGGGGCCAGGGCCGGCGAGTGGCCTCTGCTAAGGGCTGCTTTCCCCTCAGCCAGGATCCAAGTTCAGCATCTGGCCCTGGGGGCCCCAGTTTCTCTCCTGCTTCCAGCAGCTGGGTTAAGCCCCAGAATGGCACTGGCTTGGCACAGGGTCCCTGGGTGTTGGTGGCTCAGGCAAAGGGCTGAGAGGCAGGAGAGAGTTGGGGGCAGGGGGCAAAAATAGGCATACGGGCAGGACGGTGTCCTCTACGTGCAAAGAGGCCTGCAGACTCACGACACAAACCCTGTTTCCTTGCTTTCTCCAGGATGTCTCCATGTGCATCCTTTACATTTTTGTATTGGTCCCTCTGCCTTTGGTAGACTAGCTCCCTGCTTAGGCGGCCCTGGGCATCGGGTCCTCTAGGGGCCGGTCTCCTCCCTTCGCCAGTTAGATCCCAATTCCTCTGGCTTCACAGTTAACAAGCAGGAACCAAGCTTCCTTTTCTACCTGGAAGGAGGATCCTTCTGCCTATATTCCAGATTTTAGGAAGCCTGGGTCCCGTTGCCCCTCCTCCTCAATTTAAACTGCAGCGGGGGTGGGCCTGGGGGAGTGAGGGGTGAGAGGAGTGGAATGTTCTTTTCTCTCTCCTGGAGATGCCCTCCAGCTCCAGGGCCCTATTATGTCCTTGAAAGGGTGGCATCCAAACCCGCGTCTCTGGCCCCCAGCTCCGGCCTCTAGCCCGGTGAAGGACAACTTTCCAAAAGGTGCCCCAGGCCCCCTCAAAGGCAGCATCCTGCTCCAGCTGGCTCCCTAACACACTCTCCTATATAACATTCCCCCCACTCCCCCAACCCCCCGCACGAGCACCTCTAGTGGGCTTGGGTTCCTGCTGCTCTGAACCCTCCCGTCCACTCACATCTGTCCCACATCTGTCCCTTCATGACCACCAACCTTCCCTTCCCCTGTCCCACTTCCTCTCCCACCAAGCTGCCCACCCCATCCCCAGATGAAACTCTCAAAGGCACCCTCAAACCCACTTAAACAGCTTTAATGAAACCTCACTGTCCACAGAAAAAGTCCAAGCCCTTGGCTTGACGCTCAGTGACAGCTCGCAGCCCAGCCCAGCCCCAAGCCAGGGTTTCCCAAGGCCGGAGCCTGCCGTGAGGGTGGGGGTCTGCCGTGAGGGTGGGGGTGTCCTCGGGATGATTCCAGGTGGGATGAGGAGGAGCATTAAGAAATGGGATGACTGAATGAGAAAATATTTCTGCTTTTTATTCTCTTTCAGTTCTTAATGTCAAGGAGAAAGTCTGATTTGTGCTAGTTGACTTTTTTTTTTTAAATAAACTTTTCGTTTTAGAATAGTTTTAGATTTACAAAAAAGTTGCAAGAATATCATATAGAGTTTCTGTGTCCCGGGCACCCAGGTCACCTGTGTGTTAGCATTGCCCGTGGAGGCTGTGGACGCCTCCCTGGTGAATTTCCTGTTCACCAGGGCCGGTCTGCAGCCACAGCAGGGAGGGCAAGCTGGACTCTAACCACGTGCTTCTTTGGCAATGAATATGTTTTCTGTTACCTTCTATTTCCAGCAAGTGATACTACTCATCCACATCCTAAAGTCCAAAAAGCTCTGAAAAATGAAAGTTTTTTGTAAGTTTGGAGCCAAAGCTGATTTGAGGCAAGCTATATATAGTCTTTATCCTACTTGGTGTAAATATTTATATATTTCTCTGCAGAAATATTCACTGAGGCTTTTGCACTCTGGGGGTGTTAACTAACGTGGGGTACATGCACTATATCACCTTTTGAAATCAGAAAAGCAATTTGAATTCCAAAACATATCTGGCACTGTGAGCTGACCATTTATGGTTGTGAAATAAACTTTCCTTTTAAAATAAATTTAGATAAAAGAGCAAGTCATTTAAAGAGAAACAGTGAATAAATTGTAAGCATAGATGACCTGTATTTTTAAGTTTCTTTTTCACTTTTTCCCACTCTTCACATAACACACAACTAGCACCAAAAACAAAATAGTCTGCAAGGCCTTTGGGATCCAGTCCAGACTCCTCAGTGGTTTTCATCAGTACCCTGGCCCCACTCGCTCCCCTACACGCCCCAGCCACACCTCAGTCCACCCTACCGCCAGATGCAGACATGCTCCTGCTCTGGGCCTTCACACAATCGGCTCTAATTCCTTGAAATGCCTTCCTGTACTTCTTTCCCTGGCAAACTCTGGGCTTTTCTTCCAAACTCAGCTCGCAGGCCTCCTTCTGCAGGAAGCCCTTCCTGCTTGCACCCAGCCTTGATGAGGTGGTCAGTCTGTGCACATACCCTACACACAGGCTTGCTGGTAAGGAAGAGGTTTCAGCTCTAGCTCTGCCCCCTTCAGCTGGGTGATCTGGGTCCCTCAGTTACGCTCATTAAGCTTCATCTGTGGGATTAGTAACGACAGCTACTATTTATTGATCTCATGCACTATTCTAAGCGCTTTACACATATAAATTCACTTCATCCTCACAACAAGCCTGAGAGGTAGAAACTGTTTTGATCTCCATTCAACATATGAAGAAACTCAGGCCCAGAGAGATTAAGTTCCTTTCCCAAGGTCGCAGTAGGGAAGGGCAGCTGGGATTTCTTCCTTCATCCCTCTTGCTCCCCACTGTAGAGCAGCTAGGGGAGTACCTGCATCTCAGGGTTACTGGGAAAACAAAATGGGGTAACCTTGGGCAAGTGCTGAGCCTCTTCTTCGCAGGCACCCCTGGCCCAGCCTGCACTCCGTACCCTGGGCGCAGCGGGCACTTATTCGCCTCTGAGGATGGCTCAGCTGCGGATCTGTACACCACTGCTTTCTGCTGCTCCTCTGTGCTTTACCATCTCCTCACTGGAATCTTCCTGCCCAAGCCCAAGCTGAGCAGCGCCTGCCTGCAGCTTTATACTGCAATCAGTATTTACAATTTTGGCCTCTCTCTCTGAGCTCAGCAGAAAGAAATGTGCCGGACTCATATTTATCTTCCATCTAGCACACTGCACCAAATCTGAACCAAAAGAGTTTGGTAAACATGCAAACAATAAACGATGAAGTAAATGTATGGATGGATAAATGGATAGATGGATGGATGAAATAACAAGGAATGGATACATTTTTGTTCTTAGAATTTCCAATGCATTTAACATACCATGACTAAAGCAGAGTGAAAAATAACATTATCCGGATAACACTCTTCTAACCAGATGTTCCGAGGCTGGAGAAAAAAGGAAAGAAAACAACCCTTCACACTGCATTGCACTCTGTGTCTGCATTTCTAGGACAATAACGTGGCAGTGATATTCAGCCCTTTCAATTCTCACGTGAGATGGCAAGCTGGGAAGAGAACAAGTGACATTCATGATAAAGTTGAGACATATGAACTGGAATTGAATACATTTGATGGTATAATAACACTTATGAGTGAATCTGAGGGAAGATCTTGAATGGCACTGAACAGCTATGGCATGTGACCAGGCCTTGGAAGGTGCCAGGCCGTGCAGGTCCAGATACGATGATGGCCTCACTTCAGCACTGGGAAAGTAGCTCCTTGGAAAAACTCCATAGATGACCAGATATGATCCAAGATAGATGTCTGTATTTCCATGATGACAAAAGGATGAAACGTCACTGACATTCAATTTATTAGACTACTGTCTCTCTTATCTTTTTTCTTCTCTTCTAAATTTGGCAGTGGAAGGATAACATTCATTAATGAGTGCAGTTTTTAAAGATAGAAGTGTCTAATTACAGGATAAAAGGAAATTATTTTGCTGAAGACTGCAGAACAGCCCAAGAGTCTAGGAATGGCACCCTTAGGCACTGCTGTTTAATTTATAAGCTATTTATCTCCTTACACCCAGCAGAAACAATTAGCACTTGGTAATTTGTTGATCTTATCAAGGCCCTAGGCCTCGTTATCCTAGCTGCCCCCAAATAAACAGTATGTGAAATAAACACTTTAGAAATAGCCTGCTATTAAATCATGCCCATTTCACTGGGTTTGAATTTATTTTAGTCTGGGGGAGTTTTTGCACTTTGGTATCACTTCTAAATCAATATATCAATTTTCTGGGGGATCTTAAGATGCTTCCAGAGCCCTATACTATCACAGTGGGGATGAGGATCCTTTTCAAAACTGCCGTGAGCCCCTCGAAAGCAGTCCCTGTGGGAACACAAGTGCACTGGCAAAGACGGGGTCTCGTAAGAAAGTTTTCAAACAGCCTCCTGCACTCACCCTCTGCAGCCCAGGGACTCAGTGACTCCGGGGTACCTGGGATTCCACCCACTCCACCCTCCCTCCCCTTTGCACCTATGCTCCAGAAGGGAGACGTCTGTAGATGAAAGTGCTTCCCGATGGTCTGTCGCCTGTTCATCACCAGACTGTGAGCCCTGAAGCCATCCTGTGGCACCTCCTTGGCACCCAGAAGGTTCCTTAATAGGCCACAGGAAAAGCCACTTGCAGAGTTTCCCTGAACTGGGCGCCACAAAGCCATTCCGAAGTTCAAACAGGTGGGATGGAGTGAAAGGTATTTTTAGATCTGAGTTTCTTCACCCCACCTCTCCCAATTTCCTATTTTCTTTCCCACTTAAGCACTTAGCGGGTACAGTGCTCATTGCCTTAGGGGAAGCTTCTGTTAGGATAACAAAACAACCAACCTTTCTGGCTTCTGTTATTCAAAACCTAAATCCTTCGGAGAATTTAGCAGATTCTCAAGCAAAGACTGGATGAATGGAGAGGGACTTACCCTCGCCTGGGAAGTTTTTGCGGTGGGAGAAGGAGAGAAGGGAAGGAAAGGAGAGGAGGGGTGGGGAGGAAGAGTAGAAGGGACAGGAGGAGGAGGAGGAATGAAGAATGGGGCAAAGGAAGGGGGAGTCTGCAGAAGGACGGGGAGGGGAGTGCGGGGAGGGCAGGGAGGGCGCCCGCGTCTGTGTGGTTCAGTGGAGCCCAGGCAGGCGGCAGAGGGATGGTCAGCAAGGCCACCTAGACCAGCCTTTAGGACTCAGAAGCTTTCGGGCGGCAGAAGGGGTGAAATAGGCCTGAGGGGCAACTGGAAGTGGTGCAGACAGAGGAGCCAGAGAGCGGGTGAGTCCCACCCAAAGGACAAGGGTTCCTTTACCTGAGTGTGCCACCAAAGGGCTAGCCCAGACCTCAGAGCTGGCAGGCCTGTGGGCAAGGATTCGGCGCATCTGAGCAGTGCCTGGGTGGACCAATGAGTGAAAACCAGAACCAGGAGGGCAGCCCTCCTGCCACCTGGAACTCGGGCACAACTCCGGGGGTGCAGGGGGAGGGAGAGAATTCCAGGAAGGAGGGGGGTTATGTTTTGTTGATTTTTCCCCATCAATCTGAAAGAAAGGAACTTGGAATCATAAATTAAATAGCTTCTTGTACGCTGGAGTCTGTGGACTAAGATTTATACCCATGTCATATGTTTGGGAAATGCCTGTTTCACAAAGTCAAACACATTACCTTATTGTAGGACTTCTCAGAAATTTAATATGCTAATATTATGCATTCTGAAGCTCAGAGAAAGGGATTCAATAGGTCACTTGTGTGCTGGTAAATGATCAATAACCGACTCAGGGGTCAAATCAGGGATTACAAATCTGGACTTGTAGCATTTGCCAATTTCCATGGTGTAAATACTCTGAGGGCCCCCCCCCCCCCCCCCAGCTCCAGAGCTCCCCTGGCATTTGCTGAGGCCTACAACTCCCTGATCCCAATCCTCCTGCCTTCACGCTCCACGGGGGGTGGGATCCAGAGGATGCTCCACAACAAACTTCTCGCATGCAAATCTCTGCCTTGGCGATGTTTCCCAGGTTACTTGCCCTAAGACTTGTCCTTTTACACATGTCATCAGTTTTAATTAAAGGAACCAGTTTCCTGATTCATTATAGTATTTCTGCATAATTGTTTTCTTTTAGGTGATTATACCTAGGCCGAGATCTATGATCTATGAAGCATAACATAAAGAATGAATGAAAGACAGGTCCCCATGGTAGCCAGCCTCCAGGATGGCCACAAATGATTCCTGCCTTCTGGTATTCAGGCCCTTGTAGAGGGCTGATCTATGTAACCAATAGGATATTTTGGAAATGTGTGACTTCTGAGGCTAGGTCATAGAAGACATTGTGGCTTTTGCCTTGGCCTTTCTTGGATCACTCACTCTGGGGGAAGCCAGATGCCATGTCATGAAGACTCTTGAGTAGCTCTGTGAAGGAGTCCATATGGTGAGAAACTATGCAGCATCGACGTGCCAGCCATCAGAGGGCGCCATTCTGGAAGCAGATTCTCCAGCCTCAGTCAAGTCTTTACTTAGATGACTGTAGCCCAGCTAAGCTGCTCCTGAATTTCTGACCTGTAGAAACTGTGCTAAATAGTAAATGTGTATTGTTGTTTTAAGCTGCTAAATTTGGAGGTAATTTGTTTTGTTAATTTATAACTGATAAAGTACCTAATCTATAGGAGCTTCACAATTTAGCAGGGGAGAAAAGATGCATATGGATATATACAAATATATGAAATAAGCCAGTATGTGTATAATCATACACTGACTGTTACAAGTTCTGAAAAGTGGGAGGAGGGAGAGAAGAGGTTGTACAGCTGAAGGACAAGGAGCCTCATTTGGGAAGATTTCAAGGGGTCAATTTTGGAAGTAAAGGAGGTTTGAAGAAAGGCGGGACCACATTTTGGGGTCTCTCCTTTTTGGAGAAATCAAATTCCTGATGAGTTAACGTATATGTTCTTTGCAAAATGTGAAATTCACTTGAAAATCAAGAACATATCTTTAGAACAAGATACGAGTCAATCTGTTTTTAGCAAAGGAATTCAGTCTTATAAAAAGTGCAAAAAACTTACCAATACACACAAAATTGTTACCAGTTTGCTATTTACCACCTTTTATGTTGGGTGAGAAATAACAGAATATTTATTTTTAGGTTGGTTTAAATTAAAGAATAGAAAGGTTCAGTTCTTGGTGGGTTGATTTCCATGCTCGAGAAATGGATATACGCTGAAATAAAAGGAATGATTTCTATTTAGTTGAAAGGGATAAACAAACAAACAAAAGTCTTCAATCAACAAGAGAAAATTAGTACCTCTTTCCAGTCTATTGTTTTTCATTTTGCTTTGCTTTTTTTTTTTTAAGCAAGTTCAAAACCATAGTGGAAGTCATGATGGTGTGGAAACGCTGGCTGGGAAAGCATCCTGGTATCTTTTCATTTTGCCTGATTCTCATTCAAGATATTAGTTTCAAAAGGCAATGGGAAGTTTGCTTAAATCAAACAGAAAATTAGAGCACATGAGTTTAGCAGCTGGAAGAAAAAGTGCTATAAATATAAAGCAAATGAAGGGGGCTGGCCCCGTGGCCGAGTGGTTAAGTTTGCGCGCTCTGCTGCAGGCGGCCCAGTGTTTCGTCCGTTCGAATCCTGGGCGAGGACATGGCACCACTCATCAAACCACACTGAGGCAGCATCCCACATACCACAACTAGAAGGACCCACAACGAAGAATATACAACTATGTACCGAGGGGCTTTGGGGAGGAAAAAGGAAAAAAAAAAAAAAAATATATATATATATATATATATATATATAAAGCAAACGAATAGGTGTAAAAAAAAAAAAAGGACACCCAGACTCACAACAATGAAAGAAATGCAAACTAAACTACAGGAGATGCAATTTTACAAGCACCGTCAGATTAGTAAAGACTTAAAAGTTTGTTAATGCTCAGTAATTGGGAGTAAGGGGAATCAGGCATGTCTCAGGCCAGGGGTAGGAACGTAAGTTGGTGCAACCATTTTAGACAGCAATTTGACAAAACCTAGCAAAATGTTAAAGGCACATACCCTTTGGCACAGCAATTCCATTCCTGGGAATTTATCCTAGACGTGAAGGCATAAGTACAACCTCAAGGATATTCATTGTGGCCTTATTGGAAATAATGGAAAAATTAGAAATAGCGATGCACACAATAGAGTGCTGGCTAAATAAACAAACAAATAAGTGATAACAAACACATGGAGTGCTGGCTTATTTGTGTCAGCACTGCTGTAAGAGCTCTATGTTTGTGAAATAATGTGCTGTTACAATAACCCTAAGACTTGGTTCTCTTTGTATGATGGTTCAGCCCCACAAACACCATTCAGCCATCCAAAAGCACAGGGTGGGTCCAGATGTGCTGACACAAAGACTACTCATGAAACAGCAGGGACAACAGGAAGTTTCAGAAAAGGGTATAGAGCACAATCTCATTTATGACAAAAAAACACAACCAAATGTGTATATGTTTATATTTGTGCAGAACATGTCTAGAAAGATAAACCAGAAAGAAGCAATTAACAATGGGATCCTCTGGAGAACTGGGACTGATGAAGCTAGAGACGGGAGGAGAACCTTGCATTTTTTACTTAACACCTTCTCTACTTTTAAAATTTATTTATTAATTTATTTACAACACACGTGTATATACTTTTCACCTGGAGTTAGACCAACAGCAAAGGTTGAGGTCGTAGTTCCCAAGACTGCCTTCATTTCTGACACCAACTGCATGTTTGGTGGGGGTGGGGGGCGGGGTTCCCAAAGCCACACTCAGGCTCAACAATTCACCAGAAGGGCTCACAAAACTCACTGAGGCCTTTTATATTCATGGTTGCAGTTTATCACAGGGAAAGGATGCAGATTAAAATCAGTCAAAGGAAGAGACAGATCGGGCAGAGTCTGCGAGGGTTCCAGATGGGAGGTTTCCATTGTCCTCTCCTGTGGAGTTCGCATGCATTTCCCTCCTGGCATTTACGTATGTGACAATATGCATGGAGCATTGCCAACTAGGGAAGCTCATCTGAGCGTCAGTGTCCAGGGTTTTTATTGGGGTTTCATCATGTAGTCATCATTGATTGATTGGCCATGTGGTTGAACTCAGCCTGCAGGTCGACTGATACTGTGAGACCTAAAGCCCCACCCTGAACTACATGGCTGGTCTTTCTGGAGAGGCCAGTCCCCATCCTAAGGCCCACTGTGGCCCTCCCATGCCCTAAACAAAGTCAGTCCCATCAGGTATCAGATTAATCCTGGAAGCTGAGGGCAAAGGCCAAACCTCTCTTTGGGCAAGGCCAAATTCTTTACCACACATTTTTATAATTAAAACCTGGAATAGCTTTGCCGTTGGTTTTCCATGAGTTTGTCGGTATGTAGTACAGTTTCTAAGTTGTGTTTTTATGTAAGAGGATTGATTTGCCCTGAGACTCTTTGATCATGTGGATTTTTAGTCTTAGATTAGATGTTCTTAGATTCTATATTTGTCTGCCTTGCATCCATTAGTCACCAGGCCAAACTAAAGGCCAAAGTTGTTTACATCTCCTCTGTGAGCCAGCTTTCGTGGGTGCTTGAAAATCTATTACAAACCCTCCAACAAATCACGAGTCCATCCTCCCAACCACCTCCTTTATCCAACTCTCACACACCAAGCCAATATCCCTCAGCCCTAATCACACAGGGCTGGGTAGCACACAACTAGAGACCAGCCCTATAGCCCGCAGCCTTCTGACATTATTCAAACCAGCCGATCCTAAGCTGTCTGCCCTGCCTTGCCTTCCCTTCCCATGGAAAAAAATAATGGTCTGGGCTGTGCTTTCCCCTCACGGCTTCTGCTTCCTGACCAAAACTGGCGCTTCCCCATGTGGCCCTGCATGGCGGGGCGTGCTCCTTCTCTTGGGGAATGTAAGTAATAACAATCTTCTTTCAACAGCATTAGCCGCTTTGTGTTGTCACTCAGTCACCTTCATAAATTAAAATCCTGTGAATACAATTGAGACAACTTTGAAACCTGTCCTCCACAGGCCCAGGTTTCAAGAGGGCAATAGTCCTTACGAGTTGACGCAGGCCTGGCTTGTACATGCTTGTTGAATTTAATGAAGAAGTTTATGCTATCGGTTTTTGCTCCAGTGGTGCAGGAGATAAATTATTCATCTTGTTTGATGCAATCAGTGCTCTATGTGGAATCTGAAAAGAAGTTCAATAAACCACTTGTGGAAATGCACATTTGCCTACAAATTCTGCGCTGACTGAATTTACTGGAAGTACTTATGTCCAAACTTGGTCAGTGTTCTTTTGTCACTCTTTGCCCTCCCCTCCCCATCCACCTCCCTAATTCATTTAGTCAGCAAAGAAGCTTGTATCTACTGCCAATAACCAAACCCGCCTTGGCCACCTTAAAACCTAAAATTCAGAGAGAAGAGAAAGTTGTGCTTATTCCATTTCGGCTTGTTGTATCGTTTATTTTAGGCTCTGAGCAAATGTTAGTTTACGAGTGTTTTTGCTTATTACAAAATGTCAGGGATTGCCTAGAGCGGGTTTTAACTCAAACACCTTAACTGTTTTCTCAGGAAAAGATATGAAAAACAGAAAACCTGGTAAACTGAAGGTGTACATTTGGTGGTTAATTATAAATGACAGTGTTGTCATCTTCCAATTTGACCCAGCAGTCCCCAAAATGAGGTGTGGTCATATGTCCACATTTTCAGGGACACAAAGTGTAAAGATATGAATGAATTGGAAAGGAGAAAAATTGTGAGAAAAATATTAAATACAGAACAAATTTAAGCTTCCAGTGATAAAAATGGATAAAGTGCTGAAGTTATAGACAAATAAGGTTAAGAAATGCCACACCATAAAGAATGAAGAATATTTGAAGTTTTAATAATGCAGGTGAGCTTTTATAGCAGTAAAAAAAATGCAAAAAAACAAAACAGCCAACACAGTGACTGCCTCAGGCAATAGTAGGGGCTGCGTATGGTTGATTTCCAATAATTCCCAAAGGCTGACCCAATTAAGAACTGAAATTCCGAACCAGAAAGGCTGAAAAAGATTTTAAAGAAGAAAACCCTAAAGTGACTCTTTGGGAACATGGACATTCTCTTTTCTATAGATGTTATTGAAAAATCATTTTATTTCTAATATTCCACTTAGTCAAAGTGTGCTAGAAAACCAGAAGAATTAAAACACTTTGCTTTTGTAATACTCTTGGATCTTTAACCATATTTAACAAGCTGTTAAGGAACCATGCCTCAACAGCCAAGTGGAAGATGGGCAATTGTTTGTGTTGAGTTGGGATAAAGAGTGTTAGTTGTAAATGCTCCTGAGCATAATAAGTTCTGTGAAGTCACATGTATCTGGAGGCTTTTAGCTGCAAGTAACAGAATACTCAACGAAAAGTGGCTTACACAATGAGGGCATTGAATTGTTGCACAAAATAAGAAGTCTGGAGGGAGGCTGATCCAGCATTGGTTAACAACAGTTAGGGGCACTTCTTTGCCCATCTCTTGGCTTTCCTTTTCCATAACTCCAAATATAGTTTTTTATTATATCTATTTTCAAATAAAAAGGAATGATGTCCAGAGGGCGCTGGAATTCACCTCAAGTCCCTCATAGCAGGAGGGAGAAGAGAGTGTCGATTTCTTTTTGTCTCCCTCTTTTTATCAGGGAAAAATTTTTTCCCCCAAAACTCAGTCAAGCCTCCTCCCCAGACCTCTTTACATTTCACTGCCGAGAGTTCAAGTGGTGACTTGGGTCACCTGCCAATCCCTATCATTGGCAGAGAAGAGAGATCACATGACGAATTTAGAGGAAGAAGATTCATTTCCTGGAGCTGGGCATGTTCACTCACTATGGAGCAAAAGTGAGATTTTGTTAGCAAAGAAAAGGGGGTGAGCTGGATCTGTGAGATGGTTATGGGTAAACAATCAACTATGTTTGTGATCTTTGCAGGCCATAGCAGGTGAAAGGTGGGACATTGGTCCCAGTGCCTGAGCTGGTCATTACTATTCAAAGAATGCAACAAAAAGGACACATAACTTTCCTTTGTTATATTGTTTAAATTGGGTAAAGATCTCAGTCAAACCAGACATCCTTTGTGGGTTTGCATGAATTAAGCCACAAGACAGGCTCCTTCCTTGGAAATAAAACGTGGCCAAATCTAATACAGTTCTTCATTAAATCTATTTTCAAGTAAAAAAGGAATGACGTCCTAAGGTCCCTGGAATTCACCCCAAAATGACACAAATACAATAACCCAAGTGGCTGAAATCACTTACACACAAAATTTGACCAAAGCAGGGAAGTTTGCTCTCATGCTTGATCAGAAGAGCGGCACACTGGAGGTTTGTTCAAAGCAAAGAGAGCACTGAATTCTACAGACAAGGGTCCTCAGAGGGGGAGAGAGATCTTAGTAAACGGGGTTAGTTAATCCACCCAGGCAAGAGCCTCAAAAGATCGAGATGTGCTCTCTTGTCTGCGCTTCCATGGGCTTTCAAAGGATCGACGTGAAACCCTATGAACTGACCCCCCCTCCCCGCCCCATTTCTATCATTTATAGCCGTGGCCATGACCAATTGTCTCTAATGAGTCAGCCTGTTTTGATCGGTAATTGCCCACAACAGAAACTGCTTGGATTTGGGAGGCCTCGTGAGAGCAAGAACAGAGGAATCTCACCACAAAAATAGAAAGAGAAAAGGCAGAGAGCCTCATGAGAAATTACCCTAAGCACTGCTACTTTCTACTCCCTGGGACAAGGTGAAGAGCAGGAGGCTGAGGGGTCCGAAGGTGCTCCTTCCCCAGGGCTGACGCTCAGCTGCACGGCGCGGGGGCACTGTCCACATTGATGACATATTGGAAGCTTCTGAAGTAACCGATAGTTGACTTGAACCCCAAGTGCTCCTCCACCTCCCCATGAACCACTAACTAAAGGGTCACACATGGAGGTTTCCAGGATTCTGTGGTAGCCCATGGAACCTCAGTTAAAAAGAAAAACCAAAGCAAAAGGACAAGTTGAAGAGGGCTGTGGAAAAGCTTCTACCTTCCCTTCAAACCTACTTTCCACACCCTCTGCCGATGGCTCTGACTTTACTGAGAAAACAAGCTACACATCTACCCACGTCTTCCCTGTCTTCTCTTCTATTCCACCGGAAGAGGCATTCCTGCATCTACCAAAGACCGGTCCCTCCACCCGAGTTCCAGATCACAGCCTTCTACCCCATAGCTTCTCAAGGAGTGCACTTCTTTTTTAATTTTTTTAAAAAGATTTTACTTTTCCTTTTTCTCCCCAAAGTGCCCCCGGTACATAGTTGTATATTTTTAGTTGTGGGTCCTTCTAGTTGTGGCATGTGGGACGCTGCCTCAGTATGGCCTGATGAGTGGTGCTATGTCCACGCCCGGGATCCAAACCCGAGAAACCCTGGGCCGCCGAAGTGGAGCGCGTGAACTTAACCACTAGGCCACAGGGCCGGCCCCAGGAGTGCACTTCTGTCCCCTTCTTTCTCTCTTGCCCCATGAGCCTCAAACTCTCTTCCTCTCCACGAGTATTCCTATTAACACCCAGACATGCTTTAGCATTTCTCATCACTAAAAAACCCCAAACCAATCAACCAACTAACCAAAAAATCCTTTTGCCTGAACATCTCCCTCCAGCCTCTACCCCATTTCTTTTCCCCTTTTATGGTAAATTTCTCAAGAGTAATCCAAATTTGCTTTCAAATGAAACAGAACTCGCCAACCAGCACATCTTTATCTCCATTTTTTTCCGACCGCTCAGCAGCATTTGCTTTCTTTCTGAAACTCTGCCTTCTCCTGGCTGCTCTCACCATATAGTCTTGGTGTACTCCTTCCTCATGAGATGCTCCTTCGGTCCGTTTACTGATTCTCTACTCCTTCCCTTGACCTCTGCACCAGACTCAGCCTTGGACCCTCTCCTCTTCTCTTTCTAAATTCTCTCTTTCTAGTCTAGGTGATTTACTACTAGGTGATTTAGTCCCCAGGTTTAAGAACCATCCATATAGTGAAGATTACAAAATGATATCTCTGCTGCCTCAAACTTTCTCCTGAGCTTCAGACACACGTAGCTAGTGGCCAACTTGATATCTACCCAAGGGTGTTTAAAGGGCATCTTTTTTGTTTCTGAGGAAGATTAGCCCTGAGCTAACATCCGTGCCCATCTTCCTCTACTTTATATGTGGGACACCTGCCACAGCATGGCTTGACAAGCGGTGTGTAGGTCGACACCCAGGATCCGAACCAGCAAACCCCGGGCACGGAAGTGGAATGTGTGAACTTAACCACTGTGCCACCGGGCTGACCCCGTAGGGCATCTTGAGCTTATATTAAAAACATTTAAAATCAGATTGTTTCTTTTCTTTTTTTTAAAGATTTTATTTTTCCTTTTTCTCCCCAAAGCCCCCGGTACATAGCTGTGTACTTTTAGTTGTGGGTCCTTCCAGTTGTGGCACGTGGGACGCCGCCTCAGCATGGCTTGATGAGCGGTGCCATGTCCGCGCCCAGGACTCAAACTGGCGAAACCCTGGGCTGCCGAAGCAGAGCGCACAAACTTAACCACTCTGGCCGGCCCCAGATTATTTGTTTTCTGATTAAGTTTTGAGTTCTTTGCATATTTTGGGTAATAATTCTTTATCAGATGTTTTTTACAAATATTTTCTCCTAGTCTGTGGCTTGTCTTCTCATTCTCTTGACAGTGTCTTGCAGAAGTTTTTAATTTTAATGCAGTCCAGCTTATCAATTTTTATAAATAGTGTCTTTGGTGTTCTATCTAAAAAGTTATTGTCATACTTAAAGTCATCTAAATTTTCTCCTATGTGATATTCTAGGAGTTGTATAGTTTTGTGTTTTACATTTAGGTCTGTGATCCACTTAGAGTTGCTTTTCGTGATGGGTGTAAAGTCTGTGTCTAGATACATTTTTTTGCATGTGGATGTCTAGTTGTTCCAGCACCATTTGTTGAAGAGACAGTCTTTGCTCCCCAGTGTATTGCCTTTGATCCTTGGCCAAAGATCAGTTGACCGTATTTATGTGGGTCTATTTCTGGGCTCTCTCATCTGTTCCACTGATCCATTCGTCTGTTCTTTCACCAACACCACGCTGTCTTGATTACTGTAGCTTTATAGGAAGTCTTGAAGTCAGGTTATGTCACCTACATTCAAAATAGACTCTTGATTCCCTCCTCCACACACACTCCATACCTGCTCCTCCCCCATGTCTCAGAAAATGGCACCATCATACATCTAGTTGATTAGGCTAAAAACCTAGGAGTCATTTTTGATTCCTCCCTTCCCTCTTCCCATCCAGTTCATCAGTATGTCTTGTTAATTCTTCCTCCAGCAAGCAGGTCAAATCAAGTTGTGGCTCCCCATTTTTACTTCTCAAGATAAGAGCCAACCTCACTGGTGTTACTAGAACTGGCCTCCCCTTGTCCTCCACTATAGTTAGTGAGCCCCCCCACCCTCTTTTCTTCAATAAGAAAAAAAGCAGAAATGAGGATTTATCGTACACTTTTTACATTTGGCCTTAAATGAAAACACTAGTCTGAGCAAAGTGGGTTTTTACGAGATCTATGGAAATCAGATGGGCATGAGAGTTCAGGCTAAATTCCTAGAAGGAAAGGTAAAGCCCTCGACCGGCACTGTCCACTGGTCACTAAGCCACGTGTGGCTGTCGAGCACTGGAAATGTGGCTAGTTCGAATTGAGATGTGTTGTAGGTATAAAATACACTCGAGATTTTGAAGACTTAAGTTTAAAAGAAAAAAATCTAAACTGCCTTATTAATAATTTTTAGGTTGATTACATGTTAAAATGATAAAACTTTGGATATATTGGGTTAAATAAAATGCATTAATTTTTTTTAAACATGGCTGCTAGAAAAATTTAAACGACATAGATGACGCACACTGTTTTCTATTGGACAGTGCTGTCCTGGACAGTCACGCACGCCCAGTGCTGTTCTCTGGCCTGACAGGCCCCTTTCCCGCTCCCAGGATCTCTGCCTCATCTCTCCTCTGTGCCTCTTCCTCACAGGTGGTGCTCACAACTGGGATGGCAGATGGGTCAAGATGCCAAGTGATCTTTAAACATATAGACCAGGCTGCATGCCTCTCTTGTTTCAAAGCCTCTAACGGCTGTCCATTTAAGTTAGAATAACATCCCAGCACCGTATCACACATACAAGGCCCTGAGTAACTGAGAACCTTTTACTCATCACACTTCAGCCACCCCAGCCTCCTGTCTGTTCCACCAAAACACCAGGCTCTTTTCTGCCTCATAGCTTCTGCGTTCGCTGTTCCTTCCGCCTGGGATGCTCCTACCCTACTTGTTTTGATGGCTGGATCCCTTTCACACGTCTTGGCATAACTGAATACCTGACAGCTCTCAGACATGTTGTAATTCTAGATGCACTTCTACATTGCTTTCAAACCTTCAGTTAAGTGAAAAAATTGCATAATAATTTTAATCCCATTTATGTAAAAGTATACGTAGATATATACGTATATGTAAATACGATAACTATTTGGAAGGATACACATCAGTTAACTGAGGTTACCTGTGATCATACTATATAAACTGTTCTGCAACTTACTGTGTCATAAAGCAATATGAAATAAATATAAAGCATAAAGCATAAACAAATCTTTCTATGTCAGTTCATATAGATGTACTTTATTCTTTTTAATGGCTGAAAGAATTCTTTCGTATGGATGTATTAATTCGTTTCACCATTTTCCTATATTGATGGATATTTAAATTGTTTCCAATTGTTTTTGCTATTGCAGTGGAATCTTATTACTGCTGATATGGATTTCAATTCTTTGGATCATAGAAAATAATTTACCTTCTCATCTACGGGAACCAATCTTTTACCATAGCTTCTGAAATAACACATCCTGTTCAACTGTGAAATGTGGCCATCTTAAGCATCAACAAATTTTTTGTATGTAGTTTATATGTTATCATCTCTAACCAACATCTTTAAAATTTTAAAGTACACAAGCACTTTATGAAGACTCAACATTGCTAGTAATGCTTTGTGCATAAGGGCTGTACCAACCAACCATTTAATTGAGGGATACATTTTTTCCTTTTCTTTTTTAAATTGAGGTGTAACTTATACAAAGTGCACACCTCTTGATTGTACAACTTGGTGAAATTTTACATGTGTATGTATCTGAGTAACTGCTCCCCAGGTAACAATATAGAGCACTTCTTACACCTTAGCAGGTTGAGGGACAGCACGGAGTAGGATACTTTTTAAGCATCTTTTTTCCTTTGAATTTCCACATTCCTCATTTCTTTAGGATGAATACTCCTTTATGATTCTTATGGTGATAATAATTTGGAGGAGAGCGTGGGGTGAAGAAATAGGGGAGTCACAAGGGTCTGTTGGGTCTTTTCTCACTTCTACTCATCCCTAATCATTTATTTATTTATTTTCAGAAACTGCTCACGGAAATCTTAGCCTGGATTACAGGAAAATCATTGATTGCCAAAACCTTTCAAGTTTATATGATCCAGGCTGACAGGATTTTCATTCCACTCCCTAACTTGTTTCTATTCATTAAGGCCAATATGGGTCATTCAACGCAAATAATGCTATCCTGTACTGGTTTTGAAATTATGGACATTTTTTTTTTTGGCAGAGGAAATAATGAGCTGTGCAATTTTAGTTAAACAAACTAACTTCTTTGTATCTTTACAAGAAAAGGAATAATGAGAGATGGCCAGATCTGTCGCCAGATCATCAATGGCCTCACCAGCCTCAATGGCCAAGTTGAGATGTTTGGACTCCTTACTCTTTCTTCTTTCTGTCTCTTTTTTCCTGGCTGTCCAAGACCCCCAGCCCCCGCCCCGTATTTCAGTTACATTGTGTTAAACAGAATTTTGTGGCTTCTCTGGAAATTTAATAATTTTCTGTGAGAAAATTAATTCCAACGTCCAAATAACTATTTATAAATTAATCTTTGCAACACAGTTTATTCTTTTATGACTTGTCACTCTGGTTAGCATTACTTAATCTTTCCACTCCTCAGGAACTTCGGATTTACAGAATAGGTGAGTTGAGCAAGATACTCTGAAATGACATTTTCAGTTAAAAACTTCAATGATTTATATGAAGTCCTGGCATGTTATTAGCAAAGTGTCAACATTTATCACTCAATCCAACAAATTCTTCTTTCAGAATATTCTTCAGCAACATTAAAATATTAATATTTCTCCTGTAGGATAGGTTTTTAAGGAACCACAGAAAAACATGCTCCATAGTTTTGTTGTGTGTAGCACCTAAGGATTGGGCCTGTTAGTACTGCTTACTTTTAGGCGATGGTAATGGAACTATCCAGGAACTTACATTTATTGTGTGCCTTTTATAGATCTGGAACTCTCTTTAGGCTTTTCATATTTGGCCATTTAATCTATACATTAGTATGACTTTCACTATACATATGAAGAATCTGAGGCAGGAAGAATAACTTGCATAAGGTGACATCTAAGTGGTATCTGAATCCAGATCTGACTAGAAGCTCTTTCTACCCTATAAAGCTGTGTTCGTAATACAGAGCAAAAGGTACAAACTCCAAATAAGGTATAATAGAGACAAGTACAGAAAATGTCTCTGTTTGCTAGGGTGAAAAGCTAAGCTGCTGTAACAAAAATATGGTGGCTCAAATACAGTAGCCTACAGAGCACTGAAGTTTCTCTTTCATGTACCAGATCCAAGGTAAGCAGCCAGGTTACTGGGTGCTCTGCTCCCAGAGTCCTTCAGAGATACAGGTTCCCGCCATATTGTTGCTCCACCATCCCCCAGGGTGCTGTCCTTACATGCATTAACGATGGGTTCTCTGGAAGGAAAACAGCCCCTGAGAGGAGCACACATCCAATGTTTTAAGGCCTAGATCTGGAATCAGTCTTCATTCACATTCCACTGACAAGAACTTAGTTAAGTGACCTACATGTAGCTGCAAGGAGGCTGGGAAAGCCATGTATTTAAACTATTATGAAGAAACAAGAATGCACTCTGGTAGACAACTAGCATACCCTCATATCATGTTGTTTTCTCAGAATAAAATCAATATCAAATAAAATAATGTGCAAATAACCTCCTTCAAACAGATGGGTTATAGTCATGATCTGGAGAGTAGAGCGTTTTATAAAACTATGTCAAGAGGACTAGGGAAATGTGATTGAAATGTAATTAAATGAAGATGTGATCTATTGCTTGTACTCTCAGGCAACCAAGATAGTTTATTTCACCAGAAAAAAAAAAAAAAGGCAATTTGCATGAACACCAGAAGAAGGAGAGTGAAGATCTGGACAGATCACTACTTCTCCGTCTTTCCCACTCTCCTGTGGAAACAGAATGCACTGACTTTGCTGGATGGGCTCTGCGCCTTCAAGTGCAGGCCACACACCTAGGCACCTTGTGAAGGTTTCTTCCCTCCTTAGTTGCTTGCCAAAACGTGAAAGCAACTCTATCATGCAAAAGAAAGCAGATACAGAAATGCTCCCCTGGAATGCATCAAAACAAGCCACTCTCTGGTTTAGGAAGCATAAATTCAGAGTAAAAGGAAAGAGCTGGATCTGAGAACCCCAAATCATGTGACTGAGTTCATGTCTCATTAAGAACTCTGTTGCACATCCTAGAGTTTGGAAGCCTGTGATGCTGAATAGGCAGATCCCCCATTATCTCTCATTTTTATGTGTCCTCAGAAGAAATTTCCTAATTATTTGTGCCCAGCTTTTCACTGCGACTGTACAGAGGCAGAACTAATAAACTGACTTACTAATCACGTAGACAGAAGTATCCTTACATGGGGACATCCATCAGAAGTCCTGGAAGTGACTTCCTAAAGAACATTTACATTTCTCTTTTCTCAATTTACATTCACCAACCAACTTTCTTTTCTATAACTTTGTCTCTTGAGTGGATACAGATGCTAGAAGAAAGCACTCCAAATATAAATTAAAAGAATTGCTGACATTTACCAAGCATTTACTAGGTACTAAGTAATGTTAACATTTTACATGTATAAATTCATTTAATCCTCACAACCCCATGAAGGAGGTCCTATTATCCCCATTTTAAAGCCAAGGAAACAGGCTCAGGGTAGTTAAGTAAACTCGCCCAACCAAGGTCATACAACTAGGAAGCGGTATAGCCAGGATTCAAACCCTGGCCTCCTGGCTCCTGCATGTGGGCCTTCACCACCATTTGCTATTTACGTATCAGGAACATCTTTTACTGTGAATGAAGGAACTTGGCATTCTAGTTTATAAATTAGACTCTGAGAGTCTGGAAAATGTTATACACAGCATCAGCAGAGCTGAAAAAATCAAGTCCCTAGAACTGCAAAGCCAAGGACCAGATCGGCGTGTGGTTTGGGGACTCTGTGAAGTGCCGCCTGGGTGGTCAAGTGAGTCCTCTCTTTTTCTATTTGCTAATTGCAACACTGGGCCTTTCACGGAGATACTAATCTGCAAGTGGTTCAGGATATTCACAGACCATGAAGGCGATTCAAGAACTGTCTGTTTTTATATGGGGCACCAAATCTGCTAGAAGGAGACAAAAAACGTCACTCAAAAGACAGACCTAAGTCTGTTATTCTTTCACCATATTTTACAAGCTTAAAATAAGAGGAGATCAATTTGCCCAGTTAAAGCAGTTTGCCACTAGAAACAATCAACATTTCCCAAGTCTCTGGCAAAATAAAAAGGAACATTAAGTGCATTTAAGTAGACTAATCAGAAAAATGTAAGAGACAGGAAAAGAAGGGATTTCTGTCTCTGACTCTTTGAATGAGAGCGGACAGAGTCATTACAAAAGAGCTTTGAGACTATAATCTAAAAGAAAACTAGAGATTGACATCAACCTGGATTTTAACACAGGAAAGTTGATTAGTCATGAGTCAGATTTACACTCCAATGGAGCTGGCAAATTTAAGTGAACAGAAGCTTCCCTCCCAACCATGATGGAAAGTACGTGTGTTCTGGGGGGTTCTGGTTCTGATCTGAGCCATGCCCCATGTCCACGTTATGAATATGATAAAACTAAATGCTCTCACAAACTTTTTTCAAGCTTTGGGCACAAATCAAATCTCTTTTAACTATGAATTTGATTAAGATGGTTCTACAGATAGGTGAAAAAAATATCCACTTAGAAGCTTGAAACTACATTAATTATCACCAATATTAAAGGAGGAAAAACATGAAGGCATAGGCAATATACCCAGTTATCTATATGTAAAAGTTCCTGGAATTTTCAAGTTTTGTAGAAAACATAATATTGTATTTGTATATAGAATGTTGCAGAACTTTTAACCAAATTAAACATTTTTAGCATTTAATTTCAACCCCTAATGAATGTAGTTACCTCAAAACTAACTTCTTTCTCTTATTACTGGTTCTGTTCTGCAATGTGCAATTATCAGATCAGAAGTTAGAGAAAGTAAAATGACACAATCTTAAAGGCTAATTTTTAAATGAGATTTCAAACTTCTTTAAGAATTCTATGCAATTTACTTTGGAGAAGACTCAAAAGTGAGAGATTTGATTTCTTATACTGCTGGAATCCTTAATAATCCACTAATCTGTACATTCTTCCAGTGCAGAAATATAACAAGAATTTTCACAGAAAACTTGGTCAATGGCACTTGTACTTGAGTTTCATTTTTTTTTCTTCTTCTTCTTCTCCCCAAAGCTCCCCCAGTATGTAGTTGTATATTCTAGTTGTAGGTCCCTCCGGCTGTGCTATGTGGGACGCCGCCTCAGCATGGCCTGATGAGCGGTGCCATGTCTGTGCCCAGGATCCAAACCAGTCAAACCCCAGGCCGCCAAAGCAGAGCACGTGAACTTAACCACTCGGCCACGGGGCTGGCCTCTCATTTATGTTTTATTTAGTTCTTTAAGAAAAACCTTTTCATTTCATTTTATTCTTATTTCTCTGCTACAGTTTACTAATTTTTATGTTAGCAAATAAGAGCACTACTTGATTCTCAAAAAGAGCGGACTCACCAAAGAGCTCCTGAGTTATATTCATTACTCAACGGAATCCTCTTTAAACCTCCTTTCCTATGTATAGCCAAATCTCCTTTAAAATTACTTCTTCTCTTGCCTTTTATGCTACATTAAGTAACTTTCGATATTAAGTTTACGTGTTTTTTAAAATACTTCCCTATCTTTAATGTGACAAAGTAACGCAGTAGTGGCACAGGCTGGCCTAGGTGTGAATCTGCATTCCACTGAAATGGTCCTACGGTCACAGGGGAGCACAGCAGGGCTGTGCATGGGGGCAAGGAAGGCTCGCAGGAGTGTTAACATGGGAGAGAAAGGGATGGCAGGACTATCAGAGTAAGAGGAGAAGGCTAAATGCCAGTCTCCAAAGTAAGTAATCTGTCATTATTTTCTTTCAGAATTTTATGCTGTACTTTTAGAAAGGACTTAACTTATACAAACTAAAATTTCAACTGGTCTAAAATATTTTAATAGCAAGTATGAAAAGTTTTATAATTTTCAAGGTCTAATCTTTTTAGTATTCAACTTTTACACTCACCACTGAATTGAAACAAATACATAACCCACCAGATATGAATGGGTTCATTTCCACAATAATTTAATAATTTCAAAGAAAGATTAAAAATGAACACTCTCTTTAATATGGTCAGAGCAACAAGAAAATCTCTTAATTTTTGAGGAAGAATTTCTTTCCAGCACTATTTTCTTTTTGGTCACAGTCACCTATGTTATATCCTTTGTAACATCATTGCCATCACCTTTCAACAAATGTCCATCTACAAATTAATTAACTTTGAGACGAATCCCTGGTATACTATTCTTCTGATTCCCATGAAAGACTCACTTTTAAGACACAATTGCAGCTGCCCCACACTGCCAGTTACCGTGTCACACACACGCCTTAAAATTCTGTAATCAGCAACCACCAGGTGCCGTATCGCACTCAGCACACCACAGTCAGTCAATACAGACAGCCCCAAACACACCAAGGCTGGTTTTGTCAAATGTTTTATTGAGTGTAGACATCTGGAGTACTGTAAAACATGCATTATCTGTAGATTCAAAAAGGAGCAAGCCACATTGTCCTCACTGTCAAATGTGTCAGGCTTGGCATACATGATGGAGATTAATGAAGTATCATGAGAGTAATATGGTTCCTGAAAAGCTTCCACAATTTGGAGTAGGGTCTTAATCACGTGAAAAGCAAAGCTGTTCACATTTAGCGAACTTGCATTTCACTGGAAGTAACACAGTATTTTAATTTTAAAACAAATAAAAATAATTCTGTTTCTAGAAGATTCCCATCCCCCCAACTTTATTTGTCCCTTCAGTTTTCAGAAATTTTAGTTAAAAAAAACCTCATATGCCTTTTGGAAGTTGTATGTTTATCTGAGCAAAAACTAAAATTTATTTCTTCTTCGGTTGCTGAGGTGTATTAAATTTGAAGAAGATAATATCTCCATCTTCAACAATATAATTTCTGCCTTGTTGTCTGTACTTTCCAGCAGCCTGTAAATAGGAAATATAGAGGAAATGGGTTATTTTACAACTAAATACATAAGGTGAATGGAAGAAGCAGATGCAGAAAGTATTACATTTCTTGGGTCATATTAAAAAATATATAGAGAGAAAGGCGATAAGTTCAAAACTAGACGTGGAGAGAAGCAAAGTACTTCTGATTTGGACAGAACTAGATTTTCCATACGTACATAATCATAATGTATTCTCCACTAAATTGATGGTACATAAATGTAATTATACCAATATCATTAAGTTTCATTACATGCTGTTTATGGTACATTTCTGATGTGTCTGCAAACATCCGCAAGTCACTGTAACAAAACAGATCAAACCAGGCAGGAAAAGAAGACTACATATCTAGTTTAAAGCTGCTTTATTTGCTTAAAGAAACTCTTTGGTGATTCTGGTGATGCCAAAAAGACAGTTTGCTACAAGGAAAACTATTATCAATTGTAAGGTACAGATTTTACATGATTTCCTTGTAGTTTTTTCTTTAGTCTTGACAATGACCATATATAATGGTGTGTATGAGAATACATCACGAAGAAGTTTACTGACTAATGGCCCTAGCTACAAGCAGACTCTAAACAGTTGGAACTGCAAAGACATATATTTTCACCACGTGTAAATTAGTCGACAAAGCAACTGATTCCACCTGCTGGTATGCAGATCTAGACATGCAATCTGCCAGTCATTCTAACACAAACAAGCAACAGTGCCAGAGACCCAGGTTCCCCCGGCACAGCACACACACTTCACCCTAAGCACGACAGGCTCTTCAGCATCCGCTCTTAACATTGCATACAACTGACACAGTCCCACGTGACCCCACCATCGACCACTCAACAATGAGGACTCAAGGATGTTTTGGAAAAAATTCTCAAAAGTATTTCCCTTCTGTTGGAATTTAGTGAGAACATGAAACCTTTGTCCAACAAGATCAGTACTTCCCTTTGAAAACATTGATAGGAATGTTTAAAGTCAACTGCAATTACACTAATCAGAAACAACAAGCAAAGATCATACATGTGAGGTTAAAATCAACAAACTAGATCACAGAGCCCTAGTAAGCATATTTCCAATTATCCAGACTACATATAAAAAATAACCTACTAATAATATGTGCTATTAAAATGAAGCTAATTTTGTGTGTGTGTGTGTGTGAGGAAGATCAGTCCTGAGCTAACATCAGTTGCCAATTCCCCTTTTTGCTGAGAAAGATTGGCCCTAAGCTAACATCTGTGCCCATCTTCCTCTACTTTATATGTGGGACGCCTGCCACAGCATGGCTTGATAAGCAGTGTGTAGGTCCGCGCCCAGGATCCAAACCTGCAAACCCCAGGCCACCAAAGCTAAGCACACGCACTTAACTGCTACCCCACTGGGGGCTGGCCCCTAAAATGAAGCTAATTTTTAAAAGCCAATATACCCTAACATTCTAAAAGGCATACAACATACACACAAACTCACATGATTTTTGTAAAGATGTGATGTACTGAAGGCCATATGCTACTCATTTTGAGAATCTAAAGCCCACCATTATAAAACTATATAGACAATTTAGATCAAATATATATTTACATGACATATTAATGTAAGTTTATATACTTTGTTACCACTCAAGTTTACTCCTAATTAAAGGTGACAGTGTTCCTTTAAATTCTCTAGAGACCATTTAATCCATTTCCACTGCTATCAGAAACACTGGTTGAAAAAAAATCAATACCCATTTGTGAATCTTGAGTATGTATTAAACAAGACACGTCTAACCAGTTCATTTGCACTTGAAAGCAGCCATCTGTAGAAGCCAGCTTTGCCTAAGCAGATATGATTGCTAATAATGTGATATCCCTGTAGACTACAAAGCCCACACAGAGCTATTCAGTATATAGTTCACAGCACTGGCATTAAATTAGTTATGCTGCCCTGGTGTTAGAAACAGATATATGTACATACGCATATACACAATCTTGCTCTCAAACCCCAAACCTACTTGATAATATGCAAGTAAATATTTGCTGAATAAGAGGGCATAAAGCAATTCATAAATGCTTTATTTGGAGTTCAAATTTTGAAATGTTTTGGAGATTAAAAAACACATAAAATACTTAATGGTATTCTAAACTGAAAAGCCAGAGGTCAATCCTTTCCAATTTACAGTATAAAAGCTCCCAGTCAGTGTTAAGCATTTCTACATGCAGGAAATATTATTTTATTGTATATTATATATAAAGTTTCTCTGTATTGTTAAAGGAAGTATTCACAATTTATATATCTTTTAAGTTTATTACAACATAGATATCTATTAAGGATTGGTAAAACAGGCTTATCACATGAGAGTATAAAAAAGAAGCATCTGATTTCTGAATTCTAGTAACAGAAAAATATCCTTAATCCTCTTTACCTATGAAAAGTATATTTGCTAACATGATGTAGCAGGTTGAAAAATAATCTGAGATTTCTCACTGCTAATTAGTACTCCTGACAAGATTCAATCTCAGTATTTGCATAACTATCTATTGATACAGACGACACCACTGAAAAGTTAATAACTTTGCTTAGTTGTAAACTGTAACTTCTTTCACTCCTTTTCAAAAAACAAAATGGCTCTCATTCAATACTGAATGAATTATACCAAGGTTTCTTCCCTCCTCTTCCTGCGGTTCCAACACTTCTACTAAAGTCTTGCTGTTTAGTATGATCTTTCCAATGATACCAATGAGAATAAACGAAACTTGAAATAAACTTTTTCGCATTCCTTTCAAATGATGAATTAGTAAACACAAGAGAGACCTGTTTAAATTCTTTAAAATTTTCTACGGTAGTCTTCAAATACCAAACTAAAGATAAAGAAGCCTTCCTACAACGTCAGTTTAATCACTTGACCTATTTCTATTGATTAGAGATGACATACCTTCAAGATTTCACTAAGTAAAACCCAATAAAGCCACACAAAATTAAGCTTGCAATACAATTTACACTTTAAAAAGTCACTTATTACTCATGTATAACACTGCTTCATCATTAGTGGCTGCAAATCAAATTACACTCATTAGCTAAAATAAAGCACAATTTTGGACCTGCCCTCTAGTGTTGAGAAAGCAAATCAAATTCCCAAAGATCTTTTAAAAAAAAAGTACAACCATGAAGTTTCAGCAAGAACAGGTCTTATTTAACTAAATTTCTTGTCCCTTTCTTTGAATTAATCATAAGCAGATACGTGCTACTTCTATTTCAGATATTCAGATGTAAAAGTATAATTTTTCATTGGCCATCGGTGAATAAAATCTTTGGAGTTATTATAATTACTTAAAACTATTGTACTTTTATTTTCATTTTTAGAAAAACACCACAAAATTACTGACAATTTACACATTTTAAAAATTATCTAAAAGCATGTAAACATCTACAGCTCTTCAATTGGTTTATAGTAACAGTAAATCCCGATATATAATTTAAAAGACCGTTATTCATTTTAATCATGAGTATCTCTGTATTAGTAAAAATTATAAAATGTGAAACTGGAAAATAATTCCTTACCTTGACCGCATTCTCAGAACCTTCCTCTTTAAAATCTTCGTATTTCATTACTTCAGCCATAATGAATCCTTTTTCAAAATCTGTGTGAATCTTTCCTGCAGCTTGAGGAGCCTTCGTCCCTTTCTTTGAAAAGAAAGACCAGAGAAAGCTAATTGCATTTAAGATGACTGATTCTAAGTGTAGAGTTTCTTTTCTCTGATGTGCAGTTGGGCTCAACTTAAACTTAGTTTAGCATCAGTTAAGATGTCAGATATACAATTAGTACGTTTTCAATGCTGGGCACTGTCTGTGCAGCAGACTGAGCACAGACACATCAGTAGATATTAGAGAAGCACAGCTCTGTTTTTATTAAGAGTCGTCCACAGTTTTATTGATTTAGATGCGGTGGTCTGGTTTTGGCGTAGGTTTCATTTCAATTTTCTATTCTTCACAGTAGAAAAAAATAAGGATTTTAAAGTAACTTTCAAGCTGAATTATCAAAGGTTTTAAAAAGATAAAAAGCCATGAAAATTTCAGCTCATCTAAAGAACATATAAAAATCAATATATAAAGAGACATTTTAAAGATATTTCCAACAAATCATATAATCTATGTTCAGCAAATAATTTTGAAATTCTCATAAAATTTCTGAACATTTTACATAATACACCCTGCCTCTAACCATCATGAAGGAAAATTCAAGTTGATATAGGAAGAGAAATGTCTTATAATTACCCCATATGTTAAATTACAAGGACATGCATTCCAGGCACACACAACCATGGAAAGAAATCTGGGAAATAATGGTGACCTAAAGGCTGCTCAATAAAGCATGTTAAAGTGATAAGGAGTCTGACACTATAAAGCACAGTTTTTACAATAAAAGATGTATTGGGTTAATATGGCTACTCACTGATGCTTACCTGACCAAATATCCTAGCACATTAAATCATGGATACTTACAATCAGTCTTAAGATAAACCAGCTTTCACATTTACAAGCCCAGAACACGTTATCTTTCCTGCTGCACATACTTAAGTTTGGAAGTTTTAAGGCTTTAAAATATAAAGTAAAAATAAACCCTGGCAATTTGTTTACCAACTCGGATTTGCTTTGACAATATTTTCTAAGTCTATATAAACGGGCCATGGTTAGAAGTCAATCATTTTTTTACAAAGGGGAGAGGAGATAAGAAGAAAAGTGAATCTCACATTCACACAATGCATTTAACATTATGTTGAACTGCCTCCATGCTCCCATCCATATCAAATCAAAGTAAATGTTACAATAGATTACAGTAGTCAGTGAAAACAGAAATCAAAGCAGCACTGAAATTTATCACCTAACACATATTAAAAAAGCATAATAAAAGAATGACTAAGACAGTATTTCTAAAAGTTCTGACATTTTTATATTCTGCAACACTATTTGGGACTACATATATTTTAAAATATTTTTCAATAGTGACTACCATATTACAATATATTTACATTTAAAAGCAAGCCATTACAGTTCAGTTTCTATTGTCCTCTGGGAATAAATTAGTCATTCTTTCTGGTCATAATCAGTGTGCACCGATATTTAAAACACATATCACATTTTTAAAAAAGAAAGATTGAATATATAACATTGTAAAAATAAACACTACTTCTATGAATTCAAATAAAAAAAGGCATGAATTATTACATATTAAGTTTAGCTCTTTGAGCCCAACTGTGTATCCATGAAGAGCATAATGATGTCATATTGCTTTTATTGCTGAAAATGTAATCCGAGGAAAGCAAAGGAGGAAAGAACCACCCGCAACCCAAACAAACTTAGCGAACACAAAATGAAAAGCAACATCAATTTCACTGCAGACAAACCCAGTCACACAGATTAAGCAAGCACAATACTGGTGCGTCTTATCTCTGACCACAGGAGGAGGGTAGACAGATTCTACAGGATGAAGAAATTCAGACTATGTAATAGGCAGAATCAATTGTTACCTGCCTCAATCAATGCCGCTCCACTTTCACTGTTCAGCAGCTCACAAATAATTAAAGTTATCCTGGACAAAAACCTCATCTGTAATGACTAGCTAACCGCCACCATGACAAACTTCAAAGTCAGTGATATCAATCTGAATTCAATAGTGTGGAACTGGATATAGCTGATGAATAAGTATGAATCTTACCCTGATGGTCCATGCACGCACTTCATCTGGGCCTGCAGTGAAAAAGTATTCTAGTTGGAGTGCTGCAAACCCAGCCTTAATGATCTTTGGCAAAGCGCTGAAATAAAATGAAACAAATTCACTCAACATATAAGTTGATTGTGCCAGAGATGGATGTAGAGCTAAAATTATTCATTTCAAGCAGAAAATGCTGAAGACACTAGTAAATGACCATTCATCTTTCATAAAACACTTGAAAAGGTCAGAAAGCATATAACTATTTCTAAAAAATCCCTTCTAAAATTGGTTTTAATTGTATTGGTCTGAATATATCATCTTGAATTGTTTACTATAAAAAAAGAAAAATTTGGTCTACCCATTCTATGACTATTTCCCTCTAATATTAATTATTTCCAGGATGTGGGTCATGAAAGCAAAATTATTTCTTGGAAATCCAATGTTTAAACAATATATTACTGTTACTCAGAAAAAATCAAGGCAACTGATTCACCCTTTCTCCTCCCCCACTGAACATGACGAAAGAGTTTTGGCGATCGTTCCTTCTCAAAAATATACATAACTAATACCTATGTTATAATTAAAACACTGTACGGAGATGACAGATGACAGTTAAAAACTTAATTTAAAATAAATCTTTTCACTCTGTCTCATGGTAAAGAAAGGAGAAGATTCCCTCTTTATAATGGTAATTACTCTGTCATTTATTATTCTATCAGCGCAAGCAATTAAATTACTGCAAGGAAATAGTTGATAATAAAGTGTAGGGAAAATGAATGCTAATTAACCTTTGTGTCATGTTCGCTTCCAGATACTTCTGTCTCTCCTCAGCACTCAATTCTTGCAACTTGAGTTCCAAGGCCCCACTAAAAGGAATGACCAAGGCACCTGGGTCATACTTGTCCACCCACTCTTTAATTTTTATCAACCTGTAGACAAAAAAGGGCACAACATTATCTTGTAGTGCATGCATGACTGTACCACATTCATTATTATCAAGTAGCACATACATATTCATAAGAATTGCACGGTTTTATGATGCCATCTTTTTGTGTATAGCTTTCCAAGGTCAAGGCATTAACAGGCAGCAATTGCTTCAGGTATACGCCATAATATTTTACTGTAGTCTAGTTTTACTTTAGCACATTATCTATAGAAACTATTATACAAATATTTTAAAACTTTTTAAAGTTACACTAAATTTGTTCAGCATTAACATACGTGCCCTTAAAAACCTTGATTTTAGGACAATTTTTTCTTACTTTACAAAGTAAAATTTTAAAAAGCAAAAACATAAAGTTTCATTTGTATAGGAATCACACCTAAAACTGCCAGCTAATTTTGAAGAAGCTTTGACAAATAAATAATTTGTTCACCAGATATGCGTATGCCTGGTTTCACTTCCTTCTGGGACTAACGAGAGCCTATAGTTGTCACTGGTTTTGAGGGAGATTTTTGCTAATCAAAACAAAGACGTCCAGCAATACAGATTTACAAACCTAGTTGACTGGTGTACACACCAGTCTTACGAACCTCACTTCTGTAGGATCATAAATAACAGAACTATAGAGGAAATAAATTCCTTTACTCAAAAAGCGTTTGGAAAGACAAATTGGTTAGGAAATTGATACCAAGTGTTACCTGAAAAGAAGCTATTAAGTGACTTTTTCTTTCTTCCAAAGCATGAAGTATTTTGACAAAGTAGTAGTCAGAACATAAATGAAATAAGTATAATGAATATATTAACCGGGTTCTGATCCTACCACTCTGCTAGCTTCTTATTCCTGGGCAGGTTATGAACCTTTCTAAGCCTCAGTTTCCTCATCTATAAAAATGGAGATAATAATAGTATTTATTATATTGTAAAGAACCTAGAAAATAATGCCTGGCATATAGTAAATGATAACAATAGTTACTATTATGAATTTTCATTCTCAGATAATCAGAGCATATATGCTTATGATTCTAGAATAGTTTAGTATAGAATCGAATATAGATTTCATAGAAATTTATATTAAAAAGTTTTATGTATACCATAGTCTTACATAATTCCACTAGCCTCCCATATTTAGACTGAGATTTTAATAGCTATTGTGATAAAAAAAGCTGTGGCAGGAATCCTTTAAGTAATCAATGTAAATGTCACTTTAGGGGAAAATGAACACAAGAGCTAAACTGCAAGTTCATCAACACTCACCTATCACAGAAAACGGCAGGGGATCCGAGTTATCAGAAAATTAAGAATATGGCCTACTAAGTAGGATTTAGGATGGGACAAAGGAATGAAACATTCACATAATAGTTTATATATCTTTGTTATACAAGGCTAACCTATAATTTACTTATTTAATATGTTACCAGTGTTTTTTGATCTTCATATTTTTTTCCTTTTGGTCACATCCTAAGGGAAAAAAATAGACCAATCCCTAATAGTTATTTTGGAATAAAGTATGTGTCTTTTAAAATAGGAAATCCAAACCAGATATTTTCTTATCCAAAATTATGAAGGACAGGTTAAGGAAAAAAAGGAAAATTTAAATTGATACTTCTGCCTATAATAACATTACAAGATTCTAAGTTATTTCATAGACTTACCCTATTCAAACAAAAGTGTATGTTAAATGTTATCATCAATGGTTTAGTAACATAAGTTTATTATACAAGTCAGAATCAAATATGTAATTAAAAAAAGATCACACACCAAATACAGATTCAATGAAAGTGAAATAGAACAAGCCCATGTAAAAGGATAATATAAAAATATCATTCACATTTTGTTTCGTAAATATGGTCAACATAACTAATAAAACCAGAACTGTTATGAAACAACAAGATAAGAAATAATTACTTTGGCTAAAACATCAATTCAGAATAACAATAGTGCTACCCTGTCATTTTAACAGCCTTTCCTGCAGAGTCCTCAGAGGGATTATTTGCATTCCTCAGGTGTTCTATTGTACAATTCAGATGAATAAAGACTTACAAATCATTCCTCTACCGCCAATGTGAGACTTTGATCTGGTGAATACACCATTGTACCTTAACTATAATTGGCAAAAAACCTGACAGTGTAGAGCATCACAAGCTTAATAACAAAGGAGAATATCTCAAAGTGTTGACAGATGATCTTCATAATGCAGAAGCAGAGCTGGTACATTTTAGCAATAAATGAGCACTGAGGTCTAAAGGTCTCTAAAGTGACTGACATCAGACCTGCTACAGCCTCACTAAAAGAAAAAGGTACCGTAGCACTCTCCGTAAAGTGAGTTAGGCTCTTTGCCTGCAAGCTTCACTTTTGTGACTTTCACTGTCATAGAAAACACAGGGAAGATGAAAAGTGAGTTAGGTTCTTTGGCTGTCTGCTTTACTTTTGTTACTTTTACTATCAAACAAAAATAAGAAATGTTCCAAAGTGATTTTTAATTACATATTTGAAAAAAGCCTTGGGCAATTAAAAAATATGACTCGCCTTCAAGATTACAGACTAAAATACATAAAATATATTTACTAGGTCTGAGGGTTACAAAAGTGTGATAATGAGGCCAAGATCACAAGTTTGAACCCCATTGGGACCAGTTACCTTTTGCAGAAAAATGTCTATTCTATTGCTACAAACCATACCCCAAACTATAGTTAGTCATCTCAAAAATGTGTGCTACCAGCACACGAGGGATATGGAAAATCAAAGTTGAGCTCAGTACCACTACCAGAAAAACAATTTCAAGTACATTGTGTCAAAGCGACTGAATAATAATCTCCATATACAAATGTTAGCAAATGTCTAAAGAAAATTATCCTACCCAAATTGTTAGTGACCAAGATAATAATGATAATGATGATGATGATAGTGTCATAGAATATAACATTATATGAATGGAGAAGAAACAGTAAAGATAATACACTCCCAAGACATAAACTGTAAAGACTTTCATAGTATTCATTTTACAAATTTATATGAACAGAATAGTGCAAAGAGATCCATCCTTCTCTTGATAAGGAGCCAGAGCCATGCTGATTTCCCCAAAATCTTATGAGTGACAAAAGGAAAGAAGAACCGCCATTAGTTATATTTTTCTCCCTGGTAATGATTCCACAGAAAGGGGACAAAGCAGGGACAATCGATTTTAAGACTAAAAGGGAGATGCTTTGAGATACACTGGTAGGTTATGATCTGTTAGATGCTTTGGCAGAATGAGATCTTTAATATTAAATTAGTATTAGATTTCTAAAAGATCATGTCTCAAATTTACCTTTGGTCTTATAATCTGACCTTCTTAGCCAGTCTTGAAATTCCAGATTCCATAATTTGATTTTCCCAGGGTTAGTTTACATGGTTGTATTTCTTTTCCCAGACACTAATTTTATTTCTAAAAATTCTATTTGTTGCTCTTTTAAATCTACCTGCTCTTTTTTTGGGGTAATATTTTACTTTTGTTAAATGAATTCTTAGTCCCTTTCAGTATTTTAATCAGATTAATTTAAAGTTCCTTTCAGATTCTCTAATTACTTCTGCTTTCTTGGGTATAACTCTATCCCTTACCATTTGCCATCTGCTCATGAATGACCTCTCACCACAGTTGGTTCCTGTGTATGTGCTGTGTTGTTTTTGGGTGTGTGGTCATTTGGTAACAGCAGTTATGTTCCAAGGGAGTTTGTGGTTCCCTGGGTTGTTATGTCTCTATGGGATCATTTTGTGGTTGTTTCTTCGAGGGAAGGACCTATGGAGGTGGGCTCTGGATCATTTTAGGGCTCAGTGTTTCTGCACTAGGTTATTGGTAATGGAAATTAAGGCCCGACCTCTTATAATGCAGTCCTAGTCTCTAATTCCCTAAGAGCAACAGTTTGCTCCCTTGTCCAGAAGGGGTGGGAGTGGAAGGCATTTTTCTAGTATCTGATCTTGGAAAGGATAGCTTTTTCTAGGCTTTACGAGGGAGACTCGTTCTAGCACCCATAGCCTGGGGCCCATGCCTTGACTCTTATTCCTACACGGACACCAAAGTGTCTAAACCATATATAAGCTTAGTTTTCCCTGAGGGCCTTACACTGCTGATTTCACTCTCTACTGTGACTTAGTTTCCTCTTTGTTTTTGGCACCTAGAGAATCCCTTTTCTTGCTTTTAAGTCCTGCTATGTGTTCTAAAAATACCAGATCATCATCAATACCATCCTTTGCTGGTGTTTCTATATATTAGGAACTAGAAGGGAGCTTCCTGTATTGGCTCAGTCCACCGTCTTCACTGGAAGCTCTCCATATTGGAATTAAATTCTCCACTTCATTGTGTCTTAATCTATTCTTTTCTACACTTCATGTCCGTCTAGCCATTCAACTACACTCAGCTACTCAAATTCTAACATTTCCTAAAAATCCTTTAAAGATGACTCAATCTAGCACTAAAGCGAAGTTATATTACATTTATGACATCTTTGTTGAACATTAGAACTCTCTCAAATATGCTTATTCTACTTTGCAATGTCAAAGTATATTTAAAATCTTTTAAATGGATACATATAGTAATATTAGCTCCTTATATACACCATATATAGTTTTCTGTGTGAATCTAGGTCTTAACTTAAAAAAAAAATTAACAGTAATCTCTTGCTTCTGACTGAATATAACTGCTGGCAAGAACCATAGGTCAATATTCAGAAAATGATGTAACTTACACAAAGAGAGATCCAGGGCAGGTTCATTCAGCGACTTAGCATCATTCAGTCAATGTTATTAAGGACCTGGTCTTTACTAAGCTAGATCCCCTCATGTTGTTCATGGTGTGGATATACCATAAATCCAGGGGGTACTGATAAACACTGAGGTTATTTCTAGTCTCCTCCCTTGTAGATTTACTCTCATCTCTATTAAAACTGCTCAGAGTCCCAAAGAATGACTTTAAGATATCACATTCCTCTTTTCCATTTTCCAAACATGACCGCTGCAAATTAATGTCAATTTACACTGTTCTAAAAAAAAAAAAGAGTAAGGCTTATGGAAGGTAAAGTTATTGCGTTAAAGATGACATAAACATTATTTATTAATCCAGTTATTTTACAGATAGCAATAAATAATACTGGAAAGCTGCACTAAAGTTAATATCACAACAATATACAAACTGACATATATACCGTAAACAATATTCACTCAAGGCCAAAAAATTTGCTCTAGGAAATCTAAAATTCGCCACTCTTTAAAATTTAAAATCTAATAAAGTTATTAGAATGAGGTTATTAAGGAAGTCAGTGGTGAAAAAAGAGGGAGAAAGAAGAAATACAAAAAAAGTAAATTCTACTCTAATTGATTAGTGTCTGGAAATCAAATTCTTCTTCTAAAAGAGACCCCCATCTTTGATGTAAGTAACAGACCTCAAGTTTCAGTGTTCTTGTCTGACTTCATGGAGTTGTACAGAATACTTACAACTTTGCTCCTGAAAGTGTGGTGGCATCACTTGGGTGCTTGTTAGAAATGTACAATCTCAGAATCTGCATTTTAACCAGATCCTCAGGTATTTCATATGCATGTTAAACTTTCAGAAGCACTGACTAAAGGACTTTGACAATAAAAGCACTTTAACTGAAAGTATGAAAAGGTCTGGGATAACTCCACAGACCGACTGATAACTAAGCAGATGCTGACTATCTATTTCGCTGATAGAAGAGGAGCAAGAATAATAGAAAAATTCCTGTTTACATCTCCCAGGTTCAAAACCAGAAGAAGAAAAAGTCACTAAATTTCAGGAAGTGTAAGGAAAAGGTTTACTCTGAATCCCCTGCAACGAAAAGAAGCTTCGGGTTCACAGTAAAAATAATTAGTATAGACAGAATTACCACGGTCAACAATTTCCTACTTAATAAGACATAATTATGCCTCTCTTATTCTAATAAACCTCAGTACCTGGAAAAACATCTGTAGTAAGTTAGCTTTGGAGTTTAGATTCAAATTATAAGAAGTTATTCCAGCAGAGAGGACTTTGTGAAATCTGAATTCATATCAAGCAAAAGAGATATTAACACAAATTGTTCCCTACAAGGATCTCACAGAACCACTGTCTGAAAAACCCCATTCATTTTGCAGTCACTATAATAAAATGGCATTTGTACACATACATATGTGTGAGTGTGCGTGTGTGTATGTGTGTGGTGTATATATTTAAAAGGAAATAAATTCTAGAGAAATGAGCATTCCTTTTGCAGCAAATGAATAAAAATTGGGTTTCAGGCTTTCTGTTTCAAGGATTAACAAGCTTTCTGACACTAGTGGTAAATGTAAGGTTATAAGGAAATTGAAATGATAAGTGTTATGACAAGCAAACAACCTTAAATGCAAATTAGAAAAATTGGGAAATATTTATCCCAACACTTTGGACTCACCATTACTTGGGATTTCTTAATAATGCTTTAAAAATTTCAAATATAATACATGCAATTAATCTATATGCAATGAACATGTAATAACTATATGGAAATATTTTCTATATTCAGCAAAAAGACTCTATTTAAAAAAAATTTCTTGCAATGAATAATCAGGAGGAAACATAAGGGTGAATCTCAATTAGTTTGAGTAAATCCTAGAACTCTCATTCTCAAGCAGGCAACTGGTTTGAGTGGGCATGTGAACCAATTTTGGTCAATGGGGCATGAGGGGAAGTCTGCTAGCAGCTTCAGGAAAAGATCCCAAAAGATTCCTTTGGCTCTTAAAAAGAGGAAAGAAGAGAGTCTCTGCTGGACACTGTCTGGATCCTATCCCTAGAAATCTAGAAGTTATTTTGTGACCAAAAGAATGGAAGTGGGGAAAGATGAGAAAAACCCTTCTTTTTGATAATTTCACAGGAACGCGGAATTAACCAACCCTGTAGACGAACTACCTTGGGTCTCACTCTTATGTACCAGGATTGTTATTTGCAGCTGAAAGCACCCTGATACTGATAATGACCACATTTTGGGGTTAGCCTCATTTAAGTATATGACTGCAGCTCCTCTTAACTGGCCTAATTCCAATTTATTCTTTAAGAAACCAGCCCCTGCAGAACTTTCCCTGAGCTTCCATATAGATAGAAGCTATTACCACACTCCACCCTCTGCTATAAATTGCCTATTTTCTTGTTTATCTCCTCCCACTATAATAAAAATTTCTGGAGGTCAAGGACTTATCTTTGTTCCCTGATACATCCACAGACCTCTCCTAGCATAGCACTGGCACATAGTAGATGCTCAAACATTTTCTGAATGGATAATAACAGGAAAGAGCTTTAGCTAATAATTAGCTGACTGATAACGGGCAGTTATTTAAGGTCTCAACTTTAATTTACTCATCTCCAAACTGATAAGCAGTTTTCAATCTGTACTGGGTTCTCTAAAAGAGATCCCAAGGTGCTAGGAAGAGAAAGGGTGGAGAGAGCAAGGGAGGAAGGAACAGGGAGGTTCTGGACCCTCCACTCTTGCATTTCAACCTGATCTGCATTATTCTTATATGCTAGATTTCTGTACCAGATTTCATCAGACGAAAAAGCTTCATTGTTTTTAACTCTAAAGTTCAATGATTGAATGATCATTTTCAGATGGCAAATTCTATCATTTTATGGCATATGCCAGAAATTGAACAAGTACAAGTGCTAAAATCTTTAGACAATTCAGTTGTTGTTGTTGGTGCCATCAAATGGATTCCAACTTCTAACAACCCTGTGTACAGTAGAGCAGAACCTTGCTGGCTTATTTTGCGTCATCCTTTTACCTTCCACTGCTGTATCAGATAATGCTCTGTTGCTATTCACAGGGTTTTCATGGCCAAGTTTTTCAAAAGTGGGTAGCCAGATCCTTCCTCCTAGTCTGTTTTGGTCTGGAAGCTCTGCTGAATCTTGACTACCATGGGTGACCTTGCTGGCATTTGAAATACCAGTGGCATAGCTTTTAGCATCACAGCAACATGCAGCTGCCACAGCGTGACAACTGACAGATGGGTGGTGTGGTTCCCTGACCAGGAGAGGAACCTGAGCTGAGGTGGTGAGAGTGCAGAATATTAAAACAGTAGACCAACAAGGATGGCTAGGCACTTCAGATTTCTGTTTAAATGCTACTTTTCACCATCTTTAAAAAAAAAAAACCTCCCCCTTCTCATTTTCTGTCACTCTCTATTCCCTTACATTGACTTATTTTTCTTCATAGCAGTCATTATATTGCATGTTCTTAATGTTTATTGTCTTCCACCCAGCATTGGTGAACCTTCGTACCCACTTATTAGGGCATGGAGCTTCTTGAATATTTTGTTCACTGCAGTGTCTCCAGCACCACTTTTAACAGTGTCTGGCACAAACAGATTTTTTTTTGAGGAAGATTAGCCCTGAGCCAACTACTGCCAGTCCTCCTCTTTTTTGCAGAGGAAGCCTGGCCCTGAGCTAACATCTGTGCCCATCTTCCTCTACTTTATATGTGGGACGCCTACCACAGCATGGCGTGCCAAGGGGTGCCATGTCTGCACCCGGGATCTGAACCTGGCGAACCACGGGCCGCTGAGAAGCGGAACGTGTGCACTTAACCGCTGCGCCACCGGGCCGGCCCCAAACGGTGTCTGGCACAAACAGATGCTCAATAAATATTGGATGGATCAATGAATAGGAATGACTTAAATTGAAAATTAATCTAAAAAAGATTAGGTAAATGAACACTCAGATTCTTACAGACCCGAGCTACCTGTCTCTTCTGCCAGAGTCAACCTTCAGAAATCAATAAGCTTTGATGGACTTGACCACTGAAGGTATGCATGCATGTTTATTAGCTGGAATGGTGAAGTGAAAAATCTTATCAACAGAACAGAGGGGGAGCATACCTAATTCAGGTAAGGGTATCAAACAAAAATTCATAGTATAGTGGGGTTATTTTCATTTTCAAGTTAAATTCAAGTCTGAACCATCAAGGTTCCTTGTGAAAGTACCAAAATGACCACCTCGAACTTTAAGATGTTCCCTGAATCTCTTCTTACTCCTTCAAGGCTTCTTACCCCTTCAAAGCTACTAAGTTATGATCTGTGTTTATACTAAGTGGCCCAAAGCAGGGCATATTTTTGACAATTTAGAGCAATGCTGCTCAAAATATAGTTTCTGGACCACCTGTAAATCCAGGACTCTACAAGAAAACCTATATTTATGATCTCTGGAAGTGGGATTTGCACCTAACCATACAACACTTTGCACTCTGATGTGTGAGAGCCACTATTTTTGAGTCTCTGCCATTTCTTTGCAATTCTATATTCTAATCTTAAACATTACACTTGGAAATATTCTGTAATTACAGTTGTCATGAGGTAAACCAATATTTGTAGCTTGAGACTATTAGAGACTCTGTTAGCTATAAGAAAATTTCCCAACTATGTTATGATCCTACAGATGCAAGGAAATTACTTCTGGCCATGGGGTCCCAGGATAAACTATCTTTCCTTCCACTTTTGTGCATAGGAAGACACCAGATTGATGCAATCTATATTCAAAAGCTGAATTTATAGGGATACCCACAAATCTTGATTTAACTATCACAGACATATTTTTTAAGACTGTAGATGGTATCAAAAATGGGACTTCCATATCCAGACCACTTATAAAGATGAAGAAAGTCAAAAGAATATCTTTGATATCTGGGAAGAGATGAGGGAGAAGAAGCGTGGAATGAGAGTGAGTGTGTATATGTAGGGAGAGAGAGCATGCATTGCAACACATGTGTCATAGTGGTAGTGTGCCAAAGAAACACAGTACCATAAAGATCATGAAAACTTCAGTCTCAAGTCTTTCGTGAGATTGGCCTAAATTTATGAAGAGCTTGTAAATCATAAAAACTAAACTGAGATAAGAATGTATTTAACAAAATAAGTGTATAGTCACATGCCGCATAATGACGTTTCAGTCAGCAACGGCGGTTCCATAAGAGTAGCACCATACAGCATAGGTGTTTAATAGGCTATATCATCTAGGTTTGTGTCGGGACACTCTGTGAGGTTTGCACGACGATGAAACAGTCTCACAATGCATTTCTCATAACAGATCCTTGCATCCCTGTTGTTAAGTGATGCATGACTGTACTTGTACATGAAAACTACAAAGCATCATTGACAGAAATTAAAGACCAAAGTAATGGAAAAGACATCTGTGTTCATGGATTGGAAGACTTAATATTGTTAAAATGGCAATATTCCCCAAACTGATCTACAGATTCAATGCAATCTATCAAAATTCCAGCTGCCTTTTGTACAGAAACTGACACGCCTGTACCAGAATTCATTTGAAAAATCAAAGAACTCAGAATAGCCAAAACAATCTTGAAAAAGAACAAAATTGGAGGACTCGTCCTTCCCTATTTCAAAACTTACTATAAAACTGGAGTAATCAAGACTATGTGGCACTGGCCTAAGCCTAGACATACAGATCAATGGAACAGAACTGAGAGTTCAGAAATAAACGTATACGCCTATGATCAATTGATTTAAGACAAATTTTAATTGTGGTAAAAAAAAAAAAACATAAAATTTGCCATCTTAACCTTTTTGTATACGTGTGAGGAAGATTGGCCCTGAGCTAACCTCTGTTGCCAGTCTTCCTCTTTTTGCTTCAGGAAGATTGTTGCTGAGCTAACATCTGTGCCAACTTCCTCTGTTTTACGTGGGATGCCACCACAGTGTCGCTTGATGAGCGGTGCTTTGTCCATGCCCAGGATCCAAACCTGCAAACCCTAGGCCACTGAAGCAGAGTGTGAGAACTTAACCACTACTGGGCCGGCCCCCATCTTAACCATTTTTAAATGTACAAATCAGTACTGTTAACTATATTTACACTATTGTGTAATGGATCTCCAGAACTTTTTCATCTTGCAAAACTAAAATTTTATACTTATTCAACAACACTTCCTTGTTTCTCCCTCCAATGCTAGCCCCTGGCAACCATCATTCTACTTTCTGTTTCTATGAGTTTGACTACTTTAGACACCTCTTATAAGTAGAATCATACAGTTTTTGTCTTTTTGTGATTGGCTTATTTCATTTAGCATAACGTCCTCAGGGTCCATCCACGCTGTAGCATATGACAGAACTTCCTTCTTTTTTAATGCTGAATAATACATTGTATGTATTACCACATTTTGTTTATCCATTCATTCACTGATGGACATTTGGGCTGCTTCCACCATTTACTAGTGTGAACAATGATGTAATGAAAATATCTCCTCATGATTCTGCTTTCAATTCTTTTGGATATATACCCACAAGCTGGATTGCTGGATTGTATGATAATTCTATTTTTAATTTTTAAAGGAATCTCCATACTGTTTTTCATTTTTCATTCCCACTAACAGTGCACCAGGATTTCAACTTCTCCACATCCTTGACAACACTTATCTTCTTTTTCTTGCTTTTTTTTAGTGGCCATCCTAATGGGTGTGAGACAACTGATATCTACTTGTGGTTTTGATTCACATTTCTCTAATGATTATGATGTTGAATATCTTTTCATATGCTTGTTGGCCATTTGTATATCTTCGTGGTGAAATGTTTATTCAAGTCCTTTGCCCCTTTTTCTTTTGTTTGGCTGAAGAAGATTCACCTTGAGCTAAAATCTGTGCCAATCTTCCTCTGTTTTGTATATGGGTCACTGCCACAGCATGGCTGCCAGCAAGTGATGTAGGCCTGCTCCCGGGAACCAAACTTAGGCTACCAAAGCAGAGCACACCAAACTTAACCACTAGGCCACGGGGCTGGCCTCCCTTTGCCCATTTTTAATTAGGTTATTTGGGTTTTTGTTGTTGAGTTTGTTATGGTCAATTGATTTTTAACAGGGGTATCAAGATAATTCAATGGGGAAAGAATAGTCAATGAATGGTTCTTAGACAACTGGATATCCCCAAACAAAAATGAAAATGGATCAAAGATCTAAATGTAAGAGTTAAAACTCTAAAACTCTTAGAAGAAAACACATGGAAATCTTCACAACCTTAGATTAGGCAATAGTTTCTTAGAGATGATACCTAAAGCACAAACAACCACAGAAAAAAATCAATTAGACTTCATCAAAATTAAAAACTTTGTGTGTCAAAAACACTATCAAGAAAATGAAATGACAATTCATAGAACAGAAAAAAATATTTGGAAAGCATATATTTGATAAGGGCCAAGTAGCCAGAATATATAAAAAAAACAATAGTAATTACAACTTAAAATTCAATAATAAAAAGACAGAAACCTAATTGAAAATGGGCAAAGGATTTGAATAGATATTACTCCCAGGAAGATAAACGGCCAACAAGCATATGAAAAGATGCTCAATATCACTAATAATTAGAGAAATGCAAATCAAAATCACAATGAGATACCATTCCATACCCACTAGGATGGTTATAATTAAAAAGATGGACAATAATAAGTGGCATATCCATACAATGGAATGTAATTCAGGCATAAAAAGAAATGAAGTACTGATGCACGCTACAACATGTATGAACCTAGAAAACATCTTACGTAAAAGCCATACACAAAAGGCCACACATTGTATGATTCAATTTATGTGAAATATCCTCAGTAGACAAATCCAGAGACAGAAAGCAGATTAGGGGTTGCCAGGGCCTAGGTGGAGGAGGCAATGGGGAGTGACTATTAACGGACACAGGGCTCCTTTTAGGAGTGTTGAAAATGTTCTGGAATTAGTGGTGATGGTAGCACAACACTGTGACTTTACTGAAACCCACTGAATTGTGTACTTACTTTAAAAGGAAGAACTTTGTGTATATTAATTATCTAAAAGATAAAAGTTAAACCCAAAGCTAAACTGAGAATTTAAAGATAAAAAACAAAAATTATAACATTCTGCACATTATGATCCTATAAAGTCTAATCTTCCTGCAGAGATAGTAGGGATCAAGAGAAAAGGCAGAGATTTTGAAGTTACGCAAATATCAATTAAAAGTCCATCTCGGGGCTGGCCCCGTGGCCGAGTGGTTAAGTTCGCGCTCTCCGCTGCAGGCGGCCCAGTGTTTCGTCGGTTCGAATCCTGGGCGCGGACATGGCACTGCTCGTCAGACCACGCTGAGGCAGCGTCCCACATGCCACAACTAGAGGAACCCACAACAAAGAATACACAACTATGTACCGGGGGGCTTTGGGGAGAAAAAGGAAAAAATAAAATCTTTAAAAAAAAAAAAAATTTAAAAAAAAAAAAAAAAGTCAAATGTGTCCTGGAGGCTTTAAAAAAAAAAAAAAAAAAAAAATCCATCTCACTCACATACTAGCTATAAGATCCTGGGAAAGTCATTTAAGTTTCCTGAACCTCAGTTTAATCACCTATAACACAAATAATAGTATCTATCCTCACAGGTTGATGTTAGTATTAAAGTGCAGAGAACACAAGCGGCCTTCAAATGTTAGCTGCCAATCTTAGCTGTCTCCTATTGGTCAGTGGAGTCATTCTCAACAGTTACTGCAGAGTTAAAAATACTGTTAGATTGCCTTTGAGTAAAGATTGAGAGCTCTTTTTAAAATTCAGGTCTGTATTTCTGGGAAGAAGTCTTGCCTAACTATTTATAGATAGGGAGTTAACTGGAAGGAAAAGAATTCAAGCACAACTACAACAAAAATATATATTAAGTAACTACATGTGCTAAAGAGCATTATGCTAGATCTTGGGGACGCAATTTTGAAAAGGGGTGTGTAGGGTTGGAGGAGGAAAAACAAACACATAATTACAAAAGAGCACGATAAGTGTTATGTTATTGGAAGTCATGTGCCACAGGCAACGAGGAGGAGCGGGTACACAATCTCAGTAAAGGAAGATTCTGGCCTCATCAAAACCAGGAATTTTGGAAAAAGAAACCAATATATTTAATGGCCTTTTCAGTTAGGTAATTACAACATTTTTTTCAGGTTAATTTAATTGTAGTAGGAAAAGCAGAAAAGGAAAGGGGTTTTTGTTTATGACAGAGCTGGAATTTTGTGGGGCCAGTAAGAAAGTAAGAAACCCCCAAGGGAAAGATAAATATGGGTGCATATGTTAGACTCCATTTGCACAGACCTCCTTCCCCAAACAGATCCTTCTTCCTGAAGTTGTTCTTAACTCAGCCTCTGGAGGGTGCTTCCATGTTCTAACAAACAAGGCCATTCCCTCACGATATCATTTATCCAAATCCTCTCAGATCTGGTAAATAGATAAATTTACCATGTGGGATATATGTGAATTTCATAAAGGAGCAGACGTAGAAAGGATACAAACACAAGTCATTGTGAAAAGGGGCAAGTCACTATTTCTGTATCTTTGGAGAAAAGGGATTTGGGGGCAGGGGAGAGACAAGAAGTGCTAAAAAGGGAAGTGCTCTTATGCAAACTTCAATAGTTGCAAACAGGCACATGCAACTATTCTCATTAATGTGTATTTTCAGAGGCACTAAATGGAACCATGTTAGATGAGAAATGAAGTGACTTTTCCCGATCAGTGGTATACAATTTGTGGCAAAACTTTCAGCTATTTCTGAAAGAAGACTTATTCTGTTATTATTTTAACATAATTTGGTGTGCATAGTCTTATACAAAGAGCCAACTGACTTAATGGAATATTTTTACACAAGAAAAGGAATAACTGGTAAAAACGTGGGAATAGAATCACATCTACCAAAATTTGTAGTTGGTTTCATAGCTTGTAGTTTGCCCTAGCAAATAATAATACACGAGAGTCCATTATTTTACTGAAAAGACACTGTATGCGAAACGAACTGCTGTAAATAAAATACAAAAGTTAATTTATTTTAATGAAAGGAATCCTAAAATTAAAAGAGTCCCACAGGTAATCCCCGTGAAAGGGAGGCAGTATAGAATATGGTTATAGAGCACTGGGGCCAGACAGAGGAGAGATCCTAGCGATGTCATGGAAACTTTCTAAAGTCCCAGTTTTCTCATCTATAAACGAAGATAATAATAGCAACTACTTCAGAGGGCTGTTGTGAAGATTAAATGAGAAAGCGCATGTAAAATGCTTAGCATGGTATCTGACACAAGGTTAGTGCTAAACATAAACTATTATTAATTATAAAGTGAAGAACGGCTTTATTTTTTTTGAACATCTCAATGTTCAGACCACAATTTCTTAAACAGAATTGTGTTGTATTTACCTGCGATCTGGCTACTAATCAGATTTATCTGAGGAGGCAGGTCTAAGCACTAGCCACTTCAAAACTTACTAAAAGGGATTGACTTCCTCCCCTTATTTTCCTCTTTAATTAACTGTCCTGTCTGCTGTATAGAAAAATGGTAAGTTTTGCTACTCATTAAAATCACTGATGAGTGATATTGCTACAGTTTCTAAGAAGGGGCAAAAAATTATTTAGGGTTGCAAATATCATATAAGAAATAGATTTGAGGTAAACCAATAGGAAGCGTATTTGATTTTGCTATAATTGCTAAACCAATATTACTCAAAGTAGGCAGTCTAGGAAACACTCGTTACCTGCCTCTGGGTACGAAGAACACCTTCTCACACCCTGATCCCTGGCCATACTGGTAGAGACAAAATTGATATACATTTATTCCCTTGCTCTCACTCCAGTTCAAAGGTTTCTCTCCACCACCCTGACACATTGCCTGCTACACTTATCTACTGATTTAAATGAACTCACTTGAAAAGAAATTGCCAAAAGTAATTTTATTAATGACACATTACAATTAAATGCATATTCTTGAGTGGTTTCTCTAACTTTACTGTAAGATTTCTGCTCTCAGAACACATCAAAATAATAATTATAAATTGAGAAATCAAATGCTATGCAATTGACTTAAACCCATTTTTAATTTTATTCCCAGTGGAGATACAACTTTTCTCTAATAATTAGTCTAAGAGTCATTAAAGGTACCCTATCTTTACATTGTAATCAAAGAAATAAAAATTAAAATATTATACCACTTTTTGTCTTTCAAATTAGTAAAGATTAAAACAGTAACACCTAATTTTGGCTGGGGTTAAGAAAAATGTACTTTCTTGAATGGCTACAAAGATGCTGTGACTTATTCATTTAAAGAAAAAAAAATAGGGGCCAACATGGTGGCATAGTGGTTAAGTCTGTGCACTCTGCTTAGGCAGCCCAGGATTCGTGGGTTCAGATCCTGTGCATGGACCTACACACCGCTCATCAAGCCATGCTGTGGCGGTATTCCACACACAAAAAGAGGAAGATTGGCAACAGATGTTAGGTAATGGCTAATCTTCCTCACCAAACAAAAACAAAAACAAAACAAACCCATGAGGTCAAATAATTCAATAAAAAACATGGGAGAGGGGCTGGCCCCGTGGCCGAGTGGTTAAGTTCACGCACTCTGCTGCAGGCGGCCCAGTGTTTCCTTGGTTCGAATCCTGGGCGCAGACATGGCACTGCTCATCAAACCACGCTGAGGCAGCGTCCCGCATGCCACAACTAGAAGGACCCACAATGAAGAATATACAACTATGTACCGGGGGGCTTTGGGGAGAAAAAGGAAAAAAAAAAAAAAAAAAACGGGAGAATCTGGATAAATTAAGATATAGTGCATCAATATAATGACATATCACATAGTGATTAGAAAAAGTATTATAAACTATGTTGAAAAACATTCATGGTGCATTAGAATATTCACTCACACAAGAAATATTTATTTATTAAATATTTACTCTGTGCTAGCCAAGAGCTGGGTTGGTAGGAATAAATAAGACAAGCATTGTCTTCAGAGCTTACCAAGTCAGCTCATTGATCTCTCTATATTTTATATGTATATTTATATACACTTAATAGGAAACTAGGAGCCATTGATGGCTTTTTAAAAAATTACTTTTATTGAGGTATATTTAACAAAGAACAAAATGCACAGATCTTAAATGTTCAGTTTGATAAATCTTGAAAATTTTATATACACATGTAACCACCACCCTAAAAAAAGATACAGAACATTTCCATGTCCTCAGAAAGTTCCCTTATGACCTTTTCCAGTCAATCCTCACCGCCTCTCCATATTGCTCTGTATATTTTATTGGTGAAGTATATGACTTCCATGTTATAAATATGCCACCATTTATTTATCCATTCTCTTACTGATGAACAAACACGTGAGTTGCTTCCAGTTGGGGCTATTATGAATAAGGCTGCTATTATGGTATTATAAGGCTATTAAAATAAGGCTAATATTATGTTACTATGCTATTATAAATGTTTTGTGTAACAAAAACATTTATAACGTATGAATAAATGCTTTCATTTCTTTTAGGTAAATACTGAAAGTTGGAATTACTGGATCACAGGGTAGATGTATGCTTACCTTAAAAGAAATCGCCAGTTTTCCAAAATGGTTGTGCCATTTTATATTCCCACCAGTAATCAATGACAATTCCTGGTCCACTTCCTTGTCCACATTTGGTGTTATTAGTTATTTTGATTTTAGCCATTCTAGTGAGTATGAAATTTTATCTCATTGTGGTTTTTCTTTTTTAAAGATTTTATTTTTTTCCTTTTTCTCCCAAACCCCCCAGAACATAGTTGTGTACTTTTAGTTGTGGGTCCTTCTAGTTGTGGTATGTGGGATGCCACCTCAGCATGGCTTGATGAGCGGTGCCATGTCCGCGCCCAGGATTTGAACTGGCAAAATCCTGGGCCACTGCAGCGGAGTATGCGAACTTAACCACTCGGCCACGGGAACGGCCCTATCTCATTGTGGTTTTAAACCGCCTTTCCCTGATGGCTTAAAGAAGCTGAGTATCGTTTCATGTTTATTCACGTATCTTTTGTGAAGTGTATGTTTAGTCTTTTGCCCTTTTAAAAAATTGGGTCATTGGTCTGTATATTAGTCATTTGTAGAAACTTTAAAAATATATTTTGGATATAAGTCCTTGGTCAGAAATATGTGTAGTAAATGTATTTTTCTATTCTATGGCTAATCTATTCATCTTCTTAATAGTGTTTTTGATGAAAAGAAGCTATTCATTATAATGAAGTCCAATTTTCTCTTTTGTGGTTAGTGTTTCTGCATCTCATCCAAGAGATCTCAGCCTATCCTAAGTTGTGAAGATACTCTCCTATGTTTCAGTGAAGGACTGTGGACTGAGAAAACAGCAGAGTGAACATGTTTAAAGCAAATCAGAATGCTCTGCAGATGAAAAGCAGCTAGAGAGGCAGGGATGATAAGTTAAGAGGCTGTTACCTAACTCAGAAAATGAAGTGATGAGGTTTCAGTTTTGGTTGATAAGCAATGTAATTGAAGAGGAAGGATGAATAAGGGCCAGATTTAGAAGAAAAAAGATGGAATTCAGTGATTAACTAAGTATGGTGCATGAAAGAAGACTCGTTAAAATGATTTGAAGAACTTAAGCCTAAAAGATTCAGCGAGTGCTAGTACTATTAAGATAGGAAAGTTTGAAAGTAGACTCCATGATGGATATATTATAAGAAAAAATAAGGAGTTTAGTTTCATACATATCAAACTTAATAATGATAATGGAAGAGCCAAACGGAGATTTCTTGTTACCAGTCAGGAATAATAAAAATTGAAAAGGGCTAGGAGGAGAAACTAAGCTGTACACTTACAAATCGTTAGCGGAGAGCATTGCTGCTCAAAAACATCCATGTACCAGTAGCACCAGTGTCACCTAGGAACTTGTTGGACATAATTCTTAGGCCCTGTCACAGACCTAGTGAATGAGGAATTCTGGTGGTAGAGCCAGCAATCTGTTTTCATACACCCTGCAGATGACTCTGATGCAAGCTAAACTCTGAGAGCCACTAGCATACAGGTTAGAGTTGAAGGCAGAAGTCCAAAGGGCGAGTGAAAACAGTTAACAGTCACTCAATTACTAATCCCTAGGAAGAGCCATGGCAGGCAGAGAGAAAATCAGTAAAGAAAAAAGATTACAAGTGAAAGGCTAATATACCTGTCACCCTAAAGCCAGGCAGAAGAGAATTTCACAAAGTTTCTAAGCACAGTTTATTCTGAAAGGAAAGGAGATAGAAAGACAGAGAAAAGTACACAGAATGCAGCATTCTTTCACCCTTTATAGACCTCTTCCCCCGGCCCCCTCACCCCAAAGGGGTCATACTGTTTTGAGGAAAAATACTATTCAGGATATATTTTCCATACTAGTTTTCCTTTAAATAAGAGAAATCTGCAAACAAAGTAATATACAAAATACTACTATACAATCACACTTCTTTTAAAAGGAAAGGAGAAATTGACAGGCATCTTACATATGTAATCTCATTTAATACTTCTGTAACTCTTTCAAGGAGGAAGGAGAGAGAATGGGAAAGGCAAGTGTGCTTATATGCTGACGGGAAACATCCACGGGGGGAGGAAAAACTGACGAGGCAGGAGAGAGAGAAGGAACTACTTCAGCAGATGAGTGGGGATATATAATCAACGTGCACAACTGAAAAGATGTCTTTGGCTAAGGGTCAGTGAATTACTGCATGTTTCTGTATGGCTCGCAAGCTGAGAATAGTTTTTATGTTTTAAAATGATTTCTCAAAAAGAAAAAAAATATTTTGTGACAACGAAATTCAAATTTCAGTGTCCAGAAATGAAATTTTATTGGCACATGCCATGCCTGTTTGTTAACATACTATCTATGGCTGCTTTTGCAGTCTAACAGCAAAGGTAAGTAGCTGCAACAGTGACTGTGTGGTCTTCAAAGTCGAAAATATTTACTATCTGACCCATTATGGAAAACATCCGCTGATTCCTGGCACAGTCTCTCCACTTGTGCTCTAAACTTTAGATGTATCTAATCAGAATAGACAGACTTCAAATGATCTGGACATTTCTATTAAAGAAATCTAAAAGTCAGTGTTAAAACATAAGAGATAAATTCAACTGATTCCATCCAGCCAGCCATTCGATCAATCAACTATATTTACTGAATCCAGTGCCAAGCAATGGAGATATAAAATGAACAAAACAGGCATGGTCCTTATTCTCATGGAATTTAAATTCTTATGAGACAGAAAGACAGACAAATAAGTAAGATTATATATCTTGTGGTAAGTGCTCTGAAGCAAATACACATGATGCTGTGAACAAAAGGGAGTCTGGGGGATTACTCTAGACAGGGTAGTCAGGAAAGGTATTTCTCAGGAGGCCATAGGAGCCAACCATGCTGAGAGGAAGGGGTGAAGAGAACAGGCGGAGCAGACAACTAATGTTCTTAGATTTCCACAGACACAGAAATAGGCGAGGATGGAGAAATTTATACACTGTGACTAGCATATGCAAGGAAGACTTTCCCTGATGGATTTTCCAATGGGATTTTTACTAGAAAGTACACAAAAAGTAATTATATAATGGGTTCAAATGGTTTGGGAACAAAATACAAATTAAAAAAACAAAACAAAACACTGTATAATTACTTAATTACCCGAGAGATAGGAATGGTTCCAGAAAGCCATTTCTGCTTATCAGGTATATACAGTAACAGTCTGTTTTTTAATGGGGAGAAACATTCCACACAGTATAAGTTTTACAGGATACTGGCAAATGCAAACATGCCAAAGAAAGTATAAATGACAGGCATTTCTTAATTGCTTAAAATAAAATTAAGCTTTTCCTATTTTTTTATTCTGTGAACACATCAGCAAATAAATATCAGGAATGATCATAAAAGGATCAATAATACAGAAACCACAGAATGTTCTTCAATTGTAATTCATACATAGCTAATGCAGCACAACATACCAGTTGAAGCTTGACAAATGATAAGCTATGAACTTTGGGAAAGACTTGGTGTCATTTGGGTTAATTCTAAGTTTCTTACTTGGCATATACCAAAATAACTATTTAAAACACAACCTGTCCATTTTGTGGGTTGGTTATGCAGTTTGTTCCACGTTAAAATAATTAATTCCTTCATTATCTTGTTTTTCAGGCACAAATAACTTTCTACCTAAAATTTAAACAAGTTGAAGGAGTACAAAATAAAACGTTTGGGTAGTCTTTTAGATATTTATAAAATTATGCCATTCTAGCTTATTTCTCCTTATGAAAAATGATAAAACACGATTTTCAACCATTTGCAAAGCCAGACACAGGTCTATCGAAATGTAAGGTACATTCAATGTAATGATTCATAGTGTCTCTAATAGAAAGATTCAGCAGTTCTCAATCTAGACCTTTATTCCTTCTCTGAATAAATGACGCCTGAAATTTTTATTCTTGTTCTAATGGAATTTCAATGGCCTTCACTGCAAATCTACTGGAAATTTTTGCATATTAAGTGGAAAAAATTAAATGATGTTAACCACATTTTAATGTGATTAAGGCTGACAGGGTCATTATTTCTGCTAATCACTCAGTTTAAAAAGCTCAAACAAAACTTTATAACAGACAAGGTTTTTAATTTCCTGTATATCTTGTTGAAATTTATTAAAAAAAACTGTAGAAGAAAAAGAAGGGAAAAAACCATACTACAGTCCTTGACAAAAACCAATGAGCAGTTCCCACAATTTGCAGATGGGTTTCATTATATTTAATCTGGTGATGTAAAAACAAAAATGAAAAACAATCTTATACTGCACATGCTCCTCTGGTTTCTTTCCTTTTAAACATAAAGAGGGTAAGAAAACGTGCTTTGTAGAATATTAAGCTCTGTGTTTCCTATTTGTTGCTAAATGGAAACAAATATAGTTTTTTCTTTAGATCTTAGAGCAAACTAAAAACAGAATTAATGCATAATGCTGCCTCAAACAATTCTTCAATGACCTATTTTTTAGATTAATCTATGCCATGCAATTATGAACATTTCAAATGTATCAGCATAAACTAAAAATCTTCATTGATGCAAATCTCCAAAGAGTGATGCTAACTGCTATCAGAAGAATAATAGGAGTTCCAATGATTAGTAGTACTTATAGATAATTTGTCTTTTCTGTTTTCTGATAAGAAATTTACTTTGTTCATTGGTCATTCTATACTAGAAACTTGATAGTAAATTAAGATCGCAAGTATACTTGATGTAATTTTGGCGCTCTACTTGCAAAGAATTATTTTTAAAAGTACAACACTGCAATATTCTTGAAGCAAAAATGAATAGGAACCTAGTCAAAAAGACGTAGCCAGTATCTTCTCTAATTTTCTGAGCACTTCCATATTTTCCATAAAGAACAACAGTTAAGCTAGTTACATAATCCATAGAACTACATAAGAGTAAACCAAATATCTTACTACTCTTTTTGTTGGCTGTCAACTGCTTAACCAATACTGGTTGTTGAAAATCATCTTTATCTTTCAGCTACTAAAATGGTAATTTCTAAAAATGATTTGAGGACTGTAATTCATTTTGACATATGAAGGTAATATGACTATTCCTAATCTGTAGTTATAGTTTTTACAGAAACAAAATTAATTAGCTTTTAGAAAAATATGACGAGCAAATGATATTTTAAAAGAAACACACACCTGAAGTTCAGGCAGTCTAATTCATATTGATTCACCTCAATCTAGCAAACTTAAATCAAATTCAATGACTAAAAACAAAACATTTCACACATAAAAATAGATTAAGTAAATATTTTTTGCATTGTAGTTTTCTAAAGCTGTACAAAACTATGTTCACTGCAAATAATAGTCAAACTAACAATTATAAAACTTAAGCTACAGGTGCAGTACCTTTACCCCCCCAAAAAAAAATCATCCTTTTCATGGTAAATTACTCAATTGCATGCAAACAGATAAATGAGTTTACCTCATTGATCACAATCTAAGCACTAACAAAAGCAGAGCAGCTGGCCACAAACAAGTCCTTTTGAAATACAATTTAGCACTAAAGTTTGAGAAATTGCTGTTCTGCATATTAAAAATCATAATGAAACTACTTTTCAGCACAAAGCTCAGCCTTTTGTGAAGAGAAAGAGATTAAGATCTGTAGCAGATTATATAAATATCAAGAAGTTGAATATTAATACTGTATTGTAGTCATAATCTTTGATATCCATAGAAAGAATTAACATAGTTGAACTTTTAAAAAATTTTAGTGTGATGCTATGCACTGGTGCATCAACTAATAACCCTCCAGAATTTCCATGCCCATCTAACAAGAGTCCCTGCTGAATGTTCTAATGCATCTTATTGTGAATCTTCAGCAAATAAAACTTCATGTATGAGCTCATGATGTGCTCTGCTGCCGGAAAGTCACAGACTCTGTGGGAAGCTCTTTATCTTCCCAGCAGTCAGTTCTCTGAGAACATCAGTGCAGCTACTGTAGTTACCTGTAGATTACTTGTATTTTCTCACATCTGTGTCCAGCAATCTAAACCATGATGATAAAGGGTCATTAGGTTTTGAGTGAGGAAGGGGATGGACTAGACAATTTGCTCTGATAAGCTCCTCGTTGGGAGCTCTAGTTTAGAATGTGAAATGTCGGATATGTACAGTTTTACACTAAAAGGAAAAAAGAATTTCACTTTTCGGCACTAACAATTAAAACTTATGCAATTTAATGCCTCACTATAGTCTACTGATCCACATTTTATTTGGGGGATTTATAATTAAAAGTATTTAAGAGAAATAATTTTCTGCTTGTAAAATGGATGTCTACGCTCTATTAGCCACAAAGAATTCAGGTACAATTACTAAGATAACTGCTGTTTGGAGCACAGCAAAGCAATTTCCCACAGTGGGACTTACAGTTCAATTTACCAGTTGGGCAAATATTTTGTGCTCTGTAGTGGCCTAGAGAGTTAAAAGCTATAGGTAACATTTGAGCAGTGTTATACCTGGAGAAAAGTTTCTTCAATCCAAATGGATGGTTTAGATTTCAAAGCAAAGAGAGTATCCTAAAAACATTCTCCTAAATTAATATTACATAATTTAAAAACTAACACAAAATTCAGTTGTCACAGAAACCCTGACTGACCTCTTGTCCTCCCTAAAACAAGGCTCATAATTTAGAACTCAATATTGTATTTTATTTTCATATTTGTGCAGGATCCTAAATTGTTCTGATACTCAATCACATTTTCGTAGTAATCAGCTGATAGAATATGCTATATTCTTGATTAGATTATACAACGGATATTAATTATTTAATTTCAAATGGCTTAGAATAATTGTGTCACATTACAGAAATATAAAAGAGAAAATGTGGGGTTTTTTTGGCATCCTTTAGTTATTATGTGGCACACCATATAAATAGGATGAAAAGAAAAGTACTTTAGTTTAGCGAAAGAAAGAGGAACTTAAAAAATGTTTGCTAAATTTGTATTCATAATTTACCTTTTTATTTAGGTATGCTTATTTTAGTACAACACTATGTCTTCTACCGATCTTCTTCCAGAAGGAAATTTTAAGAGATAATATTGACTGGAACAAATAAAACACTGCCCTGCCTCAAAGAACCATATTAAAATTACAAAAGTATGTGAATAAAAGCATACAATATTTTTAAATGAAACATCAAGCAGTGATTTGGGTTTTTTGGAAATAGTTTTAAAATGGTATTCATTTGAACCATTTGAAGGCTTTCTAATGCTGCTGGAGAAGAAAGATAAAAAACTTATTTTGAAAGTTGTTTACTAGCCCTAAAGACAAGCAAGCAGTATTTTCCAACAGATTAAAGATAAAGTAAGCATTTAAAAACTCCTGTTCTTCCCTTCAAATACATGAATTGTCTAAAATTCTTTTATGAAAGATTATAAGATGGAATTTATGTCACTGCACTATTACCAATGTAGAGACATTTCTTAAAATAAAAATTATCATAAAATACAACATTTGGGTAACTAACATTAACCTCCTAAGGCAATATGAGAACACAAATCCATAATAATTATTCATACACCAAGCCACTGTAAACCTAAATCATTTCTGAAGACCTGAATGTGTCAAGAACTTTGACAATTATGACTGGAGCCAGGAAACTGTAGCAGTGCAGAATTTCTTATGAATTTCTCCAGTTACTTTTTATAAATGCTGTCTTGGATGACAGCTTAATGTGTACCACATGCAATATTTATTCTTCTTCAGTGTCAGACTGTCTAGCCATCCAAGGGAATACAAAGAATGTCACTTATTAGGATAAAAGCACAGGGAAGGTAATCAAGGACATATGTAACATCAGCCAATCATGCCCTATTTCAACATCCTATTCCATTCATAACAGTTCAACAATTATTTGCTTACTGATAACTTGCTTTCAGGCTGTTTGTGTTCACCATAATGGTGGTTTGCATTTATTTTGCTCTTTAGAATTGGACACTTGCTGTGCCATACGTGTTTGTCAAAACTTTATATCTTCTGTCAGAAATGGCTTAGCATTTCAAATAATTTCTATCTGTCAGGAATTACTAATACAACAATCAGTAACCCTCGATGTCAATAGGGCACTGAAATAACTATAAAGAGCAAATATATAACTATTAAATATTTCACAGGAAGAAAAATTCTCTAAATGATACATGGTAAGAAAGTCATCATTATTAACTAAGCCACACTCATAGATCTCCCCTGCATTTGGCTAAGAATGTGTAACAGGCATTGCTTTTTCTTTTGTTTCAGTTTTCCAAGATTGTGAAGCTGAGAGAATTTCCAGTCTAATCTGGTGGTCTTTAAACTGCATGTCCAAGATGTTTAAGTAATACAAAGTCACAATAAAACATACACTTGGCCACCCATACAAATTTCACTTAATAACAGATTTAAAATAATGTCCCATCATACATCATAATCATGAAATGTGTAATTGCAGAAAAATAATAACAATCATACTTAATCAAAAAACTTTAACCGGATATGTTTTATATGATATGATATGACATCAATAATGTATTCTAATAACATTTAAAAGCTTAAAAAAACATTAATTTCAAGAGCTCTGGACAACTAAGATGTTTACTCTGAACATAGGAAAGGGAAACAAATGGTTGATACTGTCTATAGTCTCTCTCTCTTAGTCTCTTTTCCTCTCTTCTGTCTCTATCTTACATTGGTTCTAATGTAAAGTTCTATGATGTGAGAAATATTCCATACAAACTCTTCCATACAATATCAAAATAAGACTCAGAAAAAACCCACTTTTAAATAATAAAAATATTATTACAAATTTTTCTTTTCTAGTGTACATCTACAAACTGTCTTGTGAACCACTGATTTTCTTAGTTACGTAGTTAAGTGTCATGATGTTAGCTGCTGATAGCACCAGGGAAAATTCCATTTGGACAGAGTTGGAAAGAAATGGGTATTAGTCTTGATTAAGGAAAAGAGAAACACAGCAAGATTTTCTAAGTGCTGCTGTTCCATTTAAAAGTCTTGAGCATTCACAAAACAGCAAAATCGTTCCAAATATGAAGTTTGGTACTTCTATTTCTAAACAGATTTCTAACTGATTTTCAAAAGAAATTCTTTTTTTTTGGTGGGGGAAGGAGAGAGAAAACAAAAATACAGTTGAAGGAAGGGAAAATATATCTTATGATCTTATTCTAGTAAATTTCAGAAGATAGAACATTATAATATAAAAAACAAAAAATATGTATATTTAGGAGGAATGGAAGAAAATGGGAAATTGCTATCTTTTATTTCTTGAGAATTAATAGGTTAAAATAAACATTTTTACCATTTTAGCTCCAGCTCACAAGAGAAAATATAAAACATTTTATTGCATTGATAGCATGCTCTTCATGCAACAGAAAGTGCAAGAAAGAGTTGTCTATGTTGGTTGTACCCTGGTGAGAACTACACAGAAACCCATACCTCCTGGAGAGCAAACATAATTGCAGTGATGTTTATAAGCAGGACTCAAGTTAGTTAAGAGAATTTATTGTGTAATTACAACTGCCAGATACTAATTAACTATAGAACTTTCATATATATGCTTTTTCATCAAATTATGAGAATTAAATTCCAAGACAAAGCAATCTATTTCTCACAGAATAATTTCATTTAATATATGTAAATTATTTTAATTTTCATTATTCTGCAAGAAAATTATTATTCTATTTGACAGGTGAGGAAACAAGGAAATAACCAACTTAGTCCTGCTTATATAAATCACTGCATTTGTGTCTGCTCTCTAGCTAGTATGGGTTTCTGGGTAATTTTCACTAGAATACAACTAACATAGAAAATTCTTTGTACACTTTTTGTTGCATAAAAAACATGCTACAAATGGAATAAAATGTTTTATACTTTCTCTCATAAGCTGAAGTAAAAGAAGTCTGTAAAATGTTTAACTAGGTTCCTTACTTCACATCTCTCTAAGTAAATGGGTAGATAGTTGCCTTCTAAGGTTGTTATGAAGATTAAACCAAATGAGAGAACATATGTAAGTGCCCCAAAGTCCAGCAAATAACAGATGTTCAACAAATGGTAGTCGGTATTTTGCCAAGACTTGGATGTACGTGTACATACATGCACATGTACAGATATACATGTATATGTATATATAATGTTCTTGCCATTATATTGCTATGCACCAATATAGTATTTGAAGAGAATACTATATAAATTATCTGTTCGTACTTCAGTTCATAAAGAGAGAGGCACGTGTGCACACACATACACAACTCCCTACTCCCAAGATGGTCTCAAAAACACATCCAAATTACTGAAAATGCAAGGAAAGAGAACAAATTACTATGTGGTTAAGAACAAACACACAAACAAAACAACCAAGTGAAGGAACTTATCTTAAAAAAGGATCGATTATACGTATTTTCTATGTAAAAATATATAAACTATTTTAATTGTTGTCCCTACAAAGTGGTATTAAGTTGGTACATATTTGGAAAATAGCTTTCAGAGGTAGTCCATGAAAATAAAGATACAGTTTTAGACGTAATTTTTATATTACCTTCAGTTGGCATTCTCTAATGAGGTTATAGTGAATTTTAGTCTCAAATTTTATAGTGCAGGAACAGTTTAACAACAAAACCTTATCTGAATGAAATTTATAATGACAGGAAATGTGGCTAGTATATGACCGACTTCTCAGGCCTTGTCTACCTTTCCAGCATCAGCAATGTCCCAATGTTGAGACACTACAGCATAGGATAAAAAACATGAGCTCTGGAGATAAACTGCTTAGACGTGAATCTTGGCACCATTGACTGGCTATGTAACCTTGGCCAAGTTCCTCAATCTCTCTCTACTTGCTTTGCCTTCCTTAAAATAATAATGGTACCTACTATATAAGGTTGTTGGGAGTCTTAAATGTAACTGGCATATAGTTAAGTGTTCAGTAAGTGCTGACTGATGGTGACAACTGCTAATATGACAGCAACAATACCTTAGGCATATGAATTATCTGGTGCTGTTCTACTTGATGGTATTCTCTCATTTCCCTGTTCATTTAGTGAATGACTATTCTTAAGAAACTGCATGGTATGCTAGAAGGAAAAAAAAAGACAAATTCTGTTTATCATATTAATATAAAAAAACTGACTTGTGATTAAAGCTATGTTTTCTGGGGTCTGTTCTGTAGTACTATTTTAGACTTGGCAACCTGATGCAAGTTTTATTTTGGTTTCAATAAGAATGACTGTATTTTCTCCACTAAAATTTTTATATATGGTATATGTTTAAAAATGGATGTCGGGGGCTGGCCCAGTGGTGTAAAGATTAAGTTAGTGTGCTCCACTTCAGTGGCCCAAGGTTCACCTGTTCGGATCCCAGGCAGGGACCTTTGTACCGCTTGTCAAGCCATGCTGTGGCAGGTGTCCCACATATAAAGTAGAGGAAGATGGCATGGATGTTAGCTCAGGGCCAGTCTTCCTCAGCAAAAAGAGGAAGATTGGCACCAGATGTCGGCTCAGGGCTAATCTTCCTCAAAAAAAAAAAAAAAAAAAAGGACGTTAAAGTGGGTGCTAAAATATATCACTACAAAAATTATTACAGAGTTAATAAAATTATAAGGCAAGGCAAAAACCATAGCAGCTAAAGCTTATTATCTAAGAAAAGCACACAGTTGTCATCTTCAGAATTGTTTCCTTTTATTAACTAAAACCCCATACAATTTGGTGGAGATGATATTTTCTGAGATAAAATGTAGCATCTGGACAACCACTGGCAAAAGAATGAAGGTAGACCATTATCTCATGCCACACACAAAAATAAACTCAAAATGGATCAAAGACTTGAAGATAGGTCCTGAAACCATAACACTCCTGGAAGATAATATAGGTAGTACACTCTTTGATGCCGAACCTAAAAGGATCTTTTAGAATACCATGTCTTCTCAGACAAGGGAAACAAAAGAAAAAATAAACAAGTGGGACTTGATCAGACTGAAGAGCTTCTGTAAGGCAAAAAGAAATTAGGATCAAAACAAAGATAACCCACCAATTGGGAGAAAATATTTGTAAATCATATATTTGACAAGGGGTTAATCTTCATTATATAAGGAACTCACACAACTGAACAACAAAAAAACAAACAGGCTGATCAAAAAATGGGCAGAGGATATGAACAGACATTTTTCCAAAGAAGATATACAGATAGCCAATAAGTACATGAAAAGATGTTCAACATCACTGATCATTAGGGAAATGCAATTAAAACTACACTAAGATACCACCTTACATCTGTTAAAATGGTTATAATCACTAAGACTAAAAACAACAAATGTTGGAGAGGGTGTGGAGAAAAGGGAGCCCTTACACACTGCTGGTGGGAATGCAAACTGGTGCAACCACTATGGAAAACAGGATGGAGATTCCTCAAAAAACTAAAAACAGAACTACCATATGACCCAGCTATCCCACTACTGGGTATCTACCCAAACAACTTGAAATCAACCATCCAAAGTAACATATGTACCCCTATGTTCATCACAGCATTATTCACAACAGCCAAGACACAGAAACAATCCAAGTTCCCATCGACCAAGAATTAGACAAAGAAGACGTGGTACATATATACAGTGGAATACTACTCAGCCATAAAAAAGACAAAATCATCCCATTTGCAACAACATGGATGGACCTGGAGGGTATCATGTTAAGTGAAATATGCCAGACTGAGAAAGACAAACACCATATGATTTCACTCATATTTGGAATATAAACAAACACATGGACAAAGAAACAGTTCAGTGGTTACCAGGGGAAGGGAGGTGGGGGGTGGGCACAGAGGGTGAAGGGGAGCACTTATGTGGTGACAGACAAGAAATAATGTACAACTGAAATCTCACATCAATGTAAACTATTATGAACTCAATTAAAAAAATGTAGCAGGATGCTAAAGTCTTAAAGCAATATTTTTAAAGATTTCTGAAGCTTCACAAATATACCTTGTCATGAGTGGAACAGCATCAACATTGAAGTCAAACAGGTCTTATTTCTACTACTTGCCTGCCAGAAGAACTTGAGCATGTTCCATAATTTCTCCAACTGCCCTATCTGTAAAATGGGCATGATAATATCTACGTTTCACAAAAATTCATAAAACTTTCATATAAAGTTCATCTATTCTTCTATTAACATCTCACCAGTTTCTAAGCTAAAAAGAGTGCCTGCCACATAACAGGAACTCAATAATAAGTGACAGTTTGTTATGTATGTCTTTTGGTTTGATATAGGAAAAGCTAAGTCAATGTCATTTAATGGTGTGTACAGGGTAGGGCAGGACAGACGAAAGAAAAATGGCACAATTTGAAAGGTAACAATTTTAAACGTAAATTATATATGAAAAGTACTAGTGGCCTTCATGTTTTAAATATCCAGATACGCCCTTTGGGAAAAATCTTTTAAAATATCATTAAAAAAAAAAACCAAACTAAAAAACGATTACTGACAGATGTTATTTGATCTTTTCCTTTTAAATTTCAAAACAGACTAAACCCAAAGATGTTTTCCACAGACTATACTGTTCTTTTTAAAGAATTTCTAAGGAAAACATTGATAATTATCCAGGAATACTGATGACTACTCCTTGATTTTTTTTTTTAAGATTTTTTTTTCCTTTTTCTCCCCAAAGCCCCCTGGTACTAGTTGCACATTCTTCGTTGTGGGTCCTTCTGGTTGTGGCATGTGGGACGCTGCCTCAGCATGGTTTGATGAGCAGTGCCATGTCCACGCCCAGGATTCGAACCAACGAAACACTGGGCCGCCTGCAGCGGAGCACGCGAGCTTAACCACTCAGCCATGGGGCCAGCCCCATACTCCTTGATCTTAATGACAAGTATTTAAAGTTCTGAAAAGGAACCTTTGCATCTTTATTACTGGAAACATAAATCTTACATATCCCTCTGCTAGCTTAACCCATTCCTAGCTAAAATGCAGATCTCTAATTCAATGAGGAAAACGCTTCATTTTAGTAAAAATTAAATTCAAGGCCAAAATAAAACAGTGTCATGAGGGCCATCTCAGGATTTGGCTGAGGGTCCACTGAAATAATGTAAGGTAAAAACTGTAAAGTTTTGATAAATGTAGGTGGCTATTATTCTTAGTAAGGTTCAATTTACTTCTTGGAGGTCATACGTCAAGGAATTTTTAAAAGAAGTCCTTTATAAGCAGTAGCATGGATCAGCACGTTGCTAGACAAGCATGAAAAAGTAAAGATGAAAAAGTAAAGATGAGAGGCTGGCCCAGTGGCATAGGGGTTAAGTTTGCACTCTGCTTCAGCAGCTTGGGGTTCCTGGGTTTGGATCTGGGCACAGACCTACACACTGCTCATCAAGCCATGCTGTGGTGGCATCCTACATACAAAATAGAGGAAGACCAGCACAGATGTTAGCTCAGGGCCAATCTTCCTCACCAAAAAAAAAAAAAGTAAAGATAAAGTTCAAAATAAATCTATATAATTGTAAATGTTACTTTAAAGGTTGCTAAAACACTTACCAACTGAAAATATTTCTGGACTACAAGAAATGAATTACAGTAAACTAGAAAGTAAATGACGGTCATTCTTAAAACTCCAAATTAAACTTTAGAACACATTTAGGGTATTTCTTTTGTGGTTTTTTTTTTTGAGGAAGATTAGCCCTGAGTTAACATCTGCTGCCAATCCTCCTCTTTTTGCTGAGGAAGCCTGGCCCTGGGTTAACGTCCGTGCCCATCTTCCTCTACTTTATATGTGGGACGCCTACCACAGCACGGTGTGCCAAGCGGTGCCAAGTCCGCACCCAGGATCCGAACTGGCAAACCCTGGGCCGCCGAGAAGCGGAACGTGCACACTTCACCACCACTGCGCCACTGGGCCAGCCCTGGAACATATTTTTAAGCAGAATTTAAAAATTGATGATACAAATGGTCACAGATACCAAAATATGTCTCACCCAAACTGCACTATTTCTACTACATTGTGAATTAAGCAGGCTTTTGAGAGTATTTCATAATCTAATGTTTTTGATAGGGAAATGCTTTCTAGGCCAAGTTAGAGTAAGGACATGTAATCATTTGAGTAAAGTAACTAGCCTCGAATATAGAGATGCCAATTCCAAAAACAGGTTTTATTTCCATTTGTTCTCATTGTAGCCAGAGCAATAACTGCCCACTATGAGGAAAAGAAACACGGTGAGTGAGACCCAGAAAAAGACTTATTTTCAAGGTGTAGAGATATGAGATGGGGCATGAAGTAGGGTACAAGACCAGGTCTTATTTCCAACCCGGTCCAGAAAAGTTGCTCATAAAGTGGGTAACTGCAACTTGGGGAATACTCTGTATAGTTGCACAGTTAGAAAAAAATCTTACCATGATAAACCTATACATGAGGGTTGAGAAGGTACTAGATATTTGCATGGAGATCTTTTCTTTATGAGTTTGCTATAACCCAATTCATTAAAATCATAAAATTCTAGAACTGGAAGGGAACCTTAGAGATGATCTTTAATTTTTTACTAACCTTCACAGGCTCACCTCCAACACACTCATAAATACATTCAAGAATAGAGAAACTGAGATACAGGAGATCACAATGGAACTGTTTTAAAAGGCTTTTCAAGAATAAGCATCTATTCAAAAATTATGCTATTGTAAACAATTAAAGAATGATTTACCCTAATGGAAACCAAAAAGTGACAATGAAATCCTCTAGGATGCACATAATGAAGTCATAGGGCCCCATGTGAGAGCGAGATGGGGGCGGAGTCATCTGGAAGGTGATGGTGATGTCATGGGGGTCTTCTTGCTGCCGCAATTGCATAGTAGGGACGGTTCTCAGTTGTTTGGTTTTGTTTTGGAGGACAGCTGTCTCAAAGCATGGAATTACAGCTGTAAATATACATAAGATATGTTTTGTTCCTTCATCCATAATAATGGAAAGCAAAACCAAGGGAATGTGTCTGGAAGACAAATTTAGAAGACTAAACAAGTCCTTTTTTCTATTATTATATTCTTTTGGAATTACGTTACTTAAATTTGAGAAATATTATTTATATAGAACAAATTTTATGTGAACATTCTGATGAATTGTCTTCAATACATAAAAGGCTAAGTAATTTGCCTGAAATCAAAGAGTCAGTTAGCAGCAAATAAGGACCACAACACTAGTATTTCAAATTTTAAAGTGGCAGTATTCTTACTACACCAGACTTCTTGATAATATATACTACCAAATTTACAAATAGACTATATGCTCAAAGTTTCTGAGAACTCATTTTCCTTACAGAACCAATGTTATTAACGGCACCCAACATTTTGCTCTAGCCTTCAAAAGTCTACTTAACTCATAATGTAGTTGAACTACCACATCAATTCCAAAGGTAGATCCTGTGAGCCAGGAACACAGGAGAGAGGGGCAGAGAGAATAATACTCCTCTCCTCTCCTGCATAAGCAGGAGGTACTAGGCAAAACACTGCAATTGCCCCAAATGGCACCTTCTCCTTTCCTTTTCTATGCCTTCTTCCAGGGAAAACTGTTATTCAGATTCTGTATATACTGCATTTAGGCTCCATTCTAAACCCTTCACAAGTTCCTGCCATATATATCTCCTATCCCCAACAGTCCTGAGATTTCTGAGCCTCAAAATTCTCCTTTATCTCCACCAACTACCAGTCAAAACTCCCATTTTGTTAGTGTAGCTCATCTCAACTCATAGTTTTAGAAAGAAAGTCAGAGCTTATATATATGTGTGCATGAATGGGGAATATATGTTTCAATTTCATATGAGAGAATCCTAGAGAACACTTTCTTTTTAAAAGAGCTTTGGTCTCTTGAAGCCAGAAAAAACATTGTAAAACCTTTCCCTATTATATGGAGTAAAATTCTTTAGATACTTTTAAAAAGATGAAAGTTTTGACATATTTGATAAATTATTTGACTCATAAATCAGTAAGTCAACAGATGGTGTAATGAAGATAACAGCTGGCCCCCCCCAAAAGTATCACTTTCTCAAATTCAGTGAGCCATCTTACAAATAGAAATTATTATCTATAAATAGTACCGGGCAAAAATGCAAATAGGCCAAGGGAAATTCCTAATACGCACAGTATGGTGGGCCAATAGCATTATGTTCATATAAAAAGATGTGCTTTCTTCTATTAATTTTTTTTAATAATCTGGAATCAGAAGTGTGATTTGGTTTTATTATGACTAAGTGCTCTAGGGCACTAATACTGCTTAATAAGAATATAAAATTGCGAAAGAGTAAGCTAAAACCACTTAATGAAAACCAGAAAGAAATTCACAAGTATGATTATACACACACACAAACACAAAAAGAACATTTCAAGTAAAATGATTCAAAGGTCTTTCCCCCCCACTTCTTTCAGTCTTCCATCACTTGTAATAAAAAGACTGTTTTGCTGTAGTATATTCTTTTTAACTCTGAAGATACTGATCAGAGAAATTAAGAAAGAACCAATTCCACAAAATCCATTCAGCAGAAATTATTTGAAATTGTAATTCATTGTGCATATGACAGTTTTAAAGCTTTATCATAATACAAATTTAGAAGCAAATAATTGAGAGCTATCCAGTGGTATAAACAAGAAATTGTAAAATGAAGACAGGGGTCTTAAGGAAATATTTTTTTTAGATTCATTTATAACTTTAGAAAAATTAAGAATATTTTGTATAGTTCATGGATTTAATCAATGCCATATTAAGAAAAAAAAAAAAAAGACAATTGCTCAGTTTAGACTTCCAGAATACCCCTGACCTGCCCTGTCACCCTTTCATATCTGTCAAAGGAGCAAATAAGCACTAGTCCTCATAAACAAATCACCCCTTAAAAAGTATTTCATTTATGAAAACCATTACAAACTATAGCTTACAAAATTTAATTCACCTGAAAAACTCCTCACATGTTAAAATAAACCTATCAATATTATGTTGTGATTTCAAGCAGGCAGGAACACACTCAGAATAAATAAAGTATTATTTATCATAGCCTTCATAATGTTAGGTACTTCAAGATGAAGCTGACATAACTTATCCCCAAAACTATATGAACCACAAGTGATAAAAAATATAATCCTAGGAAACGTTGCATGGATATTTCAGGGCTTTTACTTTGCCAGACTAATGGATGACAGGGTGAAACATTTAAAAAACATTATAGGTGTAAATCTTGCTTTATATAATAGGATTTGTTCCTGAAAACTTTAAATGAATTGAACCTAATTTCAAATCTACTTGAGTAGCCTCCTGAACTAAAATGAATAATTTATTTACAAGTTTGTTTTCTAATTTCTAACTTCAGTGAATAATCTTATCAAAATTGGTGACTTCTTACAATAGTTTTATAGAAGTAGTTTTATATTTATAGATATATATGTACTGATATGTATATAGAGATATATGTATAGAAATACAAAAGCATATGTCAAAAATGAACACTTCCCCCTTCATACGCAACTGCTGATATAGTACCTGTAATTCTTATACACAGTTCAAAATGATCAAGAAATATTGGATTTATTCCATGATTCTCCCCCTAACCAGGCATACAAGGTATAGTATTGCCAAACTATTTTTAGCTGTTGCATACAAATTATGTGGAAAATTAACAAAAGCAGAAAAGTGGGGGTGGGGGGACTGAATCATAGTAAAATAAGAATTAATGAAACCTTTTCTATTTAAAATTCATTTAGTAAACCTGACACATTGCCCTGGATTATACAACAGCTTAAAAGATTTCGCAAATATTTGTCTACCTATCTTGAATGAATTTCAACACTCAGATTAATTGACTCATATATTATTATCCAAAGGGTAATTAATGTGCAGTGACCACAAGCCCACCAAGGCACATGCAAATATGTGTGTTATACACATATACACACATGCACATAAGTCTGAATGTCTTAAATTTTAGTTATATTTTCCAATTGAATGTGAATACGTAGTATAATAAACAATAAAATATAACTATTCTTTATTGATAGTTTTAAGAAAGATGGGGGCAAGAGAACACAAAAATGAAACCTAATTGGAAGCTATGTAGGTGCACAAAATATCTAAAATTAGTTTGTTCTGATTTCATAATTGGGTGGCATATACTACTAAGAGAGCAGCAAAGGTGCAAAGATTGAAATTTAAACCCCCAATTAAGCAATGGTTTGACAGATCCAATGTCCTGTACCTGCTTGATGCCATAACTCAGTAGGCAATCTCAAATGAAAATTAATACTGCATACAGTACAATCTTAGTTGTAAGTAACAACCGATCACATCTAAAAAATGAAATCCTCAAGTGTTCAAAAATCATTGGCATCCACCAAAGACAACTTCTTCAGTTTTATTCATTCAAAGAACAGCAATTTGTAATAAGAAAAAAAGATTTCTGTGGATTCCCCTTATAACATCGTGATTACTGTCATCTGATCATCACACAACTGTACTAACCCAGCTGCCATGTCAGCTCTCTTTAGAGGCTAGGCCTTGATCATAAATCAACGAAACGACTGATTCAACACTGCTAAAACCAGCGAGCAGTGCTTGGAGCCATTCCAGTTTTCACATGTTTCAAAGGTCAATATACCTACTCAATAACAATAGACATCTTTCAAAATGCTTACTTTTTTTCTAGGATTGAAGAATAACCTATTACCATTTAAATTTAAAGTGAACTTTAACTACTAATTAAAACATTCATTACTTCTGAAATGGTGACCCATTAAAACATAGTTTTAGTCTTCCTCTTGTGGCCAAAATCACAAACCCCTCCTCCCGTTTCCTGACCATTTAAAATAGTTTTCTAGATCTAAAAGACTCATGAAAATATTTATTACGACTTCCTGCATCACTGTTAATTTGCTACAGTAACATTACATAATAACCTTAAAAAACAAAAACTTTTTCTTTTGCCAAAGCAGCAACTAATGCAAATGGAGCTTAGATATAAACACTACCAAAAAAAAAAAAAAAAGATGCTAATAGAAATTAAAAGGATTTAGTAGTTAAAATGTATTTTAACTATTTACATCTGCTTGCAGTGTTATAAATGATGAAAACCTAGTGTTCATATCCTTCATCATAAAAATTTATTCTGCACTTTAATATAAAGGCTATGTTGCATAAACAGGATTTAAAGCTATAGCAGAGTGGCTGAATGAAAGGAAAATGGCAATCTTTCTGGCTCCAGTAGATGCCATTCCCTATCACACAATGTTTCCCACTCATAAATACATGACAAATACTTCCTCAATCATTTTTTACGAGCAGGGATGCACAGGGGGTAGTCAATGGCTAGCTTGAGGGAAAATAGGAACAGCAGGCGGCAGAAACTGTACAGAAAATGGCTATGTGGTAAATTCTCTTCTGGAACATCACTCAGTTACCCAGTCTTTGATCTTTCAGCTACAATTACACTAACTTCCACAAGATCTGATCCCCCCACCCCCCAAACACACACAACCCCAAACCAGATCATTAATTACACATAAAATCTAAAATTTGGTTTTATAAATAGGATCATCCATACCTCTACATTTTTATAAATTAAAATTTGCTATTTAGACAAGAGTTTACTTTCAATTGGCTATAACCATATCATCATCACAACTGGTCTCACAAAAAACATGGGGTGTCTGGCGACAGCTAAATCACAGACTGGCGTCTCCCGAGCAGTCTGTCTACCATTAGGGTCTGGGAAATGGTATTTACTATACAATTAGATCCAGGGAGTTCTACCTGTAATCATCCAAATACAGGTGTGAGAAGCCCCTTTGGGCAAGGAAACTGACTCATCCCTTTTCATGTAAACTTTGATGTCTGTATTGTTTCACAGTGCCGCAAGAAACCTTACCATCATACTACAATGAGAAGATTTATTAACTGAGGTCAAGTAATAAATTTAAAAATTCCTTCCCAAAGCTAACAATTTTTAACACATTAATCATCAAATCTATAAGAATTTGAAACAAGACAGAACTGATTATTTTAAAGTTAATTATCTATTAGAAGACACTGACGAGTCAGAACTAAATTTTCATGTTAAGTTTATGCTTTCTAGAACATTACCAAAAAAGAGGCCAAATTCAGCTTTCTATCAGGAACACAAAATGTCTTATAGTAGTATCAACGGGGCATTCTTAGTTGCAGTAATTTCACAGAATTTATTCTAATGATTTATTGGAGTTAACCATCTGACATTAATTATTGTTTTGGCTTCCAGTCTATGAATGTTTATTTTTCAGTTTAAAGCTTCTCACTCTTTGATATCATATGGAAATGAGAATTTTTAATGGAAAATTGAAACCATGTGCATCTAAGTACTTAATGAAGTACAGGGAAAAACCAACAATATATTTTAGGAGAATTCAGATATTTTGCTTTGGATAGTTTTGACCTCTTTGTATGACTTAATAGTATAAAATTCTGAGGATCCAGGGAGGCAAGTCAAAGTTAGTACTATGCCAAATGTGTACATGCCCACACGTTACATGAACATATATGATTTTTTGAAGTTATTAGCGAATGAAAAGAAAACCTTGCAAATTTTGGTTACAGGTCAAAAATGACAATCAAAATACATGAATGCATAGTTTTTACCTTTGTACCCTTTTTAAAGTATTTGAAACAGATACCTGCCCATACAGGTCTTCTCTTGCCCATACACCCATAATCTTTTTAATTTAAAAAAATTTTTTAAAGCATTCAATCTGTATTTTAGAATTTATGTCCAGCTACATTTCCAAGTGGTTATTTTAAAGTCACATATAATATCAACACAGCTAGAAATTCCTAGTTTAAAAAGTTTTATTGCTCCAACTACATTTATTCTCATTTTGCAAAGGAAACAAAGTCTATATAATTTCAATTTGATAAGTAAATATGCATGCTTCAATACTGGCTAATGTAATTCCGTTTGTTTTTTTGCTAAGTTCTCTCAGTATAAATCAATTAGGAGATTCCTCTCAGAATGTAAACACCAGGCAAAGCTTTCTCATCCATTTTAAACTTTTCAACAGTAAGGAGAAAAATATTAAAATCACACACAGCAGTTAAGTGCATATGTATGTGTGTTTGCGTGTGTACAGATATGATATGTCCGGGTAGATCTGAGGAGGAAAAACTTACCATTTGTTTTTCTTTCTAATGTAGTCCTTTTCAGAAAGATTAACCAAATAGACCATTGGTTTTGAAGTCAGAAATAAGTGTTTATTCAACACTTCAATCTAAAGTGGGAGACAGAGAAAAAAATTCTTTTTAAAAGTTGAGTAAATATTAAGTCATTGACTAACTTAAAAGTAAACTTTTTAAACACATAGCCATTTCCACCTTCATAATTCTTGTTTCTTAAAGATTAGTTGTTATGAAATATCAAGAGTAGGGGAAAAGAAAAAATAACAAGCTTGGGAATAAGCAATCATCGATAGAAAATAAGTTTAACTAGATATAATAATGTATAAAATAATGACAACTCTAACGTGTTCCTAAGAAATCAAAGCAAAGGCAGTAACAGAGGGCATGATATTTATAACTTACCTCTTTGTCATTCCAATCATGATAGAAGCGAACAGGTTTCTTTTGATCCATAACCCAGGATTTGACTTTGCACATTATATCCTATGTACAATTGAGAAAAAAGTAAAGACAAGATGAATACTAAGCATCTAGGTGCTAAATACTAAAATTAAAAGTTTTCAAATCCTCAAAATAAAAATAAAGTCAATTTTTTAATGAAAAGGGAACTAAGTTACATAGATAATTATTTTCAATCTCATGAAAAAACCAAATACCAATGAAATTGTTGTGGCACTGAAATTTTAATATACAAAACGTGGAATACTAGCAAAATTAGTAACAGTCTTAAAAATTTCAAGACAATTCAAATATACCCAAGACTCCAAGAGTTAATGATATTTCCAAATTACCTAGTGATGCCACTTGCAAGATAAACAGGCTACTAGGAAATGGAGGGAGGGGGGATTCTGGAAAGAGACTAAATTACAATTTTTTCCTTAAAAAGAATAACAGATAAAATAGATGAAATTGAGCCTATTATTAATGATCTACCCTCCAAAATATTAAATCGACTGACCAAAACCCTTTTTATACTGAATTAATTTTTTGCCAACACCTTCTCCCTGACCACTTCTCCCATCCCCGCTCCAACACCCCCCACCCCACCCCAACCTGCCAAAGCCTCCATTTCACAATGGCAAGAGCCCTGCACTGGTGACCTCCAACCAGCTGCATTCACTTTCAGAACATCTCTCGCTGCTGGAAATCTAAAGGCCTTTTAGTTAGCAAGCTAGTGTGCATTCAGAAGGAGTAACTGCAGGAAGAGCCCAATGTGCTTTGTTTCTCTGGCCTTTCTTCACAGAAAGATTAATCATCTGTGAAATGGAAACGGCAAACAGCAAGTGACACAAACTGAACCCTTCAAGCCTTTCCTCATCAGTTTTGTGGTTCTGAATCTAAAAGCTGCGTGTGGCAAGGTTCTCCTTACAGGCAGGTGTTAATAAAAGGCTCTTGGGTCTCAAAGGTCAAAATCAGCTCGTCCAGAAGAAGTGCATTTGAGAGTCATCTGGGTTTTTTTTGTTAAAGATAATTTATGAATATGTTTTAAATATGCCTTTCTCAAAATTTATTGCAATACATAATTATTAGTAACAGATTCCTTGGATTTTCATCAATGTATTTTACTTTGCCATAAATCAATTATTCTTCTATAAATATCCCCTTGTACAAATTACCTCAATATTTAGTATACCTTCCTTCCAAATCTTGCTGTTACCAACAGGAAAAATAAGGAAAAAGCCCTATATCCTTAGATCCTGATTTGAAACTCTCCAGGAAAAGGACTTCCCACAGATTTTAACAAGGAAGGGGCAAGCTGAAAACTTTTAATGAAATCTAACATGTTCTGCTTAAGAATAATCACTTTTACTCTTCTATAACTGAATTTCACTCATAAATGTTTAAAAGTGGCTAATGTAACACCATTTCCTACAAGGAGAAGATCAAAGTGCTATATTACAAATGCATTATGATTAAAAAAGCCCTGTGCAGCCTTGCTATTAACTGTTCTTTAAACCCTAAAAGGCTTCCCATAGATCTCACTTGGCACTGCATATACAACCTTTGACAAGTAATGTAGACCATTTTTATTCATTGCCTAAAATTGTAGGCAATTATGTGCGTCACACTGGCCACCTGCAAATTCTGAATGCCTGCTCCAGTTGTCAGTGCAAAAAACTAATGTCGGAGGGGATTAATCTAGGGGGAGAGAGTCCTCTTTAATGGCTCCAGCAGGTGAAATGGCCCAGCTGGTTACTATGATGAGTGGCCAGAACAGCTTATGTAGAGACACGCAACAAGATTATACAAAAGAAGGAGAAAACAGTGGTACCATCTTATATTTGGTTCCATTAGTTTTTTCAATTAAAGAAAGAAAAGAGAAGAAAAGAGACAAAAGAAAGCCAAACCAAAAATAAAGAAGGAAATTAAATTTTAATCATATAGAAAGTGTAAAATACTTTTGTAACTAGACATATTTTTACAAAATCAAAGGGCCTCAATAAATGCTGATCCCTAGTGAAGGAATTTCAGTATTTCTCTTTCATTTTAAATTAACTAGACCATCACTTCAGTCATAGAAATCTTATCACAAAAGCTTTTTAGCATTAGTTCCCCCCCATACCAACATATAATATTACAAATTAGGAGCACTCAACTTTTAGTTAAAGAGAACTAACTCATAATTAAAGTTCTCAAACAGTATACTCACTAAAGCCACATTCCAATATTTTAAAAATATTTGTAGATTATAACCAAGTTTTTGAACAGTTGAAAATCAAAATATTTAAAAATTTTAAATATTTCATTTTGTACCCAATAGTCTTAATTATCCCCACGAAAGGTTTAACAGCCGAGGAAAGACACCTTAGGTTACTAAAAGATGCCAGTTTTACCTAAGACAAATCAAAAATAGTCTGCTCTCAGGTAAGATTATCTTACATAAATGATCATTATATGGTATAGCTGCAATGTGCTGTCTTTCTTACATAAAGTAAAAATTAATTTTAGCAAAATATTAAAACGTTATATTCCTATCTGAAAAACTTATAATCAGATAAAGAAAACATTTGGACTTATTTGTATATAATACTTAATGGATTGACTGAACTTTTTTCTTATGGTTGTACATAGAGACACACATTAATAATTATGGTTAGAACAATATAAGGTTCCAGTTAATTGAATATGGTTAACTGAAAGAATAACCTAACACAACAGTCCTCCCTTATCCATGGTTTCGCTTTCCACGGTTTCAGTTACCTGTGGTCAACAGTTGTCCGAATATTATTAAACATTATTAAATATTAAATGGAAAATTCCAGAAATAAACACCATAAATTTTAAATTGCGCATCTGAGTAGCATTCTGAGTAGCATGATGAAATCTTGTACTGTCTCACCCGGGAAGTGAACCATCCCTTTGTCCAGCGTATGCCTGCTGTATACGCTACCCACTCGTTAGTCACTTAGCAGCCATATCGGTTATCAGATCAACTGTCGTGGTATCGCAGTATTTGTGTTCAAGTAACACTTATTTTATTTAACAATGGCCCCAAAGGGCAAGAGTAGTGATGCTGGCAATTCGGATATGCCAAAGAGAAGCCATAAAGTGCTTCCTTTAAATGACAATGTGAAAGTTCTCAGCTTAATAAGGAAAAAAATTGTGTGCTGAGGTTAAGATTGACGGTAACTTTTATTACAGTATATTGTGTTATGATTGTCCTATTTTATTGTTAGTTATGGTTATTAATCTCTTACTGTGCCTAATTTATAAATTAAACTTTATCATAGGTATGGCATGTATAGGAAAAAACATAGCATATATAGGTTTTGGTACTATCCATGGTTTCAGGCATCCACTGGGGGTCTTGGAATGTATCCCCTGAGGATAAAGGGGGACTACTGTACATACTTAACCTATTTTTAACAAATCAGAATACAATAAAAACATAAAATACAAACATGTCAAAGCCTGAGGCATCAGAAGTTACTTTACAATTTCATATTTCTTTAGTAACAACATTATATAGAAATACAGGTGTAGGAGGACTGTTTTGATAACTTTAACAAATTCCTCATTTTCAAAATAAATTCTGCACATGACGGAGATTATGCAAAAGTTAATGGTCATTTGAACTTTTGGTTATATTGCAGTGATGGGAGTGTATAATCAAGAGGTAACAGCTTAATGCTTAAGCGTGGGAATAAATCCTAGATCTACCAGTTACCAGGTGTGACCTATCACTTCATTGATAAAATGCAGACGATGATATGATCTACCTCCGGGGGTTGTGAAGATCAAAAGAGATGATGTATATAAAGTGTTTAGCACAGTTCTTGGTACCAAGAAGTTCTCAATAAATGTGAGTTGTCGCCATTGTTACTATGATTGTTGAAAGACTAAATACCAGTGATCTACAAAATGGCAATATATTCTCTTGGGTACTCCTTTAAAGCACATATACGTCTTCTCCAATCCAAATAATTGTTCATTAGTCCTTCTCTTCATATTTCTGAGGTTACCAACAATATTGGCTTTCTTAGTCAAATCTCAGTTCAAGCTTCCATTCTTTACATTTTATAAGAACTAGCTTTTGCTAAACAACTACCTTTTAATTGCAAAGAAACTTAATCCAAACTCACCTTGAATACCTTGCTCTTCTGCTTTGACTCTTTTTACCGATAGCCTCACATTCACTTTAGAAATCCTCTATTTTCTTCATGTACTTTATTATTGCGGCTGTTAATAGTAGCTGTAACGTATTTAGACTTAGGGAGGATGCATGACTTGCCTAAATTCCCACAGCCAGTAAGTGGAAGAGCTGAGATTCAAATTCAGGTCCAAGTGACTCGAAAATTCATACTCTGTCCAATCACCCTGGCCTGTCTATCTTACTTACTGCCTTTCTAATTGCTCCTTGTTTAGCCTAGGCATTCCCCAAATGGTTAGTCAAAGTCCTCACTCTTATTCTAAGGTCATCAGGGAAATTCAATATTCTTACTATTTGGGTGCAATATCTGATAATCAATCCATGTATCACAAAAATAGTATTTTTTTCTTTGCACACAATAACATAACCCAATTATTTACTAGACTTTCCAAGACTACTTACTAGACTTCGCTATTTTGGTTCTTCATCCCCTGGCAGAGATTATTAACCTATGATCCATAAATGGATTTCAGGGATTCACTAACACCCTGAAATTGTATGTAAAGTTCTATGTTTGTGCCTTTGAGGGATGATGGCACATATCTTCCAAATGCTTTTAAAAGAGATTCATGATGCCAAAATCAAAGGACCATAGCTGTGAGTGACTCTGTGGCAATACTCAAATACCTCAACAACAGCCAATTAAGTAAATGTTATAGGTTCACAGACTCCCAGACCTGAGGTCCAGAGACACTGACCTAAAACTTGCTTCATCTGGACCCTGCACTCAAGTTCATCTACACTGACCAACACCAAGCTGATAAAAATTCCAGCCACTATGATGGGGATATTGACAACATTACACACTGAATATGTCTTATTCTAAAAGGATGAACTGCTTGAGAGTAAGAAACGTTTAGAGAGAAGAATACGTGGCGTGCCTTATACATATGAAAGTAAACCCTAAAGCTACAGTAATTAGAACAGTGTGACACTAGCACAAGAAGAGAGGTACAGATTAGAAACAACCTAGAAACCCAGTAATTGGAGACTTGCTAATACATTATGGGACATTCACAACAGAACAGCTTTTATCCATTAAGACAAGACATATCTCTATATGCAGTTGCATGGGAAAATGTCCAAAGTATATTGCTAAGTGAAAAAAGCAGGTTTGGAACAACGGACTAAAGTAAAGGACACGGATTGTTGTCAAACAGATTTGGGCTTGAGTCCTGGCTCTGCCACTTTCTAGTTGTGTAACTTTGGGCAGTTACTTAAGCTTTCTAAGTTTGTTTCTGTAAAATTGGCATAATAACTCCAATTCAACATATGGTGATTGTGAGGATTAAATGAGAAAATACATGTAAAGTAACTGGTACAGTTCCAAGCACATAGCAAATACTCAATAGATATTAAGTATTATTATTTATGGTGGAATGCAAGAATGTAATTCCATTTGTGGCTTTGAAACTATACATAATACATATAAATAAATGTACCCAAATAATGAAACTGACCACATGCCACATCAAATTGTTAGCAATACTGGATACCAGAGAGATTCTTCCTTTCTGCTTTTTTTTTTTAAAAAAAAAACTATAATGCTGTTTTGTTTGTGTTTAACCAATAAATATCATCTTTATAATAGGAAAAAATATATATATTCACAGGGTGAGGGGGAAGGGAGGACTCATCTATTTTCTGTCCACCATCTGTAATCCTAAAATTTGATGGTTAAATGGATAGACTTGGCAGTTTATCAAGGTGACTCACTCTTATTCTTTAATAATTATAGCTTCCAAGCCTGAGACTTCCCTCTAGCCAAACCCACTACCCTAATACCTGATGCTGACATCCAGATGAGCTGACCTACGCTGGCTGGGTGGCTGTAACACACACAGCCAACAATGCACTCAGACGAAAAGTATGGGGGCAAGGCCTCCAGCTCAAAATAGTCTGGTTAGAAGTCCACTAATATAGCTTCCTCCTGCTCCAAGGGGAAACCCTGGGCCACGGAAGTGGAGCACGCGAACTTCACTCGGCCATGGGGCCAGGCCCCAATCCTTGACTGTCTGAATGACTGCAGATCTATAAGTCCTGATATAAAGTCCATGTGGACCAAGTCCTCCAACTTTGTTGTTCTTTGAGACTATCTTGCCTATTTTTGGATCTTTGCATTTGCACGTAAAATTAGAATCAGTTTGTCAAGTTCTACAAAAAACAAGATGCTGGGATTTTCACTGGGATCGGGTTGAATATATAGATCAATTTTGGAGAGATTAAAATATCAAGTCTTCCAATCAAAAACATTCCATTTATTTAATCATTCATTAATTTCTCTCAATAACATTTTATTGTTTTCTGGGTAGAAATTTTAGTAAAATTTTCAGGAGATTTATTCCTAGGTATATGCATTTTTTAAATGCTACTCAACTGGTAATTTTTTTAATGTCATTTAAGTTCTGAAATATAAATCATTTTTTGCATTGACCTTGAATCCAACAAGCCAGATGACTTCATCTACTAATTCTAATGGTTTATATCCCAAATTCTGTCATGTTTTCTAAATATACAAGCATGCTGTTTGTGAACAATGGCACTTTGATTTTATCTTATCTAATACAAGAATTCTAGTAGAAGATGGTATAGAAGCAATGATAATGAACATGACTTGCTTTGTTCCTGCTATGAGGGGAAAAATTTTCAGTATTTCAACATCAAGTATAACTGTTTATGTAGGTTTTTTTGTAGATTTGCTATCTCAGATTAAGGAGATTACCCTCTATTTCTAGAAGTGTGTGTGTTTTTTTTTTTTTAAATCACCAGTGATCAAATATTATCAAATCCTTTTTCCAATGTATAAAGATGATCAGGTGATTTTTCTCCTTTTATTCTTTTACATTTAGTGTTGAATGTCAAACTTGCTTGCATTCCTAGAATTTTAGTTATATCGTATTATCATTAATATTTATTACTAGATTCAGTTTGCTAATATTTTATTTAAGACTGTGCATTTATGTTCATGAGAGAGATTTGTCCTTAATTTTTCTCTCTTATATTGTAAGGTTTTGGTATCAAGACTATTCTGATCTCATAAAACCAGTTGGGAAGTTTTCTCTCTTTTTCTATTTTCTGGAAGAGTGTGTGTGAAGTCAAGTCATCTTTATAATAAGTCAAGTTTTCTTTATAATAAGGTTTTAAATTATGAGTTCAATTTCTTCGATATAGGACTATTCAGAATTTTACTCTTTTTCTATTAGTTTTGTTAAGTAGATTTTTAAGAAATTTGTTCATTTCACATATTTTTCAAAGCATTGTCATAAGTTGTTTATCCTCTTATGAGTACATTAATGTCTGTTGGATCTGTAGCACTACTCCTTTTTCATTCCTGATGCTGCTTTTGTGCTTCTTTTTTCTTTCTCCTTCACCAGTCTTGCTAAGAATTTATCAATTTTATCTGAAGGGGTGGAGCAAAATGGCAGGGTGAGCTGACCCGGGACTCTCTCCCCTCCCAAACTACAACAAAGGATTGGAAAAACTGAATTTCAGATAATAAACCTAATGCAAACACATCAGAGACCTACAGTACCAAGAAGACGGAGATTGGAGACCTTGCAGCAGGCCTCAGAGGAGCTGGAATGGGGTAGGAGAGAACTTTGCTCCCTCCCCTAGAGACCGGGATCGCTATTGGGGGTGCGAGAAGGAGCGGGACAGGGGCCGCACAACCAGGGGATCGTCCAGGACTCCCGCCGCTGGTACAGTGGAAACCCACTGACGGGGGAAAGCTTCCATGCGCGGGGACCCCATAAACCCAGGGCCCCGGGAGACCAGAGAACAGAACCGATCCAAAGCCAGATCAGCCAGCAAGAAAAACAGCCCCTCCCTCTCGGCAAAGCGCACTGGGTGCCGCCATCTTGCCCGAAGGCGGACAGCTCAGAAGGCGCAGCTCTCGACCCCCATCTAGTGGCGACAGGCTGTAACTGCAACCGAATTCTACCACCATGCGAAAAAACCGCTCCTCTACCATCCAGCAATTTATAAAAGCCCCAGACCAGAACAAGAAATCCTCAAGAAGGCTCTCATACCTGAAAACAGAAAAAAGGGACAAAGGGGTCACAAACTACACAGAGTAGGAAGACCAATGGATAGAACCAGAACAGGATAGCAAATATTCAACTATAGCATGAGGATAAAGGTAAGGAAACTACCAAAGCAAAGACGATCTTATCACTCTAACTACAAATTCATAACACAAGTTGGAATAAGAAATGAAAATAATAAGTTAGGAGGGGAAGAGCAAAGGGTCTAAATCAGTCTAGGCCAAGTAAGTAAGAGACCACCAGAGAATAGACTATATTATACACGAGATTCTAAATACAAACTTCAGGGTAGCCACTAAACTAAAAAACAGAACAGAGCCACAAAACATAAATAAGGAAAAATCTAAGAAACCCAGCATAAGACATTGCAGTATTAAATGGGTAGGCTAAAGCACACAGGAAAAGAAATGCAGGAAAACCGGATAATGAGAGACAGACTGACAGAATTAAGTCCACATGCATCAATAATCACTCTCAATGGATTGAACTCTCCAATAAAAAGACAAACAGTGGCAAAATGGATTAAAGAACAAGATCCAACAATTTGTTGCCTCCAGGAAACACACCTCAGCCCCAAGGACAAACACAGGCTCAGAGTGAAGGGGTGGAGGACAATACTTCAAGCTAATCGCAAGAAAAAAGTGCAGGTGTTGCAATTCTTATATCAGACAAAGCGGATTTGAAAATAAGACTGGTAAAGACAGACACAGAGGGACAATATATAATGATCAAAGGGACACTTCATCAAGAAGAAATAACGGTTATAAATATCTATGCACCCAATATAGGAGTACCAAGATGCATAAAGCAACTATTAACAGACCTAAAGGAAGATGTTAAAAACAACACAATAATAGTAGGGGACCTCAACACCCCACTCACATCAATGGACAGATCATCCAGACAGAAAATCAACAAGGAAACAGTGGAGCTAAACGAAAAACTATAACAATTGGACTTAATAGACATATATAGATCACTTCATCCTAAAACAGCAGAATACACATTCTTCTCAAGTGCACATGGAACAGTCTCAAGGACAGACCATATGTTGGGAAACAAGGCAAGCCTCTACAAATTTAAAAAAATTGAAATTATAACAAGCATCTTCTCCGATCATAATGCTTTAAGGCTAGAAATTAATTACAAGAAAAAAGCTGAGAAAGGCACAAAGATGAGGAGACTAAACAATATACTAATGAACAAGCAGTGGATCACTGAAGAAATTAAAGAAGAAGAAGAAAAATACCTGGAAACAAATGAAAATGATAACATGTCATACCAACTCATATGGGATACAGCAAAAGCTGTATTAAGAGGAAAATTCATCGCAATACAGGCACATCTTAACAAACAAGAAAAATCCCAAATAAGCAATCTTACACTACTCCTAACTGAACTAGAGAAAAAAGAACAAATAAAGTCAGCAGAAGGAGAGAAATAAAAAGATCAGAGCAGAAATAAATTGAAACGAAAAAGGCAGTAGAAAGGATCAATGAAACAAAGAGATGGTTCTTTGAGAAGATAAAGAAAATTGACAAACCCCTAGCCAGACTTACAAAGAAAAAAAGGGAGAAAGCTCAAATAAACAAAATCGGAAATGAAAGAGGAGAAATAACAACAGACTCTGCAGAAATACAACGGATTATAACCGAATACTATGAAAAACTATATGCCAACAGAATGGATAACCTAGAGGAAATGGATAAATTCTTGGACTCCTATAATCTCCCAAAGCTCACTCAAGAAGCAGCAGACAATTTGAACAGACCAACCACAAGGAAAGAGATTGAAACAGCAATCAGAAACACCCCAAAGAATAAAACCCCAGGACCAGATGGCTTTCCTGGGGAACTCTACCAAACTTTCAGAGAGGATTTAATACCTATCCTTTTCAAGCTATTCCAAAAAATTAGGGAGGATGGAACACTTCCTAACACATTCTATGAGGCCAACATCACGCTGATACCAAAGCCTGACAAGGACACCATGAAAAAAGAGAACTACAGGCCAATATCACTGATGAACATAGATGCAAAAATTCTAAACAAAATTTTGGCAACCAGAATTCAGCAATTCATCAAAAGGATCATACATCATGATCAGGTGGGATTCATACCAGGGACACAGGGATGGTTCAACATCCGCAAATCAATCAATGTGATACACCACATCAACAAACTGAGGAATAAAAACCACATGATCATCTCAATAGATGCAGAGAAGGCATTTGACAAGATCGAACAGCCATTTATGATAACAACTCTGAACAAAATGGGCATGGAAGGAAACTACCTCAACATAATAAAGGCCATATACGACAAACCCATAGCCAACATCATACTCAGTGGGCAAAAACTGAGCGCCATCCCCCTGAAAACAAGAATGAGACAAGGATGCCCTCTATCACTACTCTTATTTAACATAGTACTGGAGGTCCTGGCCAGAGTAATCAGGAAAGAAAAAGGAATAAAAGGAATCCAAATAGGGAGGGAAGAAGTGAAACTCTCGCTGTTTGCAGACGATATGATCTTATATATAGAAAACCCCAAAGAATCCATTGGAAAACTCTTAAAAGTAATCAACAACTACAGCAAAGTTGCAGGGTACAACATCAATTTGCATAAATCAGTAGCATTTCTATATTCTAATAACGAACTAACAGAAAAAGAACTCAAGAACACAATACCATTCACAATCTCAATAAAAAGAATAAAATACCTTGGGGCAAATTTAACTAAGGAAGTGAAGGGCCTATATAATGAAAATTACAAGGCCTTTCTGAGAGAATTGGATGATGACATAAACAGATAGAAAGACATTCCATGTACATGGATTGGAAGAATAAACATAGTTAAAATGTCCATTCTACCTAAAGCAATCTACAGATTCAACACCATCCCAATCAGAATCCCAATGACATTCTTTACAGAATTAGAACAAAGGATCCTAAAATTCATACGGGGCAACGAAAGACCCCGAATTGCTAAAGCAATCCTGAGAAAAAAGAACAAAACGGGAGGCATCACAATCCCTGACTTCAAAACATATTACAAAGCGACAGTAATCAAAACAGCATGGCACTGGTACAAAAACAGGTGCACAGATCAATGGAACAGAATTGAAAGCCCAGAAATAAAACCACACATCTATGGACAGCTTATCTTTGACAAAGGAGCTGAGGGCATACAATGGAGAAAAGAAAGTCTTTCCAACAAATGGTGCTGGGAAAACTGGAAAGCCACATGTACAAGAATGAAAATTGACCATTCTTTTTCACCATTCACCAAAATAAACTCAAAATGGATCAAAGACCTAAAGGTGAGACCTGAAACCATAAGGCTTCTAGAAGCAAACGTAGGCAGTACACTCTTTGACATCAGTATTAAAAGGATGTTTTCGGACACCATGCCTTCTCAAAGAAGGGAAACAATAGAAAGAATAAACAAATGGGACTTCATCAGACTAAAGAGCTTCTTCAAGGCAAATGAAAACAGGATTGAAACAAAAAAACAACGCACCAACTGGGAAAAAATATCTGCAAGTCATACATCTGACAAAGGCTTAATATCCATAATATATAAAGAACTCTCACAACTCAACAACAAAAAATCAAACAACCCCATCAAAAAATGGGCTGGAGACATGAACAGACATTTCTCCAAAGAAGATATACAGATGGCCAATAGGCACATGAAAAGATGCTCATCATCGCTGATCATCAGGGAAATGCAAATCAAAACTACACTAAGATATCACCTTACACCCATGAGAATGACAAAAATATCTAAAACTAATAGTAACAAATGTTGGAGAGGTTGTGGAGAAAAAGGAACCCTCATACACTGCTGGTGGGAATGCAAACTGGTGCAGCCACTATGGAAAACAGTATGGAGATTCCTCAAAAAATTAAAAATAGAACTACCATACGATCCAGCCATCCCACTACTGGGTATCTATCCAAAGAGCTTGAAGTTAGCAATCCCAAAAGTCGAATGCACCCCAATGTTCATTGCAGCATTATTTATAATAGCCAAGACATGGAAGCAATCTAAGTGCCCATCAACAGACGAATGGATAAAGAAGATGTGGTACATGTATACAATGGAATACTACTCAGCTGCAAAACAGAACAAAATCATTCCATTTGCGATAACATGGATGGACCTTGAGGGAATTATGTTAAGTGAAATAAGCCAGCTAGAGAAGGATAATCTGTGTATGACTCCACTCATATGAGGAATTTAAAAATATGGACTAAGAGAACAGTTTAGTGGCTACCAGGGGAAAGGTGTGGTGGGGGGGTGGGCACAAAGGGTGAAGTGGTGCACCTACAACACGAATGACAAAGATTAATGTACAACTGAAATTTCACAAGATTGTAACCTATCATTAACTCAATTAAAAAAAAGAAGAATTTATCAATTTTATTCGTGTTTCCAAAGAACCAACTTTTGGCCATTTTGAGCCTCTTTATTACATGTTTCTTTCTTTTCTATTTCATTAATGTCTGCTCTCATCTTTATTGTTTCCTTCCATCTACTGGGTTCTCTGGGTTCTTTTTCTAACTCCTTCAGATGAATACTTTGAGATCAGTGACTTTATCAAGCTGTATATTTATATATTTTACACAAGATCATTGATATCTTATTTTGGATATATATATTTAAGACTATAAATTTATAGAACTTGAATGCATACATCAAAAAAGAATACAAAATTTTTGATATATTGTATTTTCATTATAACAGGGTTAAAATATTTTATTTCCAATATGATTTCTTCTTTAAATCATGAGACCTTTTAGAAGTGTACTGCAAAATTTCTAAACATTCAGGAATTTTGTAGTGATCTTTTCATTATTGATTGCTAATTTTAATTCCAAAGTGGTCAGATAACATATTCTTTATGATTTCAATCATTTGAAATTTGTTTATGTGCTGTATGGCCAATGATACGGTCAATTTTGGCAAACATTCCATTTGTGCTTGACAAGAATGCACATTCTCTGGTTGTTGGGTGAAATATTCCATATGCGTCAATTAGGTCAAGTTCATTAATCTCATTGTTTAAATCTTCTATATCCTTATTAAAATTCTGTCTGCTTGTTCTATCAATTACTAAAAGAAGTATTAAAATTTTCTATCATGATTATAGATTTGTGTGTTTTTTAACCTTTTAGTTCCATATTTTGAAGTTATATTACTAGGCACATACAAATTTAAGATTATTTTATCTTCCTGGTAGATTGAACATTTAGTATTATGAAATACTCTCTTTTAACTCTTTAAAGTCTACTTTGATATTAGTATAATACATCAGTTTTTCTGAGGGAGGTTGGTTAGGACTTGCACAGTATATATTTCTCCATCCTTTACTTTCAATTTTTCTGTATCTTAATATTTAAAATGTGTGTCTTGTAAGCAGCATAGAGGTGGGCTTTTATAATCCAATCTGACATTCTTTGTCTTATTTACTTTTTAAAAGATTTATTGAGGTGAAATTCACATATACTCACATAAACATAACATTAACCATTTTAAAGTAATTTAGTACTAAGCATTTAGTATAGTCACAATGTTATGCAACCACCACCTCTATCTACTTCCAAAACATTTCCATCAGTCCAAAATGAACCCCATACTCATTAAGCAGTTTCTCCCCACTTTCTCCTCCCCATAGCTCCTGGCAACCACCAATCTGCGGTTCTCCCTCTATGAATTTACCTGTTTGGGATATTTTACACATGTGGAATCATACAGTATGTGACTTTTGTGTCTAGGCTCTTTTACTTAGCATAATGTTTTCAAGGTCGATCCAGGTCTAGCATCAGTGCTCATTTACTTTTTACAGCTGAATAATATCCCATTGTATGTATATACCACAATTCGCTTATCCACTCATCCCCTGATGGACATTTGGGCTGTTTCCCCCTTCTGGCTTTTCTTCTTTTTTTTTTTAAAGATTTTATTTTTTCCTTTTTCTCCCCAAAGCCCCCCAGTACACAGTTGTATATTTCTCATTGTGAGTTCTTCTAGCCGTGGCATGTGGGACGCTGCCTCAGCGTGGCTTGATGAGCAGTGCCATGTCCGCGCCCAGGACCCGAACCAACGAAACACTGGGACGCCTGCAGCGGAGCGCACGAACTTAACCACTCGGCCACGGGGCCACCCCCTGGCTTTTCTGAATAGTGCTGCATGTACATATACTTGTTTGAGTACCTGTTTTCAACTCTCTTGGAAATATCAAGCCAGGGGTGGAACTGTTGGTCATATGGTGATCCTAGGTTTAACTATGTGAGGAACTGCCAAATTCTTGTCTTTTAGTTGGAGTATTATAACACTTTTACTCCTTTACTGCCCTCTGACACACACTGTGCTATTATTGGCATGTATTTTAACTGTATCACTATACATTAAAATCATAGGACATTTTTACTTTTGTTTTTACTTTGAAATAATTTCAAACTTACAGAAAAGCTACAAGAATAGAAAATGTCTGTACACCCAGATTCATTAATGTATGATATTGCCATATTTGTCTTATCCTTTCTCTATTTCTATGTATCTAAACATGCATATACACAAGAAAATATAGGCATATTTTTATATCTTATGTATACATATTGCCAGAATTCAGTGATGGAATGGATATGAGAAATGATGAAAGAGAATGTGTCAAAGATGACTAAGTTTCTGGTTTGGATAATCTAACAGATAGTGGTACATTTCACTGAGCTAAAAAACATGCAAGAGAATCAGGTTTGAGGGAGGGAACTCTTGATTTTGATTTTAGATGTGCTAACTTTGAGATGTCTTTGAGAAATCCATGGGATGTCAAGTCAGGAATTAAACATACTCGACTGGAGCTCAGAGGACAGATCAGGGCAAGAGGTATAAGTCTGGAAGTTATTTGTATTTAAAGAGTAATTGTAGCAACAGATGTGGATGACACATACGAAAAGAATTGAGAGTAGAGGGCCTAAGACTCAATTTTAAGTAATGCCAAAATTTATTAACCAAGGTATAAGAGGATGAGCCTGCAAAAGAACTGAGAAGTTGCTAGAGAAGTAGGAGGGAAGCCAGGACAATGCAGTCATGGAATCCAAGAGAAGAGTAGTTCAAGCAATGACCCAATAGTAATAGTAGTAGACAAATCACGATGACTGAAAATGTCCACTGGATTTAACAATGCAAAAGTCACTAATGTCTCTGGTGAAACCTGTTTGAGTATGATGGGCAGATAAATCCAACCAGATAGGTTGGATTGAGTTATTAGGAGGTGGATAAATAACTTTTTCAAGAGGTTTTTAATAATGATGGTAGAGAAAATATGGTCACTGAAGAATCAGCAGTGTGGTATGCAGGAAGTTTTTTTTTTTAAGGTTAAAAAAGCCATCTTAAAATAGTTGATGAAAATGATCTAGTTTGAAAGGGACAAGTTGTATATACCAGAAAGAAGGGATTATTGGTGATCGAAACACAACCTTGTGAATACACTAAAAACCACTGAATTGTATACTTTAAAAGAGTGAACTTTATGATATGTGAATTTATCTCAATAAAGTCTCTTAAAAACAACAACAAAAACAAAAAGAAGGGATGACTAACAGTATAAGGTTTCTGAAAAGTTAGCAAGTGATAAAATCCAAGGAATTAGAATAACTGGCCATAGATAAGAGGAGTGAATAAATAGGCTTTAGGTTTGGCTAGTGGAAAAGTGAGATAATTTCTACTCAGAGGGCTTTTGTTTTATTTTATTTTTTAAGATTGGCACCTGAGTTAACAGCTGTTGCCAATCTTCTTCTTTTTTTTTTTTTTTTTGCTTCTTCTCCCCAAAGCCCCCCAGTGCATAGCTGTATATTCTACTTGTAGGTCCTTCTGGTTGTGCTATGTGAGACGCTGCCTCAGCATGGCTTGATGAGCCGTGCTAGGTCCATGCCCAGGATCCACACCGGCAAAACCATGGGCCACTGAAGTGGAGCACGCAAACTTAACCACTTGGCCACAGGCCAGCCCTTTATTTAGATTTTTGAAGTAGCAGGCAAGCTCATCTGCTGAGGGTAGGGATGGATGAAAGTAGGGAGTGAGCATAATTAAGAGGTTTGAGGAGAGTAGGGAAGCAATTGCAGGAGAGAGTAGGAGGGCAAATAGGAAAGCTGGACATAGCAAGGGCCCACCTGAGGTTGGTAATAATGACTTTACGGGGATACAAACATGTCCTAGTCTTAATTCTCTCCATCTGTGTTTGGTTGGTTACAGGCAAGGAGAAAGTGGACAGGTGGACATATTCAGGAAAGTATGCCTATAGCATATGGCACCATAATATCAGTTCTTATGTGAGTTCATTTCCCTCAGGGTATATATAAATAGATGATTCTAAAGTAGTCTGGCCTCAAATGAGTCTAATTCTCACGAACCTTGCTTGAAACAGTTTCTGCTGAGGGGACAGTCCTACCCAGAAAATAGTCTCCTGGCCAGAACTGGTGGGCACTTCTATGCAGTGGCCTCATGCAAAAAAAGTCTGCCAAAATGGGAATAAACTGAGGCAATCAGAGGCTTGCTCTCAGGAATTAGAATTAGGAAATACCAAGATAATACAATTAGAGGCTTAAGCTGAAAGGATACACTGAAAGAACAGAAGATAGAATAAATTGCATGACATGACAAATAAGTTAATTATAAGTAAGCAGAAATCAGGAATAAAAGCAATATACAAAACAGCAGGTGAACTCTAGAGGTGGCAGAAAAAAACTAAGAATTCTAGTGAAGTAAAAATGAAGAACATCTGAGTTACGTGAACGGCAGAGCGCCACAGAGAAGCCACAAAGACGTCTGCCCAATTCTTAGGTGCTGTCCTGGGCTGATTTACAATTCAACTCCAAAAGGCCTGGCCATACCACACTTAATGATCTTGAATACTTTTGGATTTCCATTTTCCTTATTGCATTGTATTTTAAAAATAAAAATACATTTCTTGAAATAGCCTACGTTGAATCTCTGCTTCTTACAACTAAAAGACCCTAATCAAAAAATACAATAAAACTTCTGTGATTAAATGACTCAGCAGATTTTCATCTCTGGCAGATCTTACCTATACGTTCACATAATGTATTACCAAACAAGAAGTGAAATTTTTTTCCCTAAAATCTGAAAAGAAAAACAATGAATTGCTTAAAATAATGACTATAAACTAAGAAAGTAAAATATACAGTGTTAAGATGACCATTAGATCAGTCCTGGTCAATGACGCCCACACTCTCATTCTTCTCATCCCAGTTCAAGGAGACATTTCCACTCAATCTTTCCCACTGCCACCTTAAGAGCATCATTGTCCAAAAAACCCTCATTTATTCTTAATTACTATGAGAATCATTTCTCCTGGACCAAGGAAGCAGTCCATCCTACCACAGTCTGACTCCCACATTGGTATTGCCACATCAAATTAAGAAACTTGTCACTCTTACTTTGAAAATTTCATAACCCCTTTCCTTTGGGGTATGTGTATTATGTAGACCTAAATAATAAACTACAATAATTTCTAATCACATCCCTGGCTCATGCATTTTTAAATGGGCTGGTATATTTTTAACTTCAGAGTTCATTTCCATAAGTTTTATTTTATAAAAGCAATAAAATCAAAGTAGAAAAACATTTAAGGGGAAAGCATTCATATCTCTACCTCCCTAAGCCACTATTATCACTTAATATTTTCTTCTAAACTATTTTCAATGGAAAACTAAAGAAGTCATGAAAATAAGGAGGAAGGAAGAGATACAGGGAACATTCAGGGGATTAAATCAAGAGGATGGGATGTAAATGGTAAAGGAAAGAAAGGAGTCAAAGATATTGGGTTTTAGTTCAAACAATTTGGTTCCATTAACTGAATTAGAGACTATGTGGACAGACAAAATATGGGGAGACAGACGAATGAATGCTACCCACCATCACCAAGTACTTTTAGTATCTTGGTCTTTTAGAAACATTCTTTTTTAGTCATGTAAGAATGGTTCTGGAAGGATACATAAGACTCTAAAGAGAAGAAAAGGGTAAATGAGAAGACAGAAGTCGGAGGGAGAATTATGTTTTTACAGTATATCCTTTTGGATATTTTGATTTTAGAGAAAAACATATCTATTACATACTTAAATATTTTTAATGATTTTTTTAAAGTTATGTAAAAATCAACTTTAAAAACCACCATCAGAATAATGAGATGAAATCTGCTAACAGCTATATGTTTTCAGGGACATTACTTAACTCAGAGATATTGACAGGAAAAAAGGACTCAATTACAATTTCTGGTTGCCTCCATTAGTTGTTCAATTAGATAACTGTTAGTTCTATGAATATTTTTTTAACTATGGTAATGTCCAAATAATTGATCAATATAAAATAAGCTGTTCCTTAAAGCCTTCTACTTTCATTTTCCAAATTTTGTCTTTCCAAATGGAATGTATAGACACTTAAATAGATTTAAAATCAATCTTGATCTTGATGCCTTGGTGTTATTATTATGGCTTGAACTGTGTCCTCCAAAAAGATATGTTGAAGTCCTAAGCCCTGGTACTCAAAGTGTGACCTTACTTGAAAATTACAGCCATGCATTGCTTAATGACAGGGATACGTTCTGAGAAATGCAACATTACGTGATTCATCCTTATGTGAACTTCATAGAGTACACTGAAGGGGCACAAAATTTGCCACCCCAAAATGTGCCTCTTTAATATGAGGATTATTTTAGGCTGATTATTATTATTATTATTTTTGAGGAAGATCAGCCCTGAGCTAACATCTGCTGCCAATCTTCCTCTTTTTGCTCAGGAAGACTGGCCTTGAGGTAACATCTGTGCCCATCTTCCTCTACTTTATATGTGGGAAACCTGCCACAGCATGGCTTGATAAGCGGTGCGTGGGTCTGTACCCAGGATCCAAACTGGTGAACCCTGGGCCGCGGAAGCAGAACATGCAAACTTAACCGTTGCACAACCAGGCTGGCCCCTAGACAGATTATTCTTAAGGAACAAAAGACTCACAAAACTTTTCTTATTATCTTCCCCTTAAGAATTCAGATAAAAACAAAAACCTGTCTGAGGAAGTGAGCTATTACCTTAGCACAACATGAACTAGGTGGCAGACAGGGAGGAACCCGGGAAAGTCTGTTTGTTGGGCTCCCTCTGTATTCTTCTGTTCCTGTGTGGCCAAACACTTGTTTTCCAACTATCTGCTCCTTTTCACCTACTTGTGAATTGCCTTTCTTCCCTTTGAAGTCCCTGACTCTCCTGACCCCCAATATCTTCTTCTGTTTTTAGCTGAGGATGTTTAAGGTGAGGGCTTGGGCCACTTTGGTGAGTTACTCAATTCTCCTGGGTTTCTCCCATGCATACATGTTATTAAACTTTTGTTTTTCTCCTGTTAATGTGTCTCATGTCAACTTAATTCTTAGACCAGCCAGAAGAACCTAAAAGGGTAGAAGAAAATTTCCTCCTCCCCTGCAGAATTTACACAAACTTAGATGGTATAACGTACTACACACTAATCTTATGGCACTAATCTCATGGGACAACTGTCATACATATGGTTCGTGTTGACCGAAATGTTGTTATGCAGCACACGACTTTAGTGAAGATGAGGCCATACTGGAGTAAGAGTAGGGTAGACCCTCAATAAAATCATGACTGGTGTCCTTACAAGAAGAGGGAAATTTGGACAGAGACATAGAGGGAAGATGGCCAGGTGAAGATGGAGGCAGAGATTGCAGTTGTACTGCCACAAACCAGAAGCTGAAGAGCTAAGAAAGGATTCTCCCCTAGAGGCTTCAGAAGGAGCATGGCCTTGCCAACATCTTGATGTCAGACTTACAGCCTCCAGAAGTGTAAAACACATACTTCTATTTCTGTAAGCCATCAGTGTATGGTACTTGTTACGGCAGCCCTCAAAAACTAAAATACTTGGCTAATTAATACCAATAGGAAATGTTTATCCCAATCTTGCCTTCTTTAGTGCTTCAGTTTTACCAAAGACAGCAAGACCCAGTAAGAAAAGGGACTTTATGTCAGAATTTACCAACCTCACACTTAGGAAAGATTCTGTTTTGGCATTAAAAAGTTGACTCATGTTTTATGCTACAGTATATACCTAATCCAACTTTTCCCTGCTTATTTACATAAAAATACAAATGACATCCAAATCTAGAAAATGGAAACTTCATAGGAAAAGAGGTTTGAACGTTGGATTTCTGAAAGATTATCCTGAAAATAAAGATACATTTGAATGAATACTAAGGAATAATCAGGTAAATACCTAGTGAACAAAGTGATCTACCTGTTTTTCCTCTAACTTCCTGGGATCTATGTCCAATTAAAGTCCCTGATTCTGGTAGCAAAGATTACAAACATAAACTGAAGACAAGAAGCCAATCACATATTACACCTTTAGACCATTTGTTAGAGAAAATCAGGAAACATTTTTTTAGAAACTCCCCTCAGGAATCAGTTGATGATATAATCACATAGGTTCCCCTCTTTGTATCGGGAAGACTAAGGCTAAATCAGAAGCATGGAAAAATATCGAACACCCACAAATTAAACTTGTGATCCTAAAGAACAACCAAAAACAGGACAAAAAATTTAAATGCACATTGGGTGAACAGTTGTGTAGCAGAGGCTGTCAGTGCCCTGCCCATATCCCCTTTGCTCTCATAGGTCCAGCAAATGCTGATGGCCTCTTACTGAAAGCATCTGTAACTCTGTCTAAGCGCTGTGCTCAGAACACAGAGACGTCAGGTACCAGGGAGTTAACAATCCTAGGAGTAGCCCATAACCAAAGACTGATGGAAATTAGTTGATAATTACCCCAGCTTCCTCATCCTTCCAACAGAAAAACCAGAAGACACTTCTACCCTGTTTTCCAGAGCTCCGTAGCAGGACTGAGGCCCAGCTGCTCAGGGTTTCCACCTGCTTATTTACAGCCTTTGTATCACGTTCCTTCCCTTCCTGGTCTGAATTCCTCACTCTCTGATGTGTGCTTCCCTGAAACAGCTCCCAAGGAAACTACCTGCACTCCAATCCTTGCCTCTGGGTCTACTTCTGAGGAAACCCAACCTAAGCCCTAAACCTAAGTTTAGCTTAAAAAAGGCAAAAAGTCTCATCCATGACTCAAAATGGCTTTGCCACTGAAAACGGCACAGTCTTGAGAAAACTCACAGGGAGTTTCTTCAGTTTCTTCTTAATCTTTATTTCTAAATGACACTGCCTACACAATTTTCAGGCTAGTGAAGATGGAAGTGATCCCAAAGACTATGACTTCTCACACGTGCATCTTTTCCACCTTCACATCCCCTACCTTATTCCTTTTCCAACTCCAGACAGAAACTTCAAAACTTTCGCCAGTGCAAAACTAAAATCACAGTTTGATGGATGCAGGTCAGAAACAGCTAAGGACAATGTATATGCATTTAATTCCTTTTTTTGGAGGCCACTTAAAGGGAATACTTTCCTTAGATCTTTTTTCTAAATGAAAAAATTAATAATACATGAAAAACGTGAGATATGAGAGGTACAGAGGCTAACAAAGTGCCCACTAATCACTTACTCTCATACCTACTCCCCTTTCCAAACACTTCACTATTAATACTTATTTTACTTTCCAAATGTTTACTGTGAAAACACGATTGAGTGTATTTCTATACCTCTTCTGATGCACTTATAAAAATACAGCCATCATTTTTTACATAAACTGGACTATACTGTACATATTATATGACTTGCTTTTTTTTAAGGCAAACATAAAAATAAACCAACTACTTACAAAACTAATTCATTCTCAAACACCTTTCCATAGTTAACATTGGTTTCTATCTTCATCAACTGTCATATTGTTATATTATGCTATCAGGCAAATTCTTGGCAAAATTATATCCAGGAGACCTCCATTTTCAAAAATAATGAACTAGGTGATCCAGGGTAACCCCCTCTCTAAAGACAACAATAAAATAGGTCTAAATATAGAAAATATCTTCTTAATAGTACCAAGGACCTAGTAAGATAGCGAGGCATTACCAGACAAGAAAGGGGCCGGGAGTGAGGAGGCCTAACCCACTTATCCCTGTGGTGGGGGGAGGGGGTGTGGAGAGAGAAGGTCTAGAGCAGCGACCCTCCAACTTTAGCACATGCAAGAATCACCTGGAAAGCTTATTAAAACCTATCCCCAGAGATCCTGTTTTATCTGTAGCTTACATTTCCAATAAGCTCCCAGGTGAAGTGATGTTGCTGGTCTGAGGACCACACTTTTAACTGCCTCTGATCTAGACTAGAGGCTGGGACAGTTGGGGATGAGGAAAGTATAGAAATGATGTGGGGAACACATATTGCACCAGAGACTCCATGGAATATCAACCCCTCCTTTCATCTGCCCCTTCTCACCTTCATCTCTCAACAGGTTGTGATGCCCCTACTGCTTTTGGCCACTTTTACCTAGGGTCATGTGTCAATCCTCAGGAAAGAGGTACTATGCCACAGCTCCTCAATTTTATGACAGAGGTGGCACTTTGGTGGAGTAGGGAAAGGACAGTCTTTTTAAAAAATGGTGCTGCAGGGGCGGTGCGGTGGCATAGTGTTTTAAGTTCACATGATCAGTTTTGGTGGTCCAGGGCTCGCAGGTTCAGATCCCAGGCATGGACCTACACACCACTCATCAAGCCATGCTGTGGCAGCATCCCACATACAAAAATAGAGGAAAACTGGCATAAATGTTAGCTCAGTGACAATCTTCCTCAAGCAAAAGGAGGAAGACTGGCAACAGATGTTAGCTCAGGGCCAATCTTCTTCATACACACACACACAAAAAGGTGCTGGAACACAAGTTTTCCATATGGGGAAAAAATTAAATCAGATACCTGCCTTACACTATTTACACAAAATAAATTCCAGGGGGTTAATGACTTAAATGTGAAAGGTAAAACAATAAAGCTTTTAGAAGATAGGAGATCATCTTAATGATCTTAAGGAGGAAAAATTTTTTTAAACAAGACACAAAAAGCACTAACCTTAAAATTAAGACCTCTTCATCAAAAGATACCATAAAAAGAGCAAAAACAAAAGCCATAGAGTGGGAGAAGATATTTGTAACCCATTTAAAATGAATGACTAGTATCCAGAATATACAAGTAACCTCCACAAATTAATGAGAAAAAGACACTAATTTAATAGAAAATGAACAAAAGAATTAGAACAGGTACTTTACAAAAGAGGAAATCCTAAAGGGCCAGTAATTATATAAAAAAAAAAGGTCTCCAGTCTTAAATAGTTATTTAGTACCATAACCAAATACCATTACATAGCTATCAAATTGCAAAAACGAAAATCTGATAATACAAGTGTTGACAACAGAATAAACTCTCATATACTAAGAAACCAGTGTTATCTAGTGCAGTTGAAGATATACATATACTACTGACTTCTAGACATAGGCCTTAGACTACCCTTATGTATGCCAGGATGTAAAAGAATTTTCAGGGTGCACTGTTCATAATTATCAAAAACTTGGGGGGAAAAGTCAAATGCCCAGTGACAGTATTAAGAGATTTTAAAATTATGGTATATTATTTCAATGAAATATTTTACAGTAAAGAAAACAAATGAATTAAAGATAAATGCAAGATGAAAGAATTGTAGAAAATAATGTTGAGTCAAAAATGCTCACATAAACACATACAACATGATACCATTTATACAAAGTTTGAAATCAGGAAAAACGAATTCATATTGTCTTAGGTGGCACACACAGTGGTATAAAAAACCAAGGGTATTACTAGTGTAAATTTCAGAATTGTGGGTATCTATGGGAAGATGGGGCATGTTAAGACTGGTAAGTGATGGAGATATTTTGGGGTGCTGTTAATGTTGTATTTCTTGACACGCAAGTAGGTTTTACCACGCTTTGTTTTACAACTATTTGTTAAATTATACATATGAAGTTAATGCATCTTTTTCAAGACATATTTTACAATTTAAAAAAATGTTGGGAAAAAAAGATATTGCCCCTGTAGTCAGATTTATGTTGTTAAAATATGTGATCTAGGGGCTGGCCCAGTGGCACAGCGGTTAAGTGCCCACGTTCCGCTTTGGCGGCCCGGGGTTCACCAGTTCCGATCCCAGGTGTGGACATGTCATCACTTGGCACGCCACACTGTGGTAGGCATCCCACATATAAAGCAGAGGAAGATGGGCATGGATGTTAGTTCAGGGCCAGTCCTCCTCAGCGAAAAGAGGAGGATTGGCAGCAGTTAGCTCAAGGCTAATCTTCCTCAAAAAAAAAAAAAAAAATTTGATCTACAATTTATTAAGTGTGAAATCTTCAGCAATTCATCAAACTTCTTGAATTTTGGGCTTCCTCAGTTTTACCATTGAGATAACAATATATTATCTTGCATGTTGTGAGGTTTAAATAAGATAACACATATAAAAAATGTCCAGCAGTTCAATAAATAGAAATCTAAGATGCTTCTGCATTGAATGATTTAGTATCGTAAAGATGTTAGTCCTCTCTAAATTGAGTTACAGATCTAACCAAAATCCCATTTTTGTTAAGAACAAACTAAAAAAAAATTTCTAAAGAGTCATCTGTTTTACCACACCTCCCATTGTTGGGTTTGCTACAAGATAATCTGCAGCATGCATTCTCTATAGAGGTAATATTACTTCTACAGGGGCAAAAATTGATTCTTGGGAGTGGAAAAAACTTAGTTATTAAAATGGTTTGTGGCCCTCCAAAGCTCAATCTTATCCAACAAATTCTTACTCATTACTATTTAATTTCTCTCAGTATGGAGAAATTAATTAATTTAAATTAAATTTTGATTAATGTTTTTCCTTAGAAATGGTGATAATTTAAACAAAAGGTTGAGAAACACTGATCTATAACCTATTCTGAAGCAGTTGAATCTTCTATGAGGAAAGAAAACGATGGAATAATCATAGTTCTTGGAAATGAGAAAATTAGGCTATAATGCTTTCCATCTATCCAGAACAGCTGGATGGGGAAAGGGAAAACGAATGGGGAGAAGGTGATCAGAGTTTTCTGTACAACAAGTCCAAGCCATGCTTTCCAATCTTGTTCAGAAATTTTAGGAAAATGCTTAGAAATGAGAAGAAAATGCTATTACAAGGAGCAATAGTTCTAGTTTTCTTTGAGAGGAAAAGCCAGGAAAAGGTAGCCCAAGAATTTCAGAAGAACCTGATGCCCCTTTCTCACATTTAAGTAAAAGCAAGATGGATAAACTTATTTTTAAGACAGTTAATGTTTCTGAAAGACATACACATGTCAGTAAGTTTCAATGAACTAAGGGACGACTGCATAAGGATTTATTCTAATCAGTACCTATGCTGTTTGGGACAAATAAATTGCTTTCAATCTCAACAACTTTCTCACATTTTTTTTCCCTTTTCAAAAAGGAATATTTTTCATATCCATATTTTTAATCCCCTTTTCCATCCTAAATCCTGTACAATTTCCTCAGACAAATCTCTCTCTGTTCTCCATTCTATTTGAATAGGAAAAAACTCAAATAACCAGATATTAAGATGTTAAGAGAAATAAAATGACTTGGATTTACTCCAGACTATCAAGTAAATCAGTAGCACAACAGAGGTCTCTCTGTTCAAAGACCAGGCACTTCTGACGATTATTTATTGATACAGCGCCTAAGTTTAGAAGTTGACTCTCTAATTGATTTCTTCCTTAACATTGTAGAGCTCCCTAATCAACTGTGAGTTTTCCAAACTTATTAAAAATAAATGAGGAAGAAAAAAAGATAATCACAGTTTCTGAAAATGAAAAAATTAAAAATAAGCATGTATTAAAAATATATGACAAGTTAAAAAGAAAGAAAATCCTTCCTATGACAAAGAAGCATAAAAACCAAGAACAGCTTATGGGAGATATTAATAAATGAGAAAATATATAAGTGGGCATTGCTTTTTTAATGTAAAAGAAATTTGATATTTAAACTAAAAGCTTCAAAACTGATTTTGAAACATTTATTATAATATTACTGATAATTATCCACTACAGTGTGATAGGAAACACATTTGAATATTAAAGACAATGACATGAGTTATTCACTCCATAAAAAATTAAAATTATCTGTAGATTTTAATAGCGCATTCATTCAGTCAACCCCTATGGAAGATCAATTCCTTGCATAAATTCACTGCTTCAAATCCACAAAACTCACGTGTTCAGTCATTTCTCTAAATCCAGTAAGTTTTTCATCATAAAACCACACTTCTCTGACACTAAAACTTAAGGATATACATAGTAACCATATAAACGCTCAATATTACTGCTAAATATTGCTTGCAAAGAACACCTTAAATAGTCTGTCACTACGACCTTTGTTGCCAAAACAAAAACAAAGTTTCTCAACAATTTTTCAAACAGAAATGACCTTTAGATTCTTAAACTCCATAACAATATTAGACATTTTATCTGCTTTATTTTTAAAAAAATTAATCAAGAAAAATGAACTCAAGTATCTGAAGAAACTGTAAATTTTTACTTACATATTCAGGTTTTAGTTTTTTATCTCCTCCTCTGACAGCCACTTTTTCTAGTTTATCTATAATGGGCCCAATCATTTCCTCATCTTTAAGCTGAAGCTCTTCATGTATTATTTCTATATCTCGAATAGGATCTACACTTCCTTCAACATGCGTGATATCATCATCTTCAAAAGCACCTAAAATGAATTAAAGGGAAGCAATTCAATAAACAAATGATAGAGAAGATCATTATTAGAGTGAACAAAGATTCCTAGAAGGTTATCAATTTATTCAAATTATTCTGAATTCTTGCAAGTAGGACATAATATTTTTATTTTCCTATTTAGTAATATCTAGGGCACTAGCAACAAAACAGTAGTTTAAGAGCCTCAACATCTCAAAAACTAACTGATGTAAATAAAATTATGATCTTTACAGAAAAGAAAATTATGCTCCAGAAGTACTGGTATTTTCAGGTTTGGTACATTAAAAGAGCCTGAATTCCAGGCATGAGAGCCTGAAGTTCTAAACTGCACTATTAGGGTTTCCAAGGGAAACTGGATTTGGGGGGGTCGGGGGAGGAGGTGAAATCATCTGGCAGGCCTCTTCCCTGCTTCAATCTACTTTATCACTGTGGTTCTGACGGTGATTAGATAATGAACCACTCAGACACACAATTTACACAGCAGCTAATTTCATCGGCCTGATTTGAGGGTATGGTTTTTAGGGGGCTATCAAAAAAGCAGATGAAGGTGCATTTGTCATATATGAGTGACAACCATTCACACTATCTGAACAAAATGATGCTGGCCCTTATTAGAAACACATGCTATTATCACATATTTAAAGTGCAGTTGAAGCCATAATTTCAAATTGCCAACTGGAAACATAAGGGTAAAACAACCAGATATTACTGAAGCATGTGTACTGACTTTATGCCCTTTTGAAGACATAATGTGGCAACATAATTCAACTGGGATTTACTCAAATTACCAGATAAAGAACAGTATAACAAAAATGAACAAATACCAAGAAATATTATAAACAGAAAGCAATGATGTACCCACAAAACAAGAAACACATTTATAAACAAATTAATTTAATTAAAATTACCAATTAGATTATACTCCCAAAATGAGATGTCTTCAAACATAAAGCATCAATTATTTTAGATAGAGGTATCATAGGAATCATGAAAGACAGTTTGATAAGAGAAAAACAGTGACTATAGCTCATTCTTATATACCAAAGACCAAGATATTCTCACTACAGGTTACAAGGAGTTTTTAAATATAATTTCCCATAATTAAAAATAATTGTTGTTTGTATCTTAGTGAGGAATTATTCAGTAATAATAGTAAAAAATAGTATATTATGCAATTAAAATATAAGTATTTAAAATAACACAAGTATTCTTGGCATACAACTGATGTATTATATAGTGACAAATTCATATGAACAAAATTATCAAGAAATAAGGAGGTAATATCTTACTAATAAACACACTAGACAAACAGTGGTTTAGGTAAATTTTTTAAATATTTGAAAAGTATGAAAGAAGTCTCTCTAGAAGCACAATATTATTTACTTATGATTGGAGGCACTTCATACAAATGGCACAATAAAACAGGAAAATAAAAATAAAAGTTAGCTTCCCAGCAGTCAGAGCAACAAAGGAAACATGGTCAGTTCAGTTATAGAAATAACTAAACTTTTTATGACACTCAGAATGAAAAACATCCTATATGATCACTCTTACGTAGGGCCCATGAGAAAGAAACTATAGTGACGTCCCCAGAAGCATCCCTACAGTAAATCATCAGCAGGCGTTAAATGGCAACGTCTTAATCACAACCCTCAATTTTAATGAAGTGGATAATAGAGAGAAACTTAGTAATCTGAATTCTTCTGGAAAAAAGAAAATAAAGCTCTCTGATGATCTGAACTAATCCAAATAGAAAACCTAGAATACAGGTGGGGGAAAATCACCTGTCTATCTTATAACCTTCAAATTAACCTCTAGATTGTACCTCACCTGGAGTTTGCCAAGGATTAGGCTAGGAAAGGAGTTATGGTTGGATCATCACTAATCCATTCCCCCCATATAAGAAAAAACTCCAACACAGACCCTATACACTCTTGATTGCATTGTTGTTACTATGCCTGAAAGTTAGTATTATTATATTCATTTGTATGTGAGGTGGCAACATATTATGAGAACTTAAATTTATTTTTGATAATAAATATTGACAAAAATTAAGACAAAAATTAAGTGAGGGGCCGGCCCCGTGGCTGAGTGGTTAAGTGCACACGCTCTGCTGTGGTGGCCCAGGGTTTCGCCAGTTTGGATCCAGGGCGCAGACACGACAGTGCTTGTCAGGCCATGTTGAGGCAGCGTCTCACATGCCACAACTAGAAGGACCTGCAACTAAGATATACAACTATGTACCAGGGGGATTGGGGGAGATAAAGTACGGAAAAAAAAAAAAAAGATTGGCAACAGCTGTTAGCTCAGGTGCCAATTTTTGGGGAAAAAAAATTAAGTGAAGGGAACATTAAAGTTATCCTTTAAAATTAAATAGCCTTGTGATAAAACGAGGCCAAAAGCAGCTGTAAAATATAAGCTTACGAAAATTTGGTGGCCATCTGGGTAATTTCCCATTTCTTAGAAGTAAAAAATTAGAGATTATTTTCCAAAGATACGCTTCCAGGTCAACAGACCTTACCCTACACTTACATTATAGCATTGCTTCACATCTTATCTTTTTTAGCACAAGATTTAGTGGTTAAGAATAAGAGCTTTGAAGTCACACAGGCTTACTGGTCATAAAATCTCAGACAAATCACTGAACCTCTAGGGATCTCACTTTTACATCTTTAAAATGAAGATGTTTCTGCCTCTCAGAGAAGGGGTATGATTAAATCAGATGTAAAGTGCTCAGCAGAGAGCTCAACAAGTAGAATTCTTTTAGTAATTGAGGCATATACCATTTTTTTATGATGTAGGAATTAGTAATTGAGGAGAAATTCCATAGTAATATAATCAGACATTAATTTTGAGTAATATCATTTCATGTTACTCAATTCACCTTGGAAGAGGTTAAAATAAACTTTATGAGTTTACAGGGTTTTTCCACCATCAATTCTTACTATTTCCCCAGAACATTTTTAGCCTAGTCCATCGTCAAAGTTATTTATTTCAACTTCACATTAACTAAAGCAATTATCATAATTGTTACAATTATCACAATTGCCCTTTGGGGGACACACTGTACTGGTAAAGATGACTCCAGTCATCTTGAAGACTACACCATATCATACTGAATTGCTTGGTGAGAAAGTTATTTCCGTTTCAATTCTCTTTCAGTCCTTCTGACTACGTCAAAGAGAAAGTCTCAGTTTGATGCTGTTGGTCTTTCTAATATTATAAATTTACCTTTTTACCAACAGAGCAGGCCTCAGCCTCAGAGCTTCTAAAGGCTAAAAAATTTTTAATATGTAGTTTCACTGTATTTATTTTTATTATTTTCAATTTTGGCTAGTGATATTAATTATCCTTACATTAGTGACGTTTCCTGTTTAAATAAATTTAGCCAAAAACGTAAGACTACATTTTTTGGTAAAATCAACAAATGTCTGAAAATATTAACTATGGACATTTTGGTGATGGGATGTCATCTGATTTTTACAAACTTTTTTGGTAGTACTATTTTGTATAAAATGATGAGGTGGGGCGACACGCTGCTATGCAATACTTTAGCTGAGATAGTCAGGGAGACCTCTGAGGAGATGACACTGAAGCTGAGACTAGAATGGCCAGAATGAGGCAGTAATGTGAAGATTTGAGGGAAGAGGGTTCTAAGAAGAAAGTATAAAAAGCTTAAAATGGGAACAAGCTTGAAGTGTTTCAGAAATAGAAACAAGGTGAGGGTAGGTGACCCACAGCAGAGGATGGTAAATAGTTTAAGCCGGAGAAGTAAAGCAGTTCACATACATCTGTAAGCCAGGGAGTCTGGATTCTATTCTAGCTGTGATGGAAAGCCACTACTTGGAGAGCTTTAGATGAAGGGGAAGTAGGGTAAGAATGTATGATTTATGATTTAAAGAGGCCACCTCGGCTACTTTAAAAAGAACAGACTCTAGGGGCTGGCCCCGTGGCCCAGTGGTTAAGTTCGTGCGCTCCGCTGCAGGTGGCCCAGTGTTTTGTCAGTTCGAATCCTGGGCGCGGACATGGCACTGCTCATCAAACCACGCTGAGGCAGCATCCCACATGTCACAACTAGAAGGACCCACAACGAAGAATATGCAACTATGTACCGGGGGGCTTTGGGGAGAAAAAGGAAAGAATAAAATCTTAAAAAAAAAAAAAAAAGAACAGACTCTAAAGGAGGGGACAAGAGTGAGGGCAGAAAGACTAAGTTAGGAGGTGGTTGTAGTGGTGCAGATGAGAGATGACCAGATGAGTGGTAACTTGAAATAAAATTATAGCCACAGAGAAGATGAGAAGTGTTTGTACCGGGAATATATTTTATAGATGCACTAGATGTAGGATGGAAGGTCATGACCAGAGATACAAAGCTGGGAGTTAATCAGATGTGTTGGAAGCTACGGGTCTGAACGACATCACGTAGAGCGCTCCAACACGCAGATGTGTGATAGCAAGGAGGAGTCATCAAAAGACACTAAGAAGGGGTAGCACAGTCACAGAAAAAGCAGGAGTATGCTCTTATGGGAGTGAGGGAAAGAAAATGTTTCAAGAAGGAAGGTGTATAGTTGGTGCAAGGGACTCTTGGGATTTCTGATTTCAGGTTCTTAGGATAGATACCCAGTAATGGGATGGCTGGGTCATAGGGTATTTCTGTTTTTAACTTTTTGAGAAATCTCCACACTGTTTTCCATAGTGGCTGTACCAGTTTGCATTCCCACCAACAGTCTATGGGCAATCTCTCTACCATCTCTGCTCTGGATCTTATCCTCTCCCAAGGAAGTTTGCTCCACAGATTGTTCTTTCTATTTCCCGAGACCGCAATCTATTTTGCCTTTCTCTCTCCTATATTAGTATCATATCCATTCCACTAATACTTTCCCATCAACATTTAAGTAGGTTTAAGATTCTACATTAAATTAATCATGTCAGTCACCCTCGGACATTAATTTCCATTCCAGCTAATGCTTTCTTTCCGGCAGCTCAGAGTCAAACTTCTTGAAAGAGCCATCTGTACCTGCTCTCTCCGCTTCTGTAGTTCCTCTTTAAAACATAATCCACTGCAATTTGGTATGTGCCTCCACCATGTCAACAGAAATTGATCTCAAAAAGGACACCAATGATTTACCTTCATGATGCTAATCAAACGGCTATTCTTCAGGAATCTTGAATGATCTCTCAGTAGCATCTAACTTCAGAGCACTGACATAGTCTCTTCCACTGCTTCTTTCTAACTTCATTCTCCTGATTGTCTTCTATTTTCCCTGGCCATTTTTTCTTGGGCTATTCCTTTTCTTGCTCTAAGTACCCTATAAATGCTGATATCTCTCTTAGCTGTCTTCTCTTATCCCTCTATTATACACTCATTAACAGAATTTCCAGCTCAGAACTCCCCTGAGTGGCTCCAGTATACTTTGAGGTAACAGCAAATAAAATGAATCAAAAAACCTTTTTATTTATTATATAAATCATTTCTATTATAAAATCTATTCATAAGTGAATAAATGCAAAATGTCAATGCTTATACTAAAGTTGAGACTTTTAAAACTTGTGTAGCTTCTTTACTGAGATCCAGTCAAAATACAGAAATAATATATGACTTGGTAAGATACATTTGACTATCCATATGGTATTGGACATTCTGCATGATATTTATTTCTTGGTATGAAGTGGCTGAAATGAGTTGGCTATTTTCAATTATTATAAATCAAATGAAGATTGATCAATTTACTCATTCATTCATTCAAAGCCTATCATAAAGATTTGAGTAAAAAGGATAAATCTATATGCTTAAGATGCAAAATCTAACTGGGAAGGATTTCAGAAATAAAAATATACTTCAGAAATTCAGGACTTCTGTGAACCGCTTTGCTATATTACTACTTAAATTTGGGCTGTATTCAGTTTTCAGAAGCAAAGCATCCCTAGCTAGATGCAGAAATGGATTTTAAAACACATGATATATTTAAGTGTACAGACTTCACAGCAGTGCTTTATAAACTGCCTGTCACGGAAACCTTGATATTCTAAATAGCATGTCTAGAGATTTCTTGGGAATAAGAGGTATGTAGTCAAGATGGACCTATTTGACTTGTGTTTTTTCCATCCTCTACCTCTACACAACGCAGAGACATGGAATTTCTTGGTATATAAAGCAATATATAAACTACCACCTCCTCAACACATATGCAAACCACAATACTCTAAGTGGACTAAATATAAGTCCAAAATTAAGTTCCTCTTTTAAAGAAAGCTTGCTTATACATCTAATACTATGCTAAGTCTTGTGAGAATTAAAAACAAAAATCAAAATAATAGAATCTTGGTCTCAATGATTGGACAATCCAGTTGAGAAAACGAATCTAATCTAATAAAAGGAGAATAATATTCACTAGCAAGGACTTCAAATATAGGTTTAATTAATAATAATTAATCATTAAGGCCTTTAAATATACAAAAAATAGTATAGGTAAAGAAGATGAAGAAAGGCATGACAAGTAATGGGGAAAAGCACTAGAGAATAAAATAAAGGTTGAAATAAACACAGCCGACTGGAGAGCTTACTATAGTGAGAAACTATTGAAGAATAGTAGAAGATAAAAACATTACATCAGGTTGGGGTGAAGGATAGGGAAGTCCAAGCAGCAAGGTAAATCTGGATCTCACCTGCTAGCTAATAGAAAACCAACATTGGTTTTTATGTTAGTAAGTAACAAATGGAAAGTAGCACTTTAGAATATTAATAAAAGGTTAGGGGCCACATTCCTAAACAAGTAGAAGATAAATTATTAACTATAATGTTGAGATCACAAGACAAGGATGTCCTGCTCAAAAAATCATTATCTTTCCGAATTTCTAATCCATTCTTCAAAGCAAAGTTCTATCTTGTGTCAGAACTAGGATTCTCAACTTCCTTATAATTCTATAGCTCGCTAATATTTAAAGAGAAGAGAGAGAACTAAACTTACATTGGCAATTCTCTTAAAATCTATGGATTTATTCATAAACACTGGAAAAGTGCCAGTTTCTATGTCCTTTCCATAAATTAGATGACAAAAATTCTTTATTGAATCAGGGGAAGAGTGGTTTTAAGGAGGAGTTAGATGTTTATCACATTCCAAATGCTCTGATTTAGAAGTATAGTTTAAGACTAGGTTTACAGATGCACTTTAAAACTCTAGTACTAACCTAGATAAAGCCTATTCTCCTCTTGACAATAAAAGCAATATAAGCAAGACAAAATCTAATTCATAACCAGACTTTAAGCTTGTAATATTTCTTTATCTCTGTATTACATAAAATGTATAGTTTTAACTACTTTCCCTAAGTTAGAAAGTGGGAGAAAGGCATCTCAATTTATTATATTTACTTCAAAGATCAAAGGTATCATCACCACACACCAAAATAAACTCAAAATGGATCACAGACCTAAAGATTAGGCCTGAAACAATAAGTCTTCTAGAAGAGAATATGGGCAATACACTCTGACATCAGTTTCAAAAGAATCTTTTTGGACACTATAACTCCTCAGTTGAGGGAAACAATAGAAAGAATAAACAAATGGGACTTTATCAGACTAAAGAGCTTCTTCAAGGCAAGGGAAAACAGGATTGAAACAAAAAAACAGCCCATTAATTGGGAAAAAATATTTACAAGCCACTTATCCGACAAAGGGTTAATCTCCATAATATACAAAGAACTCACACAGCTTAACAACAAAAAAACAAACAACCCGATCAAAAAATGGGCAGAGGACATGAACAGACATTTCTCAAAAGAAGATATAAGTATGGCCAACAGACACATGAAAAGATGTTCATCATCGCTAATCATCACGGAAATGCAAATCAAAACTACACTAAGATATCACCTTACACCCGTTAGATTGGCAAAAACATCCAAAACCAAGAGCAACAAATGTTGGAGAGGTTGTGGAGAAAAAGGAACCCTCACACACTGTTGGTGGGAACGCAAACTGGTACAGCCACTATGGAAAACAGTATGGAGATTTCTCAGAAAGTTAAAAATAGAAATACTCTATGACCCAGCCATCCCATTACTGGGTATCTATCCTAAGAACCTGAAATCAGAAATCCCAAGAGTCCCTTGCACCCCTATGTTCATCGCAGCATTATTTACAATAGCCAAGACGTGGAACCAACCCAAATGCCCAGAAACTGATGATTGGATAAAGAAGATATGGTATATATACACAATGGAATACTACTCAGCCATAAAAAAGGACAAAATTGGCCCATTTGCAGCAACATGGATGGACCTTGAGGGTATTATGTTAAGCGAAATAAGCCAGACAGAGAAAGACGAACTCTATATGACTCCACTCATAGGTGGAAGTTAACATATTGACAAGGAGAACTGATCGGTGGTTACCAGGGAAAAGGGGGGGTGGGGGGAGGGCACAAAGGGGGAAGTGGTGTACCCACAACATGACTAACAATAATGTACAACTGAAGTCTCACAAGGTTGTAATCTACCATAATATTAATAAAAAAAAAAAATCAAAGGTATCAGGGAACAAAGCGAATTTTGGAACACAGAAAAGAACTAATAAATCATTCTACTAACAAAATTCTACTAAAAGGGATGTAGGTTTCTCTAAGCCTTTAGAGTTTGAAGCAAATGAAAAGAGTTGTATCAATCAAATTGTAATTACTTTAAGTGGATATATTTATAGACCTCTGGAGAAATAAAATATTTTGTAAACATATAAAAATGGAAATGATTGGTCTAGTAATGTAAACTGTTAATTACTTGATGCAATAGCATAAATAGAATAGCATAACTAGACTTAGTGGGTTGTACTTATTTATAATAACGAATCAATCAAAAGTAGCCTTTACAGTCTTTAATCTTCATTTTCCAGGGGAAAGCCTATTATTTGAGATAAAGCAAAGGCCCTAAAGTAAGCCAGTCCATGCTACAGGCTAATTATTTAATGCTGGAATAGAAAATAGAACTATGAGTAGCCAAAAGAATTTGCTTTTGCTTTCTCTTCCTTTTCCTCTCCCCTCCTCCTCTCTCATTATAGGAAAAGGTTGAAAAATCAAATCCTGGCCAAGAGGAAGCAAACTACCATCCCTCTGATATATTAAAAAATTGATCATGGTTTTCAAAAAGTTTAGTAAAATAAAATGCACACGTGGCTGACTTTGAGGGACTGATCCAAAATTAAAGAAATTGTAAATGATTCATGCAGGACTTGTAAACAAAGTAGTTAACTTATATGGAAGCAATCAAGCAATGCAAGAAGTAAAAAATCACTCCCAAGCTTGAGACAAACACCTATTTAGTATAAGGGAGAATAGTAAAGTGGGTCAGTCACATTCTGAGAAACCTTAAAATTTTTTGTGTATTATTTTCTCCTAATTTTCTAAGAGATCATATAAATTAAAAATATATGCTTTTAAGTAGTGACTCACAAATAAAACATTAAGAAGGAAGGATAAGATGAACAAAGAGAAAAAAAGAAACAGACATGAAAAGGTAGAAAGACATGAAAAATGTTAAAATTGGAGCTTATATTAGTGTAGTAGCAAGCAAAAAAGGCTTTTGGTTATTACTGACACGGCTTAACTGATTAGGAGCAACACATTACAGTATTATACAATATAATTCTTTCAAATATACAGAAAACTCTGCCTAACAGTTACTGGTATTGTACTTATATTGTAGCTAATTAGGCATCCACACCATCAAGGAATCATTAAAGTCACTTAAAAGTTATGAATTATAAGCCAGAGCCAACACCTGTACTTAATTATATTCAATTGCTCAAAGGTTTTACATTTTTAGTTGCTGCAACATATCAACTCTTTCCAAAGAAGCAGGTAGAAGTACTTTAATGAGAACTAACATTCATCTCTCAGCAAGATTTTCACTTCTTATTCTATGTAACAGATACTTTCAATGCATAAAGGCAAATTTAACCAATGATACTTCGAATTAATATTTACTGAGATCCTGCTCTACTTCCAATGTTGAGCTAGCTCCTTCCGCTGTATTTCACCTTCCCAATAACCATCTCACTCACTCCCTAACTTCTGAAACATCATTTAGCCTTCCCTCTTCCAGGAGAAAAAGCCCTTTATAAACTGGCCTTGCCCCACTCTCACTCTCCACAAAACCTCAGCTCAAACAAAACTCTTATACAGGGTCTCCAAGCACTGAAAGTTCTTCAAATTCAACTGCCACTAAATTTTGCCCAGTTCCTTCCCTCAGCCTCAAAAATACAAATCCTTTCTTTTATTACAAATCACATCAACACCCTAAAACGCATAGCTTAATTTCCCCTCACCCACAAGGCACTTCTAGAAAGTCCAGGTGTAAAAGATCTCTAGCATCCCTGTTTGTAATAAAGTATGGTAAAAGTGATGGTTTAATATATTACCCTAATTATGGCTCCTGGGAAAACGCATTTTCATACCTTTTTAAAGAGTAATATTGTAAGGGAGAAAAAAACGCAGTAAAGAAATTAATAAAAACTAGAATTTTATCTTTACTATCAGTACTATAAGCAATGAACTCTCTGCCACTCAAGAAATAAACTAAATGGCAAATCAGGGTTTTAATTTTTCTAATATTGGTGCCCATTAATATGGCACCTTTCAATCAAACTGACCCACTTTCAGTGCTTTCATTTTACATTTTCGATGCTGTTACTCATCCATCTACACGGAATCTTCTTCCTCCTCACTTCTGCCTTTCAAAAAACATTACATATGGCCTTAATTAGATGTCACTGAAATACCTCCACAATGACAACTTCTCTAACCATACCCTCTATCTGAACTGTTAACAATAATCTGGCTGTTTTATTCACATGAACTGCAGCATCCGTATCTAGTATTAGAACACGTGATTCTATCTCCTAGTTACCTAAGCTTGAGAATTCTGTCTTAAATGCTTTTCTAGTTCCCTCCAGTGCCTCGATCAGAGCTGATACACAAATAAGGTGAAGTGAAGAATAAAGTAATGAATGAATGAATGTCTCAAGCACTTAGCACTCAGAATGAAAAACTGTTAGAGGGAGCTATAGATGCTAGATGAAGCTACACATGCAGCACAACAGCAAAGGATCAAGTTCACAGCATACAGTAAGATATTTAGCAAATATTTCAAAGAAGCTAGTGCTAAGTATGTCAATTATATAAATTAAGAGGGTAAATAAAGCACAAAACGTGGTAAACTGTCATAACAGACATAAGAAGTTTCTTGTGTTTCATTTCTTCACCTCTGAATGGCTTGACTATCAGTGACAGATATTCACTTAATTATTTTCTGAGGACTTCTATGGTGTGTTGCACTGGATTACATATTGTGGTACAATTTTTAAAATTTATAAATCAAATTAAGAAAAGGGAACACATACCTATATATTATAACTAAAACCAATAAATTAAGCCACAAAAGAAAGACAGAAAAGGGACTGATCAGTAAGGAGGGAAAGTGTGAATATAAATGAGGACTTTTAGGGATAGACGATAGCAAAGGGAAGCAGAGTCAGAGTCAAGAGGCCATTCATTCCAGGCAGGATGGAAGTGTAAGTATAGCAGAAGTGATTAAGGGTACCAACTGGAATCAGACTACATGGATTCAAATGTTTATTTCAGACTGTTTGATTCATTTGTTATGTGATTATTTAATTTCTCTTCACCTTAGTTCCCTTCTCTGTAAAATACAGATAATAATACCTACCTAATAAGATTGTGCTGAGGATTAAAAGTGATAATGTATGTAAAGATCTTAGGATGGTGCCTGGTACATAGTAAGCATTCAAAATATGTTAGCCATACTTATCAGTGAAAAACTGAAGACAAAGTATATACCAGAGTTTCTCAACCTTGGCACTATTAACACTTTGGGCCAGATAATTCTTTGTTGTGAGGGGCTGACCTGTCCACTATAGGATGTTTAACAGCACCTCTGGCCTCTACGAACTAGATGGCACTAACACACACACACACACACACGAGCATACGCACATGCACACAGGCATGCACCGTGGCTGAGAAGTTAAAAAATGTCTCCAGACACTGCTAACCCCCAGCTGAGAACCACTAGTGCACACCAAAAGACAAACGTTGTGCTATGCAGCAACCAAAAGATGCTACCATAGGTTCAAACGTGCAGCTGTCAATTGATGGAAAGGTTCTAATACTGAGCTGAGGAGTTGCAGTTTAATCTCTTTGATTATAAAATTCCTCCATAGATTTTCAGAGAAGCGCTCTCGTGGTCTTGCTCTTGCTTGCTTACTCACTTACACTCTCTTTAAATGATTCTATTAGTTATGTACAGGATCTAACAGCTTAGAGACACACTCATGGTCACAAACAAAGCAGCTGATTGTTGGATACTAGTTACAGAAATAACATGAAAGTGATCAAATCTAAAAAGAAAATCTTCACAAAGATTTTTTGTCTAGTGGGCAGTAAAAATGATAAATTCAGAAAAAATGAAATGTGGCTGGTCATAAAGTTGGAGGTGTGTAATAGCTAGTTAAAGATATATATCTTTTTTTAATTGTGATAACATTGGTTTATAATACTATATAAATTCCAGATGTACATCATTACACTTTGATTTCAAAGATATACATCTTAAGACACATTATTTAACATTTACTGAATGTTAATCACAAAGAGAATAGGGCCAGGAGCTGGAGGGCAAATTCCAAAGATGAGAAAAACCTGAAGAAGATTAGTTTCTGCCTTCAAAGATGTTTACAATCTATTAAAGGAGACAGATCAGCGCATAATAAATACAAGTAAACCCAGGGAGAAGGGAAGCAGAGAGTGGGTCAGTACGCAGTACAAGCTGATGAAAAAAGACAGACAAGGTTGCAAACTGGAACACTTGTGTTACATAGATGCCATTTAAAATTTAGATTAAGCTTCATGTACAGGTTTTGATGGAAGTATAAATTATTTTTTAATCCCATATTTAAATGTATTGATGCTGTGATAAGAGATAATATTGTCTCCACTAGAGTTGGAAACTGGTATTTAAATGCTTGAAAAATGTAAACATGTGACAGGTATTAATCAGTCAAGTAAATGGCTGGCTATTAATTTTTAAAAATAACTATTTCATAGCTTTATCCATAATATCAATGGATTATGATTTTTACCTAGTTTCTCTAAGATATGGGGTGGGAGGACTAGAAGGAAAGGGAAAAGGAGGACTCACCAAGAACATCTGGTGATAGAACAGGAAAACGATGGTTTGACTAAATCCACATTACACAACAGAGATCATATTCTTGGGTCCAAATGAAAAGTACTGTGAAAGTAAATGTCCTAAAACCAGATAACAAACTTTACAAAATAATTAGACCCTTATATACAATAACCCACAGCTCTAAAATGAGGGCAAGAAACATGGAAGGAAGGGTAAGCCGGGAGAGATTAAGGACAGGCAAACAACCGCACCTTCGGGAGCAAATTGTGTAAGGAGATCACTGCATCTCCAGTATTCTTCCAACCTGATCCACCCTAACCGGCTCAACAAAATGGGTACCAACTACCTGAGAGACTCCTAGAATTCTACTGCTATCCTCAAGTCCTCAAGACCTAGTCATCATCATCAATAGTTAAGCCAGAGCAAACAATCACCACCAGGTGGTGCCAAACCAAAGCCAGTACCAGAATGGATGTGGCTGGGCCTGCACCTTGCCACACCCCTCACCCCCCTGCAGCTAGCTGTGCAGGTTCAGCCCAGTCATTTCACTCATCTAGCAATAAAATGACCTCATTATTTTACGTAACTGAAACTTTTGGGCTCAGTAGCACCTTATACCAGAGGAGGGGTGGTTACTGCAACACATTCTTTTGGGTGGGGAAGGGGGGAAGTGGGAGGTGGGAGGAGATGATAATTTGGGCTTAAGACTAGTTACAGAGGAATACACTAAAAAGAATTTTATTTATTTTTTTTTGCTTTATGCCATACTTAGTTAATATAAACTCAGATAAAGTCTTAAAACGAATCAGGAAATCATAAATAAGAATGCAGTACACAAAAAGTTCTGACCAATTAAGACTTTAAATAGTTAAATATGAACACAATTAATGCTTCAAGGCTTTTCTACATGGCTCTACTAATGAATCATGATCTTCAACAAGAGAGAAAGGACATAGTATCACTGAGCTCCTGAATAAAGTTAAATGATCCTATAGCTCTTTGTCTTTAGAGCATAAAACATGGGGACTATTGTAATAAAGTAAGACAAATTTCCCCACCCCTTCCTCAGTGTAAAAAAAATACGGAAGTTTCTCTAAATTCCTTTAATAATCACCTCAAAATTTCGAGAGAAAGACTTCACGGCACATTTATTCCCCTCCATCTCTATCTATCCCCACCACTACCAGATCTTACCACAGCTTATATGTTATACCTGTCAAGATCTGACGACTGTATGTTATGTATTCATCTGAACAGAACCACTACACTTAGTTACAGGCTATCATCAACCAATTCATTCTCTTGCTAAAATCAAGTCATCCAATTACTCCTTGACTAATCAAGGCTGTTTTGGCTTTTTCTTTTTTCAAAAGGTACTCAACAGCATAAACAGTTCACTTACAAGAAATGGAAAGGGGCTAATCAGCAGAATTATTGTTTTGCTGCTACAATTTGCAGTATTTAAATGTAGTTGCTGATTGGACTGAAAGTTTTATGATATAGCATACAAAACTAGTTTAATACAACCGTGAAGCTGTGTAGTGTATTGTCTTGCCATGGCTATACTGGTCGTCTTTGTAGGATAGACAATTGACTACTTTTTTAAAAATAAAGATATTTTAAAGAAGTGTCAGAAAACTTTGCCACATACATTGGTTTTATAAAGGCAATAACCTATTAATTCTTGAGCACTATTTTTAAAATTAGCAACTGTGTGCACACATACAAGTGTGACTGTTACATGTGTATAAAAACCACACTGCTTGGGTTTTTAATCTACATTTATTTTGGCTTCTAAGCAATAATAAACAGAAGAGCCATTATTTAATTATTTGATTATTATTTAAGAAAATAAGGATTATCTTAAATATGTACATGTTTTAAACAAATACGTTACCCTTCACAAAAAATAAAGCAGTGGGCACTACATTTCTAAAATGAGGAGTATTTCAAATTACAAGAATAATTCTGGGTGCACACAAACTGTAAAATAAAATTATTATCCATCAGTATTGTTACCCTTATGCATAGAGAATTTCTGAGCGAATATTTAACAGAATGACTAAAGACTAAAATCTAAACACTAAACTAAAATCTTGAATTTTATTTACTCACTAAAAAATAAGAAAAGATTTCTATGTCAAAACTTGACTGAAAATTTTGAAGAGAGATGAGGTTCAGTTTTTAAACTCAGATTTACCTTGTTAAATATGGAGCTACATTAACAAAAAGACAAATTTTATTTTGCAGGAGGAAGACATACTTTTGTAGTAAAATGAATAGTTTGGCTTTTTTTTTAAACCTTAAAACATAGCCAAATTCTTTATACATTAAAATGATGCTGTGCACTAACCATTAACAAGAACTTACATATAAGAGGAAAATAACACACACATAAATAGGATTAAGACAATTTCTGAATCTTTTATATATGTGCACATACATTACACAAATAATACTCTATGGCATATATTTTGCATATTAAGACCCATTTAGAAATGAAATTCTAGACAGAATTGTAAAATTATACTTTCATCAAATGTCTGATAGGACCATTCAACATATACATAAACATTTCAGAAAACCCTTAATTCCACAAATGCATTGAACAAAGGTATATAAATGCTAGTATATTTCAAACCAACTATGCTTAATTTCCAAAAAATATGCTTTTATTTTAATAATTTTTTTAAAAAAATTCAATCTGGTTATCTATGCTGAAATTCAAGGAAGCAAATAAATTAAAAACTAAGATACACTAACAACAGAGAACTAATATTCCTTAAAGCTGAATATTTCTCAGAGTAGGCACACCTGCCAATATATTAAAAATAAGTAAAATCAACTACAAAAGTGATAAATCAAATGCCATGGTAGACTTGACTTCTCGAGACAGCATTTTCAGCCGTCTTTTGTGGCTTTGTTTGGCGCCATCGTCCTTTAAGTTTTGTCTTCATAAAGCCCTAACTAGTTGTAATCATTTGCAGCCTAATTGTGGACATTTATCTGCTTTTCTTATGCATAGAACATAGCTATTAAAGCTGAATGGTGATGGTGTGAAGTATAGGTTAAATTGGGTGAAATTAAAGCAAATTACTCCGGGATGTGGAAATCTGAAAATAGAAACCACCAATGATTTGCAACCCTCTTGATGATCGGCTTCACAGAACCCTAAACGACAAGAAAACTTACATATTTTAAAGTTAACTAGGTTTTTAAAAATAATATGTATAAATGTATTTTTAACTACATGCACTTCTTAGTAATGGTGGAAAGATTATTTGTTTAACTCAGCTGCAATGTGAAAAAGATCTCAGGTTTCTATTTTAGATAGTGCAGTTCATTTCTTAAATGAGATTTCCTTTCTGTCATATAAATTTTTACCTATAAGAATTCATTCAACTATATGAAACACAATCTAGACACATTATCATATATTATTTTGCTAGGTAAGTTTTTAACCCTGAATAAAAGTATTATTAATACTAGAGATGATATAACACTGAAGTTACAGTAATAAAAGAAAATGAAAAATGTAAACATCAATGTATAGGCTTATTTATAAATATGCCATACATAAATCTGCATGTGTGACTAGCATACAGAAAAAAATATATACAGAGGCCTAATAATAAATGTAAAACATTAGAATACAAGAATTTTATTTTTATTTATCTAAAACCTTACTTCTTGGGGCTGGACCAGTGACAGAGTGGTTAAGTTTGAGTGCACTGCTTTGGTGGCCTGGGTTCCCAAGTTCAGATCCCAGGCGCGGAACCAGCATCTCTCAAGCCACACTGTGGCAGCATCCCACATACAAAATAGAGGAAGATTGGCACAGATGTTAGCTCAGCAACAATCTTCCTCAAGCAAAAAGAGGAAAATTGGCAATAGATGTTAGCTCAGGGCCAATCTTCCTCACACACACACAAAATAAAACAAAATCTTACTGCTTGATCCACAGTTCAGACAAAGACAATAAAAACAAATCCACATGCACCTTGCATATTTTCTTAGGCAAGCAAGCAAAGTAGGACAAAAAATTTACTAGACCACAATTTACAATAGCTTACGCTAAAGCTGGAAAAAATTTCTAGCAATGAAACTGACATCTTTCTTTACTGACTGCTTTGTAGAAAGCATATTTAGGTATATGGGGAGAGAAGAAATTCTATGATATGGCCCACACCTTCAAGGAGCTTACAATCTAGTTGGAGAATTAAGACAAGCATATGTAACTAAATCATGGCTGCATGAAATGGTACCTATTATATAAACAGAGCTCCTGACTTCAAAGATAAGAAAGAGCATAAGGCAAGTAGGGAAGGAGAACCACAAAGGATATGGATCTTAGAGAATAAAACTTAGCTAGAGGTACAGCAAAGACAGGGTGAAATGCATAAGGTACATTCAGAACACAAGAAGCAAATCTGTCTGAGGAAAACTTAGAACAGAGAAGAGAGCACTGAAAAGCATACTAATGCTTGACAATGAAGAGCCTTGAGTACTCGGCAGAAAATAGAATTCTCAGGAAAGCATGAATGTGTTACAAGAGGTGGTAATATAATCAAATGCAATGACTCACAAGTAGTGATACATCTAATTTCTCAATGGCTGTTATCACAATTAAAAGCAATATGCCAAAGATGTGGTCCTCTGGAATACGAGCAACATCCCTAGATCCTAGGGGGTTCCCCTTTGCTTGCCTTATACCAGGCTATGAAGGTAACTTCTTCTTACTTAGTAACTGTATCCTTACATACTCATTATCTTTGTGTTTTAGAGTCAGCATAATACAAAACCTAATATTCACTGTAATATTCAGCTACTGGTAGAATTTTTGTGTGTGTATATTTTTAAACCAGCAATAATATATACTTCTAAATAATACTGCAATGTTAATAAAATGTAAGTTGGAAACTTAACAAAATACGACAATTATTTTCTACTCTGTGAAAACTAGGCATTTTTTTTCCTCCATGGTATGGGACCCAAATTCTTGTACATAGTCACTATGGGACATAAGAACGGTTGGGAACCACTACTCTTGAAGGAAGAAGCTGGATGAAGGAGAGACTAGAACAGTGATTTTCAAAAATCTCCTAGGGTTCAGATGATTCCCAGACCTCTCCCTGATTCTGGATTACTGGGTACTACCTAGGGTTCTGCATTTTTAAAATAATGTGTCTAATGCAGGTGGTTCCAGGATCACACTGATTAGAAAAAAGAGCCGCAGCGAGAATTTATGACTAAGGTCAGTTATAATGCATGAGAGTCTGAACTAGGAAGTGGTAGTGCAAACAGAATGAAGTAGAAAAAGAAAAGAAGCAGGGCCAACCCCATGGCCGAGTGGTCAGGGTTGCGTGCTCCACTTTGGCAGCCCAGGGTTTTGCTGGTTCGGATCCTGGGTGCAGACATGACACTGCTCATCAGGCCATGCTGAGGTGGCGTCCCACACAGCACAACTAGAGGGACTTACAACTAGAACATACAACTATGTACTGGGGGGATTGGGGAGAAGAAGAAGGTAACAAAGAAAAAAAAAAGATTGGCAACAGATGTTAGCTCAGGTGCCAATCTTTAAAAAAAAAAAAGACTAATACAAGGAATTAAAAAAGAAAGAAAAGCAGCACTTCCAGAAAAGACGAACAGAAGTTTACGAGAGATTATAGCAATAATATAAAGTAAAATAATTATTATCTCTAAACAAAAGTATGGGTGCCTACTTAGAAAGCTGATGAAAGATTTAAATCTAGATACTAGAAGACTTTTAACCCAAAAAAGAGAAAAATTTTCATTTGGAAAAAAGAACTCCTTTATTTAACCAAATAAATAAAGACTTTAAAAATAAACAAAAAGAAATAAAACTTTTAAAATATGACATTTAATAAAGTTTTGGATTTATACTATGCCTTTTTTTCCATATAGATAAGCTTAAAATTTGCACTAACCAATACAGAGCACTATGAGGAGGCTCTAATACTATTCTGCTTTATGTTTGCTGATCCCAAAAAGAAGATATATCAGTTTCATTTTCATGAATAATAAACTTCCCCATATATTTAATGAAGAGGAAACATTTTTATTACAACTCTAGTAATGAAACTGCATCAGAATTACACTGCTTTAACTCATAATAATGGGATGTTTTAAACCAGTATTATGAGGTATTACCACAAAAAGAAAGATGATATTTGCCAGACAAGAATCAAAGTAAATTAGTTTTTAAAAGTTTTTAAACTTAAAATTTAACAGGCATTTCCTCCCCTCTCCAAATTAACAGAATTGCAAATAACAATGTTTAAGTTTACATTGGAACGTACAGACATGTAGTCAATCCCTAACACCTATCTGTACCCTCTTCTAGACTCCTCCATTACTTCTTAGGAGTTTAAGTGGGTTCAGGTTAGATGATTCCATCCACCCACAGTGACTGGTCAAGGATTGGGCATTTGACCTTAAGCAGATTCAAGTGGAGTAAATCTCAAAACTTATTTTTGGAAGGTGGGCCAAAGTCCCTCTTTCTTCGGTGATGGACGTGAACTAGAAACCACATGGCCAGTGAGATGCTGGAAGCCATCTTTGGACCATGAGTCATCAGCTTTAGGATAAAGTTGGTCAAAGCAGAGGGCAGAGATGAAAAACGTTAAGTCCTTAGGAACAGTCTTGAGTCAGTGGATCAAGTAATGCCTGAAATGATATATCTTATCTGCTCAAAAGTACAAGCTAATGGATTAACTTTATTTTTAAGCCATTTTGAAATGGAATTTTATTGACTGGAAATATCACAACTCAGACATTATGCTTCCTACCATAACTAAAACATTGGTATAAGGAGTACCTATTATCTCATATTTAAAAATTAATGCATCCAGTTGGTATACGGTATCGTGGAAAGGATATGCTCAGGCCAACAGTGCTGGCTTCAGAAGTTATGAGTTCTGGGCCGGCCCGGTGGCCAAGTGGTTAAGTTCACGCGGTCTGCTTTGGCAGCCCAGGGTTTCGCTGGTTCAAATCCTGGATGCAGGCATGGCAGCGCTCATCAGGCCACACTGAGGCGGCATCCCACATAGCACAGCCAGAGGCACTCGCAACTACGGTATATAGCTATGTACTGGGGGGCTCTGGGGAGAAGAAGGAGGAACAAAAGAAAAGGAAGACTGGCCACAACTGTTAGCTCAAGTGCTAATCTTTAGGGGAAAAAAAAAAGTAGCTAAATTGATTTAAAAAAAGAGAAAGAAATTATGAGTTCTGCCATTAACTTGCTTAAGGGCATGCAGCTAACAACCTTTCTGACTCCTAGTTTCTTCATCTCCAAACAGAGATATTATCTACTGAAAAAAAAAATTGTGTAGCAAAATAGCTCTGATACAAAGAAGGTAGAGAACAAGTGTTGGTGCTGTCCCCTTTTCTGGAGAGTCCATGCCAAGGAAATTCTTGTTCCCTTTCATCTAACCAAAATCTATCAATTCAAGTTTTATTTCTTCCTTAAACATAAAATGATTCATTTAAATGATGTTTAAGCCTTTATCAATTGTATGTAAGAGTACCACCTATCAAAGAAATTGGATTAGCTTATCAAATTAAATTCAGTAACAGAGAAAAAAGAAACGTACTTTATAAGATACTGAGAATGTCTTTCCTCTTTTCATTGTCTAGCAAATAATTTATCACTCATAGCTCTAATGTCACCTCCTAATACCTATCAGAAGATAATATCTGAAAAGTTTTTTTATGTACCTGATGAACCTTTTACTTCTGATGCAACTTTGGGAATTTCAATTCACACACTAAAAATAAGCCAATGGCTTACAAGTAGAACCTAAATTTGCCTCCTATGAAGCAGAAAGAAATAATAAAGCCTCTAAGAAGCAGTTTCCTAGGCAGACTGGTGACAGCTATTACTCTATCAGTTATGAGCATGCAGACACAACAGAGGACTAAGAAGCTCTGACAGTAACCCTACTGTGGGAGTGGCAGTTCCAGTTCCCACACCTGGGAAACACAATCTGAACACAAACTAGAAAATCTCAACAAAAAAAAAAAGAAAAGAAAAGAAAAGAAAGAAAAAGAAAAGTTTGTTTAAATGGGGTTCTGGTCCCCAAGAGGAAACTTGTTTTTATTGCTACGATTACAGCGTACAATAGTAGTCCTTTATCATTTTGCTAAGCATCTCCACCTATACAACTTTAAATAGTTGCAAAATTCTGTTCTGTAATAATAGTCTGCTACAAAATTTCTGTTAGTGATAATCATCAGTATTATCTTTAAAATAATGGGTCACAAAGATGTGGTAAAGTATACTTCTTGTTGTACTGTTGATTTATCTACCTACTAATTCCAATTAATTGTCCCAAATTACCCTACTAAAAGGTATTATTAACTTGGACTTTCTTTAAGAGAAAAATATTTTAAAGTTCTCGTCGCTTCTCCTATTGTAAATATTTAGTTAAGAATGCACTTAAATGGGGCTGGCCCAGTGGTGTAGTGGTTAAGTTTGCATGCTCCGCTTCGGCGGCCCAGGGTTAGCAGGTTCAGATCCTAGGCGCGGACCTACACACCACTCATCAAGCCATGCTGTGGCAGCATCCCACACACACAAAAAGAATTCATGTAATATGTCTTCTTTTATAACACTGTCATAATAATTGCCACGCAAGATAAAGATTGACTCACATTAAAAGGTATCAACAATGACGTCTTAAAGAATCTTGAGTAAATTAAAAAAAAGAAAAAGATGAAAACGGGGAAAAAAAACAGAAGTCAATACAATATTTAGCCTAGCCCCAACAAAAATATTTCCCCCATTTGAAATCAGTAAATATAAATTAGTTACAATTTAGTAACTAACACACTGGACTGAAACTTTTACATCTTCTTCAACGCACCCCCAAAGGCTATGAGAGACAGCAGTCCAGCACAAGTAAATTTAGAATCTTTAGAAATGTAATCCTTATAATTATCAATTATTCATTCAACAAAATTTTATTATTAATAATAAAGTATGATGGTAATATATTAAAATTAAGGATAAAATACTAAATAATAGTCGATTCAAAATTATGACTATATTTTGGTAGTAAGTTGAATTTAACCATAAATCTCAAAAACCTTCTTCTTAAGGTTTAAAATCCACTGCCTTAGTATGCATGTTATTACTACAGAAAGTAAAGTAGTGGAGTACAAATATGGTAGGAATTATATTCCAGTTTTGGTGTGCCACTGAGTTATTAAGTAACCTAAAATTCCACCCAAGGGCCTCCATTTTCAATAATGGCATAGTAAGACCCCACTGGAAAACTACCACTCTGTGGGGAAAAACACTATGGAACAAGAACAAGATACTAAAACCAGCTACCTAAAGACTGCAGAACAAAAACAGACAGACTAGTTGAGAATACATGCATAAAGGAGGGAAGTCATATGAAGTGAGTTCCTCTTTTCAATACTTTCAGCCTGGGGCAAATAGAGGCAACACAGCACTAGAAGCAGATACCCCGTCTGGAAGGGGAACCAGAAAACAAGAGCCAGAGAAACTATGGCAATGGAAGAACGCAAAAGGACAGCAAAGAGCAAGGAAAGACAGAGGGAATCCCCAAATTTAGTACACACACACCTCTGACATCAGAACAGCACATGAGCAGGGCAGCCTCAAGGCAGACCAGCTAAAGACAAAACATCTGAAGTGAAACTGGAGCTGCCAACTATGAAGAGTAGTTTGTAGTTCAAGTTCAATTCCCTACTAATACAAAAGAAACAACACATCAGAGAAAAACACTGGAATCCAGAATCACAACTTAACATTCATAATGTCTAGGATACAATTCAAAATTACCTAAGGAAAATCAAACACATTGCTAAGAGAAAAGAAAAGAAGTGAAACTGACCTGGAGATGACCCAGATGTTGGAAGTAGCTGAAGAAAATTTTTAAGTGCACATTGAAACTATCTTCAACAAATAAAAACAAAGTATGCACACAATGAACAAAAAGATAGGCATTCCCAGCAAATAAACAGAAATGGTTAAAAAAAGAAAAAAGAAAGAAAAAATTTAGAATTGATAAACACAATACCTTAAAAAAAAAAAACTCTCTACAGCAGCCAAATTGAGATGACAAAGGAAAGAGTAAGTTAACTTCTAGATAAATCAATACAAACTATCCAGATTATAAAATACAATACAAAACAGTACAAAAAAATAAGACTGAGCAAAAAAGGACAGAACCTCAGGGACCTATCAGATAATATGCAATGGGGCAACCTGCATGTAACTGGTGTCCTAGGAGAAAAGGGGAAAGAGACAAGGCAGAAAAAATATGTGAAGACTTAATGAATAAAAATTTACCCAATTTATTGAAAGAAATTTATAGATTGAAGAAGCTCAATGGACACCAAGGAGAAAGAAATTCATGCAGAGACACATTCAATGGCAGAGACAACAGCAGAGGTATGACAGAAATGTCAAAAGTAAAGAGCAAATCTTAAAAGCAGCAAAAGAAAGATTGCTTCAATTAATGGCTAACTTCTCATCAGAAAGTAAGAAGGCCAGAAGAGAGCACACTATTTCTCAAGTGCAGAAAGGAAAACAAAAAAACCTGTCAACCAAGAATTTTATATCTGGCAAAATATTCTTAAAGAATGAAGCTGAAATAAAGACATTTTCAGATTAAACAAAACTAAGAGAATTCATTGACAACAGCCCTGCATTATAATTAATGCTGAAGAAAAGTCTTCAAGTTTAAGGGAAACGACAGTATGTAGAACCTCAGATTTTCAGAAAGGAATAGAGGGTGATTGAAATGGCAAATAGCTGAGTAAATGCAAAAGATTACTTTTGTTTTTTTCTTTTGATTTCTTTACAATACAAGTATATGTTTAAAGCAAAAGCTGTATGTGGGATGTACTAAATGCTGCCAAAGTGTACACTTTAAAACAGTTAATTTTAATGTTATGTGAATTTTATCTCAATTTTTTAAGTTGTCAGGTTTATACACGTAGAGTATTACAGACAACACCTGGAGCATAAAGGACTGGGAGGGAATATGGGCTTATATACTTCCAAAATTTTTATATTTTACATGAAGTGATATGATATAAACTATACAAACTGTAAGAAACTTAAAGACATCTATACACTACTTGTGAAAATTAAGGATGTATATTGTAATCACTAAAGCATCCAGTAAAAAAAAAGGTGAAGAAGTCTTGTGAAAAACCACAATGAATATTAAAATGAAATTTTAAGAAATATTCAAATAACCAAAAAATGCAGAGAAAGAGAAACAGGAACAAAACACAGAGGCAACAAATAGAACACAAATATAAGGACACAAATCTAAACCTACCAATAAGTACATTAAACAATGCACTTTAAAAGGTGCTGTTAAAATTGATAACAAAATAGGACACGACTATATGCAACTTTAAATATAAATACATTGATAGGTTGACACTAAACAGATGGAAAATAATAAGCATAAGACAGCTATAGTGGATATATTAATATCAGCTAAAATTGATTTCGAATAGAAAGTATTACCAGAGATAGAAGAATATTTCATAACAAGAAAAAGTAAATTCATCAGGTAGACACAATATTCATCTATGTACATATGCCTTATAACAAAACTTCAAAATATAGGAAACCAAAATTGACAGAATTAAAGAGAAAAGAGGGGCTGGCCCAGTGGCATCGTGGTTAAGTTTACGGATTCCACCTCAGCAGCATGGTGTTTGCCAGTTCAGATCCCAGGCACAGACGTACACACTGCTCATCAAGCCATGCTGTGGTGGCAGCCTACATACAAAATAGAGGAAGATTGGCACAGATGTTAGCTTAGTGACAATCTTCCTCAAGTTAAAAAAAAAAAAAGAGGAATATTGGCAACAGTTGTTAGCTCAGAGCCAATCTTCTTCACCAAAAAAAATCAGAAACAAAAAACCAGCAATAAAGTCTGAGGAAAGAAAGGTGCAGTGAGTAAAAAGAACTTCTGCCTTAAAAAAAAAAAGAAAAAAGAAAAAATAGACAATTCCACAATCAAGAGTTTTTACACCCCTCTCTTAACTAAATTAATAAAACTAGACCAAAAAATCAGTAAAGACATAGAAGATATGAAAAATGCTATCAATCACCTTGACTTAAGTGATACTTATGGAATATTACAACTAATAATAACAAAATACACATTCTTTCCAAGAGCACATAGTTCATTTGGCCCAGACTACACACTTGGTCAAAAACAAAGTCTCAATAAATTTAAAAAGACTAGGGGCCAGCCCAGTGGTGTAATGGTTAAGTTCGCACACTATGCTTTGGTGGCCCAGGCAGGTCTGGATCCAGGGCGTGGACCTACAATCACCCATCAAGACCACTGTGGCAGCACCCCACATACAAAAAAATAGAGGAGGATTGGTACAGATTTTAGCTTAGCAACAATCTTCCTCAAGTAAAAAGAGGAAAACTGGCAACAGATGCTAGCTCAGGGCCAAATCATACTGAACATGACCCCTGACCACAAGGAAATTAAAGTAGAAATGAATAACAATAAGAATACTAGGGAAACCCCAAACGTTTAGAAATATGCATATTTCTTTTTTTTTTTTCTTCAACTGTTGCCAATCTTTTCTTTCTTTTTTTTCCTGCTTTATCTCCCCAAATCCCCCCCGGTACATAGTTGTATATCCTAGCTGTAGGTCCTTCTAGTTGTGGCATGTGGGATGCCACCTCCACATGGCCTGATGAGTGGTGCCATGTCTGTGCCCAGGATCCGAACCAGCAAAACCCTGGGCCACCGCAGCGGAGCACGAGAACTTAACCACTCGGCCACAGGGCCAGCCCCAACATGCATATTTTTTAAGAGTTAATGAGTCAAAGAAGAAATCACAAGAGAAGTAAGAAAATATTTTTAAATGGTAATAAAAATACACCATATTAAAATACGTGGGATGCAGCTAAAGCAGTACTTAAAGGAAAGTTTGTACCTTCAAATGATTACATTAGAAAAGAAGCTCTAAGATAAATTATCTGAGTTTTCAACTTAAGAAGTTAGGGGGAAAAAAGCAAATTAAAACCAAAAAGGTAGAAAGAAGGAAACTAGAGATATGAGAAGACACTGGTGAAACAGGAGATGAACAAATAAAGAAAAATCAATGAAACCAATGGTCCTTTGAAAAGACTGATAAAACTGACAAGCCTCTAGATAAACTGATCAAGACAAAACAAGAGGGCCAGCCCCGGTGGCCTAGTGGTTAAGCTGGGCGCACTCTGCTTCAGCAGCCTGGGTTTGATTCCCCAGCTTGGACCTACACCACTCCTCTCAGTGGCCATGTTGTGGCGGGGCTCAGACACAAAATAGAGGAAGACTGGGACAGATGTTAGCTCAGAGCGAACCTTCCTCAGCAAAAAGAAGAAAAGATAAAAGACAAAAATTACATTTCATTTCAATATCCAGAATGAAAGAGAGGGCATCGTTATAGACCCTAAACCATTAAACATTTAACAAGAGACTACTGCTAACAACTATATGCCAACAAATTCGACAGCCTAGATGAAATAATAAAAATGCTAAAAAGACACAAATTACCAAAACTGAACCAAGAAGAAACAGAAAATATGAATAGTCCTATATCAATTAAACAAACTGATTTAGTAAGTAAAAACCTTCCTATAAAGAAAGCTCCAGGCTCAGATGGCTTTACTGGCAAATTCTATCAAACATTTAGAGGAGAAATAACACCAATCCTCCACAAACTCTTTCAGAAAATCGAGGAGGAAGTACTTTCCAACTAAATTTAGAATATTACCTTCATATCCAAATCAGACAAAGATCACAAGAAAAGAACACCACACAACTCATAATCCCTCATCAACACAAATTCAAACATCCTTTAAAAAATATTTCATCAAATCGAATCCAACATAATGTAAAAAGAATTAAGATAAAGCGAGTTTATCTTGGGAATATGAGCAGCTTACCATCCAAAAATCAGTCTATGTAATTCACCATATTAATATAATAAAAAAAAGATCATTTCCATATATGAAAGAAATGTATTTGATAAAATTCAATAACCATACAGAATAAAAACCCTCAGCCAACTAGGAATAGAAGAGAACTTCTTCAATCTCATAGAGGGCATATGCAAATAACCTACAATATCATTTATAATAGCAGAAAAAAATACTAGCTATTTGGGATAGAATTTAAAAAATATGAATAAGATCTGTACATGGTAAACTACAAAATATTGTTGAGATAAGAACTACATAAACTGAGAGATCTACCATGTTCAGGGATCGGCAGTCTCCACTGGTAGTTTCAAAACAAAGTAAAAAATCGACAAAATCCCAGCCGGCTTTTTTTTAAGTTATAGAAATTGACAAGCTGATTCTAAACTTTGTACAAAATAGGTAAAATAATGTTGAAAAGGAACAAAGCTGGAAGACCTAGACTATCTGATTGCAAGACCTCCTAAAGCTATAGTAATGAAGACAGCGTGGTGTCGCCAGAAGAATAGACAGACAGCTCAACGGAATAGAACAGAGTCCAGACATAGACCTATATGTGACCTCCAAATGTGGTCAACTGATTTTTGACAAAGTGCCAAGCTAACTGAATGAATTTTTTCCAACAAGTAATTCTGGGAACAACTAGATATTTGTATGGAAGAAAATTAACTTTAACCCCTTACCTCATGCCATATACTAAATTAACTAGAAATGAATGATAGACCTAAATGCAAGAGAACACTATTAAACTTTAATAAAATGAAAATCTTTGTGATACTGAATTGGGTACAGATTTCTTAAACAGGGCACAAAAAGCAGTAAACCACTGAAGAAAAAATGATGAACATCATAATGAAAAACTTTTGGTCTTTGAAAGACAAATCAAGAAAAACTGGGGCCGGATCAGTGGTGCAGTGGTTAAGGGTGCACGCTCCGCTTCGGCAGCTCAGGGTTCGCCAGTTCAGATCCCGAATGCAATCATGGCACTTCTTGGCAAGCCATGCTGTGGCAGGCATCCCACATACAAAGTAGAGGAAGATGGGCATGGATGTTAGCTCTGGGCCAGTCTTCCTCAGCAAAAAGAGGAGGATTGGCAGCAGACGTTAGCTCAGGGCTAATCTTCCTCAAAAAAAAAGAAAAGAAAACCAAAAGGCAAGCCACAGTCTGGGAGAAAATTTCACAAAACATATATTTGATAAAAGACTTGTATCCAGAATATATCAAAAATTCTTTCAGCTCAAAATAAGACAAAACAATCCAATTAATTATAGGCAAAAGATCTGAATAGATAACTTCACTATGGAAGATATACAGATGGCAAATAGGCACATGAAAAGATGCTCATCACTAACCATCTGAAAAACAAAAAAATTAAAGCCACAATGAGAAACCCTCTAGAATGTCTAAAGTTTAAACGACTGACAGTACCAAGTGTTAGAGAGGATGTGGAGAACCTAGAACTCCCATATTGCTGATGAGAAATCAAAATGTTACAGCCACTTTGGAAAACAGTATATGGCAGTATCTTACAAAGCTAAACACACGTTCACCACATGCTTCAACAATTCCACTTCTAGGTATTCACCCAAAAGAAACAGTAACGTGTCCTGATGAAAACTTGTACACAAATAGTCATAGTAAGAAAATTAGAAACTGGAAATTCAAATGTCAATCAACTAATGAATAGATAAGCAAACTGTGACATGTGCATACTATTAAAAGGTTACACAGCAATAGGAAGGAACAAAATATTAATGCACACAATATGGATGAATCTCAAAAACACTACAGTAGGTAAAAAAAAGTCAAACACAAAAGACTATATACTATAGGATACTCAATGAAATTCTAAAAATGACAAAACTGTAGTGATAGAAAGCAGGTTAGTGGATGCTAGAGGATAAGGGTTGGGGGAGGGGATCTTGCAAAAGAACACGAGGAAATATTTTTGATTAAGACATTGTATTTATTGGTTGCAATGATGGAGACACAAGTGTACACAATAAACAAAATTCATCAAACTGTACACTAAGAATGAGTGATTTATTTTATTTTTTTTTAAAGATTGGCACCTGAGCTAACAACTGTTGCCAATCTTTTTTTTCTTCTTGCTTTTTCTCCCCAAATCCCTCCAGTACATAGCTGTATATTTCAGTTGTGGGTCCTCCTACTTGTGGCATGTGGGATGCCACCTCAGCATGGTCTAACAAGCAGTGCTATGTCCGTGCCCAGGATCCGAACCAGTGAAACCCTGGGCCACCGAAGTGGAGCCCGAGAACTTAACCACTTGGCCTCCGGGCCGGCCCCGAGTGATTTTATTATATGTAAATTATACCTCAATAATGTTTGGAGAAAACTCCCTATCTAAAGAAACTTGATATGTAAAATTATCTTTGATAAGGTTTCATACTTGATTACTAAAGCTCAACATTACAGGCGCTTATGAAATTAACTAAAGCTGAATTTCACCTATTTTGAAATCTTAATACAGGAAAACAGCAGTTTACAATGATCTGCCATCAAATGAATTTCAAAAATTATTCTGGTCTCAGGTTTCCAGAAACAAAAGTGAAGTGATTTAAAAAAAAAAAGTTAGTAAAAACAGTAGAAGAAAAAATTGTAAAAAATATCAATTTAAAGTACATGTCACAAATAATGAACAAAAAAACAATTTGAGGGAAACAATTTGCTATAGGAGTATTAATTACATTCTATTCCTAATGATTTAGGGACTTCCCTAGACTCATTCTCTACGATTTGGGGGCTTTTCTAAACTCCTTCTCATGCGACCCCGTGGCTATGCAAAGAGTCTCTTGACAGAGTACTTAAGATATTAAAAGCTGAACCTTTCACCTGGTAAGGGCTTGGACCCAGAGAGATAAAGAGCTTCTTAAAGCAAAAGTGGGAGTGGAGGAGGGGGTATGGATTAAAACAAAGAAAACAGGATGTTTCCGCAAAAACTTTATTTCCAAAAGGAACCGTTCTGTTTTAGATGTCAAACTCATCAATGCAAAATTTTGTTTTCAAAAGATTTCCTCAGTGAAGCAGTTCATTTCTGAGCTATTTAGTTCACCGTATTTTTACAAGCACAAGGCTGACAAACCATGATTGTCAGAAGCCATCTTATGCACATTGCTGTTGTCCCACATCATTCAGAACAAACCTTTTTAGATCGTTAACTACCACAGGAGTGCTGATTACACAGGCACCAGCAATTTCCTAACCAATGACCACCTCAACAATGATGTGTTCAGCTTCTCAGACCCTGCAGCCTTTCAAAGGTGAATCATTTCACAGTTTGGAACTAGATCTCCATAGCAACTTCCCTTTGAGGGTTTTAGAATCACCATCCAGTAATTCTATGATCATCAAGCTCAACCATTCCCAATGGTTCTTTTCACAGCAGATGGAAAAGGAAGCCTTGAAATTTTACAGTCTATTTCAAGCAATTCATCTGGCAGCCTATTAGAATTCAAAATATTTCGACCTTCAATCACAAAGCATGTTATCTGAAGCTGTGGTGATCTCAAGTCAAGACAAGCAGACGTTTTAGTCTAATCATCCATGATGAGAAGAGACTGACAAAAACTCTTAATTCAACCACCATCAAAATGCTTATTTTAACTGCATGAAAGTCTTTCAACAGGCAATGAAAACACACCATGTACCATTTTATCACAACCTTCTGTTCAAGGAAAATATGAATTCTGAATATTGACATGGATCTCTGCACTTCTTAGACTGCTTGGAACAAATATGTTTCTTAAAAGTCAGCATAAATCCAATTTAAGAGCACTATTATTCTCCGCTTGCAAAAACCATAAACCATAAGCAAATGGCAATGGACTTTCCACAAGTCAGTCAGTTTAATAAATTCAAGTACACTTGGATCGCTTAAATTTTTTTCAGGCAAACCCTAACATGCTTAATCAGAAAATAGCAATTCCCTAGGAAATTAACATCAATTAAGAGGGAAAGGTGTATCTTAAAGAAAACTCAATTTACAAAAAATCGTTGACTTTCCCCCAGTTCAACTAATGCTCTAATGGTTTCAAAATATACTAAGTCTCCTTCTTTAAAATACTAAATTCAAGGGCTGGCCCTGTGGCCGAGTGGTTAAGTTCGCGCGCTCCGCTGCAGGCAGCCCAGTGTTTTGTTGGTTCGAATCCTGGGCGCAGACATGGCACCGCTCATCAAACCATGCTGAGGCAGCGTCCCACATGCCACAACTAGAAGGACCCACAACAAAGAATATACAACTATGTACCGGGGGGCTTTGGAGAGAAAAAGGAAAAAAATAAAATCTTAAAAAAAAAAAAATACTAAATTCAATCACATTTAAAAAGCTGTATATTTCAAATTGCTAATAAATGCAGTTAAGTTTTTATCCAAACCCTTTTATACTTGGAAATTCAACTGTATGCAATAATTTCACTAAATAATTTTCAGGACTTATTATACATGTAAGACAATATAGGTATTTATTTCAGTAATTATTACAGACGTTTAGTGGCATATTAGAAGTCTGTGCAAAAATTTTTAAATGTCTATTTTCTAATTACTAATCAAATCAAAACACAGTTCCCTATGAAGAACTAACTTTAATAAACTAAATTAAACACTGGTAAAACAAGAGAACTACAATCTATCAATCACTAAATCAATTCAAAGCACAGGATAATTTTTTTAAATATCAAAACATAAATATAAACTATTTTTGCATAACCTCAAATGTAAAAGAGAACAAGGAAATATATATGGTTGTCTAAACGACCACTTCGTATTCATATAGTTAATGACTGTTGAACCAAGCCAATTTTAATTTATGAATCTACCTCCTTCCACGAAGGAACACTATAAACAAACACTAGTTCCAAAGCCTCAATGCTTCCAAAAAAGTAAGATCTAAAGTAAATTATTTCATGAGCAAGAAAAATTTTAACAGACTTACTCTACTTCCTTAAGACAAACAGAGACACACACATACACACACTTCAGATGATCAACTGTTATTACTTTCCGCAAAAATTGTGTCAGCTAATTTAAACTGCCTTTATATGAGCCTATGAAATAAGTATATTTCGAATCCAATACAAACGTACTTTATTTTCTGCTTAATATGTTTAACCTAAACTTTACGCTTGCTTTAAATATCTAATCACAAAAAAGAGAAGACAGCAAAATTATTTTATGTTGTAGAACTAGTTCTTGAAAACTTGTACAAACTAGATAAACTCTGGACTTCTGAAAAGTAGTACAAGTTTTTAAAGGAAAAAAAGTAATATAACAATAATTTCAAACACAGCAACATTCAAGTTTCCCTCTAAGGAGTATCTCCACTAATTGTCAAAATTTCTACTTCCACCACGAAGTATAAAAGCGTAAGAAAGATGCCCTAACATTATGCCTTACTTGCCTGATTTTGGATTGGTTTAGTTTATGATCTGAGCTACATAACTTAAATTTGAACCAAGGATAATGTTTAAATTAAAAGGATAATGAGCAGACAATTATATACATATGTTTTCATGCATTTTCTATTTTTAACTGTAAGTGGTTTATTTTACTCATATCCAGGAAGGTAAAACACAAACGAGAGAATCACAAAAAAAAACTTACTAATGAAATTCTCACTAACACCCCAAATTCTCAAAGTACAAATTAATAGCTACAGGTGCCAAGAATGTGAAAGATTCCTATTAGTATGATACATCAAAGTTTAAATAAACAGAAATTTCTCAAAATAGTTATGCATGAGCATTATTCCACAACATGTGAGTTCAATTTATTAAATGTTCCAAACTTCATGCCCATATGTTGGATATTCAAATATGTATCTTTGTTGGCCTTTAAGGCTGTTTTACGGGCACCCTATCAACTTAAGAATACTTAGAAATTCTTCACTATCAATAATCATGGTAGGGCCGGTCCCGTAGCCGAGAGGTTAAGTTCGTGAGCTCTGCTTCAGCAGCGCAGGGTTTCGCCTTGGTTCGGACCCTGGGCGCGGACATGGCACCACACATCAAACCATACTGAGGCAGCATCCCACACACCACAACTAGAAGGACCCACAACTAAAAAAAATATACAGCTATATTCACTGGGGTGATCTGGGGAGAAAGAGCAGAAAAAAAAAGATTGGCAACAGCTGTTAGCTCAGGTGCCAATCTTTAAGAGAAAAAAAAATAAAATAATCATGGAGCCTATAAATATTTTTGCTCAATTATCTGTAAAAAAAAAAAAGACACAGGCTCATGTGGGATGGCCTGACAATATGTAAAGGTTACATTACATTGTATGAGTGGTTGCTAAGAGTGGTAACAACAGTATAATAAACTTCCTAAAACCAGATGTCCCTTAGAATACAAAGCAGATTAACTATTGACTAATTCTGAGTTATTACAAATTCCATCATTTGTCTTAATTTTCCCATTTGGCTGTGAACTTTTTAAGGATAGATATATTATGCATTTTACTAATGTAGCCCTTAGGGGTTTACATCTGACATTGTAGGTACTTAATAAATGTTTGCTATCAATTACTAGATAGTAGTGATGGCTATAATTAAAAAACTCCATGTTCCTAAAACATTCTGGACTAGTAACTAAACTTACTTTTCACTTGCCAGTCATGTAACAAGAACCAGAAATAGAAGATTAATATACTGAGAAAGCTTAATGAAAGAAGAAATACCTTGATATATCTTTTTTACTTTTATCTTTTTCTTCCCTCCCAAATTTACAAGAAACCTGCTCCTTACAATAAGCTAACATACAACTACTGAATCTAGTAGCCTAGGATAACCTTAAGTTTATTTTATAACATATAATCAAGCAACATACTGTAATTGAAGCACACTGAAAACAGTAGTTACTAGCTAATTAACAACAGCAGAAACATTTCTCTCAAAGAAGGAAAATAATCTAATGATTCCATAATAAAATATAACTTGTTAGAAATATAATAAAGTTATGTGTTAAACAATTTTACACCTAGTATAACACTAAGACAATTATAAAACAAATGTAACCCTTTTTATTCTTATCAACAGCTATATCTACATTTTGACTACAAAATACTGGGAACATGTAAGCGAAACCAGACTACTCAGCTGTAAGTCCAGCATCAGAAATCCAGCCACACAGAGCACAAATTTGGTGTGGGTGTGGATGTGTGTGTTAGTGCTCTGCTTCTTCAATCAATATAGCAAGTGTAGTTACCACAGTACTTGACCTCTGACTGGGGCAGCAATTTAAAGGAAAACACCTCTGGCAAATGTGTTATTCCTCAGATAAGACAGCAGGATGCAGTATGATGGCTGAAACCTCTTTCCTAAAGCCAGTCATGCTGCTTCAATGATATTCCAAGTCTGCTACTCTGTGGAGACAGAACTTCAGGAGGAGCCTTTTCTATTAGACTCTCTAGCCCTGACAGAATAATAAAGCATGACATTGCAAGTTACACTGGAATTGTGGCATACACAATTTGATCCTGGCAATCTGCGAAAAGATATAAATCTAAAATAGTAAAAGTACTTAAGAGGTGTTCATAATAAATGTCAAAGCCTAAAAAAAACAAACAACTGTTAACAGCATGTTTGGTTAAGAAGGCAGCTTACTAACAAGTAACAAAAGCCTTTAAAAAGTGTATACCTGGGGCCAGCCCGGTGTCATAGCGGTTAAGTTGGCTCACTCCACTTGGGCAGCCCAGGGTTCACTGGGTTCAGATCCCGGGAGTGGACCTACACACCACTCATCAAGCCATGCTGTGGTGGCGTCCCAAATACAAACTGGAGGAAGATTGGCACACATGTTAGCTCAGGGCCAATCTTCCTCATCAAAAGAAAAAAGAAAAAAAAAGTTTACACCCTTTGACTCAGTCATTTCTACCTGTAGGAATTTATCCTAAGGGTAAAAACTCAGACAAGTACACAATGGTGCATATAATGTATGTACGAGGAGGTTTTGTAGCATCATTCACCCACTCATTCAACAATCATGGAGGAGCACCCATGTGCCTGCTGTCATGGAACTTCTAAGCAGGAAGAAACAAATAATAAAAGGTAAACACATAAGTGGCTAATATTTAATCAGAGAGAATGATGAAAAAGGAGCACTTGGGAACATTAATGTTACTGGAGACCTAGACAAGAGCATTCTTAAATGCTCTTTTGGGGCAAAGTCTCTCCAGAATAGGTTAAAAACAAAAAGAAAAAGAACGGAACGTGAAGAAATGGAGACATTATAAACAACCTCTTTTCAGGTTCATCATGAAGGAGAACAGAGAAACCAAGCAGTAGCTGAAGGGGTCATTACACCATGTTTGCATGGTCATGGAGCCATCAACATCAATAGAGAGGAAACATGATGCAGAAAAGGGAGGGCATGACAGCAGGATCACAGTGCTATATGAGAGAGAGGGAAGTAGATTAATGTGCAAGTGCAGAGGTTGGCCTTGGCAGGGACAATTCACCTGTTATACTAAGAGGAAAGGTAGACTATGTGACACAGGTGGATATAGGATGACAGAAGTCAAAAATCCCAGGCCCCACTCTGCCTCAGCGCCCTTGCATTTGCTATTGCCTCTGTGCCCAAATATTTACGTTATTTGATCCCTTATCTCCTTCAGTTCTTTAACTCAAATGTCAGCTTCTCAGTGAAGCCTCCCCTTGTAGTGATTAAAATTGCAAACCCCACCCTAACACTTACTATCCTCTTTTCCTACTTCATTTTTCTTAGTATTTATTACCAAATATACAACATATTTCACTTTTTAAACATTTTATTTACTATCTATAACAAATCTCTAAAGATACCATTAAAGAAAACTCTGACATCTCTTTAATAAAATGGGACACTACTTCAACAAAAATATAAAAAGGTCAATCTTTGCTAATACGACTACTATATCTGCACATAACCTACTCTCAGAAAAATCATAAGTTTATTTCACTGTCGTTAGTTCTGAGGGAGGAATTAGTTATAATGCACTGGCAGACCAGGATTCCAAGTTAGCAGAAAGTAGGCCACTGGCATCATTATGAACTGGCCAATGACAAAGTCAGAGCTGATCATCGAACCATTAGCTGTCCAACAGTGAGCTGGAACTGAGACCAACAGAGTCCAGTCTCTCAAGGGTTTCTTCAGATATTTCAGAAAGTACACATTAGGGCAGAGAAAACAGAAGAGGAAAAGAAAGGGTACATGATCTAGGTTGGGGAAGAGAGAATCCTAACCTGAAAATCTGATTACACCACAGAGCACTAATGATCTTTATTTGTCCTTACTACCTGTTAAGTACACCACATAGCTATCATATGCCTCTATTTCATGATAATTGGGTTGTTCTCACTGATGTACAGACAGAAGAACTGGTGGCATTGTGATGTGTAAGAGGGCAAAAAGAAGGGGAAAAAATCGTTTTGACCTGAATATTACCACTTATAGGGTGAATGACATTAGGCAACTCAAAGTCTAAGTCTCAGTTTCCTATTTGTAAAATGTAGATAACAGTGTTACTTTCCTCTTAGGATTGCTCCAAAGATTAAATATGATTCATCTAAAAGGCTTAGCATAGTCCTGACCCCAAGTGGAACTCAGTAAATAATACTCAGTAAATCTTCTTCCCATTAACACTACCAGAAATGTTCAGGTCTCCAGAGATGGGGAATCTAACTTTGATTTCCAGATCAAGATGACCAACAGAAAGAATGGGGCATTGGGAGAGGGACACAGGCATACTCTTTGATCCCATTTTTTCCTCAACTAGTAGGCTATATTCTGTACAAATAAAGAAGGAAATTCCAGCCTGGTTCCACGCTGACTTGTCAGCTGTCCATAGGATCAAAACAGAAAATTTCAAGAACCCAAAGTTGATCTGGTAGACATCAAGAATGATATCTACCAGATTAAATTTGGCCTTCAAAAATGAGTATTTTCCCCCTGCCCCTTGAGTGTGTGCTAGATTTGACTTACTTCTAAAGAAAGGAAAAATACGAAAAGGAAAAAATACTAACTTTACGGTGGAGAAACCTGGAAAATACCACCTTCATTAAGTCATGAAGGTTTATATCATCACTGATATCATGCAGATATCACGTACTCTAGGGTATGATGTGAAGGGCACTTCACCTCTGTGGCATTCTTCCTCAAACCCCACAATTCTGATCTAATCAAGAGAAAAACACCAGATAAACCCAATTTGAGGGACATACTATAAAATACCTCAATAGTCAAAACTGTCAAGGTCAGGACAAAGAAGGGAAAACTGAGAAACCATCAGAGGAGATCAGAGAAGACTAAAAAAACATGACAAGTAAATGTAATGTGGTATCCTGAATTGGATCCTGGAACAGAAAAAGGACAGTGGATAAACTGATAAAATCCAAATAAAGGCTGGAGTTTAGTTAATAGTAATGTACCAATGTTGGTTTCCTAGTTTTGACAAATGTACCAAGGTAAAAGGATAACTGAGTGAGGGGTATATGGGAACTCTCAGTGCTATCTTTGAAACTTCTCTGTAAATCTAAAATTATTCCAAATAAAAGTTTATTTAAACAAAAATGAGCATTGAGATGGCATGGCAAGATATTCAGGATATACTAAGTGAGAAAAACAAGTTTTAGTATAATATGATCATACATTCTGAAAATAGATTTTTTTAAATTATAAAAGTGATGTGTATTCACATATTTAGAACACACAGATATATTAGCTATAATAAAACTAGACCACGAAATAAAGAGACCCAAAAATAGAGTGGATTAACAAACAAAAAGTTTATTTCTCTTTAATCTCAATCTTGAAATTAAGTCCATCTCAGTGAGGCAGCTCTGCTCCATGCAGTCATTCACAGATCCAGGTTCCTTCCAAGACGTGGCTCTACTGTCCTCTCAGGCAACATCATCATCCGCGTGGTCGAGACAATTCCATAAACCAGCATAACAGGAGAACTACTAGAGGAGGCACAGCCAGTATCTTAACATCTAGGACCACAAGTGTCACATAACACTTCCTTTCACAATCCACTGCTGAAATACAGACACGTCTATTATCAAGGTAGGTGTGAAAATGCAGTAAAGATGAGCAGCCATGTACCAGGAAGGAGAGCATGGATTTTGGTAGACAACTAGTAATCACCACCAAAAGAGGTAGGCAAAAAGAAGAAATTATATAGAAATCTCCAAATAACCATTGTTAACATTTGAAAACACATTTTGAGACCTTTTTTCCTACGGATTAAACAAAACCAGAATACTTCTATTATACTGCTTTGTATAATCTGCTTTTTCACTTCAAATGTCACAGACACCTGTCCACTTTAATATAAAGTGCATAGTATTCCATTGAATATACTACATCTAACTTCACCTAATCTATATTTTATCCACCTTTTAAGGCTTTCTTCAAAACTTATGTTATCTAGTCAGGTCTCCCCTATGTTGAGTTTATAAATTCATTCTGCTGATGCTGGGTTATTATGAAGTCAGTTATAGTCTGAAGTGCATAACAGATGTGAATATAAGGTATTCTGGATGTTTCAGATATATAAGCCTTATATACTCAACTTACGTATTAGTCATTCAGAAACATGGACAATTTTTCACATTTTCTTTGGATAATCCCCACAGAACCTGATAAAGAATTAGGTAAACAGAGTAATTTTTTAAAGTATTTTTAACATACAAACAATTAGAAAATATAATGAAAGAGAAGACCACATTTATAATACCAACAACAGAGAAAAGATAAACTAGCCAGAAATAAATTTTACAAGAAATAGGCAAAACCAACACAAAGGGGACCTTTAACAAATTTCCAAACACTTCGAAAGTAGACCTGAACAAGTAGAAGAACGTACCGTATTTTTGAATAGAGACTGTAAATTCCTCTTAACTTATAAATTTAATGTCATCATAATAATAATTCCAACAAGGTTTCTTTTTCTGGGATGAGAAAAGCTGATTATTAAGTTTATAGAGGAAAAATAAACAAGCAAGACTAGCCAGGAACACTCTGAAAATAAAGGGAACAGCCCTACCAGATATTACAAGATATACAAAGTCTTAATGATTTAAAAAGTATCGCATTAGCAAATGAATAAACTGACACACTGATGAAACAGACTAAGAAGATTCAAAACAGACCCAAATACTTACAGGAATCTAGCATATGATAAAGGTGGCATCTCAAATTAGTAAAACAGTTTTTAATAAATATTATTTGACTACCAAAGATCCATTTTCAAAAAAATAAAGTAGGATCCATGTCTCACAATGTATACAAAGATAACTTTAAAAGGGATTAGAGATTTACAAAAAATGAAACCATAAACTTACTGAAAGAAAATATAGGTGAATTACTTGATAAGCCTGAGTTGGGGGAGGTCTTTTTGATAGTAACTTAGTTCAACTCCCAAAAAAACTTCATATAGCAAATCACACCATAAACAAAGTCAAAGACAAACCACAAATTGGGAAAAAAAATATCTGCAACTCATGTAATATAGCGTTAATATTACCAACATAAAAAGAATTCTTAGTTGTTGAAGGAAAAAAATCAAATAAAAGAACAACCCAACAGGAAAAGGGCGAGTGCAAAGCATTCCTGGACTCAATTGCGACGTTGGGGGTAGGGGCGCGAGGGGGTGGCTTCCCCACACCAAAAAGCAGTTCTATGATGCCAGCAGGGTATCTGAGAATTCAACTCAATTCTGACACTATCTAGAGACGGAATCAGATTCCACAGGTAAACGGATCAGTCCCCCAAGACCAGCCTCTACTTCAGATGCCAACCGCAAGCCCAGGATGTTACCTGTGCTTCTGACCAGCTACAAACTGGAGGTTCCAATGAGCCCTTCCTCAGGTTTGAATAATTTGCTCACAGAATTCAATAAAACTGTTTATTCACTGGATTACCAATTTATTACAAAGGATACTAAAGGATACGAATCAACAGTCAGATGAAAAGATACACAGGGTTAGGTTCTGAACAAAGGAGCTTGTGTCCTCATGGAGCTTGGGGCAACGTACAATGACACATGGAAGCGTTCTAGTTTCCCAACACGGAAACTCTCCGAAAAAGGGCTGTGGAGTTGTCTTTTTGGGGTTTTACGGAGGACCCCAGGATTGACTAGGTCATTGGCCAATGGCAATTGATTCAGCCTCAAGCCCCCTCTCCTCCCCAGGAATCAGGGATGGGACTGAAAGTTCCAATCTTCTGATCACAAGGCTGGTTCTCCTGGTAACCAGTCCCTGCCCTTGGGTGCTTCCAAAGGTCACCTAATTCACATAACAAAAGACACATTTATCACCCTCAACACTTAGCAAATTCCAAGAGTTTTGAGAACTATGAGCTAGGAACTGTGGACAAAGACCAAATATATATGAGAATGACCAAATATATATTTCTTACAAATCACAATATGGCCACAAGCAACACAGACAGGCAATCCACAGAAAGATACAAACAGCTATTAAACATACGAAGAGATGCTCAACCTCACTTGTAATGAGAAACACAAACTAAAACTACCAATTCTCTCCTAATAGCCTGCAAAAATCTATGTTTAATATATCTTCTGCAGGCAAGGTTAGGGAGAAATAAGTATTCTCACACACTGCTGCTGGCAGTACAAAAATGGTACAACCCCTAGGAAGGAAATCTGGCAGTATCTACCATAATTACCAATGCACTTTCCTTGTAACCCAACAAGCTCATTTCTGGGAATCTATCTCCCATAAACTTATACATGTATGAAAGGACATACATACTATATTATTCATCATAGCACTGTAATATACTCAGAGCAAAAAACTGGAAATGACCTAAGTAACCAGCAAAACTTCTGAATGAATGATGGTACAGCCACACAATGAAAGACAACACATCTGTGAAGAAAAATGAAAACATTGTCTGTGCACTGATAAGGACAGTGCTCCGGGATATTTTAAAAGCAAAAAGCAAGATGCATCACAGTGTATATGGTAGGTTTTTTGTTTAGGAAAGAGTAAGAAAAAATACTTAACTGTATTTACTTGTATTTGTATAAAGAAACTGTAGAAAACCAACAAAAAAACTTGCAAAAATAAATACTGGAGTTGTGAGGGGGGCATGGTAGAGAGAGATACGGAGTAAGACTTCTCAGTGTATACCTTTATATATATCATTTTTACTTTTGAGCCATATATATAGTTATGTATTCAAAACAATTACTTTTGGATTTAAATTTGTATAATATTTCTCAGTATTTAGTGTCTGACATACATTACATCTCATTTAAACCTCACCATGAGGCTGTAAACCAGGTACGATGATAATCTCCATCTCACTCCAGGAGCTTGAGTGTTACTGCTTGCACAAAACGAATCAGTAAGTAACAAAGCTGGAACTGAAAACCATAAATCTCTTCCAAATATTGGGTGACTTCTATACTGAATATGTGAAATTCTATTTTCAAGGCAATAAGTACAGCTTCAAATTATTTTCATGAAAGTTACCAACACAATGTTAAGCACAGATTTTGATCTATCACTACTTATCAAAAAGTAATGTGGAAGTATTCCTACTACAGTACACTCAGAGGTATTCCAAAGGAAAAAGTATCGCTAGCCCTAGGAATGGATATGTACGTGATAACAGATTCTATTTCACGAACAAATTTTGAAAATTTCCTACATTAAAAAATAACTCCTGATCCAATGTCATTTAGGAAATTGATAAGACAGAACAGCTTCAATGTATATTTACAGTAATGCTTCCTCCTTTGTTTCAGATGGGTGTTTCTAACGTCTGAAATACAGAAGTCTGTCCTTTTACCTTCACTCACACCCAAGTCAAACTTTTCCCCTAAAATGAAAATTATTCCTTAAAGGCAAATTACCATTAAACTGGGGGTATCACTGTGCAATATTTGAATTCCTCCTCATGAATATATATGAGTACCTAAATTCTAGATGCCTGATAGGTCCAGGAACTTTCTTGATCACCGCATACATGTACAAAAAAATGAAACTCTAGTAGAAAGTACTTTGCCAATCCCTGGTTTAGATCATCCACATTTAATGTGATTACAGTCATGCACCACAGAATGACGTTTTGGTCAAGAACAGAGCACATATATTAGGGTTGTCCCATAAGATTAGTACCATATAGCCTAGGTGTGTAATAGGCTATACCATCTAGGTTTGTGTAAATACCGCAGGGGAGGAAGAAATCTTCTTCTACCCTTCTAGGTTCTTCTGGCTGGTCTAAGAATTAAATTGACATGAGACAGATTAACAGGAGAAAAACACACAAAAGTTTAATAACACGTATACATGGGAGAAACCCAGGAAAACCAAGTAACTCGCCAAAACGGTTGAAGTCCTCACCTTAAATATCATCCCCAGCTAAAAATAAAAGCAGATGTTGGGAATGAGGAGAATCAGGGACTTCAAAGGGACGGAAAGCAATTCACAGGTGGGTGAGAAGGAACAAATGTTTGGAAAATGAGTGTGTTTTTGGCTATACAGAAACAGAAGAACCCAACAAACAGGCTTTTGGAGGTTATTCCCTGTCCACCACCTAGTTCATGTTCTGCTAAGGCAATAGCTCGCTTCCTGAGGCAGGGTTTTCTATCTGAATTCTTTTAGGCAGTTAAGGGAGAGGTAACAAGAAAAACTTTGAGTTTTCTGTGTTCTAAAAATTATGAACCTAAAATAACCCTTATGTTAAAGAGGAACATTTTGGGGTGGCAAATTTTGTTCCCCTTCAGTACACTGTATAATGTTTGCACAATGACAAAATTGCCTAATGATGCATTTCTCAGAATATATCCTCAACATTAAGTGGCACATGGCTGTATTGATATGACTGAATTAAATCTACCATCTTGCTGGCTGTGTTTTTATTTGTTTCATCTACTCTGTTTTTTTCTTCCCGTTTCTCTAACTTCGCTTGTGCTGAGGCTTTTTATTCCATTTTATTGCTTCTATAGATTCATTATTTATGTCTCTATTTCAAATTTTTAGTGGTTTTCCAAAGGTTTACAATATACATTTTCAATTAATCTGAGGTCACCTTCAAATACTATTATACCATTCCATGTGTAGTGTAAGGATGTTATAGTAATATATTCCCAATTTCTCTTTTCCATCTTTTACGGCATTATTGTCATATCTTTCATTCTTACATATGCTATAAACATACAACACACTGCTACTCCTTTTCTTTGGACAGTCAGTAGTTATCTTTTAGAGCAGGGGTGGCCCAACTACAGCCCATGGGCCAAATCTAGCCCATAGCCTGTTTTTGGAAACAATTTTATTGGAACACAGCCATATTCATTCATTTGCATATTTTATACTACAAGGAGACAGCTGAGTAGATGGACAGACTGTATGGCTCTCAAAGCCTAAAATGTTTATCTATCTAGCCCTTTATATAAAAATGTTGTTTCAGAGAAATTAAAAATAAGAAACAACTTTTTTTTCCATTTCCAGTGGTCATTGTGTAGATACAAGTTTGGTAGATCATATTTTTTCTGCCTAAATAACTTGCTTTAACATTTCTTGTAAAGTAGGTCTGCTGGCAATGAATATCTAGTTTTTGTTGGCCTAGGAAAAACTATTTCTCCTTTATTTTTGAAAGATATTCTCATTGGGTATATAGTTCTAGGCTGACAGGTTTTTTTCATTCGTTACTTTAAAATGTCATTCCACTGTCTTTTGGCTCCCACAGTTTCTGATGAAAAGTCAGCCATCAGACAAAATTCCTATCTTTGTTCTTTATGTAATGTTTCTTTTTTCTCTGAATGCTTTGAGATTTGTTCTTTGACTTCTGTTTTCAGCAATAATAATATGTGTATGTGTATGTATGTGTGTATGTGTATGTGTGTTTGTGCGGGTGTGTGTGTGTGTGTGTGTGTGTGTGTGTGTGATGTATCCAGGTTGTTATTCTTGGAGCTTCTGGATTTGTGATTTTGTGTCTCATTAATTTTGGAAAAGTCTGTCATTATTTCTTAAAATATTTCTTTTACCCCATTCTCTTCTGTTTATCTTCTGATAACTCAATTATGCATATGTTAGACCTTTTGATGTTTTCCCACTGGTCTTGGATAATCTTATTATTTTTATTTTTTCAAGTTTTCTTTTGTTTCAGTTTTGGTAATTTCTATTTACCCATCTTAAAGTTCACTGATTCTTTCCTCAGCTATGTGGAATCTACTAATGAGATTACTGAAGGCATTTCTTTATCTCTGTTACTGTGTTTTTCATTTACAGCATTTCCACTTGATCCTTTTTGTTCCATCGCTGCTGAAATTACCCACCTGATCATGCACACTGTCCACCTTTTCTGTTAAAGCCTTTAACATATTAATCATAGTCATTTTAAATTCCCTGTCAGATATTTCCAACATCTGTGTTATATCTGAGGTTAGTTCCAACGACTGCTTTTTCCCTAAGTGTGTTTTTTCTTGCCTTTTTGTGTGCCTTGTGATTTTTTGTTAAACATCTTGCACAGGACAGAAGAGTCTGAGGTAAACAGTTTTTCTGCCTGAAAAGGGGCAAGGTTTTTCTTCTCCTCAGCCTTTGGGCGGTAGGGGTGAGGGTGAGTTTATTTAGTTAGGAGTTGGACTGGGTTTGAGATTAGTGCTACTGTTACCCTCAGCGTACCACAGGCTTCAAATTCCTGCAGAGGTATCTTGTGTTTGGGGTGGGAGGATGATTTATCAGAGTAATGTCTATTCTCTTATGAGCTGAGGTCTTTCCTTTGCACTGTGTCTCTTTGTCTGTTCTTTCTCCCCTCCCAAAACTAAACCAGCAGTATTCTGCTATTATTTGGAACTTCCTGGCTTGGTGGCAGGGAATAGTAGGGGAAGGGTGCATCCTCTGCTGTTCTGAGCAAGCCCCACTTAGTCATGTGCAGTGTCTCCGGGTCTTGAGGCTGTAGCTTTTTCAGTTCTCCTCCCCCTTGATCTAATCCCACAGTTGTGGGACCAGCAGATGCTGAGAAAGTAAATACACCATCCCCCCTTCTTTCCCCCAGCTGGAATCAATTTCATCAATGCCCTAAGGCAGAGGTCCTTGTTGCCTCCTTCTCCCAAGCCCACTGTCCACAGATGAAGGTTTTTGTTATGTAGTCCAGAGCACGGAGAAGGATCCTCCTCCCTAGGAGAATAGGATGCACCACAATGGATACTTCTTACGGCTCTTTCCTATCTCCCATCTCTTGGAGTTTTTACCCCACCCCCTTGGGGTAGTGGAGAAAGACCCCACAAGAGAGTACAGGGTTCTCCAATTTCTGATGTCCTCCCAATTCTGCATGTTCCTACCAGCCTCTCTTTGACCTTCACCAACATGTCCACAATTGCCGCTGAACTCTTCTTACTGGTATCCAGTTGTGTCTACCTCAGCTAAGTGAGGGTTCATGTCTCCTTCTTCCCTCCAGGCACTGTCTGTCCTTAGGTTTTGAAGTTAGTTGGGTTCTTTTGCATTGTAAAGGTGGGAGTAACACTCCTTAAAGCTCTCTACATCCCAGGGCAGAAAGTGAAAGTCCTGGTAACTTTTTTAACACAAATATTTTTGCAACAAAAATATTTCCTGACGACTGGCCTATATTTCCAAGATTTAAAAATCCCAACGTGTAAATTAGCATGTGTCCAATTCTTATTCAAACCCCTGTACTCTAATTACATTCATTTTTTCCTTCTTAAAAAGATTAACTGAATGGCTAAGTATAAATTTTCTAAGGGAAGAGGGCAGACTTTTTTCTACTTTAGATCACACTCTTTAGGGAAAATTAAATGTGATTATAAGAATTTGTCTTCTGTGGCTTGTTGATTACAAAGACTAAAATACACATACAAGTACCACAATTCTCTGTACGTCATTATCATCATCTGATATTTCGACAATGTGCTTTTGTAGCACATTTTGTTTTACCCTGTGCAAAACACACGCACATAGACTTTCCTTCTTTTGCCCTCCTTCCCCCCACCTCAACCCCGGTGGCAATTTTAAAACTATACGAATGTTCTAGTCCAGAACGGACTCAAAATACAGGCTTCTGTTTTAGTTAAATATCTTATCTGAATCCTGCTGTGCTTCAGGTTCCATCTGGATTTCTCTCCTGTTATAACATCAATATTTGCAAGAAAATTTCCTCCGATAAGCATCTATGGGTCTATAATGTAAAATCTTACCATAAATAACCATTTTAAGGCAAGCAAAAGTAAAAGTTTATACATTTATTGCTATTCCTTAATTATTACTATGCTAAAAAAAATCGCTGTAATTTTTTTATTCAGATATCACAAGCACAAATTTTCCAGTTGCATGCATGAAAAAAAATTTTTTAATATGCTGTCTTCATATAGAAACTAAACCAAAATAGAAAACTATCCTTGCACCAACTGAAGTCTCAGGGACAGATGCACTGATTAGAGACTTCAACAACATAACTTAGGCTGTCTGAAAGGCCTTCTAAGGCAGATGTTCCATCTTATGACTCATCTAATCATTTACTTATATACTAATGTCCACTACACTATATCACTCGTCAGCGCAGCCAAGCAGTGAAAAAGAAACTCCAAATTTTGTTCCCGCATATATAAAGTTCTCCTTTAGATTCAGCATGTTTCTGAAAAGAACAAGAAAGTCTTATTTGTAAGTAGTTTTCTGCTTTTGAATCACTGAACACATGTAGTTTCTGTATACAAACTACTGTCAAGGTGTAGCAAGCCAATTATATTGAAGAATATATCACTGGCTACCTTGGAAAATGTACTTATACTATATTTTACCTTTTACTTATTATTAAAATAAAAACTAAATAGGGACATTCCTAAAGCTTTTTACAAAGTACAAGATAAATCTGCCTTAAGTGAGTAATTTTATTCCATTAGTTCTGAAATCTGTTCACCGAAAAATTACCTGAAGAAAATACTTGTCAATTTAAATAATGTCAATACGTTCGTGCTGTTAACTTATTTAAATAAATTATAACTAGCATTATTTAACAAGACACCAAAGGGAAAATATTCAGATTACTTAGAATTCATTGGTAAAGTTGTCTGAGACTACAGAGTGCTGTGTAGAGTTAATGCTACCGTAAGTATAAAAGAAGTTACCTAACAGTCTAAATATTTATTCTAGTATCAATCTTAAGTCTTAATCAAACAGTTATACTTTGTTCCTTTTTAAGAGGAGAAAATGAATAAAAATGACTGGAAAATACTTTTAAATGGGAATTTAAAAATTAGAACAAGACTCTTAAAGTGATCATGAATGTATCATATTTGCAGTATTAAACTTCACTTGAAAATCAGACCAAATAAGTGAAGGATTTTCCACATACGCAGGGTTTTCTACATTTTATCTCTTAATGTAATATTTACTGAAGGCAAATTTTAAAATTCAGAAAAACGTTTAAGAATATAACCACCTTCTCGTCTGCTACCAAAGTAAGGGGGAAATTTTTATGAAACTGTCATGTTAAATAGTAGTCAATAGCTGTATACAACCAGTAAACAAATTCAGCTCAAGGCAAGAAGAACTACATCACCATTTAGTGGCTGCAATTTAGATTATTCTAGCGTGTAATACTTTAATTGTATAAAACAAAGCTGATGTCACAAATACAAAAGAACTTCTTGCAAAGCAAGTACCACAGGTAATTTCTATGCTGCCAATGATGGCTGACAAGTGATAAGTATTTTGTTCAAATGTATACACTATGCACATAAGACAACAGGTGGTTTATAAAAAGAAAATACTGAAGAAAAGCTCTTAAAATTTTCATAATCAACATTTTTATGTCTTGCCAGAATATTTGCTTTAATCTTTGAACAGCTAAAAGATTTCTTGTACAGGGAGATATAGTATTCTCAATACAAAAAAAGAAATTGAACCAGACAAACAGAATTAATACTGGGCCAAAAATGTTTATATGAGACAATGTATTAATATAGTGCCAATGTGTTGATATATTACCAATGTATTCCATAGCTTAATAATTAGGTTAAAATATTTTCAAATTAAAAAAAAAAAACCTATCCATATTAATTGATATTTGGGTACTGTTACTCAGTGCTGGAAAAAATCTCCCCATAAAAGCAAACACCCAAGCTCTTTAGGCCTAATTAGCTAGGAGTGTTGGAGGTGTTTTCTCATTGATGGAAAAATGTGTAACAGATAGTAGTGTCCAAAACAACTAGCACTCCCCACTACCACCATCCCCCCAACCTAACTATCTAAACTTTTGAGAAAGCGCTAGAAGCTATGTTGTTTTGATGTTGTTTTTTAAAAAAGAATAATACAAAGTCAGAATGAAATAAAACTTCAAAATTTTGAGACACAGGTACTCACTATCCCATCGCCCATCCCAATAACTAATCACAGAAAAAAGACTTTTTGATTAGGAATGGATTATGATTAAAGGAATCTTTCCATTCCCAAATATTCCTATACAAAAGGATCCTTATTTGTATTAAACGATTTTAACTGTTCTAGTTCAAAGGGCAACAAATGAGGATAGAGAAGGGTTGACTTAAACCACTAAAAATAATGAAGAAAAAATAAACAGGCAGATGTGACATACAACTTCCCTTAAAGTCACATCAATACAACCCAGGAATACTGAATTATCTCTAAAACTCACATTACAACTGTTTAATTCTAGGATATACATGTAACATCTAATTTATGTACACACTCTAGCCAACTATTCATTGTAAGTAAGGTGCTTGAAACATGCAATATCTATTATTCAAAGTCTTTTCAAATGAAAGCTCTGCACATTTGCAGTGAAATTTTGTATGCAATGCTTGTAAAACAAAAACAGTAAAGTTGAGTACTATGCATTTTCATTTACCTGGAATACTGGAACTTGAAGAAATCCAGGTTATGTTAACAGAAGAGGAGAAAGTACGAAGATTCATAAATACTAACAAAGGCTCCTGGGCGTTTTCAAAGAATTTAGAGTAGTCATTCTCAAAGTGTGGGCCATGGACCCCGGGGGGGTCTGCAGGGTCAAAACATTATTTCACAATAATACCAAGATGTTATTTGCCTTCCCCACTGTGTTGACATTTGCAGTCATGGTACAAAACCAGTGGTGGAAAAACTGCCAGGGATCTTAGCATGAATCAAGGTAATGACACCAAATTGTACTGGTAGCCAGTGTGTTCTTCACACACACAAAAAAACAATCAAGTTTCACTTAAGAATGACTTTAATGAGACAGCAAGTAAAAAATATTAATTTTATTAAATCTCAACTCTTGGGTACACATCTTTTTAATATGTGGGAGAGGAGATAGAAGTACACATAAAACACTTCTGCTGCACTGCAAAGTACAATGGTGGTCAAGGAAAAGCATTTGAATTGCAAGCTGACCTAGCCACTTTTAAGAAACATCATTTCTACTTGAAAGAATGACTGACAATCAAACCATGGTTATTTAATCTTCGGTATCTGGCAGCCATTTTATTGTAAATGATAAAATTCAGGCTTTCAATTGAAAATTAGAATTTTGGAAAACTTGTATATGCCACCATGAGCTTGACAGCTTCCCAGTATTTAAAGACTTTTCTTATGAGATCTGTGGTGATATTAACAGATGTATTTTTTGATATTATAAAACGAAATGTATCAAGATTTAGAAGATCTGCATCACTCGCTGAGAATCAGTGTTTCCCAAATGACTAAATGCATGCATGAGTAGAAAAGCCATTCAAAGTACAAGAAAGAGCAACAAATTTTAATGTAACAGAGTACAAAAGTTCATTGCTATAGCTGCAGGCTCCACAGTCCAATTAACTTTTAAGAACCTTCTGTTTGTCAAGTTTTGATGCAGTAACAAAGAATAATACTCATAATTATCTGAAAAGGTTATTAAAACACTATTCCTAACCCACAGATCTATGGACAGCTAATTTTCGACAAGGGAGCCAAGAACATACAACGGAGAAAGGAAAGTCTCTTCAATAAATGGTGTTGGGAAAACTGAACAGCCACATGCAAAAGAATGAAAGTAGACCATAACCTTAAACCATACACAAAAATCAACTCAAAATAGATTAAAGACTTAAATGTAAGATCTGGAACCATAAAACTCCTAGTAAAACACAGAGGCAGTACGCCCTTTGACATCAGTCTTAGCAGCATATTTTCAAATACCATGTCTGACCAGGCAAGGGAAACAAAAGAAAAAGTAAACAAATGGGACTCATCAAACTAAAAAGCTTCTGCACAGCAAAGGAAACCATCAACAAAATGAAAAAACCTAACAACTGGGAGAAGATATTTGCAAACCATATATCAGATAAGGGGTTAATATCCCAAATATACAAAGAACTCATACAGCTCAACAACAAAAAAACTAACAACCCAATTAATTAAAAAATGGGCAAAAGATCTAAGCAGACATTTTTCCAAAGAAGATACACAGATGGCCAACAGGCAAATGAAAGGATGTTCAACATCGCTAATTATTAGGGAAATGCAAATTAAAACTACAATGAGATACCTCACACCCATGAGAATGGCTATCATTAACAAGACAAGAAATAACAAGTGTTGGAGAAGATGTAGAGAAAAGGGAACTCTCAGAAACTGCTGGTGGGAATGTAAACCAGTGTAGCCACTATGGAAAACAGTACGGAGATTCCTCAAAAAATTAACAATAAAACTACTATATGATCCAGCTATTCCGCTGCTGGGTATTTATGCAAAGACATGAAAATACAAATGTGTAAAGATACATACACCCCTATGTTCACTGCAGCATTATTCACAATAGCCAAAACTTGAAAACAACCTAAGTGCCCATCAAGGGACGAACGAATAAAGAAGATGTGGTATATATCCACGACGGAATACTACTCAGCTACAAAAAAAAAAAAAAAATGAAATCTTGCCATTTGCAACAGAAGGTTGCAACAGAAGGTCCAAGGATGGACCTTGAGCGTATTATGCTAAGTGAAATGTCAGAGGGAGAAGGTCAAATACTGTATGACCTAAGTCATAAATATAAGATAAAAATCACCACCACCAAACACAGAGATACAGAGATTACGACTGGTAGTTACCAGAGAGGAGGGGAGGAAGGAGGAGAGCAAAAGGGGTGACTGGGCACATGTGTGTGATGGATGGTTATTAGTCTTTGGGGGTTGAACATGACATAGTCTACACAGGAATCAAAATATAATCATGTACACCTGAAATTTATGTAATGATATAAATCAACGTTACCTCAAAAAAATGTTTTTAAAAAAGGACATTTCCTTCTACCACCTTAAAAATTAATTAACTAATTAATTAATTTAATTTAATATTCTTCCTTTTTCCAACCATGTATCTATGTGAGGTCAGATTTTCTTCATATTTCTCAACCAAAACAACACATTGCAAAAGATTAAATGCACAAGCAAATGTGATAATCTAGCCATCTTCTATTATGCCAGATAGTAAAGAGATTTACAAAATATAAAACAATCCCGCTCTTCTAATTAAATATTTTTGTTTTAGAAAATATAATTATTTTTCAAAAAGCATATTAACATATGATGGGTTTATCATCTTTATTTTAAAATAGGTTAAGAAATAATTTTTTTAAATCTTACAGTAAATATCGATTGATATGAACCTACATAAACGCAAGTTTTTGGAAGACCTTAAAACTTCTAAGAATATAAAAGTCCTGAGATCAAAAAGTTTGAGAACTGCTGCTTTAGAGGTTATTAATCCCAACTCCTTTTAAGATATTTTCCCACCTTTCTATATGGGGGCAGGTGGCTGAAAAGTTGCGTTCTTTTTTATAAAAATCAATTTCTCTAAGGGCTATCAAGAGAGACAGCTGAATGAGAAAGACTATAGCAGTTAGAAAAAGGAACCAGGTTTTTTGGACACTTGGCTATTTCCAAACCTGGGGCGAGATATGGAAGAAATAAGACAGGAACATCCTTCATAACATAAAGCTATCAAGCTTTATGATATGCATAAAGCTATCAAGACCACGAGTGTGGTATCAAAAGAGTTTAGGAATCAAGTTGAAGAGGCTCCCCTGGCCAAAGATCAAACAACTTGAATATCAGTAATGATGATAAGTGTAATGGACTGAAACATAAAAGTATTTGAATCTATGAATTTACAATGAATCAAAAAGTATCAATAATCATTTGTGGAGGATGCTAATGAACCAACTCATTATTATGCCAAATTTATCCTAGAAAATCGTCAATATAATCCCATTTTTTGTATCCCACATGGAGTGGGGCTGCAAAGTCAACAAAGCATTTCAATGGAATCCTTATTTGGTAAAAGTAAGTTCCTGTAACCTTTAAATATAATTTTTAAATTCCAGATAAAATACTGATATATTGAAGCTAATTAACAGTAAGCATCCACTTTGTAAAGTAAGCTGTAGTTCCCTTACCATGCATAAATTGCCTTCAAAGAAACCTACACAAAACATCTATCTTTAAGAACCAAAAAAAATTACAACTTCTATGACGAAACGTGGATCTCTCTTTCCCTCTGAACTCTATTCCTAGAAGGGCTTGTGAACATCAAAGCAATTACCACGAGCACTTTAGGTTCAAAAACAGAACGTGACAATTTTCTTGAAGTAACTAGGTTCTAAGGTAAAGGAGACTAAAGACTCAAAACATGGGACGATGAATGTTACAGCCAATTAACTAAAAATGTACACAACATATGAGAGAGCGTGGTTAAAAGGAAGGGCTTTAGATCAAAGAGCCCAGATTCAACTCCCAGTTCTGCCATTTACTAACTTCGTGAGTCACTTAACCTCTCTAATTTCTGTTTCTCTAGTATGTAAAAGGTGAATAGTAGTGCACACTTCATGTAAATCTAATAAATTGCACAGCATTCAAGCTACTTCATTCTCTCCCAAGAACTGTCTAGCCATAGGTTTTAGAACAGTCCAGCTCTCAGCCTTCTCCAGCTGCTTCCCTTTTTTCGTTTTCTTTGTTTTTTTTTTTTTGGTGAGAAAGATTGGCCCTGAGCTAACATCTGTTACCAATCTTCCTCTTTTTGCTTAAGGAAGATTGTCCCTGAGCTAACATCTGTGCCAGTCTTCCTCTATTTTGTATCTGGGACTCCTCCACAGCGGGGCTTACTGAGCGGTACATAGGTCTGAGCCTGGGATCTGAACCAGCAAACCCCGGGCTGTGGAAGCAGGGCACATAAAACTTAACCACTATGCCACTGGACCAGCCCCTCCAGCTGTTTCCTTATGAAAGTCACCCAGCTCTTCCCCTTTACTCTCTATAGGGTAAAACAGTTACTATGTGATCTTATTTCACTGATTTATGTACACTTTAAGTTGTTCCCAATGTACACTGTACAATTTACATTTACAGTTGGTTAAATAGAGTATGGTAATTTCCACAAAAAGTAAATTCAAAAAACCCTTTTGAGAATCAACATGGCAATGTCTAGCAAGAAGTGAAATGTAAAAGAAGTGCATGCTTTGTTTCATTAATTTCTCTCAAAGAAATAATTTCTTAAGGAAATAATAGAATAAATGCAAAAAGATATATGAATATCCTATGATAGGTAACTCACTGAAGAGTTACCTATCATAGGAAAATAAGTGAAAACTTATTCCAATATTTACAAAATGATCATCAACACAATGAAATATTATCCCCTCATCAAAAATCTTTATTAATATTAAAGCTATTCTAAAACAAGAAAAATGTTTTATAATATTAAGTAATAAAATACCTTTAGGAGTGAAAACACAGGGTAGCAGTTAAAGTATGAGTTTTGCTAAAAATCCTGATTCTGTCACTCAGTAGCTGTGTGATTTTTTTCTCTTTAGCTTTCTTTTTCCAGTAATTTTATTAAGATCATAATGGTTTATAACTGTGTAATTTCGGGTGTACATTATTTATCAATTTCTGAATAGACTTCATTGTGCTCACCACCAGTAGTCTAATTTTTGTCCGTCACTGTACACATGTGCCCCTTTACCCCTTCGCCCACCCCCCAACACCCTTCCCCTCTGGTAACTACTAATCAGTTATCTTTATTCATGTATTTGTTATCTTTCACATACTAGTGAAATCAAGTTATTCTTTCTCTGTCTGGCTTATTTCACTTAACATCACACCCTCAAGGTCCACCCAAGTTGTTGCAAATAGGACGATTTTGGAATACTACTCAGCCATAAAAAAAAAAAGCAGCTGTGTGATTTTTGAAAGTTATTTAAACTCCCTGAGATGTAGTTTCCTCATTTCTAAAATGGGGTAATAAGATCTAACTCAGAGGGTTCCCAGGAGAATCAAATGAGATTATTGTAAAGTGCCTGGTCCCTAACTCAATAAATTCCCTTCCCTATTACTCAATTATGAGTAATACCCAGGCAGTTGAAGGAAAGGCAGGACTTCCTCTAAGGGCTACAGGCTGTGTAGCAGCGCTGGTCCTTTAGTACTGCAAGTTTTCTCTTCTCTCCATTGGTGAGGTCAGGGTGTCCCCTCAGAACTCCCAGACTGGCCGAGAGCCTGAAATTTGCTTGTACAGGTCCATGATGTTCCCTCCCTGGTCCATCTTCTCTTCCCACCCTAATCTGTCCCTATTACTGCAACCATGAGTTTATAAACAGAAGATCATATCTAAAATGGTGCTATGGGGATAAGATTATAGTTCCATATTTAAAATTATTACCTGTAGTAAATTTCCTTAATGTTGTTTATATTTTCCTCAGTTATTTAAAAGTAAAATATCAACTCTTGGTCTGACTGTAACCCCTAACATAATACTATTTCATTTGTTTTTAAAAATCACATTCAAAGTAATTTTAATTAGAGTTCTTTCCCAAACATGTTACCGACAATACACATATCAGAATTCAACCTGTATTTACAAAAATGAAAAAAAACAAGTTAGGAAAATGGTGGCACACATGCAATTCTCTTTCACACTAATGCTTTATCAAAATTTGAACAATAAATTTAGTTGGGGGGTGAGGGAGACAACTAGTCCCAGAAAGCTGCAAATTAATGTATAGTCCACAGTTTTGGTTCTATCCATCTGACAACCTGTCATGCAAGAGAAGACCTTCACAACTGGCCTGAAGAGAAGGTGGATACCGTTGTCCCTCTCATCTCAGGTACAAGGGAAGAGGAACAAAACCACCTTCCCCTGACCCAACTCCTTACCTATGTGAAGTGTAAAATATCTAAAGGTCTGGTGGTACAATGGGATAGATCTTCTTTAGGTCCTTTAGCAAGAGCTGAGTCAGTCAAGTCCAGGCCAGCCAGGCAATGCTCCTTCTTCCCTCCCACAGAGGGAGTAAGGACAGCAAAGACAGATTAGGGTGGGAAGAGAAGATGGACCAGGGAGGGAACATCATGGACCTGTACAAGCAAATTTCAGGCTCTCGGCCAGTCTGGGAGTTCTGAGGGGACACCCTGACCTCACCAATGGAGAGAAGAGAAAACTTGCAGTACTAAAGGACCAGCGCTGCTACACAGCCTGTAGCCCTTAGAGGAAGTCCTGCCTTTCCTTCAACTGCCTGGGCTGGCAAGTGGCACTACCACCAACCCATAAACTAAAATTATAAGTCACTGATGTAGGAAAAGTGCAGTGGCATACAGTGGGTGGTTTAAGGGCATCAATGTAAAATTTGCAAAAGGACAAGTTATAAGGAAATTGGAGACTTACTGTAATAAAATACAAGTGCTCATCTGATTTCATTCATGCAAGTTAAGTATAACAATGACTGCTCTGGTTTTCAAAACCAAATCAGTCTCAATTCTAACATTTTTAACTTAACATAATGACAGTGTTCTGACAACTAAGAAAAAATACAGTTCAAAATTTGACACTTAAAAATCAAGAGACTCTCCAGGACCTTAAAGCTGCCCTCACGTCCCTGAGTAATTTCAACTCGTTAGTGAGAGAAGAGGTTTAAAAACAATCCAAAAAGTTGCTATTTTGAGTAGAGAGGACAGGAAATGAGACCTCTAAAACATGTCAGAAAAGACATTCAAGAAAAAAATGAGAACGCCTCAAGCACCTAAAGCAGATAGACCACCATGAATATCAGGATACCTTCAAACACTTAAATTGTAAATAGCTAGTAGATTAAATAGCTTCATACAATATTTCAGTGCAAAGTAGAAGGAACCGTTTCCTATGCTGCAATATTTTCCACAGTAAACAGAAGTTGGTTATTAGAATGCATTGTATATGTAGATGAGAACCACTGCATAATTACTTAACCCATTGAATTTGTACCAAAGAAACAAAGAAAACATATGCTCTTTGGTCAGACTGTTTACTGCAATCCAATACTAGATTAATTTAATAAATACTGCTGAAAAAGAAAATTACAGGACCCAAAGAAAAAAACTCCATTATTTCAGGATACAAAGACAGCGTTCTATAGGCAATTTGTGTCTAGGCAAAAATGTGTGATTCATTTTAAACTTTTAAATGACGTGCTTATGAGGAGTGGGAGAGGTGGGCTCTTGAAAACAGTAATTTATGTTCGTGGTAATTAAAGGTGATTTACAAAACATATAAACACCTAACAACCTAAAGGAGAGAGAGGGCAATTAAATGAAGGCATTTTTACCTTATCATTTAGCAGTTCAATAAAGTTGTAGTGCCTTGGGGGCTACAATTCCACATAAACTAGAAAGGCAACTTAAAACCTATTTCTTCCATCAATGCTAGCTACGTTCATCTCTTTTTAGCAAACACAGGCAACAAAACTAAAGGAGCTCTCTGGAATCTTATTGTTTAAAGCTCTAACTAAGCAATTTAGACATATGAAATTCAAACAGAATCAGAGGGACAGCAATATAAAACAGAATGAAGATGCATCTGTCATTAATAACAAAGGGAATGTGTTACTGGCCAAAAATTCTAACTTTCTGCACAGAAATCATCTACATAGATTAATCTTAGTTCCATCTCTGTAAGAACTTATCTGCCTAGTTTGAGAGGGGTGAAGGCCAAGAGAGAAGGGAAATCACTTGAGGGCTAAAATCACATAGGGGAGAGAGAAACAAGTTTTCTAAGAATTATAAAACTGCATAGATCTTTCAAAATAAAAAGAAATGACATCAAAAATCAAACAGTACAATTAGCAATTATTCCAAAAACTGAAATGCTCTACTTACTAAAGTAGACTCCTTTTTTAGGAAAATAATATTTAAAAGTAAATTCAAAAAGAAGCTACACTCCCTCACATAATCGGGAGAAGAAAATAAGCATATGTCCTTTCTGATTGATTGATTATTGATTGATTTTTTAAGATTTTCTTTTTCCTTCTCCCCAAAGCCCTCCAGTACATAGTTGTATATTTTTTTTTAGTTGTGGGTCCTTCTAGTTGTGGCATGTGGGACGCTGCCTCAGCATGGCTTGATGAGCGGTGCTAGGTCTGCGCCCAGGATCTGAACCCTGAGCCCCTGAAGCAGTGTGTGCGAACTTAACCACTTGGCCACGGGGCCGGCCCCTATCCTTTCTGATTTAAAAAGAAAAAGAAAGAAAAGCAATTACTTCTGGAGATTGGGAACAAGGGGCAAACATGAAATTTTATTGTGAACACCTTAATTATTTCCTATTTTGTTTATAATAAGCATATATCATTTAGAATTTTTTAAATATAATGAATATGTTTTACAGTAACAGCATCTGTTTGGCTATTATAATCAAAAGGTAGAGTGAAATCTGACAAAACCAAAATTGTCTACTCATTAGATATGAGGGGAGGGGTGGAAACACATAATTAAATTACAATTTTATATGCAGTATGGAACGATGCTCATTTTTCTAAAGCACAGGTTTTTGTATCTAAATTGCATATAATTCAATCCATTATAAGGGAAGTTTTTTTATATCAAGTAGATGGCTACTGATTATATCTCACGCAACAGTGGGGTGGCATGACTAGCAAAGGTTTCCCTTTGCTCTGACAAATCAACAAAGGAGTTTTGTTTAGGTGACTCTGCACTGTGCATAATGAAACAACTGGTATAAAGACAAGAAAGTTGCTAAGAATCTACTTTAAAGATTGTGCTTCTTTCCCTATCATCATTCTTACTCTTGGGGAGAAAAAAAGCCAGATGAAATGAACTACTAATTCTCAATTGACATAACCTCAATTTTTTCATCTTTCAAAGCCCAGCTTAGTTTAAGCAGCCAGGTCCTGGCTCTGCTCAAGGGCAAAGATAAAGCCCACCGAGGCTCCCGGGGTGGAAGAGGAAGCTGGATAATATCCCCTCACCAAGAATACACAGAATGGCAAGGAGAGAACCGCACACAAAGAAATTAGTTTGCTATTAAGACAAAGAGGTAGAAGGGCAGTCCTGCCTTCCCTGCAGCCTCCTCTCCTCCCCTCAACACACACACGCACACACACACGCGTGCGCTCACTACGCTACACTAAGGTTTCTTAGAAACAGCAGAACAGACCATAAAAAAAATAACACTACAGAGTAATCACATAAGTAACTTCCTTAACAACAGAACCCACTAATTTAGTTATCTCAGAGTAAACTCCTTAACCAAATCACCCTGACAGAACCCTCCTGATTAGCTCAGCTTAAAAATCAAACCTTTTACAGAGACAGAATCAGATCACTGCCAATTCCCGAACCACAACATACTAAGCCAAAGCCATCTTCTCATTGTTTTAACACAGAAGGCTTGAGATTTTTATTTGAATCATTTGTACATACCTTACACTGGTATTTAAATTAGAAAATTCCTCATGTTTTAAAAATCAGAATACATGTTCACTTATAAAAAAGCCAAGCCTCTAAAGTTAAAAAGGAAAGTCACCCATCTCTCCCTCCACCAATTCTATTCTCAAAAAATCTATCAATGATTTGATGTATCTTCAAATTTCTTTCTACAAGCATAGTGTACAGCTGAGCTGTCCAATACTGTAGCCACATGTGGTTATTAACTACTTAAAGTGTGGCTAGTCCAAATGGAGATGTGCTCTAGGTGTAAATTACACAACAGCTTTCAAAAACATGGTACCAAAAATATATCAACAATTTTTCATACTGACTACATATTGAAATAATATTTTTGATAGATTAAATGTTATTAAAATTAATTTAATCTTTTCATTTGACTTTTTTTAATGTGGCCGTCAGACAATTTTAAATTATACATGTAGCTCACATTATATTTCTATTGGTCAGCACTGGTGCAAAGGCTAACAGTATAGGTTTTAGAGGCAGACTTGCCTTACTGAGTACTACTCCCAACTATACCATCCTCAGCTGTGTAACCTTGGGCAAATTTCCTAACCTCTCTGTACTCACTTCTGATTTGTGCTGATAATTAAATGAAATTCCTCACATAAAGCACTTAGCACAGAGCCTGGCACACACTGAATCTCAATAAATATTTGATAACAACAAAAGAACAAAAACTATAACTCAATTTCTTTAAAATCTCCATACAGCACCTGACTCTTCGGAAGAGTCTCCTGATATGCCTGTAGGTCACTATTGTGTAGAGAAGGTGTTCTCTGAAATACAATGCACACCAAGCATTTGAATTTTCTCTCTCTATCACACACACACAAACACACACATCTTAAACATGTTTAATACATAGATCTTAAACCTTCAGATCTGAAAATGTACAAAAGCAGTGTGGCATGATGGAAACACTAGAAAGAGAAAAGACTTTAAAGAAAGACAGGCTCTACACCCAATTTATTAGCTTTGTACCCTAGGAAAACTACTTAACCTTTCTCAATATCCTTATCTGTACAACTGCAGTATTACTAATCCTGCAGAATTGTTAAGATTAAATAAAATAATATATCAGAAAGAATCTACCATGGTACATAACATATACCAGGTGATTAATAATCATTACCCTTCTCCTGGATATCAAAATAAAATGCCAGCAATTCAGACACATGCTAATAATCTTAATATCAAATTTCTCCCTATGCCTCAACTGCAAAGCGTGTTCATACCCTGATGAGGCAGTTTAACAACATGCTCACTCTATAGTCATCTAGACTCTACATTTTATCCCTTGTATGAACTGGAGCTACAAACCTATACTACTGTATAACAGTATAGGCAAATACTCCAGAAAAGACAAATACTTCAGAAAAAAATAATCTAATTCTATGTCCTCCATTCTTATGAAGTGTTAGAAGAGCGGTTAAAGACTGTTTCCAAATTACTGTCTTTTATGCAAACTAACAGAAAAGACTACACACTGGGCTGTGCCTCAGGTCTCTCCTACGAAGATGCAATAAACTCCAATTTAGAGCTAGGAAAGGGTATCTCTTCTTGTATCATACATATATGAAATTGGACAACCCATAACTTTTTCTCTTTGCCTTGAGTACCATAATGCTCAATGGTAAGATTTATTCTCAATTTCAATACTTTATTTACATGGGTTATGTGTTACCATGTACTTAGGCTCGTGACCATCCATCCACCCTGTTCCCTTTAATTCTCACTTCTCATTAATTGGCCTTCATCATTTTCCTGTTATTTTAATATATTTGTCTTTTATTCTAAGACAATTAAAATTCCTTTTAGAAATCAATAGAGTAAAACAATAAACGCAACTGAAGTTCACACAAAAAGTTAAAAATAAATCCACAGGCAGAAAATTCAACTTTAACAAGCACCTGGACAATAGAACTCAGGAAAGAACACACTACTGCATCCCACACTCTCACCATTACCACCACCATTACACGTGCGTGCACTCACACACATATACAGACACCAATTCAGCTGAAAATAATCAAATTGTATTTGAAATTTTATCTTCTATAACTATAAATGATTATATACTTGATTTATAATTAAGAGTTCTGTAAATCTGAACCTACTATATGTTTCTAAATTGGGAACAAAAGTGTCCCATAGCTCAGAAAGCAGAACTCTTGTTTCTAGCCTACAAGGTCATATCTCTCAGTACCTGTTGACAAACTTTAACAAATTTTATCTATAAAAAGCTTGACAAGTAGATGCAGTGTGATACTGCCAAAGGTGCTGTCCTTCAGATAACACACAAATGCCTTAGCTTCCTGTTGAAATATCACTTCAAAACTTCTAATGCCAGCTTAAAAAGCTAAGGATTCAGTGAAATCAGCAGACTCATCATGTTCAAAGCTTTAGAAATCTAGCAATAGGAAGGTATATTGCTTCTAAAAATTGGTAAAAACAAGTCACACTGGCTCACTAAACCCTAGAGAAAAAATTAATCATTTTTCTAAATAAAACACCTGTTATCAGAAGTCATTGCATGTACGAATTTAAAAAGAATTTGCTTCCCATAATATGGTTGCTGTTTCCCTATTCTGTACTGAATCTTTGGCACACATTCTTAGTTGAGATTTCTGTTACAGGAGATGTAAGAAGAGCCTAACATTAAGTCCTATCCTGTCTTCACAAAGTCTCTCAAATTTGCTTTTCCCTTCAACTGCCACTGACAGTTTTCTGAAATCTAGCCCTCATTATTTCTTCCGTGAAATACTACAAAAATCTTCTGGCTGTTCTTTTTGCCCCAAATGTCTCCCTACTCAAACCTATTCAGAGTGTGTAGATATGTAGTTGCTAGAGCTTCAACTCTGTTAACTAAGTAACATAATCCTGCATATCAGCCACAAAGGGGATGAAATCCAAACTGCTAACTTAAGAAAATTACAAATTATCAATACCAATATACACAATGGGGATGAATCTCACAGACATTATGTTGAGAGAAGGGAAGAAGACATAAAAGAGAATAGAGCATATGATTACATTTATATGAAGTTCAAGAATAAGCAAAACTAATCAATGATGATGTAAGTCAGAAGAGTGATTACCCTGAGAGGGGAACTGACAGAGAAGGGTGACAGAAATGTTCTATGTGTTGATCTACATGGTGGCCACACAAGTGAGTACGTGTGTACAAACACATCTAGCTATATACTTCAGATCTGTGTGCTCTATGCCCTTTATGTATTTTATATCTAAATAAAAACAAAGGAAAATAACTAGAAGAAAACAGTTGTAAATATTTACCTGATCACGGGAAGGATAAGAAGTTTCTAAATATAAAAGTAATAGAAGAAATCAGAAGAAAAGACTGCTAAAAATACTTTCAATAAAGATGACATATATAATTAACATATTCCCATGCGCCTGTATTGCATGAAGAAACTCTAGAACAGGAATCAGCAAACTAAGGCTTGTGCCCTATTTTTGTACGACTCTAGAGCTAAGAATGATTTTTACATTTTTAAAGTGTTGCAAACATACACACACACAGAAGATGATGCAACAGCAAGATATTTACTACGTGGCCCACTAAAGAAAAAGTTTCCCAACCCTTGCTCTAAAAAATAACACAAGAAACTAATAAATGCCATCATTTATAAAGGCAAAACAGAGGAATCAGAATGTGGGTAGGAACAAGATTGCTCAATATATACCCCAATGTCATTCAATTTTCTCTTTGAAATATGTAAATGTTTGACCTATTCCAATGTATGACCTACCTAAAATTATTCAAAAAACAAAAAATTTTAAACTAATATCCTTATGGGAATGTAGGGGGAAGATGTGGAAGTATCTGATAGAATTCTAAATGTATATATCCCTTGGCCTATTAATTCCACTTCATTATATCTCTCAGAGAAGTATCCAGACATGTACCAAAAAGAAGCCTGTATAACAATGTCCATTAGCAACAGTCTCTGCAATAAAAAAGTCAGAAATAAAAAATGCTCAAACATTATGCTAAGTAAAGTAAGCCAGACAAAGAAAGAAATACTGTATAATCTCACTTATGTGTGGAATCTAAAAAAAGCTGAACTCAGGGAAACAGAGAACAGATTGGTGGTTGCCAGGAGCTGGGGTCGGAAAAATGGGGGGATGCTGGTCAAAGGGTATGAACTTCCAGTTATAAGATGAGTAAGTTCAGGGGATCTAATGTACAGTATGGTGACTACAGTTAACAATACTGTACTGTATATTTGAAAGTTGCTAAAAGAGTAGATCTTAAATGTCTTCACTACACCAAAAAAATGTTAATCATGTGAGGTGATGGATGTGTTAACTAAGCTTGTTGTGGTAATCATTTCATAATATATACACGTATCAAATCATCACATTGTACACCTTAACTTACATAAGATGTCAATTATATCTCAATAAAGCTGGAAAAACAAATAAATGCCCATAAATAGGAAGTAGTTCAATAAATTCTGGTATGGTCCAGCAAGAAAAACCAAAAGCAAAACAAAAGAAAAATTCATAGAGAATTCATAAAGAATTTCTGTTCTATAGTGAATATTACATAATTAGTAATGTATAGACATAACCATAGTTATCCAGAGTTGTTTATCCAAAATTATGGGTGCCATTTATGCCAAAAATATGGAGAAATTCCCACTTTTTAAAAAGTTTTTCAAATCATGAAAACCATTAAAAAATGTTCTGTATGATTCAAAAAACCCAAAAAGCAGTCAGCTAAAGAATAATATATCTGGTCCAAGAAATAATTTCTGTAGAATTTCAAACGTTCAAGATACTTTGGGGGAGGAGGAAGAATTAACTGGGAAAATGATTATTTAGAACATAAGCAACATTCAAATACAGTTGACCCTCAGATCAAAGAATATATATCTCAGATAAATCACTATCTGACTGCTTTCAGATTTTTAATTTTAAGCATTGCCAGCTCCAGACACTTCTAAAATGGCAGACCTGAAGTCTAATCTGAGTTCTGGCGCTAATCAGTTGTGTAAATCATGGCTTAGTTTCCCAACCTCTTTAAGCCTCAGTTTTCTCATCTTTAAAATAGGCATATCCCCTCCCCAACAAGACTGTTATAAACAAAGTACACATTTCATCACATCACATAGCCAATCATTACACGTTAGCTCCGTACACCTCCAGAAAGAAGTTACCACCTAAAAGGTAAAGGAAAGCCACTATGGATACTGCCAGACCTCAGCTGCTGATCATTTCTCTTTTTATTCCCCTCATAAATCAAAATGAAAATACCAGAAGAGAGAATGTGTGAGCAAATTCAAATACATTCTTTTTTCTGATATATCTGTTTCATTGTCTTCATTGCTAAAAGCATTAAGAGTTCGAAACGTCTACCTGGCATCCAAGAGACACAAGTCTGTTTTTTCTCTAAATAAAGCCATCCCTTACCCTTTAAGAATTTATAAAATAAATAATTTTCCACTGCCCTTTTATGATATAATTTGAGTATCATTTAAAAGTGCTTGACCTAGGGGCTGGCTCAATGGCCCAGTGGTTAAGTTCTTGCATCCCGCTTCAGCGGCCCAGGGTTTCGCTGGTTTGGATCCTGGGTGCAGACATGGCACCGCTCATGAAGCCATGGTGAGGCGGCATCCCACATGGCACAACCATGCACAACTAGAATACACAACTGTGTACTGGGGGTGCTTTGGGGAGAAGAAGAAGAAGAAGAAAAAAGAAGATTGGCAAGAGTTGTTAGCTCAGGTGCGAATCTTTAAAAAAAGAAAAAATAAGTGCTTCACCTAGAAACGATAAACTTCAATGCAACTTCTCTGGAATTTACACAAGGGTTTCTCAAACTGGGTCCACAGACAAAGCCTCAGGGGCTCACAAGATTGATAAAAATTTTCGTGATTTAAAAAAAGATTTCTGATAATTCTCAGCATAGATTAGTGGACTAATCCAACACAGAGCAAGGACTTTGTAACCAGAGCCTGAGTTCAAAATCTGATTCTAGGGGCCGGCCCCATGGCCAAGTGGTTAAGTTTGCAAGCTCTGCTTCGGCAGCCCAGGGTTTCGCCAGTTCAAGTCGTGGATGCGGACATGGCACCACTCATCAAGCCATGCTGAGGCGGCATTCCACATGCCACAACTAGAAGGACCCACAACTAAAAATACAGAACTATGGACTGGGGGGCTTTGGGATAAAAAGGAAAAATAAAATCTTTAAAAAAAAAAAATCTGGTTCTATCTGTTACCAGCCATGTATTCTTGGGCAAGTACCATAACCCATCTATTCTTTGGATTCCTCATTTACAAAATGAGAATAATAGTACCCACCCTTACAGAGGTGTTAAGAGGAATAAATTAGTTAATATTTGCAAAGGGCTTAGGATACAGCATTTCCGTTTAAATAAAAATAATTCAATCATTCTTATAAAACAAGAATTTAGTTTTAGGCAGCATTTCTCAAATTGTGATCCACAAGAAAATCTCAGAGATAATACTCATTTTTTTCCTGATTTCAATTATAACCCTTTATCCTTTCATAGAAGGATATTATATATAAAATATATAAGAACATATGAGGTAAGGTCCCTGTGTTGAAGGTAGTTAGCCTCTGATATCTATTTCCCACCTAAAATTTATCCTCTATCATGGATAGCTACTTATAAAAATAACTAAATTTCACTACCAAAATTGTAGGGAAACCAGAAGAGGTTAAATTCAACTGAAATCTAATTTTTGCAACATTCTTTGTTGTCAGTATTGAAGGTTCATTCAAACAACACAAGCACAGAGAATAAGGAAAAGAAACCCCCTCAAGGTCAACTATTAGTTTGTTTATTTAATAGCTGGAAGAAGAGCACAGATAATACAAAGAGGCATGAAACCTAAAAACATGTATGAGTGTTTTTTGGATTAGATTTAACTCAAGACGTATCTAACATTCTGGAAATTCACAGCACAATAAATAGCACCTTATTTTCAGGCATAAGATGACTATTAGGTATCTTGGAAGTACAACTTTGCTGACTGAAATTATGAACTTGGAGCTCTTATCAACTCCACTTCCATGTAACTCAGGACAAGATTGACAGTGCGCACCCCCATAAACCCATCCCACTGCGGAGCAGCTGAAACTGCACCTGACCCACCTGCATACAACATGAGAACGGATCGAGTCAACCACCTCGGCCACCAAGAAGTAACTGAAGAGCCAGTGAGAGGGCTCTCAGAAAGGAATCCAGGTAAAATTTGCCTAAATTTGTCAACAAATTTTGCAATAGCTATTCTCTCTTAAAGTTTACTTTAAGATCCTCTAAACGATGAGCCTCATTTGTTAAAATGTCAGTTTTCTTTAAAAAACATTACTTAGACGAATGTGTCATGTTTTGGTTCCCTCAGCTAGTAACTTGTGTATTAAATTTGTAAAAACCTTATTCTTATCTCATGTTTAACCGTCTCCCTCCCGCTCCCATTTTCAGGAAAAACTAAACTCTTTGAGTTAACCTTAATCCTATTAAAAACTCCATTTTAAAAGGTTTTTAGTCAGCATATACTAATAAAACTTTTCAAGTTGAGCTTTTTTTTTTTTTTACAATATAAAGGTACTTGACTGCAAATTTAACCCAAGCAGAGTTTATACTACATTTAATAAACAAAAGTACACATTTTCCCCTATCAATAGAGCTGACAGATGATTCTGTATTCTACTATTTTTATGTATTAATACAAGCTTTTTAAGAGCCAGTATCTTGTTTGGTGAACACAGGCAAAGCAAACTGAGAAAGGTACGTTCTACATGCGAGAGAAAGACAAGAAATCTAATGTCAGTGATTCCATCAAAATCCTTTACTGACTTTCTACCTGATAAAATCATCAAACCTTACGTACTTCATACAGCAACACAAATGATTGGAAACAAGGTATTCTTCCTAGATAGGTACTTACAGAAGCATACAAACATTGTAATTTAACCAAAACTTCCCAGCTTCTACTCTATGAAGCATCAAAAGTTTTAATCCTTAGAAAATCAGGTGCTTTTTCCATGCATTATCAAAGTTTTCTCTCAAACACCTATTTCTTCCAGAGGTTTGACAACACAAAGTTGCAGTTAATGCTACAGCATGACAGAAAGACTGTGACTTGGGCACATCATTTTACCTCGCTAAGCTTTGGTTTTCTCATCTGAAAATGGGGATAATAATAAGGCCTATGCATCTCACTGGGCTCTTTGATGATCAAGACCTAACAATTTAAAAAGCACTAAGTAAACAAAGTGCTATAAAGATATTCATTATTATTACAAGCTGGACCTAGTTGTTTGGTCAGATAGGCCTCGTGGTAGGTCTGGGGTGTTTATACCTTAACCTACAATCTTGTTTCTCAAATTGGGGACTGCACACTGCTGGAAGCACACAAGAAAGTAAACCATGGGATTCCAAAAGCTTTTCCTTCAAGTCAAATGTCTGAGCCTACACTATGTGCATACCAAAGGCTTGCCCATATTCTTTAAATAGAGTAATATGAAAGATAAAATCTTTTTTTACACTCATATTTAATAATCTGCTTGTTGAATATGAAAATATATCATAACTTGGAATTAAAGAATTCTCAATTTTCATAGCTTCCAAGTAATCAATCTATCTTTTTAATCTTTACAAGTCTTTTTTAATGCCTGTAATTCTATGAAGGTTTTTTAAAATTCTGCTTATAAATGTATCATTCTGTGTTCTGTGCACTATCTGTGTGTATACTTCATCAGTTCTAAGATGCCTATTTTCAGTTTAACATCTCTGAAATCAACTGCTATAAGAAAGCATGATACCTAGTTTAATTGGATTTTTCATCCTTTCTTAACAATAACTTTAGCCTGAATGAAATATAATAAAGTATGTATGCTCAGATGAATATTATACAAGAGACAACAAAACCAAAGGCTTGATTACATTTATTAAAACGGTTCCAGGCCATTATCAGGATCTCATCATCACCCCAAACTGCTCCAGCTCTGAAAATTTTAAGTCAAATATCCCTCTTACCACACACCCTCTTATCTCCAGTACCTCTGTTCTTGAACCTCATCAGGAAATCAGATCTCATAGCCTTCCATTTTTTTACTCCTATTTTTACTGCTACCCTATGATAAGCTCTATTCCACCCATCAGTTAAATCACTCTCACACCCAAACCTTCAGTTCTCTTGCCCCTATCCTCCTGTCACACCTGCCCTACCAATCCTACTTCCTTATAGACATCTCCTATCTGGACGTCCTATTTTAAAAAATTCAAAAAAATACCAAATTCAAATTCAAAACAAATTCAAATAAATATCCCAAACTGAAATCAGCTGTCTCCCAAGACTCGCTGCTCCTTCTTTATTTAACATCTCAGTGAATGGTATCAAGATTCACTCAACCATGGGGCGGCCCTGTGGCCGAGGGGTAAGTTCATGTGCTCCACTTAGGTGGCCCAGGGTTTCGCTGGTTCGGATCCTGGGCATGGACATGGCACAGCTCATCATGCCATGCTGAGGCGGTGTCCCACATGCCACAACTAGAAGGACCTACAACTAAAAATACACAACTATGGACCGGGGGACTTTGGGGAGAAAAAGGAAAAAATAAAATCTTAAAAAAGAAAAAAAGATTCACTCAACTGGTCCAGTCCAGAAATCCAGGAGCCACACTTGATTCTACTCTCTCTTTGAAATTCTCACATCAGTCACCAGAACCACTGAAAAAACAAACCATCCGGAAAACAGAACCTCTGGCCAATGTACAAGCTTTAGGCAACACCACTCTACATAACTGACTTTCCACCCCCCACACCATAACCTTATTCTTTGCCTGCACCACAAACCCTTCCGGAAGGTGTCTCCTGTCTCCACACCTTTACCCAAGAAGCTACCTAGATGAGTGCTTCTTAAGCTATCTGTGGTGGGTTTTTGTAAAATACAATAACAATGAGTTACTAGGCAAAGGAATTTTTTTTAAAAAGACATACAAAAATACCAGCACAATTTTTTTATTAGAATTCAAATGACAAAAAAATTACTCAAACTGCTATAAAATTTTCTAAATGCTCATTCCCAATCGATACAGTTATCTAGTTGAGGACCAGTAACAAACAGAAGCACTACACCAGACCAAAGTTGGCCCTCACCTCTAACTTATGTCTCCTTCATTTGCATTAATTTGCTTATTATAATACTATTACCATACAATGCAGTCTTGATCTGAGCCTAAATGCAAACCTTTCTATTCTGTCAGAGAATTACTATGTACTCGACTCACTTTTGTAGTTCTAGGTTTTCTCTCTTTGCTTTATGTCCTTGTCTCCCTTAAGGAGTAGCTGATCTATAGTTTTTCCTTAATCCTTTCAGCTCTAATACATGACCTGCATGCTTTTCTCTCCTCTGAAATAACAGAATCCGCTCCTCCATCAATTCTGCTTCTCAACACATGGAAAAGCAAGAATGCAGAAAAGTTCTACAAGTTAAGAAAACTTCAAAATGCCTTTATACAATCAACAAAATTACCACCACATAGAAACACTTCTTATGGATCTAATCCAGAACAGGGGATAAAATTCAATTAGAATATAATATCAACACAGCACATACTTGCTTCTCATATGGAGACGATACCAAATAGCCTAAAAGTACCAACTAACAGAGAAATCCACGATTCATCTTGTGAAGCAAAGCAAACCTTTATTAATTAGTCATTTCTAATTTTATGTGAGCAATAATAGACAGAAAACACTGCTCATAATGAAATTAATCAATTCCATAAACAACTGCACTTACGTGTTAGATGAAAGATTCCATCACAGGCACTAATATGAGATAAAAAGGCATTTCCCAGGCCTTGCCCATTGTGAGCTCCTTTCACAAGGCCAGCAATATCCACTACATTTAGAAAGGCAGGAATTTTGCTGAAAAACAAAAGATAGTTTTATTACAAAATAGTACTAAGAATCTGTTTATCAACCAAATAGATTTCCCAAACATTTACATGAATTATTTCCTTTCTAGAATGTTTAGAAGACTCAATAACCATTTGATAAATGAATTTAAAAAACTAAATAGGAAATAATCCTTTAATACATTAGGACTTTCTTACCTAGGAAAATGAAGGAAAAAAACTGCAAAGCAGAATAGGTGTTTTTATTGTGTCTCTAAAGATTAAAACTCATATCATTAATTTTACTATATTGCTCTGTTGGCACACATAGACAATAGCAGTAGAGAACGAGTAAAGAGTACATGTACACAGATGGGGAAACTGAAGATGAGTTAAGAAACCTACTACATACAGGGTCACTCAGCTGGCAGTGAGGAAACCTGGATTTGCATTTAATTACCATACATGTTATATAGCCAAAAAATGCACACAATGATGTGAACCAGTTATCAGCATAGTAATAACCTAGGTGTTAACAATGGCAACAGAATTAGACATACATACAAAATAACCTTTGCTTTGCTCAAAGTAAAAGCACAGTTAACATAAGTTAGAAACCAAGTTAAGATAAACCACTTGGCCACGGGGAAATGGAGATTAAAGTACATGAGTAAATAAAGCTATTTTCAATGTCATATGGTGTATGATATAAGGTGTATTCATGTATATATCCTTTGTCAATTTTCAAAAGAGTATTCATTTTTCAGAATGTCAATTTCACACATGATAAAATACAACACAAATTTTCCACAAAATACTTCCCTATTATTTATATGGAAAATGAGTCCTTCAAAAAAAATTATTCTATAAAAAATTTTTATTCAGATAGAAATTACTTGATAATTGCTATCAGCAAATCTACAGAAAACACACATAAAATGTGGTCAGGTCTTTTGTTGGATACTGTGGTCACCTCCCCAGCATCCTTGGCCTCTCTCCTGGTAACTATACTGACTTTCATTTGGCCAGTCACACCTCCTAGTGTAGCCAGAGCCTTGGAATAGCTGGCTCTACCCCTAATTCTAGAAGGCAGTTTAATCTCATCCCCTGGGCACAATTAATGATTCTAGGACCTTCACCTTGCCCCATTTGTCTAGAAAGACTTTAGGGGAGTTTTGCCGGAAGGGGTTGGGAGGGTTCTTGAATAGAAGCTCATCAGTCCTGTGAGAGAGCTTCTAGAAGCAAACCTCTCTTCTTTCACTCTGAACCTGGATGAGAAAGTATAAAGTTCCAAGATCTGAGAGATATCTTGTCACCACAAGGAGAAGGCAATCTTATGATTAGGCTGACAAAGAAAGTAAAATGGAGAGGAGAAAGAAGCCAGGTCCTTGATGACATAATTGATTGCTGAAACCAACACCAAACACCATGCCACTTGTTACTAAGTCAATAAATCGACTTTTTAAGTCAATATGTTAAGTGTAACCAAACATCCTAAATGATATAAATTCTAACAACTAAAACCACCCATATAATATATATGAAGTACAGTAGCATGGATACGAGTGGAAAGGCACTAAATTTGAAGTGAGAAGCTGTAGGTTTTATTCCTGATTGCCATTATACTATCTGTGTGAACTTGAGCAAATCATTTCACCTCTCTGGGCTTCAGTTTCCTTTTACAAGAAAACTAGGTAAGACAACCTATAGCTCTGAGATTCCATTTTTCTAATGAAAATGAGTTTTCTTATTTCTGATTCTTGATTTAAGACCAAGATAAAGGTTTAAACTATTAATATTGTATCTCAAAAAAAATCTGAGGCCTAATTCAAGGATTTTGATGTACTGTACCAATGATTTTATGACTACTTGAGCAAAATAACGTTTTTAAACCATAGGAAACTTCCTTGAAACCAAAATAATAAGGTTAAAAATCCTTTTAATCACTATAATGAACACTGAATACCAAAAGCATTTATGAGTTTTTCTTCAATTGAATCAGATTGAAATGACCAGTAAGATTTTTCTTTCATTAAAAAAAAATATATATAACAGAGAAGTTTGGGGTAGCAAGAAATACTATGAATTACTGTCAATTCTTTTTTCTTTGCTTGACCACAAATAGGCCAAGATTAAATTATGGAAAACATGAAGATAGCTTCCCATTCAATCTTTTTATCTCCATAAAGGCATTTAATCAATGTTCACTAGTAAAGGAAAAGCAAGGGAAATTGTGAGAAGTTAATTCTCTCACTGCCTAAAATTTCAACAAATTTGAAGTCCAAGAGCTTTATTACTATTGTTGTTCTCTCCATGCCTCTGAGAAATTTCAGCAATGTCACATGACCACACAGTCTGGCACTGGCAAGGACCCATACAAGGAAAGAGTCGGTGTGGGGAGAGAATGCAGCACAGCAGCAGCCAGGGGCTGCACAAGGAAGGCATCCAGGTAGGAGCCCCGCCCAGTAGGAGCCAGGGTCCAAGCCAGGAGAATCCAAATCATGCGACAACCCAATGGGGTCAAGAGACTGGCTACATGGAAAGGGAATCACCAAATAAGCTAATTAATAGGACAACTGGAGATATCCAAATGGAATCTGCGAATTAGATGGTGACACTGGATCAATGTTAATGTCCTGATTTTGATGGTTTACTGTGGTTATGTAGGAGAAATGTCTGTCTTTAGTAAATACAAACTGAAGAAACGAAGTGCAATGTGGCATCATGTCTACAACTTATTCTCAAAGGTTAACAGAAATCTGGGTGAAGGGTATACAAGCATTCTTTGTATAATTTTGCAGCTTTTATATAAATTTGAAACAATCTGAAAACAAAAAGTTTTTTAAAAGGACACAGAAATCAGCTTGAGGAGCCAATTTGAAGGATATAATTTGAGCTATATCCACTGACTGTGACAGATTATAACCAACTGAGTAACACTGATATGAATAAATGCATGAATGAACAAATGAAGACAAGAAAACTCCTCCTTACAGTAGACTGCCAACTAATAAGTGAAAAACCAATGATGGAATTACAAAATCACCATGTGACAATTATAGTAATAGTTAATTCGTCAAAAAAATTAATGGATGCTAAAACTAGTGGATGAAGGTGGGAAAAGTGAATAAATTTGGTTTATTTTGTAGTTAGAACTCATAGGACTTTGGGAAAATAATAGTGCTATTTTTTGAATTATAAAAGTTTTGAGGAAGAACAAATTTGGCACAAGGCCGGGTGAAATCAAGAGGTCCATTTAGGACATGTCAAATCTGAGGCCCCTATTTAGTCATCCAAGTGTCAATGTCAAAGAAGGCAGTCAGATATATGTCTGGAGTTCAGCAGAGTTCAGGGCTGGAGACAGAAATGGAATTTTTCAGCACATTCAAAATAGTGAAAAACTAAAAGCAACCTCAGTTCTCAATAGTAGAGAAATGGCAAATAAACTGTATATTCATATAATACAGTATTAAACACAATTATGTTATTAGAAATTATTTAAATCTGTATTCTTAATCTAGAAAAATATTAATAATACCTCAATTTAAAAAGTATCCTATTTCTGTAAGGATGTGCACACCCATTCAGGGAAAGGTACAGAAGGACATATCTCCGAAGTGCTTATATCTATTCTACCAAAGTAGAAGAAGTACAGGTGATTTTTACTCCTCTCTTTATATACATCCATATTGTCTGAACCTGTATTATCTTATTTTTTCTAATTGAAGATATAACACATGCTTGTTATAAAAACTCCAAACAATACAGAGGAATATAAGAAATAAAGTAAAAAATCACCTAAAAATTCTGTTACCCAGAGATAACCATCAACTAGTTTGTGATCTTTACTTCATACGTTTTCCTATGAATACACACATACCCAAATGATTTTACATAAATGGGATCATATAATACAGACTACTTAATTACTCTCTCTACTTCATACTCCTCAGAAAATAATAACGCTGTATTAATTTGGGGGAAAAATCCTTCTACATGATTTTAAATATATCACTCACATATACTTATTCAGTCCATAGAGGGCCACCAAATAAACAATGGCATTAAGATTTTCTTACCTTGCTGGTTTGTGGTACTGGCAAAGAAAGTCAAACCTTTCATCTGGCACAGGTACTCTGCTCTCATTAGGATCAATAGTGCAGAATGGAAAGTTTTCTGCTGAAGCCTGGCTATTGGTTAGTACATTGAAGAAGGTAGATTTCCTAAAATGAATAAAACCAATTTCAATCAATTCTTAGGCCAACACAGAGAAAAATCTACCTCACCCTAATTTCAACGCTCAAATAAGATCCTTGAGGATTATAAAACAAATCTGGGAAGGGCAGCAGTGGGAAGGAATAATACATTTTTACCAATAGAAATGTATGAAATTTACAACAATGCAGCTCATGATTTATAATTAGCTTACATTCCTATCTCAGTCTATTTAGAACTTGAAAAGCATTTTCCCAAAGAATCTTTGTTATAAATGATAGCTAGTTTCACGTCATACCACAAAAAATTTTATCCCTAAAGAGTACCTGGTAGTACCAGTATCACTTCATCTATATCCAATATAATCTTCTCTAGCATAAACGTAGAGAGGTGTGCATCTAGTGAGGTCAATCACTTCGCAAGCATTCTGAATTGGGAAAGGGATGGTTGGTTGGAGTTGGAAATGGAAGGCTGGAACTCAGACTTCCTTCTAATTGTTAGTGCATAGGATTACTGCTAAGTCTAGAACTGCGAATTATAATTACGAAAGTCAAAATGTGAATTTTTTCAAGGTATAACAAAGCAAGGAAAAAATCTATTAATAATGAATAAATTGGTCACTAGTTTTCTAATTATCTGATTCTTATCAGGTGACACATGCTCAGAGAATGCCAACTCATATTAACACCAGCCACATTTTTTACAATATAAGTACAGTGCCAAAAGTCATAGAATAAAAATCAAAACAAAATGGGATTTTTATAAGTTTGTTGATCTGTTTTGTACTACTTTTCAATTCCATCACTAATATGGACAGTGGAGAATTCACTAAAGTGATTTTTTCCTTGCTCCAGAAGGAGGACTGTAGCACACATGAGGATTTAAAAGGAAAATCACTGTTATATAATTTTTTTAAAAACTGGAGGAATTGAGGAAGTAGCGAAGGATTACATAGAAATTGTGAGACTGGTGCTTGCTAACTCTTGCTAGATGTGATTATGTAAAAATGTTTGCATATGGACCAAATTTGATGACAAAACAATATTCAAAAAGTACAATGGTTGTTAGGAAGATGGAATTACGGGAGATTATTTTTCTCTCTGTTCCAAACATTTTTTAAGGTAAAAATGTCTGTTAAGATGAGATCTAAACCTGTGTTCATCAGGAGAAATTTATTTTTATAGTTACTACAGTTAGCTCATCTGAATGAACTTTTAAACAGAAAAACCAGTCCTTTTTTTCTTTTTTTTTAACTCTGAAACCCTTATAAGAGAGTAATGAACAAAGGCAACCATCAAGGCGTATCTAAACACCACTGCTGAGAAGTACATTTGGGCAACAAGATACTTAACTTGTAACTGCCTGTAGATCTTTAAATATTGCTCTTATATCACACTCAGATTAAACATTTCAGAATAAAGTAGAAACATTTGCTAAAATAGTCACTTAAATCATTACTGGTTACTTAGGGCACCACTGGTCAAATCAGCAGCTTTCAAATGCCTGCCTATAATAGAATCAGCTGAGAATGTAAAGGCAGGCATGACCAGGCCTCTTTCCAGACCTGGTGTAGGCCCCAGGATTTTTAAATTATCTCAGGTGATACAGATGTAAAGTCAGGTTTTGAAACCACTGGGCTAGATTCAGAATCAGCTAACAACCCACTGAATAATACTGATGGTGGTAGAATTTATACTGGAAACCTCTAAGAGGCTGGTAACAATCCCAGAACTCTGGGAATGATAATTAAGAGGAAATCACTAGTTTCTACAGTGCTAGCTTTTAATTTCAATCCTGTTAAGATAAACATCACAGTACTTAATTTAAAATAATCTGTTTATCTATAAAGTTATAATCCATCTAATTCCAGAAAGACTCTGAAGTTTAAGACATCAAAAAAATTAACACCTGTAATGGGGAAGACAATTTTTAAAAAGAGAATTCATGTGAAGACTATGATCTTTAAATATCGTGTCCATTAAAATAACCAGGACTCCCCAGAGAAATGGCTAGTTCCAGGTCTGAGACCAGAAATATACAAGATGAGTCTGAAACAATTTTTCCCAAGGGAAAATAAGGAAGCTATTAAAGGCCATAAAGTCCTACCAAAAGCACTCCGGAGCCCACTTAAATAGGCCCACTGGCCAAAGACGAGTCAATCTGAGCATCAATAAGAATAGCTTCCACGGATTGGAATAAATAACTTTATATCTGTGAGTTGTTAATAGTCCTCAACAAAACCAGACCAAAAAGAACCTCTCTCTGGCCACCTTTTAAGCATGCTAGATGATTGATTCTTTTGAAGACTGATAAGCAAAGCACTTATTGCATCTTTCCTATATGAACTGTACTTTTAGAGTACAGTTTTAAAAGATTTAGAGTACAGATTAAAAGATTATTGCATAGACATATTCCAGCCAACAAATGAGGAGAGAATAAAAAACCTCGAATATCAACCTTTGAACCCCTAAAGAATTAATGGATCTACATAATGATCACCAATGATATTAATACTGCAAAAAGAGGAAAAGACCATAGTAACTCCTAAAAGAAGCATATATGCCATCCTTTAAATATTCTTATAAAAATTATTTGATATCAATCTGATCAAGCCTTTAGATATTACTACCACTTTACAGGAAATACAGGGGACAGAAGAACATACTAAATGACACCACATAGATGCAACCAACAAAATTCAGACTTTGGGAAATTCTATAAGACAAACACCCAGATTTCCTAAACAAGTCAATTGGGGGAGGGAGGAAATTCTGCTTCTAGGTGAGATGCAAAAGCTAAGAAGAGACTGTTAACTCTCAACCAGAACTAGAAGAGCCATATAAATGCAGAACACAGAAAGCATCTGTTTGATGGCGCTGGGAATCTGGAAATGGAATGGAAATGGGGAAAAAAAACTCAAAGAAGTGATCTGACCACTAAAGCCACTTTTACCCTGGGGACGTCTGCCCATTCTGGGCAGAGGAAGAAGGCCAAGAATCCAGGCTTTACGCTCACGGAAAGCTGATGCTGAAGGACAAAGAGCCCAGCAAAGCATCTGGAGGAAACTTGGAGAATCTCAAGAACACAACCAGTTTTCTCCTCAGGATATTTCTCCCAGAAGGGAAAACTCCAAAAGTGGGCTGAAGCAAATGGTGACATAAATGGGCCCACTCTCTCTCCCCTACTCCACTCCCTGCAAAAAAATAAAAAATAAAAAGTGATAACTGGGTTGCCAGAACAGTCCGTGAGTTTTTATTTATTTAAAATGTAACTAAAGTATTACAACCCTGCAATGAAAATATTACAAAATAATGTTACCATAAAAGTACTTAAAACGTAATTTAAATATATTAATTAATCCAAACACTTATAGAACACTTGTGTCTTCTGGAGGGATAAAAAAAGGGCAGTTGTATTTTTGTATATTGTAGTAAAACAAACTGCTTAGGGACAGCCCCAGTGGCCTAATGGTTAAGTTCAGCGCACTCCACTTCAGTGGCCCAGGTTCGGTTCCCAGGCGTGGACCTACACCACTGGTTGGTGGCCATGCTGTGGCAGTGACCCACATACAAAATGGAAGATGATTCACAACAGATGTTAGCTCAGGGTGAATCTTGGTCAAGCCAAAAAAGGAGGATTGGTGACGGATGTTAGTTCAGGGTGAATCTTCCTCAGCAAAAAAAAAACAAAAGAACAAAAAAAATCCCTGCTCATTGCAATTCCTATAGTTATATTAATCGCAATAGTAAAAGGCCATAGGGAGTTTATGAACTTATTTTCAAATTTATTAAGGACAGTATTTTTCTTTAAATGCATTTCTCCCTCCCCTAAACCCCAGTACATAGTTGTATATCCTACTTGTAAGTCCTTCTAGTTCTGTGTGGGATATTGCCACACCATGGCTTGACAAGCAGTGTGTAGGTCCACACCCAGGATCCAAACCAGCAAACTCTACGCTGCCAAAGAGCATGCAAACTTAGCCACTACACCACTGGGCTGGTCCCAAGTATAGCATTTTTGACTGTCTACTTCGACAAAGACATGTTTTATAATAAAGAAAAAAGTTTATCCCTTAAAACATTATATGGTAAAAATACAGCAAAAGAAAGTCCCATTATCTCTTAGGCCAAAAAAATGCTTACATACAGTCAGATTAGACTTGGAAGACAAATCTCCATTTGCACAGATCATCTCATCTTGGACATGGATTTTAAATTTCATGAAGTCCAAGTCATCTGTACCTTCCAATAGCTTTATAAATACAAAAAAGTAAAAAGAAATAAGGAAGAAGGAAAAAGAAAAATTTCTAAGGATTATTACTGCAGGCTTCAGTGACAAATTAAGACATTTTGATCTATTCAAATCTATTAAAGAGAAGCTTTGCAAAAGCAAAGAATTTGAAAGTTTTGGCCTAAGCCTGGTATATTAAAGCCCACAAGGCTTTCTGTGAAATGAAGATTTTACACTCACACACACACACACACACACTTAGAAACCTTAAGGTTATTATTAAAGCTTGAAAATATAAGATTCAACACTGTAGGAATCTCTCCTACGCAAGAAATGCATAAGAGAGATAAACCTCTTAAGGGTTTACATAAATATCATTTCAGCAATGGTAGCATTAAAAAAAAAGTAGCTAGACTAAATGTATGCCCCCTCCATTTAGAACCTAAATACTTTATTTTTGAAATTACATATTTTACTGAGGTAAGTAAATCTGACTGAATAGATGTTTTATCTAAAACCTTATACAAAATTACAATAGGTATTGGGAAGTCAGGATACCAATGCAAATTCCCACAGCATTGTGAATTAACCCTTTACAGAACACAGACCCAAAACATGAAAAAAGTAGAATGTTCTTTCAAAATGTTTTAAATTTAGATATAACTAAACTGTTAAAAAGTATCTATCTGCTAGCTACAGAAATAAATATAGATAACAGAAATGAATACTAATACGTATATATGTGGGTTAGTAATAACACATGTATTTCCTAACTCTATCAGGTGAAAAGGCCTAAAAGCAGTAACACCCCAGCAGGAAGGATCATACCTAGAGCCCAGATGTTAGTTTCTAAATACCATTCTCCAATAAAAGAAACCAGGGTTCCCTGGAGACAAAGCTGAACAGTAAAATTGTAGTATTAGCCTGAAACGTCTTATAGCGTCAGAGAGTAAGGAAGCGCTTAAAAAAAGGAAAAGAAAAAAAAAAGATGGGGGCATGTCAAAAGGACTTAGGAGGCAACTTGAAAGAGCTCCCAATGGCCAAAATGAGAACAATGCGAGCAAGAAAATACTGATAACACAGAACATGCGTCACTTAGCAGGGACACGTTCTGAGAAATGCATCGCTAGGCGATTCTGTCATTGTGAAAAGATCATAAAGTGTCCTTAAATCAAGAACAAGAGAAAATGATGCAATCAAGAGACAAGGCAAACACAAGATGTTTGAGGCTACTATGGGCATAACATGACATACTATTTTATAGTAACCTTTTTTTCTAAGTAGAAATAGTACACTCTAAAACAATGATAAATAGTACAATAAATACATAAACCAGCAACAGTCATTTATTACCATTATCAAGTATTACGTACTGTACCTAACTGTATCTGCTATACTTTTATACAACTGGCCGCGCAGTAGGTTTGTTTACACCAGCATCACCACAAACACACGTGTAATGCGTTGTGCTATGACATTACAATGGCTATGAAATCACTAGGCAATAGAAATTTTTCAGCACCATTACAATCTTATGGGACCACCATGGTTCAGGCAGTCCGTAGTTGACCAAAATATCACTGTGCAGCACATGAGTGCACTGGATTATAACCCAAAGAATAAAACACATTTTAGTGAGTCTAAACAGAACTATATAAATGATTTTAAAAATAACTAAATGTGAGCAAAAAGAAAAATAAATCTTACTTGTGGAAGAATTCCAAATAATAAATGGAAAAAAATAAAGGAAGTAGAAAATCACTATTAGAACACCACACTAATAATTGCTGCAGGCAAAATCACTGAGGAATGATAAAATTAAGTCAGAGAAACTTTAAAGAGAAAAAAGGATATTTGAATAGCCTCAAAATATCTTTCCCCCATAATATTAACTAATCACTGAGGTGGTTTTAACAAACATCCACAAATTCTTTGATACTCTTTCCTTTAGGAGGTGGAGCTTAATTCCCCTCCCCTTGAGAGAGAATTGGACTTAGTAACTTGCTTCTAATGAATAGAGTACAGAAAAGGAAAAAGGATAATTTTACATTGGAGAAATAGGACAGACACCACCTTAACCAACTGATCAAGGTTAACATCACCAGTAGTAAGTCGTGTTGGTATCATATACCCGTCAATATCACGCAATGAGAAGGGCACTTTACCTCCATGGTATTCTTCCCTAAAGCCCATAGCATGACTGCTGATATCAAAACATATCACAAAGCTGCAGTAGTCAAAACAGTGTGGAACTGGCATAAAGACAGACACAGAGACCAAAAGAATAGAATAGAGAGCCCAGAAATAAACCTTCCCATATGGAAGCAGCCCAAATGTCTACTGACAGATAAATGAATAAAGAAAATGTGGTATACACATACAACGGAATATTACTCAGCTTTCAAAAAGAAAGAAATCCTGTTACATGCTACAACATGGATAAACTTTGAGGACATTACGCTGAGTGAAATAAGCCAGTTACAAAAGGACAAATATTCCACTTACGTAAGATATTTACAGTAGTCAAAATCACGAAAACAGAAAGTAGAATGGTAATTGCTGGGAGAGGGGGAGGGGAAAATGGGAAGTTGCTATTCAATGGGTACAGAGTTCCAGATTTGCAAATGAAAAAGTTCTAGAGATGTGTTACACAGCAACGTGAATACAGGTAACACCACAGAACTGTACACTTCAGAATGTTTAAAGGGTAAATTTTATATCACATGTTTCTTTCCACAATTAAAAAAAAAGCCCACAGCATGAGAACTCATCAGACTCGAATTGAGAAATGTAACACAAAATACCTGACTTCTCAAAAGTAAATGAAATTTTTCGTCTTGGAAAAGAAAAAGGACATTGGTGGGAAAATTGGTGAAATCCAAATAAAGTCTATAGTTAATAGTAAATAAGTAAGTGAGCAAAAAAAGTTTATCTGAAATTATGTGGTGATACAGCAAGAGAGACCAGAATTCTGAAAACGAAACAATGAAAATTAAAAGATCTAAAAGAAAGCCAATTAACCTACGAAGTACTTTTAAGACACACAATTACTGCTGAAATAATAACAGGAACGAGTGAACAGGAGAGCAGGTCTGTGGTCCAAAAGATTATTCAAAACGTATTAAAAAGAGAAAGCAAATAATTCCCAAATCACAAATTTCCATGAAAGAGTAGGCACCCTTGAATGTTGACAAATACACAATAAGATTTAACCTCATTTAAAATGGTATTGGAAAGTTTTGCTTTCCCTTCTACCATGGGACTGTCCTGCCAAAAAGAGCTAGAAAACCAGACAAAATATGTGAAATAACAGTTTTCGGACAGAGGACAGTATGCAGCGCAGGACTAAGTTCCCTGAGAGAATAGCAAATGAACCAAACTCTACAACTGCCCCAGCTTACTGCCTAACGGTGGTTTCAATGCCGTTGGGAGGGGGAACCAACAGAACCCGACAGTCATGCAAAGTTAAAGAGACTAAAATGAGAGTTTGAGGAGGTCAAAGCAGCAAGAATTTACAGAGAGGGGAACCGGAAAGGAAGGAGCTGCACAGAGAGAGGGCTCTGGAGTTCAGCAGAAGGTATCCTCAAGAACATGGCTGAGTAATGATGCACATGAGTAAGCTCAGTCTCCAAAAGACCAGGGAAAAAAACCACCCAAAAGCAGTAGAGTGAACAACTCTCAGGCTCAGACAGAGCTTGGAATGCTTTACATTCCTACCAACCAGAGCAGAGAATTTTAATAATATAAGGGAACTCAGAGTCTTCAAGAGACATATCTTAGCATGAGGGCTAAAGGAGCACCAGAGAAAAAATATTATGAATTCAAAGAAAACGTAACAGGAAGCCTCAAAGCAATCAAAATGACACACAAATAACTAAATGCCAGAACAAAGTTGAATACTCTTTAAAGGAAGTGCTCAACATAAAATTTAGTGTCTGGAACCCAATAAAAATTACAAGGCATACAAAGAAGCAGGAAAATACAGACCAAAATCAGAATAAAAGTCAATAAATACAAATAAACCCAGTAGAGATGATGAACTTAGCAGACAAGGACCTTAAAATAAATGTTATAAATCTTTTCAGAATTTTCTGAAGGATGTAAAGGGAAGTAAGAAGACAATGAGAAGTGAAATGAAAGATATGAAAACTATCCAGACAGAGCTTTTGTATGAAAAATGCAGTATCTGAAATAAAATGAAATTAAAATGAAAAACACAGTGGATATGATTGACTACAGATTAGACACTGCAAAAGAAAAGATCAGCAAAGATGAAGACGGAGCAAGAGAAACTATCAAATGAGGCATAGAGAAAAAACAGATTGAAGAAAAAAAATAACCAGAGCTTCAGTGGAATACTATGTAGAGGACTAACACACATATAACAAGTCCCAGAAGGAGAGGAAGGAGAAGAGGCGGGAAGCATTTAAAGAAATACTGGTGAAATATTTTACAAATTTAACAAAAACCATAAACTTACAAACCTAAAATCCCAGCAGACACCAAGCAAGAGAGGCATAAGGAAAACTACACTAAACCATATGAAAATCAAATTGCTGAAAACTAGTAGTAAAGAGAAAATTTTAAATACAGATGGGGGGAAAACATTATGTACACAGAAACCAAGATAAGAATGACAACAGACTTCTCATCAGAAAGCTAGAAGAAAATGGAAGATACGAAATTCTCCCCAGTGAAAATCTTTCAAAAATGAAGGCATAATAAGCACAAGAAAAGATGTTCCATATTATTAGGCATCAAGGAAATGCAATTCAAAACCACAAGATACCACTTCACATCTTGGCTATAATCAAAAAGATAATAAGCATTGGTGAGAACGTAGAGAAACGGGAACCCACACCGGTGGGAATGTAAAAATGGTGCGGTCCCTTCAGAGGACAGTTAGGCGGTTCCTCAAATAGAAAAACACAGAGTCACCATACAACCCAGAAATTCCACTCCTAATACATCCAGGAGAGATGAAAACATATGTTTACACAAAAATTAGTGTATTCCAAGGCTGGGGCAGAGAAAGTACAAACAAGGCTGGAACATACTGTGATGCCAGAAAGTAGAAAGTACTGGAAAAATAGAGGACACATCAAAAGGAATATGTGTGAACAGGAAGGCTCCTATTGGCCAAATCTGAGCAATCTGAGGAGCAAAATAAATAACAGTAGTAACAGATTATAACAAAGTAAAATAAGAACAGATCTCGATATAAGTAAATTATAATCAAATACATCAGTAATATAATAGAATTCCCATTGTTCCTTCTATAACTGTAGAAGGAACAATGGAAATTTTAAAATCACCATTTGGTAAACACCACAATAATAGCTATTTCAAACAAGAATCATTAATACATGCCAAATTTAGGGGGTAAAAGCATGAAAAACACAATATTTACATAATTTCAAAGTATCTCCCACTAAATATTTACTAATTGCAATGGCAAATACAGTAACCCTTTCAGTGGAGAAATTTGTGAGACACCTCCTTAGACAAGCGATCACAGTCAAAAACAGTCAGTAATAAGACAAATCAACATCATGTGCTTCCTCATATTATATACTAAAAAGCACGTCACTTCTGTGTCCAAAAATGAATAACTTGAACTTAATCACAAAGAAACATTAGACAAACCCAAATTGAGGGCCCTCAGAGTAAGCGGCCAGCACTCTTCAAATGAGTCAAGTACATGAAAGACAAAGAGAAACTGTTCCAGGTTAAATGAAACTGAAGAGACAAAACAATTAAATACAACATACAATCCTGGATTAGATCCTGGACCAGAAAATGGACAATTAGTAGGACAACAGGTAAATCAATGCTAATTTCCTGATTTTGATAACTATACTATGATTATGAGAGACATTAATATTTGGGGAATATAGGCAGACATTATATATAAATTTTTTAACTAGTTTTTTAAATGCGAAATTACTTCAAAAAAAACCTTTTTAATTTTAAGTGAAAAGGCAAGAAGACTGGGAAGAAGCAGTTCTAATACATATCCAATAAAGAACTCATACTCAGAATAAAAAACAATCCCTAATAAGAAAAAAACAGACCCTTCACAAAAGATATCCAATAAATATATGAAAAGGTGCTCAAAATCACTAGCTGTTAGAGATATACAAAATAACAACCAGATACCCCTACACACAAGTAAGGCCAAAATGAAAAAGACTGACAGCACCAAGTATAAATGAGAATGCAGAGCAATTAGAACTCTACTACAATGCTGGCACAATAAATCAGAACAACCACTTTGGAAAATTGTGTGGCAGTATCTACTAAGGCTATTTAACTCCTAGGGATGTGGGCGTGTTGGAGGGGTGTGAGTTGTATCCATTCACCCAACAGAAATGAGTTCTTACATCCATCCACCCACTAAAAGACATGTACATGAATGTTCAAAGCAGCTCTATTCATAATAGCTAAAAGATGGGAACAACCCAAATGCCCATCAACGGCAAAATGGGTAATAAACTGTGTATTCTCTCAGACATAATGTTGATTTAAAAGACATAAAGAGGGGCCAGCCCCGTGGCCGAGTGATTAAGTTCGCACGCTCCGCTTCGGGAGCCCAGGGTTTCGCCAGTTCGGATCCTGGCCACGGACACAGCGCCGCTCATTAAGCCATGCTGAGGCAGCGTCCCACATGCCACAACTAGAAGGAGCCACAACTAAAAATACACAACTATGTACCGGGGGGCTTTGGGAGAAAAAGGAAAAATAAAATCTTAAAAAAAATAAAATAAGAAAAGACATAAAGAGTACCTAATATATGATTCCATCTGTATCAGGAAAACTAATCTATGTAGTGATAGAAGTTGGAACATGGTTGTCCCAGGAAGGATAGTTCTGACTGGGAAGGGATACAAGGGAGTTTTCCATGGCACTGGATATGTTCCAGATCTTGATGCAGCTACTGGTCACACAGGTGGACTGATATGTAAAAATTTGATAAGTACATTTAAAGTTTGTGCATTTTACTGCATGTAAGTTATACCTCAATTAAAAAGGAAACTCAGGGGGCTGGCCTGGTGGTGCAGTGGTTAAGTTCGGATGCTCTGCTTCAGCGGCCCAGTCTTCACCTAGTTCGGATCCCGGGTGCACACCTACACACCGCTTGTCAAGCCATGCTGTGGCAGGCGTCCCACATAAAAAGTAGAGGAAGATGGGCATGGACATTAGCTCAGGGCCAATCTTCCTCAGCAAAAAAAAAAAGAGGAAGATTGTGTGCAGATGTTAACTCAGGGCTAATCTTCCTCCAAAAAAAATTTTTTTTTAATTCAAAAAAAGAAACTGGGGCAAAACAAAATAATAATCACTATGGGTAATGCCCTGACAGAAAGCCCACTTAAGAACCCTCTGGAATAATTCAAGTAAGAAATGAGCGGAAATGATGATGTGAAGAAAATCTATCAGAGAACTATTTAGGCACCAGGTTTGGCACCCTGCTGAAAAATACAGTTGAGGGAAAAGGATGAATTTCTCAAGTACCCAGGTGGAAAGTAGATTACCCAAGATAAGGACTACAAGGGGAAATGAGCTTAATTTTAGACATGTTGAGTGGAGATATTTAACTGGAGATGTTCAGGACAGTTCGATACATGAATCTGGAACTCAGATGCAACCTGAACAGGATGTATAAATTTATAAAGTAGAAGCCAATAGATAATTAAAATCAGGAGAGGATGAGACTGCCCAGGGAGAAAGTATAAAAGAAAAGACAGCCAGGGACAGACACCTAACACTAGGGAGCAAACACAGGCAGTGTAGCAACCAGAAAAGACTGAAGGAAGAGTAAGAGAGGTGGGGAGTTACTGATAGTGCCAAATAGAGAGGTTAAGTAAGTTAAGGACAAATAAATGAGTACAGCAGTCCCCCTTATCTGCAGGAGCCCCAGTGGATGCCTGAAACTGCACATAATCCCGAACCCTATATATAATGTTTTCTCCTATACAGACATACCTATGATAAAGTTTAATTTATAAATCAGGCACAGTAAGAGATTAACAACAACAACTAGTTATAAAACAGAACAATTATAATATATTGTAATAAAGGATACCGTAGATCTTAGCAACCTCAGCACACAATTTTTTTCCCTTCCTTATTAAGTTGAGAACTTTCACCTTTTCACTTAAAGGGAGCACTTTACAGCTTCTCTGTGGCATATCTGAATTGCCAACATCACCACTCTCGTGCTTTGGGGCCATGATTAAGTCAAATAAGGGTTACTTGAACACAAGCAGTGCCATACCACAATAGTTCATCTGATAATCAAGACGGCTATTAAGTGACTAACAGGTGGGTATACAGCGTGGGTCCACCGGACAAAGAGACGATTCACATCACGGGCAGGACAGCAAGAGATTTCATCATGCTACTCAAAATGGCATGCAATTGCACTGTTTACAATAGCCAAGACGTGGAAGCAACCTAAGTGCCCAGCAACAGACGAATGGATAAAGAAGATGTGGTATATATATATACAATGGAATACTACTCAGCTGCAAAACAGAACAAAATCATTCCATTTGCAATAACATGGATGGACCCTGAGAGAATTATGTTAAGTGAAATAAGCCAGCGAGAGAAAGATAATCTGTGTATGACTCCACTCATATGAGGAATTTAAAACTATGGACCAAGAACAGTTTAGTGGATACCAGGGGAAAGGTGGGGTGGGGGGTGGGCACAAAGGGTGAAGTGGTGCACCTACAACATGACTGACAAACATTAATGTACAACTGAAATTTCACAAGATTGTAACCTATCAACAACTCAATAAAAAAAATTGGTATAAAAAAATGGCATGCAATTTAAAAATTATGAATTGGTTATTTCTGAAATTTTCCATTTAATATTTCCAGACCGTGGTTTGACCGTGGGTAACTGAAACCTCAGAGAGCAAACCCACAGATAAGGAGGGACTACTGTACAATACTAATCTACGACTGCAAAATTCACCCTTTCACATAAAAAAAGAAACTTCTGTTTAAGCCAAGGTTACTTGGGGTTTTCTGACACTCTCAACTGAACCTAATCCCATCTCATGCAGCAGTAGCAACAAGAAGAGCTGTCCCATGACACAGCAAAGACGTCTGGAATATCAAAATGTAGTTTCTAGGGGGCTGGCCGCATGGCCTAGTGGTTAAGTTTGGTGTGCTCCACTTCGGTGGTCTGGGTTTGGTTCCTGGGCTCAGACCTACTCCACTCCTTGGTGGCCATGCTGTGGTGGGGATCCACACACAAAATAAAGGAAGATTGGCACAGATGTTAGCTCAGGGTAAATCTTCCTCAGCAAAAAAGAAAAAAAAATTTTTTAAATGTAGTTTTTGGAGCAAAGGCAACAGAGGAAAGATAGCCTTATCAACAAATGATGCTGGAATAACTGGACATCCACATGAACAAAAATGAATCTAAGGGCCAGGCTGGTGGCATAGTAGTTAAGTTCACATGCTTCACTTACGTGGCCCGGGGTTCACAGGTTTGGATCCTGGCGAGGACCTACACACCACTCATCAGGCCATGCTGTGATGGCATCCTATGTACAAAATGGAGGAAGACTGGCACAGATGTTAGTTCAGCAACAATCTTCCTCAAGCAAAAAGAGGAAGATTGGAAACAGATGTTAGCTCAGGGCCAACATTACTGACCAAAAAGAAAAAAAAGAAAAGAAAAAAAATGAATCTAGATACAGACCCCATACCCTTCAAAAAAATTAAGTCGAAATGGATCACAGACCTAAATGTAAAATGCAAAATTATAAAACTCCTAGAAGACAGGAGAAAAAAAGAGATGATCTTGCATATGGCAATGACTTTTTAGATGCACCACCAAAAGCATGACCTGTGAAAGAAATAATAGATACGCTAGACTTCATTAAAACTGAAAACTTCAGCCCTGCAAAAGACCATGTCAAGAGAATGAGAAGACAAGTCTCAGACTGGGAGAAAATATTCGAAAAAGACATATCTGATAAAGGACTGTTATCCAAAATATACAAAGAACTCTTAAAACTCATCAATAAGAAAACAACCTGATTAAAAAACGGGCCAAAGACCTTAAAAGATCCCTCACCAAAGAAGATATACAGGTGGCAAATAAGCATATAAAAAGATGCCCCACATCATGTGTCATCAGGTAAACGCAAATTAAAACAACAATGATACCACAGCACAACTATTAGAATGGCCAAAATCCAGAACACTGACAAGACCAAATGCTGGCAAGATGTGGAACAACAGGAACTCTCATTCACTGCTGGTGGGAATGCAAAACGGAACAGCCACTTCAGCAGTTTCTTACAAAACTAAAGATACTCCTATCACACAATCCAGCAATTGTGCACCTTAGTATTGTATGCAAACAAGTTGAAAATTTAGGTCCTCACAAAACCTGCATGTGTACGTTTACAGCAGTTTTATTCATACCTGCCAAAACTTGGAAGCAACCAAGAGTCAGTGAATAAATAACCGATGGTACATCTGGACAGTAGAATATTATTCAGTGCTAAAAATAAATGAGATATTTAAGCCATGAAAAGACACGGAGGAAATTTAAATGCATATTACTAAATGAAAGAAGCCAATCTGAAAAGACTACATACTGTAAGATTCCAACTATAACACATTCTGGAAAAGGCAAAAGTATGGAGACAGTAAAAAGATTAGTGGTTGTGGGGAGGGAGGGATGACTAGGCAGAGCACGGAGGATTTTGAGGGCAGTGAAGCTACTCTGTGTGATACTATGATGGTGGATACATCACACCATACATTTGTCTAAACCCACAGCAGGTACAACACTAAGAGTGTACCCTAAGAGAAACTGTAGACTTTGGGTGATTATGATGTCACAGTGTAGGTTCATCAAGTGCAACAAATGTACCACTCTGCTGGGGATGCTGATAATGGGGGAGGCTGTTTATGTGTGAGGGCAGGGGGCATATGGGAAGTCTCTGCACTTTCCCCTCAATCCTGCTGTGAACTTAATACTGTTCCCCAAAAAATTAATCTTTTTTATAAAAAAGTAGTTTCTCCCAACAGCCTGCAAGCCTCACACCCTCAATAATACACTGGCCCAAGAGAAGCTAATTTATAAAGGGTCACTCAGGTAAGAAAAAACAGAAGGAATCTAGAAACCCAATCTTCATACTCTTGGTTTGATATTCTTTCTACTTCATTAAAAGTGTCCATTAAAACATGTCTCTTTGTCATTAAACCTACACAGCATCAAAGGGGAAAAAACTATCCCACTCAGAACCCTCATACACTCCTGGTGGGAATGCAAACTGGTTCAGCCACTATGGAAAACAGTATGGAGATTTCTCAAAAAACTAAAAATAGAAATACCATATGACCCTGCCATCCCACTACTGGGTATCTATCCAAAGAACTTGAAATCAGCAATTCAAAGAGACTTATGCACCCCTATGTTCACTGAAGCATTATTCACAATAGCCAAGATATGGAAGCAACCTAAGTGCCCAGAGAATGATGACTGGATAAAGAAGATATGGTGTATATATACAGTGGAATACTATTCAGCCATAAAAAAATGACAAAATTGTCCCATTCACAACAACATGGATGGACCTTGAGGGTTAAGCAAAATAAGCCAGATAGAGAAAGACAAACACCGTATGATTTCACTCACACGTTAAAGACAAACACACACATGGACAAAGAGAACTATTTACTGGTTACCAGGGGGAAGGGGGGGTCAGGGGTGGGCACAAAGGGTGAAGGGGCACACCTATCAGATGACTGACAAATAATAATGTACAACTGAAATTTCACACTGTTGTAAACTATCATAACCTCAATTAAAAAATAAATAAATAATAAATTTAAAAAAAATTTTTTAATTAAAAAAAAATTTTTAAAAACTATCCCATTCACAAATAATTACTGAATGCCTACTAAGCTCCTAACACCAGTCTAGGAGCTAGAAATATAACCATAAACAAGAACAACACAATCCTTGCTTTCATGTACTTTAAATTTTAATGGGGAGAGAAGGCATTAAACAGCTGCTTTAATTAGATAATACATATAAAGCATTCAGAACAGTGACTGGTATATAGTAAGTGTTCAATAAATATTAGCTATTGTTAGCAATATTACCTCTATAAGGTAATCAGCCTTATACATACTAAAAAAAGCAAACCTTTTTATTCATTTAGTTCTCTAAAAATCAAGAGATTCCTTAGATGTACTAAATGTCCTTATTTTTGATCAGCAGGCCATCTTCTAGAGAACTGACCCCTCTCCCCTATCTATTTCTTTTGGGGCTATCCAGAAGCGGACAAGTCCAGTCGAATTTCCTTACATAGGAATCTGAATCACTGGAAAGGCAGCAGATGAGAGACACCCAGAAGTTCAGTTCACATGGCTGAGCTCCACGTGGACCCATCTCTGCCAGCACTACCCTGGCTCCTGTCCTGCCTGAGGCCCGGCTATCCAGCTTGTCTTTCAGTTCTATCCTTCCAATAAGTCTCTTTTTCATGCTTAAAACAGCCATAATTTGTGTTGCTTACAAAGAACCCTACTTGGTACAGTTGGGTAATGTAGATCATTCTACACAAAGGAGTGTTCACGACCAAACATAATTGCCAAAACTCATCAAACTTTACACTATGAGTGAATTTTACTGTTTGGAAAGTATATACCTCAATAAAACTGGGGAGGAGTGGAAGGAGTATTTAATTTAAAAGCATAAATAGCACATTTATAAAAAACAAAATATTTATTTAAAAATATGTATTTATAATAAAATGTTTTTAGGTTATTATTTTCATATACATTGATTTTATTATGCTCTATGGCTAAAGAACTTATACAGGAAACACTTAAGATGGCCCATTTTAAAGTAGTCCCATTTAAAGTCAAGCTGCACTGACTGCAGTGACTCAAGAATAAGGTTAGCGAATATCTAAAAACTATGTCTTGCTCACTAGTGCAATAAAGCTCACAACATCCATAATGATCATATCTTGCTTTCAAGTTTATTGACAGCACCCTACAGTATTCTGCTTAATTATTTGTTTTGCTTATATTTCCACTCTCTATTTAGTCTTACTTTGCAAGCAGCCTATATCACAGCAGGAAACTCCTTCAAAATGCAAACCTCTCCATCTCCGGGAAAGACTGAAATTAGGACAGCCACACTTGTTCACGTTTTACAAGAATTTAAGAACTGCCTTAGTTGGTCATACCATGCTCCATTCACTAAGCAATCTCTATGACAGGGGCTACAAGGAACACAGGAAAGAACATGGTTGTCCTACTTGCCACCAATCTAAAAGCCTAAAGCACATGCCAAAATACCTTCAGTCACCTTAATAAATCCACACTGGATGTTACTCATTAGTACACCCTAATCACTTTTGAGACATTTTATATTTTAATGTTAGTAAAACATACTAAAATAGAAGCGAAATAACGAAAAAAGTAGACTTTGAACATCCAAGTCGCATGTGTATAGATTTATATGATAAACTCCACATATATTTCCTATCACTGTCATATTTGCAAACAAATGATTCACTTCAATTTTAAACATTACAAAACTCAAACTTTTGTTCTCACAACTTTCAGATTTAGTCACTTTATAACAGATACCCTTTATCTAGCAACTTCCAAAATTAAATTCAAAATTGTCACCTGCTTCCAGTAAAAATCTGATCCCTGATCTCCCAAAAATCGAATCAAATTTATAAGTTTTAAAATAATTTCCTAAAAAGTATCCTATTGCATGGCCCCTGGTAGCCGGCATAGGTAGGTACCACACACAGCCAACCAGCACCAAAACCAAATTTAAACTACTCCAATTCCTCTTAAATTCAATACTGTGTGTCTCCCAAGAGTGTTTCAAGCAAACAGAGCTGATCTGGTTCAACTTGATGTTTTAACTCTCATTGCTTCTTCCTCTGAGTTTAGGAAACAAACAATATAAGTAACTCAAGTTTCACCAGTGTCTGTGTAGAAAACCGAAAGTAAAATACATCTAAACAAAAACCTTGTTTTGCAACATTAGTATTCCAGCTTCCCAGCCTCTTTTCTTCAACTTAAATTTTAATTACCACGTGAGTTTCCATTTCTACAACAGGAACCAAAATATTTACAAGATAAAAATGAGACAAGCCCAACATTCACCTACCCAACATTTGGCAATCCAACAATACCAATTTTCAAGGAGGTTCCAAATCTTCCAATGATTGGGGGTGGCTTAATTCCATCACCTCCCTTTTTGGGGGGCATCTAAAATGTCAAAACAAACATATATATGAACAAAACTTTTTACTGATCCCATCAACCAAAAACACATTTCATCACACAAAACACATTATTGAATTACAGATTAAGAATAAAACATACTGTACACATCAATCACAAAACTGATACTTTATTTTTCAACAAAGATAAAAACAAAAAAGTTCTGATTCTGATAGTTGTCAAAGCAGTCACTCCTGAGAAGTCCTGGAAAGATTGATCTAAAAATATGTGGCGCCAGAAATCAAAAATAAACTTAAAATTTAGCTGCAAATCTTCCATCCAGACTGTTCACAAAACATTTTACTTCTTAACTTGACATACGGTTATTCGAATGAAAGCATTTGGAAGTAGGAGCACAGATAAGAGTCAAAGAAAATCCATTCTAGAACCACCAGCAACCAAGTCACCTCCCACCAAACCATTCCTCTTATCTGGAACCTGCTCTTTCCCATTTCCGCTACACACACCATTTTTCACATGGAGGAACACACGTCCCGATCAAGGTTTTTCCAACCAAGTCTGTTCCACCCTTGGCACTGTAGGTACGACTCATCAGTCTTGATAAGCAACCTTAGCAATCTACAGTCTCATTATTTTTAGTCGTAAATGAACCCACTAACTCTTTTTACTTACAAGTCGAAACTTTCTCGGTCCCTGCTAACCTGGCTCCAAATTCCTCAGTGCAGAATTAATCCCACTTTACTACTGCAAACTGAACTCACGAGGACTGCCAACCTCACGTTTTATAAGCTGAGCACTAAAGCTGTCCCTTGTCTTCTGGCTCCAGGCGAACCTCGTGGGGCCACGCTGAGGCCCTGCTCATGAAGTGATCTTCCAGCCTCTGGTCCTTGACCCCGAGGACCTGGGATCTCCCTTTTCAGAGTCTTAACTCACACCTGTTCCCAGCCAAAGCCCAGGCCTCCGAAGCACAGCTGCACGAGGAGAGCCCCTCCAGTCCTCTGGCCTCCCACCGAAGGGCGGCTGGCCGCCCAGCCTAAGAGGTCCCCACCCAACCCCTTCCCCCTCTGCACTGGGCCACTGGGAGTCCTGGCCTCGGGAGAAGGCTTTCCCAGAGCGTGCCGGGGTGAGGCGTGGGCCGCCCTCGGGACGCGCGGCCTAGTCCAGGACGCCTCATTCATCCAGACGCCCCATGCCGCCCGCTGCCCTCGCCCCAGCCCGGCCACCTGGCTCTGGCTGACGCCGGCCTCACAGCAACGGGCGGGGGCGCCGAAGACGCGGCAGGGAGCGCGCCCGCGGACTCCCCGGGGGCCTCACCGTGCTCTGGGCGGGCGATGACACGGGGTCCCAGCGGCAGCGGGAGACCAGTCCTGCCGGCAACGGGAGGCGGGGAGGAAGGAGGAGAGAGCGCAGGGCCAGCCCCTCCGCCGAGCGGCACGCACGACGGCGGCGGAACAGGCGGGCCGGGCGCCGGGCGGCACCTGCGCGCAGGCCGCGCGCCCCGCCCCGCCCCGCCCCGCGAGCCCACCCGCCCCGCCCATTGGCCCGAGCGGCCGGGAGGCGGGAGCAGGGTGGGAGGGGCCGCGCGCGCGAGAGCGGGCGGGGGCGGGAGCCGGAGGCAGAGCTCGCGGGCCCGGCTCCCGGAGCGCGCGTCTGCCTCCCTCGCAATGCGTGGGGTTCTCAGCCCCGCAGTCCGGCTTCTCTCCCGGTGCGCGCCCCGCGTGGGCCGCACACGCTCTCTTCCCGGGCTGCGGCCCCACGCTTCACCCGCTGGACCCCGGAGCGCCTCACCCTGCCGGCCCGCCTGGGGACGGGTCACCTGAGGGCTGGTGAACAGCCGCGCCAGCCCAGCTCGACCGCCACGGAGTCCTGAGGACCACGTCCGCAGCCCGCCTTCCTTTTCCTATAACTTTCTTCAGTCAATCCACATGGTGAGAAGCTGTTAAACAGACTTTCTTAAAGGAAGAAAGGGCTAAGGGAAGCTTATGATCTAAGAATTCCTGGGTCGCTTTACCGTTTAGGCGTTTTACAGGCACCGGATCCCAGAATGCGGTTCATAGAGCCAATCCCCCCTCCCCTTTTCCTCGGAATAGTTAAGAGCCGGGACCTTTGGAATGTAAAGTAGGTTTCAGTCTGGGTTCCACTACTCATTAGCTGTGTGACCCTGGACAAAGTAACCTCTCTGGGCTTCAGTTTCCTCGTGGACAAAATGAGGCTGAGACCCCCTTAGGAGGTTATTTTGAGGATAAAATGGGATAATGTATGTAAAGAGTGTAGCAATAGCACCCGGCACGAGTAAGAAAGGCTCGTAAACAGTAATAAAGGCTCTTGGTAGTATTAGGGCTTCTCCCGTCCCAGCCACACCTGACTGCACCTTGAGCTCCATCTGTACAAGGAATGCTTTCATTTAGGTCCTGGCCTTCCGTCAGCGTTCAGGCATTTGTTGCAATGAACGTAATACTTGTCCAAAAATTGTGACACTAGACGCTTCTGTCCGAGAGATTAGTTGCTAATAAGGGAAAGGGTGTGAATTGGTTGCTATCCTCATTTTACAGATGACGAAACAGTATCAGAAAGGTTGTGTAATTTAAATGGAGTCACACAACTGGCAAATGGCCGGAGCCAGATCTCAAGCCCCAATCTAACAGAAATCTGTTCCCTTTCAGCCAAAATATTTTGCTAATAGGGGACTCCTTATAAAAGCAGCAACTGAGCCATTATTTATAAAAGAATTGTGTGAAGATTTTCCTTAGCCCTGTGAGAGCCATCTACTGAAGTAGGTGCTTTTTCTGTAAATTTGGACATTCTCAAGGACATAGGCAAATTGATTCAATTTTGGTTTTGTGTTTTTATTTTTTTTTTATTATCATTCGTGAGTATGCACTCTTTGTAGTCTCTCAGTCTAGCTCGGTTGTCACCATAACCACGTATTTATAAATCAGGTGTCTGGGTGCACTCTAGCTGCAAAACAGAGGGGAGCTAACTAGCCCAGATTTTATACCCACAATCAATATAAGCCCTTATGAATAGCCCTAACAAAGTAATTCCTAAATTGTTTGCTGCTGTTTTAGTAGCGAAGTTCTGTAGTTGGCTTTCACACTGCTGTTTGTGGAAACAGACAGGAACCATTGCTTAAAAAGCTCCGGAATCCCAGAGAACCCCCTCTGCCCAGGAACCAGCCACTCCAATACTAATCGGAAACGTTCCCTAGTCGTGGAATAGTAGACTCGTCTTCAACTTATCACTGTCTTTTGGCCAAATCTCGCTACTTCTTCAGTGTCACTATCTCTGAGATCTACCCATTCCCTTCAGTTCACACTATCAAGTCCTTGAGTCAGTTACGTGTTTCTCTGTTTGCAGCTCATCTTTCTTACTTGCACTTTTGACCACCTTCCGAGTGCCTTGACAAAGCAGGTCGTGCAGATCTCAGTGAGCTGGGCAGTTTTAGGAGTGGCCAATTGCTGCTGCTAACAGTTATCCTGTAACTGGACAGCATTTCCAATTCGCTGGGAGAAATGTGACTCACTCAAGTCACTGGGGTCAATTCATATTCACAAGAAAAGAGGATCTGATTGACCCAGGTTTTTTTGTTTTCCTTTTTTGAGGAAGATTAGCCCTGGTCTAACATCTGCTGCCAATCCTCGTCTTTTTGCTGAGGAAGACTGGCCCTGAGCTAACATCCGTGTCCATCTTCCTCTACTTTATATGTGGGACGCCTACCACAGCATGGCTTGCCAAGTGGTGCCATGTCCACACCTGGGATCCGAACCTGCGAACCCAGGGCACCGAAGCAGAACGTCTGCGCTTAACTGCTGCCCCACTGAGCTGGCCTCTAAAGATGAAGGGTTTTTTTATTTGTTTGTTTGTTTTGAGGAAGATTAGCCCTGAGCTAACTACTGCCAATCCTCTTTTTGCTGAGGAAGACTGGCCCTGAGCTAACATCCGTGCCCATCTTCCTCTACTTTATACATGGGATGCCTACCACAGCATGGCTTCCCAAGCAGTACCATGTCTGCACCCGGGTCCGAACCAGTGAATCCCAGGCCGCCAAAGCGGAACATGCGCACTTAACAGACGTGCCACCAGGCTGGCCCTTTGGCGCAGTTTAAGTAAAGTTCTACCAAGGGTCCCATCAGCCTTTGCCAGGTGGTTAGGAGTCACATAGTAAAAACAACCCTAAGAATGACCTGTCTCTACTAATGAGGCATGCAGTTCTCAGAGAAGACCCTAGTGGATATCTACTATTCTGCATAATAAATGATTCAGTGAGACAAACAGGGTATTAAGAGTTAACACTAATGCCAAGACTAAGAAAATGGCTCTGAATATAGGAAAGCTTGTTCTTGAGCCTTTTGCACAAAGGGAAGTCTATTTAGTACCTTTTGGGCTCAGTGATTAAGTGAAGCCTAGAGGAAAGAATCAGAGATGTTCTAGAATGGAAATTGAGCAAAAGATTTCTGTCAGAGGAGAAATGAGAATAGACCATGAGGTCAGCTGCACATGAGGTTGCTACTGAGGAAAAATCAGTGGGATGAAAAAAGTAGCCAGACCCCATGTTCTTAGTCTTTGCTATTATTTGCCTTTCAGAATTTTTCTTTCCAGGCTTTAGCCAATAACAAGGGATCAAGGGATGTTACCAAAGGTCACAAAGATCTAGAGAGTGGTTTGGAATCAGTAATTTATTCCCTGAAACAGAGAAGCTCAGTTGGAAATCCAGAAATTTACTGATCCTATACAGAAAGCTAAGAAGAAGTCAGAGAGAGTATACAGAGAGAGGAAGGAAGGAAAGGAGAATAATCGGATTAGTGACATGTTCACTGTGGGTTTGCAGGGCTTGACTACGCTTGTTGGCCAGCCTCATCTACATCTGTTAGAGGCATAACAGATAAAAAATAATGGTAATAACTGCACTAAAAGGGAAATTGAGTCCTGATAACAACTTTACAAGGAAAGGGAACAGCTTGCAAAAAAATAAGTATTCTGGGGAGTAGGGTAATTGGGGAGATATTGGCCAAGGAGTACAAACTTGAAGTTAGAAAATAAATAAGTTCCAGGGATCTAATGCACAACATTGTGATTAGAGTTAACAATATTGTTTTATATAGTTGAAGGTTGCTGGAAGACTAGATGTTAAATGTTCTCATCACAAAAAAGAAATAATAATTGTGTGAGGTAATGGAGGTGTTAGCTAACACTATAGTGGTAATCATATTGCACTATATTAAGTATATCAAATCAACACATCGTACACCTTAAATTTACAGGGTGTTATACATAGATTATACCTCAATATTTTTAAAAGTACCCTGTATAGAATTATTAAATAGCATTTTTCTCTGTTACCTGTATCAGATTTTTCTCTCCATATATATAATAAGCTTTCTATCAGATTACATCCAATGTCCAGAAAATAGTCCCATGTATTTAGAATATCCTATTCTTCACTTTTTGTTGTTCGTATAAAATTACTTTTTTAGAGTACCTACTCCATGCCAGGCATTGCTCTAGGTTTTGGGGCAATGAAGAACAAGATAAATATGGTACTTGCTTTCAACGAGCTTGCAGTCTAGTCAGGTAGGCAAACAAGTAATTAAATAGCTATCCAAGAACTTGGTAAAAATCTATAGGATACCTAGGTACTTTGATTACAATTTGAAGATTTAAAATAAACCACCTTGATTTTCACTTCCTTTCAGGACTTCTGATATTATGTACCAGGCAGTGCTTAATCCTCCCCTTTTGCTGTCGCATTGCCAGCAGCACTCAGACCCTGTGAGGCATCAGCTAAGAAGATTTTCAATTTTCCTTCTTCCTCTTGACAGATCATGATTTTGAATTTTTGAAATTTGACCGTAAGTTACCTGTGAAGTAAAACATATGTTTAATCAACTTCTCTCTCTGCTGGAATTTGAAAGACTGCTGATTGATTAAAGACTCCAGTTATCATTGGAGAGACTATTAGAGTTTTGTTATCTAATGTCTATCATAATTCATGGATAAAGATTAGGAATTCTTAAAATTTTACATGCTGTTTTCTAAGAGGCAACATAAAAAAGCATATGCTAATCTAGAAAAGTAAATATATTATTAATGTATTAGCTAGGATGCTTTTAGCTGCAGGTAACAGAAATTCTGATTCAATGGAAATTTATCCTATGTAACAGTGCCGAGAGTGAGAACTTCAGGATCAATGGATTCTGTAGCTCAACACTATTTTCAAAGATTGTGGTTCTTGCCATATCAAGGCTCTGTACTCTCTGAGCTTCCTCTGGTTTCATCCTCAAGCTAACAGCAAGAAGACTGCTGTAGCAGTTCTAGGCAACACATCCAGAAATGACAATATTCAGAAGGAATGGGAAAAAGAAACTGTCTCTTCCTGTAACTCTCTCTTAGAAAAAGGAAATGTGTCTTAGAAACCCTCTAGCAGACTTTTTCTTCTACTGGTAAAATTGGGTCTCATGCCTGTATCTGAACCACACCCTGGCAAAGAATGGGGTTACCCTGAGACCATTCAACCCACCCTTAGGTCTGGAAGAGACTTGAGCTTCCTCTGAGGAAGGTGGCTGTGGGGGATATGGATAAGTATGTGAGCAAAATCAGGGTTGTATAAGAAAGGGACACCTGTGTCCACTACACCTGAACAATTTTTTCAAGATAACAGGTTGAGCACGGTATGATAATCTAAAGTCAGTGGCACCGGTGCTCATCTGATGTAATCTACCTAACTGTAATATAATAAATGTTGCACACCTAGTTCACTGAGAAAACTGATCATCTTCTAATGACACTTGATGGTGTTAAGAAATGAAAACTTAAAGATTGGCACCTGAGCTAACGTCTGTTGCCAGTCTTCTTTTTTTTCTTCTTCTTCTTCTCCCCAGAGCCCCCCAGTACATAGTTGTATATTCTAGTTGTGAGTGCCTCTGGTTGTGCTATGTGGGATGCTGCCACCTCAACATGGCCTGATGAGTGGTGCTAGGTCTGTGCCCAGAATCTGAACCGGTGAAACGCCAGGCTGCCAAAGCGGGGCATGTGAACTTAACCACTCAGCCATGGGGCTGGCCCCTGAAAATAATATTTTTAACCTTTACAAGATACTTAAAATTCCAGTGTGGAAGGAGGAGATTACTTATCAATATGTATCACAAGAGTCTTGTCAATTGCACTAGAAATTGGGGAATCTTGCACATAGGCCTAGGTCACCAAACTCACGGCCTGTCAAGTTTACTCCAGCTCAGCACAGCATTTCACCTTCATTACGGTTTTGAACCTATCTTTTTCATTTCAAAGAATATTTGTTCTAGTCAGGATAGGCTAGATTGTTATACAATAACAGACAACTCCAAAGCTTCAGGGGGTTTAATGAGTAAAAGTACTTTTCTTACATTAAGTCCCCTGGAGATCTGCCAGCTGTCAATGAGTTGGCTTGGCACTTTCAAGCTGCTTCAGTCTAAATCCTTACATATCAAAGTGTTCTCCCGCAAAGTGACATTTCATTGGCCAACGTAAGTCACAGGGTCACATCTAATTTCAAAGGGCAGGGAATCCTTGTACCCAGAAGTAGAGGAGAATTAGATACTAATAAATAGTGATAATGCCTGACACAATATTCGCAATAGATTCACAAATAGATTCTCTGAAAGACATTCTCTCTAAACCAATTTGATACTGTCAGTATATGAAATACTGCCATCAAGGCTGCCCTTCTTTCTAAGATGATCCTCGTAAGGAAACCATGCCTAGTGTTATTTTGATGGTCCCTACTCATGCCATGGCCCCTTCATTCTAAGAAAGATTTGTTCCCCTCACCTTCCTGAGGGAGTAGGCCTAAGTCTTCCTGTTTGTAGCACATGAACTCTGTAGCCACAGCAGATTGCACTAGGCTTGGGTGAAAACCTGACCCAAGCTGGGCGGTCAAAATTCTCTTTCTCTTGAAAAGTTGGACTTAGGACATGGCAATAAATACTATTGATTTCGTAAAGGGAACATAGAATCAGAACTGTATCAGACACTTTTCTTGACAGGTCCAAACAAAGCTTCTCAAAAGAAAAAGAAAACGGCAGACAAGAAGAGGGGTAGGTAATCAAGCATATGGTCTTTTAATCGCAAGCTCTGATTTTCCAGTTCCAATCTAGTCCTCCTAAAGCCTTGTGTATTTTCTGACCTTGGGCTTAGTGAGATAACCCTGTGTTCTATCAAGAACTTCCACTTTCTGTTTAAATTGGTTTGCAATGGGTTTCTATTTCTTACAGCCAAATAATGGTTGCAATAGCCAAGACAAAGAAGAACTTATACTGGCTTGAAAACCATTAATGTATTTTAGGGGCACATTGGTCCAATGTTTCTCTCTCCTATAGTTTTAAATTATAAGACATTATTTCCTGGAATGTGTTCTGTGGGACAATGATCCTCCAAGCTCCTCTGTGGAACAAGAGATCTAGAATCAGGTGGGTTTAGGAAGTTCTACAAACTGCATCTGCAGTTTTGAGAGACTGATAATATGCATTAGTACATGTAAGGTTCTGAGAAGTTATGTAGTAAAGAGACCTGTTAAATCTCCTTAACCCAGCATTACCAAATGTGTACATACTTTGTCACGTAATACACATTAAAATCTCTTGGAACATGTACTCTGTGGAGAGCAACTCTTTGAAAGTTGCTATTATAATGATTTAGGAGGAGTACTTTGTGTTGCAGTAAAAATAGGTTGAAGCGTGCTCTCTTCCCTTTTTTAACAACTGCCAAATGACAAAAATGATTATTTAACAAGAAAAAAAGTATTAACCCTAAAGAAAGCATTGCTCCCTCCAGATGTCTCACTACCAAGTTGAGGTTTAGAATTAAGAGTCTTGTGCTTCATTTTACTCTGGAGGAGAGTATGCCTTTTCAAGTGGAATAAAAGATCTCCAAAGAGGGGATGAAGCTTGTAGCTTTTCATGAGTGACCCTGGAAAGTTACTGAGGAATCTCCCTCTAGGATATCTTTGTGATATCCTGTCAGACAGCTGATAGGAGAACCCCTGATTAGGATAGCCACTTTTTTATATTACCTGTGTGCCCTATATAAATTAACAGGACTAAAAAGACTGCTCAACACTTTGGCTTCCTCGCCAACTGAAGTAGTGAATGACAGCTCAGATTGTCACTCTTAAAATAGAGCTAGCTTACACAAAATGGCCTAAGAATCACGGGAGGAAGTAGGACTGTACTCACAATCATCTTCAAGATCAGACGATTTCTGCTGCTTCTCTTTGTCTTAAGAGGTTTTTAGGTTGAGAGCATGAAAATGGTTAAACCCCTATTGTGTGCCAGATACTGTGCTAGCCACTTTACATTTGGGACCTAATTTACCAACTCTCTAAGTGTGTACTATTATACCCCTTTTACAGCTGAAGTCATCAAGTCCATAAAAGGTTAGGCAATTTTATTACAGTCTTACTGTTAGCAACTATTAAGCTATATAAAACCAATTCCTTCTGACTCCAGAGTTCTTGTACTTTCTGTCTAAACATGCTTGCCCCACAACAACCAGATGATGTTTTACACATAGTAAATGATGCAGTCTGTCTAACAGTGTAAAGAGGAAAGGTGTGTGTGTTTGTATGTGTGTGCTTGCTTTTTACTGGAGCAAAAGATTAACTCAAATATTTCATGTAGAAAATTGACCTCAAAGAGAACTTCTGGCTAGGATTTCTTTTTTTAATCATGAATATTTCAGTTCAGTAAATAGGACTATTAACAGGATTGGAAGACATATTCAATGTATCTGTAGGCTTTGGTATTCAAGCACAAACAAGAGCCTGGAAACGTTAAGTCTTCAATGTTCATGACATAACCAGGATTATCTAAATTGAGGCAGTGATTAAGGTATTTTGTCAGGGAACAGTTTATTCAGGGAATCTTGAATGAATTGCTGTGAAATCACTGGTGAACTATTAAATGGTGCATATAAGTAGAAGATGAGGTCCCAGAACAGTGTTTCTTTCCATTTCTTCTGTCTTTTAACCTCAATTCTCATTACAGCTTGAAGAAAAGTATTTTCTAATGATGCTTATAAAATAAACAAGGAACATTGCCTGACAAAGTACCAAGACAACTGTTCTAAAACAAATGAACTTAACTATATATCAAGTTAGTGATATAACTACACAAGGAAAAGAACTATTTTCAGTTTTTTTAGAACACAAGACTTTGACTACGTTTATTCCTAGAAATATGTATCCTAAGGACAAGAAGAAAGGCAAATTTTAAATTTCATTCAGTAGTCTAATGATTAGTAAAATAAATATTGGTTTCATTTTTTAAACTATTTTATGGATATTAGAGAACAAATGATTATGTTAATGTGTTAGGATCCAAAACTTCCCATATAAGAGATAATACATACAAATAAAAAAAAAAAGATGTAACAGCCCAATAATTTTTTATTTCCTGAAAAAGCTTAGAAGCAATGACAACCCAGTAGCAATGAACAGGCATAAACCCAGATCCTATGTTTTTAAGATAAGTGATTCCAGGTCTGGGACAGAAAATGTACAAAATGAGCCTGAGATATTTTCTACCTGAAAGCAAGGAAGTTATCCAAGACTGTTGGGTTTGTATCAAAATGACACAAAAGTCAACTTCCTCTGGAACTTCCTCTGGCAAAATACAGAACAGTTTAAACATCCAAAAGAAAAATGACCACAACTTATTGAAATGCATTGAATGTATAAAGTCCATGAGTTCATAATGATCTGAAAAGAAAAAGAAAGCTAGTTCATTAACTAGTTAATTAAGTACACAAAAGTCACTGGTCACCATTAGAAGTAGGTAGGGCACTGTATTAGTTTGTTAGGGCTGCCATAGCAAACTACCACAGACCGGGTGGCTTGAACAGCAGAAATTTGTTTTCTCACAATTCTGGAGGCTAGAAATCCAAGATCAAGGTGTTGGCCAGGGTTAGTTTCTTCTGAGGCCTCTCTTGTCTTGCAGATGGCCACCTCCTCCTGGTGTCGTCACATGGTCTACTCTCTGTGTGTATCTATATCTAAATCTCTTCTTAGAAGGACACCAGTCATTGGATTAGGGACCACCCTATTTACCTCACTTTAACTTAATTACCTCTTTAAAGACTTTATCTCCAAATACAGATACTAGGGGTTAGGACTTGACATATGATTTGGGGCCGGGCGGGGGGGGGGGGGGGGGGGGGGGAGGGGGGCCGCGGTGGGCACGACACAATTCAGTAACAACAAGCATCAAGTCCTTACTTTGAAAATTAGAAATTAAAGAAAAAGAAACAAGAATTTATCTTGCCTGTTCTATACAAACCCTATTTCAAAATCACTAAATAGCCCTACTTGAGGAGAGAAATTGAGTTAATAAACGTAAAAGGAGGGATAGAATTAGAAGACCACTATTTTGTGTTTTAGGCAGTACTCATCAATGGATGATAAAAGTATTAGGAGAAAGGTTGATAGTTAACTTTACAATGTAAGGATTAAGCTGTTACCACTTGAATCCACCAGTCAACTTAGTGTCACTAAAAGTAAGACAACCAGACATTACATACCTCTTGATGTGATACAGTATAACTTATATTGCATTGCCTATAAAATATTCTTGCTAACGAAGTTAAAACTGAACTCTAATTGAACCTTTAGTTTTAGCTTCCAATTTACAGGAAATATAATGGATAGAAGGACAAGTTACATTACACTACACGGAATCAATTATCCAAATCCAAAATGTAGAACAGTCTACAGGATGACTGACCTGATTTTGTCAACAAATCAATGGCATGAGAAAATAAAACAGGGAGAGAACACTGTTCTAGATTAAAAGAGACTTAAGAGTCACAACAACAAAATGAACTGTGTTGACCTTATTTGAATCCTAATTTGAACAAACCAACCATAAACAGTGTTTTTGAGATAATCAGAAAAGATTGATGATTGTTAATTAGATGATACTACAGAAGTATTGTTAACTTTAGGTGTGATAATATTATAAAATGTTTTTCAAAGTCCTTGTTTTTTAGATACAATTCAGAAGTACTTAGGGGTGAAATGATAGAGAAATGTCAGAAATTTGCTTTTATAAAATATAGAAGAGGAGGAAAGAGGAAGGGAGGGATGGAGGAGGGGATAAATGATAAATATGGCAAAATGTTGGTAGTTGTTGAAACTGCTAGACCAGTAGTTCTCAAAATGTGCCCCCCCCCCCCCCCGCAACCAGCGGCAGCAGCATTTGAGAACTTGTTAGAAATACCAGTTCTTAGACTGACCCCAGTCTCAAGGGATCAGAAACTCTGAGGGTAGGGCCCAGCAATCTATGGTCTAACAAACTCTCCAGCTGATTCTGATGCAGCTAAAGTTTGAGGACCACTGAGCTAGACAAAAGGTCTTCTGAGAATTTTAAGAGGGTTGAATATTATTCAGTATCTTTGAAAACTGTCATTATAAAAAAAGATTATAAGCAACTATTTGTGGTATATGGGATAGTCCAAAAGAATATAAATAAAACTACTTTTAGCAGTTTATCATAGCATAAATAACCGTAAGAGGTTAATTATATGACATGAATTATCTCCCAATAAAGCTGTTTAAAGGAGATAGTGTTTTTCTGTGCTTTCCCTTGAAGGTGCCTTTCTGAGGCTAGATTTTTTTTTCTCTAAGACAGGGAGCCTTCCCTTTCATACTCTCCTTTAACAAGCATTTATTGAACCTAATGCTGTGCCAGGTACTCTGCTGAGGAACAGGCAGATAGGGATGGATAAAATGCAATTGCTTCCCTCAATGGTTCCATAGCATAATGGGGAAAAGAGACAGAGAAGTCACAATGTAATAAGTGAGAGCTATACTGGAGGTGAGTAAATGCAATATGGCACCAAGACTGAAAATAACTGGAGGGTTTCCTGGAGTGGGCAACACTCGTGCTGTTTTGTAAAGACTGAGTAGAGGTTAAATGAGATGGAGAGCAAGTCTCAGAAATACAACACAACTAACTCAACATCACCAATAAATAGCTGCAAGTGGCTAGCGGGGAGCAAGGGGTTCATGGTGGCAGTAGACAGAGACAAGATCCTAAAGGGACCTGCCTGCCAGCCTTCTCCCCACTGCTGACACCATCAACATTTCTGTTAATGTACACAATTAAGGTGTTGTAAAATCCCTACCAACTGGAAAGATAACCCTATGAAGAGCCAGATTATAAAATTGTGAAAGTCTAGAACAAGCAAATAAAGGGAACAATTTGGCCTAAAGCCATTGCTCACGTTTATATAAAACTATACTGCTAGAGAGAATGCTAAGAGATTCTTTTGTGTAGAATTGTTAGCTAAATATAACTACCTGATCGTTTGTGAATAAATTGGAATGAGCTATCTTGGGAAAGTATAGAAATTTTGCTATTCTTTAACCACAGATTCTATCTTAGATATGGCATTTTGAAGCAGATATTTTATGCTGTTTGAATATTTTTTAATGTTAGTCTTCTAATCCATATTACTTTTTTTAAAGTCAAACTCTCAGGAGTGTTGTACCTATCAAATGTAACTGTCTTCTGTTGTGTTTTATATTTATGCCACAAAAATTAACTTTAAAGAAAGTGTAATACAATGCATGGATTTTTGTGAGGTTGTTTCACAGCATTAAGCCAACCAAAGAATTCCGTAAGTAACAACAAAAGATTTTTCCATAGACATATGATAGAAATTTATTTTCAAAATAAGCAACAAGGGCTGGCCCCGTGGCCCAGTGGTTAAGTTCCCTTGCTCCACTTCAGCGGCCCAGGGTTTCACTGGTTCAGATCCTGGGCGCCGACATGGCACTGCTCATCAAGACATACTGAGGCAGCGTCCCACATAGCGCAACCAGAAGGACCTACAACCAGAATATACAACTATGTACTGGCAGGCTTTGGGGAGAAGAAGAAGAAGGAAAAAACAGAAAGAGAAGACTGGCAACAGATATTAGCTCAGGTGCCAATCTGAAAAAACAAGAAAATAAGCAACAAACATATCTTCCTGTTATACATAATACATACTAAATACATACTGAATAATACATACTAAAAGAAGAAATTAAGTTCAATAAAAGTCTACTAATTGAGACTATGATAAAGCAAGGATTTAGCTATATCTATATGTTAGCGTTGTATATAAAATAAGAATTTGCTGGTGCTTAATATAAGCAAGGGTTCTAGAGTAATACTCTTTAAAATCACAAGTCATATTTTCCTCTATGTTAAACTTGAAGTTTCCCTATTAATTATAAAATATTGGTGAGTTCATCATACACTGAAAAGAACACACATTGAAGCCAGATAATCTAGACTTGAATTCTGGTATTACGGCTTGCTAGCTATGTCATTTTGATCAACTTATTTGTCTCAGCCTCAGTTTCTTGATCCATCTTCTTCACAAAGGTTTTGTGAGGGTTAATAAAAATGGTGTATACAGCAGCAAGCAGGCTACCTGGCACAAGATGAGAACATTCTACAGATATCATTAGTTCTCTTCCTTTAAAGTCTTCTATACAACCAAAACTTAGTGGCTTAACACAATAATTTAGTATTTCTTACATTTCTACAGGTTATCTGGGTAGTTTTTCTGCTTTAGTGGTATCAGCTAGAAGATTTTGGGATTGCTAGAAGATCTCAAATGGCCTCACTCATTTGGCTGGCATTTGGGGCTTGTCAGCTGGGATTGTTGGTTAAGGCACCTCAGTTCTTCCTTACATGGCCTTTCCATGTAGCTCAGGCATCTCAAGCATGATGGCTGGGTTCAAAGAGGGAGCATTTCAGGAACAGTAGGAAGTGGAAGTTGCCAATTCACTTAGAGGGTCTAGGTCCAGAAGACCTAGAATGTCACTTTACAGCCACTCTGGCTTCAAGGAAAAGGAAATAAACAGCCCTTTATGTGAAGAGTGGCAAGCATATACAAGTAGAAGTATTTGAGGAGACAGTCGCTACTACAGTCCACAGCCTGGCCACACAATTCACATGCCTCCCCCAAGCAAAATATACTCACCCCTTCTCAAAACCCCTAAAAGTCCCATACTACTGTGGCATCAGGTCCAAGTCCAGGATCTTATCAGCTAAATAAGGTCTAGGAGCAGTTGAAGCTCTTCTGGTGTGGTCTCTCAAGTGCAGCACTTGGGTTGCAAAGACCTGTGAACTAAAGACAAATTATCTGCCCCACATGCATCCAACAATACAATGGTGAAAAGAGGACAGAATAACCACAGTAGATACGTCCATTCAAAATGAGGGTCCAGCCCAGTGTCTCAGTGGTTAAGTTCACACACTCTGCTTCAGCGGCCCAGGTTCATGGGTTCAGAACCCTGAGCACAGACCTACACACCACTCATCAAGCCATGCTGTAGGGGCGTCCGACATACAAAATAGAGGAAGCTTGGCACAGATGTTAGCTCAGGGACAGTCTTCCTCAAGCAAAAAAACGGGGTGAGGGGAGAGGCAAGGTATGGGAGATACAGAGCAGTCACCAGACCGTAGTAATTGTGAAATTCAGCCAAGCACATATTGTCATTTCCTCCAACTCTGAGATCAGAGATGTCCTTTATTAAGGCCCATTTCTGCTTGCTGAAAGTAGTTCTCTCAGATTCTCTAGTCCCTTGGCTCTGCCCTGTTAGACATTCTTCCTTTCCCGTAAGAAATGGCCCATGTTTGCAGCTGATCAGCTTTCTCTGCTTGCTTCTTGCTCAGAAGATGTTGAGGGCTCAGAGGCCTCTTTCGTTTTTAACCTATCTCTATCCCTTCAGTCCATGCTCATATAATTCGTTTTTCAAGAAACTTTGTGGGCTTCCTGTGTATTGAATTATAATCTGCTCCATTAGATAAAAGCCACACCCACAAATCTCTTTGAGACAGACCCCTGTACCTCAGATTTAGAGTCAGGTGCTGTGGGACAATGCCCTTAAGATTCTCAGAAGCCCTTTTTTTAGCAGAGAAAATCTAAGAGGTGTGCACATACAATTCTTGGAAGCCCTATTGTCCAGCGGGCAGCAGCTTGGATTTGATGTTTGCCAGTAAAGTCGTAACTTGGACTCCATATTCGTATTTCACTATTGTAACTGAAAGAAACCAATTGATACTTGTGGCATTCTGCCAGCAGATCTCCTTAGCCATATTCACAAGTTCATTAAATGTGTTTTCTATCTTGCATGTTACCACGGTCAACAGTGTTGTCAGACTTTCCACCACTACGTAACAAGGGTTGCCTTTTCTCCAGGACAGTAACAATTTTATCACTGCCCTTCCAGCTTCATTTACAGTTTCCTCAAGGCCCTTCTGGCCTTTACCCTCCAGCTGGGCCCAAAGCCAATGCCACGTGTGTTTTAGGTTTTTGTAACAATAGCACCGCGCTTCCAGATTTCAATTTCTGTCTTAGTTATCTATTGTTATATTAAAAAGTCCCAAAACTTAGTGGCTTAAAACAATAAAAATTTTATTACTTCTCATGATTCCTTGGTTTGTCAAGGGTTTAGCTGGGTGGTTCTGGTCTTCTTTGGGGGTTCTTGTGTGATTGCAGTCATAGTGGTTGGGTCTAGAGCATACAAGTACTTCTTTGCTCACATGTCTCATGCCTTAACGCTCTTCCTTGTGGCCTCTCTCTCCATATGATATCTCATCCTCCAGGGTCCCTCCACATGGCCTCTCTCCAGCAGTGTAGTCTGGACTTCTTACATGATGGGTCAGGGTTCCAAGGTATGGGAAATAAAGTGCCAGCTCCCTTGAGACCTGAACTTGGAAGTCCCAGAAAGTCACTTCTGCTGTGTTCTGTTGGGCAAAGCAAGCCACAGGACTGGCTCGGATTGAAAGAGGAAATAAATTCCATGTTATGGACTGAATCTTTGTGTCCCCTCAAAATTCGTTTGTTGAAATCTAATCCCCAATGTGACAGTATTAGGAGGTGGGGCCTTTGGGAGGTAACTAGGTCATGAGGATGGAGCCCTCAGGAATGGGATTAGTGCCCTTATAAGAAGAGGCCAGAGAGCTAGCTGGCTCTCTTTCTACCATGTGAGGATACAACAAAGTGGGTTGTCTACAGCCCAGAAGAGGGCTCCCACCAGAATCCGAACATGCTGACTCCCTGATCTTAGACTTCCAGCCTCCAGAACTGTGAAAAATAAATTTCTGTTGTTTAAGCCACCCAGTTTATGCTATTTTTGTTATAGCAGTGCAAGCTGATTAAGACACTCCACTTCTAAATATGAGGAACAAAATATGAGGAGCAGAATGTGCTCAGGGAGGAGAGGAATTCTTGGGGGCCAATTTTAGAGACTAGCTGTCACAACAGCTAAGTCTAGAGATGCCTTATTTGGGGTAAATTGCAGGAAGTCTGACTTCTGACTCCTCTCTTCTTATGTGTTGGTGCACTTAGGTATGGGAGTAGCCAGTCCCAACCTCAAACCCTGCTTCAGGTCATCAGGGAATGTTAGACCAGATATTAGAAGATTGCAAAGCTCCCTCTTCCTTTTTCTCTTTCCTTCCTTCCCTCTTTTTTTTTTTAAAGAGGCCATGAATGCATTTAACTGTCTTAGTCAAGAAGAAAATCTTGCCTCTAAGGCAAATTAACGATACCTCCTTTGACTCAGTCACCTACTTTGCTTGAATTATAAAATGTTATCTCCACCAATTACCATTTGGTTGGTTCCCCTAAAGCAGTATAAGAGAGTATGTCAAGCAGCATAATACTTATTAGTGGTTGATTTTATTCCTGACTCTTTGATTTATGGTCTGTAGACCCAGATTCAACATTAAGGGTTTGACTTGTGTAGTGATAGTTTTCAAACTATGGGCATAAGTAAGAAATGTTTAATGTACATAGAAATTTTAAATTCAAATAAAAAGGAAATATGACCAACTGATTAAAAGATAAGTTTGACCTCACTTTTAAAAGTGTTAAATAACTTTATGGTTTAGTAGTGATAGACAAGTATAACAAGACACGATAACTAGGCATGGGGCATTAAATTGGAGTAAATGCTTTATTTCTATGTAGCATGCCCAAGGTGTCATATAGGCCTTATTTTAATCTCTAGTAGCTTTATTCACTTTATTTGTTTACGGAGGTATAATTTACATACCATAAAATTCATCTTTTTAAGGTGTACAACTGTCTTGTTAGTATATTCACAATGTGCTACTATCATAACCATCTAATTCTAGAACATTTTCATAACTCCAAAGGAAAACCCTATAACTATTAGTAGTCACTCCCCATTCTCCTGTCCCCCCAGCCCCTGGAAACCGCTACTCTATTTTCTGTCTCTATGGATTTGCCTGTTCTGGACATTTCAATAAACGAAATCATACAATATGTGGCTTTTTGTGTCTGGCTTCTTTCACTTAGCATAATGTTTTCAGGGTTCATTCATGCCGTAGCATGTATCAGTACTTCATTTTTTTATTGCCAAATTATAGTCAATTATATGGATATATTGCATTTTATGTATTCATTCATCAGCTAATAGGCAATTGAGTTGTTTTCACTTCTTGGCTATTATGAATAATGCTATGAACATTTGTGTACAACTTTACTTACTTTAAAGCTTCCTATAAAATATCCTAAATAAATAAGGTTAATGCTTTTTCTTTTTTTAGTTTTTACTTTAATATTATAGATGGTTTTTTGGAGAAGAAAGCTGTCTAAAAGAAAACTGATTTCTAGAGGGAGAAATTAGGGCAATAATGAATAGTTAGATAAAGTGTAGAGTGTGAAGTTGGAAATTACAGGTCCACTTTACTAATCAAACTCATAACCCCAGGAGAATGACAAGAACATAAAAGAGAATTCAAGCTGGTTTTCAGGGGTCGGGGGGATTTATATAACAAAACTTAAAAGTTCTCTTCTTTCAAGATTTACAGGAAGTATAAACCAAATAAAATTGCCTTATTATGAAGATTTAGGCAAAGAATTCTTTCTAGCTAGTTATTTAACATCGCAAGAAGCAGAGTTCTTACCTCTCCTGTCCTGTTTCTTGTTTGAAGGGTGTTTTTGTTTTTACACGTAATTAATGGTCCCCAGATGTACTTGCCCTTCAGAGCTCTATCTTTTCACTTTCATCTTCCTTAGGAAACAGAGGTTTCCAATATTTCCCCAAGCCCAAAGTTTAAAAAAAGGCCAAACAATAGAGCCATGTTGACAGCACTTTTAGGAAATTTTCCTTTTAGGTCTAATATCAAACTCTCTTATGTAATCTCAGCAAATATCTCTCCATTCATTAATACTGACTTCGAGAGCTTATCGCTACCTGAAACTATACCTCCTCTAAAATCTTTAATCAGAAACCTCATTTTTTTCACTACCACTCCCTATGCTCCTACATTTCCTTTGTCCTGCCTGTCATTAAACCTGCTCTTCAACCTTATCTCTACCTCGAGTGTCTTAGGTTATCATGCTTCTAGCCGCCTCCTGGTTCCTTTTCCTTCCCCTCACGCCTGGATCCCAAAATGTCATCTACTCTTTCACCAGCCTCCTCAATTCCCTCACCCTGGGACTTTGGCCTCATCAATTCTGTCAGCCGTCCAAACAGAAATCAACCCAGTTCAATTTCCCTGCTCCATGACTACGGTCCTGTGAGAGCGTTAGCTCTGCCAGGGTTTCAGCGTGGCTCACGACTTGTTTTATTCTCTTCCTGTTCACAGTGGCTACTCCAAACCTTTACTATTTTCAAGTCCCAGACTTTTATCCACCATTCTCTTGGCAGAAGCAAAAACAAAAACAGGCATCAGGCAGGGACTCCGTTAGTTCCCCCAATCTGTAAACTTATCTGGATCTTCCTTCATCCTTACATCTTTCCTCTTTTTTTTGTTGATTTCCTCCTCTGTGCCTTTTGTGCCCCTTTGGCTTCCTTCAAGACCTTATTCTGTCAACTTCCTCACTTATAGCTCGGGTTCTTCCACGCTGCCTCCTCTCTTACAGTCTCTACAGAGCACCCCAAAAACCTTGTCCTTCTAGCTTCCCCCATCTCTCTGGATTCACCCTTACCTTCATAATTAGTTTCCCTGCCTTCGAACACTTTCCGTCTCTACAATCCAATCCTCAATGCAGACAGAGCATTCAAAAACACAAATTTGGTGCCATTTCCATAAATTAAAATTTTCCGTGGCTCTTCACAGCCTCCAGGATAAAATCAAAACTGCTCAGCTTGGTAGACAAGACCCTTAGTCCTGTGAGCCCCATCTACTTCTCCACTCCATCTCTCCATTCCTCAAGAACACGTTATACTTTTGTTATGCAGACACTCAGTGAACATCATATGCTTTCATGTCTTCGTGCCCTTGCCTAGAATGCTCTCTGTTATGGGCTGAATTGTGTCCCTTTCAAATTCTGATGTTGAAGTCCTAACCTCCAGTACCTCAGAATTGACTGTATTTGGAGAGAGTGCTTTGAGAGAGGTGATTAAGATGAAATGAGGTCATATGGGTGGTCCCACTAATCCAATATGACTGGAGACCATATAAGAAGAGGAGATCAGGACACAGACACAGAAGGAAGACCATATGAAGACACAGAAAGATGGCCACCTACAAGCCAAGGAGAGAAGCCCTCAGAAGAAACCAACACTGCTGATGCCTTGATCTTAGACTCCCAGCCTCCAGAACTGTAAGGAAATAAATTTCTGTTATTTAAGCCACCCAGTCTGTGGCACTTTGTTATCGAAGCCCAAGCAAATTAATTCACTCCCTGTATGCTCCTCCCAGATCTCCTTCTAAATACCTACTATTTAGATGTGTTACCTCCTTCAAACTTTGTGAATCCCATCTCTCTAAGGCCCTTTTCCTATTAGGACACAGCCCCTCCTACCTTGAGCTCCATTCCTCCAGGGGGCCCTGCACTACCTACAGGCTCCATTACGTTATCACCCTCATCAGTTTTCAGGGTTTCATATCCCTCCATTGCTTCTTTAACACAGAAGCAGCACAAGTAGCATCTATATGTGTGTGATCAGACTCTCTCTGGACACCAGATAATAGGTGCAGATATTTCTTTTCCTGATAGGGGCACAAGTAGCCTTAGAAACCATCAAAATTCCACATCCATATGAAATTTTCTCAGGATCTGCTGGTAGACCAACAACTTGATGTGATCTGAAATACATTGTGTTGTAGGGATGTTCGTTCAAGAAGTTTCTGTTAATTTTAAAGATTCTTACCAAGTACAATTAATAACATTTTAAGAATTCTTAACATGAGCTTTTCAGATCTTACTTGTGGTATTTATGCCTCCCAAGTGTATTTTATTAGCATAGTGGTAAAGGACATGGAAGAGTTTTACAGAAGGAAACAGGTAGTTGTAGGGTGTTGCTTTTTAAAGACACCCCAAAATAAAGAGTAGTTCTTAAAGATGTGAAATAGGTTGTAACCTTTGCCAGTTCAGCTGGAGTTCTTACAAGACTGCAAAAGGCATTGTCCTTTAAAGATAGCATTTTCTGCAGTAATGATGGAGACAGAATCTGGCTGCATGCTATCCAAGGTCAGAAGAGTAGAGAGAAAGGAGCGATGACATGTGTCTGTAGCCTCACTCATTAGAGCCGGAAAGAGCATCTTAGACAGACAACAAAAGAAACTACAGGAAGATCACCTCTATCGTGATGAAGGCAGGCACCAGGAGAACCGTATGCTTGCCAAGCAGTTTGAGATTGGAGTCATCTCACTAAGGCTTTGCTTCCAGCACTTTTCAGGGTGGTTGTATGGCTTTCCAGCTGTCTTATGACTCAATTCTAACATTTTAAAGGAAATGAGAATTTGGTATACACTTCAGCTGCAGAATTTAATGGCAGAAATTGTATTTTGTAGGTAAGAAGATAACACCTCCAAAAGTCTAGTCTGTAAAAACAAACAAAAAAAGGCACCTCAGGGAATTATGAAGGAAGAGTTGCCACAGATAATAATGCATGGGAGACTCCATAGTGTCATATTCATTGCTGAAAACTGCTCTGGAACATTAAAGGAACCTTGGCTGGTGCCTTCTTCACAAATTGCTTAAGTTACTATCCTCCACTTCTAGTAAAAATTACAGTCTAGATCTAATCTGGTCCAGTTTGTTCTATGTCCTTGTCCATTTCCAACTTGGCCTTCTCCATCTTCTACCCCATATAAAGTGCAATATCATATAAGTGTAGAGGAGGACAGTGACTTGAGCAATAGGAGAAGTCATGGGCCAAGAAATGGGACAGCCTCCCTTATTGCTCCGGGGCTTTTGTACAGCAATGGAAATGGATATAGGACAGCACTCCTTCTTCCTTTAGTTTATCAATGTCAGATTTCTCCCTCTCCAGCCCTCTCTGGCTCTCACTCACCATCGGTAGATGGATAAGATAGCACCTTATCTCAGATGCTATGGATTACCACTTTCACCCCTAATTGCCAGAGGCATAGTAGCTAATTTTTAGGTGTAAGAGAAGGGAAGATATCTGGGGCAAAGGAACCAAACTGTGGTACAATCTACCAACCCTTCATGTGATCTTATGTTCTGCACATTTTCCTGTCCTGTTCATCATTTTATGTTGGGCCAGTGGAAAAGCCCATGGACTCCAAACCCGGGTTTGAAGTTTAAGCTTGCTGTATCCACTGTTCCCTTGCACTAGCTGCCCTAATTGCTGCCCTGTTTTAGGTTCCGAGTGGTTAGGAACAGCAGTCTCACGTCTGCCCTGCTCATCTTTGTTATTGTGACATTCAAACGAGTTGATGTATATGAAAGCTCTCTGTGAACTCTAAATTATTAGGCAAATATGAATGTCATTTTTATTATTATTGTTCTAAGTTTCGGATACACTGGAAAAAATGCCCTGCAATTCATTTGTTTCTTCACTCATTCGTTTATTTATTCACCAAAGTGTTGACCTTGGAGATACAGAGGTAAATAAATATATATATATATATAGCTATAATTTCTTCACTTTTACTTTGTCCAAAAAACTCTCTTTAACTACTTTCCGTAATTTATCTCATATAATTCTCACAAAAACTCTGTGAAGTAGATATTATTATCCCTATTTGCATATGAGGAACCTGTGGCTCCCATATAGCTCAAGATCTCCTAACTTTTAAGTGGCAGAGCTGGTTTTCAGCCCAGGCCTTTTAAAAAATATTTATTTTTATTGTGTAAAATATATGTAACATAAAATTACCATTTTACCCATTTTTAAGTGTACAATTCAGAGGCATTAAGAACATTCACATTGTTGTGCAACCATCGTCACCATCCATCTCTAGGACGTCGTTGTCACCCCAAACTGAAACTCCCTACCGACTTAATGCTAAGTCCCCGTTTCCTCCTCCCCCCAGCCCCTGATAACCACTATTCTACTTTCTGTCTCTAAGAATTTGACTATTCTAGGTACCTCATGTAAGTAGAATCATATAATACTTGTCTTTTTGTGTCTGGTTTATTTCACTTAGCATGTTTTCAAAATTCATCCATGTTGTAGTACACGACTTTCATTCTTTTTTGAGGCTGAAGAATAAGCCGTTGTATGTATACCATATTTTGTTTATCCATTCATTGCTTGATGGACATTTAACCCAGGTCTTTTGAATGATAAACTTCTTAACCGCTAAGCCAAGCCCAGTTGTTATTCTAATAGCTATTATGCTGTCAGAATATACTAAAAACTAAATTCTTGCCCTTAGAATTTTACTCTGGGTGATTCTAGGAATCATTTAATTTCCCCAACATGATTAGACATTAAATTTAATAGACTTTCCTTCCTAATGTAATAGTACCAACTCAGATTATCAAGGATGATAGAAAAAAATGTCTGGATGAACTGTGTCATTCTTTTATTTAATTATTTATTTGTTCGTTTGTTTATTGCAGTAACATTGGTTTGTAACATTATATAAACTTCAGGTGTACATCGTAATACATTTTGAATTCTGTATAGATTACATGATGTTCACCACCCAAAGACTAATTACAATCCATCACTACACTTATGTGCCTATAAACCCCTGTCGCTGTCCTTGCTGCCCCCTTCCCCTCTGGTAACCGCTAATCCAATATCTGTTGCTATGTGTTTGTTTGTCATGTTTTTATCTTTTACTTATGAGTGAGATCATATGGTATTTGACTTTCTCCCTCTGACTTATTTCTCTTAGCGTAATACCCTCGAGGTCCATCCATGTTGTCACAAATGGCCGGATTTCATCGTTTCTTATGGCTGAGTAGTATTCCACTGTGTATATACCACATCTTCTTTATCCATTCGTCCCTTGATGGGCACCTAGGTTGCTTCCAAGTCTTGGCTATTATGTATAATGCTGCAATGAACATAGGGGTGCATGAATCGTTATGCATTTGTATTTTCAAGTTCTTTGGATAAATACCCAGCAGTAGAATAGCTGGATCATATGGTAGATCTATTCTTAATTTTCTGAGGAAACGCCATACTGTTTTCCATAGTGGCTGCACCAGTTTACACTCCCACCAGAAATGTGTGAGGGTTCCCTTTTCTCCACATCCACTCCAACACTTATTGTTTCCTGTCTTGTTAATTATAGCCATTCTGACAGCTGTGAGGTGATATCTCATTGTAGTTTTGATTTGCATTTCCCTGATAGTTAATGATGTTGAACACATTTTCATGTGCCTGTTGGCCATCTGTATATCTTCTTTGGAGAAATCTCTGTTCAGACTGACCTTTTGGGCATTTTTTAATTGGGTTGTTAGCTTTTTGTTGTTGAGCTGTATGAGTTCTTTGTATATTTTGGATATTGACCCCTTATCTGATATACGCTTTGCAAATATCTTCTCCTGATTGTTAGGTTGTCTTTTCATTTTGTCGATGATTTCCTTTGCTGTGCAGAAGATTTTTAGTTTGCTGTAGTCCAATTTGTTTATTTTTTCTATTGTTTCCCTTGCCTAGTCAGACATGGTACTTGAATATATGCTGTTAAGACCAATGACAAAAAGCGTACTGCCTATCTTTTCTTCTAGAAGTTTCATGGTTTCAGATCTTATATTCAAGTCTCTAATATATTTTGAGTTGATTTTTGTGCATGGTGTAAGATAGTGGTCTACTTTCATTCTTTTGCATATGGCTGTCCAGTTTTCCCAACACCATTTATTGAAGAGACTTTCCTTTCTCCATTGTATGTTCTTCGCACCCTTATCGAAAATTAGCTTTCCATAGATGTGTGGGTTTATTTCTGGGCTTTTGATTCTGTTCTATTGATCTGTGTGTCTGTTTTGTGCCAGTACCATGCTGTTTTGGTTACTACAGCTTTGTAGTATATTTTGAAATCAGGGAGTGTCTTACCTCCAGCTTTGTTCTTTTTTCTCAGAATTCCTTTGGCTATTTAGGGTCTTTCGTTGTTCCATATAAATTTTAGGATTCTTTGTTCTGCTTCTGTGAAAAATGTTGTTGGAACCTTGATAGGGATTGCATTGAATCTATAGATTGCTTTAGGAAGTATGGACATTTTAATTATGTTAATTCTTTCGGTCCAAGAGCACAGAATATCTTTCCATTTCTTTGCATCATCTTCAATTTCTTTCAACAATGTTTTACAGTTTTCAGTGTACAGATCTTTAACCTTTATGGTTAAGTTTATTCCTAGGTATTTTATTCTTTTTGTTGCAATTGTAAATGAGATTGTATTCTTAATTTCTCTTTCTGCCACTTTGTTGTTAGTGGAATTGTGTCATTCTAAGATTAGAATTTATTTTGGAGAATTATTTTCTCATTTCAAAGTTAAAAATCTATTCTTTTAATTTATAGCAAAAATGACAGTTGGTTCTGATCTCCAATTCTAATCCAATACAGTAAGAAATTTTTTAAATTCAAAATAAGATAATCTAACGGTAGCATCTGAACTTAGCTTAGTGTGAGCTTACCAATATGGAGGGTTGCCTTGATCAAGTTTTGCCCTCTTGTTGTGTTTATCTATCCATAGGAGATCCTAACCCAGATGGCATTCCAATTATGATCTGGAAGACTCCTGACAGCGTCATCTAAAAAATTACACATTGGTTTTTCATAAATAAATCTTAATGTTTTTAAAACAGCTATATTGAGGTATAAATGACATACAATAAATTATATATATTTAAAGTGTACAACTTGACAAATTTTGACATATGTATACCCATTCATTGTTTTGCATGTGGATATCCAAACATTCCAGCACCATTTGTTGGAAAGATTGTCCGTTTTCCACTGAATTCCATTGTCAAAAAATCAGTTGTCTATCTACATGTAGGCCTATTTCTGGACTCTCTATTCTGTTTCATTGATCTATTTATCTTTGTGCCAACACATTTCACTATCTAGATTAATGAAGCTTTATGAAGTCTTGAAATTAGGGAAAGTAAGTCCTCCAACTTTGTTCTTTTCTTAGTTGTTTTGGCTATGCTTGGTTCATTGCATTTCCATATGAATTTTAGAACCAGTTGGTCAATTTCTATAAAACAGTCTGCTGAGTTTATGATAGGGAGTGCATTAAATTTATAGATCAATCTGGGGAGAGCTGACATCTTGACAATATTGAATCTTTAACCCCATGAACAATGTATCGCTCTCCTTTTATTTAGGTCTTCTTTTCTTTTTCTCAGCAATCCTATGTAGTTGTTAGTGTACAGGTCTTGCATGTCCTTAGTCAGAAAAGTATTTCATATTGTTGATGCTATTGTAAATTTTTTTTAAGAAATTGGATCTTTAAATTGTATCAATTCATCTTTTACTATAGAATCTTTGAATGTACTAGAACATGGCTGTCCGTTTTGAGTATGGAAATATTTTAATGTCAGGAATCTGTAAAAGTTACCATACTTCCAGTTCTGTTTCTGATTGACAAGGAGTAGAATGAGTAGTCTTGGTGGAAAGCCTTCATCCAAAAGGCTAAGCATTTCAGGCCTTATTTATGGTTACTCCTTCCCAACTACAAAGAAAACATGCTTCTCTGTCTAACTTTCTAATTAGGAAACTCATGAAAAATATATATTCCAGTTGGAATTTTGGAGCCAAGTTCTATTTTTCTGGTAAATGAAAACATTTCCAGCTTTCCGTCACAATCCTGGAAGGTGCTTAACAAATATTTGTTTTGAAGGATTGAATAGTTAGCATATGGGGCACAGAGGCTCTCTGGGAAAATGCTTTTTGCAGTTGAAGGAGTCAGGATCTTTCATCTAAGCTCTGCCTGGGTTTTATAATTTCACTCAATTTATTTGTACTCACTACTTCGTATTTATTTCAAAGAACTTTTAAAACGAGACACACTTGAGGATGCTTAAATGTGGATGGGAAGGAGCCAGTAGAGATGGATTGGTTAAAGTTAAGAACAGGAAAAAGCAATAATGGTTTATGTGAGTCTCTGAGAACTCAGAGGAGAACAGAATCCAGAGGGCAGAGGGGGGGTTGGTCTTAACACGTAAGAAGGGTGGATGCCTCTTCCACTGAAGATGGAGGAATAGAGGTTATAGGGGCAGTGTAGGCTCTAGGTGTGTTGCCAAGACATTGAGGGAGTTCTGATCTAATGGCTCTCTGAGAGAGAGGGGTAGAGTGGTAAGGAAGGAGAACAGGAAAGTTTAACGGGGGAGCCTAGTAAAGAAAGATAGAACCATTTTCTAGATTGTCTCCTATTAATGATAAGTATATCTTTAAGCTACAAAATTATTCTGTTTTCTTCCCCTGCCCCACCCCTCACCCCTTAACAACCCCACCCCAAACTTTTGCCAAACCCTTGCTAGCACCATTGAGGATCCAGTGATGTCAGAGACCGTGAATGAAACAGAAATCTCACTTTTTAAGAAAAATATGTATCTCCATATGTTTATAAGCATTGCGATCATTGTGATGATTTCCTGTTAGGTTGTAAGATCACATAAATTAAGTGTTAGGAATCATTTTTGTTGCCATCATTTTAAGCACAAAGTTAATACCATAATTCCACTAGTAGTTCACAGTTTCAATAGTACTTTCTATCCTAATCTTTAGCTTTGAAACATAAAGATGAGAAATGGGTTCATTATCTAGACTCTCCCCTGCCAGTGGTAAATGTTTGATTACCACTGTTGTCAGCCGTAAAATTACTCTTATTTCATCTATTCTAAGATACATGTTTTTTCACATATTAATATCTCAGAAATTGAAATGTGTCACAATTGATGGCATCTTCCAATTATCATTAGAAGCATTTTTCCTTTTTTAAAAATACATCAAATCAGGGCCGGCCCCATGGCCGAGAGTTTAAGTTCATGTGCTCCACTTTGGTGGCACAGGGTTCACTGGTTCGGAACCTGGGTGCAGACCTAGCACCACTCAACAAGCCATGCTGTAGTGGCATCCCACAGAGAAGAACTGGAATAACTTACAAGTAGGCTATACAGCTATGTATGGGGCTTTGGGGAGAAAACAAAAAAGAGGAAGATTGGCAACAGATATTAGCTCAGGGCCAATCTTCCTCACCAAAAAGAAAAAAAAAATACATCAAATAAAGATGTTTCTTATAACTGGTGGCATCACAGATTCCATGAAATAGCTGTCCTTTCTCTTCATTCCCCTGCTCCTTTCTAAGACCGACAGAAAAACAAAAAGATTTGATTGGATTTCTTTTAGGGACAGATGGTTAAGAATATTACCTATTCCAAACATATTTACATTTTGAAAAAGATGGTTGAGATAAGAGAATGAACCTATCCTATGGGAGTAAGGGAGATTTCTATCAGGGGAAAGGCCTTTGGGGACTCTCAGATTGATAGACTGTACCGTGTTGACAACTATCTGCAGCTCTGAGATGGCCGTGTCTTCGCCTCCGAAAAATTAGATAAACTTGTGCACAAAACGAGGTCTAGGCTTTTGTCTGTAGAATTACCCTAAATGCAACCACATAATTCTCTGGGGAGTTTCTGCCCAGTGTGTCCACCAAAGCAAAGAAGACAATTACATAAACGGTCTGGTTGAGGAGTTGTTAATCTCCAAAAATATCTTCTCATCAGGATACACTATCTCCTTCTCTGTCCAGAAACTCCAATACTCCAAGTAATAATGTAATAATTTTTTTAAAAGGAAAAACATGCCCAGAGGGTCTTATTTAAAAGATGTGCATTTTCTGAAGGAAAGGGATAGAGGCTTGAAGCAATATTTCTCAAATGGTGTTCTCTAGCCAACTGCATCAGAATCACCTGGGAAGCTCGTTAACATACAGATTCATAGGCCCTGTGTGAGGGGATGAGCCACAGAAAATAGCCTTTTTAACAAGCTGATTCATATGTGTGTTGAAATTAAAGATTTTAGACCTCTTTAAAGAAGTTCATTCTCTTATAGGAAGTTTTGCACAGAACCTGGCATATAAATATCAATAATAAGCGTTTGGGGCTTGTATTAATTATCTATTGCTACAGAGTAAATCATCCCCAAATTTTGCAGCTCAAACAACAAACATTTATTATCTCACAGTGTCTGTGGGTCAGGAATTTGGAAGAGGTTTAGCTGAAGGATTCTGGCTCAGGGCCCTTCCTGAGGCTGCTTCAAGATGTCTGCTTGACCACAGCCATCTGAAGGCTGATGGGGACTAGAGGATGGCTCACTCACTTGGTTCTTGACTGAAGGCCTCAGTTATTCTTGTGGGCTGTTGTCTGGAACCTTCTGTTCCTCACCAGATGGGCCTCTCCATAGGATGGCTTGAGTGCCCTCTTGAAATTATCTCACAAGATGGCCACTGCTTTGCCCAGAGTGAGTGATTCAGGCAACAGGGCAAGGAGGAAGCCTCAATGCCCTCTATGACCTGGTCTCCAGCGTCATGCCCTTTGTTTTCATCATATTCTGTTTGTCACTAAGGCCAGTACCCCATCAAGAGGAGGGGAATTAAGCCAGCTCTTGAAGAGAAGAGTACCAAAGAATCTGTGGATTATTTTTAAATTACCACAATGCTGGCTTTATTTCCTTACGGCGGTGCGGAGAGCAAAGCTTTGTAAAAGGGCGCCTTAATTTAAGTTCCCCAGCAACACCCACAACTTCCCACCCATCTTTTTGGGGGAGAGTGATGAAGAACCCAACCCTGTTTTTGCCAGACACAACTAGTTTTTCTAATTGTGATGGAAAGTGGACCTCTTCCTTCCCCTGCAAACAGGCTTGTTTCAGCTAGTGGTTAGAAAAGCTCAATAACCTGCAATCATAAATGTTATAGAGCCATAGGAAGAGAGAAAAAGCCTGAAGTGGGTGTTATTTTCACTCTCTGTGGTACCACATTGCAGTAGAAATGCCAGGAAGAATCGCCACAGCTATGTTGCTACACAGCCCCCGGACCTGTCTACCTGGAGATCAGTACTCCATAAAACTAAGGGGAAGGGATAATTTGCCTTTCAATAACAAATCCTTCATTTTATAAAAATGTGGGCTATAACTTTCCTCTAAGTAGCCAGTGCTATTAACACACTTAAACTATTTATTTTAAGGAATTCTTTTTTTTTCTTTTCTGAGGAAGATTCACCCTGAGCTAACATGTGTTGCCAATCTTCCTCTTTTTTTTTTTTTTTTGCTTGAGGAAGATTAGTGCTGAGTAACATCTGTGCCAATCTTCGTCCACTTTGTATGTGGGTTGCTGCCGCCATAACATGGCTGACAAGTAGTGTGGATCTGCACCCAGGATCTGAACCCACGACCCAGACCGCCAAAACAAAGCATGTGAACTTAATGACTACACCCTGGGGCCAGCTCCTTAAACTACTTATTTTAAAATTTGATTTACAGGGATGCATGAGAGAGACATTTGCAGAACTCTAGGAGCCTGTCAAAGATATATAGCTTCCGAAAGCGTCTAGTTTACAACCAGCAATTAATTTAAGCAGTGGAAGGACCGGGCTGAACCCAGGGCTGCCTTAGCTGACAGTCTGAAGGGAAATTGAGTGCAGTATAAGACGGAATCAAATTCTGATCTTGGTTCGAATGCCGATTGTCTGTTTTATCACAGACATTCGATATTGACACAGCACAGGCTATTGCGTCTCAATAAAATCTATTCTTCGCTTTCTTTTACCTCATCTGCAGACTGTTGACATTTTCTTTTATTTCAACATTGATGTTTTTCTTTTACGTTGGAAATTTTAGCACTGATGTTGTAATTGCTTATCACACAGCTGGCCCTGTTATGATGTTCTTGTGAATGTCCCTTCATTTTCCTGATGGTCCTGTGATCCAATCTACAATCCATTTAAAAACAAAACATTCATGTGCCATTTTATGCTGTGGCTCTTTTGGAGTTCCATTTCAGCTTCATTAATATTGATGCTGTCTGTCTCCTTGCTTATTTCAGAAGATTCTTTGAAATTAATCTTCAGAATTTGCTGCGATTTGTTGCTGTTTTGTGCGTCAGCCTCAGTACAGCTTGTCTCTCGTTAATTTTGTTTCTCTTTATTTTTACGCGTCTGCTATGACTGTTCTCCTACTTGTACTACTGGTGTGTGTCAGGTCCTTTATGGAATCCTGGTTTCGCCTCTGCCTTTCACTGTGATTTTCCATCATTAGGGACCTCTTGAATAAAAATGTAGCCCTTGTTTCTGACAGAGTCGATGTTCCTTTTCTTTTCTTTCTGTGTGATTTTCCATCATTATGGTTCTTAAATTTCTTGAATAATGATATATACTATGAACAAATGGACAGAGCAGTAATGGCTTCATCAGTGTTTTCTAAAATGTATCTGCAGCTTTTAGAGCACACAGTGCCACAGCAAAATCTGTCCTGTGTATGTAAAAGAATTTTTAAAATAGATTTTGTGGTCTGTTGGTGACAACGCTGTGGTGCATTAATAATTCACATTCTTGCTTACAGCATCTGCTTGTTAGAATGCCAGTTCCACAGCATCCAGGTTGGAGAGTAGCAGTAGGTCTGGATATCTTTGAGGAATATAGGTGCATTGCCATATCTGCTTTTTTTTTTTCTATAACATTTTCAAAGGCAGCCAATATTTTCTTGAACAGAAATGGTAAGTTGGGAATGGGACTAATTTAAAAAATGAGATAGATGAAATCAAACATCACTCATTTGAGATATTTTGTCATCTCATTGACCACTTATGAATAAAATAACTCCGTATTTCTAGTTAAAAACAGGCAAGGGAACACTATGGGTGATAGAAGGACAGGATTCAAATTTAACAACTGTAATTGACTGAAGCCAAGTCAATAAATGTCATGAAGTAAGAGGGTGAAACTGAAAATATTGGCTGTCCAATCAGTGCTATAAAAACACAGAGAGAGGGGCCGGTGGTGTAGTAGTTTAGTTCACACACTCCGCTTCAGTGGCCAATTGTTCACAGGTTCAGATCCCAGCCATAGACCTACACATTGCTCATCAAGCCATGCTGTGGTGGCATCCCACATACAAAAAATAGAGGCATATTGGCACAGATGTTAGCTCAGAGACATTTTCCTCAAGCAAAAAGAGGAAGATTGGCAACAGATGTTAGCTCAGGGCCAATCTTCCTCACCAAAAAGTAAAAGCAAGAGAAAGTAATGCTAAAATAAGACATATAAAATATACTATTCACTATTGGTTAAAAAACTATGCTTGCTTCATGTTCAGAATATCAATTACCAACTAGGTAATTCAAAATCAGCTCAAGCAGTTTTCTCTTTGAAAATGCCCTGTAAGAAACTACCCAAGACCTATAGAGCACTGGTATTTCACACTTTTACAAATCTATGATGATCAAATGATTTTGAAGTTAAACAATAGAAATTTAGTGGTTTCCCTTAGAGGAAAATCAGTGTAACTTGGGCATGAACCTAGAAATCAGAAATTCTGTGTCCTCAGTTTATTGTTAATGCTGTATTTCATTAGAATTTTATCAGTTCCTTTATCAATACTTTTCATGTTTTTAAATAGAAGCAAAAAATGCCAAGAAAATGGAATAGATACCCACGTGCAAAAGAATGAATTTGGAGCCTTATCTCACGCAATATTAAAAAATTAATTAAAAATGGATCAAAAGACCTAAATGCAAGAGCTAAAACTATGAAACTCTGAAGAAATCATAGGGGTAAATCTTTATGATATTTGAGTAGGCAATAGTTCCTTAGATATGACACATAAAGCACAAGCAACCAAGGAAAAAATAAGTAAATTAGATTTCATCAAAATTAAAAATCTGTGTTCTTCAAAGAACACTATCAAGAAAGCGAAAAGAGCCCACAGAATAAGAGAGAGTATTTATAAATCATTTATCTAATAAGGGTCTTGTATCCAGAATATATAAAGAACTCTTACAGCTCAATAATAAAAAGACAACCCAAATAAAAAATGGGCAAATGATTTGAATAGACATTTCTCCAAATAAGATATACAAATGGCTAATAAGCACATGAACAATGCTCACTCAACATCATTAGCCATTAGGAAAATACAAATCAAGACCAAAATGTGATACCACTTCACACCCACTAGGATGGCTATACTGAAAAAGACGGGCAATAACAAGTAAAGACAAAGATGTGGAAAAATTGGAACCTTCATACATTGATGGTAAGAATGTAAAATAGCACAGCCACTTTGGAAAATAATCCGGCAATTCCTCAAACAGTTAAACATAGAGTTACCCTATGACTCAACTCCACTCCTAGGTATTTACCTAAGAGAATTGAAAACATGTTTTCATATAAAAATTTGTACATGAATATTCATAGCAGCATTTTTCATAATAGCAAAAAAGTAGAAATAACCCCAATGTCCCTGAACTGATGAATGGATAAACAAAATGTGGTATATTTATACAATGGAATATTATTCAGCTATAAAAAGGAATGAAGTATTGATTCATGCTAAAACATGCATGAACCTTGAAAACATTTCGCTAAGTGAAAGAAGGCAGACATAAAAGGCCACATATTATATGGTTCCATTTAAACAAAATATCCAGAATAGACAAATTTATAGAGATAGAAAGTAGATTAGTGTTTGCCAGGGGCTGAGGGCATGAGGGAATGGGAAGTTACTGCGAATGGGTGTAGGGTTTCTTTTTTTGGAGTGATAAAAATGTCCTGTTGGAAAACAGTATGGAGATTCCTCAAAAAATTAAGAACAGATCTACCATATGATCCAGCTATTCCACTGCTGGGTATTTATCCAAAGAACTTGAAAACACAAAGGCATAAAGATACATGCAGCCCCAGGTTCCTTGCAGCATTATTCACAGTAGCCAAGACTTGGAAGCATCCTAGGTGCCCATCAAGGGGCAAATGGATTAAAAAGATGTGGTATATATACACAATGGAATACTGCTCAGCCATAAGAAACGATGAAATCCGGTCATTTGTGACAACATCGATGAACCTTGAGGGTATTATCCTAAGTAAAATAAGTCAGAGGGAGAAAGTCAAATACCATATGATCTCACTCATAAGTAGAAGATAAAAACAATGACAAACAAACACAGAAACAAAGATTGGATTGGTAGTTACCAGAGGGCAAGTGGGGAGGGAGGAGGGAGAAAGGGGTGATTAGGCACATGTGTGTGGTGAAGGATTGTAATTAGTCTTTGGGTGGTGAACATGATATAGTCTACATAGAAAATGAAATATACAACGATGTATACCTGAAAAACAAAAATGTTCTGTAATTACATAGTGGTGATGGTCGCACAATCTTGTGAATATTCTAAAAACCACTGAATTGTACACTTTAGAAGGATGAACTTTATGATTTTTCTTTTTGAATTATGTCTGAATTTTCTTTTTAAGGAGAAGAAGAAAAAAATGCCTGGAAAATGAATTTATCAAGCAGAGTAGTATGAGAACTGAAATACTCTATTAATATTAATAACATGGACTTTTAACTTAAGTATTGAATAGAGGTGGTTGTTTAAACCTGGAAAAATTAACAGAATTGGGCATTGACTGTAAGTCAATATTAAAGGCAACATTTACATTATCCTGTGATGATAACATTCTGGAAAAAATTTAATTTGCAAACATCTGGATGTTGGACATTACATTGTTGACATTTCATCGGGATATTTTGATATGGAGACCTTAATCTCTTTTCCAACAGGATCCACTATTTGGTTCATCTTTGAACCTACTTTTCAAGTACTATATATTCAATACATATTTGTGGAGTTATAAGTATTGATATAGTCATTGTCTCATCTGCATAATATTGACCTCTAACTACCACTCAAAGCAAGAAATTCTGGAAAAGAAATTTTCACTTCTGAACCTGGAATCTAATGATGCCACAATAGCATTGAATGTTAAAATATATTTCAGTTAAACTAAAAAAAATTCGCTAAGTTCTGATGGGATATGAAGAAAGATGTTTACCTGAAGTAATTACTCCTAACTCACTTTTTGAGAATTCTTGGATCTAAATCATGTCATAAATCAGACATAAGGAATCAGAAAATGGCTAATGCTCCCAGTTCCTGGTCCTTTGAAGTCCCCAGAAATGCTCTCAATTCAATGTTACATTCCTCTCTTCCTGCTCCCAACAGACAAGGCCATCCAATTAGCAGAATAGTTTCTGGTGAGCAGCTGAATTCTAGGGTTATCATCTGGGCTCATGGATCTTGGAATAAAGTGACAGATTCCTGATGGAGGTACATCCAACCATCCTAGCTGTTTGCTCCCCATCCTCCCCACCCCATGACATCCTCCCTTGCTGTGTCTCACCACTGAGTCTGAAAGGCTGAAAGTGAGTTCCATGTTGGTCTGGTAATCTTACCACCCTTTTTTGTTTCCATTATGACTTATGTATCACCTTTCGGCCACACAGACTCATTCCTTGAGGGAGCAATGAATGAGGAAAGTCAACGCTATTGTGATTTACACAATGCTGATCCTTTCATCTGCCCCAAAATAGGCTGCAGAAGGCCAGCAGTAAATTGCCATCCTGGGCATCACTTCAAAGGAGATGGGATATATTTCTGGGCGCACCGTCAGAAATTTAGCCAAATTAATTTGTAGTATTCACCCATCATCAAATGGATCTTCTGGAATCACAGGCCTCCTGGATACAATCTTTGCGACAGCAGATATAGCGAGCGTGCAGGGAGCAATATATCTTCATTATTCTTTAAAAGAAAAGGCCTGCTGGCACAGGAAGGGCTGTGGAACAGCTGTTTTCTCTTCAGTGCTACATATAAAAGAATCCTATATGTAAAACACCTGTAGAGCACAGATTATCTAATATGTTTACTGTAAGTCCACTGCCCAGTATATTGCTTATCCCATCGTGAGCCAGAGCAAACATTTATGACAAATGAAAGCCTACCATTTGTAGACCTGGAATCAGAACACCACTGAACACATTTGGTAGGGCGGGAAAGCCTGCCTCTTTTTTCTTTAATGTTAACCCGTGGAGAGTGAATTAATTCTCTCCAACCAACAGAATAAAGCCATGTTGGGAACCGGTTCAGGTTGGTATATTCTGTCCTTCCTAGAAATTTCAAGGGCACAAGAACGGTTTCTTAAACTGCTTAAGAATATAGGTAGTTTTACCTAGACCAAGCAAGACTACATTTACCCTGTAAGGGACGAAAGCCAAGAATTAAAGCATCTAGTGAAAGAGGACAGAAAGATAACCCAGGCTTCCCGAAGGAGGCAGGTCCCAGCTCATTTTTATTCTTTCTGATGCACAAGCGAGGAGAAAGTACCAAAAAGGAGCAAAATATCTGAGTGTTTTGAGCAGAGGTCCATGTCAACTCATTGTATGAAAGCAAGGAGAAGAAAATGCATGTCTTTAATCACAGTGACCCTGCCCATGGGGAATTGTGATCTAATAAGTTTCTTGAAGTCTGACCAGAGAATCAACTCCTCCTGCCTGGAGAAAGGGGCATGAGATTTCCCTGTCCCTTTTTATAGTTTACAGAACACAAATTTCTTATCTAAGAAACTAGCTTTCAGCTCCAAATTGGCTTCAGCTGACACAGCCGCCCCTTCCATGCCTCGCTCCTGCCCAGTCTGAGTTAGATACTTGGTGAACCTGCTCAGACTGCTGGCCTGAGCGTACCTGGGCAGGCACCAGCACCAGAACTGACAGAATTCTCCGTCTCTTGCAAAAGCCGTTTGCTGGTTCTTATCACAGATTGTAGGCCCAAAACCCTCGCCAGTGCCACCACCATTTTGCCTCTCGAGTTCCGCCTTTTCCTAATTCCGTAGAGACAGAAGGGAACGCATTCCCTCTCTGGTTTCAAAGTCCCTTGGAAGAATCCTGCATTGATCAGCTACTCATTTCTTTCACATTGATGAAGATGGAGCTTTACGCTTGACCCTTTTTCTCAGTCCCTTTTGGGATTTCTGAAGTCCTTTTGCTGGTAAACTGTGAAGGCTTTTAAGGAACTTTGGCTTCTTCGGCAATTTCATTCATCTTGCTCTTCGTAGCATGTGTTCCATCTTATGTCAGCATCCCATTGGGGACAAGCAGAAGAATTTCTGATCCTTCAAATTCGAAGTTTATGCCTCTCTGTGGGATCATCCACTCAGTTGCTGGTTTTTATCTTTTAGAAACCTTGAACTCCTCACTCAGGTGCCTGGCAAAAATGAGAGGCAAGTTCTAAACGTGGTGACTAATCTCACCTTTGCATACTCTGTCAGATCTGCTAATTACCAAGTATCTCTTTGATGACTCATCTCATCCAATAATAATGACAATTTTCTCTCTAAAGGTGGGGTGTGTGTGCGAGATAATTCTCTCACATACACTAATAGAGAACTTTCAGCAATCATATCAAGGAGACCACCATATTGTAATAGAAACAGAAAAATAGGGTGGCATCGAGCAACAGACAAAAATTAAGATCTTTGAAATTGTGGTAGAGCTCAATTTCTTTCAAAAAGATATAAACTCAGACCCCATCCCAAAATTCTTGAATTACAAATGAAGACTTACAAAATTTGTATAGTAGCAGAGCTCTTTAAAAACAGTTCCCTGCCCAGGACATGTGCGTGGCATCAGGATAACCAGCCCGCTCCCATATGATGAGCCAAAGCAGAGGTTTGGGGATGGTTACAGACAGAAGAATTGCTAGAAGGATATACACTGACATTCAGCTTCAAACAATGTAGCATCTCAGTGGAATACTGGAGAAAATCAATGACAGCTTTTCTCAAGAGAAGATTTTGAGCAGGGGGCAAGTTTTAAAGGATGAGTTACAAACAGTAATAGGGACTGCGAATGGTGGTGACTGCCATGCATTTTTAAAAGAACTTGTAAGCCAAACGTGGGAAGAAATGCTTTGGAGCACTGCTGTTAGAGAGAATAGTCACTACCTTTGGTGTAACTAGTTAGTGACTGGTTTTGTTAAGGAGACTTCCCCCCTCTCATCTTTCCACCCCAAAACACAATAGCACTGAGTAGCAGTCGTTTGTATTTCACTATGAGTTTCATGATTCTTAAATCGGAAGTGCAGTGATAGAATTTGCAAGGATGTAACATAAACCATTAGGTTGGTCTTATTTGAACGATCAGAGCAGGACAGTCTGTTGAATTATTTCTTCATTAGTTACATCCCTTTTAATAGCTTTGGAAGATTGGGTTATTGTTCTCAATTATTCACTACACTTCTTGTGAGAAAAGTATATATCCTACACATTTCCGTGTCACTTGCAGTCCCTTCCTATAGGAAGTGTGTACTTCCCTACTCCATTAACATTAGGTTTACCCATGTCATTAGCTTTGGCCAATGAAATGTGAGATGCCATTGATGTGTACCGTCTAAATAGAAGCTTAAGAGCATCTGCATGATTCAGCCATTACATTCTTTTCTCTCTGCCACAATATGAGTGTCCTAAATAGGTATTGCTCCTTCAGCCTGGATCCTGAAATGAACACACATTGAGCAGAGCCACAGCTGACATGTTCCATTAGTGAGAAAGACACCTTTGTTGTTGTGAGCCGTTGAGATTTGTGGATCTTTCTGCAATATAAATTAGCAAAAGCTCACTCATACAGTAACCGTGCATATTAACATAGTAGCTATCTATTAACACTATTTGTCAGCTATGCAATATATATATTCTAGATGAAGTGCTAGAGTGCAAATAGATTGGATATGAACATGCCTCACAAAGAAATGTAATTGAAGTTAATTTTAATTTTCTTTTTTTTTAAGATTGCATTATCTTTTTTTTTGAAGAAGAAGAAGATTAGCCCTGACCTAACATCTGCTGCCAATCCTCCTGTGTTTTGCTGAGGAAGAATGGCCTGAGCTAACATCCGTGCCTATCTTCCTCCACTTTATATGTGGGACGCCTGCCATGGCATGGCTTGATAAGCAGTGCATAGGTCTGCACCGGCGATGCGAACCCGCCAACCCCAGGCCGCTGAAGCAGAACGTGCGCACTTAACCGCTGCACCGCTGGGCCAGCCCCTAATCTTAATTTTCTATCTAGGACTTTTTCACTTATTTGGAAGGTTGATTGCAGGTTGTAGAGTATAAAATATCCAGCTTCTCCATGTTCATTAAAAATTTTTTCATTGTACTCAGTCAAATTAAGACTATCAGCCAAACATCGCTCCAAATGAAAACCATGTGCTAACTTTTAAGGGAATCCTCATTTTTGGTCAAAACATTACTAATTCCCAGAGTACTATGTAGAGTGAGAAATTAATTTGCATTTATGAGTTTGAGTAAACAATTCAGTTGATCTCCAACATTCCAAACAGTATTAGAAGCAAAACCATATATTAAAACAGAGCACAAAAGGACTAAGAACCAGACAACTTTCTATGGGTTTTTATAGCTAAGGAAATTCCAGACCATAGCTAATTTTTCCTCAGCTGACTTTTATCCTGAGAACCCAATTTTTACAATTTCTAAGCTTGACATCTCTAAGGCCAAATACTGCAGCCTCGATTTTTGAAGAAAGAAATTATTTCAAGTTCTTTAACTACACAATGTCAAAATGATTGGTCAAATCAATGAAAATATTAGGCAAATCTGTTGTTTGATGCAGTGTTGGCACAAAGTAAGCCCAGTGACTGGTAATTTAGGCTACATTCTTTATTTCTGGCTTTGGGCTGATATTTAGAAATATCTTTGCCTCACTGTGGTTATAAAGATATTTCCCATTTTCTTCTGGGCTCTTATATTGGAGGACAAATAAAAGGACTTTGGGAAGTATACCCAGGCCTTTCTAGAGGGTGGCTATCTGCCCATTAGCTTCACTTGGGGCAGCAGCACCACTAAGCCATGCTGGGCTTTGCCATCTGAGTATTCTAGTAGCCATGTCCTCCTGGCTTGAGGAAGGCCAGTTGGCTGGTCTGTTTCCTGCCTTGTACCCTTAAAAGGAATCTTCCTGAATGACTGTTCCCCAATCCCAACATACCTATCTAGGCCAGGCCTACCTGCAAAGCCTGCTGTCCTGGTGGCTTGGGGGCCCAGCGGAGGGCAAGTTCAAAGAGAGAGTCCAACAGTGACTGTTGGACTGTGATTTCATTGCTCATGAAATCCAGACCAAATGCTTGTCCAAATCAGTCTACACCTTCATTTCTTTTTCTTTTCTTTAGGAAAGAAAATACTGGCTTTATGCTTACCAGATTGGAGAGCTTGACTCAGCTTCTAGGCCAGACAGGTTTTCTAATACTTCTACTAAGTTTAACACACCAGTCAGTCCCAAATAGAGCTCCTGCTTAACCCTACTTAGCCTCCCCTCCAAGCAAACCAGCTCTTTGTCCTATTGTCATCATGCATTTTACTTCTACATATGTTGTAAACCCCACAGATTATTTTGTTGTTCTTGTTTAAACAACTATCTTTTTGAAAGATTGAAACAAACCAGAAAAAATCTGGCACATTTACCTACATAATTACCATTTGCAATGTTCTTTATTCCTTTTGGTCGGTCCATATTTCCAACTGACCATATTTTCCTTCTGCCTAAAAGATTTTCTTTAACCTTTTTTGTAATGTGGATATGCTGGTGATGAATTCTTCCAGCTTTTTTGTTTTGTTTTTTGGAGTTTTTTTGGTGAGGAAGATTGGCTCTGAGCTAACATCGGTTGCCAATCTTCCTCTTTTTGTTTGAGGCAGATTGTTGCTGAGCTAACAACTGTGCCAGTCTTCCTCTATTTTGTATGTAAGTTGCTGCCACAGCATGGCCTGATGAGCAGTGTGTAGGTCCGTGCCCAGGATCCAAACCCAGGAACCCTGGGCCAGTGAAGCAGAGCCCGTGAACCCAACCACTACACCACCAGGCCAGCCCCTCTTTCTGCTTTTTTAATGTCTGCAAAAGTCTTTATTTTGCCTTCATTTTGAAAAGATAGTTTAGCATAGTGTATATATGACAGCTGTTTGTTTTCAGTACTTTAAAGATGTTTTCCACTATTTTGTCACTTACATTGTTTCTGACAAGAAATGTTCTGTCATCATTATCTTTGTTCCTCTGTACATGTCATGTCTTTTCCCCCTCTGATTGATTTCAGTATTTTCTCTTTATAACTCTAAAACTTCTTTTAAGCAATTTGATTATGATGTTGCCTTGGTGTGGTCTTCGTGTTTCTTGTGCTTGGGGTTTGTTGAACTTCTGGGATTAGCTTTTATCAAATTTGGGAAGATTTGGGCTTTTATTTCTTCAAAGATTTTTCTCTGTCATCCCCACCTTTCTGTCAGGGTTCCAATTACATGTAGATTGGGCCACTCGACATTGTGCCATAGACCACTCAGGCTCTGTTCCTTTTTGTCCCCCAGACTTATTTTTGTCTGGGTTCATTGTGCATAGTTTATATCGTCATGTCCTCAAGTTCACTCCTGTTTTTTCTGCAGTGTCTAATCTGTCATTAATCCTGTCCAGTGTAGTTTTTCGTCTCTGTCATTGTTTTCATCTCTAGAAGTTCCATTTGTGTCTTTTTCATATCTTCCATGTGTCTACTTAACATATTTAATCTTTTCTCTAGATCATGGCTTCTCAACCTCAGCACTACTGACATTTTGGGCTGGATAATTCTTTGTTGTGGTTCTTGTCCTGTGCATTGCAGGATGTTTACCAGCATCCCTGGCTTCTACCCACTACACGCCAGTAGGACCACTACTCCCAAGTTGTGACAACCACACTGTCTCCAGACAGTGCCTAATGTTGCCAGGGGGGAAAAAAATCACTCCTTTATTAAAAACTACTAGTCCAGATTTTGGAACATATGTAATACAGTTATGATAACTATTTTAATGTCCTTATCTACTAATTCTATCATCTGTGCCAGTTTTCTCCAGTTTCTATTGATTGATTTTTCTCCTTATAATTTTCCTGCTTCTTCATATGCCTTATAGTTTTTTTATTATATGTCAGACATTTTGAATTTTACCTTGTTGGGTGTGGATATTTTTATATTCCTGTAAATATGCTTGGGCTTTGTTCTGGGACGCAACTAAGTTAGCTGGGAAAAGTTTGATCCTTCAGGTCTTGCTTTTACGCTTCATTAGGTAGATCTAGAATAATATTATATCTAGGGCCAATTTTGCCCCTCTACTGAAGCAAGACCCTTCTGAATACTATACCCAATACTCCACGAATTGTGAGATTTTCCAGAGTGGCTGGTGGGAACTGGTATTATTCCTGGTCCTGTGTGAGCTCCTTCTGGGTGGTTCTTTCCACCATCTAGTATAGTTTCCTCAGGTGCATGTGCTGAGAAGTACTCAGCTGAATATTTGTGGGACATTTTTCTCCCTCAATACCTCTGGACATTTTTGGAGTTCTGTCTCTCCAAGAAGTTTTCTCCTCTCTGGCTCTTTGTTCAGCAAAATTCAGCTGCTTTGACCTCTCTCAGCTTCATCTCTTCAACTCCCAGCTCCATTTCCTCAACTCAATGATTGCATCCGTCTTGGGTTCTGCCCCCTGCACTGCAGTGTCAAAACTTTCTCCAGGCATTAAGCTGGGACAATTACTAGGGTCACTTGCTGTGTTTCTCATCTCTCAGAGATCACTGTCCTTCACTGTCTTATGTCCTCTGTCTTGAAAACCATTGTTTCATATATTTTGTTTTTAGTTGTTTCAGGTAAGAGGGTAAATCTGGTCTCTATTACTCCATCTTGACTGGAAACAAGTACGTTTTTAATTTACCTGGAATTTATATGGGTGTTAAACTTTCTGAGTTATTGAATTTCTGAGAATAACTACTTTGCTCTCACTCTTGATTGAAAAGTTTGAATTGAAATAAAATTATACGCTTAAAATAATTTTCACTCTAAAATTTGAAGGCGTTTATCCCTTGTCTTCAAGCATCCAATGTTGTGGTTTGGAAGTCTGATGTTTGATTCTCAATCCTTCATAAATATCTTTTTTTCCCTTTCTACAGGATTTTAGAATCATCTCTTCATCTATAGTATTCTGAAATTTCAGAGTGATCTGTTTAGGCATGGAGTTTTTAAAAAAATAGTATCTGTGAAATCATGAATTCAACAGACTAATTTTAATTTTACAACTCACTATAAAGTAAATATATGATTATTAAGACAAAAAGCGTTTATCCATGCCACCTAAAATCATCTTCAGTATCACTAGTGTTATGTCTACCACCCTTGGAGTAACTTTGGATTAAGGCACAATGTTAAGAAAAATTACAATAGATTACCAGGGAAAATTCTGAATAGGTGAAGATTACGGGGTATCTTCTCAATGGACCTTGTCTAGGTGATACTTCGGGGTTATTTGACTCTATAGGGGTTCTATGATTTACATGATCTTTGACTGGGCAATGTTACATATAACTCTAAGTTGTAGAAGGCTGATAGTAATGCAAATGAGTCTTGTCTGTAGATGTGACAATTAATTGTGTCTGGTGAAGATGCAATTGACCCTATAAAAGAGATGATTCCAACATTACATTTTATTCCCTGTAGATATTGATCAGTTTTTCATCTATTCATTTCAGCATTTTTTATTGCTGTTGTATGTGTCTGTTCTTTGGATTCTCCTTTGGAATGGTTTTAACCTCTCACTGTTTCCCTCGTTAATTAATGAGTTAAATAAAATTTTTGACATGTGGTTTTTATATCTGTATGACAGTCATGATTTTGTCTTATTTTTTAAAGTATCTTTTATTAATAGCATATATGAAATATTATAATGTGCATTATTACTATTATTATGTTTGAGAGAATTTGGAGAACATTTCAAACTGGCCTTTGGAACAAAGTGCATTTTTGCTAAGTCCTGGCTTGGTATCAAATTCTCTATGACAAATCTGGCTGGCCACCTGTTTTTGTAAATAAAGTTTTGTTGGCATGCAGCCACACTCGTTCATTTACATATTGTGTCTGGCTGCTTTTGTGCTACAAAAGCAGGGTTGAGAGCTGTAACGGAGGCCATATGACCCACAATCCTAAAATATTTACTATCTGGCCTTTTATAGAAAAAGCTTGTTGACCCCTGCTTTATGATATGACACCAACCTGCTTTAGCGTATTAACTGCAAATGAAAATTCAATTATTTATTTAAATTGAGATTGTTAGGTTTTTCCGTACCTCCAAGTGGATATACAATGCCATTTGCAGAGGTAGAGGGAACTTCTGCATTTGGGGAGACTGAATTGCATAGTGTTTGATATCTCCCACTGGTCTTGAAGTTTGATCTGGGTTTGAATCCACTTTGAGCTGAGAGACTTTCATCAGGTTGTCTAACCTTTAACTTTGCTAAACCTCAGTTACTTCATCCATAAAATAGAGATAGTGATATCTTACATGGCAGTTGTAAGAATTAAATGAGATGCTATATGTAAAGAGCTTAATGCCCAGAACACAGAAATCCCTGTGGTTATTGGACATGAGCAAACTTTGGAAACCACAGAAATTTACATCTATGCCTGGTTTTATAACCTTTTAAATAAAATCCGATATCCATTGCCAGCCTGTCCAACCTCAAGCTTCTCTCCTCTATTGCAGGGAAGCTCTCCCCTTCTCCCAACTCAAGAGATAGAGCACTTTGAAGGCTATATGTTTGGTTAGTTGGGGCCAAACCTAGGGAAAACCTCACTAAGGTATCCCTACAAAGTCTCGTCCGTATTGTGGTAGACTGAGTGCAAAAATGGCCCCAGTTCGTCTCTTCCCAGTATCCATGCCTCTTACGATGTGACCGCAGCTTCCCCCATCTAGAAGTGGAGTCTATTTTCCCTGCCTTTGAATCCCACTGGCCTTGTTGCTTGCTTAACCAGTAGAATGCAGCAGAAGTGAACGTGCCCCTTCTGAGCTGAGACCTCAAGAAGCTTTACGTGCTTCTGCTTGCTCCTTTGGGACCCTGCTTCCACCATGATAACAAGCATGGGATAGCCTGCTGGAGGACGAGAGCTCAGAGATGAGTCATCTCATCTATGGTCATCCTAGTTCAACCAACTCCCAGCTGACCTGCCAGGTGATCACAGACTCACATGAATCCAGCTAAGATCAACCAAGCCCAGTTCAGATCAGCAGAACTACCTAACTTGTGAGCAAAGATACATATTTGTTGTATGCCAAAATAAATTAGTGTTTGATAACTTCTATCATTGTAGTCTTGGCTACTGAATGATTGCTGTCTGCTGTTATTTGCTTGGGGAGTGTTGAGCATACATATATCACGCATCGAAGCAGAGTGTTCTTCTGAAAATGTGGTCCTAACTCAGCCCTGTTGTGTCAGGATGTTGCTGAAATGATTGATTCAGGTGCATCCTGAAATCCATAGCAGTTTTGGATGAATTTACAGCTCTTGGCCACAAAGATCATGTAACAGTATTATGAGAACTTTTAAAGAAAAGATTGTAAGTAATTGTCGTTCCATCTACAAGACCAATTCTTTTTCTTTTTTCCAGGGGAAAATTCACCCTAAGCTAACATCTGTTGTCCTTCTTCCTCCTTTTTCTTCTTTTTTCTCCCCCACAAAGCCCCAGTACATAGTTGTGTATAGTTGTAAGTTCTTCTGGTTCTTCTATGTGAGCCACTGCCACAGCATGGCTACTGACAGATGAGTGGTGTGGTTCCATGCCCAGGAACTGAACTCTAGCCACCAAAGCAGAGCACAAGGAACTTTAACCACTAGGCCATCAGGGCTGGCTCAAGACCAGTTCTTTTTTTAAATTCCTTTTTTTTTTTTTAAAGATTTTATTTTTCCCTTTTTCTCCCCAAAGCCCCCCAGTACATAGTTGTATATTCTTCACTGTGGGTCCTTCCAGTTGTGGCATGTGGGATGCTGCCTCAGCGTGGCCTGACGAGCAGCGCCATGTCCACGCCCAGGATTCGAACCAACGAAACACTGGGCCGCCTGCAGCGGAGCGCGCGAACTCAACCACTCGGCCACGGGGCCAGCCCCCTAAATTCCTTTTTTTTTTTAAGTATGCTTTTTGGTGAGGAAGATTGGCCCTGAACTAAATCTGTTGCCAATCTTCCTCTTTTTTTTTTTTGTTTCTCCCCAAAACCCCAGTACATAGTTATATATCCTAGTTGTAGGTTATTCTAGTTCTTCTATGTGGGATGCCGCCACAGCATGGCCAAAAGAGGGGTGTGTAGATCTGCCCCCAGTACCCGAACCAGCAAACCCCAGGCCACTGAAGCAGAGGGAGCAAACTTAGCCACTCAACCACTGGGCTGGTCCCCCAGACTGATTCTTGTAATAAGGACTATTAGAACCAAATGTTTGCATAGCAAAGGAGAATGCCCTGATCCTTGAGACTATAATAAGAAGCGGCAGGATTATATTATGACATGTTTTTCCCAAGGCAGCTAAAAAAGAGAATAACATTCTCTCTGGGTCTCTGGTGTTTTGCTTATGATTTTGAGGATGGCTATGCTTTGCCTCTTCCACTATACTGAAACTCTGTCATCTTGTGTCATTTTAAGCTAGACATTTAATTGCTCTGGGTCTCAGTTTCCTCATTTGAGGTTATTGGATGATTTTTCAGGTCTCTTCTACCCATGTCAGTTTCAGTTCCAAATTATTTTCTTAACAATTTTTGTTCTCACTCCTCAAACATTTATTTTGTATTTGTTATGTGCCAGGAATTTTACTATTCACTGGAGATACAGCAGTGAATCATTATTCAGACATGGCCTCTGCCCTCACATTAATAATGATAACAATAATGACAGCAAGCATATTATTAACAATAACCGATACTATACTATATTATAGGTTCCAGGACACTCTCACAGGCACTTTTATATTTGACCTTCACTTTCAGGGCTGTTAACTGGTTAGGACAAGCATTATCATCTGCATTTTACATATGAAGAAACTGAGACTCAGATATACCGAGTAACTTGGCCAAGGCTACAAGGAACTCACATTACCACTTAGGATTTAGACATTTTGATGTAGATTATTTACAAAAACATTTTCGTTATAAAACATTTCAAACATACTAAAAATAATAGTATGACAAATCCCATATACTCATAACCCGAAATTTAAAATAATCAATATTTTGACAATATTTCCTTCATTTCTCCCCTCTTTTTTCCTTTGCAGAAGCATTTAAAGCAAATCCCAGAGATTGTGTTCTTTCATCTCTTCATATTCAATATAAATCTTTAAAAAGTAAGGGCATTATATTAACATAACCACAACGCCATTTTCATGCTTAACAACATCAATAATAATTATTTTGTCTAAGGGGCTGGCCCAGTGGCGCAGTGGTTAAGTTCGCCCGATCCGCTTCGGCAGGCGGGGATTTGCCGGTTCGGATCCCAGGTGCGGACATGGCACCACTTGGCACACCATGGTGTGGTAGGCTTCCCACATATAAAGTAGAGGAAAATGGGCACAGATGTTAGCTCAGGGCCAGTCTTCCTCAGCAAAAGAGGAGGATTGGTAGCAGATGTTAGGTCAGGGCTAATCTTCCTTAAAAAAAAAATTTATTTTGTCTCATTTAGATATAATTCTTGATGTTCAATTGGATAGAATAAAGCTTAAAAATCATTTTGCTAGGGGCCGGCCCCGTGGCCAAGTGGTTAAGTTCGCGCGCTCTGCAGCAGGCAGCCCAGTGTTTCATGGGTTCGAATCCTGGGCACAGACATGGTATCGCTCTTCGAGCCACGCTGAGGCGGCATCCCACATGCCACAACTAAAAGGACCTACAGCTAAGAATATACAACTATGTACCGGGGGGCTTTGGGGAGAAACAGGAAAAAAATAAAATCTTTAAAAAAAAAAAGAAAAATCGTTTTGCTATTCAGTCACACCCTGAGTAGGCCAGCCTAGTATAAATTTGACTCACCACAACAGTTTATTCGTTTCTACATCACTCCCTTCCCCCAAAGCACTTATTTTGTGGTAGGGAATACCGTTTGCCCTCCAATGTCTCGTCTCCTCTTTCTCCTTAGTTATAGAATTTTTAGCTAGAAACATGGCCATGAGGAATAAAGGGAATTAAGGGGAGAGTATGTTTTCTTTGCCCTTGCTGCTTTCTACCAATTAGGAGGTAGAAACAGTAACTGGAACTCTAGCATCTTGACCTATGAGGTTGTGTGCTAAGTAAAGTAGGTGAGACATCGAGAGAGGAGTGAAATCCTGATGATCATGAGCCACCATATCAGTTTAGAAGCAAACTTCCATTTTCTAAACTTGAAGCCAATGTTATTTATCGTGATTTCTGGGTTTTTTGACACATGTAGCCAAATGAATCCTAACTTACACACATTTCTGCGTACTTCTTCCCCAATCCCTCAATTACAGTGGAGCAAGGCGCACAGAAAAATGGGTTAGCTCTGAGATAATGCCTCTTCATCTAATATAACTATCAGCTGAGATGTATTCCGTTCAACTTAATGTTTTAAAATGGCAAATGGTCAACTTCCTGAATTCCTTTCCCTTGGGTCTGCCCTTTTTATATAATCAACAGCTTTTCTGCCTTCTTAATTGATAGGTTACCCAAATATACCAATTGTTTAGTTCTTAAAAGAGGGGCTTTGTTCATAAAGTTTGCAGAAAGGATTTGGAAAAGGGTGGAAAAGGCCTAAACCAGGGAATGTGTAACAAGCATCGGGTGCTGAAATGAAGACTGCCTGTGACCTGCCTCAGATCTCTGAAAATGCATTACTGATTTCAGAGCTCGTCTGGGTGAGCTGCAGTGAGCTGTCACAATTAATGTAGTCATTATCAGAAGATCACAGTATATGCACAGAAGTTCAAATATTGTCAACAGTTCTACATTTAAAAGATTTCTTATGTAATTTTACAGCTGGTAATCAACCCCTGATGACACAGTGAAATGGGACCAGGATATTAAAGCAGTTAAACATGGGTTTTTAATTTGTTAACCAAACATTAGGACATTTCCTCAGCCTCTTTGCATACGAAAAAAAAAAAAAAAAGACCTGCAGTAACAAAGAAAAGTATTAAAGTTTCTTCCAAAGATGCAGGCTGATTTCTAGTATTCTAAATCTTTCAATTATATAATCAAATAGAAGCTAATAAAAAGGAATGCACTGCTGAGAGACTAAGCATTATATTTTCTGCTATCAATAGTTTCCTATTAAAGCAGTCTATTAAATTATATTTTAAAGAGACGTAAGCAATCAAGTTATTAAATCAATACCCTCATTGCGGTATTTTGAGCCAAAAGAGAAACTTCTGTAGATACTGAAATACTGGACTTGCTCTATTGTTCACTTGCTGATGAGAAGTTTAAAGAATTGTAATGCACTTACTAAATTGTGCATGTGAGAGCAAAATGTTAATCAAAACACCACAAATTTTACACTTCCAAGAAATTAGTAGAAAATAACTCCTGATAAAGAAAGCATGGGGAGTATGTAAAATCCTGCTTTATGTCTTAGTCCTTTAGTCTTAGTCTAAAGGAAAGACTTTAATTTTCAACTGCCACAGACAGTAAAAAATAGCTCTCAGATGTCAACTCTCTGCATTCTGTTAGGAAGCCCCCTTTACAAGTATATACATATGTTGTCTCAGACGGTATTTTCCAAAAGGGGTTGAAACATTATCTTATATCCCAAGTGCTCTTTTGACAATGTGACCTTAAGATTCCTCCCATGGAGAGGTGGAGTTTATATCCTTTTCCTCTTGAACCCTGGCAAATATTTATGACTGCCCTAACCAAGAGAGCAATGTAAATTAATGATGCTATGTGAATTTTGAGGCTAGATCACAAAAATGCCATGCGTTTCATCTTTCTCACTTGGGAGACATTCTAGGAATTCTCCCTAGACATGCATCCTGTGAGGTAGTCCAAACTAGACCACGCAGAGAGACCACATGGAGAGACCCTGTTTAGGTGTCCCAACTGCTGGTCAGCATCAGCTGCCTGGTGAGTAAATGAAGACTCATCCAGATGATTCCAGCCCCGATTGTTGAGTCACCCCCAGAGTTTGGGTCTTCCCAGCTGAGACTTCAGATGATGGTAGAGCAGAGACAAGTCATCATACCCACTGTACTCTATCTGAATACCTGACTGGCTGGGTGGAGGAGAAATGAGGAGATGTTGGTCAAAAGGGACAAACTTCTAGTCATAAGATGAATAAGTTCTGGGGATCCAGAAATGTATACATAGTGACTATAGCTAACAATACTGTATTGTAAATTACTGAAAAGTTGCTAAAAGAGTAGATCTTCAATGTTCTCACCACCACCATCACCACCACAAAATGGTAATTACATGAGGTGATGGATGAGGTATCTAACCTTATTGTGGTAATCATTTCACAAAATATGTGTGTATCATATCAATATGTATACCTTATACTTACACAATGATTTATGTTAATTATATCTCAAAAATAAAAACTGAAAAAAAAAAGTATAGGTTCCTTTAATGACTCATGTAATTAAGAAGAAACCCTAACTGGTATTGCTCGCTCTGCTTTGTTTTTTTCTCTATTTTGACTTCAAGAGGAATGTGCATATATTTGCAGAAAAAAAGTTTTTGTTACTCAGAGTGAGTTTACTATAGAGAAATTGTATTTTCTGCAAACAGAATTGACATTCTCTCTTCTTTTTTTAGTTCTCACTCTGGCTCAAGATGTAATTCCTCAAGTCAAAATATTTTACCTAGGTAGGGCAATCTAAAATAAAATTGAAGGATTGGAACTTTCATTTTGTTGAGCCATTATAATGCAAAGGAGGATTTCCTGTACCAGAATTCCCAGGATTTTTTTTGGAGTCTTCTGCAGAAATACAAAATAAAGAATCCCCCAGGAGACTCATAAAAGGAAGCATTTTACCACTAGGAGCAGAGCCACTCAAGACATCTCTGCCACCTTTTGCTTTACCTATGCCATAGCCCCAGGTCTTCAAACCGACCTTCCTTCTGTTCACGAGAAAGGATTTGGATAGTTGTAATTTTATAAAATCAGTTTTTTGCGTTTTTGTGTGTTTTTTTTTTTTGTAAAGTAGAGGAATTTAGAGCTATGTGCATTAGGAGTGTGATTATGAGGGGAATTTTATTCAGAAGCAAGTGACTATTCGCACAAATGCTCAGTCTAGTTGATCCAAAAAGCCCTACTGTACACCATTTCCCCTTGCTGATTCTTCTCTACTTCACCTCCTTGAAATGCTAACGCTTGGCTTAGCAGATCCACAAAACTCAACCCAATGTGCATCACCTCCACTCTTATTCCCTTATCTCACTCACTAGCATCATTACCTTCTTTGGCAACTGCACACCTACCAGGTGTTTCCAGAAAGATTCCATAGTAGACTCTTGGCTCTCTACTCACTTCTCTTCGTGCTAAGTCCGTAGGGACTGCTCTAAAGCCCTTTAACCAACCCTCTTCTTCTGCTTCTTCTTCTTTTAATAAGCCAAGCCTTTAGGTTTGTTTTAGTGTTTCTTCCCACCTAGAGGCTCCACTGGCAGGTGGAGGCCCTTGTAAGGCATCCAATGATAGACGCCGAATCCCATCCTTACTGGTGTTTGCTCCTTGGAGGTGAAAAATAAATGTTTTATAAAGCTCAAATTGGCCTTATCACACAAAACATCTGCTAGATCAGTGAATGTCTGGTGACAGCAGGAGACAGCAGTGCTGGCCTCTCCAATAGAAGTCACTGCAGTTAATGGAAGCTATTATGGGAAAATTCTGGCAAGAAGTTTTCTTTTTCTTTTTTTTTTTCTTCTCCAGACAGCTAAAATTTTTTAGAAGAAAAAAATGTATTCAGTTGCTAGGGTAACTGTGGTTTCAAAACTACTGTAACAAAAGCCAGATATCACATATCAAACTACTAAATTGTTAATTTGACTGGTATTTTAAAATAACTACTTAAAAGAGATGTTTTCTCCTTATCTAGCTATAAAGAACAGAGAAAAGGGGGAAAATAGGAGGAAAATAAAGGAGAAGAGAGAAAAAGGAAACTGGTACATTCCTTTAAGAAATGTTTTTGCTTTGCTAAATATTTGTTGGAAATAGAAATCCCTTCCCCATGTTATAGATACATTTGCATGCAGGAATTATTTAGTCAGATTCAAAACATAAGGAGGACACTGGGTTACCCTGTTTTCAATTTCTCTTCCCACATTTCAAACCCTGCCTGGATTTGAAGTGAGCTGTTTTCTGTGGGCGCTTGGTAAAGGAACTGGTTACTTAGGGGAGTTTTGCATGTTCTGAAATCTTTTATGGGTGATTGTGTTTTTCCTGTGTTGTGCTTTTCATCACTTGGTTTAAAGGGAATATAATAAAGCCATTAAGTGCTTGGACTCTGGAGTCAGACATAGCTAAGACTGAAATCCTTTTCTATCTCTTACTAAATTCCTTTAACCTCTCTGAGCCTGTTTCTTCATTTATAAAAAGACTATCAGGACAAATGACTTGGGTATTTCAATAAATACATTGTAAGGAAAGAAAAAGAGGGAGAGGGACCTACAGATTAAAAGAGACTTGAGAGACTAAATGTGTGGATATTGCTTAGGTAGGATTCGAGAAAAAAAAGCCAATTGTAAAAAAATCATTTATGAGACAACTGGGGATATTTGAACACTGATTAGATATTTGGTAGTATTAAGGAATTCTCTCAAATGTGCTTAGGTATGATTATAACATGGTTTTGTGCTTTTAGATTTTTTTTAACAGTTACCATCTTTTGATATTTTGATTCATACTGGAATATTTACAAATACAATGATACAATGTCTGAGATTTGCTTTGAAGTAAGGGAGGGGGAAATGGATGGGTAGAGATTACATGAGTTCGGCTGTGAGCTGACAACTGTTGATGCCGGATGATGGACATAGAGGGGTTCATTATAGCATTCTCTCTACTTTTAAATACATATTTGAGATTTTCCACAACAAAATTTAAAAAAAGAGGTGTCAATAATACTTGCCTGATAAGATTATCGTATGGATTAAATGAGATGCTGTGTACAAAGCACTTGGCAGAGTGCCTAGCACTTAATAAGTGCTGAATAAATGTTAGCTATTGTAATTAGACACAATGCCTCCTCTTTCCCATGTGCAGACCTGTGCAAGCCAGACCTCCAGATGTGCTGCTGACTGGAACAGCTAACCCCACTCCTTCCAAAACAGGAATGCTGGCTATCATTGCGTTCATCCTCATCCAACCTGATTTTGCACTTGGTCCACACACACCTAGTACACACACCTGTACTGGCTTTAAACACACACACACGAAAATTCTGTTTTACAGGATCTGTTGATTTTGCCTTTAATTCCACAGTAAGTTTTAGCTGGGAATGCTATTTCAGTGGAAAACAGAAGGCAACTATTGATAAGTATCAGGCACATTACCAGGAATTTCCCTATATAGTTTATTTAACCTTTATAGCAATCCTTTAAGTCAAATTATTAGCTTCATTTCAGAGAGGAGTAAACAGAGATGTTTCCTGGCCTGCCCAAGATCACAATGGTGGACCTTGACTCACACCCAGCTCCTGAAAGCCCCAAAGGGTTTTTGCTCACCCAGGAGCCCTGGCCACTAGCCCCTTGCCTCGCTTTCTTGTCCTGGCTTAGAAACAACCACCGTCTAGAAAAAGTTAAGTTGACATCTCCAGTCAAAAGAGTCTAAAACCATAATGATCTGTTCTGTGGACTGAATGGCAGCGCTGTTTGCAGCAGGGTGCAGAGGGTCTGCATATCTGATAAGGAGACTCATAGGCTTGGCTGGGAGCTTGGGGCCGGCAGAGGGAAGGCTCAGGAAGAAGTAACAAAAAGAAAAAGGATTTCGGGATTGCACCGACATTTGTGTTTAATTTTCCTCCTGTTCTAAATGCTATTCCACTTTTCAGGGAAGGAGAAAGCAGAGAGAGGTACCTTATGTGAGAACTGTTCAATTCCCAAAATTAAAAACAGCCAGCTACCATCCAATACCCTAATTCAAGTTCCAGCTGTAATTTAGTTCGATCGTTGCGCTGACACCCTAAACTGGCAAATGATCAGTTGACTTCAGATTCTAGCTTGTTTAAAGCGGGACAATTCCATGCAAGATGGTATCTGATTACAACAGGGGTTATTGGTTGTTTATATCGAACGTTCCTGGGAACGGAGCGGAGAAATAGGTACCAGGAGAAACAGAAACTCCCAGTGACAAAGTGCCCAAGGAGAAAGGGTTAGTGCTCAAACCGGAGGGTCAGCCTCCTGGGCCCTACTCCAGGGCGTCGGAGGCGGGGGTGTCGAGTTCTTTCAGCAGCCACTGGAAGGATTCCCAGCTAACCCTTCCCCTGCCAAGCCCAGAGGCCCTCCCTCGAAGGCCGCTCCAGCAGCCACGTTGCTCTAAGGAGCCCACACCATGCCTCCCCAGAGCGGACCGCCCACCTCCCCAGGCCTGCCCACCCACCTCCAAGATCCCAGATTCTCTCCCTAGCGTTGGGCTAAGGTCCTCTTAATTAGGAAACAATAGCTATTTAAGAAGACGCGCAAATAACCCGCTCGCTGCGCGCCCAAGCGTGGCATTCTCGGGAGTTCCCGCGGGGCAAGGAACCGGGCTCCAAGCCGCCGGAGGGGAAAGAAGGAGGCAGCTAGTGGAGGCCTGGGCGTTGGGAGCACCCGACCACCCGCCTTCCGGGGCCCCGCCCTCACCCTTCCCCCCTGGCGGGGACCTGCCAAGTGGGAACCACCCTCTTCACTGCGGCAGATTGGGAGGGGAGGGGTCCAGAAGCCCTCAGGGAGCCAGCGACTAGCGCGGGATTTAGCCGCTCGTAAGTCAGGGCGGTCCCCAGTCCAGCCTCCTGCGCCCGCGCCAGGCTCGGGGGTCACAGCCACCAAGTCCTTTTCTTCCTGGGCGGGAGCCGGCCCTCGATCCCTTGGAGGGTGGAGATTCTTCACTTTCCCTCCTCCTGCTCCCCCGGGTCGTGGAAGAAATGTGGGATTAGGCTGGAGTGAATATTCCGCGTGCTCTGTAATTACGCACACGCTGAAATCTTCACCGTTGACTTAAGTTACTTGGCGCTGCGAGGGCTGGGGCCCTGCGTATTGATTAAACGCAGCCTCTATTTACCGAAACAATAAATGTAGAGATTAGCAACGTTCACTTGATCGCAATAATGGGGTTGACAATTAAGGGGCAATGCATCCCAGATGTAACCGAGCCTGTGGAAGGCGGGCGGGCGGCAGGCTTCTCGGAGACCGGCGCTCGGGGGCCTGCGGCGGCGGAGGTGCGGAGCAGGAGGCGACGCAGAGAGCGCGGCAGGAGGCGGAGGGGAGGCCCAGACGCAGCAAGGTCTCCGGCCACCGGACCAGGGAGGCCCATAGCTGCCTTTGGGGAACCTGAACGTCCCCGATCCCAGGGTGGCAGCTGGAGCGCTGAGCCCGCCTCTCCTCGGGGATGTCACCTGTCTCAAGGCCGTCTCGCCTGCTGCTGCTCCCTGGCTGGGAAGGAGAGTGGACGCCGCTGGCGTGTGCCCGAGCAAGTGAGTCTGTGTCATCAGTGTGCATGCTGCATGCGGCAGCGGGAGGGGTCGGGGGAGGCGCACGTGTCTGAAGTGTGCGGAGCCTCCCTCTGCCTCTATGGATATCCGCCTCTCTATACTTCAAGAAGCCAGTCAGGGTGGAGGTGTCAGTGTGGCCTTGTGATGGAGGTGGGTGTGACATCCATCGGTAGGTGTGACAAGAGAGGCTTGCCCGCGCAGGGTTGGACTCTACAGAGGCTGAAATCCAGAAAGCGTGAAAGTGTCGACTAAGGACAGGCCTGTTCTGGGGGATGTCACAGGAGTGCCTGGGTGGGGATCTTATAGCTGACCTTCCTTTTCAGCCTCTCACTGAGCTGTAGGGCACTGAAAAAGAAGTCCTAGGAAGGAGGATTGATAGGTAGTAACTCAGAGAAAAACTCAGGAGAGTGAGATATGGGGTAATAAAGGACCGATGAGAACAGTTGGGGTTGGGGGAGGTGTGTGCGTGAAATCAGGCTCCACCTAGAAGCGTTTCCAAATCCTGGGCTCCCTTGCATACTGGCTGCAGAAGACACAGGTAGCAACTCTCCCAATGCTTGCGGTTTTTCTGCTTTTTCCTTCTTCCTTCTGTGTCCCATTATCAACCCAGAATGCTTCCCATTCCGCATTTAGACACAAACAAAAGGATTTGTTCCAGACACCAATGAACAAGCCAGGACGAAGCCTTTTCCCGCCAAACCACTAAGCTCTTGGAAACAAACGGCGCCTGCCCAGGCTCTGGGCGCGGGAGCCCGGGAGAAGTCTTAAGTAGTAAGAGGATCTAGGGGATTGGAAGCAGGGAGGGAGAAAGGAGGGAGGAGAAGGCTGGGAAAGAGAAGAGGGAGGAGAAAGAGGAGGGACCAGGAGGGGCAGAGTTGGACGTGGGGTTCTGTTTCAATGGCCCCCCGCCCCCCGCGCCCAGGCTCTGACGGCCCGCTGCCTCCCCCCATTCCAGAGCTGATGGCGGACTGGGGGAGGGGGAGATAAGACAAAGGGAATTCTCCTCCTCCGGAAAGTGTGAAGTGCGTCTGTCCTCTCCTTGCAGGCTCTGGAAAAACTGGCAGGAATTTCCTTGTCGTGAGGAGACCGAAGAGTGTCTGCAGTAGAGGAGGCAACTACAAACAGACTTTGGGCCGGGAAGGAGGGCCCAAAGGAGGGCCGGGAGGAGAGGGTGGCGGGGGCCAGCTTTGATCGCTGCAGCTCCGTTGCAATTTTGTCTTCGACAGATAGATTAGCTGAAGTAGTCAGCCCTAGAGAGGAGTTCCGTTCCGCAGACTCCCCTCCCCACCCCCACTCCCCGCGTCGTGGGCCAGCCGGGAGCTGGGTCACCGCTCCTCCCCGAGTCACGCCTGAAACTTCAAGGGCTAATGGCTTTGGGTTCCTGCGGTAATTAGGAGGCCACACAGCTCTCCAACACTCCGTTAAACAAATATGTAAGTCATCCTCCTTCTCTCCGGCAACAGACCCGGGGAGAGGAGGCAGCTGGGACCGCTCCGGGCGGTGTCCTCCGCTAGGGGAGTGGCGTCCTGTGACCCCTGGCTGCTCCTCCCGGCCTTAGTCTTTCTAAGCTCTTCCTTAGAAAGAAGAGAAAGGGGCAAAGAATGTGCATCTCGCCACCCACCGGATGAGCCAGGCTAGCCTGTGTCTTTGCTGCGGAAAAGTTTTCCAAATAAATCGCTCTGGTGGTTCTAAGCAGTGAAGAACAGAGGCTGGGCCCAGGTCTTCTCCAGAACAGTTCAAGGGGCGTAAAGGATATGAAGTCGTCCTCCCCCCACCCTCTTCTTTTTCTTCCCCATATAAGTCAGCCATATAAATCATTCGCATTGTTTAAGGTACATTGATCAATCTAATGGCTTGTAATAGGCTCCTAATTGCCACTTGCAGGGTTCTGCAGGCTCCTGTTTGAACAGGGAGGGTTCTCGATTCCAGAGAAAATCCTCCTTAATCTTGAGCCTGGATGATTATAGACCCGGGAAGAGCACCAAGATGACCAGGAAACTGTAGTCTCAATGCCTTAGGGGAGGGAGAAAAGAGTCTTACTGGGGATAGTAGCTGTTCTTTTTTTTCTTTCTAAATCTCACTTCCAGATCAGTAATTCACTAATGAGCAAAGCATAGGCCATGACTTATTGATTGTTGTAGACTGAGGATGGTTTTGTTTATATCAAATAAGAAAGCTTATTTGCATCCCTTGTGTCTGTATGTACAGTAAAAGCTTCCTTAACCACAAATCAGTATGCTCTTCATCATGCCTTTTCTTTTTATTTACTTATTCTAACAGGGCAACATCAGGAGTCATGATAGTAAATAATATGGGGGGAGGGGCATGTTAAAAGGAAGGAAGAAAAACCCAAACTTTCTCCAATATGGTGTCCTGGAGATATGCCTAAACTCCTGTTTAACATCTTGCAGTTGTGCCTCGTCCAAGCCCTGGATGGAGGAGGAAGCATTGGAGGTCTCCTCAGAGGCTGCCTGTGAAAGAATAAAACAGGAAACTGGACCCTTGCTAGGAGAAGCTGACCAATGACCAGAATCCTTTTTTTATATTACCTCAAGGTCTATGTGAAAAGATTGCTTTCATGTTTCCAAAGATGGTTCCATTAGAGTTGGCTGAGACAACGAACGTCCTTCATTTTGGTAGAAAGGCTCTAAAAAAGAAGAAGAAAGCCAACAGTGAGTGCCACATTTTCTTAGGTCTAAGACCCCTCTGTGGTAGCTGGTGAGGGAGGGAGAAAGGTAAAAACCCCAAGCCGAAGAGGCCCCCCAGAGTTTCCAAGTAATGCAGTAAACAAATCTATGATGCTTGTTGAATAATCTTCCAATAATTGCAGTCATTAAAATCATCACAGAGTCTACAGTCACCTTCCTTCCTTTGACACACCAGAGTCTTTCCTTTAATTGTTAATTCATTTTTGGCTCAGATAAACAGATCAAGGCAGGCTTGAAATGTATGGCCCAGATACATCTAGCAACAGAAAATTAGTTGTGTAGCAAAGGTTATGAGCGTACTTAATAGACTAGGGGTTCTCAGTTTCCCCAGTGGACCTTACAGACAACAAGGCTTGCATCTCCTGCCGCCTCTAAATAGCAGTCACACTTCTGAGACAGAGAAAACATTAAGATGAAAGTTCTCTTGGCCTATTGATCCTTTCTGGCTCTTTTATTTGCAAGGGTTGGGCTGGAATGAGGGTGTTATAGAACAAACATTAAATGAAAGCTCAACAGAAATTGTGGGAGATTTCCTCATTTTTCAATTAATTTTCTCCATCCATTTGATCTCAAGTCTGGTCCTTTTTAAAATATAAATATGTGTTAACTATAAAAGATTTCCTTCTAATCAAAAGCTGCATTTCATTTGCACCCACAACTGACAAACTCCAGCTGTGGAAAGGATTCAGCGCACTCAACAGGCGCTACGGTCTGTACCGGCTTCCTTCGCCCTTCTTCATGGCAGGCGCCTGTGGTACACAGGGCAGCTTTCTTTTATTTCCTTTTTTTTTTAAACTCGTGTTATTAATGTATCTCCCCAACTCCCACACCGTGCTGACCTCATCATCACTGCTGTAGTGTAGATCATGCAAATGAAAAGCATAATTAATCGCGCAAATGCTTCAAAAAGGGAGCGCTGTGGCTGAGCAAATAAATAAATAAAGGGCGCTGGGAGGATGACAGGTCAGATAAACGCTTTTTACGGGCTCCTCTCTCTTCCCTCTCCCCCTCCCCAGGCATCCCGGTTCTGGTAAGGCTTTGGCAGCAGCTAGCAGGGCCCCGGCGAGAACCTTCAGTTCCTCCTCCCCCAACGCCTGCCCTGCCGCCCACATCCCCGTCTCCCCAACTTCACCTCACCCCACCCGCATGCTGTATAATCCGTTGCTCACTCTGCGCCTGGTCAAAGTCCCCAGAAGACTGGGCAGCCACCTAATATTTCGAGTTATTCAGGAGATAGCTGGTCCTCCCCGTCCCCACCCTGCTTCCTGTGCATCAGGGAGAAGCATTTTTTTCCTGTGGCGTAGGAGCTCCAGTCCTTCGGATCAGCGCTAATGACGGAATTGTTTCCCCGGCTTTGCCTCCTAAACGCCGCAACTTGAGCAGTTGCTCAGATCAAAGCTCTCCGGAGAGGCAAGATGGGGGAAACAATATTTGTTCAAAGGAAGTGAACTCTTCCCTTTAATTACCCTATTCTTCTTTATTAGAATTCCTATTGAAATTTTTTGCAAAAAAAATTATGTTGATTTAACCATAGTGTATTTACGATGTAAATATATTCCAAGATGAAAACGTCACGAATCAATTGTAAAGGACCCGGATACATAATTTTAAAAAATCAGTTTCAGTGTATATGAGGTTCTCACCCCACTTTCGCTGCTCAGTCAGATTTGTTTATGCAGAATCGACATTTAATAGTGCTAATTGCACTCCAGTTAAATTGCCCTGATTGCAGAAAGGGAAGCAATTTTCGTGCTCTCTGTCTGGGTTTGGAAGAAATTGTTTTATATTCACCTCTTTATAAAGAAGTGGAGATAAGGCACCGGGGCCTTTGCACAAATTGCACTTAGGGGCTGACTGGCAGCATTCAGGCGCTATAATAGAGCATTATTTGGCCGTTTTGAATAATGTAAAGCGTTTGCTGAAAGCTATTCTCCTGAAAATTGCTTTAACTTTTAAAAAGGGTGATGATTCACTCCAAACCAGGCCTTTGTTACATTGTCATTATTTCCCCAAATGTTTTAACAGTCAGCTCAACACTTTAGCATAACACATTGATCTTTGTTTAAAAACTAGATTTTTTAGAGGATGAAAAAAATCTGTCACACACACAAAAAAACTGGACTTCTTCTGAAAGATTTCCTTGGGGCCCCACCTTAGAGGTGAAGCGGCCGAGGTGCCTGCCTGCGCTCCTTTGGAAGATTTCCTTAACTTTTATTGTGATCTGGCTGCATGTATCTAAAGGCATATCCGAGCGCCCACGTAGAGAGTCTGACAGCTGGAACCACATTGAAACGGCAGGAGGGGAAGGGGAGGGGAGGAGGAGGACGAAGAGAGGAAGGCAACCGGGACTCCCGGAGCCCGAGGTGCCAGCGTGAACTGTTTTAAATGGTTGACTTGAAAATGTCACCCGTGCTAAGTGGCTTTGCGGATTGTCTTATTTATGACTTTGTCAGGTTTCCTTAAGGAGAGGGTGTGCTGGGGGTGGGGGAGGAGGTGGAAGGGGGAAACCTCCTCGCTTCTCCTCCCGGGACTGCAGTGGGTGAGTCGGGAACGCCTCGCTGCCACTTAACAATCCCTCTATTAGTAAAGCGATGCAGAGGCTCTACAGGAAGCCGAGCACCCGTCTCCCCTTCCAGGGCAGAAGTCACCTGTTGGGAACCGCTCTTGGATCCCCCTGCCGGGCTTTCTGGCTCTTCCAGGCTGCCTGGATTCCCCCTCAACCCTCCACCCCGCGTCCCCCAGGGGCTTTTCACACCTTCTCCCACTCCCCCTGCCGATTTTCACCACAATCCCCCAGGGCACAGCGCTACGTTATTGCCTCTCGGGTCTTCTCACTCTCTCCTTTTCTCTCCTTTCTCTTTCTCTGTCATAATTTCCGAGGAGGCTTTTGCCTACTCAAACCAAAGAGGGGAAAAAAGCATTCTGAGCAAAGACATCCTAACGAAAAGCAAAGAAAACAATTAATGTGGCCCTCTCCACCCACGGAGTGTACCAGGATGCACGCAGGCTCTGTCTTAGGGCCGTGCGAAGAGCCACGGTGGTTGTACTTTTGGGCCAAGAGGTATTGCAAAAGAGGAGAGAAAATATTGGGGGCAGAGTTCCATGTCCTCCTCCCTTGCTTCTCCTCCCCCCCTCCAACTCGTCTTTTACACCCAAGCATTTGGGGGGTCGTGGTTAAAAATGTCTTTTATAAAGCAGGATGTGGGTTTGGAGGGGAATGTGATACATTAAAACCACTACTCAGGTCTGCCCGAGGGCGCTGGTAATTTTGGTTCAAAAGCAGCTCCTGGTTGCCCTGAAGAAGAAAGAGAAAGCAAGACCCAGAAAGAAGAAAAACAAACAGCTCAGCGGTTGCTGAGGGACTCCGGGACGCGTTGTCTGTCTGAGGACACCTCTTTTCACACCGATAAGATCCAGAGAGGACTTCAGGATGTTTCTAGCGTGCAAAATGTGCAGGCGTCCACGTGTGGCCTCCTCCTCCTCACTTGGGGATGGAGGTCCCCGAAAGAGGCTCCCTGAGCGTGTCCACGAAAGCAGGGCGCCAGGTGGGGGGCCCACCTCTTAACAAGGCGCTCTTGCCCTGTAGAGGAGCATCTGGGCCCAGGAGGTCTGGAGTGGGAACGGGTGGGAGTTGGGGTAAGTAAACTCGACTCCAGGCTGAAACGTGACATGCAAATCCTCACCGGGTTAAACAAACAGCCGTGCAAGCTGCAGCTTCAGCGGGGGTGGCGGTGGGGGCGGACGCGGCTTGCGCCGGTCTCTGTGCAAAGTTGTTACAACGTGAAAATAAGCGGCTTCGTGCAGCGTGTTGTATGGGCTGATGCCTCCCACCCCCACGCCAGCCCCCAGCGAAACCTGGCAGATAATCAGCACGTCCCACTGTTTAGTCATATTTGACAACTGGGTTAACCTGGTATCTAGCAGCTAGCGAAACGGTACAAAAGGTGCCCTCAATTACCACCAGAATCTTCTGGTGTGAGTGGCACTTGCATTACCCCTCAGGTCAGAGGCCAGAGGGACAATTAGGAAGTCACTTAGACCGCCAGAGGAAAAGACGAGATGCAGCAGGCTCGAGGCCCTCCCAACAAGTCTGTGGGTATAAACCTGGACGGAGGCCTATTTCTCTCCTCTCGGAGGAGCTGTCCCTTCGCACCCTCTCCTCGATGTGACTCTGAGAGTAAAACTGAATCGAGTGGGATTAAGGAATTGAGTAGAAGACAACCGACAATGATGAAATCGCTAGCGAGAATGACGGACTCCAGCTGAAGTTGTGCTCCGCAGGAGAGAGCCTGGACACACAAAGTGAGCGTTGACATTTCCGTCTCCACTTGGGCCTTGCCGGCGCGGCCTCCGCCTCCGCGCCCCCTCCCCTCCTGCCTCCTTTCCCACAAGTGGGGAGTGGAGCAGGACTGTCAGTCCTAACTTGCATCATCTCGGGGTGGTTCGGAGGGGCTTGTGGCTTGGTCTCAACGGTACTTAAACCTAGCTTGGTGCATGTGTGTGTAAATTTTTAATTGCACTGTAATTTCTTCAGTCCCTGGCTCGCGACCCCCCCACCTCGCTAGCCGCCTTGACTGGCACGCGCCGGGAGCCCGGGCTCGGGCCCCTCGGCTCCTCTGATTGGCTGCGGGGCAGCTCCCGTCTGCTCTGCCTGCGCCCTCATTGGGCGAGAGGCGCAGCCAGCGGCACTTCAAAGCGGGTGCTCCCCGCACTTAGGCTGAGTTTAGCCGGCGGGAGCCCGGAGTCCGCTCGGCGCGAGCTCGGGGACGCGGGAGCCGCGCGGGACCCGAGCAGCTTTCCCGAACAGCCGCCAGGCTCAGCCCCGCTCCCGGCCCCGCCGCGCAGCCCAGGGACCTGCTATGGCCACGTCTATACTCGGGGTAAGTCGGAAGTGCGGCGACTCATTTGCTTGTTTTAACTGGAGTAATTTTTCGTTATGGCTTCTCCGGGTCCGCGGCTCCGGAGAAACTGTTGCTGCCGGACTGCAGCTTCAGCTTCTTGTAGCACTTTCCACATTTCCAGGACTTATTCTTTCCAAGTTATTGGAACCTAGGAGATACCTTTGTAAGAAAATGATTTGTTAAAAGTAAGTCCTTTTGTATTTGGTTTTAAAGAAAACCTAGAGGTTTCCTTTCTTACCCTCGTGATTTATACCCCGTCCCCCCTGGCTTTGGGGATTGTTGCAATTACACGACAGTGGTGTTTCCAGAAAACAGCCTTAATCGTTTTGCAGTCCCTGTAGTCACGTTAACAATTACGCTTCTGCGGCTCCCCACTTGGCCTGTGACTTTGAAATTTATCTCTGGGTCTCTTCTCCGCGGATTCTTGTTTTCATAATCAGGTTACTTGTATGTGTGTGCAAACATTAAAAATAACGTTTTCTATTAAAAAAGAAAAGAGTCAAGTCTTAGCCACCCTTGGGAGGAGTGCCCCAAGTTTCCCCCGCCCTTGGGCGGCTGTTTCGGCCGTCTCCGCCCTCACCCGTGTTTGTTATCGATGTGTTTACCTTCGTGCTTCACCCCGAAGGGCGATTTGGGGGCTTCTGTGAGAGGAGCCGGTTGACGGCGAGCGGAAGGCGAGCACCCGAGTCTGGTTCTGGGCAAGGGTTGCAGCGACTGAGGCGGGGAGAACCGAGACATCTTTGATCTGTAGTCCCACTGAAGAACAACTTTCCAGCGCCAGGACCCTCAGCGCCCTTGCGATCCCTCTGCCCCGCGCGGGCGCGGCGCATCCTCGGCGAGAGCGCGGGGAGGAGGCGCGGGCCGGGGAACCACGACCCCTCGGGACGAGACGCGGGGGGACGAGACTGCTCACGGGTGCACTTTGTGTCTTCCTCCCACTTCTTCCTGCCCTCCTCCTCCTTGCTCCCTCCCTCACCCCACCCACTCTAGGAAGAGCCGCGCTTCGGAACTACCCCGTTGGCCATGCTGGCGGCGACCTGCAACAAGATCGGCAACACGAGCCCGCTGACGACGCTGCCGGAGTCGAGCGCCTTCGCCAAGGGCGGCTTCCACCCCTGGAAGCGCTCCTCGTCCAGCTGCAATCTCGGCTCCAGCCTCTCGGGCTTCGCGGTGGCCACCGGCGGCCGCGGCTCGGGCGGCCTGGCGGGCGGCTCGGGCGCAGCCAACAGCGCCTTCTGCCTGGCCTCCACGTCCCCCACGTCGTCCGCTTTCAGCAGCGACTACGGCGGCCTCTTCTCCAACTCGGCGGCGGCCGCGGCGGCGGCGGCCGGGGTGTCCCCGCAGGAGGCGGGCGGCCAGTCGGCCTTCATCTCCAAGGTGCACACGACGGCGGCCGACGGCCTGTACCCGCGCGTGGGCATGGCGCACCCGTACGAGTCGTGGTACAAGTCGGGCTTCCACTCGACGCTGACGGCGGGCGAGGTGACCAACGGCGCGGCGTCGTCGTGGTGGGACGTGCACAGCAGCCCCGGCTCGTGGCTGGAGGTGCAGAACCCCGCCGGGGGGCTCCAGAGCTCGCTGCACTCGGGCGCCCCCCAGGCCTCGCTGCACTCGCAGCTCGGCACCTATAACCCCGACTTCAGCTCGCTCACGCACTCGGCCTTCAGCTCCACGGGCCTCGGCTCCTCGGCCGCAGCCGCCTCGCACTTGCTCTCCACCAGCCAGCACCTGCTGGCCCAGGACGGCTTCAAGCCGGTGCTGCCCTCCTACTCGGACTCCAGCGCCGCCGTGGCGGCCGCCGCCGCCAGCGCCATGATCTCGGGCGCCGCGGCCGCCGCCGCCGGGGGGAGCTCAGCGCGCTCCGCCCGCCGCTACTCGGGCCGCGCCACCTGCGACTGCCCCAACTGCCAGGAGGCCGAGCGGCTGGGCCCGGCCGGGGCGAGCCTGCGGCGCAAGGGCCTGCACAGCTGCCACATCCCGGGCTGCGGCAAGGTGTACGGCAAGACGTCGCACCTGAAGGCGCACCTGCGCTGGCACACGGGCGAGCGGCCCTTCGTGTGCAACTGGCTCTTCTGCGGCAAGCGCTTCACGCGCTCGGACGAGCTGCAGCGGCACCTGCGGACTCACACGGGCGAGAAGCGCTTCGCGTGTCCGGTGTGCAACAAGCGCTTCATGCGCAGCGACCACCTGAGCAAACACATTAAGACGCACAACGGGGGTGGCGGGGGCAAAAAGGGCAGCGACAGTGACACGGACGCCAGCAACTTGGAGACGCCCCGCTCCGAGTCCCCCGACCTCATCCTGCACGACTCTGGCGTCAGCGCCGCCCGGGCGGCGGCAGCGGCGGCAGCGGCAGCGGCGGCGGCGGCGGCGGCAGCCTCGGCGGGAGGCAAAGAAGCCGTGTCCGGCCCCAACGACTCTTAGAGGCCGGGCGAGAAGCGCGAGGAGGGGGGAGGGAGAGCGAGCGAGCGAGCGGGCACGGACGGGCGGGGGCTCCGGAGACGCCCCCGGGCCGCGCGAGGGCAGCAGCCCCGGCTCCCGGAACGCGGCTCGCCGGCCGCGCCGGGAGCTCCCCTCTGCCGTCCGAGCCCGGCCGGGGACCGAACGCGTGGTCCAGGAACAAAAGCGAACCATCCTCCGACACAAACACCACTTGAAAAACTGCACACACAGGCACACACACCCCGGAGACCTACAACCACAGGCACGCACACTCACGCGCGCGCGCACACGCATACACACCACTCGCACAAACTTCTCGAGCGAAGAGCAATACACAGAAACGCTCCCTCCTCCCCCACCGACCACCCCCCTCCGCTACTCTTCTCTTTCCTTTTCTCCAAAAACAAGCCACCACCCTGCAAAGGACTGTCAGAACATTTTAAAACAAACGGGACCTATACAAACAGACCCTTTGTGTGGATTATATTATATATAAAACGCTCCAAGTCCTGCTTGATATCTGCTTACAATGAAACTTTTTTTTTCCTAAAAAAGGAAGCATCAAAAAAGGCTTAAGGTGAGAAATTAAACTGGAAGTCTAGTGACAGTTTCTCTGTATTTCATAACATCTGTATAAATAGGGTTCAAAGGATTGTGTTCTCTTTTATTTTCTTGTAAATGTTCATTCGAATAGAGTTTTTTTGGTGAATTCCTGAAATTCAGGGAGTTTTTTTTTTTAATTTTCTGATGCACTTTGTGAAAGTCAGTATATATGTAAAAGATATTTAAGATCTTGAGTTATCACTTCACTCACAAACACGTAAGTTAAGGTCATCTAAAGAAATTAAATGCGTTTATCTGTATGAAGAAAATCTTGACATATTTTCATTTTGGTATTATTAAAGGACTCTGAACAATACACTTCCTTTTTTAAAATCCTGTTCCCCTCTCAATAACCTTTATGTGGGTCGACTTTTTTTGTTGGGAAAAAAATTCCCTTAATGTTAGTTTTAGGTAATGTAAGGTTTATGTGAGTTATAAAAGCCATAATACATATACGTTTTTGAGAAGTCAACATTATTTATTTGTATATCAACAGCGTGAATTAAATTGGGTTATAAGAACGTGTAGTTGTATTACTTAATGGGAGAGCTCTCAAAAATGTGACATTTTAAAACTCTCCAGCGCCTCAAAAGAAAGCAAAGGTCTTTGGCAGCTTTAACTGAGGAGGTGTCTACACCTCCCGGAGGGGTCAGACAAAACTCCAGTGGGTTTGTTTGTTTTTAAAAAAGCGATTTTAAAACAATCTGTGAAAGGAAAAAGCTTTTTAAAAGAAGTTTTTTAGCTCCCAAGTCTCTCTACATTGGGAGGCGACCCAGGGGAATAAATCGCTAGAGTCAATACCCCGGAAAAGACATTTCATGCCTAAATGAAAATCTTGTTAAATGTTATTAATTTTGACTTAGAGCACACAGCAGCCCCCTGTGCCTTGTATTCCCTTATTAGGGATTCATGTCTTATCAAATATCTAATTAATCTCCTAGACATCATTTGTTCTGGCCAACTTTATCTCAGCTGGTCCACGGGGAAAACTCCAAATATTCTCCGTGACAAAGCTCCCTTGAAGATCTTTTTAATTGTCTAAATTAACTGCACCAAATTTGCATGTCAAACGGTAAAGGGCAACCTGAGATAAAATGTAAACGTTTTAAAAGCCCCCAAACTAAGCACTTGATTTGATAACTAGGCTTTTTAATGTTATGGAAGACAACTGCTCCTTTCCTTTTCAAAGACGGCTGATCTATGCAAATAGTGAATTGGAAATGCCTAGGTCCCCGCGCAGTCAAATGGCCCTCGCAGGTTATTTGAATATCAGTGGCGCTGCTTCTGAAAAGGTTCAAGGATGCTCTCTGACTTCTTTGTGATTACTCAGTGCGGCGTCTTATTCTGAAGAAAAAAAACTCAGGAATAATTAAAGGCTGGGATCAGGCCTGGGAACACATTTGGGACAGGAATCTCATTTAGACAGTCTCTTTCAAAATAAGGCACAGTTAAATTGACCAGAAGGCAATTATTGAAATGAAAATTATTTTCACTCTCTTTGTCTTCTGACCACCAACTTAACAGCTCCAGTTTAAAAGAGAGGGAGAGACGAAAAGAAAATTGGTAAATGAGATAATTTCGCAATTCAAAAAAAAATGTTCATTTAGAAAATAAAGTACATATTTACAGAATAAAAATATTTCTAAAAGGCTCCCCACACAATAGGAAATACAAGCAAAGTCAGCCCCCAAGGAAAATTTTTTTCATGACTATCCGTCTCGAAAACTTGAATGAAGCTTTTGATTTTGGGGAAGAAAAAATGAATTGTTGTTATTAACAATCCACAAAATGTTTCCCCGCAAACTCTGCCCTGAAAAGCCAAGTAACAAAGTAGCGATTAGCATGGAGTGACGGTCCCCAGAGGCGTTTGCAGCTTGAGGTCCCGTGGCTTCTTCCCTCTCCTCGTTCTTGCGATCCCCCAGCCTCGGCTGCCCCGCTCTTCTCCCTCGAGTTTTTCTTTTCTTTGGCCATTTTCTCTCCTCGCTCAAACAGTTCATAACCGGGACCCCCACCGCACCCCCGCGCGCCTCCCGGTTCGGGTCTGTCCTCTGCAGACGCTGGCGGTCTGCGTCCGCGCCGGGGGCTCCGGGCCGAGGCGCTGGCGGCCGAGAGGGTGCCCGGCACGCTGCGGGCTGGGGCCGCGGCGCGGAGCCGAGGGTGTGCTGGGGTTCCCGCGGAAGGAGGGCGCCCGGGCGTCTGTCGCAGGCAGCTTTGTTTCTCGTGGATAATAAAGGCAGATCAAAGGGCCTGGCCGGGCAGGTCCCGCTCGCCGCGCCGCTCCCTCCGCGGCCCAGTGATCAAGGCCTCTGCGCGCTGCCCCTGCCCCGCGGGTCAGCGGCCGTCCATCACCGCGGCTCCCGGGAGCGCCGGGCGGCGGCCCGGGCCCGAGCGGCCGGCGGGGAGACCAGAGCTCGGGGCTCCTGAACCCGGAGACCGCGAGGGCCCTGCCGCCGGGCCGAAACCCACAGGCGAAAACAGACCCCTAGGGGCCCCCGGGGGCGCGGGGAAACCTTGACCTGAGCGGGGCTACCAGGCGAGGCCGAGCCACTTGGAGAGAGCGTGCGTGCGAGGAGGAGAGAGACCACGAACGAGGGGACGAGGTCGGTCTCCCCGGGGCCACCTCGGGGCTCCGGGGCCCGGGAGGAGCGGCAGGCCGCGGCCAGGGGTCAGGGCGCAGACGAGGGCAGCGGCCTGGGGGCCGGCCTGGGGCTGGGGGCGCGGGGCCCCTCTCCGGCCCGGGTGAGAGCAAGTGCGATTTCGTTTCAGCCGGTTTCTCCAGCGTTTCCTGTTCTCCAGCTCCCCGCGCAGCCGAGGAACCGAGACCCAGGGGTCCTCAGGCCCTGCGCCTCCCCAGCCCCAATCCACGCCGCCCCGGGCGGTTTCCTTCTTTGACTCTACTTTTTTCCCCTTGGAGTGATTAGGATCCTACCTAAGGAGGAAAAAGAAAAAAAAAGAGGAAGATGTTCTTTCCTCAAAGAGGGAAAACATTATTTGGACGATTAGATTGTGCACCTGAATGGCATGTCTGGACATTCCGTCAAATCCTTATAAGTGGTGTAAAAGGGAATTTCTTTTTATTCAGATGGAAACTTTATTTATTTTAACTCTAATCTTATTTGCATCTATTATCTGTATTCACCAAGGCACTCTCCCACTACAAAAATGCAGATGAAGTAAATCTCACATAAATCCCGCCCATTTGTGTAATTGGTACACTAAGTGTTTATTTTAAGTGAGAATAATTTAGCTACAAATTTTCTTAAGGAATAACATTCTTAACACATTAAAAAAACTGAAAACTCTGATTTGCTTTTATGTTTGACAGTCGCTCTTGATTCCCTTAAGAGGAGCCCGGCGAGTGCGGCTCGCTGGCGCCATCTAGAGCTCCGGGCCGGGAAGGCCGCGCTGGCCGCCCGGCTCGCCGCCGCCGGCGCGGGGAGACCGGCGTTTGCCCGGAGCGGCAACGACCCAGCGAAACGAGCAAAGAAAAGCGAGTTTTTGTGTTCCCGGGGGGACGAGCCCCACTCTTGGGGAACACTGCTTAGCAATAGCCGGTATTACTGCTCCCAGGGAAGGAGGTCGTTTCTGGGACATGCTAACTGAAAATCCAAACAAAAGCAAAATAACGTCCTGTCTGGCCCTAGTCTTAGAATTCTCGCATTTAACATCCCTTTCAAGGCAACTTCAGGGTCTCTCAGCTCAAAGTGGAGCACGCTGGGCGCTGTCGACGGCGACGTGAACCCCGGGATGGGCACCCGGCCTTGGGCGCGGCTTCCCGCGCGCTCTTCGCCCAACAACCCGGGATCCGAGGGCTCGCGGTCGGCGAGGCCCGCGTGGACCATCCGGGACCGACTGGGACCAAGCTGACTAAACCGGGCAACCAGGCCGTCCCGCCTCCCCAGACCCCCTTTGCAGGGGAGGGAAGCGAGGGACCCGCAGCTTCCACCAGCCCGGCCCGGGGATGGCCGACGCGTCCTCGCGCCTGGGCGCCGTGGTCCAGGCCGCCGTCCCCCCCACGGCGGGTGCCGGGGTTGCGGGGCAGGCCGGGCCGGGAGGGGCGCGCGGGGCCCCCGAGGGCGCCCAGAAGCCCCGAAACACCTCACCCCAGCCCCTCTCGAGGGGTCCGCACTCCCTGGCGGCGCAAACCCACCCCTTTTGTCCCCACTTTTCCCCTCCGAAACCCGAATCTAAAATCGGATAGCAGTTGGGGGCGTTGACCAATTTTCTCTCCTCTCTGTGCGTCGCCCTCCCCCAGCCTCCCCTTTCCCTCCTCTTCCCAGTCCACCACCCCACCCCTTCTCTTCAGACGTGGTGCAGTGGCTTCTTCCCCTCCTTCCTTGTCCCCCCACCCCCCGCGCGTTTATTGTATTTTAATCTCAAAAGCTACACCTCCAAATTCCGCGCCCGCGGCAGCGGAGGCACCGTCACCCGCAGCAGCGAGGACCGGCCGTGGCACCCGGGCGCCCGGCTCCCCGATCTCGCGCCGGGGAAACGGCGTGCGTTTCCGGGAACTCGCAGCCACCTTTGCAGCGGGTAACTCGGCTGGGTTTGTATTTGCTGTTTTAATACAAACCCCGCCACACTGCCTATTTCAAAGATGTGCTAATTACTACTTGGATAGCAGGGCGCAAAGTCCTTGTCCATTTCCCAGTACAAAGTAGGTTGCTAGAAAATTTGAAATTGCCTTTCAGCCTAAAGCTGCCTTACCTGAATGTCATAATTACAGTAATTATGTACATCCAAATTACATGCTAATTAAATTAGAATCAAATCGTTCTAAATCGAAATCAAATGAGGTAGTGAAGAATTAATCAATGACAACATAAATAGAGAGCTTCCTTCAGAGATATTTATTGTAACGATCCAAGGAGGAATTTGATCTGAAAAAGTCACCTGTTTATTTACTTTCAAATTAGTAATCAGTTATTATCCCTTCTCCATAATTTTAACCGTTCAGTGTTATTTACCCCCCACCCTTTCCAGACGCTGGAGTTTATAGAAATATGTATGAGGTAAATATATACAGACATGCCTACCCTATATGTTATTGATATAAATATATACAGTGTGTTTGCAGCTCCAGTCAAGGGGAAGGTTTCAGAATGTCCGTGGGGACACATCCTTCCAGGGCCTGTTCGCAGTGTCCCAGGAAAGAAAAACAAGTAAGTTTTTAGGTTTTCCAAGACCCTTGCACTCTCTTCCTTTGGAAATTCATACGAGGGATTTGCATGGTTTTGCAAACATCTAACCATTTCTGGGTGACTCATATATAAAAGAAATGTAAAGTTTTCTGCTTGCAGATTGCTGGCGAGAGTTGACATTTTCATTTTTTGCCCCGGGAGCGAGAGATGAGCATCGAAGTCTAAAGCGCCCTCTTCACCTGTGGAGCCCGAACGACGAGAGAAACTCGCTCGCGTCCCTAACAGCTGCCGGCGAGTCCGCCCTCCGACCTGCGCAGGCGAAACGCGCCCGAGGCCCGGCGAGCTCAGGCGGCAACTGGCAGGCGAGGGCGCGCGGCGGCCCCGGCGCGCCGGTCCCCAGGGCGCAGCTCTGTGGCCCGCAGCCCGGCAGAGTGGCCCGGGAATTTCCTCGGGGTGGACCACTGGCGTGGGGCGGGGGGAACCGGTGCTGCGAGCGAATCCAGACCCTTTCCCGTTCACTTTGTGGGTGGGGAGTCCAGCGGCCTCTTCTAGGAGAGGGATGCGCCCCCTAATTCTCAGCCTTTCCGTTTCGGTTGGAGGTGCCTTCAGAAGGTAGCCGGACGCGTGTTTAGAAGGAAAGCACCACAGTTTGCAGGGCTGGCGTCGCCTCTGGGGACGGAAAGGGGCAACCCCGGCTCGGGACTGACTCCATCACCCTAGTCCAGCCCACTTCCGGCTTCCTTGGGTTTAGGGCGAAGTCCTTGGAAGCCCCGCTCTGGCCAGCTCCCGAGCCCCCGGGCCTCCACTTCTGCCCACCGCCTCAGAATGGGCCTTCGAGCAGAAGGGCCGGGGGTTTTCCGAGTCTGCGAGTCGGGGAAATGCGGCTCACAGGCAGTTTGGGCCAGTGGGTGCATCTCTTTCCATTGCAAGCAGCCCCCTGCGTTTCAGGCCGCACGGCGCTTCCCGCTTACTGTTAGGTTCTGAGGGTGATGTTAAGTGTGGCGTGAAGGGAGGAGAAAGTGGGAAGGTGACAGGAGTACCGGCTTCCTTTTCCGTCAGCAGGAAACGGGTTTTAGGAGCCTTATCAGGAGAGCCCTCGGTTGCCATTGCATTTCCCAAACCTTATCGTTCTCTCGGTTTTATTTGTTCCTCAAAACTTTTAAAAATCATTTCTCCTTTTTGATCCAAAAAAAAACCCCCAAAAAACAAAAAAACAAAAAACCGCTCCCAAGGCCTGCAGCTATTGCATGCCTTTATCTCTTTTCAAGAAATGGTAGCTACCAAGGTTTTCTTTTCAGATTACCCAGGTAAGACTTCTTAATCTCCTTCAGCTACTAAGGCTAAGCTGCAGCCTTCTCCCCGGTCTTAAGCACAGAGTGTGGAGCAGGCGGCCTCACTCGGCGGCCTCCACCCGCGTTTGGTCCAGTGGACGTTAGGACAGGAGGAGAGCGACACGGCTCAGGTGCATGCTGACATCTTTGCGCTTCAGTGCTAAAGCATGCTAAGCGTTCTGTGATTAAAACTGGGAAACATCGCGCTCCCAGCCGCGTGGACGGATCTGACTCACTGTCAGCAAGCGGTCTCAGGAAAGGACGGCAAGAAAGGTCCCTCCAAGCCTTTCAGATAAAAAGCTTTCTTCCGATTAAAACCGTGTGTTTCAAAACAAGGTCTCCGTTTCCCATTTCAAGGTAAGCAGACCTGCCGCTAGGCTGCAGCAACCTCTGCCTGTTTTGGCACATTTATTAAATGAAATTATAACTAACTTACCACATGAAGATTCAGATAAAGAAACAAGTCCTAACCTAGTAACCTGATCTTTCCTGGCCATTTGTAAATCGACAGCACCTCCTACAGGAATTAATTTGCTAGTGTTAAATTATGTTAAATGTTAGACCAGGGAAGACGGAAGGAGGGGGCCCCCAAAATGTCTCCGATGTCTGCCAATGCACTTCCCCACCCGTGCACAAACAAATGTCACTACCCATACCCAGATTTCTTTAAAAGAATTTTCTATTAAGGGTAAGAAGAGTGATAAATATTCGTCTTTTCCAGTGGTTTTCTAAAAAGTCTTATCGAGGACTTTTGTTTCTTGATTCATAAATTCATTAAATTTGGAGGACACTTCTTTGGCTCTCAGTACTTAAGGGCCTCTCTACACATACAACTAAACATCCTTTTTATTATGAAGTTTATCTCTGGTTTCTACCTTATATTTCAAACGCAGAAGTAGAATTAGATGCCTAAGATTTTTATTTAAAAAATCACTTTCAGTTCCTTTTACCTGTGTCATTAGCGTATGCAGAACAAGTAAGGTGAGTCTCTTTAAGGCTGTCACCATGTTGTGATTCTATGTGCAGATGCCTTCCTTCAGGTTTAAGTTTGCTAAGTTGGAATGCTAGCCCCGTGGGGCTGTCTACCACCTTTGGGTGACCAAGGCTGAAAGCCAAACAGAAAGTCAACATCTTCCCTAATTATGTGGGAATTTTTCTCACCATTGCATGGAGAATAACATTCGGGTTATGGGTAGCACTTTATAGTTTCTCAGTCTTAACAATGAAGGGTAATTAACCCAGAGATTTAAAAAAATTCTTATGGTCCTTATAAAGCTAAAAGTGGACTACAACATTTGTGAAAGTCAAATGAAAAAAGTGTCTGAAATGATAATGTATTTCTATAACTCATTTTTAATTACAGGAGGCATTTCAACATTTCTCTTCATGAACACTGTATTGGTTCAGAAACCCTTTAAGGCAGTAAGTATTGCACAGGTTTTGACATTATAAAAATTATAAAGTCTAAAAAGGCATAAGATAGAAAATAATCAGCGCAACACTGATGAACTCAAGGTGTAAATTAGCAGTCTTTATCAATTTCAAATGCATGCTTTCTTTTTTTAAATGAAGAAGGAAAGGGATCTTTAAGGTGCACTGTATGTTATAAAAAAATACTGCAGAAGGAATTCAGTTCTTCCCCCTCAACTCTCTTAAAAATCTAAATAATTAAAGGCTTGTTTATGCCTTTAGTTAGCTGCTTCTAAATCAGAGGACATTTATGTGTGTCCACATACAAGACAAAGACATATATATCAGACTACAAGGAGTCGTTTTACTTAATTCCTCTTTCAAACTTATTTACTTTTTTATGGAATTTATGAAATTATGACTACTAACCCTCAAACCAACTAATCCATATTTGTATTGTATTAAATAAGTTGTTTTTAAAATGTGGAACCCTGATAAAAATACTTGTGTCTGTGATATTTAGTATGTACTTTTTGGAATTGCATGTTACTTGTAATTTGTACTAAGTAATTTTTTGTATAGTTTTCCTTTACCATATCCTTTGAAACACAAGGGAGAATCTGCGGCTAAATTTAAACATGTGTTATATACTTTAACTAATGAAATATATCTAAATAGTTTACATTGGTCCATTTGTCACATTACATAAATGCTTAAGCTTTAGAAGTAAAATCTTTAGTAGCTGTATGCCAGTAGCAGAAAGGACATCCGTGTCACGTAGAAGAACCTTTTAAAGACGGACACATCCCAACCCCTGGAGCCTGTGAATATGCTAGGTTACCTGGCAACAGGGATTTCAGGTTGCAGATAGAATTAAGGTTGCTAATCAGCTGATTCTAAAATAGGGAGATGGATTCTCCTGGTGGGCCCAATGTAATCACAAAGGTCCTTAGAAGTAGAAGAGGGATGCAGAATGTCAGAGTGTCAGAGTGATTAGATGTGAGGACTTGACTCGACTTTGTTAGTTGTGAAGATGGAAGGACGGGGCTAGGAGCCAAGGAATGCAGGTGGCCTTTGGCAGCTGGACTAGCCAAAGAGATTTCCCCCTGGAGCTTCCAGAGAGAACCAACCCTGCTGACACCTTGATTTTAGCCCAGTGAAACCCATTTCAGACTTCTGATCTCCAGAACTGTATAATACATTTGTGTTGTTTTAAGTCTGAGGTAATTTGTTATCGCAGCATAGGAAATTAATACATCATCCAAATGTGAACAGCTTACTCTGTAGAACAAAACATCTGAAGGGAGTTCAAGTCTTAAAGAAATACTGATCAAATCATTACTTAATTCATATTAGTGAATTTCAACAATGATTACCGTTTGCTTTAAGTAAATTCAAGTCTTAAAAGTAATAAATTTGAATTGAAAAAAGTAATGAAAATTAAATTATACCCATTCAACGTACTGTTACTCTTTTAATGATGTTTCAGAACAAAGAAAATGTCACAGAGTTACATGGGATTTTTATCTAGTATAGGGCACAAGAAACATTATCAACAGAAAATATTTTTACAGTCCCCAAATGGATTACTTACAAATATTTGCAAATTTCACCCTTTGGGACTTATGTAGTTTTGTACTTGATATGACTATTTACAGAGATGGAAAATTAAAATAGCGCTTTTTTATTAGAAAGACAATAGTACATAACTTAGCCCTTGCTAAAGGTATTCAATAAGAAAGTGGAGATCTTTTTATTCCCAGGTAGTTGTCAGATACAGTCTCTCCCTCATTCTCTCTCTACTCCTGCTTCGCTCTCTTTGGGTTACTCTAGTACGCTTCTCTCCTGCCTTCTCTCTCTGTAGTTTTTCTCCTCTGTATGGATCTGCGCCATGGCTTCTTGTGTCATGTCCTCTATTCCGCTCTTCACTGGGGCTTCGCTGTGACTGCTTTCTTGTGTCTCTTGGCTTGTAACTGCTGTGACTTTGGCTCCGGCTTCTCCTGCTCCTCTCATCCCTGCTCCGGCTTCTCCGACTCTTCTCATCCCTGCTCCGGCTTCTCCGACTCTTCTCATCCCTGCTCCGGCTCCTGCTGCTCCTCTCATTTCTCTCAGATCCTCTCTTCTCGGGGCCATGGTTGTGGCTTTTGCTCTTTCTGTCAGAATCACAATGGCTCCCTCTGCTATTCTCCCCAGAACTCTCTTGTTTTAAAAACCTAGACTTTTCCTTGTTCTCGTGACTGCTAGAAAGTTCTTCATAAAGTTTTCTCTTCTTAGACTTGTCCTTCTCTTCAGAATCACTGTTGTTAATCCCTGAACACTTGCTTTTCTTTCTTTTCTTCTTATGTATTTTCTTTTCTTTGTTGTCACTCTCACTGCTGCTTTCTGAAGTCTCGCTAGAAGAGGAGGAGGATGAGGATGAGGAAGAAGAGGAAGAAGACGATTTGTTTTTATGTTTTTTGTGTTTACTTCTGCTCTTCTGAAGCTTTTTCTTTTTTCTATCTTTTTTCTTTTTTTTTTTCTTCTTCTCAAGTCGATCCAATTTTCTGTTATTGGGAAAAAACAGTTAACAGATTACGTAAAAAGTCTTTTCATCAACAAATATAAAGTTCTAAATAGACAATATATTTAATTAGAAGCTATTAAAAGTGATATTCAAACATAAACACATTCTTTATTAAATGACCAATCATTTTCTTTTAAATTATGAGTCACATATACATTGTTTAAATAAAAAAATTAAATGCATTAAGTCAATTCTCTCACTATACTTTCCTCAATAGTAATGATTATTAAAAAAAAAAACCTCACTAAATCAGAATTTGAAATTATTTAGCACTCTAAATAAATGGTCTTCCTGATCTAAAGAAAGGTTTGTAACATTAGTTGGACCTAGTGCAAACTCAAATATATAGCTATAATCAGATGAAAAATTAATTTTATCTATGCACTATTTTAAAGTATGGAAATATTAATCAATATATTATCAAAATTCAAGATCATATTCTCCAGAAATTCTGAATAAGAATACACTTTACATTTTTTATACTTTTTTGGTTATATAAAATAAAATAAAATAATCACTAGTTTTCAACAATTGTGTGAATTTATAAATAATTAGGACAATTCTATTAAGGCATTCTGAATTTCTAAAAGGGACTGCACATTCTCAGAAGAGTAACAAGTTTATAAGATATGTCTGAATTGCTCTGAAATAAAAATGTCTTCACTGGGCTCTGTCCAGCCATTCTCAAAACTCCACAGACTGAAATATCGTGAGCTCCCTCTATTGGACTCAGCAGACATTTCTCGGATTCTTTACTTCTTTAATCCAGGGTCTGTTTAACAAGATTCATATTTGCTTTGTAAACTTAAGCATTTTCCAGCATTCCTCATAAAATCTTACAAAATGTAAAAAGAGTAATACATGGCCCCACAATATTTTCTACGAACAAACTGTGTCCAAAGGTATACACAAATCTATTATGAAAAGTAAAACCTACAAATAAATCTATTTCCAAATTAAATGTTCTGAAAAGTGTGATGATTTTGTGGTGTAATCTGTGTATATAATCTTATATTCATTTTCATATTACTAAAGCGAGACAAAATTATATTATTATAGCTGAAGAATAAAACAATAAATAAATCTAACGCATGGTTTAAGCACCTTCATGAGCTCCTAGGATCAGAGATGAATATGATACTAAGCTGAAACATAAGAAAAAATGTTGAATCCATTAAATATATACTTTAAAATTACCTGAGAAGTTTCTGCTTCTGTTTGGTGGTTAGTGACTTTAAAAATTCGACTTCTGGATCTTCTTCCCCCTCACTTGCAACATATTCCTGAATCAACAAAGACATCATTAAATTGCTAGATTTCAAGACAAATAGTTAACAGACAGGAAAGAAAATCTTTACAAGTAAGACATTTTGTATTAGAGACATACCGCAGATGAGTAGGACATTTTGGATTGGGACGTGGGGGAGGTAATGAAAACGTTTTTTGCGGTCTACCTGCTATGGAGGATCACAAGGCACTAAGAGGATAAGACGACTGCTCTGCCAGCAGTAACAAACCAGCAGGAAGAGGACGCCAGAGAAAGAGAGACAAAACATTTACAGCATGGCTTCTACTCTCTATCTCTTGAGTTTGAATTTAAACACTTGAGGGCTTAAATATTTTATTTTTAGTTTAATGAAATATTAAAACCAAGAAGATCATGAACTTTATGGGAAGGCCAGAACATCCACAATTTTAGCCTTTTTAATTTCAACAGTACATTATCAAATACATATCAAATAGTACAAATATATGGTTATACGGATACATGCACAGTCCCCAGCAGTGTTGGAAAAGCAATGTGCCTCTTTTCAGAGCAGCACAGGTTTATACCAGTGGGAGCCTGGGTATTAGTCTCATGTCCCTAAACAGACACATGACCAGAGGGAAATCATCCCACTTCTCTGGGCTCCAGCATCCTCATCAAATAAAATAAATGGTTTGCATTAGGATATCTACAACCCTTCAAACTCAACCATTTTCTGGATCTATGTACAGTTTAATAAATTAAATGTTTAAAATATTTTCTGTAATTTTTAGGGGTGCTTTTATACACTTACCATTGGTTCTATTTAGGGTCACTTCAGGGGTAAGTTAGCAGGAAGGAAACAATAACAACCTCATCACCAGTTCAGTTAGGTATTTTATCCACATCAACCCAGAGAAGCAGTTTCATTTATTAAAATATAGGTTTAAAAACAATTTCTCATTTAGGTTAAAATAATAAAGAAGCAAAATCAAAATACATTTTAGGCATTTTCTTGGCCCTATCTTGCTTTCCTATGGATATATGCATATTGGAAAACATTAAGTAGCAATTCACAAGCAATCACATTTAGATTTATAGACATTTTCAGCTTACTGATAAAAAGATCATTACCTGTGATGGATCATTTGCGGTCAAGTTTCTCCCCAGTACATTTCGTTTCAGTGCAAACCCACTGTTTCTCATCTCCGCTATTAGCTCCGAGGGGTGCATCGATGGCCCTGTTCACAAAAATCACAGTTTGAATGTATCATTTATATCTCTCTACCTTTTTCGGACTCCACAGTAGGAATGCAGTTGAAGCTTTGTTAAGTAAAATCACAGCTAAATCAACTCAATAATCTTCTGCTGAGCAAATAATCAGATATGATTTTCTAAAACAGCAGTCTGGAGATTCAGAATAGAAAATAATTGCATTTTTCTTTACGTGCTAGGGGATTCTCTTCTTATGTAACTTTGTCATATTGGAAAAGATACATTTAAATGTTATCTGCTCGGCAGTTTTTAGTATAAAATCAAAGCAAAATGATAAAAAACTGCAATTAAACCTTAAATATTCTCTCAGTAAGAATTCAATATAAGAGAGATATTTTAAAGGTACACGGGCAATTTATCATTCTACTTTCCAATTTAAAATTCCTCACTCTTATTTATCAAATCCCAATATTGAATACATTGCTACGTGGTTGCTGACAATCAACAAAACACGCACACACACACACGCGCGCGCACGCGCACATGTACACGCCATGGGTAACCATCAAGTACTTAATCTCCCACACACACATATATATATATGCAGAGTTTGAAATTTCTAGTTATTAGTTTGGGGTTGGTGACAAGCCATTTCTAGTTATTAGTTTGAGGTAGGCTGGCAGTAAGTGTGTACGTGTTATATTTTCCACAAACTTCAGTTGCCACTTTCATAAAATCCCAAACTTGAAAAGTGAGCTTCTTTTTGGTCACAAAGTATGTACTAAAACAATATGAACTAAAGATAGACATAATTAAAAAACAAATCTTTTTAACATTTGAGCCCTTTCCTCAAACAGTTGTAAGGTAGGAGTCTCTCCTCTTTCTTTCGTATACTTCAGTTTCATTTTGTTTTCCCAGTAGGTAGCAAATAATGACAATATTTCATGGAAGCTATTTAAAGCTTCTGGCCTAATTCATCTACCCTGGCTTAAATGAACCATACTGGCCAATGCAGCTGGAATATAAGGAAGAATAAGACAGTTCCTGCCAACGAGAAATTCCTAAGGGAGGGTGGGGAGTAGAGAAACACTCAGAAACTGATTCCCTAGTTTGTGATTAAATACTTCATCTACTTCTTTCTCTTTTCACTGTTTCATCGTTTTTTTTTTTTAACCACTTATTTGCATGTTTCTCACATGTTACCATGGAAAACAAAAGGCTTTTAACAAAATTCAAATCTGTCACTTGTCAACAGCATTTTTGGCAAAAAGTTCGGTAAAAGTTCTGGTGTACGTTAGTTAATGTCTTTTGTTGGAGTCTTTGGGCTTTACCATTCTGTTCACATTACCAAGAACAACTGCAAGCTGGCTCTTGGGATTAGGGAGATAGGGAAGAACTGCCCGTTCCTGGAGTAGGGGAAGTTATTAGTAACGCGACACTTTAATTTACTGGGGGAAAGCCCTATTTAGTGAAAACAAAACAAACATCATAAAGCAGCATCTTTATTTCATTGATATTGATATTTTAGTTTAAAACAATGTAGGATCTTTGATATGTTTTTTTCTTTTATACAAGATATTTAATGCCTACAGATTACTTTAATGACCTTTTAATTATTCAGCTTGGTTGTTAATGTTAAAATAAAAATTGAATTTCAAATATTAATACTGGTTGCCTCTAAATGGTATTAAAAGTACTAATGCAATTAACACTTTTAAATTAACTACAGAATGTTCACTTTGGTGGCTTCTCAAATTTCACACGTAGGAACAATTTTATAAGGTAGAAAATGTCTTCTCTGAAGTGTCAAAACTACATTTCTTTGTCAATAACTTTTTAGGTGTCAAATGAATTCAGAAAGCAAACATGCTAAAAATTAGGATAAAAACCACTCCAGTAAAGGGCCGATGAGCTTGGCCATTATGATGAGAGGTTACCAATTGGATCAAAAGACGAGTCATTTTAACAAGATGTTTTAGAAAACATGCTTTTTTACATTGTCATTACAGTACTTCCAACTACTTCAAGAAAACGATCTCTCTTTCCTCAGTCTGACAGAGATTATACAGATTATGAAACAAATGTTACCTTTTAGCATTTATATTTCTCTAAGACCTCAACTGAACTCTACAGTACACACGCTTAGCACACACTTCCACATTGTAAGATTGTCGATACAGTGCTTAACGAAGAACCTGACAGACAGTACTCAATCCACAGTAATCATTATTCTCACTGGTACCTATACAACTTTTATGATTATTTTGATACAGTCTTCATAATTAAACAAATGCTCTTAGTAATATTTTTCAAAATCCAGTCTTATTCACATATTTTTGTATATGTAAACCTTCTCCTTCTTTTTTCTTCTTCTTCTTCTTCTCCTCAAAGCCCCCCAGTACATAGTTGTCTATCCTAGCTGTAGATCCTTCTAGCTGTGCAATGTGGGACGCCCCCTCAGCATGGCTTGATGAGGGGTGCCATGTCCACGCCCAGGATCCGAACCGGTGAAACCCCGGGCGGCTGAAGTGCAGTGTGCAAACTCAACCACTCGGCCACTGGGCCAGCCCCTAAACCTTCTCCTTCTATCATCAAAAATTCTGAGTTTAGAATATATGACACACCAGGTTTAATTAAGATATATTTAGCAAGGTCTCTTTATATTTTCATGTTTTGTGACAGTGGCTATGCAGAGTTAAATTGACAGAACAGCTCTCTGAGAACTCAAAATTTAGTTGATATAATAGATTATATAGATACGTTGAAAAAAATAGATATTACAAATATGTTCAAATGCCAATTGACTACTTCTCTATATGGTGCCTTAGTAATTTAAATTACAGCTGGAGTTGGGGCTCGGAAATGTTTGATGTGCTCTTAAATTTGCTATGCAGAATAATTCTAGAGAATTCAGAAAAAGGCATTTGTTTTAAAATGTAGATTTGTGAGGGCTCCTTTCTAGATCATCTCAGCCAGGCTGGCTTAAGCCTCCACAGCATGAAAACGTTTCAACCTAGGAAAGCCGGTCCACTAAAGAAACGGTTTTCAACATTCACTAATTCTGCAAGCTTTCTTTGCCGCGATGTGAACAAGCGTCAAGATGCTGACTGTGACTATGGTACGCAGGCTTCAGTCCTGACCAGACCGAGACTATCTCCTACCGGAAAACGCCATGAAGTCAGTGTCTCAGGAAAAAAGAATTCTCAGAAGGCGAATCACGTTATTCAAAATTATGTTTGTGAAGGGTTTAATCTATTCATTAAAAGCATTCACTTTCATAGAATTAAGCAAAGGCAATGGAAGGTAAAAAATGTTCCGTAGTAAAATAGGTATTTTATTAGAGAATAATATGAGAAGTCGGAAGTGCTGGCTACGAGGAAGGCCGTGTCACTGACTTCACAAGTAGAGGACAGCAGTCCCAGGTGAATCTCACAAACGGCACAGGAGGAAGACCAAGGCAGAGGGCAAAGATGTTGATGTTACACTGCTGGCATTAGGTCCACCTGCTCTTTCGAAGGACAGGTGTATCTTCCATTCAAAGTTTACCACTCTTTTCAAACAAAGCATCACCTTCTACAATTTTATGGTATTCAGTGGGAGAAGTGAGGGCACTGAGTTGTACGTTAGGTAAGGCTGTATTAGAAATGCGTTTCCCGGGGCCGGCCCCGTGGCTGAGTGGTTAAGTTCGTGTGCTCCGCTTCAGCAGTCCAGGGTTTCGCCAGTTCGGATCCTGGGCGCAGACATGGCACCGCTCACCAGACCATGCTGAGGCGGCGTCCCACGTGCCACAGCTAGAAGGACTCACAACTAAAATATACAACTATGTACTGGGGGGCTTTGGGGAGAAGAAAAAATAAAAAATAAATAAAATCTTTAAAAAAAAAGAAAAAAGGAAAAAAAAAGAAACGCCTTTCCCTCCTTCCCCCAAATTTAACACATTAATTTAATTTACAGAATGCTACTGTTAGCTGAAATAGCTATTCCTAAAGTGAATTTGGTTTTGTTTGCTACTACAGTGATCAATTTTTTTCCTTCTCATTGTGTGTATTTTAACTTTATACAATGGAATACTTCAAACCTAGAGAGAATAATGTAATAAACCCTATGTACTCAACACACAGCTTTGACAATTATCAATATTTTGTCATTCTTGTTTTATCTATTACCTCCAACTCTCTTTGTTTCTTTTTCTATAGAGTATTTGAAATAAAATCTCAGATATCACTTTGGTATATAAATCACCAACAACTCAGGACTATTTCTTAAAATAAAACCATAACTCCTTTATTACACCTATCAATACTGACAGTTTTAAAATATCATCTAACACCAAGTCAACATTCAGATTTCCCCAACTATCTCAAAGCTATCTTTTTACAGTTGGTTTGTTCGGATTAGGATCCAAATAAGGTCCAAACATTGCATTTGGTTCATGTATCTCTTAAGTCTCTCTCTCTCTCTTTAAACTGAGGTATAACTGACATACATCTTAAGTCTCTTTTAGTCTAAAAAAATTTAGCAACCTCCCCCAACCCCACTATTGCTATTCATTTGTTGAAGAAACTGGGTCATTTGTCCTGTAGAGTTTCCCACATTCTGGATAGTGATGTCATTTAATGTGTTCTTCAAGCCCTTGTGTTCCCTGTAAATTGGTAGGTCGATCTAAAGGCTCACTATTAAACTATTTTGGAATTTTATGCCACATACTTTGGGGGAATATATAGAAAATTGTGTAAAGTGTGGAGACAGGAAAATGACACCTAAAAACAAACACATTTCTGGCTAATGAACTAGGCTAAGGAAAAAAGGCTGAGACTTCAACCCAGTACGTTCTGGCTTTTACCATGTATTTATTGTAGTCATAATAACAGTGGGATAAGCTTAAAAATGTGTGTTTGAAAATAACCCCCGCAAACATTATCACAAATAAAATATATTATCACTCTATTTCCATCAAAGTACAACCTTCTTTCTTTCTTTCCTAAAGTTAAATTGACTACATCTAGTGAATAAGGAACTTCCCGTCACTAAATATGAAAAGGATACTTAGAGACATTAGCTATAGTACACGACTGAGAGGGAGATCCGTGTCTAGTGGGAACTATCCAGAATTATCTTACACTTATATTTGATTCCTAATATTACCTAACCTTTTTGCTTTTAAGAAAGCTTATAGAAAGTTATCTTAAAAAAAGACTAAAAAAGGGGGCACAGTAGGAACATGCAGCACAAGTCCCGGGATAAAAGTGAACAAGGCTATTAATAAAGTGTGTAGGTGATTTTTATTTATATAGATGAGAATGTTTTATGTATGATTTTCTAAAGGTTATGCAAGAACCAATTGTACTGAATTGTAATAAAACTGCTCCATACTGGGAATTTTCCTGACACACTGCCAGTTCATCTTAGTGGAGGCTGGAAACAATCGGGTTTCTTATTGCCCTTATCCCAAGTTCATACTGAAGACAGCTAATTTGATCTCTATTAAAACATACAATGCAAAGGACAAATTAAACATTTCATTTTAGTGTACGTGTCTAGAAAATACACAAAGGCAAGGAACGATGAACTACCCTTATTGTATGCTAGTAAAAAACACTTTATTAAAAACAATCTTGCCTTACAGAATGAGTATAATTAAAGATATATCACCTATATTTGTATGTCTTTAAACATACATTTTCAACTTAATATATGCAAATATTTTAGTGATGTTACACCCAGCAATAAAAGTAAATTCATAGTCCTACAGGACTAAGAAAAATCATTTGTGTTGTGATGAACATGAAGTATTAGAAGTTAGCATTATGTTTTACATAAGTTATGAGACTGAATGATCTTGAAAAGTTATGCATCTATGAACTTTGAAGACATGTTGAGTGAAAGAGTCAGAACAAAAGAATACATACTGTCTGATTCCATTTATATGAAGTTCGTGAACAGGTAAACTACTATAAGGAATTAGAAATTAGAATAGTGGTTGTGGGTGGAGGTGGCCAACTGGAAGGGACAGCAGGGTGTTTTCTATAGTGATAGAAATGCTCGACGCTCTCTATCTTGTCAGAGACATTGGTTACATGGGTACATACATTTATTAAACTCAAACTCTACACTTAAGATCAGTGTGTTTTACTTAAAAAAAAGTTACACATTGGGCTGGCCCTGTGGTGCAGCAGTTAAGTTCGCATGCTCCACACTTCGGCAGCCTGGGGATTGCCGGTTCAGATCCCAGGTGTAGACCTGTGCACCGCTTATCAAGCCATTCTTTGGCAGGTGTCCCAATATAAAGTAGAGGAAGATGGGTACAGAGGTTAGCTCAGGGCCAATCTTCCTCAGCAAAAAACGAGGAGAATTGGCAGCGGATGTTAGCTCAGGGCTAATCTTCCTCAAAAAAGAAAAGGTTACACATGATATTTTAAATCAGTCAACAGTAATTATTGAATGACTATGTTACTATAGACTCATACTACATTTATATATTATCTCTCTCTCCAACTATGGAGAGAGCCCTGCATGAGGGAATTTCAACTTATTTGTCCCTAGTATATAACATAGAAAGTGATTTTAAAAATCAGTATGTATGATTGAGAGCTTATTAGTTTATTTTACTAGGTACTTGAGAGCTAAAGAATAGGGAACTTGGTTTTTGCCTTCAAGCTTATAATCGTCTTGGGAAAGTTAGTTCATATGAAAGAATAGAAAATATATAAATTGCAAATTTGTGTTATAAGGTATATTCAGAGAAAAAGATAATAAACAGTGATGTTTAGAATAGTTAGCAAAGCCTTTCCATTCAGTCATTCACTAAACTGTTATTTATTAAGCATGCACATCACGCAAGGCATTGGGGATACAAAGATAAATAAGGTACAGTCTCTATTTTGGAAAAGCTACACTTTCTAGGAAAGAATTCGAAATTGAGTTTGATTTTCAAATTCTCATATGATTTAGGAAAAGGTAAAGAGTAGGGCATTCTAAGTGAGTGGAACATGATGAAGGTTCATGTTAACTTCATTAAGTTTGATTTGGGTAGAAGAATTAATATTTACTAGGTGGACTAAATTCCATTCATTCTCCTTTTCCCGGGTAATCACTAGCTAATTTCCTTTACTGGAAGCTGGTAGACCTTGAGTAGATGGAATGATGTTAATAGCAAGAGTCATGTGGAAGAGTTATGACTGTGGTCTGAGAATCTTAGGACCCCTCTGAGATTACAGGAGTAGCCTCCACTAGCCCCAGACATGTCTTTAACACAGAGCAGAGTCATTCACTGACAGAAGAAGAGTGCAGTTAGTTTGTTAATGTCAATGGAATTTCAGGGCACAGACACTCTAACAACAAATTTAATTACTGAATTATAATAGTGCTTTTAAGTAGTTTGAAATGGCTTAACCATTGGTAATCACTTAAAATAAAACAGCCAAAATTTAAAGTACTAATCAAGAGCATCATTTTGATCTTTGAAGCACTATGACTTTACAGATTTTACTAAATAATCTCTTTAAGAGGTCAATATTTCTTTTCAGCTACCTTCCTCCTGCATAAAAAAGGACTAATTCTTGACTGATCAACTATCTATTATAATGGAGAGAAATGGTACCTAACTTCACTTTCTTATTTTGAAGTCCATCCTTTATTTATTAGTTTTAATATTTGCCTATTTTAGGAGTTTAGCTTTAAGGTGATTCGGTAACACAAATACTTTTCCTGCAGTAGAATTATGTTGGAGGATTAAAAAAAACTCTGCTATCAGATATAGGGCTATCTTAGTAGCTATGCTGGTAGGATTCAACTTCTTCAAGTTCCCTGCACAAGGGAATTCCATAATAGACTCAGGGAGATTTGCCAGAAGAGCAACTGTCTTTATCATCTTTCTTTTTACAGAAAGTCCCTCCAGCATGCTCCTAGGTGTCTTTCTAGCAAAGCTTATGATCAGACAATTATTTTGTTAAATTTCCCAAACATGTTCTCAAGTGACAAAAATGCCTTCAACATGAAAGGCTGATGAAAAGACAGAGGAGCAGCATGTGGGAGCTCTGTTGCAGAAAACTTCTATCAGCGCTATGGATTAGTGTAACATTCTTCAAGAAAAATTAAATCAAGAGTTAGGAAAAATTAGGCAAGGAGGAGAGCACTGATATGCAAACAAATCTTTGCAACAAGTATAAAGTAATACTTTCCTCAACTAAACTATTCATTTTCATATTGTTGAAACACACTAAAAGCAATGGTATAAACAAGACTGGATACAGACACTTGAAACATTAAGTACGTATCATCATTTTAGCAATTTGTGGTGTGGCTGGATCTCTGACTTAGGCATTATAAAGAAAAAGAAATTCTGTATATGTCAAGAATATCCAGTGACACCATCTTGAATTTGAAATTTACTTTTACTAAAAATGTGAAATTTGCCATATTATCATATCAAGTCAGTTCCAAATATTTAAAAAATTAAAAAATAACTTAAGTATAAAGCAACTTAAGCCTAAAAAACCAAAAGTTAAATAATTAGTACAATGTGAAACTAATGTTGACATATTGGGACTCAAGGTTTATTCACTTTTATGTTGCTTTTACAACTTTTGGGTCCAATATATAAACAACTTGAAAGTCCTCCATCCTTACAATGAGGAAAAAGCCGAAAATCAACAAATCTTTTTAGATCTATTAAAGAACTGAGGTCACAGGGCAAATCACTGCCTCACAACAGGAGAGACAGGCGATATAGAAAATCACAGTTTATTTACCAAGACCAGAAACACTCCTAGAGCCAGCAACTGGCCCGAATACTTAAAGGATAATTGACTATTGCTGGAGACTGAGCAAGGACTAATGTGAGAGATAAAACTCCTGGGGTCCCCACCTTAATAAGGCCCCTACATTTTTGTGAGTTTTACTTCCAGGAGTCCCACCAGGTTCTCACTGTGAACATCAAACAACAATCCCCTTGTACTTTCCTTCCAACAGTGAGAAGGGAAAAGTAACCATTTTGAAATATGCCCAGAGCATTTTGTTGTCCTGAACAAATGCTTACTCTTTTTTTTTTTATTAAGGTTATAAAAGTTAACATCCTTGTGAAATTACAGTTGTACATCATTATTAGTCATGTTGTAGGTACACCACTTCACCCCTAGTGCACTCCCCCCATCCCCCTTCCCCTGGCAACCACCGATCAGTTCTCTTTGTCCGTATGTTAACTACCACCTATGAATGGAGTCATACAGAGTTCGTCTTTCTCTGTCTGGCTTATTTCACTCAACATAATACCCTCAAGGTCTATCCATGTTGTTGTGAATGGGACGACACAAATGCTTACTCTTAAGGGAAACTATTTTATCAGAGCCTAACCTACATGGAAAAAAAGTCTGAGAAGCACTGTGAAGGTTACAGCCCAGGGGCACAGGCTCACTAAAAGAGTGAGAACTAGTCATAGGATTATAGAATGTTTCCCCTCCCCCCATAACTTACCATCACATCAATAGGGTTCCTGTATAATAACAGGGGATTACAACTGAAGCAAGGCTTAAACTCTATTAAAGAAGGAGTCTCTAGGGAAACCCAAAGATAACAGGGGAGACAAAAACAAGGGCACAAAAGGAAATTTTAGCCTCTGACATCTACAGCTACAGCAAACAGTAAACACAACCTAACTCCTAGCCAGATAAACACAAAACTTCACACTAAAGGCCTATTTACCTCAGTTCCATCTACCTATCATGTCTGGCTTTCAACAAAAAATTACAAGTATGCTAAAAGGCAAAAACCAGTCTGGAGAGACAAAGTGAGCGTCAGAATCAGACTCAGCTATGATAGAAAGTCTGGAATTATCAGATTGAGAATTTAAAATAACAGATTAATATGCTAAGGGCTCTAACGGAAAAAGTGGACAAGATGCAAGAACAGATGGGTAATGTAAGCAGAGAGATAGGAATTCCAAGAAAAAATCTAAAGGAAATGCTAGAAATAAAAAACACTATTAGAAACAAAGAATGCCTTTGATGAGCTCACCAGTAGGCTGGACACAGCCAAGGAAAGAATCAATGAGCTTTAAGATATGTCAATAGAAACTTCTCAGACTCAAGAGCAAAGGGAAAGAAAATGCGACAATTAAAAAAAAAAAAAGGAGGGGCCCGCCCCGTGGCCTAGTGGTTGAGTTTGCACATTCCACTGCGGCAGCCCAGGGTTTTGCCGGTTTGGATCCTGGGCAGGGACATGGCACTGCTTGTCAAGCCATGCTGAGGAGGCATCCCACATGCCACAACTAGAAGGACTGACAACTAAGAATATACAACTATGAACCAGGGGGCTTTGGGGAGAAAAAGGAAATAAATAAAATCTTAAAAAAAAAAAAAGGAAACCAAAATATCTCAGAACTGTGGGACAATTACAAAAAGTGTAACATATGTATGACAGGAATACCAGAAAAAGAAGAGAGAAAAGAACAGAAGAAATATTTGAAATAATAGTGGCTGAGATTTCCCAAGATGAATGACAGACACCAAACCACAGATCTAAGAAGCCCAGAGAACACCAACCAGGATAAACAGCAAAAAAATCTACACCTAGGTATATCATATTCAAGCCGCAGAAAGTCAAAGATGAAGAGAAAATTCTGAAAGATGCTAGAGGGAAAAAATAAAACCTTGGGGCCAGCCCTGTGGCTGAGTGGTTAAGTTCGAGCATTCTGCTTCGGCGGCCCAGGGTTTCCCTGGTTCAGATCCTGGGGGCGGACATGGCACAGCTCATCAAGCCATGCTGAGGTGGCGTTCCACATGCCACAACTAGAAGGACCCACAACTAAAAAAAATATACAACTATGTATTGGGGGGATCTTGGGAGAAAAAGGAAAAATAAAATCTTTAAAATAAATAAATAAATGAATGAATGAATGAATGAATGAATAAATAAATAAATAAATAAAACCTTACCTAGAGAGGAACAAGGATAAGAATTATATCAGACTTCTCTTAAGAGACCATACTAGAAAGAGGAGAGTGGAGTGAAATATTTAAAATGTTGAAAGAAAACACCTACCAACATAGAATTCTGTATCAAGTGAAATTATCCTTCAAAAGTGAAGGAGAAATAAAGACTTTCACAGACAAACAAAAATTGAGGCATTTGTCACCAATGGACCTGCCTTGCCAGAAATATTCAAAGAAATTCTTCAGAGAGAAGGAAAATGACATAGATCAGAAACTCAGATCTACATAAAGACAGAAAGAGCACTTGAGAAGGAATAAATGAAAGTAAGATAAAATATTTTATTTTTCTTATTCTTAACTGATCCAACAATAAGAGCTTGTCCAAAATGATAACAGCAACAATATATCCTATGATATATGGACAAATGAAATGTATGACAGCAACGTTATAAGGAATAGGAGGAAGGAATTGCATCATATAACAGGAATTGGTTTACTCTCTTATAATGTTTTGGCACTACTTGTGAAATGGTATAGTGTTATTTGAAAGTGGACTTAGATTAGTTGTAAATGTATACTGCAAATCCTAGGGCAACTGCTAAAAATTAAAAACAAATAAGTGTAATTGATATGCTAAGAGAGGAAAGAAAACAGAATCATACAAAATGCTCATTTAAAACTAGAGAAAGCAGGGGCTGGCCCCATGGCCGAGTGGTTAAGTTCGCGCGCTCCGCTGCAGGTGGCCCAGTGTTTCGTTGGTTTGAATCCTGGGCGCAGACATGGCACTGCTCATCAAACCACGCTGAGGCAGCATCCCACATGCCACAACTAGAAGGACCCACAACGAAGAATATACAACTATGTACTGGGGGGCTTTGGGGAGAAAAATGAAAAAAATAAAATCTTTAAAAAAAAAAAACTAGACAAAGCAAAAAAGAGTAGATTATAAAAAAAGAAACAAAGAATGAGGGCAACAAATAGAAACAATTATAAACATTGTAGATCTTAATCCAATTATATCAATAAAAGATAAAAAATCCAACTATATGTCGTCTACCTGAAACCCACTTTACATATAAAAATATAGATAGATTAAAAACAAAGGAATGGAGAAGAATATACCATGCTAACACTAATCAAATAAAGCTGGAGTATCTATATTAATTTCAGACAAAGCAGATTTCAGACCAAGGAAATTTATCAAGGATCAAGAAATACAATTACATAATGAAAAAGGGGTCCATTCTCTAAGAAGACACAACAATCCCAAATGTGTATGCACCTAACAGCAGGGCATCAAAATGCGTAAGGCAAAAACTGACAGAAATGTTTTTAGAAATAGATAAATCCACTATTACAGTTGGAGACTTCAATGCCCCTCTATCAGAAATGGATGGATCTGGCAGGCAGAAAATTAGCAGGATATAGTTGAACTGAACTATCCATCAACTGGATCTAGTTGACATTTATAGAATACTTCATCCAAAACAGCAGAATACAATCTTCTCAAGCTCATACGGAACATTCACCAAGACAGATCACATTCTGGGCAATATAACACACCTTAAACAAACGTAAAAGAATAGAAATCACACACAAAAATGCTCTCAGAACAAAATGGAGTTAAACTAGAGATCAGTAACAGAAAGATATCCAGAAAAATTCACAAATATGTGGAGATTAAACAACACACTTCTAAATAATACATGGGTCAAAGAAGAGGTCTCGAGAAAATTTAAAATATATTGAACTAAATGAAAATGAAAGTACAACTGCTGTGTAATAAAAAACTTGGCTGGCCTTTGTCCCCAGTTGTTGGTAGGGAGCCTCTAAATTCTGGAAATTTCCTGAGTGATAGGAGTATCTTTGCTATTCATGGTGGGACCTGATAGTTTCTGTTAATGAGCTGACTCAGGGTGAGCCCCTAGATAGGTTATGCTAAGGAGATGACTCAGGATTAGGCTGGCCACACCAGAAATGCCAACCATGTGATTAGACGGTTGGGGCTTTGAGCCACATGATATCAGCCTGACCTCTGGCGAAGGGAGAGGGACTAGAGACTGAGTTCAGCCACATGGCCGATGATTCAATCAATCATGCCTATGTAATTAAACCCTAATAAAAACTCTGGACAGCTTGAGTGAGCTTCCCTGGCTAAGGATACTCTGTGTAAATTCTTGCACACTGATGTACACGGAGGGTAATAACATCCAGACTCAACAGGGAGAGGCCACTGGAAGCTACATGTTCGGGGTGGAAGGAAAAGGCAATTCTAATTGTGTCAAAGTGTCAAATTTAAAGGCAAAAAAAGTAATACTAAAACTATTTTCTTTACTATATATTGTATGATTCCATTTATATTAAATCTACAGTGTAGGCATTCTAAAAAAAAGTAGAAAGTAGATTAGTGGCTGCCTAGGGCTGGCGAAGACCGGGGGCTGGAGGGTGAGGGCTGAGAGGTGTGGGATTTCCACTTAGAGTAAGGAAATGTTCTAGAATGGACTGTGGTGATGGATGTAAAACTCTGTGAACAGAAAAATTCAAAGCCATTGAATTGTACACTTTAAATGGGTCAACTGTATGGTATGTAAATTATCACTTAATAAAGCTGTTAAAAAACACTTGCTCAAGAAAACGAAAAGACAAGACACTGACTGGGAGAAAATGTTTGCAGACGACACACGTGATAAAGGACTGCTATCCAAAATATACAAAGAACCCTTAAAACTCAACAATAAGAAAACAAACAACCCAATTTAAAAAATGGGCCAAAGGCTTTAAGAGATACCTCACCAGGAAGACATACAGATGACAAGTACGGTTGTCCCTTGGAATCCAGAGGATTGGTTCCAGCACCCCCGAAGATACCAAAATCCAGGGATGCTCAAGCCCCTTAAATAAAACGGTGCAGTATTTGCATATAACCTATGTACATCTTTCCATATACTTTAAATCATCTCTAGATTACTTATAATACCTAATACAATGTAAATGCTCTGTAAATAGTTGTTATACAGTATTGTTTAGGGAATAATGACAAGAAAAAAAGTCTGTACATGTTCAGTACAGATGCAAGCACTATAGGCCTTTTGATACGTGGTTGGTTGAATCTGTAGACACAGAATTTGCAGATAGGGAGAGCCAAGTGTATAGGCCAAGTGTATATGATGCACTACATCATATGTCATCAAGGAAAGGCAAAATAAAACAACAAAGAGATATCATTATAAACCTATTAGAATGGCCAAAATTATTAACACTGATAATGCCAAATGTTGGTGAGGATGTGGAGCAACAGGAACTCTCATTCATTGCTGGTGGGAATGTAAAATGGTACAGCTACTTTGCATGTCAGTCTGGCAGTTTCTTCTAAAACTAAACATCCTCTTACCACTCAATCCAGCAATCACGTTCCTTGGTATTTACCCACAGGAGCTGAAAATTTATGACTACACAAAAACCTGCACATGGATATTTATAGCAGCTTTATTCATAATTGCCAAAACTTGAGAGCAAGCAAGATGTCCTCCAGTAAGTGAATGGATGAATAAACTGTGGTACATCCAGACAATGGAATATTATTTAGTACTAAAAATAAATGAGCTATTAAACCATGAAAAGACATAGGGGAACCTTAAATGCATATTACTAAGTGAAAGAAGCCAATGTGAAAAGGCTACATACTATAAGATTCCAACTATACTATCTTTAGGAAGAGCCAAAACTATGGAGACAATAAAAAGATCAGTTGCTGTAGAGGGTTATAGGGGAGGAACGGATGACTAGGCAGAGCACAGAGGACTTTTAGGGCAGTGAAACGACTCTGTATGATACTATAATGGTAGATCCATGTCATTATACATTTGACCAAACCCATAAAATGTACACCACCAAGTGAGCCCTAATGTAAACTATGGACTTTGGGTGATAATGATGTGTCAGTGTAGGTTCCTCAATTGTAACAAATGTACCATTCTTGTAGAGGATGCTGATAATGGGGGAGGCTATGCATTTGTGGGGATAGAGGGTATATGGGCAATCTCTGTACTTTCCTTTCAATTTTGCTGTGAACCTAAAACTGCTCTAAAAAATAAAGTCTATTAAAAAACACAAACAAGACTAAAACAAAACAAACAAAAAGATTAAGTAGGAGGCATACTGATATATATAACTATTAAATCTATTAAAAAAGCCAAAAAATCAAACCAAAACAAAACACCCCCCCTTGCTTTGTTGAAAATCCCCAACTGTGGATTAAAAAAATTATGTTTACTTCAGTACACATTAAAAACATGGGTAAGTGACAGATGGTAAGAGTCAATGATAAGAATAAGGGCTATAGAGAATAGATAAAAGGCAGGTGGGCTGGCCACTTAATTACAGTCATGTGTCGCATAACCACATTTTGGTGAACAACAGACTGAATATACAACAGTGGTCCCATAAGATTAGCACCATCTAGCCTAGGTGTGAGGTAGGCTATACCATCTAGGTTTGTGTAAGTACACTCTATGATGGTCACACAATGACGAAATCACCTAATGACGCATTTCTCAGAATGTATCCCTGTTGTTAAGGAACAGATAACTGTATATTGTAATACAAAAATATTTTATAAAAATTTAGTCATCACTGAAGCTTGCAAGTTTTACATATAATTTTGATGTACCTAGAGTGGATGAAAGTGTATAAAGTTAAGATGATCTTATCAGTAGAAAAGATATTCTAAACCAGCTTAGCCCAAAGAAGCATTTTGATTGCCTAATTTAACTTTGTAAAGGAGAAGTAAATCTTATAGCTGGTCTCTGTAAACCTCACAGCTGGAAAATTCTAACAGCACCTTATAGTTTCCAGTGATCAAAGTAAGTTACTTTATATACTAAACTAAGAATTTCATAATAGAAATAATGTAACACCAGGGGGTGCGGTTATCATGAAATAATTACACTCCTGGGAGATTACAGGCACAAGGCTGTACCCCAGGGGTGTGATTATCCCATGATAACCACATCCACTGAAATTGCCTTACTGCAGAAATAATCTCTATTCACTGGTGAGACATTATTCAATAGGTGATTTTTTTTTAAATGAAAAGATTTTTTTAGCTTGAATCAGCAAGTGGATTAGGAAATTGGCCAGTTTATTTTTCATTGCATTCAGATTCAGAATACAACATTGTTATTATTTGCTTTCCTATTTGACATAGCAGAGTTTTGATTTTGCTTTTGAGAAACCTTTAAGAGATTTCATTAGTGTCAGTTAAGTGGTACTGCTGAATTCAGATCAAACTTTAAAGGTCTTAACTGAGCAATACAATTTTAAATAATTTATTTCTATGTACAATTTTAAATTCTTCTAAAATAATGCTCATTTAAAAAATTATTAATGTAATTTACCTCCAGTGTTGCAAATACAGATAAGCAAAAAAGATGAAACTAAAAATCTCAAGAAATCCCACACCCAGACAAAACCATTGTTAATGTTCTGGTCCATCTCCTTCCTGGCATTTTTCTAAAAGTATCTGTCTGTATGTGTACTTAAAGATATAAAGAGAAACATGAATGGGATCCATGTAACTACTTTGTTTTATAACCTGCTTTTTTATTTGACCAAATGTTGTAAACAACATCCATATCATTAAGAAATCTTCATATCATTTTTAATGGCTGCACAGTATAGTATTCCATTGTAACAATATCCCATAATTATCTACTTAACACCTTTTAATTAGATACTTAGGTTCTCTCTCTCTCTCTCTCTTACTATTATACACAATGCTTTGCAACAAAATCTTCGGACATATCCATGATTATTCCCTTAGGATAAATTCATGACTGTGTAATACTAGTAAAACACAATGGAAACAAACAGATAAAAAAAGGTACGTTCCCCAAATCTTCAATTGTTCTTATATACAGCTGAAGCTGATGGTTCTTTACCTTGGCAGTACCTCACAAACAGATCAGTAACTTTCATCATCTTATGTGGTATCACAGATGGTGAAAGTTGTTGATCTATTTTTACCATAATTTTATCATAGAGTTCAGTGTTTGGAGATATTCTTAAATAAGTAAGTTACAAGACTTAAGAAATTAAAGATAGCCTGTGTATTTACTAGTATCTGTTCCCACACTTATACTTTTTCGGTTTGAAAGGAAAAATTGGAAATGGAAATTCCCCTAACTCATTTTTCTGTAAAGACTGAGGTGAAGAATTAATTTAGTCTGCCAGTAATTTCTCATCACAAACATACCCTTTATAACACACCAGTAACTCTTTGCTTTCTTTAGCTGTTCCAATTATTCTGAAAATAAATTTAATATTGGAGTACAAAGGAAAACATTAGCCTTCTGAAGACTATCATGTGATATTCAATGTCTGAAAAGCCGAAATTTTAAGTTTCTTTCCCAATTTTAATTACACATTTTAATATAAAAGTAAAAGAAAATCACCTGTAATTTCACCAAATTAACATATTAACTATTTTCATTCTTCCATGTTTCCTTCCAGTCCTAATCCATATGCATGTAGTTTTATATTATTAGAATCATAATGTAGATTCAACTGGTTCTCTTTAATTCACTTGATATATCAACAGTTTATTCTGCCATTCCCCTAGTGCTGGATATTTAGTTCACAACAGCGAAAAATTAGAAATGATGTTGAAATGAACATTTCCCTTAAAAAAAAAAAGCTCTTTTGGCACGTTACCATCTCTCCTTCTCCTCTATGCCGCTCCCTTCCAAAAACAAACACCACACACCACACGTACACAGACTATTCAATGGCATCATTTTTGCTTACAACTGTTTTCCTAAACTTTCGGATCATGAGCATGATGTGGGAGTGAGTCTCAGGCTCCTCTCAGGACTCTAGTTCAACAAGTCTCAGACAGGGGCTTGGGAACCAAGACCTTTAACAGAATACGTAAGTGATCCTTTACATTAGGTAAGTTTGAGAAACACCGGCTGCAGCATCCATGGCCCAGCTTTTTTTGAGAGTCATTTTGAGAGTTCAAATCTGGTTCTGCTCATTTGAAATCACTCAAGATAACTCTGCACCTGTTTTTCTTCTGGTCTTTCCTTTTAGTCAACCTTTCTATCTGTCTAAATCCTAGTAATTCTTCAAAGGTCACTTTAGTCCCACTTTCTCTATTAACCACATAATTTAGCACTCAGTTATTCTCTATTAAATGTATTCTTACATAATGCTCTAGTTTTGTTTTCCGATTAGACTGTAAACTGAGTTACTGTTTCTTATGTGATATGTTAATTTAATGTTTCTGATTAGATTTTAAACTAGGAGTAGAGCCCATATCTATGCTATAAGCTTGGAACACAGAAGTTGAAAAAAGAAATTTTATGGCTGAAATGCAGGACATCAAATACATGGTTGCCAAATATAATAATCTCAGTTCTAAGAATTGACTTTCATATAGGCCTCTTAATTTGGTGAGCCATCCTGTCACCATCTAAGGCAAAGCTTCTCAAATCTTATACTCATTCTAGGAGGCCATTTAACCACTGAATGACATTTTGCAGTCTAACCTCACATCTTTTAAACAATATTGCTTCTTAATTTTTTTTTTTACTTGCTTTATCCTGGTATATCCTTACATGTCAACATCTATAGCTATCTATATCTATAACTATAGATCTATAGCTCTATTCATATATCTATATCTTATGGCCACATGGTATTCCGTTTTTGGGGGATGCAACACAATTTATCTAAAAAAAATACTCATAGAGTGCTTACTATGTGCCAGGCACTATTCCAAGCACTACACACACATTAACTTGTTTAGTTCTCCTAACAACCTTATGAGGCAGGTAGTGCAATAATATCTATTTTAGAGACACTAGCGCACTGAGGCGCAGAGAGGTTAAGCAGCTTGCTTAAGGCACATAACTACTAAGCAGCAGAGCAGGGGTTCCAAATCAGGCATCCACGTAGCTCCATAGCTCGACAGTCAGTTCTTAACCACTAAATACACTGCCTCTCAGAATTTATGGTTCCCTCTGTGTGGAAGGCTGTTCCTTTTGCCTAAGATGCCAAATGCTCTTCTCCCAGGTCTTGCGTGGCTGTATTTTTCCTGTCATTGAGGTCTCAGCTTAACATCATTGCTTCAGAGGGGCCCTTCCTAACCACTTAGCCTAAAGTTACTCCCCATTTAGTTCTCATCACAGTATCCAACTTAATTTTCATCATAGAACTTATACATATCTAGTATTTTAATGTTTATTTATTAAGTTAATATTATTCATTTTCTTATATATTTTATGTCTCCCAATATAATGAAAATAAGGACCTTTTCTGTCTTGATAACATGTTTGTAGAGCCTAGAAAAATGCCTGGCACAGAATATGTGCTTTATAAATGACTGCTGAATAAGTGAGTTTCTTTTTCCAACTCCTTACTGATGGACACTTAGGGTTGTTTCTAATCTTTCACTACTATAAAACCTAGAGTATGTACCTTATCACTTTCTTATAAATTCCTGGAAGCTGAATTTCAAGGTGAAAGGATATGCATGTTTTTAAGGCTTTTGACACATATCATATGACTCTTCAGAAAGGCTGCTCCAATTATCAGCAGTGGATTAAAAAGTTCATTTTACCACACTTGCTCCAATGCTGGATGCATAGGTCTTTTAAATCTTTACCAAATTTGATAGGCAAAAAGATAATATTTTAGTTTACACTACTTTGGTAATTAATGTTGTTGAAAATGTTCTCCGAAGTTTAACGACCGTTTGAATTCCTCCTTTTGCAAACCACCCATATATACATCCTTTGCTCCTTTGTGTTTGTATGTTCACCTTTTTCATATTGACTTGAAAGAACATTTTATATATTAAGGATATTAACTATAATATTTCAATAAAGGTAATACTTTTCATCCTCTACCACCCAACTGCTCAATTTATTTAGATAAAGAGAGTCACTAATTTATAGACTCCTCAAGCTTGCTTACACATATGTTAAAACTTGACAGGAGCCAAAAACTCGAGCATTTTTCTACTTCATTCACTTTATTTTGAAAAAGTTCATTTGATTGAAGAATAGTACTACAGTAAAATCCCACCACAGGTAGGGTACAAAAACCTGATTGTATAAAATGAATGACTGAATTATTGTAAGTTAATGAACATAAACGGAGGGCTGGAGAAGAGCCAATAACCAGCTTCATTACATTTGAATTCACTGTTTTCAATACTCTTAATGATAGGCTAACTAAATAGCACTAGGTCTTTTGATTGCTGTTAGTAGACTTTCTAACACACACTCAAGAGAAAGCAGGTCTATAGATTACTAGATGAAGGGCTGAGTCTGGAGTCATCCTACTCATTCTCTCAGAAGCAGGATCAAAGTAAGATGAGGGTGACGAACAAAGACAGCTCCTACCGCTGCCTGCCCCTAGCCAACACGAGTCATGCAGTTGTAAGAGCACCACAAGGCCAGAGTGAAGGAAAGGATAAGAAAGATGCACTTCCTTCCAGAAAACAGAACATACCTTTCAGATATAACAACACATCCCTGTGACTACTAAAATTAGTGGTCAGAAATATTTGAGCCATGTTCTTCATATATGACCTACTCCACCCCCATTTTCTTTGGGGTTTTCTTTTGGGGCCTCTCTCCCTTCTCTCACCATTGGGTGAGGACAGGAGAGGAGGCAGCAACAGCATGTGGGTTTTAAGAGTACCTGCACTGTGGCATCAGTGGGATGTTCTGTGAGAGAGTGCCAGACCAAGGTCTCTATCAATAGTCTCTTATCACTGAGCAAGCAGTTTTCTCTCTACTTAAAATGTGGTTTCTTAACCTTTTTTTAAAGCAATAGGGTTTTTAAAAAATCCATCATAATACTCTATCTGTGTACTTCTTCTACCCATTCTGACATCCATTAACAACGTTAAAGAAATAATGTCAAACCTGACAACGGGTCAAATTCCTAAACTCCTAATGCAAGACCCGGCATCTTGAATCCTCCTGTCTGCATCTGGCTTGCAGGAAGGATGCAGGATGTCTAGCTACAGAACAGGGGCTGAAGGTCATGTGCTGGCTGAGAGTAACCCTTGGCTCAGAGTGGCAGTGGCAGCCATAGGGAGTCTAAAGAGGTGCCTCAGAGCCGAAGAGGATGGGGCTTCGTGCCCAGAGCATTTCCTTCAGTGGAGCAGCTCTGCCTTTATACGCTCTATATACTGGGTTTCATGTAAGATTTCTTTAAAATAAAAAAAAAAAACAAAACAGGTTCTATAACTGTTTAAAAAATGCTGAAAATCTCTTGAGTTATACTAAATGAGTTGAAGCTCATAAAAGTGAAATGACTTGCTTAAGCTTACAAGGTTAAGCAGGTTATTTCTATTACGATTTATTATAAATTATGGTTGGATCAGTGTGGCTGTCTCAGTAATATGCTAACAAGGCAGTGAGAAATAATTAAATCTTTTCAGTTTTCATATCTTTTTATAAAAAGAACCCAATTGATCCAAACCAAATTAGACCAGTTTTTCTTGAGTAGACAATAAGATGCAGGAAAGTAAAGAACTTTCAAGTAAAAACCACATTTAACATCTTTTTAAACTGAATTTTAAAGAGTTTAAAAGAGGCGATTCCTGAAGGCTTCTGGTCCAGCCTACATTTACAATTCAGGAGGACACAAATATCTTCCTTCTATTTTTAGGTTACTAACATGATAAACTATGTTTAATATACATTTTACTTTAAAAATCAAGTTCACAGGGCCCTTGACTAGAAAAATGAAATTTAATTCTAATACACAGCATTTCAAATTCAAAACATATGATTAGAGTTTCCCATTGACCATCATATTTTGGGAATGTGACAGACAAAAAAAACCCAACCAAACAAAAACAATACCCAGAGATTAAAGAAAAATGTTACTTTATCTTTCCTTGTTTGTCCTCAATATAAATTCTAAAACAAATAAATAAATTATGTCTAGTGCCTACCTGAGCCATCAGTGGGAACCGAACTGGCATTGATTCCAGAAAGACCAAACAAAGGACATTCTCGATCTGTGTTCACATGACCCCATTTGTGACATTTAATGCACCTCACATTTCGAACCTGAGAAATAATGAACATTATTTTGGTTACTAAAAGAATAAAAATATAAACCAATGTTCAACTCCCTACTCTTTGGCAGAGTTTAAGTTAATTACTCATATGATTAAAAGATCTCCAAGGAAAGAGACTCCATAACTATATTTGGTAATTAAATACAAATACTAAAATCTTCTACTATAAATTCTGCCTAAAAGCTAAGCTGAATCCTATTTCTTTGTGACTGTTACTTGGTGGCAATAAAACAATGTCATCCAAAAAGAAATGGTAAAATACCAAAAAAGAATTATGTCATGGCTTAATTTTAAATTCTCTAATTTTAAAAAGTTAATCTTTAAAGTTTCAATTTCCTAAACCAGGAGCTGGCAAACTTTTTCTGTAAGGGGCCAGATAATAAATATTTTAGGCTTTACAAGCCAGAGGTCTCTCGTGTAACTACCCAACCCTGCCAAGGTAGCGGGAAGGCAGCCACAGACAATATGTAATGAATAAGCAAGGCAGTGTTCCAGAAAATGTTATTTATAACCAAGATCTGCCCTCTGGTGATAGTCTGTACCGGTTCTAAAGAAACAGAGCGAATTCTCCAAATTCCCCGCAAACTGCAGAGACCATTAACATCATAACCCTTACTACAAAACCTTGATTCCTATTTTTATCAGTCTACTACATTTAATGTTTTCTCCCCTAGACCTTCTATTATCTGATACAAATAGAAACCACAGGGCCCTTTATCAGCTTAAATATCTTTTGGACAATAACATAAAGAAGTATTTATTAAATAAAAATTATTCTTACAGAGCAAAATACGTGTCACTTGCCTGAATACCAAAGGGCTGATCTCTGATGTTCATATCATCTTTGGCATATCTATTAAGTAGAGAAAATGTACAAACACAATATTAAAAATAATTTAATAAATTAAATAGCAGTTATTCTGAAAACTATTTTTATAGTTCTAAGTACATTAGGAAATGTATAAGTTCAATAAATATATAGAACTATAAAATCTATGTAGTATTTCCAAACACTTCATTATTAAGCGTCCAGTGTGATGATTTGTGATTAAAAAAGTGAAAAAATACATAAAACTAAAGACTATGATCAAGCAAATTAGTTGCATATGACAAATCATTAAAAATAACTTTTCTCATTAGCTGTTTTCTCTAGTGAATGAAACCGCAATGTAAGATGGAATATTAGATAAATTTAATGATACATATTTTCATCTTAAAAGAAAGCCAGTTCTTACTTTTCTCGTGGGGCTCCTTTCTGCCATTCAAATTTGTATTCGGTCTCTCCTTCTGTTTCTTCTTTCTAAAAACATTCATTAAAAAGCCTTTCAATTTTTCTATAAAACTAAAATCTATTGCAAGTAAATCCAAACATAGAAAATAGTACTTTACCTCTTTGTTTTCTTGATTGCATATCAAAAATATGGAGGAAAAAAACACAGGTCAAGTTAAAAACTTCAACATAAAAGTCTGCTATCATATACTACACTAACGTATCATGGTATTTAACTGAAACTTGTAAGCATTTATTGGTTTGATTTTTTTTTCTTCTTTCACAAGAAAATTCAAATCACTGAAGGACAAAACAAAATACTGAATAAGAGAAAGCATTTAATAAGTGTGTTAATTCCTAATTTTTAAACTTCTACATTTTTCATTGAAGTGAGTATTTTGCTTTCTATTTACAGGTATATTCAATAAGAAGGACTAAAGATAGATATTATAAAAGAATAAATGCACTTCTGCTGATGTTGAGATTTTTGTCCTCCCCGAAGGACTAGTCAAGAAATATTACTAGATTAGACAATTTTTAGTATTTATTCTCTTGTATTAATTAGAGTATTATTATTTTTAATTATCTTCACAGAATAATAGCAACTTTAAAAAAATATCTGTCATAGCAGTTCTCAATCTTTAGCTGCAAACACATCAAAGACTTAAAAAAAAGAAAATGAGACAAACACCTTTTTTAGCTCCGGGCGGGGCCTCATACATGAAATTAAGGCCATTCTTTACTCGTTCATCACCCATAAGCAATCTAAACGAAACAAGACATAAAGTTCACAATTTTATGTAGGAGGAAAACATTACAGAATAACTGCCGCCTCCCCCGGCCTCCACCAAACCCTAAGGGAATTAAGATAAAATATTTTTGTTAGAGATAAAGTTCCAAAACTTTACTCCACTGACTAGATGCAATCTGAAATATGTGAATGGAAATTCAAACAGTGCTGCCTCTTTAGCAACTGGTTGTACGTTCTGAGACTTTCTCATTACCTGAGAGATCCTCCCAACAGAAAAGAGGAAAAATGTCATGGCCACTCGCACATGCTTTTCTTAAACTTTGAAATGCTGTGGAAATAACGAAGCTTTGAAATCCTATATGCCAGTACAAATTTGGAATTAAGTTAAACAGTGCCAACATTTTTTCTTAATTGTGCAGGATCAAACAGTTTTGGAAAAAATGAGTCTCTCTGGAATTACTTTCGGAAATCAAACCCAATTAATGCTTTTAAGAGTTAAAGTCTATGAGAGAAACAAATTCTTTTTTTTTCTTAAAGATTGGCACCTGAGCTAACAACTGTTGCCAATTTATTTTTTTCTGCTTTATCTCCCCCAATCCCCCCGGTACACAGTTGTATATCTTAGTTGCAGGTCCTTCTAGTTGTGGGATGTGGGACGCCGCCTCAACGTGGCCTGACGAGCGGGGCCATGTCTGTGCTCAGGATCCGACCCAGTGGAACCCTGGGCCACCGAAGCAGATCGAGCGAACTTAACAACTCGGGCACGGGGCTGGCCCCAGAATCAAACTCTTGAGTGAGGCCAATGAAGAGAGAATAATTTAAAGATATTCTACAACAGGTTTATTACTATGATGGAATCAATGTCTGCTGCACTTCAAAAATCCTGTTTTAACACTGAAGGTTCCCTGTTTGGGTTCTGTTTAGAGAGAGATGCTGTGCTTTTTAGGAAAAAAACCTCTGAGAAACTGCATGATTTCACTCATATATGGAAGAAAAACAAACACATGGATAAAGAGAACAGGTTAGTGGTTACCAGAAGGGAAGGGGGTTGGGGAGTGGGCATAAGGGTAAAGGGGCACATATATATGGTGATGGATAAAAATTAGACTATTGGTGGAGAACACGATGCAATCTAGACAGAAACTGATAAATAATAATGTACACCTGAAATCACACAATGTTACAGACCATTGTGACCTCAACAAAATAATTGAAAAAAAAAACACCCCCTCTGCAACAAATTGAATGACTGGTTGGGCTAAAGTTTTAATTCATAAGATCCAAGTAAAAGTAGTGGTTATAAAGATGGAGGCTCAAGGATGAACAGAATTTCCTTTTATATCTGGAAAAGGCAATCACAAATGATATACCACATGATTAGAATTCCTCTGTTCTTATTTCCTTGGAGTTTGTAAGGAACTATAAAAAAGAAGAGAGCAAAGGATGAAGGGATCTACATCCATAATAAAATACTATTCAGCAGTAAAAAGGAATGAACTACCGAAACATCCTACAACACGGATGAAATTCAAAACATTATATTAAATGAAAGAAGCCAGTTGCAAAAGAGCATATGTTATCTGATCCTATTTAAATGACAGGTCCAGAATAGGCAAATCTATAAGGAAAGAAAGTAAATTAGTGGTTGCTTAGGGTTGAGAGACAGAAGGGAGGACAGAGTGTGGGAATGGGGTTTGACGGCTAATGGCTATAAGATTTCTTTTTCAGAAGATGAAAATGTTCTCAAATTAGATTATGGTGATGGTCCCCAAACTCTCTAACTGTACTTAAAACCAACATACACTTCAAACAAGTATGAAAATTATATCTTATATTAACACCACTTTAAAACCAAGGCTGGCCCAGTGGTGTGGTGGTGAGGTCTGCACGCTCTTCAGCAGCCTGGGGTTTGCTGGTTGGGATCGTGGGTGCAGATCTACACACTGCTTATCAAGCCATGCTGTGATGCCACCCCACATAGAAGAACTAAAAGGACTTACAACTAGGATACATAACTATGTACTGGGACTTTCAGAAGCAAAAAAAAAAGAGGAAGATTGGCAACAGATGTTAGCTCAGGGCCAATCTTCTTTAACAAAAAAAAAGAAAGAAAGAAAGAAAAGAAAGGAAGAGAAACCTTAAAAAAAAAAACAAGCACATGAAAAGCCTAACATCACTAGTTACCAGGGAAATGTAAATCAAAACCAGAAGATACCACTTCACACTCATTAGGATGGCTATTATCACAAAAAAAAAAAAAAGAGAGAGAGAGAGAAAATAATAAACCTTGGTGAGGGTATAGAGAAATTAGAACCATTACTGCTGGGGATGTAAAATGGTACAGCCACTATGGCAAATGGTTTGTTGGTTCTTCAAAAGCGAAACACAGAATTACCATATAATCTAGTAATTCCAATCCTAGGTATATACCCAAAGGAACTGAAAGCAGGGACTTTAACAGATATTTGTACACCAATGTTTACAGCAGCATTGTTCACAATAGCTGAAATGCAGAAGCAACCCAAGTGTCCAATGATGGATGAATGGATAAACAAAATGTGGTATACACATACAATGGAATATTATTTAGCCATAAAAAAGAATAAGTTCTGATATGTGCTACAATATGGATGAATCTTGAACACATTATGCTAAGTGAAAGAAGCCAGACACAAAAGGACAAATATTGTATAACTGCACTTATATGAGGTACCTTTAATAGGCAAATTCATAAAGACAGAAAGTAGAATAGTGGGTACCAGGGGCTGGAGGGAGGGGGAAGTGGGAGTTATTGTTAACGTGTATAGAGTTTCTATTTGGGGTAATGGGAAAAGTTCTGGTGATAGTGGCGATGGTACACAACACTTTGAATGAAATTAATGCCAGTGAACTACCCATTTAAAAATAATAAATTTTATGTTATATATACTTCACCCTCAAAAAAAGCATTTCATTTATATTGAACAAAAACAACATAAAATCAAAACTGGAAGGTCAATTTCCACATCATGTAAAGTTCAGCAGGTATATAAAATAAAAGGTAAAGCTATGATATTGGCATTTTGTTTTAACTTTCAACTAAAAACCTGTAAATTTTTTTTTTTTTTTGCTGTTGACGTTAAGCAGAATGTACAGATTTTTTGACATCCCATTAAATCCTTTTATTTATCTGGTCAGAATAATAAATGTGATTATCATCTTTAAAAAAGTATGTAGGGATCAATATTCATAAGCTAAGAAACATTTAGGATAGTAAAAACTTAAAAGAGAAAAAACAACAGACAGCTAAAGAACAGAATTGGCTATCTTTTGAATAAGGAATAAAAAACTTTACAAATCACCAATTACTCATAAATTTGCATTTGAACAACCCAAGCTAGAAGCACTGAACACACCTAGTGCCCAGATCCTGGTTTCTAAATATCTTTCTCCAATAAAAGGGACCAGGGTTCCCTGGAATCTGGTTGATTCCAATGCTGGAGCAGGGAAAAATAAAAGACAGGAAGTGGTTTAAAAAGAAAAAAGGATGGGGCATGTTAAATGGATGTTAAATGGATATATAAGCTGATAGAGTGGTCAAAGGCCAAAACTGGAACTATTTTAGCAACAAAATAAGTAACAACAGTATTGGATTGTAGCCCGTTAAATAAATATCTGTGAGCCCATACTGAGAGAAATAAATGATTAAATAAATAACTAAATGAGGGAAAGGAAAAATTCTTCTTTCCAGAGGAATTCAAATTACAAAAAAAATGTAGAGGGCATGAAAGAGACAGAAAATCAGAGTTAGAATACCACAGTAATAACTGCTGCAGGCAAGATCCACTAAGGAATGCTAAAATTAGTGGGCAAAAGATCAAGCAGAAACAGGATATTTGCATAGCTTCAAATATTTATTAATTATACAGGGAAAAAAATAACTCTTCTAAGATGAAGAATAAACATGAACACTATAACCTGTTTCAAGCCTGCTTTCCTACCTCCACTATCCCTCTATTGGTCTAACTCAATATTGGCTGTTTCTTGAACATCCTCTCTACTTTCCCACTGTGCTGATCTTTAGTAAGCTTTTACTATACGTAAATCAGCATTTCTCAACAGTGGTGCTATTGACATTTTGGACTAGATCATTCTTTGTGGTGTGGGCCCGCCCTGTGCATTGCAGGCTGTTTTGCAGCATCTCTAGCCTCCACTCACTAAATGTTGGTAGTGACAACATCTGAGTTGTGACAATCAAAAATGTGTTCAAACATTCCCACATACCCCCTGGGGGGCAATAATGGTCCTCAGTTGAGAACCACTGATCTAAATCCTTACCATTCTTCAACTTCAGCCAAAATGTCACCTCTTTCACGAAGCTTCCCTTGTTATCTCAAATGGAATTATTCTGTCCTATGTTAGCCTGCTAGTTTTTAAAGCAGTGTGTGTTTTCAATACATCAGTTATTATATTCAGCCTTGAACTATATGTATATATCCCTTACTAGATTTTCCTGAGGGTAGAAAGAAATTATGTATCACACTTTTATAGGCCCCTACAACACCATTTGTTATCTTGCATGAAGTAGGTACTCAATAAAAGTTAACCAGATTAAATAAAATTAGTGAGAAAAGTACTTAATTGAACTAAAGTTTTCTTTAATTTTACTCTTAATAAACTATACTATATTCTCAAGAGAGTATTTAGTAATAGTTTAGTATTACTTTGCTTAAGTTCCATATTTTGATGAAAAACAGGACTGAGTGGAAGAGAAAGTATGGTCTTCATAATTAAAGTACCACTACTCACTTGCTTGATTAACCTAGAGAACCCAGCTTCAGAATAAGATTTGCAAATACAAACATAAATGATAACAGCTAAAGGACAGGTACCGTGCTGGAAAAAACCAATGAGGAACTCTAGCCACGATCCTGCCATTAACAGAACAATGACATGCAAGTCCAGACACTTTACCTCTTGAAGCTGTCCTGTGCCTCTTTTCATTTGAGTGTATATTAAAGACATATCTTTCTAAGAGGTCTCAGCAGTTCCAGTATAGATTTTCATTATTCTAAGCTTTGCCTAATTTGGGACTTGCTCACCAACTGTACGGAGTCACATCAATCTATATTTTATGTGAATCATGGGTTAGGTTGGAAAAAGTGGCCATCTACATGAGGAGTGAAGATAGTTCACAGGACAAGAAAAGAATTCTATCACTGGGGCATTCAATTAAAAAGAAGCTGACTCAATATTTGATTCAGTAAGGGATCATTCTCACGCAATTGATTATTCTCAAAACACCAGTATAGTGGAATTTCTTACCTATTATCATATGATTCTTGCTCTTTAAGATACTGTTGCATTAACTCTTCTTGTTTCTTCTTATCATATGATATTTTCTGTTCTGCCATCCATACCTAAATTAATAAAATAAAAATTTTAAATGAAATAGTTGGATTTAAACTAAATAGGTTTGTTTTTCTTTTATAATAAAATATAAAATGCTATTGTTTACAGTTTAAAACAATCTATTTTGGTCATAATAACATCATCACAAAATAACAGCTGAAAAATTTGATTTGTGACTTGATATAAGTCCTTGAATCCAACCATTCAAAATAAGCAAACTTTAAGGCAAAAATGTCAAAGGTGAGAACCACTCTGAGCACCCGTGGTACGACAGCTTCCCGCACTTAGTGCCTGTGTTATTTCAGAGATGAGAATGACCATCTCCCTACATGGAATATGTCTAGTCTAGAAAACTCTTTAGCACAGGGCACAACCAGTAGGGTTAAACAATGCCCACGGATGCCACTGGGTGTCACTGACACTCCAAAAGAGGAGGAACAGAGGACAAGGAGAAAAGATGGAAAGGGGTCAAAAGGTAGTTGTAGAAAAAAGGACGAGACAGGAAAAGAAAGAAAGAGATAAGACAGAAGTGCAGCAGATGTCCCGGAGCTGCTCAGGGACATCCACACCACAGGCTGAACGTGTCCCTATGTGAAATTCTCAAAATCATAAAAGTGGTGAAGGTAAAAAGCCCACATAACTTATGCAACGATATTTAATCATGTTACTTCCAGTTTTGAAAGGTACCAATGCATCCCTACCACTTTTAGAATAAAGGACCAAGTGTTTGACAGCCGTTCAACATCAATAGCAAGTTAAAACTTTCTCTCCAAACATGCCAAGTCTTAAGAAGGTAAATTCGAGGACAAATACTCACGGTGAGAAAATTATATGTAATTATAAACCGTGGGTGGGGGCAGATAAGTGTGGGGAGGAGGGTGTGGGACAAGACTACCATTACTCAATTTTAAAAGCAAAACAGGGGTAATTAGTATTTTAGTAATGCTGAGATAGGAAGGCTCTGCGGGGACACAGTTTGAGATGTGGATAAGAAAGATTAATAGGGAGATGAGAATAAAAGCGGAAATGAAAAGAGAACCCTTCAGGGACAGAATATACCAGAAATTTCTTTTGGTATAAATTCCTGAAAGTTTCTTCCACTGACTTCATACCTATGAAGTAACATTATAGAAGAAAAACCTACACTTGGCAGCAAAAGGCAAATATGTGGAACTTTCACTGTAGCTCAAAATGCAAACAGTGCAACAGAGAAATGTAAGGTGTCACTGCCTGGTAGAATAAGATATTCATAATAACATCCTAATAATAACATATTCCTTCTAACAGGATAACTACCATTTAATTAAAGCTTTAGATTTTACTCGATTGCTCAAGAGTTTGAATACATATTGAGTAGTTTCATGGACTAGAATGAGAAGTAAGAAAACATATTCTTGTCCTCAAGATGCTCAGAATCTGCTATAGAAAATCATACTGACTTTTCTGTATGTTTAAACTATTTCATAACAAAAAAAGAAAAGAATTATATAAATAAATCATAACAAGACAGTTTGATATTTGGATAACAAATATGTACAAGATAAACAATAGAATAAAAGGGTCATTAACTTTAGGTGGCAGGGAGGAAGGCTGGTATAATGGAATGCTTCATAGCAGGTTTCGTTTTTTAAAAGTTATTTATTTTTTTAATTAATTATATTCACAACTAATGTTATCCATTTCTTGTATATCCTTCCAAAGATGTTCTAAGGCACATATACAAAAAATACATACAGAAAACACACATATACACACACATTCTTTCTTCACTCTTATTTTTTCTTTTTAAAGATTGGCCCGGAGCCAGCATGTTGCCAATCTTTTTCTTCTTCTTCTTTTCCCCAAAGCCCTCTAGTACATAGTTGTACTTTCTAGTTGTAAGTCCTTCTGGCTCTGCTATGTGGGACGCGGTCTCAGCATGGCTTGATGAACGGTGCCATGTCCACGCCCAGGATCCGAAGCGACCAAACCCTGGGCCACCGAAGCGGAGTGTGAACTCAACCACTAGGCCACGGGGCCGGCCCCGTCACTCTTTTTATAAATGGTAACACAATGTGCACATGTGCACGTGCATACACGGTATGTACAAAATAAAATTCTATACCATGGAGACCATTCCCAGATCAGTAAACAAAAAGCTTTCTTGTTTTTTTAGGGGGGGGAGCTGAAGATCATTTTATTGTGGGGCTACACCTATCATTTATTTAACCAAGCTCCTGCAGTACTGACGGGCATTTAAATTTCCGGTCTTTTCTATTACAAACTCTGCTGCAACAAATAACTCTGGACACAAGTAACTTCACAAATATTAAGCAGAGTTTTGGAGAGGATCAAAACTTTCCCAAGGAGGGGCCGGCCCCGTGGCTGAGCGATTGAGTTCGCATGCTCCACTTTGGCGGCCCAGGGTTATGCCAGTTTGGATCCTGGGTGTGGACATGGCACCGCTCATCAGGCCATGCTGAAGTGGCGTCCCACAACTAGAATCTACAACTATGTACTGGGGGGCTTTGGGGAGAAGAATAAAAAAAAAAAGAAGACTGGAAACAGTTGTTAGCTCAGGTGTCAATCTTTAAAAAAAAAATTTTGCCAAGGCAAAAACAGCAAGATATTACCGGCAGAGGGAACAACTCAGGCAAAGGCCCAAAGGTGTAAAATAGAAAGTAAGTAGTTTGATAGCATTGGAGTATAAAATCTGAGGTAGGAGAACAGCAGTAGAGGATGAAGAATGAAAAACTGGAGCCAGATTACTTGGATTTAATCCTGTAGTATTTTAACAGGGGCTGGAAGAGACCAGATTTGTGCTTTAAAAAGACTACTCTATGGAGGGCCAGCTGGTGGCGTAGTGGTTAAGTTCATACACTTTGCTTCAGCAGCCTGGGGTTCGCAGGTTTGGATCCCCAACCTGGACCTACACACCACTCATCAAGCCATGCTGTGGTGTCGTCCCATATACAAAGCAGAGCAAGACTGGTATGGATGTTAGCTCAGGGCTAATCTTCACACACACACACAAAAAGACTAGTCTACGGAAACAAACCAAATATTCATCAACTGATGAATGGAGAAATAAATGTGCTATATCCACACAATGGAATTACTCAGCAATAAAAAGGAATGATGTATTGATACATTCTACAACATGGATGAACTTTGAAAACTTTATGCTAAATGAAAGAAGCCAGTCACAAAAGAACACACACTGCATAATTCCATTTATATGAAATGTCCAGAATAGGCAAACCCACAGAAATAAAGCAGATCAGCGGTTGCCTACGGCTGGGCGAAGGGAGGCAGCGGTTAGGAGGAAGGGGGCATGGTTAAGGGGGAGTGACTGCTAACAGATAGCGGTTTTCTGGGGGGAGTGATGAAATGTTCTAAAATTGTTTGTGGTGATATTTGCACAAATCTATGAATGTACTAAAAACCACTGAATTATACACTTCAAATGGGTGATTTATGGTATGTGAATTATTATCTCAATAAAGCTGCTAAATAAAAAAATAATCTCATTCTGATGGCTAGGAGAATGGATTTGAGAAGGGTCAAGCCTAGAGACAAAAAAATCAGTTGGGAAATGTAGTGGTCTGGGTGAAGGACGATGAGGGTGTAAGCCAAGACACAGGCAGTAGTGACAAAGAGGAGAGAGAGAATCGAGAGATATTTGGGGGGTAAGACCAACAGAACTCATCAGCTGACTAGATAAATGGGTGATAGGAAAAGGGTGAATCTTCAATTTCTGGCTTAGATGACTAGATGAAGGACTGTGTTACTACCTGTATTTCCTACTCGCATGAGACAGGAAGGATAAAAACAGCAGATTTAGGATAAAACACAAGTTCCATTTCAGACATGTTGAGTTTGAGACGCCTGAAGGATATTAAGATAAAATTGTCTAGTATATAATTGTCTTGAGGTGCCTTGAGCTAGGAGGAGAGATCTGGGGCTGTAGACTTGAGAGTCCTGAGTGAAGACAGGGTAGTTAAAACCATGAAACTGGATGTGATTGCTTGGGAAAGCATATAGAGAAAGCAAGATATAGGTCAAGGACAAAACTCCAGGGACATCTGTATTTTAGGAGCAGGCTAAGAATAAGTATGAGTGTAGGGGCAATTAACATTTTATTGAGCACTCCACATGGCTGGCATACTGCTAGGTGGTACTTTGTTTCAAATTCCTTACACACACCATCTTATTTAGTCCTCACAACAATTTCACAAGTCAAAGCAACTGATACTGATCATTGTTAATTTACAGATTAGGAGATTGAAGATCAAGAATATTAACTATTTTGTGCAAGATCTCAGGGCTAAAAGTGACTGTGCTAGAATAACTAGAATCCAGGTCTGATTCCAAAGCTCAGACTCTTCCTACTTCACCATTCTGCTTTCCACTGCTATAATATTCAGTAGGGTATTTCTGTACTGCACCTAATGGACCTATAATTGATTACTTAAAAGCCAAATTTCAACGAAGTCATGAGACAGACACTACATTATCAGGTGGATTAAAAGAGGAAGTAAGAGGTGAATTTATTTCCCTTTTAAGATATAAAATAAAAAGGGAGTCTTCTTCGTACAGGATAGCAGAGCTCAGAAACCGTGACCCCTGGGATTCGAAAAAGCAAAACCAGAATCTGTTGAGGGAAGTAACGAGGAACCCTATTATCAGTCTTCATGTCTTACAGATTGACATTCTAACCGACAGAACCGACAGCGCCGATGACAGCCGCCAGTCTCCTGGCCGATGTAGAATAAACGTCGAGGACCAGCTTTGTCAGCGAATTTCTCAGTGGAGAAGAAGGGGCGATATCACCGGGGCTTTAGGCCTGGAAAAGGGGCGACTGTCCCAAGGATCTGAGAGTCAGCACCACTCACCTCCAGCAGCCCCTGGGAACCCAGGCGCCAAGGGCCAGAACACTCCCTCATCCCATTACTCACTTTTTTGATATTGGATTTGGAAGCAGGATGAAAGTCCTTCTTGCACATGAAATTGGCAAAGGATTTCCCCATCTTGGAGGCTGAGCTGGGGGAAGGCAGCGGCTAGACCTGCGAGCAACGTAAACAAACTCTGCCGCCTAACCGGAACTGCACCGCCCGTGGCAGCGGGAGCTTCCGGGATGAAAGGTGACAGCTTCCGGCAACCCGCGCCCCTGCCTGCCAATCTTCGCCCCTTCCCCCTTGCCCCCGTGCACTTTGGGTAGCTCCGAGGCCAGGTGAGGGGCATGCAGGGGGGAGGGGTGTGCATAGCTGAGGCAGGAACTAGGAAGACGGGAACTGTGGCGGGGCAGGACCCGGGGCCTCCGCGGAGGGGCTCCGGGTCTGGGCTCCGGGTCGCGGCTACGCGGACTGTAGTGTGAGCGCCGCCGGCTGGGGTGCGGAGAGCGGACCGGGCGGCTGCTCTTCTGTAAGGCGCTTGAGGTTCGAGCCCTTTCTGTCTGTGAACTCTAACTCGAGTTACATAAACGTTTCTGCCCCGATTTTCTCATCTGTGTTTTGAAAATAGTAATTTTCTCCCCGACTGTAGTAAGTTTGTGAGGCTCAAACCATATGATGTTTCTGAAAGCGCTTGGTGAAGTAAGGCATATAAAATAGAATGTCACCTCCACAAAAGCAAGGACTCTTATTTTGTTACCAGCTGTACGGTGCCTGGCGCAGAAACATGTTCAGTAAACATTTGTTGAATGATGAGTACGCACTAGGCGTTAGGAAAGGCTCTCAGGCATTACCACCCCCCCCCCCCCCCCCGCCCCCGAATGGGCTAGATGCCTTCCTAACTGGGCGGCATGTTCCTGAGCTTTCCTACGACCTCAGTTAGACAGCTCAGATCACCTGGTGCAGCGTGATGGCCCTTAAGACTCAAAGGTTTTTCGTGCATGTGGCTGCTACTGCAGTAGGGGATCCACCAACCAAGTCCCCTCACCGGGGTGGTGGGTGATGTCAGTAAGCTTTTTGTGAGAAATTTACTCTTCTGGCAAATAATAACAGCTTTCGTTTGAATGTCTGCTGTATTCCATGCACTGCCAAACGGTTTACACATTATCTCATTAAATTCTCATAACAGCCCCGAGATGTTTATTGATGAGGCGGGAGGCGTAGAGAGAGATTAAATAGCCTGTCAAGGTTTCGCAGTGGTGGAACTAACTTTATGACACAAATAGAAGGCGATCCAGAGTGTAAAGGTTGAAATAGACACAGAAAAGTACAGAAGTAATCATGACCTCTCTCTCTCACTGAGGAAAAGAGAAAAGCCCTTAGTTTCAGGCTGAAGTTGTTACTTGAGTCATTTTGTTTTCTTTTTAATGAAACATGTATTAGATTTGAATTTTGTTTTTAAGTTGCTAGTATCTGCCTGTGTAAAGCCATTCTGAGGTCTGGCTGGGCATTAAAAAATAAAGGAAAGAATTCTATAAACTCTATAAAACAATGTGTGCATTCTGGAAGCAAAATAAAAAGTTCAAGACACAAATGTTCTACTAAAATTGAGGATTTAAGATTTTCCAAATTACAAATGAAGACATAATCTTGATATTAAATTCTACAATCAGGATTTACAAGTTGTGTATGTGAACGTCCTCTTGAAAATAGCAGCAATTTGGAATTTTACTGACATCTTTTCTTATTTGTCTGATTCAGTGAGTTTGTTTCAAAATTTCAGTCTTACCAGTGTCAGTGTATATTCTTCTCCAGCTCAAAGGAGACCCCTTCTTCCTTGTTTTGAGGAAATACTGAATACATAATTCTGGGTCTTTTCCATAAGATAAGTCCCAGTGATGAGAATACAAAGATTAATAAGACATACTGCCAACCCCCAAGGATCTGCTGTCCAGTAAGGAGATTCATATATGTTCACTAATATAGTAGAATATGGTCTTTATGACAGTAGAACTAGGTAGTGTTCAGGGAAGACTTCAGGAGAAAAACATCGTGGAGGGTAAATTTGACCTATAGACTAGATGAAGGTACTTGTTGTTGCCATTTTCTTATTGATTATTGTAGTACAAGATTCATTCCCAAGTCATTTTGTTATTGAGTTTTGTACTACATTATATGAAGTTTAAAACTTTAATGAACACCCTTATTAGATATGGCAATAATAAACTTGGTCATCAAGTAAAACTTTGTTTTGTATATACTTAAAAAATGTTGTTCTCTTTTTGTTTTGAAACTTCTGTATGATTTTTAGTTTTAAAAAAATGAAACTTTGTTCCTGTGACACTTTCGTGGCATTACCTCCAGCAACAGTTGATAACAGGATTATTTTTGGAAAAAATTCAGATAGACCCTGCGATGAAGTACAAGAGGTGGTTTATTTTCCTGCTGCAGTTCATGATAACCTGAGAGAACATCTTAAGGTAGGTGAAATACGTGTTTTGTTAGCAATATGCTTCTTTAAAAATATCGTAAACAGGTATTTCTCTCGTTAGCTAGCTATTTGGCAGAGACTATAGAAGTTAAAAATTCAAGAATTTAAATTTGAAAAATATGTGAATCAGACTTCTGGTCTTCTATTTCAGTGATCTGGAGGAAGCTGAAACAACACCAATAATAATTGTTAGTTCTTTGATCAGACATTTGCATGCCTACCATATGCAAACATGTGTTAAATAGGGCAGGGATTTCAAGCCTGCTGTCAAGACTAGGACTGTCTTCCAGGAGCTTGGTCTAGTAGAGGAATAGGATGGATATGTAACTAACCCCGCTATACAGTAGGATGCTTTAAATGCTACATTTAAGTAAGAGCAGCAAGCTGTGACAGCAGTGGACAAGGAGAAATTAATTCAGACTAGGAATCAAGGAAGGTTTCACCAGGAGTTGGGGTTTCAGCTGGAGTTTGATGGACAAAAAGTATTCTGATTGGTATAGAATAGGAAAAGTCGTTCCAGACTGGGAATAACAGTTTCTTATCAAAAAAGGTTTATTGAGCCCAGTGGTCACACTCTCAACATGGGTTTTATGCCATCATTTGGTAGGATACACATTAATTAAAGGATCCTTTAAAAAATTTTATTAAAAATCCATTTAACATGGAACTTAAAAGTTAACATATGCTTTTATTGCTAAGTTATATATTTTTTAGATTTCATTTTACTGATATTCCAATATTAAATATTAGATGTTTTCTGTATACCAGGACTGTTTTTTTCTTTTGCTGAGACTGTTTTTCATCTTGAATCCATTTCCACTGTATCTCTTCATATTCAAATCTAGACTGTCCTGTCTAGGGTGGTTCTGATTCTTTTCACTGCTGTGGACATATCAGATGGATGACTTCCATATGTGACATGGGCTTCTATGCTAATACCCTTGTATTTAAGGGCTACCATATGGGACTTAGATCATTAACCAAGAAACACTAGACATTGAGATTGAGAACTGCTTCCTTAAACTTCAACTAGCATACATCTTCCTCTACAAAGTGTTTCACGATTTTACAACTAGAAACTCTCTCTCTCCTGAGCTTCTCTTAGCACCTCATCTTCACTTCTCTTCATGGCCTTTATACTTTATATTTTGTTGTATCTTAGTTAATGTACAAGTCTTAGTTTCTTGAAAGCAAGATCTGTATCTGATTCATCTTTGTAACTAACATATCTCTTAACAGAATGCTTTATAATAGGATATGCTTAGCAAATATTTGAATGAATAAATGGTTAGGGTCAATCTGAATATGTTTTAAGGGTAATGCTTTTATTATTAAAAATTTAAATTTAGTTATATTTCGTGTATCTCATAATGGTCATATCTTCTGATTGATTTTTAAGATTCTGAATTTTGAAAACTTTTCTTTTTTGGTTTTATGGTTGTTGCTATGACTTTTTTTTACAGTGTACTTACATAGAAATTGATCAAGTCCCTGAAACATATGCTGTTGTCCTTAGTCGCCCAGCTTGGTTATGGGGGGCAGAAATGGGAGCCAATGAGCATGGAGTTTGTATTGGGAATGAAGCTGTATGGGGAAGAGAAGAAGTTTGTGATGAAGAGGCATTATTAGGCATGGACCTTGTCAGGTTATTTTTCTGTTATATTTTTGCACTATAGAACTTGTCTATATTTTAAATTTTGGTGTAATGCTTACATGTTTTATTTTTCTATTTTTTTCATTTTTGGACTTTGATACTTTATAGTTTGTGTAAAAAATGCTTCAGAGTACAAGCATGCAATTTCACGACTCTCAAATATCATTAATTGGGAGAAGGGAAGGAATTTCAAATTATGATTTATTGGAAATACCTAACAGACTTTATCACACTTTAATTTTCACAATAACCTCATGGGGTAGATATTTTAATCCTCATTTTACAGATGAGATGCCTGAGGTTCAGAGATAAAGTAACTTGCCAATATATTACCAAGTTGGAATTTGAACATTGATCTGTTTGACTCCAAAAACTTTGTTTTCATGATTCCAAACTGACTTCAGAAGCAATAGTTGAAAAGTTGGATTTCAGTTTATCTGTTGATTTGAAAGTATTTTTACTTTGAATATAAATACAAAATCTCACATGCATGAAATTATTTAAGAAAAATAATGGAAATTTATTTTAATCCGAGGACTTTAATATTTTCATTTTAGGCTTGGCCTCGAAAGAGCTGATACAGCTGAAAAAGCCCTCAATGTCATTGTTGATTTATTAGAAAAATATGGCCAGGGTGGAAATTGTTCCGAGGGTAGGATGGTGTTTAGCTATCACAACAGTTTCCTGATAGCGGATAGGAATGAAGCCTGGATTCTGGAGACTGCAGGAAAGTACTGGGCAGCAGAAAAAGTACAAGGTATGGACAACTTTTCATGGTTTAATTAGTCTTACAATTAATAAAATACCCCCTAAATTGAAGACATTGCATGTAATTGTCTTTCAAGATTTATAATCCAGTGCAATGAAGGGTTGAACTGCAGGAGAAATGAAAAAATTTGAAAGAGCATACAGTGAAACCACTATAAAGAACTTTCTTGAAAAAAAGAAAAAGTATCTCTTTTTCATCTATGTGAACATGAATTTCATATGACATATATATATATATTTTTTCTGTGCAGCAGATCTTGGCTGTTTTTTCGTACTTTTCCACTTTTTAATAATTCCTTACCTTTTCTTCTTTTAACTTTGGGCTGAACTCCAAAATTTTATCGTACATAGGTATGGAGGTGAGGAAAGAGGAATGGTGTTGGTGATGGGTATCTGAATATATTGATATAATAATATATAATAATAAATATATAATTATAATATATTTATCACATATATAAATTTACATGTTTATACATAAATATAATAAAGATATAATAACAAAATTTAAAGTTTGATATCATTGAGTAAACTAACCAATTTGACTGTTTTAGAATGCTTTGCTTTTTTTTTTCATAGTTTCGTTATGATAATATATTCCTCTTATTTTTCAAGTGAGGAAATCCAGAGATGTGAAGTGATTTCTCAAGGCAATAAGTGAAAGAGTTAGAATTTAAATCCTTCCATCCTGACTCTCTGTTCAGCTAGAGGACAGCCTTGTGCTCAAGCGTGATCACATAATTCCTATGTACTTACCTTCTGGATCTCCTAATTTTACTAGAGAGATAAGATACACATGTGAAAATATTAAATGGTTCATGAATGATACAGATACACAGATGCTGTGAACATTTAGAGAAACGAAAAGTCATTGTGAGCTGGAGGGGTTCAGAAAGGCTTCATGAAGGGAGCCTTGAACTTTGGAGGATTTGGATGTTAGTTTTCACAATAGGTCATTGCTAGTTGTTTTGAAGAACATTTTATTTTATATTTTTCATGTATGTTTATTAATATATAAAATTGAATTTAGACTATTTTTCTTATTGTGATAATTGGCCTGATTGCACATTAAGCACTTTTAATTTTCTTATGTTTGCTGTATGCAAGCAGGAAATGAGTAAATGTATTCTGTTGAAAAAGATAGTCCCACCTAGCCATCTGAAATGAGTACCTTCATTGGGTCTAATTGTCTAGTTGTAGATTAATTTTGTCCATGGATTCCTCTTCCTATTACTAACTGGGTCCAAGAACTAAATAGCTAAAGTAAATAGTAGGAGATTATCTATCAGATGGAAAATTCCTTTTCTCTATCTTTGATTCTATCATGACTTAGTCTAGTTTTTGTAGTGAGAATATCCCAAGTGTGACTTCTTTAAAGTAATTTAATTGATTTCTACTTGGCAGACTGTCATTCTAAATCTGTTTTAAAACATCAATTTTCGTTTATTGTGATCTATTTCTTTTATTATAATCTCTTTAGAATAAGATTTTATGTCTTCTATTTTGTATTTTAGTTGAAAATTTTATTTACAACTTAGTGCCATGATATTTTTGGAAGCCTTATGTTTCTGTCCTAAACTTATTTATGACTATTTTTTTAAAAGTAATTCATGTAGAAGACTAATATTTAGAATATAAAGAACTCTGAAACTCAATAGTAAAAAAATCTGATTATAAAAATGGGCAGAAGACATGAAGAGACCTAAACTGATATACAGATGTCAAAAAAGCACATGAAATGATGTTCGCATCCTTTGCTATTAGGGAAATGCAAATGAAAACCACAATGAGATATTACTCTACCTTTATCAGAATGGCTAAAATAAAAAATGACACCACGAAATTCTAGCGAGAACATATAGATTGGATCACTGATACATGGCTAGTAAGAATATACAGCCACTCTGGGTAACAATTTGGCAGTTTTTTAAAAAAGTAAACATGCAACTACCCAGCAATTACAATCTTGTGCATTTATACCAGAGAAATAAAAACTTAAATTCACACGAAAACCTGCACATGAATATTTATAGCAGCTTTTTCCATGGTAGCCAAAAACTGGAAGCAACCCAGATGTCCTTTAACTTATGAATGGTTAAACAAACTGTAGTCCATCCATATCATGGAATACTACTCAGCAATGAAAAGGAATGAACTGTTGATACACAAAATAATCTGGATGATCTTTAGAAAATTATACTCAGTAAAAAAACCCCAAAAGGTTATATACTGTATGATTCCATTTATATAATATTCTTGAAATGACAGTTATGGAAATGGATAACAGACTAGTGATTGCCTGGGATTAACAAGGGGGTGGCAGTGGGAGATAAGTGGGTGTGGCTATAAAATGGCAATGTGAGTGATCCTTGTGGTGATGGAAATATTCTATATCTTGAATGTATCAATACCAGTGCTTTGGTTGTGATGTTATACCATGTGTTGCCATTGGGGGAAACGGGGTAAAGGGCACATAGGATCTATTACTTCTTACAACTGCATGTAAATCTAAAATTATCTCGAAGTAAAAAGTTTAATTTAAGAAAGTAATTAATTTATCTTTTTGAATATGTAATAGGTACACATGGTACAAAATTTTGAAGTCTACATTTATATTTAAATAGTGATTGAGAATCATAATGTACAGATAGATACATTATGTTAAATATGACTTTTTTCTCCCTTCCCCTGTTCTTCTTTGAAAATAGAGGGAGTTCGTAATATTTCTAATCAGCTTTCTATAACAACCAAGATTGATCGGGAACACGCAGACATGAGGAACTATGCTAAGCAGAAATGTTGGTGGGATGGTAAAAAGGAATTTGATTTTGCTGCGACATACTCTTATCTTGACACAGCCAACATGATGATTTCACCAGGCAGATACTGTGAAGGCTACAAGCTTCTGAATAAACACAAAGGTAATTTATCATTTAAATAATATCCGAATGAAAAATTATATTTTGTGTAGGTATCATGTGGGTGTGACAAAATCTGTTTTTTGAGGACTTATTCTTAGTAAAGATATAGTTTCATTAAAACTGAAAACGTTGTGATATTGTAACTTGTTTTTTGAGATGAGTGAATTGCTATATGATTGTGAGAGGGTAGTGATTCTTTCTGAAGGACAAGTTCAGATTCACAATCCTCAGACCTTTTATCATTTCTTACTAAGATTCTTAAAACCAAGTTGGGATTACTTTTCTTCGCAGAGTTCATTAGAATATGGAGATAGGCTTTTTCGATTACTACTGCTGCTTCTTTCATTTATCTTTTGATAGTACGCTTATTGGTTATTTTCTTATTACAAAAGTTATATCTAAAACCGTTGAGAAGACAAACTGAGCACATGTAGGAATTCTCTGTTTCCACTCCAAAACTCTAGAAATGTTGAATAAAGCATTTAAACATTAAATATATATATTGCTAGGTTCAAACACAAGAAGAGAAAACTACAGGCACCAAAATGAAGAGAGGACCCATAAGTATTAGCAAGATTTGAGGTGTCCCCTCTGCACACAGTCCTCCTCCTCTCTGTGTCAAAGGAGGGATTCTGGACTAGATATAAGCCTTAGGAACTGGTTTTAACATCCGTGAGAATGTAAGTGTCTAGGTGAAAGACCCAGGTGGGGAGCAGAAACTGGATTCCTTACCTAGATTACAAGTCTGAAAAATGCTACTCTGCTCCCTGCCCTGACTCCTATCCTGAAATTGAGCTCTCTGCTGTCCCAGGCTATGGGTCAGTACAGTTTCTTGTGAGAGATTGAACTCTGAGCTACATGTCTTTTGTAGGCTCAGCTGGGGCAACCTGTACTGTGCTGAGAAACAAACACTAGTTTGGAACCAGTAAATCACACAAGACCCCAGCATACCTGTATCTCTTTACCCACTATGTGAATATTTGATATGAAATATTCAGATTTTAATCAGATTTCCTTCTCCAATGGGAAATCTGCTATAATGAATCTGCATATAACTGCCATTGAAAACATTTAAGTTACATGGACTCAGATTAAAAGATGTAGTTTCTATATTTACTATGGGTAGTTTCTACTGCTATGTCCTTAAATGCACTGACCTTTTCTTCTGCATTATCTAATCTGCTGTTAATCTCATTTAGTTATATTTTTGTTTGAGATATTGTATTTTTCATCTCTACGTGTTCCATTTGGTTCTTTTTGTATATTTCCCATTTCTCTGTTCATTACCTTCATGTTTTTCTTTAAATCTTTGAGCATATTCAGCATACTTATAATAGCTGTTTTAGCATCCTTGTCTGCAAACTCCATTATCTCTGTAATTTCTGGATCTGTTTCTGTTGATTTAATTTTCTTCTGGTTTGGGGTTACATTTTCCTACTTGTTGACATGTCTAGTAATTTTTGATTGGATGATGGACATTGTAGATTTTATTTGTTGAGTTGGATTTTGTTCTATTCCTTTAAAAGATGTTTGACTTTGTTTTATCTTTAGTTAAGTTACTTATGGAACAGTTTCATAACTTTTAGGCCTTTTTTAAAGCTTTTCTAGGGTATCTCTTGTGTAGCTTTTATTCTAGGGCTAGTTTAGTCCCACTGCTAAGGGATGTGATCCTTTTGGGATCTTCACTGAATGCCCTGTGTACTAAATGAGATATTCTTACTCCAGCTGGTGGGAGCTCAAAGATTCCTTGCTCAGTGTTAGCTTTATGAACTTTTTTTGTGAGGAAGGTTGGCCGTGAGCTAATATCTGTTTCCAGTCTTCCTCTTTTTTGCTTGAGGAAGATTGTTGCTGAGCTAACATCTGTGGCAACCTTCCTCTATTTTGTATGTGGGATGCCACCACAGTGTGGCTTGATGAGCGCTGTGTAGGTCTGCACCTGGCATACAAACCTGCCAACCCCAGGCCACCGAAGCGGAGCATGTAAACTTAACCACCACGCCCCTAGGCTGGCCCTTTGTGAACTTTTTTTACTCATAGTTCCTGGTAATTGCTTGTTCCTCAAAATTTGTTCCTTGTTTGGCCTTGTGGGGTTTCACCCTATGTGTGTGCAAGTTGGTATTCAGCCAAAGGCTCAAAAGAACCACTATACAGATTTCTAGAACATTTTCTTTGGGTAGTTCCTTCCACCTTGGTGCTTTGTTCTGCAAATTCTAGCCACTCTGGCCTCCATGAACTTCAATATCTGTTTCTTGAACTTGGAGTGATCTTTGGGCTATGTCTGGGTGCCCCCTTCCTGCACTGTGGTCTGGAAATTGTCTCCAACAACATTGAGCGCTGGAGCCAACATGATGGTAGGGCTTACCTTGTTTGTTTCCTTTCTCTCAGGATTGTAATCCTACTGTACCTGTTGTCCAGTGTCCAAAACCAGTTTTATATATTTTGTCCAGTTTTCTGTTTGTTTACAGTAGGAAGGTAATTCTCGGCCCTGTTGTTCCTTCATGGTTACGAGCAGAAGTCCTATTTACATTATAGTAAGAGTTTTTTGTAGTAGAGAAGACAAGTAAGGGGCCAGCCTGGTGACGCAGCAGTTAAGTGTGCACGATCCACTTTGGGCGGCCTGGGGTTCTCCGGTTTGGATCCTGGTTGCAGACATGGCACCACTTGGCAAGTGATGCTGTGGTGGGCATCCCACATAGAAAGTAGAGGAAGATGGGCACGAATGTTAGCTCAGAGCCAGTCTTCCTCAGCAGAAAGAGGAGGATTGGCAGCAGATGTTAGCTCAGGGCTGATCTTCCTCAAAAAAAAAAAAGGAAGAGAAGTAAAATTTTTATCCAGTAAGATACATTATTATTATGAACTGCACATCAGCACAACTACTGTAAGTTCATTGAGAGTTAAATAAATAGGCATTAGTGTTTTACATGCTTTTTATTATGCAGAAGTTCTTCATAGATTGTTATATGGGTTTTAAAACATTTTAGTAGTATTTGGGGAAATTGATTGAGTTTTTAAATGTGGGCTAGGAATACATTATTATTTTTCCCACTTAAAATAATGGACTGTGGGCTTGTGCTTTTCAGTGTCTTCCTGAACAGTTTAGATTCAGGGAAGGAGGATGTATGTATTTTAGCAATCACTCATATGGAGGCCTCCATTACCCAAGGCCTACAAAGTCTCTCCTAGAGATAATTCCTTTTGACAGTGATTTCAGAGAAAAAAATTATAAATACATGAGCAAATTCAGTACTGAAGGAGGAACTATTTATAGACCCAACAAATACAGGAAATTCACATCCAAGGGACAATTAGAGCTAAATGAAAGAGGTTTAAAACAGTACAGTTGAAGTTTTCAAAGGTATTTGATAATATTAAGGAGTTATTTATAAAACCAGGTGTGATCATTGTATTTTGTTTATGTTTATAAAAAGCATTTTTGGGGCCAGCCCCAGTGGCCTAGTGGTTAAGTTCAGTACACTTTGCTTCAGTGGCCTGGGTTCATTTCCTGGGATGGACGTATACACTGTTCTCTTAGCAGCCATGCTGTGCTGGTGGCCCACATACTAAAAAATAGAGAAAGATTGGCACAGATGTTAGCTCAGGGCGAATGTTCCTCAGCAAAAAAGAAAAGAAAAGAAAAGTTTCTTTTTTACAGTCACATACTGAAGTATTGTGAATAAAATGATATGACTGGAATTAGCTTCAAAATAATTTAATGGCAGGAATTTGATAACTGTTGAAGCAATGATGAATGTATGAGAGTTCATTAGGCAATTTTTCTAAATTTTTATGTATGTGACATTTTCTATAATAAACAGTTAGAAATTGGGGCCAGCCTGGTGGTGTAGTGGTTAAGTCTGTGTGCTGCACTTTGGCGGCCTGGGGTTTGCAGATTTGGATCCTGGACATGGACCTACACACTGCTCATCAAGCCATGCTGTGGTGGCATCCCATGTACAAAATAGAGGAAGATTGGCACAGATGGTAGCTCAGAGGCCATCTTCCTCACCAAGAAAAAAAAAAGTTAAAAATAAAATAAAAATGTTCAAAGATATAAAGGAAGGAATGAAATCCATAAAGTAAAAGTAAGAGATTATGGGAAAAAAAAGATGAATTTGAAAATTCTAAAATGCACAGAAATTCTAAAAATGAAAAATACAGTCGTTGAAACAAAAGTAACAAATGTTCAAAGTCAAGCATTTGGAAAATGCAGGTTGGTAAAAATGAGAAAAAATTCACTCATAATGAGCACTTAGGACTCACTCAGCATTTAAATTTTTTTAACTGCAAAAGTAAAATGTGTCACTGTTAGCATGTATTGTTTGTAGCCGTATTTCTTTTTTTTTATAGTGGTAAAATTGGTATACAGCATTAAATATATTTCAGCTATATAACAATAATTTGATATTTGTACACACTTTGTAGCCATATTTCTCTCTCTCTCTCTCTCTTATATATATATACAGCTTATTTTTTAAAATAAAAATAGGTCAATGCTGTATACTCTATTTTAATCCACTTTTTACTTGATGATATATTGGAAAGATTATTCCTTAACCTTTTGTTATCATTCAGTTTGAAATATTTTAAAATTTCCCTTGTGATTTCTTTCTTTATCTATGGATTACTTAGAAGTGTGTTATTAATTTCCAAATATCTGGGAGTTTCCTAGATATCTTATTGTTATTGATTTATAATTTAATTCCATTGAACTCAGAGAACATACTCTCTACGATTTAGTCCTTCAAAATTTACTGAGACTCATTTTATGACATAGCATATGGTCTACCTTGGTGTACAAAATATACAATTTGTAGTTGTTGGGTACAATGTTTTGTAAATATCAGGTCAGTTCGGTTAAGATGGTTATTGTAATCATCTATGTCTTTACTGTTTTTTTCCTTATTGTATATATTCCTGAAAGAGGAGTATGAAAATTTCCAATTATGTTTATGCAATTATCTGTTTCTCCCTTTAATTCTGTTAAGTTTTGCTTCGTCTATTTTGAAGCTCTGTTTTTAGGTGCATACGCATTTATAATTGTTATACCTTTTAGTGAATTGGCTCTTTTACCTTTATGAAATATTATTTTTCATTGGTAATATTCTTTGTCTTGAAGTCAATTTTAGCCCAGCCTTCTTCTTCTTTACAAGACATATATTTACCTATCCACTTGCTTTCAAACTTTCTGTGTCTTTATATTTAAAGTACATTTGTTGTAAAAAGAATATGCTTGGTTCTTTTTTTTTTAACCATTCTGGTAAGTTCTGCCTTTTAATTATGGTGTATAGTTCATTAATGTTTAATGTAGACTGGTTCTTGTTCCAGATAAGATGGTTTAATAACACTCCATTGTGTCTCTCCCTGTGAATGTAACCAAAAACCTGAATACTGCATGGAGCAGCTATCTGAAGACTCTTAAAAGTAAAAGGTACAGGCAATAGGAGAAAGAAATCAGAACTCAAAGTAGGAATAATCCAGTGTGAGTTTCATGGGTTTTTCCTTCCATATCACTCAGCCTGGTTTCAGACAGTGTGAATACTGGAACTGTGTACTGGGTGTGGACAGAAAATGGACCCAAAACTTCATAACATGATGTTACAATCCAAATGATACCATCAAAAATTACTTAATATACAGAAAAACAGGAAAATCTCAACAACTTGGAAGGGAAAAGACAATCAACAGATACTACCCACAAGATGATCTGGATGTTGAGATTATCAGACAAACACTTTAAAGCAGCTATTTTAAGGATGAATACTCTTGATATGAATGGAAAGGTAAAACATCTCAGTACAAAAAAGAAGCTATAAAAAAGAATGCAAATTTTATAATATAATTGAAAAACACAATAACCAAAGTAAACAATTTACTTGATGGGCCCAATAGTAGAGGTGAGATGACAGAAGAGTCAGTGAATTTGAAGATAGATCAGTAGAAATTATGTAATCTGAACAAAGAGAGGAAAAAGATTGAAACGAGCAAAAAGAAGAGAGCCTCAGGGACTGAGGGATAATACCCAAATATCTACAATCTGTCATTAGCGTCTCAGAGAGAGAAGAGTGTGATGTGGAAAAAGTTTTTGAATAGATAATGGCTGAAAACTCAAAATGCCAAAAAACTTAACCTTACCGATTCAAGAAAGTTGGTGAACTCCAAACAAGATAAACTCAAAGAAATCCATGGCTAAATGAACAAACTGCTGAAAAGCAAAGACAAAGAAAACAAGTTTGAAAGCAGCTAAAGGAAAACACCACATTGCTTACTGGTAAAAAACAATTTCTGAGAATTTTTCGTTATAAATCATGCATGCCTAAAGGCAGTGAAACAACATTTTTAAAGTTCTGAAAGAAAAGATCTGTCAACCCAGAATTCTATATCCAGTCAAAATATTCTTCAGGAATGAAGGGGAAATAAAAACATCCTGACCTGTAAGAAAACTTAGAGACTTTGTTGCCAGTAGCCTTGCTCTAAAAGAAATGCTAAAGGAGGTTTTTTAGATAGAAAGGGAATGGTACCACAGGGAAACATGGAACTTTAGGAATCAAGTAAGAGCCACAGAAATGGTAAATATCTAGGTAAATATAATACTATGTTTCTCCTCTTAACATCTTAAAAATATGTCTGACCATTGTAAGCCAAAATTACATTTCCTGTAATACACATGATAACCACAATATAAAGAGGGCAGAACATAGGGACCTATACGGTGGTAAGATTTCTACATTCTACTTGAATTTGTAAAATATTAATTTTAGTAAACAGAAAAGTTAAGTATGTATATTGTAATCCTAGAGCAACTTTTAAGCTACACGACAAGATATGGGTAAAAACCCAACAAATAAATTAAAATGGAATACTAAGAAAATATTCAAAAAGAAGGCAGGAAAGGGAAACAAAGGAACAAAAAACAGAGGGATCAAATAGAAAACAACAATATAATGCAGACCTAAAGTCAAATATATCTAGAATTACATTAAGTGTAAATCGTCCAAACACACCAATTAAAAGTTGGAGTGTGTCAGATTGAAAAGAAAAAACCCAAGACTCAGCTATATGCTGTTTGTGAGTAACTCACTTTAAAGAGGTGAAATGTAAAAGAATGAAAGAGGATACACTGTGTAAGCACTGATCAAAAGACAGTTGGATTGGCTATATAAATACAGGCTAAAGTAGACTTTAGAGCAAAGTGGATTACCAGGGAGAAGGAGGGTCATTACAAAATCAAGACAGGTTCATTTTACCAAGGAGATGTAACAGTCCTAAGTGTATATGCACCTAGTAACAAAAATACATGAAGCAAGAACTGATAGAAGTGAAAGGAGAGATTGGCAATTCCACAGTTAGAATTGGAGACATTGTTCAATACTTCTTTTTCGGTCATCAGAAGAACCAGTAGACAGAAAATCTAGGATTAAAGATTAAAAGAAAATCTTTTAAATCAAGGATTTAAAACAACTGAACAATACCATCAGCCACTGGATCTAATTGATATTTATAGAATACTCTAGCCAACAACAGTGGAAAACACATTCTTTTGCAGTGCACGTGGAACATACACAAAGGTGGACCATATCCTGGGTCATAAAATAAATCTTCATAAATGTAAAGGAGACGTAACAAAGTATGATTTCTGGCAATAATGAAATTAAATTTGAAATCAATTCCAGAAGGCTATCTGGAAAAATCTCCAAATTCTTGGAAATTACACAATACACTTTTAGTCTGTGGATCAAAAAAGAAGTCTCAAGGGTAATTAGAAAATATTTTGAATGGAATGAAAATGAAAATCAACGTACCAAGATTTATGGGATGTAGCAAAAGTAGTGCTTACAGGGAAATTTATAGCATTAAATGCTTATATTAGACAATAAGAAAAGTCTCAAATTAATAATATAAACTTTCACCTTAAAAAAAGAACAAAATAATTCCCAAGGAAGGAAATAATGAAGAGCAGAAGTCAGTAAAATTGAAAACAACAAAACAGTAGAGAAAATCCATCCGACTAAAAGCTAGTTCTTTGAAAAGATAAATAAAATTGATAAACTCTATATCATTGACAAAGATTGGCAAAGAAAAAAAAGGAAGAAGACACAAGTTATGTGTCAGGATAAGAGATACCATTATAGACCCCACAGACCTTAGGGGGATAATAGGGGAATACTACAAACAGCTCTAAGTGTATTCAGTAACTTAGAAGAAAAGAACCAATTCCTTGCAAGCCGCAAATCACCAAAACTCACCTAAGAAGAAATAACTCTTGTTTCAGCAGACAGTTTACTTGGTTGTACTCAACCTGCAAACTGTCCCCTGGTCGGCAACTCAAATTTCTGTTCAGTTCGTTGATCTTTAGCTGAGCTGCTTGCAGTCTGCCCCACATGTGCTGATTCATGAATCAGATGGAGATTTGGGCAGAGTTTTTTTTTTTTCACGGAATTTGTGGGTTCCTCTCTCTAACACTCTCCCTTACGGGATTCCCCCTTCACTTCCTGGTGCCTGTGATTGACTTCCAGTCCTCCGGGCCAGAAAGACCAAGGTTTTCCTCAGTTACCTGCATGGTATTGTACAGCATTGACTGTGGCCTTCCCTCAGGCTAAAGCTGTAACAAAAATGGGAAACTTACCCTGTGCTTTATCCCATCTTCCAAGTGTCACCTCCCCTCCAGAATTTTCCTGTTTTTGTTCACTGTAAAGAGCCTTCAGGTAGTTGTTTCCTGTATTTTGTCTTGAGTTTACAGTTATCTGAGAGAGGGTTGGTCTGATAGGAGCTTACTCAGTCAAACTGAAAGCAGAACTCCTTCCCGTGTTATTTAATATTCCATGACATTATTTTGCTTATAAAAATAAGTATAACCACATGATTCAGAATTCATACCCAAGAGTATACAGTGAAGTCTCTCCTTCCTACCCTGTGCCTAGACATTCAGTTCTTTTTCCCACAGGTAATTCCTTATATGTTCTTCCAGAGATGATGTATACTTAGTGAAGTAAATATGTAAATATGTAAAATTGTCCCTCAGTATCTGTGGGAGATTGGTTCCAGGACCCCTGGCGGATACCAAAACCCACGGATGCTCAAGTCCCTTTTATAAAATGGCATAGTATTTGCATATAATCTATGCATATCCTTCTGTATACTTTAAATCATCGCTAGATTACTTCTAGTACCTAATACAATGTAAATACTATGTAAGTAGTTGTTATACTGCATTGTTAGAGAATACTGACAAAAAAAAGTCTGTATATGTTTAGTACAGACGCAACTGCCATAGGCCTTTTAGTCTGCAGTTGGTTGAATCCATGAATACAGAACCCGCAGATACAGAGGGCCGAGCATATTCTTTTCTTTCTTTTTTTTACAGAAATGATAGCATGCCATACACACTTTTCTGAACATAACTTCCTTTTTTAAAAAAAAATTTTTAAAGTTTTTATTTTTCCTTCTTCTCCCCAAAGCTCCCCGGTACATAGTCGTGTATTCTAGTTGTGGGTCCCTCTAGTTGTGGCATGTGGGATACCGCCTCAGCGTGGCCTGATGAGCAGTGCCATGTGCGCAGGCAGGATCCGAACCAGTGGAACCCTGGTTCGCCAAAGCGGAGCATGCGAACTTAACCACTCGGCCACAGGACTGGCCCCTGAACATAACTTTTGTTTAGTTAGCAATACATAATGCAGATCATTTTATTTTAATACGTATAGAACTTCCTCATTTTTTAACAGATGCATAGTATTCTATTATTTTGATATCTTGTTTATTTCTATATGGTTTATTTTAATCATTATATAGTAAAGATTGAATTATCATACTTTAATTAGCAAATTCTCTCTTATTTAGGTTGTTTTTACTTTTTCATTACTGAAAATTATATAACTTGTTTATAGCTTATTTGTAGTCACATTCATGATTATTTTCCTAGAATAAGTTCCTAGAAGTAGACTGTGGGGTCAAAATGTATACATGTTTTTATTTTTATTTATTTATTTAAGATTGGCACCTGAGCTAAAATCTGTTGCTAATCTTCTTTTTCTTCTTCTTCTTCTCCCCAAAACCCCCCAGTACGTAGTTGTATATTCTAGTTGTGAGTGCCTCTGGTTGTGCTATGTGGGACGCCCCCTCAGCGTGTCCTGATGAGCAGTGCCGTGTCCATGCCCAGGATCTGAACTTTCAAAGCCCTGGGCCGCCCAAGCAGAGCACACGAGCTTAACCACTTGGCCATTGGGCTGCCCCTATGCATGTTTTTAAAAGGCTTTTGAAACACATTGCAAGATGACCACCAGAAAAGTGGCATCAATTTAAATTTCCACCAGCAATATTTCAATGCCCATTTTCTAATATATTTATCAATATAGGATATTATTTTTGTTCAATTGTGATAAATTTTGTAGGCAAAAATGGCATGGTATTATTTTAAAATATACTTCTCTTATTAGTGAGATTAGACATATTCTTATCATTATTGAAAATTTGTAATTTTTAAATAAATTACATGTTTATTAATATATCTTTTTCCTATTTTTATATTCAGTTACTATTAACTCTTAAAAAATAACTTCTAATGTGCCTTTGTCCCTTTTGTTCCAAATAATTTCAGAAAAATAACTTTTATTTAGAAGATTACTGGGTGGCACATAACTGCTAAAAGGGTCTTCCATTAATAAAAATGTGTGACTGATATATCCTCTTTCACTTGAAGGATAAAATAGTGCTATAAATCAACCAGAAAGCAACTACTCAGAGATCAATCAATCAGTGATTGATATTTGTTTCCCAGATATTCATTAAACAAATTAATTACATGATGGTTACTTGGTATGGCAGAAAAAAGTTCGTGACAGAATGTTTTTAGAATCCTTGACATCATTGTTTTCAAAGTACTGAGTATCTTACTTATATTTTAATTTCCAGAAGAATGTCTTATCATTTGAAAAATTTTCTACAAGTTTTCTTAGTTTATCATTTTATAAATAGGTTATTTAAACTTTTAAAAATGGGGACAGGTATGTAGAAAATGCTAAAATATGTTATTCTAAGGATTTCAATGTTAGATGTATTATTTGTAACAGTAGACACAGGGGTAGAAGTTGCAGCAACACCTACACCCATTTATTAAAAGCATATCAAGGGCTAGATGCTGTGGCAAGTGAATACGTTATCTTCTTTAAGCAACCGTGTGAAGTACATATTATCTTCATTTTACAAATGAGGAAGCTGTGCTCTTCGTTTATCTCCTCTATGAAACTGAAAAAAATGGACTCGCTTATTTGTCTTTACATTTCTCTCAGCACCTATTTCAGAGTCTTGCACTAGTATGTTGTGTATGCTTAATAAGTGTTTTTGATTAAATTAACAAAGGATTGTTAGTTGAATTGAATTAAATTGTAATTTGCAGATAGTTTAAAAAAGATCACTGTTTTGTACTTTTTTCAGTAAACTTAAAGACTCAGTCAGGAAATTAGCAGATATTCTTAAAAAATGAAGAATAATAATACATAATTAAGGTGGAGAGGAAAAATGTCAAGAATCCTAATGTTTGAAGTAAGTGAACAAAAGGAAGAAAAAATAGATAGAAATAATTATAAATTAATTAGTCACTGCATCCTAATAATTCTAGTGTATTTAACTATCATATAACTAAATCATAGATTTAAATGCATACACGATTATAGTAATAGGTGCATGTGACATGAAACTTATTTTTCTCTCCAAGTGTGAAGTACAGTTCATCCAGCTTTCTGTGCTCTGCCAAAAGAATAAATGTCTTTCTAATACTTTCATAGAAAATTGTCTGCTAGTATATTATGGTTAATTTTTCCCGTGATTTTTCTAGATGGAAGAGCCTACTTTTCCTCTTTCCAACTATCCCTACCTGATAGCTATTAAGTGTGTTGCATATATATCCAAATTGTATCTATATTCACTCATGTATTTTAAATAACTAGTTTAAATTGCAGTGAAATTGCACCCTGTGTTTTGCATTCATCTTAGTGAACCCTGCCACCGTAGTCTTGGTACTTATTCAGTGCTTGCTAGTGGATTACCTACAGCTATCCTACTCAAGTGATCATGTAAATCCTCCTTTCATTTTGAGAATTGTAGGTTTTGAATACAGAAAACATTTTCATAATACCTGTATTATTGCAGTGTTATGGTTCTGACACTATTTTCATTAAAACTTGCCATTTATAGGAATTTAGATTTGAATCATTTTAAAATCTCGCTAGGTGCAGAGGCTGTGTGTCTGATAGTTAGGTGCAGATGGTAGGCTTTTGCTTTATTTATTTTTAATATTAAGGGCTGTTTTCAGGTACACCCTTTTTTTTCCTTCCTGCATTTCTTCAAAATAACAGAAAGATATTGCTTCTGTAACAAGTTAACTATAAATTGTTTTTCTTGAATTTGAAGTCATAGTATACTATGGAGAAACTAAAAATTTGCTATTAGCATAAAACAGTTGGTGCTTGCATGATTAACTGAGGGTGGAACATTAAATTATTTTATATGGAAGTCCATTTTATTTTAATTTAAAATGTTGCAAAACAATTTGGGTATAGACTTGTAAGCTTTTTTCTTTTAATTATTCCCATATGTTGTGAGAATGGTGGGAAAATCTTGCTTTTCATGCTTTCTTTGTGTTTGAGTTATTTCATTTTTTATTCCTTTACTGTTATGGTAATAGGGTTTTGGGAGAGAGGAAACAAATAACTGTGGTCAACCAACTATGTTAAATGAAAGTTATTCGTTTCTTTAGAACTAATTTTAATGTAATAATAAACATTTCCGTAGAAACTATCTGAAAATGGCAGGAACTGTATGTTTTGTTTTATTTTCTTTTAACTGTACTTGTTACAGTGTGGGTCTACCATGTTCATTACTGTCATTAAGGAATCGATAGGACTTGAGGATAAAAAGTGACTGATGTATTTCATAAATGGGAGGCATAGTAGTGGAGTGATTACAAGCACACAACTGGATTTCTGCTTCTGGTTATGAAGAGTAGCTAGTATTAGGCTAACCTCTCCCAAGAATAACTATAAAAGCTGGAGAAAGGGGCTGGCCCCGTGGCTGAATGGAGAAGTCTGGGTGCTCCGCTGCGGGGGCCCAGGGTTTCGCCGGTTCGGATCCTCGGCGTGGACATGGCACTGCTCGTCAGGCCACGTTGAGGCGGCGTCCCACATGCCACAACTAGAAGAAAAAAAAAAAGCTGGAGAAATAAAACCCACTGTTTGAAGGCCTGGGTGAACAGCCAAAACAGTTAAGACATGAGGGACCTAGATCCAGGAGATTGGTAAAAGACTGACTAAACTTTGAGAAGAGCGGGACCGTCAGTGTCACAATTTCTCTGTAAAGCAATTGTTGACTTCTAAGCAGCACATATGTAGGTTGAGACACTGAGAGATCAAGCAGAAAGTAGCTGCTAAGAGTCTAAAAAGCTAAGTAGAGGTTTTCTCAGTCTCATAAGGCCTTAGGGACAAAAGTGGATTTGATGGCCAGCCAAGAAGAAGGGACCTGGGAAATACCCCAGGCTTTCATGAGACCCCAGAAAGTCTACACTTTAGGAGTAAGAACAAACAGAAAATAGACCAGTCTCAACTGGATCAAAAGGTAGTCTACCTATATTCTATCTGTTTGTCAGAAAGAAATTAAGAACTCTGTGGAGGGAAAATATCATGCAGAGCTTCTATAAATTTTCATCTGCAGTGTCTAACATTCAATAAAAAATGATCAGACATGCCAAGAAACAGGACCAAATGACTGAAAACCAAGAGGAAATAGACAGTAGAAACTGACCCACCAGTTACCCACGTGTTAGCTTGATTGGACACAGACTCTCAAATTAGTATGTTTAAGAAAATTAGGTGAAATGATGGAGAATTTCATCAGAGAACAGGAATCTATAAAATAGAACCAGATGGAAATAATAGAACTGTAAAGTTATAATAAGTGAAATTAAGAATTTAATATATTGGTTTAACAACAGATTGGACATAGCAGAAGACAGAAATTAGTGAAGTGGAAGATCAGTAGACAATATCATGGGGCCGGACCAGTGGTGCAGTGGTTAAATTCACATGCTCTGCTTTGGCGGCTCGGGGTTTGCGGGTTCCGATCCCAGATGCGGAGCTAGGCGCTGCTTGTCAAGCCATGCTGTGGCAGGTGTCCCATCTATAAAGTAAAGGAAGATGGGCACGAATGTTAGCTCAGGGCCAGCCTTCCTCAGCAAAAAGAGGAGGATTGGCAGCAGAGGTTAGCTCAGGGCTAATCTTCCTCAAGAAAAAAAAAGCTAAAAAACCAAAGAAAATATCCTGATTGAAACAGAGAGATAAAAGTTTGGAAAATATAGAAATATAGACGAGAGCGTGAGAGGCATATGGGACTTGGTGAAAAGGTTTCACATGTATGTAGTCCCAGCAGGAAAAGAGAGAGAGAATATGGAGGGGCAAAAGCAATATTTTTTTTTTTTTTTTTTTAGATTTTATTTTATTTATTTATTTTTTTTCCTTTTTCCCCCCAAAGCCCCCCGGTACATAGTTGTATATTCTTCGTTGTGGGTCCTTCCAGTTGTGGCATGTGGGACGCTGCCTCAGCGTGGTCTGATGAGCAGTGCCATGTCCGCGCCCAGGATTCGAACCAACGAAACACTGGGCCGCCTGCAGCGGAGCGCGCGAACTTAACCACTCGGCCACGGGGCCAGCCCCGCAAAAGCAATATTTGAAGAGATACTGGCCAAGAATTTCCCCTAACTAATTAAAGTCATCCAGCCACAGCTTCAAGAGCCTCTACAAATCCCAAGAAGGATAAATGAAAAGAAACCTCACCTGGGTACATCCTAGTGTGATTGCTGAAGGGAAAAAAGGAGAGGCAACCTTGGAAACAGTCAGAGAAAAAATATGTATTATCTTCAAAGTAACAGATATAATGCTGACAGTTAACTTTTCAACAGAAGAGAGAGAATCCAGAAGAATGTAAAATGACACCTTTAAAGTGATGGGGAAAAATAATAACTACCTATTTAGAATTCTATATCCGGTGAAAATATCCTCCCAAAATGAAGTTGAAATGAAACAGAGAATTCATCACTAGCCAGTTTGCACTAGGGGGGCATTCTTCAGGCAGGAAAAATGATCCCAGATAGAAAGAAGGTAAACAGGAGTAAATGAAGAGAAACGGAAACAGTAAATACATGGGTAAAACTAAATGAATATTGACTGTTTAAAATAATAATAATTTTATGACCACTGGGCATAACTGCGTTGTTCAAAACTGTTGTGCATTGATTTCATGGTACCAAGACTACTCTTCCTACAGGCTGCTCCTGGCCAAGGACTGAAAGTGGCAGAGAGACTAAGGCAGTCTCCTTCCTGGGATGTGTGGGACTCCTCTGATGGCTGATTTTGGCTCAAGGACTCCCTGACGGCTTTGCCAGGCTTCCTTAGATGTTGTGGCAGTCTATGACGTTTCTACCCAACCTTTCTTCCCTCTTACCAAACCCAAGTTCAGACTTATGTCACAGTCTGGCTCCCTCCCCATTTTCTCTTACAGGCATTTTCTCTAATATAATCCTTGTACATTTAATCCCATGTTGTGGCATCTGCTTCTCAGAAGACCCAGAGGAACACAGAAGAATTAAATGTATGGGAATAGCACAAAAGACGGGACCAGTAATGGAGTTAAAGCGTTATAAGGTCCCTGTGTTAACTGATAAGTGGTAAAGAACTAATATAAAGCAGACTGTAATAGGTCAGGAGAGACTAGTAAAATAATAAAAGAATCCATAAGTAATAAGCTAATGGGAAAAGTAGAATAATAAATACTTGAACAATTCAAAAGAGGGCAAGAAAGGAGAAAAAGGGAAAAAGAATAGCTGGAATAAATAGAAAACTAATAATAAAATGGTTGATTTTGTCTCATATGGAACTTACATGGTTTCTAGAATTTATACAGCACTTTTAGAAAGGTTATTTTGACTGTAACAGAAATGGTTAACTACATCTTACATTATAGTTTTATTTTGTAAATTGAAATTATAATTCTTCTGAAATTTTTCTAAAATAAAGTATGAATTAGGATTCCAGCTTTTTCCCCACCCCTCAAATGATTAGTCAGTGATCCTAGCACCACATTAAATTATCTTTTCCCTACTGATTTGAAATGCCAACCAACTTTATCAAATATTAAACTCCTAAGTAAACCCAGGTGTAAATTAGACTACTGTATTTGTCCAGTTTTACTGAGAATAATGTAAATGTACATAGTAAGGGCTCAATACTTGTTTTATGAGCCAAAGAACGATATTAGTGAATTTATAATGTTTTTTTTTTTTAATGTGGTAGGACAAGGAACTCCTCATTACTCTGCTTTTTCAGAATTTTCCTGGCAATCTTTGAATGTTCATTAGTTTCAAATGAATTTTATAATAATTTTTGAGCTTCTCCCCAAAAAATCTTTTTGAGGTTTGACTGGAATTAAATTAAAATTATAGATTATTTTAGGGGAAGAATGGACATCTAATAGCCTTCCTATTCAAGAACAAGATATAGTTGTCCATTTATTGAAATTTTCTTTTGTGTTCCTGAGTAGACTTTTATAGTTTTATTTATCTAGGTTTTCCATAATGACTTTTTTTTTGTTAAAGAAATCTTCTGTGAGCACTTGCTCTGTGTTAGGCATGGAGCTACATAGCAGCAGACATGATTGATAGAGTCTCTGACCTTCAGGAACATAGTGACTAGTGTGGGAAAGACACATGCAAGTAACAATGGTATTGTTCACTATTCGATTGTTTCCAGTCTTTTACCACTGTAAATCATGTTGCAGTGAACATCTATATTCATTGAGATTTTTCTGCATTTCAAGATTATTTCTTTAGAGTAGATTCCAGAAGGGAAGTTGGACCTACAATATTTGCAATCTCAACCTAAACAAGACAACAATGTCTTGGGGCTGGCCCTGTAGCCGAGTGGTTAAGTTCGCGCGCTCTGCTTCAGTGGCCCAGGGTTTCGCCAGTTTGGATCCTGGGTGCAGACATGGCACCGCTCATCAAGCCACGGTGAGGCGGCATCCTACCTGCCACAGCTAGAAGGACCCACAACTAAAATATACAACTATGTACTGGGGGGCTTTGGGGAGAAGAAGTAGGGGGAAAAAGAAAGATTGGCAACAGATGTTAGCTCAGGTGCCAATCTTTAAAAACAAACAAGCAAACAAAAAGAAGACAGCAGTCTCTCAATTTCTCTTCTATAGAGAATAAATTATTCCTCAATGAGAACTTTTTTTTCAAAATTTCAGATTGTTTCAATTATTTCTTCATATGTTGATCTTCTATTCTATGACCTTGCTAAACTAATTAGTTCTAGGAGTTTTTTTTGGTAGATTCCTTGGGATTGTCTATATAGGTTATCATGTCACCTGCAAATAGGGACAGTTTTAGTTGTTCCTTTCCAATCTATATGTTTTTTATTTGCTTTTCCAGCAGTATTGTGCTGGCTAGGACTTCCAGTATTATTTTGAATAAGTATAGTGAGAGCAGGGGCCGCATAAAATGGAGGAAGATTGGCAAAGATGTTAGCTCAGCGACAATTTTCCTCAAGCAAAAAGAGGAAGATTGGCAACAGATCTTAGCTTAAGGCCAATCATCCTCACACACACACACACAGCACACACATACACACACACAAATGGTGAGTGCAGATGTCCTTGCCTTGTTCCTAGTCTTAGGGGAAAGCATTTAGTCTTTTACCGTTAAGTATAGTGTTCACTGTAGCTTTATCAAGTTGAAGAAGTTCCCCTCTATTCCTTGTTTGCTGAGAGTTTTTATCAAGAATAGATGTTGAAATTCATCAAATGGCCTTTTCTGTGTCAATTGATATGATTCTTTTTTTTGGCCTGTTAATATGGTAGACTATATTGGTTTTCTAATATTGAACTAGTCTGGCATCCCTGGAATAAACCCAGCTTGGTCCTGGTGTATAATTCTTTTTATACCTTGCTGGGTTCTATTTGCTAATATTTTGTTGAGGGTTTTTGCATTTATATTCATGATAGATATTGGTCTGTGTTTTGTTTGTACTGTCTTTGGTTTTGAGATCGGGGTAATATTTGCCTTGTAAAATGAGTCAGGAAGTGTCTTTTCCTTTTTTATTTTCTGGAGGAGATTGTGTAGAATTGGAGTTAATTCTTCCTTAAACATTTGATGGAATTCAGCAGTGAAACCGTCTGGGCCTGGGTATTTCTTTTCTGGGAATTTTTAAACTACAAATTCAATTTCTTTAAGAGTTATAGGGCTATTCAAATTATCTATTTCATATTGAGTGAGTTTTGGTAGTATGTGCTTTTCAAAGAATTGATCCATTTCTTCTAGGTTGCCAATTTATGTGTATAGAGTTGGTTGTAGTGTTCCCTTATTGAGCTTTTAATGTCTGCAGGATCTGTCATGATACCCCTGTTTCATTCCTGATGTTGGTATTTTTGTAATTTGTGTCTTCTTTTTTTGTCAGTCTAGCTAGAGGTTTGTCAGTTTTATTGATCTTTTCAAAGAACCAGCCTTTGTTTCATTGATTTTTCTCTCTTTTTTTCTCTGCTTTCGATTTCATTGGTTTCTGCTCTTGTCTTTATTATTGCCTTCCTTCTGCTTCCTTTGGGCTTATTTTGCTCTTCTGGTTTGTTAAGGTGGAAGCTTAGATTACTGATTTCCACATTGACTTTTAAGTTTTTCTCTAGATATTTTATATTTTTTTGCTGGTAATGTGATGGGATATTTGTCTATTTTATTTACTAATTGGTTGTTTTGGATCTATAAGAAAACTGTTGAGTGTTTTCTTCTATTTAATGGGACACCTCACTGATACTTTATTGTTTTTGTAGTTTTAAAATCTATTCTCTTGAGTTTTTCAAGTAGGTAATTATATGTCAGTAGTCCTATTTTAATTTTCTAGTAGAATTATACTTTTAGAAATATAAACTTTTTGCAAGCATATAAAATTAGGAGGCTGTAGAAGAAAATGGGGAAATGTAAGTATGTTCTAAAAAAATGACCTGATTTTAGTCATATATCAGCTGGTTAATGAAGCAAACATTGCAGAAAGCTGTGATGGATAGTAGGAGGGATGTCTGTTTTATCTAAATTTTCAGTCCAATGCCTCAAAGTTCCAAAGGTTGTATTGAGAAGCAAAAGTGGTCTTAAACGTAAGGATAATCACTGATGAACTGTCTCTTTATGAAATTAGTCCTCACGCAGACGTCTTTCCCAACTTAACATTAGCTTTCTCCTCTACTTTGCTGTCAGCATTTTTGTTGATCAGTCTCTTAATGATTATTAAATGTTCAACAACACAATGAAAAAAATACAAACTGGAAGTTGTGTAAAAGATGTAAGATTTCAAGAAGTCAGTGACAGTAATGTTGGATAATTGCTTAAGTCACATACAAAGCCATTGACAAATAAAAATGGGCAGAGAGTTAGACCTATTAACAACTGAAGGAAAAATTGAGGACAATAACATGACTAAGTGCTTCCAAAGAAAATGATTTGAATTTGAATTGAGAGAGGGGCCTGAGAAACTTGATGAAGTCTTCAAATATTTTTGCAGAAATTATTTTTTGATCATGCTGCAATAATCAAAGTTGCATTGTCTTACCATTTTGTTGGAAAAATTACACTTGATTCATTCTTTGTTCTCAGAGTTAGTATATTAAAATTTTAAACTAAATTTTAACTATAAGCTTATATAAATTTATTTTTGTAATATTTTTATTTCACTTTAAAGACTCAATCAATCCTTTTCCTCCACTATTTACTATGAAACTTTGATTCCCATTTTATATGTGTTACTTTAAGTGGCAGTTTTCTGGTACCAATTTTCTTACAATAATGAGAATTTCTTGTATTTATTCAAAGGAAAGCTTTTAAACCTATTCTGAAACTCTTTTTGAATTGGTAACTGTGATTACCTCAGTTGAAATTGGGTCATGGGACTTTCACTTCTTTACATTCACACATCTATATATCTATGTCTTTATCTATCAATATCTGTCTGTCTATCTACCTATATCTCTCCATTGCCTAGGATAGGCATTTAACAGGTGCTCAATAAATATTTGTTGAATGACGAGAACTAAACAGAGAAAAACTCCATTCCTATACTTAGAGAACTTATAATCTAATGGCAGAGATAGGACCAATATAGACAAAAGATCAGGAAAGCTTATAGATGGAGAGGAAAAGGTTATTTCAGTTAAGCTTTGTAGTAAGTTTTAATTTGAAGGAGTTTTAATTTGATTCAGGAGGAATTGAGAATCATAGATTTTGGAGAAGAGAATTATGACATGTGAGAAGATGTTTTGGCTACTTTTGGAAGACTGCATTGTGTAGGGGTGAGATTATTCATCTTGTCACAAGGTAGTTAGATCTCGAGCCATATCTTTGACTACAGATATGCACAGCAAGGAGCAGAGCTGTCTAAAGGCATGATTGACTTTTGAAATTTTCTGGTGGAAATGCCTTCCAAATATGGAATTCTGATGCTCTCTGTAACCATGGACATATTGTGTTTGCTAAAGAGAGAAAATAGATTTTTTTTCTATTTTTCTCAAAAAAATCTTAAAGTATCAAACTTTACACTTGGAAGCAGAAAGCAGAGTATAAGATCATCTATTTTCATCACACAATGGACATTTAAACTTCTAAAGTAGTCCAGCAGAACTGTGCACTTACAAATTCCATTAACCAATAGTCTATTTCGTCTCCTTCATTCCCACGCAGGTTACAATTTACATTCATAAAAGAGTATTAATTTCAGACACAGAAATTATTACAGGAAAAATAATTTGTTATTCTGTAAAGAGCATCTTGTATAATATTGGAAACTAAGCACAATATTTTCTAAATATTTGGTATCCAGAGCGGATAGACTCAGATAATAGTTATTGAAATCATCAGTTCATTGCTAACTAAATACACCTTAAAAAATTTTGTAAGGGCAACGAGATTGAGTATATTTTTGCATTATTGATTCTTTCCTCTTAGGAAGTTACAGAGATTTTACCTTTATGTTATAATGGTTTTGAGACTTTGTATATTTTGTATTTCAAAAAAATATCTTCCCTGCGACAGTGGACTGAGTCTAATTACAGTTATGATACGAGGTTTGTTTATAGTCAATCTCTTATTTAATTTATACCTAGACCAATATCTTATGTTATGTATTATCAGTAGAGAAGGCGTTCATAATTGCAGGATACTGACCTGCAAATTCATATGTATTTGATGGTTTTTCAAATTATTTCCCTAGGAAACATAACTTTTGAAACAATGATGGAAATTCTCCGAGATAAACCAAGTGGCATTAATATGGAGGGAGCATTCCTGACTACTGCAAGCATGGTTTCTATTTTACCTCAAGACTCCAGCCTTCCCTGCATTCACTTCTTTACAGGGACTCCTGATCCTGAGAGGTGAAGTCACAAAATACTATAAACCAGTAAGGAGTCGGGGGTAGCACAGAATCATTAGTCTGTTGATGATTTTTGTCAGGCTAAATTTTTGTTACACAAATACCACAATAATTTGTGGATGCAATTTCTGTTCAGGTTTTAATCAGCCGTTTCCATATGTGCATACCTGCCATCACAATTCTCATTTTTGTGGGACGAAAATGTTAATAGTTTCTTGTATGCCATTATCCCTACTCCCTCTTTCTCTGAATATATTGAACATTATCAAGGAAAGAAAGTAGATAGGTTTTCTTATGCAGATTTCAGTACTACAGTATGACATGATTAATAACAGTTAGTGAAAAGGTTAAATGATGTAGTTGCGCTGGATTTAGATCGTTACGCATGCACTCATTTCTAGAAAATACATACAGGTAAAACTTAAAACATTAATACTTCAAGTTATATCTTAAGTAGGATTCATATAGACTATCTTGATTTAAGGCATTCATATCTCTTACAAAACTTATTGCACATTACCTTTAGAAATGGTCTTATATTCATTACCTCTTGGCGTTATAGTCTTTCATATTAAAGATTTTTCAAGAAAATGAAATGAAATTTGTGTCCCCTTTATTAATACTGCTGCTGATTTTCATCTCAAATCCTAATCCTCAATCTGTAACATTGAAGATTGTTCTTACCTTCCAAGTGTGGAGTTTACAGAATAATTTCACTTGACACTGTTTATACGCCAGGCCCTTTGTTAGGTCCATGGGAATCATAAGGCTAAATAAAGCATGGCCCCCTGCCCCGAAGGAGATCCCAGGGTAGCAGGGAAGACAGGCATGGGTATAACTTGTATGATGGAACAAATCAGTGTGTAACAACTTAATCGAATCTTCTACTAGAGGTAATCTTAGAAGATTTAGAATAATGCTGAATATTTATTTGTATCCCCACATGCCAATTTAATAAAGACTTTTTCTTCTAGGTCTGTTTTTAAGCCTTTCATATTTGTACCGAATATTTCACAACTATTGGACACCAGTTCACCAACATTTGAACTTGAAGATCCAATTAAAAAGAAGCCACATTTTAAGAGTAAGCCTGACAGAAGACACCCACTCTACCAAAAACATCAACAGGCATTGGGAGCAGTAGATAATAATGAGGTATGATTAGATTATATTCTCTGTTTTATCATTAAGAATAGTTTAAAATATGATTCAACCCATATTTTGAACTTTGGAATTTCAGCTTTTTTTCCTCTCTTTGTATAAAAATAAGTTTAAAAATAGTTTAGATACTTAGACTATAGAACTGTGTTATTTTTATTTTTGGTTAAAAATAATGGTAAGAATGTGTAATGAATCTTTTAGAGAAATGAAGCGTATTTAATATAATATCAATAGCTAACATTTATTGAGCACTTATTACACACCAAGCACCGTGGGACTGTTCCATGGAATACTTCATTGTATCTTCACGACCACTCTATGAGGTCAGTGTTATTATCCCCCCTTCACTGATAAGGAATCTGAGACTTGGAGAGTTCAACCAGCTTGCTTAGTATATATGTCACACTAAAAATTACAAAACCTGGTCTGTTACATAATGTTCTAAATCATACAGCCTCAGAAGAATTTTAATTGAAAGTGACTTAACACCCCATGGACTTAATAATAACTAAGGAGTTGGATTTTTAAAAAAATGATAAGTGCTTATTATTTTAAAATGTAAGCATTATAGAAGGTTAACATCACCCCAATCTCATCTCCAGAAATAAGCAGATAGATTTTTGGGGGGCAGATAGATAGATAGATGGATGGACAAATAATTTTATAATACCCATACCTCTTCAGCCCTCCCACCCTCTTCCCTCTCTGACCCAGAAGAAAAACAATAGATTGGAAGGAAATGGAAGGCTACCCAAAGGCTTTTTGCAGCACCATCCATTGATTCCCTGCAATGGAGGAAAAGATTGGCCGTTTCCTACCTTTTCTCACCTGTTGCTATCAGTTCCTGATTTTTATTGCCCGTAGCTCCTTTTACTTCATCAAGGTCTATACCTTTACATTCTTTCTATGTTAACTGAATTAAGTGAGTTTTCTCCAGGTAATTATTTATTTACTTTTGTCTGTAGTCTGTTGAGATAGTTGCCATGCCATTCCCCTCATCTTGCTCATGCTTAAAGCTCCTATTTGCTATGAATTCTTGACACTACTCCTGCTTTATCTGGGACCAGTTTGTTTTCACCTTTGACCTACAGTGTAAACGCTTTTTTTAGCCTGGTGGCATGGAGAGGCAAGTGTCTTGTTCTAGGAGTCCATTAAGTGTACTGACAAGGGCCCAATCCACCGGGTCAGAGGTGTCATTCACTCCTTGGGCTTTGTTTATCCTCCAAATTCAGCAGAGCGCTGTGAAAAATGATGAGCCCTCTAGTTCTTCTCACATTTGCTCAAGTTCTTGAGTGATGTGTTCCAAGAGTGTCTGCTCTGGAGGGACCCCCTCGCGCCTCCCTGGGCGGCCTCCACACTGCCTGCATTGCTTATGATAGTTCTCCAGAACTCGCAGCTCCTTTCCCCCTCAATATCGTTTCTGGGAGGTTGGTTTTGTAGACTTATTAAATGTATGTTAAATGAAATTAAATTGCCGATTCACATTTTCAAAGTACTATTGGAAGAAAAATTTAAAAGCTGTTACTATTTTAGGCTTTATTTAATAGGCATTAAATGTTGATTGACAACATAAAGTAGTAGAAAGACAACAGAATTTGAGGGAAGAAGTGTCAAAGAGCTGGGCTTCTAGTCCTGGCTCTGTAAATAACTACTTTTATGTCTTAGGAGAGTCAATCCTACTGGTAGTTTATTTTTTTCCAAATAATTGAGTATTTATTCGAAAGGTGGCTTCCATACATCGGGGAGTTTTGAATGGAAAAATGACTGTCTATATATATTTTGCATATTCTCCAACTAATAGGAACCAATTCCAACCTACCCTGCTTTATTTTTCTTCACAGAACTTTTCAACGCACAATATTCTATGTATTTAACTGCTTAACTTGTTTTCATTCTGTTTCCCCTCACCAGGGTATAAGCCCCATGAGGGCAGGGATTATTTTTTTTATTGAGGTCATAATAGTTTACAACATTGTGAAACTTCATTTATAGGTTATTATTTGTCAGTGACCGTATAAATGTGCCCCTTTACCCCTTATGCCCACCCCTCAACCCCCTTCCCCTCTGGTAACCATTAATCTGTTCTCTTTGTCCATGTGTTTGTTTATCTTCCACACAGGAATGAAATCATACGGTGTTTGTCTTTCTCTGTCTGGCTTATTTTGCTTAACATAATACCCTCAAGGTCCATCCATGTTGTTGCAAATGGGATGATTTTGTCTCTTTTTATGGCTGAGGAGTAGTCCATTGTGAGTGTGTATGTGTGTGTGTGTATATATATATACACACCATATCTTCTTTATCCAATCATCATCCTACTGGTAGTTTTAATTTACATTTCTTGATTACTAATAAGGTTGAAAATCTTCTCATATGTTTATTGGCCATTAGTATTTCCCTTTATTTTTTATTTTGTTTTTTTTTTTTGAGGAAGATTAGCCCTGAGCTAACTACTGCCAATCCTCCTCTTTTTGCTGAGGAAGGCTGGCCCTGAGCTAGCATCTGTGCCCATCTTCCTCTACTTTTATATGTGGGACGCCTGCCACAGCATGGCTTTTGTGAAGCAGTGCCATGTCTGCACCTGGGATCCAAACTGGCCGCCGAGAAGCAGAACGTGTGAACTTAACTGCTGCGCCACCAGGCTGGCCCAGTATTTCTTTCCCTTTAAATGACTTGCCTATTCTTTTCCTTAGCCTATTTTCAATTGATTCTTGGCTGTTTTTCTTTTTTGCCTCAAAGAGGCAAAAGTATGTGAATATTATTAACTCTTTGTTATATTGCAAGTTTTTAATCTCAGTTTATTGTTAAACTTTTTTGTCAGACAAAAATTTTAAATTGTCAGTTCCATTTGGTAGTCTTTTCTTTAAGGCGTCTTGATTTCATGCTTCAAAAGGCCTGCCTCACCTCAAAGTAAATGTAACTTCTGTATTTTCTTCCAGTATGTATGTGTGTGTTTGAAAAAATATTTAGTTTTTTAATTCATCTGGAATTTACTTTTGTGTATGTCATGAAGTAGGGATTCTAACTCTGTTTTCCAAAGAGGTGACCAATTATTCCAATACCATTTATAGACAAAAGTCCATTTTTTTCCTCCACTGATATGAAATGCAGTGTTTCTTCAGAAAACAATGCATACAATTTCATATTGAAGTCCATGTTAAGGTTAAGAATCTTTGTTTTGTGGAGGTCTGCCCCATAGTGGTTCAAATTTTAAAAATTATGCTCACTTTCTGGTAACTTTCTTATATACTTTTTCTCTCAGTACCTACCTATAACTGATCATGGTAATTTATCAATAACTTCAAAATTACTCCTTTCTGTAAAAGTCATAACTTATTTATGTATTTATTTGGTGAGGAAGATTGGCCCTGAGCTAATATCCATTGCCAATCTTCCTCTTTTTGTTTGAGGAAAATTGTTGCTGAGCTAACGTCTGTGCCAATCTTCCTCTATTTTGTATTTGGGATGCCACCACAGCATGGCTTGATGAGCAGTGTGTAGGTCTGCGCCCAGGATCTGAACCTGCGAACCCTGGGTCACCAAAGTGGAGGACATGAGCTTAACCACGACAGGCCAGCCCCAAGAGTTATGACCTTTTGGCTCCTTTCTTGAAACAAGGGGAATCATAGAAAAAATGTCTTTTCTTTTAGTTGCTCTTTCCCTTGAATATTACTCTTCTGTTTGCTTTGTTTTATCTGATAATATTGGTTTTAAATATAGAAGACCCAAATTTATAAACCTATCTCAGCCTCAATTTTCAGTAACCTTCCCCATATACAATTAATACCAGATTTTCAATTGCCTCATTATTTGTCTTTTAGGTTTCTTGCTTATAGATTAATCCTACATAACTATTCTTGTTTTTTCTACTAAAATAACTAATAGTTTTGGGTTAATACATTAATTCAATCTGGAACAATGATTTTCCCAAAGAATTTCTTTCCTTCTATATCTGAGGAATAGGAGGAGGCGAGGCAAATCAGAAGTAGAAACCAGAGTGGACAAACCTTGTCTGCAGAGGTGGGTTGGAATTTGCATTAGACTTGTGTGTGTGAGTGTGTGCTTATTTATTTTTATTTTTGAATTGTTCAGGAAAAAGCCAAAACAATGTTGGACAACATGAAGAAACTGGAGAAAGAACTATTCAAAGAGATGGAATCAGTCCTGCAAAACAAGCATCTTGATGTGGATAAAATTGTTAATCTCTTTCCTCAGTGTACAAAAGATGAGATTAGAATTTATAAGTCAAATATTAGTTCTTAGATCATATAAATGGTCAGCAGTTTTCCTCAAAGTCAGAATCTATCTTTTCTTTTTGGTGAGGAGAGATTGGCCCTGAACTAACATCTGTTGCCAATCTTCTTTTTTTTTCCTCCCCAAAGCGCCAGTACATAGTTGTATATCCTAGTTGTAAGTCATTCTGGTTCTTCTCTGTGGGATGCCACTGCAGCATGGCTTGATGAGTGGTGCATAGTTCCACGCCCAGGATCCGAACTGGCAAATCCTGGGCCGCCAAAACAGAGCACATGAACTTAACCACTTGGCCATGGGGCTGGCCCCAGAATGTATCATCTTGGTAAATGATATAAACCTATTTGGAGCAGATCTGATTATTTTTAAATAGCATTCAAATGATAGTTTGACTATTAAAACTATATATAACCTTGCTGAAATACTGAGAAAGAAAATAACGTTGAAATTGGACACATTTATCGTGGGATAGCCAGGTGTTACTTCAGGTACCAACTTGTGTTATTTTTTTTTAGCTACAATACCTTTTTTAGAATCAGAATAAATATTCAATTCTGCATAAAGCATGAAACATTAAAATAATGCATGGATTTATGTTTATTATAATTATGTAGTATCCTCAAATAATTTTCTCAATTACAACAAAGTAGATTTTTTTTTAGTAATGGAAAATATTATCTCAAGTATTGAGTTTTTTGTGCTTTAGGCAAATATTAACCAGTTCAAACAAAATTTTCTAGATTTACACAAAAAGTCATTACAGTGTATTAATTCTGCAAATGCACTTTTGTTAAACTCAAACATGCTCTTGGTCAAGACTTGGCTGACCAGTGAGCTTTTGGCTCTAATTATCTAGCCTTTTCTTTGGCCATGCCCCTTAATCGGCTTTTATGTTAATATTTTTAGAAGAGCTTGTCTGGGAGATTAGGAAATGGGATAAGGGAACCAAGACCTTGGGCGATACCGTTTCTGTGTCTCAGATCTCTCTCATCTTTTACTTCTGTTCACTCAGTGAAAACAGGAATAGCAATAAGATGGTGGCAATGAAATAGAATTATTAGTGTATTATGAACATCATAAATGAGTGATAATATCTGCCCAAAGTTTATAAAACTTTGTTGAAGTTACATAGAGATTACCAAGTAAGGCTCAAAGTTGAAAATATAAACAAAAGAAAAATCCAACTCAAAATAACACTTTGTATTTATTAGTTTCTAGAAATGTCCATCGTAAGTATTTTATTACATTGTCATATTTATTGGTTACTATCATTTGCAATTAGGATTATTACTAAAGTAGAAGATCATTATATTTAAAGAGTACCCAGGAAATTAGTCTTTTTAAAGTTCTCTCATAAAAACCATAATCTGCCTGCTATTGCTCTTGTCTGATAGAGGGCTGCCATTATAAAAGAAAAGATCTCTGTCTCAAGTACTCAGTTGATTGTGTGTTTGCCTTTCGTATGGTTCAGTGATAGGTTCTCCCTAAATCATGAAGACTCTTCGCCAACCTCCGTACACCTCCCCTCTCTCTCTTTTTGAAGATATGAGGAAACTAAGGGTAAGCTGTTCATTGATTTATCCAGGGATACATACTTGAATCTTATTTCTCTCTGTAGGGCCAGCATGTTTCCACTTTCTCCTTCAACTCCATCCTAGACCAGACTAGCACCATCTCTCACCGGGACCACTGCAGTTAACTGTTCGACACCTGTTTTTGTTCTTTATCTCCATCCACGTGAGTCACTGCAGCCAGAGTGATCTATTACAAACTTAAATCTGACCATGAATTTCCCTCCTAAAACTTTTTTTCTTAAGTAGACTTTATCTTTTAGAGCAGTTTTAGGTTTAGAGCAAAATTGAGCAGAAAGTACAGCGTTCCCATGTACCCTGTCCCACGCCCCCCTACTATCAACATCCCACACCAGAGAAGTATCTTTGTTACAATTGTTGAACATACATTGACTCATCATTATCACCCAAGATCCTTAGTTTACATTAGGGCTCACTCATTGTACACTCTATGGGTTTGGACAAATGTATAACGACATGTATCCACTGTTATAGTATTGTATGGAACAGTTTTACTGCCCTAAAAATGTTCTGTGCTCCATCTATTCATCCCTCCCCCTAACTCTGGCAACCACTGATCTTTTTATTGTCTTCATAGTTTTGCCTTTTCCAGAACATCATATAGTTGGAATCATACAGTATGTAGTCTTTTCAGATTGGCTCTTTAACTTACTTAGTAATATGGATTTAAGGTTCCTCCATGTCTTTTTATGGCTTGATAGCTCATTTCTTTTTAGTGCTGATTAATATTTCATTGTCTGGATATCTTGGTTGCTGATATCCACTACTGAAGGACATCTTGGTTGCATCCATGTTTTGGCAATTATGAATAAAACTGCTATAAACATCTGTGTGCAGATTTTTGTGTAGACAGGTTTCAATTCATTTGGGTAATACTCAGAAGCATGAGTGCTAAATGGTATGGTAGAAGTATGTTTAGTTTTGTTAGAAACTGCCAAACTGTCTTCCAAAGTGACTACCATTTTGCATTCCACCAGCAAGGAATGAGAGTTCTACTGCTCCACATCCTTGCCAGCATTTGGTGGTATCAGTGTTCTAGATTTTGGCCATTCTAATAGGTGTGTAGGGGTATCTCATTGTTTTAATTTGCATTTCCCTGATGACATAGGATACAGAGCATCTTTTAATATGCTTATTTGCTATATGTATATCTTCTTTGGTGAGGTATCTGTTCAGATCGTTTACTCATTTTTAAATCAGGTTGTTCATTTTCCTGTCATAGAGTGTAAGATTCTTTTAAGACTTATTGAGATAAGTCCTAATGCTTAACAACTGCTAATAAGATCCTGCTGATGTGCCTCCATCTGTATCTTATTATACTGTCGCCATTGTGTTTTAAGTTTCTACTTTGCTGCTCTTTCAACTCCTTGAATGTTCCCAATTCCTTCATCATGGCTGTACCCTCTGCTTGCACCATTCATTCCGTGTGCTCCTCTTCATCTCAGTTGCTCTTTTCATCCTTTACAGTTTTGCTGAAACATGACATCCCCAGGGAAGTTTTCCCCACACCACAAGGTCAAGTTTCTTGTCACATACTCTCAGAGCCACATGTGATCCTGATCACAAGGGTAATTATATGTTTAACGTCTGTCTGACAGTAGAACAGAATCTTTATGAGGATAGAAACCATATTTGTTCCCACTGTTGTGTGCTCAGTGTTCAACATTGTGTCTGGCACAAGCTAGATGCTCAATAAATATCTGTTAAATGAACATTCAAGTACTGACGGGAAGAATTTACACAGTTCTCTTCTCTGCCTATAAAGTTGAGAACATTAGCTAGATAATCTATCTGTCCAACTTGGTAGCCACGGATAAGTCTCAGGTTAACTTGTTGCCTTTTTCCATATCCAAAAAGGGAATAGTAACTCCCTGGATAAAGACAGGATTATTATAAGGATATGTGAATTAATTTCTAAAACAGTTTGGGAGACTTTCACTCTATATATCCACTGTGGTATCTGGGCTTTGGTACTTGCGTAACTAATGCCATGTGGTATATTTTAGAAAATTTAAGGTTTTCTTAAATTTCATGTTTCTTAAGAGTAAAAAATATAGTAGCTGAAATTAGGCTTTTTTTTGGTCAACCCTTAAATGATGTGGTTTATTATTTACCATTATATGATAAACCAATGGAATAATCTAATAAACTGAGTATTTTAGAGAAGGCTAGTTTGTTTTTATCTTTGATGAAAACATCAATTTATATATTAATCTTTAACCAAAAATTTTGCCCTGGAAATAATTATGTAGACTAGAATTTTGGAAATTTAGTTCCTACTTGTAAAATTTGCCAAAAACAACTTCTACAGAGTAACTGTTTTCTCTAATTAATTAACTACTTGGGGCTTTTATTATCATACCAATTGCAGCAATTTATCATCCTGTGTTTTCCTGAAGAATGATGGTAATATTTCTTATCCTGAACTGTGTTTCTAACCGTCACTCATCACTTAACTACCTATGTCCAGAGGTCTCAAGTAATTGAATGTTTTACATGATATAAGATATGAAGGAGTGAAAACTAAGAGCTGTATTCTGCTGCACAGCAAACATGTAGAATAACAGTTTTACATTTTTCTTGCTTTTAGAAACTTACTGATCATTAATTGTTATTCTTAAAATGCCAAGCATGCTTTTAACCTTATTCTAGAAATATTGAAATTTAAGTGCAAATTAGGTGTGGAATTTCTCATTGACAACAAACAACTGGCCATGCTGAAGACAGTATAAAAGGAGATTTTAATCAAAATTGTATCAGATAATTTTCCCAGCTGTGACCCTGCATATTAAAAAGTATGCAATATGTGAAAAGGACTTCAATGTTATGACTCATTAGTAAAAAGTGTTTGCTGAGTGCATTATTAGGCAAAGGCCTGTGCACAGATCCCATAGGGTCATGAAGAACAGAACAATCTGAGGAGACTCATTTAAGAAAACACTGAAAACTTATACATAAGGCCTCTAGGATGGCTTCTGCATTGTCACATCATTCAAAGACAAGACATTGGCAAGTTAAAATAGGTATTTTATTGAGGAAACTTGCTTTGTCAAGAGGAGTAAAAGTTACAAATCTTTTCATTTGATAAAATTACCATATTTCTTAATCCTAAAAACATCTCTTAAAAGCCTTCATTATCTGAAACTGCAGATCATTCTGATCTAGGGTTTTCTTTTAGTGTTTCCCATGGGAAAAGATGTTCCGATTCCCTTCATGCACATAACAGGACGTGTGTAGTGTGACTTGTTCACAAATGAAACACTCTCTCCACTTGAGTCTGAGGTGCCTGCATGCATGTGAATCAATGTCTCTGTTGCTGTAACTCGGAAGGTCTCCTGGTACAGCAACGAGGCTTTATGCTGACTTCTGAGCATCATAATGAGAGTTACAGTGTGGACATGTTAAAACAAAGTGCCGCAGCAAGACAGTTCTGCTGAAAGCATCCTCATTCCCTTATCGTAACTTAAAATTGGTACAAGCTAATACTACACACAAAGCATAATTTACTTGTTAAATACACTAGGCTTCCATGCAGGTTTTAAAAAAAATTATGTATTTGTTGCATTAAAAGGGCAATGACTTAACCCTATACATTATTTTCTAAATGGCTTTTACATATGAGACACTAAAAGTATGAGATAAATAAATACTTAAAACATTTTTCAAATAAGTTAAACCAGCACTGACACCTAAGAATTAAGTGGAAGTTCAAAGGTCATGTGATTTACTGAAGATAAAGCTTATCTGAGGGCAACATTTAGTGATTTTCAAATATATAAATTTTTATACATGGACACTTAAAAAACATTAAATTCTAAATGTAAAAGCAGGATGTTAGGCTTAGAGTTTTAAAATCTTGGCTTGAACTATATAGTTTTTTTCTTCTTTTTAATTGCAGGGAATCAGGTAGTCGAGTTCTCCTTCTGCAAGGTCATGCTTTCTGCAAACACCCGAAATGATACATCACATGGCAGTAATTTTGTTGATAAAATTTAAATGAATCTGCTCAAATTGTTATTTTTAGTACAAAAGTTAAAGATGAGACTAGACTTCTGTTGATGGATTTTGGAAATAATAATATTTATGGAGGTTCTTATTCCCCTCCTAATGGCACAGATTAGTACTTTGGATAGAAAAGCAAGACAAAATGAACCTTAAAAAAATCCTGCTTCTAGCTTTTAATGAGCACTACTTGTCAAGGAAATGGGAAAAACAGAATAAGAATGCCTCTTATGAGAATTGTTAAAATTCTTTTTTAGGAGGTGCTATCAATAAGTGCAAAGTTATCATAATTTAAGGTCCATTTCCTGCCAGTAGTACATCTGCCAAATTTGGCAATTTAAAGGAATAGTAAATTAGATAGTGATTTTGAAATTGTAGCAAACAGTTGCAGGGAGCAATGTTTTAAAATGTTGGCATAATTTAGAGTAATTATTATATTGATTATCAGAACTTTAAATTCTGTTTTGGTTTTCTCTTTTTCCTGTCAGTTTCCTGTGTGTTTTACATACACATAAAATCACAGAATGTTAGCACAGGGTGGGAACACATCTTGTCAAATTTTACAGAAGAGGCAACTGAGGCTCAGAGAGCTTGTGGTTTACCCAAGGTCACACAGCTAATAAGTAACAGATCTGGGGCTAGACTATGACTCCGTGTGGAGTTGTCTCCTTCATAATTTAGGTGTTAGGGGATGGGGATGAAGGCTCAATTTTTTGGTATCTTTCCTGTTGGGGGGTGCTTGCATTAATAGCAGGACTCTGTTCAGGACTCTTTTGAAGAAATCTGTAAAACAAGTACTCATCCCGAAATTCATATTCGTTGGTGATATGTTGGATGACTCCCCCTTGCACCAGTCTGTCTCCATATATCACAGCTTCACCACGGTCAGAGGCGAGGCCAACTTCAATTAGCCAGTTCACCAGGTCACAGCCACAGAAGGTCCCAGCAGAAGTCTTTGCACCACACCTGTATGTCAAAGGAATGATTCACCCATATGTTCTGTAAATCTGGTATCAGCACTGCATGATCGAGGACAAGCAAGGAAAACAGAAGGAGACAGGGAAACACAGCATGACAGTTAAAAGTGTGGCAGGAATGAAACCATTCTGAATATAACAGGGCTTGTTAACCTACCTGAGCCTAGAAAGACCCACTGGAGAGAAATAAGTCAATAATGCTTATGAAAACAGAAACACAAAAAAATGACTGACAATATAAATGCATCTACAAAGAAATATTCTTTTTTTTTTTTTAAAGATTGGCACCTGAGCTAACATCTATTACCAATCTTCTTTTTTTTTTTTTTTGCTCTTCTCCCCAAAGCCCCCCAGTACATAGTTGTATATGTTAGTTGTAGGTCCTTCTGGTTGTGCTATGTGGGACGCCACCTCAGCATGGCTTGATGAGTGGTGCCATGTCTGCACCCAGGATCTAAACCTGCAAAACCCTGGGCTGCTGAAGCAGGGCACGCAAACTTAACCCCTCGGCCATGGGGCCGGCCCCAGAAATATTCTTTTCATAGTAGATGGCCTTCTGTGATCAGATCCATTCTGTAGACAGCTGAATGTTATATATTTTATAAATTATACTCTTAGTTATAATAAGTATGTCTCAGGAACATTAAATAATAGTTTTTACCAGCTCTTAAGAAGTGACTATTTTTACTACACTACTCAAATCAAACTTTATATTTTCTGCTTATCACAATACCCATAGCAGCCAACACAATATTCCGGATATATTCATCAGGAATTTGCTGCATTAGGAAGCAAGGAAAGAATACATGAGATCTGCCTTGCTATAAATCTAAGATTTTAAAAATATACTCTGATTATGAATCTACTTCTTGATTATTAAAATTTGTCCTAATGCAAATGTGGGGTGCCTATGAATAAATAAACAAGGGAAAGAGAAATATAAAAAAACCAATTAAATGAATTCTGTACATTTTCATACAAATATGCAATAGACAACATGAGCATTGGTCAAGCTGTAAAATCTAAAATGCTTGACAACAGGAAACAGTGGATGAAAACTGATGAAATGAGAAACAGGTGGCAAATTTTAACCACAAATGAATATACATTAGAGTTTCATATAAAAATAAGAGGTTAATATACATGAAAAATTTTCTCAAGTACATAAAATCGCAATATTTTAATGTCAGTATTTTACTTGGTAATAATACTTTACTTTATGCTTTGCAACTACAAATATCACTTTCAACAAAAGCCTGAGTATTACAACCTGTGTCTGATCCTTCTTCCTGCTTGTTGACTTTTAGTTTATAGCCCAGCACCTTCTGTCCCGGATGCCAACTGAGTAATATTTGCCTCCTGATGACTGATCAGGCAGGTACAACCACAGCCCACGGGGCTGTGCAGAGTGGCGGAGAATGTGCTGCTGCATGGCTGCAGAGCAGTGCCACCACCAGCCAGTGCCCACTCAGCCCCCGGGGACCAAGGCAGCCGGGCAGCCCTGCAAATGGCAAGAGCTGTGCTTCCTGACAGTCGGCAATCACAGTGGGCCTGGTGGAGCTAACATGGAGTTAACCTTTTTTAATTTACCGGGCAAATTAAATTTTAAATTGTTGTAACTATCCATAGATGGTACTTTGAAATAATTGTGTTTCGTCCTTTAAGGGTGGGAAACTAACTTTTCTTCACAGTTTACCATTTCCAGAAACTGGGCTAGGCCCATCATATGGATTTTGTCATCTAATTCAAACAATCCCGACAGCAGATATTTTAAAGAAGAGGAAAACTAAGATTTGCAGAACTGAACTTGCCTAATGTCACACAGCTAATAAGTGGCAGATCCAGGATTTGCGATCTAGTATTAGTCCCCCGGACCCAGTGATTCCCCTTTCCACCAGCTATACCAGGCTATCTTCTGGTTACAATGAAATACAGTGGCATAATATGTATAAGTAAATCATCCTGAATGGTAATTTTCATAAGTTTTCAGTTATAGACATAAAAGTATTTGGTTCTTTATGTTTTGTTTTTTTCTCTTTTATGACAACCAAAAATATTGGCACTATAACATTTGTTTATTCATTTTCTGTTGCATACTCCATACCTTGAGGACTATAAGAATAAATACGATGTCACAAACTGAAGATTGGGACTTGAAGTGAAAAATAAGGAGTACAATTAGTTGAGACAAAATTTCAATTCATTTTCATTTTTCTTTTTTTTTTCCCTCACCAAAGCCCCCTAGTACATAGTTGTATATTCTAATTGTGAGTGCCTCTGGTTGTGGCATGTGGGACACCGCCTCAGCATGGCCTGATGAGCGGTGCCATGTCCACGTCCAGGATCCGAACCGGTGAAACCCTGGGCTGCCGAGGCGGTACGTGCGAACTTAACCACTTGGCCACGGGGTCGGCCCCTCAATTCATTTTCTTGACAATATCATTAGTAATATGGAATAACATACCACTAGGAGACGGAAGATAAAGTCACTTCTAAATCCAATGTATCTCAGAGTTTTGTGAGAGGCACTAATGGCCTACATTAAGTGAATGTTAATATTCTATTACGTTTTGGTTTATTCTAAAGTTTTCACATTTTATATGGAAATCGGAAGTTATATGACATTTAAAAAATACAAAATTCAAGTGATATGGTTCTAACATATGCTGTTTTCTTAAACTATAAACTGACTCATAACTATTTTAACTTTTACATGTATATGTGTTATTGAAAATAACAATCATGTAGTCACAACCACTTTACTTAGCCTGTTACAAACCAAAATTAATCATCTAAAATATAATTACCTGGAACTTGCACTTACCTTCTTTTCTTGACAATGTTTCGGATACAGAGGTCACGGTGATAATGGATAAACTGTTGACAGGTCATTCTTATTTCCTCAGGAACAGGAGAATCCCTGTTTTCTGCTGTTTCTTTATTCCATAGGAACTCAAGTCTGAAAACCAAAATGTAAGGAGGCCATTTTTAAGGAAGGAAAAGCACTGAGAGAGAACTCCTTCCTGCTTATTGCATCATCACCATGGCTGTTCCAAAACTGTCATTTACCAAGGCTGTCATCTACAATACCCAGGCATCATGAGTCTCTGAAGCAGAAACATACTTAACCTGCATTTAGTTTTCTGTTCGAAGCAGGCTGGGCTGGGGGTGAGGTGGGGTGGGGAACTTGAACATTTGATAAAGCATCCAGACCCATTTCAGTTTCCACCAAAAAATGAAGTTCCTTATTCTACATTCTACTGTTTTAAAATGCAAAAATAACTTACAGACATCAAGTATTTTATTTAATCATTTTCCAATTTCAGTATCAGAGAGACAAATACTGGGATCTGGAGCACAGAACAGTTCTGTTTCTGCCAGCCTAGACAATAGATCTCTTGACTATTTTAACTGATCAAGATTATGAAACTGATAACTAAGTTCAATCACTTTCCTATTACGCTTTTCCTCCCTCATGACAGGATTATGATCCTAGCAACTACATCTTAATATTGATGATGTTAATGATGATGAAAAAGAAACAGAAGGAGAAGTAAGAAAGTAGTTACCATTTGCTAGGCACTTTTTATATAGTTGGTAGGATAAATTCCATTAGCACTTCTAGTTTCTCCTAATTTTGACTCTGAAAACAAATGAGGAAGTACAAGGATTTGCCCCCCCTTCCTCCCACCCCCAAGCTGGAATATCCCTACTTCATTATTTTTCATAAAGAAATTCCTGATCTGAATTCAAAGAAACTCTTTATTGAGCTAATAAAAAACCCAAAAGTTTAGAAAGAAGAAAACTTGATTTTTCTATAAATTATCAGTTTGACAGAAAGAGAAATCCTGTGGTCAAAGGAGAACGACAATCAAATACAGACTTTGGGGGCATACCACCTACTACTTCCATTTCTAAATACATTTTCAAGTTTCATTTTACTTTGAAAAAGCACAGGCCCAAATGGCGTCACTCACGCCCAGGGCCCATGACACCAAACCTAGACTTAATCCCTCATCTACTGCGGTTTCAACCTCCCCCCGAAACGCCATCTTAATGAGCCAGTCTGGAATTTTCTGGTCAGCACTAACCATCAGGTGGGCCCTCTGCATCTCCCAGAGGAAGAAGAGGCAATCTGCATGATAAAACCCTTGCCTGTCCCTTCCCCCTAAAATAAGATGTCCCGGCCTAAAAATAACCCTTTTTTTCCTTTTGCTAACAGCTCCCCTGCCCCACCGTTCTGCCCCATAAAAACCTTCCACTTTGTACAATCCCTGGGAGTGCCTGCTAGTTGCCAGATGGGATGCTGCCCCGTGAATCACCTAATAAAGCCAATTAGATCTTCAAATTTACTCGAATGCATTTTGTTTTTAACAACTTTATCCAGTTAATGGCATAGATAGAAGCCAGTGTCCATCCATTCTTATTAAAATGCAAATTACAATGTTGGATTAATAACATTTCTTCCAATATTTTCTCTGCAATTATTTACAGCAAATATAGGAATCAACAGATAACCTTTCTGTGGTCTCCTAGCAGTTACTAAAAGTTTAAAAATATCAGTATCTTAATAGAATGGCTTTGCTATCACCTTTACGAATACAGATTTACTTCAAAAGGAAATTTACCTTCTTTTGAAAGGTAGGATGATTAAATGTTTGTCCAATCCAAAGATTCCAAAGGAAATAAATCCCTATGGAGGAAAAAAAATTATATTTTATGAATTCAACAAGAAACTGTGAAGACAGAAAAATTATGGAAGTCACCAAATATAGTGCTTATGGAAGCAAACCTACAGGGATGAGAGCAACCTTTGAAATGTAACACACGAGGCAGGCCCTCTGAAGTTCAGTGCCCAGGGGCAGCTGCTATACTTGGCTGCCTCTTCACAATCATCTGTCCAACTAATTAGGACGGTGATACGAAGCAGCGCGGAGCAGCCACATTTGCATGCTAGCTTACGGGAAAAATGAAAACGTTTAAGGGCTATAGGTCTTTGTTATCCCCTTTTTAAAAAGAAAACAATCCCTTTTTTAAAAAGAAAATGTATCTCCCATTGTGCTTATGTATTTCTTTATTATTTTTCTGTTAAAACTTCAGAAATTATAGAATTTAAAAGTGCTGTAATAGCTGACTATAATACAGTAACTGAATAAAATTTATGTGAAATGAAATAGGCTAGTGGTTAGGGAAAGGGTTTGAAGAATTTAGGGGTGATGAGGCAAACGGCACCAGAGAGCAGCCACAGATCAGGATGATGAGGACTCCTGGGGGAGACAGGAGGCTGCAAACTGCCATTTGTCAGGCACAGCGGGATAAGGATCTAAGTGCAGGTTGGTGGGAGGTGGGATGGAGAATGCAGTATATTATATGAAGGACGTAGCTTTCTTCACCCCCAAACTATAAACAACCGAAAGGGAATGATCTTACGACACCAGCTCCCCAAGAAGATGGGATGGGAGTGGGGGTTTGTATCTCTCTCCATCCTTTGAAAGCACATGAGCCATAAATTGTGGGGGCAGCATTTCAAATGTAACATTCCTGGCATTAGCCTGTTTGTGAAGCTTTCTCAGTCCTAGTCCTGGGATGGCTCAGCTTGGAGTGGGCTTTTTGAATGCAAAATTCTCAGGGAGACTGATTTTTCAACCTGGCATTTTATAGTTCTTGGATACAAAATCAGACCTTAAACAGTATCACGGAGAGAGGTGGGCATCACGTAGCCCTTGGGATGCACTTGTCTGTCTAGACATAACCATTTTTGCTCCTACAATAATGGCAAAACACACTGGAACTATTTCAAGAAATTAATGTTAGGGAAAAACTTGCAGGAGCATCTTCTGATAAATGTTAACTAACGCGTATGGCCAATTATTTCAGATTTAATACGCAAACCTGGTGATTTCAAATACATTATTTTTTTCAATCTGATACTTAACCTGGGGACTAACATTCGCTAATTAAAAAGTAAGGAATTGAAGACATAATCATATTTTGAAATTTGCACCTAAGAAATATTTTTCCAATATGTAAAATGTCACTTATCCTTAAATATCTATTTTAATAGTGACATAAACAAAGATAACAGCACCTATTATATTAGTTCTTCATGGAATTTTAATTTCTAATTTTTAAACCAAGGATGATCATGTCTACTTTGCAGGTATTATTGTGATGTTTCAATGAGATAATTAACGTAAAATGCTTCACGATGGTTGGCATGTAGGAAGTACACTCTCAAGGAATGGCAACTGCTATCCATGGTCAAAGCTGATTTATATGCCACATGATTTTTTTTTAAAGTATTTTTTTTTTAAGTATTTATTGTTCAAGAAACATCAAAATATAACTGAAATGGTGTGCATCAATTTAAGTGGCTGAACTAAAGGCTCAGAGAAGGTAAGTCATGTTCTTGAAGTAACTTATTAAGACCACCACAAAATTTAAAAAGAACTTGGAACATCTTCTCCCTGCTTAAATTATCGTGCTTTATCTCAAAACCAAAGCAAAATGATTTGGTATTTCTGATTGAAACACTCCGCGTGCATTCTGATGACTTGAACCAATATAATAATTCATCTCTACTAGGAGATAGGCAGCAGCTGTCAGCTGTCACACATACCAGCAGCTGGCAAACAAACTAAACCCTTTTGATTTAAAAGAAAACAACAACATCCGCACCAGCACCCCCAATCAACCCATCCAGGAAAACGAACACCCCTCCAAGTTCTCTGTAGGTAAATACCTGGCCAAAGTTAAACACGGCACAGAAAAACTGTAACTCCACATACAGTCTTCCAGGCTCTTGGTTGAACAGCCACCATAAACAACTGGAAAGATTCTGTAACGGAAGGAGAAAATAGTACTTTAAAATGAAGCAAGCTAATCACTTCTCTCTATCCAGAACGCAGTACAATAACTTATCTACTTAATAATTAGGGAAAAAAAGACTAAAAGGAAAAACACGGAGAGAATGTAGAGGCTTTGTCTTTCGAACAAGGGGTTTCAACCTCTCCTCTTGACAGATGTCATTCAAACAGCATCTATTCTGATCAGATTTGAAGCAGGAAGACATGAGCCATAATACAGAAGCTTACATAATATATCAGGACTGCCGGCTAACCTAAGACAGGACTGATTTTAAAATTAGTTCTACACAATGAAAACAATCACATCACTAAGCGGCAATTCTTGGCAGCGCTTCTTACTTTTTGATTTTTGTTCTTAAACAGCAGTGAAAATGGTGCTGGCTGATATCTGTAACAAGCATCCCAGTGTCAAAAGGGTAAGAGGGTTTCTTCATAGGTTATATGGTCCATCTCCCATCTCTAGGCAAGTTACACTTGAACCATCTCAAAGAATTACATAATAATAACTGATAATTCACAAAACAGGACATAAAACTAATTTAAAAAAAACCCTTTAGGAATCAAAGAAATGCATTTGAAAAATGAAATGCTATATTTCACCTATAAAATTATCAAATTAAAAAATTTATAATATTCAATGCTGGTGAGAGTACTTTACAAATCTATACCACTCTTTTGGAAAACAATTTAGTAGAATGCATCCAAAGGCACAGAAATATTTATACTCTTTGACCCAGGTTTTCCAACTCTGAGAATCTATCATAAGGAAATATACTGCATGAAGATGTTTATTAGAGCATTTTGAAAAATTAGGAACAATCCATAAGGAAGTGGTTGAGTAAATTATAATGTATCTTCCTCGATGGTTTATTGAGGGGACATTTAAAGTAATGGTTATGGACACTATATAGCAATTTGAAAATGCTTGACATAAGTCACAAAGCAGGATATAAATCTGTATGTATCATCAGAACCATGAAAAATGTATTAGAAAATAGAAGGCAGTAGTATGAACGATATTTTTCCTCTTTTCTCTATTTTGTAAGTATCAATCGTATGAAGTTGGTTATGTTATTTTCATAATTTAAAATTATTTTTAAAAGTTTATTTATCTGAGGAGTATCTTCTGAGAGACTATGTAGGTGTTTATGCACTGAAGTCATCAAGGAAAACGTTAGGAATAAGTGGGCCTCCTCCATCATGGAAGATACCATAGAATGAGTGAGTGATTCTAAGCAAAATAAGCTATTGGAGCACTTAGGCAAAGAGTAATGGGAATTATCCATTCTCTTTTCCCTCCAAAACATTTAGCTCAAGATTAGGATTCAGATGGCCTAGCTGCCACCTGCCCTGGGAAGTAGCGACTAAGTTTCTCCCAGATGCCTGAATAAAACCTTTGCCAAACATTTAAAGAAATGGCCCCAAAACAAAATCAGAAGAAACATTTACAGCAAACAGGCCAATAATGAGAAGTAAACACAGCAACACATGTCGAGTCAGTTGCTGGTCTCCACTCTGTAGATACTGCTCTTCTTCCTGGGCTAAGATGCAGCTCTGGGAGTTACAGCGGCTCACACAATGATCATCTATAAAACAGTAAGTACAACAATTTGTAATCAGAGCTTTTTATTTGGATGCATTTTAAATTCATAATGACTTCCTACGCAAACTACCACATATGCACATTCAGCTCAGAATCAGTATATTATTTTAGATGAAATCCCAGTAAGGCTCCTTCATGTTCTTTCAGGAGAGTTGTACTTGTCAAGCATTTTTATCTGAAAAAATATGAGTAGTATAGTTCCTTTCTACACTATTCAACAATGTAATATATATATCATATATATAATATTATATAAAACATAAATTTTTCTTTTTTTGGAGGAAGATTAGCCCTGAGCTAACGTCTGTGCACATCTTCCTCTACCTTACACATGGGACGCCTACCACCGCATGGCGTGCCAAGCGGTGCCATGTCCGCACCCTGGATCTGAACGGGTGAAGCTCAGGCCGCTGAAGTGGAATGTGCGAACTTAACTGCTGTGCCACTGGGCCGGCCCCCATATATGTATATATATTTTTTTTTTTAAAGATTTTTTATTTTTTCCTTTTTCTCCCCAAAGCCCCCCGCCACACAGCTGCGTACTCTTCGCTGTGGGTTCCTCTAGTTGTGGCATGTGGGACGCTGCCCCAGCGTGGTCCGATGAGCAGTGCCATGTCCGCGCCCAGGTTCGAACCAACGAAACACTGGGCCGCCTGCAGGGGAGCGCGCGAACTTAACCACTCGGCCACGGGGCCAGCCCCATATATGTATATTTTTAAGGCTAAATTAAAAACTCAAGTTTTACCTGTGATAAATCTACATACTGCTCATGAATACGCTACTTTGGCTGACTGTAAAACAAATTTACTACTACCCCTTGCCTTTCATTTCTTGTTGTCAGTGTCCTTGAGTTGATTCCAACTCCTAGCGCCCCTGTGGACAGCAGAGCGGAACCCTGCTGGGTCTTTTTGTGTCCTCCTCTCACCTTCTGGTGCTCTATCAGACAATGCCCCATTGCTATTCACAGGGTTTTCATGGCCAGTTTTTTCCAAAGTGGGTGGCCAGTTCCTTCTTCCTAGTCTATCTTAGTCTGGAAGCTCTGCTGAAACCTGTCCCCCATGGGTGACTCTGCTGATATTTGAAACCCTGGTGGCATAGCTTTCAGCATCACAGCAACATGCAGCTGCCACAGCATGACAACCGACAGACGGGTGGTGCATTTCCCTGACCAGGAAACAAACCTGGGCTGCGGTGGTGAGAGCACTAAATCTTAACCACTAGACCACCAGGGCTGGCTTGCCTGTTATGAAAGAATTTAAAATTTACCTTAGAAGAGACCTTTAAGGAACCAAATAAAAAATATTATATACTTTGTTCTGTTCACACATGGAACCAAGTCCAAATCACAGGTATGATTTCCCTGGCCTAAAATAGAGGTGAGGGGCCTTTCACAAGAGACCTTTGTTTCCTACCTCAGCTCCACCATACATATGGCTTCAAAAGCAGGGGAAAACACTGTTACCAAACAGATGTCTAGACTAATACACAGTCTGATTTTAAAAAGTCAGTGATAAAAAAAATGTATAGCTCTGACCCTCAAGCTAACAATAACAATTTGTATTTCCTAAGCCCTCATCTTAGGAAAGGACATATATAACCATTAAACATGGTCTAGCACAACAGCCAACGGCATGGGGGAAGGCTCACAATGTTGCTCAATAGTAAGAAAGTAGGCGGCCCAACTGTCTCTGTAGGGATTCTATTTTAATAAGAATTATTTGTGTATATCTTGGTGTAGAAAAATTCTAGCAGTATATATAGTAAACCTGGTCTTAAAATGTTATGTACAGATACTACAAAAATGGATAAAAATAAATTTTACTGTCTTTCATTTGCCTTTCTTACACATGGCAATATTTATTTTACCTTTGTGATGTGTCAATGTTTTGGGCATGAGGAATTAATTATATCATTAAACTCTAAAATTCTCATTTATCCATAGTTTGATTTTCTTTAGACTTTATTTCAGGCTTAGGAAATAAGAGGAAATTATACGAGCAGATAAGTCCATATATGATGGCTCTCATTCTATTTAATTTTTATGAAATATGATCAGAAACTCTAAGAAGGCCCTACAATTTAAAAGAGTTTTCAGGAATCAGGATTATTAATGAAGAAAATGACAGATAAGCAGAGCATAAAGAGATTTGGGGAGGCAAAAAAAAAGCTGTTTAAATCAAATTACACGTTGAATTTGTCAATGGACTTTACTATTAGGTATATTGTGTAGGGAAAAGAAAATAAGGAGGTAGGCCTTGGGAATTCTGACGTAAAGAAACATTAGTTTATAAAAGTGGTGCACAAATTAAAACTGACTGTTCAACTAAATGCCAAAAGGGGTTTCCTATCAGAAAGTCAGTGAAGGCCCAACATCTGATATATTTATATTCCTTCTGTGGAAAAGTGAGTTCTATTTACCATTCATTCCTAGCCAGCAGAGAGCAGCCAAATACAAACCCCACCTGAATAATGACAACTACCGCTGCTACGACTGTTTAATGGGCATTTACTATGTACACCACACTCTGTGCTAAGTGACTTACATATATCATTTCTTATCATCCTCACATTTCTTATATAAAAACATAATGCCTTTAGCAACAATACAGGTGACATATGCTTCATCACAAAGAGGGGTTTTTGGGATTTCCTTTTCTAGCGTGATTATAAATAAGCAGAATTAACTGAAAGTGCATTGCAATTTCACGTAAATGTATTTGTTTTCAATGTGAAATTCAGAACACAAATGGAATTCAGTCTCTTAGTCTATAGGCCAAAGGGTTATTACTTTTAAGGATTCTTCTTATTTTATAAGAGAGGGTATATTTGAAGGATATGGATTCAAATATAATTAAGCACTAATTAATTGATGCTGGCCCTGGAGGAAGGGAGTGGTGGAAAAGTCTCAGCTTCTAAAACAAGAAAAAAGGCCAAAAACATAATGGTGCTTAGGGCAAACTTCTTGGAATTATCACTTGGGTTAAATTTAGTGGGAAATTTATGTGTGTGTGTATGTATAATACTATTATACCTATTACAACATTATGAGAATTTTATCTGTTTTTCAATGAGTATTCTATCTATGCATAATTATTATCCTATTAGCACTTTCCCCCATCTTATTTGAGAATACATAAACAGTGTAGCTTCTATAGAAATTCTATGGAGAGTTCTCTTAAGGCATAAGGATAAGGAATCTTCTGTTCCTTAGGCCCATCCCCATGGCCCAGAAGCACTTACTTTTCTCAAATGAAGGAGTCATAGGCCCACTGGTGCTTGTGTTTGCTACTGGTTCTGTGGATGGGCAGTGTAATTCACCATTTCCCATGGAGCAGGAGCAGCAACCTATATATATAACATAACATGTGAGGGTAGAGCCCAGCCACCACAGAAATGGACAACTTCAAGAGATGCCAAACAAAACAAAACAAAACCAAACCCAAACCAAACCAAACAAAAAAAAAAAACCCATTCATACACACACACACTTCCCATGCAGCCTCAGTGGAAATGTTTTCATATGTTATCTATCAAAAAGTATTCAAATGTGCTTATAGAAGTTAACATTTAAAGAGTGGCAGACAAAGGACTAGCTCCTTTTCATATTGTCTCCTCATTGTATGAGACAAGGAAAAAAGTTTTTATCCATGCTGGTTTGTTAGTTTCCTCTGTGCTTTGGGAACTAAGAATTTGAACACTTTTCTAAAATACAGCTTTTATTTCATCACGCCCCAAAAACAGGCACTAATGCTCTATGGCTTACTGCAGCTAATTCAAACTCCCTGGCCTGAATTTGAAAGCTCTCTAGGCCTTGGCCCCTCTTTCCCTATCCAACCATCCCCACTACTCAGCAAAGGCCCTTCCCTTCTTTCACGACAATTCTTCAGTGTTCTCCTCAAACACCACGCTTATTTGGGTCACCAGGCCTAGTGTGACATGCATGGAATTCCCACTTGTTAATTCATCCAAATCCTCTCCTCCTCTAAAGTTCAGCTCAAGAGTCACTTTTTTCAAGAACGTATCTCGGGGCTGGCCTGGTGGCGCAGCGGTTAAGTGCGCACGTTCCGCTTCGGCATCCCGGGGTTCGCCGGTTTGGATCCCTGGTGTGGACATGGCACTGCTTGGCAAGCCATGCTGTGGTAGGCGTCCCACATATAAAGTGGAGAAAGATGGGCACAGATGTTAGCTCAGGGCCAGTCTTCCTCAGCAAAAAGAAGAGGATTGGCAGCAGATGTTAGCTCAGGGCTAATCTTCCTCAAAAAAACAAAAACAAAAAACGAACGTATCTCATACTAGTCTAGAAGATGCAGTAAAAACAACTATATTCTTTTTTCTTTTCAAATATGTATTGCTGCAAATCTCTTGCTGGTTTACAGAAGTCACACTGAGGCATCTGCTACAGAGCTGTCATTTTTCCTCTATACAGTCAGAGAACTACGCACAGTATCCTTTAGAACATTTCACACATATACAGACATGACACTTCTTGACATGGATTATAGTAGAATAATAACTTTAGTGATAAACTGTATTAAAATTTAACATGCTAGAAAAAGGAATAATGCCTAGGCTGAAGCTTTCATTGATAATGTGCTTTAATTCTTCTGTGGTGTTCTTAAAAACAAAAAAAGATTTCAAAGTATAAAAACTACAATCTATAATAACCTATTATGAATGTCTTTCTAATTTAAGATAATGATGCCATCTCAAGGTTAAAATAGAACCACAGAATCATAGAAAAGAAAATACAGAGATCACCTGGCCCAGCCCTCTCATCTTTAGAAAGCTGAAGGCTAAAATCAACTAAGGTAAAACTGTTAAGAAAGCAGACATAAAGCCAGCCAATTCCAATGACATACATATAGGGAACAAACATGAACACAGACACACACACATGCATGCATATGCTCACATGCTTATGGCCACCATGAAAAGTGTATGGCATTTTTTTCCTTCAAACATAAGGACATAGAAGTAGCCCATTAGCCTTTTCTTTTATAACTGAACATTTGCTCTCATATTAAAATAATTTTCCTTTCAATCACAATTCCACACTTGCAACATGTGCAGATCATAGGTCTCTGACAAATGTGTAGCAAGGGGCAGAGGTGAGGGTACTATTTTGGATTATTGAAATTTAGGGGGCCAGGCTGCACATCTAATGTGTTATGTGTTAATAACACTAGCAAAGTAAAAGAGAACAGGATTTAGGGAAGGAAAATAACCAGACAGGTTTAAAAACCTTTACCTAGGAACATGGGTGAATAGACAAATAGTACTTTGCATGGCAGTTTTCAGGGTAGCATCAGAAAATCATGGTGTATCTTATCTACCCATCCACCTATCTGTCATTTAACGAATGTTACTAAACACTCACAGTCAGCCTGATACCATGCTAGGTGCTGAGGCTATAATGATGGGCAAGTCAGTCACAGCACTTACAGTCTAGTGGGTTTATTCATGAACCTCCATTTATTTATACCAACGGGGCAAGCTAGCTTTCCTGCTGGAGATGATGGCGACAGGATTTAAGGAACATCTATGGTACAGTTTATTTGCTGTTTTTAAAAACAGGTAAAGAGGTAGCAGCAAAAGTCTCTGAACTTAAGACACTTAGTTTAGGGCTCCCCACACATGCTGTCAGGCCTTCTGTAGCCAGTTCTGAAACATTCGTGGGAGAAGAAGACACAGAGGGCCAGCCAGAGTGGTGGTCTTCAAGGCCTGCCTGAAAACAGTAGACGGGTTTAGGGGATAAATGTAAGAGTCCACAAAGGATTCGGCATGATCAGAAAAGTACTCTAGACTTAGGGAAAACAGCTTTTAAAATTTTAGTGAAAATGTAAATATAATACTTGAACTTCCATTTTAAAAGGGAAAATGGTCAAGAGGGCTCCAAAGAATGAAATTTTGATGATATACCCACAAAGGATCTAACAAAGAAATTAGCGAGTGCCATCAATCAAATGAACTACAGGAGGCCTGCCTGAAGCAGGGATGATGGTGTTCGTAGGGAGCTGGCAAACTACAGTCCTATGTGGTTAGGACCCCGCAGGCCTATGAAGTAGGTACTATCAGCAGATATGGAAATAGAGGCACAGGGAACTTGCCCAAGATCAGAAAGCAGCCAGTTGTGGAGTCAGGATTTGAACCCAGGCAGTCTGGCTCCAGACCCCCGCTTTTAACCGCTGAGTTATATACTTATGGTTTGGGATGGAGGAAGGGAAAGAGGGAGAAGGGAGGCAGTGTAAGAGGGCAAGACTTGTGGGATTTTCTTCCTTTTCAGATAAAGATAGTTAAAATGTTTTTTTATCTTTTTGCTCTCTCTTTGTATCCTTTACTTACTGACATTTAAACTAGTAGTTGTAAGATTAGTCTTCTCTCTACTCCATAAACTCTCTAAACAAAATAGGTACTGTCATTTACACTTCCTAGCACAATGTTTTTTGGGTTTTTTTTTTCCCTTTTTCTCCCCAAGGCCCCCAGTACATAGTTGTATATTCTTTGTTGTGGGTCCTTCTAGTTGCGGCATGTGGGACACCGCCTCAGCATCGTTTGATGAGCAGTGCCATGTCCGCGCCCAGGATTCGAACCAACGAAACCCTGGGCCGCCTGCAGCGGAGCACGCGAACCTAACCACTCGGCCACGGGGCCAGCCTCCTAGCCAATGTTTTATGTCTATGAAATGTCCACATGCACCAGTGAATCCAAAATGCATACCCTATTGCTGAGTTCCCTTCATGAATTGAAGCAAACCTCATAACTACTGTTAACACTTATTAACAAAGTTACTAGTTAGGATTTTTTCACTTACACCGTGGGCTGGCAAACATTTTCTGTAACGGGCCAGATGATAAATACTTTAGGCTTTGCAGGCCACTGGATCTCTGCTGAACGACTCACTCTACAACATAGCGTGAAAGCAGCCATAGACAACACACGAATGAATGAGCGTGGCTGTGTTCCAATAAAACATTCTGGACACTGAAAGTTAAAGATCATATAACTGTCAAGTGTCACAAAATGTTTGTCTTCTAAAATTTTTCATCTACCTTTTAAAAATGTAAAAACTAGGGGCTGGCCCCATGGCCGAGTGGTTAAGTTCGCGTGCTCCGCTGCAGGCAGCCCAGTGTTTCGTTGGTTCGAATCCTGGGTGCGGACATGGCACTGCTCATCAAACCATGCTGAGGCAGCGTCCCACATGCCACAACTAGAAGGACCCACAACAAAGAACATACAACTATGTACTGGGGGGCTTTGGGGAGAAAAAAAGGGAAAAAACAAAATCTTAAAAAAAAAAAAAATGTAAAAACTATCCTTAACCCTTTGGCCATACAAAAACAGATGGTGGACCAGATTTGCCCTGCAGACTGTAGTTTGCCAATTCCTGACTTTTACCATTAACCCTGCTTTTCCTTCATTTTATTGATGGTGCTTGCCTGATACAATGTTGTTAAATTAACAAATGGAGGTGCTTAGTTCCTAGAAAGGGCCTTCCTTCAGTTGTTGCTTTTTTCTAAAATCTCAGGTCCCAGGAAGTCTTAGGATTTAACAAAAGATTATCCTCACAAAAGATTTATAAACAAGAATCTAATGAACTTTCAAGCTCTTTCTATTATTGACTATGATTCAAGTTCCTCATCTGACAAATACTGGTGATAATTCAAGATGGTTAAGAAAGTTCCCTTAAACAAAACATTTAGAATGCATGCCATACAGTCATGTAAGAGCTCCCTTATATTTAAGGATCATACTTGTTTCTGGGATAGAACTTGTAAAAAGTTCGGGTTCAGTTATTGGCACTGGACTCTCCTCAAAAGCAGTGTTTCCAGGCTCTGCTGCTTTGTGGTCCTGAGACTGGTCGAAACCCTCATAGCGTCCCGCTTGGGTGGTGCGGTTCATACACATGAGCGCTATGCCGGCTATGGCAATGCTGCAGAACAGGGTGACTGCCGTGATGATCATCTGCCAACGGTGCAAAAAGACGTTAGGACACTTTTCACAATCCCATCTTGATAATCTTAGTGGAGTAGGTTAAGTGTGCTTTTTTGGTGGAAAATGCAATATCTCCACAGCTATAAATGCTCTAGAACAGTGGTTCTTAAAAAAAGAGTAAGAGTATGGAAGGGATGTAAGTTACTTGTAGAGAAATTAGGGTTTGCTTGTAATCATGTAAGATTTCTAGATGCTTCTTTTGCTATACATCAATGACATTGGTTTCCTCTACAAGTAACCTAAATGATTGCTTACAGACTTTTTCTTTACTTCAAAGTTTTTGCTTGCTTTAATACACAGTTCAAGCATACTTCAACTGGAGACTTTGTTATGGTAATAATACTAAAAATCAATAACTATAGCTAATACTTATTGAGTACTAACCATATGCCAGCACTAGTCTAAGTCCTTTATATGTATGATTTTATTTATTCTCACAAGAACTCCAAAAATTCAAAATTAGAAAACAGAAAAAAAAGGATAAGAAATCAAAATTATTCGAGGAGATTTTTTAAAAACTCACATCCTTGGGCCCTACACCTGGAGAATTCTGATTTAGCAGGTCTCACAAACCTTCTACTCCATAGCTTTTCAAGCACACTTTTTCCCAGATACTTTTTGTTTTGAAATTTATATTTACGATAGGATGGAAAGTCAAGAAGTTGGCTTATACTATTACTGCTACTAGTGTAAGTATACTGCTTATACTTTACTAAATTAATCACTCTTTCCTCCGGTAGAGGAAACATAATTCCTAAGTGTGTTTAAGAAGACCCAATTAAGTTTCAAACATTTGGAAATCCTCAGCTAAAAACGGACTTAGACATGTAAAATCTTTACCACATTTAAGGTATGACTTAACAAAGTGACACAGGATCACTAGTGATATGCAGTAAGTTGGAATAGATTTCCAAAATTAATTTTACTATAACTATAGCAAAATACATTAACAAGCTGAAAAGAGACATTCTCAAGAAGCGAGCTAACAATAAACTCTTCTCACCTGCTCTTTTCCATAAAAGAAGGCAGAGTCAATGCTATCTCCATTATGCTTTCCAGTTATCAAAAGAACACCAACAAGGAGAGCAGGAATTCTGTAATAACAAGGGTTCAGAGAGAGAGAAGGAGAGGATGCATAGTGACTGCATATATGGAAATAGGTAAGCAAACAGAAAACTACTGACTTACCCCCAGCCAGATATTATGATGATTCCAACAGGAACTTGTACATTCTCTCTCTTTTTCAAAAGAAACAAAGAAATTGCTAGAAGGCCTAAGAATAAGAAATAGGGATTGAAAAGTAGATTACTCTTGATGTCGATCAGACTTCATAGAATCTTAACCAAGCTTCTTTCAACAGTAGTCTATAGTTTTTGCCCTAGAATTTACTCTGTCTAAATAAACGCTATTCCCAATATTTTGAAGTTTTCTTAATTCAAAATTATTCATGTTTTCCCTACTATATTGTTTCTTTACTCAAGTTTTTTGTTTTATACATGAGGATTTTTTCAAAAGCCCAACTCACTTTATTCTTTTGACTGATGTGTTTGGAATGTAAGTATATTTGGGAAAAAATTTTTACCTGGATACAGAACAATTCTAAAAATAAAAACACCCCCACTCTCCTGGTGCTAAGAAAGTACAGGTAATTCTTACACAGGTGTTGTTTTTGGAAAATGCCCCAAGTCTAAATGATGGACCTTAATAAAATACAATATGAACTTAATACAAAAACAAATGTTTTAAAGTTCTTGAGCTTTCCTTATATCTTATACTCAATTATTTATACAAGTAATATCTCATTTAATAAATTCTACATAGCTGTAGAATCTTAGAACTTTAGGGTTGGAAAAGACTGTTTTAAATTAACACCCCCATTTGATAGAGACAGAAACAACGGTTTGTCCAAGCCACACAGCCAGCAGAGGGCAGTGCAGGACTAGAAACCCAGGCTTCTGATCCACGGGTAAATCCAACTCTATCAGTGTTTCTAAAACTCAGATCCGTGGACCCCTAGGGTTCCTAAGACATATTCTTCAGGATCTGGAAATTTCTATGAGAAATTTTTAAGTCTTTTTGTCATATTTTCAATGATGATCCTCTAGATGCCCATCTTATAACCAAAGTATAGTCTCCTGATTTCAGGGCTTATATTTGGGGGGTTTTTTTCCTCCCCAAAGCTCTAGTGCATGGTTGTATAGCCTAGTTGTAAGTTCTTCTAGTTCTTCCATGTGAGCTGCAGCCACAGCATGGCTACTGACAGATTGGTGGTGTGGTTCCGTGACTGGGAAACGAACCCAGGCCACCGAAGTGGTGAGGGTGCCGAACTTTAACCACTTGGCCAACAGGGCTGGCTCTTACATTTGGTTTTATACTAAGTTTGAGCCAAGTGAAGGCCAAAGGACATCACCACATGTGCTCCACACGAAGGTTCTCTACTAGTTTGAAGAGAGAAAAGCCGTGAGATAACCAGGTCATAAGCCCACCCAGGAAGTAAAGGCAGGCCAAACTAAAAAAAACCCTAACCGGAGAAGTGAGTTCATTTTACATTTCAAATGGTGATTCAGATTAGCAAAACAAAACCCTTTGTCATGTCAATTAATGTTAATAATTAGAATTACTGAGTTTGTAGTTTTGTTTAAATCTCATCTGTGAATTTGCTTTGGTTTTAAAATTGTATGTTAGCTGTATAGAAGGAATTCATACCAAGACTTAAAATTCCACTGTGCTGGAAACAATATAAATCAACACCGAGGTCCTTGAGAATTGTTTTGCTTTACAGAGGACCCACACAAACTCAAGTTCAAGAGACACTCTAATACCACCACTCCTCCCTAAAGGTGTTTGTACACTCTGTATTCCAGGTTTTCAAAGTGCCAGGGAAACAAGTAACTAGCGACAAAAGCGTGCCAACCGTTTCACACAGCAAGCGCATGCTTTAAAGTTCTGAGGCTCATCATCCCTGCCTTGTGGAAAGACTGATGTGTGAACAGGCCCCATGTAGCCCTGGATCTCTCACTGACAAGCTGTGAGAGCTCCTGCCTGAATCAGTTAAACTCTTTGGGCTTTATTTTCCTCATCTGCAAAATGAAGGCTTTAAACTAGACCAGTGTTTCCAAAAACATGGAGACTATAAGTGGCACAAGGGTGAAAATTTTTGACTTGTTATGTGTTTAACATGTGCTTGAAAAAACTTTAACTAGCATATGAAACCTGGCATTTTACTGATCTAAAGCTCAATTTATTAAAGTAAAAAAAGTGAGTCAATTTTAAGGAAAAAAAGAAAGGGCAGGTGGTATGCAGATGTGGCAAAAATGGTGAGGATGGTGAAACTAGCTCAATAGAAGGTTGACATAAGGGAAGCCATATTGTAGAAAAGAGACCATAATGTAACTTTGAATGACCTCTGACCGACTCAGCTGGATTTGCACCCTCCAGGAGATCCATCTGTTCGTAGACTTTATGATCCCTGCTTCTGCATATACCTCCCATCTGTGATAAGACGATAAGATGATAACTTTGTCCTTTGAGTTCCTTAGGAATGTGATGACCTCCAAACAGAGAGTCTGTGTTGATAGCCATCATCAATGAAAACTGAAAGGTCTGGTGTGGCAACCCCAAGTCTGTAACACCAGGAGGTTCAACATTCCTAACCCCTCCCTTGTAACCCACTGGCCTATAAAACTGCTTCAAGATTCTGTGCCCCCTTAAGATGGTTCTTTTGGACATTCGTCGGCCATCTTCCCTCTTGCTAGCAAGCTGTAATAAAATGCCCTTTCTCTGCCACCATCTTGCCTCTTGACAACTGGCTTTTGTCTCATGGACATTATTACCGCCCTTTGTGCGGTAATAATGGAATGCAAATGAGTGAAATTGAACATGGCTGAACAGGACAATTTAAAATGACATTTTGGGTCTAAAATTCTGTTATATCATAATAATCTGAAGACTAAAGGACACCGTCATTGGGGTCAGGGAATTCAGAACAACGTCGTTGGATAGATTTTGGCATGCATGCTTGAAAAGGACTTCAGAGAGCCTTGGGGCTTTTTTATACATTGATCTATTTGCTGCTCTCTTATTCTTATTATAAATTTAGTCTTAATAAACCTCAGTATTAGAGATCATCTTGGTTCATCTGTATTTGGAAATAAAGTCTTTAGGCTCTTTTAACTTGACATCTCATGAAAACTCTTATGCTATGCAAAGTTTGCTTGCTTTTAAAGGCACAAAGCTTCTCCTCTTTGCACTGAATTTTTCATTCTGTAATTCCTCACCACACTGTTGCTTCACTTCAAAAGGCTGTTGACTTAGATGGGCCCTGCTTTTGATCCTGAAGGCATGAAATCAAAGGCCTGTCCCTCACAGCAACTTCCTGACACCTGCCTCCTAACAGTGGCTGTGAGGAGGACTACATCCTCTAGTTTCCTTTCGTGTGCCATTTTACAGGTTCCCATTTGTGGTATGAATACAAAATAGCCATACAGAATGTTTCACAAACATGCCAGAATGTATGCATCCGAATAAATATTATACTTCAAAATAGCAACGTGCTAAAACATTCTGAATATCATTTTTGGAGCCTGTTGAAATGAGAAATAGTCTTTCTTAACTGGCTTCTCTTTTATTTCCATGTCCTTTTATTCCCTTAATTGTTCTCACTTTACCGTTTTTCCCTCTATGTAACAATACAGTTCCACTTGTTGAGTGCCTAATATGTACCAGGCATAAATACTTCTATTTCATTTAATTCTCAAAATAATCCTATAAGGTGCAATTACCCAGTCTTACAGATGAGGATATTGAGAGTGCAAGACTCAAGTCTTTTGCTTAAGGCAGAGCCAGAATTTTTTGTTCAGTTCAGTGGGACTCTAATAGTGAGCTCTGTGACAAATCTCACACACCTCGCAGCTCTCTGCCCTTTCCCTGCTTTCTCCACCTGCCTCCAGGGTCTGCCCTCTTGGGGTCTCCAAAGCGGAGCTCTGCTGCCTGTGCCCTAGAGCCCAAGAACCTGAGGAAAAGGACCACGTGACTAGAAACCGCCCGAGCCCTGGCAGAAACAGAGTACATCAGGAAGCAACATAGCTTTGCAGACTGTTCGCGGGTATAACTGCCAAGTGAATGCCTTAGTCCTATCTTCTAGACTTCACTAGATCACCTAGAAGCTGAGGGTTTCCAGTGATAGAGGAGAGGGGTACAGACCTAAATTTCCATTCATGATCCAACTTACCTGTCCACAGGTAGGTGCTATAGAGGGAGCTGTACAATAGAACAAACACCAGAATTTGTCCAACAAAATTTTTTTCTTTAACGAAATTCCATATCATCATTCCAGCACAGACAATAGACTGAAGAAAAAATTATTAAAAAACCCAAAGTGAGTCATCCTCGTATGAGTCATCCTCATATGTTTTATTCACAGCAAATATATTACAATTATTCATTTTAAATTATTGCTGAGTAATTATCAACTATTCCATACTAGTTACACTAAAACGTCAAGTTTTATGATAAAAAAGCCTTTTTATACAGAGCCTTTAGCAATGTACATATTCAAATGAAAGAGATGACAATATTCTAAATGCTAACCTTATATTTAGTAATGGTTTACACAGAAAATAAACTTTTTTCTATTATAATTTGAGACATTACAAAAATTTAACTAGAAAAATAAGATAGAGTTCAATTTTTAATGATTCAATTATTTCTATTAAAAATGCAAAATTATCATCGAATGCCATTAGCTTCAACTCTATACAGTTCAAGACCTATTGCAATAATTAATAAATTAGGCATAAATTAATTGTAACCAAATGATAATTGATTGCATTTGGTAATACTTCTGACTTTATATGTGGAAAAACTCAGCAAAGTAACTTTCTCCTCTATAGTAGTGGAACTGATGAGGAAAGCACAGTTCTACACCTCTGTAGGTTTACTAACCTGCGCGATGAGTAAATTAGTTGTAAGCATATGAGGAAGCTGTTTATATTTCTTACTCAAAAGAAGAATAGCCAAAGACCAGATCTTAAAGACAAAAGGTTCAAAAGTTATTCAGGTTTCTTAATCTTTGTAATTACTTACTAAATAACTCATTGATTAGCCTCCTTAAAGAATCCTTTTTATCCTGGTTCAGGAAGAAATTCCAATATTTTATTTACTTTAACCTGTCTAGTTCCCAAAAGGGTATTAAGGCAAATTACTGTATCCAAAGTAAAATAAAAAGCACGGAGAGGGGCCAGCCCCATGGCATAGTGGTTAAGTTCGGTGCACTCTCCTTTGGCAGCTGGGGTTCGCGGGTTCAGATCCCAGGTTCGGACCTACTCTATTCGTCAGCCACACTGAGGCGGGGAACCACATATAAAGTAGAGGAAGACTGGCATAGATGTTAGTTCAGGGCTAATCTTCCTCAGCAAAAACAACAACAACAACAACAAAAAACCATGGAGAGAGCCTCTCATAAATTAACTAACTGTCCAATAATGACAGGGTCTTTAAGAACTAATGCCTTGACCAGGGCCATGTTCTAACTTTCCGTACCTTCAGTGCTGGAGTGGGACACAGGCTCACAGCCAACTATTCAGGAAAAGAGCTTTAGTGGGAGATGCAGTTACAACGCACTATTCTAAGTTTCCTTTTTTGATTCCACCATATTGGCTCATAAGGTATCTAAATTCCAGGCTGTCTTACTTCAAACAATACACATTATCCACTTGAAGATTAATTGTCTTGCATTCCTTATATTTAAAAGGATTGAGTTTCTATTCTACCTACACAGTGCCCAGCTAAGTATGCTGGTTGATTTCCTTCTTTCCTCTCCTCTCATTATCAATCAAAGTTGATATTGCCTCTCTCCCAAAACTTCCCTCTTATCAGTGGGCATAGATTTTAAGAATATATAACAGAAGTGAAATCTCCTAAAAATTACGTGAATCACACATTTATTCGTTGCCAATATACATATTCATCCCACCCCTTTTCCTTTAACAGTGAAAGTATATTTCCCCCTCCCCACCCCCGCCAGAATACTGCTTGAATTCAATAAGCAACTTGAGCTATAAGATAGTCTATTTGTCAAGTGTTTAAGTGTTTCATTTGAGCTAAATATATGCAAAAAGTTTCATTAACATTAAATGGGCAGTTGGAGGTGACCTCAAAGACCCCTTCCAGCCCCATGCTTCTACAACAGCTGGTATCTGTATAGTGATTCACCATTTCAGAATGCTTTTCACATATATTGTCTTATGTAATCCTTAAAACAACCCATGGAAATAGGTAAAATTATTCTATTTTATAGCTGAGAAAACTGAAACTTAGAGAGTTTAAGGTAACTCCACTGAGACACAGCTAGTCTGTGACAGGGCCACGAGTCAAATCCAGGTCTGACTAAATCCATGCCTGTCAGCTGTACAACTCTACCTCCCAACTGGAAAGATAGAAGATCTGTCTTCTATTTTATGGGCAGGCTTCAGCTTTCTCTATTGCATAAGAGATTAGATTTTTAAATCCCTAACTTCCTATTACCAAGCTATTCTCAAACTCATTCTGTGGTTTTCATCCATTTTTACACTGAAACATACTTACCAAGGAGACCAGGCTGATAATACTTATATCAAAACTAACATTCTGGATGGCATATGCCAATGGCTTAGGGTCCATAGTGGGAAAGGTCAGTAACCAGGCAGAAACGTACATGATTGGCGCAGACACAAACGTGCTTATCACCATCCCTGAGGTTATCTGCAAAAATGAGATCAAATTGAGGAGAGTCACAGTCTCACTTAAACGATTGCCTTAAACTGTAAATAGCCACAGCACACTACGGCATTCTAAAATAAAAGCAAGAATCAGTAAAAAGACATTTCAGAATCTGGCATGTTATCTAATGCCATGCTCCCCCTTTCTGAGAGTCCATAAAAGAAAACACGATTTCATTCCCTTGGCTCTTCTTCCAATCTATGCTCAATTTATATCTGCACACAACAAATACTGGACAGCCCACTGCTGATGGTTACCTTTTAGGTTCTAGAAAGTAAACCATATTAATGATCTAATTAAACTGATGACCAGTTTCCTTCCATACCATTTCATAAAATATAGGGCAATAAAAGCAATTCAAAAGGAGAAAAATTACTATACAAACCTTTTACAGATTAAATAATGGAACTGACCTTCATTAAACAATTTAGTTCCTTCACGTTGTATTTCAAAAACATTTACTCTAATGCTGTAGATAACATGTACAATACGCTTAGACACTGTTAACAATTTTGTGTTAACTGATTTTAGCTGTTTATTGCAGTTGATTACATGGTGTTTTGCATCTGATGGTTGAATTATCAATGCATGAAACAGATTTTTTTCCCCTCAAAATTTCAAAAGTTACCTTTCTGTAATAACTTTTAGGTTTAAGTAAGAGTACAGCAATAAAATACTTGAATCTAAAAAAAACTTAATGAAATAAGCCATGGCTGAATAAAGACCCCAGATTAAATAACTCTACTGTTACATGATGCCTCTTTATTTACAACGAGGTAGTTTATAGATATCAAATTCTCATAAGAGAATGCTGATTTCTATGTTTCAAAAATTCATTTTTCTATTAATCATACAAACAATCAAACTTAGAAAGTAGTATATACATACAATCTCTACTTCCATGTTGAACTGCGTTGCAAAGATAGCCACTCCTGGTGCTACGGGGAAGACACCATACAAAAATGCATAATTTGATAAACTTGTGTGGTTGACTACACTGTCGCCCTTGTCCAAGAGTTCCACCATTTCTCTGCCCAGAAGCGGTAGCACCAGGCTGAAGAAACAAGAAACGCATCATTACTTAATATCAAAGCATGTTGGTTCTGAAGTGTTAGATTGCTCTAGTGAACTTGGCACTAGGTTCTTCTTCTCCTGCCCAGAGTGGGTATCTATTTGTATGTGCAATTCCCTATGTGCCTACTTGTGGACATTTTCTTAAAAGAACCGAGAATTCAACTTGGAGCCATTTAAAATGTACGATATTCTAGAAATATTTCAAATATCAGGGATTAGAAAGAAAAAACTCAGATTTTTTTGTTCTACAAATAATTTTCTTGCAAGAAATGTGTAAAAGTTGCCATTATAGCTGCTGTTTCTTGCTTCCTCTATTAGTTCATTGAAATGTTAAAAGAAAAAAAAGATTGACAATCTGAGTGAAATTTTTTTTCATGAAAATTACTAAACTCTTTTTTGGAAAAAAAGCTGATCTTTATTATGATTAGGGGTTTAAATGGTTTGGTAATAATGGTGCTCAATTAGATTCTAAAAACCAGCAGAAAAATAGGTATCTTACAATTAGCTCTTCATCTTTGTAAAGACAAAAAGGTTTAGCAAAGGGAACTGAAACAACTGAGATAGAGCAGAAAATTAGTGAAATCCAGACCTGGTGAAGGGTCGATTATTAAACAAATCTTATAGGATTACATAGAAAGAGCATATCAACAGTAATTGAGCTAATGGAGCTTTCCTTTAAAAAGACCCAGACTAAGGTTGATAACACTCACAGCAGCAACTAGAGAGACGCTCTAGGATGGACTAAGAACTGCTTTTATAGGTTGTTTGTTGTTGTTGTTGAGGAAGATTCGCCCTGAGCTAACATCTGTGCCACTCTTCCTCTATTTTACACGTGGATCACTGCCACAGCAGGGCTGACAAGTGGTATAGGTCTGCAGCCAGGATGCGAACCCGTGAACCTGGGCTGCCAAAGTGGAGAGTGCCAAACTCAACCACTATGCCATGGGGCTGGCCCCTATAGGTATTTTTTTAATTAAAAAAAAAAGAGATGAAGAAAATATCTAATAGGGATCAAAGACCAGAAAAAAAGATTTTAAAAAATGAGAATATTTAAATGCTACTTCTAAGTTGAAGTTGATAATACTATTATTGTTAGAAGCGTATCTATTACTGTGGCAATACTAATTAGTACTTTATTTCCAAGGAGCATAACACCACCATAAGTAATTTTCAGAACTCATATTCATTTTTATTATTTTGAAAAATAATACTATTTCATCTTGCACCAGTCTCATGAATTTAATGATCTATACAAGAGCTGAATTCAATAGGTAAGCATGCCCCAAGTGTCTTGGGATAATCTTGCAGTAAAATTGTGTCACCTGCACCATGAATAACTCCATGGCTAATGAGCTAAGTAAGCTGAAGAACTATTAACTAAGGAGCTGATAAGAACTTTTTGTTTGACAGACTAGGAACAGACGGTTGATAATCATTCACGTTGACTTACTTATATTAAGAAATTTCAACCAGCATTAGAATTACAAAATATTTCCCCCCAAATTCATGATAAAAATAGTTTAGGGGCTGGCCCAGAGCCGAGTGGTTAAGTTTGCACGCTCCGCTTTGGCGGCCCGGGGTTTCCCCAGTTCGAGTCCTGGGCACAGACTTGGCACCACTCATCAAGCCATGCTGAGGTGGCATCCCACATGCCACAACTAGAAAGACCCAAACTAAAAATACACAACTGTGTACTGGGGGGCTTTGGGCAGAAAAAGGAAAAATAAAATATTAAAAAAAAAAAGTTTATATTCAAAATTATTTTCTCACCATGACTAAGATGCTTTTGAGTTTAGGATTCTAATAGATTTAGAAAACTCAGAAATCCTGCAAAATTCCTTAAAAAGTATGATCAAACTTGAACCATAGGAGATATTAAGTAAAATTATATAAAAGCTGAAGGGAAACCAATAGTCTTTATCCTCTGACAGTAAAAATGGAAATAATAACCTACACGGTCGAAGGAAATGATTTTCTACAATATACCAACATCACATTTTCCTTTAAATCACAACTATTCAATTGAGAGGAATTATTATCACATTACTTAAAGGAGAAAATAGTTGCAGATACATCCCAATGAATTGGCTAAATAAGGCTTTCACAAAGTCCAATCTCCAAGTTAAATAAGTGAAACTTACAGTTTAGCTGTGATGAGAAGAATTAGCACAACAAATGCTGACTTCTTCAGTTTCTTTATTTTTCCCACCATTGTAAGACCAAGATAAAATAGAGCTGATCCAGAGAAAGAATTTCCAAGTCCATCAAGAAAGTTTTCCATATATACGGGCACTTTTTGATCCAGAATAAAATTAAAGGCAATACCAATGAAGACCATAAATACTATTGGGTTCTGTAATACCCGCAGAAATCCGAGTCCCACGATTTTTACTTTATTTTGAGAAGCATTTTGAGTATCTTTCCACTTCTGGATTTCACAGAAGATAAACCCTATAGGGTTTAACATCATAAGAGATATTGGCGCCACCAAATAAATGTACTGGAGATATTCTGGGTACGTAGTTTGATATAAAGCTTCAACTGAAAAACAAGAATTAAAATTGATTTTAAAATGATCACCACAGAAATATATTAATGTATTATGTATATTGTTTTCTGTGCTTAATTATAGGATATTATAAAGTAATCTAAATAGTGCAGAATGACCTCCTTACTCTAGTTTTGGAAAAGTACATTTCAGTAAGAAAGATGGAAAAAGAAGAAAAACACACTATATTAAATAACAATGAGCTTATAAAATGATAATCAACTTTCACAAATTATTTTTAGTAAAACCCACTAATTTTGACCAACTAGAGGCTAAGACTAGTCTCAAAAAAAGGGCAGAATTGTGGAATTCTTCAAAGAAATAATTCAAAATAAAAATATAATAAATGAAACGTTTAAGCAAGAAGGTGGTTGTTGGCTCCCTTGAGGGAGAAGTTTCACTGGAGTGATGAGGCAGGAGTCAGAGTACAGAGGATTGAAGAGAAAGTAGGAGACCACGAACTAAAAAATGAGCACTAAAGTGATGGAGTCCAAGCCGTACAGGAAAGGGAGTGAGGATGGGAGATGGCTGACAGAAAGTAGAGAGTGTCAGGGACTGGAGGCCCCTATGAAGTCCAAGAATTATGTGCAGCTGGAAGTTGAGGAGTTTGGAGTAAGTCAGATAGTGAGCTATTGAATTTAATATTTCCCACCTGACTAGGTAGGATAAGGCCATGTTAGTTGGTGGCTGAAATGGAGTAAAGGAAGACATCATTGGAGATAAGGAGGCCAAGGAACTGAGAGGGCAGAGAATTTGATGCGTAGTTCACAAAGATGCTAAAGTCAAACAAGATAATGGCAAAACTTGGGAGTAGAGAAGATGACAATGAGACAAAGTCTTCAATGAATGAGGAGGAATGATTAGAATGAGGTCAGCAGATGACAGCAATGAGGATGAGGGGTTTAGCCAGGCAGCGTGAACCTCAAAGAAGCAGTTTTTACAAAACAGCAAAGAATAAAGGCCTAGCAGTAGTTCAAGGTGGCTATGAGGATGCCAGTCTACGATTGCTTGTGTGGTATGCAGGCAATGAGAAAATGAGCAGCCTCCATCAAGAATGAAAAGGAATGATGCCTTCAGGGAAGACCAGTGAAGATGCTGAAGAATTAGGGATGGAAAGATGGATCTAAGAAATGTTTGGGAGGGGAATACAGTAGAGTCATGTCAATGCACATTTAACTAACACAAACTCAACTACACTGTCTTAGGAAGACAAAAGCTTCATGTTTTGTTTTTTTTTTCATAAAGCATGTTCCCAAATGCAAACTAATTCCTTCATGGGTTGTTCATTGAAGAACAACAATGGTAGAGAAAAAATCTGGCTGTTAGACTTATAAGAAATGGTACAATGTACACAAAATACATGTGTTGTATTTTGTGGGTGACTTAAGGGATTTTTCACTGTACATGATGACTTTAGAACCTAACCTAACCACTGAGTAACAGGAGACCCCTTGGAAGAGGGTGGGTAGATCAGACTTCTGTAGTTTCTTGGTGGATGTGAGGGTTGCTGGCCTGGTCTTGGGTTGATCAGGGCAACTTAGAGCCTTAGAGTAAGCAACCTGATCTCTAGGTACATTCTTGGCAATGAGTTTTGAAATTATTCAACCTAATACATACAAAGGCTGATTCATAAGTGATTTCAAGTTGAGAACGAAAGATAAAAAAGAACAGCCACAATCACTCACAAGGAGAGAGGCAATCATGTGAAAAACTTGAAAGATTAGGTTTCTCAATTTACACTGAGATAAAGTGACAGAGGTAGGAAAATATATTTGTTTACTTACTTAGGATACATAAGTTTAGTTAATGTCAGGCACATGTCCCATTGAAGTTATGTAACTAGATTATATAACCTTTAAAGTTCACCTTGTTCTCATTAGCCAAAACCTACTTTTTATAAGATTCAATTCCCTTTTTTTCAGCTAAGCACATACAGGGGTTTATATCTCCAAAATGAAGCAGTGGTTAAATCAAACACATTTGATTACATAACATTGCACACATTCTTTCCACTGATTTCCAAATTAGATATACTAGCTCTATAACTCTTAGTGGTTTTCCTTCATATTTCACAAGGTTTCATCTTTTAAGTAAAAAAAGCCACACTTTTGATAACCATTTCTAGATAGCTACACTTTCTCTGATTGCAGTCTATCTCTAAGAGAAAGGTGTCCACATCCGCCCACCACTCAATTTTTAAAAGACAGCATATTTTGGAAAACCCTTGTGTTTTCAATCTGAGCACAAGAATTTTCCCAAGTGGCCAAAATAAAATACATATGGTATTTCCTTTGACAAGTTACGGCACACAAAGTCCCTTAAGTTAATGCCTTTTTCCAGAAATTTACTTTCCTGGCACACTAGCACTTAATCACCATCACATAATGGGCTTTAGATTGTTTTAAAAGCTCACTGCAAATCTAAGCAACAGTCTTTATTGTCTATGACTAAGCAATTACTAAGTACTTTCTACTTTTGCAGGATCTTTTGTATTTTCTCTTCTTGATTCCTACTAATACGACTAGTCAAAAACCTCAAAATTGGGTTACTTAATGTGTTTACCAACTTATATTCTTTTGGTTTTTCTTGACCGCCTTCTTCATCCATTTTATTTACTGCTGAAAACATCACCTAAATCTTAACTTTCAAAAACTAAGATTTTTCCCACAGCTCTCACCACCTACAAAAATAGCTATAAAACCTTTCTTTTGACATTCACAGTCCAGTCTCCACAACTGATCCCTTATTTATCCAGCTCATCTCTCACTATTCCTTAATGAAAAGGAATAGCCAATTTAACTATCAGCCAGTTTAATATCATAGTCATGCTGGACAAACACCAGGTTCATCATTAATAGTTCTGCGTGCTGATCATCATTCTCCAACTTCTTATAGTCTCTCCTCTCTTATCCAAATCTTGCCTACTGTTTAAGCCCAGCCTCATGTACCACTTCTTCCACCAAGTCTTCAATTTACATCATGGATCTCCCATTCTCTGGATGGCTCTGGTACCTTGTTTCATATTAGTGCCACTTTAACAAACTCTAAGTTCCTTGAAGGCATCATTTATACCCCTGAGACCCAGAACAGCACTGAGCAAATCTGAAAAATACTTGCTGAATGGAATTAACATATCAATGAATGTCTAAGGTTTCAGACAGAATAAAAATGTATTAATACACAGCAATTTATATCTAATTGTTATCTGTTAACCTGTTTCTTTTTACATCCAATTTTTTTCACATTCTGAATATTTATAAAGCAGGTTACTATTGGAGTATTTTAACTCAGTTGAACACATATACGAAGGCAAAAGAAGCATAGTCTAATGGGATAGCAAAAAATTGGGAATAAATACTTGTTCAGTTACTAGAATAGGGTTCAATATGGAAATTTCAGCCCATTTCTGCCATTCATTGTGTAATTATTTAACATCATGTATTTATTTATAAATTGGCAGTGCTTTTCTTTTGTTACCAACCTAAAGATGTTTTTTCAAATCTGAAAAACATATAAAAACATATATGAAAGCAGTGACCTATACTAACAAATTAGATGTATAGTCATTATATCAACTATTAAGTTCTAATTAATACTTATAAATAAGGCTCTTGGGAGGGGGAAATCCCACTATGAGGAATTATTATATAGCTTTGAAGAACTAAGACAAAATTAACCACCCACTGTGGCTCCTATTTTGATTCCTGCAGGGTTTCAATCCTAGCAAATAACACAAAGACCCAGACAGGATCCTTCTATTATTTAATGGCATATAGTTAAATGCTTCATTTCCTTTCTGTTTACAGCTCAAGCACTAGAGCATAATTATGATTAGTCAGGGCACTTATGTGATCAGCATTGTTTGAAGGATAAATTATAGGACTTAACTATGCCTTATTAGCATCTTCTAATGACAGAGGCAGGGAGCCATTCTGATTTGCTGGAATCAGCATTCACCTTGGTAGATTCTAGGTTTCTTCTCACACTCGGATTTCTTAAAGTATTTTGAAAAAAATTGTTCTAAAAAGACAGTGAGCTTCCCTTTTAGTCTGTAATAATTCATTGTAGTATTCCATCACTTGAGTATAGATAAATATTTTAGCGTAATTTCATAGACCGTTACAATTGTCATAATACAGAGAAAAAGGAAATATGACTGTCCTTTTTTAATTCATTAATTGATCTGCCTTCTCCTGAGTCACCTGTAAACAGGATGATGTTGTGGAACAAATGCAGTCTTATAAAGGACCTTTCCTATCAGCTACGATGCTTATCTGCCAACAAGAGAGCAAGAATTCCTGGGAGAGGCCACATAACAGAAAGGGTCATCTCCCTAGAGAAAAAGGCTCTCTGAACAAGGCCAGAAGGCAGACGGGCATGGACAGCAATAAGAAATACCTCATTGGAGCAGACACATGGCCCTACAGTTCTGTTCCACACCTTCCAATTTGCAGATATATGAGAAAGTACTGCCTATTCTCTTGGCTTCTGGTAAGGTTATTGTCTACAACCTAATGTTACAAGAGCTCTTATTTGTGATTTAAAAACAAAAATGACAACTCAAAATCTACAAGCATAATCATCACGGAAATTGGCTAGCACACTGCTGGGAACATGATTACTACCAGATTCACTGATCTAATGTGGGACATAAGAGAAGTAGTGATGAAAATGGCTGACTACATTTTTTATTTGGAGATTCTGCCTCGATAAGAAAATGGATAAAACTCATCTAATAGCTCTTTTTCCACTGCTACTCATTTTATGGATTATTTTTAGAATACTGTAAAGATAAAAAACCTTTGATTCTCTCTGAAACTAATGCTAGTTGGGTCTTCTGGAGATTAAATGGGCATGTTGTATAACTGTGTGGCATACGGAATACCCAGGATTTAGAACCAGAAGACCTAGGTTTGGGTCTCAGTCACCTCTTAGCTGTGTGAACCGGGATAAGACAATTAAAACTGTAAGCCTGTCTCCTTATTTGAAAGTGAGGATAATAATATCTGCCCTATCTCAGATGAGATAAGTATATAAGAAAGTACTCTATAAAGTTACAAATGTTTGTTCTATTTATTTAGGGGCTTACTAATCTATGGGAGCATGAAACTATATATTTACAATTTATGCCTAAATTAAAGAGATAGCAATATTTATTGAATATTTAACACTATGATACTGAGCCACTTCTAAGGTCCTTATTCCATAAATATGTTGACAAATTTACATTATTAATGCCCCTGAAGAGGACAAACTCATTAACTCCTTGCTCTTTTATTTCCAAAGTCTTTATTTAAATGCTTGATTCATCCTTAATTTTAAAACTCAATAACCTTCAAGGAACACCTGTCTAGTTTCTGACTATTTAAAACTATCTAAGAGCCTAGTTTTCCCCTCTCATAAACCTCCTGCTTTACTCATAGTTATTTAACTTCTAAGGCATACCTCTGTCTCTGGTAAGCGAGATGTAGGAGGGTCAAAAGAGGAGAAAGATGAAAAGTATAGTCCACTGGAATCCTTTTGGTGCCAGTGGTGAAATAATTTGGGGGGAAGGCAGGGTAAAACTACTGGATAAGAAATCTGAAAGTCAATGGTAGATTTCAATTATCCATTTCAATAAGTTTTTTTCAATCTCTGCTCAGAAGATATATCATCAGAGAGGCCTTTACTGACCCTCTACCTCAAATAGCACCTCCTTATTCCTATCCCACTGCACTACTTTATCTATTTCTATGGCCCTGGTCATTGCCTGATATTATAATTTTATTTTCCCATTAAAATGTAAATTCAATATGTATATGAACTTTGTTCACAGGCATATTCCCAGCAGCTAGCAGTCCCTGGTACGTAGCAGGTCCCTATGAATGAGTGAATGAATGAATGGCTAGATTCATAATATTCAGGTCTTCACATTATGATACCTGATCAAAGTACAACATAAACTTTAATTTAAAAATAAAAATATAAAAAAAGTAGTTACTAAGTATACGTTTTCTTAGTGGCAGAGTGTTCTGGAAAAAATAAAAAGTTTCCTTTCAAGATATCTCAACATCCCAAACTGGTATATTTACTGTTTTATCAGGAAAACACACATACATAGAAATATAACATTAGGCTGCTTGAGGAGTTAGAAAGGTAAAGAAGGAAAAGTCGGAAAGGTAAAAAACAAAGCCTTCACCATTTTTGTTCTTAAATAAGAAATTAACTTCAGCTAAAGTACATTGACATTTTGAAAAACAAGCTCAAAAACAAGTTTTAATGTAACATAATATATATTCTGGATGGTAAGAAAGATAAGGGAGGGAAAAACTCATTCATAAATTTCCACTGCTAACATCTAATAATTGTATTTATATAGGCATATGCCTATCTTTTTTACATAATTTAATCAGAATCTGATCCCTTCTGAGAATTAAACTTCTTTCATATGTGATTACTGAGAAGAGAAAGAATACTACTAGAAAGACGATTCACAAAGTTCATTTGGATATGACCATTTATTTTAGGTAGATGTTTGAAGGAGCCTCAAACTCTGAAGGAAAAAATATAAATCTTCCAAATTTAAGACATATTTAAGAAAAAATATGAAAAAATTTTTAGATATAAGTATCTATCACTAACAAATGCTTAGATAAATTAAAGTTTTAAATTTTGTTACCTCCTAAAACACTTGAATTTTTAAAAAACTTGAAAAATAAGGAATAACTTACCAATAGGATATCCCAATGCAAAGTCATTACTCTGTGTAGCAAAAATAGGAAATAGTCCAGCTTTGCTAAATCGACTGTCGGGGCTGGCAACCAATAAGGTTAATACACATACAATGAAAAATACAGCAGCTTTGGCAATTAAGATACTATATAGGAAAGCCCAATCCACATTGGAAAAATTAAGTATAACCATGTTTTTGAATAATAAAGCTGGAAGCGCAAATCTGGAGACAAAATTCCCCAGTCCTTTGGCCTGTGTTGATGTTATGACATTGGCCCTTCCTGCTATGTAGCCACAAAGGACTATGCCAAAGCATTCTAGTAAGGCTGGAAAAAGCCTTGTTATTGACATCGAAGGTGAGTCATTACTAGAATTAAACCCATGTGTTACTGTTGAGGCCAAAGTCTTCGTCATATTGACTGCAATGGTTAAGTTCTCTGCAGGTAAATCAGAAAAAGAATTCATTTTCTTTCACCTTCCAACTCCGATCAGATCTCTGGAAATAAAGGAAGAAAGATTCAGCTTGACAATCAATAAGAAGAATTTTAGCTGAAAGGATATACTGGCAAACCCAGCCAAATAAATATACATAATTTCTTCGACTACCATCAGGGAAAAATACAAGTTCAAAAAAAAAAAAAGGCTGGGAGTGTTTGCTAGCGACAACCTCTTTACTCTCAAAGGTGGGTCAGCTCAAAATATTTATGTTGCTGTCCTATATTCAGTATCAGACATGAGTAAAATAAGACCCACAAGGATTACAGCTGCAGTGATGCACGGCGCTCCTCTCCAGTGGTCCACACTCGAGCTCCACCCAGTGAATGAGGGCATGGGGCCCACAGAGTCTCTGCTGAATGTCCACTCGCATCCAAATTCTCTGGAAATTTCAGAAGTTCTCAGGGCTACATCAAGGAGTCACACCAGACAGGAGGGTCCTTTCCAGCGTGTGGTCATACTTGGGTACAGGATAGGAAGAAGAGTATAGTAGAGTATCACTGATCAACTTTGAACCAGTAACTTAACTGTTCTATGCCTCACTCTCCTCATCTGTGTAATGGCAATAATAGTACCTCAGAGGAACTTGAGCTTATTCAAGTATAGTCCTTATATCACATCTGGCACAAAGGAATCACTTAACAAAAGGTGAATATAACTTTTGGTAGCATATAAGAGACAGAATGAAAGAAAAATGATGGCATCTCACCAACCTACTCTTAGTTCCTTTTACATCAGCCACACATATTGGCCTTCTCGAATGACCCATAGTCCCTTTGTGCCACAGGAACTTTGCACATACAGTTCACCTTATAATGTTCTCTTGTCTACCTACCTATCACTCTCTACATAATAACACCTACTCATCCTTCAAAGCATATAGTTCAATAATCGCTGTATCACATAAGACTTCTCTAACCCCATAGCTAGGCCAGGAGTCTCTCGCATGTAGACTCATACAGAGTCCTTACTTTTAGAACACTTTTCTCAGTTTATAGTTATACTACGCATTAGAGTGACCACTGATTTATGTCTGTCTCCTTCACTAGACTTTCAGTGCCACAGAAGCAGGGATTGTGCATGTTTTTGCTCACCGTTGTGTCCCTAACGCCTAGCACAGTGCCTGGCACACAGGAGATGTTCTCCCTCTCTTTCTCTAAAATAATAACTTGCTCTTAAATAAACCTTTCTCCCTTTAGTGGATCAGTGTTCTCTTTTAGGATCTATTTTCATGGACGGAAATCTTTTTTTTTTTCTGAATGATCAAGTATTCTAAGTTTTTCACTGTAGCAACAGGCCCAAGAGCACAAAATGTGTTCTGAAACGTTCTAAAGCTGTTCAGAAAATGTTAAAGTACACAAAATGTGTTGTAAAATGTTCTAAAGATGTTCAGAAAATGCTAAAGCACGGAAAAATTCTTTATGCTAACCTTACAATACTTATCAGACCCCACCCTTGCTACCAGGGACACAATGAACAGGAGGTTTGGACCACTCTGCAACGAATCAGCTTTTATTAGTAACTTGAAATTAATATGGTGACAATTGCCAATTTCTAAGCAATTATTCTGGGTTAACCATCTAAAGTGAACTTATATAAGGTAGAAAGTAAAAAAGCTCTGGCTTCCTGAAATTTACAATGCCCAGGTTAAGCTCTCAAACACCCACCTCACATTAAAAAGACTCAGATATCTGGCAGGCCAGAGATCAGCAACAACTGATACACAGGGGTGTGGATGAGATAATTTTCTCTGTGCTACCCTGGTATAAACTGAACCATTTAGAAACCTGACATTTAATCTGGATCAGGACAAGTATTTTTCTACTAGGATTAGATGGGAGTGGTCAATATACCCAAAACCTACAATTACTCACATACTTGAAGTTTACCATATAAGCATCAAATTATATCCTGGGAAGGCTACTGGTTGGTACAGGGACGCTTTGTTGAAGTAGGAGCTGGTGAACAATTAAAGGAGCCCATGAAAGACGTGGACTTAAAAAAGTCAGTGCTAAAGAACAGCACTTAAGTAAATTAGCCCAGTCTTCTGTTATTTTTACAAAGTTCCCTACATTTCTTTGCCTGGAGCATTCAGAACTCCTGCTGCTCACTGCCTCTTATTTGTACTGCATTCACATATCAATGTATTCCGATAATTTCTAACCAACAGTTTTACCTAAACTAGTAGTTGTTCAGTGAAAAGTGTCAAAGAGACCTGAACCCAATTTGGGGCCTTATTGCTTATCAACAGTTTGGGCAAGTTACTTAGCCTCTCAGAACCTTAGCTTCCTCAACTCTAAAATGAGAGTAAAAACCTCCTTAGAGGGCTATTGTGAGGACTGGAGATTTTATACACAGCTTTGTCACAGAAGCTTATCACAAACTAGGCTTTCAAGAATTGGTAGCAATTGCTATTAGGCGTGTAGTCCTAATAATAATGATAAGAATGGTAACAAATTAAATATAATTCATTGTCCTATGCCAGTTCATCAAACATACTTAGTATTAAAGATCCTCCACCTAAAATAGAGGGACGGAATGGGTTGTAAGGTTATCAGTTTTTGTTATTTACCAAACAATTAACAGGAGTTCAACTGAATTTCGTTTGATCTCAAATAGTTGTTAGCAGGGAAAGCAGAGCGCTTCCTTTTTCTCAAGGTGACAGTCTAATAACAGTTGTAGCAACACTCAGGCTTAACTTTCAGTTAGTTGAAAATTAAGAGAAAAACTTTGAAAAGTAATCTGCCCCTTCCCATGAGGTTTTTAAAATGTTTCTCGACACTATAAAGGCAATGCCTGCTAATTGAAGGGAAGTCAAAATAACCGAAAAGGACTTACAAAGTTTTATCTCATCTTAATCTTTTTCTTTTTTTCCAATGGGAGGAAATATGCTTTCTAAAGCATTATTTCCAAATGAACAGGAAACACAGCAACAGAGGTGTTCAAAAAATTATATCCAGTCTTTTCATCTGATTAAAAACAAAGCTTGTTATGGAACAGACAAGTTTATCTGTCACAGTAAAAGATGGCTCTCTGACCGCTCACGGGACGGAAAGTGGAGAAATGCTATATGCAAACCACTTCAGACCACTTCATATTTGGTTTAAGTAACACCAAAGAACCACTGAAATTGTAAACAACTGCTATTATTAAGTGAAAATGGGGAGGAGGGTTCTGATCAACTTCAAAGAGAAAGCTTTAACCTCTTAGGCTATTTCCCAAACACCCAATATCCTTTATCCTGTAGGAAAAGCATAATACAGTGTGATGTTATTAAAGCACCCTTCAACATCAACAGTGAGACCATCCACCCACTCCCACCTACTTGCAGGGGACCAAATGCCCTCCCTAGAGACCCAGGGCGGGGAGCGCTGCGCACTGCCTCTTCCCTTGTCGACAGGGGCAGCCTATGGCCCTCCAAGATAAGAGTGTGGAGAGGCGAGTCGCTAACCAAACGGGCCGCCCAGAGAGCAGATGCCGCTCAATACCTGGGCAGGCAGCGGTGGAAATTGAAAGGCAGCCTGAGGTCTCTGCCTGGGATAAAAAGTTGTTCGCTCAGCTTCCCCAGGGCATGAGAGTCACAACGTCATGTTAACTGACAGGCTCCCAAAAGGGGTAAGGGGGAAAAATTTGGCGCAAAGCTCCCGGTACGTGGGCAGAAGCTCCTAGGAGGGCAGATACTGACGCCACCCTTGGGGATAAAGGGAAGAGTCCGCGAATGACAGGATGGACGACCAGCAATAAGGTGCTCCTCAAACTGGGGATGGCAGTTCTGTCTCCGGAGGGGACAAGCAGCCCCTTCTCCTACGTAAGCCTTCGCAGGTGGCCCCGCACGTCCTAAAGGCGGGCACCGCGGGGCAGAGGTGAAGAGCCGCGGGCTGGGGCCTGAGCACCAAGGCGGGGCGCTGCACACTTGCCCAGACCCGGGGCTTGGGGGCGGACACCCGGGGCCTCCCAGGCCGAGCCAGGACCGGGCAGGTCCGCGCGCCGGGGGCCCATCTCACCTGCTATGTCTGCAGCCCCCGGGCCGCAAGGAGAAGGGAGTCGGTGCTCGCGGTGGGCCAAGAAGGGAGGAAATCACTGTCATCTCCCACCCCGCGCCCTCCTACTGGAGAGGCGCCGGCTGCCGGCTACCGCAGCTTGGGCACGTTCCGCGAAAGTAAAGAGCCGAGAAGCCGCGGCCAGGTCAGCTCCTCCCCGCGCCCGCAGCACCGCCCCGCCCCGCCCTCAGGCCCCGCCCCCGGCCGGGAACCTCCCAGCGGCATGGCCCCAGAGCCTCCCGGACCCGGAACCTCCTAGCCTCACGCCCCGGCCCCGCCTTCAGGCCCTGCCCCCGCCGCGAGCCTCCACGCCTCAGGGCCCCGGGCCCCGCCCTCAGGCTCCGCCCCCGGCTGCCGGGACGCCCAGCGCGCGATCCCCGGCCCCGCCCCTCCAGCCGCTAGCCGCCCCGCGGCTAGACTCCGGCGGCGGGACTTCCGGCCGCAAGGCTCTCGCAAAATGGCGGCTGCTGTAGGGGATTTTTAGTCTCGTTTTCCCGTCCTCAGCTCGAATGCGGAGGCCTTTTATCATGCCGCGTGACCTCAGCTTCGTGTGATCCGCCAATTCCTCTCTTAGTTTAGTCATGTTTATAGCAGAGTTTAAGAGCAAGGACTTAGACCTGGGTCAGCAGCCTGCCTTCCACCTTCCCAAGGCAGTGTGACCTTGACCTCTCTAAATCAGAGATTAAAATGTCTAAAGCTTTAGCGCTGTGCTTGATTTAGAATAAGCTCCCAGTCCTGACTGCTTCTCTTTCTATGGTAGGGGAGACTACATGCGCGTCTCCTCACTGTGCTGAGAAGAAACTGGTTGTATTGGTGGGAAACTTCCAGAGCTTCTTGAAATGAGGGGGTCCCAAATATAGGGCTCCGTTTTGAAGCCTGAAGAAACTCTGTATTTGAATTTGTATTTTGGAATCAAAATTATTTGAAATTTGAAAATATTTATAACTCTCAGTTAATATTTCCACAAGCATCTGTTCTTTGTAAAGCCTCTATTTTGCGTCTAACTTTTTTGTCTGGCAACTTCGGTGTCTTCCTAGCACCTTGGTAGTTTTAGTGCAAAGATACAAAAATATATGGCTTAACTTGAAAAATCATAGTGAGCTAAGGGTTGGTTAAAGGATCTGAAGACTAAGTAGGAGAAAAATAAGCAGAAACTGAAACTATAGAAAAGTCATGCATTCTGCTCCTGTTCTCACTTCACCTTTGTTCTCTTCTTCATTTTTTACTGTCTTCCTTGTTTCCCTTAAACCTAGCTACTTTTTCTTTAGTCTTCTAAATATATTATCTCAGGGCTAAAAGGGTTTCTGTTTAGAAAGTATGAAGGTTAACGCAAATAAATTCTGATTGAACTTTGACCCTTACGGAAATACTGGAAGATAGGCCTGGAAAGGTAAGTTAGGATCAAGGTCTAGGAGGTTCTTGAGATTAGTCATAAAGTTTGGACCTTATCCTTTGACCACAGTAAAACCATTAGGTATTTTCTCACAGGAACGTGTCATAATGATTACAGTATTTCTGGATATGTAATCTAGAAGCTTCCCCAGTGTTAGTTAAAAGAGAGAGTGAAAGCAAGAAAAACAGATGCCTTTGGGAAGAACTGAGATGTGACGAAGTGAATACGTACTCTGGAGTGATGATAATGAAAAGAATGGAGACATTGAATGAAAATGTCCAGAGAATTTTCAAGAATGTGAAAGGGCTGAGAGACATTACAAAAGGAGAACTGATAGGGCTCATTACTGGTAGGGCTACGGAAGGGAAGGAGAATGAACATAGGTATTTGCTCATCCATTATAGTAAAGAAAAAGAATTGAACTACGGAGCCTCCAACATCCTTCCTGGTTCTAAAGCTTCATTATTTTCTATCATTCTGTTATTTGGAGATGAAAAGAGGAAATATTTCAAATGGAGGAAGCAGTTACAAGAAGATAGTTTTGTTTTAGGCCTAAAATCTGAAACTTTGAGAAATTATGTAATTCAGACTCCTCTCTTGAAGTGATCATCATCTTTATCTGAGGTCCTGGAGATTAAGCGATTGGTGCAAGAGAATGGGAATATAAGTGCTCACTGTCCTGTGAACTAACTGCTCATGAAGGTATCAGAACACGTAAGTAGAGATTTCTGGTAGACACCCAGAGAGAAAACAGAAGCTCAAGAAAGAGAAAGAACAGAGCTAAAGATGTGGTTTGGGATAACTGTATGGAATGGATGAGTATTCTGAGAAGAGCAGCTTGTTGGGGGGATCTCTAGGAACAGAGTATGTACAGAGGTGAAAGACTTCATTAAAACATCATCCTCAGATAAGCAATTGCTTATATGAATGAATACCATAAGAAAATCACTCAATTCCACTATTGCATTTGCTAAGCATTCTGTGAGATGCTGACCTCTATATACTATTAACTGAAAAAAGGGAAGAAAAGCTAAAAGTTACTCAAACTAATGGAGGAAAACTGTAAATTAATCTTAAACTCCACTTACAAATAAATAGAACACGTACCTTCAAACACATTGATACTCATTTTCCTCAACTCCAGCTGATCAAGATTGACAGGAGAAGTAAACCAAATGGTTTGTACAATGACAAGGATCGTGTAGGGTATATGTTGAGGCAGTGTGATATAATGTAGACTCCTGGTGAATTTTACTTTTTTCCAAAATGAAGTAGTTCTAATGTTTTTTTTTCTGATTATGAAAGTAATAATTATAAGATATTCAGATAGTACAGAAAGGAATGAAGAAAGTGAAAATCATATCTACAGATAACTTTTGTTGACATTTTACTATATGTGCATCACCTTTTTCTATTCATTTATAGATTATTTAAGAAATAGGATTATACAATATGCATGATTTTTATAAACTTTTTCATTTACTAATATATAATTAACATTTTTTATCCATAAACATAGCTCTGTATCATAATTTTTAATACCTGTCATGTATTCCCTATTGAAATTTTGAGTATGATCTTTCTTGAAAAAGTGAGAACTGTGGACCATCCATAAAGTCTAATCAAAGATGAGTACAGAAGAGGGAGATAAAATAGTAGAAGTGTTTAGAGTGACTTAAAATGTGTTGTTTGAATATGTCTAATATGATTTCAAATTTCTTTAAAAACGTTTAGGTTTGTTTAAAAACTCTCCATCCTTTGCCCAACAGCACCAATTTCTTTTTAGGGATCTATATGCTTCCAAAGAAGTTGACTTCACCCTCAGAGGTGATGTAACTAACCTAGGCTATCCAATCAGTATATTCCATCCCTTTGGACTCAATGATTGAGTCAAGGAGGGCGTTGGCTCTAAGGTGGTTTGACAGAATGACTCTTAGGACTTTTGCTGGGAATGTTGATGTTCTCTTTCCTGCTGGACGAGAGGAAGATGCTGGCAGCCATCTTGGAACCATGAGAGGAGCCAGTCTTAGAATGATGCAGACACCGAGGAAGGCACAGCAGAGAAAAGGAAATAAATGGTCCTTGATGTCATATTGAGTTGTAGAATCAAGCCTCAGACCGCGGACTTCTCATTCATGTGACCCAATCAGTTTTCTTTATTGTTTAAACAAGTTTGAGTTGGGTTTTCTGTTACTTGAAATCAAATGAGTGGGAAAAAATTCTAAAAGAAAGTGCCAACAGTAATTATCTCTGAGTGGTAAAAATACACGATTTTAATTTTTTTTCTGTGTAGAAAAGTTCCCAAAATGTCTACAAAAAAGTACATATTAATTTTTTCAGGAAAAAGTCTGAAATAAGTCTTAAAGTGTATATTTTGGCTATATGGAAATGGTGAACAATACCTAATAGTAAATATTTTTCTCAAACAAATTTAAAAGCCACTACTATGTGTTAAACCAGGTAGATATACAAAATCCACCCATAAAATAGAACAATTTAAAAGCACTGATATAGCACAATATATGAATTTTTGCAAGGCTAAGACATTGCTTTTGTTAATCTTTGTATCCCTAGCACTTATAGTAGTGCTCTTCCTGACATATAGTAGGTGTTCCATAAATAGTTATTGAATGACTGAATAAAACATAATTGCCTGCCAGCTATCCAGGATGTTAAAGTGTACTTCCTTTTTTTCCTTTTTTTTTTTTTTATTGAGGTAGCATTGGTTTATAACATTATATAAATTTCAGGTGTACATCATTATATTTTGACTTCTGCATAGACTACGTCATGTTCACCACACAGAGACTAATTACCATCTGTCACCTTACACATGTGCCCTATTACCACTTTCGCTCTCCTCCCTCCCCTCTTTCTCTCTGGTAACCACCACAGTGTACTTCTATTCAATGGGAGCTATTTGATATAAGCAACTGTGGTATAGCTCTTTTATAGTGGCTGGATTTCTTATATTTTCCAGCTTTTCACTCAGCCCAGGTTTATAGCCTTATTTAAATAGTCTTCCAAGTTGTGGCTTCTTTTTGTTATTTTAAATGCTATAATTAAATAATTTAATTTTTGATCTGTCAAGATAAAACCCTGGAAATTATCTTTTAATTTAATTACACAAAGATATGTATGTGTGTTTGTGTTTTTGTAAATACATAATAGTGCCCCCCCCCCCTTCAATCTGCTATTAAAATATTCTCATGAAGCTTCTGGGTTGGTGAACGTGTGGAAGTGCTGGGAGATTGGTGAGCCCAGAGAGGGCGTGGAAGCTCCATGCCCCTTCCCACATACCTTGCCCTATGCATCTCTTCCATCTGGATGTTCATCTGTATCCTTTATCATATTTTTTAATAATAAACCAGTGAATGTAAATATATATATTCTTACAAAAGCAATGAGGGAAAGTGGAATCTAACCATCTCACCTGGTTACTGATCTTACAGACCTCAGGTAAGTCTCAAATGTGGCTTTAGCCTGGGCCGGCACTTAAGAAGTTAAGCAGAAAAACAGTGAAACCAGAATTAGGTTATGAAACTGAAAGTTAAATCAATGACTTTGATAAGATAGGGTGTAGAAACTATATAGTAGAAGCATGACTTTGGGGGGCCATCCAGTTTGTTTCAGGACTTAGCTTCTTGATACTTGTGGTTTTGTTTTGACCACATTTTTGGGGAGGAGGAAGGGAAGGGGTTAGAGATCAGGAACGTGATAATGAAAAACAAAAAAAAGTACCCTTATTTTTGCTACTAGTTTGTTCTCTTAAAAATGTGCTCACAGACAAACTTATGTAATAGGCAATCTTTAAACAAAGAATCTGATGAATGTGTAGAGCATTTTGTAATTTGTATAATCTCTAAGATGAAAAACTATAAGAATTAACCAATGTTGTAAAATATAAAGAGGAAGTGGGGAAAAACCTCAGATTTAACTGACTTTAGAGTGTTTAGTTGATTGTAGCTATAACATGGGTGGAACTTTTGAGAAAATCGCTACCTCAAAAAAGGCTATCACTTCCTCAGCACAATGATTAAGTACAGACCTCAGAAGCATTCTTCCAGTAGAGGAGGATGTGTCCTTCCCTCCATAGAGGGCAGGTGCTCTATCTGTGTTGATTTCCATCCTGTCTTCAGGGCTTGGCACATAGTAGGCACTTGATAAGTATTTGTTGACCTCCTGCCTCTTGGAATGCTAGCTAAACAAGTTTGTGAAGTTTCTGTATTTAGGGAATCACTTAAAACAGAAACTTGTGCTCTTTCTTGTTTCTGTGTCTTTCAACAATCAACAAAAGTAACTAATGGAGATGTATCAGAACTCAAGTCTATGTGGCAGCAGAGGAATCAGATCATTTTGGTGACTTCCAGTGGCTGGAACAGAATAAATCATGGGGGAATCATCATTGGTTCTGACATAGACTGAATACAATAATGTCCCAATCATTAATTCTACAAATACTTAAATGTCCCCAGAATTCCAGAAGTTATTTAGACTTTCCTTTTACCCTAACTTCTATGCAAGCATTCCCTAAACTATTTCAAAAAGTTGAAACAGAAAAGAAAACTTTAGACTTCTGAACTACAAGAGCATTACACAGACCTAGTCAGAAGGAGGGCTGGGTACTAGGTTTGGAGATGGTTGTTCTTGGAGAATAAAGTTGATAAAAGTAAGCTTCTCAGTACGGGATCAATGGGGATTGAGGCTTCTATAGTCTATAGCTAATAGCATGATTAACAATATCCTCAAGTCTGGCTTATTATTAGTTCTACTGGCCTAACTCAGACCCTCTCACATGGATTTGTTATACTCAGACATTTTGGAGACAAGATGTTTATAGTAGTGTTAAAATTTGATGAAGTTTCTAGGAGAATCTTAGAAATTTTATTTCATATGTTGCCTCAGTAGCTGGTGAAGGATTTTCTTTTAATATAACAGTCTTTGTCGACCAAGAACTAGTATTAAAAGTTCAAGCCCAACGTTTGCCATAGTGGTAGAATTGTTTATTTTAGAGGCAAAAGGGGATTATCCCTGAGGGCAATGAAACAGTTTCCAGAAATCTTCAAACTGGAAGCTGTAGTCCCAGTGAAATTCAGAAGCGCCTCCATGAGTCTCTCTTCTCAACCGCTTTAATCTCACTCATCCAACCATGTGTGTCAAAAATTAGAATATGAAGGAAATGACCATTCTCTTGCTTGTCCAAAATTCCTTTGCTAACTCCAGAAGGTGCTAAACGGGGAAGGAGCATGACCTCTGTTACAGGGAATTTAGCCTGTGAGGAGGTTAGAGGAAAAAAAGCCTTCATGAGAATAGCTAGACATTTCAAAAAATGTAGAGCATTAGTGGAAGTAATTCCAGAGTAACCCGAAGAAGAGAAATTTGTCTCCTCAGCTCTTGGAAAGGGAAGTAAGAGAAGCTTTGTATGGGTCCCACTAAGGGTAGGCGACCAATGGGAAGCTGTTGCTAAGGAGACAGCTGGTGCAGGCTATAAGGACTGTTCTACAAAAGGAGAAAGGGAGGAGGGTTAGAATTTAGACATTTCCTCCTATTTGACAAGAGTTGTTCCATTTTTCCTCTTTTAGGCCTCAGTCTTGATGTGCTTTCCAGCACTCTATCACTCTTTCTCTTTTTCAGCATCCTCTCTTCTCAGTCTTCTCATTTCATTATTATTGCATGCCAGTGATTTGGTACTAACAGGCTGCCTGCTTGCTCCGCACATTATTTGTTCGTTATGATTTGCATGTATGGGTTACTGATCAAGGAGCTAGGAGAGTCAAGTGAGCAAACAGATGGAATAACATGGGGGTGGAGATCTGTCATAAAGATTGAGGTACAGAGTGGTAAAAAGCAGGATGCTTCATCATGGTCAGGAGTCCAAAGATCTGTCACAGTAGTTTTCAATCAGAGCTTCACACTAGAATCACTTGGGAATATAATTTTTTAAAAATATAGATGCCAGGGCCCCAGCCAGACTTACTAAATCAACATCACTGGGATTGGATCCAAGATGTGCATTTTTTTTTTTTAGATTCTGCAGATGATTCTAATGCAAATTCATAATTAAGAGCTACTCATTTAGGGAATAAACTAGAAATTATAAATCAGTTTCAAGGGCAGGCAGGAATATTTATCTTAGGGGACAGCAGAAAATTTTTCTAGAATCTCAGTGCTCTATGGGGAGAAATGTGTTTTTATTATAGGAAAAGGGCACACTGAGTCTGGCAACTTCCTTCAGAAATCCATTTCAATAGCTGTTTTCCTATCAGGACATTGTTCCTCATGCGAAACCCATTTCTTTTTGGTTTGTCCTTTGTGGAGAATAGCAAAACAAAACAAAAAACAAAATTGATCACTGTCTTCGTTTCTTCTGTATGTACAGCATGTCCTCACTGTAGTGCCATTAGCAAATCCCAGTCAGAAAGTTCATGTTATGGGTGAAACTGGATGAAGTAATTTTCTGGTGCATTCAATAACTAAGCCAATACATTTACTGTATTGTGGATTATATTGCGAAACCCCAGTGCAGTCATTTCACCATCTCTTAAAGCTTCAGTTTTTGAGAAACAATCCTAATTCCTCTTATCTTTCTCCAGAGATGTGATTTTCTAAAATGTGGCTTTTTACTAATTTTTTCCTTTATAGTTTGTGCATTTGGTGTCTTATTTCAAAATCCTCCCCTGTACCAAGATCATAATGATATTCACCTACATTTTCTTCTGTAAGTTAAATGTCTTTTAAAATTGTTATTCTTTGAACCATTTTTCAAATTCTCAGATGTTATGAAAGCCCCACTCTAGATTCAAAATGTAGAAAGTTTCTGCCCAACATGGAGAAGAATATTTCTGTAGCTCCTACTACAGAGTCTAGATCAAAAAACCCTCAATGCAGAATAAAATAAAATAGGAATGTACAAGGAGAGAAAAATCTATAAAGTGTGGTAAAAGAAGATAGCAGAGCAGTATCAGTTAATGGAAAGATAAACTATCTTAAAGCCAAGGTGTATTTTCCCTAGAGATACTGAAGAGATGAAGCCTTAAGCCTTGGGAAGAGTGAGCAAATGCAGGGTGTGTGGACTAATGGCTGGTAATCATGCTGTGGATATGCTTATCGCATGTTTATCAAATGTCTAGCAGGGACGTACTTATCCTTTGTTTGTCAGACGCCTAGCAGGGCTTTTAAGATGTCCTTGAGCAAAAGTCACTTTCCAGCTCCATGTTAAGTCTAGTAACCCACCCCCCCAACAATTTCAAAGAAAGTAATCCTTTGATAAAATTCCTAGAAGTTGTCCCACATCTGAACCCTTGCTGTGGCCTTCCATACCCACCCACTTCCTCAGGTCCTTGGCTTAACTTTGGAACTTGCTGTTGGAGTTTGGGCTCTTGTACTGCTTTATGAATGTCTATTATTTACTGTTTTCCACCTGCCTCCAGAATTTCATCAGACACCCAGTTGTACCCACCTATGATTGACTTGGCTCACTTGTACTCTCTCTTCTATCTAATTGGAATCATAGGGCCTCTGTGTAGGGTCCTTAATACCATCTCAAGCTGATGATAATAAGCTTCTGGCCATAATTTTCCAACTGTAACATGGTGGAGACTATTACTTGCACTAGAAAGCCAAACCTCTAGGATACTCTCCTCATACTTATATGGTCTAATTGACAATTGTGCCAGCAGAGGAGGCATTTCTATCCACATGGAAGACTCTATTTGCAAAGGTGTGACTTGTGTTAGGCTACCCTGGGCTGAATAGCACCACCCTTTGTGGGAGCACCTGTTTTCCTCTCATCAAGTGAATCTGATAGTTGGATGGGCCTAAGGATGCTTCTGTTCCTCACCAGGAGCACCTTTCTCTGCCACTACAAGAAGTGCGCTGTAAGAAGTGTTACTGCTGTCACTGTCACCTTGCCCACTGTGACATGACGGAGAACTGACAGGGTTGGTTCAGCCACCTTGGCTGCCTAGGCAGATAGCCCTTTCCTTCCTCGCTACTTTATGTACTTTTCCCTAAGTCTGCCTTCTCAGTAAATGTGCACCTGACATTGTTTCATTTCTGCCACTTCTAAATTCTCTCTGTCCTGGATAGCCCAAAAATCTTAGGCCTTGCCATCTTCGATCCTGTAAATACGCTTCTCTCCTACACTCATTGCCTATGGGCTCTGATCTGTGCCATGCTATGAAGCGCCCACTGGTTAGCATTCTACATGGAAGCAGGGTTGTGCCTGGGGAGCTCTAGGCCACATAGATCTCGATTACCTTGATTTAGTAAACCTGGCTGGGGCCCTGGCATCTATATTTTAAAAAATTATATTCTCCAAGTGATTCTGGTGTGAAGTCCTGCAGTAGGCTAGCACCCTGGCCATCATAAACTTCGAGAATTATAGGTTTCAGGGCTGGCCCCATGGCGGAGTGTTTAAGTTCGCACGCTCCGCTTCGGCAGACCAGGGTTTTGCCAGTTCAAATCCTGGGTGCTGACGTGGCACTGCTCATCAAGCCATGCTGAGGCGGCATCCCACAAGCCACAACATGAAGGACCCACAACTAAAAATACACAACTATGTACCAGGGGGCTTTGGGAGAGAAAGGAAAAATAAAATCTTAAAAAAAAAAAGAATTATAGGTTTGAATTCTCTTCCACTTTCTTCATAGTCCTAGGTGAGCTATTACCACTTGTCTCTGCTGGTAAACCTCAACCCAGCAACCTCTGAGTTACAGTTTCTGTGAGCCCCACAAGGTATTCCAGCCACTAAGAGTTTACAGCTCTGTCCTGGTCATACAGACCAGATGACTTAGGAGTGGTGCCATCACACCTTGGGGACATCGTCAGTAGCTGTCCCCATCTTGACTGAAGGAAAGTAATTTAACATTCATTATCGGTTTATAAGAGTATAACTCCAAGGAATGACTATGCTCATAAGTAAACATAAGATTTTTCTGAAAGATTTGTAACTAAGGAATGCAAGACATAAAATCAAACTGCAAAAGTAGATCAAAGCAATTAGAGTTCAATGGTTCTCTTATGTTTTCTTTTATGTCCTTTATTTTAAATTGATATTTTAGAACAGTAAATTATCTTTCATAGTAGTGCCTCCTGGTCTGATGATAGTAGCCTATTTTTGAATGTAGAGATTTAAGATAAATCAAAATGAACATTAAGACGTACAAACAGCTACTTTAAGTCTGCTCTCAATTTAATAAGGATCATTTTAACTTCATACTCAAATACATGAAATGTTGGCACAAAATTGAAGCTGCTGTAGAAAGATCACAGATGTTCTGTGGGTTATTGAAACTTCCATTTCTCTAAAAACATATCCTTAAAGAATCTTAATTTTATAAATTTAAATGTTGAGAAAATGTCTAAATAATAAGTAACAATTAAAAGAAAATATTTATTTGTAAATTATGTACAGAATACACTTTATTTTACAAAAAGGAGATGGGAAGAAGGGAGAAGGGCTGTCACCTTCCAACCAATGCTGTTTGCCTTCTCTGTTGGAGATGACCATGTTTCTCTGAATGAGATGTACAAATCAGTTTGGATTTCCTAAGTTGGAAAAGGAGAATTTGTAGCTAAACTAAAAATGTTGCTTTATTATTAGTAGTTGCCTTGTTTCCACAAAATACTTTTGAACCCTGTTAACTCAGAATTGTAGAAATTTCCTCATATAATTTTATAATCAACAAAAGCTTAACTATCAAGATCAATGAGTTTAAGTGTTTCATCTTAAAGAAACTGTGAAGTGGCTACATAACTATGTGTAATCTGAAATGTTGGTGTTTCTTTTTTATCTCTTTTAGTTATTTTGATTAGTCTAACAGTAAAAAGCCCTACAACTATCAAAAACGCCATTTATCTAAATGTCGTTGTGGAAAGTACATCTTTGATACCTATCAAAATGAATGAGACCTACTTACCGTAAAATTATCAAATAGATAAAACTTATAAATGGCTTTAGACTATACCAATAGTAGTATTCTATGAAATGAAGGACTGAATATAATTGCTTGGATGTCAAATACATGTCAGCAAATGAATTTAAAGAATGCCACAAATTTCAAGTATACATTATGATGATCGGCCAACATAGAAAATCCAACCTCTTGTACTTCTTTAGTCCTCAAATTAGTCAGATTATGATTTTTCAAGTGAAGATTGAGTTGTTTCTCCATCGTCGTCTTCTTCCTCCTCTTCACAATCCCCATCTGTTTGCTGTTGCAATTCCTCTTTTGTGATCATTTCAAAATCATTCCCATTTCCACTACTGTGTTGGGATCAGTCATTTGCCCTCCTGTCGCTGTCTGTGTCTGAGTGCTGTTCTCCACCCGAGCCTTCTGTGCCCTGACTTCCTGGTCCTGCTTTTCCCTCCTCACCTTCCTTTTTCTCACTGTCTGACTTCTTCACTGTCGGACTTCTGCTGCTTTTTGGTTTCAGATTTCTCATCTTTCTTTAAGTCTGCTTTTGGTCCTTTATATTCATGTGTGTACAAAGGCCTGAAAGAGTCAATGAAGCCCATGTCAGTAGTCAGATTTGGCAAGAACCAAAAGTGGTGTCTTCCTCCAGTTGAGCCAAATGATGAGAAACAGAATGCCACAAGCAACAGCTAGGAGAAGAATGCTGGCTACAAAACACCTGCGCCCACGCTGAGGGAGAAAACAGCCACTCTCGTTTCTGCTGGCCAGAGAGTGAAGAGTGGCTGCTATCACTGCAATTACAAGAGTAAATCCCATGACAGATGTTTTAAAGTGAACTGGGTCATAGATCCACACAAATACCTCATTTCCATCCAGAAAAACTTGATCATCATGTCCCTCAAGCTTGAGTTTTTTCTTAGTTTCCCTTTTGGGAGTTCCTGGAGTTTTCTCCTTTTTGGATTCTTCCTTCTCGTCAGCTTTTTTTTCCTTTTACCTTTTTGGTCTTTTCATCCTTTAGATTTTCTTTCTTGCTCCTTTTATCTTCTTTTCCACTTTCAGATTTCCTTTCTCTTTTTCTTTTTTTATGTCTCATCATACTTCATTTTCGTTACTTTCAGTGCCCGGTGAAAAAACTGCTTCTTTAAAAGCCAATAAAATAAGCAACCTGGTGACCCATCATATTGGTGGACTTCGTTGCACAGTTGAATCGAAGATATTTGGGTACAGTCTTCTCTTCTTCAGATGGTCCACCAGCTTCCTGGATCTGCTTCTTGTGTCGCCTGCGTTCCACCAAGTTGGCTGCTCCGCCCCACTCTCCCCATCTTAGGCTGGGAGTCAGCATGTGCCCAATGACCTAGGTGAGGCTTGGCATGAGTGGAACTTCTGCCTCCCCAGAAATTCCCCAAGGCTAGTGGAGAGACATCCACTAGATGAGGTTCCTCTTGAGAGGAACCTGGCCTTAGCATTATGCTTTATGGACGCTTCAGAACTGCTGAACCCTTGGTAGGCTTTTTGGGTCCTGCACCATCTGGGACAACATGCATATGATGCGTGTTGTATTCATATCCTATTGTTGCTATAACAAATTACCACAAACTTAGCGGCTTAAAATAACACAGACTTATATTACAGCTCTGGAGATCAGAAGTCCAAAAGCTTTCTCCCTGGGTTAAATTGAAGGTGTCAGAAGTGCTGGTTCCTTCTGGAGGCTCTGGGGAAGAATCTCTGTTCTTGCCTTTCCCAGCTTCTAGAGTCTGCTCACAATCCTTGACTTGTGAGTCCCTTCCTCCAGATTCAAAACCAGCAATGCTGCATCTCTGTGACTCTCATTTTGTAGTCACATCTCCCTCTGACCGCAGTTTGGAAAGGCCATTGGTATTGTCATCTGAGAAAAAACTGAGCCCTCTCCCTGGAGCAGGATCTCAGGCTCTGGGCATGGGCCCTGGTCCCTCCTCCCTTTGATCCAGGTACCTGAGGTTGGACCACCATGTCAAGATGTGCTTGTATTTTTGTCTTATTTCTCCTCCCTTAACCATGCTTTTTTTAAATTTGCTTTTAGAGATGTTGAAGGCTATAAGTATTTCTAGTAACACAGAGAATCATGATCTCCAAAGAATGTTTCATATAAACCACTGTTTGAGTTCAATAGGGGTAAATGTCCAAAAATAGTGGAATGGCCAGAGAGAGCAAGGTATGACACTTTCTTTCTTCTTTCCCCCCACAAATCCCAATCTTTTCTGATTATAATACAGACAATATGTGCACACTTTAAAAAATGCAGTACCGAGATGTGTATAGTAGAAAATAAAAAGTGCTCAATAATGCCAACAGAAATAATCTCAGTTAATATATGCAGAAACATATCATACATATACACATACACTCAAAAGCACACATATATTTACTGAAATGTGAATAATTTATAACTTCTATTTTTATATTTAATATTTTGAGAATATCTTTCCATTTCAAATCACACATCCTTTTGTTTTACTGGCTTATAGTATTCTCTGTATAAGTGTGTTGTAGTTCATTTAATTTCTAGTGGGAATTTCAGTAAATTCCATGTTTTTCCTCTTAACAAGATCCAATATTTTCTTTATTTGTTTTAGTAGTTACTATTAAATCGTTAACTTATGTATTTAACTAAACTTAGAAAACAACCAACCAAAAAAACCCAAAGTCTGAAATTAATCTCTGGCCACTTCATGTCCAAGAAAAGAAACTTAACACACTTTGCTACTGCTCACAGCTTGCCCCTACCTTTCACCCTATTATCTTTCTTATTAGTATTGCCTAGAATTTTAATTTTGCTTCTTTGAAAAACACAAAATAATTCAATTCATTCAAGTTCAGGAAACATTACCCACTCATTACTATTAATTTCTGTGCTCACTAGTCTTTCCTGAATCTGACTCCTCCCCACATACCTCTGGAAGTGACAGGCTTCAAATCCAGACTGCCTGGATTAGACCCTCAGTTCTGCCACTTTAAAGCTGTGTGACCTTGGATAAGTGACTTAACTTTTCTGTGCTTCAGTTTTGTCATCTGTAAAACCAGGGTAATTATTGTAGCTACCTCATAAGATTGCTGTGAGAATTAAATAAATTAATACCTTTGAACGGTACCTTTGCTCATAGTAACTGTTCAATAAATATTTGCTACTATTATAATTATTTCCCTATAAATAGCTTCTTTTCTTTGAGGGTCTTTCATTACATACTACCTTGATCACTATGTTTTATATTTTCATATGTATTCATGTTACTAATTAGCATGCTTTCATTTCAGCTTGAACTCCTTTCAGCATTTCTTATAACAAGGGTGTAATGGTGATGAACTCCCTCAGCTTTTGTTTGTTTGGGAAAGTCTTTATCAGTCCGTCATTCCTGAAAGGCAACGTTGCTGGGTAAAGAATTCTTGGTTGGCAGGTTTTTTCTTTCTGCACTTTGACTATATCATTCCGCTCTCTCCTGGCCTGCAAGATTTCTACTGAGAAGTCTGTTGATAGCCTTTTGTAGGTTCCTTTATATGTGAGGTTTTTTTCTCTTGCTGTTTTTAAAATTCTCTGTTTTTTATTTTAGACAGTTTTATTATAATGTGCCTTGAAGAAGATTGTTTTGGGTTGAAATTTTGGGGTGACCCATTAGCTTCGTTAACTTGGATGTCCAAATGTCTCCACAGATTTGAGAAGCTCGCAGTCATTATTTCATTGTTTAAATAAGCTTTCTGCTCCTTTCTCCCTCTCTTCTCTTTCTGGAACTCCAGTAGTGCATAGATCTTTTTTTTAATGGTATCTCATAATTCACATTGGCTGTCTTCACTCTTTCACATTCTTTTTTCTTTTTGCTCCTCTGATTCGATGATTTCTAACGACCTGTGTTAGTAACTAATTCTTTCTTCTGCTTGGTTGAGTCTGCTGTTGAAACTCTCTATTGAATTCCTCAGTCAATATGTTCTTCAACTCTAGGATTTCTGTTTGTTTTTTTTAATGGTTTCTATTTCTTGGTTGAACTTCTTGTTTTGTTCATGCATTGTTTTCCTAATTTCATCTAGCCGTCTGTCTGTGTTTTCTTGTAGTTCACTGAATTTCTTTAAGAGGATTATTCTGAATTCTTTGTCAGACATTTCATAGATCTCCATTTCTTTAGGGTCAGTCATTAGAATTTTATTAGTTTCCTTTGGTGGAGTCATGTTTCCCTGATTTTTCATGATCCTTGCAGCCTTGTGTTAGTGCCTGCGCGTTTAAGGAAGTAGTCATTTCTTCCAGTTTTTACAGACTAACTTTGGCAGGCAAAGCCCTTCACCAGTCAGTCCATCCAGAGGTTCCATGGCAGGCTTGCTGCTGGATTCCTTGGGCAGACAGGTCTGGTACCTGGGTCCACAGGTGGGCAGGCTTGGTGTTTGGGTAAATGGGGACCAGCCTGATGCCTGGGTCTGTGGGGGTGGGCTGGAGCCTTGGCTCAGTGGGGCCAGTCAGGTGCTTGAGTCTGTGTTGATGGGCCTAGGACCTGGGTCTGCATGGGCAGACCTGGATCTTGTGTCCACAGGGGCCAACCAGGTGCTGGGGACCACTGAGGTGGGCCTGCTGCCTAGTCTGTAGGGACTAATCCAGTACTGGGATAGACTGGGAGATAGATTCTGTGGGAGCCAGCCTGGCACTAAGTTGAGCCTGCAGTCTTGGGCCACAGGAGTCATCCTGTCACCTGGAGCCTCAGGGGTCAGCCTGGAGGTTGGGTCTGTGGGTCCAGATTGCTGCTGGTGCAGACTGTGAGCCTGTGTCTGGAGGAATCCGTCTTGAGGCTAGGGCCTTGGGGGCTGTCCTGGTGATGTGGTAAGCTAGGAGCCTGGGTCTGTGGCAGCCTGTCTCAAGTCTAGGTCCGTGGGGGCCAGCATGGTACTGGGGTGGACCACGGGCCTGGGTCCATGGTAGTTGGCCTGGTACTGGACCCAGCTAGGAGCCTAGGTTTTTGGGTGCCCAACTGGAGCCTGGGTTTGTAGGTGCCCACTTGGAGCCTGGGTTTGTGGGGGCCTTTGCAGGGAGCCAGAGACCACCAGAGCTACCCTGGGCTGTGGGAGCTGGCTGGTGATAGATGTGCTGAGAGCCTGCGTTCTCAGGATTCTGTCAGGGGCCTGGGGCCATGGAAGCCTCCTGAAGCTGCTGGAGCTGGCTGGTGCCCAAGTGGGCTAGGGGCTTGGGTTTGCAGCATCCCTGTGGGAGTCTGGACCTATGAGTCTCCTGGGACCACTGGAGCTGGCAGGCACTGGAGGGAGCTGGGGCCTGGGCTCGTGGGAGCCTGCAGGGAGCCACCTAAGGCTGCAGGAGTTGGCTGGGTGCTGGGGCAGGCTGACTCTGGGGTCCCCAGTGAAGTCGTGCACTCACTTTACTCTGCTTCTCCCATGAGGAGGGTGTCTCTCTCAGCCTAGGCTGTCCAGGCTTGGAGGAGGGCAAGGAGAATAATATGAATGTATCTTTCTTACCTTCCTCAGTATGTCTTTTCTTATTTCAAGCTTCACCTGAGTTCTGTAATCCATCACCTGGAATCGTTGGCTCTTGTGAAGCTATTTTCCTACATGGATAGTTGTTCAGATTGATGGTTCTGGAAGGAAACGAACACTAGAAATTCCTATGCTGCCATTTTGATGATGTCACTCCCCTCCTGGGTCATGTTTTTTGATCCACTCTGACAATCTCTGTCTTTTAATTGGTACATTTAGACCATTGACATTCAAAGTGGTTATTGATGTAGTTGGATTAATAACTATGACATTTATTACTATTTTATATTTGTTGCCCTTTCTTTTTCTGCCTTTGTGGCTTTGATTGACCATTTTATATAATTCCATTTTCTCTCCTTTCTTAGCATATCAGTTATACTTCTATTTTACTTTTTTTAGTGTTTGCTCTAGACTTTGCAATATTCATTTACAACTAATCCAAGTCCACTTTCAAATAACACTATACCTCTTCATGGGTATTGCAAATACCTTATAATAACAAAATAATCCTAAACTCTCCCTCTTGTCCCTTGTATCATAGCTGTCATTAATTTCACTTATAGATAGGCATATATATATATATATACACACAAATATACATATATATGCACATATATAAGCATGTATAGTCAAATACAGTGTTGCTATTTTATTTTGAACAAACTGTTATTTGTTAGATCAACAAGAATGAGAAAAATAAATGTTTATTTTACCTTCACTTATTCCTTCTCCAATACTCTTCCCTTGTGTAAATACAAGTTTCTGATAGATATCATTTTCCTTCTCTCCAAAGAACCTCTTTTAACCTTTCTTGCAAAGCAGGTCTACTGGCAACAGATTCCCCTAATTTTTGTTTGTCTGAGAAAGTCTTTATTTCTCCTTCACTTTTTCGTTTAAAGAAATTAAACCATGATGATGTCAATTTGAGGGAAATGGAGCTGCTTTCTATAGGGGTGGGGGTTGGAAGAATAGGTGCGGTGACATAATGTCTCGTAGGGCACCGCTTTATTATTAAATTAGGCTATTGTGTCTACAGGAAGAAGCCATGAGGTTAGGCAGGAATTTTAAGCCTCTCAGTTTGTTCTAGATTTGCCACAATCCTAGATTTGCAGAAGCAGTGAGAACTGTACAGTTCATTTCACATCTACTTTCCCTACTTTTAAGTGTCAGTGCTGACACCCAGACTCACCAAAATGATGTGTGTGTATATATATGTATGTATAAAGAATAATTCAATTTATTGAAACTAACCGCCTCCCCCCCAAAAACAGTTCACCCATTTCTCCCACTCCCCTCTCCCTGCCTCTGGCAAACACCAATCTGTTCTCTGTATCTATGAGCTTGGTTTTTATTTTTTAGATTCCACATATAAGAGGGATCATATACTATTTGTCTTTCTCTGTCTCACTTATTACACTTAGCATAATACCCTTGAGGTCCATCCATGTTGTCATATATGATAACATCTCATTATTTTTTATGGCTGAGTAACATTCCATTTTGTGTGTGTGTGTGTGTGTGTGTGTGTGTGTATACACACCACATTTTCTTTATCCATTCATCCATCAGTGGACGCTTGAGTTTCTTCCATATCTTGGCCATTGTAAATACTGCTACAGTGAACGTGGGGGTGTGTACATCTTTTCAAGTTAGTATTTTCATTTTCTTCAGATAGATAGTCAGAAATGGGGATTGCTGGATCATATGGTAGTTCTAGTGTTAATTTTTTGATTTGTCTTTTAAATTGTTTGTTTTCCATAGTGGCTGTACCAGTTTACATTCCCACCAACAGTGCGTAAGGGTTCCCTTTTCTCCATGTCCTCACCAGTACTTATTTCTTTTCTTTTTAATAATAGCCATTCTAACAGATGTGAGGTGATATCTCATAGTGGTTTTGATTTGTATTTCCCTGATGACTAATGACATGAATGAACTTGTTGATGATCTGTGTGTCCTTTTTGGAAAAATGTCTCTTCAGGTCTTCTGCCCATTTTTTAATTGGATTGTTTCTTTTCTTTTGCTATTAGGTTGTATGAGTTCTTTATATCTTTTGGATATAAGCCCCTATCAGATATATGATATGCAAATATTTTCTCCCATTCGGTAGGTTGCCTTTTCATTTTGTTGATGGTTTCCTTTGCTGTGCAGAAGCTTTTTAGTTTAATGTAGTCCTACAAATTTATTTTTGCTTTTGTTGCTTTTGCTTTTGGTGTCAGATTAAAAAAATCATCACCAAGACCTATTTCAAGCAGTGTACTGTCTATGTTTTCTTCAAGGAGTTTTATGGTTTCAGGTCTTAGGTTCAAGTCTTTAATCCATTTTGAGTTAATTTTTGTGTGTAGTGTAAGATAGTGGTCCAGTTTCATTCTTTCACGTGTGGCTGTCAAGTTTTCCCAACACTATTTATTGAAGAGATTGTCCTTTCCCCATTGTATATTCTTGGCTCCATTGTTGTAAATTAATTGACCATATAAGCATGGGTTTATTTCTGGGCTCTCTATTCTGTTCCATTGATCTATGTGTCTGTTTTTATGTCAATACTCTACTGTTTGCATTACTATAGCTTTGTGATATAGTTTAAAATTAGGGAATTTGGTGCTTCCAGCTTCATTCTCCTTTCTCAAGATTGCTTTGGCTATTCAGGGTCTTTTGTGATTCCATACAAATTTTAGGATTGTTTGTTCTATATCTGTAAAAAATGGCATCAGATTTTTGATAGGGATTGTGTTGAATCTGTATATTGCTTTGGGTGGTATGGACATTTTAACAATATTGATTCTTCCAATCAATGAGCACAGAATATCTTTCCATTTATTTGTGTCATCTTAAATTTCTTTCTTTAATATCTTTTAGTTTTTCGCTATACAAGTTTTTCACCTCCTTGGTTAAATTTATTCTTAGGTATTTTATTCTTTTTGATGCAATTGTAAATGGAATTGTTTTCTTAATTTCTCTTTCTGATAGTTCATTATTAGTACATAGAAACACAACAATTTTTGTGTATTGATTTTTTATCCTGCAACTTTACAGGATAAATTCATTTATTAGTTGTAACAGTTTTTTGATGGAGTCTTTAGGGTTTTCTATATATAATATCATGTCATCTGCAAATAGTGACAGTTTTACTTCTTCCTTTCCAATTTGGATGCCTTTTACTTCTTTTTCTTGCTTAACTGCCCTGGCTAGAACTTGCGATACTATGTTGAATAAAAGCAGTGAGGGTGGGCGTCCTTGTCTTGTTCCTGATCTTAGAGGAAAAGCGTTCAAGTTTTCATGGTTGAGTATGATGTTGACTGTAGGCTTGTCATATATAGCCTTCATTATGTTGAGGTATGTTCCCTCTATACCTGCTTTGTTGAGAGTTTTCATCATAAATTGATGTTAAATTTTGTCAAATGCTTTTTCTGCATCTATTAAGATGATTGTATGATTTTTATCCTTCGTTTTGTGAATGTGGTATATCACACTGACTGATTTGTGGCTGTTGAACCATCTTTGCATACCTGGAATAAATTCCACTTGATCATAGTGTATGATCCTTTTAATGTGTCATTGAATTTGGTTTGCTAATATTTTGGGATTTTTGGGTCTATGTTCATCAGGGATATCAGCCTGTGATTTTGTTTTCTTATATCTTTGGTTTTGGCAATCAAGGTAATGCTGGCCTTGTAAAATGAGTTTGGAAGAGTTTCCTTTTCTTCTACTTTTTGGAAGAGTTTGAGGAAGATTGGTATTACTTCTTTGAATATTTGGTAGAATTTGCCAGAGAAGCCATCTGGTCCTGGACTTTTGTTTTTGGAAGGTTTTTGATTACTGATTCAATCTCCTTACTAGTAATCGATCTGTCTGGATTTTCTTTTTCATCATGATTCAGTCTTGGTAGGTTGTATGTTTCTAGGAATTTATCCATTTCTTCTAGGTTGTCCAATTTGTTAGCATATAATTGTTCATAGTAGTCTCTTATGATCCTTTAATCAAAAGACCTAGCTAAAGGTTTGTCATTTTTTTGTTTATCTTTTGAAAGAACCAGCTCTTCATTTTATTGATCTTTTCTATTGTCTTCTTAGCCTCTATCTCATTTATTTATGCTCTAATCTTTATTTCCTTTCTTCTGCTGTATTTGGGCTTCATTTGTTCTTCTTTTTCAGTTCCTTAAGGTGTAAAGATAAGTTTTTTATTTGAGACACTTCTTGTTTCTTGAGGTAGGCATTTATTACCATGACCTTCCCTCTTAGAACTGCTTTTGTTGCATTCCATAAATTTTGGTACGTTGTATTTCCATTTTTACTTGTCTCAAAGTATTTTTTAAATTTTTCTTTTAATTTCTTCTCTGATCCATTGGTTGTTTGGTAGCATGTTGTTTAATCTCCACATACTTGTGAATTTTTCAGTTTTCTTCATGTAATTAATTTCTAGTTTCATACCATTGTGGTCAGAAAAGATGCTTGATATGATTTCAGTCCTCTTAAGTTTATTACAACTTGTTTTGTGGCCTAACATATAATATATCTTGGAAAACATTCCATGTGCACTTAAGAAGAATGTGTATTCTGTTGTTTTGGATGGAATGATCTGTAAATATCTGTTAAGTCCATCTGGTCTAACGTGCCATTTAAGGCTGATATTTCTTTATTGACCTTCTGTCTGGATGATCTATCCATTGATGTAAGTGGGGTAGGAAAGTCCCCAACTGTGATTGTACTGCTGTCTATTTCTCCTTGTAGGTCTGTTAATATTTGCTTTATATATTTAGGTGTTCCTAGGTTGGGTACATAAATATTTACAAATGTAACCTCTTCTTGTTGGATTGACTCCTTTATCATTATGTAACACGCTTCTTTGTCTCTTATTACACTCTTTGTTTTAAAGTCTCCTTTGTCTGATCTAAGTGTAGCTATTCCAGCTTTCTTTTGGTTTCCATTTGCATGGATATCTTTTTCCATCCCTTCACTTTTAGTCTGTGTGTGTCCTTACATCTAAAATGAATCTCTTCTAGGTAGCATATAGATGGGTCTTGTTTTTTTAATCCATTTAGCCATTCTATGTCTTTTGATTGGAGAATTTAATCCATTTACATTTAAAGTAATTATTGATAGGTATGTGCTTACTGCCATTTTGTTAGTTGTTTTCTGACTGTTTTTGTAGTTCTCTTGCTGACTTTCTTTCATTTTGTGGTTTGATGATTTTTTTTTAGTGGTATGCTTATATTCTTTTCTCTTTATCTTTTGTGTATTTGAAGTAGGTTTTTGCTTTGTGGTTACCATGACGCTTACATATAACAACTTATATCTATGACAGTGTATTTCAAATTGACAACATTTTAAGTTTGATATCAATATAAAGCTGAACATTATTATTCTCCCCCATGTTTTATGTTTTTGATGTCACACTTTACGTCTTTTTATCTTGTTATCCCTTAACTCATTATTGTAACCATAGTTATTTTTACTACTTTTTTCTTTTAACCTTCAGACTAGCTTTATAAGTGATTAATCCACTATCTTTATATGTATTTACCTTTCCAATGAGATTTGTTCTTTCATATGTCTTCTTATTACTACTTAGCATGCTTTCTTTTCAGGTTAAAGAAGTCCATTTAACATTTCTTTTAAGGTGGTCTAATGGTGACAAACTCCTTTTAGCTTTTTCTTGTCAAGAATTGCCTTCACCTTTGAAGGATAGTTTTGTGGGTTACAGAATTCTAGGTTGGTGAGGTTTTTTCTCTCAACATTTTAAATACTTCACTGTACTCTCTTCTTGCTTGCCTAGTTTCTGAGGAGAAGTCAGATGTAATTATTAGCTTTGCTCCTCTATAGGTAAGGTATTTTTTTCCTCTGGATTCTTTCAGGATTTTTTCTTTATTTTTGATTTTATGTAGTTTGACAATCATATACCTAGGTGTAGGTTTTAGGGGATATTTATCCTGCTTGGTGTTTTCTGAGCTTCCTGGATCTGTGATTTGGTGTTTGACATTAATTTGGGGGGAATTCTTAGTCATTGTTGTTTCAAATAGTTCTTCTGTTGATTTTTCTCTTTCTTCTCCTTCTGGTATTCCCATTATGCATATGGTACACATTTTATAGTTGTCCCACAGTTCTTGAATATTCTGTTTTTTTTCAGTTGTTTTTCTCTTTGCGTTTCAGTTTTGGAGGTTTCTACTGAGATATGCTCAAGCTCAGAGATTCTTTCTTCAATCATGTCCAGTCTACTAATAAGTCCTTCAAAGGCATTCTTCATTTCTGTTGTAGTGCTTTTTATCCCTAGCATTTCTTTTTGGTTATTTCTTAGAATTCCCATATCTCTGCTTACATTGACCATGTGTCTCTGCATTCTGTCTACTTTATCCATTAGAGCCCTTAGAATATTAATGATAATTTTTTAAAATTCCCAGTCTTATAATTCCAACATCCTTGCTGTATCTGAGTCTGGTTCTGAGGCTTGCTCTGTCTCTTCCACATGTGTTTTTTACTGTTTAATATATCTTCTAATTCTTTCTTGGAAGCCAGGCATGATGTACTGGGTAAAAGGAACTTCTGTAAGTAAGCCTTTAGTAATGTGGTGGTAAGGTGGAGGGGAAAGGAAGTGTTCTATGGTCCTATGATTAGGTCTCAGTCTTTTAGTGTGCCTGTGCTTCTGGACTGTGAGTGTTACACATGCTTCTTGGTACTGCTCTCCTCCTCCTTAGTTGGGACAGGATGGCTAGAGGGAGCTGGAGTTGGATATTTCTTTTCCTCTAGGCCAGTTAGGTTCTGATAAAACCTCGACAAGTTAGGCTCTGGTTAAATAGTTTCCCCTGAAGGCATACCTTGTTAAGAAGAACAGAATGTTCTGGTGTATTTAAAATGATTCCTTTTCTCTTGCCTCTGCCAGAAGTACAGTGGGAGAGGGGGAGGGGCGAGGTTTGTCTCTGATATTCACTGTGAAAATCTGGTAGACATCCAGGAGGTAAAACTCACAAATGTGTGAGGGCCCCCAGTGACTGGATCTCCCTGAAGTTTTTAACTATCAGAGTTGTCCACACTGGGCCCCCAGCAGTTTGTCAACTACAGTTCAGGTTTCCCTACCCTGGTGCTGGTTCCCACAGAGGTTGCTGCTCCAGTAAGTTGTGATTCTCTGTATTTTCCAATTGGTTTCTCCAGTTTTGGGAGTAGCATTTTTCCTGTGACCTCACTTCTCTTTTGGATCTAAGAAGAGTTGTTGATTTTTCAATTTGTTTGGCTTTTCACTTGTTGTTGGGATGGAGTGGCAACTTCCAAGCTTCTTACATGCTGAACTGGAAACCAGAAGTCTCATCTACATTTTTGTCACTGCAATATGAAAAGACTCAAGGATTCTGTGTGAACTGTTGCTGGGCATCTTTCTTCTGGCAGTTCTCATCTGTTTCCCTTGATTACCCTATTATTTCATTGGGACTCCCAGAAGTTATATGTTAGTGGACTACATGTTCTGTTGACAGAATGTCCCTTAGCCAAAAATATGAATAACTGGAATGGCTTGATCAGTCCTACCTTTTCTAATAAGATTTTCTCAATCTGTCATCCAGCCATGCCATTTCTTTTGGTTCTTAATCTGACCCCTTTTTCCCTTCTAAGATATCAAAAGTTCTCACTAGTTTATCCTATTTCCACAGAAGTTTATTTATTTTTTCACCATACTTATGGCTTTTCACACTGTTTTATGGACCCTGTCTGTAGCTTTTGTGGTGAACATTTTATGTGTTTTAAAACCTTGTTGCCTTACATCTTTTGTTGCTAGAGTGATATCGTCTGTTTGATTCTAATTGAGCTGAGCCTTCAAAAAAATATCTCTTTCATCTTTAACCTTTTAATTCTCTTATCCTTTACATGTATTTTCTTGTGAGTGGGCTCAAAACTCCTCATTCCCTATATTCCTTTTGTTTCTTCCCTTAGCCTTTGTGGTATTCTTAGATAATGCAGGACTACTGGTCATTTTGATATAGATTAGCCTCACATATTAGTTCTCTCTTTCAGTGGTTCTTTTGCTTTTCACTGCTACCTTCTGCCTTATCACTTCATGCCTAGTCTCCCATCTGGTGTAACTCCTTTCGGTGTCTCCCATTCCATTTTATTTTTCTGTGGCAATGGGATACTTTCCATTTCAAGTAACAGAAACTCAACTCAGATGGATTTAAGCAATGAAAGTGATTTACTGACTAATAGAGCTAAAAAGTCCAAGGTAGGATAGGCTTCAGAGTTGTTTTGATTTAGTAATTCAACCATGTTGTCAAAGACCTGGCTTCTTTACCTTTCTCTGCTTTGCCTTCAGTCTTGTCAGCATTATTTTAAACTTGGCTTCTCTCAGAGTGGCAAAACAAACCCAGATATCCAAATTTCATATCTATATACCACCCTGCCTACAAGGGGAGAGAGTGTCCCTTTTGATGGCCCTTCCAGAGAAGTGAGAAATCTTCTTTCCTAGAAGCCCCAGTTCTATAAAGGATACATTGCATGTTACCCAACAAAATTAGTCCAGATGCCCTTCCTGAACCGACATCTGTGCCTGAGAAATGCATGCTTTGTTTGCCTTAGGTGTGGGTTACGTGAACTGATCATTGTGGAAAGAGGAATGAGATGCCCTGATAAATTTAGTCCAATCTGAGACCTCTCCTAGAGCTAGGAGTTCAATCGGTTTTCCCTAAACATGTAAGAGAAGTAGACATCTGGCTAAAAGTCTGGAAACTGTGAGGAAGGAGGATGGGGGAAATGGATGCTAAGCAACTAAGAAATGCCCCTTACTCTTATATATGGTTACTTCAAAAATTAATAAAACACCATATTTATTTTATTTCTCTGTTGCTCTAGTCCAAGGACCAAATCTAGCCAGCCACCCGTTTTTATAAATAAAGTTTTCTTGAAACACAGCTGCACTCATTTTTAAAGTATTGTCTATGGCTGCTTTCACACCACAATGGAAGAGTTAAGTAGTTGACAGAGCCTGTATGACCTGTAAAACCTAAAATATTTATTATTTGGCCCTTTCAGAAAAAGTTTTCTGACCCTAGGCCTAGAAGATTAAACTCATCCTGGATTTCAAAGCTCTCTATCATCTGTCCTCAGCTTGCTGATCTAACTCAATTGGCATTATTCACTGATGGAGCTCAAATCCAATCAGGTTAGTTTTTCCTCTACCCCAAATAGTGCATATTCATTGTCTTTTCTCTTTTGTTCATGCCTTGTCCAACCTGGAATGCTCCTCTTCAATCTTATGTATCTTTGAAGGCCCATCTCATGTTAATGAAGTTTTCCTTGTTACCTTTACACACACTGAAGCCTTCTTTCCTCCATTTATTGTCTCTATCACACTTTGAGGCATTTTGAGTCTGTACATATTTTTTAAATATGTCGTATGTAATACATCTTATCTGTCCAATTAAATGTAAAACTCCTGGATCTTAGAGTCTTGGTAATATAATATTTTTTATATCCCTTGTAAAATTTCAAGCAATGCTGGACCAGGAGAAGGCACTTAACTGATACTACTAGTCCTGTCAAACTCTACCTCACACACATAGCCAGAATTAGTTCACTTCTCTCCATCACTACTATACCGCCCTAATCTGAGCTCCACCGCCTCTCATCTGGTCTAATTTGACAGCCTCCCAAGGGCCCCCTGCTCCTTCTGCCCCTAAAATCTTTTGCCCACACAGCAAACAGACTGACTTTAAATGTTTAAATCAGATGATGTTACTCTCCTACTTAAAATCCTCCACTTCCATGATGTATCTTAGAGTGGAAGTTGTGATCTATCTCTGCCTAAATCTCTCCACTCAACTCCTTTCACTTGTCAGTGGTTGTTCAGCTCCAGTTTCTCTCAGTTCCCTCTGCCTGGAATGTTTTTCCCCCAGGACACGAATGTCTGTCTCCTAATTCTGGTCTCAGCTCTGTCCTTGCTTGACCACCCAGTGTAAACTGACTCTCCACTTCCTGTATGTCACTCTAGATCACATCATCAAGTTTCACTTTCTTCATAGCCTTGATCTCACCACAATATGTCTTGTTTACTTGCTTAACTGTTGTCCTTCTAAATGCGAGGTTTGTGAACTCACCTAATTTGTTCACTGCTGTATTTTCAGCCCCTAGAACAATGCCCAGTGCATAACAGGTATTCAGTAGCTTTTTGTGGAATAAATAAAACCACTCATAGATTTATTTTCTTTTGAAATAGAAAAAGAGAACTTTTATTCATTGTCATAAACATGCATTTACTAAGCACCTACATTCATAGTATTACCACCTAAGGTTTTGCACAAAGAAATTCTTCTTAGGGGTTTTCATAGTTTCTAGGGCTGCCATAACAAACTTCCACAAACTGAATGGCTTAAAACAACAGAAATGTATTCTCCCACCATTCAGGAGGCCAGAACTCCAGAATCAGAGTGTTGGCTGTGTTGATTCCTTCTGGAGGCTCTGAGGGAGAAACCATTCCATTCCTCTCTCCTAGCTTCTGGTGGTTGCCTGCAATCCTTGGCATTCTGTGACTTGTAGATGCATCACTCCAATCTCTGCTTCTGTCTTCACATCACCTCCTTCTCTGTGTGTCCTTCTCTGTCTTTCATAAGGACATTCTCACTGGACTTAGGGCCCATCCTAATCCAGTAAGATCTCATCTTGATCCTTAACTAATTACATGTCCAGTGGCCTTATTTCCAAATAAGGTCACCTTCTAAGGTTCTATGTGGATGTGAATTTTGGGGGGACACTATTCAACCCATAACATGAGGTTACAATACAACACAGAAACTAATAGTCTGCTCTTGCTGTAGTGTAGTGCAGTGGGTTGTTTTCGGGTGGCCAGCAATCATCTCTCTTCCCAGGAGCTCCCCAATTTCCTATTAGGGAATTACCTCTCCCCCTTTGGGAACAGTCTTAGTAGGGATGTAAATCAATATTCCTCATCCTGCTGCTACCAAGGAGCCATATGGGACTCAAGGGAAGACAGCTGGACTCCTGGGATGTTTTATTTTTCCAAATTTTTATTTGTTTATATTTTGACAAGCTTCAAGACATAGCTTTTACTCCATACTAAATTTCCAATGATTTTAGCAGTAGAATTCTGTGAATTCACAGAACATATCAAATAATCTGGGCTCTTGGAACCTTTAATCTTGAGCAGAGGCAAACAAGGACAGGAAGTAAATGCAGTGTGTACATTGAAGCAGCAGCACCTTGAGAAGATCTGTACATTGTTCTTGCTTCCTGGGCTCCAGGAGCTGTCCTCACTCCTGTCTTGTGTCCAGGCCTGGCTCTCCAGCCTCCTGTCCATCCCGTGGGTTCCTGGCTAGCACTCCATTAAAGTCTCTTTTTGCTTAAGTTACCCAGAATCCATTCCTATCATTCGCAACCAAAGAAACTCAATTGTTACACGGAGATCTAAAATTTGTTCAGTACTGTTTTGCCTGCAGTTCTGCATATTTAGCTCTGAGTTCTGACATGCTGAGTTTACTACTACATGAGATACTACCTGCAAAATGTCAATTTCAGCCCAAACCTACAAATTAGTGCAATTACAAGGCAGCGTATTAGCCTTATTATTAATTTATTTATAACCCATCTTGTTTCAAAAGGATTTCATTGTGTTAAATTATCCTACAAAGGTACGGCAAGTAAAAATACATTTAAAATAAGAAACAAAAATGAGACAAAGGGAGAATAAGGAGAAAAAAATGAGATGGAGCCATGAGTGAACCTAATCCATAAAATGATTACCCTGAAGGCCTAGACAATAGGTAGAGGAGAGATACAATGACTTGAGAGGAACTACAGGCTATGGTTGTTGCCATGGTATTTGGAACAATATTTTGTACTTGAAATAGTACCTTCTCAACCTGCATTTCTGTTAAAAAGAGCTTGCAGTCTCTATAGTAAAGTAGAACCATGAGATAATGAAACAACTGGCCACATAGGAACTGCCTAAGCAAATAACAGAAAAGACAATATATTTGCTTAAAGTCTTTAAATTATCACTTTAAAGATAGTAAAAAAAGATCCTGACGTCTGCGTTGTTTCTTTGTTTGGGGGGTTTAACGTTACTAAAAAAAACCCCCTTTAAGCTGTAGTGCCTTATTTTAAATTAATGATAACTTATTTTGTTTTACACAATAGATAGACCTTGGAAAACTTATTTTATAATCTATTTTTACAAATCTAAACATTTTAAATAGAATAGAGGAATTGACTGTTTAAAAGAACACCTAGAATCAATCTTTTTCAAATCAAACATTACTTTCTTATTTATTTTAGTGATATGGGGGTTTCACATATTATAGAAATGCTGGTTCCCCTCTTGTGGTTTTTATAAAAAAAAAGTGAAGCCGAGATTTTAAATGCAAACTCTGCATAAAGATATTGCTCATACATAGTAACATAGTAAACACAATCATAAGATACTGATCATTATTATAATGAAGATTTTCTCATTTTAATATTTATTGCATTTTTTTTTCTATCAAACCTTTGCAAAAAGGATCTGAGGCAACTGTTGAATACATCACAAGTGCCACCTAGTGCTTTCTTTGAAAATAACATTTTTTTAATCTTCAGATACAAGAACAAAACAAGAAGTATGAGGCCTATACGCCCAGGACAGAGCTTCCTTAAAAAAAAGCCTGTTTGTTGTCACTCAAAAAAGGATTTGGAAGTAAGTTCACTTGACTGTAGTCACATCTCCCAATACTGCTTGTTTTTAATTCTACATAGGTTTAGATGGAGTTAAGTAAAGGATATTAAAGAAAGGAAAAATGAAGGCATTTCATTAAAGAAGTAACAGCAATACTTTCAAAAAGTATTTTTTTTCACCTCCCAATAGGAGCTGGCATATCACTAAAGCTCTAAGTTTATCCTCATTATTTTTTGCCCCAAGTCACTCCTCTTTCCAGTTTTCCTGTCTTTAATGCATGGAGACATCTTTGTCGCCATCATCATCATCACTCCCCACAGTCACAATCACAAGAGCTAGCTGAGTGACAATGGTTGCAGTGATGTGGATCAAGGCTGCCCCAGGGAGAGAAGCCCAAGGCAACTGTCCTGGCCTACATGCCAATCTATATGACCCAATTCATATCTAAAGTTATACGACCATGCAATAACCAGACCCCACCTGCCCTGATACCATTTTAATGACTTTTTACATGATCTTTCCTTTGTCTAGTAAAAATAGCTCACATACCCACGCCTTTTAAATTTAGCCCTGCCCTCAACACATTGCAGCTCTTCACTGCCCACGGGTCCTGTCCCCATGTTGGCAGCTCTTCACTGCCTATCGGTCCTGTCCCCATGCTATTCTCTGAATAAAAGAGCACTAACACCAGACCTTGAGAGTCCAAGAAATCTTTCTTTCGACTCCTCAGCTCGCCAAGCCTGCATCACTTCTTCTGGTGGCCTGTATGGGGATCTTGCTTCACTGGCGTGTGAGCTGAAGTTCTGGTAGGTGTACTTTTCTTCCTTGTGCCTTCCTCTTTTTTGAGGATTGATCTAAACTCACGTCTTCATTGGGAACCGTCTTGGACAGCTGCATGAATCCAAGTTTGCTGCCCATGGCTACTCTATGGGGCAAACCATATCATTCAGCCAGAAAAGCAGTACCTTAAGCCTGAGGGTGATGAAGAATGAATTAATCCATTCCTTCCTAATTCTATCTCTAGTATATAAATTTTACATGGGCACGGGTCAAGCACTTAAGTCATTAGGACGGTCACCAGTCTTCCAGACTCCCATGGCAGGTTTCTTTCGTTAAGGCTGGTTTGGGATCCGTCCCTATGGCTCTTGACCACACTCTGAACCTCAGGAAAGTCCCAATCAGGACTCTAGATCAAGGAAAGTACCAAACTCTAACTTTTGGTTGAGTATGGGAATGCCCTTCTTGGGAGAACGGCTCCAGGACGCAATTGGTTGGAATGTCCTGCAGACCAGTGGAAAATTCTTTGCTGTTTTTCTCTATTCTTCTTTTATCTCTGGGGCCATTCACCAAGAAACTGTTACTGCCAGGCATAATAGGGAGGATATACAAGGGATGCAATCCAGAGGGACGCCCCCATCAGCCTTTGCTATAGGAACCCCACAGGCAGAACAGTGGGTAGGAAGCTGCCCTAGGTTCAGGGGGGAATTTAAAGGTAATGTACCCTTTTCTTTCACTTCTCTTGTCTTCTTGCTTCCTAGGACCATGGGAACTTCTAATTCCATTCTGAAGAACTCACCTTTGAATCGCCTTTTAAATAACTGGGCAAAATTTGATCTACAAGATCTAAAGGAAAAGAAACATTTTTTACTGTAATACTTTTTGGCCTCAACATACTCTGAATGAAGAAAAATGGCCCATGAATGGCACTTTAATTTTTTTTTTTTTAAAGATTTTATTTTTCCTTTTTCTCCCCAAAGGCCCCCGGTACATAGCTGCATATTCTTCGTTGTGGGTCCTTCTAGTTGTGGCATGTGGGACGCTGCCTCAGCGTGGTTTGATGAGCAGTGCCATGTCCGTGCCCAGGATTCGAACCAACGAAACACTGGGCCGCTTGCAGCGGAGCGCGTGAACTTAACCACTCGGCCATGGGGCCAGCCCCCATGGCACCTTGAATTTTAACACTATTTCTCAACTAGACTTATTTTACCGCCGCCTGGAAAAATGGTCTGAAATCCCTTATATTCAAACATTCATGGCCCTAAGTCAAGATTCTGAACTCAGAGCAGTTTGTTGCATGTGTCTAGCTTCCCCCCTGCCCCGCTTCTGGGGTCCTTCTGCTTATGGCAGGGCCATCTGGGGTCCAATAGGACCATCTGGGTGCGCACTCAGAGTGGGAACAGTTGTAGGACTTTATACCCTAAATCTTGGAACTAGTTTGCTGGTGTACTGAGTTGGTTATGAGGATAGGAGACCTGTGATTTATTCTGTAAACTGTCCTGCCAGTGTTGTGTGCCCCAGCATGAGAACTGTTGTGTGACACTTATCTTGATAACTCTTGGCAAGAGGCCATGAGGGCAAGGCCTAATCCCCACTTTTCCTTTCTTTGTATTGTTCTTCACCTCCTCTGTTGTCATCGAGTTGAGATTAAGTTCAGGCTGGGCCTGAGCAGAACCTGGACCCTCTGTGAAATCAAAAACTTGAAAACCTTTTGCCAGGGCCTTAACTCTCAACCCTGGAGCTGGGAGCCACAGCTCTCAGTCAGCTCCAGGCCTTTGCCTCCTGCTTCCCTGGCTCACCTTGTGCTGGCTCAGGAACTAAGTGCCCAGGCTGAGGGGGACTTGACTAAATCTTATAACTATGTCAACACCAGCAGTTGGGCCCACTGTCAGTTGGACACCGGCTTTACCACTATGGGGAACAGCCCAAGCATCCCTGGAGACTCACCCCTCGGGTACATTCTAACTAATTGGAAACAGTTTCAATTGGGTGGGTTATGCCCCAGAAACTCCATCTGGGGGAGTACTTGAGTGGTTTCTCTGTGCCTTTATGATGTAGTTGGACAGGAAGATCAACCTAAATGTCATTTGAGTTACAACCCAGTTTCTGAGAAATCAAGAGGAACTGTCCTTAGAAAATCCTTGCAGGATTGGAAAGCAGCTCTAGAGGCAGTTCAGATTTCACCCAGTTCCTTTATCTGAAAAAGGATTATCATCTCTCCTCTGCAGGAAATGTTATCTAGCCCATCACTAATTCCTACGACTGAATTAAAAAAAGGAAAAAGAAAAAAAAAATCCACAAGCATGCCCTTGCCAAAAAATCTAGTATCTTAAATGTCTTCTCCACAAATATTAGTAAAAAAGCTCAAAACAAAATTTGGATTCATAACTGGTGAGCTTTATATTACTGTGCCTGATTCGTGGCTGTAATTTTTTAAAAAATAGCTGTGGAGACCCTGTGTATGTGTGTCTATATGTATGTTTGATAAGTATTGTATTTTCCCTCTGGATGGTATGGCCAAAATTAAGAGGGCTGTTCAATTGGCTTAAAGTGCTTACATAAATTCTAATATAATAGAAATTAACCCATCTTTAAGTTAACATGATAAAGATTAATCTTTGGTAACTGAAAGTTTATTTAAGTTTGAGTAAGTCTACCTAAAAGATAGAAAATCTATGTTTGATTAAAATAATTTCCTATGTTCAGAAGGACTGAGGTCTCTCTATTAAGATTTTTTGACTGTGTTAACTGTTTGCTCTTGACTCTTTCTGTTGTCACTTTGAATAGATAACTGAGCGTTATTTCCTATTTGACCAAGTGTTTTAAAACCTTTTAATATTTTTGACAAGCTTCTCCCTCAAAAAATATTCAAATCCTGAATGAAGGCTTTCTTTTGACCTGGAAGAAGGAGGAAAATTTCTCTGAGGATTTTCAGAGGGCCCCTGGGACTTCTCAAAGAAATTTGTTCTCTCTCTCTTTGCGTAAAGAGGAAGATATTAAACTTATTAGGCTTGTTTGGTATGTTAAATTACATGAGAAGCATTATTGAATAAGTGATGATAAACCTTCTTAGGTGGTATTATGTGGATAAATGCTATTGATATAAATGTTTTAAAATTATATAACATTCCTAAAATTCTGGTCTGTCCTGCTTGTCAGCCATAATTCTAGTTATTATCTTGAAGTGTTGTATGTCACAGAAGTAGCCAAGTTTCTTTGTCAATAGCCCTTTTGAGTTTTTTGTCATTTGTAGGTAGTTGCTGTTTTACTCTGAAGATTTTTGCTTTTGCAAATATGTTTCATCTTCAGAGAAATTCATGGAAAGGATTCCGACTAAGGATTCTAGAATACAGATTTCTGATAAACTTTCAGATGGTAAAACTGAACTGGGTAAGAAGTTACAGAACTCTAACAGAGAAGCTGATGACCTCATGAAACTGCTAACAGAAGATTAAGATCAATAATCAATTACACAGGACTGAATGAACTGATGAGGATGATTATAATTTTTATGACTTTTGTTTGAAATATTGTTGATTTTTTGTTTTCTCAGATTTAAGGAAATCTTTTTCTCTTTTCTCTTATGCTAACTATGATGTACAGCAATTTGGTGAAATTATACCTTTGCAAGCAGAACTGAAACATTTATCTTTTCTCCCTACCTGATTCCTCCAGAATTTGGAAACTCTTGGTGAGTGAGTTAGTATGGTTATTTTCATGGCAATGTAGTTATTTGCATAAGTTCAAAGAGAATCTGTTCTCCTTATAACAGGACACATTTGGAAACATTGGTTATATAACCAAGGCTTTGACTAGAATGTCATATTTGAGAGAAACATGCAGATTCAGATATGACAATACAGCCTTTGAGGAATAAAGTTTGACTTTCTGAAATAAAGACACTTGGAAATATTGGCCTGGTATCTTGCTTACAGGTATTACAGCAATCTTACCTGGTAAGTAATGAAGGTCACTTATCTGGGAGATACCTGGAACATCAAAATATTTTGAGGAACCTTGAGAAGAGAGGAATCCACTCAAATCTGTAGGTATTGCAGCCAAAATCTGATGACAAGTCCTTGGCTTGGCTTTCCTGGCCTTGAGAGGCCTTTAAAGTTCAATCTGAGATTCCTTATAAAAAGTTCCAGCAAAGCAGATTTAAAAGAACCTATATGATCAATTGCCATTCTTGCTGCACTTATGTAAATAATTGGACCAAGTTTTATTGAAACTACACTTATTTTTCAAACCATTTAATCTTAATTTGGCTATCTTTTGTAAAAAATGAGAGTAATTTTAGAGAAAAACATTATGTTTCAGTAGAAGTTATAGTACACATGCATGGCCATTAGATTCTAGCTCTTCTCATCTACAAGATTCATCTATTACTAATCATAATGTCTCCTTGTGGCCGTCCATCTCTGATACCTGGGAGCTCCCTGGCCACAATCAAACCTTTTCCTTCAACTCTACTGTCTAAATACTAACTAGATTCACCTGGTCACAGGTGGATCATAAACAACGAGCTCCCTAGGGTAAAGTCCCCAACCTATCAATACACACAGGATGGATTATATCAAATTTAGGATGAATATATTTGGCTCACTCCTACTAGTGGTCAACTCAGTCAAAAGGCCACTCTATGCTGGGAACAAACCAATTACACTTGTGATACGTGACCTAACAACACTCAACCTATCGGACAAATTCCCCATTATATGTGTTCTCATATCATAGCCTTAAAAAGTTGGTTTGGGACTGACTGGAATAGACAGCCCAGCATATGTTGGTTAGCCCTAATGGCACTCAGTGGTTATGTGGTTCCAACTTATGGCCTTGGCTGCTGCCTGATGGATTGTAAGGTGCACCCTAGGCTTCATCTGGAGACAAGGTAGAACTACATTTACTCTATCTTCTCCTGCTAACTTACTCAACCTACAACAGCACTGAAGGTGTTTTGTCTTCCACTGGTACCATCACCTTGCCTCAATTTTTCTTTCCCAATTAGAAGTTGAAAGTGTCATCTGGCACATGGCAGCCCTAAACAAATTTACCATGAAGACTCTAAATGATACACAGCATAGCCTTTTGCTACTCAACTTAGAAGTATCCCAAATGTGTAAGGCAGTCCTCCAAAACCTAATGGCACTAGATGTCCTGACTGCAGCACAGAGGGGCACTTATGCCATTATAAAAACCGAATGTTGCATCTATATTCCTGACTACCGTCAAAATATCTCTGGCCTCCTATCTGATGTGAACCACCAAATTAAATCCATGTCCCACTCTATCCTATCCCTAAATGATTGGTTGGACTCCTGGTCAGGTCCAGGTCTCTGGACTACCATCAAAGCTTTATTCATTAGATTAATCATATTGCTTGTATTTCTTATTATAATTTATTGTCTATTTCATTGTTTGTCTTCCACATGTCAACAAAGTTTCACGTCCTGCACCACTTCTTGTCAAATGATTCTCTCATCTCCAGAGGATCTGTATACCTTGTCTGCCTTGGACTCTGTGGGCACAAACTTTTGGTCCACTGAACTTCCTGCCTGTACCCCTATGGCCCCCATTTAGGGACAGCTCTATGACCTTGTACAGCTGGAAGTAGTTACAGAAGATTGACCGTTGTCTATATCCCCAAAGGATTTTGGGGCCAAATGGGTTCAGGGGGGCATTTTATGATGTGGATCAAGGTTGCCCCAGGGAGAGAAGCCCAAAGTGTCCTGGCCTACATGCCAATCTGTATGACCCAATTCATATCTAGAGTCATACAACCACACAATAACCAGACCCCACCTGCCCTGATACCATTTTAATGACTTTTTACATGATCTTTCCTTTGTCTAGTAAAATGTACCCATGCCTTATAAATTGAGCCGTACCCTCAACACATTGCAGCTCTTCACTGTGCATGGGTCCTGTCCCCATGCTATTCTCTGAATAAAAGAGCACTACTACCAGACCTTGAGAGTCCATGAAATCTTTCTTTGACTCCTCAGTTCACTGAGCACACATCAGTAGGATCCAGTGCTGATGTCAAGGAAACAAACACAAGCTTTAGCCTCTATGGTCAAGGAGCTTAATATCAACTTGGAGAGTGGAAAAAAAGAAGGAAGAAGAGGAGGTGGAAGAAGAAAGTACATGTGTAATAATAAGATAGCAATACTAGATAAAAAGCCATCACCATTTTTCCAGTTCACAGACCAGAAATCACTGGAACCGTCCCCACCCCTTAACCGCTCTTGGTACCCGAGTCCTGTAGTTCTCTTTTGAAACACGTTTATGACGTGTTCTCCTTTCCTTCTCTATTGTTCATTTATTCTTCCACTTCAGGCCTGGAAAATTACAACAGACTTATCCTTCAGCTTCCCGTTTCTCCTAGTCCCAGGCTAACGTTACTAAAATTCTGTCTTGAACTTTTCATTCTCTTCCTCAAGAAACCAGTTTTGGCTCTCAGCCCAGACTATGGGCACAAGTTTCTGACCTAGCTTTGAAGGCCTTCCGTAGTGTACTTGGACTTCATCTGTTCAATTTGATGGGTCGCTACACTCCAACACTAATTTTTTATCCCTTGAAGGGTAGGTCTCTCTTTACTTTGGAACCAAGGGGAATACCATGCTTCTGTGCTTTCATTTCCTTTTTAAAATTGTGTGGGTTTTTTCCTGGTATTTCTACTTGCTTTTTTTTTTCGTCTCGTGCCATCTGCCTATTTTCAACTTTTCTCAGATATTTCATTATGTTCGTTATTCTATCACTTGCTGCCATTCACCTCCTCCACACACCCTGTTTTTCCTGGTGCCCTCCCTCCTGGCATCACATTCTCCAATCTCTCCAGTTGCTCTTTCAACTTATTCTACAGAAAGTCCTATTGGAACTTCCCCTTTCCTGCTCTTTGGGTTTGTCTCACTTTTTCTTGGATCACTGGTCTTCCCCTTTCATTTCTCCTTGTTTTGCTACAAAACATTTTCAAGCAAATTCCTGAAAATGAGCATGTAAGAGATAGACATTCCACGTCCTTGCATGTCTGAAAATGTTTTTATTCCACCTTTACATTTAATTCTGTTTGTTTGAGTAAAGCATTCTAGTTTATCATCATGTTGCAAAAGAACTTGCTAGCTGTTTCCTCATTGTGTTTTAGTACCTGTGTTGCTGATGAGAAGTCTGACGTCAGTCTGACTCTTGTTCTGTTGTAATGTAGAAGATAGATTGTTCCTGTTTCACTACTATCAAGTCAAATCCTAACAACCCACTTTTCCATTTTAAAGCTGAGCTCCACAGATCTGCATTCTGCTGTTAATGCTAACTAATGAGATTTCAGAGTCTGGCTCTGAAAGTACAGGACTTCGTAATTTTAAAAAAAAGTCTAATAAAGAGATGAAAAAGATGTTTCTCCTCTACTGCAGCTACAAAGGGAGAGACGTTCTTCCTCATCTTAAACCTTGGTCAAAGGAGCCAATGAGGTAAAGTGTTAAATGTGGACTCTTACAAGGACATCAGTATTGTTTCCTATGTGATATGAAGTCTTATGCAAATATTCACAACTGCTGCCAGCTTGTTCTGTTCTCTCAAATGTAAATCTATCATTGGAATTATTATTTGAACAAAAGAGTCTTGTAGTTGCCAGAGATCTTAGAAATTGTTGCCATGTCATGTGAACATAACCTTCAATGACTCCTGTAATTCTTACTTGTTAAGACTTGTTAAGATGGTCTTTGTTGCCCTGATGATATTGTTGTAGTTGCACCTCTGTTCTCAAGTGGTATAAACATTATTAGAGTTGCTCTGTCAAATCAGAAGAGGATCTTTGGCTCTCTCTTCCTATTTGCATAACAGACAAATAAATTCTACTCTGCTAGAGTCCTTCACATAACAAAGAATTTGAGTCTTGTCCCATTTCCATTTCCACAGCAATAGCCAGTTGCTTCAGCACCATAGACCGCAGTGACAATTTCCCAAACAAAGACTTGGTTTTATAAGACATTTCATTTCTAATACCTGAGTGCTATTCAAAACATGTCACCTTTTTAGTATTATTTGCAATAGGTATCATTTCAGTGTCCTTCAGGAAATTTGGGAAGGGAGAGGAATATTCGATAACAAAATAAAAAGGCAAAATGCAATTCCTTTAATTAAAAATAGAATTTATCAGACACACACGAAGGTCCAGGAAGACAATGTCCCAGAATATTCTTCTAAATATGGTGAAAACCTTCCTACCAATACCAGAAGTATTCTCTATATTACCATAGTATTAAATCTTTACTAAATCTATTGCTACATAATCTGTTTAAGAACATAGAACAGTAGAAAAAAATAATACTGTGGAAAGGAAACTTTCCTCATACGAACTGTATGAACCTCTATATCATCACTGAAAGTGAGCAAATAGACAATAGACAAATAGAACAGAATAGAGTCCAGAAATAGGCCCACACATAGAGGATCACTTGATTTATCAAAAGGTGCCAATGAAACTCATGGGGGAAAGAAGGGCTTTTCAATATATGGTACTAGTTCAAAGGATATTTGCACTTTATTTTATTTTTTTTGGTGAGGAATATTGGCCTTGAGCTAACATCTGTTGCCAATCTTCCTCTTTTTGCTTGAGGAAGATTGTTCCTGTGCTAACTACTTTGCCAATCTTCCTCTATTTTGTATATGGGATGCTGCCACAGCATGGTTTGATGAGCAGTGCATATGTCCATGCCCAGGATCTGAATCTTCTTACAATAATTTATGCTCTCACCAACATGGTTGAAGAGTGCTTCACGGTCTATTCATGTAAATGTTTAAGGATATGTGAAAAGAATGGATATTCTGTTTGTTGAATGCAAAGTCCTCTTTCTATGTGTGTATATGGTACAATGCATTCATTATTCAAGCAACAAATATTTGCTGAATGTCTCATACTGAATGTCTATATTCTAGGTACTGCCCTAGGCCCTGCGGATTTGGCTGAAGGCACAGTACCTACTTTCCTGAAGGTTACATTCTTGTGGGGGAAGACAGATAATAGATAGACAAAGAGTTAATTTTCATAGGGTTCTAGGTTGTATGAGGGAAAAACCTAGCCGGGTGAGGGGATAGAAAGAGATTAGGGGTGAGGGCTCTAGTTCAGATCATACAGGAGAGTCAGGGAAGGCCTCTGCAGAGGTGACCTGCATGATAAGAAGGAGGGAGCCAAGCAAATTTTGAGGAGAAGGCCTGTGTCCCAGGCAGAAGCTCAGAGGGTGAAAAGGCCCTGGGGCAGGAAAGTGGTTGGTGTGGGGGAGAGTCTGAGAGAGAGGCCACTGTGGCTAGAGAGTGTAGGAGGGATGCTCAGAGAGGTAAGCAGGGGCTAGATTGTGCTGGCCTTCTTGGCCATAGCAAGATTTTATTCCAGTGCTATGGGAAGCTATTGAAGAGTCTTTAGCTTGATGTGGCATGATCTGATTTATACTTGTAAAAGACAAATTTGATTGCTGTGGGGAAATGAATTGGAAGGGGAAGAAAGGAAGCAGAAAGAACTTTAGTTGTGGCCAGAGGGACAGTAGTTCGGACTGGGAGGTAGCTGGTGAAGTGGTGAAATGTAACCAGGATGGGGACACATCTGGGTGATATAACAGTTATGACTTGCTGATGATTTGGATGTCAGGGGTGGGGTGGGACTAAGAAGAAGGTCCTGAGCGAACATCTGTGCCAATCTTCCTCTATTTTGTATGTGGGTCACCACCACAGCATGGCTGATGAGTGGTGTGTAGGTCTGCACTCAGGATCCAAACCTGCAATCACTGGGCAGCCAAAATGTAGCGTGCAAAATTAACCACTACGTCACTGGGCCAGCCCCTAAAAAACTGTTTTGGTCTATCAATTTCTGAGACAGTGAAACAGATGTATTAAAGTTTTCCACCAACATTATAGATTGACCTATGTTAATTTCTTCTTGTATTTCTAATGTCTTTTGCTTTTTGAATTTTTAAGTTCAGTATTAAGTGAATAAAGGTTCTTGACTCTCCTGCCTTGTTAGTGAATTGTGATTTTTATCATTTGGAAATAGCCTTCTTTCCCTTTAATGTTGTAGGTATCTTTTTTGTAAATGGCATATAGCTGGATTTATTTTTAAACTCCAAATCAAAGCTTGGTTTTTTAATATGGGGACTTATTCACATTTTTTATTGTTGACATGTTTAAATATATTCATGTTATCTTGGTTTCTGTTTTCTATTCTGGTTGCTTTTTTGCTGTTTCTTGTAGCTTTTTTCCCCTTTTCTTGTCTTTTGCTAGATTGGTCAAGTTTTCTTCATTCCATTTGTTTTCCTTGAAGTGTTGGCAAAGTTATGTATTTAGTTCCAGTTTTTTTATACAGTTAACTTAAAATTTGAACTCTCATTGTTATACATGTTTTTTTATCAGCGTCTAGAATTAATCCATCTTTATATCTTCTCATTAAGCAAGAAATTTGTACTCTCTGACTTCCTCCTTCCTCCAATGCTCCCTCAACAGGTATAAGTAATTTTACCAAATTAGTTTTATTCTAGTTAAGTTTTACCGTTTTTTTTTTCTTGACTCACTTTTTTCCTCTTATCTCACATTGTCTTTGTCTTTGGGTTACTTTTTGTCATTGTTGTTTTGTTCAAGTGTATTTTTGAGTACTGCAGTTATTTTAGAGATAGTGTGTTTGTGGCAAAACTTCTGAGTCCTTATGTGTTCAAAAATGTCTCCAATTTGCTCTCACACTTGATAGTAAGTTTGCCTCAGTATAGACTTCTGGGTTCAGTCATTTTCCCTTCAGAATTTTGAAGATACTGCTCTAGTGTCTTTAGTACCCAGGGCTGCTGATGAGAAGGCTGATGCTAATCTGTTTCTTGTTTCTTTGTAGATTTTATTTATATGGAATTTTTCAGAATCATGTTCTTTATCTGTGTGTTTTTAAAATTTCACCAGCATTTGTCAGTTGGCCCTTTCAACCTATAATTTGTGCTTTCTCAGGGAAATTTTATTTTTTTTCCTCCATGATTTCTCCTTGTACTCTTTCTGTACCTTCCTTCTGGAGCTCCTATTAGATGGATTTTAGAACTGGATTAGTTTTGTCAAGGGAAATAATCCATAACCAATCTATAAATGAAAATTTGGGTGAGTTTATTCTGAGCTGTAATCTGAGGACCATGGCCCGGGGCCTTTCTTCCTGAAGGAAGAAAGAGCACCGAAGAAGTGGGGTGCACAGAGTGGTTATATACCCCCAAACAAGGTGTTTCACATATGATTGAAATGTCCCTCCCACAATAGTCACAAGATTGCCCTGTCGGCACAGCACTTGATAGACTCAGCAGGTAGTGGGCCTGCTATCTTGGTGGGTGTAGCAGGAGGCAAGTCTATTGTCTCGAGCTGGGCGGTCACAGGTGAGCGCAGCAATCAGTTTCTAGCCTAAGGAAAGATGCTTAATCCTTAAGGAGATGCCAACGTTGGGAGGGAGAGGGAAGTTGCACCTTTATCTCAAGGGCCTTTGTTCTTCCATAGGGAATATCTAAAGCAGATATACAATGCATGCTCAACGGCCATGGTCAGGCCCTTTTGGGAAGACAAGGTCAGGCGGAATTAGGTTTATACCAAATGGCTTCCTCATATTCTCCAATATATCCTATTGCTTGCCATTTTTATTTGTCAGTCTTCATACTGCTTAAGTTCTTTCTTATATTTTCTATTTACTCTGTTCTTTTTATTTCAAATTTTGGGAGATTTTCCTACATTTATCTTTCAGATCACTAATTTGACTTTCAGTTGTTTAGGTTCCATTGATCATTCAGTCATTCAACAGATATTTAGTGAGTTCCTACTTTCTGCCAGGGATTATTTTAAGTGCTGAGATTCAGTGGTGAATGAAATGCTCTCACTGGATTTTTATTTTCCAATAACTCGTACCCTCTGAAAACTCTTTTTGTATGTAGGCAAAATATTTCAAATATCCCTGAATATACCAAATGGACTCTTCTCTTTTTTTTAAGATGAAAATTTTATTCTGATCTCTTTTCTTCTAGGTCAGGTCTGTCAGTTCCTTTTTGTCTATTTGACTCTCATGCTGTTGATTTTCCTTAATGTCTGGTGATCCTAGGTTATTCTTTGCTTTTATAAATGAAGAACTAGGTTGATTATTGTAGGTAAGAGGCATGGGTTTTATCTGCTTTTGTGTGGGTGGGCTATCTGATAGACCTCTCCTCTGAATGCAAGATTTGATAGAAGTTCTCTATAGGTAGGAGGGGAATGCCCCCAGGAAACATTTAAAGATAAATGGGTGTGGAGCAGGCAGGTAGGACAGTTTGTATCAGTCAGAATTCTTAATTATAAATAACAGAAGCTGGCTCTAGTAAATTTATGCAGAAAAATAATCTATTGGCAGGCTACTGGGTAGCTCACTGAATTGACCAGAAGAGTGAAAATCAGGCTTGAAAAACCAGCAGGAACCAATGGGGCCACAGCCAAGGATATTCTGGAGGAACAGTCTGGTTAGGCCATTGCCATCAGCCTTTGTGAAAATCACTCCAGATTCAGGTCCTGGGTGGAATAGCCAGCACTCCAATTGCCAACCAGAAGCAGGGTTATCTGCCAGGTAGCCAGTAACCACATGTGGTAGGCAGAAAAATGCCTCCAAAGATGCCCATGACCTAATCCCTGTGGACTTGTTCCCTTATTTGGCAAAAGGGACTTTGTGATTAAATTAATCTGAGAAAGGGTGATTAACCTGGGTTATCCAGGTGGGTCCAAGAACATGATTCCTTAAAAGTAGAGAAACTTTCCCAGCTATGATCAGAGGGAAACGTGACTATGGAAGCAGTTGGGGAGATGCAATGTTGCAGTCTTTGAGGATGGAGGAAAGAGGGCCATAGGCTAAGGAATATGATGGACACTAGTAGCTGAAAAATGCAAAAACCAAATTCTCCCCTAGTCTCCAGAAAGGAATGCTGACACCTTGATTTAGCCTTGGACTTCTGACCTCTAGAACTGTAAAATAATAAATTTGTGTTGTTTTAAGCCATTAAGTTTGTGGAAATTTGTTATGGCAGCAGTAGGAAACCAATACACCTCACATATGCAGTATTTCCCTCCGTGATGCTCAAGTCAGGAAGGTTCAGGCTGGTGGCACACTGTGCACGTTGTCTTCCTTGCAGAGCTCTCTCCTAACACTTCCTCCTGCACACACACCGCCCATCCCCCACCCATGTCCCTCTGTCTCCTCCCCAGGCCAAACGCTTCTGATGTTTTCTTTCTGCCAGTTTAGGGCTGGAGGAAGACCAATGGGCCCTATGTTCTGGATATAGCTCTTTAATAAATTATCCTGGACGGTTGATTCAGCACCACCTTCTATATTATTGGAAATGTCCCTCTGAGTTGGGAATCTCTCTGGACTTGCTCTTATCTTCCCATTATTTTAACCATTTATTTGATTCATTTTCTGCAGCTAGTTTTGAGATGTAATTTTTCTTCACTCTTGTCAATGTTGACTTAACTTCTATCTTCCAGATATTTCAAATTTTTCTGATAATAGTGCCCTTCCCTGTTTACCAGGGCTGTGTGGATTTCCTCTTTAAAAACAGCACTTTCCCTCTGTCATGGTAAGAAAATTTGGGTGGAAGGGGACATGGTCTTATGAGCTCAGTTCAACATCTTGATCCAATCATTGCCTGTTATTTAGGCTGATTGTTCCGAACCTGGGGCTCAGACAGAATCCAAAGGACTAGAAAGTTCCCTGAAAAATGAGCTATTCGGTCCAGTCTCAGAGCAGGCCATGGGAGAAAAATGGGTTAATGGCGGATGAGCTCTAGGGTTGTCCTGGAGGAAGCAGGTGGAACGCAGGGGTTGGGACAATCCAGGGGACATCAGGGAAGTCCATTAACAGGAAAAGACAAAACAGACCTGGGATCAAACCCCGATTTTGCGCCTTGCCAACTCTGTAAGCTTAGGCAAGTTCAGCTTCTTTGAGCTTCCGTTTCTTCACTTGTAAAAAGGAGATAACACCATCCTGCAAGGATTAAACGACATAATACTGGTAAAATGCTTACCATCGGCTTGGCAGACAATAATATTAGTGTATTTACTGAGTGCATTTACATGGATTAATCTTATTTAAGCCTGATTCTTAAGCCTATTACACAGATCAGGAAACTGAGGAACGGAGAATTTAAGTAAGCTGCTTAAGGCTGTAACCATTAAGTGGCAGAGCAGGGATCTGAACCTGGGCAGGCAGGCTCTGTCATCTCTGCACACACAAGGCTGCAGTTTACCCCGTAGGGGAGGGCTACTGGGCTGAGTGCTCTTTGGCTTTTCCGTTTCCTGTGCAGTTTTGGGGTAGGGAGCCAGATTAACGTTAGGAATTGGGAAGGGATTGAGTCAACAAGAGGGGACTAAGTGGTTCCAGTAATAGGCCAGCTGGAGCTAGCAGATCATTTGTAGGTTATTCTTCAGTATCCGTGTTTGTTGGCCTGTTTGCTTTTATTAGGTATTTATTTTGTGGTGGTAACATTTACATAACAGTGACGTGCACGGGTTGTAAGAGCACAGCTCAGTGAATTTTCACCTAGTTATGCGCCTGTGTAATCACCATCCAGATCGAGATATAGCAAGTTTCTAGCCCTTTAGAAGGCTCCCACGTGCCCTTGCCTGCCCCAGTCAACACTTGGCCGAAGGTAACTGCTGGACTAACCTCTACCATCACAGGTGAGTTTAGTCCGTTTTTGAACTTCATACAAGTGGAACATACAGTTTGTGCTCTCTCATACCTGGTTTCTTTTACTCATCCTGTTTGCTTTTTATTCCATAAAGAACCAGATGCTTTATAGGCCGTAAATCTGTGAGCAGATGACCACACTCCTGCGCAGACAGCTGAGATCTCTCACCCAAGGGCTCTGTACACAAGTATAGCCTTTCATGCATCGTGGGAGCCGGCTGTGGGGGATGGGAGGAGGAGGAAAAACCTGCCTGGGCGGGACTGCCATCTGCTCAACACCGTGAAGAGGCTCTCAGGACTCCCAGGGGTGGATGCTCTTGGCACACTACAGGTGTGAAGTACAGTGAATGTCAGTTCCTTTTCTCTTTCTGGGGGTCCCCATGAGTCAGGTTTCAAGATGGGACAACTGCCTAAGTTAGGTTGACGGTGGCACGCTCTTCCCCTCTTACAGCTCTTGTGAGGTGGAAGACTCTGAATTCCTCTGTACACTTGGGTGCAAGAAATGCCCACACTTCCCTCCAGCTTCTGGGAACTCATCTTCTCCGGTTTGGGGCATAGCTGTCTCCCCTGTGAAGCATCGCCTTCCATCTCTTCCCTTTTTAAGAGGACTTCAGCTTCTCTTCTTGAAGAGCCAAGAACTCTCACAGTCCTGGTTGGGGCTTTTTCCAGGATAGTTTTTTTGTTTTTTTTTTAAGATTTTATATTTTTTCCCTTTTTCTCCTCAAGCCCCCCAGTGCATAGTTGTATGTATTTTTAGTTGTGGGTCTTTCCAGTTGTGGCATGTGGGATGCCGCCTCAGCATGGCTTGATAAGCGGTGCTGCGTCTGCGCCCAGGAACCAAACTGCTGAAACCCTTGGCCGTAGAAGCGGAGCGCATAAACTTAACCACTCGGCTGCAGGGCCGGCCTGACCCCTCCAGGATAGTCTTTGAAACGCAAAGAAGCTCTTAAAGTTCTTACACCTGAGCATAACAGGATCCTGAGCCTCAGGACAAAAAGCCAACGTTCTGTCCAGAGAGGAAAAGGTGGGGAAAATTGCCCTTTCCTTCTATCAAGTAAGTCTCCACCATAAATAAAAACAGGGCACAAATGACCACGCCAGTGATCTATCCTGTTCCACAGTCCTGGGTTCCAAATCCCCCCTCTGCAACCAACCACAGGGGAAACCTGGCAAAATAACGCCACAGTCCTCTCAGCCCTGGTTTCTTCAATTACAAAATGGTGCCGATGCCAATCATACAAGGATGTCGTCGTTAGTAAATGAAATTAGTTTTTTTTAAAGCTCGATACCTAAGGTCCTAAGAAGTGTATTGTCTTTTCTTTCTTCCTACAGAAGGAATTACCTGGTAGCACGGAAGTATGAACATCTGAATTAGGTGGTCCGGGTGACAGAGCTCTGAGAACAGTGATGCACTTTGCCAGGTAGGTGGGAAGCAGGCTGGGGCTCAGAGGATTTTCTCCTTTTCTCTTCATGGTTCTGAGCAGGTAAGTGGTGTGACTTAGAAGGGGCTGGGAGGTATCTCTGTGCTCTCAACAGTTGTGTACAAACCTCACTGAGCATTAGAATTACAGGAAGGATTTTAAAACATTCCTACCCCAGCCGCTTACTTTCTCCCACCATGGCTGAGAGTCTGATTTCGTGGGGCAGGGGGAGAAGAAAATGTTAATTAAAAAAAAAATCCGCAGGTGATTCTGATGACCAGTAAGTTTAGAAACTACTGTTCTAAAATATATACCTGCCTGAAAATCCAATAGCTTAAAATATTTCCATATTATCTCAGTGGGGGGCATAAAAAGAGAGGGATGGGGCAGTCAGGAGTCATCTCCACTACCCAGTAGAAAAAACTTTTGTGGGACTGTCTAGATTACATGAACTTTGTCACATACATTGTAAGGCCTAAATCTTGATTTCTTTTCCGAGACAAAATTTTCATCAGGGCAGAGGAACAAAATCTACCAGTACCTTGTTCAAGTAGTCAATACCACCCTCATTCCCCATACTTTAACCAGGCTACACCTGTAACCGGGAATTTTTATTGCATTAAAGTAAATCAGAATGATCAAGAATGCTGGAGACTTTTTCTCTTCTCTGTATCCCCTCCTTAGTTTCTGTTATTGAAGGCATATTAATACCTACTTCTCTAAGGTGTAACCTCTGAGCATTCTGATAAGAGAGAATATGAGGAGAGGCCCTTAGGACTGTGAACTGGTAGCTGAGAATATCTATTAGAAGTAGTTTAATCAGACTGCTTTCCTGACTGCTAGATTACATCAGCACACTGAGAGTACGGGAATGAGCATTTTGATGGAAGACAGCTGGGGGGATTAAGAAAATCTAAAATTCTAGTAATGTTTTATTACATATTGCTGTAATTGAAACCTGCATTTAGGAATTTGTAATTAAATTTGGGAGCATTAAAATTTAGAGAAAGGGCAGAAATGATAAAGGCTCAGGCAAGCCAGAGGACACGGGCACTGTATAAGCCTAGGTAGGGGTTGAAGAGGGATGGAGCCAGAAAGTAAGAAGATCGTGGAGGTAGAAAGATACTAAAAATAGGTATTATTTCCTTCCACCCCTTACGGTTCTTGCTGGGCAATTCCCATCCCAACTTTTCCCACCTCTTTTCACTATTTCATCCTGGTAGAAGTGAGAACCAAACTAGTTTCTTGAGCTAGTTTCAAAGTGACTCAAGTAGAAGTCTAGGAGATGCTTAGATATAGCCAGGAAAATATCTAGACGGATCAGATCACAGTTTTCTCCTATATTGTTTAGATGTCTTATTGGGGGCCATGCTCATGGATCTTTAGCAAACAATCTAGAGCTTAGGGGCTATCTTCCTCACTTCTATTTTTGAGAAAATTTGAATACTGTTTGTGCTGTTTAGTGTGTATATGTGTGCGTGTGTGCATGCATTTGTTTTGTAGAGGGTTGGGCTAATGAAGTCATACTGGAGCAAAACTGGCTTACTGCTGTTAAGAGGTTTGATTTTTGCTTTTACTGTCATTTTTAGCAGGCAAACGAAGTCTAAAAATTAAGTTTCTTAGTTCTAAGTACTCCAGGTTTATACCTTCTCAAAATGAACAGAGGCTTTACTGAAAGAATAAATGACTATAAGTCTTCATAGCCTGTCATTTTCCCCTGTCATCCCCTCAGATTATTTTGAGGTATTTGAAGATTTGAAGTAAATCTCAGATGTCATATCATTTCTGTTATAAATATTTAAACATATCTCTAAAAGATAAGGATTCTTTTAAAAAACATAACCACATATTTGGATTAAGTGGCTCTAGCAAAATAATGATGCGTACTCTCAAAAAAAAAAACAAACCCATAACCATAATACCTTTATCACTCTGAAAAATATTGACAAAAAGCCTTTAATATCATTAAATATAAAGTCAGGTTTAAATTTGCTCTATCATTTCTGGATTTTGCTGATTTTGTTTAATAAGTCCCTCTGTTCCCTGTACTTCCTGTAAGCTGAGTGTTAGATCTAGAGGTTTAATCTGATTTGCTTTGTTTTTTGGCAAGAACACTTCATAGTGGTGTTGTATATTTCCATAGGAAGGCATATGATGTTAGCAGACATTAATTATCATTGTCTAGAGGGTTTTTTATTTTTGACCACCCCTCAACCCAACTATCAAGCTACACCCCCTCAGACACACATCACATATACCCTCTCCATTGTACTGTTTTAATTGATTTGAAAATGGATACTTGGTTGTAAGCTCATTTCACAGACATAATCTCCTTGGAAAATAATCAGAAGGCTCCATTAACCTTTGGTATACGTAAATAGAATTTTTCTCAGCTCCTGCTTATGGCAATATTGTTGGTTGACTATTCAACTGCCATCCCTCCCACCCTTCTTATGTGCAGGCAGAGAATTTTGATGGAAGACGACTTGGGGGATCAAGCAAATCTAAAATTCTAGTAGTGTCTTATTATATATTGCTCCCACCTCCCACTCAAGAGGCTGATCACCTGTTCACTTTTCAAAGCCTGACTGGTTTCTGGGGAACTCTTTCCTTCCTTCTTAATGAAGGTACTCTTCTCTTTGTGTCTACATGATGTGTGAGATTGTTGTTTGGAGCTGCAGTGGCCAACTTCTGACCATAGGGGTCAAGCTTGAGGATTAACACCAATGTGCCAGGATGATGGGATGGGAATGCGGGAAGGGTCCAGGTCCTCAGTAAGTCATTGAGCCACTGAAATAGCCAGTCCTGCAAATGCCGTATCTCCAGACTTCTTATTATGTGAGATTGTAAATTTAATTCACTTTTAATTGATCATTTGCAGCTGTGAACAACCTGACACACCAGGAATATTCAAATGAATCTCTTTTATGTTTCTGCTTACTATTTAAAGCCCTGCTATAGAGAAAAAAACCTATAGATCTTGACCTTGAGTTACCCATAAAATCAGTCTTTCTTATCCACTCTAATAGTGCTAAAATGATGAGACAGATAGCACAAGGAGACATCAAAATTAACTTATTTTGATGTCATATTTTAAATAAAATCCGGTTTTGATAGGATATAAGTTGAAAAAGCACACAGCAACTTAAAAGTGGAGATGGAGGTCTAGAAACTTCTATCTTGGTGATAGAAATTGGAATTAAAATATTTTCCAAGGATCATTCTCAAAGTACACAGCTAAGAGTTGACTTTGAGTGTTGGCAACAACAGGAAACTTTTCTCCTATTACGTTATGCTGGACATAACATTCTCATTAAGTAGGAGAATTGGAATTTTTGAATCTCCTCCTTTGTAGCAAAACAATTCCCAAGTTTCAAATTGGATGCACAAATTTAGCAGGCAGAGTGATGAGGATTTAATTTAAAAAATAGTATGATGTTTGAAATCTGTTAAAGCAGCCCTGGAACTGAAACAGTAAAAGATAGCTGATGGTCTCTCCTATGCTTGCTCTTGCTGCTGCTGCTGCTTTTTATTTTTATTGAGATATAATTGATGTATAACATTATTCTCATGCTTCTTGTATTTTGCACTCCCAGACTGTTGTTGGAAGCAGAGGTTCATTGTTTCTTGGTTAGTAGATTGCACCTTTGTCTTTGCAGACAAGGTGATGACAACAAGTGGTTCCAGGAAACCCTCAGTAACAAACCCTCTTTGTGTTGTCTAAGGAAGCCCTGGCTCATAATTGGATGACATCAGGAGGCTTCCCACCCACTCCTCTGGATCTGTCAAGGCACAGAGTCTCATTGTTAATGACTTTCACTCTGAACAGCTGCTGGCTCTTGTTGGCTTCATTCACTGTGAAGATGGTGGTCATACATCCCAGATTTGAAATAATCTGTCCTGTTTTCAGACCTTGTGTCAGGCCATCTGCCTTGGTATCTCATTAGGAAAATATGATCACTTTAAGGATGGCACAATCTCTTCCAACTTCTCGGCCCTCTTGGAGGCTCACCCCATATGTCTCGTTGTCTTGGACGCCTTTTTAGGTGATGTCCCTTCTCCTTTGGCCAATTAGCAACATTCCCCATGCATCTTCAGTGGAAATGCCCTCTCTTTAGGGATCCTCCCTTGAAGAGATTTCAATCTAGTGAGTACTAAAATTAGACAAAGTAAGGCAGGAGACTACCTCCTTATGAAAAGCTACCTGATCAGAATTCCGAGTTAAATGTCGATTATCAGAATAAAGTTCAAAGCCTTTGAAAATGCATAAGGTGATGCATTTGAGCAGATGAATATAACCTATCTTGGAAAAAATCACTGATGGGAAGAAGGCAGGGTTAGGGTTCAGCTTTGAAAGTTAGAAAAGAGCAAAGAACAACTTCAAGCCCCCTGGGGACAGGCCTGCTGTCTACAGATGGTGTGTCAGGCAGTGGGCCTACTGTTTACTTTGACACTGTGGCTTGGAGAACATACCAGAATCTCTGGTATCTTCTGTGTACTTAGTGCAATGAGCCATTACACCAAAGGTGCTCAGGAGATACTTGCTGAACTACATTGACAAGTAAGTTTTACTTGGATCGACTGTGTTTGCTACACCAGATAAATGCATTTGCAACCATCTTTCTGGTTCAGAGTATCAAAGCATGCTTGAAATGCCATAAAGAATGTTTTTACTTGAGGATAGTTTTTTTAGGGAGGTAGGACTTTGATTTTCCTGATCTTTTTTTTTTTTACCTATGTAGCAAGAATATTAGAAATAAAATTTAGGAGAGGGCAGGCAATCCTTGGGTGGAAGGAGATTAATAATGGCTTGAGACAGCTGAATAAATAACATTTATTTGGCTCCCTGGGCCTTACCCAAGCCTTTTTACAGCTACCAGGTATTTTATAGACACATTTTTCTATGAAGTAGTCAAACTGTAAACAGAGTGAACCCTGACTGATAGTCACGTCTTTAAAAAAAAAGAAAAGAAAGAGAAGAGAAGACAAGAGAAGAGAAGCACCGCCATAATTTTCCTAGTGGAAATGTCTTTTGTCTTTGGAAGCACAGAACCAAGGGTGTGAGGGCAGATCTGGAGCTGTGGACTGGCACATGGCCTTTGCTCTGCTTTTAACCCATCCTGATGTTGGGCTCCGTGTAGGTCTGTCCCACACGTATACCCAAGGTGCTCTGAGAGGAAACCCTGTACCCACTGTACCCCAAGTCCAATCCCACAGTGTTTTGTACCCAGAATGATAGGTGCTCAGCAAATGTTTGTTGGTAAATAAAGCATCATAGCCATTTAGCAATATTTGTGAACAGTGTGTATCTTCTCCATGTTTATAAGTTCCTTGGGTCTAGGATTAAATCTTATGCACCCGAGTACCTCCCAGTATAGAAATGTGTGCACTCAGTGTTTGTGTCTGAGTGAGTGAAGGAAGGGTCTGGTTCACGAACACCATGGGGAGCCTGCCTTGTTAACCTTCACACCCACGTGACTGGCAGTGTCTACTGAGCAACAGAAATGTTCTCCCACTGCTTTTCAAAGTCTCACAGATTTATGATAAGAGTTGGAAAAACACCGGAGAGACTTTTAGGCCAAACTTTATTTTATAAATGAAAAAGTTAGGTCTGGAGAGAGGGAGCGACTTCCCCAAGGTCATATAGCTAGTCTTCAGGAAAGCCAAGAAAAAATTTGAGTCTCCTGGAAAGTGATTTTTCTTCTCGAAATATTTTAAAGTTTTTTTTAAAAGAGCTTCATTTCACTGCTATATATATATATGTCCTAAAATAGTTGTTATAATCAATTTCTCCTCAAGAAAACTCTAAAAGAATTTAGCTAGTTATTTCCCATGTGACACGTTTCAAGATTTTAAGAAGTTCTCACCGAGACATCAAGATAAAATGTCACATGCCAAAGAGAGGAGCCATAAAAAAATAGAAGTCTTCAAGGGGTTATCCAAAAAGTGGTAATATGACTCAAATCCTTTGCCTACATTCAGGTGAAAAGACGTTGGGGCTCTAAGGGGGGCTCAATGAATAACACCTGTCTTTCCCACTCAGGTTCTGAACAAATTGAGAAAGAAGACAAAAGGTAGCAGATAGAAGCCAAAATATCACCTTCGTTACTGAAAGAGGTCAAGCTGGAGGGCAAGGCATAGTGTGGCAGTGAGGGCAGCTGTTCCCCGAACCCCTGGTCTAGGCTGAGCTTCTGAGCAGAACAGTTACAGAGCAGGTACACTGCCAAGAGGAACAAGAGGCGCCAGGCTGATCTTTCTCTGTGAGTGAATCGTGTTGGTTAGTGGTGCCAGGAAAAGCCTAGAGAGTTACAGCTAGTGCAGGACACTTGGCAAGAGCAGGGAACAGCCATTCCCCATGACAAAATGTCAGTGGGGTTGAAGATTGGGAGGGAAGGTTTGTGAAGAGGGTTTCTCTGGAGGTGGGTAGTCTGAAAGCCCCTCCCACCCCAAAGTTTCCTTCTCATGGAAAACGCTTCATTCAGACAGCTTTACACTCATCTCCTGCAGCTTGGATGGTGCTGGTGACAGGTCTTTGGCTCCCACCTGGAAACTCTAAGGAAAGAGAGTTCCAATAGTGGGAACGAAGGAGAGGTGGCTCGACTGGGTGGGCCAGCGTTGGCAGAGAGAGAGAGAGAGGGGGAGAGAGAAATTTAGCTCCTGTCCAACAGGGCCACCTAGAGGGGCTCTTAGGTTTCAGCAGGGAGCTTTAGTTGATCAAGGGAATTTCAGGTCCCCAGCAATGGGGGAAGGCAGGTCTCTGAAGAGCCGTGAGAGCACCCCATACCAGGAAGAGGCAGCTTTCAGTACCGTCGCCTAGCCTAGAAAGAGAGAAGCCACCTTAACAACCAGTCAATTAAGAAGTCTTCGCCCTCCTCTCGCTTTGACCCTGGAACGAACCATGGCTAGTGAAATGGGGACAGACAAGTAGAAATAGTAGGGGGAGCAATGGAAAAGATGGGCTCTGCTCCCTTCCCGGCCTCATGACGGGAGAAGGCCCCAGAGGAGTGAAGAGAACAGTTTCACCTTTGAATCTGATCCCGGGTGTTGATTATTACACAAGTTCGGATATTCTAACTTCTTAACTGGACTATGTTAGAGACTTAAAGTGGCTATTACCAAAGAGTGGTTTAAAAAAAAGTCGTAGGATTATGGAGGTTTTCATTCAGGGGCAAGGCAAGAACTTCCCCCCCCCCCGAATAATTTTAAAAGAGACAGTGGGAAACAAAAACAAAATTGCTTTCTGATTTGAATAAATTATTTTCTTCTTCAAATCGAACAGCCTATCGATTTTATTTTGTTGGTTTTGATTTCTCCAGCCCACCAACATGGGATTGTTTGTGGTATCTTTACTTTTACTAAGCTTGCTGCCTAAACCAGCACGTGGGACATTAAGAACACTGGCAATTCCAGCTAACCGAAGGCTGAATCCCACTGACGGCACCTGCTACATTTTCCCCAGGTGGCATGGTGCATGCACAGCAACTTTGGGGCTGCTCCTCCAGCAGGTTATGAACACAAGAAGGAAAATGATGCACACATTCTCAGTAGTACCCGTGGTCTTTCCACGATGTCTTCTCAAAGTACTTTTGCAGCAAATAGCACTGCTAATTAAACTGGTTGGTGAGAAACCAAATGAAATACAGTCATGCATCGTGTACCGACAGGGATGTGTTCTGAGAAACGCATCGGTAGGTGATTTTATCCTTGTGCGAACATCATAGAGTGTACTTACACAGACCCAGATGGCATAACCTACTACACACCTAGACCGTAGGGTACTAATTGTATGGAACCACCATCGAATACTTGGTCATTGACTGCAACGTCGTTATGTGACTGTATGTTAAAAGTCTCCATCTAATCCTGCCCAAAGCCAGGCAGAGGAGGCCAACTTGAGTTCTCATCACCATCTCCCAATGCCCTTTGTTGTTTGATTAGCATAGTTTCCCTCTGTAAGATATTAATGATTCCCAAAGCTGCTTTAAGAAGTTTTTTTATTATAAGTGAAGTGATTGAAAACTGCCAATCACAAATCTGGCAATCCCCTCTCATGAGCTTAAAGACTGTTCTGATTACGATAATTACATTTTTATGAATATCCTACCTAGAGAGTAACAATTTTACTGTGTCAGACTTCACCACACAAAGATGCACCAATTTCATCTGCAATGAAAAATAGAGCCTAATAGCACAGTTATATTTATATGATAGTCAAACATCAAGATGCAACATAAGTACTTCAACTGAAAGAATTCTGATCATAATTTAACCTTGAGATGATGATTAAGGGTGAAGGCTTGTCAGCTTTCATGAATTATTTTTTCATGATTTTTCCTGTTTTGATTTTTAATACTCCATAATTAACACATTAACATTTGGATTCCACCCCCACCCCCCATGATATGTGGGTGACAACAAAAAAAGATTAATAGATACAACTAATGGTCAAAGAGAGAATTAGGTAATTATAAGACATAGTCATGTTTCAGGTACAGTAGTGCCATGCCAACTGGTTTTCTATTTAGTCAGCTAAGTTTCTTCAACCATGATGCAAATAATGGACACAGTATTTAGGTTGGATGCTATAAATACATATTAGTTTAATAGAAAGAAAACTGTTTCATTATTACAGATAGTGAACATTGGCAGTCAAAAAGTGGGGTCTGAGAGCTAGCAGCATCAAGCATTGCCTGGAAGCCTGTTGGAAATGCAAATTCTCAGGCCTCACCCCAGACATGCTGAATCAGAATCTATGGCAGTAGGGCTCAGGACTCTGTCTTAACAAGCCCTCCAGATGGTTCTCTGAGGTTTGAGAACTACTGCTCTAGCATCTTGTAACTATTTCCATTGGCTACAGTGAAACATTGGCAAGTGTGGAGGCTGCAACCCCAGCAACACTATAGGCATTTCCTGTTAACTGCAGGGGTGTGCGTTCCAGGGCAGCTTAAGTGAACAGGCTGTTTTGGTCAAGGGGTTCCTCTTAAGTGGATTTTGTCTTCTCTTTAAATCCCCTAAGGTCATAAGCCATAGTGTCTTCCCATCTAAACCAGTCATAATTGTTAGTCCCTCCCCCCTGGTAGAAGGGATGTTTATGGTACCCTTTGTAATGTCAGAGGATTTCCTCTACCTGAATCCTTTCCCTCTGTTTCTACCATTTTTTTAAAGTCACTTTGATTTGCTTAAAAAATTTTAACATCCAAGATGATACTCTTCTATATTTCTTTATGGCAGTACCGGCGCTATCATCTTTTGATAGCACTGTGGGTCAAAATTATTTACCAGAACTCACCAGAAAATGGTATGGAGAGAGGCCACACATTGTGAGCACACTTAAGTCAAGAAAACTTGGTAGAACATATAGTTAGGACAGAGTGCTGATGCTCTCTGGCCAGGACTGTGCAGTGGTGTCATTAGATAATTTTTCTTTAGCTGAGAAGGTAAGGTAGCTCTTAGCATGAGAGAAATGTATCACAGAGTTTGGTAATAGACAGATAGATTGATAGAGATATAGATAATTTCTTAAGGAATGTATTTTAGAGACAAATAGCATTCTAATGAATCAGCATGCATGGGGCAGTGTTAAATGGAGTAAATGAATATCACAAAAAGTGAATGCCATTTTATGATTTAATCTCTCCCTTATTTCATGTATTCTAAATATATGAATACATTCTTTTAAAGGCCCAAATGCTAGAGTAAAACCTTAGAACAGAGATTCTGAGTCCTGAATGTGTGCATCAGCATAACCTTGAAATTTATTAAAAATAGAAATTCCCATGCTTGTTTCAGCACATATGCTGAAATTTGAGCAATACAGACAAGATTAGCATGGTCCCTGCACAAGGATGACATGCAAATTTTGAAGCATTCCATATTAAAAAAAAAATTTCCTAGGTTCCAAGAGATTTTTATTTTGGTAGGTCTGGGGTAGAGCCTGGGAACCTGTATTTAACAAGCATCCAAGGTGATTCTGGTGCAGGTGGTCCTTGATTTTCATCTTGAGAAAGCCTGCAAATCGAACTCAGAAAGATGAGGAAAACAATGTGAGTGTGAAGCAGTAAGGCTCTACCAATTTCATGGGAGTTGTACCTTCTTTGGATCCTCATGATGCATTATTTCAAGCTTAGATAGCATGTGTATTTTGCCTAGTTCTAAAGTTATTTGTGTACTTGCCTCAGCCCCCAAAAGACTGTAAGCCCCCAGAAACACAGGAATTATGTGGTACTTCATGTCTTCAGCTGGACTCAGCCCATGCCTTCTCATTATTGACAAGGTGCTCAATAATATTTGTCGAATGAAGACAGTAAGGGTAAAAATGCAGTTCAAAGGGGGTGATTGAAACAGTCAGAGAGGGGTTTAGTCTTTGTCAGTCTCACCCACCAGCTGTGAGACCTTTGAGCCACTTTATCTCTCAGTGCCTCAGCCCTGCATCTGTAATGTGGGAGATGAGTTTCTTCCTCCTTCACAGGGCTGCTGTGGGGTAAAAATGAGGTAATGTATGTGGAAATGCTATGAAATTGTAGAGCCACTTATTTCAATGTTTTTAAATATGGCTATCTTTTTGCTCTAACCTCATCTTCCCTGTGAATGAGTGCTAGTTTATATGACTGAGGCAAACAACACAAGGTTTACTTCTGGCCATTATGGGAAAGCAAATCCTACTATTTGGAATTTAACAAAACCACATGACTTTTCTTTTTCTTTTAGATTTTTTTTTTTAAGTGAGGAAGATTTGCCCTGAGTTAACATCTGTTGCAAGCCTCCTCTTTTTTTGCTTGAAGAAGATTAACCCTGAACTAACGTCTGTGCCAGTCTTCCTCTGTTTTGTATGTGGGATGCCTCCACAGTATGGCTGATGAGTGGAGTAGGTCTGCACACAGGATCCGAACCTGTGAACCTGGTCTGCCAAAGTGGGGCATGTGGAACTTTAACCACTTGGCCACGGGTCCAGCCCTCACATGACTTTTCCAACTTCATGGAGAGTAAAAAATAAATTCAATACAAAAATTTATAATATGAATGGAAGAAATATCCCACAAATAATGGACAGCACAAGGGAAGGGAGATACACAGGGGAACAAATAAATCACTCACATTACTGTTTGACTCTGAGATGGGGACTTTCAGAAATCTAAGTGTTTAATGAACTGATGGCTGAATTTTAGTGGCTCCCCTGATATCACCTTAAAAGGTAGCATGTGTCTGATGAGCTGAGCTGTAAAGTACAGGTATATAGCATGCCTTGAAAAACCTCAAAGTAGGGATTTTGACCACCTGCTCAAGCTGTAAAGAACCAAGAGTCAGTGTGCCCCAGGTGGTCCAGGACTAGAGCCAGTCCATAGCCCACTGAGGAAAATAAGGACAATGCAGCCAGTTTTCCATGAAGCTATGTTTATTCAATTGAGCCTACTGCCTTTTATTCTAAAATTAGGTCTTCCCTTATTTTGGCTCATTAAAATGTCCTTGCCTTTATGAAATGTCAGTATTTTTTAAATTGGGAGATGAAAAGTTGACAATGACATTATGACTCTCCATTCAAATTTGTTTACTTAGAATTGAGTCTGAATTCTGGATCCATTCAAAGCAAGTGGCTTGAGGCAAATTTCTTTTTTTCTTTTAAAGATTTAATTTTTTTCCTTTTTCTCCTCAAGGCCCCCCAGTACATAGTTGTACATTCTTAGTTGTGAGTCCCTCTAGTTGTGGTATGTGGGACACTGCCTCAGCGTGGCTCGATGAGCAGTGCCATGTCCGTGCCCAGGATTCGAACCAACAAAACACTGGGCTGCCTGCAGCAGAGTGCGCGAACTTAACCATTTGGCCACGGGGCTGGCCCCTTGAGGCAAATTTCTAATCTACTCAGGCCTCGGTTTCTCCATGTGTAAAGTCACAAAGATTAACAATAACATATGCAATAATATTTGCAAAGACCTTAGCACAATTTGTAGTACATGGTAGGTGATCAATAACTGGTGGTGGTTATATGAAAAATAAAGATAATATCTAATTGTTGTCATCTAGGTAAGTAAATTAGGCAGGGTGTCTTGATGGTATAAACTTTCTGTGATGATGCTAGTGTGTTAGAGTTTTCCATTTTCCCATGCTGGCCTCATTTGGGACCTATTTATGTCTTTGATCCAAGAGTAAGTCTAAACAGAATCTCCCTTCCATGCACACCGCCAGCCAGGCAGCTCTATGTTGGTGGTGAGGAGCATTCCAGACCAGTGGTAGAATGGGGTTGTGTATATTGGCTGAGGTTCTTGTTGGATCTAGAATTTAGAATCCCACCCTTGGTTCTAGGTCTAGTACTTCCTACTGTGTAATGTGCATCTTTGTATTTCCAATGCTTAATCGTATTTGCTCAATCAGTGTTTGTTGATGATTTGGGTGAATAAATGTAAAAATGAATCTCAGGGAATATGATGGCTCCATAAATCATTAGGGTTTTCCCGATTATCTGCTGCTGTTTGTTTCAGGGATCTATCTGAAAAAGAAAGCATTTTGACAGGTGACCTTTAACTTACTAACTTGCTAAAAAGACAGAAAACAGGAAAAGGGTGGGAGTTTTTCATGACTAAAACACAGTTATGTTAAGTCCATGGTGGGTATTCCAGGCATTCTGGAAGCATCTTCCTCGTCAAGATTTAGGCTAAATTTGAGCTTGATGTCTAATAACATCCAGACCTGTTTCCTAGGCACCCTGAAGGTCTAACATGTTTTCCTGGATGAGTCATATTGTGGGGCCTTTAACTAACTATAATGTGATGTGGGCAGTGCAATGACTGAATTGTTTTAGAAATATCTACAGGCAACTCTGGGGGTACAAAGGAGGCAAACGTTTTTGCTGTCTTATATTTGTCTAGGATTCTCATGGAAAACTAGTGGCTTAAAGTTTTTAAGGCCTCTATTTTGATTGAGTTCTGCATCAGAAACTGGGGAGGGCAATAATGCAAGGACAGATCCAGGTTTTGTGGGGTCTGAAGGTTTAGACAATTTAGGTTGATCTATTTAAGAGAAATAATATAAAGATCATAAATAAAAATTAGAAGGGCTGGCCTGGTGGCGTAGTGGTTAAGTTTGCACACTCCACTTCAGGGGCCTGGGGTTTGCAGTTTCAGATCCTGGGCATGGACCTACACACTGCTCACCAAGCCATGCTGTGGCGGCACCCCACATACAAAATAGAGGAAGATTGGCACAGATGTTAGCTCAGGGTCATTCTTCCTCACCAATATATTATATATATATATATATATATATTAGATATAAAAGTAAGTACTTAATTAGAAGAGATTCTTGCAAGTGGAGGTCCCAAAGCTTGAACTTCATTAGCTTCTTATAAATGTGCCTCTGTAATACTGGAAACAAAATTTTCAGACAAAGAATTTGTTCTAGCATGTTGATGGACGGGACATTTCCAAACATTTACCAGTAAGAGAAACGTATGTATGTGATAGACATTAAGTGCCAAGTGCTCAGAGCAGAGGGAAGCGGGGCTGTAGGGAAGACAGAAGGGGCCACTCTAAATTACATGTCCAGGCAGTCTTCAGTTAATGGGAATGTTTAGGGAACTGGAAATTCTTGAGTTTACTTTTCAGATTAATCAAAACCAAAAAGATATTTATTGGCCGTCAAAACTTTTTCTAAATACTTTTTTTTCCAAATTTTCTTGTAGATTTAAAAAATTTTTTAAAAAGTCAATCAATGTACTTCACCCATTGAGATTAAAGGAGAAAAGAAACCAAATAATTACTTAAGGGAGGAAAAATGATTAAGTATTTACTTCCCTGCTTAATAGAAAGTCCTCTGTTGCTTGGGTGACTGAAGTTGCACCTGTACCTGGTGGGGACAGGGGTGCTGGCCTCCTTAACAGCCACTCAGAGGTCATTTGACTGATCTACCTGTGGTGGGGACATTGGTTTGATTGAGGTGAAGCTGGCACAAGAAAAATTATTGAATGGATGAATGAATGAAATGAATGGTTCCAGTTTGAACAAACGAGGTCAGTTCAGAAAGCAATTTTTATTCCTAAGAATTTTGTAATTAAATTTTATCAGACTCTTTTGAATGCACTGAACATTCCTTCCTGAATACGGCCGAGAGCTGATGGCGAAAGGATTAGGACTGAGTGCCTGACGTACGCCAGATATTTTGTCTGATGTTTTGTCTATGTATTCAAGCTTTGTAACCATTTTGCAGTTGAGGAAACCAGAGCTTAGAGGGCTTAAATAGTTTGTCGGTGGCCTTACAGGGAGCAGGTGGCGGAGGCAAGATTCAGATCCAAGTTTGTGTGTCCAGGGCTCCTTCTCTGACTCGCTAACTTGTCATTTGGCCTTTTCTTTCCAGTAAACGTGAAAGACATATGGGACAGAGACTTCAGCTACAGGTAGGAAGGATTATAAAGAAGAGAGTGTGGTGTGGTGAAAAGTCATCCTGCTTGTTCTTCAGTAGTATGTGATTTGGGGTCTTAAATCACCCATCTGTGAGCCCAGAGGGTGGGACTAGATGATCTCTGAGTGGGGTGACAGCATGGCCCTGTTTGCAGGGACAGCCCGATTTATACCTGTTGTGCCAAGGTAAGTATTATTAGCACCCCCTTCAAGAGTGGTCATTGTGGATCATAAATTCTAAGGCTGCCCTACATATATGGTGGTTTCCAGGTCTTAATTTCTGTTACTTCAAACTGAATCTAATAATTTCTTTGATGATTGAAAGAACATGAATTTTCATTTTTGAGGCCTGCGAGTTATACCTGATGTCTAGAGGTTGTTTTGCATTTCTGATACGGATATTTTTTCTGCGATTGCCCCTTTCCTTTAAAAGTATACACTAGTAAATCCCCTTCTAGTCAATTTAGTTCTGGTTAATTTGGAATCATTATATAAATATTTGTTTCCTACTTAATTCTAATAGTGGCCACCAATTAGTGAGTGCTTAGAATAAGTCAGGCTAAGAGCTGAGTGTTTTATTTAATACACTTATTAATGCTGTTAGTTACTCACTTTCTAGATAAGAAACTGAGGCTCAGAGAAGTGACTTGCAGGTAAGAGATGAAGGCAGGTGTTCTTAATCTCTTAACCATTATATTGAGATATGCACACACACACAGCAGATAATTTAAAAAATCATCAGGCCTCCTAAATTCTCCTTGGCCTTCCCTGTATTTCTCAGTGTCAAGGCTAGTCCTTGTAATTTCATCTTCCGTTGCTTCCACCATCCATGTTCACTTCAGAGGAGAAGCATCTGCCTTAAGTAAACAGACAACAGATTTCAACTAAGATTCAGGTTCTCAGGAAAAACAAATAAGGGGTTAGAAAGTGAATGCGATGAATATTTACTTCCTTATATGGACCTTTTTTTTTTTTGAGTTTGTCTTTCTTTACCAGAGTATAAAACAGAAAACAGACACTTGTATTTCCTGTATATTTACATAGATAATAGTTAAATAAAAACCGCCAGTTGACACTCTTATCATTCTGCTTTTATTTATTGTCTGGCTAACTTACAAAGACACAGATGTCCAGGCTAGACTCAGCCCCACCACTTAAACGATCCTGATGACACAGATAACAAAATGAGCATGTTTGCATAGTGCAGTGGTATGAAAAACATTATCTTCCTTTACAGTCCCTGACTATAAACAGGGAAAAATTAATTTCATGCCAAAAATTTTTGGGCACTTTAACAATCATCCCATTTCTGCTACTAAAATAACAAAATTGATATTACAAGTTAAAATATAAAGACCTAACAGTTTTTACAAATATGCAAATAATCTGCGAATACGTAGACATAAAAAAGTTGATTTTTTCCAAATCACAAAGTAAGGCACCATTGGATTAAACATTTTTTTCTCGGCTTTTACTAAATAAAATGCATAGTGAAATAAATACTGAACACTGAATTTTAATACTGTAATACATTTCAATATAAAATGGTATGTGAATGTTAAAATTCTGTATTGCATCTTGAATACATTTATCTGGAAATCTTATGGAAAAAAAACACATGGAAGCTCTGATTTCAGGGAAGAAAATATTCATTTTTGTGATTTGCCATAGTTGAAGATTTTAGCATAGGATTTACTCAGAGTTTTGGATGTAATTAGGTTGCTGACTTTCAAAGAAAGGTCGCAGGTGTATTAATGAAACATTCACTAAAAAATACATTCGAAAACATCTCTATCTTGGATGAATAGCAACTTTGAGTTGTGACCCTGTTTCAAACTTTAGGATGGTACCTGCAAAGTTGGGATATATACGGAAACTCGCCATTCTTACTACCCCTTACAAAATTCAAACCCATTTTCTTTGGGTCAGACTTTTCTCTGCCATATTTGCTAGGAAGGCCAAACTCCATCTTTTCTGCAGTGAGTCATTAGGCTTTATCACAGGGATTTTTATCAACTGTTCATATCTGATCAAGAATCCAAATAAAATGATGCTCCCAGAATATTAGAGATTAAAACGCTTTTTTGAAAATACTTTTCCAAGCTGGTTACACCTTTATATTTCTGGATTCTCTTTGGGTACAGGGCCCCAAGTGACTGTATGAAAGACAGACGAATAGTAGAGGAGAAGGGGGAAGAAAAAGTTCACTAAACCTAGTATTTCTGGCAAGGAAAGTTATAAAAATACAATATATTCAAATGGGCAACTTCATAATTTATTAAGACATCCCACTTATTAGAACTCTAAGTTTGTTTGCTTTTATATAAATGAAACATTTATTCTATAAATAGGAATGCTTCTTTCAAATTTTTCTTTGGATTGATTTCTTGTTAGCATCTCCCAGTAATACATGAACAATACACTGAAACCATGATACAAATTTTAGGTAGACAGACATATACATATGTGGCTGTGTGCTTTTAAAAAATAAGTAATGATAATTTTAAACATCATCAACCATATAAAAATCTAATTGGAAATATTTTTTTTTCCAATTCTATAGCTAGATTTAAAAGTCCCTGTAAAGTTTTGTAAACAAAATCATACAAAAAAAGGCAAGGCTGGCTCTTCCCTATGGTCCTTTCTCAGAGCTCAATTTGCATAGATCCAAGCCAATGGTTCTCCTGGAGACATTCAGAACAAATTCCCTCCAATTTCCAGTAGCAATCTCTCTTTCTCTCAACTCCCTAAGCATCAGATTTAGATTAGCGTTTTGCCCATCAACTCAAATCTGTTCCCTTCTTCCACATTTCTGGTTTGCTACCATTCCCTGACTTTACCCCCAGCTACGGAGCCTACAACTTCCCCCCATGAGGAGCCAGCTGGGTGGGAGAGAGAAGCTGCTTCAAATGCTAAAGGCAGGAGTCCAGCCGACAGGTGAGCTCCAGCCAGCTGGTTCTGTGCCCGAAGCACCAACTGGCTCTCAGTTTCTTTCCAATGGCTTTATTCCACGTGGCTGTAAACCCTATCAGATCAATTTCTGACCTTGGGACTGTGAAGCAACACTTGTCTACAGATATTAGGGAAGAGGGAAAACAAGGGAGCCAAACCTCAGGTCAAGATGTCTGTCAAACAAGGTGTCGGGTCCAACTTTATCTTTAGTTACCTCTTTAATTGCTAAAGCTCATCTTGCCTTTTCTGTTTTTTAAACAAGAGGTTTTCGCACTAGTGTCTATTGTCTAGACCTGCGCTGTCTGATATCGTAGCCACCAACCACACCTGGCTATTGAGCACTTGAAACGTGACTATCCAAAATGGAGATGTTCTCTAAGTGTAAATTACACACTGGATTTTGAAGACTTAGTACCAAAAAAAGAACGTAAAATATCTCATTATTTGTTATATTGATTGCAGGTTGAAATAATATTTTGGATGTTAGGGTTAAATAAAATATATTAAAATTAATTTCACCTATTTCTTTTCCTTTTTTAATGTGGCTACTAGAAATTTTTCAATTGTATATGTGGTTTACATTATATTTCTACTGGACAGCTCTGTCCTAGAGCTTTCTTCAGACTATCAAAGATTGGACATCCTATAACTGCAAAAATTTTAGGAGCGCCCTCGTGCAGCAATTTGCTTAGAGAGTCTGTGGTTCATGGAAACAGACAGGAGGCCAAGCATGCAAAAGAGGCGGGGAAGCAAACAGCTCTCAGGGACTTTAATATTATAGCCTGGAGGAAATAAGCAGTGAAAGTTTGGATTTGGTTGGTTGAAAGCTGGGACAAAATTCATCTCTGCCTACTTGCCACAAAAGCCTATCCACCCCCAAGCAGCCAACACTGGTGGGCTGTAGCGGAAGCAAGCAGTAGCTTGAGAATATACACAATATAAAAACCTAGGTGCCTTTCTCACTGCATTCCCACCCCCCACACATATTCCCACATCACCCTCCCTTCTTCCCTACTGCCAATATGAAGAGGACAAGAGAAGGGAAGGAAGGTGTGCAGCTCTCCACAGCAACAACACAAGTAGCTCTTGGGCTTGGGTGGAGAAGAGCAGGCAAGGATCACCTCGGGGTGGGAGGAAGCGGTGGGGCACCCCTTTCTCTTCGGTTGGATCCACCTTGATGAAAAAGTAGACAAAACATAAATTTTGGTTAGAAAGCTTATCTTCTCACTGTAGAGACTCAAGGATGGTTGCAAAAGTACCCACTATCTCACTCCCTATGACCAGGGCTGTAACAACTGGCACACGTGAACGAGAAGGGACAAGCGAAGGGAAGCAAGCAAGGATCTGAACAAACATTACTAGAGAAGGATGACCTGCCCCCAAGTACTTGCACAAAGTTAAGAAAGCTAAAAAAAAATTTACTTTTCTTCTTATCACAAATGTAGTATGTGTTTATTATACATTTAGAAAATACAGATGAGTAAAAACAAAACAAAAAATTCACCCATGCTTGTACCACCCAGTGATAAGCAAAAACATTATTTGTATATTTTCCATTTGTTTTTTTACATATAAAGTTCCCTTTTTTCTCCCCAAATTGGATCATTTAGTGGCAGTTTCATAGTCATTCCTCTTTACAAATATAGTTATTAATGACACATTGCCTTCTATTACATATGAACACTATGGTCTATTTATCTAATTAATCCCCTTTTGTTGAGCATGTAGGTATCTTCTGATTTCTAAACAAGGCTTTTCTGATGGTAGCCATCTTAATGAGTATGAAGTGGTATTTTAGTGTAGTTGTATTTGCATTTCCCTAATGATTAGTGATGTTGAGCATCTTTTCATGTGCTTATTGACTATCTGTATATCTTCTTCAGAGAAATGTCTATTCAACTCATTTTAAAAATTGGGTTGTGTTTTGGTTGTTGAATTGTAGGAATTCTTTATATATTCTGGATATTAATCCTTTATCAGATAGATGATTTGCAAATATTTTATCCCATTTCAGGGACTGCCTTTTCACTCTGTTGATAGTGTTCTTTTAAAAACTATGCATATTTGTGGGCTATCAGTGCACCGTAATAAGGTTTAAAATCCATTCACAATTTTTTAAATTCAGTTGTCCCACACACATTTTTTTGAGGCTCTTACAGGTGTTGAGCATGAAGCCAGGTGCTCAGATGCTGTGAGCCAGTCTACCAGGGACACATGTCATTGAGTAGATCTGCTACGGCCACTGCTCTGAGACTCAGGTGGGCTGGCACCAACAGATTCCTCAAGCAGACATCTTCACAGCGGCCCTAGTAGCCCACTTAGGGACTTCTGAGATAGAGCCAAACCTCTGAGCAAGGGGAGGAGTTAGAGGCCAACACTGCAGTTCATTACCTTGTCTCTTCCTCCTACCCTCCCAACCAAGTCTTTTTGTGGGCAAGCATCTAAGGAAAAACTCATTTGGATGTAAACCAGCCATCTGTCCTAAGGCCTTGACTGTCAGCTGACACACCACAAGTGGTCAGCAAAACGAAGGCCGGCCTCGTGCAAAGCTATAATTAGGTGGCACTGCTCAGGGCTGTCTGGGTGCCCTACCAGGCTGTGGGCCTGGAGGCCAAGGCAGCTACAGGAGCAGAATAAAACCACTTAATAATACGTGATTTATTTTTGTTAGAGAGATGATCCCTTATCATTATAAAATATTAAACATGCATAATGCTACAAACAGTTAAAGCAAATCTACAAAAACACTTTTAGGGGACAGTGGAAATTAATTCACCAATTTAAGAAGTATTTTTAAATGTCTAACATTTTTCAGAATCTGTGCCACTTGATGGAGGAGCCATAGTGAGGACGACATAGTTCTAGTCCTCAAGTTTTGGATAGTCTTTTTTTTTTTTTTTGAGGAAGATTAGCCCTGAGCTAACATCTGCTGCCAATCCTCCTCTTTTTGCTGAGGAAGCCTGGCCCTGAGCTAACATCCATGCCCATCTCCCTCTACTTTATATGTGGGATGCCTACCACAGCATGGTGTGCCAAGTGGTGCCATGTCTGCACCCAGGATCCAAACTGGTGAACCCCAGGCCGCTAAAGCGGAACGTGCGAACTTAACTGCTGCGCCACCTGGCCGGTTGCTGGATGGTCTTAAAGACAGGAGGATGGGGTAGGGTGTGTGTTCACCTATTAAATTAAAAATCTAGAGCCATTGGCGAGATGGTTCTGTTACTGACTTAAATATACAAATAATATTTAAATTAGATTAAGAATGCTTACAAGAAGTCAGGAAAAAATATTTAAAGTCTATGTGAACAACTCCATAAAGTGAATTCATTTATTAGTACCCAAGAGCGGAGAAAACCAGGCTGTACTCTTATCAGACAGAAGCCCCTCTTCTGATGTACACACACACACACGCACACTACATGCATGCACACATAAACACAGAGAGACGACTCAAAGATATTTGTTCCATGTGAAGACTGATATTTCACCAAAAATTTCAACCACTAACTCTTGTACGATAATTTTATTATAGTTATACCTTTTTTATTAGGCATCATCTAGAAATGCAGTATTCCACATAAACGAGTTTTTCCAGGAATTAAACTTTTTCTTTCAAGCAGCAATATTTTGTTTACTTCTGGCATTTGCTCATGGAAATTTTCCTAAAATAGTTTCTAATTCTTTGAATTCTTCAACAGAGGCACAAAGCACAGTCTGACCTGTTCTTAACCCAACAGAAACATCTGGTATTGTCCTGTGCTGTAATACATAGCACAACTCTGTGTCCCTATTTCCTCTTTTGACCCGAGACTGCCACCTATCAATTCTCCCTGAAGTCAGTGATTTTGAGTCTAACCAACCTTAATCTCAGCTGATATTAATCTGCTCTAACGCTGGGAACCAGCCAACCAAAAATCAAGAACTGTGTGTTAAGAAAAAGTCGGTAGGCTCTGATTATGTATAAGGAGCTCTATTAGGGAGTGAGGACGAGGTTAAGGACACTGTGACAGTTACTTGACACGCTCAAACACTTTTTCTCCACACATTCCTGGTTTTGGAGTTTGGTTCTAAAACTAAGGTTGTCGCAAGTCTGAGCCTCATCAGTGATATATGTATATTTCATACCAGTTGTTTCTTCTATAAATTTAATGTTATGAAATACCAGTTTTTCTATTTCCTCTTTTTGATTAAAGTTTTTTAAATAGGAAAAGTGATTTACTTCTTTTTTTGTTGTTGTTAAAAAATTTTAACTTATTTCTATTAGAATTTGTTTGTTGTGGTAAAGTGTTACATAACATGAAACTTACCACGTTAACCATTTTTAAGTGTCCAGTTCTGTGGCATTGAGTACATTCACATTGTTGAGCAACCATCACCACTGTCCATCTCCCGAACTTTTCCATGTTCCCCAACTCAAACTCTGTACCCATCTAATACTAACTTCCCATTCTCCCTTCCCCGCTATGATTCACTTCTTTATGTAGCATTACATATATTAGCAAAAAAACCCCAGAAACAATCTAAATGTCCAATAATGGTAAACTAAACTATTATATGCTGACTTGATGCAATCCTATAAAATAAAATAGGGAAGTGTTTACTAAGCAATGTTATATAAATCCTACCACCAAAAACCATACTCTATAATTATAACTATATGAATTTGTCAGAATTAGATGGATAAAAATTGGAAGAGAACTTGGTAAAATGAAAATATCTGTTATGTTATGTGGAGAGATTATGGGTATACTTAACATTTTCATGTAATGCTCTGTGAAGCTATAATTATAACATTTAAAAGATCAAAGCAGTTACAGTGAGTTTTTGTTATAATTAATAAGACATTTTGCGAGTCTCAAAACTAGCAGGAGTAGAAGATGACTCTATTTGTGCCATCTTAGGAAGATCAAAATGGGGAAGGACTGTCCAAACAGGCAAAACAATAACATGTCATCTACTCGCAAACCAAAGGTATTTTGAGTTTGTAATGACCCATTAAAATGATCGTTTCTCATATGCATTCTGGATCTCTCCATTTCCTCATGTGCGTAGAAGGGGAGTTTACCAGAGGTGAGATGGCTCCAAATCCAGGAGTGATTTCTCTGCAATCTCCCCACTGCAGGCAAGAAGCCTGGGCGTCCTATGCAACCCTCAGCTGTATGTAACCCAGCCTACTCCAGTATGTAACCCAGCCTACTCCAATATGAAGCCAGCAAAGCCCCTGCAGAAATACTTACTTCGGCTTTCACTTCTTGCCAATTTACTGGGATAAGTTTTGGCCGTTGGGACATATGGCTCTGGAGGTGGCAAATCAGAAATTGGATGGAAGTAGAATCTGCTTTCCCATTCATCTGAGGGAGAGAACAAACAGGATCTTCAGAAACAGACAATCTGCTGTGAAGACTTATGTCACGAAAGGCACAGAATACAACAGAGACAGAACTGCAGAGATGGCTTCCAGTTTTATGCCCAGAAGTTTAGAGAAGAGCTGGAAGTTCTTTTAATGTCACTGACCGGCACCTGAGTGAAATACCCCGACGGGTCCAAGTGATTTCAACAAGAGTGACAAGGGCCCTCTCCGGAGCTCGGGGCTGAGGTTTGGGACACCTTTCTTAATTATTCCTCCCACCAGTGGAAGGAGTGACTGAGACCCCCTGATAACAGTGGCAGAGGTAAGCTACTTAATGCCTGCAGCCATCGGGCCTCTTGCCTACAGCAAACTGTTTAGAAGGTAGGCAATAAAAAGGTAAGCTACAAAAATGGTTCTTTTCAGAATTCTGGAATCTCTGGAAAGTTAACCAAAATGAGACTCAAAGAAGAAACAGAGAAAAATGAGGTGTCTTTTTGGGAAGTGGAAGAAGGGGATTACTATTTTTAATTTGAAATCATGGTGGCCCTAAAATGGTTAGACAGACCAGAGTACTGCAGTGTGATAACACGGAGGGTCATACAAATAAGAAATGTGAATGCAAACACACAACACACCCAAACAAATCTGCCATTCAATTACTGTCCTGTAGCTTGTACATTTCCAAGGAGTGGGACCACGCCTCACCTTCACAGGAAGAGTCTTGGAAGCCGTTTCTAATTGATGTTGATGGTGGAGGTGGGGGAGGCGCCCCAGCGCCAGGCCTGTCAGGAGGAAGAGGAGGCCTGGGCCCACTCCTGGGACCATCTACTACACTCCTGGACGGCAACTGAGGGGTGGCAGGCAGGGCCCGAGACGTGCTGCCGTTTCTGTTTATTGGAGGAGGCGGTGGGAGAGGGCCTGGAGCAAAAGAAAAGACAACATTTAGTGCAATACCTTACATCCTACATTTCTATTATCATGGTCACCATCAACATGCAATTACTGAGTGCCTGCTGGATACATGCCCTTTTACTAGAGAATATGGAGAAATGGTAGAGACTTCCTGGAGATTTTGCTGAAAACAGAGTAAGTACAAATAAACACAGAAATGCACATATGTACACACATATGTGAGAAGAGTGTATATTGATAGCTAAATGGCTATTCTGGCTTTGAGTTAGTATTGAGGCTGGAGATGATACAGTTATGTTGAGAAGAGGTGATAATCTGTTTATATGACAAGAGTTTACTTTAAAAAACATTTTATGACCCTTTTAAATAACTAATGAAGTAATTACTCCAACATGATACTTATTAAATAAGTGCTATTTAAAAACAATTTTTAAAGAAGAAGATATGAAGTTATTTTAGGCCTTCAGAGGGACTTCAAAGGGACTTTAAACGCACAGTATTATTGCTAATTACAAAGCATATTTCTGTGATGCACACGATCTGTTTCCAGGCAGAAGTGGCATCAGGAAACCAAATATCAGTCATGCTGAGAACAGGGGAGTTCCTTCTTGGTTCTTCCTCTTTGGGGAGGCAAATTAACACAGGAATGACAAACAGCTCATCGATGTGCACGCTGTAAACGCTGGTGCAGGACCCGCCCCGAGCGAGCTGGGTAGCCATGAACTTAATTTCCCATCTACAGAAGAGCACCCAACAGCCACCTTTCTCACCGCACTGCTGCCAGGGATAATTACTCCAAAAGCACACAAAAAGTACCATATAAGTATTTGAAGCCATTTTTAAAAATGCAGTGGTGTGGTATAATCAGAAAATCTTAAGTTCCTAGAAAATAATTCAAAGTAAATTCTTGTTTTTGATAATATAAAATAAACCTATCTTGCTTGTCCCATCTTCCAAATGCAAAGGCTCTTTGGGTCATGAGTAAATTAAAAGAAAAAAAAAAAAGAAAAAGGAACTTAGCATTCCCATGCAAATCCAAATGGCCTTAGTAATTATTCCTGATCTGCAGTAGTGTGCTCCACCTGCAAGATGCTGACATTTTACGTAAACACTAATCTTCTGGCGCTATAAATATGAGTATCTCTTGTTACTACAGAGTCAGAATCCAACTAGAGGACCTTAAACTGAATGACCCACCCATTGCAGATCTCTCTGCCTGGAAGTCTTGGCTTGGATACCTGATGGAGGTGAGAGGCAAGGCCAGCTCTGGTTGGTCTCTCAAGGAGTCCTCAGGGCCTCACCTGGTAGGGCTTATTTATTGCCCCATCTGCTTGTCATTGCTGGAGTCCCAGTCAGTAGGAGTAGATTTACTCGGAGGGAAAGTGTCTTGCATGCTGTGGGCTTAATTTCACTGGTACTACCACCACTACCACAGCTGTCAGTAAATGCCAACTAGACATCCAGTATTATGGGGCCGGGTACTATGTAACTTGATCGACTTTATCTCTCTTTCTCTTTTTAAGTAAACATTCATGTTCCTAATTCTCCAACCTTCCAGCTCCCTGCTCCAAACCTAGGCAAGCATAATAGAAAACAAAACAGACTTCTATTTCCCTTTGGCAGCATAATAATAAAAGTGATCATTTATTGAAGGCTACTACATGTTACCACTATACACATTTGTCTCATTTAATTCTTACAACAACCCTGAGAGGTGTAGGGACAGAAGACAAGGCCTCAGAGGTGTGGGAAGGTTAAAAAGCCCAAGTCAGGAGGCTAATGAGTGGAAAAGTCAGGATTTCATGCCAAATCTGTCAAATTCTAAAGCCCACTCCCATGACAATGAAGCCAAGCCACCTGTCAAAATATAGATGGTCCTTGATGACCTCTCATATGTTCCTTGTGGGAATGCAAATTGGTAGGAATTTTCTAGAGGCCAATTTGGCAGTTTCTTTGAAATCCAGAGTTTACTATGCACACCTATTAACCTAGAAAGTCCATTTCTAGGAATGCATTCAAAGGAAATACATAGAGATATGCACAAACATTTAGCTATAAGAATGGATCCCTGCATTATCTAGAACAGCAAAAACCTAGAGATGGCCTGTATGACCAAGTGAGGGATTCATAAATCAAGGTACTTTTGTAGGATTTAATATTATGCTGCCATTAAAAGTCAGGTTATAGAGGAATAATCATATCAGGAAATGTTAGTGAGATATTGTTAAATAAAAAGAAAATTACCAAACATATATAGTGTGATAGTGATTTTGTAAAAATGTATATATATGCATTTTTAAAAGACTGAAAGAATATATAAAAAATGTTATCAATGATTATTTCTGGATGTTGGTGGTAGCAGGATTATGGATGATTTTTATTTTTTTTATAGTTTTCTGTCTCTTCTATAATAAACAGGCATGACATGTAATTGAAAGAAACAATAAATGTTATAATTATATGTCACTGCCTATCTTATTTTGGGGAAGATTTAATCTGTTAATTCATCCATTTGGTAGAGCCATACAAACAGCTCCATAGCTGTTGGATAAGAAGAAAATGTTGCAATTAATTCATCCGACTACCTAGTCTCATTTGTTCATTGAAGAATACTTAGTGAGATGCCACTCTGTCTAGGGATTGGATTGAAAGGACTAACTTTTTTTATGTGTAGCCAACTGTCCGTGGCAGAGTGGTTTGAAGGAGTGGTTCTCAGACTTTGCTGCACATTAGTTACTGAGGAGCTTGCAAATGTCCTAATGCCCAGTCTGCAACCAGACCAATGAACCCAGAAACCTGGGGATGGGACCCAGGCGTCCACAGTTTTTAAAGCTCCCCAGGTGATTCCAGTAAATGGTCAGGTCTGAGGTCTACTGGTTTGAAGAGCGATTTATTAGGTTCCTGAGGTCACAGGGTCAAAGGTCAGTTGGATTCTCCTAAAGAAAAAAATGCCCCATTACCAGACATCTTGGATGTATGATAAGGTTAAATTTAAAAAGCAGATCTACTGAATCCACCAATAACCACTGTGAAACACAAAAGTGCTTCTTACAATTCGGAGAGAGAACGCAAACTCTGGGCAATCCTCACACTGCATTTCATACTCTGAAATGAAACCTTTCCTTAGATCCAGGTTTCTTACCCCTGGGCAGGGGGCACAGATGGGCTTTGGCAGTTCAATCCATGACACAGCAAGCAAATTTTGAGTTTATGCTTATGAGCATTTTCATGAAGAGAAAGCCTATACTTTTATCTCATTCTCCAAAGGATCCATGTGCCAGAGGTGTTAACAAATAGCAAAACAGACTGTGACACTTGTCTTCAATGACCAGGGAAGTGGCCTCAAAGCTTGACAGGTGAGAAGTACAGGAGAAGTTCATTAGCTCTTAAATAACTGCCTTTCTTGTTGGAATAATGAGGCGCTCCAGCAGGAGATGGGAATTTATTTCCCCAGGAAAGACAGCTGAGAGTCCCTCTGGGAGGCAGGGTAGTAGAGTGGCGCGATGGAAGTTCTAGCCTCTTCCTTTATTAACTAGCCTGTGATGACTTAATTTTATTGGTTACATGGTCCTTATCTCTAAAACATGGACAGAAACATTGGCCCCACTTTCTTCAGAGGTCTCATGAGGTCAAGAGGAAATCATACGTGGGAAATGTCACTTAGAAGATTAAGGCAGTCTGAGAGTTCACGTAGGCTTTTGTTGGACTCCATTCACATTTATGATATATTATTAGGGACATTTGGCCGGCTGGGTTGTAGGGAGACAACTCACCCCATGTCTTGCCATACCTGATCTGCCGGGTGGGTCCCTCACAGGAGGAGGGGGTCTCTCATTGGGCGGGGGAGGAAGAGGGCCGGAACGTCCAGATGAAGGTAAGGGAGGTGCAGATGAAGAGAGGGACAAATTCCGCTGTGGGAGCCTTGGGATTTCGTCACTGCCACTGGAACCTGGAGGCAGGGGAGGAGGGCCAGGCCTGCTGGGTGGCGGCGGCGGAGGTGGCGCCTGTGAGGAGGAGGAAGGCCGCGGGGTGGAAGGCACCGGGGGCTTGCTGTTCTGAGGGGGAGGAGGAGGCACCGCTTCCCTGTGGATGGAGGGCCTGTTGCCCACTGGAGGAGGCGGAGGAGGGGGTTTGTCATCCAAGGCCCTGCTCGGGGTGGGTGGCAGGGGAGGCCTGTTGGAGAAGGGCGAGGAGGAGCCTGACGGGGTCTGACGTATGGAGCCTCCTCCAAAAGCAGCACCTCGGTTTCCAGGGAAAGGGGGAGGAGTCGGCCCAGGGCTGGGCTGCCTGGGAGCCCCAGGCACTGGGGGGGACCCCCGGTTGTGCAGACTTGACTGAATGGGTCTTGGTGTATTGGGTACTGGCGGGGGAACGCTATCAGGCTTTGAGCCCACGTCAGGCCTTGGGGGAGGCATTCGGTTCCTCTGAGGCTCTGGGGGTCCACTTCTGTGGCCTGGAGAAGGCCCGGGGAACCTCCCTGGGCCACTTGGGGGCAAGAAAGGTTTGGCAGATGTGGCTCTTCCTCCTGGTGGCAAAATTGGGGGTCGGCTTGCTCCAGAATCTGAAGAAGAGGAAAAAAAACTTCAGTAAGAAAATTAGGAACCTTAAAGGAAATCAGAGAACTAGGTACATACCCAGCTACTAGAAGTCCTTTCCTAGATGCTATCAACTGCAGGTAACCATTATTTACATAAAGCAGATTTTGTACGGTCCTTCCTGGAGGCAGAGGAATAGATCACAGCTCTCTGTTTACCTTCTGGTCCTAGGTCCTACAACCTGTCAGCTTTCAAAAGGATTTGGGAGAGGTCTCTTGGCATTACGCACGGACAAGAAGCAGGATGAGGCTGGTGAGAGTTCTAGAGAGATCCCTACTCTTTACAAGAGGACGAGAACAGATGGTGTTGGCACATGGGATTTCTGCTAATAATTTTCTCTTCTCCCCATCACTATCCCTGTCCCCTGCCCTTGCACCTCTCAGATTTGAAAAATAAGTTAGCCATCTTGGGTGAAGAAATTAGTTATCCCAATACACGTTTCTATACGGGAGGGCTTACCTAGTCCCTTTGAAGAGACATTCCCAAGAGAAGGTGGAAAAATGTAATGAAAGAGTTATGATTGAAATAAGAAAGAACTAAGAAAGGAGAAAGAAACTGTCAAAGTTTAACTGAAAGAGTTGACACCAGTGGATGGTCTTAATCTGCAAAGAAGTAGGCAACAATTTCTTTTGTTCCTACTCGGTCAACTTCCACTTCAATATTGGCAGGACAGAACACCCCTATTACATAATTAATATTAAACTGGTTTGGTTCAACAAAGGGAAGAACTAAAGGAGGAACCAAGTTATGGAAACATTCAAATCACCACCCCAGAACCTTTTGGAACCTAAGTGCATTCTCAAAAAAGGGTTAGCCTGAAAACTTCTACCACTCCAACCATGAGCTAATTAATGTACCAAATATTTATTGAGGACCTGCTATATGCCAGCCTTTATTCTAGATGCTAGAGACAGAAGAGTAAACAAAACAGAAAAGATCCTGCTCTCCTGTAGTTTACATTCTTGTTTGGGAGATAAACAATAACAGTAAACACGCAAATATTTTCAGATAGTTATAAGTACTACAAAGAAACTAAAATAGGTTGCTGAGATGAAGAGTGTCTAGAGAGGCCAGGATAGATGGAGTGGTTGGGGATGGCTCTTCTGAGGACGTGACATTTGAGCTGAGGCCAGTCAGAGAGAGAGGAAGAGGAGAGGTGCTTCAGGCAGAGGGCCAGCAGGTACAAAGGTCCTGAGGTAGGAATGAGCTTCAAGTTAAAAAACCAAGGCCCATGTGCCTGAGTGAGCATGGAGGAGAACCCTAGGAAATGGAGCCTGAGTGGCCAGTAGGTGCTGTTCATAAACAGCTTTGGAGGCCAGAAGGAGCTCACATTTTATCCAAAGCACAATAAGACACATTTGGATGGATGTGTACAGTAGAGTAATGTAAACTCTAGAGAGAATTTTTTATTTTGACTTTAGTACTAGAAAAAGAGCTGTATTTTCCTTGACTATGTGGAACATTTCTATGTCACCAACTTGTGATAAGTCAGATCTTCCAAGTTTGGATTAAAGCTGCAGTTACTATGCACACATACATTGCATGGATAGGATCCATTCTGTGCATGGTCCATTATGAACACGTATACTTTTGGTATACCATTTTGTGCACTAACGTAAATTCCATCTTCATTTTATTATTTACGTCCAGTTGTGTTTGCCCTAATTTCTTCACCTAGGTTAAAGTACTGAATGGTATGCATTTGTCAGATGCCTCAAATCCTTTTGGTGGGTTTTAAAGAAATACCTTTAAATTTAAATGCAGGTCTGACAAGACAGAATCTCTCACATTTTTGAGTCTCTTTCTAGATTTTGACCATCCCATACTAAAGTAGTCAGTTAACCCTGAGGATTCACTCTTTTATCTCATATGAATGTGAGAATTTCACACTTCCCCAGGGGGCATTTTCAAAGATCACAGAATTAGAAATAAAATTCTTCTAACACAAGAAACATTAAAATAGGAAGTTTTATGGTCAAATTTCTTGAGCTTCCAGTAGTAGTCAGGAGAGGCTCTATAAGGTTTTTATTTAGGCTTGACCAGGTTCAACTTTTCTCTCTGCCGTCAGGTTCATAGACAATCCTGTAGGACTCAGGACTCATTTCCATGGCTCCCTGCAGAGAATACTTAGAATCACTGGCCATAAAATGCCAAAGCCTGTCATACAAAACACTTTTTTAGATTTAGTGAGATATGTAATTATATTCCATATGACATGCTCCACAGTGCGTTTGAAAAGTGGCTCACAAGTATTTACTATACTAGACAGCTGGGTCCGACGACCTCACACAGAAAGCTGAATTTGCCAGGTCACCAGGCAGAGTTTCCAGGGGTGGCAAGTTCCATTTGCTCCTTCCTTTTCTTCCCACTCTAGCTCACCCTTTAGAAAAGTACAAAAAAGTACAAGTTACCCCAAGGACACTGGGCAATATTTAACAGCTCCATGGAGCTGTCTGATCCTGATTAAAAAAAAAAGCGATGCTCAACAGAATCTCTCTTATAAAACAGTGTTAATGTTTCAAGCAATCTAAAATGTTTTAAAGGGCACAGTGCCTTAGATGGGACGCCAAGCCTCAAAACCACCAAACTCGGCCTCGTCTTCAGTCACTAAAAGAAGGAAACTCTCCTTACCAGTCTCCCTGCTGGCTGTGGATCGCAGCTTCGGCATTCCAGCCTGGAACAGCCCTCCCAAGCCGGGTGGTCCACCCCCGCCAAAGCTTCCTCCACCGCCGCCGCCACCGCCACCACCGCCGCCGCCGCCGCCGCCGCCACCTCCTCCGCCAAAGCCACCACCACCTCCACCAGCACCGGCTCCTTTAGGTTCTGCAGAAGGAAGAAAACACACGGATGAAAACACCCACCAGAGGACTTCACAGTCCTCGCCCAAGTAAACAATAACGATAAAATGGAGCTGGCTGAACGTAGGCCTCCGGTGGACAACTGTGATTTCATTAAAATGCAGGATTTTAAGGATTCACCCTACCCCCAGTGAGAAAAGGAGTTTCTTTCCACTCCAGGGCAGCTGTGGGCTCAGTGGCAGAAGAATTGGTAATGGCTGACGACTTACTCCCCCCACGCCCCCCCAACTTGGCTAGCTGCCACATGAGTTAATATCTGTTTGTTCTATATCCTAAGATTTGGCAAATAAAAGGATCTTCAAAGAAAGAAAGTCCCAAGGGAGAGGAGATGCAATAAAAGGTGAGAAGAAAGGAAATAGTAAAAATAAAGAGAAGAAAAAATATCCCATAATTTTACTCCTTGGAAATACTTACCGTTTTGGTGTATTTTTTCCCAGCCAGTATATTTTCATTTTATATGTTTTTTTCCCTTAAAATTAAGACCAAATTCACTAAACAGTTTTTAGCCTGCTTTTTTCATGTAACACATTAATATTTCCCATGTCATTAAATATTCTGTGAAAACATGAGTTTCAAAGACTGCATTGTGTTTTCGAACACAAATGTACTGTAATTTATTTAACCATCTACTTATTTGATGGCCTTTTAGGTTGATTTCAATTTTTTAATATCATAAAGTCCAATAGTAAGCTTTAACTTTTAAAAAATGTTTTGCAATTTGAGATGGTACAAAAATTCTGTTTCATTTCGCATTTATTTCCAAAAAATTGTGAAAGATTTTGAAATGGGCAAACAAATAAAAAAAGAAAGCAAGAAGAAAGAAAAATATTACTAGGTGTCCTGTCTAGCCTTCTGGGTTATTTCCCATTGTCTTTGAGCTATTTTACAACTTTGTAAGTTGTAGGAAACTGATAATAATGTAAATGATATTTGTCCATAGAAATGTAAACTGGCTGTGTTCAGTGGAATGCAACTGATCACTGACCCACTTTGCACCTATTTGTGAATTGATTTCAGCACTTATCCCACTATGTCCGTGTGGTCTTGAATTCTCCTTTTAACTGATAACATCATACTGGTTCCCTCATTCACTAATGAGCCTAATAACATCTTTGACATATGCTCATTTTCTATCTGTGTGAGAGCCGTGATTACACCCTCTTAAAGACATTGTCTCTTAACCACTTATGTGTGTATGTCTGTTTGATGAGGTTTGTTTTATGAGCATTGTTTAAAGTCTGCCCCTGGAAAACACTGCTGAGCCTTTGATAAGTATCACATGAGCTCTACAAACTGACCTGGGAGAAGTGATACTTTTATGACATTTAGACTTTAAGGAAACATGGTATATTTTCCCATGTCTTCTGATTTATTCAGTCAAGTTTTGTAATTTTTGCGATACGGGTCACACACGCTTCTTCTTAGGGTTACTTTGAATACATTTTTGTTTGTTGAAATTGTGAAAGAAATGTTTTCCTACTACTTTTTTGTAATTGGTTATTAGTAGCATCAGGAAATTTTTTTTTTAAAGGTTGGCACCTGAGCTAATATCTGTTGTCAATCTTTTTTTTCTTTCTTTCTTCTTCTTCTCCCCAAAGCCCCCCAGTGCATAGTTGTATATTCTAGTTGTGCCTCTGGCTCTGTATGTGGGACGCCGCCTCAGCACGGCCTGACAAGCAGTGCCATGTCCGCGCCCAGGATCCGAACCAGCAAAACCCTGGGCTGCCGAAGGGGAGCACACGAACTTAACCACGGTCACAGGGCTGGCCCCAGGAAATTTCATTTGCTATCTAATAAACCACTTTGCTGTATTTTCTAAATTAAAATTTACAAAAAGTTTATCTTAGATTTTCTAGATGTATGGTCTGCAAATAAGAAAGGTTTTGCGCCCTCTTTTCTAATAGTTGTGTATCTTATTTCTGTTTTATAGAATTACTTTGATCACTGAACTCCCAAAATAATGTAAATTATTAATGTTGCTAAAGGAAAGTATATTTTGATTTTAATAAGAATGGCTCAAAATTACAAAATTACAAATTTCAAAATTACATATTGACTATTGGCTTGAAATATTTTTTTTTTCCTTCTTTCTAAACATTTGTCGTCAGCAAGGAGCCTTCTATTTTAGGTTTTTAAGACCTTCTTATGGCTTGGAATTTTATTGAATGCCTATTCAGGATCTACTGAGATGATTATAAGGTTTTCCTTATTTGATGTGATGGATTTATAGGCTTTCTAACATTAAAAATGAGCTAAGCCCTCGTCTTGGTGAATTATTCTTTCAATATGTTATTGAATTAGATTTTTTGTTTTTTTAGGTAGTATCCTTCTCATCTCTGATCATAACTGGTCTATAGTAGGGTTTTTTAACCCTGGAACCAGTGACATTTGGGGTCAGATAATTCTTTGTTGTGGGTGGCTGTCCTATTCTCTGTAGAATGTTTACAGCATCACCGGCCTCTACCCACTAGATGCCAGTAGGAACTCCTCTCTCGCCAAGTTGTGACAACTAAAAATGCCTCTAAACACTGCCACCTGTCCCCTGGGACACTGATATACGAGCTTTCTTTTTGTGTATATGCTGCCTTTGTCAGGCTTTAGTATTAGGATCATGCTAGTCTCATCACCCCCATCAGATAGCTTTCCATCTCTTCCCGTGTTTGGGAATGATTTATGTAACATTTGAATCAGCTGTTTCTTAAAATCTGAAGGAATCTACTGATAAAAGTATCTGGCTCTAAAGCTTTTGAGAGAGAACATAATTTGATAAAGTTTTCAACTTTTTCCTTGCTCATTGAGTTTTCATGAATTTTGGTAAATTCACAAAATTTACCAAAATTTCATGAATTTTTGTAAACTGATGCTGTCTTAGAAAATTAATCTCTTTAAGATTTCAAAATGTTTTGACATATAACTTCATTGTAGAATCCTTAATTTTAGAAAATCTGCTTTGAATCTCTTATCTATTTTCTGGGTTCTAATTTTATTCATTTGTGTTTTCTTTTTTTCTGGATTAGATTTATTCATTATAATTCTCTATTAGCTTTGTATCTTCTCTAGGTGTGGAGCTTTCTGGGATACTTATGGGAGCTCTGCTGATAGAAGAAATAATCTGATAGTCAGCTCACAAGAATTACTTCACCTAACAAGATGAAACAAATTAGAAGAACAATTTCTTGAAGGGTGTTCAAAATTGCTTCCATATGAAATAAATTAAAATGAAAATTTTTAATAATTTTAATTATTGCCAATAATATTGATAATGCCCTTGTCATTCAAACATTATTCATTAAGGAATGATACATTTTGGAATACTGCATTTACTTAGGACATCTTTACATGGGATTAAACATTCAAAGAGATTGATGCATCATCAGACATCATCCTTTAGCATTCTTACCTGGAACATTTGTGCTCTATCTGAAGCTAAAGTAGTTGAGGATAGCTAATAGGCTCCACATTACTTTATTAGCAATTAAATTGCAGGACAAGGGTGACTTCAAGAGTTATATCATGTATAACCATGGGGAACATTTTGACATAAACCCCAGGGAGGTTTCACCTGCAAACAAATACAAAACCATGGATGGACTTTGCCACTTGCAAAGAGCTTGTGACAACAGTATTGGTGTCCACTTAAGTGGATGGACAACAAGGGCAAGCATTTGGTTGCATTGTGTATCCACCAAGTAAAGTGCATTCTTAAACATCACTGAGCAGCTGGAAGGGAGAAGAACGAACACTTGTTTCCATTTAACGGGAGGAGAAGTGGATCTTGAAGAATAAAATGAATTTCCCCTAGTGGATTCAGGACTAGGCCTCAGACTGCCCAGTCTCCTTTAACATCTGGGGAGTTCACATCCACCTCTCCAGAGACTGGGCTCCCTCTGGGAGCGGAGAGAATGGCTGGGTTCTGTCCTAGAGGTCGGCAGTTTGGGGAGCTCCTCTGGCTTCATTCTAAGCACCATGACACTATGGTCATTGGATTAAGGCTCCCCAGATATAAATGCTGTGCTGGGCTCCCCTGAGGGAGAATCTTGTGACGTGGATCAGGAGGACTGAAAGATTGATGACGTGATAACCATATCGGTTTTGTGGGCATTTTGACCTAGAGGTAAGACTATGTCAAGTCAAGAGTCAAAGACCCCATAGTTCCTTTTTGAGGTGTGGTGCATTCCCACTTGTACCACCTTGCCTGGTAACAGAGCGACATTCAAGGCCTTTATCTTGGTCTTCCACTTTTCCATTTTCCTCCCACACCAATGTTCTCACCTAATTCTGATCCTTCTCCTTCTCTACCAATTAGGTACTTCTCCTAGAAATTCCTCCTAAGCACTTCTAATCCTCCACTTGGCTAAAATCCTGCATCATTATTCACTTGTCTACAAAGCTGCCTCTGGTGATTTTGGAAGGTCAGCCTATTTCCTATTGAGTCCAAATGGGATCTGTGGTCTAGGATGAATTCTGGAGACATCTGGCTGGCAGTGGAAACAACTAGGAATATGAAGAGATAGTCTCAAGGCCTGATTATTAACTACCAGTAGATTCTAGCCATGTATAACTTTTTATTCTGTTGTAAATGTTAATAAGTAGCCCTGTGTGGTGGGTACTTGTTTGTTTATACATACCCTGCCTTGTTCCAGAAAGTATCTCAGACTTACGATGGGTAGATAAGCAAAGTTGTGATCTCATTTCTTCCCGCTCCAAGCTCCTAATAATCATATCTTACACTTGAATTACACATTTCAGACAACAAAACACTTGCACAAGCATCATCTCATTTGATGCTCTCGACAAACTTGTGAGGGCAGTAGAACAGGTATGATCATCTCCATTCTACAGATGAAGACAATAAGGCTTGGACATGGTAAGTGACGGATGTGCCAGGACTGGAACCCACATCCTTTGATTCCAAGGCTGGGGCACTTTCCATATTTCATGCTGCTGTTTGATCTGTAGTGTGAGGAGCGAGGGGTTAATTTCCAGAAAGTGTTGTGAATAATTCAGAGAATTGCTGCTGTGTGTGTCTTGGACAAAGAATTATTATACTGGCTTCCTGCAGCATTAGAGGGAACCCAAGCCAGAGCTGTGGCCTACAATGGGTGATACAGTCCCTTATTCTGCTAGTTTTGCAGCTGTTGTTAACCAACAAAAAATTTTTTTTGGTGGGAAGGGTAGAGTTGATTGTTAGGCCATAAACCATTTATCTCCATGGAAAATAACTTTTGTCACTTACTGTCCAATATCGGTGCGCTTCTGTCGTTGGTGACTGTCTTCTTTAGTTTCTTCCCTTTGCTGATGTCAGAGAGAAGGGCATTTCTCCCAGCCTGCTCTGACTTATTCAAGGTAGGCTTTTCTGTATTGGCCTGAAAGGAAACCACACAAACGCATATTCATCTCTTGAATTAAAATCATGTGCTACAACCCTCGGTGGGGGCAGCTAGAGTATTGGAAGCTTGTTATTAAGGTTCTTGGCAATAGGTTGTAAATTCTCTACGAGTTTTAGACCCGATGTCATTCTTTTTAAGACCCAGATATTTGGGAGCAGATGCAGCAATAAATTACACTCATTTTTAACGCAGGAAGAGTCAGTCCCTGATAATAAGTCTCTGAAAATTCAGCCCACAATCTGGCCGTAACCCACAGAGCCCGGGTTGGATTGCGAGAAACGTAAGGGAATTTTAAGTCTGATAGGATTCTGTAGGATACGATGAGGTTTCATTCTCTAGGATGTGTCCTGAAGAATGGCCTGTCCTTCCCATCTTTTAGAACTAATCTGGTGCAAGGGGAAAATTGTCTCTAGCAAAAAGGGTCAGTTGTATTTTTTTAAACCCACCGAAGTTTTAGAAAATAATTCCCTCTGTTGACATTGCCAAAGATTTTTTTCTCTTTCATTTAAGGCAGATTTGAGGTATAATTTACATGTAGTAAAATCACCCATTTTAGGATACAGTTCTATGAGTTTTGACAAACATATAAGTGTGTAGCCACCACCACAATCAAGAGACACAACATTTCCATTACTCCAAAAAGTCCCGTCACGTCCCTTTGGCCTAATGTGTCTCTGCTGTTTCATCCCTTTGAAAGCTTAGCTCAGAGACTGCAGAACAGACAAAGGTGCTGCTTTAAAATGTCTGGGTATTTTCCGTATTTTCAGAATTCCTGGGAAAGATCCTTACTATGAACTGGGATCTTGTTTCTTCAGGGTTATGCTAGGGAGTGGGGCAGGAAGAGCCCTGCACGTGAACTCAGAAGTAGGCATGTGCCTGTGTCTGTGACACTTGGAAACTGGCTTGGTCTGGCCTGGCTCAGGGAGGGTCAGCTTCTCCAAACCCAAAGGTCCTTCTGGCAGACCCGAGAGTCCTTCTAGGCTGGCCCCAGCCCTTCCGAAGGGATCTGATATCAGAGGTGCCAGCGAGGGCCAGAGGAGGTAAACCTGGGAAGTTTAGCTTCATAATTCATCCCACTATTTATCATAGTGGGAGGCAGTGATGGCAGAGGGAGAGCTAAGAAAAACCTGAAGTAGGCTGAGAGAATCCTGTGTGTTAAGCTGAAAGGGGCCTGAGATAATTAAATTATAAAGTACTAACGTGTTCATGATAACAACAGTTAACGTTTATATAGCTTTCACTGTGGGTCACGCACTGTTCTGAGCACTGTGTGTGTATTAATTCATTTAGTCCTCATCTACCCTGTGAGTCATTACTTCCATTTTAGAGACAAGGAAACTAAGGCCCAGGGAGGTGAAAGCATTTGCCCCAGTGACCCGGCTAGTAAGAGGAGGAGCTAGGATTCAAACTCTGGCAGTCTGCCTCCAGAGCCTTCCCTCTCACCTGACGGAAGGGTAAATGTGGGACCTAAAATGCCCCTTCTGTAAACTGTGGAGATGTTGTGAAAGGCTACAAGCTGGTAACTAGAAGATGAATGAGTTCTGGAGATGTAATGGACAGCGCAGCAACTACAGCCAACAATGCTGTATTATAAACTTCAAAGTTGCTCAGACACCAAATCTTAAATATCCTCACCACAAAAAAGAAGTGATAATTATGTGATGTGACAGAGATATGAGCTAAAGCTATGGTGGTAATTATACTATAATGAATAAATGTATGGGATCAACATGTTGGACACCTTAAACTTACACGATGCTATATGCCAGTTATGTCTCAATTGAAAAAGAATTAATAAATAAAATGCTCCTCCCCCAGTGGCTCCCAACGCTCCTCTGAAGCAAACCTGTTAAGAGCTTCTTGTAGTTAGTTCCAGAAATGCTCTTTGCATACGCAGTTCCCTTTTGCTAATGGGATCATCCTCTCTTACTCTGCAACTTGTTTTTATAACTTAGCAACATACTTTGGACATCTTGGAGAGAGCGTTTAAAATTAGCTCGTCTTCATTTTAAGGATGAAAAAACCCTGAGGCCTGGAAAAGTTAAGTGAGGTGTCCGCATTGGGTCTATTAATGGTTTTGGGTCCGCAGTCCTCACTGGCCTCCTGTTCTGCCTCAAAATGTATTTTGACAGCTGACCCCTTGGGTGTTGACGTCTCTCACATGGCAGTCTGGGGCCCTTAATTACCCTGTTCCACTAGACGGTGTCCTATGATGGCCACCAAGCCAACTGTCCCTTTTCTCATCTCTACATCCTTTTTCTCTAGGGTCTTGCTTTAAGTCAGATAATAATGGATAGAAATGAACTGATGGGATAAATGAGGGTTTCCCAAACTTCCGTCATTCTGATACAACTTTCATGGTTTTTGTTATCTTCTCATGCTACCTGTGTTATTTGCTTAATATTTTTCATGAAGTCAATTCACTATATTATTTACTATACTCTGTTTCAGTGAACATTTTCTTTTAAATGAACTCTCTAGGAAACCCTGGGTGTGCCCAGAAGTTAAAGGCTAGAAGATGAGTCTATTTGAATGAAAACATTGCAGGCCGGGCAGAATTGTTCCTGCGAACCCATCTTGGCCCAGTATGTGGGAATGAACAGGACATTCTCCTGGAGGGACTCGGCAGAGGACACCGAACTCATCCTCACTCACGCGCATACGATGAGTTGCCTGAAACCTTAGACAACAAAACCCTTCATGTTGCATTCACTCGTCTCTGGGTCTGGCTTACTCCGGCACGTAGGAAGCCTGCGATATCATATTTAAGCCAGAATGCAAATACACTGAAAACAAATCCATGGGTGCCAGGTTCGACTTCATTTGGCTTGCTTCATGCATGCATGATGGATGGTGAGGAGCCACTCACCAGAGCAAAGGTGGGCGGAGGCGGGGGCGCTGGAGGGGGAGGGACGGGCATCTCGGACAGTTATCCTTTCAACAGTCTTGATAAATCTGTAAAAACAAAACAAAAAGAAACAAAACACGGTCATTTGTTAGACTTCTTAGTAATACTCTGTCCCAGTCTTCCTTCCCCCGTTCCCACCAAAGTGACAGCCATTCACTCAGGCCAACTTTTACAAGAGGTGGATTACCTTTACAACGTTGCTAAGATGTTACTGTTCTGGAAGCTGGAAGCACCCTAGCTGGGGAGGTTTCTGAGCTACAGTGACCAAAGATACTGGAAGCAAAATCCAGCGCCTCATGCTGCTCAATTCTACCACTCACCAAAGCAAGTCGGGGGAATGACACGGACCCTGCGCCCGCAGCCTGAGTAAGCCAGCTTATCATGAAACTGCTAAAATGTATCCCACCAAAGCCTGATGTTCAAGCGGCTCCTCTTCCTCACCCATTTCCATGACAAAATCCTTTCTTGCTCTCCCACTCCCGCTCACTCCTCGCCCAACGGTTTTCTTCTCTGCAGATCCCTGACAGTCCCCTGGGTCTGGGTACATACTGTAGGAATGCAAAGATGGAACTATTTCTGGTCTTGCCCTCAAAGTTCTTACAGTCCTCCAGGGAAAGGAGCCAGGATATAAGGAAAGGTAGGCAGGGAAGATGCTCGAGGGGGCTGGATGCCTATCTTTGTGCTACTCGGCATTTCCTTATGAGATCTAAGTGGGAAGAAAGAGATGAGGAGTCAAACCTAAGACTCCTGTCTGTTTACCAGAAAGGAGCTTCATTAGAAAAGCTTTCTGCATAGTGTGACTGCTCTGGGAACAAAGGGGAGGTCAGACTCTGTGGCTGGGTGGGAGAGGTGGAAACGGGGTGGGTGGCATCTGGGCAAATGTGAGGGGCCGCAGAAACAATGGTGAGGAAGCACCCCAGGAGTTACACCAGCCAAGAACCTGGCTCCCTTTCCCCAAGTCCCTGGAGTCCCATCCCTGGGTCTCATCAGGAGCCCCAGCTCCCAGGCGGAGGCAGCGCCTCGCTCACCTTCTCACCCATAAGCAATCCCAGCTTCTCCCACCCAGTCCTGGCTACTCTAAGTGTGGTCTGGCACCAGCAGCACGGGCATCGCCCAGGGGTCTGACACTAGTGGGCAGCCTGGGATGCTGACCACCTGAATAACATTGTTTCTACGGAACATGTGTCCAGAATTTGAAACAGCAGAATTATTTTTCTTTTATTCTCAATAGTCTCTCTTTCTTTTTCTTTTGCTGAGGAAGATTTGCCTTGAGTTAACATCCATTGCCAATCTTCTTCTTTTTGTATGTGAGCCGCTGCCACATTATGGCCACTGACAGACGAGTGGTGTAGATCTGTGCCTGGAACTGAACCCAGGCCGCTGAAGGGGAGCATGCCAAACTTAACCACTAGGTCACCGGGGCTGGCCCTCAATAGTCTCTTAATTGCAGAAAACAATTTCTTACAATTTAAAATATTTGGTTCAACGACTAAAAGTTAATGTGGAAAACTTATACCTTGAAACAAATACTTTTTGTTAAAAAACACTGTTAGATGGTTTGCTTTCTGTGGACAGAAATGGAATGGAAAAGCTAAAAGGACATGGCTGGACTTGTCACAGCTGCTAGAAGACAGGAATGAAGACAGTTTGGAACAGTTCCAAGTGGGCCGTCCAGAAAATGAAATTTTTTAGAACTCCGCAGCGGCAACAGCAGGTATCACTCACTGACAATCAGTTGGCTCCAGAGTGCTTTGCTTACATCGGCTCTAACGCTTATGACAACACTGCAAACTACACGATTCTGCTCACTTTACAGATGAGGACACTGAGACTCAGAGAAATTAAGTAACTCACAAAAAGACCCATGCAACTCATTCCAGTCAGTCTTTTGGACGCCTGATCTTCCACTGGATGACGTGCCTCACTGCCCGGCCCTTTAATGATCTGATAAGCCTTTTCAGGCAGGGAAAGGGCTAGCTAGTGCTATGACTCACCTGTAAACTAGGTTGGAATCTGTTTTTCAATAAGAGACCGTCTCAGACAAGGATTCTTTTAAAATGTGTCCCTTAAATTGGCCTTTTCTGCATGACACCAATTAGTCGCCGGTGGGGCCAAGCGGGCAATGTAGGCAGGGTTGGGAGCCTGTTATGAAGCCAATCAGGGGGTTCTCCAGCTGCAGAAGGCACCTTCAGAGGCCTCCAAGTCAGACGTGTCCCAGGCCCAGGAAGGATGGGATCTGAAAATGACTCTGGCCCAACTAATTGTGAAGGATGCTGGAGCCGAAGCAATGGTATTAACAGGGCTGAAGAAGGCGACTTACCACGTTGCGGGGAGCGGCCAGGGCCACCTGGAGGGCCTCAGAGACGCGCTCCATGCAACAGATCATGCATGTGCTTAGTGGAGGAAATGCCCCTCAACACTTGGATGTATTTTGTCTGCTTCCATGTTCGCCAACTAACCCATCACCCGGTTATCCTAATACCGAGGAAGGAGTGACTTCTGGTCAATTACCAGGAACCTCTTATGGGTTTGGTTGTCATGAGTCAGTCTCTGGGTGCAGAGATCAAATTGAACTTATGCCTGCACATCTTAGAGGCCAGACTGTGGACTAGGGACCCTTTCAGGGGACTACCAACCCACAAGCCTCTTTAATCTAATTATTTTACAATTTCTGTTGTTGCTGTTATGGTTTTGTCTGTGTACTACCTGACTTATAAATACACCTCTGGACCGCAGGGGCTCGGCTTTCCCCTCCTGGCCACCTCCCATGAACCACGGGGAGACGATCTGCGGGTGAGCGCGTTCACCTTGCCAGGGGGATGCAGACCTAAGTTCTCTCTTCTCTCCACTGCAGCTTCCCCTGCCCCCATCTCTCACTCCCCTCCAGATCAGCTACTCCCCCCTCAGTGCTGAAAGGTGATTACAGGGGCTTCCATGGACTCTGCTCCTTCCTTGCTGAAGAGCTGCTGGTCTGGACATGTCCAGGCAGGGGCCCTGAGGGAAGTTTGTGAGAACGCCCAGACTCCAGTCCTGCCCCCTCACCACATGGGTCAAAGAAGACCAGTCACGTCCCCCATGCCGGGCCCACGCCAGGCCCATTTCCTGGCTGTCTTCCCATCAGACTGTGACTCTACCAGGTCTCCTCAGTACCCCTCACTAAAGATGTATAGAGCGAGAAAGCCAGCCATCACGCAAACAAGCCCGTGCTGGCCACTGGAAGGGCCCCCAGCATCACGGCAAGTGCATTCTGAGGTTTGGGCAAAGCATCAGCCCATCAGACGGGCTTGCTAGCACTATGTACTGCCACTTACCTCCCGGCAGGCCCGACTTCCCAGTGAGGTAGAACCCAAGGCCCTGGGAGAGTCAGACTTCCCTCCTCTCAGGGAGTTAACAGCCCACATCACAACCAGACCTGGGCCTCACTCAAGGGCCTCAACACCAGCAGAGACCCTCACGGACCAGGCATTCCTAACCTGGATCGTTACACCTGCAGGGGCTGTGGATAGAGTTCAGGGGTTTGTGAACTTGGATTAAAAAAAGTGCCTACTTATTTCCCCTAAGCTCAAACTAAAATTTAGCATTTCCTTCAACATAATGTGTGCCACAAACCACAGGACTTGAAATATTTTCACCAATAGTTTTTCACATGATATTTTCATATCACGTTACAATTGTCGCAGATCTCTTTTGAAATTACGGCAACGTTCAGATCCATTGCTAGATCTTGCTTACATATTTCAGTATAACTAGTTTCCTTCATAATCGTATTTTGTTTTATACATTTAACAACAGTCAGAGGAGTCCTCTGGGCTTTACCAGGCACCAGTGTAGTCTATGGAACGAAGAAGGTTAGAATCCCTGTGAGAACATGAGACCTGGGTCCGGCGAACTTGATTTGAATCTTTGCTCTGCTACCTAATAACCTGGGACAGGAATCTAACCTCTCTGGGCCCCCCTTTGCCATCTGTTAAGTAGGGGTTGCTGGGAGGATGAAATGCAATGGTGCAGGCCCAGTTCTCAGCATGGCCTCTACAGTAAGCTCAGATCTGTCTTCCTGGAGGGTGAGCATGGGTCCTGCTGGTGTGAGTGCCGCTCAAGCACCTGGCAGAGGAGGGATGGACCTGGCGCCTGAGCTGAGGCCCTGGCTTTGCCCGGAGTCCTGTGTGGGAAGAGCTGCCCGGCACGGGAATGAGGCAGCCCGAGGACTCAGTGTCAATGCTGCACTTGGTTCTTCCCTCGGGAAGTAGGAGCCTGGAGGGAAAGGCATCCTGTTCTGGGGCCAGGAGGGGCCCCAAACAAGGGAAAGGCCTAGGGCAGAGGTTCACAAAGTGTGGGCTGTCATCTCCTGCCTCAGAATCAGTGGTGTCCTGTTTGAGACTGCTGTGTCCCGCCTCCCACTCCAGTTAGGCTCCCTAAAGTTGGAGGACCAGTGAGTACCCATTCGCTGATCCCTGCCCTCCCACCTTACCTCCAGCCCAGGCACCGAACTTTTAAGAATACACACTTGTGAGAAATTAATTTCTTTCTAAGAATCACTTCAGTGTTTAAATAACATTCATCCCAGGGAGAAAAGCCAGACAAATGTTCACCTTGTGTGTTGAATTTTATGTGTACAAAGAAAACCACAGGGATGGAAAAGGCTTTTTTGTTTCCACTCACGGTGCTATGGGTCACAGTTCATCCCCTCACACAGTCATACATGGCAGACCCACCCCCTAGCGCCTCCGGAGGTGACGGCATCTGGACAGAGGCCCTTTAAAGAGGTGGTAAGTCATAGTGAGACCATCAGGATGGGCCCTAAGCCAGTATGACTGGCGAGAGGGAGAAGACAAGAGAGACACCACAGATGTGTGAGCACAGATAACAGGCCATGCGAGGACACAGGGAGAAGGGAAAGAGAGGCCACAGAGAAACCAAACCTGCCAACACCTTCATCTTGGACTTCTAGCCTTCAGAACTGTGGGATAATAAAATTCTGCTGTTTGAGCCACCCAATCTGTGGTATCTTGTTATGGCAGCCCTGGATAACTAATAAATATAGTTTTAACAATACATGTCTATGATCCATTGTGGAAACCAATTTAATGGATTTTGAATAAAATATCTATCAATTGATTTCTCACCTGCGATCTCTCTGGATTGTCAGACATTGAGGAAATTAAAAATCAACCTGAACCATAGGGTACATGAGTGGTTGCCAAAGTTTTATTTAATAACTGAATGAATCATTAAAAAAATCATCAAACCTTAGGTGAAAAACTGTTGAGGTCAGGGGAGGGATCTACCAGTAAGCCTTTTATAAAAAGGAACTGGCTCTATGGGTTGAGAGAACAGAGCAGAATATTTTGTAGAAATGACTTTAAAAATTCATTAATTGGTTCTTTAGTTGTTGCCTACACACACATACACATACATATACACACTCAATATACATCAATATTTTGAAATTTCCTAGTTCTGTGAAAAAAAATGGTTAGCTTTGTTGGTTTTATGGTAGTGCTTCAGGTCAACATCATGGTCAACACTCTCATCAGACAGATCACACACTGACCTAGACCAACAAGGGCATCTTGTGGCCTGGAGCCATTTGCTAAATATGCAATAGTGGCTATGAGGGAAATCTTGTGAGAAAAAGTGAATTGCTCAGCCCACTCCCCAACCTACAGTGGACATATTCTTCCCAGTGGCATGGCCAACAAGAGGCTCAACCACATCCCACAGTTCAGTCCCGACTTGCCCCAGGAAACTTATGGTTTCTTCTTCAATGTGCTCATCTAAGAAAGCAGAATTATCTCTGAATGTAAAATGAACCACCTCCTCAGGATCAAGAGAATTGGCTAGTTATTTAAATAAACTGCTTCCTAGTTTCTTTTAGTCAACTTAAAATTCATTCTAGATTGTGCTGCATGAGGCCCACACTACAGAATGACATGAGGAGGGGAGAGATTTCCAACACTGTCCAATGAAAACATCTGATAATCCTCAGGATGGCCTCGAATCCTGAGTGGGGGCGGTGAACAGGCCAGGTTCCATTAGAGAGGACAAGCAAGTTTATCCAGTTCTGTGTTATCACCATTTTGGACTTTCAAAAATATAAAGTATTCTGCTGTACAATTCCTGCCAAAAGTCACCCTTAAATACTATCCTACCTCAAATGAATTGGAGAAAAATAAACTTTTTTTCCTAAAAGGTTGAATCAATAGAGTATTTTATTTACTTTGCGTGTGTGTGTGTGTGTGTGTGGTGGGTGGGCAGTGGGTGTAACAGAAATAATACAATTGGACAGATCCCAAGGTCCCAATGCTCTCATGCCCTCATTACTTTCTATTCTGTGTTAATTTCCTTTACATTCATTTCTATTTTACTTTATATATAATGTTCTTAAGTCATTTTCATGTATGCATTTCTTGTGTGCTCTTAACTTCTCCAGATTAGATTATTTTTTCTGCTTCCCAATGTAGCATATGTGCATTTAGAAAACAATAGACAACATGAAAATACACAAAGATGAAAATAAAACATGACAGTTGTATTTAACCACTGAAGCATTTGATAATAACTAAATTTTAGGTGAAAAAGGGTTGGGGTTAATAATACCCTGAGATAATTCTTGTTAACATTTTGATGTATATCTTTCCAGCTTATAAATACACACACACACCCCTCTCTATCTATATATATATCTACACACACAGGCAAAATTGTTTGACCAATAAATATTAACAGAAGGAAATTTATAATACATATAACTCAACACTGTTTTAATAAAAAAAGGCCATTAAATTCATATTGAGTTATTACAACCATAAAAAAATGGTTTCAAAGCCATTCATTATAACGGCAATGAATCCACTCGAGGTTACACTGTAAAAATAAAAATCATTTAGCAAACTCAAATTGCTGCTAAAACCCTGAATTTTAAAAAGCCTGTAGTTTTACAATTCCTACTCATAATTATTCTTGATTCTATTCTTTAGAGACTTCTCCGTGATACAAACTTCGTTGCATGTGTTTAAGATCTGAAAACCATTAGAACTAATTAAGATGAAGTTGGCTTTGTTCTTCAACTTCCTGTAAAAATGCTCAACAGGAAAATTGATGTTCGCAGTAAACCACAGCCATCCTGTTTCTTTAGCACAATCTTTTCACAGCTGCAGTTGCCTGTAGTTTCTATTTTATGACACCAGTCATAGTGCAACATCTCTGTGCACCACCTCCCACCCCCACCCGCCACCAAGCATGTCGTTTGGCCATTTTAGAAACTTTTAACATCTCTGCAGAAAGTTTGTTTCTATTATTGTTACTCTTCCTCCCCTCCGCTTCAAACTCAGAGGGCCACAGGCAATGAGGCAATCAATACAAGAGGAAAAACAGACAAGGCTGCTCCACCCAAGAGGAACCAAAGGTGGAGAAGAGAAACACGCTTTCCAAACTGTCTCACATTTACTTCTTGTTGGAAAGAGCATTTCCCCTGGACTGTCACAAATACCTCTAACTGTCACTCCTGAAAGTTAAAATGAAAAAAAATACTAGAATAAGGAATGCCTTAATTAGTATGCTTTTCTGAGAAATTTAAAATGCACTTTATACCCACCTCTCTTCACCACTCATTTGTAACACAGAGGTTTACATGGGTGTGCACATGTGGGCTAAGGTTTTCCTCATGGTTAAATAGGCAGGAAAACAATAACATTTAGGGCAGAGGATCTGAACAGACATTTTTCCAAAGACATACAGACGGCCAACATGCATATGAAAGATGTTCAACATCACCAATTATTAGGGAAACACAAATCAAAACCACAATGAGGTATCACCTTATACTCATTAGAATGGCTATCATTAAAAAGACAAGAAATAACAAGTATTATTGGTAATTGTTATTGTTAATAAGTGAATAACACTAATTCAAAAAAATATATGCCCCTCTATGTTCATTGCAACATTATTCACAATAGCCAAGACTTGGAAACAACCTAAGTGTCCACTGAGGGATGAATGGACAAAGATGTGGTATGTACATACACACACCCCCCCCCACACACACACAATGGAATACTACTCAGCCATAAAAAAGACAAAATCTTGCCATCTGCGACAACATGGATGGACCTTGAGGGTATTATGCTACGCGAATAAGTCAGAGGGAGAAAGTCAAATACTGTATAATTTCACCCCTGTGGAAGATAAACAAAGAAACACACAGATACAGACAATGGATTGGTGGTTACCAGAGGGGAAAGGGGGTAGAGGGAGAGTGAAAGGGGCAAAAGGGTACAGGTGTATGGTGACAGATGGCAAATAGACTTTTGGTGGTGAACATGACACAGTCTATACAGAAGTCAAAATATAGCGAAATTTATATAATGTTCAAGTGAAATTTATATAATGTTATAAAGCAATGTGACCTCAATGAAAAAAAAAGTAAATAAATGGGCAATGAAGAATCTAAAAAAAGACAATAACATTTATTGAGCACTTATTGTGTGTTAGTCTCTTTTGCTTATTTTTTAAAAATGGCTAATACTTATTAAGTACTTGCCTCCTTTAACTCTTGAATAACCCTACTGAATAGGTACCATTATCAAAGAGCGTTAGAAGACCCGACTGTGATTTTAGATAAATCATTGAAACCTCTTTAGACGATGAAAGGAAGAGTTTTGACTAGATGATGATCCAGTTCAGAAGCAACATAACTTTATGAAGTTAACACACAATACTTGAGACCCATAATCCAAGTGAATAGTAAAGGTGTGGTTTCCACACTAACTGACCTCAAATCCTTTCCTGGCTTCTCATCCTCCTCTCTCACTATCCTCTTATTCTTTCTCCTACTTTTCCACCTATCTTTCTCTCCACCAAGCTGTTCTACTTTTCTTACTTAGAATCTTCCTGCAGCCTTTTCTTCATTTTACCACTTCTCCATTTTCTACTGCATACACTAGTTATGCCACTGAATTATTTAAAAGAACGTGTACTTATTGACTAAAGTTGTATGTGCTCTCTTAATATTTTACAACTTTATTTTATATTTCTCCATGGGGAAAAGGAATACAGGTCACGTTGCTTTTTTCATACTTGCCTCAGAGAAAAAAATTTTTTTTGATACAAAAAGTTTTCGTTAATCCTATTCTGTAGGTCTCTGGGTACACGGCCTGAAATTTTAAAATTACAATATTTTATGTAAATATTTATTAATCATATTAAATGTAATAATGCATGCTATAGAATTTGATTAGCAATAATTGTGTGCTGCACTGTTATGATGTTGAATAAAATGATTCTAAAGATAAGTTGTCTTTGTCCTAAAAGATTCAGCTTAGAAATGGTTTAGTTTGGGGTTCGAACCTAAGTATCATGTCTGCAGCAAAAGAATGGCAAGAGCCTAGTTCCACAGTATTTCCTTTGAAGCTTCCAATGACCCCTTGACTTTAAAAGCACTAACGGTTCCTGGCCAAAGTGACAATTCCAAAGCAGTTGTGTGGACTACTACATCTTATACTGAAAGGATATATATTTACTGACATAAACCCCCATTTTAAATGGGAAAAAAATTCCTGTGGATCCAAACTTGTCCAGTGGCCAGGAAAAGTTCTACTGAATAACTTACTTACATTTTGGCTCAAAACACAGTTATGAATTTCCCATAATCACCATAGTGGTGAAACCAGCATTCTTTGCCATAGGAATAGACCACACGGTTTTCTACTGAAAAATTACACTTTATATCGACATACTATGGCCCATTAAAAGCCATTTAGTTCTTCCCTCTAGCTGGTAAAGGAAACACATTTAGTTGGAATATAACTTTTCTTACCGTTAAAGGATACTGTAGGAAGGCATGACCAGGAACACAGGCAGACAGAGAGCAAGCGAGATAGGAGCCCAGAGAGAAAACGGTCCCTGAAAAAGGCATCATCTTCTAACGCAAATGTGGGGTCGTTTTGGGGCAGCCATTTTGGACAAGCTCTGGCCTCTCGTGAAATGTGACATACTGAGTCAGAGGCAGACGTCCTTCTGTGGTTATTCGCTTCCTGTCTGATTAATTTGTTGTTTGCTCCTTCCTCCTTTGCTGCAGAAAAAGAAACTAGATGGGTTTTACTTAAGAAGCAAGCAAAGAAAAAAACTTAAGTTAAAAAAATTAAATGTTTCTCCTTCCCACAAGTTGTAACACATCTGTTTGGTACAATGACAAGAAGTGATCAGGACCTCCATCCAGTTAACAGCCCAACTTTATTCCAGACACCTCCACAAAAATAGTTGTTCATGGAACCTGAGATTCCTTCAGGAAAATTCCATTGGAAGGTCTCACTCTCAGTATTGACTAAACCACTTAGTATTAAGGAAAAGAGTGACTCAAGAACTAAAAGCTCTCAACTACACTAGTAATTAGGGTAAGTGGTTCTTCCTCATCTACAGCGCATTCAAGCGCGTACAGAGAGAGTCACAAATGCAGGGGAAGAGAGCTGGTCAGGTGTATGAAAGCAAATGAGTTGGTTTTTTTTTTTTTTGAGGAAGATTAGCCCTGAGCTAAATGCTACCAATCCTCCTCTTTTTGCTGAGGAAGCCTGGCCCTGAGCTAACATCCATGCCCATCTTCCTCTACTTTATATGTGGGATGCCTGCCACAATATGGCTTGATAAGTGGTGCCATGCCCGCACCCGGGATCCGAACTGGCGAACCCTGGGCCACTGAAGCAGAATGTGTGTACTTAACCACTGCACCACCAGGCTGGCCTGCAAATAAGTTTTGAAATGTGATTTTGGTGCCCAGGTCAGGATAAATGATATGCAGCTCAAGTCATATGAAGATCCAGAGCTTTCTATGCCAGAATGTTTTGTTTCTGTCCTCCATACTTAATGGGGCAACAACAACTCTCCCAGAAGCACAGAGATGATGAGTGCAGAAGGAGAAAGTCAGATCTCTCATCGCTGTAGGACTCTAAGAGGTGGATGGGCAAAGGAATGCAGAAAGAAAATATCACACCAAAACCATGCGTTAGGTATAAACTATCAGAAAAGGCTTTTAATTTTTTCTCAATCCATCTAAAAGGTTCAGATTTACGTTTGCAACACATACCATGTAACTCCGAGAAAACAGTACCAGCTGAAAGAATGAAAAAAGAGGTATATTTCAGAAATGAATTTGACTGTAAAATGTGAACTTTGAGTCCTGACTCTGCTGGATTCAGAGGAAAAAGGCATGAAGAGACCACAAGTTGCCTAATATTCCCTTACTTGTAAAATGATAGGACTGAGTAGCCCAGTGGTTCTCAATTCAGGAGGCTGTTGGAAATGTGTAGAGACATTTTTAGTTGGGGGTTGGGGACAGTGGGTTGGAATGGTGGGGGGAAGGGCCTGCGGGGTTCAAAGGCAGAGCCGGGGAATGTGAAATTTCCCATGATGCTTAGCGCATTCTCACCCAAAATACTGCAAGTTCTCTTACTGAGGAGCACTGGGATAGTTGATGCCTAAGGTTCTTTCAAACTCTAAATTCTTTGAGATATGAGTCTAGCTACCCGAGCAGGGTTTCATGATGCCACGCCATGGCAGGATTCCTGGAAGAAGAGCCTCGAAGGATTAGTGACCGTGAGTCCTCTGCTTTGCCTGGAGCCGCGTGAAGGCATGACGTATCCCGCTTGCCTCACTAGGGTCTGGAGTCCCAGGGACACTCTGGACCTGAATAAATACATGCAGGCGTGGGGCTGCACCGAGGTGGAGGCCTGCAGCTATCAACTCCTTACCCCCTACTAACCTCAGGACAACAGAAAACCTGATCAACTACCAAGTAAACGCCTGAGCGAATCTTTGGGGAAGGACCCAGCTATAGTTGGATCTAAAAAGAGAACATGAGCAATATGATGATTTCTCTATGTATTTTCAGAATTACTTTGAAGTTCTCTAAGTAAAGCACCCCCAATATATACAGACACATACAGACACACACACATGCACACACTCTCAGTACACATACCCCTATCTATTAGGGACAGCTCAATTAGAAAGAAGTATGTCACTTAGAAGGCTGAAGCCCCCGGGACTTGCAAGGGAGTAGTTGTCTAGAGTTTGGGTCTATTTCCACTTTAATGAAAACTTGTAAATGTAGTCAACTTTGGATACATTTATGAGGTGTCTACTATGCACCATAGGACATAAATCAGACGTTCCTCCTCGCTTAAAACCCTCGAATGACTTCTCATTTCACTTAAAAAGTCCAAACTCTTTAGCTAGGGCCACAAGGACTCACAATATCTGGCCCCTCCCCAGCCCTCTGACCTCATCTCAAGTGACACCCCCTCTTGCTAATTTATCTTCCAGCCCTTTCTGTTCCTTAAAGTCACCAAGCTCATTTGCATTCGGGGCCTTACATTGGGAAGCCCTCTCACCTAGAACACTCATCACCTGGTTCCTTCTCATTCTTCAGTTGTCAGTAAAACTGCCCTCCCTCAGGCCTCATCTCTGCTCCTGTTTTCTTTCATACATGGCACATGTCACCACTCGGCATTTTTTCATTTATTTAATGGTTTATTTACTTGTATGTGTCTGCCCACTAGAAGTCAAGCTCCATGACAGCAGGGACCATCTTTCCTGCTGTTGCCTCAGCATCTAGAACATCATCTGACACCGGGTAGGTGCTCAAAAATGTTGTTTGTTGAGTGAAAAAGAAAATCAGTATCTCCTAAAAATTCTACAATGTAACATTCCTTTAAGAGCTTAAGATGTTTCCTCTGAAACAGCGAATAAGCAATGCCAAGACTAGACTTGAACCTTCTTGGGAAGGCTTAAGTCAAAGGGAACTTGCAGAGGAAGGATGCCACCGATCTGAGGTAAGCCCTTTCACCCACCAGGGGTGAGGCAGAGTCTTAGGCAGTGCAGACGGCTTATGTCATTGGGCAGTGGGGAGAGAAAAATGGGTTAAGAAAGTTGAAAACAAACAATCTAGTCAGAAAGGAAGGGGAGGAAATAAAAAGATAGAGGAAATGAGGCAGGAAAAGATGGAAATGGGAGAGATCACGTGGGCAGGGAAGAAGTCCAACTGCATTGCTGACCCCAGGGGCCTTGGAGGCCACCCTCAGCAATGGATGACACACAGGGGTTGGATGTGAAAGTGCTTTCTGCCCTTCATCTGTGTGAGGTGTTCCTAGATCAGCATCAACTTCTCAAACTAAGGAATTTGAAGGCTGAACAAGACTGCAGAGATCAAAGTCCACACCGTCACTTACAGATGAGGAAATGGGGGTCCAGGGAGGTTAAGCAACCTGCCTATGTCACACAGCAGGCAGCAGCAGAGCTGGCACCAGAAGCCCGGTCTCCTGCTCCATGGTCCAGCGTCATTATGGCCTTAAGTCTCATTTTAGGTTCAGAAGGAGGATTTCACTTAATTCCTTTCTATAAGCATAAGAAGAGGCAGAAGGAAGAGGGGAAGGGAGAGGGCTGTGGTGTGGAGGGCAGAAGTTGCGGGTAGCATCTGTATTGCTATCGAGGCTGTTATTATAATCAAAGGCCAAAGATAAGCGGATTGAGAACCCAAAGCAAATAAAGACAATCACAATTCTGGGCTTCAAAGAGAATTTTGAATGCCTCTATCACCCCCCTTTCAATATATAGACCAGTCTGAGCTTAATGCTAGAGTAAAACAATAATCAATAGCTCTCCAAGCAATCAGGTAAAGAAACTTCCATATTAATCTATATAAATAAAGAACCAAGAGTGGACAGAAGATTATAAAGCTACAGCGTGATTCTCACTAGTCTTCAAAATTTCAAGCAGTAAAGAATCCCAGCCAAGACCCTCCCATGCTGACCTCAAAGCAACACACACTGAATCAGGGCAACAGCGACATGTATAGAATATGAGAGGATTTGTTCTTTATCATTCTGGTTTTTCAAGTTGTGTTTCCATGACTACCTGTTTAGTGTAGCATTTACTCTGTAGTGGAAAGATGCTTCAGAATACTGTATCCCCTTGATTCTAAAACATCTTCTTCAATAGCACAAGGCCCCCTTATAGCTTTTTAGGGGGAAAAAGAAACAGTACCAGATTAAATGTATGCATTTATTGTACATTATTGTGAGAGGAATTCTACTTTCAAAACGTTGAAATATGGGAATTATGTGATTTAAAAGAGCAAAACAAAGGAATGTCCCTTTTCCCCATAAAATTATCAGTACAGTTACATAAAGGGTTGATCACCTAAAAATAATCTCAGAAACACAGAGAAATGAAAAGCAAGTTTTTTATTTTTCTAGGTTCTGTTATTATAAATTGGTATCATTTTACTTGTGGAAAAATTTGCAATCTATTCCCTTATGTTTTGGCAGCTCAGTATCTATTCACGCTCCTTATAATGATGTCCTTCAATTTTTGTTTGGAGAATCATGCCTCCTTCACTCTCAGACCAGGAGGCCTTCATTCCCACTCCGGACACAGGAAGAGCGTGTGATTCAGAGCTGGCTAATGAGAGCCTGGCATTCACTTGGCCCCAGAAACTTTTTGGTGATGGCCTGGGACCTGATCAGAACCAAGGGCACCTGTGCCCAGAGGCGAGGACTCCTCGCACAGGATAAGGCTGGAGTTGGATCCGTGAAGATGCAGGGGCTGGAATGGCCGCACTCATCCTTTGACCACATGGTCTGAAACTGAGACCAACAAAGCGGGGAACTGGGGGCAGAAAAAAGGCAGCTAGTGACATTGTTGGTTGAATCCATCTGTCCCTGAGGCTACCCCTATTTCTAGACTTTTAATTTACACCAGCAAATAAATTCTCAATTTTGTATAAGCTACTGTGGTCAGTTTTTCTATCACTGGCAATACAAAGACACTTAGGTGTTATGGGAATGGGTACTAGAAGTGAGTGCTGAATGTGACTAACCCTACAATGTGTAGCTGGCTGATCTGAGCTCAGGTGAAGGCGAGTGCAGGCTCCCCTGGGCTAGGAAGCTGGCAGTCCTTGTTGCATCACGGCCACACTGCTGGTTATGCCTCCACCTACTGAATCCTTGGCCTAAGACCACAAGCCTACAGATGGTGCCCCATTAAAGGATTCAGAGAAAAAATTTAGGACGTTGGAGTATATTGGCTATTTGTTGCAGCCTTCAGTAAGATCCACAGGAAAGAGATAAACTTCAGCTAAAACTGACTGGAAGCACAGAAGGAAAAAATACAGCTTTGTTACCAGAGGCCTTTTTTTTGTTTTTTTGCCTGTGATCTGCAGCCAAGATGGTTGAGAGTCAAATAATCTGGAGCCTTGTGGGTTAGAAAATCCAAATTCTCTATGCTATTATGCTATGCTAACGTTAGATAGAGTTGGGTCAGAAGGAAGAACCAGATCAGGAAATATGTTTAGAACATTCTCCATTGTCCCTCCAGACATTCTGTTAAGTTCTCCTGTCTGAGCAAAAGGCCAGCTACTTTCATTGCAACATACTGGGATCCATCTCAGGAGCAAAGAGTAAATCTTCAGTGGTTCCACCACCTCAGGCCATTGTTTCAAGTTGTACCTAATCAGAGACCAAGATAGAGGAAGTTTCATTTGCTAGGAGACAGAAGTGCCCAGGCCTGGTTCCACATTCAAAGACTACAACTCAACACAATCCTGAGTTTTAGTTACTAGTCCATGGAGTTCAGGTTAGAGAAATCTACCAAGTTTTTAAGGGCACTGTACTACCGGAAAAAGCCCCAGACTGGTTAAAAACAGTTTATGATTGCTCAAACCCTAGGGTAATGTTGCCTTGATCTCAGAAGCCAGGAGAACAGGAAGTGGGCTACGGAATAGGTGCAGCCCTGCTTTTAGAGCTGGCTCCAGAAGACAGCAGATAAGGAAGAGCCTCCCAGAGAGCAGAAGCAGGCAAGCCACTGGCTGATCAAAGTTCTCATCCCACTGCCAGCACAGGTACAATCTGTCCAGTGGGTTAAAAAATATGCTAAAGACTGGTGACCAATGTCTCATTCTCTCCTTTCCCAAATGGAAGTTTAAGCACAAAATTCTTCTACTGCTCTCCTTCTAATATTGTATACTGGGTGTTAAACTTCTAAGATAGCCCCCAGACACAAGACACAACCTCCAGCGCTGACTGACAAGACCGTGGAGACTCTGGACCTGGATTGGCTGTCTCTGGGAGGAGGGTGAGTCCAATTTATTATGGGGGAGCATTTTTGAAATTGCATGTATGGGGAGAGATGTGTGTGTGGATGTTGGATGGGTAAATAGAGGATACCTTTGTATGTGGGCTGTCCAGCATCCAGCCTCCTGAATTACAGTAAGAGCTTCAGATTTGGGGAGAGAGAGATCCACTGATCATCTGCTCTTTTGCTCTTCTGGCTTCTGTTGGGCTAAGTCTACCCTGACTTCAGGAATGGAAGGTGACCAGCCCTGGCCAGTTAGAGCCTTGTGGTTCCCTAGCTGCAGTGACTGGTTCAGAGATGAGCATGTCATGACTTCTATACCAAGGCCATGCAACGCGACTTTTTCTAAGATGTATGGAGCTGGGACTGGTAGTATGACAGCCACGTTGCAAACGTACAGAGGCTGAGAATCAAGCCAGTGCAGTGAACGAGCAGCAAGGGGAGCCTGAGACCTAAGGGATGCAGCAAGCAGATGCAGTGTGTGGATGTACTAGGATCCTGATTCAAACAAACTAAAAACTATGAGGCAACTGGAAATCTGAATATTGATCAAGTATTTAATAATATTAAAGTTATTGCCAAATTTTAGGTGTCATAACGTTATTGAGAGTATATCGGGTAGTTTTTTTTTTTTTTTTAACAAAGAATCCGTCAATTTTTAGAAATACACACTGAAATATTTGTGGGTGAAATGACATAATGTCCGGGTTTGCTTCAAAGTAATGTGGAAAAGGCGGGACAGTGGGTAGGGGTATAAATAAAACAAAATGGGCCTGGGATGATCATTCTTGAAGTTGGGTGAAGAGGACATGGCAGTTCCTTATAATGGTCTGCTACTTTTCATATATGTTTGAAATGTTTCCATCAAGTTTTAAAAATAAAATAAAAATGACTTCCGGCTCACTCCCTTCTTGACTAGAGGCTGTTATAGAGCTCGCTCTACCATAGATGTGCTCAGACCTGGGAGCTACAGAAGTTACCTTTTACTGCTCAAAATGACCTCTTTGGCTTATAGATAAAATGGGACAGAAGCTCAGGGCTCCCCTATAATGGTTTAGAACCCAAGGAGTTCTCCCCAGAAAAGCATTAAACTCTCAAAATCTGAGAACCTAATAATGGCCACAAAAAGGCAAAAGTCAAAATCCCAACCAACCAACCAAAGAACAAAAGAAAACAACTCTCCTTCTAGATTAGTGCTGTTCAGTAGAAATATAATTTGAACCATACGTTGTTGTTGTTGTTGTTAGTGATGTCGAGTTGATCCTGACTCCTAGTGACCCTGTGTATAGCACAGCAGAACCCAGTCTTTTTACGCCATCCTCTCACCTTTTGGTGCTATATTAGCCAATGCTCTGTGCTATTCACAGGGTTTTCATGGCCAATTTTTTCGGAAGTGGGTGGCCAGGCCCTTCTTCCTGATCTCCCTTAGTCTGGAAGCTCTGATTAAACCTCTCCACCATGCGTGACCTTGCTGGTATTTGAAATGCCAGTAGCATAGCTTTCAGCATCACAGCAACATGCAGCTGCCACAGTATGACAACCGACGGATGGGTGGTGTGGTTCCCAGACCAAGAAATGACTGGGTCACGGCATTGAGAGCGCCGGATCTTAACCACTAGACCACCAGAGCTGGCTTAAGCCACATGTGCAGGTCTACATTTTCTACTAGCTACATTAAAAAGAGTTCAAAAAGTGAAACTGTAATGATATATTTTACATAACACATTATTTCAAAAATATCATTACAACATGTACTCACAACAAAAACCATTAATTACTGTTTTTTTTCACACTAAGTCTTCAAAAACAGGTGTGTATTTTACCACTGGCAACATTTCAAGTGCTCAAGAGCCACCACCATACTGGACACCACAACTAACCTCACCAGGCGATGGCCTGGTGGGAAGGAGCCCTGTCTAACCCATCCTTGTCCCTGGCAGGATGCCGGGACGGCACCTAACAGACAATTACTGTCAGTCCTGGGAAAGTCTTGGGCCGCGGAGCCACCTCTGGGCTATCCTTCATGGCTAAGAAGAATTTATCCTGCTTGGAGCCATCTCTTGAAACAGGGCATCGGCTACGTAGTTTTGGATTTGTGGCCAGGAGAATTAAAGACCAAAATGGGCTTCCCCTTCCTGGAGTCTTGGTGCTCCCAATCCTAGCACAGGACTTGAATCCTGAGCTGAGAGATACTGTATGTAATACTGTCAAACTCAGGGCTCAGAAGAGATTCATAGACTCGAAAGCCTCAGTGGCTTTCCACTGTACACCAAATAAAACCTAAAGTCCTTGCCGACACTAGCAAGGCCCCTGCGATCCGATGCTCCCCTGCTCATCGGCAACTTCATGGACCTCTTCTCCTCCCTCTTGCTCTGTCCTTTTGTCTTAGGGCTGTTGGGCTGACGCTTTTCTCCTGGTTCTGTGGCTTGGCCCCCTTACCCCATTTGTATTCTGTATCATCGGTGCACCTCTGCTGTTCCACTGGAGAGGGAGCGCCATGCCGGCAGAGAGTTTGTCTTGTTCTCTGCTGTCTCCCCAGCTGCTTAGACCAGTATCTGACCTACTGCAGGGGCTTGAAAAATATTTATAAATGGATTTTAAAAGCTTCCAGCTCCAAGTTTCATTCATCCTTCATTTAACCTGGGCTTGTGATTAGGCTGCCACACACCTGGCTCCAGGTGGGGCGGGGCCAGGGCGCAGGGGAGATGTGCTGGATTTCCTCCTCCAAAAAGACCGGGGCGGGCTCCTGCTTCTCTTCCCGTGCAGTGACAGCCATTTAAAAGGACAACATGGGGACCTGCCAACACATTAACAACCCTCTTTCTTAGGTAGGACTATTTGCCAGTGTCAGGGATATGACAGGCTGTCTTATTTGAGACAATGGTGAGGTGACTAGCTGGGACAGAGAAAAGGAGAAGAAACACATGCAGGGTGGGCAGAAAGAGACCCCAGACTATCCAGGAAGAACATTCCCATAATGGTTTCACATAATCACATCCAACTAATCTAGATTTTATGCTCCCATGGACCGGACGCCCAGTACGCTAGGTTCTGAGGACACAATGGAGAGCCTTATCTCTCCAGACTGACGGCTTGGCAGTTCAATACTCAGTAAACAACAAATGCTGAGGTTGGGACATCATAACTTTATTTCTTTGAGGGGAAAAATGCTTTTCACATGTGGAAAGACCACTCATGTTTCGTTTTTTGGTTTTTTTTTTGCTTTTTCTCCCCAAATCCACCCAGTACATAGTTGCATATTTTTAGTTGTGGGTCCTTCTAGTTGTGGCATGTGGGATGCCACCTCAGCATGGCCTGATGAGCAGTGCCACATCCGTGCCCAGGATCCGAACTGGCAAAACTCTGGGCCGCCGAAGCAGAGCACGCGTACTTAACCACTCGGCCACGGGGCCAGCGCCCATTCATGTTTCTTTTGAAAGCACTGTCTTATCGTAGGTAATTTAATTAAAATGCAAAAAGTTCCCAGTTGGTCACCAACATCCAATACAAGTGCCCCCCAGGGGAAAACCCATGGGAAATATAGAGAGAAGTTTCTTACAACTCAAGAGGCAAACTGGTGGAAAACCCCCTTTTCACATCCTGCCATGTATATACTTGTGCACACACACAGGGAGAAGCTATTGGCATGTGGACAGCTGTGTGTTCCTTTTCGTTGCTAATCATAAGGTACATAGCCCAGGATGTGGTCTTTACAGTTATTTCTTGGGTGGGGACAATAGCCATATTGTTCCTTATTCAGACTTTTCTCCAGCTATTTGGTTACTTGATGACTCCCACTGAACCACGTGGACATGAAAGGCCTTCAGTGGAGAACTCAGGAAACAAGAGTCTACACAGCTCTGCACCTCTGGACCTGACGTCACCCATGTAAATGCTGCAGGAAGGAATCAGTGACCCGTGACTCCCCCTGGGGCCCCGTGACTATACTTAAGCCAAGCCTGGCTGGTGCAGCTGCTACCTGGGAGACGCAGACCCAACCACTGTGCGTGTGCACAGGAAATAGGGGTATTTGTGGGTGTCACAATAATGGGGGGGCCCTCCTGAGATTCAGACATGGGAACAAGGGATGCTAGATGACTTGCAATGTACCAGACTGTCCCATTCATGAAGGACCCATGTCCTTCAAAGGTCCTGTTGGACATTGATGTAGATAAAAAACTGTTTACCGTAGTGTCCCTTAGCCGTGGTTCCACTTTTTGTGGTTTCAGTTACCCACTGCCTACTGAGGTCCAAAAATATTAAATGGAAAATTCCAGAAATAAACAATTCATAAGTTTTAAATTGCACACTATTCTGAGTAGTGTGATGAAATCTTGTGCCATCCCGCTCCATCCCACCCAGAACGTGTTCATCCCTTTGTCCAGCATAGCCACACAGAATATGCTACCTGCCGGTTATTCACTTAGCAGCCGTCCCGGTTATCAGATCCACTGTCACAGTATCGCACTGCTTGTGTTCAAGTAACCCTTATTGGACTTAACAATGGCCCCAAAGTGCAAGAGTAGAGATGCTGGCAATTCAGATATGGCCAAGAGGAGCTGTAAAGTGCTTCCTTTAAGTGAAAAGGTGAAAGTTCTCGACTCAATAAGAAAAAAAATCATATGCTGAGGTTGCTAAGATCTCCAGGAACTTTTATTACAGTATATTGTTATAATTATTCTGTTATTATTAGTTATTGTTTTTAATCTCTTACTGTACCTAATTTATAAATTAAACTTTATTATAGGTATGTATGTATAGGAGAAACCATAGTATATATAGGGTTCAGTTCTATCTGAGGTTTCAGACATCCACTGGGGGTCTTGGAACATATCCCCCATGGATAAGGGGAGACTACTGGATAGTTACCCGAGCCTAGACCTTAACTTCATTTTACATATAAACTCAAAGTAATTATTGCACTGTGGTATTAGTCCCTGAATTTTCCAGGAATGCAACTGTCAAATAAATGAAACACTATGTTTTGCTCAGATTTTCACCAGGAGTTGTTCACCCCTTCCAGAAAATCATGTGCCCAGAGACATTCCCACTTGTGGTATTTGGGTCTCTGACTCTTACTGGAATCGGTCTGCAGTTGCTGCCGCCCCACTCACGATGATCACATGTCGATGCAAACCCTGACCACTTCATTTTGTTTGCTAATGAGCTGCACCTAATCACTTACAAATTTAAGTTACTTTACAATAAATTACTTTCCCTTTATTTTTCTTTTTAATTACAGACAAAAACTATATGGATTTGGGGGGAAACTATGCATAAGTTTAGATTATTTCACTGAAGAAGGTTCGCTGAAGCTTGTGAAGTGGGCATTAGAAAATATTGTCATTAAAAGTGGACGTGGGGTCCAACAAAGCTGAGTGCCACTGCTTCTGGTGCTTGGCGGATGTCTGCGTGTCCCGGAGCTCTGTTTACAGTCATGAAGGGCAGTTTGATGGCTCTGCTCATCCAGCCTGGTAAGTGGAGACGGGAGCCCGTGGGGACCACCACAGCTGGTCACCTACAATCCTGGAGGGAATCTCGCATTCTGTTTCCAAATAACCACAGGGTTCTTCCTCCTGTTCTTAGCAGACCCAGCTTCTCTCAGTGGCTTGGCTGAAACAGAATTTGTTCTACTTGAATGACCCCTGATTCCCATCTGATTTTGCTACTTGGGGAACTACCCACCTCCCATTTGGCTGCTCCAGATCCTCCAAATGACTGATCAGGAAAACAGACTGTTAGAAAAATGCTTCCAGGTTGTCTCTAACGGGATGGCTACGCTATCAGGCCATAGGACAGACAATGGGAAGAGCTTCCTCCTGGACCGAATGCACATATGTTGTTCTCTCAACTCCAGACATGGATGCGGGGCCAACAAGACCAGAAAAGGGTGCGATCACAAGATGATCAGCTCCGCCATTTTGTGTGTTTGTTTGTTTTTGTTTTTTTGGATTTTTCTTTTTTTGCTCAGTGCTGACTAAATGACTCCTTCCCCTGCTACACGGAAGCTGCTTAATTCATTCAGCCTTGGACCATTTCATTCTGCTTGAGAACCATTCTGCCAGAATGATCACTTGATGGCTTAAGTAAAAAGCCACTTTTTACATAAAAATTTAAAAATTGACTAGTTTGAGAATAACAAACCACAAAGATTTGAGGTATAAAAACCATGTGTGGTTTACGTTTTGTAGGACACCCTCAGGAAAATAAATGGACAGAGTTAAAAAAAAAAAAAACCAAATGGTCTCTCCCTGCCTCACCCCTACCACCATTAAAAACAAACAACAAACAAAAAAACCCAAAATAAAACTGAACAACAAATAAACAGAACCCAACCCGAGTATTATTCTTGGCTTTTGGGTGGCAGCTGTGTCCTAGCAAGGCAAATAAGTAGCTGCCTGGGCACCGTGCTAGGGTCGAGAATAACGTGTTAGCATAACCTCCACCTTGGCAACAGCCCCTCCCACCCCTGGAGATGGGCTTCTCCAACTCAAGCTCCTGCCATTGTGGCCTTTCCCTCCCTTAACCTGGCCCCACACTCAACCTCTTGGCCAATCTTCTCCAGTCAAAAAGAAAAACACACAAAGATTACTTTCTAGAAATAAAAATATTTTCTATGATCTTTTTATCTGCTCACCTTATATATGTGTCTCCGACGACATGGCTAGCTAGACAGCAGGGACATGACTAGGGCTCCTATGCAGAGCAGTCACTCAACAAAGACTTAGTATTAAGTGCCAAGTGCTGTTTGAGGTGTTGGGGATACTAGGGATCAAACAGACAAAATTCTCCACCCTCACGGAACCTACACTCCTATCTGAGTTGATGATGGGATGCAAGGAAAATGCATTTGTCCCTGTTTTGTGCAGTGCAGGTGTTCATTTCGGCACAGCTCATCTTATGTTACAAAGAATAGCCTCACAAAGATGACTGCTGGGAGAAGGGCTAACTCAGGCTGACTCTAATGGAAATGTACAGTGCTCCAAAGTCCTTGGGGGTCAGTCACTCTGTTTTCAGAACCATTCCTTTTTTTTTTTTAAAGATTTTATTTTTTATTTTTCCTTCTCCCCAAATCCCCCCAGTACATAGTTGTATATTCTAGTTGTGGGTCCTTCTAGCTGTGGCATGTGGGATGCCGCCTCAGCATGACTTGACGAGCGGTGCCATGTCTGTGCCCAGGATCCGAGCCGGCAAAACCCAGGGCTGCCGCAGCGGAGTGCACAAACTCAACCACTCAGCCAGGGGGCCAGCCCCCGTTCATGTTTCTTTTGAAAGCACTGTCTTATCTTAGGTAATTTAATTAAAATGCAAAGACCTTGATACACAGTGTTAAATTGTTTTCTCAAAGATTTAGCATTCATACTCCCCCTAGCACCCATTTCATTTCTTTTCAACATGTGCTATGATCACTTTTCAAAATCTTTGCCAATTTGATAGACAAAAATTGTACGTATGGGCAGTTTTAATTTTCCATTTCTTTGATTATTAGTGAGGTTGACAATGTTCCATATATTTATCATCTTCTCCATTATTAGTATATCTTTCTCCATTAATTGTCCGTTATCTGGATTTTTTTTAAACCACAAGGTTTGTCTTTTCCCTATTTCTTCTACCTTTGAACCTAAAGATTACCTAAAAGCTCCATGACTTTTCAGACAAAATAAAATGTTCTAAGCATTGGGAGACTGGTTGAATAGCAGTGACCATTTTTGTGTGTTTGTAAAGCAAATTTCATAACTCCAGGACTGCCTCTATTCCCAACAGATATACAACTTAAAAAAAAACTTCTCTTAGATTGCAGCTGTGGCTAATTTTGTGCAGCCTATGATCATTTTCACCATTTAAGAAATGTTTCCATCCCATATTGGGTGGAGGGAGTAGGACATCTAGGCACATTTTATCACAGTTCTTCCTGCCTCAAAGGCAGAAGTAGGAAGGCCTTGATTTATAGACACACGTGCAGACGTGTAAACTTCTGAAGTTTGAGTACAGAAACAACCATTATGACCCTGAGTCACCTTGTTCCATCTTTCACAAGCCCAAAGTTCCAGGAACTAAGGAGGAATTTAGGCTGACCTAATGAGTACCCAAGCTTCCTTTATCTTACTGTCTTCATTAGCCACTGTGCAAATATTTCTAAAAAAGTAAAATCTAATTTAGAATTTTTTAATGACTGAAAACTTGGTGATAAAAACCTCCTTCTGAGCACAGGTCATTCAGAGAACTCCAGTTATCTACTTGACGATTCACTCGAGGACTTGGGCTGGAAGGACATCCTCCGGTCTCCTTTCCACCTATGTCTTCCCAGGTCAAGGGCTGTCCTCACTTCCTCCAGTTCTCTCCTGGACCTGGAGGATGTTCAATATGTCTAAATGAGAAAGGCAGACACTCTGGAGTGAAGTGCCAGGAGAATACTCAACACTCAACAACGTCAGCTATCATTACTATTATTAAGAGAGCTAAACTTCTTCCCACTTAGTGCTACTTGGGTAAAGGAGGAAACACAGCCAGTAAAGTGGCTCTTTTTGGTTACAAAGGGATCATTTAATGTAATGTAAGAATGAAGAATTCACTCTATTTGATATTTGAGAAAACCTGGTAATAGGAATTCCAGTCTCCATTTTACATCATCCTACAAATGGTTTTCAAATATACTTAGGCCTATTTCAACAAGCTGATGCTGACCCACTCAGTTTGTGTTGGTCCCATTCTCAGTCACAGTCCCTAAGCCTCTGCATTTCTGTGCAACCCCAAATATCACTAGACTCCATGAACACAAATTCAGAAAAGATGCCCCTCAAACTTCCTAAAAATACAGTTTCTCCTAAAAGTTATGGAGAAATAGGGATTAGTAAGTTGGTTTTATGCTCACTGCCTTGTTTTCATTTCTCCTGGAGAGGCTGGTTGCCAGTCAGTAGGTTAAGTTTCAGGAGGAGGACGGGGAGCCACCTGGCCCCAAATCCTCCACCGCACAGAGCAGGACCTCTCTTCAGGGCACTAAGAAAATGTCCAAAAGCCCTTTGGGGAGTCTCACCCAACTGGGGAATGGAAGACGGAGCTTATTTTCAAGGTTGCTTTATTCTCATGGTTGAGGAGTAAACAGAGAGAACAGTAATGGTCTGTGAATGTTTTCAGAGGTAGCACATAATCAACTGAGAGAAAACAGACCTTGAGGCAAGATCTGATTCCTCTGAGCAAGTGAGAAAACAAAACCACGATTCCTATCATTAGGCCCAAGTGCAGCCACCACAAGACGATGGCACTCTGACATGAAAGACAGCAGTGCCAAGAGTCAAATAAGGCTTCAGCAAAATTGAATACCACAGAAAACACTGTGAGTATCCAACTCTCGTTGGCAAGGAATTCATGGAAAACCAGTATGAAGATCACCAATGTGAAATTTTCTTTTCCAAAGTACAAAGACTTCTGTACACAGAACTTTCTATTCATCCAAGATTTACTCCTATCTAGTGCAAAATAGCCTGTGGAGGCACATTCTAATATGCTTCCCCGGCGGGGTCTCCTGAACTCTCTCCAACCTCTAACTGCACAAATGTGGAGATAAGGTTTTCTTCTCTTGTCTTTTTCTCCCCTCAAATCTTGAAAATATAGATGAGAGTTTCTCAGAACTACTGGGAGATACACAAAGATGAAGTATCTCAAAATCTTTATAGGCATAAGCAATATGGAGACGTTTAAGCGACAGAAAACGAGAGCAACATATATGCTACTCTGGATTCATTCAAGACTATTATCAGTGACAGTATCAGTCTTCAAAATGCAGATTCTAAAAAAGGTTTAAAATTATGAGTTTATTCTAAAATGCTCAAACACAATGTAAAAGTCAGTGTACAATGTATTACTCAGGGAAGTAGCTGGTACCTGTTACCACTTGGCTAGAATTTGGCCTTTTACAAAAATAAAGTCCATGAAAGGACTGGGTCAACTCAGTGGTGATTTTTCTTAAGCGCAACTCCTCTCACCTCCTCACCACAAAAAAAGGCAATTATGTTTTTAAAAACATAAAATCAGAATTTGACAGAAGTCAAATCAATTTTTAATGCTTAAGTAAGGGAATATAAAAATCACTGTAAACTTATTATGATTATGTTTTTTAGATCTCTAGTTCTATTTTTCCTTAGCATAAGTATAAAAGTACTTAATGGTTTAGAATTTACTCTTGAGATAATATAAAATATTACTATCTTCATAACAAAGGAGATTTATGGAAAAGGGAATAATGTTTATAAAATGTTGGTAAAAGCACTGTATATGTTGGTATATCAACATTTAGAAGTATTCAAAGGTCATTCATTGCTTAAAATATTTAAAGTATAATAAAACGTAAGTTAAGAATGGCTTTGGGGCCGCCCGGTGGCGCAGCGGTTAAGTGCGCACGTTCTGCTTCAGCAGCCTGGGGTTTGCGCGTTCGGATCCTGGGTGCGGACATGGCACCGCTTGGCACGCCAAGCTGTGGTAGGCGTCCCACATATAAAGTAGAGGAAGATGGGCACTGATGTTAGCTCAGGGCCAGTCTTCCTCAGTGAAAAAGAGGAGGATTGGCAGCAGATGTTAGCTCAGGGATAATCTTCCTCAAAAAAAAACAAAAAAAAGAATGGCTTTACTCAACCTTGCAGTTTCTAAAATGTATCAAGACCAGAGAATCTGGAAGTATGAAAGATTAAGTAGAAATCCACATTCAAAAGAGTTCCATGGACTTCTCAGAAAGAGAAACCAGACAAAGGGTCATCTGAGGACATTATTTTAGCCTAAACGTTGAGTATCATTCAAATGGGGGAGTCAGTGCCCAATATTAACAAAATGCAGTTTTCTATTGGTGAACCAGACGGCAACCCACCCTATCTGCCAAAATTAGTGGATGACAAATCATTTCATGAAGTCATGCACAAACATGAAATACACTGGTAAAGCTTTGCCGCCATCCCTCAGTCATCTCTTTGCTTGGCTAGGCTGGAGGCCAGCAGGAATACCTCCCTCTGCAAGACTGTTTCAAATTAATGACTTAGAGGAAGTGGTGTGCTGATACCATGAAAAAAACATCTCTCAAAACACAAAGTTCAAAAAGCATCTGTATATGTCTCAGAGGAAACAAACAGCTCAGCTAATTTCAACTCAAAATAAACCAAAGAGACCAGTTTACCTTGGCCATGGCTACACACACATGCCGGAAAACTGATGGCTGGCAATTATCCAGTGATTTTGTTCTGTGCCAAAGGGGATGAAAGGGCAGGGTTTCCATCCTGGGGTCAGGACAGAATAAGAGAAGAAAGCCCATCCCACATGGCTTCAGACACAGAATCACTTGTATATGAGAGGATTTCACACCTTTCTCTCCATGGGACAGGTGGGCCCTGGACCACTGCTGGAATGGCAAATCTGATGTCCCTTCCTGAAGCCACTAGTAGGTCAGAGCTAATTCTGAGCTTCTAACACATGGTTTCTCCATCGCTGAGGCCTTTCCATGGGCCTTCCTTCCACAGTGTGTCTTTAAAGAGCTAAGAAGGGGGCAGGACACCTAAAACAATAGTTTCTTTTGTCGACCTTGGGCTGAAATAATCTATAATCTATAAAAGGACCAATATTGAATTTTCAATTTTTGAGCATTTAAAAGTATTCTTCAAATTAAGTGAATATATCAGCAACAAAGATTGTATTATATTTGGTTTTGAAAAACATTTGGAGTTTTCTGTAAAAGCTGCTACTTTTCTGAGAGAACAAGTGGTGATTGCTACCAGAATGTTTAAAAGGTCCTTTTTATTTTCGAATAACTTTTATTTGAGAAGATCTTTAAATGTGTCAGCAAAAGTGTTTAAATTGTTTTTTCAATCCTGGTTTTGTATTGCTATTTTAATGTCTTTATTGCTAAGGGGGTTAAGGAAACTCAAAAAGCCCTTTGGTTTTGATTATTTGAGGAAATTCATCTCACAGCTGAAGACCAATTTATTTTATTTCATTTTCATTTTTATGAGAGGAAGACAAGGAAGAGCGATTGCCCTTTAATATCAGGAACTTGTGTCACTGACCTTCAACTCAGTAGTGAAATTTTTAGTTCAAAACATTTAGGACCCAGATCACATGTGGGAACAATTAAAATGTTTTAAATGATGCTTTTCCTTCTCCTTCAAGTGTGGGCCATAATATTCAAGCCGGGCACAGGAAACAGAGATTTTGTCTCAACTCTCAGCTGACTCGCAAGGGCAGCTGCAAGCTCTGCAGTTTTTGATGCTCGTCTTTGTAGGTGGGACACCAGTCAGTAATCCTCTGCAGCTCATAAAACCCAACATAACCTTCTGGGCTGCTCTGGAAAAAACACATTGAGTAATAAGGCTAGAATGCTCACTGTCCAATGTTTCCAGTGCTATTCTCTGCCCAGAAGAAATACCAAAGCATAGGCATCTGGAAAAGAGATGGCGCAGAAAGAACAATGATCTTACACAGCCTGCGAGCTCTGATCCCCTGAAGGGCCATCTACCTGTTTCCTGCTGTCTGCTGCATGTGGACTATAGGCATGAGAGCAAACAGCCATTTCTATGAGACTTGACGCCAGTGCTAGGGTGGTCTTAAAGTGGCAATATTCGACTTCCAGGGAGTGAAATGTTGTTCTGATCACCTTGAAGACCAGGCAGTGATGAAAAGATGCAAGTCCATGGCAGTGACAGTGAAAGAAGGAAGTATGGTTTAAGACAACATGCACCGTGTGATGTTAATGTCCTCCATACGAGCTTTCCCAGAGGTATCATGAATATCATTTCTATTATTGTAGAAAATAATTAGAAGGCCCATCAGCATCTCTATGTGTAGTTTATACACCATACTATGTTTTCTTGACTGGTCCATGGCATGGAAAGAATTGAATAAAGATGCCAGAAAGTAGACAGGCTGAACGTGAACTGATGCAGAGGTGGAAAGGGCATGGCCTAGAAAGGCAGAGATTCAAACAGGCCTCTGAGGTTTCCTTTCATTTCCACAGTTCTTAGTCACATAATTTCCTTTGTGGATTTTAACAGAGATTAATGGGCCTTAAAAAATGAATTGGTATACGAGGTGAAAAATGCCAAAAGTCATCTTGTCTCTTCAGCAGGGTTAAGTTTTTTAGTTTAGTTTTTTTTTTTTTACACTTTCTTTATTCTGTGAGTCCTCTTTTCAGAATGATTAGTCCATAAAAACAAGAGCTTCTTTTTTGCCTATGATCCCCTTGTGAGATCAACTGCAGCTGGACCCACCCTATCTATGGCTGACTGGACAACAGCAGGCCCCAGGTCCATGAGTGGCCAGTGTTCAGGCTGGAGAGCACACTGTGAGCTGGCCAGGCACCAAAACCTCTGCTCAAACAAGGCAGTCAGGCTCCTCCTTGTCTCAGAAGTATGAACTGGGAATCACGGACGGGGGCAGTCAGTCACACCGAGAAATGCGAAGAGACAGAAAGGAACAGCTAAGCCAGTTAATGCGTGGACATAAGAGAGATGATTCATCTCCTGGGACTGGGGTACATTGTGGTTTTCAGGTACCTAAACTGCCCCCTAGTCTTCAATAATTCTAATGGTATTAATACTAACAATAACAACAAAAATAATAGCTAACATTTACCCTTACTATGTGCCAAGGAGTGTTCAATTTTCACAATAACTCTATGAGGTAGATGATGATGATGATGGCACTGAAGCACAGAGAAGTAACTTAACCAAGGCCACACAGCTCACACGTGGCAGCGAGACAATCTGAACTCAAATGGCCTGGCTCCAGAGCCCACGCCTCTAACCCGGCTGTGTGAGGCTACTCCTGGTTTCCCGTCTCCTTCACTGCCCATCTTTACAATAAAGCCCTCCATTAAGGAAGCCTGCCAGAGGGTCTATTTCTTGCTCAATTATTATCTCACAATTAGCATTTTTCTTGGCTCCACTTAAGTATATATTTATTAATTCAAGAACAATTTAATGTTTACTGTTTGCCAGGAACTGCTGTGAGCTTTGGAAGCTACTGAAGCATGAGCCCTCTTCTAGCTCTCAGGAACCTTAGAGTCGCAGAGAAAGACACCACCATACTAGAAACGCTTCCAGTGTTTACATTGTAAGGTCACATTTCCATGACTTGCTACATGATAATATATTATATCCTATCTTTGTACATATTGTATCCTATTTTTTGCATAATAAGGTACTGTATCCTGAGCTCATTGATAATATAATGTCTAAAAAGCACATTTAAAAAATCACCAGAACAAAAACAGACATGGTGAAGATGGCTTCCTTCCTAGGATTTCAAACTTCCTTCCTAAGTTTCAAAGGTCTTCCTTCCTAGGATTCAGGGTCAGAGTGACGCCAAGGAGATGGCAACAAGTCATGCTCATGCTGGCTGGGAACAGCTCTGAAAGAGTACATGCCGCTATGCAGTGCTGCAGCATCCCCCACAGACACTGAGAGCACCGTGAGTTCTGGCAAAGTGTTTGAGAAGCAGGAACCATGGCTTCGTCCTCTATAACCATAGCTCACTGTTGGCAACTTGTTCATGGCACAGACCCCCATCCCCACCAAACAGGTATTTACACATGTCTGTAGCCCTCACAAGATGGCTGTCCCCAGACACCAGGTGTCACCTCTTCTCATCTTTCCACCCTACAGCACCCAGCACACTGCTTTGCATTTGACAGCCCTTCAATACATTTAAAATGATTATTTTTACCAAATTATGACAATAGCACAAGTCTATTGTGGAAAATGGTGAACACAAGTAAGTTTAGAGAAGATAAATTACCTATAATCCTACTGGGTAGAAATATACATGGTTAACGTTTTGGAATATTTCCTTCTAGACTTCATATACATAAAAAGTTCTAAAATTAGGATTATAATGTATGTGGTTTTGAATCCAGTTTTTGTTATCCTTTCATGCCACTAAATATTCTTGGGAAATGTGATTTTTAATGACTGCATAATATTCCACACCAAATTTATTTAACATTCCCTTATTGCTGGTCATTTAGTTATCTCTTACTTTGATTTCATAAGTGTACTAATATCGATATCCTTATAAACAACTCAGCCAGGATTATGCTATAGAATAAATTATAGAAACAGAAGTACTGGATCAAAGAGTTTGAACAATTTAAGCTCTGTGATCCATAGTGCAAATGACTTACACTCTCTCTGGCATCAAAAAGGAATGCCCCATTCACCACACTCCTGCCAATACTGAATATTATAGTTTTAGAAAATCTCTATCTTAATTTGGTTTCTTCAATGGGTCAGAACAGAGCATATATTAAACTCTAGGCTCCTAAGTAAAATTTCAGAAAAGCTACTTACAAACAAGAGCAAAACAAGCCTGTGATCAGCAGGCCCCAACTTCAAGCCCTGGAAGCCTTAAAATGCTTTAGAATTTTACAAATGGAAATTAGTTTAGAGATAACTGAGTAAACCGCTTCCGTTTATAAATAAGGTAACCAAAGCTCAGAGAGGTTAAGTGACTCGGGTAATGTATTCAACTTAGAACTGGAGTCTGGCTGTGCTGCCCCGTAAATCATGTCTTTGGAACAGGCTGACAACCTAATGAAGCGAAAAACCATTGTTATCAGAGAGAAAGTATACAGGAAAAAATAGCATAAGAATATATTTGAGAAGAAACTATTTTTGTCCTAAATTCTATTTTATCTTCATGACACAAGGTCAGAATAAACTGTTTTATAGACAAAAGCAAAAACTCAGATCTAAGTACTACTCTATTCTTAAGATCTCTGCTTAAATCCATAACAGATTTTTTTTCTGGAACCATTACAATATTTGGCATTGATCTATTATGCTCTCATCCAGCCAACATGTACTAAGAATACCCTGTGGCCAGGCACTGTGCTAGGTCCTGGGGTAGCTGGGGAAAGGGAACTAAGGTAAGAAAGAAGGGCTTCATTCTGGGGGGAGGTGGGCAGGAAGACTTGTGAGCAAATCCTACTGCACGTGACTGGGTGGTGACAGGTGCACAGGTGCTGCGGGAGTGCAGAACAGTGGATATGGAAGCATTCACAGAGTCGCTGACACACAAGCTGTGCCTGCCCGTGAAAGCAGTTGGCTGGGCAGAGGAGCGAGAAGAGCATGCCACGCAGTGAGAAAGCAAGGCTGCTCGTCAGACGTGGCTGAAACATCGCGGCCTGGGGAGATGAACGCTCATGGGAGATGAGGCTGGAAAGGTATCCTGGGGTCAGGCAGTGTTCAGGAATTTGCACTTTTGCCTGGAGGGGCTGGAGCCTCACGAAAGATGTTTAAGTGGTGGTGCCATGGTCAAATTTGCACGTTATCAAGCTCACTCTGATGGTGTTTGGGGAAGGACTGGAGCCTCTGAAGGCAGGAGACTTAGCTGCATTCATCCAGCCCACAGGTTTTGAAGGTCTAAATTAGCGAAGAGGCAAGGAAATATAAAAGAGGACACGAATTTGAACAATATTTAATAGGAAGAAATAAGAAGACACAGAGATTGATTAGACGTGGGTGCCATTAACGAGATGGGGAAGGAAGGAGGAGGTCCAGGTTTTGCAGGGAAGGGATTTGTACACATTGAGCTTGTGATCTGGCAAGATATCAGGTATATCCAGAAAGCAAACGGATATACAAATGTGGAGATCAGAGAATGACAAGCAGAGTCACCAGTCAGCATGATCAGTATATGGCTACCCCTGCACCTGCACCCCCCAAGGTCCCTCCACACACCATCTTGTCTGCAGGTGGTTGGAGCAGCACTGTCCATTAGAAATGTAATCCAAGCCACGTACGCAATTTACAATTTTCTAGTAGACACGCTAAAAAAAGTAACAGGTGAAATGAACGTCAAGAATATTTTTTTGGGAGGGGGCTGGCCCCATGGCTGAGTGGTTAAGTTTGTGCGCTCCACTTAGGTGGCCTGAGGTTTCACTGGTTTGGATCCTGGGCGTGGACATGGCACCGCTCATCAGGCCATGGCTGAGGTGGTGTCCCACATAGCACAACCACAGGCACTCACAACTAGAATATACATCTATGTACGGGGGAGCTTTGAGGAGAAGAAGAAAAAAAGAAGAAGAAGATTGGTAATAGATGTTAGCTCAGGTGCCAATCTTTAGAAAAAAAAGAATTTTTTTGAGGAAGATTAGCACCTGAGCTAACATCTGCTGCCAATCCTCCTCTTTTTGCTGAGGAAGACTGGCCTTGAGCTAACATCCGTGCCCATCTTCCTCTATTTTATGTGGGACGCCTGTCACAGCATGGCTTGCCAAGCGGTGCGTACGTCCACACCCTACGGGATCCAAACCAGTGAACCCTGGGCCACTGAAGCAGAACGTGTGAGCTTAACCGCTGTGACACCGGGCCAGCCCCAAGAATATTTTTTATTTAATCGAACATATCTAAAATATCATTTCAACACGAATCAATATAAAGACTACTAATGAGATATTTTACATTCTTATTTTCATACTAAGCTTTCAAATCCTATGTATACTTCACACTTGCAGCCCAGCCCATCTCAATTCGCATCAGCCATATTTCAAGTGGCCACCACACTGGCTGTGAAGGACTAGACCATGACCCACAGGGGTGATTTAGGCACCAACATGAAGTTTTTCTAAGACTTGGAATTTGTGGAATTTAATTAAATGGAATTAATGAGAGAATAGAGGAACCCTTTTGGGCCCCCCAAATCACAGCCCACCTCACCCCTCTTCTCCGGCTCTGGGAGGCAGTGGTGAAGGGGCAGTGTTCCATGTTAGTGGAAGTTTGGGACGGGTGAAAGGTGGAGAACACTCCTCTTCACGTTACTTATTAGGTTATCAAATACCCTGGAGGCAATCTGATTGAATTTAGAGCCTTGAATGGGTTCTCTCTTAATCTGTATATATGTCTGGATTACCAATAAATTTCCTAAGGCAGTGGCTCCCAAATTTCAAACATTTGCAAACCCATTTCGTAATTTTGTGATAGCTGCATACCACCAAAACTATGCCATTTACTTAAATATTATTTTTCCTTAATTCACCTAACCTTAAAAAAATCTAAATACACAATTTAGTGTCATCCTAAAGGACTATATCCATGAAATCATGAATTTTGTTTTACATATTTTTCTAGAATACATTATAATAAATAATAATCACTTAAATAAAAAATGCTTATCCATATGTCTCCTAAAATCATCCCACAAATCCAAAGGGGTATGACTATCAAACTTTGAAAATATTGTCCTGGGAAAAGGGAAAGGGAAATAACACCACTGGGTCCCCTCCTTCTCCAGAAGTGCTCGGGGGCGGGGGGTGGGGGATGGGGAGGGGTTGTACTCGACTCATAAAGCCCCGACTCTTCTGTAAGCAGACTGATGTTCACTGCCGCCATTCGTCTTTTAGACTGGCATTTATTCTGACTGGTCAGCACTTTGCCTACCAGTTGTCAGATATTTTAGATATCAGCCCTGCCTATAAGGAAATTATTATCTTCATTTAAATTTTCCAGAGGTTACAGAGCCTCCAAGTTTGGGATTTGAGCTTTTAACTATAAACATCACTAGGCAGAGACAACTATAACACCTAGCATGAGACCCTCTATTCTACTTCTGTTGTTAACTGGTTAATTTTCAATTATGAACTATGTGAAAAGCCTGATGACTTTAAGAGAGAAGAATAGGTAAATTTCAATGATAGGTATGCATGGTATCAAAATGGCTAAAAGAAATTTGTTACAAATTAATATATGTGCCTTTTATTAATGCATTAAACAACAAGATCTAGTGGCCAGTCTAATAACTACTATAATTTTGAAGTAGTAAGGAGGGTAAATGATATCTGGAGATATCTGCAATCGTAATGTGAATAAACTATTCTTTTTTTTATTAAAATATATTTGACATACAACATTGTGCTTTAAGGTGTACATGTTAATTAGCTACATTTATCTGTTGTAATATGATTGCCATTGTAGCAATAATTAGTGCCTCTAACAAATTACATAACTATTCTTTCTTTTTAGTAGTTGGAATAATTAAGTTCTAGCCTCTTAGCAAGTTTGATGATTATAATATAATACTGTTGTCTATAATTCACCACACTGTGCGTTAGATCTCTAGGGCTTATTTATTACTCATTGTATAAGTTATCTATTCTTATGTAACAAATTATCCCAGAACTAAGTAGCTCAAACCAACAACACTTTATATCACAGTTTCTGTGGGTTAGGAATCTAGGCACAGTTGTGTTGAGTGCCTCTGGCTCAAGGCCTATCACCAGACTGCAATCAAGGTGTCAGCTGGGGCTGTGTTCTTATCTGAAGGTTCAACAAAGGGGAGAATCTGCTTCCAAATTCACTCACATGTTGGCAAGGACTCAATTCCTTGCTGGCTATTGGTCAAAGGCCTCCCTCAGTTCCTGGTCTTGTGGGTCTCTCTATAGGGCAGCTCATAATATGGTGGTTGGCTTTCCTTAGAGTGAGCAAGAGAGTGACAGAGAGCCCCCATGATGGAAATCACAGTCTTTTTATAACTAAATCTCAGAAGTGACATCCCACCCTCTCTGCTGCATCTGGTTCATTATAAATGAATCACTAAATCTAGTTCACATTCAAGGGGAGAGATTTAAATAAGGGCGTGAACTCCAGGAGGTGGGGATCATTGGGGGCCATCTTAGAAGCTGCCTGCCACATAATGACATAAAATATCCATGACTTTGATTGGTGATGATGTCACCAGTTCTGCTAATATTACTGCAGTTTGTTGGCTAGATTGATAATTGAAAGAAATGTAAATTTTCAATTAGAGGTTAGTGAAAATAAAGATGTATTATTTTCCCCACCCCGTTAACAGACGTCAGGTTAAAAACTCCCACGTTAAAGGACTCCGTGTATCTTGCACCATCTAAAAATCAGTCCGATGCTTTGTGGATGGGCACAAGGACTCCTCACACACCCCTGGAATCCACCATGTGTGGGCATTTACTGTGTTTGTGAAAGATTCCTTTTTTTGTTTTGTTTTGTTTTGAAACCATGTGGTACTGCTAGTCTAGCTCAGAAATAAATCGACTTTGAAAACTGCCCCACAGCTGCAAAAGGCAAGTGTTTGGCACTAATAAATCAGGATTAGTGGAGCTCGGCTTATAATGAACCTTTCACCTCCTCTGGGCAGGTGGTCACCAGCTGATCCATGGGAGCAAACAAGCCATGTTTCGAAGTAATAACCATCTTTTTAATGATAGGTAGAATTGAAGTAGAAATCAAGGAGAGGGAAGAGGGTGTCTTCCTGCAAAATTCAATCTTCTTAAACTTGGGGACCTCTGAAAACATGAATCAAAATTATGTACCCAGGGACCTTGCTTGACCTCTGCTTATTACCTTTCTTGTCACAACCCGTGAGGGTATTTTCCTTCTAGATAATAAAGAGGAGCCTGGGATGATATCAACAGGCCCATATCAGAGAACTAGTGAACTTGGGGCACAATTATCAGTTTAAATTTTGCCCTCCTGGACCCCAATAGAAACTTGTTGCGACCTGCTCACAGAAATGCCTTCATATTCCATTTTATTGGGGGTGGGACAGGGCTTATATTCAAAATATTTAACAACCAATAAGGCACAGGCATTAACCAATCAGAATGCTGTCTCTGATGCTGGAGCAGGGTCCTAGGGCATCCCACGCTGCGCCAGGGACTAATCCTTGGTTGTCGAATTATGAGAGAGGTCTTAGGGGTCCTGGGGGTACTCTTGGGTGACTGAGGTTGGTGATGATTCACCAACTGGTTTTGAAGCATCTCAATATTTTAGTAACTAGCATGGCCATACCAGTACAAACACACTGAATATTATCTGCTGAGGTGGGGGATGCTCCTCCCAGGGGCCCCATGGAGGGTTACTGGGGTGGGAGCTGACCCTGTCTCCCTTCAGCACTCTGTCTGGCTTCTACTGTGGAGACAGCGCCCAGCCCTCCTTCCTGAGCTGGGTCAGCACCTCCAGGCCCTGGACCACTTCCCAGGCTCTTTGAACCCCCCACTCAGGTCTCCTCAGGGCTGGCTGGCTTCAGTCTCCCAGCTCCCAGGCGCTGTCTAGGAGCAGCCTGGAACAGCTGCTGCCAGCTGGCACCACAGACTTCTATGCAAGAGAGGGTCGGGTGTTTCCTTGTGGGTTTGATGGAGGAGAATGTTCTCAGTCCATGGGTGTCATACCACCCAAGTAGCGTGACCATTGTACGGGGTAGAAGCCAAACAAGAGACTTTTCTCATGGACCCTCTCATTTCAAGGAGTAGTTTAGCAACTACCTGAAATTTCTGAATGGAGCCCCATGTTTGAGGTTTATCATAAAACAGGTCACTCTGCATCGCCTCTTGGTCTATATTACTTTACTGAAATGTTCTGCTTGGCTTTCCTTTCTCCACGCTTTTGGGATGTGGAGTAGGGGAGGCTTAGGATACAGATAGTCCTGGGTCTGAATTCTGGCTCTGTGGACTGTGGTCCAGTCCCTTCATCCGTCTGAGGCAACGTCTGCCTCTGTCAACGGGGCTCATCCCGTACCTGCCTCGTAGGCTAGTCGAGGGTCTGATGAGAGAAAGACAAGTTTGATGGATGCTCTTCTTGTAAACCGAGCACAAGATTGAGAATAGAACTTTCAGTCTCTGTTTGGGGGAGGAACTGCCAGTGTTACTCCAGTGTACCAATTTTGGTATTTTTTAAATAGATGCTTTTTGTTCACTTAAGCTGACTAAAAAGCACATAAGTGAATTTAGAGGTCAAAAACGTAAGTTTTGCACAGACTTAGATCCAACCCGTGAGAACTCAGAGTCCTTCCTATTGAACGAAGATTACATACATCCTTTTCCCCAGGAAAATAGGTAGCATAGATTAATTCATTAATATTTGTATAACTGGCTCACATTGGTTTCATTGAAAATAAACGCAATTTGAATGATCAAGATAATACATAAACATTAAAAGATGAAAACAACTTCATAATATTTTCTTCAGTTGCCTTGACAGATATGTAAAGAAAGGTTTGATTTGTTCAGATATTGAGCATTTGAAAAATAAAGCTTGATTTTGCCTACTTTGCTAAACATTTTTTCTCTCAAAATAAGAATTATGGAATCACTGAGGCTTAAGCAGTGAAAGGCAAGTCCTAAAACAAAAATCCTGACCCTTCCACTCTTAATGTACCCAAGTGAACATTCTCTCTGAGTTCAGTCCCAGACGTCAATCAGTGAATAAGTCCTTCTGCAGAGTCCCATTCCATGTTTCGTTTGTTTGTTTGTTTGGTGAGGAAGATTGTCGCTGAGCTAACATCTGTGCCGATCTTCCTCTACTTTGTATGTGGGGAGTCACCAGGGCATGGCTTGATAAGCACTGTGTAGGTCCGTGCCTAGGATCTGAACCTGCAAACCCCAGGCCACTGAAATGGAGCACACAAACTTAACCACGACACCACCAGGCTGACCCCTCCCACTCCATGTTTTTATAGGGGTTTTAGAAGCTACAGATGCATTTAGCAGTAATATTAAACCATTAAGAACATTAAGAAAGACTAACTTCATCTAGGATTCTAACTCCTATGTTAAGACATGTATATCCAAGTGTCTACTCCACGTCTCCACACATTGTCTGTTAGACAGACATCTCAAACTCAACTCCATTTCTCTCTCCTCCACCCCTACTTGCTCTGCTTACAGCCTGCTCATTTCGGTTTGATGGCATTTCCATTCTTCCTTTGCTTAAGTCAAAATCCCTGGAGTCTTCCTTGACTCCTCTCTTCTGCTTCCTATTGTTCAATCCAACAGTTAATCTTGTTGGTTCTACCTTCAAAATAACCAGACTCTAATCACTTCTCACCACCTCTAGCACTGCCGCCCTGGTCCAAGGCGCCATCACCTCTCATGGGAGTACTTCAATCGCCTCCTAACTGCTCTCTCTCTTCCACTCTTGCTCTCCTACAATTTATTCTCAATACAGTAGCCAGAGGGATCGTTTAAATCCTAAAGCCAGATCATCATTTCTCCTTTGCTGAAAGTCCTCCCAAAGGTCCCTCTGCCTTTGAATGAAAGCCAGAGTTCCTACAGTGGCCTACAGGGCCCTCCAGGATCTCACCTCCTACTTCCTTCCTCCTCACTTCCTCTGCCTTAGTCACACTGGCTCCTTCTTATTCCTTGAATATGCCAGGCATGCTCCTGCCTCAAGGCCCTGGGCTGTCCCCCAGGTATCAGTAAGGCAAATTCTCTCACCTCTTCCAAGTCTTCACTCAAATGCCACCCTCTCCATGATGATCACCCTAACTGCCCACATAACTCCATACACCCACCACTGCACTCTGCTCTTCCTCACCCTGCTGGACTTCTCTTTCCATAGTACTTATTGCTTTCTAACCTTCTAATATACTACGTAACAGCCTTTTCTATTAGGGTTATTGTTATTGCCCACATTCTCCAACTAGAATGTAAGAGCCACATGGAAGGGGCTCAATAAATATTTCTGAATTAAGAAAAAATGCCCCAAAAAGGCAAAAGAAACCCCAAAAAACCCATAAAATACCCAGTGCCCAAAAAGGTCCTTGTAATGTCCAATAGTAGGACCCACCTATTATATCTCATTTTCTTCTTTTTATAATGGCTGTGGCATTTTGAAGAGGAGTGACAAAGAAGTAGGACTGACACTGAGACGAGGCTGCTGTTTGCCTAGGAAAGACCCCCCTAAGAGTGGCATTGCAAGGGAGGGGTAGATCACTATATTTTGAGCGCAGGGACTTTGTCATAAACGTTCTAGAGCCTCCCTTTTATTTGAGAGCCAGAGAGATCAGACTCAGAATGACTGACTCACATTACAAATTCACAAGAGGGTGCTGGGCACACCAGAATTTACAAATGATCTAATTTCTTTCCAGTGCCCACGTCTATTGTCTAGAATGCACCCTTCTGAGATAATGGTACCCAGGACGCTGATTTAGTGCTCAGGAGGTGGTTCAGGGATCTTGGAATCAGGGCTAAGGATGGGTAAACCTCTTGAGGACCACTTATTCTAGGCCATGGTGAGCCCTGATCTCCAGCCACACTTCACGATGGACAACCCCTCTCAATCCATATTCACATCCACAAGATTCAGAGTCTCTCTTTTCTGGCCAATCCTGTGGAACCACTGGGAATTTTTCCTCTCTGGGCTGTCCTCTCCTTTGCTCCATAAAGACTATCACCATTCATTGCTCACAAACTTTCTCCAGGTAGGATGGATTAGGTATCTATCTACAAGATTACACCTGTATTGCTGTGCTGTCTCCCAGGAATTAAGCAGAAGTCTCTTAGTTGGAGTTCCGGGAGTTCATAAATTCCTCAGTCTCTTGGGGGACTCCTATGAGGCCTGGGTTTGGCCTCTGTAGACCCCAGAGGGGCACCTATTATTCAGATTCCAAGTCCTTGGGACCCTCAACATTGCAGCTGGTGACCTGTGCTGGGGTCAGGACCATTACTCTCACTAATTAGCTACTTTGATCACAAACACATCACCTAACTTCTCTGGGCCTCAGCTTCCAAATCTGAAAATGAGAGGATTGAGCCTTCTAAGTCCCCTCTACTTCTAAAAATCCAGGATTCAATTTTTCACCTACCTCTTTAAGTTTTAAATAATGACACCAGCATCTGAAAGCCTCTTTCCTAAACTTTTCCCAAGGCCAGATGTTCCTGGCACTGAAGTAGGAGAAAAAAAATAGTTTTTGAATAACCTAAGATTTTTGTCTTTAGAGAAAATTATCCTCTGGCCTTTTCAATTCCCTTTCCCCTACTGCTACCTCCTTATGAATCGTTACATGAAATTTTAAAAAGTAAACTATCCATCCTCTGAGATTCGTCAGGCTCTATCTTATACCAACATTATTTTTTTCCAAATTATTTTTCCTGTAGAAAATCTCTCAAACATTTTTATTCTTGTACCTATGCTCATCAGCCTTGATTTGTCCCTGTTTTGCAGAGAAAGTTATTAAATGCTCTGGGGAAGAGGAACAAAAAGCTTACAGAGAGAGGGCTAGAGGAGGAGGCATGCTGTCCACACAGGTGAGCTTAGGCCTGTATTTTCACAAGGTGATGGGTGTGAAAGGACAGGAGCGAGAGTCAGGAGCAGAAAGAGGAGGAAAAGCAGAGGGAAGAAGAGAAACAGCAAAGGCATACGCTGTTTGCTTTGAAAGAGGTTTTAGGCAAAGCATTGGTGGCAGTTCATCAAAAATGTTTGTTTAGTTAAATGACTTTTGAAACTGGGACTTTCCTAACAAGTCACACCGCAGTGAGAAGGCAGAGTTGGAACACCAATTCCCTTCCCTGAACAGCTCTCGGTGTGCAGCCTTCTGCATAGCAGGCTGGTGAAGTACTGGGCAGACTCTCCACTGTTCCCACACCCAGTTTTCAGAGGTTGAGATCATTCCCTAAGTCTCTAAAGACTTTAAGGAAGACTAAATCTTTCCATAGCTGGCCTGGAAATGAAAGGAGATGATCTGAATTACCATTTAACAAATCAGTGATTTACTGAAAGAAAACCAATTTACTAGCAAACCCTTCAAATGAATCTATAGGTATTATATATGCATAACCTCCTACTCTGAACTTAGCAGCATATTCCAAATAACTGTAGGTTCCAAGATATCAGCTGATGACTTTTAATTGAGGAAACATATGCCATAAAGAATTTTTCCCCATTAAAGTATATATATTTGTGTGTGTGCAAACATGTATCCTACTATAAAAAAAGACTTCGTTTTTAAGCCACACTAGGATTACAAAACAATACAACGACTGAACTTAAAATACGACATATTATTAAAATCCAGACACAAACAAAAGCAGAAAGGAAGACTAATTCATACCAGAAAGCATCAAAACACACACTCTGGTGGTATCTAGCTAGTTAGACAGTCTCAAGGCAGTAACCTGTAATCAGTATCGAGAATTACAAAGCTAGTAGTATATGAACACCTCCTGGTGGAACTGGCATAGGCTGTCACATCAGCCAGGAGTAAGTGCCTTGTAAATTCGGTTTGTGGCACCATAACAGGGTTCCGCTTCAAGGACTCATCTTTTCCCAGTTTATTCTTTTCAAGGAAAAGTTTTCTCTGTCCTTTCATAAACAAACAAACAAATAATTTTCATTTTCTGATGCCCTTTTTGGGGGTGGGGAGACACTAAGAGGCTTTTTATCTTTTTGGAAACAAGCACCAACTCTAACTGATGGAAAAATGGAGGGAAATCGAAATGGCGGAGTGAAAAATCAATCAGTCATACAGGCAATCCCTTCTCTGGAAGTGTCAGAGAGTACACAGGAGCATTAGCGATATTTTATTTAGAAGACAGCACCTGCAGCAGCAGAAGAACCACACAGCACTGCGTCACGCTGTCCATCACACCTTCCCCACCATTTCCTTCCAGAAAATCTATAATCTAAATAAACACCATGGCCATGCCTTCAGAATAGTCTCACTGTTCTTGCTCCTTTTCTTGGGACAACAGCCCAAGTTCTCTTTAGGTCCTTACTACCCAGAAGCAAAATATAACATTTCATTTGAGGCATTCACGAAGGAAAATGGTAATGATCCTGTATTCTGAGGTATCTTCACATCTGTGGGTTTGGTGGGAGGGTGGCATAAGAAGACAGAATTACTGGATGATTCTCAGAACGTGTGTTTATTCCTTGCATGGAGGCTGGTTGTAGTGAACAGAATAGAGGATAAGGCTTTTTCCTGAAGTTTATGTAGCAAAAAAAGCATAAATCATGGAAGGAATAAAAAGCATTCTCCAAGCTATCTCTTCTTTTCTCTTTTTCTTCTCTTCTCCTCCATCAACTCTCAAAAACTGAACTCCTTATAAGCTGAAAACGACTGAGATTTTGTGTAGCATTTCAGAGTCAAGATAAAATTCATATTGTTGAAAAAAAAAATCCTATCATTGAAACTCATGCTCCATCCTAGGGATGTAGACGACAGGAGGCAACTGCCTCATAACAGACAATGTGGACATTAGAACCTGCACGTGTGACACTTTAAAAATCTGTGGTTCCCTAATATCTAGACTATATAAAGAACTCCTGCAACTCAACAGCAAACAACCCAATAACCTCATTAAAAAATGGGCAAGGGACTTGCACAGACAGTTTTTCAAAGAAGATATATAAATGGCCAACAAGTATATAAAAAGATGCTCCACATTACTAATTGTTGGGAAATGCAAATCAAAACTAAAAAGATATCATCTTACACCCATTAGGATGGCTGCTATGACAAACAACAACAACAAATTGTTAACAAGTATTTTCTAGGATGCAGAAAAAGTGGAACCCTTGGTCACTGTTGGTGAGAATGTAAAATGGTACAGCTGCTATGCCAAACAGTAAGGCAGTTCCTCTAAAACTTAAAAATAGAATTAACATAGGATCCAGTAATTCCACTTTGGGGAATATATACAAAAGAATTGAAAGCAGGTTCTCAAAGAGGTATTTGTACACCCATGTTCACAGCAGCCAAAGGTGGAAGCAACCCAAATGTAATCCACAGATGAATGGATAAAGAAAATGTGGAATATACATATAATGGAATATTATTCAGCCTTTAAAAGGAAGGAAATTCTGGCTGCAACATGGGTGAACCTTGAGGATACTACGCTAAGTGAAAGAAAGCAGTCACAAGAAGATAAATACCATATGATTCCATTTGTACGAAGTGCTTAGAATAGTCAGTCATAGAAACAGAAAGGAGAACGTGGTTACCAGGGGCTGGGAGCAGAAAGAAATGGGGAATAATTGTTTAATGGTTATAGAGTTTCCATTTGCAAGATGAAAAGGTTTTAGAGATTGGTTGCACAACAATGTGAATATATTTAACACTACTGAACTATACACTTAATGGTTAATATGGTAAATTTTATGTTTTATCACACTTTAAAAAAACAAACCTATGGCTCCCAATACTTCCCAGTATGACAGCAATGATAACAACAGTAATACCTTACACAGGCCCAAGACCTTCTCTCTGAGAAGCCCAGAGAGCTTGGCCTCCAGACTTGCGCACGCCAACTCAAAAAGATGACCGAGGATGAATTCAATTGTGAGGGTTGCACTCATCAGTTTTATTTTTTATTTTCCTTTTCCCTACTACCATGAATGTTTTGTATCTCTCACCATTTCATCTCTCTGAAACCCAGGCCACCCACACATCTGTGGATGCTGACTCTGAAGTGTCACTCTGTACGATCTGGGATTCTGGGGGGAAGAGGCCTGCCTCTACGTCGGGGTCCAGGAGAAGAGGGGCTTGTGAGGTCAGCTCCCTTCTTCTTCTTATTTACCAAATTCAGTAACATACCCATGCACTCCCTCCCCAGCAAATTCACCAATTTCCCTTCAGGTGAGAGGTGACGACTTTTATCTTTTTCTACTTTTGACCTTGAAACTGAACTCAGTCTTCAGTTTGGCAGGAATTCCTGTCTAAAAATCACACCCGAGATTAATTTTCCAGGGGCTCTCCACTGTTCACACGATCTACCACCTTCTGCCATTGTGTCCTCCTCTTTTTCAGAACCACTTCCAGGTTTGGGGATCAGAGGCACCGCATAACAACGACACTTTATAAACCTTTCTTGAATCTCAAACACAAAGGAACACAGTGAAGGTGGACAGCTGGAGAAGGGGGTGAGAAATGGCCGGGGAGACAACAGATGCCCCTCAGAAGAAATGGAAACAGCTTTTGGAAGGATGCATTTACAAAAAAGACGGCAGGTCCATCTGGAAAGTATTTTAACAAAATAAAAAGCCCTTTACTACTACAAGCAGCAGAGTAGCAGAATACAAAACTCCCCGAACAACAAAGCTCTATGACCAATTTAAAAAGCAAAACAAAACTGAAAGAAGAGTTCCTTCGAGGGATGTCCAGCCACCGCCAAGCTGTAAGCCTCTTTCTGGTGCTGAGTGACACTCCTGGTGCCATTTGCAGGAGACCTTCCCACCGCAGTTCCCCTCCATGGGTGTCCTCCCATATTTATTTATGCAAGGGGCTCAAATACCAAGTCCAATCTCCCCTCCACCCCCACCCCGGATGGAAATGGGGGCTGCTGTCAGAGCTAGAGCAGGGTTTCTGAAACCACTTGGGCTAAGATCTCCCACTTAGAATCCTCCCTTATTCTGTCAGCTTCCTCTCCATTTTCTTGCACGACACGGTAGTAAAAAATGAAAGAAAAAAAGAGGGCACTCTGAGGACATAACCAACAATGGTTTTTCTCTTTCATCTCTGTTCTGGTTAGTTTGCGCTACCGGTATACAAACAACACGAGTCCACTAACCCCTCACCCCTCTGTCATTCTGTTTTTCAGTACAGAACTTTGTAGAACACTCTGGGCTGGAAGGAAGAGATGAAACAAGAAGCTCCCAACGCTGGGCTCTTCCCTTCATTGGTCTCCTTGCCTCTACCCACACATGAGCACAGCCGCAGACGACATCTAGTATGTTTTCAAAAAGCTCCAGAAGAAAGCTCAGCAACCTCTCCGGCTAACTTGTTCTAATGCTTAGTAACCGCCCAAGAATGTACTTACTTATTCCTCTAACTCAGATTTGAGACATTTTCCTTCTTCATACAGGTCTGAAAGCAGCAGGTCATTGCATAAGAGCCTTTTATGGTCTTGAAGCTCTTTACCACACTGTCCCTCATTGGCTATAGGATGAATAATCATCTTGGGCCATCCTGCTATCTCTGGACTCTAATTTCCAACTCTTTAACCATCTCTCTGGCTCTTCCCTCCACTCTTCAAGTCTTCCTTTACGGAAGGAAGCACAGGCTGAAGTGAAGGCACGAGGCTCTGGTGACAGTCTAACCTGGTTGCTCCTCAGACCTGCAAGTCTGGGGCAAGCAGGGGACTTCCTCATCTCACATGCAAGCTGCCCCCTACCCCTTCTTCTCTACTCTCATTTTGTTAGTAACAGAAAGAAAGAAAAAAAACAAGGAAGGAAGAGGGCAGAAAAAATATAAAAGAAAAGGGAACTTAAGAATTTATAAAGATACGAGAAATGAGTTTAACAGGAAATAAAGCCAAAAGATTTTACCAGACAAAAAATACACCAAAAACAACCAACTTTTGCGCACAGCCTTACAGCATGTTCTCACACATAAAATTTCTGTGTTTTCTACCCTGCGTACGCCGGCAAACACAAGCCGATTTGTCTCATTTCAGATTTATGCTAATAGGTAAACCTGAGGAGAGGCTCAGCCGAATTTCATGAAATAAGTTATTGAATGAACATCTGAAGGTTTTTTTTTAAAGCCGGAGAAGTTCTAAACAGGGAAATCAGAGATTCTGAGAATTTCATTTTCACGATAATGGCTCGATGTTTGTTCCCCTAACAACGTGTGGTTTCCAGCTCCGCCCGGCGCTTACATTCAAGCCAGAGCAGTTCTTCACCTTACAAAAATAGTTAAAGACAGTCTAAGGAAAGGACCAGTGAGGTATTTTAGAGCGGCTATGAAAGATTTTTCAAGGGGTGGAGGGAAAGCACTAACCTGTGTTGTTTTAATCCGCTGAAAATGACCCAGTTCTCAAGTTCCCCTGCTGTCTTCTAGCCAGTTTCCTGTAAATGTTGCATGTGACATTATACTTCCTCACTGCACCTTCTCTGACTGCCTCTCTGAGAGCGGTCAGAGGCATGTGATAAGATCGCTTCACGCTGGTGTAACCCTGTGTCTAAAGCCATGGCCAGCCGTCTCAGCTTGCTTTGGGCGTCCCTAGGGCACAGGTGGAGAGGAGACAACCTGGGAGGGAGGCAGGGAGAGTAATGTCTGGACTCCTGGCACTTCTGGCTCCACAGGAGGGAGCAGGGGGAAGGGAGAGACAGAGACTCCTAAGCCCTAGGTCGCCCATCTTGGGGATGCAGGTGAGATGGGGCAGTCCGCTCACTGCAGAGCCTGGGGCTCAGGTGCTCTCCTGTCATCAGGACAGGCCTCGATGCTGTGGCCTCAGGACCGCTGAGCAGGGCGGCCATGGCCCTGAGTCCTGGATGTCCCCAGGCTCCTCTCTGGAGGGTGCCGCCACAAAGGAGCACACCAAGGGCTCAACTCACATTTCTGGACACTGCACTGACAACGGCCACTCACTCTGAGTTTCCTGGGACAGTCTCAAGTTCACAGCCAGTCTATTTAGTCCTGCTGTCAGATGGTGTGCCCTAATTCTCTGTTCAGCAAAGGAAGGCAGGTACTCTGTCTCCTAGGGCCAAATAACTGGCAGACGCTTCTCCCCTGCTGGCCTCCAAAATATCCCAGCCTTTTGGTTTCCCCTGAAAAAGGGTGACATGGTCTTCCTGCGGGATGGACGGTGGTGGGTTCCTGATGGCACATGAACCCTGGACGTGGGGGACCCTGAGGCTGGCCTGAGAGCACCAGAGAGAGTGCCCGGACGTGCTCCCCTGTGCTCCACAGTGGGCAAGACTGGAGAGGAGCTGAGGGGGGACCAAGCAAGAAGCCCAAAGGTACCATTTCTAGCTTTCTTGTGCTGTGGTCAGTGCCTTCCTCTTTCCTTTTATAATTCCCCGAGCTCTCTGCAGGGCCCAAACCTACTGGGATTTGTGGACGTAGGAAGTGGTGTGTGGGTGTAAAACGATGTCCTGGACCAAGGGGAATATTCTGCGATTTGTACGGCTTGACTCAATGCAGAAACCCCAAAGTTGTTTCTATTTGGCTACCCGGGCATAATTCCTTTTTAAAAAGTGCTTTTAAAGGGATTTTTTTGTTTTTTCAGAAAGCTAACCATAGACAAGCTCACTGTTCCAAGTCTTGGAAATATTACCCTATAATTCCCCAATGAAGTTTTCCGTGTGAGAACACCGAGCAGGGAAACGAGTGCTGAGAGTCAGAACTTTGGACAACAGTAAAACTCTGAAGTCTTGCCACACGATTGCATTTCTGCCTTTGGAAACACGCATAACTGCTTTACCATTCTGACAGCTGACGGCTGGTTTTCTAATGGAACTGAACAGTTAGATTAGCCAGTCAACATGGCTATGAGCACAGCATTAGCTTTAAAATAGGAATAATGGTAAAACTTGGCCATCTTGGAAAAAGAAAATATTACATAGATGATAAATAAGAATGACTCCATTTGAATGTATTTAAAAGTGTCACATTCTGAGTTAAGCTGCCAGTTCCATTTTTCAACTAAACAGTTACATATGTTCTCTTAAGCCATGCTCTGGGTGGAATTTTTTAAGGTCTTAAGAAAACGCTTTACAATTTTTCTTTAAAATTTCTAACCTGGCCTCCTGTCCGTGAATTTTTTTTTTCTGTTTAGGCATTTAAAAAAAAATTTAACAGGGGCCGGCCCAGTCATGCAGTGGTTAAGTTTGCACGTTCCACTTTGGCAGCCTGGGGTTCGCCGGTTCAGATCCTGGGTGCGGACATGGCACTGCTTGGCAAGCCATGCTGTGGCAGGCGTCCCACATATAAAGTAGAGGAAGATGGGCACGGATGTTAGCTCAGGGCCAGTCTTCCTCAGCAAAAAGAGGAGGATTGGCAGCGGATGTTAGCTCGGGGCTAATCTTCCTCAAAACAAAAAAGACTTTATTTTTTTTAGAACAGTTATAGATTTACAGAAAAACTGAGAAGATAGCAGAGTTCCCACTCATTCTGTACCCAGTCTCTCCACTATTAAAATCTTACATTTAGTATGATATATAAGTAACAATTAATAAGCCAATATTGATAGATTACGATGAGCTGAAGTCCATAGTTTATTCAGATTTCTTTAGTTTTTCCCCAATGTCCTTTTCTGGTCCAGGATGCCATCCAGGACATCACATGACATTTAGTCATCATATCTCCTAGGCTCCTCTTGTTTGCAACAGTTTCTTAGACTTTCCTTGTTTTTGATGACTTTGACAGTTTTAAGGAGTACTGGTCAGGCATTTTGTGGAATGTCCCACAATTGGGATTTGTCTAACATTTTTCTCATGTTATGGGTTATCTGGAGGAAGACCACAGAGGCAAAGTACCATTTTAATCCTATCATATCAAGCATGTACACTGTCAACATAAGCTAATACTGTTGATGTTGGCCTTGATCGCCTGAGGTTGCGTCTGCCAGGTTTCTCTACTGTAAAGTTGCTCCCCATTTGTTCCATAGCGTACACTCCGGAAGGAAAACCTTGAGGGTAGAGCATTTATACAAATTATTTGGAATTCTCCTGCATGGAAGATTTGTTATTCATTTATTCAATCATTTATTTATATCAGTATGGCCTCAAAGATATTTGCTTTATACTTTCAGGTATAATTCAACACTACTTTATTTTCTTGTTCAAATTGTTCCACCTTTGGCCATTGGGAGCTCTTTCAGTTGGTTCCTGAGCTCCTCTGACATACTCCTGTCAATAGTGTTTGTTTGTGAGCCCTTCCTTACTTTCTGGCACTACAAGATGCTCCAGGCTCATCATGTATACTACCCCCAACCGTCCATGACTTTTTCCATCTTAACAAGAGAATGAAAGAAAAGAAATCCACAGACCTGAGAAAATTTTTATTTGCCTTCAATTTTATTAATAATTACTAATTAGTATTAGTAAAAGTCTTTTTTAAATTGCTTTCATAAAATTAGTCCCAGCCTCTACCAGCAAGAAAACACCAAAAAACCAAGTGAGTCAAGGTCTGCATTTCCTTCATTCCAAGATGCACGTCTGTGTTGGTAGCGATTTTTTCCTTCATTTTTTAACATTCCTGGAATCAAAGTGTACATTTAATATCATGTCTTTTTTTCCCTCCTCCTTACCTGTCATTAATTTGATGGTAGACCTTACAGCTGATGATGTCTTGGAAACAGAGGAAGCAGAGCAGTCCGTTAGCTTTTGTTTGGGCCACAGACGTCATTTAACTACTTTCATTGATTTTTTCCCCAACTGAGCAAATATTTTGATTAAAGTGGTTTGATGTCTAACATCTACAGACATTAAAAAACCCCAAGATTTTTACCTGCTCCCAGACACATTCTAACTTTACCTCAAACCACAAATTCTCATCAAGTCCTAAATATAGATAAAAGGGGAGGGGTGTTAAATTCTTTTCAATTTTTTTCTGGGTTTACTCTCCAACTCCCTGCACTGTGTCACTTTTTCAAGATCTCATGAATCCATCATCATGCCTGAGGAGCCTAATGCTGACACTGAAGGGTTGCGAGAAGGATGTTTCACTCTTGATGAGAAGTAAAAGTGCTCACTGGTCAGAAGCAGATCAGAAAGGACTCCCTGATTCTGCCTTTCCTGCTGGAGAAGCCAACCGACTGCTAAAGAATGGCAGAACTGGCCATTCCTCTCTCTCTAGCCAGGATCTTCTCTCCAGCTCGTGAATCACTGCTGCTTTGGGAGCATCATGCTTTACAGATTTTTTTCTTTTAATGGACAGAGACTTGTTCAACCATTCCTCATGGGCATACTTCACAGTCACAGATGAAATGCCTACTCTTTTCATCCGGGTAGGCAGAACTTGGCTACTTTAAACACTATTTTCTGCCCTACTCCTGTGTAAAGTGTACTAAGACACTGATAGTGCCCTAATCATCTCATCAGCATCCAGAAGAGACTGAAAGAGATGCTACACTGACTTTCTGAGGCAACCATTTCCAGCTCTTCCCACGTGCCAGGCACGGAGCTAAGCTCTTGACATCCATACTTTCACTTAATTCTCACTGCAATCCTGTGAGGTAGGTACTGCGATCCCTACTTTACAGATAAGCTAACCAAATTAGGCTAAATAAGCTGTCCAGGGCCCCCTGATAAGACTGACACCAAAGACTCAGAGCCTAATGCTACTCTTTGCAGCAGGTAGGTTTACCATTTATAGCTCATAAATGGGCATGTTACTGAATACAGTCCTGTCCCCTAATTATTTTCTTTACATACTTTTTACTTCAACCAAACCTAAGTGGCAATGAGGACAGGGACAGTGTCTTTTATTCCATCCTCATTCCAGCAGCTTTCCCATCAACCCTGCACTTCTGCTTTACTGCCAATCTAATTTTTTTTAATAAATTAGAAAAATTTATTAGAAAAAATTATCATTTTTCTAATAAAGGTAAATAAATTACCTTCATTATTTCCCTCCACTACTGTTTTTTAAAATTTTTCATTTATTATCTTCTTAAATTACAAGCTTATTTTCTTTATTTTCAGTCCTTTTAAATAAAAGCCTTAACATTTTATCTATTTTTAGTCCTATCTCACATGTTTCAATGCATTGTATTCTCATTGTTAATTTTATAATAGTCTATATAGGTTTCAGTAATGATTTTCTTTTTTGACCCAAAAATTATATAAAAGGATCATATTTTAGTTTTCAAGGCTGGGAGGGAGGTGGGGCCAGGAGCCATCTCATGTTATTTTTCAATGCTCTGTTATTATTATATGTGGCCAGTATGTCTACTTCTTGTTTAACTGAAAAGTTTCCTTGTGGTCTAGTATTTCATCAGTTTTTGTAAATGCTCCATGGTCCTTTTAAAAATTGTGTGTATTTCCTATTTGCTGGGTTAGGTCAATAATGATAATGACGTTATTTTAAATCTTCTGTTCCTACTTATTTTTGTCTACCTGATCAAACTCTGAAAACATTCTGTTAAAGTCTCCCATTATGATTATGGAAAACTTTGTGTTTTTAAATTTTTAACTTATTATATTTTTATTTGTATTATTTTATTTGTATCTTTAACAGATTTTGCTTTATCTAATTCGGCGTTAAGATGTTTGGTGCATAAAGGTTTATTATTATTGAATCTTCTTCTTTGCTCATATCTCTTATTCTTTTATGTCTTGCTTAATATTTCTTTTTACATTCAATCTTACACTTTTTAATATTAATATTACCATCCCTATTTTTGTTTTGTTAGTTAGCATTCACTAACCTATCTCTTTATTTTCTTCCTTCCTGTGTAATTTTGGTACACACATGACTCCTGAAGACAGCAATATAGCTAGATTATTTTTTTAATCAATCTGAGAGTCACTGATTTTATTAGAGGAATTTAACTTAGTCACATTTATCATTACATGTTTACCTTATTCCTGCCATTTTACGATACGTATTCTGTTATATTTTCTTCTTCTTTCCCCCCCCTTCTTTACTTTTGCTCATTGACCATGATTTTTATTATTGTAGTATCCTCTACCCCTGGCTGTGTGTTTGTTTTAATATCCAATGGTGTAGAAATCCTACCTATACTTTTTTCCTAAAGATCAAATATATGTGATCTTTCTTGGTGAACATCAGAGAACTGCATAGTAGGACCCTGTTAAATGCTAAGGTCAGTCCATTGTTTTAGGAAATTTAATGGTAGGTTCATGTTAATAACAGTAATAACTTTTGTGTGTTGGGGGGAAGGGGGATGACATTACAAAGGCATCAGAAACCCTTCTAAAAGAGTACACTGCCAGGTCTCCATTCACTTCCCTCCCCCATTTCCTATAAGAAAGACTGGCTATAGCTTCTCACAGAGCAAGTAGGTAAGTGTGGGGTAGAGTGACAGCCAAGAACCCGGTGGCTGGGACATAGCAAGGAACATTCTGAGGAATGCATCTGCAAATTCTGGACTCTGAGACATTCAGGCACTCTGGAAATCTGCAGAAGTGCCTGTAGAAGAGAGGCTGTCAGGGTGGGTTCCTGCTACCTCATTTCCAGTCACTAGAAGTCATCATCAGCTGAGGAATCTATTCTAGAATTAGGCAAGAGGTCAACAGTAAGATCACAAGAATCTAAACATAACCTCTAAAGGGCTGGGGAATTCAGATGAGAAAATAATGTTGCTAGACCTGCTCAGAGGCTAGAATTCTGAGTTTCCTAATGTCTACTAAAGAAAGCACAGTAGTCAACAAGAATCCGCACCTTTTTTTCCCCTTAAAATGAGTTTTCACTTTTTTAAAGCTTTGATACCAGTGCAGGGATGGGAGAATCTCTGGGCATAAAAGACCTAAGCAGGTATTGTTTGGGTGTGTTTGTACTCATGTTTGAATGAAGGTTAACATTAAAATTCCATATTTAATTTTTCACGGGGAATCCCAGGGTAGTGGGTGGGAGGGAATAGGAACAAAGGTGTAGCAACTATTTAAAGACCTGCTGGTAACTCTCAATTTACTGGACTGACATCCTGATTTGGACCACAAAGAAGTGATAAAATACCATAAAAGAGTGTTTCTGTTCTAACATATTTAAAAAATTAATTTAGCCTCAGAAACATTTTATGAATTAAACGTTAATCATTCTCATAATACAAAAGGGGAGACTAAGGTTCCAAAAGTTGAAGAGATTTGTTCAAACAAGTAAATAAGTGATAGACTGGATTTAAACCCAAAGCTTCTGACTAAACCCAAAGTCCAGTGTCATTTCCAGTATACACCAAAACCGTCTCCTCGTTGTTCGGTCTCTGACAGAAATGTACACCCATGCATGCCACACGCACATTGTGCAGGGAGGAACTGTAGCAAGGCACGCCCTTGGCAGTCAGTGCTTCACAATGTAGGTCAAACAGTCCAGCCAGACCCCAGGGCAATTGTTTCTACACTGACCCTGGGGGATTTTTGGAGCATTATGTCATGCCAAAGGCTTTCCTCATTAGCAATTATACAAAAAAAGACACCATGCACCACGTTTCTGAGCCCCTGGAGCAGATAAAGGGAAAATGAAAGATCAAGAAAGTTCTCTCGCTGATGCACTGCATTCTGGTACATTTGTTTATACCACTGTAATGTAATGTAAACCAGAACTACCAAGTTCTCTGGCTAGCTGTCTTCGAAGCCAGAGCCCTACCTAGTGGAGTCATTCTTCTTTGGCATACTACAGGACCCTATGACAACAATCAAACTGGATCTTTCCAATATCATGCAGCTGAATTCCAAATAACTAGGCCCCTCATTCATCTTTGTTGATGATCAAAACATTGAAAGGATATGGCAAATCCCCTTGTTCACAAAAAGACCGGCTAGGGACACACAAAAAGCCTTGCCATTCACCCAGGCGTTTTAAGAGGCCTCATAAATACAGAACTTCAGAGGTAGTGGACAGTCCTAAGAACCAAGACACTCTTACACATTTCTTGCTCCTTTCTTTTAGGTTGAATAGAGAATAGAAGAATACAAGGCAATGTAAACAATTCAAAAGTGTACCAAGTGTGTTGGGAGAGATCATGAATGGGTATACGCAGATTTGTGGCTCTGATTCAGAATCTGTGTCTTCCTCACATTCATAACATGGGACCAAGAGAACATCTAATTAATTGCCTATTTGCACAATCTTCCTACTCTGATGCATCCCTCCCCTCCACATTTAAGAGCATATAGAATACGACAGAATTGGTAAACAAGCTCATGCCATCCCTAAAAGGAAGGATTCTGGAACTAAACTACCTAAGTTCAAGTCCTAGATCCCCTACTTACTAGTTGCAGTGGATTCCTTTATTCTTTTGGTTCCCAGTTTTCTCATCTGTAACATAGGGATAATTTTATGAGTATTGAATGTGATGCTACATTCAAAGAGCTTAGCCAGTGCACTGAATAAATGGTGGCTACTGTCAATGTTAGTAGGTAGAAATTTTATTATCAGGAAATTCTATAATAGAATTTCTCACAAGAAATGCAATCAAGAATCAAATAACGAGCTTTATTTCTGAGGGTGCTGTGCATGCAGGAAATAAAGGACATTCAGGAGTCAGGGGCAGTGGAGCTACAGGTTCTCCAGTCATCCTAGAGAGGCACAGTTCATCCCGGAAGTAGAACAGGAAATTCATATGGGTACTTTGAGCCGGAGGTGGTGTAGCTTTTATGCTTCTAAATTTGGAAGAGTTGGATGTATTTATATCTGATCAAAAATAAGGACGAAAATGGTATGTGAATTATCTCTCCATAATTTTTTTTTAAAAATTAAGAAAGTTTCATGGCCAATGAAAAACTATGTTGATGAGAGAGACAAAGAGGTTTAGCAGTGGCCATGAGTGTAGAGAGAGGAACAGAATTTTGGAGAAGCTGTTTATGTGGTGTGAAGCGTAAAACTTCTAAGCCATGCCTTTTAGAAAAACTTGGATTAAAGAGAGATATTATTCTTCAAGGCTTTCTGATGTTTTCTTTGAATGGGACTCCAAGTAGAATCTGGGCCACGTGGGGCCTCAGGACTTATTCAGGTTACAATTAGAGTGTGGGTCATATCTAGCCGAGCAACATCAAACCCAACCAAATGGGTTTATCACATACTTTCCGCATTGTGATTTGGATTTTGAAGTGCCTGCAGACAGGCTGAATTACATGATTCTGTAAATTAGGTAAACTTCCAAAAGATAAACATCTCTCAAGATTTTATTAATTACTCACAGTCACTCTGAATGGGTAACACTATATTTTGTATCTCAGCATCTATTATTTTCTTTGCCTTCAATCAACTTCTAGAAATAAAGTTGGCGCTCTAGGAGGTACCTACAATGAAACAAGGTGTTATTTACTAAATTACTGTTGCATATCTCTCAATGATATACTTACACTATTGAAAGCAAGCTAATATTCACCAATTAATTTCCAAGGACAAATTTATGTACAAAAATGATCAAACATCTCTATAGCTAATAACATAAATGTGTTTATTGAAATATATTTCCTGAACATTTTATATAAACTGTATTTTAACTTCAGGGCCACTGTAGGTCATTAATAACAGTGATGGAAGTGGAGGGAGACTAGGAGTTAATGGAATATTACAATGAGCTGATTATGGTTTTTGTTTTTAATAACCATACTTCCCTTTTTATTGGAAAATTACCACCATCAACTGTAATATTCATCAAAGCAGGCTGAAATTTTTAGTAACTAGACTTTGTAGGTGTGAAGGCTTCCTAAACAATAAGGAATATGCAGGGGGAAGGTAAGTTGTGACAAGTAGTGTGCTTCCAAATGTACAACTAAAGGTATAAATTCAGCTTAAAAAAATTTATCTAACTTGATTCAAGACAAGGATTTAAGGTTACAAAAATAAAAATAAACAAAGCAAAACCATCACCACCCTGGGTTGTCCTTAATGATAAACTGCCTTGTGCTATCCTAATTGTAAAAAAAAAAAAAAAAAATTTAGGCACCCCCAACCAACCTGCAAACTGCGGACTGACACACTTTGGGATTACATTTCTCATTTGCACAGTTGCATAACAGGCCTATTTCACTTACATAAATCCAACTCTTGATGCTTGAAGGAGAGAGACAGAGAAAATAATGTAAATAGTGACAGCCTTTTCACCCACCATTCCACACAATGAGCGTACCCCCAGAGTGCCCTAAGATGAGAGAGAGGAATCTGCGGTTGTCACCAGTGCCACGCTGGGTGTGATTCCAGTCTTTAAAAACACATATTTTTCACATGCCAGGGCCCATAAATGGCAGCCAGCCCCTTCACCTGGAGCTCAACCAAGGAAAGAGCGATCAAGAGTAATTCCAAAGAGGTGCAATTTCTACCTTAGTCACAACTGTAAATGCCAACTTGACTGGACCAAAGGTAAGTCTTTATCTCAACATGATTCCTCCTGTCCTGACAATGGTAGCTCAGAAACCCTGCTATTGTAGTAGCTTTCAGGCTCAGCTATAAACCACCACTCCCTCTGGGCAGTCCCTCCCTGATGTTCTCCTTCTGCCAAGTTGATGAAGTAAAGATTTGAGACAGATTTTTTTTTTGGAACAGAACCCTTTTATTGTTGTCTAGCACCTGTGCCAGTTTCATGTCTCTCTAAAGGAGACAGGAACTTCGGAGCATTATTGGCCCTTTTAAAGGAAAAGAAGGGTGGGTAGGCACACCCAGAGCTGAGTGAATCTCTTAACAAATGAGAACGTGCTACTAAAACCATCAAGCACACCCCTGACATGCTCCCCACCAAAGTCTGCTTTATCATCCCCTTAAAAAAATCTGAAACAATATGTAACAAAACAAATAATTACTTTCCATCTCTCAGTACATCTCTAAAGTAAAGACTGACACTTATGGCAATAAGCACCCCCAAGAGAGGTGTTCTGTCTCCTGGGATGCCAATCTTGGCCTTGGTTCAGGGGTCAGACTCTTTATTCTGGACTTTCCCCGGCAGAGCTGCGCCCCCTCACTCCATTGCACCAGTAGTCTACCACACCACTCCTTTACAGGTCTACGTCCTCCTGGGAGGGAGAAAGGGGCTTGGGACCTTGCAGGTATTTCCTGAATGAATGAAAGATTACTGCCTCCCCACAACGAAAAACAGAGGAATCCTTCATTCTCAAATCCACAGTGCAGTTCACCAGTTTCATAAATGGTCCACTCTGTGTACGCACAAAGTACAATAGCTTCAAAACAAAAAAATGCTGATTCAGATTCTAAATTAACCTGTTTAGTAACTTATAGATCTTAAGGCCAAAACTGGATATAAAACTCCCTTTGTCCGTCCTTCTGCAGTCTGTTGTATATTGAGGTGTTTCCCGGACCTTCTACTCTCACTGAATCCCAATGCCATCCTGACTGCTCTTCTCAAAAAGGATGAACTCTTCAGCTTTTCAGTTTTCTTTTTAGGATTAAACATAAAAAATACACCTCCTGACAACATTTTTTAACAAAGACAGGTATTCAAATAAGACAGAAAGTCTTTGACAAAGAGAAACCACCCATCTATCTTCAGTCATACCTGTGCTAAGGACCTTTGTTCTGGTTCAACGTGCCCAGGAGCTCTCTGCAGAAGGATGGGCAGTGAGCAATGCCCAAGCAGATGCCTGCATGAGAACTCATGTGTGACTGCCACACAGCTTGGATGAAGCCAACACCAAGGCGAACTTATGTGTAGAGACAGCCTAATTGACTGGCATCGCATGTGCCGTGGATTTGCTTCCCCTGACCTAGGAACATGACTTTGACCCACAGGGAGCTGGCTTTCTATGTTGCTGGCCGGGCTGAAAATGCAGCAGTTGAAAAGAATGAAGACTTCTCCTCTGCCCTGTGATCTACCATACCCTGATTTTCAAAAATCAAACTGAATTATCTGTACATAAAAAGACCACTAGACTGATTCCAAATGGAAGTACTAAGACTGTTATTATAGATCAGCTGCTTCTAAAGCACGAGCTCCCTCAGGCCCTAATAGCCTGATCTTCCTGTATAAGCTCATATTGCTTTGTAAATGCTCTTAATGGCACAAACTACTAGCATTATCCATTAACCTAAAATAATTATTACATTAAGTGTTTATGTGTATCAACAGTGTTATCTTTTTTTTTAAAACCCTGAGTGCTTTTTTAATGTGTTGTCTAATTCATCATCATTGTGGAAAGCTGTTATTTCTACTTTAGAGGTGGTGATGTGGAGTTACTGCTAAATGAAAAATAACAGTAACACATCCTTCCAAGCAAACTATAAAATCGCAGACGAGCTTGGTTTGTTACCTTTCACCCTGGGTCTCAGTTCAATAGACATCTGTTAACTGATTAGCTAACTCTCCCATGTTTATCTTGTATGGAAAAAAACTAGCAGTAATATGGCACATTTTGATGGGACCAGGTGGTTCATACAGTCAAGCTCCTGTAAGCACAATGATGCATTATATGGTACCGACCCAAGATATAAAGCCAGGAAACCCTGTTGGGTGAGTATTCCAGCTATCTACTGCTGCGTAACAAATGACCCCAAAACTTAGCTGTGTAAAACAACCACTTCATTATCTTCACGGATTCCGTGGGTCAGGAATTCAGAAATTTCACAATAGAGACAACTCTTCTCTGTTCCATAATATCTGTGGTCCTAGCTAGGATCATTGATAAACAGGGCGCTAGAATACCGGGGCTGGAGAATCCATTTCCAAGATGGTTTCTTCATTTATGTCTGATGCAAGCCTTGGAAGGCTAAAGGATGGGCTCAACCAAGACTGTCAACCAGAGGACTTACATGTGGCCTTTCTGGCATCTAGTTGGACTTCTTGGGGGCTTAAGTCCCCAAAAGCAAGTGTTCCCAATAAACAAGGCAGAAGTATGGTCTTTAATGACCAGCCTTGGAAGGTACATGGGGCCACTTCTGTTGCACTCTCTCGGTGGGAGTAGTCACAACCCCCTTCCCCCACCAGATTCAAAGGAAAGGGACATAGACCCACCTCTCATTGGGAGAAGTGTCAACATATTTGCAGCCATGTTTTCAAACACCTACAGTGAGTGTTCAGTTTCCTGTTGTCTAGTGCACCAACATTTTGAACTTGAACTTTTATTGATAAGCATGTGTATTTACAGAATATCAACCATAAATGGCTACAATTATATTTCCAGATGATCAGCTTCTGAATTGTGAGCGGTCATAGTTCCGGGGCAATATAATGCCTACATGGGTATTAGGTAAATATTAATTTGGAAAAACAAGAAAGTAAACAACTGGCACAAGATCTGTTGGCATGTTTGGCCTTTAATTTTATCAAACATATTCAGCTAGGCAAAAAATGATGTTTTCCCTATCTCTATTAAGGCTACATAGCGATCAGATGCCCCAAGTTAAATCAAAACCTTTAAGGAGCTAGGGAACCTAGGAGAGAACAACTTAACTGCATAGAACTAACTAGTCAGCTTAGGTGGCAAGCTGACACTCCTATCAGAGAGGCAGGTCAAGCAGTAAAAGGAGACTGGGGTAAGCCAGTGGCAATACTGGGGACTGGGGTTAACCGAGCACAGTCAACACACAGGGACAATACCTCTTACTTAAGACTCTATAAGAAACAGACATCACTGTAGTCCTGTGCCCTACAAAGTCCCTCTGGACACCTGAAACGAGCTTTCGAGTCTCAGCCTTCTTGAAGATGGGCAGCGCCTCCACCATCGATCGTCTGATAGAATGCCACCCACCAGCAAAGCATTACTCGTGTATCTATCACAGAAGCAAGAGATACGGGATCACGGACATTGGCATTTCTGTGCTTGACAACCTCTCCTGGCAGACCACCACATGATTTTCCCTTTAAAAAGTCTGTTTTGAACAATCCCCTTCAAAAAATCTCCCTCCATCTCCTTGAAGAGAAAATTCAAATAGAGTTCTCACTCATCAAACATAAGACAGAGGCAGTTTTAAATCATTTAAATTATTTATCCTTCATTGTTTAATGCTTTATACCATTCCTCCATGCATAATTTATTATACCATTTATGTTTATTAAAAATTGATCACGAGGACTTGCTTTCTCTCCTTTCTCTCAGGCTACAGATATTTCTCTGTCAGATCACTTAGGAATAGATAACAATTTTTTAAAAATTCACTTTAATGGTTTGTGTGTCCCTTTCTTTTCTTAGGGATCCTTTTCTTCCACAAAAGGAGGTTACCACAGTGTACTATCTTAGTATATTAACTGCTCATTTCCTTTTTTACATAACAAGAAAGCTTACCTGAAGGCCCTCTGAGGCTTTCAGGAAAAAACCCTTACTTTTCTAACTTTTAGAATGAAGATGTAAAAAGGAGGCATAAAAACATAACATTCTAGCATCTTCCACGACAGAGGTCATAGGCTGTGGAGCCATCTCCTTCTCTTTGCCTTTTCTATTCTGTTCCTTTTTTTCTCCTCAGATGACTCATTTTCCTTGCCTTTGTTATGTCTTCAGTGACTTCTGAACTTTCTTCTAACTGGCTTGGTTTTTTTTCTCTTCTCCTTTTTCCAATTTCTTCCCCAATCCCCTTGCCCTTGCACTTCTCCACCCCGTGACCCGAGGTGCTCTCTGTAGGACACCAACCTCAAATCCTGTAACTCTCCATCACCAGTGTCTCCAACCCACTGCTCTCAAAGTGGAAGGTTCAAAAAGGTGACATCCCTGGACACCCCTGCCTCAGACCCGGCCACTCTACTCTTCTCCGTGGGAGGGCCGGGGAGAAGCAGAAAGGAACAGTGTGAGAGAGAGGTGCGGAAGTTAAGCAGCAGCTAGGGACCTCACAAGATATTAGTCTGAAAAAGGTTTGCAGTGGCTAAAACCCACAGGAATCAAACTTGGTACATTCCAGTTGGCTCTCCTCGGTACTTGCAGCCCACCCCAATGGGATCCAATCTTGCCCCTCTTCTAGGGTTCCGCAATGGAGTGGATGAGACCACCACTGGTTGCCCAAGCCAACCTGAGGGTCACCCCCACCTCCTCCCTCTCAGTCATTCTCATAACCAATCAATCAATCATCAAGACTTGTAGATTCTACCTTCCAGTATCTCTGGACTCCACCCTTGAGCTCCATCCCCTTGGCCATCCAACACTCTCCCTTGCCTGGCCCCAGAACAGTTTCCTGGGGGTCTCCGGGCCCAGGTACCTCCATTCTCAGTCTGCTATAGCTGTGATCTCTCTGAAAGGCAAATCTGCTTAAAATCCTCTTCCTGTCATGACTGAGATCAAGTCTATCTTCTTAAAATGGCTTACCCAGCCCTCAGCGTGTGATGAGGCTCTTGCTTAACTCTTGGCCTTTTACTTTGCAAACTCTAGGTGCGACTTCTCCTCTCTTCTCATCAAACACACCTACGCCACTCTCTCTACGCTCTACTCTCTAGCCACACAAAACTTCTTTCAGTTTCATGGAAGGGCCTTGTTTTCTCTTTTTCTCCTGGCCTGGGAGGATGCCTTTCTTTTGCCAGCAACCCTCGTCACCCATCTCTACAGGATGAACTCGGCCCCATCCTTCCATGAAGTCCAGGCATGCTTCCAGGGCACCTAGCACTCCTCCCATCGCAGCACTCACCGCTCTGTATGGCAATTTTCTGATTCCTCATTTCCTGTGCTCCCCATAGACTGTAAACTCCATAAGGGCAGGAACTGTGCTTTGCTTGTTCACCACCGTATGCTCACTGCCTGGGACATGACATGCACTTGATAAGTATCATTTGATTGAAGAATGACTGTGGGTAGTCTGTCCCATTGGCGGCCTCCAATGAAGCATGCCTCCTGGTATTCGCACCTTGTATAGTCCCTTCCTCTTGATTGGGCTGTACCTGTGACTTGCTTTAACCAAAACTAAGCTGAAGAAGTGACACCCTGCTGGTTCTGAGCCTGAGCCTTTAGAAGGCCTGGCAGCTTCTGCTTTTGTGATCCTCATCACCAGGTAAGAAGTCCATATGGAAGGACCACTTGGAGAGTGAGAGGTCCTGACACTACATGGAGAAAAAGAGAAGCCCAGCCATCCCTGCTTCCCAGGTAACCGGCCATCTGAATGCAGCCCCAGTGTGACAGCAGAAGAGCTGCCCAGCTGAACCCAGCCTAGATGGCAGACTTGTAAGCAATTGTTGTTTTAAGCCACATAGTTTTGCGGTGGTCTGTTAAACAGCAACACGTAACTTTAATAAACTAAATATATAAATAAAAGCGAATAAGGAGCTATTTCACAGAATACATTTCATGAAAAGACAAGTCAATGTTTCTAACAGGCAGGTCCAAGAAAACAGCAACAGATTAAAAGGATATGGAGGAACTCATACCACCAGCTTCCATTTACAATACATCACAATTTTCCTCTGCCATTTTCTTTGGTTTTAAGACATTTTCCAATGAAAAGATTTTCCTACTAAAAAAAAAGGATTCCTGGTCTGACATTAAAGTTAAGGAGTCCAACCAAGGATGCAATGTGAACATTAACACACGAATGGAAACTAGCCCATGGCCAACCCATCCTGCTATTCCATTTCCTCTTATTCACCAGCAGTGCAGATCCACAGCTGTGGATGAGGGCATGCGGGCTGCTGTGTTCAGGGGGGACTGGAACATTGACGGGCTCTTGGCTTAGTTGGACTGGGTATCAAATGTTCAGTTCAGAGTGAAAAATCACTCAAAGAACAGAATGGCCAATTTTGACTAGCAGACTAAAATGACTGGTAGAAATAAACAGCTACCCTTGCTGCTAGCCCAGACATCCAATCAATTACACACACAAAAAACACACACACACACACACACACACACACACTATCCTGATGCCCCATGGAGACAGAAGACGCACACTGTTACATAATCCAGGATATGGCTAGATTCTTTTACAAACCCCACGTACATCTGCAGAATGAGAAGAAAGACTGCTGAATTTATAGTGGCTTGGTGGTTTGGATCGCTACTTCTGCTCTTTTGGAAAGAGAAAAGATCATTATATAAGAACTATGGCCTAAGCAAAGCATCTGTCTTTTGTAAAAATTAAAAAAAACCAGAATGTCAAAAATATTTTCTAACCATTTATATTGGATCAATGCTTTGAATTTTCTGAATGACCTCTTGTAGGTAAGATTATCAATGTCTTTTGTGGAATATATCATGTCTCTTAAAACTATTTTGAATAAATAAATCTTATGTGATTGAAATTAAAAGCAAAGAAGTGAATTTAGGAAAAATCTGGGGGCATGAATGTTTCACCTTTAGAAAGAGAAGGATCAGTTCCCAGTGTTTGCAGAGCTCCAGACACCAGGCAAGAGAAGCAGCACCTTCAGCATAAACGGCAACGTGCTCTCAGTTGGTGAGACTGAGCAAGAACCTCTTTTAAACGCTGTTGAGAGAGCAAACTCTAGACTTACAAAATGGGAAATATTTCCCATTGTTCTTTTTCTTCCCTAGGTAAGGGCGTTCTTTGACTAGATGCCACTCGGCTATTCCCAGGGACCCAGCAACTCCAGAGAATGGAACATTTGTTCTCTAACTTTTCTTCCTCTGTGGAGTAACTTCTGGTGGAGGCATGGGACTGTGCGTCGACTGTGGGGAGAGGACAGGATACACAGGCAGTGAAAATGAGCCAAGCACCCCATTTTTACCTTCCAGGGAAGAGAAAAGGGTGGCATAAGAGCAATAGGCTTTTGCAATGGAAGGAACCTGGGAGACTGTCTTGGTGAAGCCAGTCAGCGCAGACATAGGGACATGAAGGGGCACCCTCCCGTGTTCCAGTCACTAGGCTGGGCCTTTTCACATGATTTTATTTAGTGGGTATTTAATATGTGTTTATTGGGTGGGTGGATGAATGAGGGAGGCAGGCAAATCATATCCAGAAAGTATACATGATTCTTCACATGATTCAGAAAGGATCATGATTAATCATGATACATGATTAATGGGACAAGCGGGACTGGGATTCTAGCCCCTGGGGAACAGGGCGGAGAGGGTCATGACTGAGCCTCAGGGGTTAGGGGAGAGAAGGGAGAAGAAAGGAGACAATGCTCCTAGTGAAGTGGTCTTGCAGCTGACACAAGCCCCATGACGGTTTGACCAAGTGACTGAGAATCACAGTGACATTTATTAAATGCAACAACTTCATGTAGAACGAAATTGTGCAAAATCCTGTAAGCATCCTATATCCTCAAAATGGGCAAAACAGTGTGAGGCAGCTTGGAAAAGTGTAGGGTTATTCACACCGTGTTCTGTGGGGGCTGGGAGTTTCACGGAGCCCCTCACAGAGCACCTCATAAGGCAGGTACACCCCACCTTACCCAGAAAAGCTTTGCTTCTGTTTGAAAAAATGAGTTCTCTGCTTAAAAAACACAAATAAACTGAAAACTACTGGTGCAGCACCAAGACCACTGGATAAGGATCCTGCAGACAGGAATGTGATTTGCAGCCCCAGCACTAACTAGCTGTGTGTCCTCAGACGAGTCATTTTGTCTCCATGGGCTTCCAGTATCTGAAAGATGAAGCTAACACCCACCTTACACAGCCATTTTGAGGATCTGAGTTAAATTATGTGACAACACTTAGAAATTATTTCACAGATATGGGTTTTAGGAAACCTAAAAGGTAAATTTTTTTTTTTTTAATTTCTCAATAAGTCAACAGGTACTTTCAATGGAGACCATTTTCTGTCTCCTGTGTTTGTAGAGACAAAATCCATGGCTATCTCAGAGGAAAAGCATTATTTAAAGAAGATCCTTGGTGCTCAGCAGAATTTCACTAACACCCCAAAGCAGGCTAGATGAGGGGATCTTTCTGGCACTCTAGGATGTGGCAAATAACGCTGGTTGAAGAGCTGCTAAAATGACAGGAAATGGGGTAAAAACTCCAAGTTTCACATTTGTGGCTTCAAAGTGAGGATAGAGACCGTTGCTTCTGTGCAGAAGGCAGACAGAGGATCAGGGTTGTAGAACTGGAAGGGATTTCTAGACGATGAACCTCTATTTTACAGATGAGACAACTGAGAACTTGGGCTGAGAGGTAACTCACCCACGATTACACCAGCAACTGTGGGAGGCGACCTTACAGCCAGCACTCTCACACTGTAAGAAGTTTGACCAATGGCAGACTCCTAAAACCTAATTTCCCATCAATAACGTAACGTGTATAATTAGCTCAACATTCCCATAATCCACTTGAACACAGACCTCAGAAGGCATTCCAAGCAGTGGCATTTCTACCATGGCCTGGGGGTAGGGTGAACCACATCCTGGTTTGCCCAGGACAGTCCCCATTTATGCCTGTTGTCCCCGCATAATTATTAATAGTGCTCCCTTGCCTCTCACAAGTGTCTGGATTTGGATGGAAAATTATCAAGTACTCTTTGTGCTTTTCTGGGGGGAAGAGAGACACCCAGAGTAGAACTGCTCCCTGAGAGCTTGGTGTGCTGGTTTGGAACCGAGAGAGATGTGATAACTGTCTTCAAATATTTAGAGGTCTGTCCTACGTTAATAAAATTAGACCCTTCTGTGGCTGTGGGGATTAGAACATGGACCGCCACATGGAACCCACAGGGGTGGAATTCTTCATCAGTATAAAGAAGTGTACTCTAAATGGACTCCGGAGCCAGCCTGCCTGGCTTCAAATCCTGCATCTGCCATTTACTAGCAGCGTGACCTCAAGCAGGTTGCCTAACCTTTTTGTGCTTCAGTTTCTTCATTGGTCAAATAAGAATAATAAAAAGAGAGCCAGGGACATGGAGAGTGCTCTGTAAACATTTGTTCCTACTATTATTACTGACTGTTATTTGGCAGGCAGTGGACATTCCCAGAGTGGAGGTTTTCATACTCAGCCTAGAAAAGGATTGCTGGGTTCATCCTGGAGAGCACAGACAGCACTGGCTTAGCTGATGTTGGAGATGCCATCCTGACTCGGTGAACCTAACAGGTCTGCTCACTGCTTGAAGCAGAGTGTGTCCCCAGGGAGCATCCGGTGTTCCTGATGAGGGTTGCACTCCGGGCTGAGCAACCTGGAAAAGGACCTGGATCAGGACTGTCAGGGGTGGGAAGGAACAACCATTCTCACTGCATATGGCAGTAGAGTGTAGTGATTTAGACACGAGGGCATCAGACTGTCTGCTTTGAATTCTGGTTCAACCAAGTTCTAGTTGTGGACTCTGGACAAGTTACTTAACCTCTCTGTGCCTCAGTTTCCTTCACTGTAAAATGGGGATAACAACAGTGCCAATCTCACAGAGGAGTCGGTGTGATACATGTAAAGCCCGGCATAGAGCAAGTGCCTGATAAATACTGTTACTTTGATGACGGCACCCATCACTGAAGCTTACAGTTGGACAGCACCTGAACGCAGGCTGGAACTGAAGGCAGGAGAGGCGAGGGGGCTGTCCAGTCTCACAGCCTGGGAAGCACCTGCTCTCTTCTCTGCCTTGTGCTGTAGTTCAGCTCGGGCAAACTGACTCATTCTTTGAAGGCCCAGGCATGGCTGATCAGTTAGTGCTGGGGCCGCAGAAGTGACAGAGCTGAACTCAGGCAGCCAGAACAGGCAGGCAGAGCTGGGGGCAATCTGACTGAAGAGCAGGTGTGAGCTGGGGCGTGAGGCCTGAGCTCAGAGCTGGGTGGAGACGGGATGGAAGAAAGAGTGATTTTATTAAAACATACATCAGATGATATCACTCCACTGGCTAAAACCTTATTAAAGTCCTTACAGACCTGGTCCTGGCCTGCACCTCCCCTCCCCTCTCCCTTTCTTTTCATGGGACTTGTCCAGCTTGTTCTCACCTCAGGGCCCTTGCATTTGATGTTCCCTTTGCCTGATGCACGCTTCTCCCCAGATATTCATTTCTGGCCTTTGTCATTCATATCTCAATTCGCCTAAGTTTTCCTTGAGAGCTGTATCTCAATTGGTATCCATATCATTCATCCCATCATCCTATCAACTTTTTCCAGAGCCCTTATCACTACCTTAATTTATCTAAGTAATTATCTGTTTGCCGTTTCTCCCTAAAGAATGTAAACTCCAGAGACAGGGACCTTGCTTTAGCAAGCCTCGCTAGCGAGCACTTAACATACGTTTGGTGAGTGAATAGACGAAGCAAAAGCAGGGTGCAGAGGAGTGAGGAGGTTGGAGGGTGACCACCGTGCAGAGGCAGAGTCACCTCCACCAGTCAGGGGGAGCCTGGTGTCTGGGCAGGTGTGGCTGTGGCTGCATTAGAGCCCAGAGGCAGGATATGATGCCTCTGGAGGGAGAGGAAGAAGAGTCCTGGAGGGAAAGAACAAAGTGAATGGTCTTCCTTCACCTTCTCAGCAGAGCAGGCAGCTGCATCCCCCGGCCGGCGCAGAACACCGAAGCTGGCCCCAGGTTAACACTCTGCCCATCTGTAGCAGGAACAGGCCTGCACTCAGGGACTCTTCCCCTGGATTGGCGTTTCAGACTGTTGGCACCTAGCGGACAGGCAGCAGGTTGGCAGAACTATCTTTGACCAGCGCTGAAGAGAATCTAGCACAGAGTCCTACAGAGATGGGGCTTCAGACAAACATTCCTGACTACGCTTCTACAGAGTGGCAAAGTTCAGCTGCTTTAAAACAGGCAAGAAACCCATCGGGGGAAATCTATGTATGGAATTATGAGCATATTCGTAGCCAAGCAGGCTAATCTGAGCGTCCTGAAATAGGGCAACCAGACATGTGAGGCTCCGATAAGTGTGTCTATCTTCATGCCACACTTGATTTCTAGCCCTCCAGGACAGCAGCCCCGGATGAGGCAAACCAGAGCCGTAAACACGTGCTCTCTGAAGGGAAGAACAGGGCCGCTCGGACCAGCAGGCTCTGCACGGAGACCCGGCGACAAATCAAAAAAGGATGTGGCCCCTGCTAAGAGTCTTTCGGCATTTATCAGACTACTGTCTTGATTTTGAGAGATTTTTCCAGAAAGTATTTGGGAGGGAAACCCCAGATCTTTATGAGAACACTGACGCAAAAGCTTTAACAAGTGTTGGTAAAACATTCAGATCCCTAATTACTCAGACTTCATTTCTAGGAAGCATATCTCTGCTTTACAAATTAATTTTTAAGTTTTAACATCGGTAGAACAGGCAGCAGAGAAATGAGAGACAGACTGAAAGGGGAACAAATAGCGCTTCTCCATAAACACGTCCTTTTGGGTAATCTCCTTTCCCAAAAGTCAAGGTCAGGAGTGAAGAGAGAGAGGGAGGGAAATAAGGTCCTTAGGACCATTGAGGGGACCAGGGCCACACATGAGGCTTTGTGAATAAGGTCGCGCCCTAGAAAAAGTTACTCTCCTGATGTGAATTTAGGAGTAAATGCCCCAGTGCCTCCAGTTTACACTCAGCCGCCACCAAAACCCCCAGGAGTTCAGAAGAGGAACGTCAGGAAAGGGTTTCCTTGGCAGAGAAGGAACTAATAAAACATTTTCCCCTTCAAAGCTCTCAGCTAATGTTTCCCAATTCAACTTTACAAAGAACCTTAAAATGAGGACTATTAATGGCTGCCTTCAACGGACCAGAAAGAAAGATTACAATAAATGTGGGAACCAAACTCAGGAATTCATGCTCCTCCCCAGCCTTAAAGCTTCCTGGGGAGAAAGGCAAAGTGGCCTTTGGCCTCAGGAGAGAGGCAGCGAGTTTTGTTTTTATCAGGATTTTATCTGTGAATTACCCCAAACCCACCAGCACACCCCTGACATAGGCTGGAAAGACAAATTTCAGGGGCAATTCCAGATATACCTTCTTACAGAGGTAAGAAAAAAACATGCAGTTTTTCTTCTTTTTCCACTTTCCACCACCGAGCTCCTCTGTTTCGGTTGAGCTCAGCAGCACAGCACAAGTGCCTTGGATAATCTAGAAATTGCTTCCATATGTGGGCACAGGAAAGAATGTACTCATTGGCTGCCTGAGAAGGAAGCTCTGAGCAGCCTCGCTTTCCTGCCAGAAAACATTTCTCAGGCTGAAGAGGGCCACGGGGTGTTTGAGCTGAAGGAGACCAAAGAGAGCATCTCCTTACCCTCCCCAATTTACAGATGGGGAAACTGAGGCCCAAGGTCACCCAGACAGTGACAGAGCTGGAGCTCCCTGCCTGCCTTTCTTATTTTGAATGCTCTTTTGCACTTAGATTTCATCTTATCCAAGAGTGTTCTTTATCTTAAACAGCTGCAAATAACCAAGCAATTTGTTAAACACAGCTAGGTAGACCTGCATCCTGTGAGGGCCCTCACATACCCATGCCCCAGAGCCGAAGGGTTACCTACTCTTTGTGGCTGGATCCCAAGGGATGTTTTGAAGAATGTAAATTATCCTGAGTTCCCAGTCATCTTTAGCTGTTTACTCTGGGGTTGGGCCATGTAAACTTGAACCATGTCTAAAATGGACACCAATCATCTTGAGGTTAAATTTGTCCACTTTCAAGGGCGTCTCCTTAGTATAAGCTCTTCAAGGGACATGCCCTTCTCTTTGGAGGGAAACCATCCTATCTGAGTATTTTTCTCAAGTCACGTATTGTCTTTCCCTCTCCTCTCTGCACACCCTGCTTCCCTGATTATTCCCTGCCCTCCCACCCTCCTCCCAGAGCTGCTGGAAAGAAGGATCTGTAGCTAATTTAGTGGAGCAGCAGGATGGCAAGTTGGGGTCTGGGCTGACAGGCCTAGGTGCTGAAGGCCAGTGCTTGGGGCCAGACGCTTACAGGAAACCCAGCTCAGAGGGTGCAAAGGGGCTCCCTCCACTCTCTGCACTGGGACCCACGCCAAGGTCTCCGCAGCCCCTGGAGCACTTCTCAGCCTCAATGCCCCGTCAGTGCTGGGTTGGCCCAGAACTTGAAACAAAGACTCCATTTAGGATCCAACAGAGAGTGGTCTGCAAGCACCCTCCTCCCTCCAGAAATCCCCCACAGAGAAACTTGGTGATTTAAGCCTGAATCACATCATCTTGAACTGCCCGACCTGGGCGGGCAAACTTGGCGCAGGTTCAAATGTGCAGGGGTCAAAAGTCAGAGTCCACTCTCCTGTGTCCCCTGGGTGCCAGGGTCGGCTCGCCCCTCACCACTGGGACTGCTCACTCCAAGCCCAGAACCAAGGTGCGCTCCGAAGGAAACTCACAAACCCCGAGTTCGAAAGGCCTCCTCTTTAGCCGTTCTGTTCTATAACCCAAACTTTTTGGGGTCCTTCTTATCTGTCCTATCCCATCATAAGCTACATTATGAATCAAGTGAGTTAAAGTACCCTTCAAATAATGTTTTATTAACACTACCATAGATAATTAGGAGTATTACTAGTCTGGTTGCAAGTATTAATTAGACAACATGGTCTTTCGATAAATATGTATTGAAAACCTGCTATATATGAGACACAGAACAAGGGAGATAACACTGAACATGTACCTAATAACATGGCTTGTCCTTTTAGGGAACTCAGAATGGAGGGGCCTCAGGTTCCCTGCGTCATGCTGTTCATGCTTCCACCTCACCATAAACTGTATTGGAGGGTAATTATTACCCACTCATTCGACTATGAGCACCCTTGCACTTTGAGCAGAGTCTGCATCTTCTTTGTGCCAGGACAATGCACCACAGACATGCAAACGTTTTCTGTACGAGCAGAATTAAAACTCAGCCTCCTATGCGCTCCATCAACCATCGCCTCCTCTCCGTTCCTTGGTCCTCCATCGCCATCACCACCTCACCAACCTTTAGCAATTGGAAGAATGAGGAAACTCTCTTCTAGAACCATGAAGCCGGTGTTACTGGATCTCCTTCTGCAGAAATCTGCCAGAGCTACAATGAGACTGGTTTTCACGCCTGTCACATTTCTCTTTAAATCAGTGTTTTTCAAACTGCAGGCTGCTGCCCATTCTCTGGCAGTCAAATTAATTTAGTAGGTTTCAATTAGCTTTTTTTTTTTAGAATACAATAGAAAATATATCGTATTTGGTAAGAATGGGAATTGTTTTATAAAACTGTGTTTCTATTATCTATCCATCTATCTGTCTATACTGGGTCTCGTTCAAAACACTGGTTTAGACACTGCTTCTTTATATAGTGCACCTACTATCCACAGAGAGATTCCTTTCCAAATATTGCCCAGATGCCATCTCCCCTTCACATCTGTCATTCAAGTGTAGGAACAGGGCTCTACTCTGAGCATGCTTCTTGTTGTTGTTTTTTAAACTCTAAACCACTTACAGCCTCTTAAATTTAAATTTTCTCTCTTACAGGGGCCGGCCCCTGACCGAGTGGTTAAGTTCGCATGCTCTGCTTCGGTGGCCCAGGGTTTCGCTGGTTCAGATCATGGGCGTGGACACGGCACCGCTCATCAGGCCATGCTGAGGTGGCGTCCCACATAGCACAACCAGAGGCACTCACAACTAGAATATACAACTATGCACTGGGGGGGATTTGGTGAGAAAAAGCAAAAAAAAAAAAAAAAAAAATTGGCAACAGTTGTTAGCTCAGGTGCCAATCTTGGGGAAAAAAAAATTTTCTCTCTTAAAAATATTTTTTCTCTGGGAAGAGTTGAAGGGACCCACCATGCTGTTTTCCCAGGCCCCAGAATCTACACAGTACAAGGTTCCTTGCCTGTGGTCTCTATATTAAGACTGAGTTTATTCGTGCAGTTCTGCCTTGCACCCTTCTGACGAACCTCATGGGGGAGAAAAGGAGGAACTCACTGGGTTGACTTATGCAACAGGGTTAGTTCCTGCCCTCTAGTTCCTCCAAGCAAGCAGGCCATTACTGGTTTCACGAGAGTTCATTAGTTTATGTTGAAGCAGGAACAGTAAGTTTAGGAGACAGTGGGGCCCATCTGCACCCCGCTGGTGCTTGCCCACAGCAGGCCCCTCCATACTCCTTGACCACTCAGGAGAGCCAGAAGCCACTTTCTGTACCATCCAGGCCTCAGGAGGTGGAAAAGCAGTAATGAGGCAGTAGCCTGCATGTGCCCAAGAGGCCTGGCATCACAGCAGGCTGGCGGATGCTGACACACCACATGGAAAGGCAGGAGGTACCACTCAAACTATCATTCTAATCAAGCGCAAGGCAGGGAGACCACAGACATGGGAATCAGAAACTTCTAAATCTGAATCCTAGCTCTGCCTCTGGTTTCTTACTTAATTCTAGAAGAGTTCAGGTCACATCCGAAAAACTGAGATGCTGTTGCCCTCTGACCAAGAACAACGACTAAGGATTTGACGTTGGAGAGCCCCCATGAGCTGGTAAGCAGTGCACCTCCCTTGAAAACCTTGTCAGATCAGATCGGGCTTAAGAATGGAACGGGCCTGTCTTATCTTCTGCTCTCCCGAGAGCTTTTCATTTAGTCCTTCTCCAGGCTTAAAAAGATGACCAGATAAACTGCCAGCACAGAAACCACCATGGAGGCTGACAGCACCGTGGGGCCTGAGGGAGGGAAAGAATAAAGCAGCCCCTACCCCTCGGTGGACCACAAAGGAGGGTACTGGTGGGGACTAGTGGTCGAGGTCTTTGCAAGAGAAGGCGCCTCGAGTTTCTTCTATGCCGTACAGGTTCAGTTCGCCCCAAGTGCTCCTCCCATGCATGGGATCACACAAGACCAGGGATGAGCTCAGCCCCAGGCCAATGATTACAGCCCCCTCTGGGTGCATTCTGAGGCAGGATAGCCGCGAGGTAAGGAACACAGCTTGGCACGCCCTTCCAGCCATAGGTTACTGTCTCTGATAAAGAGCTGACTTCCTCTCCATTCTTGCTTGTGGGGATCCCCAGGTCATTGTTCTACAGGTATCAAGGTTACCTGTCATGGTCCCTGTGAGTAGAAACATCCATTGGGCCCCTGTGGTTCTGAGCCCAGCCACGGGCAGTCCTGCCCAGATTGCTGGTGATGCACAGCTGCCTGGGGAGGCCTCTGCAGGCTGCCTGAGCCTCTCCCGGGAAGGGCTTAACCTTCTCCAGCCCAGCGGTCGAGCAAGAGCCCTGCAGCTTGCAGGCCTCTCTGACACCAAGGCCAATACGGCCAGAGCTCAGCTGAGGCCTGGCTGCCTGACAATGACTCTCAGCAGCAGAGTTTTAAGATACATTTGTCTTTATGGGAAGGAAGTGGCCATTTCCCTCTTCATCCCCCTCACTGAACTCTGCTATAAACTGAGCCGGTTTGATAGCCTTACCTCCAAAACAACCGACTCAAGCCAGATGTACTGGGGATAGATATGTGCTATCCTAACTGGAGCTTCTAGAAGGCCAAGGCTCAGCACTGCCAACTCCCCAGGAGCAGCTGCCATTTGAACACTCCTTGCCTTTTGCTCACTGGGCTTACTGTGTTTGTACCTAGAGGAGGTTTTCAGCTGCACCTCTCACATCTTTCAGGCAACTTTAACCTTGGTCTTGCCAGTAAAGAAACAGACTGTGCTACATTTCACCCGTAATTTAATGAGAAAATCATTTATGGAATATTTTATGCAATCTCGGGTAGGGAAAAGAGTATTTGACTGGAACTCAACAGGCCTGGGTTCTTGTCTCAACTCAGCGACCAACCAGCTATTGGCCTTGGGAAAGTCACCTAACTTCCCCGGGGTTCTGTTTCTTCACCTGCAAAATGGGAGGTTGGGCAAAATGATCTTCATCTTCACTTGGTTTCTCAGCGCTAACATTCTGGAATTTTATAAAAGGTTCTACATTTTATACTTGAGCATTATACTTTTTTCCCATCCGCTGAATGTAACTTACGTTATTCATTTATTCTTGAGAACACAATGTGGCCCTAGTCAAGGACACTAGTCCTAGATAGACAGCATTTGTGATGCTCTAGGAAGATTTTCTTCCTCATTAGAGACTGCTGAAGTCCTAGGGGGTCACTTAGAACGTATGTCTGTGATGGGTGTCAGGCGTTAAATCGGAAGACTCAGAGCAAAGTTCATCCTGGACCTGAAACACCACACAAAGAGCAGACCCTGTGCTGACGGATGAGCATGGGTCTTCATGGTTTCTGGCCATCCTTTTTGCAGTGTGTTGGTGACCCTAACCCAGAAGCAAGCAGCAAAATAGGAACAGAAAACCCAGGTTACTTCCCCAGAGCAGTGTATCAGTGGTCAGCCATCTGCTTGAAGAAAGCCGAGGCCACCCAGCTCCTTTACAAATGAATGTCCCTTTCTGAAGAGGCAGGGGGACATGGTGGTTCAGAGCAGGTTCTGAAGCTACACGGCCAAGTGAGCTGTGTGAACCTGGGCAAGGGGATTAACCGCAAATTCCTCGTCTGTAAATGAAGATAATAGTGCCGCCTCATAGGGCTGTTGTATGGATTCAAGAGTTAGTTCAGAGCACTTAGAACATTACCTGGAACAAACTAAGCAGTATCTATGTTAGATTCAATTATCATCATTACTTGGCCAAAAATGATTACTGGAAACCTGAAGAGGAATAATTCACTCCTGACTTCTGTGAGTTAGTATGAGAAGAGCAGGCATCCTCTTATTTCTGTTTCCTAATGAATTCTTTCTAAGGGCAGACCACAGCTTAGCCCAGCTCACCAAGTTTCCCTGTACTTCCACAGCTCCCACCCAGCACTCTCATCAGCACAGGGGCTTCTCCCCCCTGCAGAGGAAGTTTAGGATCCCAGTCCCTTCACTCCCTGCCACCCCATCCCAATACTGCGGTCTCTCCTTGCAGCCCAGAACCACCCGATTATTTTCCCTGCTGTCACTGCTGAGCTCTGCACTCTCGCCACCACCAGAAACCTCCTTCCTTTTCCTCTCCCCCTCCGCGCTGTTGGGGCCACAGCTGAATGGGAGTAGAGGGGAAGTTTCTACTAGGGCTCCATCCTTTTTTGGACATCTGGGTTGGAACTCAAAAAGCATTTTCTCCTAGTCACAACCTTATCTACAAATGGTAGTTGGGCTCTCTTGGGCACCAGTCCTAAGGTTCAGCTTCCCAGGCAGACACGTTGGTCTAACCTCTCTGTAAGGCAGAAAGCGGCATCATCTACTAGTGTTTCGGTCCAGGATCTTTCCATGCACAACTGGAGGCCCTGTAATGTTAGCACCAATCTCAAGAAGCAAGAGCAGTGCAGAGTTCCTTGGATGCCATCCAAGATGGTCTGCCTCTGAGCCAAAATAGCAACGTGTTGTTCCTCAGACCAAGAGTAAGAAACACAAGTTAAGAGACTCAACAAGCAACAGTCACAACCACCAACCAACGGTCACGGCAGAACTCCTAAGGCGAAGCCCCACAAGTGTATTTTTATCCACTCCCAGAAATCACCACCATCACAGTGAACATCCCCCAAAGCACACAATTACAGTCACCTGCATGGGGTGTTTTGTCTGAGACTGTACCAAGAACACATTAGGGAGCAATGACTCTGCCTACCAAGAAGCTGAAAAGGCTGATGCATATAAAACTACAGCAATACATGGACTGTCCCAATGAAGTTTAGAATTGGGGCTTCCTGGTTATATCTGAAGTGCTCCTTCAAAGGGGTAAGCCAATGATGTACGTGAGCACGTGTGTGTGTATGTACACACATGTATGTGTGTGGTAGATGGTGAGGACAAGTGGTTTCAGGGTTGTGACCATGTGTGCACAAATACAGAATAAGAGTGAATATCATGGATGAGTGTATGCATATACTGAGGTAGTGTGATTTTTCATTGGATATAAACAAAACAAGATCTGCCAGGCATACCTGGACAGCATCTGGCTCAAACCCCATTCCCACAGATAACATTACAAAGAAAATCTCAGGGTAATAGCTGATGTTCTTTCTTTAACAAATACACAATGAGATTCAAGAATAAATTAAGCACTTGATAAGTTTGCTGAAATATTTGATCTTTATGTATTATATATAACACACATACACTATTTTAGCTAAATGAGAAATGTAATAGACATATATTTCTCTCCTTTATCAAAAACTTAGTCAAAGACAGGCAAAGTAGGTGCCGGCCCTGTGGTCAAGTGGTAAAGTTCGCATGCCATGCTTCGGCGGCCCAGGGTTTCACCGGTTCAGATCCTGGGGGCAGACCTGGCACAACTCATCAAGCCATGCTGAGGCGGCATCCCAAATAGCAGAACTAGAAGGACCTACAACTAGAATATACAACTATGTACTGGGCGGATTTGGGAGAAGAAGAAAAAAAAAAACAGGCAAAGTAAAATTTCAGACTTATCAGGTCTCTGACTAGTGAGTTAAAATGCTAACAATTGCATTGTTGAGACAGTGCCTTCTTTGGAGAAGTTAAGTCTGCCCGGTCTCAGGCAATCCAGACATCCTCTCCTCAATCTTCTCCCCATTCCTACAAATTTCTCTACACTATTTTTGCATAGTGTTTTATTGTCAAGGTCATATGACTACTAGGCCCAAAGCTGGGATGAGAACACAGGTGTTGAACTCCTGGCCGACTGCTCTTTTCATTTTACCACTCCACCGTCAGCAGAGGATTCAATGCAAAAGGAATGAACTCAATGAGCTAGTTGATATCAGGTCTTAAACTGGAAGTGACTTAATTTTCAAGAGTCTATACTGGCTCTGAGGATTGATGGATATCCAAAACTAGGGGCAGATTGAAAGTGAAGGTAGGGCAGAGGGGACATATGCCCTCAGGCATCAGCATATTGGGGCCGCAAGAAGATGTGAGTGTTTGCAAATTCTAGTGCCCAAACTATGGTGTACAGCAAGAGAAAAGGTGGTAATTCCCCCTGGGCACTATTTTCCCTCACTATGCCACTCACTACCTAAAACCTACCGCCGCCCCCTACCAAGGTTAGCTCCACATCACGCCAGCCAGGCACTCAGAATCTGATTCAGCCATAGGACTCTGGGTAGTTGGGGCCTGGGGACTTCTGGCCTTGACAATAACCTGTGGGGTTTTTTTTGTGTGTGTGTGGAAGATTAGCCCTGAGCTAACTACTGCCAATCTTTCTCTTTTTGCTGAGGAAGACTGGCCCTGAGCTAACATCCATGCTCATCTTCCTCTATTTTACACATGGGACGCCTACCACAGCATGGCTTTTGCCAAGTGGTGCCATGTCCGCACCCAGGATCCAAACCAGAGAACCCCAGGCCGCTGAGAAGCGGAACGTGCGAACTTAACCGCTGAGCCACCGGGCCAGTCCCTGACCTGTGTTTTTAAGTGGTAGAGAGTTCAGGGTCCCTCAGGAGCGGGCCACACATGGAGATTCAGGGCCCAAAGATTTTTCTGTTCTCATCAGCCCTCCCAAATACTGCCCTGAAGTCTCCACGTTAGCAGCGTATGAACAGGGCTGCATTCTGCGAACTCACTCGGCTCCCGTGCACCTCCGGGCTTCTGCACAAGGACACATCCTTCTGAGGCTACGTTATGTCAGGACTTCAGCCTCAGTCTCGCCTGGGAAATTGTGTCTTCTCCTTGATTTAGCGCAGCTCCCTCTAGACAGACACGTCAGTTTGCCTGTCTAGCCTGTGGCGTTTTCCCAGCGTGAGGCCCTTGGCTGGTTTCAGCCCTTGCAGTTTGGAGACCGCTCAAACTTATCTTTCAGGGGATACTGATCTGGACAGTTCAGCCTCATTCAGGAGACCCAACCCTTAGAGGGTACAACTCTGATGTGTGCTTTTTTAAACAAGACGTCCCTTTATGAAGCTTCTTAGCCTTTAAAACACTAACATTTAAAAGAGAGTAATACTTTATTATGGCAGCTATCAAGGACTCATAGCGTTTCTTAATTTTCAGTTCCAACTTCTACTGCCCAGACACAATCTTTTTGCCATCTGTGTCAGGTTAGTTACAAAGCACTGTTATTATTCTGGGCTACACAACGTTGGCCCGACCTACCCGAATACGAGAAATTTTGCTGATTGATTTAGTTATTCTGTTCATATAAACGAATCCAGTTGTACAGCTGTTTCTGATTAGCCAACGTACTGCTGGAGTTATACACAAATAATTTTATAATGAACTCAGCAACTACAAGGACAGGAGATGTGGGATCTAGTCTCACCTCCCGGAAAAACAAGCAGGAGCGAGAAGGGCAGGGGCTTTCAAACTGCGCTCCAGGTTTAAATTCCTATCTGCCGTGATTCACCTTTTCCTCTTGCTGTAACTCAGCATAACTTATAACGAATGCTCTCAAAGCACCTTTGTCTTCAGACTTCTGGATTCAAGACGGAAACCCAGTGAGCTCTGCAAGCTTAAAACTCCTTTAAAATTTCCCATCCCATCTATAAGTTTCTGTTTTTCCCATTAAAACATTTATATTTCCTAAGACAATTTCTTAAATAACATACTTTTAGAAGGATAAAATTAGAATTGAAAGGTCTATATTTACTTTATCATAAATAGAAGTCAAGTGTTTTGTTGCATTTCAATACAGAACAATTAAGCTTGGTGAGCGAGGCTCAAGTTTTCCTTCTCTAGTTCTGAAGACAGATCATAAGCACATGAGTAAATTAACAAAAAGACAGGGCATGAATAATTCAAAAAAAACAAAAACAAAAAAAGGTAAAGATAGTGACAAGTGTTCCCTAAAGAAATCATTTGAAAGAAAACAGGAAAAAGAGATTAGAAAGTTTATACTTCTAAAATGAATTATGCTGGCAAGGATGTAGGGAAACAGACATTTTCAAATAGTGTTAGTGGGACTGTGAGTAATTACAACTTTTGGAATGTAATACCACTTTGGGACTCTGACAGACAGAAATAAAAGCTTCTGTATGTTAGCACGTTTGGGCTCACACACAGATGTTCAGAGAACTGCTGTGGTACCACAAAACTTGAAACGAACTCAATGGTTAAATAATGGAACATTAAGCAGCCATGATATGAATGAGTTTTTTAATTTGGAGAGAAAGTCTATGATGTTTTGTTATGTTAAAAAATCGCACTCCGCTGCAGGCGGCCCAGTGCTTCGTCGGTTCGAATCCTGGGCGTGGACATGGCACTGCTCATCAAACCATGCTGAGGCGGCGTCCCACATGCCACAACTAGAAGGACTCACAACGAAGAATATACAACTATGTACCGGGGGACTTTGGAAAGAAAAAGGGAAAAAATAAAATCTTTAAGAAAAAAAAAATCTTGTGGATATCAAAAAGGTATCTGCACCCCTATGTTTACTGTCTCATTATTCACAATACCCAAGATATGGAAACATTCTAAGTGTGCATCAACGGACAAATGGATAAAGAAGATATAGTATTATACAATGGAATACTATTCAGCCAAGAGAGAGAAGGAAGTCCTGCCATTTGCAGCAACATGGATGGTCCTTGAGGGCATTATGCTAAGCGAAATAAGTCAGAAAAAGACAAACGCTGTATGATCTCACTTATATGTGGAATCTCAAAAAGTCAAACTCATAGAAACAGAGGAGAGCAGTGGTTACCAGGGCTAGAGGGTGGGGGAACTGAGGACATGTAAGTCAAAGGGTCTAAACTGGCAGCCAGAAGATGAGTAAGTTCTAGGGGTCGAACGCACAGCATCGTGATTATAGTTAATAATAATGTATTACAGACTTGAAAGTTACTAAGAGACTAGATCTTAAATGTTCTCACCACAAAAAGAAATGATACTTATGTGACATGATGGAGGTGTTAGCTGAGGCTATGGTGGCAATCATCCTGCAACATACAACTGCATCACATGAACATGTTGTTGTACACCTTAAACTTACACAATGTTACACATCAATTGTTATCTCAATTAAAAAAACCTTGTAGCCTAACATATTTAATGTCTCTTTTTTTTTTTTTTTTGAGGAAGATTAGCCCTGAGCTAACTGCTGCCAATCCTCCTCTTTTTGCTGAGGAAGACTCGCCCTGAGCTAACAATCTTCCCATCTTCCTCTACTTTATACGTGGGACACCTACCACAGCATGGCTTTTGCCAAGCAGTGCCATGTCCGCACCCGGGATGTGAACCAGCGAACCCCGTGCTGCTGAGCAGCAGAACATGTGAACTTAACTGCTGCGCCACCAGGCCAGCTCCTAATGCTTCTATTTTTAATAGAAAAAACTATACATGTGCATATATATTTGTATATAGTTACATACACAAAAAGGACACTGAGAAAGGGCATATCCTGAACCGATAATATTGATTACCTTGAGGGGTTGGAATTTGAGAGAGAGAGAGAAATTAACTTTTTCTTTATATACTTCTCCCTGTTTTGTCTTATTTATATCAAGTGCATAATACTTTTGTAATCTGAACAAAGTAAAAACTACAATGAAATTTTTAAAAAGTGACAGAATCACAGTTTCAGCAAAGACTGAGTTACAAAGACTGAGCTCCTGGCCTGGTGGTTAACAAAAACCTCTTCCCAGCTCTAAGAGACATTTCATCATAGCAAAGTAGAGACGGTAAATACAAAACTTCTGTACAGAAAGGAATTTTATGGTTAAAATAACATAATACTTTAACCAACTGCGAATTTTTTTCTCTTTTATTTCTCCCAATTCCTCATCAAAAAGAAGAGATGAAGCGGGGAGGGATAGTGACGTTTAATTAATGAAGTTCTAGTTCCCACATCTTGCAAAGTACCACTCAAAGTAAGCCCCGGTTTTAACAATGATCTAATTTTTGAATTCGTCTCAAATGAAATGTAAGTTTTTTTTGTTTTGGGGCTTTTTTTTTTAACAGTGCTAAAACTCTAGGGAAGAAAACAGTGTGGAATTTTACTGACAAAACCTGCGATTATTTAAACTGATGCCCTGGGTTATTTCTTAAACCATGCGTGGCAATCAGATTCTGGCTCTAATGGATAAGAATAGGCTTTGCTCAAAGCAAATTGCTTTACTACTTTTTAAAAAGGTTTTAAAAGGTCTTCAACTACTTTGCCTTTTTCTAGGCCCTCAAAAATCAAATTAGACATTTCTGTACCATCTGAAAACTTGCCTTAGTGTCTCTCAGCCTGCTTCTGGGACGTGGGTAAGATAACTGGCTTAGTCTTTTTTTCATTCTCCCTCCCACCTCCCTTCTCTCTCAACCCATCACTGTGGCCCTTCCTTGAAGTCCCTCCCCCAGCACATATGTGTCCTTCTTACAGGACACGGGCCTGTTCAAGAACAGCCCAGGTTTTCCCTCTTATACCTCAGGCCAATCTGACTGTCTCCATTATGAAAATATCCATCCCCATAGCACATGACTATTGTGGTTAAGACACCGATCTCACTGTTTACATTTTTAGAAAAAAATAGCTCGTGTACATGTTTTCTCAAGATCTTCTCCAAGGTCTGACAGTTCTCTGCTTTCACAATCTATTCTGCTGGTTGGGGGGGTGGGGGGGAGTCTCAGAGTTCCCTGAAATATTGTTTGATAACATGTTCAACATTTCAACATTGCACCCCTCTAAGATGTAGGCAGATTTTTCTCTTGGTCCCTCCCAGGCCTAAATTCTTCAGTCAATAGACATAATCTCCTGCATGTGTCTGGGCAAAAACACTTGGGAGGTTTCAGAAATGGGCTGGGGAGACACAGAAGTGGCTGAAAGCAAGAAATTCAATCAACTGCCCATTTGGTCTGTGGATGCCAACTAAATGACTCCATTTATTCTCTCACTGAATTGGTTGGTTGTTGGACTTGACTCAATGGATTGATTGTATGGACATCGTTAGCAAGAGCTAACAGGTGAGCTGATGGTCACTGACCTGGTAGTGTAAATTCTAATGGATGCTTGTGGACAACCAATAACATGCCAGTCATATATATAAACGACTATAGGGATGTGTATATATATCCTACAGCAGAATGCTACGCAGCTGTTAAAAAGAATATCGTAGCAATATGTCCAAGAAATACTAAAAATGTAAAGCAAGCAAAACGCAAACAATATCCATATGATGCAGTCTCAGATATGCGAGCAGGTGGGGCGGGGCGGAAGAGGGAGAAGAGGACAAATGTAACCAACTGTGTTTAGCTGTTATAATGAGGTCAGGTGTGCACATTACATATATTTAAAGTAATCAAGTATTGCTTGTGAGAGAAAAAATATATATATTTAAATAATATAAACATATATTGATATACATTTAAATACAGCATGTATTTTCTATGTAAGAAAAATAGAGAATATATAAAAATATACTTTTATTTTAAGTTGTAATTGACTTCACTAGCCCAGGAAACTATTTGGCTTTGAATTTTCCATTTTATCCACCATTTCCTTTCTCCCGTAGACACCTCTTACTTGAGAGAACTATTTATCCCCCCAGGACAATGGAATCTGTGGCAGTGTCAGGGGAGGCTCACGTCCTTGAATTTTGCTCAAATTTCTTTCTCAGATTGTGCATTGCCTCTTAGCCCAACAAAAAAGATGCAAAATCCATAGGCGAGAGAGTCGTATCCCTCACTTACGTGGAAGTGAAGCAGATATAGGTATCAGACCAGGAATTGTCATTTCTTAGGCTCTACAACAATAATTCCCTACTTTCCCACAAGAACTCAAAATTTCATTCCTTTATTATTAGGATCATTGTTACTGTTCAATTTGGAAGATATAAAAATAAACAGCATTTAAAGCTGTGTATATGAATAAAAAAGAATGTCATGGGGCTGGCCCGGTGGCACAGTGGTTAAGTTTGCACATCCTGCTTCGGTGGCCCGAGGTTCGCTGCTTCACATCCCGGGTGCGGACATGGCACTGCTTGGCAAGCCATGCTGTGGTAGGCGTCCCACATAGAAAGTAGAGGAAGATGGGCATGGATGTTAGCTCAGGGCCAGTCTTCCTCAGCAAAAAGAGGAGGATTGGCAGCAGATGTTAGCTCAGGGCTAATCATCCTCAAAAAAAAAAAAAAAAAGAATGTCACATTACACATATCAATCATGGTGAAGGATCACTCAGGATGAAATTTGTTTCTTAGCATCTTCAGAGACCAGAGACTCTGTAAAACATCAAGATCTGCTTTGCCTTCATGAAAAATTCACTTACCTCAAATCTTACAACGAGAGCAGCAGAAATAAACTGCCATTTAAAAACATTAATTGAGAACCTACTATATGAGAAGTTACTATTTGTGAGGGATTATAAAAATGATTTCTTTTAAAGAGTTTTTGCCTTGAAAGAATTTACAATAAAATGCAAGAGGAGAGACACGTATAAGTGCCTCCAATCCAGGACAGAGCAGATTCAGAGCCACAGGTAAGGCCTAAACAAACAGCTCTAGAAATTTACCAAGAAGAGGGAGGAATCAGCTCGTGGGGAAGACAGCATTTTGGCTCTTGTTAAGGAGCATGTTTTACAGTGTGAACCATGTTGATCAAAGCTACTAAACCAATGAAATTTGTAGGTGATTGTGTCTCCTGTCTCTTTTAGCCATATTCTCCTTTTATTGAGTATTAGCAAAGTCTATCACTTTTCTTCTCAACAAGTATTTGTGGCCAATTTGAAGAATCTATAGGATTTGACATCAAGTGACAAGAAGGAGCAGTGTGGAGAGAAGAAATGTTGCTGCAAAGACACATAGGCAGGAATGGAAAAGAATAGTTTGGCTGTAGCCCACTGCATAAAAAGAAGTGTAATACATGGCTGAAGGTGAGCTAAGGGTTAAAAGTGCAGAGTGTGAAATCAGACTGTCCCAGTTTTGACTACTAGCTCTGTCCCTACCTGTGTGACCTTGGGCAAGGTAGCTAACCTGTGTCAGCCTCAGCTTCTACATATCTGAGTAGAATCTACCTCACTGGGTTGTGTGACTATTAAATGATTCAATGAGATGACACACAGTAAGTGGTAATATGAAAGGAAAAAAGGAAAAGAAGGAGAGAGAGTGGAAGGAAGGAAGATAGAAAGAAAGGAAGGAGAGATTTTCAAAAGCCTGAGTTGTATCATAGAAAGCTTTGAAGAATTTGACTCACTTCATATAACTAAGAGATAAAAGGAAATTAAAAAGAAGAAATTGAGTTATACTAGAAAGATGGCTTATTAGAAGAGAAAAAATATATCCAAAGTAAGCAATGCCAAAATGCATGCTTGTATAACATTACAGCAACATGTTTTTACAATATGAACCATGTTCACTGAAGCTTCTAACTAATGAAAATTGTAGGTAATTGTGTGATCTGTTTATTTGAGCTATGTTCTTCTTTTATTGAGTATTAGCTAAGTCACTCATTATTTTTTTTTTTCTGGTGAGGAAGAGTGTTGCTGAGCCAACATCTGTGGCATTCTTCCTCTATTTTGTATGTGGGATGCTGCCACAGCATGGTTTCATGAGCGGTGTGTAGGTCTGTGTCTGGGATCTGAACCCGCGAACTCAGGGCTGCTGAAGCAGAGTGTGTGAACTTAACCCTACACCACCAGACCAGCCCCTTAGCTAAGTGAATTATTTTTGACTTCTCACAAGCATTTATGACTAATCTGAAGGCTGTCATAATGATCACGCTTCCCAGGAATCAGTCAAAGTTTCCTGACACACGGCCAGAAGAGAACACAAAAGCAGTGGCCCCTCTACCCGATGGACTTAGGTGCTACAGCTTGGCTTGGGGCACTCAGTCCAATCTACTGGTCACCCCCACATTCATATGACTCCACAACATGTTACTCTGGCACTTCCTGGTGCCAAAGGGCCAGGAAAGTACCCCATCTTGGCTTTCTCGCCCTTTATCTGGCCTGATAACCTCAGCAGAGTAGGCTCGATGGGGTAAGCAGACACCACAGGTTGGTAATCCCCCAAAACTGAGATGCTTCTGTGAGATTCCTCCCTCTCGGCTGTTAAGAGAATAGATGAGGTGACTGGTGTGAAATACTCACTAAACTACAGACAGCTAAAGGATTATTATATGTTAATTTATATAAAAAGCAGCTCCTATGTTTAAGCTCTTTTGATATTTCCATATGGAAAGAGGAACAGCAACAGTGCTTCGTACAAACAAATGCTGATAATGATAATAGCCGCCAAAGACCAAGCAGCAGCACCATCCTGGATAACCAGCCAGTGAGCCGCATCCATGACTTCATCGCCCCTCGTAACAAGTCTGTAGAAAGAAGTGGTTACTCTTCATTTTAAAGGTAAAGAAACAGAGGTCTCAGAACTTGGAAAAGATGGAGGTGGACTGGAAGCAAGATGCGTCCCACTTCCTGGCCCCTGCTTTAACCTTTAGAAGACTTTGGACGTGGTGGCATGTCAGCAGCACCTGGGGGCATTCAAAAAATAGATTCCCAGGCCTCACCCCAGACTTCCAGAACCAAGCCTTTATAAACTTGCAGTCACACCCATGGCTAAGGACCAGCAGACTTCAATACCAGTTAAAGCGTGTTAGGCAGAACAGCATTACTCAGCTAATTGAAGGTATTCTGGGGGCTTTGGTGAGCCTAGGGTTTTTATTATTCCAAAGTATACAAAAGGCAGTTAATTATTTTCACCTGACTGTAATCCCGACACGGGGAGGAACAATTGACAAATGCTAGGCTGGGCAATACAACAAGCTGAGGGAGGAAGTATTCCTTTGTCACAGGGAGGTGGAACCTGAACTGTTCTTCAACTGGAGCCACGAAGGTGGAATGCCATGCGACTGTGCTTATTAATTTTTCTAGGGCTGGCACACAGGAGACACTTAAGGAATATTTGTTAAACAGACAAATGAATGAAGGCCTGACTCCCTCCAGCTGGAAGTAATTTCACTCTCCTCTAAACTCCCTGTATTTGATCTGTACCTTTTTTTACCTTATTTACCACAGGCCTTGCAGTCCTGCTGTTTGAAACCGTGTCTCATCTCTACCAGAACTAAGCGTTCAGGGGAAAACTCCAACTCCTTCTGAGCTAGGTCTACCCCCTCCACCCCCAGCACAGGGCACAGCAGCGAGCCCAACAGGGACCCTCAATGGTGAATGAGTATCTGGCTTGATTCCAACTGCGGCCTGACTCACATACGTGGGTCCTGGCCATTCCCAGGGCAGAAGCCTACAAACCCTCCCGCACCATGGCATAACTGTGGATTGCTGAGACACAGAGGCAGAGGTACCTCCGTATGGGAATCAGTAGGAACCTGGGCTACTTCACTGGAAGCAAGGCTTCAGGCAGACCACAGGTCTGGGGTGTATAATCCCCAACAGCAGATACTTAAAAATGAAGGGGGTGTAGCAACAAATAAAAGGCACTTTTGTTTAGTTTTGTTCTCCTGGTGGGCACTGTAGAAACCATATATGTTCCCAAAATGACAACCAGTTAGGAGCACCCTCAAACATCAAAGACAGTGACACAGACCCAGTGACAAACACTCCTCACAAAAGGGGGCTCCTCCCTGGCTAGAGCACCAAAACACTGTAGCTCTTTATCACTCTTGTGTCTTTGTGCGACACACTGCATGGTGTCTGGGTGGCCCTCTAATGCCTCATGCCATGACATGAGGCTTTTTGCTGTTTCACACTCCATCATCCCACTTGACAGGCCAAAGGGCACCAGAAGGTGGCTGAACACACAGTAGACACGTAATTGGTGAAATGAATAAACAAATGAAAGAAGGCATGACTCTCTCCAGCTGGAAGTAACCCATTGTCTCTAAATGTCCCAGAATTTGATCTTACCTTGCTTACAAATCCATTTGCTCTATGTGACACAAACCTAAGTTTATGTGCTTCGCAGGAAGCGAAAGTCATGGCAGAGGTTGGGAAGGTCCCAAGGAAGAAGATGATGCTATTAAACTGTTTTAATAACATCTGCAGAGTTTAATTTGCACAGTTCCATTCAACAGATAACGGAGTCCAGGAGGTGGCTGCAGATTTGGTCCCTGAGAAACTCAACCTTGTGGGAATTACAGGCAGGTAAAGACAGACAGCAGAGCAGAAGTCAGTGTTTTGAGCACTGTCAAGAGGGAGTGAGAAGCAAAAGGCTGATGGCCTATTTGGGGTTCTCTCATCTCAAGAAGTCAAAAGGTGATTTACAAACTGAAATAGAAAATGTCCCGGAGTTATCTTATCCGCAATAGAAAAAGGCATTTTTGAGGAGGAAAACCATGCCAACGACTCAAAATGAAGCTACAGTACTGTTCTGAATTGCCTTGAGAAACTGGCAAAAGAAAACCCACTCAGGGCGGGACTCTATCCTGAGGCTCCGCGGCTGCACAGCCTGCAATCTGGGGTTACATGCGGCCAGCGATTGAGGGTGGGGTCTAGCGACTATCCAAGGGACAATACTGACATGCAATTTTCAGAGAAAGGGAGCAAGTCCACCCAGTCACTGCTGACAACTCGAGAGGCTTCTCGGAGAACTGAGATAAGGCCAGCAGCCCCTGGCCCAGGAAGAAGTATTCCTCCTAGATTACGCAGCACCAGAAGACCAAACCAGGCTCGGCTCCTCACCCAGACACGCCCTTTGTTAATCTCAGAGAGTCCAAAGTCTAACCAACAACTGAAGATTTGGGTAGCCCCGATTGGGTCCGCTGGTTTTTCTTACACTTGCAACTTTCTTTAACTGCACTTTTTTTTTTTTTTTTAAAGAAAAAGATGTTAATTGAAAAAGGCTCGGGGAGTGAGACTGAAGTGAAGGTGTCCGGAAAGTTCGGGAGAGCCCCCCGCCCCCCCACCCGGGGCGGTGGGCAGCGCAGACGGCGACTGGAAGGGCCTCTAAGGTCAACGCAAACCCAGCGCGCGCGTCTACACCCGACAGAGAGCAGCAGCAGTGTGGGGCTCCCCGCCCGAGGCTAGTTAGGGAAGCCGAATTGCGGGATGGGCTCGATTCCCTCAGCGAAGAAGGCGAGGCGGTTCCAGCGCGCGATCTGGCCCGGGGATGCCAGAAAGTCCATCGGCCAGAGCTGGGGATGCAGCTGCGGCCCGGGGGCATCCTCGCGAAGCCCCTGCAGCGGGGAACTGCGGCGGGAGCAGTCCCGAGCCCCTCGGGCGGCCCCGGGGTCGGCGGAGCCCAGGAACGCACCCGGCTCGGGAGGAGCCCGCGTCGGGAGCCCCGCCGTCCGCGGCTCCCTCTTCCCCTGCGCATCGGCCGGACCCGCAGGTCGCGCGGGCCATGGGGCCCCGAGCTGCGCCCCTCCCGAGGCCGCGCGCCCGGACATCCCCCGCCGCGCCCGCCCGTGGCCCCCGCCCCGCGCCCACGCGGTGCCAAGGGCGCTTCCGAGCCCCGCCGTCGAGCCCGGCCCCTCCCTGGCGTCCCGGGCGGCCGCGGGGGGTCTCCAGGGGCCCTGCCCGGAGACCCCGGATCCCGGGGGCGCCCAGCCCGGCGGCGGCAGCCGGTCCCTTACCGCGCAGCGGCTCCGGGCGGCTCCAGGGCCCCGCGGCGCGCCGGGCATTTTTGGGGAAACTTCTCCCTGGTCCGGAGGGCTGAGCCGGCCGGGCAGGAAAAGCGCTCCGCGCCGGGAGGCTGCGACCATCCGGGAACTTCGCAGAGATGTAAACCCTCCCCCTCGGCTCCCTGGCCCCCCCGCGGCCCCGCCACATGTGGACGCGCCGCGAGGCCGCCGCCGGCCCTGCGCCCTCTCCGCCGGGCGCCGCGCCCGCCCGGCCCGCTCCTGAGGCTCTGCGCCCCCCTGCCTCGGGGCCTCCAGAGGAGCGGGGCGCGGTGGCGTGGGTAGCAGGCTGGGGATCGTGTGTTCCCCCGTTCCCTTCCCCACTGCAGAGAGGGGACGCGGCCGTGGGGTCCAGGACAAGCATTTGCAGAGGAGCGGGAACTGGAAGCGTGTCCATCCAAGGGCCCTTTCCCGCAGACTGCGTCCTCTCCAGCCTCCCGCTGCTGGGGCTCCCCTCCCCCTCCCCGAAGGCAAGCTTTTTCCCATAGCCTTTTCCTCTGTTCTCAAAAGAGAAGGTCCAGGTTTGAGATGCCTTAAATTCATATTTTAAAATTGAGTTTTAAAATGGAGTGAAACCCACAGATCCCCAAGGTCCACACGCATCTGTCTCCCCGCCCACTGTGTGGGGACAACAGTGCTGCTCTTCCCGTGGAGAGATGCCAGTTCTCCCCACCAGTCAGAGGGATTCTCGGAGTAGTTTTACTGCTAGCGGGGATGGCTCTATCGTCAGCCACCCACATCCTCAGATACGGTAGGATCACAGCAAACATTCGGAGAACGCCGAGGCTCTCCTCCACCGCCAGAGCTGTTAGCACCGCGCTCTGACCAGTCCTGACAGCCGCCACCTCCAGGCCCCAAAGAAAACGCTAAGATGACACAGATATTAGAAAGTGTGCATTTGAAAAGAACAACAACTTTTGATCTTTATACCCATTTAATCATATTGTTAAAACACCAAGGCTGTGTATCCCTTCGAGTAAAAACAGAAACGGTGGGACTTCAGAATTGATGTCCTAGGCTTGGGAGGTTCTTCATCCCTGACTTCAGGCTCTCTGCTCCTACTCACTCCCGCGTGCTCGCTTGTATCTGGACGTGCTCTTAGATACGATCACCCTTCTGGGAAAGAGATGTAGTAACAAGGGTAAACTCTTCCTATTGACAAACTTTTGTCCTAAATGTACCCATCTTTTTAAGATTGTTATATATTTACCTTTCTTTTAAACGACTTCTGTGGCAATATGCACTTTATGTTTTATATAAAATCAAGACAAGTGATTTCATGTATCAACATATTATTCCAGACTTGAAAATAAATCCGATTGCATGGAAGTGAAGCCCAGGATCTGCCTGGTTTCCTTACCAGCTCTCTAAACCTCAATTTTTGCTTCAGTCAAGTAGGGATAGCAATACTTTTTACCTCCGAGGATTGTTGTAAGGAGTGAATGTGATAATCCGTCTGAAGATGAGCAGTGTGGTGGCACACAAGAAGGACAGGAATCTCACTTATCTTTGATTCTCCAAAGTCCAGCAGAGCTCCTGGCACCCGATAAGGAATTGATTAAACAGTTGTTGGTAAGAGCTCTCTTGAGTTTATGTCTTTCAAGAATCCATGTAAATTTTAGCATTAGTGTACACAAGAAAATCAGGAAGGTAAAATATATGGCGCCTCCCGTTATTTCATCATCAGAAGCCAAAACCAAATGGTGTTCGGAATTGTCCACTGTTTTAAATCGCCCAAAAGTGATCCGTTGCCCAGAAAGCTCCTGTCTCTCTCTCCTCAGACCCCAATACTTCTCTCAATAAGGTCAATACCTGAATAGTGTTTTATCAGTGGTAATTTTCTAGTTTCAACAAGTAGGCTATGGTTATGTAAGATGTTAACATTTGGGGAAGCTGAGGGAAGCGTATATGGAAACATTTTTTACTATTTTTGCAACTTAATTGTAAGTTTGAAATAATTTCAAGCTGAAAGTTTAAAAAAATTTTTTTAACTTTTTATTAAGATTATGATAGTTTACAACCTTGTGAAATTTCAGTTGTACATTATTGTTAGTCATGTTGTAGGTGCACCACTTCACCCTTTGTGCCCTCCCCCCACTGCCCCCCTTCCCTGGTAACCACCAATCAATTCTCTTTGTTTCTATGTTTAACTTCCACCTATGAGTGTAGTCATACAGAGTTCGTTTTTCTCTGTCTGGCTTATTTCACTTAACATAACACCTTCAAGGTCCATCCATGTTGTTGTGAATGGGACGATTTTGTCTTTTTTATGGCTGAGTAGTATTCCATTGTAAAAAAATTTTTTTTAATTAAAAAAAGATCAAAGCCTAAAATTCTGCAACAGATAACTTCTTCCCTTGGGTGATGCCAAATTATAGCTTAAAATTAAGATACTGAAGTTAGTAGCAGGCAGAGGTATTATACTAAACCTTTGCAGTCATGTACACTTTGATATGAATGAGTTAGTAAGAAAAAATGGCTTCTTGAATGTTCTTGAAGATGAAGCTAGGCTAGAAATGTTATAATGATCTTGGGATAGAAAGAAAAGGGAAGGAGATAGAAGAACATTGAGACTGGCAAAATTAAGACAAATTTACCAGAGTACAGTATTATTAAATACGTGTATTTGCTTACGATTTCATAGCTACCATTTTGGGACTCCCCTCACCTCTAAACTAGCCATATGGAGCCTTAGAAGGTCCCCTCTGATAACAACTACTTGTTTATCGTCATTGCTTGTTTGATGCCTTTCTTTTCCCTTAGACTGTAGCCCCAATTTAGGGGCAGGGGCATGTGAAGGGAACTGCCTGCCAGGTTCACCACTGTATTCCTAGCACCTGGCACATTCTTGGGACTCCTTACCACTTGATGAATAAATGCCGAGCACTAGGCTTTTACATGTAGTATCTCAGTTAATTCTCACGGCAACTTGTGACATAGATGTTTGTCCCCATTTTACAGATGAGGAAACTGTGACCTAAAGAGCTTAGGTAATCTGCCCAAGATCAGCTTGTAAAGTTCAGAATCGAGATTATTTTGACACTAACACACTTGCTCTAACTATGCATACTGTCTCTTGACTTGACTTCTTGTGTTTGTTCCACCTCTGAGCTTCAGCTGGTGTAAATGACCTGAAGTGACTAGCATCCAGATTCCTTGGTGCCAAATAACAAAAGAAGAAAATATTCTATTTATCTTTGCAGAGAATTATTGGGGTTCATCTAGGTCTGGTTAAAGGCTCCATACTAGCTTGAAAGATTTGGGGTCTCTGTTCTGAATTAATGCAGGGAGGAATTGGAATGCTATGTGGGACAAGAACACCATGACAGGCCAGGGGATGGCGCGGAGAATCAGGTCGTGTGGGGGGAAGCAGTCTGGCTGGTGCTTGGCACCCAATGGGTGGTCAGTACATATTTGTGGATTGACCAGCCTCCAGAACTGAGAGGACCGAGCTCTTGAGAGCTGAATATTCTACTTATTTGGACCACACCTTATTCCAAAAAAACTTAAGACAGTAAGAGTTGAATATGATGAAATTTAAATCTTGGTCTGGGAGAGCAAATTTATTAAATCTTTTCAATCTTTATCATTTTCTTTCCTTACTAAAAATATGTTCTAATTCTAAACAGTTGAGGTATTCCATAGCATAAACGTAGAAAGTGAGTTTCCCACAAGCCCGTTCTCCAGAGATAACCACTGTCATAGGAGAATATATGTTCTTCTCCATTTTTTTCTATGTATCCTTATTTTTTTTTAATCAACAAATATTTATGGAAAGCCTGGAGAATGGGATCATACTATACATCTTCTGTAATTTACCTTTCTTTTTCTACGAAATTACCATTGCGTTAGTTTCCTGTTGCTGCATAACAAACTACCATAAATACAGCAGCTTGAAACAGCATGCATTTATTATTTCATGGTTCTGTAGGTCAGAAGTCTGGACATGGCATGACTGGGTTCTCTGTTCAAGGCATCGCAGGCTGAAATCAAGGTTTCAGCCAAGCGGAGTTCTCCTCTGAAGGCTTTGGGGAAAAATCCACTTCGAAGCTCATTCAGGTCATTGGCAGAATTAAGTTCCTTATAGTAGTAGGGCTGAGATACCCATTTCCTTGCTCTCTGTCAGTTGGGGGGCTGCTCTCAGCTCCCAGAGGCCACCCACATTCTTGCCAGGTCGCCTCCTCTATCTTCAAAGCCAGCAGTGGGGAATCTCCCTCACACTGAATCCCCCTCATACTCCGGTGTCTTTTGCCAGGAAAAACCCAGTCCTTTTTAAGGGCTCAGCTGATTACATTGGCTCCATTGAGGAAATCTCCCTATCTTAAACTCGACTGACGTGGGACCTTAATTACATCTGCAAAATCCCTTTACATCTGCATCTATATTAACAATTCCTTGAACAACTGGGAAGTGTGTACACCAGGGGGTGGAAATTTGGGGGGCCTGCTTAGAATCCTACCTACCATAGACATCAAGGTTTATCTTTCCAATTCCCTAAATATAAATCTACCTCATTCTATTTAATAGGTACATAGACTTTCACTGTATCATGTATTATAATTCAACCAAATTCCCTGTTAGTAGACATTTATGTTACTTCCACTTGTTTGCTTTTTAAAATGCACCACAAACGTTGATGCTCTTAAATGCTCACACACCTGTGTACTTCCGTAAGTTAGTATCCTAGAAGTGGAAGTGCAGGGTGGAAGGGTTTGCCCCTTTTGATAGACACTGCCAAATGCTCTCCAAAATGTGAGTACCAATTCACACTTCCTATGACAGTATATAAGAATGGAAAAAGGGAAGTCTTATACACAATTAAATTCCCTTCAGAGACTGTTTCATCAGAAGGCCATAAGTGTAGTGGTTAAGTGCATGGGCTCTCGGTCAGGTTGCCTGGCTACCAGTCTTGGCTCTTTGATTTCCTAACTGCGTGACCCGGGACAGGTGGCTAAGCCTTAGTTTCTGTGTCTCTAAAATGAGGATGAAAATAATGGCACCTCTTTGTATGAGTTAACAGTTGCTGTGTAACAAATTACCCCAAAACTTAGTGACTTAAAACAACACACATTTATTATCTCTTATGTCATTTCTGTGGGTTAGGAATCCGGGTGCAGCCTAGCTGGGTGTTTTTGGCTCCAGGTCTCTCACAAGGCTGCAATCAAGGTGCCAGCCGGAGCTGCAGTCATCTCAAGATTTGACTGGAGGAGGATTCACTTTTGAGTCCACTCCCATGGCTGTTGGCAGGCCTCGGGTCCTCACTGGCTGTTAGCTGGAGACATTGGTTCGTTGCCACGTGGGTGTCTCCATAGTACAGCCCACAGCATGGCAACTGTTTTCCCTCAGAGTGAGTGAGCAAGAGGCAGCACCCAGGATGGAAGCCACAGTGTCTTTGGAACCTAATCTTGAAAGTGACACCCCATCACTCTGCCTTATTCTAGTCATTAGAAGCAAGTCACTAAATGCAGCCTGCACTTAGGGTGAGGGCATTGTACACGGTGTGAGTGTCAGCATGCAAGGGTCATGGGAGTCATCTTAAAGGCTGCCAGCCATGTTGCTCATGAAGGTGTTGTGGGGTTAAAGTCAGTTAATGCATGTAAAATAATGCACATGGTGTCTGACTCTTAGTAAGCATTCAAGAAAAGTTTATTATTGTGTTTATCATTGTTTTTTTCATTTCACGTGTTATCATTTTATCACTGTTATCATCATTATCATCCATTACTCAGACCCATTTTTTTTTTTAGTTGACTCAGTATCACATCAAGGACCAAAGAGTGGGTCCCGGCCCCGTGGCCGAGTGGTTAAGTTTGCGCGCTTTGCTTCAGCAGCCCAGGGTTTCACCGGTTTGGATCCTGGGCACGGACATGGCACAGCTCGTCAGGCCACGCTGAGGTAGCATCCAACGTAGCACAACCAGAAGGACCTACCACTAGAATATACAGCTATGTGCTGGGGGGCTTTGGGGAGAAAAAACAAAAAAGGTTGGCTACAGATGTTAGCTCAGGTGCCAATCTTTAAAAAAAATAATAAACCAAAGAGTGTCATTTATACCAAAGCTGCTATTTGGACAGTATAACAGGCAGTTCCCATCAGGAAATGGAAATCTTCTCAAATGAAGTAATATAGGAAAGCTTAATATAGTCATGTGTCGTTTAATGACGGGATGCATTCTGAGAAATTCGTCATTAGGTTATTTCGTAGTTGTGTGAACATCATAGAGTGTACTTACACAAACCTAGATGGTACAGCCTCCTACACACTTAGGCTATATGGTACTAATCTTATGGGACCACCGTCACATGGGTGGTTCATTGTTGACTGAGATGTCATTATGCAGGGTGTGACTGTAAAGAAATTGCTTACAAAGGTTGTTAGGAAGAGGAACAAGGGATGGTGCCACGCTCCAGGGCTGGAACAGCAGGGAGCTATTACTACCCCTAGGCTTGAAGGGGATGGAATGTTAACCAGAACCACGGTAGCTTCAGCGGTGGGAGAGGGCTGCTGGCAAGAGTTGTGACCTTCAGAAGAAGGATGGTGCCAAGCTGTGGTGACCCAGGGGGACGAGACTAGAGGAATAAATATTCTGACTGTACTCCTCTCCCACCAGCATCACCCATCATCTGAGCCCAGCCAGGAGCCAGAGGACAAGGAAACCCATCACATGCACATACAAGTCAGCCAGCCCCCCCGGACTGGAGGGGGAAATGGAAAATAGCCAGCATGGGCAGGCATGGCTATTCACTTTTCCTGGAGACCTGATGCCATGGTCCCTTCACATAAAAGAGGAACTGAAAGGCGGTTAATCCTGAGTTTCCAGGATAGGGGTCAGGGAGTGGTGGGAAGCACGATTCCAGAGGAGTTTGGTCCAATCGTTGGCTTATGATGCCCCTCCAGGAGCTTCCATCTGGGCCAGTGAGGAAGGTACAGAGATTTAAACTCATAGCTGGCAGGCAGGTCCAACATAAGTGTCCCAGGAGGCTCCTACGGGCTGTAGGTTTTCTTTATCCAGGGAATGGACGTGATGACATGAGAGGTATCTGTCCTGATGACTCTGATTGATGAGTAAACCTTGCTTCATGGGTCAGGGGCCAGTGCAGGTACCTGCGAAGACCTTAGGGGTCCCGAAGGCACAGGGCTTTCCAAACATCGTTCTCCTCCCGTAACAAGGATCCAGGAGCCTCACTTCAGTGAGACAAGGCAGTGCAGCGGAGAAGTGGAACCATAAGGCCATACCCAGCAAATAGGATGAACCCAAGGACTCAGAGTGGGCCTTTCCCTTCCCAGTGTCAACCCTCACAAGGAGGCCCTGTGGAAGTCGGGGTGTGTTTGAACGGTTGTTTCCATGCTTCACACCTGCTGAAGTAGAGGACACTGGAAGGGGGCAGGGAAGTCTGAATTTATTTATTTATTGTGGCAAATTGATATTTTACAAAAATGTTTTTATGAAGGTGCTGTTAAAATATGATTCATCTGGAAGACAACCCTTTAAAAGATGACAAGGCCACTTGCCACAATATCCCAAGAGGGTTTTGAAGAATGATAATGTGTCATGGACCCAGAAGAGTGATGAACTCAACTGTCCATGATAAGGTTTTAAAAATTACAAAAGTTAAATATGTATAAACATATAAAACACCAAAATAGCACTAATAAAATTAATAAACAGTAGAATCTGTGAGAGGAGAACACCTATGAAAATCTGTAATTTGTAAAGACTTGTTATCTGTGTTAAAGTACTTAAAGATGTTATTTAACTTAAAATTTTTTAAAACTTCAAATGTATACACTTTTTTTTCAAAAAAAGCAAGTGTTCTAAATTTGCTCTTCTTTTCTGTGATGATAAATTGCTGTTAGTGTGTTAACTATTCAATAGTTTAGAAAATAAGTTTTCTAATCTATCCCTTTAATGTAAATTGACATTTTAATGATAAGAGAGAAACAGCTTTTGAAAAGAAATTTATACTATGGAAAGAGTATTTTTGAAAACAGGTGTTTAGAAATGTTTCCATCATCCTGTGATTTTGTTTAAAAAAACAAGTTTACGCTCTACAAAAACCCTTATATCTGTATACTTTAAAAACTAGGAGAAAAATTTTGGCTCTTTTAAAAAATCTTCCAATCAAAGTATTTTAAAAGAGAGGAGGCATCTGAGCCCTTTGTTAAAATTATAAAATGCATTAGCTTCTAATAAGCTTGCAAAAATAAATGATTGACTTCAGGGAAGAGAGAAATTTAGCAACCAAATTTCAATAAAGAACTTTACATAACTGGTGAACAGCATTTAAAAAATTATTGTGATTTCCTAAGTGTGCCCAGTGCTGCCCTCCCCCGTCTGGAGACACTAACCCTTGGGGGGTGTCTTCTTCTGCTATGCCAGCCACGTGGTTCAAAAGCAGGGAGTGAACTTAGAATCAGACCTTTGAATCCAATTTTACCACAAAGGGCTAAACCAAGGTTTTAAAAAACGATGAAGCAGTAAAAAGATAGGGCTGCCAGGGGTTGGGGGAAGGAGGGAGCGATACAAGGGGGAAGCACAGGAAATTTTAGGGCAATGAAATTATGCTGTATAACACTGTGATGGAGGATACATCAAAGCCCACAGAATGTATAACATAAAGAGCGAATCCCAATGACACTAGACCTTAATAATAATGATCGATGCTGGCTCATCAATTACAACACATGTACCACACTAATATGGGGTGTTATTAGTAGGAGAAATGGGGATGAAGGGTGTTGAGAGAGTATATGGGAACTCTTTCTACTTTTCACTCAATTTTCCTGTAAACCTAAAACTGTCCCCGAAATAAAAAATTAATTAAAAATTTTTAAATGAGGCATATTCCATTACAGTCCTCTTAGGATATTTTCATCACATTTTTAAAGTGAGAGCAAACAGTTTTTGAACCATCAATAAATAAAACGCTTTAAAATATTGTTTGTGTTTAACTCATTTGCCTTAATTTACATTTTTGTGTATGTTTAATAAGGTACACAATGGATTATTGCAGTAATGCATGATTGTAATCCATAAGTAAGTCGATATCAATCTATCAGGGAGGTGCGTGCTCAAACATTTTTATTGGTACTGTGGCCTTATTCAGAATGTTGCTGCCCTCTGGACTAATGCTTTCCCAGGGAGAAAGGAAACTTCATATGGCTCAGTGGATCCCTGGCAGCAGCTTGATAAGCACCCTTGGAAAGTGGTGCCGGAGGATGAATTACCCAAGCTGCCTTCCTCGGGTGGAGACAGCAGCAGCCAGGGGCATGAAGTGGAGAGAGTCCGGCAGAGCAGCAGTCATGATGAGGGGCTGAGGGACTTGGTTCATGAGGAGAACATGAAAGAACTGGAATATTCGTGACGCGACCAAGTGACAGGTAGGCCAGGGAGGCAGGGTGGAGCACTGGAAGAGCCAGGTGTTCTGGCAGGAGGGGAAGATGAGACTGGCTTAGATGGGCTCTTAATAAGTGAGGTAAGTAACATTGGGCATGGGGAGGCCCAGCAAAGGTTTAAAAATAGATTTCATCAGCAAGGTCAGTTCTGGCAGCACGGTGACAATACCCATAACCCTCAGCTTCCCGTCAAGATCTCTGGAATGATAAACCCTCATGGGCTGGAGCCAAGAGAATGGACTCAGAGGGGCTCGCAGGGCCAGTGGGGCTGTCAGGGCCGGTAAAGCTTGTGGGGTTGGTCAGTGGGGCTCTCCTGAGGGGAAGGTGGCAGCTCCCGCTTTCTCACTCACCACAGAATCAAATTAGGAACTGAGATGGCCACTTCCCGGCCTGTGGAGAGAGTGTGCCTGGGCATACACCAATTAGAGAAAACCCCAAATGCAGCCTCTCCCTATCCCCTAAATCCCGAGTTCCTCCGAAATGCTGTCCCATCCGGCAGAGCAGCGGCTTCACTTGTCTTTTGGCAACAGACCTGTTTCTTGACACAATATTATGCAGAGCACATGTAAAACTGACAATCAGAGCCGCCCTGGTGGAAGGGCAATGAGGGCCGCAGGGCAGGAGCTCAGATGTCTGTCCACACTCGGCCTTCGCAAATGAGCCCTGAGGCATGATTTGAGAACCACTGTCTGGAGGAACAGGTCCAAGCCCCTTGATGTGGCATTCGGGGACTCCCTTGACACTACCCCTATTTTATTCTCCTGTCTTGTCCTTGGCCAGTCTTTGCTCTACATCTTATATAAGTATAGAACTGCTTCTGCATATCAGAGCTGCTTCATGCCTCTGTGCTTTTGCTCATGCTGTTCCTTTTGCTTGGAATGCCTTTCCCTCTGGTTGCCTCTGACCGAGTCTTGAGAATTCACCTGTGGTAGCATCTCCTCTGACAAGTCCCCTGGGCTCCCATGGTGCCCTTGACTTGCCTGCATCTGAGAGGTTCCCTCTCCCCACTGAACTTCTTCCTATATCTGTTATCCCTCTATGCTGTAAACTCCCCAAGGGCAGGAGTCTTTTGAGTCTGGGTCCTCCACTCCCATTGCCAGCGCTGACTTAACTGAGGTTCTTGTTTACACATTAATCATCAGTCATCAGCTTAGAGCCAAAGGGTCATTCTGGAAAGCAGTTTGACAAAAAAAAAAAGAAGAAGAGTGCATAATAAAGAAGGGAGACCCAAGACACCTGAGCGGGGAGGGGAGGGGAGACGAGAAATGAAGGGCCATGACAGGGGAACAACCCCGCTGTGGGGCTTTGCATAGAGTCCCTGAAAGTTCGGCTCGGGTCTGGGGCTTCACTGCCCGACACCACTGCCGCTGACTGAGTTAGTAATGAGTAACCCTGGGAAGGTGCACTCAGGCCTGCTAGACAGGGCCTTCCCGGGAGCTCTGGAGGCTTCCAACGGCTTCCCTGAGAGGCTGCAGGCCTCGGGGATTCTAACCAGCATAATGGACTTTGAAAGGGAGACAGCTGAGCTAGGAAAGTTCGTTCAAGCCCCTGGGGGATGCTGATGGCTTGGTTAAGGACTCCCTCAGATCTGTCTGAAGGAAGCAATCTCTCACGGGAAGTGTCTGCTCATGGGTAGGGAGGGGGAGGTGGAAAAAGCATTGGATTTGGGATTGTGAGAACCAGATGGATTCCAGGCCTCGGTTTGAAATGCTGAACAATCTCTGCACCTGGGTATTCTCCGTGGACGCAATGAGTTAGCAGTGCTCGCCCTTCCGCTTCTTCATGGGCACTTACAAGAACAAATGGGACCAGCTCTGCCTCTTGCTGGCTTTGTGACCTTGAGCAAATGCTTTAAACTCTGTGTGCCTCAGTTTCCTCATGTGCAAATGGGGACACTAACTGTATCCTACTTCATTTCATCATGGGATAATCCATGGAAAGCTCTTAATACACGGCCTGATTCAGAGTAAGCACTCAATAAAAATCAGCTAAAATGATTAGTAACACACTGAGCCATTTGGAAAAGCTTAATGGAGGATAAAAAGGCAGCCAGACTACCACAAGGAAAGACAACATAAACTTTTACTACTTAGAACGTGACGTGTGGATCAGCATCTGCAACACACGGGAACTAGGTAGCAATGCAGAGTGTGGGCCAACCCCAGACCTGCCGACTCTGAGCCTGCAGGCTCATGGGGTCCCCAGTGATTCGCGTGCACGTTAGAGTTCAAGAAGCGCTGACCTAGAAGCACTGATTTATCTACCACGTAATCTATTGTGTCACTTGGGCAAGCTCCTTAACCTCCCGTGCTGCTTTTGTCATCTATAAAACCCTATGTCACAGGGGCGTGGCAGTGGTGAAATGACTTAATATATGCCGAGTGTCTTGGATGGCGCCCACACATGGTAAGTGCCCTCAGTATCTGCGCTGTCCGCTCTCCAGTCCCAGGCTTGGACACTGTGGCCCCTCATGGAGCCTTGCACCTGGGGCCATTGTTCAGCAAGAGCCAGGCTGCCAGGGTCACATCCAGGTTCCCTCACCGGGAGCAAGGTCTGCACGTGGGACCTGGACAATTACCTAACAATTCCAAGTCTCAGTTTCCCATCGGTTAAAATTGGAACAATGATGGTGCCTAGCTCTTGGGGATGCTGAAGCATCGAGTGAGAGGTGCAGCACCAGGCCAGGCCAAGGCTAGTGCTCAGCATTATCAATGGGTATGTACTGATTATAGTCCACACTGTGGGCTCAAAGGGATGCCCTCACTGTGTCCCACAGTGATGTGATGTCTCTTGTGCAGCCAACAGGTGCAGAAATTCCTTGGGCTAGAACTCAAGTACCAGGGAGGACAGAACCCAAATTCTTAGAGGCAAAGGAGGGAGAGAGGGCAGGCTGGGCCAGGTGAGTAAACCAGCCTCACCCCGCTCCAGGTGACTGACCGATACCCCACTCGACCCTAAGCCCCATGAGGGTAAGGCCTCTTCTATCTAATTCACCATCCAGTTTACGGAGTGCCTGGTGTTTTGCCTGCCACAAATGAGTGTGTATTCTAGGCCTACTGTGTGAATAAAGGACAGAAGAATGCTGTAGTTATAAACAAGATGACCAACGGGACAACCCTTCCCCATCCCCTGTCTGTCCTGGGCCTGCTCAACTGCGCTGTTAGGGTTGAAGGAGAGACAACTGCATTAGCCCCACCTTGTTGTTGCCTCTAACACTCTATTCTCACAGTTCCTCTTGGTAACTCTGGTGGCACCATGAGAAGCATGTCCTTTTAAGGTATAAACAGTCTCCCCAAATGCTAATGAGGTTAGTAGAGAAGGTTTAATCTATTCCAGCTAAATTTGGGGGGTGGAATCGCATTGCTTAGAGAAGAGTCTTGTGCATTGAAAGAGGGCACAGTTTTGCTTCCATATTGGGAAAGGACCACGACTAGACAAGGGGGTGAGCCCTTGTGGAAGGTGGGGACTTCTGCCTGCACCAGCTCCACAGCCTCCCTCCTAAAAGGGGCACTGTCCCTGCCGAGAAGGGCTTGGAGTCCGGCAGGCCTGCGCCGGAATCCTGGCGCTACCACGTTCTTGCTTGCTGTATGACTTTAGGCTAATTATTTATGAGTCTTGAACATCGGTTGCCTTGTCTGCAAAATGAGGATAATAAAACGTCCTTGCATAGGGTTGTCACGAGAATTAAAACGGAACACGCGTTATAAGTATCCAAAGTGGGACACTTGAGAGCATGAACAGGGCACTATTAGTAGTGACATGAGGTCCGCCAGCATGACCACGCCGTCCCTAACAATGCGGCACACGTGGTCTCCCTAATTGAAGGGCTCAGCCCAGGTGCTCAGTGAGTGGCAGTACCATTTTTATTGTTACATCTGCTTGAAGTAGGACTGCCAGATTTAGCAAAGAAAGACAAAGATTGCATGGAACATATACTAAAAGATTATTTGTTGTTTATCTGAAATTCAAATTTAATTGGATATACTGTACTTTATCTTGTTAAGAGCCCTGGGTCACAGGAAGTTATAAAGGTAAAACTGTTATAACTAATGCCATGAGAGGGATTGCCTCCTAGAAACAAACTGGTGCATTAGGGTTTTTTCTCAATAGTCACTGGGGTTATTTTGGAGCTGCCCTTAGGGGAAGGGGAAGAGGAACCAGATGAGGGGTAAGGATGGCAGAAGGGGTTGGAGGCTGGGGACACTGAGGGAAAGGTGACTAAGAGATCTGCTGAGGAATAAGTGAAGACACCCTTAGACCCTTTCAGGACCTGGAGGTTTATGTAAGAGATCAAGGACAGATGCACCCTTTGCGGGGAAAGATGAAGAGGAGATTGGAAAGCTAAGGGTCCAGATGATGCGTTGCATTTTCCACACCCTGAAGGCAGGAGGATGTTTACTGGTAACTGATAGAGGTTTGGGTGTTATCTGTCTCAAACCTGACATTCTCAGCAGGTTAAGTTGCTCACCCAGAATGTTTAGAGGAGAAAAAGACCTAGCAGGAAAAATTCCTTCACTCAGGCTCTGGCATCAGCTGGTTTCCACTCTAGCTCCTGTTCCATCGGATGTGATTTCTCTCTTTTTTTTAAAGATTGGCACCTGACCTAACATCTGCTGCCAATCTTCTTTTGTTTGTCTTTTCCTTCTTCTCCCCAAAGCTCCCAGTACATAGTCATAGATTCTAGTTGAGCGTCTCTGGTTGTGCTATGTGGGACGCCACCTCAGCGTGGCCTGATGAGCTGTGCCATGTCCGCACCCAGGATCCGAACCGGTGAAACCCCGGGCCACGCAGCAGAGCGGATGAACTTAACAGCTTGGCCATGGGGCCAGTCCCGGATGTGATTTCTCGATCATTCTCACAGACTACAAGGCAAACCCAAGTGAGGGAATTATCAAACGAAAGGAAACTCTTGAAGCCAATAGAGGAAAATGGGCGTCAGGTGCGTGCCGTCGCGACCACCCTCCACTTTCTTTCTCTAATTTCTTGATCCAGAATCAGAGATAAATGTATCCAATAGAAAAAAACTTCTCTATTCTGAGATTATGACCTTCCTACTTTTTGGTGTTAAAATATAATTTTTTTCATAAAATGAAGGTCATAATAGGGGGGAATTCCAAGATGGCGCCGTGAGTAGTCCTCTTTGTCTCTCGCCCTTCGAGTCTACAATTATTTGGACACTTATCGCTTGACAAAGGATATCCAGACAGCATCTCAGGACGTCTGAGACACCCACGCGACTATACATCGGAAGGCGGACGGACTTTCCTCCGGGAGGATGTGGAAATAGGTGAAAACTCTCCGACCCCGACGGGCAGCCTAGTACCCGCAAGCGGCTTTCTTCCAACGGACGCCCCCAGAGGATCCACACACATCTAGGGCAGGAGCGAGAACACAACAGAGGAGCGACGGTGGAAACAGGTGACCAGAACCCTACTTAAACCCCCCGCAATTACTCCTAAACGCAGAGGGAAACTTTGGAGTTGCACACCTGAGCCCGCGGGGAGAGTCTCTCCCCGCCATTGGCGGGGAGACCCGGCCTGGTGCTCGGGGCGCCCGGAGGGTCCCAGAGAGACGCCCGCCCCGGGGGACTAGGGATTGCCGGAGATCTCGGAGAGGACCGGGGCGGGGGAACTTTCAAAGGCCGGATCGGCGACCCGGAGGGGAAGCGCCGGAGCTCCGCCAGGCAGCAGACAAAACTCTCTGTCTGCCGGTAGCAGAGGGGCCATGCTGAGCACTCAGGGCTCCCGGCAGAGGCCCGGACAGAAGCCCAGAGGGCGGGGCGACCCCCAGCTGCCGTTGCCCGCCCCGTGGGACTAGGGATTGCCAGAGATCTCGGAGAGGACCGGGGCGGGGGAACTTTCAAAGGCCGGATCGGCGACCCGGAGGGGAAGTGCCGGAGCTCCCCCAGGCAGCAGACAAAATTCTCTGTCTCCCGGTAGCAGAGGGGCCACGCTGAGCACTCAGGGCTCCCGGCAGAGGCCCGGAGAGAAGCCCAGAGGGCGGGGCGACCCCCAGCTGCCGTTGCCCGCCCCGTGGGACTAGGGATTGTCGGAGATCTTGGAGAGGACCGGGGCGGGGGAACTTTCAAAGGCGGGTCCGGCGACCCGGTGGAGAAGCGCCGGAGCTCCGCCCGGGCAGCAGACAAAACTCTCTGTCTGCCATTAGCAGAGGGGCCACGCCCAGCATTCAGGGCTCCCAGCAGAGGCTCGGACAGAAGCCCAGAGGGCGGGGCGTCCCCCAGCTGTCGTTGCCCGCCCCGTGGGACTAGGGATTGCCGGAGATCTCGGAGAGGACCGGGGCGGGGGAACTTTCAAAGGCGGGTCCGGCGACCCGGAGGGGAAGCGCCGGAGCTCCGCCAGGCAGCAGACAAAACTCTCTGTCTGCCGGTAGCAGAGGGGCCACGCCCAGCATTCAGGGCTCCCGGCAGAGGCTCGGACAGAAGCCCAGAGGGCGGGGCGTCCCCCAGCTGCCGTTGCCCGCCCCGTGGGACTAGGGATTGCCGGAGATCTCGGAGAGGACCGGGGCGGGGGAACTTCCAAAGGCGGGTCCGGCGACCCGGAGGGGAAGCGCCGGAGCTCCGCCAGGCAGCAGACAAAACTCTCTGTCTGCCGGTAGCAGAGGGGCCACGCTGAGCATTCAGAGCTCCCGGCAGAGGCCCGGAGAGAAGCCCAGAGGGCGGGGCGACCCCCAGCTGCCGTTGCCCACCTGGTGAGGCTAGGGATTGCCGGAGATCTCGGAGAGGACTGGGGCTGGAGAGAGTTCCAGAGACCCAGCTTAGTAGCCTAGGGGGAAACCCTACAGGCTCACAGAAGCCTTAGGGAAAGCCTCTGCACAGCATCAGTAGAAGGCACCCAGCCGCCAGCCACAAGGCTGGAAGACCCCAGGGCAAAAGCAGCATAGCTAGGTGTACTAACCACAGACTGTAGAAGATGCCAATAGCTCTCCTGCGACCCATAGAGGACAAGTGAGATTTGGTGGGTGCCGACAGCAACCGAGCGACAAATAAAAGTGATCCCACCCCTGGCCGCTGGAAAAGCCCATAACACCGTTGCAGACCCCAAGGAGAGAGCGCATCTAGGTGGGCAACAACAGTAGGCACCTGCAGCCTGAAGCCCCCCTGTGACGGCCCCCACGGCAGAGGAGGGAGTCCAAAGGGCCACTGTGGCTACGAAGAGGGGCCCAGGCCCAGTTAGCAACTACGGACAGGGTTCCTGGTTGGTGAAGTATAAACAGCTGCTCCCCCCACCGCAGCAGCTGAAACAAGTGAAAGGAGCAACTAAACTCTATCTCCATGCGGAGGCACAAATCAACATCATCAAGCAATATGAAAAAATACATTAAATCTCCAGAACAGAAAGAAAGTAACAAATACACAGAAATCAATCCCAAAGAAAATGAGATATATAACCTAAATGATGATGACTTCAAAACAGCCATCATTAAAATACTCACTGAGTTAAGAGAGAATTCTGACCGACAACTCAACGAGTTCAGGAGCTATGTCACAAAAGAGTTTGATACGATAAAGAAGAACCAAACAGAAATACTGGAAATGAAGAACACAATAGAGGAGATTAAGAAAAATCTAGATGCTCTGAACAGTAGGGCCGATAATATGGAGGAAAGAATTAGCAATTTGGAAGATGGCAATATAGAATTGTTGCAGGCAGAGGAGGAGAGAGAAGCAAGACTTAAAAGAAATGAAGAAACTCTCCGAGAATTATCAGACACAATTAGGAGATGCAACGTAAGGATTATAGGTATACCAGAGGGAGAAGAGAAGGAGAAAGGGGCAGAAAACCTATTCAAAGAAATAATGGCTGAGAACTTCCCAAATCTGGTGAGGGAGATGGATCTTCAGGTGACAGAAGCCAATAGATCTCCAAACTTTATCAATGCAAGAAGACCAACTCCACGGCATATAGTAGTGAAGCTAGCAAAAGTCAACGACAAGGAGAAAATATTAAGGACAGCCAGGCAAAAGAAACTAACCTACAAAGGAACCCCCATCAGGCTATCAGCAGATTTCTCAGCAGAAACTTTACAGGCTAGAAGAGAGTGGAATGATATATTCAAAAATCTGAAGGACAAAAATCTACAGCCGAGAATTCTCTACCCAGCGAAAATATCCTTCAAATACGATGGAGAAATAAAAACTTTCCCAGATAAACAAAAATTAAGGGAGTTCATTGCCACAAAACCTCCTCTTCAGGAAATCCTCAGGAAAACCCTCATTCCTGAAAAATCCAAAAAAGGAAAGGGGCTACAAAACCAAGAGCAGAGGAGATAAGTAGAAGGACAACAACAGAGAGTAGCAGCTCTACATCAGAACAGATTAAACCATGGGACGAGAAACAAAGGAAACTGAAGAAAACCGGAAAACAAGACACAAAATGGTAGTGGTAGGCCCCCACGTCTCAATAATCACTCTAAATGTAAACGGATTGAACTCCCCAATCAAAAGACACAGAGTGGCAGGATGGATCAAAGAACAAGATCCAACAATATGCTGCCTCCAGGAAACACACCTCAGCCCCAAAGACAAACACAGACTCAGAGTGAAGGGATGGAGAACAATACTCCAAGCTAATAATGAACAAAAGAAAGCAGGTGTCGCTATACTAATATCAGACAAGGTAGATTTCAAAGCAAAACAGATAAAGAAAGACAAAGAGGGACAGTATATAATGATAAAAGGGACTCTCCACCAAGAAGACATAACACTTATAAATATATACGCACCCAACACAGGAGCACCAAAATTTGTAAAGCAACTCTTAATAGAACTAAAAGAAGACATCAACAACAATACAATAATAGTAGGGGACCTCAACACACCATTAACACCAATGGACAGAACATCCAGACAGAAAATCAACAAGGAAATAATAGAATTAAATGAAAAATTAGACCAGATGGACTTAATAGATATATATAGAACACTTCATCCAAAAACAGCAGGTTACACATTCTTCTCAAGTGCACATGGAACATTCTCAAGGATTGACCATATTTTGGGAACCAAAGCAAACATCAATAAATACAAGAGAGTTGAAATAATATCAAGCATCTTTTCTGATCATAACGCTATTAAACTAGAAATCAACTACAAGAAAAAAGCAGAGAAAGGTGCAAAAATGTGGAGACTAAACAACACGCTTCTCAACAAACAATGGATCATTGAAGAAATTAAAGAAGAAATCAAATATTATCTGGAGACAAATGAAAATGAGAACACGACATACCAAATCATTTGGGATGCAGCAAAAGCAGTCCTAAGAGGGAAATTCATCGCAATACAGGCTCACCTCACTAAACAAGAAAAAGCTCACGTAAGCAACCTCAAACGACACCTAACAGAACTAGAAAAAGAAGAACAAACAAGGCCCAGAGTCAGTAGAAGGAGGGAAATAATAAAAATAAGAGCAGAAATAAACGATATTGAAACAAAAAAGACAATAGAAAGGATCAATGAAACAAAGAGTTGGTTCTTCGAAAGAATTAACAAAATTGACAAACCCCTAGCCAGACTCACCAAGAAAAGAAGAGAGAAATCGCAAATTAATAAAATCAGGAATGACAGAGGAGAAATCACAACAGATACCAATGAAATACAAGAGATCATAAGAGAATACTATGAAAAACTATATGCCAACAAATTGAACAACCTGGAAGAAATGGACAAATTCCTAGACTCCTACAATCTCCCCAAACTGAATCAGGAAGAAATGGAGAATCTGAATAGACCAATCACAAGTAAGGAAATAGAAACGGTAATCAAAAACCTCCCCAAAAACAAGAGTCCAGGACCAGACGGCTTCTCCGGAGAATTCTACCAAACATTCAAAGAAGACTTAATACCTATTCTCCTCAAACTGTTCCAGAAAATTGAGAAAGATGGAGAACTCCCTAACACATTCTATGAAGCCAACATCACTCTGATCCCCAAACCTGACAAGGACAACACAAAGAAGGAGAACTACAGGCCGATATCACTGATGAACATAGATGCAAAAATCCTCAACAAAATTTTGGCAAACCGATTACAGCAATACATCAAAAAGATTATACACCATGATCAAGTGGGATTTATACCAGGGACACAGGGATGGTTCAACATCCGCAAGTCAATCAACGTGATACACTACATTAACAAAATGAAAACCAAAAACCACATGATCATCTCAATAGATGCAGAGAAAGCATTCGACAAGATCCAACACCCATTTATGATAAAAACCCTCAGTAAAATGGGTATAGAAGGAAAGTACCTCAACATAATAAAGGCCATATATGATAGACCCACAGCCAACATCATACTCAATGGACAAAAGCTGAAAGCCATCCCTCTGAGGACAGGAACAAGACAAGGGTGCCCACTTTCACCACTCCTATTCAACATAGTTCTGGAGGTGCTGGCCAGAGCAATTCGGCAGGAAAAAGAAATAAAAGGAATCCAAATAGGTAACGAAGAGGTAAAACTCTCGTTGTTTGCAGACGACATGATCTTATACATAGAAAACCCCAAAGAATCCACAGAAAAACTATTAGAAATAATCAACAACTACAGCAAAGTAGCAGGGTATAAAATTAACGTGCATAAATCAGTAGCATTTCTATACACTAACAATAAACTAACAGAAAAAGAACTCAAGAACTCTATCCCATTCACAATCGCAACGAAAAGAATAAAATACCTTGGGATAAACTTAACCAAGGAAGTGAAGGATCTATACAATGAAAACTACAAGACTTTCTTGAAAGAAATAGGCGATGACATAAAGAGATGGAAAGACATCCCTTGCACATGGATTGGAAGAATAAACATAGTTAAAATGTCCATACTACCTAAAGCAATATACAGATTCAATGCTATCCCAATCAGAATCCCAAGAACATTTTTCACAGAAATTGAACAAACAATCCTAAAATTCATATGGGGCAACAAAAGACCGCGAATTGCTAAAGCAATCCTGAGCAAGAAAAACAAAGCCGGCGGAATCACAATCCCCGATTTCAAAACATACTACAAAGCTACAGTGATCAAAACAGCATGGTACTGGTACAAAAACAGGTCCACAGATCAATGGAACAGAATTGAAAGCCCAGAGATAAAACCACACATCTATGGACAGCTAATCTTCGACAAAGGAGCAGAGGGCCTACAATGGAGAAAAGAAAGTCTCTTCAACAAATGGTGCTGGGAAAACTGGACAGCCACATGCAAAAGATTGAAAATTGACCATTCTTTTTCACCACACACCAAAATAAACTCAAAATGGATCAAAGACCTAAAGATTAGGCCTGAGACAATAAGTCTTTTGGAAGAGAATATAGGCAGTACACTCTTTGACATCAGTTTCAAAAGAATCTTTTCGGACACTGCAACTCCTCAGTTGAGGGAAACAATAGAAAGAATAAACAAATGGGACTTCATCAGACTAAAGAGCTTCTTCAAGGCAAGGGAAAACAGGATTGAAACAAAAAAACAGCTCACTAATTGGGAAAAAATATTTACAAGCCACTTATCCGACAAAGGGTTAATCTCCATAATATACAAAGAACTCACACTGCTTAACAACAAAAAAACAAACAACCCGATCAAAAAATGGGCAGAGGACATGAACAGACATTTCTCAAAAGAAGATATGAATATGGCCAATAGACACATGAAAAGATGTTCATCATCGCTAATCATCAGGGAAATGCAAATCAAAACTACACTAAGATATCACCTTACCCCCGTTAGATTGGCAAAAACATCCAAAACCAAGAACGACAAATGTTGGAGAGGTTGTGGAGAAAGAGGAACCCTCATACACTGTTGGTGGGAATGCAAACTGGTACAGCCACTATGGAAAACAGTATGGAGATTTCTCAAAAAGTTAAAAATAGAAATACCCTATGACCCAGCCATCCCATTACTGGGTATCTATCCTAAGAACCTGATATCAGATATCTCAAGAGTCCGTTGCACCCCTATGTTCATTGCAGCATTATTTACAATAGCCAAGACGTGGAACCAGCCTACATGCCCAGAAACTAATGATTGGATAAAGAAGATGTGGTATATATACACAATGGAATACTACTCAGCCATAAAAAAAGACGAAATTGGCCCATTCACAACAATGTGGATGGACCTCGAGGGTATTATGTTAAGCGAAATAAGTCAGTCAGAGAAAGACGAACTCTATATGACTCCACTCATAGGTGGAAATTAGTATATTGAGAAGGAGATCTGATTGGTGGTTACCAGGGAAAAGGGGGGGTGGGGGGAGGGTACGGAGGGGGAAGTGGTGTACCCACAACATGACTAACAAAAATGTACAACTGAAATCTCACAAGGTTGTAATCTATCATAACATTAATAAAAAAAAAAAAATGAAAAAAAAAAAAAAAATGAAGGTCATAATAAATGATGACAAAAAATTGTTTATAGTTAGCAAAGTAAGATATTGGCAACCTAATGTTGGTCACTGAAAAATTATTTAAGAAATATTTTCCTCTTACATGAAATCCCAAAGTCTGAGAACCACTGATTTAGAACCTTGGTCGCCCCATGTGGCCCTGCCAGAGCTCGCGTTCACTTTTAGGGACCTGACATGGCGCCCACAGGGAACACCTCTGTGATACAGCATCCTTTCATGACAGCCAGGAAGGAGCAAACTCTTTCTGACACCATGGATTCTAGGATAAAATAAACCTTACCTTCCACTGGTGTCCTTTTCAAACCACAGAAACTGATGAGAAAGATTCAACATGCATTTTGGGAGCAACGAAACAATGGCTGCCCACTCCATTCTTGAGAGCTATGTGTACAAAGTGGCTGAAATACCATTCTCCATTAGAACCTGTTTTTAATTAGCTGTGGACCTCTGTTGCTTTCTGATTTGGTTGAATTAAGTTAAATTGAATAAATATGTGTTTGAATACTAATTGAACAACGCAGAATAAAGGGCTGTGGGAAAACTAAGAGTGGCTCACATGTGCCTGCTGCCTTCAAAGATGTTACAATCCAGTAGGATGATAAGACAAGAAAATCACTGACTGTGGTAAGGGAAGACAGTGGGGACAGGCATGAGATGACTCAGTCTCAGAAGGTGGGTGGAGAAAGGAGGCACTTCAGAGGTCTCAGTTTACAGGGGACCAGAATAAGCATTATGAGAAAGGTGGCATCTAGACGGACCAGTCCATATGAGCAATTTGAGGGCAGCAACTATGTCATTACCCCACTGTCCCTAGTACCTGGCACCAAGTAAGTGCTCAATAAATGTATGAAGAATTAATTTTAAAAAATTAATGATAGCAGTGGTTGTGCTAGTTAAAGAATTGCTAAGCACTACACTTTTCTTAGACTTAAAGCATTTGGGAAAAGCTCTTAGTTTAAGCCGGTTTTATGTGTACTAAAGGATGCTTTCCCACATTTTATTTCGGAGGCTGCAGTATTTATTTTCCAGCACAAGAGGGAGCTGCTGCCTAGTTTATTTAACTAAAATAGTATTTCTCTAGGTTTGCCCATTCTTCTCAAATTACAGTGTAGTATACTGTGCCATTTAACCACCCTCCCAAAAAATAGCCCACCAACCAAAAATATTACAATACAATAAAATTGTTATTGGTGATATGTTATTTTCTAAAAGATATTCCTCCTAAAATACATGATTAGTAGGGGGAAAAAAAAGGTAACATTTAAAATGATTTATAAACAGATATCCTAGACCAGGCTGGTCTTCAGAGACCTAAATAAACCCTGGGTTTCCCAGTAATGGAAGATCTACTTGTAAAAATGCCTCGGGGCCTCATATGTGTGCAACAAATCTGAGATAATAGGCATCTCTAAGAGCCCGAATTTTCCTGAGGGTCAAAATCTAGCTGAGATGTTGACTGAGCCCAGGCCTTCAAACTTAGGACACACTATTTCTTTTGCGAACAGCTGCGCAGAATAGATTATGAAATAGCTAAAATTAAGGTGTGTCTTGAATAAGAACATCTGATCTTTATGGTAATTAGAGCTTAGGGGGAAAATTAGCAAGTAATTATACAATTTTATAGGATTTTTTGTCTTACTAAAGGTTTCTCTACAGAATTTTTCCCAAAGCAAGCTCCCTAGTACCTGCATAATCAGAAAAAAAACACTTGAATTACCAACATCGAGTGTACACACTATTTTTCAGAGAGATCATTTCTGTCAAAGTGTGTGTTATCATCTACAGATAGGCCCCCTATAAATGACAGTGTATAGATAATTTAAATGTGGGAGGCAGTACTATTAAGGTAAATAGAGAATGAAATGAAGAAAAGAAAGAGCTCAAAGTGAGAGAATACTTGTCCAATTCATAACCAAATTCAACCTATGTTAAGAAATCTGAATTTTGTCTTAGAGAAAGAAAACAATCCCTTTGGTCTTCCCAGAAGTATTTCATTATTTATGATATTTTTGGAACAATGTGGCGAGCTTTCTGCCATCACCAGTGGCCAGACTCTCCCACGTCTGTGTTTGTGGGTCACCTTCTACCTATACTCTTTTATTCGCTTCTGGAGGGCAAGGACCAAGCTTCCTGATTTTTGTCACCTACACAGCCTAACCCAGGGCCAGCAGTGGACAATTCATTTGTGTTTAGAAAAAAATCACAGCCAAGGGTGGCTGATAAATAAATAAAGGAGGAAGAAATGGGCTCTTAATGCTGAAGGGTTGTGTTTTTTGCTTGTTTCTGGTTAGTTGGTTGTTAAATCTTAATGCTCTAGTCAAGAGGTAGCAGGAGTGGTGAGGAGAATGGACTCAGACATCTTGGATTCACATCCCAGCTCTGCTGCTTCTAGCTGTGTGGTCTTGGGCAAGATTCCTGACCTCTCCACGTCTCAGTTTCTTCATCAGTTACGTGGGCTCATGATGATGCTGATGAAACTTACCACACAGGGTTTATTATTTATAAATTACTCAAAGAGTGTCCAACACATAGTAAATACTATTAGTGATGATAAAGTAGAATCATTATATTTAGTGAGATGTAGTCAAAGTGTACTTTGATTCATTAAAAGCCAAATAAAGCTTTTAAAAAAATGTAATGGAGATGGGGTGACAAAAATGTTTTGGAATTACATAGTGGTGATGGTTGCATAGCCTTGTGAATATTCTAAAAACCACTGAATTGTATCCTTTCAATTGGTGAATTTTATGGTATGTGAATATATCTCAATAAAAAATACGATGGAGAAAAATTCAATTCAACAAATATTTGTGGACACATCATAGGTACTCAACCCTCTCCTGGGTTTGGTGGAAGATATAAAGCAGTTTAGGACATAATCTGGGCCCTGGAGAGTACTCTGTAAGGAGCATCTGCAGGGTGTCGGCCCCTTTTCCCAGCACCCCCGAGAAGATGTCACCATCCACACTTTATTCTGAGACTCAGAAGAGTTGAGTAAGTTGCCCAAGGTCCATAGGAACTGTGGGTAGCAGGAACCCAACTACCTTCTTCCAAGAGAGAACAACAGTCTTGTTGAGGATGGAAGATTTACATCCATAAAGTAATTAGTGAGGCAGACTTCACAGGCCCAATATATGTGATAAGGAAAATCAAAGAGTGTAGACCATGAGCAGCCAACGGTGGGGAAGTTTTTCTGGAGGCAAAGGCCTTCGAGAGGGGCCTGTATAGACAGGTAAGTTTTAGTGATGCAGGTCAGCGTAGTGGGAGTAGATATCTTTAGAGACGTGTGAGAAGGGCTCACAGACCGCTTTTCCTAGAATTATGCATGTTCTCGGGTTGAAAAGCCTTATGGTGATCATGTCAACAAACGTGGGTGTACAAGAAATTCACACTGACACAGCTGAAGCCGTAGGCATTTGTGTTGACCAATTACACCAAGATAGTTTGTTAGTTAGAGAATGAGGGGAATCGAAAAACAATTTAGGTGCTTGACCATCCATTCACTTATCTCTTAATGTATTCAACACATTTTTTGAGCACCTGCCTAACTAATACCTGAGAACATAAACACAAATAAAATACAATCTTTGTCCTTTGGGAAGATTCCATGCTAGGAGTTGAAACCAGAACTAGAAAATACTATAAAGTGGTGAGGGGTGCACAGCAAAGGGCTATTGAAAGGAGAATAGAAACATAGGCTTAAAAACACTACGTTAAACTGATTTTCAAAAAGTAAAGATTTTTTAAGAGGCTTATTTTTCTGGTTAAAAAAAAAAAAAGTACTCCTACAAGGTACCTTAGCAGGGCCTTCACTGGCTGATAGAGGGGGAAGAAAGATTAGTGGAGCAGGTGCCCAGGGCTGGGAAGGACACAGAGACCCCTCCTCACTCTGCTCACTGCTCTCCCCTCATTGTAGGCGCCCTGGGTGGTGGATGGACCGATTGCCCAAAACTGGGTTAAATTTGAACAGGGACAATTTCCCTGCTCTACGGTTCCTTGCTGACTTTCTGAGGATCTTGGGGCTTGGTTCAAGGGGGCTCTAGAGCCCGTAAGGATGCCTGTGGAGAGAGAGGTGATTAATCCCCGGGAGGAAGAAACTAGTTTTTCTACCAGTGGCCCATTTTCATCCAGTCCTCACCCGGGGCATGTTTTCAAGCATAAGAGAGGAGCAGTTTGTGATTTAAAAAAAACAATACTTTTTATTGTGGTAAAATATACATAACATAAAGTTTATCATTTTAACCATCTTTAAGTACTATGTAATTCAGTGACGTTAAGTACATTCACAAGGTTGTGCAACCATCACCACTCTCCATTTCCAGAACTTTTTTCCAGCATCCTAAAGTGAAAGTCTGTAGCCATTAAGCAATAACTCCCCCTCCTCCCAGCCCGTGGTAACCACTATTCTACTTTCTGTCTCTGTGAATTCAACTACTCTCGGTATCTTCTATAAGTGGAATCATATAGTGTTTGTCCTTTTGTGACTGGCTTATTTCACTTAGCCTAATGTCTTCAAGTTTCATCCATGTTGTAGCATGTGTCAGAATTTCATTCCTTTTCAAGGCTGAGTAATATTCCATTGTATGTATAGACCACATTTTGTTTATCCATTCATCTGCTGATGGACACTTGAGTTGCTTCCACCTTTTGACTATTGTGAGCAATGGTGCCTTGAGCCTTGGTGTAGATGTATCTGTTCAAGGCCCTGCTTTAAATTCCTCTGGGTATATACCTGGAAGTGGAATTGCTGGATCACATGGTAATTCTGTTTAGTTTTTTGGGGAACCACCAAACTGTTTTCCATAGCAGCTGCACTATTTTATATTCTCAATAGCCATGCACAATGGGGTTTAATTTCTTCACATGCTTGTCACAGCAACTGCAGAAGAGTGTGGAAAGGGTCCTGAACCTGAGTTGAAAGAAGTCAAATACCATTTCTGGCTTTTTCTTTTTACTCCCCTCCTTTCCCAGTTATGATTTTTTTTTCCCACTTGAGGAAGATTCACCCTGAGCTAACATCTGTTGCCAATCTTCCTCTTTTTTTGCGTGTGAGCTGCTGCCACAGCATGGCTACTGATAGACGATTGCCAGCAGCCACCAGAACCTGGGAGTTATGGCACTGATTCTCACTCAGCGCCTCCAGAGGAAGGCAACCTGTCAACACCTTGATTTTGGATTTCAGGCCTTTCTTAGTGAGCCCTGGCTGCTGTGACAAGATAGCATAGACTTGGGGGCTCAAACAACAGACATTTACATTCTCACAGTTCTGGAGGCTGGAAATCCAAGATCAGGGTACCAGCGTGGGCAGGGTTTGGTGAGGGCCCTCTCCCTGGCTTGCAGACTGCCACTTTCTCTCTCTGTCCTCATGTGGTGAGAGAGAGAGAGAGCAAACTCTCTGGTGTCTCTCCTTAAAAGGGCACCAATCCCATTACGAGGACCCCACTCTCAGGGCTTCATCTAAACCTAACCTCCCCAAAGCCTCATCTTCATGTACCACTACATGGGGTGGGGCAGGGCGGGGGGGGGGGGGTGGGTGTTAGGGCTTCAACATATGAATTTTGGGGGGACACGATTCAGTCCTTGGCAGGCCTCCAGAACTGTGAGAGAATGAATTCCTGTTGTTTTTAGCCACCTGGATTGTGACCGTTTTTTAATGGGGCCTTTAGAAACGGAGACAGTGTTCCTCCTCACTGCTCTGGGACCCCTGCTCTCTGAGACCACTAATTCAAAAGAAGACTTAGGGCCCGCAGCCATGGGGGGAGTGTGGGGTGGCGGGGCCATGGAGGACTGGCACAGGCCCCAGCTGTGTGGGCGCCTCTTGTCTTGGACTGCGTCCCTGAGGATGGGGACCAGCGCCGCGTGTGCGGCAGATTCATCAGCACCAGCCCGTCCTGGATTTCCTGCTGGGCTTCGCGGCTGCACTGAGGACCTGGCCCGGCGCTGGCAGCCATCCTGGGGAGGCATCCGCAAAGCAGAAGGTGATACGCCAGGCACCTGGGTTTGCGCACAGCAGAGGGTTGGGCCACACAGCACTGCGCCTGGACTGCTGCGTGCACGGCTCCAGTCCCTACCTGGTGGCCCAAGGCACCCCCGACACCTACCTGCCTCAGGGCCCAACCACAACCCCAACACCGACTACCCTTTTGCCCTGTTCCGGGACCGGCTTGGAGAAGGAAGAGGAAAGGGAGGAAGGCTGGAAGCTGCAGCTGGAGGCTGGCAATTACAAGGGCCACCCTCCACTCCATGCGGGCATCATTCTCCAAGATGCAGAGATGGCCTGGCTGTGCGGGGGGCCCGAGCTGACCTCAACAAACCAGAGCCCACCTGCGGCTGGAGAAGCCCTGCACTTGGCAGTAGAGGCCCCAGGAGCCAAGGTGCTGGAGATTCTGAGGGTGGCTCAGGGCCTGCTGCCCCCAAGCACATGGCCGCCACCCCCCCCCCCCCACTCGGGCAGCGCCGAGCTCCGGCCCAACCCCACCCTTGCCCACCTCCTCTGCGCACATGGAGCCCCGAGCCAGCGCGAGGACAGCAAGCCTGGCTCCTGCAGCAGCAGTAGCTACAGCGACAGTGAGGACGAGGGCGTGAGTCAGGAGGGAAGACAGGGCGGCCCAGCTGGGGAGTCGGGGTAAACCGGCAGGTGGGAAAGGGGAGAAGAGATTTAGGCAGAGCATTGAGACAGACATCGGGCTGCCGCAATTGGAGAACTCAGGCGGCAGTGCAAGTGACCTCGGGCAGCAGTCAGGACAGACCTAGGCAGGGGAGGCAGGAAGAAATCGGGCAGGGGCGGTTAAGAAATTCAGGCAATGGCAGAGATAGAAGTCGGGCAGAGGTGGAGAAAAGACCATGGTAGTCACGATGGTAGACATAGGCAGGGGTGGGTGGCAGAAGGGGAGTGATTTGGGGGAGGAAGAATTGGAGAACTCAGGCTGTGGGAAGATGACCTTTGGCAGCCATGATTAGAACACTGGCAGCTGTGGGAAAGATGTTAGGTGGGGTGAAGAGAGGTTAACTTGGAGAACGCAGGCAGCAGAGACCCAAGGCAGGGGGCCACGCTGAATGCAGGGGTTGAGGAACTGGGGTAAAGGCAGAGGGAAGGGGTGCAGGAGAGAGACCTCGAGTGGCTGTGGTGCTGGAGACCTGGAGCAGAGCTGGGACTCGACAGCAATGGTGGGAGAAATGACCTTGAAGAGTGTGGTTTAAGAACTAGGAGCAGGGGAATTCAGGCTTCAAAGCAAGACCCAGTTCTTAGGGGGCGTGGAAGACCTCGGGCAGCGAGCAAGAAGGCAGCTGCCTGAGCTCTGCCTGGCCCCTCTCCCCCAAGAAGGATATGATGGTCCACAGTAGTCAGAGCCAACACTGGCTAGCTTCCACCCCAGCCTCAAAATCTCTCCCTGATGATCCCATCTGATTTGTTTAATTAATATAATTTCCAATAAAAAAAAAATCCCAGTTCCAACAACCACAGGGGAAAAAAGGGAAAACTTAGAGATTTGAACTGTGAATAGTTTGTTTCTATTTTCACTCTTTAATCCCACCCCTGTCAGTACTTACCTGTCTGTACTACAGTTCCAGGATGCTCCTTATTTCCCTAGAAGCCATCTGCTATCCAGACACGCACATCAATGAGGCTACACAGGGCAGGCCAGGGCCGGGCCCTCAGCAAACACCTCTAGGTGGGGAGATGGATCCCAGCACGATGTGCCTCCTCTCTCATTTCATCCGTGGCCTTCTGGAGACCAGGCCCTAACTAAGGGAAGAGATTCCAAAGATGAAAATCTTTGACTTGGTGACAGATTGAGGAAACACATGTTTAGGGGCCGATGAAGCCACATCCTGTAATGTTGCAGTATCCACAGAGGGCCAACTCTACTGGCTTCCGGAGCAGGGGGTGAGTGGGGAACATGTTGGAGGGCCTTGCTTTTGGGGGGAGAGATGGGTTATTTAATCTAATGGAAATAACACAAAAGTAAACGTTAGGAGACCTGTTTTGTCACCAACTAGCCTGTGACCTGAGGTGGGGTGGGGGGGGGGGCTGTCTCACTTCTCTGAGCCTTAATTTGCCTATCCTTAAAATGAGGAGAATGGAAATAATTTTTAAGTTCCTTTTCTGAATCAATTGTCCTGGGAGACTGTGACGGATTAGGCAAGCAACAGATTCTTTCTTTTTCTTCTAATTGTGGTAAACTGTATTTAACACGAAACTTACCATTTTTGCCACTGTTTTCATTCTTTTCTTTATTGTTAATTGTGGTAAAATACACATGACATAAAATTTACCATCTGAACCATTTTTAAGTGTCCAGTTTAGTGGCATTAAGTACATTCACAATGTTGTGCAACCATCACCACTGTGCATTTCCAGAACTTGTCCATCATCCCAAGTGAAACTCTGCACATCAAGCAAGAAATCCCCCCTCCCCCAAACCCTGGTACTCACTATTCTACTTTCTGTCTCTATGAATTTGCCTATTCTAGGTACCTCGTAAAAGTGAAACCATACAATCTTTGTCCTCTTACATCTGGCTTAGTTCACTGAGCGTGTTTTCAAGATTGATCCACAGGTATTCAAGCAGCAGCCATCAGAATTTCATTCCTCTTTAAGGCTGAATAATATGCCATTGTATGTATAGACCACATTTTGCTTTTCCCTTGACGGACTCTTGGCTTGTTTCCACCTTTTGGCTGCTGTAAATGATGCTGCAGTGAACATCGGCATACAAGGATCTGTTCAAGTTCCTGCTTTCAATTCTTTGGGGTATATCTTTAGGAGTGGAAGTGCTGGATCATGTGATAATTCTATGTTTAGTTTTTTGAGACACCACCAAACTGTTTTCCCTTTGGCTCACTCTAAAATGATGGTGCTCAGTCCTGCCGCAGGGGTGTGATAGGGAACCCCATGGAGAAGTGGATTGAAACCACCTGGGTTCAGACACGCTGCCCAGGAGTGCAATTCATGGCTCTGCCCGGATACTGATGGGTTCAGATGTGTCCTGGTGATCCCAAGGCCATTACTGAGCCCAGGGCTGCACATTTTCTAGTTTTGAGGTGAACTATGTAGTGGCTGGAAGATGCTATGAAGAAAAATAATTTTCTCTCCTATTCACTTGTCCAGAATTTTAGAAATGGAGATAATATGTGCACACATTTCTGATTTCACTTATAGAACTAGAATCCCAAACATGATTGGGATAAGGACTTGGGAAAAAAGCAGGGAGTTTAACTGGGAAGGCAGAAAGATGGTTGACCCCAAGACTGAAGCTCTCAAAACACTGAGCAGGTTACAGAAAGGCCTAGTTTGAGCCAGGGGGGCCAGGAGACCAACTGAGCAGATGAACTGACCCAGCCTGGAGCTGCGTTGGACTCTCAAAATCTGGATTCAAATCTCAGTTCTACTTACTAGTTTGGGAAACAAACTTGACCTCCCTCGAGGTCAGTTTTCTCATTGTAAGACAGAGACATTATGACAGTTAAGAAGGTGAAATAAAACCATATGTGTGAGGTGATTCCCACAGTGCCTGGCCCTCCCACTCACCTGTTTTCTCTCAAACCCTGAGCATCAAACTCAGGTGCTGTGTTAGACTCAGAAGCCCTTCCCTCAACTCCCAGTTCTAGAAATCTACTTTACAACATGAGTTTTTGATGCGGTTTGCATTTTGGTGGCCATTCTGAACTACTGTGTCCTTTCTCTGCAAATCAAATGCTTTATCTTTTTGGGACTGGTAGATGGGGCTTTCCTAATAGGTACAAAACTGGCTTTTAAGCAAAGGATACACTCTTTGCTTAAAAAAATAAAAAATTTAAAAACCAGGCCAACAGAGACCCTCAGTTATTCTGGGCAAAACTCCTCTAGACGCCATTGGAAATGAACCTTCTTGTAGCAGTTCTGTTTCATTTACTGAAAAAGCCTGGCTCTCCAGGCAGACAGAGCAGGACTGAAGGGAGAAAAAATGTGAAAACACTTGGAGGCCACAACCGTCTGTAAATGTCGATCATTATCATTAATCATAAATACAGCAAATTAAGTGTTTGATAAGTGAGCTTGTATCCAAGGAGACAGATCTTTCTGTCTTCCCTGCCCTTCTCCGCTCTGCCTCGTGCTGGGGCAGAACTGGGCTCCGCTCAGCTCTCCGCTCATCCTTGCTGGTTTAATTCAATGAGCCGACCTGCAAACACAGCCAGGGTTCCAATGATGCAGACGAGCATGAAGACTCCAAGGAGAATGTGGTCCATCACCATTGCAACATACTTCCATTCCTCAGCCGCCTGGGAGAGAGGAAAGTGTTAGAATTTCCTGAAGGTGGTCATTAGACTCACAGTGTTGATGCTTTGCACCTTCTATGGCCCATTCTATTTGCAGATCCTGAGGCCCCCAACATAACTTGGCTGGCATTATGACCTTTATTTTTTGAATAGACTATTCACAATGTGATGACTTACTAAGGTGGCCCAGAGGCGGTCACCAAGGTACATCTTAGGTCGGTAGCTCTCTCTGAAACACCAACCTACTCGTCAAGCCAAACCCATCCGTCTGTGCTTGAGCATCTGATAATTTAAACCCAGAGGTGCGATTTCAAGCCACAAAGCTTACGTTATTGGACTCCTGGTCTGACTTCATGGTCTCTGCGATGTATTTGACGCCCTCGATGGCACTTTTCACCTCGGGGTGTTTGATCAGGGGAGAGTGGAAGCCCATGGGTGGAGGCCCGGGCTTCCCAGAAATGTCAGAAATATCAATGTCTTCTGTAAAAATCTTTCTGTCTTGTTTTTCTCTGGATGGTCTTTTCATTGTGGAGAAGAACATGATATTTGGGATGGTATCAATAAAAACCTAACATAAAAAAGATATCCATGTATCAGAATCACTGGCAGCAGGGCAAGCATCAAACTCAGACTTTGAAGTAGCAATGTGACCTTAGGCGAGTAATTCAGCTTCTCTGGGCCTCAGCCTCTTTGTCCTTAAAACAAAAGGACTATACTAGATTTTCTCAAAAATTCCTTTGTGCATGTCCTGTGGCCTGTCAGACTACTGTGGTTAGACGATGCTTCTGTAATGTGAGCAGTTCGCCACTGGAGGGAGCCTTGCGCAGCTATCAGACTCAAGACACCAATGACGCTTAAGCTTCCGGACCCCTTATAGGGATCGGCTGCTTTCAAGGCCACGTGTTCTCGTGATCTTACGGTTAAAGAAAGGACCCCTCCGCTAAAAAATAGACAAGGTTCTGGCCACAAAACAGCTAGACTGTTTTCTTCCATTTCTTGTTCCTGAAGAAATGCAACATAGGTATTGCCGGGAGTCACTTTGTCTCTATAGAAACAGGGACTATTTCTCCTCCAAAAAGAATACATTGCAAGCAGTAGTTTCTCTGTCAGTTCATGAAAAATCTTTTGCATTCTGCACAAAAGACCCTGGAAGTTCGTGTCTCCGTGAGATTTTATTAAAAGACTGGCATATTTGCAGTCAGAGAAAGACGAACTCTATATGACTCCACTCATAGGTGGAATTTAGTATATTGATATGGAGATCTGATGGGTGGTTACCAGGGAAAAGGGGGGGTGGGGGGAGGGCACAGAGGGGGAAGTGGTGTACCCACAACATGACTAACAAAAATGTACAACTGAAATCTCACAAGGTTGTAATCTATCATAACATTAATTAAAAAAAAAAAAAGACTGGCATATTTGAAATGTTAACACATTCTAAATTTCAGTCATGTAAATATTGGAGACCAACTTCCTCATAAAAACTCACGTTTTGACAATCTCTGATCAAGCCCCCCTCCAACTCTAGCTCTTATTTTATTCTCAGCAGATGATTCTACCAGCAAAAACTAAGCAGCCTGTTCACAAATTAGAAGACATACAAGCAGAAATCTCAAGAAGTTCACAGCATTTAAATGAAAAGACAGTGATTTATTCATCTTCTCTAACCAAGGAGATTCGTTAAGCTTGAATTTGGAGTGGACTTTGTTACTGTTTTTCTTCTCTCTCTGGGGAGGATACATGAGTTATTCATCCCTAGGAAGAGCCAAAGAAAGTTCCTTGCAAAAATCCCCTACAGCCCAGAAAGGACTTTCGGTTCCTAAGTACCCACAAGTGTTAGCCAGAATCCCACTGGCCACGTGGAAGGGGAGACCAGTAGATGTACCCAAGGGAATGGCCGCCCTGTGCAAAGTTTGCAGGGGCCACAATCACTCACCTTCCGCACCCACTCGGGCATGACATGGGTGCTGGGGGAGCGGTGGTGTGTGTTGATGACGATGACGGTGATGATGATGGAGGTGATGACAAACACCATGGTGAACAGCATGTATTTTCCAATCAAGGGCACAGCACTGGAGGTGGAAGGGATCAACTCCACGATGACCAGAAGGAACACGGTTAAGGACAGCAGGACAGAGATGCTCAAAGTCATCTTCTCTCCTGGACAAGATGAAGAAGAAACACAACAGCCCACCTGTTATGGGCTGAATTGTTGCTCCCTACCAAATCTGTACGTTGGAGTCCTCAGTCTCTGCACCTCAGTGACTGTATTTGGAGATAAGGCCTTTAAAGAGGTAATTAAATTAAATGAGTTCTTGCAGTGGGACCTCACCCAATATGACTGGTGTCCTCATAAGACGAGGAGATCAGGACACAGATATACATAGACAGGAAAGACCACGTGAAGACACAGGGAGAAGAGCGCCATCTGCAAGCCAAGGAGAGAGGCCTTGGAGGAAACCAACCCTGCCGACACCTTGCTCTCAGACCTCCAGCCTGCAGAACTGAGACAATAAATTCCTGTCGTTTAAGCCACTCAGTCTGTGGTACTTTGTTATGGCGGCCCCAGCAAATGAATACACCACCAAAATCCAAGGGTGGGAGGAGTGTGACCAGAATGTTCTCAAAGCTTCATTCTGGGGAAATATTTTTGGTAGAATTTCCTAGGAGACCTTGGCACCTTAACTCTGCTGACAATGGCAAGTGGCGGACAATTCAGTTAGAGGCTGCCAAGCAGGAAACGGCTCTTTCATCTGGTGCCCCACAACTTTGTTTCTTGGTGGAACTCAAGGAACCAACTTATGCCAAGCTGGGCAGCAAGCTAGACCCTTGGCAGCAGTTTTTCTGTTTGCAGCAAAATGTCATGAACCTCACAAAACTGAACCGCAGCCCAGCCTACTCATTACCCAGCAGATGGATGGACATCCTAGAGGTACTTCTCATTGTGGGACACATAAGCTTCTCATTATGGGATCAAGCTGCAAGACCAAGACCAAGAAAAGGACAAAATCGATGATTTCACATCACTGACTTTCTCTCTTTCATCTAAGAGGATGATTTGTTTTTTCTTGTTTTGTTTTGTTTTTCATAGTAAGGGACCAGGGATTTCCCCACCTCCACCCTTTTCTCTAGGCCCTGTAATTTCAGGGTGAACATTCTCTGCTGGAGTCTTGGTTAGGCAAGGAGGGCAAGTAAGAAGGTCGGGAGCTGAACAGCCCAGGAATGTCTCTGTGGGCACTGACCACCTAGATGCAGCAGAGCCTCTGGAGGGGACTGTCCTTGGGCTGGTCTAGCTGTTTGTGTCCTGGGAAACCCTTGTGTTGCCCTGCTTTCTACTGTGGAGCTTTTCCCATTCTGGATCCTTCCAGATGCTAGGAGCACATACAGGATACGAAGCGGATGCAGACGAGAAATTGTCAGTTCTACCTGGTGGGTAAGAAAGTCTTCAAATGTGAAAAAGAAGACAATTATAAATATGAAATATTGATCAAGTTACATCAAATTTCTTAATAATAATGGTAATAATAGCTAACATTTATCCAGCAGGCTTACTGTTCTAGATGTTTTCAAGTGTACATCATTTAGTATTTATAGCAACTCTGATTAGTTTCCATATTGCCCTGACTAGTGTTTTCTCTCTTCACTTTAAGAAGCTTCATTTGATTAGAAAGTTGAAAAAATATCTGTTTAAATACGAGTGCAATCACTAGAACTTACATTCTGTGGGGTGAATTCTGTCTTATTCTTTCCTGTATCCCTGCCACATCACAGTTGTTCAACAAATACATGTTGAATGAGTGAACGCATAATCTTTTTTTCTTGTTGGAAAGTTGGATTTAGACTTTTGTGGATTTTTTTTGTTATTTTGATAAAGTGTTACCTGTCATAAGTTTGAGGACTGTCTGTACCATCTTTCTTTTTTCCCTATGTGTCTGTCATACATCGTTTATGAGCAGGGACTTGCAGGCAGGCATACTCTTTTCCCCTTTTCTATAGATTGTTGGTGTTTCGTGAAACTATGTCACAGATGTGATTACTCAGTAGGAGGTAAGTAAGTTGTCCAGGCTGATATGTGAGAAAGAATTGCCACTTGGGAAGTATGGTCTTGTGTATAAAGATGCTGCCCTCTGGAAAACGGATATACCAAAGCTATTTTCAAGTGGCAAGCAGTGAGCACAAGAGGCAAGAGCTGGATTAGTCAGTATACAGCAAGTGACTTCATCCGGGAAGTGGCATGAGGAGTGTGTGCGATCCTTGCCTTACCCAGCCCATTTCTGGGCACACAGTAGGTATTCAGCAAATAGGGATTGATGGTTATTCACTTTAACTAGACTGAGCTATGTCTGTGTGTCTTCAGGGTACCTTCAACTCTCAGCCTGCTCTGTAGCCCGCTCCAGCTATGAGCTCCACCCACAGTGACTGCACGTGACCACTGAGTAAAGCATCCTCCTGGTGCTGATGAGTTGGGTCTGTCTGCCTGTATTTGTTAATTAGCCCATGATTATTTCTGGCTTTCCCCAAAATAGCAGCATGAGATCTGTCAGCGTCAACAGCAGCGGCAGCCATGGCAACTGCACCCACCTGAGTCTGTGGGCAGGTAGAACACCAGGCCGGTTAAGAAGGAGAAGAGCAGGCAGGGAATGATGACATTGACGATGAAGTAGAGGGGCAGGCGCTGCATGACGAAGTGGTAGGTGATGTCCAGGTAGGGCGTGGAGGGGCAGCAGGCGTAGAACACCCAGTGCTTCCAGCCCCGGGACTCCTTGATCACCCACTCCCCACTCTCCATGAAGTTGCTCAGGTCAGGCTGGTCGCTTTCCTGGAAGATGGAATGAAACTGAAATCCCAGCCATGCCACCATGAGGAGGGACAGGGTTTTGTAATCAGCTATGACAAGGCAACTGATACCAGTGCTGTCTGTTACACACCCAGGAGGGAGCCTGGGTCACTTCCACTTTGGGGTCTTGGGTTCCTTTCCTATAAAATAAGGGGGTTTGGACTATTGGGGTTCTCCATGTTGACTACACATTCAAGTCATGTGGGAGCTTTAAAACACATCAGTACCCTGGCCCCACCCCACACTGATGAAATTAGGATTATTAGGACAGAGCCTGGGCATAGGGAATTCATTTAGGCTCTCAGGTAGTTCTCATGTGCAGGGCATTGAAAATCTTCCCAGTCAACTGAGAACAAACTAGATGATTCCCAGAGTTCTAACTGGTGCCGAGAGCCTATGATTATCAAGGGACAGAGTCGGAGACCTGAGTCACACCTTTCCTGAATCCAACCTCTTCACACAAGGTCACCACCTACCTGATTGATAGCCACCACAGAGCCATCATAGGTCCAGGTGCCCAGCTTCATGCTGCAGTTCTGTTCATCAAAGGGAAAGTAGGTGACGATGATCTCACAGTAGCTTTTAAAGATGGCTGGAGGTGTCCACGTGATATGGCCGGTGTAGTCCAGGAGCACTTTCGTGAACTTCACAATGGCAAAGTCACCGTCTGCACTACAGTTGGGATAAAAGAGGAACATGGCTCCAAGTGATGGATGAGCCTTCGGTTCTGCTTGGGGATATTAACAGGAGACAGCTGTTAATTATTCAGGTGCTAATTATAGAAGCTTGCTTTTGGGTAGCTCGCTTTTTATCTATGGCAGTTTCCCAAATTTGTCTAATAATAAGAATCACTGGGGTGCTTGTTAAAATATAGATTCCTGAGCACTGTCTAAGTGTTGAATCAAATTATCTGGGGAAGAAGTTGGGAATCTATGGTTTTAAAGAAACAACAGGTACCACTGATGCGCTGCATCCCAGATTTTTTCTTCCCAGTCCTCAGTAGTATTTGCAATATCAATCTCCATCTATCTCTTTTCTGATATACTTTGAAAGATAACTGGGAAAAAACCCAGTTTTATTTAAAACTGGTTTTAAATAAAAATTCCTCTAGGGGCTCATCCCTGTGACAAGCAGGTTAAGGAAGAGGTCTACTAACTTTTTTTTTTTTTTTGAGGAAGATTAGCCCTGAGCTAACTACTGCAGTCCTCCTCTTTTTGCTGAGGAAGACTGGCCCTGAGCTAACATCCATGCCCATCTTCCTCTACTTTATATGTGGGACGCCTGCCACAGCATGGCTTTTGACAAGTGGTGCCATGTCCGCACCTGGGATCCGAACCAGCGAACCCCAGGCCACTGAGAAGCGGAACATGGGAAATTAACTGCTGCACCACCGGGCCAGCCCCCTCTACTAACTTTTTGAGGACTATTTAGAACTCACTGGGATGGGGTCACAAGCTCAGACGCGTCCAGGGCCAGGCAGTCTGGAAGGAGTGTGGGGCTGAGACTGTGGTAAAGGGTCAGCCCCTTTCTCCTCCAAGGGAGGCGCACTCAGCTCTGCCTGTGGTGTCCGCGCGGGAGCGAAGGCCCAATGTCGCCAGATATTTGGATTTTTCCTCAGAAGCTGGAAATCTAGATTTTTTAATCCAAAATTTCCAGATTTTTGAATGTTGGATTTTTCTAGAGAGGCTAAAAATCCAGATTTAATGTGACATTTCCTGATTTTCAAATGTTGGCAATAATTTCTCTTTAAAAAAATGGTAGATGTTAAAAAATAACAATAAGCCACTTCTGCAGGCCTTATTCAGTGGGCAGTCTACTCGTTCCACAAACAGCCTGGTCCCAGGGCCTTGGCCAAGAGCAGGACATTAGAATAGATGCCGAACAGGTGGGTGGGGTCTGCCTCGGGGGGGGGGTTTCAGGGACATATGGCATATGCTGGTGCCTCACCTCATGAATCGAGAAAATTTTTTTCTCATTGATTTTTCTTTGGGATGGAGGTGGGGCTCTATCCAGAAATCTATGCAGTTTTGGATCTTCCTGAAAAGGCCCCAAAAAGCAGAGGGCCATAGGATCATCTAAGTTTCTCCCTATGAACAGGTAAAACAGGGGCCTCTCCCCAGCAGGATGTTCCTGAATGACTTGTCCAAAGGACCAGAGGATTTTAATTGCATCCCTCAGATTCTTACTGAAAGAGAAAACTAACACCAGACACTCTGCTCTATCAGTATTTTTGTCTGAAAAGGTTAGGCAAGTGAGTGGATAATTTGGCTCAAGCTAGAATCCCAGGTATAATTGGAAAATACATAGTAGAAAATCGCAGTTGGGGAGAGTTGGCCTTGAAGGACATGGTTTCCACTCACTAGCCCTTGCCACCTTTCCTGGAAAGTCTGCTAGAATGCACAGCCTGCTCGCCCCAGACACACGCTGAATAATGTCAGACAGGAGATCCTCTAGGCGCATGTCGAACACTCCTGCCTGGGAAGGATGCTCTTTGAAATGAACATTCCCTGACAAATGAAGGGCGTATGATAATGAACGTGTCATTAAACCGGAGTGTCTTGAATCACATTATAACTTCACCACATGCAGTCTGTCACAGAGCCCAGTGGATCGGCCTACACAGGCATCCAGGCCATCACCAGCGCTCAGTGTCTTGGGATGCTGTGAAGATGTGATGAATAACAACCCCGGGAGGTTCAGATCTATTGGTAAGAAGGACATTTAATTCCAAAGAACTCAATTATATGAAGTTTGGGCTCCTTGGATGGTTGCCACACACCCTTCAGGAGCTCTCAGGGATTAAATGTCCCCCACCCCACAGCCCTGATTCAATTTGGCTCTGATAATTGTTTCTATTCATAACATGAGACACCATATGGCACCCCTAGCATGTCAACTTGGCTCCTGGCTGCTAAGGGTTATTTAATGTGAACAGTGGTGAGAAGCATACTGAGAGTGGCGCCCCTTCCGTTAGGGCGCTCGGCTCCACCTGCCCTGGGGATGTCCCCCATCCTGTCTGTTTTGCTTACTTGTTATAGAGAACAAGGTCTGGGCGCCAGATCTTTTCCGAGGGAATGTGGATTTTTTTCACGCCGCCATAGTCGGCTGGATTCCATTTTAGGTTGTAATCCACCCATTGCTAAAAATGAAGACATTTAGCCAATTAAAAAGCTAAAAACATTAAAGAAAATCTAAGGTTATCAAGAGCTCTGATGGTTATGGTTATTCAGATATGGACAGAAATTGTGCTCCAGAAAAAAAGGTTCGATTCAGAATTCAGGTTTCACTTGAGTAAACAGTCACAGTGAACATGTATGTAGCACTGACCACATGCAGACACTGTGCTAAGCACTTTACCTATATTCATCGTTTAGTCCTCAAAACAGTCCTATGAGATAAGAGTGACTATTGACCCCATTTTACATATGAGAAAACAAAGGTACTCCCAAGTCATGCCATGGGTGGCGGCATATCTACCACACCACGCTGCCCACCCCAAGGAAAGGAGAATGACCCATGGTGAACAATTTCCTCAAGCAGGCAACATTATTTTTAAAAAGCATTCTATTTTTTCCTACGTTATAGAAGTAATATATGCCCAATGCAGCAGATCTGGATAACACAATGCTATGGATTAAGTTGTATCTGCCCCCAAATCCGTATGTTGAAGTCACAACCCCGAGTCCCTCAGAACTGACCTTTTTTGGAGACGGGGTCTTTACAGAGGTAATTAAGTTAAAATGAGGCCATTAAGGTGGGCCCTAATCCATATGACTGGTGGCCTTATCAGAAGGGGACTGTTTGAAGACAGGTACGTATTCAGGAAGAATGCCACGTGAACATGAAGACGGCCGACTACGAGCAAAAGAGAGGCCCAGAGCAGACTGCGCCTCTCAGCCCTCAGAAGGAACCAGTGCAGCCAACACCTTGATTTTGAACTTTTGGCCTCAAGATCTGTGAGACAATAAATTCCTGTTGTTTAAGCCACCCAGTTTGTGGCTTTGTTACGGCAGCCCTAGCAAACTAATTAACACAGGAAAACGCACAATGTAAAAAATAAACACCAGAACATGATCCATAACCCCACTACCTCCAAATATATGCCTTTAACATTTTTGTACATATCCTTGTTACCCAAATTGATTTCCTCTGGGCCCAGGTTAAATTTCAGAGTGAATAAAAACAACATAATTGCAACATCTAGCTGAATTACCTGTTTCAGTCGAACATTGGTTGTCACGATCTGATTTACTTCATCCTGCAAAAAGACAAGGCCCCATCTTTAGGGATTGGAGGGGGGAGCCGAGGGGAGGATGCTCCAGGGTGAGAGGTGTGGGTGCTGCGGGGAGCCCGGAGCGCTCTTGTCTCACCACGTTGATGAGCTGTATCAGCTGCAGGCCCACGGTGACCTCTACCACCTTGCGGTGGTCTTCCACTGGCCGCACCACACTGTTATAGTTTTCAAATAGCTTTGCCACCAGACGGGTCTCATGTTCGGAGCCCAGGACGAGGCCAGCTGAGACAGCAAATGACACACACATTGTCAGACTCTGCTCCCCACCCTCCACATACACTAACATGAGTAACTGAGGCGTGACCAGCTAATGGAAGGCACGCAGGCCCCCTTGTTGAAGGGTCCTGGATGCAGCTCTGATTGCCTTAAGCTCCTTTCCAAGTGCAGCTGCTGGTGTGGTCCCTTCCCAGTGGGGTGTGCCAGATTATCATGACACTTGTGCTTTGGACAGATGACATTCCTCCGGCTGAATCAAGTGAGCTAGGAACAAGCATACACAAGAAGAAAGGTCCACACGAAAGCCAGTCTTAGTATTCCAGAGTCTGGCCATGGCGTAAAAGAATCTCGGATTTGCTGGCCTGAGACCTCATGATGCTATAAATAGCCAAAAATTGATGCTGGTTCACACCCAGTAGGACGGCCATAATTAACAAAATTGAAAATGACAAATATTGGTGAGGTTGCAGAGAAACTGGAAGCCTCGTGTGCTGCTGGTGAGAATGTAAAATGGCGCAGTTACTGTGGGAAACAGTTTGGCAGTTCTTCGCACAAGTTACATGCAGAGTCACCGTTTGACCTAGCAATTCCATCCCTGGGTGTATCCCCAAAGAATTGTTCACACAAAAACTTGTACATGAATGTTCATAGCAACACTATATACAAGAGCTAAGTGATGAAAACAACCCAAATGTCCACCAACAGATAAATGGATGAACAAATGGTAGCATATCCATGCAGTAGAATATTATTCAGCCATGAAAAGGAATGAGGTATTGTTATATGCTACAATATAGATGAACCTTGAAAACATTATGCTGAGTGAAAGAAGCCAGATATAAAAGACAATATATTATATGATTCCATTTATGTGAAATATCCAGAATAGGTAAATGCATAGAGACAGAGAAGAGATTAGTGATTACCAGGGACTGAGGGGACAGGGGAATGGGGAATGACTACCAATGGGTACAGGGTTTCCTTTGGGGATGATGAAAAGTTCTGGAATTAGATAGTGGTGATGTTTGCATAACATTGTGAATGTACTTAATGCCACTGACTGACACACTTTAAAACGGTAATTTTATGTAATATGTATTCTACTGTGGTAAATTTTATGTAGTGTGTATTTTACCATAATTAAAAAAAAATATTGCTGCTGGTGGGTACATGTCCCAGTTAAGTTGTAAAGATATAGCAAAAACTGTGTGCTTTGCTGACCTGGATTTGGGGCTCCTATTTGGAGCATGAGTGATTCCAATGAATCTTTACTGCGTTTTCCTTCAGGAGGGAGAGCAATTCATCTAATACTCTTGGAGCCCACAGCCCTTTTATGTCCAATGTTATGTGGTCCTCAGCAGCATCTGGTGAGGCAGGCAGGCAGGCAGACGTTCTTCCCTGAGATTCTGAGAGGCTGGACCACTTGTCCAAGGTCATGTGGCTGGGGCAAAGCTTGGGTTAGAGCTCTGTCATTCTGCGTTGCGCTCCTGCCCTCACTCTTAATTTTATGAGTGTGTTGCGGGCTGTGCTGGAAACTGCATGACTGCGGTGCCATTATTGCTGTGAGAAAATGTGTTCCAAATTCCAACAAGTGCCTTATGAAGGATCTTTGTAACTCAAGCCTTCTGTGGATTAGGGATTGCCTGTTCGGGGTTGGGAGAGGAAGTAGACACAAGATCCATTTGCCCTGATTTGTGTAACTAGATCTCTGCTTTCCGCAGGTTATTGCTCAAACCACCACCCCTTTTCCATGGGCCAAGACAACTTTAAAAATGGAATGCGCGCTGTTTTCCTTTTTTTCCTAGTAGCGTTCACCTATTGCCTCAAAGACAGGTTATTATTTTTCTTTATTGTTTTTCTCCTTGGATCCTAAGTTTGAAGGAGTTTGTCAACAAAATAATTATTAAGTCCAAATTACCTTTCCTATTTTTATTAATGAAAATGATAACTAACATATTCAACTTGTGATGTGCCAGACACTCTTCCACGCGCTTTGCATATGCTAACTCTTTCAATCTCCGCAACTGGGTGCAGTGGGGACTGCTGGTCTCCTCACTTCACAGATGAGCAAATCGAGGTTTGCTGACTTGACAGAGAGGTTAAGTGACTTGCCCAGAGTCCATAAATGGTGAAGCCAGGATTCAAACCCAGAGCCCACGCTCTCAACCACTATTTCTCATCAAGGACTTTGGATCAGCTTGAAACAACCCATGTTACGCAATGAGTTGATACCTTTTCATCCCTCAAAAGTGTGTTTTCATTAGTCTGTACAGCTTTATTCAAGGCCCTGGATTTGTATTATCTTTTTGAATCCCTATAACAATTCTCTCAGGTATGTCTTTGCCCTACTTTACAAGCGAGAGAACTGCGGTTGGGACAGCTGAGCCATGTGTTTGTGGTTCCCAGCCAGTTAGGGTGGGGTTGCAAACGGAGGCAGTCTGATGCTAGGCCCTGTGCATTTACCACCTCCTTAAAGGTAAGTGTATCATTGCCTTTCAGATTTTGAAGCTTTCAGGGGAGAATAAATATCCCCATTATGACTTTCCTGGACTCTATGTAGGGAACCCCTGACCTAGGGAACCCCTGACCTAGCCTACCCCTTCATTTCTAGTTTCCCAAACTTTCTGAACCCACAAGAGTCCAAGAGCATCCAAGATGCCCAACCAGACAGCGCTTTTACATGGCATCTCCCCGAAACTACCTGCATTTGAAGACTTTTCAAGGGAGTGTGTTGTCGCAGTTTTGCAGTTGCCCATTGAGTCCCCGGGACACAACAATCCTTCTGTCTGCACGCCTTGTCTTTCCCAGGCTCCACCTGGCCCATGGTGGGACAGGGGACAGGCATGGGTCGCTGAGTGCCTTGGCGACTGAGTTTGAAGCTATTGCTTTGGCATTGCCCTGGGCTGCTTATTTTTGAGTGACTTTATTCCAGTTTGACAGGAAGAACATACTAGAAAGCAATGGATAGAGCAGATGGTCAGCATTATGCAGCAGGAAAACTATGCAGGCCAACCCTGTGGTCCACTAGGGAGATGAGGAGGACTGGGGAGGGAATGGCCAGCATTCCAATGACATTCACTTCCTCCTCTTCCTCCCTTGCCAATAACAAGGGGCCTTGTTCCTTCAGTAATTAATCTCTAAGGAATTTCCGAGGAGATCTCCATTTCTTAGATTGGCTTCATCGGTATTCTTTTCTATTCTCCTCCTTAAAGCTGGGTAGAGTGCTAGAAAACTTACAGATCTTGAAATCAGAATTCTATGATTCTGTTCCCAAATCCAATATGGTCTGGAGAGTTGGACCAGTTCTTCATGGATTCAGTGAGTCACAGCAAACACTTTCTTTAAAAGGCAGGATATAACTTAATAAACATACAAACAAACAAATAATGTCAAAGTCTCCCTTTTCAGCGAAATCATATAGGTAATCCTTATTTAGATGATGGTAACATTAATTCGTTCATCAAATATTTGTTGAGCATTTACTGTATGCAAAGCATTAAGAGCTTTGAGGTGTTCAAAGGTGAACCTGACACGAATCTTGTCCTCCTACCCACATGGAGATTGACATTTGTCATTTACGTAAATAACTACGAACAAGTTAGAAAGTAATATGCTGTGAGAAAGGTGGCAATGAAGTGCTTGGGATTCTAGAGACGCAAGAGAGAAGAGGTTGTAATGAAAGGCGCTACATAAGTAGAGCAGAAATCATTGTGTGTTAACCTAAGACAGGAAAAAGTGTCCCTGATATGAATGAGGATTTTGTCCACAAAGGACTGATTCTAAGAAGGGGAACCCAGCCACAAGTTCGAAGTGTTCTCTTTTTTTGAGGAAAATTAGCCCCGAGCTAACATCCACCGCCAATCCTCCTCTTTTTGCTGGGGGAACACTGGCCCTGAGCTACCGTCTGTGCCCATCTTCCTCCATTTTATATGTGGCATGCCTGCCACAGCATGGCTTGATAAGCAATGCGTAGGTTCCACACCTGGGATCCAAACCAGTGAACCCTGGGCCACCAAAGCAGGGCGTGCGAACTTAACCACTATGCCACCTGGCTGGCCCCTCAAAGGGTTATTTTTGTACCACACTAATTTAATCCCTATTTTTATGTGGGGGAACAGTCCACTGGGTTGGGCAAAAGGAATTCTGACTGTTAACTGGTCACCTTGGGTAATTCTTATCTCAACCTGGTGCTGTGTCTTTTGGTACCTTTGGCAATTTCAGGCTGTTTTCTGACTGTGCATATAACAAATGGAGTCTCCAACTGATCATGTTCCAAAAGTTATAAATTAAGTGACATTGAGCAGGTCAACTTGTATTTTCAGCCTCAGTTTCCCTATAATAAAAAATGGAAGATGTTGGACTACTTCATCTAGTTCTAAATGTCTATGAACAACCCATGTGAATCGATACCAGCAAACTTTAGGTTTGAGCTAAATACATATCACCTACTTTTTAAAATAACTAAACATGCATTTTTGGAAGTCTTTGGTGTCCTAGGAGATCTCTTAAGGACTTTTATACATAAGCATATCACTTAAGAATTTTAATTGAGTGTTGTGTTTGCAAACACACGCATCCCACCACCACTACCACCTGGCCAGCTTTGGTTGGATCAAGTCCAAATCCTACTGGATATAACTATTTGAGTTTAGGCTCTTTCTCTCAATTCTGTTATTGAAAAACACTAATAATAAAGTTCTTTTGCCTAGGAGGCCTGCGTTTGTCAGAGCAATTTTAGAGAAGGGAAATCACAGAATGTCAGCCGCATTGTTTCTCAGTTGGGATGACCTCACCAGTAAACTTTTACATGAAGCAATCAGCAGATAGCTCCAGTTTCTCTCCACCGGAAGTGTGGGATTCAGGCTAGCGTTTCAGCTGCTGTGTTATGACACATTCCAGAGTTGAATGCAGGTCAAGGGCTGTGCAAGATTTTATGGTTTCAATTCAAACCCAAAGCTACATATAGTAATGTCCTTTAAAACAAAAAAGTAGGCAGGAATGCATTCATATGGACTTTTAGTTTAAATTTAGATGTTTAAAAATTACAAAATATTTCATCTTTAATGGAAAGAGTTTAGTAACAATTATGAATAGGTTTCTCTCTCCAGCACATGTAGCTGTCAATCAATCCTCTTCACTATCAGAATTCTCCTAGAGCAATGGAAGGACTTGTTGACCATATTGTTTTCGATTATAAGACGCCACTCCAAGTCTCTGTATTTGTTCAAATGTGAAAGCAGCTCCAGGATGGCAGAAGTGGTGCTGAGTCTGATCAAAGGGGTGACTCAGGTACCCGGTAATGATGGAGGGAGAGACTTGCATGTCTACTTTGCAGCTTTTGGCCAGGCAGCTCCTATTTTAATTAAATAACATAAACTAAAGATCTTTATCCACAAATCCAATCAAGATAACATTCCTGAGAAACTGACAGAGCAGTCTCGGGCTGGGGAAGCCCTGCCATTCTGTGTTCCCATCAAAGAAGAAAGACTCTGGTTTGGGAGCTTCTAGTGCTCCAGCCTCAAAGGAGAGCCCCCCAACCCTGGCACTTACCTGAGCAGAGGCCAAGGAGCAGAAGGAGCGGCCAGGGCTCCATGGGCTGTGGGCGCTGGTGTGGACTGGTGGCAGACTGGTGGCCCGTGCTACTCGCTGGCACTCTGGCTGGACACTCAGCTGCTAGAGGGTTTGGAAAGTGAGTCGGCTCAGCGGAGCTATTGTTTTACACCACCTGTTTGTGGCAGTGACAGCTGGGCTGCCCAGAGCCCTGGAGCCCAGGGAGTTGCTGAGGGCCTTACATTATTACAGGGTGCCTTACTTTACACGGTTGCTATACCCTTGACAAGTTGAGTGTGGACTCTATTGTGTTTTAATGCAACATGAGAGTAAAGAAACTTACAGAACAGAAAGACTTATTCTGAATGGTGAGCAACCCACTCCCTTTTCTGTAAACCAGAACCTCATCTACATGATTTGATTAGAGTCACTTGGTCTGAGGAGCTAGTCAGCTGTGTGTGTAAGACACTGATCATTCTAAATCATAAAAGTCCACATTCTACACACAAGAAAATTCATCTGCTCTAGTTCACTCTAGGCTGAGAGTGCCTGGGGCTTTTGTGACCCAATGAATTTGAGAAGCGAGTGGTTGGCACTGAATCTGCCGCTGGAAAGTTCTGTGTTTGACTGAATTTGGTTTTAACAAAGATGGCTTTTCCCATGAAACTGGTTTTACTGTACCCCGGAGTGGCTGTTCCAACCCCTGTCTCTGTATCAGGCAATACCTATCCCAAGGTGAGCCGTCAGCTGGAGCAAGCTGCCCACCTGCCATGTCCTGTTATTCCAGAGAAGAGTAATTAATGGGAAAGTGATCCACTGCATGCGTGGTTGTTCTAGGTTCCTACTTCCATACATTCCTCTGCCTCCTCCTGCTTAGGGAAGCAAAGCGCAGAGTGGTTCAGCTTTTCAATTCCTTTGTTCAAAAAAAAAATCCTATAAGCCAGCAGTTAGTAAGTGCTCCATCTGAGAATTATTTTTACCAAAACAGGGAAAGCAGCAGATATTTAAAGATACCCTGCCTCCTCCTTCCCTGCTTCCTCTCCAAATTGAATCAGGTGAGGAAGGTCCCTCCCTCAAGCCAGAGGACAGCATCCTGACCATCCCCCATTCCAGGGAGTCCAAACAAATAATTAGAGAGAGGGCTTGGAGGGAAGAGGAGAGAATTGTAAATTTGCATTATTTATATTTTTTTCTGTTTAACTTGTGGGAGATCAGCTAACTGTCTGCTAAAAACTGGTTCTTTCCTTTCACATGGCACAGCACTGCGACTACCTAGCCAGGAAGTACATCCCTCCACCCTGCCCCTTGCATCTAGATGGAGCCATGTGACTGAGTTCTAGAAAATGAAAGGTGAGGAGAAATTTTGTGAGACTCACAAACTTCCCACCAGAGTGCATCCATGCTCTTCTAGCCTTCCTTCTGGCTGGAATGGACATGGCCCCCAGGGCGACCTTGGAACCACATGTTGAGGGGGCTTCACTTTTGATGTCCTAGATCCTTGACTGCCTTCATGGAGAAGGGCAGACTGTTGACCTGGTTACCACCCAGCTCTCTTTCACGAGTGAAGACAAAACTTTTATTGTGCTAAGCTATTGAAATTCTTGGTTTTATTTGTACCACAGGAAGTGTTATCATTATTAATACAAAATTCAGTCCCTTGCATTGGGGTACTTGTGGTTGAAAACAAATCCTAAAATACGCAGCACCACAGAGGAAGGCAAGAAAATTGGTACTGGTGGCTGAAAATATGAAGACCCATGTTATATAACAGCAAATTATTTATTAAAACTGTTGTCCTTAATTACTTAGTGAGCAAAAAATGTGTGCTGAGCCTGGGGCTTGAGGTTGGAAAACCCAAAGTTAATGCACATCTGTTCTTTTGTGTGTGTGTGTGAGGAAGACTAGCTTTGAGCTAACCTCTGCTGCCAATCCTCCTCTTTTTGCTGAGGAAGCCTGGCCCTGAGCTAACATCCATGCCCATCTTCCTCTACTTTATATGTGGGACTCCTACCACAGCATGGTTTTTTGCCAAGCAGTGCTATGTCCACACCCGGGATCTGAACCGGTGAACCCCAGGCCGCCGAGAAGCGGAACGTGCGAACTTAATTGCTGCACCACCGGGCTGGCCTGTGCACATCAGTTCTTATTGGCTTTGCTTACTGACTCAATAAAAGGAAGAGTCAAGCTCAGGCAACAATCAGCTGGTTCAAGAGCAGAAATGAAAGGGAATAAAATGAGTCCAGAAATCTGGAGCCTTCTGTTTTGAACCCCAAAGAGTAAGTGATAACATGGAAAAAAGGCTTTGAGCAACAAAAGCCCATTAAGACTTCTCATTAAACAGATAGTTTCAGGGGCTGGTTCCATGGCCGAGTGGTTAAGTTCGCATGCTCTGCTTTGGCAGCCCAGGGTTTCACCGGTTTGAATTCTGGGCACAGACCTAGCACTGCTCACTTGGCACTGCTCATCAGGCCATGCTGAGGCAGTGTCCCACATGCCACAACTAGAAGGGACCACAACTAAAATGTACACAACTATGTACTGGGGGGCTTTGGGGAGAAGAAGGAAAAATAAAATATTTTTTAAAAACCCAAAATAACAGTTTCACCACTGTAGCAAAGATCCGTTGAAAGGTGCTTTCTTCATACTCAAGCCTATTTTTTTCCAGATGGCTTCAAGATGGTTGCCATTAAGTTGAAGGAGAGAGGCACAGCGGTTAGGTTGCAAGATGTAAATCAAGCTTGAGAATCATGCCCTGTAAAGAACCTTATGTGTGCACACTGGCACATGGAAACAGCTGCAAACAAATATTTTAGAAGCTTACTAAGTATTTGAAGGAATGAACCCAGACTACAAAAACTTTGGTTGTTCAGCCTTAAAACAGTCCTTGGATGCCCAAACACGCACTAGCAGAAAGCAGTCTACGACGTCTGCACAGTCTCCCAAAGAGGGCACTCTTCCCACCGGCCACTTCAGATGTGGCCATGGAGGTGAATGGACAAGCAAGACCCCCACCAGGGGGCATAGCCAGTAGCAACAGAGAGCAATGGACAAGGGAGCTCCTCCTAGAGGGCAAAATCAGGGTCTAATAAAGGAACCGTTGCAGACCCTCTGGGTGCCCACCCATGTCGTCTTGGTTTTCACTTCTACTCGGAGAACTCTGCTTACTGCCAGCACTGCCACTCTCTGCCTGAGGGATTTTTTTCTGGCTATAGGAAAACATGGGACAAGCTGAAAGTGCAAGAGAGCTAGTGCTCCCAGAAATAGCACTCAGCCACTGTTGGAGGATAAATACCCCAGCTTCTTCATCCCCTGGATAGGTAACTCTGAGGATGCTCTGAGCTGTGTCTCAGAGCTCACGCATGAGATTGAGTCCCATTGCCCCTGGTGGAAACGGCTTGACAACCCTCCGTCTTCATCGGCTTCCTTCTCTTCTCTGTCTCACTTCCCTACTCTGCCACCTCTCGTTTATACTCCCGACAGGGTCTGCTTTTGGGGGAACTCAAATCAAGACAGAATTTCTCCTACTGTCTGAACAGGGCATTTTCACAATGATGTAAATGGGTGCCTTTTCCATATTTCTCTATTTTACCAGTTCTCTTCTATAGATGAACTGTTAAAACTGTAGACTAAAAAATATATGTATTAAAACTGCTATTGTCCCCAGGAGTAAACCTATTTTTTTCATTAAAAAGTTTATTATTCAAGTAATTCAAGTTTATTATAGAAAAATTTTTAAAAAATGAGTGAAAAGAAAAACCTTTGCCTATTATCCTTCTATCTAGAAATATTCATGGTTAATGGGTTATTTTATATCTGTTCAGACCCTTTCTATGCATTTATTTATTTTCACTATCCCAAATTCCTGCTTTACATACTTGAAATCAAAAGATTTCATTTAATTTTTAGGTTTTCATGGGTTAACTACTGCTGGGGAAATGCTATTTTTAGGAGAAGATTAATCTTTTTCTTTTCAGCTTTATTGAGTATAATTGACAAATAAAATTGTAAGATATTTAAAGTATACAACATGATGACTTGATATAAATACACATTGTGAAAGGATTCTACCCATGCATTCATTTATTAAAACATTTTTTTTCATTGGGCATTGCTATGTGCCAAACACAGTTCAAGGCATTCGGAATACATCAGTAGACAAAACAGATGAAGATTTCTCTTCCTCAGGAAAAATGCATTCTAGTTGGAGAAAATGGATAATAAAAAAACATATGTAGTTAATAAGTAAATTGTTTAGTATCTTATCAGAAAATGCAATGGAAAAAAGTAAAAGTAGAGCAGAGTGAGGGGGTCAGGAGAGCTGGAAAGGGGATTGCTATTGTAAATGTGGTAGATAGGGTAGGCTCCATTGAGGATGAGGCATTGGGAAAAGACTTGTTGGAGGTGCATCTGTGGGATGAGCATTCCAGGCAGAGTGAACAGCATGAGAAGTCCCCAAGGGGCATGGGCCTGGTGTTCTCATGACGTAGCAAGGAAGTGAACCAGGCTGGAGCCCAGTGAGGGATGGGGAGATCGCTAGAGGATGAGGTCAGAGTAGCCAGGGGAATAGGGGACATAGCACACCTTGTAGACTTATACTCTGTGTGAGGGGAGCCTCTGCTGGGTTTTAAGCAGAGGAGTGATGTGATCTGATGTATGTTGTCAAAGGGCAGTTTTGGCTCCTGGGTGACAAGAGGCTGTAGGGAGACAAGTTTGGAGCTACTTCAGTAATCCAGGCATAGATGGTGGTGGATCAGACCAGAGTGGTTGCAGCGAGGGTGATAAGAAGTGGTTGGATTTGGGAAATATATTTTGATACTAGAGCTAACAGGATTTCCTAGAGGATTGGACCTGGATGCAAGAGAAAGAGAGGAGGATAATTAAAGATGATTTTCAGAGTTTTTGCTTGAGCATTAGGAAGGATTTAGGTGCCAAAAATTAAAGTAAGGAAGGCTTGGATGGAGCAGATTAAATGGGGGGAAGCCATAAGTTCTGTTAGGGACATGATGAGTTTGAGATGTCTATTAGAAATCTGAGTAGGCAGTAGGATTTATGAGTCAGGAGTTTAGGGGAGAGGCCTAGGCTAGGGTAGATGGTGCTTAAAGCCATGACTGGATAAGGTCAAAGGAATGAGTATAGGCAGATAAGAGACCTAACATAAAAAACTTGAGAAGAAGAGGAGGATGAAGCAAAGACTGAGAAGGAGGAAGCAATGAGGCAGGAGGAGATCCAAGAGAGGGTAGAGTTCTGGAAGCTAGTTGAAAACTCATACAAGGAAGAGAGAGTGGCCCGCTGTGTTAAATGCTGCTGCTGGAGCCCATAAGATGAGGACAGAAATGACTATGGGGTTAGCAATATGGAGGCCACTGGCGACCTTGACATGTACAAAACCTGACTGGAGTAGCTTTAAGAGAGGAGGATTTAAAGGGGCTTTACTGCAAAGGGTAACAAAGAAATGGGGTGGTAGCTGGTGGGGGAAGTAGAGTCAACAGAAATTTCTGTTTTGTGCCCTTTTTTTTGGATGGGAAAATTAACAGCATAGTTGCATGATGACCATAATGAAGCAACAGTAACAATTTAAAAAATGATTATGTAATAGGGAGCTGGAAGAAAACACTAATAAAATGTTTTCAAAAATGGGATCTGCTATACTTTTCTATGACTTGAAAATTATATAATAAATATGTTCCTGGTCAAATAATACGGCTCTACAACTCATAAAAAAGGAGAAAACCACCAGAGAAAACCACCAAAATGAAATGGCAGTCAGAAATACAAAGGAAGAGAAAAAATGGCAATATAGAACAACTGGAAGACAAGAGATAAAATGGCGATATTAAGCCCTCATATTTCAATAATCATTCTAAATGTAAACGGATTGAATTCTGCAATCAAAAGACACAGGGTAGCTGTATGGATTAAAAAACAAGACCCAACAATATGCTCCCTCTAGGAAACACATCTCAGCTCTTAAGACAAACATAGGCTCAGAGTGAAGGGATGCAAGATGATACTCCAAGCAAATGGCAAGCACAAGAGAGCAGGTGTTGCCATATTTATATCAGACAAAGAAGATTTCAAGATTAAAAAGACAATGAGAGACAAAGAGGGGCAGTATATAATGATAATGACAAAAGGGACTTTCCACCAAGAGGCCATAACACTTATGAGTATATATGCACCTAACAGAGGAGGACCAAAGTATATAAGGCAACTATTAACAGACCTAAAAGGGAGGAATTAACAGCAACACAATAATAGTGGCGGACCTCAACATCCCACTTACATCAATGGGTAGATCGTCTAGACAGAAAGTCAACAAGGAAATAGTGGATTTAAATGAAACACTTGATCAGATGGACTTAATAGATATATAGAGGGCATTCCATCCAAAAACAGTAGAATAGACATTCTTCTCAAGTGCACATGGAACATTCTCAAAGATAGACCATATGTTGGGGAAGAAAGCAAGCCTCAATAAATTTAAGAAGATTAAAATCATATCAACAATCTTTTCCAACCACAATGCTATGAAACTAGAAATCAACTACAAGAAAAAAGCTGAGAAAGTGACAAATATATGGAGACTAAACGGCATACTACCAAACAACTAATGGATCAATGAAGAAATCAAAGGAGAAATTTAAAAATACCTGGAGACAAATGAAAATGAAAATACAACATTCTAACTCTTATGGGATGGGGCAAAAGCAGTTCTAAGAGGGAAATTCATAACAATACAGACCCACCTCAACAAATAAGAAAATTCTCAAATAAGTAATCTTAAACTACACCTAACAGAGCTAGGAAAAGAAGAACAAACAAAGCCCAAAGTCAGCAGAAGGAGGGAAATAATAAAAATTAGAGCAGAAATAAATGAAATAGAGACTGAAAAATAGTAGAAAGGATCAATGAAACTAAGAGCTGGTTCTTTGAGAAGATAAACAGAATTGACAAACTGTTAGCCAGACTTACTAAGAAAAAAAGAAAGAAGCCTCAAATAAATAAAATTAGAAATGAAAGAGGAGAAATTACAATGGATACTGTAGAAATACAAAGGATTATAAGAGAATACTATGAAAAAATATATGCCAACAAATTGGATAACCTAGAAGAAATGGATAAATTCTTAGACTCATACAATTTCCCAAAACTGAATCAAGAAGAAATAGAGACTCTGAACAGACCAATCACAAGTAAAGAAATCAAAACAGTAATCTAAAACCTCCAAAATAACAAAAGTTCAGGACCAGACGGCTTCTCTTGAGAATTCTACCAAACACTCAAAGAAGATGTAATATCTATCCTCAAACTATTCCAAAAAACTGAAGATGGAATGCTTCCTAACTCATTCTATGAGGCTAACATTGCCCTGATACCAAAACCAGGCAAGGACAGCACAAAGAAGGAAAATTACAGGCCAATATGGCTGATGAACATAGATGCAAAAATCCTCAACAAAATTTTGGCAAACTGAATACAGCAATACATTAAAAGGATCATGTACCATGATCAAGTGGGATTTATGCCAGGGATGCAGGGATGGTTTACCATCTGCAAATCAATGTGATACCACATTAACAAAATGAGAAATAAAAATCACATGATCATCTGAATAGATGCAGAGAAAGCATTTGACATCCATTGATGATAAAATCTCTCAATAAAAGGGGCATAGAAGGAAAGTACCTCCACATAATAAAGGCCATATATGATAAACCCACAGCCAACATCATACTTAATGGGGAAAAACTGAAAGCCATCCCTCTGAGAGCAGGAACAAGACAAGGGTGCCCACTCTCACCACTCTTATTCAACATAGTACTGCAGGTTTTGGCCAGAGCAATTAAGCAAGAAAAAGAAATAAAACATATCCAAATCAGAAAGGAAGAAATGAAACTCTCACTGTTTGCAGATTACATGATTCTATACATAGAAAACCTTAAAGAATCTACCAGAAAACTACTAGAAATAATCAACAACTGCAGCAAAGTTTCAGGGTACAAAGCCAACTTATAAAAATCAGTTGCATTTCTATAAACTAATAATGAACTAGTAGAAAAAGAAGTCAAGAATACAATCTCATTTACAATTGCAACAAAAAGAATAAAATATATAGGAATAAATGTAACCAAGGAGGTGAAAGACCTATACACTGAAAGCTATAAAACATTATTGAAAAAAGTTGAAGAAGATATAAAGAAATGGAAAGATATTCTATGCTCTTGGATTGAAAGAATAAATATAGTTAAAATGTCCATATTACCTAAAGCAACCTACAGATTCAATGCAATCCCAATCAGAATCCCAATGACATTCTTCATGGAAATAGAACAAAGAATCATAAAATTTATATGGAACAACAAAAGACCCTGAATAGCCAAAGCAATCCTGAGAAAAAAGAACAAAGCTGCAGGCATCACAATCCCTGACTTTAAAATATGCTACAAAGCTATAGTAATCAAAACAGAATGGTACTGGCACAAAAAAAGACACACAGCCCAATGGAACAGAATCAAAAGCCCAGAAATAAAACCATATATCCATGGAAAGCTAATCTTCAACAAAGGAGCCAAGAACATACAGCGGAGAAAGGAAAGTCTCTTCAATAAATGGTGTTGGGAAAACAGGACAGCCACTTGCAAAAGAATGAAAATAGACCATTATCCTCACCATACACAAAAATGAACTCAAAATAGAATAAAGACTTGAATATAAGACCTGAAACCATAAAACTCTTATAAGAAAATACAGGTAGTACACTCTTCTTCAACATCGGTCTTAGCAGCATCTTTTCAAATACCATGTCTACTCAGGCAAGGGAAACAAAAGAAAAAGTTAACAAATGGGATTACATCAGACCAAAAAGCTTCTGCAAGGCAAAGGAAATCATGAACAAAACAAAAAGATAACCCACCAACTGGGAGAAAATATTTGCAAATCATATTCAAAAAGGGGTTACTCTCCAAAATATATAAAGAACTCATACAACTCCACAACAAAAAAACAAACAACCCAATCAAAAAGTGGGCAAAGGATACGAACAGACATTTTTCCAAAGAAGATATACAGATAGCCAACAGACACATGAAAAGATGTTCAACATTACTAATCATCAGGGAAATGCAAACAAAACTACCATGAGATATCATCTTACACCTGTTAGAATGGCTATAATCACCAAGACAAAAAAGAACAAATGTTGGAGAGGATGTGGAGAAAAGGGAACCCTCACACACTCCTAGTGGGAATGCAAACTGCTGCAGCCACTACAGAAAACAGTGTGGAGATTTCTCAAAAAATTAAAAATAGAAATACCATATAATCCAGCTATCCCTCTACTGGGTATTTATTTATCCAAAAAACTTGAAATCAACCATCTAAAGAGGTTTATGCACCGATAGGTTTATTGCAGCATTATTCACAATAGCCAACACATGGAATCAACCCAAGTGCCCTTTGATTGATGATTGGATACAGAAGATGTGGATATATATATATATACATACCACAATGGAATACTACTCAGCCATAAAAAAGACAAAATCGTCCCATTTGCAACAACATGGATGGACCTTGAGGGTATGATGTTAAGTGAAATAAACCAGGCAGAGAAAGACAAACACCACATGATTTCACTCATATGTGAAAGATAAACACACACATGGACAGAGAGAACAGATTAGTGGTTACCAGAGGGAACGGGGTTGAGGGGTGGGCAAAAGGGATAAAGGGGCACATATATATGATGATGGATAAAAATTAGGCTACTGGTAGTAAGCACGATGTAGCCTATATAGAAATTGATAAATAATAATATTCACCTGAAACTACACAACGTTATAAACTGTTATGATCTCAATAAAATAACTGAGAAAAATAATGTGGCTTTCCATTTTTGTTTTTAATGGCTGCGGAATATTCTATCTTTTTAATGTACCATAATTCGTTTAACCAACCCCTTATCATTGGACATTTGGATGGTTTCCTTTTTTATTGTTATTCTTTTGCTTTTATAAGCAATCATGCGGTGGATGTCCTTATACATATAAACCAGCCCAATTTTCTGATTGTTCCCTTAGGATAAAAGTGGAAGTACTGGGTCAAAGAATGAAAACATTTTAAATAGTGCATATAAAAACATTTTAATGCATATGAAATAGCCCAAATCTCCATTTTAGAATCCATCAAAGTCACTTAGTCCTGCCCTTATCACCGTTTCGTTTTTCTACTATACCTATCACAGTTGCACGTTTATTTATTTGTGTGATTATCTGATTAACGTCTGTCTCTCCCACTGGACTGCAGACCAGTGAGTGCAGAGACGGCGCCTGTATTTGCTCACTGCTGTGGCCGCAGCTTTTGTCCCAGAGCCTGTCGCATAGTGGGCATTCAGTCAGCAGCTGTTCATGAGTGAACGATGAATGTAAAGCCTGCTTCAGTGGAGAGGGTAGAAGATCACACTGGATAATGTCATTGAGGGTAGAATGACGTGTGACTGTCATCACCCAGTGCCTTGCAGGGTACCGGTATACAGCTACTAATGAGTTTGTAATTGACTAATTAAATAATGCATGAATGAAGGGTCTCGCCTCTATAAAAGTGCCCCTTCTTGTATGGCTTAAGGAATGGAATCGTTGCGAATTCTCCCAAGGTCACTTCTTTGGAGAACACTCAGTCCGGGTCTATATTTTGGTGGGGTTTGCAGGAGCCTGGTTCCCTTTAGCCAAACCCTCCCATTTCCAGCGCTGAGCGCCTCAGTCCAGTGGCCAGCAGGTGGCAACAGTCGGTTACTAAAGTGACAGCGGAGCGCTGAGGCCCTCTCCGGATGGGACGGCTCTCCGGGCTGAGCATAGCCTGATGTCCCTAGGACCCACAGGGGCAGTGTCCACCCCAAAACGCCCTGTAGGCCAGCGTGGCGGGCTCCTTCCTGGGAGGCAGGCGGCTCAGGTGCGTTCTCAGGGACCCCTGGAGCTGTGTCTCCCCTCAGAAGAGACAAGAAAGAGGGTCAGCTGTCAGGCCCTGAGACAGCCCAACTCTGCTTTTCCAATTTACATGGTTTACAGTTCGGAGGAACTCTGTACTGGACAGCTCAACATCCAACCGAAACTCATTTGAGAATCCGGACTTCCTCAGGCTCTGAGATTTTTGTCCAGTTCACACCAACTGACTTGCCTCTGTTGTCGTGTCGGTCTGTCTGAAATGATCATTTTCTTTTGATTCTCTTTGTTTTCAGCCAAGCTCAGTGCCATGCAGTTGAGGCTGACGGTTTTGTAGGAATCATTGGATCTGTGATCACTGGATTACATAAATGCTTCTTATGGCGCACAAAACAGGTTGCTGCCCACTCAGCACGGCTCCACCCCATCTTGGTGCTGTTTTTTTCCTGGGGCAGGGAGGCTTTGCCCCCATCCAGCTTTCCTCTCTCCATGTTCCCTTGAGACTGATGGTAGGGAGGAAATCACCGTTGGCCGAGATTCTGCTGTCCATCCTCTCACTCTCACAGGGACCCGGTGGGTGGGTGTTCTGTTAATGTGTCCAAGCCCACCTAGGTCCTAAATAGCAGAGCTAACAGGACAGGACAGTAATCAGATATTTCTGATTCCAAACGTGGTGCTCCGTCACTACACTTGTGGTGGTCCAAACTATGCTCCAAGGGGCGCCTCAGAGGTGGCCCCAAGGGAAGGGAAGGAGGAGAGAAGGCAGAAGGGGGAGATGTGGCCTAAAGGGGGGTGCTCTGGCCTCCCACTCTTGCTTCATCTAGAACAACTAGAATATATATGTGTATATATATATATCTCCTCCTTCTAAAAGGAAAGCTTAAGTGAAAGATTTTATATATATACATAAAGTACAAGGAGGAAAAAAGTCAGAATTCTCTCACAGGATATATTGTTTCTGGGGTACATTGTGACACAGCTGACTCAGTAGAAGTGTGAACTGTGACAACAAGACAAAGCAAAGTTTGCAGGAACCGAAGCGAGGCCTTGGCCCTGCATCCCCAGGGTCTAACCACTTGATTAATTCAGGAAATGCTTTGATGGCAAAACTCTTCTGCAATTGGCTTCTCATATTCTCTGGGACAGAAACAAATTCAGAAAAATGAATTTGATGCAAAATCAAATGTGTCCTACTTCTACCACCTGTCTGTAACAAGGAGTGTATCTGGAACTTTTCTTTGTCACGCAGAGTCTGGGTAATAGCAATCTGAAGGAAAGCTAAAGAAGCCTGAGAGCCCAAGTGGAATGACAAACGAAGAACTGAGGCAGAGAAAAGAGGGAGTGGAGAGAGAAGAGCCTCAAGCTGGGTCTCTGGAGGGGTAAGGGGAAATAGGAGGAGAGAGAACTGGTCAGAGAATTAGAGACCGAGACAGAAGCCCAAACAGTATTTTTAAGGAGCTTTGTTGGATATTTTAAGCAGGCTCCTGCCTTTGACATTTTCCCAAAAGACAGAAAAGATTTGAACTGTTTTCAATTATATTTTTCTGCAGGACTGGCCCAGTGCCAAGACTGGACCATGTAGGATCCTGGGTTTATGTCAGTTACATAAGCAAACTTCAGACTTTGCTGTGATCTGGAATAGTAGAAACCATGAATGTTTTTCACCTTCCATTTTGTCAGCTGTTTGAGTTTCTATTCTGAGAGGTGCTAACTGTTGAACATTGTTATTCACTTGTGTTCCCTAAATAACTTTTAATTAGTTTTCATTTGGACCAAGAATGTTCTGCTGTTGACACAGTGACAGGAAATATCAAAAATGAAATTAATAAAGAACTCACTTCAGAAAAAAATTGCACTAATATTACAATATTTTATAATATCTGTCTCATGCATTTTTCCACAATGGAATTTTTCTATTATCTTTCAGTGGAATTAACTGCATTGGTGCAAGAAATGCAATCAAATCCGCAACTGTATGTAGCCTTTGAACACTCGTGTCTAGCTGGATAGTTAGTACATTTAGTACACAGTGAAAAATGACAAGCCGTAATTCTTTCACCTTAAAAACTGCCAAAGATAAAAGTTTGTCAGGGCTCTCAGAATATCATAAAGCAGACAAGACGAAATTTTAAAATATTGTTGGAGTTTTTCAATGGAATCTCCCCTCTCCCTTCCTCCGTCCTTTAAGACAATGGTGTTAGTTGCCCCCAATTATTAGCGCATGATTCTAACAAAGACTCACACATCCCTTTGGCTAAAAAGTGGCCAAATATCAAAGAGCCAGTAATATTGAGGTCAGCTCTTAGTCTTTTCCAAAGTGAGTAAAGCCTTCTGAATCCTTTTGGGTAAAAATATGGCAAAGATCAAAGAGAATTCAGTAAGAGTTTCTGATACATCAGTAAAACATCCTGTGAGGGTTCTGCACGTGAGAGGAGACCAAGCATGCTCTAGTTTTTGGGGTTTTTATTTATTCTTAAGTTTATGATAGTTTACAATCTTGTGAAATTTCAGTTGTACATTATTGTTTGTCAGTCGTGTTGTAGGTGCACCACTTCACCCTTTGTGCCCAGCCCCACCCCCTTTTCCCCTGGTAGCCACTAATCTGTTCTCTTTGTCCACATGTTTAAATTTCTCATATGAGTGGAGTCATACAGAGATTGTCCTTCTCTATCTGGCTTATTTCACTTAACATAATTCCCTCAAGGTCCATCCATGTTGTTGTGAATGGGACGATTTTATCGTTTTTATGGCTGAGTAGTATCCCATTGTATTATATACCATATCTTCTTTATCCAATCATCAGTTGATGGGCACTTAGGTTGCTTCCACATCTTAGCTATTGTAAATAATGCTGCAATGAACATAGGGGTGCATAGGACTTTTGGAATCGCTGACTTCAAGTTCTTTGGATAGATATTCAGTAGTGGGATGGCTGGGTCATATGGTATTTCTATTTTTAATTTTTTGAGAAATCTCCAAACTGTTTTCTATAGTGGCTGCACCAGTTTGCACTCCCACCAGCAGTGTATGAGGGATCCTTTTTCTCCACAACCTCTCCAACACTTGTTACTTTTTGTTTTGGTTATTTTTGCCATTCTAATGGGTGTAAGGTGATATCTTAGTGTAGTTTTGATTTGCATTTCCCTATGATCAGTGTTGATGAACATCTTTTCATGTGTCTATTGGCCATCCGTATATCTTCTTTGGAGAAATGTCTGTTCATGTCTCTTGTCCATTTTTCAATCAGGTTGTTTGATTTTTTGTTGTTGAGTTGTGTGAGTTCTTTATATATTATGGAGATTAACCCTTTGTCACATATATTACTTGCAAATACTTTTTCCCAATTAGTAGGTTGTTTTTTTGTTTCAATCCTGTTTTCCCATGCCTTGAAGAAGCTCTTTAGTTTGATGAGGTCCCATTTGTTTATTCTTTCTATTATTTCCCTTGTCTGAGAAGACATGGTGTCTGAAAAGATCCTTTTAATACTGATGTCAAAGAGTGTATTGCCTACATTTTCCTCTAGAAGCCTTATGGTTTCAAGTCTTACCTTTAGGTCTTTGATCCATTTAGAGTTTATTTTTGTGAATGGTGAAAAATAGTGGTCAATTTCCATTCTTTTGCATGTGGCTTTCCAGTTTTCCCAGCACCATTTGTTGAAAAGACTTTCTTTTCTCCATTGTATGCCCTCAGCTCCTTTGTCGAAGATTAGCTGTCCATAGATGTGTGGTTTTATTTCTGGGCTTTCAATTCTGTTCCATTGATCTGTGCACCTGTTTTTGTACCAGTACCATGCTGTTTTGATTACTGTAGCTTTGTAGTATGTTCTGAAGTCAGGGATTGTGATGCTTCCAGCTTTGTTCTTTTTTCTCAGGATTGCTTCAGCAATTCAGGGTCTTTTGTTGCCCCATGTGAATTTTAGGATTCTTTGTTCTACTTCTGTAAAGAATGTCATTGGGATAGCGTTGAATCTGTAGATTGCTTTAGGTAGTATGGACATTTTAACTATGTTTATTCTTCCAATCCATGTACATGGAATGTCTTTCCATCTCTTTATGTCCTCATCCATTCTTTCAGGAAAGCCTTTTAGTTTTCATTGTATAGGTCCTTCACTTCCTTAGTTAAATTCAATCTGAGGTATTTTATTCTTTTTGTTGCAATTGTGAATGGTATTGTGTTCTTGAGTTCTTTTTCTGTTAGTTCATTATTAGAGTATAGAAATGCTACTGATTTATGTAAGTTGATTTTATATCCTGCAACTTTGCTGTAGTTGTTGATTATTTCTAAAAGTTTTCCAATGGATTCTTTGGGGTTTTCTATATATAAGATCATGTCGTCTGCAAACAGCGAGAGTTTCACTGCTTCCCTCCCTATTTGGATTCCTTTTAGTCCTTTCTCTTGTCTAACTGTTCTGGCCAAAACCTCCAGTACTATGTTGAATAAGAGAGGTGATAGAGGGCATCCTTGTCTCGTTTCTGTTTTCAGGGGGATGGCGCTCAGTTTTTGCCCATTGAGTATGATGTTGGCTGTGGGTTTGTTGTATATGGCCTTTATTATAATGAGATAATTTCCTTCTATCCCCATTTTGTTCAGAGTTTTTATCATAAATGGCTGTTGGATCTTGTCAAAAGGCACGCTCTAGTTTAATCCCCAAACCTAGAAAGTCATAAATGCACGAGCCGGTTTCTTTAGTGAAAGGCTGTGACACACAGGGTAAACCTGCCAAGTGCACCAATCAACTGTGACCTTGTCTACAGTCTCATTTTCATCATTTTCTTAAGTACTATGTAATTTGGTCTTGGGACCACTTAGCTAATTACAGCTTAGGAGGATGGGCCTTGTATGTTACTGCACGCCTGACAGAAGTATTTAGTATTCTGCAGTGCAGTGGAAAAGAGTATAGATGTGCTTGAATATATATAGAGTTTTACCTTTTCTTTTTGTTATAGAGGGCTTACAACAAATTAGAACATGTGTGTCAACTCCATAATCATCTAGCTAGACTTTTAAAGATTGACTAGCCAAGCCTGACTTTTCTTCAAGTACTATTTCATCTGTCATACTAATTTTAACTACATTAGCCTATTATATGAACATGATCAGCACTATTTAAATTGCCAATGTCTATGCATCCCTTCTGTGTGCTATGACTCAATGCATCAGTCGCACTAGCTTAGTTTTGTCACAACTCTGGACACACTGGCAGTCCCCAGGGGTGTCTGGAGTGCTAGATAGACATGGTGCATCTGCCTGGAGCTTCCATTTTACTCGAAGACTTGGAGACCAAAAAGTAATCAATTTAACCATTTATTTAATGTGCTGCCAATTCTTTATTTAATTTGCTGTGAAGCATATAAAATTATGCATTAGCTATGTTATGACTAAAAACCAAATGTTGACTGATACTTACAGTGATAAAATAACAACTTGTAAACCAAGAAGCGTCTCTGTGTAGCTGTCAGAGTTCCAGCCCAAAACCTACTGGTGACGCTGAGAAAAAAATATGATGACATTCATCCTGGAAGAGTGATGGGACATAGGCCCACCTGGCCTCTAGGTGAGGCAGCCCAAAGCCTTCTCCCATCCTGTCAAAGTCCTCTGCCATCAGACATGACCTCTAAAGACTATTGGGAGAAAAGGAAACCTCCAGCCCAAGGGAATGGGACCCATCCTATTAGGTGAGATCCTCAAAAACCTGGACAGGCTGAGTGTGGGCAGAGCCCTCACGGAAGTTCCCTCCTACTTCAGTTAAGCCTGCACCGGGCAGGAGTAGCACAAGGACATACTCCAAGAACTTCCCCATTACTCTCCCAGACCTGGCCATGGTGCTTCCCAACTCTTGGTGCCTGAGTTTCCATCTTTGATGGAGACCACCCTATAGTACCTCCCCAGGGTGCCCCCTTCTCCTCACCAGTCTGTCCACTGTGGGCAACACAACCTTGCTCAGGTCCTGTCCTAGCCCTGAAAGAGGGCCTGCCCTTGACCCTGGTCTAGGCTTTCAGTTCCTGTCTTTATGTGGTCTGCTCCCAAAACTGTAGACTAGATTCAACCAATGAAGAATTTAAAGGCTGATTTTTCTGTGAAAATAAATACAAATGCAAAATTCACATGAATGCCTAAGATACAAGACCTCAAAGAAGATAGGTGCTGTTTGTGGCCCCTTTGAGCAGTCCTTGGGTCCCTGTGGATGCATTCATCTCCCTCTGCTGTTAGAGCGCCCCCTGCAGACATGTTTGAGAAACACAACTCTGGGGGACATCACTGCAGGGTAAAGGATACAGCCCACATGTGAAGTCCTCCCCCAAAACTGGAGACAATGGTCTTTGGCAGGCATGTGTCCCACTGGAATGAGGGGAAATTCCGTACAGTTCCAGATAGCCAGCCTCCTAACTGAATGCGACGCACTGCCTCTATCCCTTCCTCCCAATTCGTGCAAAATGTCAAAGGAACAAAACCAGTTTTCTTTCTTAATGGGCTCACAAAATGGTTGTGCCAATTTTGTGCAGACTGCTCCTTTTCTCTATTTTTCTGTAAAGTTGTTTTCAGAAGGATTTGAAGTTGTGTTGGTGAAATTCAGCTTTCTGTGGCTTGTTTTCCATTTCAAGAAAGACAAAGGCAGCTTTGGTCGGTGTCGGGAAGCCTGAGCTCAGAGAGCGTGAGGTAGGATCCTGGCCCTTTTCGGCTTCATTGTGACGATTTGCACACGCAGGCTTGGCTCCATTCTCCGTCATTGCCCCTTAGAGACACGGGAGCCCAGGCAGGCCTGAGAAGCCTTCCTGAGTGTGAGACTGTCACTGGATGGTGGGGTCTGAGGATGACCTGGGGCATCTTTGTCCTGGAAAACCCCTCACCTCTGGTCTCCTGCCCTGAGGACTCTCAGGATACATTTTTGATGGGAAGAAACACACCAGAGTCATTAATTTGAGATCTGATTGTGATAGTCTTTGGTTCCAGCCAGGTCAGTTCTGGGCCTGAATCCATTAATTCTGAAAGAGGTTGAAGGGTCTGACGCTTCTCAGAGAGCCCCTCAAGCTTGGCCTCTTAAAAGTTTCAGAGACTGAATTTCGGCTCATGTTTCCTAGAGAAGAATAATTCGTAAATTTGGAGGATTATATTCTTTGTTCTTTTCTGTTCTGAAGGCTAATTAGCATGTTGGTTAAGGAGAATCTTGTGCATTTATTAGAACTGTCACCTTCAGAACATGTTTCCAGGGCTGTGACAAACATCCCCACCTCCCCGTTGCACAGGGTTTGTGTATCCCTTTTTGCCCTAGACAGAGCTCTCTCTTGTACCATAAGCATGAAGACTGATACCTTGCAGATGGAAATTCATCCCTGAGATGCAGACAGAGCATCTGCCTCCTCCCAGATGGCTTAGGAAGGGTAAGAAGAGAGTCAGAGGAACTAAGCTAAGAAAGTGAGAACAAGGAGATGGGATTGGGTTAATTTAAGGAAGAACTGGGAAGTAGGTTTTGGGAAAGAGAGGTTGTTGTCAGAGACCCAAGGGGGACACACCAGGGATCTTCCTGGGAATGTGGCCTGAATCATTACCTGGGACCTCATATCAGGGAGAAAGATCCATGCCTTCAAGGATGAGAGGCTGAAGGACAAGCCTGGCTGTCTGTGAAGGGGGATAGGGTGAAGATGCAGGATGGGCATGGGGAGCTGAAGAGACAGAGCAAACTGGAATTAAGAAGAAAATCGAGACAAGGCAGGCAGCTCTGGGCTGTACAAGGCCCCGGGACCATCCCATGTTTACTGTGTTCTGAATTTTCTCACACTTCAATAAAGTAGCTCTTCCACCTGGATTAGAATGGGATACACGCATACACTTCCCTCTGACTCTGCCTCTCCCAAGGAGATGATACAGGACACTTGTTTTGGGGAATAAATTCTGATATGTTTGATTTTTAAAAAAAATCAGTTTTATCACCCCAAAGTCATGCATGGTGTGCTCACAGTCTGCCTTTATGGTCTCTGAATTTGCCTTTTCAAAGCTAGGCTCCTCTCCAAAAATCCACTCTGGCAGGAGATCAAGGGAGGACCCAATGCTCTCCAGTTAATGATAAACTCCTGCAATGGATTTTTCCCAGAATCACCCAGAAAGAACCCAGAATTAGCAATCTGGCTCTGACAACCGCAGCATATGTCCCCACACAGGCTGTGCACCTTGTCTGAGCAACTTCCCGGTCCCCGGCCAGCAGAAGGACTCGCTTGGCCTGGCATGGGCAGATGGCGCCTGGTACAACATGCCCCCAGGCTCTTCTCTATTGTTGCCTGCAGGCTGCTCAGCACAGCTCACTCCGAGCCCTCCCTGTACCCCCAGAGCCACAGACCTGCCCCTTGCCCCAGTGACGGTGCTGCGGTTTGCCTATTTTGACATATTCATCCCCAACATGTCAAGATGAAAGGCAGGAAATATGCAGTTCCAGTTCCCATAGCAGGAGTGGTTGGACCAAAGCGTATCACATTTACAGGCTGGTCATGGGATCCTGGAGGCAAACACAGTGCAGGCCGACCTCAGGCCCAGGCTGGTCTGGCACGCCACAGGCTGGGTGCTGCCTGCCCTGCATGGAACCCCTCCTCCCCACGGACTGACTGCAGCCTTGCTCACTCCTGCCACCTCCTGTGACTGAAGTCACCTCCTCAGAAGGTCGCTGCCACTGGGGCTCCCCACCACACACAGAATCCTGCCCCAGAGAGAGCCGGCTTCCTCCCCAGCCACACCCAGGCCCTGGGGGCCTGGCTGTTTCTGAGCAATTAATATGGAGCTTTCCTTCCCTTTCTATTTTCCTGTGAACAGGAAGTGCCGCCGGGTCCTTGGGGCAGAGGTTTGGAAACCCCCAGTATTCTAAAAAAGTGACAGATATTGACCCATCAAGACCCAAAGCAAAAAAAAGCCAAGGCTTTTCTGTTTTCCCCAAGTGACCGCCAGCCTTTCCTGCAACCACCCCAGTCAGCTAGATGATTCTTCTATAAAAACACCATCTTCTCCATAAGACATAAGTAAGCATCACTTCCACCCACGCTCAGGATGTTAAAATATTTGAAGAATGACTTGTTCTGGACCAGAAAAAAACCTTGCAGGAAGAATTCCATTTCTCTTCCTCCAGGTGTGTGCCATGTGGTCGGGTTATGGGGGCAGTGGGGACCCTAAGTGTCCGTTTCCTGGCTTTGGTGCAGTTAAACCCAGCCCTCGGTCATTAGGCCGCAGGAAGAGCATTCGCCCATTTCATTTCCTTGGGGATGGTTTTTTTTTAAGTGGCTCTATTGCACCTGATCACATTCAGATGCGTTCCATGGGAAGCAGGCGATTTGAAAGCGCAGTAAAGCCAGCTCACACGGTGCCCAGATAGAGCTGAACTTCTTGTTCAACAGAAGCCACTAAAGACAGGTAGTCAGGGACAATAATGTCCTTTTGTGCCTTTGTCTGGGGCAGCTCATTAAGGCAGAGACTGCCTCAGCATTGACAGGACAACCCCTTCCTGTGTGTTCCAGCAGAACATAATTGACGACAAAACCTTTTTTCGATGTCACCATTGCCAGATACAAACCCAATTAGTAACAGAGTTAACTCAGATGAATCCTGGGAACATGGAAATAGCAGGTTGTACAGCTAATCAGACCCAGGGAATGATGACACATTTGGATGTCGTCAGGAAGGTGGCATTCTGGGGACCTCAGGGGTTGGACCCTCACAGAGCCTGCATGTTCCACCGATTTCAGAGCCCCCTTTGTTTGCGAATTACACGGCTTTCGAGGATTAACAGAGACCTGCTTCTGTCTGCTCAAGCCCTCCGGGTCTGGGAGCATCACAGTTTTACTCTGAGGCCAGAGATAGTCGAAAGGAGTCATCCATGTCTTAATTCAAGTACAGCCCCTTGGTCCCCTCCACCACTCCCTCCCGACAAATCTGGATGGATTTAAGAAACCCCTTGTTTCTTGGGGCTGGCCCCGTGGCCGAGCGGTGAAGTTCGCGGGCTCCGCTGCAGGCGGCCCAGTGTTTCGTTGGTTCGAATCCTGGGCGCGGACATGGCACTGCTCATCAAACCACGCTGAGGCAGCGTCCCACATGCCACAACTAGAAGGACCCACAACGAAGAATATACAACTATGTACCGGGGGGCTTTAGGGAGAAAAAGGAAAAAATAAAACCTTTTTAAAAAAAAAAAAAAAGAAACCCCTTGTTTCTTATCTGACCCTTCTTGCAAGGACTAAGGAATCACATATTCTGACTCTCCTGTGAGCAGAAGCAAACAAATAATTTCAAGGCACAGAGGGATGCGCTGGCCCACCCTACCTCAGTTTAAATAATTAACGTTGCCAGGCAGGTGCGAAAAGCTTGTGCAGAGAGCAAAATACCAGCACAAAGGGCAAGCACAAAAGGAAATACTTGCCTGGTTTTGAATTGTTATTATAATTGGATTATGGTGATTATTTTTTTCTAGATTGGCACCTGAGCTAACCACTGTTGCCACTCTTCTTTTTTTTCCCTGCTTTTACTCCCCAAATCCCCCCCAGTACACAGTTGTATATTTTAGTTGTGGGTCCTTCTAGTTGTGGCATGTGGGACGCCGCCTCAACGTGGCCTAATCAGTGGTGCCATGTCCGCACCCAGGATCTGAACCGGTAACCCTGGGCTGCAGAAGCGGAGGGTGCGAACCTAACCACCCGGCCACGGGGAAGGCCCAGATTATGGTGATTATTAATCACTGCAATGTGTCTTCTTGTGCTGGAAGAGGCATGCAAGGCTCTGTGCACCTTGCTTTTAGTAACACAAGTTACAAGGTTAGAAATAACTTTGTAACCTGAGGCTGGTCTGGGGGCTTCTCGGAGGTCACGGATTGGTGGTTCTGATTGGTGGCCTTGTTGTTTCAGGTGTCCTCAACAGCGCATGTGACAGGTTATTCCTCCATCTAGTCACTGACTGATGGGAAAAGCCCCACGGGGCAAGCAAGCCTGGCTCTCACGGCCGAAGGGCAGGGCTGGTGCCAGACTTGGAGGCTTCTGTCCTTTTCATTTAACATATGGCATGCTCGGGTGTCTAGTGGAGTCGGTCTACTCTGGCCTCGGGCAGGCAGAAAGCAATTAGACAGAAGCAGAGTGGAAGTCTCTGGAATCAGAGCCCAGAGGCCTGGGGAATCAGCTGGAGCACTCACCTGTAAGCAACAGAAACCAGCTCTGGCTGATTTAAGCAGAAAAGGAGGGAGTTGAATGGTGATGGGATGGCTCAGAGTTACAGCGAGGGCTGGAGAGCGAACTTGGGGAAATAGAGGCATGAGGTTTCTGCCGCAGCCAGGGCCACCGTAAGATCACACCAGAACACAGCCCTTTGGGGCCTCGGCAACCCTTGCTGGGGACCGCTGGACATCGCACCCCGTGTGGGTACCATTGGGGCTGGACCTGGCCACTGTGGCTGGAACAGCTGACTTTGGGCCCTGCAGACACAGGACCCCACCCTGTGGCCACAGTGCTCCTTTGTGGTTCCTGCCTCGTCTCAGCTCTGGCTCCTCACTCAAGTCCAGGGGTGCCCCTCACTGGCCAGTGTCCCACTGCAACATGACAAACATCCATAAGCCTCCGTGCTGATGCCAGTTCTGCCACTTTCCAGAAGGGAAACTACTGATTGCTCTTGTATTGTCCATGGGGTTTACTGAAGCTGAAAGGAGACGATGTCCTGCTCCTGGAGGTTTTCTTCTCCTGTCCCTACACCCAACCACCTTAGGTCCAAGCCTGATATCCTACTTGGTGGATATCCTGGCCCTTCCCTTCTCTTTCTCTCTCAGACTGTTGCCATTTCTATATTTCTCCTTAGAACCTCCAGCAGGAAAGAGGGGGATATAAGGCAAAATGAAATGTGCCATTGCTCTGGAGAAAGTTTAGAAAGGGCAGGGTGGAACCAGGGGTCAAGGCAAAGGTGAGAACTGGTTAGAAAATGCTAAACGCTTGTCAAAATTCTCAGCCCCAACATGTGAAACAAAGCTTGAGCTGGGATCTGCAGCCCCCCGAGGGAGCAGGATGCAGGATGGTGCAGGATAGAGCGGCAGAAGCCAGACAGAGTGCCTCCCCCAACCAGGTAGGAAGAAAACGGAGTGGGCTAGAGAACACTGGAAAATTTTGAGAGATTATAACAAGACTTCTGCAGCCAGTGAGCACTTGGGATAAATTCAGCACAGGAGGAAAAGGCAGCATTTCCTCCCCCTCTCTCCTCCCATTTTAGGTGAGAGGAGGAGGTGGCATGGGGGATAGAGAAAGATCTGGCAGGCTCACCAGCTGGTGCTGAGGCTGGGCTGAACAGAGCGAGCTTGCTCTGCGCCCCCACAGAGAGGGGCCGAGAGAGGAATGGAAAGGTGCCCTCTCTCCTTTCTCCCTTCCCCCAACTCCTTGGAAATCAGGTTGGTCTCAGGCATAGAGGAGCAGGTAGCCCCCTCCACAGTGTGATCCAAGGGTCTCCACAGCCAGCATGCCCCAAGCAGAGCCGCATCAACCAGGCTCGGGCACTTAACTTCTGGTGGGGACCACATTTTTGGAGTACATCATTTCTTTCAGAAAGACTGTCTTGAAATGCACTCTATTGCCTGGGAATAGTAATGCATGAACACCACAGAGCTGGCCATTAGGTTACTGAGGGATGAGTTATGGGGCAGTTCTAAGGAGAGATTTTGATGCTAGTGAAGAGGAGTTGGCAGGGCATGTGCTGATGGGTTCTCTGTGTTCACGGGTCACATGAGGCTTTTGGATAGCAAGGAGGTACCAGGAAGATTGGAATGAGTGAGGCGTGAGGGGTTGGGGGCTGGGGTAATCAACACACGGTCTCGTGACCCCTTAGAGGCAGCCCTGCCTCTCTGTGGCATGGGAAAGAAGATAGAAAGCTTTGCATCCAGCTTTCCAAAGCCCTGCTAAAGCCTCTCTTGCATCCAGCTTTCCAAAGCCCTGCTAAAGCCTCTCGCAAGAGCCCAGGTCCAGACAACAGGCCCAGATGCTCCCTGGGCTGTGTGTTGGCCATGGAGGTGGTGGTGGGAGCACAGAGGCCGGCTCACTCTGTAGGGACAAGTAACTCCCCCAGCTGACTCTAGGGACAGACTGAAGCAGAATTTTACTTGTTGTTTCTATTTCCTAAATGGTTTGTTTTAAAATTTGGTTCAAGACTTTGTAGCTATGGAGATGAGATACTTGGTTTCAGCATTTGGCTCATATGCTTTTTAGGAACCATTCAAGGAGCTACCACATCTGGTCTGGGTGGAAAGTCACCCAGCATTGCTTCTAAGACTGTCACTCTGAGCTGCAGTGTCTACTCGGGGGACATTAATGTCATTTGTTTCCCTGATGATAAAATTCTAGTTGCAGTGTTAGTTACCATTAAAAAGTTGTTGCCATCAATCTTTCCTGTGGATTGAGCTATGCAGATCTATATAGTGCTTCTCACCACAAATAAAGGTCAGGTTTGGCTTTGTTTCCGGTGCACATTTCTGTTTGTGGTCAAGCTGAGAATCAAAACTCAGCTGTGAAAAATGAGGGCTGGCCCATTGGTCCTTTTGGCTCCTGGTTGGCATGAGTGAGATTCCGTTATTATTGATGATGTGAGAGGGTCCTTTGACTCAGCCCAGCCGAGGACCCAGGGGCTAGGACTGCCAGGGAGTCCTTGGCCACTGGGCAGTAGGGAATCCTAAAAGGGAGCCATGGGAGTAGGGTTAGAGTGGTGTAATGCTATGCTACTTTGATAAAGACATTGCAAATAAATGAATATTACATTGTATGTATATACACTTGTATGCAGGTAGATTAACAGTAATCTGTTGGTGGGCTAAGGATGGTTTTTTTTTCTTTATGTTTGGTTATTTCCAGGGTTTTACACTGGGAGTATCTTACTCTTGTAATTACAGGAAGAAAGCAACAAATATTAATTTATAAAGAGAAGGAACAAATTTTATTTTCAAGTAACATATAGAGTAGGATTTTTTCTAGAATTATATGTATAATATGTGTGTCCATCTACCCATCTACCCATTCATCCACTCCTTCATCCATCCCTCCATCCATCCTTTCATCTGTATACTTGTACAAGAAGATATATGGAATGATGTTGGCCAAATGGTTGTGATGGTTATTTCTGGGTGGTGAGATTTCAAATGCCTTTGTTCATGTTCTTCTTTGAACTTACCTCTATTGCTTGAAATCCGTAATAATGAGATGCATTTTTTTTAAGAGCAGCACAGCATCTCCACTCTATTCCCAGGGTGAGCCCCAGTCACAGAGCCCAAGTGAGCGCTCCTGGCTGGCAAGGCCAAGCAAGACTCTGACCTCACATCCCTGCTTCCCTGGACACGCTGAGGCTGCCTGTTGAAGCCCTGGTCAGGGCAGGTGTGCAGTTCAGCAGGGAGCAGAGAGGGAGTTTGCAGGTGACACCTGGGCTCTGTTTAAACCACAGCCAGCGGCATTCTGAGCCTTTGACGTATGTTTTATGACCAGCTGGCCAGGTCTGTAGCTGGCTGGGGCTCTGTGATTCACAGCCCCAGGGTGACAGTGACAAGCCCCCCGGGTCTCCCCTGCCCCTAGTAGTCTTACACCATGTTTCTCCCACCTCTGCCACCCCGAAACTGGGATGGGGCTCCCACGGAAGGATCTCCAAGGGTTCCTGGGTTTGCAGGTTCCTAAAAGGTCAAGGATGTGTCTTGAACATTTTTAGCTCCAGTAGAATAGACAGGGGAGCCCTCCTTGTAAATGGATTTGCAGAGCATTTTCCCAGTGTTGGAGAGCTGGGAAGCAGCAGGCACTTTCTCACTTGGGGAGAGAGTGAGAATGACATAACCGCTTAGAAAAACAGGTTGATATTCATCATCTGGCAGAGGTGAAGATATGCAGACACTGTGACCTAGCAATCCCGCTCCTGGGCAAATGCTCTGCTTCTGGAGATGGATGAGAATGATCACAGTAGTGTTTTGCCTAATAGCTCCAAACTGGAAACAATCCACTGACCATAAATATTTATAGCATATATGCCCTAAATCTGTGGAGCTAAGCTTGTACAATGGAATGTTATATATGTCTGTAAAGATGAACTAACCATAGCTAGGTGCAATGACATGGCTGTAACTCACAAACATAGAGTTGAATGAATGAAGCAAATCCAAAAAGAATATGTACAGCACCAGTTCATTCATGCAAAGTTCAAGAACAAGCAAAACTAAACCATAGTTTTTAGGGATGCATACAGAAGGGGTAAAAATATGAAAAAAATCAAGAAAAAATGATGATAAAATTTGGAATAGGGTTACCCCAGGGGGAAGGGAAGAAGTCAGAATCAGCCAGGGTTTCCTAGAACAGATGGGGCTCCTGGGGTGTCTGGCAGTGTTCTCCTTCTTAGTTTAGGTGGCGGTAACAAGGATGTTTGCCTAATAGTTACTCATTAAACCATTCAATTACATTTCATGTGCTGCTTTGAATATATGTTATATTTCACAACAAAAATATTAAAAAGAAGAAAACCCTAAATGTAGCGTGTTGATCCAGAGTCCACAGAGGCTCACTCAAGACAGCATGATGGTTCCTCAAAATGTTAAACACAGAATTACCATATGGCCCAGCAATTCCACTCCTGGGTATATACCTAAAAGAATTGAAAACAGGGACTCAAACAGATATTTGTATACCATGTTTATAGCCAAAAGGTGGAAACAACCCAAGTGTCTGTCAGCAGATGGACGGATAAGCAAAATGTGGTCTACACAATGGGCTATGACTCAGCCTTAAACAGGAGTGAAGTATTGATATATGCTGCAACATGCATGAACCTGGGTCACCTTATGTTAAGTGAAACAAGGCAGACACAGACAAATATTGCATGATCCCACTTAAATGAGGTAGCATAGGCAAATTCATAGAGACAGAAAGTAGAATAGTGGTTACCAGGGATGGAGAGGAGGAGGGAATGGGGAGTCATTGTTTAATGGGTACAGAGCTTCTGTTTGGTGTGATAAAAAAGTTCTGGAAATAGAGAGTGGTGATGGTGTACAACCTTGTGAATGTACTTAAAGCTACTGAATTGTATACTTAAAAATGGTTAAAATGATAAATTTTACATATATGATACCACACACTAGAAAAAAAGTCCACAGGGGCTATTAGGGATGGAATGTATCCCCCTAAAATTCATATGTTGAAATCCTAACCCCCAATGTAATGGTATTAGGAGGTGGGGCCTGTGGAAGGTGAGTAGGTCATGAGGATGGAGCCTTCCTGAATGGAATTAGTGCTCTTACAAAAGGAGACAGAAGAACTTGCTCCCCTCTCTGCCATGTGAGGATACAAGAAGGTGGCCATCTGGAAGCCAGGGAGCAGGCGCTCACCAGACACCAGATCTGCTGCTGGCACCTCGATCTTCGACTTCCAGCCTCCAGAACTGTGAGAAAGGAATGTTTGTTGTTTAAGCCCCCCAGTGTATGGCAATTTGTTTCAGAAGTCCAAACTGACTAAGACAGGCTCAAAAAATGGTTCCTGCACGTAAAGCTGGAGGAGAGAGACAGGGCTGTGGAGTCGTTTACTAAATAGCAGGAAAGATAGAAAACAAGGTAAAATTTCCTCGTTGGAGGTTGAAGGAGAAGAAAATGCTGCCCTTTGCCCATCTCTGGAGCTCCTGCTACTCTTGGGCAACACTGCAGATGCCCCCGATGACCTGGGTACACTTTGCTCCTTCTTGAAAAGTAGCCCAGCTCTCTCCTTCCTACACTCATGCCTAAATGAAGGTGGAGACCCACATACCCTCCAAGGAGCTGTCCCCTGGGAAATCACCCTTTATTCTTCTTCTTTTATGTATGAGATTACCTTGGATGCTATATGAAAATGAAAATGAATTTAAAAACTAAAGATGCTGCAATATGTTTACATATATGTTATGGAAAATTTGCTTCTCAAACAGCTTGAGCAGAAAACCTCACATCACCATGGCAACCAGATTCCACTGTGACCACGCATCTCCATGAGGTCACCCACCCATTTGTAAGCCTTAGCTCTTCAGCCCCTCCTGGCAAACACATGGGGCCCTGATGATACCACCCACCACGGTAGTTCCATGGCTCTGGGATTGCTGGCTGAGGGCTCTGTCCGAGTCTGTAAGGGACATTCTTGGAGACCCATCTAGATCTGTGGCAGGGGATCAGCTCTTCCTGGAAGTCACTGAGAGGCAGGGGACTCTGGGGAAAGTGGAAATGCAAGACCTCTGCAGCCTACTCAGGGGTTCAGAGTGCTGGGCCAAGTGGATGGGATTCAGAACAGCTATAGGCTGCTGACCAGAAAACCAGCCCCTTGGTCATCACACGAACTGTGGAGTCCTGCATTCAGTAAAAATGCAGACAATAGTTAGATCCTTAATGCTTATTCCCTTGAAAAGACATCTTGACTGCATGTCATCTTCCCTTTGAACTTTCAGAACAAGTACTTCTTTCAAATGAATGTTCTCAGTGCCTCTTTCATGTAGCATTTTGGAATGGCTGATCTATGATGAGGCCACCTTTCCCTCCTTATGGGAGTGGCCGGCCAGAGGCCTATCTTCCCCTGCAGTCACTTTCCCTGATGACACAGGGAAAGCTTTGAGGAGGCCACGGGCAGAAAAGAAAGCCTACGATTTCCATGTTCCAGGGCCTCCAGCCCCTGGCTGGCCAGCATTCTCTTCATCTCTCCTGCAATGCAGTTTTTATAATCAGCAAGTTTTGTTCTTAAATTCCAGGCCTGAAGTCTTTTTTCCCACAACACTGTGGAAAGCCGAGGGCACTCGGAGAACTGACTTGGGATGTTCGCCCTCTGGATTATATTTGATTGGGCCAGGCTTTCGGTACAAGAGAAACATGCACGAAAGACAGCACCTACCCATGTTGTTGGCGGAGCACAGGGATCTTTTTCCTTTACCACTCTTCCTTGCCTTTATGCAGGCACAAAGGGGCAGGGGTGGTGGGGAGCAGGGAGTGCTTCCTAACAGGCTGAATTTCTCTGCATCTTAGGCTAAGGGCCAGTCCTTTGCTGGGCCACCCCCGGGGGCTTCTCATCTCCCCACTGCGGAGCAATGCAGGGCCCTTGGCATTCATTCCTCAGAGAAATCCACAGTTCCCCCTCAGAACGACCTTCCCCCCAATTCTTTGCTTCCTCTCATTATAAAGTCGGAAAAAGAAGAAAGAACAGTGGTTCATGGGGGTGTAGGCAAGAAAAAAAATCTTTCGCAGGACCCAAATTCAGCTCAGTAGACCTGGAGCTGTATGGATTTTTGCAGGATGCAAACCTTTGACTTCCTTCTGCAGACTGTCTGCTCTACACTCTGAGAAGCCAGCAGCAAGCCAGAGAAGACAGCATGGCGGGGAGAGAGGAGGAGGGGGGTGGAGGGGGGAGGGGGGTGGAGGGGGGAGGGGGGTGGAGGGGGGAGGCAGGAGGGAGAGGAGGACGGGGAGAAGGAGGGAGAAGAGGTGAGGGGAGCGGGGAGGAGGAGGGAGAGAGGGAGAGAGGCAGTGTCCCCAGGAACCCAGACCTGAGGGCCTAGCTCAAGCATTTTCAGATTTTAGCCTATTTTTTTCTTTTCCTTTCTTTCTTTTTTAAGTGAGATGATGAAGCTTCTTCTCTTTGGCAGCTCTGTTTTATCTTACTACACCCTGCCAGAGCTATAAGGATTCAGGCCTGTCTTCACAGATGTTTCCTCTTAATCACTGTAATTAATATTAATGGTGATTAATTTTTAATGAGGACATCAAGGAACACACTGGCAAAATGCTCACTGGTAATGTGAATGACCTTGATTTTGTGAGGCCAATCGTCCTCTTTGCTTGGCCACCTGTTTCACAGACAATGCATTGGATCCTGGAATTCTCTGAGAATTTGCTAATTTCTTCTCTCAGATCTGAGTCAAAACCAGGGTGTTTCCAGAGTGGAAACTACAGGGAAGTTAGTTGCCGTGACCCATGTCTCCTCCCACCTCTGAGAAGCGGGGAAGGCACTAGTTGGGGATTTCCTCTCATCTTTCAGCAGCACCACCAGAAATAGGAATTGTTATTTGGTGAGAATTCACTGAGGCTCATTCTGGGCAAAGCACAGTGCTGGGCAGTGTGCACCTGGTCAAGCGGCTTTGAGAGTCCAGGGCCAGAAGGCGTCCTGGCTCCTCCTGCTCTGACAAAGTGGATTGATGCCTTGTTTGGGGTGCCTCAGTGAACAACCCTCTGTAGACAGACTGGTGGTTTCCAATAAACCCTCCTTCATTCATCATGTAGAAACCATTAATAATATGGAAACTCCCTTCCACAGGGCAGCCAGCCCAGCACAGGGGCTCTGATGGTGGGGTGAGGACACTGCCAGCATGGGAAGTCTGGGTGCCTTTGAAACTGGCTCAACACAAGGTTGATATAAGGGAAGCCATATTGTAGAAAAGAGACCGTGTTGTAAGTTTGAATGACCTCTGACTAACTAACCCAGCTGGAATTCACCCTCCAGGAGATCCACCTGTTCTGTAGATTTTATGACCCCTGCTAGTGCATATACCTCCCAGCTGCGATAAGACGATAACTTCATTCTTTTGAGTTCCTTAGGAATGTGATAACCTCCAAACAGAGAGTCTGTGTTGAGAGCCATCATCAATGACAACTGAAAGATCTGGGTGGCAACTCCCAGTCTGTAACACCAGGAGGTTCACCATTCCTAACCCCTCCCTTGTAACCCACTGGCCTATATAACTGCTTCAAGATTCTGTGCCCCCTTAAGATGGTTCTTTTGGACATTAGTTGGCCATCTTCCCTCTTGCTAGCAAGATGTAATAAAATGCCCTTTCTCTGCCACCATCTTGCCTGTTGACAACTGGCTTTTGTCTCATGGTGAGCAGATGGTGCCCTTTGTGTAGTAATACCTTCTCACTCACCACTAGCTTCAGGATGTCAGCATTATACTTTATATGCCCACAGTGCTTAATTTCTCATGAGTCATTCATGACTTTACCTAAATCAGTGTTTTAAAAACTAGTAGTAAGGGTGAAAATGTTCTTAGAGAAGTCAGTCAGTTTGCAGAAAAACAAGGTTTCCCCGTGCACTTTGCTTAATCTTCTAAAGTTTTTTTTAAATGCAGAACTTTTCAGAAGCTTTATTATGCTAACATGGTTGCAATCTCCGTAAAGGTGGAATTGGTCTATGGTATTTCCCAAGTTTATTTGACTAGAGAGCCCTTTGTTCTTGAAATAACTCCATAACAATACACTGAGCTCCCCAATGTGTTATCAGACCACCTCCTAATAAAGCAAGACTAAGTTGATTAGAACTCGCGGCAGTAAGGCAGAGCGCCACCGCAGCTAAGCGGTGTCTCCGAATAGGATCTTCTGGAGAGGATTTTGTAGGGTTTTTAGGGTCTGGGGTCAAGTAGTTAGGATGTGTCTTTCGAGGCAGTGGAATATAGCCGTTTAAGACTGGTGAAGATAGCAAGGGTCTTGTAGGGAGTCTTGATAGCTAAGTTATTGTTTGGCAAGCAAGCTGTTTGCCCAGGTGAGCAGTCTGTTGTCTAAGGTAAATTGATCTGTAGGACTTTCCTGAAGCAAACAGCCTTACCTTCCTTAAACAAAGGTTTCTTGGAACAAACAGCTCAGACACGCTGACACAAGTGGTCTGAGCTCTTGGGCCTCTGGCTGTGTCAGGTTGATGAAGGTTGTCCTAGTTCTCAGCACAGTTCATATTTCCTACATTTTGTGGAATGCTAGTCTCATCAAATACAGGATCCTTCTTGAAGTGCTTTAACGTAGTTCATGTTAGAACTCACCTTTTTCTGACTTAACATCTGATTTAGTTTAAGCTATGCAATTTAGAATAAAATTTGGTAAGAAAAGAAAGTATTAAGGACAGAGTCAGACTTAAGTCAGAAACTAGGAGGTGAGACTGAAGGGAAACAGAGGTAGCCAACTGTATTCACTGTATTTTCTTATTTTCTATATTCTTGATGCTTTGCCATTTGAGGCCTTGATTCTGGAGAAACAGTCTCTCCCAGGGCTAGCTAATTCCTATAGATAGTAAAGGACTCCCGGACAAGTGCACCTGTGATATAACCGACCCATCCATAGCCTACACCCCCACTCTCTCCTTTATCAAACTCTGACACACCAAGCCAATAGTCCCCCTGCTCAAAGTCACCGCAGGGCCAGGTACCAGGCAACTACAGACCGCATCTATAGGCCAGAGTCCGCTGAAATTACTCAAACTATCCAATCCTAACCGACTCAAGGAACCCACCTGGCCTTACCTATTCCCTCCTCAGAGAACTCCAATAAAGGCTCTGGGCCCTGCTTTGCCTTCTCCCCTGTGGTCTGTCCCTATGTGGCCCTGCATTGATGTTGTGCCTCCTGTTTCTAGGGATCTGCGAGTATAACCTTCTTCCTTCATGACAAACTTTCCCATGTCTGTGTGTTTTACCATACCTGAATAAACCAAATCCAGGGTATATTTTAACACACCAACAAGAAATGAAGCTGAATTCAGCCTGCACACCAGGGACACATTTGAATTGCCTAGAGAGCTGTCTGCCCAGGCCTTGCCCACAGTGTTTGATTGGCCTGCAGTAGGCCCTCGGGTAATTCTAACGTACAGCCAGGGCTGAGAAACACTGAGCCAGTGGTTCCCAAAGTGTGAGCCTGGGACCAGCAGCATCAGCATCACCTGAGAGTTTGTTAGAAATGCAAATTTTGGGGCCCCAACCCAGACCTCCTAATTCAGAAATTGGAGGTTGTGCCTTTATCAAGTTCTCCAGGTGATTCTGAAAGATGCTAAAGTTTGAAAACCATTGCACTGGGCTAAAGCAGGGGAGAGTCAGAGAACCAGGCCACAGATGGGCTGAGGGCCTGGAGCCCTTACACATATGGCTACATTTAATGCCATCTCCTGGTGCTGAACAACAGCTTCTTATGTTCCTAGAATATTGGTGCAACCCATAAATTTTGGTATGTTGTATTTCCATTTTCATTTGTCTCAAGGTATTTTTTGATTTCTCCTTTGACCCGTTGGTTGTTCAGTAACATGTTGTTTCGATCTCCACATATTGTGAATTCTTCAGTTTTCTTCTTATAAGAAAGGAGGTCAGAAAAGATACTTGATATGATTGTGGTCAGAAAAGATACTTGATACGATTTCAATCTGCTTAAATTTATTAAGATTTGTTTTGTGGCCTCACATATGCTCCATCGTGGAGAGCATTGGGTGTGCACTTGAGAAGAATGTGTATTCTGTTGCTTTTGAGTGGAATGTTCTATATATGTCTGTTAAGTCCTTCTGGTCTAATGTGTTGTTTAGATCCAATGTTTCCTTATTGATTTTCTGTCTGGATGATATATCTATTGGCGAAAGTTGGGTATTAAAGGCCCTTACTATTATTGTATTGCTGTCTATTTCTCCCTTTACGTCTCTTAATATTTGCTTTGTATATTTAGGTGCTCCTATGCTGGGTGCATAAATATTTACAAATGTTACATCTTCTTGTTGAATTGACCCCCTTATCATTGTGTAATGCCTTTCTTTGTCTCTTATTACAGTCTTTGTCTTAAAGTCTATTTTGTTTAATAAAGTATAGCTCCCCTGGCTTTCTCTTGGTTTTCATTTGCATGGAACTTTTTCTGTTCCTTCACTTTCAGTCTGTGTATATCCTTATGTCTGAGGTGAGTCTCTTGTAGGCAGATTATAGACGGGTCTTGCTTTTTCATCTATTCAGTCACTCTATACGTTTTTATTGGAGAGTTTAGTCCACTTACATTTAAAGTAATTATTGATAGGTGTGTGCTTATTAACATTTTGTTAATTTTTTTCTGGCTGTTTTGTAGTTCCTCTGTTCCTTTCTTCTTCTCTTGCTCTCTTCTTTTGCGGTTTGATGATTTTCTGAAGTGGTATGCTTATATTCCTTTCTCTTTATCTTCTGTCTATCTACTATAGGTTTTTGCTTTGTTGTTGCCATGAGGCTTACATAAAACATCTTCTAACAATGTATTTAATAGTCTAAGATGATAACTCAAGTGTGAATGCATTCTAAAGCTCTACATTTTTACTCCTCCTCCACTCTATGTTTTATGTTTTTTTAAAGATTTTACTTTTATCCTTTTTCTCCCCAAAGCCCCCCGGTACATAGTTGTATATTCTTCGTTGTGGGTCCTTCTGGTTGTGGCATGTGGGACGCTGCCTCAGCGTGGTTTGATGAGCAGTGCCATGTCTGTGCCCATGATTCGTTGCCTGCAGCGGAGCGCACAAACTTAACTGCTTGGCCACAGGGCCAGCCCCTATGTTTTATGTTTTTGATGTCACAATGTTCCTAGGTTCTTGGGACAGAGTGCTGGCACTCATGTAGTTGAAATTAACCTTTGCATGCCCATATCATCTCCTTTCTCACATAGTTTGGATACAGTTTTAAAAAATGAATTATTTCTCTCTTACAAATTTTCTTTGGTAAGAAGAAAAACTCTCTTAGGAAAATGTCCCCTCCTAGAGAGGCATCCAAACATCAGGCCAGGCCTTGATTTTTTGCATGGACAAGCCCTGGCTTGTGCCCAGGTTGTCCCAGCAGACACAGTAGAAGAAACTCAAGGGTCTAAGATCAAGACAATGAAAACCAAAACATTTTTACATTTTCAGAACATTCCAAGTATACACTTTACCTCTAGAAGGCCTTTTTTGCGTTTATTTCAGTGAGTCATTTTAGCCTCTACACGTTACCTTCTCTGTTTTTGTGTTATCACAGTGACATGGGAAGTTCAGTAATGTTTCAGAACTAGAAAAAACAACCCTGAGATTTCTAGCTTCACATGCTGTTGTCTGCTACAATATAATTCTGACTGTATCTGAACAACACGCTTCCAAGTGTTCACCAGAGCTCCAACTTCTAGGTCAGCAACATGGCACTTATACTTCTTGTGTTGTTTTTATTCAGTGGAATAAGCAATAAAGAAAACATTTACATTGTGAAATATGTTATGACTGAAAGAGTGTATTAAAATATAATCTCGGGCCAGCCCTGTGGCTGAGTGGTTAAGTTCATGTGCTCTGCTTCGGCGGCCCAGGGTTTCACTGGTTGGGATACCGGGCGTGGACCTAGCACTGCTCATCCAGCCATGCTGAGGCGGCATCCCACATAGCAGAACTAGAAGGACTCACAACTAGAATATACAACTAAGTACTGGGGGACTTTGGGGAAAAGAAAAAACATATAATCTCTTCAGTAGAGAACAATAAAACTCACAAATCAGGGTTTTCCTTACACTACATGGTGACAAATGAATCATAATTTTTAGCTTAGCTCTCTCTTGATTTTTGATCTCAATATGTGAAATATCAATTGATGTGAGATCCCTGTGTGACATGCGTGACTAATGAAATAATTTTACTTTAAAAATTATTTAAATATTTGCTGAGAGGCCCTAATGACTTTAATGGGGTAGCAGAATGTGTTGAAACCAACAAATGTGTGGATCTCTAACAAAAGTATTAATACAGACTTTATTAATAAAATTGCTAATTGATAATACTAGTTATGACCTAATTCCTTGACTATACAAAACCAAGGGAAAAGAACTTCAGTTTTTTTCTTTCATTACTCTTTGGGAAATGTGAAGATTGTCACAGTCTGTTTTAGATACATGGTGAGACTCTGAGCTGGCTGGTTAAGATCATCTCTCGTTCCAGGATGACTATTAGCTGTGCACAGAATTGGCCAGAATGAGCTAAGTGCACCCGGCTGCAGCGGACCCACAGCACCATCCCCTAGCCTCATGTGATGCAGGGAGACTGGGGCTGGAGAATCCACGGCAGACGATGACATGACGGCGCTCTTTCATGCTCTGTTGTCTCATTCCAGAAACACACTCACCCACAGGGACAGGCAGCTAAGTAGTGATGCTTTTGATGCTTCCAAATAAGCTCACACTGGGTCTGTGTGAAGGCATTTTCATTCCATATTTTCTTTTCTTATTGGTCAAATGAATGTTTAAGGTCAACTTAGAAGTATCCAGTGGGACTGTAAGAGTGTGGCTTGTGAGCTCACATTTCCCCAAAGATAGGCAAATACACCCACCACTGTCTTGTTGTAGCCTTCTGTTGATGTCTAGTGCTGAGGCACATAGGAAATAAGATGCTCAATGAGAAAGAATAAAATCCAAGTTTGACTAGGCCACACTGACCCAGTCAGTTCCTTGAGAACTGGAACTGATCTTGTTCCCAGGCCTAGCACAGTGCCTGGCCCAGGGGGAGCAGGCAGGAAATGGGTGTGGAATGAGAGTGCAGATATACCAGGGGATGCAGGTCTGGGCTTCCCTTGGAGAGAGAATGCAAGCGAGAACTAGATCTCTAAACATTAGAGGAGCTGACAGATCCCTGACAATGCTCTACTCTCCTTAGCCTTCTCCGGCACTCCATCACAATGCATGCCAATCGAGGGTCAGAACCGCCCAGATGTTCAGTGGAAGTGTGATGTGTGACAATGGGATGTAAACATCACTATTACTTCAGCTCAGAAAAAGAAATGCCTTTTACTTAACACAAATAGACAAATGTGAATGCCATACAGCTGTTCCAGGCAAATCACTATAGGGACGCTTACAGAGTTCCATAAGAGGTTGTCCTCCCAATGACTAAAATACACAGTTGGGAGAAGAGTTTTGGGTATCCTGCTTTTCCAAAGTGCATTAGAAAAAAACCCAAATGAAACTTTTTGCTCTTTTAAGTGGGCTTACCAATAATACCTAATCAGCTTTGGGGCTATAAACTCTAAAATATTTTGTTAAAAATGAACAGTGTGGAACTCTGAACCTAATTTATTCAGAGGCCTTCCATTTGAGTTCATTAAGTAACTGGAAACATTTTGATAAATAGCCATTCTTCCACTTGGAGGCACATTTTTTACTCAATTCAGCAAAGAACTACTTCCTCTGGTCAGCTGGAATAACTAACTGGCATTAAAAACTAACGAAGAGAGAGTGATGGGAAAATCTTTAATTTCTCAATAATCTCTTTAAAACTATATATAGAAAATTGAGAAGAAATGGACTTTACATCCAGGGCAGAGGATCTGTAGTGCTGCCAAATCCGTGGGTGATCATGGAGAGGTCGGTGGGTCCCTCCTCCCACTCCACACTGTAGTGGGAATAAACAGAAACCACTGCCTCATCCTGAAAGGTCATGAGTTAAGAAATCTCCCAGTGGCCGCAGAAAGATGTATATAAAAGACTCTGGTTAATTATTGCGTAAGGACCTCCCTAAGGGACTGGCAATTGTATGTTCATTTCAAGGAGCGTCACCCAGCAGTCCAAGAGCGCTCACAGATGACGTAGCTGTTACTTGGATCTGCACATCCTGGAGGGATGAACCTCATGTCCATCTGTTTAAAACCACAGCAAGTGCACTAGTTCACAGACCTGGTCAACAGTAACCTTGTCTGGAGACATCCTCGGAACTTTAACATCTGCTTAATATTTAATATTAGGCATTGCTTTTGATCCAGATTGATGTCTAATTATACTAAATGTTTACTCTAAAGTCAATCATATCTATTCCTTTTAGGAAAAAAATAGGGTGATTACGTTCTAATAAAGCATATCTCTTTACACGGATTTTGTCCTCTAAGAGGACTGCACAGAATGAAGTGCAGCCATGAGCACCCCACGGTTCAGGAGGTCTGCCTAACCCACGGACGGCGTCAGCTGATCCGATTTCTCTGACAAACGTATTTCGTGAGTCAAAAGCATTCCTTCGATGGATAGTGCCTTTTAGTGGCCTCCCTTTTAAAGAAATCTTCTGTTATATAAAACATTTCCTGTACTTTATTCATATATGTATCCAATATCCAATGCTGCTCAGTGCAATGACATTCTTCACAGGAGACGGTGGTTGAGAGGATGGCTGTGGTGGACCATCTCCTGAATACCCATACTTTTCTGAATATAAACATTAATAAAAACATACTACCAACTTCCGGTTATAACCCAGGAGCAAAAATACAGAAAAACTCCATATTTCTGTCAGTTTCCATTATCTTTGAGATAGTCTTAAAAGTATTAAGGATTGAAATGGCAAAAATGGAAATGTGTCCAGTCCTTTTTTTTTTTTTTAAACTTCTTAAAGCAGGAGAGAACTTCAGTTCTGGCGGGATGCTCATCTGACACACAAGCAACCAAACTCTGGAGTGTCATTTGCTCAAAGCCACATGGGTGGCTAGTGACAGTACCAGCCCCATTCTCTGGGTTTCCTGGCATCTCCCTGCATGCAAACCCCCCTTCCTCAGTTGTCAGGTTGCTATCTGGGACCCAGCTCAGGCAGCATCGTCAGCTCAATGGAATGTCAACATCACGCATTTCTGACAAACCAAATGCTTAGAAAATCATTCTTTTTACTTAGCCTTGTTTCTTTTTCCGATGGCTGTAGAAGGAACTCCTGTCTGCCCCAACCACCCCAAATCGAGGAATATTCTAGATTTCAGCCAGAATATGCAAGAAGAAAAAGAAATCCAATGAATGAGTGCTCTATTTCCAAGCAGTTTTAAATTATTTGTTTAGGTGCTCAAGACAAAACTTTCAACAGTAAACAAGAGGTGAGAGGGAATAGTCAGCATTAAAAAACTGGCCAAACACATTTTTCCGAATACTCCCAATCATGGGAAAAAAGTAAGCTCTCAATTTTTTTGATTTCTAAAAGGCAAATTTAATTAATTAATAAATGCATGCCGGATAAAAACACAAAATTACAACGGAAAACCAATAATAATTTAACAGAAAAGGATCTGCGTTGTACTTTTTTATTGGTATGGATAATTTACTCAAGTAACAAATCTGAAAACGCATTTTGCTTCTGCTGGAAAGAAAGCACTATGTTAGAGAGGAACTAAGAGAAACCAGAGATCAAGCCTTCGAGAAAAGTCGGCATATGTTCTAGTCTATGGCAATGCAGCAGCCAGCGGGGCTGGTTTATCCACTCGTGTGCATGTTTACATAAGCATCAGAAACCAAGACATAGGACCCAAAAGTGAAGCCACGACAGATTTACTCTGCGAAACATGCTGAGTTACAACCACAGACTACCCAGGACGAAGAGGCGGCGCAGGCTTGTTGTCCCCTTTGCACGGGATTCTCTTGCCAAGCAGGGGGCTGGGCATGCAATAGCTTGAGTTTCTCTTAACATAATGAACACCCAGGATTACTAGAACTGGAAAGCGTGTGTGCAGTGTTTTACAAGGACAGCTGAGCGGTGCTACAAAAACAAGGGGAAGTTCCTTCATTTTAATCTGGTTATATGCCCAAATCTCTAACCGAGAAATAATTCAGCTATAAGAACCAATTAAATTACTATAAAACATTCCTTCATCTGTAAAACATCTCTTTTTTTTCCCTCAAACTAAAACTTTAAAATAAAATGTCTTCATTTTTGATGAGCAGCTCTACCACCAGTCTCTGGTATCGTATATCGTTCAGTGCGGCCATTGCATCAAGTTCGGGAGATCTCATCAGGGTCGGGCCAAAAACAATCCCCAGGTTCTCGGCATTCATAAGATTCTCCTTTTCATGGAGGGTCACTCTGGAAAACACACGGAAAGGAGCATGACTTCGTGTAAGCCATGGGGTTCTTCACCTTGCTTTGGCGCTAAAACAAGAACATTCACAACAAAGGCTTGTGCCCACTTAACTCTTACAGTAGGCGCTTTCTCTGTACTTCTCCTTAATGTCAAAGCACTGACTTTCCTTAAAGTAAATTATGTTAACACATGCTTTAAACTTCTGGTGATCCCTGAAGCTCAAGCCAGAGTTAATGTGCTGGACTGTGTGGTTCAAGTTCTATTTGTGGCTTCTCTTGCCACACCCTGTGGCTGCAGGGGTACGTGTGCAAATAGAGATGGGACTGGCTGTCTCAATTATTTCATCAGTTCTCCTTCCACTTTGGCTACCTTGTTTCCTGTAGAGTATTTCTGCCAGTTGAATGGCTGATTGAGTGTCTAGGGAGAGTGGTAGCGATATTAATAGGAAATGGCTCGGGGGCAGCAACCTCGTCAGGGAGCGTGTTTACATTCTTCTTCCTGCCTCAGCAAAGGTACACAGACTATCGCTTGAGAGTGTGGAGCACTTAACTGCATCCAAATATGGAGAAACTTTAATTTACAAGTGAAGTTGTAAGCAAATTAAACAAAAGTTTTAACTCAGTGCTCTTGAAGAGGGAAAATGCGTGCTTGTTAAAAGCACCATGAGTTAAATATTCATTTTGGGTAACTCATGCCTAAAGGCAGACAAAGTAGATGTTAAGTTCTGCTGTCTTTTTTGTATCTGATTGGTCTTATATTTTGAAATCCTAAAACCACTAAAACTTGGTCATAAAATTTTAAAAACTTTGCCTTAACTGGCAGAGATGGAGGGTTACCGAGCAGGGAAACAAGCTATGTCCCCAACTATCACTTTAAAACATTAAACCAGAACTAACTGAAATATTTGATTTTTCCATTCCTCGCTTTACCTCCCGCTGTACTCCATCACTTCTTACAGACTTTTCAGTGTGGGCAACACTCATTCAAAGATCTGCAATCCCAGCACCACTCTGAGGCGCCCATTCTGGAGCAGGAAGTGAGAAGAGTGAGCCCTCCTCTCTAGCTTGCTTTGCCCTTGCTTTATTATGCTAATGCTGGTGTTTTCACAGCTCCGACCTTTGCCCTTTCCCCCCAAATTAATGCATGGGCTTGGCAGAATGTGGGTATTTCTGGCCTATTTGCACACATAGCCTGGAACTGCAAATACACTGCTGTCACAGTCAAGTCTGCATTCCAGATTGCAGTGTGAATACTTCGCATTCCTCCTCAACTTGTGCAACTTCACACAAGACAACCTAGCTATGCATTTATTTATTCACTCAATAGATCATCTGTCCTTTCTTTCACCTTTCGTCTCCTTTGATTCTTATAATTTGGGTGCAGTACAAGCACAAGCCTCCCAGGCTGTAACTTGCCTCTTCAGATGCGCCATGAGGTACCGGAGGGTTTCGCAGTGAGCGGGCGGCAGGAGTTTCAGTGCTTCGTGAAGGGTTTCTAGCTGCTCATCGGGATCCATAATTTCTAAAGCAGCAAGTTGAATAATAAGGAGAAAAACGTTAACAGACAACTGGTAGAAATGGTTCATTTAATTCTATTCTTGTGGTGATCTTCCAAACTGCTAAGAAATGTTTTTTCATAGATCCTTGCCACACAGCTTTGGAAAATGTTTTTAAGGTTCAAGTCTCAGATTTCCAAAGGCTTAGTTTCAGGGTGGCAATACCATTTACTGGACTTTTGCGGGGAGCCCACAGTTTGCCTAGACTGTCTTGGAGTCTGGTAAATATGGAAATTGGATATATAGGACGTAACCATAAAAAATTCAGACACAAGTAGACATAGATAAAAACTCAAATGAGGTCTTCTTAGAACATTACAGACATACTTAAGGGATGTTACACTGTTCAAAATATTTTGAAAATCCCCTTTCAGTGATGGCCTACAAGCTATGCCACCCCATTGCCCTCTGTAACACCTGCCAAACTCTTATTAATTGATATTCATGCGTTTTAAACCCAGACATATATCATCCAATATTTACTGCCTTTATTCCTTAGACTGAGTTTTAAATTACTTTGTGTTATATAAAAAAGTCAAATCTACTCTCAAAGCACAAAAATATTCTACTACTTAGGATATTCAGAAGAATGCAATGCAGACTTTTTACCACAAGACTAATTAATTTGAAACCAAACTACTCTGGAAATTGAAAAAAGACTAATGGTTTCCTTTTGACTTCCACAATTAGTCTTTGTAGGGAGAACCCTGAGATGGTGTGAAATTAAGGACAGTGTTGGTGGGCGAGCAAGTAAACAGAATTCCCTGCTCACAGAGAGGGTACTTTGTATTGGCAGGGGACTCACCATAAACAATGAATATGGCATCTTACAGTTTACACTACATTAGAAGGAGGCAAGTGCCGGGGGAAAAAACAGCAGGATAAATTTTAACTAGGGTGGTCAGGATAGACCTCAGTGGGAAAGAAGGTTTTGAGTACAAACTCTGAGGGAGGTGGGGGAATGAACCATGTGGAAATCTGGGGGAAGATGGCTCCAGGCAGAGGGACAGCCGTGCAAAGATCCTGTGGGATGGTATGCCTGTAATGTCTGAGGAAAAGAAGCCAAATGTGGCTGCAGTAGTGCAAGCAAAGAGGAAAGTAAGGGGTGGCGTCAGAAGGCCAACGGGGCACCCCTTCATGTCAGGCGCTGTAGGCGGCTCTAAGGACTTGGCACTTACTGAGAGGAATGGAAAGGTTCTGAACAAGGGAGGGGCATGAGCTGACATACACTTTTCACAGTCTCTCTCCTCTGGATGCCACATGGGAACAGACTACGGAAGGGCAAGAGTAAAGCAGAAAGGCCATCCCAGCAATTATTACAAAACTCCAGACAAGGAACAACACTAGCTTAGACCGGGTGGGGCATGAAGGTGCTAAGAAGTTGCTGGATTCTGGGTACGTTTTGAAGGTGGAGGCCACAGGATTTCCTGAGGCAGCTGGGAGGACGGAGCCTCCATGAACTGAGCTGGGGAAGATCACAGGTGGAGGAGGCTTGGTGGGGAGGATGCAGAGTCTGTTCGAGATGTCTTTCAGACAGCCAAACAAACATCTGGTGTCCAGGGAGACGTCCAGACTGGAGATATAAATTTGGGAACATATGACAAAATGCATTTGAATAAACTGATATTAAATTGACAGAGATTATTCTCTGGGATTAATTCCTCTTTTTTTTCCCACTTAGAGTATTAACCATGATCAATTTTTCAGAGAACACAAATCTCTAGCCCCAAGAAGACCACAGCATAATTTAAGTGGGAGATAGACGAAATGGAACGTATTCAGAGATGAATGGCCATCATTAGTTGTTTCAAATATATGAAAAGCTTGCCTGTGGAAGAGAGTGATACTAGGACCACTGCCAATGGGAGGAGTTATAAGCAGGTAGATTTCTGTTGTGCAGGAGTGGGCTTTACCATTGTTACACCTGTGCGCCAGAGGACTGGCTGCCTAGAGAAGCAGTGATGGTGCAGTTACTGGGTATTTAAAAAAGAATACATTGTAGAAGGAAGTCTAATTACATGACTCCTTAGAGTACCCAAAAACTCTAAGATTCTAAGGTTCTCAATATAAAATTATGTTTACTCATTCAACAAATATTTATTGAGCACCTATTATGTAAGCGAGGGACTATCATAGGTGCTGTGGGAAAATAAACATGAGCAAGAGAACTGGGGCCTAAGTCTAGTAGGGAAGACAAGACAGGAGTACAACCTCCAGGCATGAAGGAAGGAGGCTGGAAAAGAGGTCCCGGCCAAGCACAATGGGAATAGAGGAAAAAGATGGCTCGTGGATGGGAGGAAGAGGAAAGAAGAAGAGATGGCACTTGAGGAGGGTCTGGAAGGATATGGAAATGTGGACAGTGTGGGGGCAGGAAATAAGCACCCTAAACTTGTACCAACATCTAGTTAAAAGCTTTTTAAACTACACACTGTTAATTCTTTGTAAAAGAGAAACTCAAATACGAGAAGAATAAAACTTAGTCAAACAAAAGGGTGAATCAGTGGCAGAGTTGAGGGAAAAACTCAGCAAGTTCTCATTCCCAGGCTTCTCTTCAGGAAATTTGAAGTGATTGGGGACAAAGAAGCCGGGGGTTTTATTTCTGAGTTTATCTGACTCACTCAAGGTTATATACTGAGTCATGTAGCTTTTCTAAGGTCTTCTGGGAACAGAGTTCTGAGACTCCCTGGCCAGAGGAAGATTGCCACATTCGGTCCTACCAGGAGTTCAGCTTTGGCAGTGCTGTTCGCAAGGTGGTCAGGAACCTCAGTAACCCATGACCGTTGGGTTACTGAGCAGGCCCTGTGAGAAGCACCTGTCGGAATTCTAGGCCTTTCTATTGTAGGGCACCAGTTTCTTAACTGGTGGGGAGAGGAAGCGAGGAAGAACGGCCCCGTAGACAAAGACTTCCAGATGGTTCATAAAGGAGTTTCCAGGGGATTATGTAGATCTTCAAGCCTGTAGATGGAATGCCCTGGTCTCCTCCGCCCTTGCAGCCCCTTTTCATTTCCTGTAGCCACTCCCTTCCAGCTTTCAACTTGCAGGGTCTCCAAGGGAGGCTGCAACAGCAGAGCTCAAACATCTTTTGCAGGAGAAAGCTGTTGCCAGGGATGCTAATAAATGCCAGAGACACCTGAGATCCAAGAACATGACCCACATTTTTTCAGGGGCTGAGAGATGAAGAAGTTCAAGAGCACCTGCCTCAGGAAGGGTCAGCGAGCCCTGTCTTCCATTTGGAAGGTGTTCCTGCCCTCCCGTCTTCCTCCTCTGTGTACGTCTCTTGTTCCCTGTTCCATCACGGGAGCCAGGCAGTGTGCAGAGTAGAGACAGCAAAGGCTTTGACGTTAGACAGATGTGGGTCTGAATGCCAGTGCCACTTCCTCTAGTGATGGCACCTTGGACAATTTCCTTACACCCTATAATATCTCATTTTTTCTAAAGCAACATCATGGATGTAAAGTACCCAACATGATTCCCGGCACCACGCACATGCTCTATAAATCTTAGCCTCCCTCTTCTTCCTCATCTGCCTACACAGATGAGAGGATGGCTTATGCAGAGACTGGCTTTATCTACGCGTCTAAAAAAGGAAACAGACTCTACTGCTAGAAAAGACATGTACAAGGACACAACGTCCTGCAATTACATCACTATCAAACATGTACAATAAAGGTTATATTGTGTATAAGTATTATGCCAGTTCGGTATCACATATCAAAGAGCTGAAATTATAAGGAGAGGGAATGTCTACCTTGATTTAGGAAAGTTTCTTTCTTTCGATGTGCTTTCAAGAGCTCTTGGAGGGTGAGCTAAGGGGTGTGCTGATTTCAGACAGGAGGGCTGTTTCAGACACAAACCCCAGAACGATGACAAATGGCTTGGAAGAACACTAAAGAGGGGAGGTCCTCCTCACTAACAGGGTGGGTGTGGGGAGGAGGGTGAGGTTGTCTGGGAGTGTGGGGTAAAAGGCCTTGAAATCTCATATGGCGGGCCTGGATTTTCCTCCAAGCAGAGAAGGCGTTGTGCAGAGGTCAAGACTGGGGTTTGAACCACGGCTCTGTCCTCCGCCGTGGGCCTGCCCTTGGGTTAGGCTTAGGAGCCAAGCTTCGGCTTTACTCCCACGCAATGCAGGGACAGGAACACTGTGTGGTCGAGCCCCCAGTGCTGTCCTGGGAGCAGAGCAAACCAGGGACTGAGCAGCCCTTCACGATGTCAGTGTGTGTCAAGCGCTTTCCAGTCTCGTGGCAATCAGACTTCTCTCTCTGAGGAGGAAATGTCTGCCCCAGAAACAAGACCCTGTAAGCTCCCTCAGACAATCTTCATGATCGGCACTGAATCCATCCCCAAATGAGAAGAGTTAAATTCCTAAGGAAGAGATCTAGAGTCTTTTAGGCTTCTAACATGAAACTTAGTAGAAAGCAGTGTAATTCTCACGAGTGTTCTCTACATGGGACCTTGGGCTGACCCATAAGAAATCAGTGCTCCACAAACTCAACCACAAACATTCTCAACAAAAGTTCTGAAGAGGAAACCAAAACTCAGAACAAAGGAAGTTTGTACTTCATGAAATTTCAAAGTCGAAAAGCAAATCAATGTTACCAAGGAAGTGATGTTATTATTTAAAGATCAAGACAACATACGGCTTTTAAGAGAGAACAGCAAATGACAGAAATAGCTTATCTTTTCTAAAAAATGGTAATGCCAGCACTTAAAAATCTGTTAAGAATTCCCTTTTTTTTAAAAAAAAGGAAGTGTGAATTACAGGTAAGATTTTTACACTATAAATAAAATTTGGCAAATGAGCCTCTGCTTTTTCTCATTTTCATCCTAACTAGAACTTAAAAAATAACTTCTTGCTCCTTAAAGTATGATCTGCAGACCAGTGCCAGTTTGCAAAGTATTTGTTCATGGTCTGTCACAGGATAAGGACAGACATTAAGAGTAAGAATTTAGAAACTTTCATAGCAGTCTGACAAATTTTTGTGCTTGCTGAAAATCTAATAAAATAGTTAGTCTGGTTTTTCCAATTTTATTTTTCAAGTCATTCATTTTTACTTTATTTTACCAAAGTATTGGCCCATATCTAAGGAGCCTTCCTTTGGAAAATGAGGTCTAGCACATTCCAAACAAGCTTCTGATGGTCATAAACTATGCTAGAGAAGAGTTCAAAATTCTTGTGAGTATATTAAGCGTGGAGAGAGGCGACGGGGAAATATTTCATAAAATGCATTCAAGATGCTCGGCAGGAAAAAGAGGAGAAGTTGGTCACCACGAAGAGGTCGGCAAGCCCGCCTCCCACTTACTGGCGGACTCGATAAACTTGGGGTAGGCGTCGTAGGTGATGAGCGGAATCGGTAAATCCCTGAAGTACAGTTTCAGCGCACCGGTGATAATGTTGATATCTTCATACATGTTCACAGAAATATCTGCCTTCTCACCATCTTTGAAAGAGGTTAGAAGAAAAAAAAGTAAATATCTGGATTCATGGCACTGTTTTAATGAATGACATATTTTTGTATATGGTTTTTAAAGATGAGCGATGCTTCAGTTTTCAACATCAAATTCAGTGAGATAAATGATATATATAAAAATGATCAATTTCCTGTGAAAACCAAAATCTATTTCTTTGAATTTTCTGTTCTGAAGTTCCTCAATTTTCCATGTTTAATTATGGAGGGGAAAGCAGGAGAGGACTGAAGTCAACAGAAATATGTTTAAATTTCATGGCTACTTGAGAATTCCTAGGGGAATACTGTGGGATTGCTTTTTTCCTTTTTAAAATAAACAGAATGTGAAAAATGATGACAGAGGCCCTCCCAGCTCACAGAAGGCACCCAGGCCTGGGCTTTTGTGCTTTTGGACCACCCCCCCAGGCTCCTACGCGAACATTTGGATCTTGCCTGAGTTCTTGGGGCAGGGGAGGTAGCGGCAAGTAAAAAAAAGCAAAACAAAACTTTTGAGCGTTGAAATAGCAAGAAGCAATTATAAGAGAGAGGAATAGTTTAGGGGTGCTGGGCCCTAAGACTCTCTAGCAAAGCTGGCCTTCCTTCCAGTGGCCCCTTCTACACTCCCCTGCATTAAGTATTTTACTTCATTAAAATACCTGAATTTTCATCTACTAAAGATTTAAATAGCATCTACTCCCAGCTAGGTCTTATGCTGCATTTCTTTTATTCCATTTGGTTTATGAGAGATTGCTATGGATTAAAAAGCAGCCTCTTCCCTACCCGGCTATTAGAATGGCTAAAATCTAGAAGACCAGCAACACCAAAGGCTCGCGAGGCTGTGCAGCAACAGGAACTTCCATTCGTTGCTGCGGGAATGCAAATGGAAAGCCACTTTGGAAGACAGGTGGTTTCTTCCTAAGCTAAACTACTCTTACCATACAATCTAGCAACCATGCTCCTAGGTGTTTACTCAAAGGAGTTGAAAACTTATGTCCACACAAAAACCTGCACATGAATGTTTGTAGCAGCTTTATTCATAATTGCCAAAAAACTGGAAGCAACCAACATGTCCTCCAAACAGTGAACAGATAAACTGAGGTACATCCAGACAATGGAATATTATCCAGCTATAAAAAGAAATAAGCAGGGCTGGCCTGGTGGCGTAGTGTTTAAGTTTGTGCACTCTGCTTTGGTAGCTCAGGGTTCACAGGTTTGGATCCCGGGCATGGACCCGTGCACCGCTCATCAAGCCATGCTGTGGTGGCATCCCACATACAAAACAGAGGAAGATGAGCAAAGATGTTAGCTCAGCGACAATTTTGCTCAAGCAAAAAGAGAAAGATTGGCAAAAGATGTTAGTTCAGGCTGATCATCTTCCTCATGAAAAAAAAAAAGGAAAAAGAACAAGAAATGAGCTATCAAGTCATGAAAAGACATGGAGGAATTTTAAATACATATTGCTAAGTAAAAAAAGCCAGTCTGAAAAGGCTATTTACTCTATGATTCCAACTATATGACATTCTGGGAAAGACAAAACTATAGTCAGTAAAAAGATCAGTGGTTGCCAGAGGTTCAGGGGAGGAAGGGAAGGACGAATTGGTGGCGCACAGGGGATTTTTATGGTAGTGAAAGTTCTGTATGGTACCGTAATGGATATATGACATTAAGCATTTGCCAAAATCCACAAAACTGTACAACATAAAAAATGAACCTTAATGTAAACTATTGACTTTGGTTAATAGTAATGTATCAATATTGGTTCATAAATTGTAATAAATGTACTATACTAATGCAAGATGTTAATGGGGGAGCTGTGGGGAGGGCTTATGTGAGGAATCTCTCTATTTTCTGCTAAACCTAAAACTACTCTAAATAAAGACTATTTTTTTTTTAAAAGATTTTATTTTTTTCCTTTTTCTCCCCAAAGCCCCCCAGTACACAGTTGTATATTCTTCGTTGTGGGTTCTTCTAGTTGTGGCATGTGGGACGCTGCCTCAGCGTGGTTTGATGAGCAGTGCCATGTCCGCGCCCAGGATTCAAACCAACGAAACACTGGGCCGCCTGCAGCGGAGCGCGCAAACTTAACCACTCGGCCACGGGGCCAGCCCCAAAAGACTATTTTTTTTAAAGCAACCTCTTTTAAAAATGCAAATACCTTGGCCTATCAGACACTCACATTCAAGTGTGAATTAGGTCATCAGTGTCCACCTTTCACACTTGGGTTGAAATCACATGCAGTGGCAGTGCAAATTGGGATACAGCATTTTCTGGAAGGAAAAGGCAATGTAGATTGCTTCGTTGGGGGAGCTTAGGGAAGCATGTAGGTGCTGGGGGCCTACAGACCTGGAGAATGGGATGAGAGATCAGGAAGGTAGGTAGAAAAGTGACAAAGGCAAATATCACCTCTATCAAAGTGTTTACTGAGGAAAAAAGAAGAAATTTCTTTCTATTCTGCCACATGGCTTCTGTTTCCAGGATCTATTAGTTATTTTTCTATAAGAATCCAGATTTCAAATAGCCTGTCTCATTATAGGCTACAGCACAATTTTTGGTTTGGAAAATAAAGTCACAATTCTTCTATCAGCTATGTGATGGGTTAAACAGAATACGGAGGTTGGTTTGTGAATCTTCTACCACTCAGATAATTCTTTCTATGGTAAAATACTGTGTTCATTATATCTCAGTCTACTCTCCTTTCACTTATTACTCTCTAAGTCACAGCACCTTTCAGTGCCTTGACAAGGTCAGCCTCAGGGCCTTTGCACATACTCTTCTGTTGCCAGGGCCTTACATATCCTGTTTCTTTGCTACTCAACCAAAAACACACCCTTTAAGCTTTAGCAAAAATGCATAAATATTTCATCTCTGAGAAAGTCTCTTCTGATCTCCAGCACCCACCCCCAACCCTAATGACTAGGTTAACTTCCCCAGTTATTAATGTTTTCCTTTATGGCACTTATTAAAATAAAATCAATAACCATTGTGTGATTATTTTTTAATGCAAACCCTCCGTGAGTGCAATGACCAAGTGTACACAGTACATGATACTGCTGTATCTAAAGTAAAGAACATGGTACCAGGTACACAGTGGCCATTTAATAAATATTTTTGAGTTAATGAATCAATGGAGAATAGATTTTAAAAAGCTAGGAGCCTAAAAGATTAACACTCTGGGACTTAGTATGTATATTATTATTAAACTTTTAAGTAAGTTTAATAAGCTTTTAATAAGAATCTGTGTATTCTCTTCCACCTGTTTTAAAATAATATAAACACATTCTGGACTTTGATACGCAGAGACTACATTCTCAGTAGGGCTGTAACACAGCAGCACAGTCTGTAACATCTTTTGTTCCCAGACTGTTTCATGACTTTCAGCTTGTGACTCTTCAATCAGACTGGGGCTGTGCTGGGCCAAGACTCAAAGGTTTTTATTTTCTTTGACCTTCCTATTGGACCTCTCACTGTACTGGTCACGTAAATATTTGCTGTTCCACCAGAGACAAAACGTGGCAAAGTTGTAACGGCATGCGCTGACCTGGGAGTAGCTGGTGCTCCATTCGGTGACGATTTCCTAAGCTGGGGAAGATTTTCCAAATCCTGCTTTTTTACTCTGACACTTGAATGAGATCTTTCTGGCGTTCTATAGAGCCTACCTTCTTTTTCCTTAGATCTCGTTATTTGAGGGTTGAGACTCCCAGAAGTGATCATCTTTGATAGCTTCAAATTTACTGTGCTCCATTTATTTGATACCCTATTCCTCTGAACACTCATGGATTTGGGGCAGCACTTATGCACAGAATTGACTTAAATGATCTGAGCCACTGTTTTCTTTCACACCCTTGTTAAAATTCTCCACATCATTCCTACAGATCCCGCAGATGATGGCTGGGGCACATCTCTGGGGGATGGGGTGGGTGGGTGGTGTCAAAGACTGGCCTCAAGGGTGTGGCTTTATGGAGCCAAGGTGAGTTCTTCATGAATTTTCAAACCTGTTATTGGTGTTTTCAGGGCACAAAAAGGTTGTTTCATATTTTTAAAGAGAGGAAACTGTCATTTGTTTGCTTTCTGGGCACACGGAAACATTCAGTTTCTCTGTCAGCCCTGAGTTATTTTTGAGCATCATGACCGGTGGCTGGGTATGGACATGCTCAGTTGCTCCCTTCCAGAGAAAAAGAGATGCCTCTTAACATTCAATCTGGCCTTGATTCAGGACTGTTCTGGATGCTCACCTGGGCTTAACACGCCATTACTTCACCTCATCTTCTTTGAGCTTATCAATACTTGGGCTGGCCCAGAGTTCCTCATATCAGGTTGGTAATAATATTTAATTTATTTTTGTCTTCTGCCTCTCTTGGCTGTAAGAGGCTTGTGATGGAGAGGAGTGTAATGGAACTAGACATATATATTTGCAAAGGAAAGAGGTTCTTTAAAACATCACAACTCTTATTCTGTTTCACTTTCTGTATCCAGGCTTACAACTCTTCTTTGGTACCACCTTACTCCAGTACTTAAAGCAAAGACAAATGAGAGAACCACAAGACCAAATCTTAATTTAAATGCTAGTTAAGACAAAATTATCCCCACTGAGCTCTTCTTTGGTTGAGCCCCTCCTCCCACAGTGTGGCAGGTCCTATCCCAGAAAGCCCTCAGCTTCGTGTCTGTGACACATGAGCCAGGACTTAGGTCTCAGCTCAGTCAAAGATGGTGACCAGGATGTCCAGGAAGCCTGGAGGACAGGCAGAGTTAGGTGGGCTAACTCAAACCTGGGAAATCTGAGATCTGTAATGACTTAGATCCCACTCCCCCTTTGCTCTATAGTTTTTGGTAAATTTAATTGCTCTGTATATATTTTGGTGAACACGGACCAGCCTTGGATGCTTAAATATTGGTAATATAGTTAAATTTTAGGCTTCTTTCTCACCCTGAAATTTAATAGTTTAATATTTACAACTAAAAAAAAATAAATAAATAGTAAATTATAAGCTGAGTCTTTTTATTTGGTATAATAATTATCAATGATTTAGAAAAATAATGCACAGACTAACATAATAAATTGTGCCTTTTCGCCAAAGAGTATTATTGTCCTAAGTTAACGAACACGCTGAAGAACATACCTCTGTCGAAAGCCATCTTGACGTCTTCAATTAGGTCACTAAATCCTGACACTCGGTACAGTCCTTCAGAATTAAGACCTGTAAAATAAAGCAAGGGTGCTAGTTAGTTTCTTTGGAATTACGCCTTTTCTTCACATTTTAACTCCTTCCTATGCTTCAGGCTGCGGAAGTAATGTGTCAGAAAGAATGATGAAATATATATGTTTAGAAACCTCTTCACACTTTTCTAAAACAAAACCATTTCACTCACAGTTCTTTAACTCCGACCTACTGTCACCTGAATATTTATTATCTGGCTCATCATTATGTCTAATTAGATCAAATATGTTAAGTCTTAAGGGAAATAATTCATCACCCCAATTACACCATAAATTCTTTTACATAACAGAAGACTAAGATAAACTACATCCATAGGCCTGTAGCAGTTTTTCCCAAGTGGGTAAGAATAATTAGGGTGCAGCTCTGGTTTTTGGCCTAGGATAGTTTTAATAAAGCATTTACATCTTTGCTTCTCGGACCCAAGAAAAATATAAAAACTGAAAAATGAATTGGTACCTACATGTCAACTTTTATAGACTGGAAGCATCACCATAAATATATTTTTAAGCATATTTCCTCTCACTTGTTAAATGTACCTGAAATCAAGCTGTTTAATTATGTGTTGAATTAATTCATTTCAGACTTCCAGATCATGTGCCATCTGAAATCACTCCCCCTAAACTTCCAGAAGAAGATAACCAGGTTGCGCAACAAGACACCCAGAGGCATTAGGACCCGCATTCACGGTGAATTACGACGCTCTGCACCACCCTGGAGACGCTCACCTCTAGACTCAATCTCCCTGATGCACATGTCCACCACCATCGGCCGCTTCGTGATGTGGGCTTTCACGAGCGTTGTGAGGTCACAACTGTACACCTTCTTGACGTGTTTCAAGTCTGGCTTACAGTCATTTGGGACCATCTTGGAACACTGCTTATGAACATTCAAACCACAATCTAAAAAGATAAAGACAGGGAAAACTCATTATTATTTTCAGTTTTGAGCATTCTGAAGTGTTTATTTTGGCAAGACACTCCAGCCTGAATTAGGTTTAAAAGACTAGCTTCCAGCAGTTCCTGCAGAGTCAGGAAACATTCTTCCCATCTTTTCTCTTGGAAAATTTTGGTTATAAGTCAGAAGACCAGAAGTCCAGCTCATGCTTCATCATTTACTTGCTCTGTGGTCTCAGGAGAATACCAACCCAACCCAAATTAATAAGTGTTTAATTAAATGACTACAAAACGTAGTATTATACCAGTAGCCAATTAAAAATTTATCTGTTTCTTGAAAGTTACATAAAAATTACACTTAATGTGGGATATAATTGCGTTTTAATAACATTTGATATGAGGTGAAATTGGACTTCCGAAAGAGAATACCCCAGGCCCACTTAAGATGCTGTTGCTCATATTTATATCTATTCATAATCCTTTCTGCATATATATGAAAGAATGAATATATAAGTCATCTAGGAGCTAAAAACAGCCACAGTTATTATTTGCTACTGCTATTATTACGAGCTTACTAATGCCAAGCACTATTCCAAGTGCATTACATTTATTATTTCATTTAAGCTCACAAAACTCTATGAAACAGGTACCATTACCTTCTCACTTTATAAATCTGAAGACAAGCACGTAAAGTGTGAGTAATTTACCCAAGGCCGTGTGCTTAGTATGTAGCGGAGGTGGGATTCAAGCCTACAGAGGATTTTGGAGGCCACGATTTTAACTCTTATACCATATTCCACTACTGAAGTTATTCCTTTGCTTTGTAATTTTACTGGGTTATAACTTCTAAGATGCCAGAACCCAAACACTTTCTAGTTAATATTTTGAGACATCTTATTTTCAACAAGAGCACGATGCAATTTTAGAAGGGATAGAGAGGAATACAAATATTTTGCTAAATTAGACTGAAGAGTGATAAGCCATAGCTGAATAATTTAAGTAAAATAAATGTCACCTTTAGGTTTTTTAAGACATAACCCATTTGTCTTTAAGTTCATGGAAACTTGATGCTGACTTCTTATAAATCTGACCCCAGTGGGTTATACGCAGTTTATAGCCAGGTCTTAATGAAATCAATTTGAAAATCATATAAAAACATGACCACTGTCTGTGGTCCTTGGGCAAGCTTCAGTTTTGCTCGCTGTTTTGGCAGAAAGAGGAGCACAGCGTTTACCTCACAGAATTGTTATGAGAATTAATGAGCCAATGCATTCAAGGTGCTTTGCATATTACAAAAGGTTAGACAAATACTGGTGATCAACATCATTATTATGACTTTTGGTAAAGCTGCATCTAGCTATATATATGGTAGTAACAATGAACAGAGACAAGGACAATTAGCCAAAACCTGTAAATGGAATCATTCTTTCATTAAACATGTAGACACTGCCAACTTGAAATAGGAACTTAAGGCCTGTGGTGACTCGAAGGGAGGAATTCATGCGTGCGGAGCACCTCCCATGTGCAAAGACAGGCTAGGTGTAGAGGGATGCTGAGTCTTTGCATGCGTGTGTGTAAGTGAACAGCACTAGAGATGGCATGGCCAGTGCTAACAGTGCCTAAACACCACTATCACTAAAGAATAACAGCTTCTTCTTTGAATACATTAGAAGCTTGCAGAACAAAGAGCTCAATCTATATTATCTGAAAAAAAGACCCAACACCATTCTGTATAGTTAAAAAACGTCCAAATGACGATATAACCCAAACTCCAAATTCCTCTTTATATCTATATTAGATAATACATAAGATTTCTTTTTTTTAAGATTTTATTTTTCCGTTTTCTCCCCAAAGCCCCCGGTACATAGTTGTGTATTTTTAGTTGCAGGTCCTTCTAGCTGTGGCATGTGGGACGCAGCCTCAGTGTGGCTTGAAGAGCTGTGCCATGTCGCACCCAGGATCCGAACCGGCGAAACCCTGCGCCGCCGAAGCAAAGTGTGCGAACTTAACCACTTGGCCAGGGGGCCCGCCCCTACATAAGATTTCTGATTCAATCATAAGGTAAATCAATGGCAAAACGTCCACTTTAAAGACCTTATTTCCTCTGAGCATTTTAACGTGTTGCTTACCTTCTATAATTTAGGGTTACACTAGCTGTGTGATTTTGAGTGAGTGACTTAAAACTTTCTGTGCCTCAGTTATGTAAAGTGGGAATAACAATAGTATTTATCTATTATTATTAGATTTACTGTTAGGTTCTATTATTAGGTTCGTGCAAAGCGTTAATGTTAATATATATAAAATGCTTACATGTAGTAAACTATAAGTGTTTACCATGACTCTGTTTATTATGTAGAAGAATGAAATAACATTTGGAGAGGCCTTTCCGATGGAGTGCCCCAGGGTTCGTTATACGGCGTTGTCATAATCAGCTTACAGTCAGAAGCTAAGGTGAACTCCAGGCCAGTCCCTGTTTGTCAGGTGTGAATGCTACATGCTGAAAAGGACTTGCATGACTGGGGTTATAGAGCTTCTGCATCTACAGTGTTCTTAACACATCTCATGTACATAAAAGTATCAGCAAGTAAGTAATGCATCATTTTTCTCTGACTGCTTTCGCCAAATCTGGGGAGTTTTTAGTCACTAATTTTTCAAACATCTTTTTCAGCCTCTTTATCCTCTTATGAGATTCCAACAACACAAATGTTGTATCTTTTGTTATTGTCCCCCAGGTCTCTGAGGCTCAGCTCACTTTTTAAAATCTATTTTCTCTCTCTGATTTGAATTAGAAAATTTCGGATTGATCTTCAGGTTCACTGATTCCTTCCTCTATCATCTCTAGTCTATTACTGAACCCATCCAGTGAGTTTATTTCTTAATAAATTTTCCAGTTATAAAAATTTCTATTTAGTTTTCTTTTATTATCTTTCTTTCATTTGTTTCAAGAGTGTTTATAATCGCATGCTGGAGTATTTTTATGATAGCTGCTTTCCTTGTCTGAAAATTCCAACATCTGTGTCATCTCAATATTGATGTCTGCTGATGGTCTTTTTTCATTTGAGTTGAGATTTTCCTGGTTCAATGGTATGAAGTGTAATTGTGAACTGTATCTTGGATATTTTGAATGTTATAAGACTCTGGTTCCTATTAAAATCTTCAATTTTATTATTTATAGTTTCGTTATAAAAACTGAAGTATAAACAACATACAATATCCTATTAGTTTCAGGTGTACATCACAGTGATTCCATATTTATATACATCATGAAATGATCATCATGGTAAGTCTAGTTATCACGTCATTATACAAAGTTACTACAATATTATTGACTATATTCCCTCTGCAGTATATTATATCCCCATGATTTACGAATTTTATAACTGGAAGTTTGTTTCTCTTAATTCCCTTATTTCACCCGCCTCCCCAACCTGTCCCCACTCTGGTAACCATCAGTTTGTTTCCCGTATCTATGAGTCTGTTTCTGTTTTGTTTTGTTTTGTAGATTCCACACATAAGTGATATCATATAGTATTTGTCCTTCTTTGACTTATTTCCCTTGATTAGCATAATACTCTCTAGGTCCCTCCATGTTGTCACAAATGGCAAGCTTTCATTCTTTTTTATGGCTTAATAATATTCCATTGTATATACACACACCATTATCTTCTTTATCCATTCATCTATTGATGGACACGTCGGCTGCTTCCATATCTTGGCTACTGTAAATAATGCTGCAATGAACATAGGGGTGCATATATCTCTTCAAATTAGTATTTTCATTTTCTTTGCATAAATACCCAGAAGTGGAACTGCTGGATTGTATGGGAGTTCTATTTTAAATTTTTTGAGGAACCTCCATATTGTTTTCCATAGTGGCTGCACCAATTTACATTTCCACCAACAGTGTGCAAGGGTTCCTTTTTCTCCACATCCTTGTCAACGCTTGTTATTTTTTGTCTTTTTGATGACAGCCATTCTGACAGGTGTGATGTGGTATCTCACTGTGTTTTGATTTGTATTTCCCTGATGATTAGTGATGTTGAGCATCTTTTCACGAGCCTGCTTGCCATGTCTAAGTCCTTGGAAAAATGTCTATTCAAGTCCTCTGACCATTTTTTTAAATTGGGTTGTTTTTCTGATATTAACCCCTTATTGAGTGTATGATTTGCAAATATCTTCTCCCATTCAGTAGGTTGCCTTTTTGTTTTGTGGATGGTTTCCTTTGCTTTTTAGTTTGATGTAGTCTCATTTGTTTATTTTCGCTTTTGTTGCCCTTGCCTGAGGTGACTGGCCCAAAAAATTATTGCTAAGACCCATGTCAAAGAGCTGACTGCCTATGTTTTTATTCTAGGAGTTTTACAGTTTCAGGTCTTATGTTCAAGTCTTTAATCTATTTTGAATTTATATTTTGTACTTGGTATAAGGCAGTGGGTCCAGTTCCATGAAATCTTCAATTTCAGCAGGCAGTTGACCTGTTTAGATTTAGCATGCACATCCTGGCTCACTTTTGTAGGCTGTGGTTCAAATGTCAGTCTAGTTTACAAAGCCTTTGTGGTGCCATTGTAGTGCTATTTTGCCTACCCTACTTGCGTGTTACACGAAGGCAGGACTCTCCTCTACAGTCTGGGGAGGGAGAGGCCGCCTCTTAGTTACTGCAGGGTGGGGATGGAAGGCAGGGTTTGCCCACAAACCTGGCTGAGGAGGAGTGCTGTGCTGCATGGAACCACAGTGGGGGTACAGAAGAGAGAGTCCTGACCAGTCTCAGCTGCGTCATTCCTGCTGGTCAGGGATGAAGACGGCAATTGGGCAGAGTGGGGCTGCTTCTACGATAGCTTGGGGATGAGAGTCAGGGCCCCGCGCACAGGCAGAGCCAAGGAGGGGTGTCACTTTCTTATTGCAAGATGTTGATGGAGGAGAGGGCTCTACTCAGACTCACAGGAGAGAAGCGCACCCTGGTTAACGCAGGGTGGGTGGAAAACAGGGCTTTACCCACACACTGCTGCTGCAGCGTCCACTGGGGAGGGTAGTAACCTGGTCTTTTCATGGTGTTCACTGGAGAATGGTAGCTATGGCTAAAAGATTTCTGTCTGGCCAGGCTGCCGTTTGCCCGGTGCTTTGGCTAGGAAGAGCAGGCTTTTCTTGGGACTATTTTTTGTCTGTGCCTATTGGCATTTTTAGGTTATGGGCTTCTCTAGCGCCTCAGCTGAACACATAGTAGGTTAAAAAAACCCACAAAAACCAAAACACCATCAGGTAACTCGCTGATGTTCCTTGAGTCCTGAGGTCCCGAGTCAAGCCTTCCTTCTTTTCTCCAACTTTCAGAATCTTCTGATAGTTGACGTATATATTTTGTCCAGGATTTTTTGTTACAATTATTGGAGAGAATAAAACAAAACATATTTATTCATCTAGAACTGGAAGAACTCTTAAACTGTATTTTAAAAGTATAAAAGTCAGCAAAGCTTCATTATATAACAATAATGTTAATGTGCCTCATACTTTGTGTACACAGAGGTCACAGGTCCAGGGGGAAGGGATGTTGGTAATGACCCATCCCGATGTCTTCATTTCACAGGCGAAGACAAGGAGGCTCAGACAGCCTAACGACTTGTTGGAGTTACTCAGCCAGAAAGCAGCAGAACTGAGATTTAAACCTGAGCTTCCTGATTTCCAGCCTGCGCTCTCCCCATTGAGTACACCATGTACTCTGAGTTACTGTTTTCACTGGTGAAGATGAATTTGCTGTTTTCAACATCCTATTCAATAATGTGTATTCTACTATTACTTGCATATACTTGAGTTTAAAAGACCTTGCTATATTTTACCCAAATGAGTGTGCTATAGATAGCTATATATAAATGATCTGGCAGAACTTTCGACTAGCAGTGATAAAACCTACCCATTATATTTTTGTTCTGTTGTATTCTTTCCTTACGTATAAACTCTAAACAGAAATCCAGTAGAAAGCAAAATAGTAAAATTTTGATGCATCCACATAATATCAAAACATCTGAATGGCACTAATGTCTGATATTAACATTAACATTTTTCCTTTGAATGTCTGGAGTCATCTCTCCCCTCTTTTTTCTTTTTTCTTTTTTTTTTTGCTGAGGAAGATTTGCCCTGAGCTAACACCTGTTACCAATCTTCCTCTATTTTGTATGTGGGTCTCTGGCACAGCAATGGCCACCACCAAGTAGTGTAGTCTGCGCCCGGGAACTGAACCCGGGCTGCTGAAGCGGAGTGCACTGAACTTAACCACTGGGTCCCGGGGCTGGCCCTCAACTTCCACTGTTAACATCAGCAAGCTCCTAAGTTTATTTGTGACTCAGTGAAAACTGGATAAAGTAATGGCTGAGCTCAGATTTAGGTATTTAAGGAAGAGGGAAACGTTTTCTAAACTAATATTCTTTCTTCCATTTGAATAAGATGAAACTATGGGATAATATCCTCAATTTTAGGAATAAATTTCAAAGGCCAAATTTTTGGCAGGATGGGATATAATGTCCTTCAGAAGACCAGAGGATAGGGCAAAGTCATTAAAATAAAGCATCTTTATACCCTTAAGTTCACAGTGCAATATACCAGCCCTGAGCTTGCTCTCAAAATTGCTGCTTCAGGGACTAGCAGTATATCAATATTTCAGTTTGCCATTAAGACTTTATTTGGTTTTCATACTTATTTATTAAAGTCATATAACTCCTATATAGTTCCATTTCTCCCAGAGAAGCTCTACACTATAAATGAAGAAAAAAAAAAAAGGCCATAAAAGATCATTTCATTTGTTGTGTCTCTTGGTTTGGTAGGTTATTTTTATGTTACTATTAAACCACATTTCCCCCTCCCAATTCCTCAAGTTAATAAGCATGGAATAAATATATGAAAGAAGGAATGAAAAATTCAAATCACATTTTACTTTGTCTTTTATTAATAAAATATTTCTATTGCTTAGACTACTAACTTTAGGCTAGGCTCAGATTTTCTGCAGCTTCATTTCTCTAAAAAACATATATGCTTTATATCTAGAAAGCACAGAAATGTATTTTTTGAAATAAATAGCTGATATTTATATTCTAGTGACAGGATTAAGGGATAATGTTCACGTGTATTTGGAAAGGAAAGATCATTATTATTCTTTTCTATGAGGGTTCATATTTTAAATAATAGCAAATAAAAGTTTTATTTTTAAACATATCTCTTAGTGGTCCCCCCTCCTAACCCCCGCCCAGGAAAAGTGAGAATAGCCCATTTCTAACATGCGTCAGAAGTCATTACTTTCATAAACTAAATTAAGAACAATACCTTTTCTTTGGGATATTTATGAAAATTCTGCTTTTGATTAAAAGACGCTACATGAGAGTGTTAAGCGAGTCTAACCAACTTCTTACTGGCTCACGATGACAAACGTAACTTTCTAGGTACAATCAAAGCAGTAATTAAAATAAAAGACATTATTTCTCCTTCTTTTCTTCAATCCAAAGTGTTAAGTATGCATATACTTGAAGCAATAAATACATTTTATTATCAGGAAAAGACTGCTGCCATTTCCTTTTGGCGGCCGGCAGCAATGATAATGATACACTGGAAAAATGAAGTCATTTGAATAAACAAGCAATACTAAGTTGATATGTCTGATTGACAACAATTATTATCTGGCGTAATTTCCTAGAATATTCTAGTAAGGCTAAAATGAAAACAATTCAGGAATGCTGGTGGAATAACGGTCTTTTTGATGGGAAGAATGTTTGGTAATCTCAATGATTATATAGTAAGATTACTTTAACCTATAAGCTGACATTTCACAAAGAAAGGAAAAATGGTTTGGAGAACTATTTTATCTGAACAACGAGGATCCTTTGAACTTCCGTTTTAAAGGCTACCCACTTGGCTCATAAATATTTTAGTCAGAGGAGCACCAGTCCCAGGCTGCAGTTAGATGCTCCCTTGCAACATCTTCTACCCACTTTAAGGACGGCTAGAGTAAGGGAGACGTCGGCAGATGAGCCGACCATGGACCCTTGTGTTGTGGGTTCTGGGAAGATCACGCCTGTAACGACTGGTGTTCTCCTGACGGCCCCTGGGGCTCCCTCCGTTGTCCTCGCTGGCTGTGGAGTGCTCAGAAGCAAGCCTAGAGCTTTCGGTCCTGAAGGGACAGCTTGCCTGTTATTAGCTGGATTCAGTCTGATTCCTATAGCAACTGTGCCAGCCTGGCAATTGGAACACCACCCAACACTTTACATAATGTGGGGAAAAAAAAAAAAGATGGGGGGGGGTGGTGGGATACAAAATTGCCGCTTTCGGCAAACACTCCTTTAAAAATTCTTGACAAGCTTTCTTCTGCTTTGGAGGATTTTGAAAAAAGAAACCAGAACAAAGCAAGCTGTCTTCGCAATCAAAAGCAGATAAACACATCTCTTTTCTGACAGGCAGTAAGCCTGCCATTTTTGTTTAATGTTTAGTGGCTAGTGCATTAGTTTTCTATTGCTGCTGTAACAAATTGCCACAAACTTACTGGCTTAAAACAAGAGTTTGGGCCAGCCTTGGTGGTCTAGTGGTTAAGTTTGGTGCACCCCACTGCAGTGGCCCAGGTTCGGGTCCCGGTCATGGACCTATGTCACTTGTCAGTGGCCATGCTGTGGTGGCAGCTCACATACAAAAAGAGAAGATTGCAACAGATGTTAGCTCAGGGCGAATCTGCCCCAGCAAAAAGAACCGTAAAAAAACCCAGTAAGAGTTTATCATCTTACAGCTCTTGAGGAAAATCAGTTTCACTGGGCTGAAACCAAGGTGTACGCAGGCCTGTGTTCCTTCTGGAGGTTCCAGGAGAGAATCTGTTCCCTTCCTTGCCTTTTCTAGCTTCTAGAGGCTGTCCGCACTCCTTGGCCCATGCCCTGCTTCCTCCATTTTCAAAGCCAGCAGCACAGTATCTTTTCTCTTCCCTGACCTCTGCTTCTGTCCTTACATCTCTTCTCTGATTGCCTCTCCTGCCTCCCTCTTATAAGGACCCTTGAGACTGTGATTTCGCTGGGCTCACTCTGACAATCAGGAGTAATCTCCCCATCTCAAAATCCTTGATCTTTTTCTTTTTTTAAGATTTTATTTTTCCTTTTTCTCCCCAAAGCCCCCTGGTACATAGTTGTGCACTTTTAGTTGTGGGTCCTTCTAGTTGTGGCATGTGGGATGCCACCTCAGTATGGCTTGATGAGCAGTGCCATGTCCGCGCCCAGGATTCGTACCAGCGAAACCCTGGGCCGCTGAAGCGGAACGTGTGAACTTAACCACTTGGCCACCAGGCTGGCCCCTCAAAATCCTTGATTTAATCACAGAGTCCCTTTTGCCATGAAAGGTAACAGATTCACAAGTTTCCAGGGATTAAAAAGTGGACATCTTTGGGGAGCCAATGTTCAGTCTACCACAGTTAGTTCTCTCTCTCTCTTTAAATTCCTAATTATTTGCATTCTGTTTTAGACAAAGGGGGTGGCTCAGTGGTCAGGATGTGCCACTTCAGATCTAAGAATCCCACTGTCCATCCAAATATAATTAATTATCATAGAAAACAGAACTAATGCAAATCCCAACCTTCCACATTTTAAAAAGTGGGCTGACTTATTCTTATATTACACATCAATATAGTTCAAATCACATAGAATATAATGCTTTTAAGGACAAGATATAAAACGAAAAATCTCCTCAAGGCTTTTCTTTCAATTCCTGTCCTTTACTCACAGCAAGAGGTGGAGGCTATTAATGCGGGTGGCTGTGGGATGGGGTGAATCATTTTCTTTCTCCTTTTCCTTCATATTATTATCATAAATATTCCAACACATTTCTTTCCAACATGATTTGGGATTGTAGCATATCGCCAAAGATTATTCATACATATTGTACCAGTTCTCTGCTAACAGCTGACTCAGAATTCTTATGTAGATGGCCTTCACTCTTTCAAAACAAGAATAATAGAAAAGCTTTTAAGTTAGTGACAGTCATAAAGTGTTTAAGAAACTGTTGCAGAGTCTCAGCTGGTCAAGGCTGTGTCATAAGGGCAAACCAGGCTTACTGAGACCACCAGGCCTTGAGCAGGAGATCTGTGTTTGGAAGGAGAACTCCATTTGCCTTTGAAAAACCACAACAACATAGATGGTCTTAACAACACCACTTTATGTTCCTCTGTGTTCCCCTCCAGTTCAGAGGCTGGACCACAGCCTTCCTAATGACAGTTCCTCATCCTGACTCTGGGTAGCCACCAGCCAGAACAATCACATGGTCCACATTTACTCTTTGGGCAGAGACTTGCAAATGGGGCTGTCATCCCTATAGGACGATGGAGGAGTCAGACTGGATCTGAGCTGAGGCTCTCCTTGAACCTCTGTATGCTTCAAAGTGGACACTTGGGGGACTTCTTATCCCTCCCTGTGGCAGAGAGGTCTTTGAATGGATTTGGCTGGTGACGTACGCCTGGAACTTAACATGCTGCAGTGATGCTAAGGGAATGATAACTGAAAGAAGGGTGACTTGGAGCGTTCACAGGCAGTGCATACTGCACCTTGCTATTCAAAGAGGAGGCAATTTAGAAACAAGAAAATTCAGACCCTAGAAGTTTCTACACATAATGGACAACAAAAATATGCCATTAAAAATCATGCCACAAAAGAAATGTGGATCTCTACAGTGATAAATTTGACAGAATGGTAATTACAGTTACCATTTTGAAATACTTTACTCTTAAACATGTAAGAGGGTATTTTTTAATTTTACAATTTAAATAGCAGAAAGAAATTTCTATGACCAAACACTATACATTTAAAATTTAAATGATTATTTTTAAGCCTATGCCAGAATTTTAGAGTTGTGTGAATAAATGGCCAGTACTCAGTATAGCTGTTCTATACAAATGAATTTCACGTGACGTGAATGACTACTTATTTCATAAAGCATTTCAATAAATCCCTGAGTTGATATTTCTCTATGTGTAAATCTGAAAAGTTTCTAAATTTAAATCTAAAAATTCTGTGGTCATATTTTATAAGAAGGATTTGGATATTCAAGATTTCAAAATGTCACAAACAAAATATTAGTGACTAAATGGTTTTTCAGAATTTGGTAACCATCTTTGAAGATAAATTCACAGATCTTTAAAGCTTCAATTTGATTTCACAAAAATTTAGTAAGGACAATCTAGCTTAACAAGTTATCCTTAAAATTCAGTTTCCAAGGCAACAATCATAGGTCCTTGTACACTGCTGTTTAAAAAAACATTTTTTATAAATTTAGTTCCTGTAACATCAAAGGCAAGAGTTAAATATAACTGCTTTTCCTTTTATCTCCTTTATCAGACTTTTTAAACAAGCAACTTCTCTCTTTTTAATGGAATAGTACCAGAGCCTGAGTCTACTGCCCATTATGTACACGAAGGTTGAGGGCAGAAAAATATCGATTTCCAAAGTGGCTGTGTGAGAATCTAGCCTACGCATGTGTGTTAAGGGCAAACTGTGACCCAGCCCGTTGTATGTGTTTCACAGCAAATCTCCTTATAACTTACTCCTTATAACTGCATAACTTACCCAATAAAGCAAAGAGGGGAGAGCTCTTACCTGCACATTTCACTCCCTGAGCAATGAGACCCCACATGAAATTGGCACAGTATTCACACCAGTGTGGCCCTCTGAATGTATGGACCTGAAAGAGAGGAGCGACAAAGTGGCCAGAAGGAAAACACACAGATGAGGAAATTGCTTCCTGTGAAGGCACCAACGTATAAGCCATAGTTAGGACTGAGGAGGCATGGTATGGTTACATTAAAAAAAACCTTGGCTGAGTGGAACTGACAAGCAGTTGAAATTTCTTTCAGGGCTTGATTTCCTCTTTGTTTTAGAAATGGTGATAAATCAAACAATATTCTGTGATTTACTTTTGAAAACAATGTCTCCAGTGGAATTTTCCACCCAGTCCCCTCCAGCTGTAAGCAGCCTCAGCTATGTGCTGTACAAATCCACTGGCATTTTCTGAGTGCCACGGCCTGAGGAGGGACAAGGAGCAGTGTAGAGCATGTCTGCATCTAGTGAGGGTTTTGTCAGATGATCCACCTTCTGCCCTCTGTGACCTCAGTTAGGGCCACGGATGTTAAAGGTGATACTTAGTGACTGCTTACAACTGAATCATCAAAAAGGGCCAACTTCTGTTCAAAACCATTTGATACTTACAGTGTTAGCAAAGAGAATGAATACACTTAAAAAACTATAGTTAATAGTAATTATTCACCAATCATTCCAGCTCATAAAGGTCTTAGTGCATTTGATTCCTTTATCCCTAAGAAAGGAATCTCCAAAGAAGCGAGGATTTACACGCTAAGATACCTCTAGACTGTTATGTATAGGAAAGCAAAGACATTCTAGCTTAACTCAGATGAAAAAATATTGGTAGACTAGAGAAGCAATGAATCTAAACCCCAAACATTAAAGAATAAAAGAAAAAAATCATGAGTATTATCAGTAACACTTTAAGATTTCTGAGCAAATATTGGCTGAAAATGCATTCAAGAAATAAGTTAAAAGAAAAGGGAGATGGAACAAAGAACCCACTGATTTGTATCAAATTACATTTACGTGAGATAATTTCTTATATATATGATTTCCTCCTGCAGAAAACAGTAATACAAGAGAGTGGAAATCACAAAATGTGATGATTTGTTTCCAACATAAATATCTGCCAAAGCAGCTACTGCAAATAGTGAAATTCATAGCTAAGACTGCCATTTTTACTACTCTTCCATTTATGTATTGAATAGATCTTCAAAATCGAGTAAATGATTTTTAAGATATATATACATATAACTTATTATTTCAAACTTAAGATGCTACTGAATGTAAGATTTACATTGAATGTAAGACACATATATTCCATTTAGAAAAATTATGCCAATTAAACTGTGAGAAGCCATCGATAAGATAAATCCCAATTTCAGAGATGTTAAAATGAAAAAAAAGTACATATCAGAATCAATGAAATACGATATATCAGAATTCAAAATATTACTCCTGGCCAAACTTTCCATATAAGGCTGCAATGGATAACCTGGGCTTCATTCCAACTAGGTATGCGCTTGTAACTCTGGCCATTGCCAAATGAGCTTGAGTACAAAACACTGTTGATTTTGAAAAGAAGGGCATAATCCCTTCTCTGTCTTTTATGGAAAAGCATCTTTCATGGAAAAAACTATGCAGAGACAGTTGCCTCTGGATTGTTAATGATGATCAGGGCCTGTAAATTGAAAGCGTTTCCTGGAGTTCCTGAAGCAGAGCCCAAGATCAACATCCAGATAGTCTGTGATGTCTTTGCATTTACCTGAGTTCCTGAGTGAATAAAATGGATGAAGTATGCACCCTTGCTTTACTCTGAGAGGAATAAGTGAAACGGATAGCATTGACTCATATTAAAAAAGTTGTATAACCACGAAATAGCTACAGAATTGTGAAGGTATTCTTTGGGAAAGTTTTTGCGATACAAACTGGCTTACAGTTGCCAGATCTCAGGATAGTCCAGGATTACTTAACTTGGTAAGGTTAACAAAAATGGACTACAAGTGTGGAGGAAGTCCCAGTTTTGTACCTGCAGTTATCTCATGATAAAGGGTCTTAAAATTACATTGGAGGAGCAAAAACAGAATAGATGGTGTGAAATAAACAAACGAGGGCTCTTGGCCAACAGCACTGAGCACTGAGATGTTATGATAGACCAATTCCCCTCGTCTCCTTCACAGAAGCAGTAGTGAACGTGGTTATTTTGAAAATCTTGGGACGTCTCTTCACATTACATGTGCTGAAGAAAGGGTTTAACGGTCTGAGCAGGCCCAATGTTCGCCAATTAAAGGATCACACGTGTATCTCAGAAAGCAATCTTTAGGATATTGTTATTTATACATTCTCTTCTTGGATAGCTTTTTATAAAGGCATCCTGAGCCATTTGCAACTAGTTTTATTGTTGTTGTTTTTAATTTTGTTTTTTTTTTAAACCATTTGTAAAGGTAGCTTATATAGCTCTCCAGGAAATTATTCTAGAGATAGGCCTTGAAGCACCAAAAGCTTACTAAATTTCTACTGGTATAAAAGGGTTTAAGTGGATTTCCTTTTGAATTTTTATACCTAAAATACATATTTTTAAAATTTTGTTTGTCTTGTGACCTGTAAGACTCCACAGACCTCATTAATCACTTTTATTCATTCATAAACATTTATTAAGTGATGATATATTCAAAGATAAAAAGGATATTAGCTCAAGGAATTCACTATAGGTTTCTCCCGTTAAATGCGGTGTGATAATGCTCTGCTGAAAGTGTCTGCAGTGTGAGGACAGCTGGGGGAGGGCCATTGCTCAGGCACAGCCAGGGCCAAATGGGGGTGTGCATAGGGGAGTGGGGTACATTAGGAAAGGCTGTTCCAGGGAAATCAAAGAAACACAGCAAGAGTGAAACAATGGGATGTTTAGAGCATTGCAAGAAAGTTCAGAACGGGTGGGGGCAGGAATGACTGGCATGGCAGGAGACAAAGGAGGCAGACAGGGCCTTTTCCACGCCTACAAATTTATACTTTGCCCAGTGAGCAATGCAGGGCCACTGAAGATTTTTAAGGAGAGCAACACAGTCAAGGGAGCAAGGCTGGAGGAAGACCGACTAGGTAGGATGCTATGGCTGTGGTCCAGGTAATAGAGATGTGGATCTGAACTCAGGCAGTGGTGATCGAGAGAAAGGGATACATTTAGGAGGCAGAATCAACAGGGCTGGGTAACTAATTGAATCAGATACAGAGGAGAGGGGAAGAACCTGGGTTACTGTTAAGAGTTTTGGGCCTGGTGACTTGGAGAGGAGAGGATTAACTGAGGGAACAAAAGCAGAGGACCAGGTCTGGAAGTGAGGTGGGAGGGAAGAAGGGAAGAGAAAGGCTGCTTGAAGATTCCTGGGGAAGAGAAGTAACTCATGTTCTAAGGCTCCTGAAGGCGTCAGATGGAGATGGGAGCCAGGGCAGAGAGATTAGCTTTGAATAAGAGGATAATTACTTTTCCCCTTTCCTGAGCTGGAAAAAGGCTTAGCGGGAGAGAATGGCTGTGCAGGAGTAGAGGGCAGGGGCTGGAGGCCAGAAAGCTAAAGGAGTTCATAGTCTGTAGTCTCTGTGCCTTAGGATGGAAGCTCAGCTACTAAGCAAATGAGGAGTTTGGGGAAAGTGGGGGATAGGAACTGGAACTGGCCAGAAATTCAGAGAAACGCTGTTGGACTTGAAGGCAAGTTTCTCACCTGGATAGCAATGAAGTCATACTAGAACAGTGTCAAATGCATGAAAGAAAAAGTGATACATTCTTTTTAAAATGGTGATTGTGCTATATTTGAGCTTTATCTAAAAGTTTTATTTTCTAAGCAGTTTTACATAATCAGTGATATTTATATCATGTATTTTACTAAGTCAGAAAAACATATCTTTAAAAAATCAATTGCACAGATGACACAACTTAGAATAGCTCTCCAGTTCACTGCTCCATCCAGCACAATGGAAACAGGGTGCTGTCCCTGCAGACGATTTTGTTTACTAGATTTGGTTGTATTTTGATTACCTGTCTTAAAATGATTAAATCAGAACGTAATGGGCATTGAAAGTATAATAATTGAAGGGCCAAAAGTTGCACTTTGGGGATTCTTTCTGCTTAGGACGATGCTAAGAAAGAACTAGGGTGGGATCTTGGAGAAAGGAGGCCTGGAGTGGTTCTCAAGGGGACCAGGGGCTTGGGCCGGAAGCCCTAGATTATAACCGAGAAGGACCTTGCCTGGAATGCCCGATGGTGTAGTGGATACCCCTCAGAGATCTGCAGCTGGTGAGCACCCAGGGAATCAGTTATCGCTGTCTTTACAACGGACACAACTAACAGACACTCATTAAGTGTCATTCTCTTTGTGTCGGCTTTTTTATAGGATTTTATTCTAAATGGCCCCAGATTTTTATGTTTTCGTAAGTTTGTGTTTTGTTTTCCTGTCTCTTCTTATTCTGCAAGGCTGTCAGCTTTTTCTCCTCCTTCCTCACCCGCTTCTCCCCTTTCCATTCAAAGATTCTTAGTTGTGGATGAGGAAATCGGATAAGGGAGCTTTGCTAGCACTGGACATCAATCAACAAAATGTATCATCTATCTTCCTCTTGAAAGCCTTTTTTTTTTTTTAAAAACCCAACTTCTATCTTCTGGTCTGTGTTTCTCATAGTTAAGGCTGATGGACAGTGGTCTTGTGATGAATGAAGTGTTAGTAGTATCTTACTTCATTCTATGACATGCACTAGTCCTTACTTAACTATTTCTTACAAGCAGAAGCTGCCTCTGTTTCTGCTGTTTACTGTATGACCTTAATGACACAGACCAGCTTTACAAGGTGGGAAGCTGACTAATTCCTTTATAAACAGAACTATTTCTTCCTTAGAGTTATTTAAACAAATTGCTCGATCAATTTATAGGAAAATAATTCCTTTGAGAAGGGTGTTTTGGTAAGATAATCTACAAGAGCAATTAGTTTCAGAATAAAGTATTAGTGAGGTCAGGGATGAGCCTGAGAAAAGCAATCTTGTAAGCTGGCCACAGATATTTTTTCTAGGCCACCTCCAAAGCTTTTGGTACATCTTGACAAATGAAAGTGACAAAGTACATGGCAGGAATTATACCTTCATGAACAAAGGGCATGGCAAGTAGTTTGAAAGCCCTCTTTTCTTTTGCAACTGGAAAAAAGACAACTTTATTACCATGGCATTTGAGATTGCTTTTCACCTGTGAACAACTCGTTTCATGTTATTCTCCTTAAAAACAGAGATGAAAGGCTGGATTAATTAATAGACCCCAATAGAGTCTGTCACAGAGAAGGCACTGGTCAGAACGAGGCTGAAAAGGACGGACAGACAGGGAGATGGGTGGGCTACTCAGGGGCCCACACAGCACAGGCCAAGGGTCGTGTGTCTCCCGGGCACTGACCTAGGTAAAAACCGAACCCGTCTCAAATGGGCCTCCTGTTATACTGACCAAATCCTGGCTTCTATAAGAAAACCACCATGTCTGCTTCCCATCATATTTCTGACATTCACCTCTCCAGATTGAATGTCGGTAATAGAAACAGTGGAAAAGAAATCCACGCTATGGGAAGAGAAAGAAAAATTCAGCATATATTTCTTAACCCTTCCAAGCCATAATACCACCTCTAGAAATAAGCCTGAGAGCAAAAGCCAAGGAGCATGACTGCACAGCCCGCCGCAAATGGAAACTACGGTGGAGGCAATAAGAACATTGGGGGAAATGAGATGGGGCTTGGGAAGGTGGGAATGACATTTCAGCTGCCGCTCTTCATCTGGAGGCTCTGATGAGTCAGTTCTCCAGCATGGTACTGGGTGATGAAGTGAGAGAACAGATGATCACAATCAAAAGGAAGGGAAGGTAGGTAGGCAGGCAGCTGGGCAGGAAAGCCTTTTTCTCTCTTTTAAAAAAAATTTTTATCTTTAGGGCAATTAGAGTGTACTCTTTTTAAGTAATCAATTTTAGTCTCATCAAGATGGCTTAATTTTCATCCAAAAGATTTGAAATTTAGAATTTTGGTCCTAATTTTGCCACTTCAGTTAAAGTACTGTGGTTTATACCATTAAGTCGTGAGAAGAGGTTGCATAACATTGGTTATGATCATTAGCAACAAACACATAAAATTGTGTAGGAGTTCCCTGCCAAAAAAGGAGGGGAAGGGGTACTCAAAATAGGAGTATCTTTAGTCTCAAAGCAACACCACCTTGTCTTTTTTTTTTTTTTTTTTTTTTTTTTATTAATGTTATGATAGATTACAACCTTGTGAGATTTCAGTTGTACATTTTTGTTAGTCATGTTGTGGGTACACCACTTCCCCCTCCGTACCCTCCCCCCACCCCCCCTTTTCCCTGGTAACCACCGATCAGATCTCCTTATCAATATGCTAATTTCCACCTATGAGTGGAGTCATATAGAGTTCGTCTTTCTCTGACTGACTTATTTCGCTTAACATAATGCCCTCGAGGTCCATCCACATTGTTGTGAATGGGCCAATTTCGTCTTTTTTTATGGCTGAGTAGTATTCCATTGTGTATATATACCACATCTTCTTTATCCAATCATCAGTTTCTGGGCATGTAGGCTGGTTCCACGTCTTGGCTATTGTAAATAATGCTGCGATGAACATAGGGGTGCAACGGACTCTTGAGATATCTGATATCAGGTTCTTAGGATAGATACCCAGTAATGGGATGGCTGGGTCATAGGGTATTTCTATTTTTAACTTTTTGAGAAATCTCCATACTGTTTTCCATAGTGGCTGTACCAGTTTGCATTCCCACCAACAGTGTATGAGGGTTCCTCTTTCTCCACAACCTCTCCAACATTTGTCGTTCTTGGTTTTGGATGTTTTTGCCAATCTAACGGGGGTAAGGTGATATCTTAGTGTAGTTTTGATTTGCATTTCCCTGATGATTAGCGATGATGAACATCTTTTCATGTGTCTATTGGCCATATTCATATCTTCTTTTGAGAAATGTCTGTTCATGTCCTCTGCCCATTTTTTGATCGGGTTGTTTGTTTTTTTGTTGTTAAGCAGTGTGAGTTCTTTGTATATTATGGAGATTAACCCTTTGTCGGATAAGTGGCTTGTAAATATTTTTTCCCAATTAGTGAGCTGTTTTTTTGTTTCAATCCTGTTTTCCCTTGCCTTGAAGAAGCTCTTTAGTCTGATGAAGTCCCATTTGTTTATTCTTTCTATTGTTTCCCTCAACTGAGGAGTTACAGTGTCCGAAAAGATTCTTTTGAAACTGATGTCAAAGAGTGTACTGCCTATATTCTCTTCCAAAAGACTTATTGTCTCAGGCCTAATCTTTAGGTCTTTGATCCATTTTGAGTTTATTTTGGTGTGTGGTGAAAAAGAATGGTCAATTTTCAATCTTTTGCATGTGGCTGTCCAGTTTTCCCAGCACCATTTGTTGAAGAGACTTTCTTTTCTCCATTGTAGGCCCTCTGCTCCTTTGTCGAAGATTAGCTGTCCATAGACGTGTGGTTTTATCTCTGGGCTTTCAATTCTGTTCCATTGATCTGTGGACCTGTTTTTGTACCAGTACCATGCTGTTTTGATCACTGTAGCTTTGTAGTATGTTTTGAAATCGGGGATTGTGATTCCGCCGGCTTTGTTTTTCTTGCTCAGGATTGCTTTAGCAATTCGCGGTCTTTTGTTGCCCCATATGAATTTTAGGATTGTTTGTTCAATTTCTGTGAAGAATGTTCTTGGGATTCTGATTGGGATAGCATTGAACCTGTATATTGCTTTAGGTAGTATGGACATTTTAACTATGTTTATTCTTCCAATCCATGTGCAAGGAATGTTTTTCCATCTCTTTATGTCATCGCCTATTTCTTTCAAGAAAGTCTTGTAGTTTTCATTGTATAGATCCTTCACTTCCTTGGTTAAGTTTATCCCAAGGTATTTTATTCTTTTCGTTGCGATTGTGAATGGGATAGAGTTCTTGAGTTCTTTTTCTGTTAGTTTATTGTTAGTGTATAGAAATGCTACTGATTTATGCACGTTAATTTTATACCCTGCTACTTTGCTGTAGTTGTTGATTATTTCTAATAGTTTTTCTGTGGATTCTTTGGGGTTTTCTATGTATAAGATCATGTCGTCTGCAAACAACGAGAGTTTTACTTCTTCGTTACCTATTTGGATTCCTTTTATTTCTTTTTCCTGCCGAATTGCTCTGGCCAGCACCTCCAGAACTATGTTGAATAGGAGTGGTGAAAGTGGGCACCCTTGTCTTGTTCCTGTCCTCAGAGGGATGGCTTTCAGCTTTTGTCCATTGAGTATGATGTTGGCTGTGGGTCTATCATATATGGCCTTTATTATGTTGAGGTACTTTCCTTCTATACCCATTTTACTGAGGGTTTTTATCATAAATGGGTGTTGGATCTTGTCGAATGCTTTCTCTGCATCTATTGAGATGATCATGTGGTTTTTGGTTTTCATTTTGTTGATGTAGTGTATCACGTTGATTGACTTGCGGATGTTGAACCATCCCTGTGTCCCTGGTATAAATCCCACTTGATCATGGTGTATAATCTTTTTGATGTATTGCTGTAATCGGTTAGCCAAAATTTTGTTGAGGATTTTTGCATCTATGTTCATCAGTGATATCGGCCTGTAGTTCTCCTTCTTTGTGTTGTCCTTGTCAGGTTTGGGGATCAGAGTGATGTTGGCTTCATAGAATGTGTTAGGGAGTTCTCCATCTTTCTCAATTTTCTGGAACAGTTTGAGGAGAATAGGTATTAAGTCTTCTTTGAATGTTTGGTAGAATTCTCCAGAGAAGCCGTCTGGTCCTGGACTCTTATTTTTGGGGAGGTTTTTGATTACCGTTTCTATTTCCTTACTTGTGATTGGTCTATTCAGATTCTCCATTTCTTCCTGATTCAGTTTGGGGAGATTGTAGGAGTCTAGGAATTTGTCCATTTCTTCCAGGTTGTTCAATTTGTTGGCATATAGTTTTTCATAGTATTCTCTTATGATCTCTTGTATTTCATTGGTATCTGTTGTGATTTCTCCTTTGTCATTCCTGATTTTATTAATTTGCGATTTCTCTCTTCTTTTCTTGGTGAGTCTGGCTAGGGGTTTGTCAATTTTGTTAATTCTTTCGAAGAACCAACTCTTTGTTTCATTGATCCTTTCTATTGTCTTTTTTGTTTCAATATCGTTTATTTCTGCTCTTATTTTTATTATTTCCCTCCTTCTACTGACTCTGGGCCTTGTTTGTTCTTCTTTTTCTAGTTCTGTTAGGTGTCGTTTGAGGTTGCTTACGTGAGCTTTTTCTTGTTTAGTGAGGTGAGCCTGTATTGCGATGAATTTCCCTCTTAGGACTGCTTTTGCTGCATCCCAAATGATTTGGTATGTCGTGTTCTCATTTTCATTTGTCTCCAGATAATATTTGATTTCTTCTTTAATTTCTTCAATGATCCATTGTTTGTTGAGAAGCGTGTTGTTTAGTCTCCACATTTTTGCACCTTTCTCTGCTTTTTTCTTGTAGTTGATTTCTAGTTTAATAGCGTTATGATCAGAAAAGATGCTTGATATTATTTCAACTCTCTTGTATTTATTGATGTTTGCTTTGGTTCCCAAAATATGGTCAATCCTTGAGAATGTTCCATGTGCACTTGAGAAGAATGTGTAACCTGCTGTTTTTGGATGAAGTGTTCTATATATATCTATTAAGTCCATCTGGTCTAATTTTTCATTTAATTCTATTATTTCCTTGTTGATTTTCTGTCTGGATGTTCTGTCCATTGGTGTTAATGGTGTGTTGAGGTCCCCTACTATTATTGTATTGTTGTTGATGTCTTCTTTTAGTTCTATTAAGAGTTGCTTTACAAATTTTGGTGCTCCTGTGTTGGGTGCGTATATATTTATAAGTGTTATGTCTTCTTGGTGGAGAGTCCCTTTTATCATTATATACTGTCCCTCTTTGTCTTTCTTTATCTGTTTTGCTTTGAAATCTACCTTGTCTGATATTAGTATAGCGACACCTGCTTTCTTTTGTTCATTATTAGCTTGGAGTATTGTTCTCCATCCCTTCACTCTGAGTCTGTGTTTGTCTTTGGGGCTGAGGTGTGTTTCCTGGAGGCAGCATATTGTTGGATCTTGTTCTTTGATCCATCCTGCCACTCTGTGTCTTTTGATTGGGGAGTTCAATCCATTTACATTTAGAGTGATTATTGAGACGTGGGGACCTACCACTACCATTTTGTGTCTTGTTTTCCGGTTTTCTTCAGTTTCCTTTGTTTCTCGTCCCATGGTTTAATCTGTTCTGATGTAGAGCTGCTACTCTCTGTTGTTGTCCTTCTACTTACCTCCTCTGCTCTTGGTTTTGTAGCCCCTTTCCTTTTTTGGATTTTTCAGGAATGAGGGTTTTCCTGAGGATTTCCTGAAGAGGAGGTTTTGTGGCAATGAACTCCCTTAATTTTTGTTTATCTGGGAAAGTTTTTATTTCTCCATCGTATTTGAAGGATATTTTCGCTGGGTAGAGAATTCTCGGCTGTAGGTTTTTGTCCTTCAGATTTTTGAATATATCATTCCACTCTCTTCTAGCCTGTAAAGTTTCTGCTGAGAAATCTGCTGATAGCCTGATGGGGGTTCCTTTGTAGGTTAGTTTCTTTTGCCTGGCTGTCCTTAATATTTTCTCCTTGTCGTTGACTTTTGCTAGCTTCACTACTATATGCCGTGGAGTTGGTCTTCTTGCATTGATAAAGTTTGGAGATCTATTGGCTTCTGTCACCTGAAGATCCATCTCCCTCACCAGATTTGGGAAGTTCTCAGCCATTATTTCTTTGAATAGGTTTTCTGCCCCTTTCTCCTTCTCTTCTCCCTCTGGTATACCTATAATCCTTACGTTGCATCTCCTAATTGTGTCTGATAATTCTCGGAGAGTTTCTTCATTTCTTTTAAGTCTTGCTTCTCTCTCCTCCTCTGCCTGCAACAATTCTATATTGCCATCTTCCAAATTGCTAATTCTTTCCTCCATATTATCGGCCCTACTGTTCAGAGCATCTAGATTTTTCTTAATCTCCTCTATTGTGTTCTTCATTTCCAATATTTCTGTTTGGTTCTTCTTTATCGTATCAAACTCTTTTGTGACATAGCTCCTGAACTCGTTGAGTTGTCGGTCAGAATTCTCTCTTAACTCAGTGAGTATTTTAATGATGGCTGTTTTGAAGTCATCATCATTTAGGTTATATATCTCATTTTCTTTGGGATTGTTTTCTGTGTGTTTGTTACTTTCTTTCTGTTCTGGAGATTTAATGTATTTTTTCATATTGCTTGATGATGTTGATTTGTGCCTCCGCATGGAGATAGAGTTTAGTTGCTCCTTTCACTTGTTTCAGCTGCTGCGGTGGGGGGAGCAGCTGTTTATACTTCACCAACCAGGAACCCTGTCCGTAGTTGCTAACTGGGCCTGGGCCCCTCTTCGTAGCCACAGTGGCCCTTTGGATTCCCTCCTCTGCCGTGGGGGCCGTCACGGGGGGCTTCAGGCTGCAGGGGCCTACTGTTGTTGCCCACCTAGATGCGCTCTCTCCTTGGGGTCTGCAACGGTGTTATGGGCTTTTCCAGCGGCCAGGGGTGGGATCACTTATATTTGTCGCTCCGTTGCTGTCGGCACCCACCAAATCTCACTTGTCCTCTATGGGTCGCAGGAGAGCTATTGGCATCTTCTACAGTCTGTGGTTAGTACACCTAGCTATGCTGCTTTTGCCCTGGGGTCTTCCAGCCTTGTGGCTGGCGGCTGGGTGCCTTCTACTGGTGCTGTGCAGAGGCTTTCCCTAAGGCTTCTGTGAGCCTGTAGGGTTTCCCCCTAGGCTACTAAGCTGGGTCTCTGGAACTCTCTCCAGCCCCAGTCCTCTCCGAGATCTCCGGCAATCCCTAGCCTCACCGGGTGGGCAACGGCAGCTGGGGGTCGCCCCGTCCTCTGGGCTTCTCTCCGGGCCTCTGCCGGGAGCTCTGAATGCTCAGCGTGGCCCCTCTGCTACCGGCAGACAGAGAGTTTTGTCTGCTGCCTGGCGGAGCTCCGGCGCTTCCCCTCCGGGTCGCCGGACCCGCCTTTGAAAGTTCCCCCGCCCCGGTCCTCTCCGAGATCTCCGGCAATCCCTAGTCCCACGGGGCGGGCAACAGCAGCTGGGGGACGCCCCGCCCTCTGGGCTTCTGTCCGAGCCTCTGCCGGGAGCCCTGAATGCTGGGCGTGGCCCCTCTGCTAATGGCAGACAGAGAGTTTTGTCTGCTGCCTGGCGGAGCTCCGGCGCTTCCCCTCCGGGTTGCCGGACCCGCCTTTGAAAGTTCCCCCGCCCCGGTCCTCTCCGAGATCTCCGGCAATCCCTAGTCCCGCGGGGCGGGCAACGGCAGCTGGGGGTCGCCCCGCCCTCTGGGCTTCTCTCCGGGCCTCTGCCGGGAGCCCTGAGTGCTCAGCGTGGCCCCTCTGCTACCGGCAGACAGAGAGTTTTGTCTGCTGCCTGGCGGAGCTCCGGCGCTTCCCCACCGGGTCGCCGGATGCGCCTTTGAAAGTTCCCCCGCCCCGGTCCTCTCCGAGATCTCCGGCAATCCCTAGTGCCCCGGGGCGGGCGTCTCTCTGGGACCCTCCGGGCGCCCCGAGCACCAGGCTGGGTCTCCCCGCCAATGGCGGGGAGAGACTCTCCCCGCGGGCTCAGGTGTGCAACTCCAAAGTTTCCCTCTGCGTTTAGGAGTAATTGCGGGGGGTTTAAGTAGGGTTCTGGTCACCTGTTTCCACCGTCGCTCCTCTGTTGTGTTCTCGCTCCTGCCCTAGATGTGTGTGGATCCTCTGGGGGCGTCCGTTGGAAGAAAGCCGCTTGCGGGTACTAGGCTGCCCGTCGGGGTCGGAGAGTTTTCACCTATTTCCACATCCTCCCGGAGGAAAGTCCGTCCGCCTTCCGATGTATAGTCGCGTGGGTGTCTCAGACGTCCTGAGATGCTGTCTGGATATCCTTTGTCAAGCGATAAGTGTCCAAATAATTGTAGACTCGAAGGGCGAGAGACAAAGAGGACTACTCACGGCGCCATCTTGGAATCCTCTCACACCACCTTGTCTTATTTAATTAAATTTAGTCAAAACTAGGGGCCTTCCAATTCTTAGAGGAAAAATCTCTAACAGACCGTGAGGTTTGGGAACGCTTAAACCGCCAGCACTGACATCGATGGATGTGTAATGTGGTGCCCATGGCAGGAAAGCCAGAAGGAATGCAGCAAGCTCTTGCTGAAACACGTCTTTCAGCAACACTTGGAGCCGTGAGTGCCTGGAACAGAGAAGGGGCGCACCCACGGCCAACAGCAGACAGGACGGGGCAGGTCCTGGGCGCACGGAGGCGCTGGACAGCCGGTGAAGGCGCCTGGGTGCAAACAGCTTCTATGACTAGCTGCTGCCGGGCCCTGTGAGGCCCATGTGAAACAGACAAGTAAAGACAGAAGCATCATTTCAGGAAGACAAATGGCAGAAAATCAGTGACCTAATATTTCAAGAGTGAGAAAATTGTTCAAAATTGAAGGAGACACCATAAAAGCCTGCTAGACATACACTGGTCATACCACAAATAAATGCCATCCTCTTAAATATGAGAAATCACTCTAGGAAAAAGCTGACTTAACGTGGTCAGACTATAAAAAATACTAGTCTTACTAGCAGGGCAAGTACTAGGGCAATATAATAATTTAGTCCTGCTCCCACATGAAAAACATTATAAAAATGGTTTTTGTTGATTGATGTGTAAAATACTTTAAGTAAACGTACAGAAAAAGTAATGAATTATCAATTCCACTCATTTAATTCATTCAGCAGATTCTATATAAGGCCTTATTACCAGTTTAACTTTCTTTACGGCTTCCTTTATGATCTGCCTATTCCCACCCCACCCACCAACCCCAAATCAACCTTTTCCCAGTGAGGGAGAAACAGCTCTGAAACAACAGCTGAGTTAATGCGGCACAGACAAGCGAACTTGCTTAGAATCACACACAGCCAGATTAATGCTAGACCACGAGCCGTTTCTGAGGTCAATGTTCTGGTCTAAGCTGCAGAGGGGCCCCTTACGCAGAGCCATCAATCCAAAACCCAGGAATCAGGCAGTGGACACAGCAAAGTTCTCAAGACATTCCTTTTACTTACTTATTTTTTAATTTAATCATGTTACAAGGTACAGATTGTATAATAGATAATATAACAATAATTATAGCTAGTAATTAAAAAACACTTTCCATTTCAAAACATGGGTGTTTAAACTCCTAGACAACCTTTAATATTAACGTGTAGACATCTAAGTTTCAGAAGCAAATTTCCTTTCTTTGCATAGGAGCTCAAATGAGAACTTAACTACTACATTGAATCATGGCTAAAGTTGAAAAATGTCAAACGCCATAACCTAAAAACATTTCTCCTTTGAAAGTTTAGTTTCATTACGTGGATGAATAAGTTTGCATTCAAATATCAGTAGTAAAAAATCAACACACTGAATCAATACTTCAAAATGCCAATCTCTTAAAGTTCTATCTTGAAGGTCTAACAGGAAAATAAATGAATCAACTTGGTTGTGCAATAAAAACCTCTGTACAATCCACAGCTGGCTGACAGATAATCTCTTTCCCCACATTACACATAGGTAAACTGAACCCTGAGAGACAAAAAAGCCTCAGACTGATCTACATTATCTTAACATCCACAATTCCTCGAAGCCAAGTCTGTGCTAATATTAACATTTCCACACAACCAGATTTTAATTTCTCTTTGGCTAGGTTGTAAAAATGTCATTCAAAGAAGTTTACTGTTAATACATACTATGTTATGAATGGAAGTATTCCTATGATATACTAGGAAAACGGTTTGACTAAAATGCACAAGAAATTATAAAACCATGTAAACCTTTTAAAGCTCTAGTAAAAGAGATCCAGATTTTCTCTATAGTTTTTCTTCTACTTTATTGATTGCTGCTCTTATCTTTAATATTTCTTTCCTTCTGTTACTTAGTTTGAATGGGTCTTCTTTTCCTAGTTTCTTAAGGTGGAAGCTTAGCTCATTGATTTAAAATCTTTTTCCTTTCCTAAAATAAGCATTTAATGGTATGGATTTCACTATCAGCACTACTTTAGCTGCATTCCACAAATTTTGATATTCTGTATTTTTCTTTTTATTCAGTGCAAAATATTTTCTAACATCCCCTGTGATTTCTTTCTTTTTTTTTTGAGGAAGATTAGCCCTGAGCTAACATCTGCTGCCAATCCTCCTCTTTTTGCTGAGGTCGACTGGCCCTGAGCTAACATTTGTACCCATCTTCCTCCACTTTTTTTATATGTGGGACACTTACCACAGCATGGCTTGCCAAGCAGTGCCATGTCCATGCCTGGGATCCAAACCGGTGAACCCCGGGCTGCGGAAGCAGAATGTATGCACTTAACCGCTGCGCCACTGGGCCGGCCCCAGATTTCTTCTTTAATTCGTGAGTTACTTAGCAGTAAGTTGTTTAATTTCTAAATATGTGAGAAATTTTTTCAGATATGTTATTGATTTTGAATTTAATTCTCTTGTGGTAAGCAGGTATGCTTTGTACAATTTTCATCCTTTCACATTTATTGACACTTGTTTTATTGCTCAGAATCATCTATCTTGGTGAATCTTCCATGTTCACTTGAATAGTATGTGTATTTTGCTGTTGCTGAGTAGAATACTCTATAAATATCAATTAGGTCAAAGTGATACTGTTGTCCAAGTCTTCTATAGCCTTACCAAAATTTATTATTTGTCTATTTGTTTTATCATTGAGAAAGAAGTGTGGAAATATCCATCTATAGTTATAGATTTGTCTAATTCACTTTTCAGTTCAGTTCTTGCTTTACGTATTCTGAACTGTTATTAGGAGCATATAAATTTTAAATTGCTATGTCCTCTTGATGAGTTTTATCCTTTTCACTCTCAATAATATTCCCTGTTTTGAAAACTACGTTTAATATAAATACAGCTGCTCCATTTTTCTTTGAATTACTGTCTGCATGATTTACCTTTTTCTTTTTACTTCTGTCTTTTTTTTAAAGTGGGTTTCTCGTGGATAGCATATAGTCAGATCTTTCTTTTTTATCCAATTTGACAACCTCTGCTTTTTACTGGAGTCTTTGGGCCAACTCCATTTAATGTACCTATCAATATGATTGGGTTTAAATCTGCCATCTTGTTTCTGTTTTCCATATATTTCATTTGTTCTTTGTTCCTATTTCTCTCTTTTCTTGCATACTTTTGGATAAACTACTTATTTTTTATGAATCCATTTTGTCTCCACTATTAGTTTCTAACTATTTTATTTTTTACAGTTTTCTCTAAGGTCTACAATACACATCTTTAACTTATCAGTCTACCTTCAAACGATATTATAGCACTTCATGTATAGTGTAAGAATCTTACAACAGTATACTTCCACTTCCCTACTCTGTTCTTTATGCTATTGTTGTCATATATTTTACTGGTATAAACTCATAATATATTACTATTTTTGCTTTAAACAATTATCTTTTAAAGATACTAAAATGAAGAAAAAACATCTTTTACACTTACCCACGTTTACCATTTCTAGCATTCTCTATTCTTTTGTAGAGATCTAAATTTCCCACCTGGTATTATTTTCCATCTGTCTGAAGAACTTCCTTTAATATTCTTATAGTATAGATGTCCTGGTGATGAATTTACTCAGTTTTTCTTTGTTTGAAAAACAAATATTTTTATTTTGTCTTCATTTTTGAAAGAGATTTTTGCTGGATATAGAATTCTAGGTCAATAGTTTGTTGTTGTTGTTGCTGAGTACTTTGAAGATGCCGCTCCATTGTCTTGCACAGTTTCTGACAGAATTTTGCTGTCATTCTTATTCATCTGTATATAATATGTATTCTCCTCCCCCTCCCCTGCTGCTTTTCAAAAACCTTTGTAAGATATGTAAAGGATTATTTCAAATTTTTAATTAAAGATGTTAATAAAGAAAACAGTAGTGTAAAATTTATCTTCTGTAAAAATAATTTTACATTGTATTACTGTGTATGTGCAAATTTTAGGTCCTATAAAACCATAAAACTATGAACACATTATGAAGCTGGACTGTAAAAATAAAATTCAAGAGAAATCGAACATGTTTAACTTCTAGATCCTAGAGGCATCCTCTATACATTTTGTTGTCACACGTGAGGGGTGAACAACTTCACCTCTCAGGCTGAGGCAAAGGACCACTTTAGGAAGAAGATTGTTCTTTCCCATAACCTGGTTTTCTTTCTGTCTCTCTCTGGCAGCTCTCACAATTTTCTCTTTAGCACTAGTTTTTAGCAATTTGATGATGATGTGCTGTGGTGGTGTTTTCCTCATATTTTTTTTTCTATGTGGAGTTCACTGCACTTCTTGGTCTGTGGGTTTTCATCAAATTTACATTTTTGGTCATTATATCTTCAAATAATCATTCTGTTCCCTAGCCTCCCACCACTGCTCCTTCTGACTCCAATTACACTTTAGATTGCTTGATATTGTCCCACCTGTTGCTGATGCTGCGCTCATTCTTTTTTAAAATTCTTTCTGTCCTTCATTTTGGATATTTTCTATTGCTATGTTCTGGTTTTCTAGTCTTTTCTTCTGTGGTGACTAATATGCTTTTAATACTATTACAACCAGTGTATTTTTCATTTCAGACATATTTTTCATCTCGAGGGAGTCCATTTAGGTTGTTTTAAACAGCTTCCTTTTCTTTCCTCACTGTAGCCTTTAGTCTACTGCTAATTTAGTCATGCTACTAAGATGATACCCTTGTGAAGACGTTTAAACAATGCCTCATGTATTATGATGTCTTTCCACTCCTACTGGTGGATAAAACTATTCTCAGCTCTGGGTGAATTTCAGTAATTGTTCAGCCTATTGCTTTCTGGTGGTTTCCAAACAGTTTCCTCTCATGCATGTGTAGATAAGCGCTAAGTCAAAAACTCACGAAGACTGCTGTGTGGACCTCCAGAGCTCTTCCTGTGCACAGCTCTGTCTCCTCAGGTACTCTGCCCCACAAATTTTAGCGGCTGTGCTTCACCAAACTCCAATCTCTGTGTCCTCAACTTGGCTAGACCACTGGGCTCTCTTTGGATCCCCCCATCCCCAATGTGCCGTGGACTGGAAACTGCCTCCAGGTACTAGGCGAGAACAATCTTGAGACTCATTTTGTTTGTGTTCCTTCTTTCAGGTACCACAGTGCTATACTACCTGTTACTCAATCTCTGACTGTTGTTTTATATGCTTCTTCTAGTTTGCTAGTTGTTTAAGATGAGAAGGTATATCTATTTTCTCCATCACGGCTGAAAATGGAAGTTCAGATTATATTCTTGTTTCTAAAACTGATCTTTCACGTGATGAGCTTGAACCTGTGACTTCTCTGGGCTTCAGTTGCTACACGTGTAAACGACATTAACTTAATCAGTAATTCTCAATGTCCCTTATATACGCTGAAATGCTTCAGGATTCCTTTGTTATCAAACTCTACAAGCACGTCTCTCCCACCAACATGTTACGGTAACAGTGTTGTATTCAGTAGGGTGTACACTAGGATCTTGTAATTGGTGATTTCATTTGTCATTTAATGTGGTAGTGGGCATTTCTTATTTTTAAGCCACACAGAATAAATGTCTTATGTTTGGATAACAGTCCTCAATCCCTGTGAACTGTATGGAGCTAACCCTATCCCCAGCTCCAGGGGAGAGTATGTGACCTAGATCTAAGCCAATGAGCGCATCCCATCCTCCTGAACCAGAGCTACTGGTTCAGAGATGGGCATCTAAGATAACTGGGCAAATGCCTGCCAGGCCTAGACCCTTTGTTCAAAAAGCCTCTCTTTATAGCTGATTAGAATCTGGAACTATACAGAGCTGGAGCCTCTGTCAGCCATCTTGTCACTAGAGGGAGCCTAAAAATGAAGACAGAGCTGGGAGATAGGGTTCTGGTGGCATTTTAAGCCCTGGGTCAAAGGATACCTTCAACTAACACTGGACTTTCCTACTATGTGAGCCAATAATTTCCCTTTTTGCCTTGGTGACCATGGGTTGGACTCTCTGACCATTGCAATGGAAAGTCTCCCAACTGTTCCATCAAATGGTAAATATCTGCCATGGGTTCCAAGTAGATTTTTAAATAGATACACTGAAGCAATGTCACATAACTGTGGAGTAATGGGCTGTAACAGGAACCATCAAAGCAAAAACCGCATGCTTCCTAGAGATGGACCTTCTCTTTACAGCTGAGGGCACTGTGCAAACTTGTGAGGCAGGGTCACAAGCAGCGATCAGGGTGTGGCACATGTAAGGGCTGGGACCCCACACAAAAGGAGTTCTACAACAGAGAAAGAGTCAGCCTGACACTGTAGGCCTGATCTGGGCAAATGCATTCACAGAGCCAAAACATCATCTCTCATATAACAGACTGGAGGACATCATCTACTATCACAAGAATCCTCTGGCTCTCATGACCTAAAAATTGATATATTCTCTTCTTTTTAATTTTTATGTCTAGTTAATACTTTAAAAAATACACCTAGTTCTATCTTTGCTCCCCAAAGAATATAAAAATAAAGAAAATAAGCACTTGATGATGTTCTCTAGAAGTGAAACATCGCTGGGCTATTTCTCCTTTCCTTCCTAGCTTTTGTACTGTGAAACCAGAAGAATCTTAAGATAATTTAAGAAGAGGCATTAGTAAACCTAAAAAAAAACTATTGATATCGTGTTTATCAGGAAAATAATTTGTAGAGTTTTCTCAGATGCCAGTGGTACTGTGGTAAAATATTCAAGAAAGAAGAAAAATCACTATTTGCGTGTATTCTCTCCACTTAAAAAAACAATCTTTCCTAGACATATTTCCACTTCCTTAGGTACATATGCATGTCTTTTTTCTCTGTGCCCTTTGGGCTCTTTGATGAAGGCAATGATATTTTTGTGTCATGTACTATTACATACAAATAATGAATGCCGACTAATGATGATAGAAGTATACTGAGATATAGGAAACTTGACAACAGCTGGGGTAAGATGTTGCGACATGTACATATTCTCCATGCTTTGACTCTTATTAAAGCCACAGTAGACTTCACTCCTAAGTAAGACTCTTTGTTCTCTGAGGAATGCTGACATAGCGGGTCACAAAGAAGATGAAGTATGACGGTATAATTTGTCAATTAAGGTTTTGAAAAAGAGATATGAAATACTACATATATATCTCTCCTATTAACTTAGAAAATGAGCAGAATATAATTAAGATTTAATCCTCAGTTAAATCTGGAAGGGGAGAATGGAGATGATACAAGTGACCACAAAAAGCTGCCTTTAAAATACCAACATGTTCCAAATGTGGGAAAAACCAATCCTTGAAGGTTAGATTATTGTGTGGACTCATAAACTAAAGTATTAAGAGAACAGAATTTGGAAGAGGTGACTTTTTAAAATTGTGTTCTTCCTATGGGTTTACTAGGATCCTAAACTCGTTATTGTGCCGGGAGTCAGTCACAAGCCAAGCTGGTTCTCTACTTTAGGATAGATTTTGGAGATACCAAATTTTCTAAAACATTAAGTCACTAGGATGGACATATATGCTGGAAATAACCAATGCCACATTAGGTGTAGTTGTCTGCCAGAGAGTCTCATCTTAGGATAATGGTTGGGAATAAGAATCAGGACAGGTTCTGCTGAGAGAGAGCCAGGTTCCTTTGGAAGCTGTTTAAAAGTGGCAATCCTGCATCTTAATTTCATAGGCTGGCCTGAGGTTTTGTTTTTAATTGTTTGGTTTTGCGTTACATAAAAGAAATAGTACACTTAATATAAGTTCCGCTAACAGTCTCCAAGTAGAAAAGACAAACTTCCAAATCTCTCTCCAAATTTTAAAGCAGCAAAAGCAAAAATAAACAAGTGGGACTACATCTAATGATAAATCTGCACAGCAAAGTGAACAATTAACAGAGTGAAAAGACAACCTGCTGCTGGATCATAAGGTAGTTTTATTTTTAATTTTTTGAGAAATAGCCATACTGTTTTCCATAGTGGCTGTGGCAATTTACCTCCCTACCAACAGTGCATAAGGGTTCTCTTTTCTCCACATCTTCACCAACACTGGTTATCTTTTGTCTTTTTGATAATAGCTATTCTAATAGGTGTGAAGCGATATTTCATTGTGGTTTTGATTTGCATTTCCCTAATGATTAGTGATGTTCAGCATCTTTTCATATACCTGTTGGCCATGTGGATGTTGTCTTTTTTTTTTTTTTAAAGGCTCTGAGAGGTTGTATGTTCCCAGCTTTTATTTTTTCTCTCCCTAAAGCCCCAGTACATAGTTGTCTATCCTAGTTGTAAGTCCTTCTAGTTCCTTTATGTGGGATGCCACCACAGCACGGCTTGATGAGTGGTGTGTAGGTTCACGCCCAAGATCCAAACAAATCCCGGGCTGCTGAAGTGGAGCACATGAACTACTTGGCCACGGGGCCGGCCCCTGGATGTCTTCTTTTGAGAAATGTCTACTTAGGTCCTTCGCCCATTTTTAAATTGGGGTTTTTTTTGCTATTAAGTTGTATGAGTTCCTTATATATTTTGGATATTAACCCCTTATTAGATACATGCTTTCCAAATATTTTCTCCCATTCCATAGGCTGCCTTTTCATTCTGTTGATAGTTTCTTTTGCTGTGCAGAAGCTTTTTAGTTTGATGTAGACCCACTTGTCTACTTTTGCTTTTGTTGCCTGTGCTTTTGGTGTCATATCCAAAAAATCATTGCCCAGACTAACATCTAAAAGCTTTTTCCCTATGTTTTCCTCTAGTAGTTTTTTTAGTTTCAGGGCTTATAGTTAAGTCTTTAATCTGTTCTGAGTTTATTTTTATATATGTTGTGAGATAAGGGATCGATTTCATTCTTTTGCATGTGGCTATCCAGTTTTTCCAATATTATTTACCGAAGAAACTATTCTCTCTCTCCTTAGTGTTCTTGGTACCCTTATTGAAGATCTTTTGGCTGTAGAAGTGCGGGTTTATTTCTGGGCTTTCTATTCTGTTCCATTGGTCTATATCTCTGTTTTTAATGCCAGTATCGCACTGTTTTAATTATTGTAGCTTTGTAATGTATTTTGAAATCAGGAAATATGATGTCTCCAGTTTTGTTCTTCTTGCTCAAGATTTCTTTGGCTATTTAGGGGTCTTTTGTAGTTCCATATGAATTTTAGAATTGTTCTTTATATTTCTGTAAAGAATGTCCTTGGGATTTTGATAGCAATTGCATTGAATCTGTAGATCTTTTTAGGTAGTATGGACATTTTAGCAATATTAATTCCTGCAATTCACGAAATCAGGGTTTCTCTTGAATTAAGTATAGCATTTTAAATTCTCTAGCCCCACAAAACGGCGATGAAGTAGTATAAGCAACTATGTGCAAACCAACAAGACCTTTGTGAAACATTTCTTTTTGGATTATTAACAGCAGGCGGTAACCTTTCCAATGACCTTAATGATCTAAATTTGCACTTGAGGTGTCATAACCAGCTCCCCAGCCAGTGTTACAAACCATAAGAAGGATGCAGTAGGGCTGAGGTCAAGAGGGCCACAAAGCTGAGGGGCAGAGCAAAGGCCTGGATGAAGTACATGATGAGTCTTTGTGGTCCTCCTCCCCACCAGCGGGGGCAAAAGTAAAAAGCAGAGTAGAGTATGTTCACTATTTTTGGCTTCCACAGCATCTGATACGTACTTACCAGATAGCAGCAGAAACACAACGCCTACAGGGACCTTACAGATGATCTTGTCCAATCTCCTACTTCCTCTCTATCAGCCCTCTGCAAGTCTGACTGCCCCAAGCAGAGAAAAATCCCTGCTATGCACTGATCTTTATTTTATTTTTTCTTGCAAGTGGCCTACATTAAGAATCAGGAATTGTGTGTGTGTGCATACACACATATATACATATATATGCATAATATTGAAATATATAATTCAATTTAATCTCCTACTTGGAGAAAAACATTACTTATCCCTTTAAAATGTTTATTTTGGACACTCCACGTTCAGATCCACAGGAGAAGCAATGATGAGTGACATTACTGCTGAAGCTTAATAATGAGACATGCCAGGCTGCCTTTTCCATTTTGTCATATTGCATTTAACTTTTTTTATCTTACTATTAATTCAAAACAATATTCAAATTTCTGAGCATTTAAAATGTGAACACAGGTTCTCCAGTAGATAAGGTAACATGATGACATTTTAGGGTTTGTTTCATTTTAAAAACTCCCATGAATTTGATTTTTTAAAAAACCATTTGTAACAATACAAGTCTTAAGAGCATTAGAAGGATCTATTTTTGTGTTGAAATTTCCTGCTGCCATGAGAAGTGGTTTCAAAATAACAAGAACCACCACCACCGTCACAGCAAAGGTCCACCATGTCATACTGTGTGCTCGTTTACTTAGTCATCCAACAGATGCTTCTGGAGCATTTTACTAGAAATGGAGACGGAGGAAGGAAGAATGGAGGGAGCAAAGAAGGCAGAGGTGGTGGTGTGATCCTTGGTGGGGATAATGCAAAGGCGGTGGTAGGAAGAGTCCTTGAATATGTCATTTCACTGATGATATAACTAGTTTTTAAAAAATATGCTTTCATATAATTTTAATTCTTTTCAAAAATCAACATATTAAAAATTTGTCCCTATGTGGGCTTTAATAAAATTTTAACGATGGAAAGCAGAATAATTATACTAACAAATGTAATGCTTCTTAATATAATCAGAGAATTTTAGAGCTGTAAGAAAACTCATAGATCATGTAGTTTAACTCCACATTTCATACTAAATCAGTTTTTACTTGTTGGTTCATTTTGTATTTATTTTCAAATGTAAATCAAATGAAGAGCACAGGGCTTGGATTTATCTGAGTCCATCCTAAAAGGAAAGACCACTTTCAGCAGGAGTGCTGGCTGCTTCAACCCTTCAGTTTATCAAACAGCAGAATGTCTGGTCTGTTGGCCAGGATGGACAGCTTCACTATTATCACTTTATCCCAGTAGGTCTTGGATCAGTAATTTTATTAAATAGTCTGATGTTTATGTTATAGTGTTATTTTAATTACAGTATCAATTCACATTTCAGGATTCATTGCTTGCATATTATCTTGGCAACATTAAATCTATTTACATAATACATCACATCTTTCATTTGTATGCAGAATGCAAGTATCTGAAACTCTAAAATCAACCAGTCACCACTTCAAGACTACCTTAAAAAAGAACTACACATATTTTAAAGTGTCTATTCACTATATTTCTTAACGTTGTTTTCTTTTAATTATTTATATGCCTAAGTAGCCAGGTTTCTGTTATTATTATTATATGTCATCTTGACTTTATTCTATAGAGCTATCTGAATTAAACATACCAAATGAAACACTGAGTAGTTTAATTTGGAGGGAGTAAAAAAAAAATCACAGAAGATTTCACTGTATTCTGTGGTGCATGAAAATGCAACTGCTCTTATGTAACATCTAACCCTGCCTGGGAGCTAAGAAAGAGCAAGAGCTTTCTTTAGCCCCCACAATCAGGCCAGGGTTCTCAATTGCACCAGGACCTCTCAACTGGGCAAGCAAAACGTCTTAGTAAGGATTCAGAAAACTATCGACTTAGGGATAATTTGTAATAACAAAAATAGTGGCTACCACGTACCTACACATACCAGGCACTCAATTTTTCTGATGTAGAACCAGAGGTTTAGAGAGATGAAGCAATCTGCCCAAGGTCATCCAAATAATAAGCGAGCTCCTAGGGCACGGGCTGGGTCTCAGTTATCCTTCTATCCAGAGCCTCAGAGGGAGGCCGTGGTCACCGCTGATGGGGTGCCTGTGTCTTACTTTTAATGTCAGAGGTTCTCTGTTTAGTTTACTTTTTAAGTCTGTTCAAGAAATTAGCACTTGCTTGCTCACTTTCTCTCTCTGTTGTGTTAGCATAAGAGCGGTTCTTAAAATGAGAGGTCAATCCAGGAGACAGTTAAAATTATTTTCACTCTAAGTTAAGCTGACAAGTTACAGAGTAATGGTGTTTAAAGGATATGGGACATTTATTTTTAAAATGATCTCCCTAAGAGAGACAACTATCCTTCTTGTGGTAGATTCTTTATCAAATCCTTACAAGTAACCACAGAAAAAAGAGTGTTATATAACACAGCAAAATGGGAAGCCTTCCCTGTTTCCTTTTTTGCCTCTTCTATTAAAAAAAAAAAACAAAAACTCTCAAAAAACAAATACCTGTCTGGAATTAGGCCCAGCTGAGTTTTTTGGATTTCACCTTGGTGAATGCTCCCACCAAAGGCAGAAGACGCTCTTGGCTTCAGCCTCTGAAATGAGATTTGGCAGCTGTCCAACACCACAGAGCAACATTACATAACAAGGCAGTGCAAGAAGCAAAAAGAAAACTACATTGAAATGAGGCTTTGGTGAGTGGGCTGGTGGCTGGGCAGAACACACTTTTACCAAGATAGAAAATAGGCAGCGGCAAGGCCATGTGAACAATGACCATTACGTAAATGCTCAGGGTTTTTCCCCCCACAGTCCACTTCTGAACTGCACACACTCACAGATCACAAGCAGTGACCTTCGGAGTGAACATTTGTGTGGGAGAGAACGGCTCCTGCCACAGAGTCTGAATTCTTCTGGGGATGTTCTCGGAAGTCAAGTATGATAACCACCCCCCCGTCTCATTTTTATACTGACACCCCACAGAAACATTTTTTGAGTAACAAAGAGTAATTTCAATGGAAAGAGAGAAATACTGAGACTTCTGACCTTATTAGCAACTCTAAAAATATGTAATGCAACTCACTGTCTACCATAAGCTTGTTCCTAAGCATACTTTTTTTTTAAACAGGAAGCCCAAGCTGGTTTTAATTTTTTAGCTCCAGAGAAGAAAGCAGACTTTTACTTTTTAATGTGCTTTTTTTTTTTAAAGAAAAGTATCTTTAAAATAGTTTGGGTACCAAGCTAAGAGTCATGTTTGCTCATAGTCAGCACTTTCTGGCTGTACAAAATTTGTTAAATTAAAATTGAGAAATTACTGGAAGATACAACCAAAAAACAGGGAGAATGTGCCTATTTATGCAAATCCTTAAATAGCCCTATTATTTGCTTTTAACCAATATGGAGAGAAAGTATGTACAATGAACTTGACTTAGCACTAAAATGGCATCCTTAATAGGTCAATCTGTTCCTGCTGAACACACCAGAGGGTCCATCTTTGGAGATAGACTTTAAAATCTCAGCCATTTCTAAACAGTATGATTAGTTTCTTGCTTAGGAACCTAAAGGGCTATTTTTGTGATCTAACATGCATATAACTTTATATTTCCAAAAGGATTTATTTGGGGTCATTTTCCTGATAGAGATCCTGTAATACCAGCTTGTATATCATGCAAGGAAAAACTGAGGCCTAGTGACCTACATGTATTGTGGGGTCATAAATGCAAGATGTGGTGGCGACTGTATGCACATACTGAATGGTCTCAATTTCATTTTAAATCGAAGATACTGGTTGAAAGGTAAGGTCCTTAATATGTGTAAAGAGGGATAAGAAAATGCTACTTGTTTTACCTTGAAATATTAGCAATCTTTACACAGTCCATACATTTTGGAATTTATCCTTTATCCCAAAATGATCTGAAGATCATAAAAATCTCACTATGGAAAAAGCAGAGCATATTGGGGGCTTGGTATTTAGCATTTGAGTAAATGGTAGTGTTAAAAATCAGGATGAATTACAAATTTGGAATGAAATTTCCTGCTACAGAGCCTGGTAACTTCTATCTGCTGAATAAGTGTTGAATAAATTAATAAATAATCTGAAGATCAGGGTTTCCAGCTTTATCAACTTTTGAAACCAGATACCCTCAACATCAAAACTAATGACAATTTTGTCTAAACTAAAAATATTCATGTCTCAAGAACTTCACCATAAAGTTGTATAACTATTGGGAAGTTCCTACAGAAATGCCAGTGCATCCACTCACTAAGTGTAACTGGATCTCCTTAGGCATGGCCCCACACTGTATGTTCTCTGAATTAGGTTGCAAAGGACTGAACTTCGAGGCCTTATAGCATGCCATAAATACAGGCAAGATCTACGCACAGCTTGAATCAACACCATATCACCTTGATGAAAGATGATTAAAGTATAGTTGGTAAACCACATTAACACAGTAATTAAAAACTACACACACACACATACAAGGTGAAAGCATAAAGCTATTCAAAAAGTGAAGAGAAGCTGCCAGTGCCGGCAGCATCACCAGTCCCATGGTAGCAATCCTCCTTTCATCATGGTCAGTTCATTCACAGAAGAGAAAAGGCAGAAACTAGGGGAAATGCAGACCATCTGCTCCATCCAGATGCAACAGCACATGCCTCTTCTATCCAAAGCTTTTTACCAGAAATGAACAGAGATGATCTAATCCTCTCACGAAATAACCGACAAAGGTAGTTAGACACATTTGCATCACAAATAATAACGCCAATATCTTTAAATGAGACCTCTTTAACATGAGTCAAGACTTTTACCACCAAGTATACACTGATTAAACAGAACACTAAATCAGCATTAAGAGAAAATGGGGTTGGCTTCTATTAGCTTTATTCAGCTATTCCTTAAATAAAATCATGCTTAAAACATCTTCATTCCCTAAATAGCAAGAACATTTCAGTCCAGTCATTCTAGTTTTAAAAAGACATCAGAAGATATTCCTTTAATATTGTATACTTCAAGTAATGTGCATTTCCATTCTTATAAGAAAAGGTTAAAAACAAATATTCTTACCTTGAAATTGTGAACCTTTTCATATTTTGGAATTTGCTCATTTTCTTTCAGAGTTGCTCTTCTAACAAGTGATGTCAACTGCGAATAAGCAAAGAGTTTCAGAGGTTGCCAGATTGTCACAGACGACTTTTGAGAACCCAGTTTCATTCCCAAGGCTGCTATCAATAAATCTTGCTGACGGCCCTCTTGTTTTGATTTGTGGACTGCAGCTCTATTAGTTTTCCTACCCGACCAAGACTCTTTGGATGGCATTTTGGAATTCACAGGAAAGAAATAAAACCTATATTGATCTATGTCTTGTCGATGAACTCTATTCAGCTAACAAATGAGCATTCTACCAGGCAGCACAGAACTCTAACCTACAGAGAGCTGCAGAGAAACATCACGGAGAGGTGGAGGAGGATGATGAAGCACTTCTTAAAAAGAGGTCGACTAACCAGAAAAATTCTTCTTTCTTCCTTTTTTTTTTAAAGGGCTCTATATTTAAGCATCTGAAAACTTAAGAGTCTGAACAGAAATAAAGAGTCGACGCTAACATGCAAAACATTCAGCATCTCACTATTCCTTTCTAAAAGCCCTGCAATTCTGACAAATGATACATTTCTAAAAGCTTTCTTCTCTATTCAATATATTAATGTCCATTCTGAATGAAAGATGCCTACATACTGCCTGCAATCAGTTTCTAGCAACAGACACCCTGTGAAGCCCCTAGCTGAGGGTGGGTGAAGGGAGGGATCTGACAAGGAAGGCTGGATTAGACTGGTCACCGTAAGAAAGGAGATAACCAATGAAAATCAAGCAACAGTATTTAAGTACTGTATTCCTCAACTCATTCTGTCTGTTTCTCCCTCCTCTCATGTAACATTTTCTTGCTGGCTCAAGGCAAAAAAAAAAAAAAAAAAAAAAAAATCAGTGGGAAGACAATGAGCAATGAATGAGTCATGCATCATTACAAAATGGAATTTTTTTTTCACCTATTAAAAGCAAAGGAAAATGAACACACAGCACTTGGTTTCAAAAAGAATGCACCACTCCCAGGCAAATTATGGAAGGCTCGATCTATACCATCCTTTGTGCATACAGACTGAGGTGAGTTAACTAAAACCCACTATTATTAAAGATGAGCAAAAGCTGATAAGTATTTTGATGAAAAAGAAAAGGAGTTTAATTAGGTATTGTACTATTTTCATGCAGAACAGGGAACATGCATATAACACTGCTACCACCCTGGAGCGGTCAGCTTTGTCTCCCTACCATGAGTAGTTCTGCTGTGGATCTATACTTAAATAGAGCCAACCATTATTTTAATTCTTAGTCTCAACATTCTTTATTCAAGAGCTTGAGACCAGGTCATAGTGGAGGCTCCTTGGGAATAACTGCTCCTGTACACAGGTCCCAGGTATAGGGTAAGTGCTGACAGGACCCTTGGGTGGTTGTTTGCTGGTGTAGAAAGAGGGGTGCTGGGTAAGAGACTCAAACCCAGCTCCATTTGACAGCAAGTCCTATACTCCTTACTAAGGTGCTATAAGAAGCTTAAGTTTTCCCATATTGGTTCCCTAAACATCTGTTTCCTCGTGCTACAGTAATTAAGTTTAACTCATTATGATTCTAATGTTACACTGTATTTACAGAATCTACAACTCTATATTTAAATGAATTCAGTCCCTTTGATGGTGCAAACAACTTATCTCAGATTTCATAAGCTAGAGGGAGCATGTGGCCAATGCAGATTCTAATTTAATTAGGGTATGAAGTGGTCCTTAAACCATGCTAGATATTGGAAATATTGAATGACTGATTTTCTAAACATCCCCAAATAGTTTTTTACTCACTTGAGTCTGTAGTTCCTTCTTTTAACATGGTTTATTCTTTTAAAAACATTTTTAAGTAAATAAAAGGCAGAAAATATTTGCATCTACAGAAGTTCATTTCCACAATTTATATCTTCATGTGATTAATATGAGATAAAAAATGTTCTCATTCCAAGAGGAAATACAACGGAAAGAACTTTCCTTGCCTAACCTAAATTACTCTTCAGCTTAGACCTAGTTTGTCATGTGATGACTAAAAATAAAAAGGCCAACCAACTCTCCAGTCATGTACAACCTAAAGTGAGGCTTATCTGATTCTCAGTAGGCATCAGGAAAAAAACAGAGACTCCAAAGGCAAATTTAACAGTAATTTTTTTTTTCTCCACAATGTTTAACACTTAATGTTTAACTTACTAAGTTAAAGAAAACAATCACCCATGTCACCAAAATAGCTTTTTTTTCCTATTTCTGATCAAGGTCCTTTATTACAGATCATCCCTAGTCCTTCAGCTGTAGTAACTAAAATTCGACCAAAGCCTAAGAATATCCATGGTAGAGTTATCCAGAAAATTCATGCCTGGGTAAAAGTGACTATTTTGTCATTGAGAAGCAAAGTCTACTATAGACAATGCAGAGTCATAATGTCCTTCCTAATTTTTCTACCTAATCAAGAAATACTGGGTTAATTGCGACTTGGACAGCTACCTAGTGCAGTAAAGAGATAGAAAATAGCAGCTCAGGATGAAAAAGTTCTTAGCTACCCTCAAAGCGCTGGGGGTTTGGTCACTAAGATGCCCTTAATAGCTGCAAATGCACTTCTGATTAACTTTGCTGAAGAGCTCAAGTTATGAGAGCTGCTAACTCTAAAGTTCAGAACCAATACCAACGTTCTGACGTTCCAGACAAATGTATACCACTCATCCTTATATTTATCTGGCTATATCGACCTGGATAGTTACAGCATCTATTAATTATGGCTATCATTTATTGATTGTCAATTACTTATGTTTTAGGAACCCAGCTAAGCACTTCTCATACAGAAGTGCAGTACATGTAGGAGGCAATGCGGCCTTCAAGGCTCCATTCAAACACCCCCTCCCCTTCATGAAGCCTCTGATGATTTGTCCCAGTCAGATGCGATCTCACCCACCTGTGAACCTCAGGGCCCTTCACTTGTTCATTAATTATGAGATTATCATCTTCTACCTCAATCACAGTTAACTGTGTAGTTGCTTACATAGAATTGGGTCTTATACATCTTAGAATAAATCCTAAATCTAGTAAATAGCTTGCACAAATAAAGGTTCAATAAATATCTGGTTAAAAAAATAAAATCTGGGGCCGGCCCCGTGGCACAGTGGTTAAGTCTGTGCGTTCCGCTGCAGCGGCCCAGGGTTTTGCTGGTTCGGATCCTGGGTGCAGACATGGCACCGCTCATCAAGCCATGCTGAGGCAGCATCCCACATGCCACAACTAGAAGGACCCACAACTAAAGATATACAAGTATGTACCGGGGGGCTTTGGGAGAAAAAGGGAAAATAAAATCTTTAAAAAAAAAATCAAATGAAATGAGGACAACTATTTTTATCGGGGAGGCAGAGTGTTGTAATAAAAAAGAAGGGATTTGAAATCAGTGACAATGAAGTTTGAATCCTGACCTTGAGAGACTGGCTTGGTGCCTTGGTTACCTCACTACATACTATGAATACGAATACCTACTTTATATAGGTTACTGGGCAGTTTAAAGGGGATGAAAGGCAAAAGAGGAAAAGACTGTCTGTAGACAGTAAGCACTCAATAAATGAGAGTATTGACAGGGGTGCTGTGCCAAATATTAGCTGCAGGGTATGCTGGGTAGGATAAAACATGGGTTTCTGACCTCAAGAAGTTAGTAGATTAATCTGCTTTTATTTATAACATAGAAACATGCCTGGAAGTTCCTGCCCTTCCCTACATATTATGGTCTCCCCCAAAGTCCCCAAATTCTAGTTCTATCTTTTAAAAGGCATATAACGACAAGTATGTTAGTTGAAGGAGTGGGGTTGGGGCCGGGGGATGGAAACTGGAAAGGAAAGGAGATTGCCAGCATTTGTGAAGAAGCCAGGAACAATGTTTGAGGCTTCATTCATATTGTTGTCCCATTTATTGGTCACAATCATCCTGGGAGTATGTTGTATAATGGACATTTTATAGATGCTCACAGAGTGACTTGCTCAAGGTCACAGACAGGAAGTGGAAAGTCTGTGATCTGAATCCCTGTCTTTGTCCCCAAAGCCCAACACTTCTTTGTGCTACCTTATATTCTGCTACCTTATAATGAGAGCAGGAGACAGACCCGAAGTTTAGGGATAGAGCCTCTCATATTCTGGTTCTATAGAATAGAAGAAAACAGTCTAACTAGGTGGTGGGTCTAAACCAGCAGGGCACGTATCCCACAAGGTCATTCTTGCTGGAAACACCAGCAGTAGTTAGCTCTTTATTGTGACTGGGAATCTTCAGCCTGTCTTAGACCTGACTCTGGCCATCAGTGATACTGATATCACTTTCGTATGCTCACCTGAAAGAAAGGGACTGGCCTGGAAAAAGAGATGGAGAATGGGCAGATTCCACAACCCTCTTTGCTTCTACCTTTGTCCAGACCATCTGTAATGTAGAGAAGTGGACTACAAATATGGTGTGTGTGGAGGTGGGGAGTCATGTGAGGAATAAAGAATGGAAGGCGGCCATAGGTGACCTTGGAAAGGTAGACATTTGCTGTTTGTCAAATAAAGAAATTTCTGCCGCTGACCCCACTACCTTGTTGTTTGTCTAGTAATAATACTGGATTTGTGCTGAGCTAGCCTCTCATCTTCACTAGGCATAGAACAACAGGATCATGGGCAACGGAGCCAGACAAAGGTGCTGACTTTAACCCTGTCATCTATTGGCTGTGGGATGTCCTTGGTCAAGTTACTAATTTATTTCAGTCGTTTCTTCATGTGTAAAATGGATGAAAAGTACTTACATTATGGAATTATTAAGAATTAAATGAGCTAATATGTGGGACACATTTTGCACTATTCCTGGCACAGACAGTAATCAATAAATAGGAGTTTCCCCTCCTTTCTTTGTAGTACACTTCTTTTCTCACAAATATCTGGTTTTTAATGTGGGACCAAGACTTAAGCCAAAAGAATAAATCTCCCATTACTGAATATTAGGACTCGCTAATAGTAAGAATATTCTCTAGGAAACTGGAAGGACCTCACACAAATAGCCACCTCCTTTATAACATCATGATGATGCCACAGACTCATGAGCACAATGCTCCCATTAACTAAACTAAGTCAACATTCCATCCAAAAAGCACAAGAAGGGAATATTCTAACTGGCATGTCCCTGAGGCTCAGGGAGATGAAGAGTAGCTGGATTAACTACTGGGTGATATAAGTCACTGGCTTACACTTAGCAAAATCTTGCAATTTCTATAAAACATTAAAACTGAGATATAAACAATACAGCTTTTCCACTATCAAGATCTGTAGATCAAGCAAATTCAGCGCACTCTAGATACACAGATTTATTCATAGCTTGGTCCCCCCAACCATAATTTGTAACCAAATTTCTCTCCTTTAGAGCCAAGACTGGAATATACTTCAAGGTACTTAACAACAATATGTCAGTGTACATTTATTAACTGACAACTACATGGCATTGTACTAGTAAATGCTTTACATGTGTGCAGTTTAGCTGTTAAAACAATCAATAAGGTAGGTATCATTTTACAGATGAAGAAACAGAAGCTCAGAGAGAGTAAGTGCCTTTCCCAAGGTCACCTAATTAGCACATGATGAGAATAGGATTTGAATTCAGGTCTATGTGACTTCCAATTCTGTGTCTTTCCTCTAGGCCATCCTGCCTCTCATATTATCTGTTGTCAACATGCAATTTTGAAAGGCTATCATTTGAATAAATTTCTGGATCATTTATATTCTAGTACTCCTTGAATCACTAGCCATTTCAGTACTGCTTATATTTGAATTCATAGTATCTACCAGATTCATCTCCTTAACCAAAATTTTCAAATGTATTTTAAGTCAAACATTAGAGCCTTCTTTACAGAACTCTACACATTCCTTAAATTATGTTAGGATAAACAACTTTTTATGTTGCATAGGAAACTCTTACCTCCTGCCAGGACTCTAATTTTTATGCTACTGGCATCAGTCATGTCATAATTCCTAATCCCTCTTCATTACATAGCTCCTCTAGCATTAACATAATATCCATCTAAACAGATAACAATAAGGTACATCAATGCATTCATTTCAGCATACAATAAATTTAAATTACACTACTAACATTGACACTATCAAACTCTGTACATGCTCACATGTTCCCTGACAGACTCATATGCAAAAACTATAAACATAAGACATTTGAACAGACAACGCAAACAAAAAAGTTCAGTCCTGCATTCTTTATTCTTACAAGAAACAACAGAAATGATCAAACTCTCCAAGTGCCAGTTTTGAGGGAGATTTTGCACTCTGCATGAAGAAAACCAGGCCCCAAGAGAAGGGGCTGGAGTGGCATATAGCCTGGTTCTGACTGATAGCAGCCAAGTCACTGAATTTTTCTAAGTCCCAGCTGGATTAAATGAACTCCATGGTCCTCTCTATATTTTTAACAAAAATTGAAAAGGAAGAAGGAAGGTTCGTAACTCATTCAGCACACAGGGATGTAAAGATCTGGGTGTGTCTATGCGGGAAAGCCTAGCCTGGCTATCTCCAGTGAGTCCATACAGGCGGCTCTGGCTAATTTACTATGGGCTTTTGTCTGGCACCCAGTCTTGTAGGCTCAGAAACTTAATTTGTCAGCACAAGGAGATCATATCTATTTGTCAAGGGGAGGCTATATTATAATACCAAGCTCATGAAATTTAGAGGTAAAAGCAGAATGACAGTTGTCTACTTTATACTAAGATAAGAGATATAATTATCACAAAGTGGTTGACCAACAGGCTCTTTTCTGGAAGCACACCTACACTGGAAACAAAAAATTATTAGGAAGTTGATTAGAATGGAATCAGAACAAGTGGCATGGGTTAGATGAACTGAATATGTAATGCATAGAGTTAAGAGATTTGTTGAACGCTCTTTAATTAGGATAGTCATGCCAATGGACTAGAACACTCAATGTCCACTTAGTGGGGCTCCCTCATTTTGTCAGAGTTTAGATGAACATAAGCAACTTCTACTTCTCCGAGTCTCCTCTTCCTAGGCATCTCTTTACAATTATTTTGCATTATCTCTGCTCAAATATCTTTGGTGGTGATCCTAAAGTCAATTCATAAGACACAGTCTTATTTTTTCATGTACAAGTTCTTAATGGATACTAGATTGTAGCTCTGATGTACTGATAACAATTTATATAATAGGTACTTTGGGCAGATAAAATAAAATAAATGGAAGATGTTTTCCAGTCTGGAATTACATAACCACAAGTTAATATATACACATAATATATATAAAATCACACTTGTTGTTAGTGCCCTGGAGTTGATTCTGACTCCTCGTGACCCTGTGTACAGCAGAGCGGAACCCTGTCCAGTCTGTTTGCGCCATCCTCTCACCTTCCGGCGCCGCGTCAGACAATGCTCCGCTGCTATTCATCATGCAGCCACCACAGTATGACGACAGACGGGTAGTGTGGTTCCCTGACCGGGAAACGAACCCGGGCTGTGGCGGTGAGAGTGCTGAAGCTTAACCACTAGACTACCAGGGCTGGCTTAAAATTACATAATAAGAGTGAAATATTCTAATCTAACACCCTCCACTATTTGGCCACTGGCAGTGATGGTTGTACAATGATGATCATAACAACATTCTTTCTTGGTTCTTCCCAGTGAAAAGCTGAAATCAGCCTCAATGGAAACTTTTTCTCAATTTTTTCCCCCTAAAATAAACCTGAGGGGCTACTTAGGGAAATGTATCATTAACATTTTTGTTTTTTGTTTTACTCAAATTTTGATACCTATTACCTGCAAGACTTAAAGAAACACTATGGTTGTTCTGTAAAAACAGAGGAGATAAAATTAGGGAAGCTCTAACACTTTATCAATAATTAATTGGGACTTTAAATCCAGTGCAAAACTCTTGAATGATGGACTTTTGCACTTTCTCAAAAAGCTTTTAGTTGAAATATACAGATGGTAAATACAACTAAAAAGCAGATTCAGATTGACATCAGGAGTATTTTCACATTTTAAGCTGCCACATGAGCTTATTTCAGTCCTGTGCAATCATCAATGTAACAGAAGAAAGCCAGTGTATCAGAATAAAAGGTAGGTACTGTATTTTCAGTTTCCCCATTCCTCTAGTGCCTTCATTGATTAGGCTAGGGTGATGGCTATGTGATTTGGTTATTTTAAAAAGGACTGTCACCAACTTTCTTAAACTTAAGTTATAAAAGTTTATTTCCTTCATGTGTAGTTTGATTAGAATATTCCAATTGTAATTTATTTTAATATTCATTTTAAGCCTCAATAAAGATAAATGTTGACTCATGGTATGAAGTATATTTGTGAAGTTCAAACATACTTTTGAAAACCCATTTCTATTATTTGAAAATGGCAGTAGTGGCCTGAAGGTAAAAGATTTAACTTTCATAAACAATTACTCTGAGAAGACGTGTAAGCATGGGCATAATTCATAGACGTGTTCACTGTTCCCCTCACTGCCAGACATTAACTTGTCTTTTCTTTGTAATGACATGCTATATGGCATGCTCTACATCAAGGTAATGATGTTAAAAAGTAAAAATAGCGTGCATCTGGGTATTTGCTAAAATAAACTTTTCATATCACATCCACAGTATTTCATTGACAAAAGTCCTTTTAGTTCAAAGGATCCTAATGAGATTGAGAACTTTAACAACCCTTAACTTGAATGCTCTCCTTTATATGAGATAATTTATATATATATATGTTTATATATAAAAGAATCTAATTATCTATCTATCTATCTATCTATGTACTGTGTCTCAAATGGAACTCGACATCTTAAGAGTGATGTGAGGCACCTGGACCAGGCCCATAAATGATCAGTGCATTAGAGAATAAGACACAGAACGTCAGACTGCAATCAACTTTCTGTGAGGAGGAAGAAGAAAGGATTAAAGGATGATTTAAACATCTATCTTCTAGTGACATTTTAATGTCTCGAGAGGGATTTTCACCTTGCCGTTTTCCTCCTCCACAAAGGATACGTTAATGGGAGATAATTTAAGGAGCAATTGAAGATCTTAGGTTGATAAGGTCACATCTTATTTAAGGCTGTCTGGCCAGCTGAGGCTTATGCTTTACTACCTTTTCCAGCAAAATGTCCACAAGAGCCAGCCACAGTGAACGGGGACATGCAGGGACCCTGGGGTGGCTCTCTAAGCTCCCCTATAATGTACCCATATGAAAATGTTCATACAAAAATGTTTTCCATCAATTACTACTGGGTAAAATTGATATTTCTAGGAAGATGTGTCATATGCATCTTAGGTTTAGCATATATCCCTGTCAAGTGGCAGGAAATTCATAATCTAGTTTCAGGAGAGCAGGCCTGGGTGACTGACGGAGGCCTCAGAGGACCGCTTCTGGCAGCAGGCCTGACTACATGGCCATGGTGCATAGCAAGAGGAATCTGGAAGGTAAATGCCTTAATAATCCTGTTCTAGTCCTACTTTACAATAACTTTAATTACTGTATTCTTCTATCTATTTGGTTAAAAAAAAAATCCAGGCCTAGCTCTTACGCTGCCCCCAAATCAGTATCCCTTACACAGAGGTTTAGATTTTACAAAGTACTTCGCCACACACACTATTTCATTGCCTCCTCACATTCCTGTTTTTACACAAAGAAATTTCAGCGATGTTAAGGCATTTGCTCAGGGGCAGATAATCAGTAAGCAAAGGAGCCATGATGGAAGCCCAGTGCTCCTGACTTCACGCCCTGCCCTCTCTCCACTCTGTGGTGCATCCCTGGGACTTGGGGACGTGATTACTCAACCTGTGATAAGACTGACTTGCCTTGAGTAAGGCCCAGGGTGACAAAGACCCAGAACCATCAGCAAGCAGAAATATTCACAGATGAAAAGGACCGCCCCCAATTCACTTCTAAGCCTGATAAATGGTTTACAACAAACAGAGAAGTAAGGTCAGCCTTGGTGATTCATTCTGGCATTTTTAAAAGCCTCTTTCATTATTTTGATGGTGGTGGGTAAAGTGATATGTTGCTCTTACTTAGATACATGCAGATCCTTTGTCAAATGTCTATTAGGGCTTCAAGGAGAGTTACGGAGCAGCACGCCTGTTTTTGTTTTTGCGTTGGCTTTTCCGGTTCCTTAAATAAAAACCAATCAACAAAACTACCCTCTAAACCAATGAACTGAGAGAGCAGTCTTGTGAGCAACTAATTAAGCTGTCTTTAGAAATAGGTAATGAAGCTTTCCATTAAAATTCACCAAACAGCCACACACAATTTACAAGGTGGAAAGCCATCCCAATCTCATGGGTAAACAAGTAAGGAAGTCTTAGAACAGAGATTCCAGAGTGGCCAATGCAGTGAGTAATTAGGATGCATTTTATCTTTAAAAGAATATAGTATTTAAAAAATAGGGGTTTGGGGTTCTAGACATGTGGCCTGAGAAGGTGTAAATACTTTACATAGCCCACAAATTCATTTAAAGAAAATACAGAAATGGTCAAAGTATACATGTACAATACAAGGTTCTCAAATAGTTTTCATTCAACAAATATTTTATTCAGTATTTACTATGTTCTGGGCATCAGTGAAACTGTGGCAAATATCAGAAAATAAGGCTCTAGGCTATTTACATAAGGACTAGATATTAAGCCAATAAGTACATATTTCATGAGTTAATAACAATTGGGATAAATACTGGGTGGGTAATGGATTTTTTTCATCCTTTTTTAATCCTAATAATCACATTTTCTAATAAAGGTTGAATTTATTTGTGAAATCTATGTCAATGCCCTCTTCCCAAGCTGCTTCCTCCTCTCCTGGTCCTTCTGAGATTCTAACAGGTGACTTCTACCCGTCTCTCCATCCCAGATCTCTCTCCTTAGAATATGGACGTGCCTTCAAATGGCTTCTAATGCCCAAGCCACAGGGTAGCCTGCTGACTGCCTCATACAGTCCTCTTACCAGAAATCATGCAGACAGGGAGGTGTCATTTATAAACCCTCCTCCTTAATCTGCCTAACCACCCCCCCACCCTTTCCATAGAGTTAAAACAATTAAAAAAAAGTTTTTAATTGAAGTTCAGTGTTATCTATAGTTAAGAGGTTAAAAGCTTGGCTCTTGAGTAAAGACTATCTGTAAAAGACATTCAGCCCTATTTACTAGTTATGGGATTGTAGGGGAAGTCTCTGTTTCTTCATCTGTAAAACTGGAATGATGGTGGTCCTACCTCATAGGACTGTTGGGAGGATGAGATGAGCTAATGTATGTAGAATGTATGGAATGGATGTAAAGTACGCATTCTCAGTACCCAGCAAGCAGAGAGCTCTCAATGCTGTCAAAGCCCAGGTGGTGGTGGTGATGTCGAAACTGCCATCATCATACTCAGAACAAAGAAGACGCTAAATGTGGAAAGAATGAGGGCACAAAGTTCATGGCACATTTGTAACTCTCAGTGAATTCTCCAGACTCACAGATGAGTGCTTGTCTGAATGAGTCCAGCTTCCTGCCCTTACAATACTGCCAGAATAGATTTAATACAAAAAAATATGGCCATTTTCTTACAATGGCCACTTCTTAAATGTCTTACAGCTAAGTTTTTAAAAAAGTAATGGCTGCCCAGAGGTGCAAAGAAGAAAGGCATTTTAAATACTGTTTCCTCATTTGATAGCTGAAATGTATGCAAATATGAACTGAAAACATGTTAGAGAGAAAATCTGTGACAACATAGGTATCTTAGCAACATAGCTGACTAAAGGATGAGACTGAATTGAAAACATTTGTTGTGTTAAGAGAACAGGTGCCACCTGAAGTACAAAGGATGCTTGGGATTCAAAAACTGCAGTTTTCAGTTCTAAAGATTGTTGAATCATTGTGGCTTAATACGTAGGATCAAAACAACTATTATTGTGAAGGAACAGTGCAAAGTGCATGAAAATTTATGGAAAAATAAAAACCCTCTGTAATGATGAGTTCCAAAAAAATGATAGAAGGAAAAGGGAATTTGGGTGATATCTACTATTGGTAAGCTTAAAGTTTATTTTTCTTCCTACAAATTCAAGCACAAAACTTGTTAGAAAATTGCAAGATGAAACTATTTTCAAATGCACGTCTCAATAAGGAAGACATTAAAATAAAAAGTATGATGCTAAAAAAATAGCTTGCCCAAAATATCTCCTCCTGCGGATCAGCTGTAGATTTTTTTTAAGTGGATGCTTTTGTTACATTTTTCACTGTTAGAAATCTCAAACCATGTCATCAGTTGAATAATGTTTCTTTGTTGTTTCCAATTTTAAAAGAACCCAGTCTTTGAGATACTAAGTATAGAATTTAAAGTACTCTTTTATACCAATGGTACTGCTTTTAATGAACGACAGCATATTAAATTAGTTATTGTGGGTGACAATTTGGATAGTTTTCTTTTCTATCTCTATCTCTGTTGTTTCTGCTGTGGATTACATTAAGTTTAGAGTTCTACACCTCCACATTTGAAAAACTCTCCAAAAGAGAAAGAGTTAGCCTCATACCAAATGATGTAAAAGATAGCTGGGTCTGTCTAGGGATGGTTTTCTTGAGGGAAAGTATTGTTTGAGTTGCAAGCTGAGTTAGCTGCTTTTTCCACAGAATACCATTTTTTACTTGGAAGAACAACTAACATAAATTTTGGTTACTCAGACTTGGCATTTTCTCAAAACTGAACAAAGTGAGCCTGCCGCCTCAAAGAAAACAACTGACAGTCAATGATAAAATTCAAGCTTTCGAGTGAAAATAAGAATTTTGGAAATTCTGTACCTGCCACCCTGAACTTGACAGCTTCCCACTACTTAAATGACTTTTCTGTTGAGACCAATAATATTATTAACAAATGTGATTTTTTAACGATATTGCATAAAGAAACATGTCAAGTTTAGAAGAGCTACATAACTCAGTGAACCAATATTTTCTAAATGACCAATGCACATGTTACAGAATCATGAATAGCTGAAAGATCCATTCAGAGTTCAAGACAGACCAATGGATTTTAGTGTAATAGAATAAGAAATGCTTATTGATAAGGTTTCAGATTCCACATTGCAAGTAACCTTTAAGAAACTATCACTTATCCAGTTTGGGTGTGATATCAGAGAGAAATATCCACAATTATCTGAAAAGGCTGTTAAAATACTCCTCTCTTCTCCAAATGCATATTTTTATGAGGTCAGATTTTCTTCACGTACTTCAACAAAAATAACATATCACCACAGACTGAATGCAGAAGCATTTATGAGAATCCAGTTGTTTCCTAATATTAAGACATACATTAAAGAGATTTACAGAAATACAAAAAATGCCACTCTTCTAATTAAATTTGTTTCATAAAATATGGTTATCTTAATAATAATAATAACACTATTATGTTAACATATAGTGGGTTTATTTTTAAAGTGAATTAATAGATATTTTTTAAAAATCTGTTTTAATTTCCAATATGGTAAATATCAATAGATATAATCCACATAAATAAAAGCTTTTTGAGGTCCTCAACTATTTTTAAAGTGTAAAGGGGCCCTGAACCCCCAAAATTTGAGAACCGCTGATCTAACCCATTAGTTGTAACCTTTACTGTGCAATAGGATCTCACACACACACGCATATAGAAAGACAAACATATTAATCGATATCTGGACCCCATGTTGATTCTACTGAATCAAAATTTCTGCAAGCTTCTCTATTATATATAAAGCTTCATTGGTGAGAACACTGATCTGATTTGGCTCCTTAATCAAAAACTATTTATGACTGCATATTTTAGAACTTCTCCAAAAGTTTACTTTACATTAGTTTTTTTCATTTTCTTCATTATTTTATTTCTCAAAACTATTATCATAATAATATCTTTAATTTTTTTCTTTTATAGTTAGGAATGCTAATCTTTATTCATTGTTATTGGTTTCTCTGTTTCTGAGAGATACCGTGGAAAACAATAACCTGTCAAATTCTGTTGAAAAGCTGAGAGGCTTCGTTTGCTTCATTTTTCTTTTCTGCTTCTAAATTATAGTAAACTCTCTATAGTAAGCTTTACATATAGTCTCTAGAGTATTGATTTGAAAAATACTTCACCTACCTTCAAAATCTTGTTTATTTAGGAGGAGACTGTCAACTCAGAGGTCTTTTGTCAAAGAGCTAAGTAAGCTTCAACTTTGATAATGAAATGCTAATAAGTACTTTGAAGACTGAAACGATGAAAACCTTAAGATGTCAACCTGAATTTAAGTCAACTGTTGAAAATGCAAAAGTGCGCTGACATCTTAAATAAATATGACACGCTTTATTCTAAATCTTAGTTACCAATATATTTCATTAATACACAAATTATGTTAACCATTTAATCTGGTTTAGTTATAAAAACTTTAGAGAAACTTATCCAGATCTCATTCTACTAAGTTACTGTGATTTGAAACATGTTGAATTATTGACAGCTTTGCACATTTATGTACAATTTACACTATCACATAAGTATAAAATCCTTTCTTATTTATTTTTGTTGTTCCTATGAAAGGAACAAGACTATCCGGATTTACACATTTCTGTGGTACTTAAAGAAGGGAGGGGAGTATTTGACACAAGCAACCATCAGAGAACTGAGCTACAATATAAGGAAGGATGTTTTGTTTCATTTTTTTATATTAAAAAATTCAGTAGTCATAGGTTTACTTATTCGGTAAATTTGAATCCTTTTATTCTTTTAACATTTGATAAGAGATTATTTTAAAAACTGAACATAAGGGTTGCAGATCTAGAGTGCCACGTCTCAATGGATGAAGGGCCCACGTGAACCACGCTTCAACTTCCTGGGGACGGTTCCCAGGTGTTTTAGCCTCTCCCTTTTGAGTAATCCAGTTACTCAAAATATGGTGACCCACTTAGTCTACATACTAACACAGGCCAAGGTGCAGTCTCTACAATGACACCAAGCGGCATTTGGCGGAAAGGTCTGGTTGTCCTCTGTGATTTCATTCTTAAAAATAAAGGATGCACGATTACGACACACCTGTAGGATCCTGTGATAACTCACCATAAACCTATCACCCCCAAAGATACCCATGTTATTATAATACCCACCCTCAAAAGGATTCCTATAAAGATTAAAGGAGATAATCTGGTAAAGGACTTTGCACACTTTCTGACATACAGAGGCTCAATTAAGCACTAGTTATTTCTGTTATTCTTAGTTTTATAACCCTTAGAAATGTATTTTGGGGAGCTAGAAGATACTTTCAATGTCCTGAGGCCAAAGGTAATTACGTCACTGGCTCAAAGATTTACAATCCCAGTCAGTAGCAGAGCCAAGCCTGTACTTAAATCTGCCTGTTCTACCTCTTAGAATCATAAAAAGTTCTCAGAAGTACAGAATCTTAAGTCTGAAAAACGTCTTGAGGGTTAACAAAGAGAACTTATGGGTTGTGAATCATGACAGTTAGAAGGGACCTGAATGACATCTACAAAGCTGAGTCCTTCAGTTTACAACTGAGGCCCAGGGAGGCTGATGACATGCTTAAAGTGACATCATTAAAGTCCTAAGACGAGGATCCAGATCTCCTGTCCAAGGAGATGCACAATAAAAAAACGGTTGTTTTGGGTGTGTGTAGGGGGGAATGGCTGGATAAATAGGAGATAACATGCCATAATCAGGGGCTGGCCCCGTGGCCGAGTGGTTGAGTTCGCGCGCTCCGCTGCAGGCAGCCCAGTGTTTCGTCGGTTCGAATCCTGGGCGCGGACATGGCACTGCTCGTCAGACCACGCTGGGGCAGCGTCCCACATGCCACAACTAGAGGAACCCACAACGAAGAATACACAACTATGTACCGGGGGGCTTTGGGGAGAAAAAGGAAAAAAATAAAAAAATCTTTAAAAAAAAAAAAAAAAAAAAAACATGCCATAATCAAAGCTCCTTTTGAAGAGCTTCTATGTGAGGTAAAGGTGAATCTCTGTAGAAAACAAGTCTTAAAAAATAAGGAATTAAGAGAGGACGGGAGGCTGGCCCCGTGGCCAAGTGGTTAAGTTCGCGCTCCGCTTCAGTGGCCCAGGGTTTCACCAGTTTGGATCCTGGGCACGGACACAGCACTGCTCATCAGGCCATGGTGAGGCGGCATCCCACATGCCACAACTAGAAGGACCCACAACTAAAATATACAACTATGTACTGGAGGGCTTTGGGGAGAAAAAACAGGAAGAAAAAAACAAAAGATTGGCAACAGTTGTTAGCTCAGGTCCCAATCTTTAAAGAAAAAAAAAAAAAGAACTGACAGGAATAGCATAAGGACAGCATTTGAACTAGATGCTTGGACTGCTCCAAAGCTACGACCAAACGCTAGCATCTACGGCTACAGAAAGTCTTACGAGTCTTAACACCACATCAAATGCTAAAGATCTACTACTATGTAAGTATTCTGTCCTAGAGAGAAAAATAAATAAATTTAGCTTAAATGTTTAGAATATTTTTGTATAAAACCACAAGTGAGGCCGACCCAGTGGCGCAGCAGTTAAGTTTGCACATTCCGCTTTGGTGGCCTGGGGTTCGCTGGTTCAGATGCCAGGTGTGGACCTATGCACTGCTTGTCAAGCCATGCTGTGGTAGGCGTCCCACATACAGAGTAGAGGAAGATGGGCATGGATGTTAGTTCAGGGCCAGTCTTCCTCAAAAAGGAAAAAAACCCCAAAACCCCGAAGTGAAATATTAAAAATACTTGTTTTACAATCTAACATCACTATGATTTACAAAACACATATATATGAAAAAAAAACCCCCTTTGTAATAACTATGAACACCGCTTCCAAATAAAGGCATCTGTCCTATTCACTATTTAGGCAAGGATTTTGGGGGGTTTTGTCTATAAGGGAACAAAGGGAATTCACTATTCACACTGAAATAAGTGGTAATTAGAATGTTACGTCTGCAAGATAGCAAAATAGTCCTAGTTTATATAGCAGTTTCAGCTAAGCCCCTCTTGTGCACGCTGCAGATGGAAACTATGAAAATCCATTCTCCTCCAAATGCTTCATTAATTTAGAACTGGGTAACTCTGAAGAGCAGACAAGCTTGGCTATGATTACATATGAAGCTAATGTACAATTTTCTACATTCCACAAATGCAGAAATATGCTTCTCTCATATAAAGTTTTACACAGTTTAAAGATATAGAGTATTCCAAGAAAAACAATTGTACACGCTTTTAAGTTATCCTGAAAGTTAATTAACTTATAAATCTAAATTTTTGGTTAGTTATCCTTATTCCTAAAGAAATATTTATTTTTAAAGTATTAAATATTCTGGAAAGAAATCTTTTACTTGAAGGGAAAAATTCATTTTGCAAAAATAAACAAAATTCTAAATTTAGAAAGTCTATTAAAAAGACTCTAGTGTAATCCTAATCTGAACTAAGCAAAAACATTTTCACTTAATGATTTAAAGACCGATTACTTAAGGAAGATTTATTATAAAAACATAGCATGCAGGAAAAAGAGCACTGGTCACTTAAGAATGAGATTTCTTGGAAAAACACTTTCTCTCTATATATCCCTGTTTCTTCATTTTTAATATTCTAGGTGTACAAGATGGAAAATTTGCTTCATGAGAAGATCCATGGTTGTCTTGTTCAGTACTGGGCACAGTAGCCCAAATAAGGTACTCAATTACTATTTATAGAATAAATGAATAAAAAATATATTAAGAGATTGCTTAAGTAATTACTATATACTAACACAATAGAATATTATATAGACATTTAAAATAATAGAGCAGAAATACACTTATTCACATGGAAAGATTTTTCACAACCTAATTGTCAGTAAAGCAAATTACAAAGTAGTTCATATAGAAGAAACATGTTTACATGTTTTCTCTCTTTCTTCTCTCCCTCTCTCTCTCTCATACACACATACACAAACTCTGGAAGGATAAACAGGAGAATATTATTGGTTATGTTATCTGTCAATAGTGGGATTTGGTGTGATTTTTATATTCTTACTGTTTTTCATTGCTTCATTATTTTTGTAAGCAATGAACATGAATTACTTGTATAATAAAAATATTAAAGTTTAAAATAATCTTTGCATAGGAAGACTAGAAGGAAACCCACCAAAACATTAACATACAGTCATCTTTGGATGGTGGAGCTATGAGCAATCCCCTCTCTTCTCTTTTTTTGATTTTACAAAATAAGATTTTACAAAATCTTATTTTTAAGATTTTTTAATAAAGAACATGTATTTCTTTAAGACTAAGATAAAATCTCTTAAATTCATTAATTACATTTATCAACACATGATTCATTTTTTTAAAATTTAAGAATAGTCTTAGGTAACACGATTGGACTTGTTCACAAATATGACCTATATATATTAGCAGGACACGATGAGCTAGTCAGTGCAGATAAAACATTCTTATGATTCTCTACTACTTTCACACTCTGGTACTCCCCTCTCTCCACCACTATTCCCAGTCCTCCCAGCCTTAAGAAACACGAGACCACCACAAGGTGGCCAATAAACGAGGCAGAGTGCCAAAAGAGGGTCACAAGGGGTTTAGAGCGCCTGAGGCCCACTTGCTTAGCAAGCAATTCCAGATCACTGGAAGGCCTGCTCTAGTCAAAGTGCATTGAAACCATTACTAAAATTAACATGCAAATCATTTAGCCTATTTTTAAGAAATCAGAGTGAAGTCAAGGTTCTGTTTATATTAACATTCCCCTCATTCACTCACATTCCAATAGGTTTTTCTGAGGGAGGCAGGAGAAAAGTTACAACCATGTCTCCAGAAATTTTATACAACCCATAGTCCACCTACGGGGGCTTCTTACACAAGGGAACACTGTCCTTCACCTGGGACCAGGCAGAGAACTCTCTAGTCTACAAGACTCTTGAGTGGGTTGCACCTGCAAGTTTTCAAAGATTCTAGGAAAAGAAATCTAAGTGCTCTAGTGGCCTTAATAATGCTGGAAAAACAAAAGCTTTAGTGGTGGTCCATAGAGAATTCTAAAATCATATCACTGCCACAAAGAATACCTTTTCCCCTTTGAGTAGACTAGGACAGGGAAGCAGAACAGTTTTTCTCATTGTGACACCTGGTAGAGCTCACAGAGAGTAGGGGACACTCTTCTTTCCCATCAGCTTCTTTCCCTACTCCTGTGGGACCTATTCCGAGCCAGAGAGGAATGGCAAGGGGACAGCCAGTGATTAAGGGAGAGCTGGCCACCTTCTAGCTGGCCGATTGCTTCTGGCTCAGGTCCAAGATCCCAGCAGAGCAGAGACCTTCCTCCCTGTACCTAAGAATCCTCTCTCATTGTGTACCCAAATTGATTGAAGTCCTTATTACAGGATAAAAAGTGAAGAGTCCATAATGATAGGATTGAAACCTTCAACAACTTACAGTGCCTTGCAATCGCTACTACACACCAATAATTCCTTAGCTGCTCACATTTCCCTAAAAAAAATGACCTGAGAAATTTTTACATCTAAAATGTACTTAAAGATAATAAGATGATGTGTTTATAATAAATAAAAAGAGAAAAGATGACAGTAAGGAGTGCTGTAAGTGTGGAAAACTAAAACATAAAATAGGATGTCACCTGTCATATCAAAACTTTAAAAAAATTTCTTGTCCTGATAGAAATCTAATCAGTGGTTTCCCTGGGGCAGGGGGTGGGGGTGGATTTTCTACGGAGGGGCACTAGGGAACTTTCTGGAGTAATGAAATATGGTATATTTGATTGTAGTGGTGGTTCACAGGTGTATACACTTGTCAAAGCTCATCAAACCATACATGTAATGGTGTGCATTTTACTGTATGTAAATTATACCTCATTAAAGTTGACTTACAAATATTCTTGGAAAATGAGCCTATAAAAGAGATATAGGCTCATGTGTAGAGTTTCTGCATTACAAGGAAAACCAGGACTTTCTCAAGGGGCAGAGGACTATAGTTTTTTCCTATGAACTTGGGCAGCAGCCCAAAGTCATTCTAAAGTTACTAAGCAAACTACCCACAACAGGGACCCCTTCCTGTTGAGTGGGTGGAAAGATGGCAGGTGTAAATCTCTTAAGAATGTGCTAAACAACCCACAGCTTGTATATAAAAGCTTCTGCTTTTGGAGGGAAATTTTACAGTAAAGGTGACCTTTTATCAAACAGTTCTGGTAAATAAGTACAAGCTGCACTAACTTAGAAATTATCCAGGAAAATGTTTAAGTTGTATGAGATGTAAAATTTAATCATGTAAATTAGGTCATCAGGAAATCTATAGCACTTAGTGAGTTTTCACTGAATGGTTTTAGAAGCTAAGGAAATAGAGGATAACAGGGCTGATTCATTCAAGTTACTGAACAAACCAGTGAAACGAACGCAGCAGCACACTTAAAAAGAGGTAACAAACACGGGCAAGATGAGTATCTGTTAGAGATGTTTATAATTTCTTTTTTGTGTGTGTGAGGAAGATTGGGCCTGAGCTAACATCTGTTGCCAATCTTCCCCTTTTTGCTTGAGGAAGATTGTCACTGAGCTAACATCTGTGCCAATATTCCTCCATTTTATGTGGGATGCCACCACAGCACAGCTTGATGAGCAGTGCTAGGTCCACTGGGTGCTAGGTCCTGGGATGTGAACCTGTGAACCCCGGGCTGCTGAAGCAGAGCACGCAAACTTAGCCACTACGCCACCAGGCTGGCCCCTAGATGTTTATAATTTCTCATTGAAAGAATCTAATTATTATAATATAACACTCAACTTTGAGCATTTTTGACTGGTTGTAGTAACTTGAAGGAGATCCAACAAGAGTTAAGAATTAACTCAGGAGGCCATAGAAAAACTGTTAAGTTCTCATAACTTGAGTGAGGAAAGGCTCAGGAGATGGCTATGACTTAGCAGTCTCTGAGAGGTCTAAATATTAGGGAGAAAAAGAAATGACTCCAAATATTAAGGGGAATGTGATGGAGCAAAAAGCATAAGATGAAAATTACCAATCCAAATCATTCAGCATGAGATCTAAGGTGAGGATTTACTGAAAGTGGAGAGCTGATTCTTTTATAAATGCCCACAAAGTTAGTGTGTGAGCATCAGGGGAAGGCCAGTTTGTTGCTTGATAGTCTCCACTTGCTTTGGACCCCAAAATGCTATTGCCCTTCTAAAGCCACCCGAGCTGATTTTTGTTCCACAAAATTAAATGAATGGGGATCTTGCCACCAATGATTATTTCCCCACCAAAACGCTAAAGCCTCTGAAATAGCAATTGTGAAAGAATTTCTAATGGCTTCCGTTTCCAACCCTCAACCCAGTAATTTAAGAGTTATTTTATTTGTTTAATTAGCCCATATACAGAAATCTTCCAAAACTGCAGCTGGCTTGGAAAATTACAATTTGGTCTTCCGTTGGCCTGGTTCTTTCGAGCTGAGGAACTAATATTTATCTTCCATCTTCCTCTTTCCATCTGGTTTTCCCCAACGGCTTTCAATTACTAATCCTTTCTGTGGGTGATAAGATGGAAGGACAGATGAGATTCACACAGATCATTTCCTGGGCCCAGCTGAGTTTTCTTTAATCATTACAAGCATGAGATTCTCTATGGGGTCCAGATTGTCCCCACACACGACTGACCACCACGAATTTGGGGAGATGCCACTCTGCCATCTTGGCTTGTTTGAATATATCCCTAAAGAGGTACACCTAGTCACCACCCTCACAAACTATGTCATGTCACAAAGACAATTTTTCTCTACCTCAGATGGTTTATCTGTGGAATGAGGAACGGCCCTCCCTACCTCATAGAGACAATCTAAAGATTGAGTTCTTAAAGAGAAAAACATAGAGTACCAAATCAAGTTGAATTACTACACTTTTCTTTCTCAGGCTCAGGACTAATTTATATTAAGGCCTTGGATCTGGCTGAATTCATAAAATATACTCATTTATTTGTTTGTTCATTTAGTCAGTCAACAACTGTTTATATAAAACTTAAGGGGCCAAATCAAAAGTGAAATAATATTGAGGCATTAAAGCCTTAAACCTGGGAGGGAATGTCAGAATGTCATATTAATTTCTAATCCATGATTCTGAAAAATTAGTGTTCTTGTCTACAAGAGTGTTTTCTATGATTTACTGGGCTATCACAGTAGCAAACTCAGATCAGAGAAGTACAACTTAATATTTATTGAACTCCTGTAATACTAGACAGATGATACAGGCAGCCTGCCTCCTGCTATCAAGACATCTAAGTGTTAATTAAATAGGGTAGAAACAATGAAAACATTTAAATGTAAGTTCTTTCAGGTGGGGCTTATTTCTTGTATATCTTTCATCAGGCTAGGCTCTGATTCCTTACAAACAGGAGGCATGCAATAAGTGCTGAATTAAATGCAAGTAATTTTGATAGAGATGAGTTAGTTCATGGAGACCTAAGAAGAAATGGGGACAATATTTCTGCCATGCCCTTAACTTGTCTAAATTCCAAGGTACCTTTTGAGTAACAAGAATTTGTTTATAAAGAACGCTCATGAAAGGCTATTTAGAATATGAAGTGTGAAGATATTAAGGCAAAGGAAGGAGAGAATTTGCCCAGCTGGAGTTAAGAGAATAGGCAGACTTAGAAGTTGGGGAAATTTGAGAAATCCTAATGGGCTCAACATGGAGTGCAGGTTCAATAAAAGTTCACTGACAGGCGGAGAAGCAGAAAGAAGGCTTCACTTGTCTTACACTCAGGGAAGCAGAGTTAAAATATTGGTCAATACTAAAATGCAAATACCACAGGAAAATAACATATTTTAGCCATAAAAGTCATTAGCGCATTATTGAGCAAAGACACATGCTTACTAATTGAACACAATTAGAGGTATCACAGCATAATTAAAAGAGAAACTCCACCTTCTTGATGAATCAATTAGGAGCCTTTTGATGTCATCTAGCGTACCAGAGGGCAGTTGGAGTACTGAAAAGATGGATCTTGAAGAGAAAGCTGAACATGTTGTTTCTAGCAAAGGCTGGGGGAATAGTACTCAGACCCATGAATGGGCATCTGGTTGATGATTGCTCTGACCCCAGAGTGCAATAATGTATCACACTGCCCTCTAGCTTTCCAAGTAAGGCCACTTCGTGAAATCTCATTAACATCTATAACCACCAGTGCGATGGCATCCACAGTCTTCATCTAGAGACTAGGGCAAATTGAGCCCCAAGGAGGTTAAGGCTTGCTCAAGACCACACAGATTAATACATACTTATATAGTTATATAGTGACCGTGCAGGCTTTTTCCCCTTAAACTCTATTGATTTCTTTCTTTCTCTTTTTTGAGGAAGATTAGCCCTGAACTAACATCTGCCACCAATCCTTCTTTTTGCTGAGGAATATCGGCCCTGAGCTAACATTCGTGCCCTTCTTCCTCTACTTTATATGTAGGACGCCTGCCACAGCATGGCTTGATAAGCAGTGTGTAGGTCCACACCCGGGAGCCAAACCAGTGAACCCCAGGTCACCAAAGCAGAATGTGCGAACTTAATCGCTGTGCCACTGGGCTGGCCCTCTACTTGATTTCTTAAGATGTTTACAGAGGAGGATAAACCCACATTAGAAATTCTGTGTGGAATTGTAGTCTTCCTCTTAAATAACAAATTGGACTTTTAATGCAAATAAGTGACTCTGGCCCATCTGGCAGTTCTCTAATAGCCTGTTCACCCCTGGAACAGCTGATCCTAACCTTGAACAAGCCAGAGTGGAGACTTGAATGTGTAAATGTGACTGGGGGAGAGAGGGATGGACGCGGTTAAGGCTGGGCTAAGAAGGAGGAGAAGAGGAGCAGAGCGTGGGGAGGAGCCGGGAAGCAGAAGCAAAGACCCCAAAGCCTGGGAAAGCACGAGGTCGAGAAATCAAACACAGTTTCCGCAGCTTGCCTCATGCCACCCACTCCTCTCATACTTTTACTTTTATAATGATTAAGTTTAAGCGTTGGCCTTCCTGCTGATTTCTACATTGAGATTATATGGATGCAGATAATGTGCTATATATTTTTGAAAGCAAATTCAGAAGATCTGCTTTGTGGGAGACTAAGACAATTAGCAGACCAGATTGCCTGTGCTCCTTTTGCTACTCCAGGGACAAAGACTCCTGTCATTTTATGCAGGTTTCCAAAGAAGGCCAGCAGTTATGGCAGTTTTGGGCAGGGCCCCAATTACATTTCCACTTGAAATTTCGCAAGGCTTTTCAATACGTATGCAGTCTGATGATCCCCAAAGAAGTCTTTAAGTAATGGAATTTAAATGTAAAAGAAATTCCTTAAGAACCAATTAATCCAACAGTAGGCCAAGTACTGCATTCATCCCCAAATTCCAGAGGAAGAACACACACACACACACACACACAGAGCCTATCTGGTTGGGCGAAGTTTCATAAAACCAACAGAGTGATTCTGCACATTTGCACACCCCTGCCATCACAGCTCATCCTCACACGTGAGGCAGGTTTGGAGCTGAGATGACTCAATCCAGAAGTAAAGAGGTTCTGGCTAGATTCAGAGTTCTGACTGACTGACAGTACAGTTTCTGAAATGTAAATTCTATGTTTTATTTGACATTTTATATTATTAACAGCTATATGAGACATTTTCTAAAGCATGGTTTTTGGGGATTTAAAATCACATTATTAACAAGTAAAATTATCATAAAAACTATTGCATTCAGCCATTGGTCCAGTATCTGTTGAAGTAAATATATTAAAATCACTACTTGGAAGAAGGAACTATTCAAATACAGTTCCAAGATAAATTTTTTAAAAGTAACTAAAAAAAAAAAAGTAACTAAAAGCTGGGTTCTTGGCCAGTCTGGGCTGCTAAAGTTAAGGCGCCTGCCCCCCACCTTTTTTGGTGAGGAAAATTGGCCCTGAGCTAAAATCTGTTGCCAGTCTTCCTCTTTTTGCTTGAGGAAGATTGTCACTGAGCTGACATCTGTGCCCATCTTCCTTTGTTTTATGTGGGATGCCACCACAGCATGGCTTGACAAGTAGTGCTAGGTCGTGCCTGGGACCTGAACCTGCCAACCCTGGGCCAGCAAAGCAGAGTACATGAACTTAACCACTACGCCACTGAGCAGGCCCCAAGTTAAGCCATCTTTAAAGAGAAGGAAGTCTGGCTTTTCAATATACTGCAATTTCATGACTAAATGTCTCTCAACATTTAAAAAAAAAAATTTTAAAGTCTCTCATCGATATTTCACACTGAAGAAGCAACTTAAAGAGTTAATGAGAAAAATGACATAGATATTGCTTGGAAAAAAAGTTTTCCCATCACAATAGGCCACCATATTTCCTAGGGACAACCAAGAATCTTTAGGATTTACTTCCTGTGGCCAAAAAAACATTATGGCCATAAAACCATCCTTCCAACCTTCCACAAAAGCTCAGATGCTCAACTTACTCCTTAAGGACTGAAAAAAAATGCACATGGAATTTTCCTCCTTCAATATTACAACAAGCAAAGACCTTAAGAGATTATCTGGTTCAAAATTTGCCAGAGTGGGTTTCATGAAACATTATTTTCCTGAAATGTTTTGAATAGTGGCAGGGTGACTCAGATAAGTTTGAGAGCACTCTTGGAGACTCACAATGCACACTAGGCCATTAACAAAGCTGGGAAGCCTAAAGAAAAGCAACAGCTAAGTGTTTTTTTTTTTAAAAAAACAATTTTTATCAAATCTATTTCAGCACAGAACTCTTTCAGCAGTAAGTATTTATTATAATCCTGTAAAATCAGTGTTTTGTAGAAAATCTCTTGTCATACATGAAGAAACTCAAGTTCAGACAGGCTAGGGGATTGTCTCCATAAGCTAAAACCAGACCTCACTTTTCAAATCCCACTTCGGGGCTCTTTCTAGTCCTATATTATTTCCTAAAACACCTCCCCTCCTTGAAGGATCACAGATTGTAAGATCCTTGGAGATCATCTAGTCCAAAACCCAACTGTTCAAAGTAGGGAAATGCAGTCTCAGGGAAGTGAAGCAATTTCCCCAAAGGGGCACACAAAATCAACTCCTACAGTCGAACTAGAACCCAGCTCTTAATTCCAACACTAGTATCCTCTTTAGGATAGCATACTAACTCCTGCAAAACCAACACTTTTTGCCTCTGCGGAAAAGGAATCCCAGACCAGAAGGGCTTTCGCTATTCAGGACCCGGTAAAATATTTACTAAACCACACTTGTGTCAATAGGTATTTTAAATCAATTAAACATGATTGTCTTTACTTACAAATGTCATCCACTGTGACAGGGAATCAATGTTTCAAGCTGTTGAACAGGTCATCATCCCTGTCCTGTTGGATGACACCTGTAAATAAAATAAATCTATTTTTGAGTGAGTAGATTTTAAGCCAACTAGATTTAAGATGCATGCAGTTTGAAGCAAAGAATAAATGATTCTTTTTTCTTTGCCAGGAAACATTCGCCCTGAGCTAACATCTGTTGCCGATCTTCCTCTTTTTTCCCCCACTTCAAAGCCCCAGTGCATAGTTGTATATTCTAGTTGTAAGTCCTTCTAGTTCTTCTATGTGAGCTGCCGCCACAGCATAGCTATTGACAGGGTAGTTTGGGTCTGTGCCTGGGAATCAAACCCAGGCCGCTGAAGCAGTGAGGGCATCGAACTTTAACCACTAGGCCATCAGGGCTGGTTCTAAAAATGATTCTTAATAATGTACTGTTGGAGAGAGATTTTTTCCAGAACCAGTTATTTCACTATGTAGCTATCACTGGCCATCAGCACAAGAGAATCCAGGTAATGTAACATGTAATGTTGCCAGAATTCATAAGAAATCATGGATCCTAGAGCTAAAAGTGGTCCTCTGGGTATTATCTACCTCAGTCTCTTGCATCTGTGAATATTATTTTCACTTTGTAGGAGGGACAACTAAGGTCCTGTGAAGTTAAATGAGTAGCCCAATGTTAAATAGCTAAGTGTCTTTAGCTCAAATCCCTTGATATTGAAAAGTACATACAGAACACATTAGCAAAGGCTACTCTACCATTAGGCTGATCAAATTCAAAAGACTCATAGGTACACATTTTAAAAAATATTCCACAAACGTTAACTTAGAATATTCTAGCATATCTGTATAAAACATAATATCAGTATTAGATATTTAAATACAAACATTACTGAAAAATGCCAAGAATGGAAAATAACCAAAAGTGAGAAAATGGGAGTTAGAGAGTTGAAAAGAACCATATTAAATACAGCATGCCATTTAGGATTCTAGATTCTGGTTATTCCAAAAAAAATTTGTGGTTCCTAACAAACAAGAGTTTATAAAAAACCATTTTCTACAAATTTTCTACACTCTGTAATTTAAAATGTTGGTTTGTCTGTAGCCACAAAATACCACTCTAAGTAAGATCTGCCAGAAACTGAAATTTGGGCTGGACAATGAAAATTTAAAATTTCCATTCTGTACCTAACTACTCCAAGATAACTGGAAGTATTTTAGGATAGGGCCTTGAGGTACCAGGGCTGCTACAATAACATTACCACCAAACTCAGATTGAGCGCTGCCCAGGTGCCAAGCACTGTCTATTTTACATGTGCTCTCTCATTCCATCAATCCTCACAACAACTTCATTATCATTACAGTTTCACAGATAAGAGCATCAAAGCACAGAGAAATTAAGTAACTGGCTGAAGTTCATTCAACTGGTAAAATGGTAGAATCTGCACATACATCTATTTGGTGACAGAATCCAAGCTCAAACCACTATACAATACTGTATTGCTTTAATACGGCAACTGAAGAGTCTTGAAAATCTAAGAATGAATTAACACAATTCTAATTAGAATACATAAAGTTGCCCCAATTAAATCCCACACAATATAAAGCATCAGGAAATTATTTTTCTTGGAGGTGAGGGGGAGGGAGGGACAATTATCACCTTAATGCCAAGCAATTAAAACTTCTGATGTTAACCTTACAAATATTATAATTAAAAATAACAAATGAAAAACTTAAATTGTCTTTTATAGTTAAAGAAAGTAAACCTTCCTCATTCAATTACGTCTTAAGAGGCCACAAAGAGAGAAATCCTCCTCTTACTCAAGACTGACTGATTCTCAACATAGTATAAGTTATTGATGGAGTGAATTTAATCATGCACATTTTAAAAATATGGATATATATCATTCTGCCAAAGAACAGAGCTATTTATAAACTGAATTACCTTTAAGGGAAACAAAAAAGTAATTTTGATAGATAATGCAACTCCTCAATTTCTTATGTAATATAACTATCTTTTCTTGATCATAAGTTATGCTTCTGACCAAAACCCCTGAACTTTTTTACAAGGGGCCATTTTCCAACATATTTTTAAAACTTTGAAACTGATCAAACAGGAAATAATCAGGAGTACAAAAATATACCTGACATATTTTAACTGAACAAGAATTAGAAATTTGCAAAGCTCAGCAGCACAGAAACTACACATTAAGGAAAACGCATATCCTTTTGAAGCTGTGAGAAGTCAATCTCAGCTGACCGTGGAGAAGTCAATCTCTTCGGGCAACAATGGCTTTCTTACAAGGCCCCCAAACAGAAGAAGATAAAGTGTGGTTTCATGGTAGCTTACCCTTTTCTCTGATACCCCATCCTGGCCTGTCGAATCTTTCTCATCATGTGTCTCTTTCAGGACTGGCATATGTTTTTGGTATGCTGGCTCTCTGTTTAAGGTTGTGTATCCTATGTGCTCATAAATGGGGTTTATCGTCATCTTGGCAATGTATTCTGCTGCCTTGGTTTCAATATAGAGAGTAATCAATCCATCAGTCACCAGGTCGTGGATGGACTCAAAGCGCTTCTCCCCAACAAAGTGTTTTCCATCGTAGTAGAGCCTGAAGTTTCTGGTTTGACTTCCAAATCTGCCTCAATGAAATGGGAAAGATGTTTTTAAGAAAAGTAAGCAAGTGAATTCTTTCTGAAAAGAAAAAAAAAAAACTATCGCTTTTTTTTTGTGTGTGTCTTCTTTGTTTGCTCAATAAACTGTGGTTAATTTCCATGAATTGTCTGGAATACAGAAAATTAAACTTTTGAACACAAAGAATAAACCTGCAACAACTAAGAATAACTCGCCCAAAGGATGTCTGCTCTAGAAGGAAAACTGTATTCTTATTTATCTTTTTAAGCTGCCTCATTATGCCTGTAGGAAAAACAGGGGAAAATAAACCTCACATCCTATTAGAACACATTCTATATTCAACTGGTCAACTCCATAATACATGAAATTTCTATATGAACATGTTCTCTTCAGGTTGATCAATAAAAATATTCAACGTACTTTACAGCCCAGAATTCATGTCCTTTAACGGGAAACCCCATTTAAGGCTCCTCTGAGTGTGATGTTAGCAATTATCTGAAGTCGAGCCGATTCCAGAACCTGAGTCATACGGTAGGGCAGGACGGCACAGAAACACACTTTTGCTATTTCTAGCCTTGGGCCAAGGACTTGTTCTTCCCTTTCACACAGTCATTCTTCTGCTTGTTGAGTCTGGGCAAGAAATGTTCGCGATACATACGGCACATAAGTCATAAACTACTGGACTCCAGAAATTCTGCTTTCACTTTTGAGTCATGTTTGGTGACATACTTTAAAAACTGGAGAATGGTTTATTTTTACGATAACTTCAGCTATTTTGCTTGCTGTAGCAAAGTTCAGAAATAAATCCAAGCTGGCATGACTAGCATCAGTGTCCTGGCACAAAGACAAGGCAAGAACGTGCACTGATTTTAATGGAAGCTGATGCCAAAAGGCACCAAGGGCCAGTGACATGGTCTCCCGAAGGTAGCCCCAAGTGAACCTCATTAAAAACTAAATATATCAGGGGCCGGCCCGGTGGCACAGTAGTTAAGTTCACACATTCCACTTTGGCAGCCTGGGGTTCACCGGTTCAGATCCTGGGTGCAGACATGGCACCAGGTGGCAAGCCATGCTGTGTGTGGTAGGACTTCCACGTATAAAGTAGAGGAAGACGGGCGTGGATGTTAGCTCAGGGCCAGCCTTCCTCAGCAAAAAGAGGAGGATTGGCAGCAGATGGTAGCCCAGGGCTAATCTTCCTCAAAAAAAACCCCAAAAATCTAAATAAATCAGAAAGGATATATTTAATTTCCTTGTTAAAAATACACAGACTAGAGATGAACAAAAACGCTAAAATAATAGCTGCTTAAGTAAAGCGTTTAAACAGGACTACAAATTTATGCAATAATATTATTCTGGTATAGGTTATATTCCAGAAGGACAGGAGTTAGAAACAACTTAAGATTTCACTTTTAATGTCCTTAAAAAAGAAAACAAAATATTTTTTAAATAATTGTCTGAGGTAACCCTGTTTCTGTAGTTCAAATTAGACTTTAATAATTATTTAATCTAGAACCCAACATTCTATTCATGCTGGTCCTTCTTCTAAAATAAAATTTATCCACTTTTTGGTTCTTTAAAAGCAATTAAATTTTGATTTACGCTCAAGTGAATGATCTACATAATTCCACTTTCCCATTCTCCATTTTCCTCCAATGTTAAAGACATATTTCTTTCAAGTAAATTTTCATTATAATGTAAGCGTAAAAAATTGGAAGGTAAAATTTCTACGCCAAAGTTAAATATAAAAGTTTTTTTTCAGTTTAATATACTGCTTTTATTATTTCCTCTTTGTTAATATACATTATCCGTCATTGAGAAGTAAACATGAAAAGCCACTTTATAAGTTTTATAATGTTCTTACAACAATAAACACTCATAGCATTGTTTAACACTAAGTCCCTTTATATTTCAGTTGTATTCAGAGGCATTTCAATGAGAGATGAGACCATTTTACTCCTGCAGGGGCTTCTGATTTTACGGTGGCCATTTCCACAATGAGCATGGCACTTAGTAAAGACTATCCAAGCAATGGCGCCAGGCATTTGACACTCGATTGTCTTCTGAAATCCGAGAAGTATGAGAGGACAGGGCAGAAGGGAAGATGGCTGAACCAGCCTCACCTGGGTTGGGATGGTCAGCCTGAAAGAGCGGACTCTAGGGTTAGACTTTCTGACACTTTACAATGTGGCTATTTCTAATCCATCCAAGGGGAGGATTTCCTGGCTACCTCTAAGTTATTGGGTGAAAAAGTCTAAGTAAGTTTGTCCTTTTCTCTTTCTCAACTCAGTGACTTCAAGAGCCGCTGCATGGTTCCCAGTTCCTCCCCAGCCGGCGCTTCTGCTCTAGACATCCAGTCCAATCGAATTTCCAGTCTTAAGGGAGCTGATCAGACAACTAAAATAACTCATAACGAGTTAATTAAAACTTAAGCTCAAAGGACAAGAATATGAATTTCTACTTTGGAATTATGATTGATTTTTCTTTAAAAATTGCATTATTTTTACTAAAGGAACTGTAGGCTTTCTTTGCCTACTCTGAATTGCCCTCTCTTTTACTTTGGAAGTTACATAGAGAATAGCATCACAGCACAGACAGAGACATGTTCCCTTCCTTGATCTGAAAGACAGGACAGAAAATCTTTGAGCAAGGTGGGGGACGGATATATCTGTTCTAGGAAAAAGAGCCATAAAAAGGAAGATGCCAAATCTAAGGACAAAAAAAGAGTCCTTCCTTACAAAAGTTCACCACTCACAGATTGTCATTTATGCAACAAACATTTAACAAGATCCCCAGGAGCCTTGTTAAATATTAGGCGGTTCATAATAACGTTCCTGTTCCCTCAGTAGCCTCAATGGGAAATAGACAAACATAAAAACAAGTCAATACAAAGACAAGATGAGCTGAATTTTAAAAAGTCCATCTTTAGATTGATTTCTAAAAAACCATTATAAAAATGTATAAAAACCTTGTTCTTATATAGAAAAATTACATTTCTGTACAGTGATTCTTGAAATCAAGTGACTTCAATATCTTCCTCACATTATGAAACCAAGAAACTCACTGTTTAATAAGATCTCAGAGCATAAACACTTGAGCTGACATAAGATGTCAGAGCATCTTCCCATGTGCAAGTACAAAAGCACCCCTGCCATCCTGAAATAGGGTTAGGACAGGGGCAGGCAAGTGTGGGTCCTACGTGTTAACAGAAAACCTCTGGCTCTGGCCGCAGACAGAGTAAGTTTAAATTCTGGATTTGCTGTTCGTTAGCTGGGTGATTTGGGGAAAATCGTTTTTCAGATTTTGCATCTAGAAAACAGGAATAACATTACCCTACCCTACGTGGTTATGAGGATTACATAAGAGTATTCAAGTCAAAGCTAAGTACACAGCAAGTTCAATGAACGGTAGTTCCCTTTCTCCTACTCTGCTCGCTTAGGCCTCTGCAGAGAATAACAGAAGGAGTTATCAAACAATAAAGTAAAACAGAAAAGATGTTCAATAAATATGCACTGAAGGGGGTTGAATAAATAATGGGTACCACTGGTTGTACAGGAATATCTCTGCAAAGGTTGATTTTATAGTCAACGAAAGGCCAGGAGGAGGTCTTTGTGAATTTTTCTTCTGGATGTCCTTGGCTAAGTTTACACTCCTTGGTTAAACAGAGTGAGACTACAACAGAAGGCAAAGAGTGGAGAAGGAGAGAAGCAAGGAGTCTTTCCACTGCGCCTCAGGAGTTAGGTCTCTGACTTCAAAGGAGAAAGGTGAGTAATTATAGCCAGATTGACAGCAGGACACGCTAACTGGATCTAGTGACAATGGCTGAATTCTAGACTGCGGAGTACTGATCTGTACAAACTGTTAAAGCTAAACCATTTTCCCTCCATTTTTATAGGAAAATTTTCTTTTTATCTTTTCTTATATTTATTATCTGCCTCTGCCCTTGCTTTTTAATAGCTGTTCATTCTTTGGTGAACACGTCTGAAACTGTATAGACCCTACTCTCACCTAGATAGAGTTCAACAAAATAAAAATGCGTTTTCTCCAAAGTGGTACTGTAGTTAACAAATAGAAAAGAAAGACTGGGATAATCTGTTTTAAACTGCTACTGTTGTACATAATTACCACTTTCTAGAAACATCTTTTTCCCCAGTGATTCCAGGTTTTGGTTTTCATGTTTTAAAAAGCTGTTTAATGCTGTGCCCAGTTGCGTTCAGATGAATTTCAAAATATGTAATTCTAACATCTAGCTTTTAAAAGTGAACAAAACCCTTAATATCATCCTTTCTATTTTTTAGCAAGTAAATCATATGCATAAAAAATTCAGTCTGGAGGTACAAAGTGATGAAAATAAGTATAAAGAATAGCCTGTGGGATTTTACTTTACTTTCCTTAAAACCAAGAATTAGTTCTGATTTGAAGTCAAAGTATTTGGAAGCATCTCTTCAAAGGAAAGCTCCAAGCTAACAGATGTTTTCTGTTAACAAACAGAAAACAAAACATATACAAACAGACTAGTCTAAGTTAACAATAAAATGTTAGAACTATTTCCAGAAACCAACATGCAAGAAAAACTTTATTTGTCATAACCGTATATTTGTGTATTGTTCACCAGAATCAAAGAAGCTAATCTAATGACAAAATACAAATATCTCATAAATTCATCTAATCAGAAACATACTCTTGGAAGAGAAGTTTAAACAGAGACAAGAATATGAAGAGGTCTTCATCTAAATACTAAAAAATGAGTTTAGATGGATTAACTAAGAAAGACTAAGGAAGACAGAACACAGCTATATAATACTTTAAAATAATTTCTCCATCTGAAACTTTGTTAGGATACTACTTTTGTCTATCTTATATAATTTTGGATGGTAAAATGAGGCAAAAGTATTAAAATATGTGAACTAATGATGGCATTCCTTTGGCAGAATAAATCATCTACAGGAAAGGAGTAAACCAATGTGCCTCACTAAACCTCCAAAGGCGGCACCAGGCAGTTCTGGAAGTTGGAGCTGATAAAGAAAGGTTAGTTGAAGGTCTGTTTAAGAAGCAGTTAGATGTCCCCCACCCTTTCCAATCCTGTCCCCAACGCCACCCTTTCCCCACTCTGGTGGAAGACAAGTTTTGTTCTCTGGATAGGGTAAAACGAGGAAACTCTGAACTGAGGAACACCAGACAAAATTGAAGGCACACGTACCATGCTGAAAACTAAGTTGGGGTTTTTTTGGTGAAGGGGATTGACCCTGAGCTAACATGCATTGCCATTCTTCCTCTTTCTGCTTGAGGAAGACTGTCGCTGAGTTAATATGTGTGCCCATCTTCCTCTCTTTTATGTGGTATGCTGCCACAGCGTGGCTTGATGAGTGGTGCTAAGTCTGTGCCCATGATCCAAACCTGTGAACCCCAGGCTGCCGAAGCGGAGTGCGTGAACTCAACTACTACGCCACTGGGCTGGTCCCCTAAGTGTAAGTTTTAAATACTGAAGATTGAGACCTCCATCTCTCTGTGGCCCCACGTTCTCAGAAGGCTTGTACCTTTCCTCACAGGAGAGTGGAAGCTTCTTGCCTGGGAAATCTGATCAGCCCAACTGAAAAGACTTAAGAATAGAGGCATCATTCTCTAACTGGCAGGTTTCTCTCAAGCTCTCAGAACTACTGGTCAGCTTTTTAGTGCCAAATAAACTTAAATAAGAGCAGTCAGCCAAGGACCACTTACATCTGAGGAAAATCTCCCTCATGAAGGACAAAGATGGATCAACAAACAGAATCAAAGCAAGTTGGAGGAAATAAGCCATGCAAGGAGATGAAAAAAAAATTTTTTAATTGTCAACATGCTCAAAGGAACAGAAGTAGGATGCCTCCTATTTCTGTTCTTGAACAGGATTTAGCAAGAAAAATTAGGATGCTGTAAAAAAAAAACAAGGAATAAATACAGAATACATGCAAAAATAAGTAGAAAAAGTGAATATAGCATAAATGAAACTCTTAAAAGAAGAAATGAAAGACAAAGTTAAGAAAATATTCAAGAAGAGCAAAAAGACAGAAAGATGAGAAATAAGATAGAGACTCAATCCAGGAAGTCTGACATCTAAATAAAAGGAGTTCTGGAAAGAGAGAACAGAGAAGACAGAAAAGGAAGAAATCAAAGAAATGGACAAAAATAGCAATACATCAAGAGGGTAAACATGAAAAGATGCTCAAAGAGTAGTCCATTAAATGCAAATTAAATCCTCAGAATGGCAAAATTTAACAAGTCTGACAATACCAAGCATCAGCAAGGATACAGAGCAGTTAATATAACCAACATATTGTTTAACAAAAGGGTTTTATAGTATTTAGTAAAGTTGAATATATGCATACCCTACAACATACAATCCTATTCCTAGGTAATATCCCAAACAATATGAGTAATTACAGGCACTAGGACACACACACACACACACACACATAAATACATACATATATATACACACACATGGCAGCAGCAATGTCCAAAATATCTAAACCTAGAAATCATATAAATTCCCAGGAAAATAGAAAAATTGTAGTATACATACTACAGTGGTTAATTTTATATCCCAACTTGGAGGGTGTTTTCAGATGAGATTAACATTTAAATCAGTGAATTTTGGGTAAAGCAGGCTGTTCTCCATAACTCGGCGGGCTTAATCCAACCAGCTGAAGGCCTGAATAGAACACAAAGAGTGGCTCACTGAGCAAGAGGAATTCTCCAGGAGACGGCTTTTGGACATCGTCTGCACCAAGGGCTCTCCTGAGTCTCGAGCCTGCCGGCCCTCACTGCAGATCTACGCTTGCCAGTCTCCACAGTCACGTGAGCCAACTGCTTCCAATAAATCCTATTCTATATAGACATCCACACACGTATCCTACTGGTTATGTTTCTCAGAGAATCCTGACTAATATAGTGAAATACTATACAATAAGGAAAACAGATACATGCAACAGCATGGATGAATTTTTAAAATATAATGTTGGGAAAAAAGAACAAGTCGCAAAAGAATACATACAGTGTGGTTCAATTAAATAAAGTCCAAAGGCAGGCAAAATCCAACTGCAGTATACAGAAATCTACATATGGCTGGGAAGACTATGAAGAAAAGTTGAAAAAGAACAATAAAGTGAGCACAATGGTAAACTACAGTGTGGAAGGTTGAAACAATGACAGAGAGGACAACACTGGGAATTTCTGGACTACCATTAATATATCTTATGTGGTAGGGATTATATAGGTTTACACATATTTAAATGTAATCCATTTTTAAAACTGTACATATAAGTTTTATATACTTTTCTGTATGTTTTATTTTATAATAAATGTGTTTAAAGAATAAAAGCAAAGAATATAGCATCCAAATGGCAGTCGAGGATCTTAGTCTGGAAGAAAAACCAATTAGAAACAGACACCTTATAAGTGTTTCACATTATGGAACTTAAGAATATAAATTTAATTATAGAATTCAATGATGAGTTTTCTAAAATGAGATGAAAAGGGAGATTATGAGGCTAATAAAAACAAATTGAGTACCAAAATGATATCACTAGTAATATTTACATTAATATTAATTATTAATATAGTTATAAAATAATATTAATATATTAACTAGAAAATCTAATAAATAACTAGAAATGGTAGGGTATAGGACCAATAAGACTGAAAAGCAAATTGATGGCATGGAGTAAGCCTTGAATAATGCCACTGGATGCAGAGGACAAACAAAAGAGTAAATCAATTACAGAGTAGATAATAAACACAGAAGAGCAAGAAAATCCAACATAAAAAATTGTCCCTGAAGTTCAGATGCCAACAAATGTAACAGAAAAATTACTCAGAAATGTCCTTTTGGAAACATTCCAGGAAGGGAAGAAAGAAAGAAATCTCAAGACTGAAAGAGCACACTGTTTAATGGATAAGTTTATTAAAGAACTATCAACATTAAATATATCCTGATTTAAGTTACTAAACTTGAAGAATAAACAAAGAAGTTTTCAGATAACCAGGCAGGAAACAGTGTCACCTTCATATGGGGGAAAAGCAAGATTGTTCTCAGACTTCTCTACAGTCACAATAAATGTCAAAAACAATGGTGTGATAACCATAAAGTGGTAAGAAAAAATACAGTGAGGGTACCCTATCCAGACAAGCTGTTGTCTAAATTAAAGACAACAGAGAGACATTCCTAATATAAAGTTATAGCTTCTTTTCAAAAACAGTCTTTAGGAGCCAATGAATGATAATGTTAATTTTTTGTTTTTTTACAAATACTGCATTTAGTAGTAGCAATTTAACATTTTAAAATATCAATACCTTTAAAAAATGCCTGGAATTTTACTTAAGTTAATAAATGACCATCTTTCACAACAGAACCATATTTATTAGAATTTTACTTCCACGAAATGCACTGAATCTTTCTTCATCATGAACTGGTGGATGAGTTCCTTTATGTCTTTAGTTAACAGAACCGTTGTAACGAAACCAAATCCAAGCAAAGGCTTGATAAGTGGGGCCAGTCTTGGACCTGTTGCACCACACTAAACGGTCTTCAAGAGGCCCCACAGAACCAAACCCCAAAGTCCCTTAAATTCAGGGGAAAGCTTATTCACTGGTAAAAATCTCTTTTGTATTTACTTTTAGCGATAGTTTCTTACATTTTTAAATTTGTAAAATCTCTCTCCTACTCATCCCCTCTTCCTGTACCTACTCATTCTTCCCAACCCCTAACTCCAGCCTTCCTCACTTCTCTCATAATCTCTTAGCCAATGATCATTACACAGAATGTCAGGGGTACGTCAATGGATGTCATGGCCAAAAATATGAACAAATAAATGCACACTGCTTTCTTGTACTTTTAACACAGTCAGTGATATTGTGTTTTATACTGACTAGTGATTCAGTCAGGTTGGCAAGGATAATTTATTTAAGCAAGCATATGTCAATGTCATTCCAAGAAAGAAAGTATATGTACCATACAAATTTGCAGCATCGCAAAAGCACACCTCCTATTTCAGTCAACTGTTCAACTTGATAGCTAACTAAATTAAAATGAAAGATTCAAAAAATGAGTACATGTTAACATAATTAAATGCACATGACCCAACCAAACATATATGAAAGAAGAGAAAATGACAATTTTCTGGCACTGTAATGCCTGGCAGAGCTATTAATTAAAAATGTGCTTTGTTGAACCTTACCTATAGCTACTGGTTCATCTGCCAATCATGAAATAAAAATGTATGTTGAATGAGTAAAGTGTAAGAATTCTGGCTTCTCTTACTCTACAAAAATCTTAAATCGGAAAGATGAGACTCTGAAGACAGAAGAGAGCTTTGTGATTGTAATGTTAATGCATGTTGGAAATCCAGGCCCCCAGGTCGCACCCTAGACCTTCCGATTCAGAATCTGCATTGTTCACAAGATCCCAAGGTGATTCCCACGTGGCTTAAAGTTTGAGAAACACCAGTCTCACCCAACGGCCTCAGGTTATGGATGCAGCAACTAAGAGGATCAAGCTCCTAACGGTAAAATAGACAGGCTAATAAAAATAAACCCCAACCCCAAACAAAATAAGATTTCACAAACTCCATCCATTGCTTAAAGTAAAATGGTTCTCTTTCTCCATTAGTAAGGACTGCTTTCTAACCTCTCTCTAGGAGCCTCTTACTTCAACAGCAGTTCACGGATCCGCTTCTCACAGGCCTCTCGAAGCACTGCCAAACCAACAGGTCCCCAAGCAAACTTAGCAGTCCTCTCACCCCTTCTCCCCCTCAGAAACCACTCCTCCTCCAACATCCCCTGACACGACCACCACCCCCACACTCAACCTTGCCCCAAATTTCATAATTATCTGAGATTCTTCAATCTCCCTCTACATTTAAACTTTTATTCACTGATTGAGCTTTCTGAATCTACACAGACTTTACCCAATCTGCCTACAGCCACCAGTTTATTCCAAGAGAAATCCTACGACATCATTTTCCCTCTTGAACATTGTTAACAGTTCATTATTGCCTATAAGAAAAAGTCCATTGGGGCCGGCTGGTGGCACAGCAGTTCAGTGTGTGCGCTCCGCTTCGGCGGCCCAGGGTTCGCCGGTTTGGATGCCAGGTGTGGACATGGCACTGCTTGGCAAGCCATGCTGTGGTAGGCGTCCCACATATAAAGTAGAGGAAGATGGGGATGGATGTTAGCTCAGGGCCAGTCTTCCTCAGCAGAAAAAAAAAAAAAAAAGAGGAAGATTGGCAGCAGATGTTAGCTCAGGGCTAATGTTCCTCAAAAAAGAAAAAGTCCAAACACTTTAGTAAGCCCCAAGCCCTTAAGAATCAGTTATCAGTTTTACTTTTAAAGCACCAGAGGCTGGCGTGGTGCTTTGCACATATTAGGCCCTAAGTAAGTGGTGGCTGAATAGAATTAGGAGGGGCTTCTTTACCACTTTCCTCTAGTTGGCCAGCTAAATGTGATGACAAAAAGTATTCTAAAAAAATACATGTAACATAGAATTTCCAAAATATAAGCAGATTACTAGAGTTTTGTTGGGCGTAATTCTCAAAACAGTGATAATTCTCATGATATAGTGTTTGTCATTTACAGAGCTATAATGCTTTGGTGTGACGATCTTTATTACATGAAACTGCTTTCCATATTGAGTAAGTAAATGAAAAACAATTTTTCTAACATAGTGAGCCAATTATAATAACTTGTGCTACCCTGTTTTCATTTTACTATTAAATCAGAGAAACAATATTAAGTGTTATGTCCAGCCAACAAGTAAATGCATATGTTTACTTACAGAAAAGTATTTTACACCCATTATAATCTTTTAAAAACCAGGGTAGGTCCAGAAACGGTCAATATATTTGTACAATAAGCAATAGATTTGGCTTATTCAAGAGTTGGTGATCAGTCTCACTTTATTAAAAATCTTGTTTTCATGAGTCTACTAGCTCAGGATAAAAAGTCACACTACAATAGAAGTTTAAAAAAGCATGAGTTCTGTATGTGTGCAAGTGTTTGTAGAGTTCTATACGTGCGCACGTGTGTGTTTGTTTACAAACACAAACCTACATGTTCAGAGACATGTTTTCCAGATTCCTACTATGTAATTCCTTTAAACAACAAAATGCTTTTATTTAATCATTTCTGTATAAACGACGTAATTCTAAGCATCATATACAGACTGTAATTTAACATTGTTCTTGAAGACTCAGGTTTATTATCATGAATGTAATACTAAAACGTGAGTGTCTGAATACAGACACAGCCCAGAGGCTACTGTGGTGCCCTGGGCTGCCTCTCCCTGGTCCACACTGCCTCCCATCACTGAGCTACTGGTTCCTGATTCTAGTTTTGTTTTTAAAATCCTCTTTGCAGGTTACCACCTGTGTTCACCTACTAATTTGCTACTTTAAATCTGCTGTAAGCTTGGAAAAAGGAGGATTTATTGATATTTTACATAAAGCTGTATTAAATAGACTCTAATGGGGATTACCGAGCACTCCTGTGCAATAAACACATGGGCTCTGGGTGGCTACCCAGCCACTCAAAGGCATTTCCTTCTTATTTCCAGCCTCTCAGCCAGATTTTGGAGACGTGAGGCTGCCAACAGCCTGACCTCCAGACAAGCAGGATGTTACTGGAGATGAGCAGAGGCAGGCCTGAATTTGGTTAAGCACATATCTTTAAGCTTATTACTTAGTGGTCGTTAACTATCAGCAAATTACTACATAAAATATATCATAAAAATGCCTCATTAAAAAAATCAATTTATTAATGTATAATTCACATACAATAAACTGCATCCATTTAAAGTACACAAGTCAACGAGTTCTGACAGATACTACTGTCACCCCTTCCCCAAAGGATCCTCAGGTTCCTCTGCAAGCTGAGCCCTCCATCCCTTGTCCTGTGCAGCCACTTAACGGCTTTCTGTCACTATAATTTTCTACTACTTATGTAAATGGAAACATACAGCATATATTCTCTTGTGTTTGGATGTCTCAGTTTCTAATACAAAGATTTACTTTAAACTGATGGACACTGTTCTCATCAGATTTTAAGGACAGCTCGACGAGGATTTCAGGCTATGGAAAAGCAATAAACCAATTTGTAATTGCTACTATTTATGGAGCTGTTCTTAAATAGCCTCTTGTCTCTAATGAAGATGTTAGGCATCAGATGTAATCAAAATGTTTGCTGGAAAAGTGAATGATCAACATGGTCATGGTTGCCACTTGCTGACTTTTAGTGGCTAATAAGTAAAAGGCTGAAAATGTAATACACAATGTATCTGTGTGTGTTCATTTTAATAACACTATTTAATATTTTTGAGTGTCATGTGCTAGGCACTATGCATTATTCCAAAGAATCCTTCTAATACAATGAGGTATTAGTATTACATCCTCATTTCATAGATAAGCAAACTGAGATCTAGGGAGATAAGTAATTTGCCCAAAGTCATGCAGAAAATTCTAGAATCAGAGTTTGAATCTGGGACTGTCTGACTGCAAAGCCATGTCCTGAACCCCTGACCACATACACTGATTTAAAACCACAAGGCCAAAAAGGTCATCAGAAGCCCAGTAACTGGTTTATGTATTTTTTAGAAAAACAAAGCAAAGGAATCATGAATATCTGTCTACTTAAGAGATCCTTAAATAAGAGCAATAAATGGAATAAAAAACAGCTTTCTTTGGTTCCTTATTTATGCAAAGAACTGTATCACAGGGACGTATTCTAAGTCTGACAATTATCCATGCAACTTTATTACATAAGTCCAGTGTACACCAAGCACTGCATGAGGTTCAAGGAAACCAAGATGAGTAAGACGTAGGTCCTGCCCTGGAGGACCTCAGTTCACTTGTAAAGACAGGCAGACCTGTAGATAGATTATTACTGTAGACGGTACCTTGTTCCTCGGTATTCTCAGGGAACATTGAAGATCTTTTCAGAAAACAGATTAATAACCAGGTTATCAACAGTATCAGGCATAAATGTATTCAGTAGAGACTGAAAGATAATCTTGCACATCAGGTACCATCTCTAAGAATAAAAACACCTGAGTCATGAATAGATTTCTAAGTGAGCCTAAAAACCTGGCAGCAAACATCTATTGGAACCCTTAGGAAAAATTCTGAAAGATCTAGCAGAAGGAGTCAACCTGTAGCTTGGAGAATAATCACAACTGAGAGCAGAAGCAGAGCCAGAAGCTAACACAATTGTCTGAAATGAGCAGATGGGGAGCAGCAGGAGGGAGGAACACCCACTCAGAATGATGACAAGAGCCATAGGGCAGCTATTTTAGCCTGGGGATAACAGGAGATATTCATAGGAGAGCTATTTTACTAGACTCGGGGAAGACAGGACAATTTAAGGGGGGTTAGGCAAATGGAAGGACAAACCAGAAGAAACATTCACTATATTTAATAAGGTAAGGGTCGTGTGTATAAAAGATATATAAGAGCAAGATCGAAGAATAGGAAGTCCCAGTTCTTGTTCCCCCACAGAGACACCAAATTAACAACAATATATGGATGAAAATTCTTTTATGAGAACTCATTTAAGAAATTGCAGGGGCTGACCCCATGGTCGAGTGGTTAAGTCCATGTGCTCAGCTTCGGCAGCCAAGGGTTTCACCGGTTCGGATCCTGGGCACGGACCTAGCACCGCTCACCAAGCCATGTTGACGTGGTGTCCCGTGTAGCTCAACTAGAAGAACCTGCAACTAGAATATACAACTATGTACTGGGGGGGCTTTGGGGATAAGAAAAAACAAAGAGGAAGATTGGCGAGATGTTAGCTCAGGGCCAAACTTTAAAGAAAAAAAGAAAGAAAGAAATTGCAGCACAGTCATGCTCATGCATCATTTAACAATGGGGACATGTTCTGAGAAACATGTTGTTAGGTGATTTCATCGTTGTGTGACCACGATAGAGTATATTTACACAAACCTAGATGGTATAACCTACTACGCACCTAGGCTATATGGTACTAATCTTATGAGACCACCATCATATATGTAGTCAATCATCGACCAAAAGATCATTATGTGGTTCTCTGGGTGTTGAGAGGGGTGGCAGGGAGAAGAGTGGAACATGTGTCTAATATTCTGGCTTTTCAGAGGGCTGCCCGAGGGACTGGTTCATTGCCTCGCCTGATTCAAAGTGCTAGTGGCACGAGCATAGTTTGGATGCCTGGGAGGTGCTGAAAGCACGGAAGACTGGGGACAGCTTCCTGCAGGCATCAGAGGGCCTGCAGTGCCCCAAACAGAGACTGGCATGGTTTGGCACAGTCAGGAGAAGATGCCCAACTTCTTGGTTCTCCCTCAGGGAAGAGGAAGAAGAATGAGGCCTGTGTCCAGGGTTCTGGCTTTTCAGAGAACTTCCAAGGGGACTGGTATTTGTCTCACCTGATTCAGGGAGCTTCCAGGGAGCTGGCATACTTTGGATACCCAGGGGCTACTGAGAACAAGGAGAGCAGGGCAGCTTGCTCCTGTAGCACCAGAGAACCTGCAGTACCACAGAGAGACACCAGACGGTCCAAGAGATTATGAGGTTCTGAAAAAGAAAGTGATGAACCTCTCTAATCGGGAAATCACACTCACGGGCCCAGAGAAGTTACATCCCTCCCAAAAGGTGTCAGAGGCTCCTAGAATCTCTGTCAGGGCTGACTGGTGAAGCTCTTCCTCTGTATGAAGCCAGTTTGTAAAGACTGGGAGAAATGGCTATTTTTATGAATGCGGAAAACTCAGAAAACAAAAATCACAAGTCACATGAAGAACCAGGGAACCATGCCCCAATCAATGGAACAAAAATAAATCTCCAGAAACCAACCCCAAAGAAATAGAATTCTATTAATTACTTGACAAAGTATTCAAAATAATTTTCTTAAAGAAGTTCAATGATCTAAAACAGCACAGACAGACAAATAAATGAAATGAAATCAGGAAAATAATGAATGAATGAAATGAGAATATCCACAAACAGATGGAAACTATGAAAAAGAACCATACAGGGGCTGGCCCAGTGGCGCAGCAGTTAAGTTTGCGCACTCCGCTTCAGCAGCCCGGGTTCTCTGGTTCAGATCCAGGGCGCGGACTATGCACTGCTTATCAAGCCATGTTGTCACACGCATCCCACATATAAAATAGAGGAAGATGGGCACGGATGTTAGCTCAGTGTCAATCTTCCTCAGCAAAAAGAGGAGGATTGGTGGTGGATGTTAGCGCAGGGCTAACCTTCCTAAAAGAACAAAATACAGAAATTTTGGAGCTAAAGAATACAATAATTAGAAAGGTTCAACATCAGACTTGATCAGGCAGAAGAAAGAATCAGCAAACCTGAAGATACATCATTTGAAATTATTGAGACAGCGGAGCAAAAAAGAAAAAAGAAGGAAGAAAAGTGAAGCTCCTAAGGGGCTTATGGTACATCTTCAAGCAGACCAATACATGCATTAGGGAGTTTCAGAAGGAGAAGAAAGAGAGGAAGGGACAGAGGGTTTATTTGAAGAAATAATGAAGCAGAGGGAAGAAACGGAAATCCAAATTCGGGAATCTCACAGAACTCCAATCAGGATGAACTCAAAGAGGTCCCTACTGAGACATATTATAATCAAAATGTCAAAAGTCAAAGACAAAGAGAGAATCTCGAAAGCAGCACAAGAAAAGTGACTCACCATGTAAAAGGGAGCTCCTATTTATTAGTTGCTTTCTCAGCAGAAATCTTACAGGTGAGAAGGGAGTGAGATGATATACTCAAATTGCTGCAAGGAAAAATACTGCCACCAAGAATATTACATCTGGGGGCTGGCCCCGTGGCCGAGTGGTTAAGTTCGCGCACTCCGCTGCAGGAGGCCCAGTGTTTCGTTGGCTCAAATCCTGGGCGTGGACATGGCACTGCTCATCAAACCATGCTGAGGCAGCGTCCCACATGCCACAGCTAGAAGGACCCACAACGAAGAATATACAACTATGTACTGGGGGGCTTTGGGGAGAAAAAGGAAAAAAATAAAAATCCTTAAAAAAAAAAAAAAAAGAATATTACATCTGGCAAAAAGGACCTTCAAAAATGAAGGAGAGGGGCCAGCCTGGTGGTGTAGTGGTCGAGTCTGTGCACTCTGCTTCGGCAGCCCAGGGTTTGCTGGTTCAGATCCTGGGTGTGGACTCGGCACCGCTCATTGAGCCATGCTGCAGTGGCATCCCACATAGAAGAACTAGAAGGACTTACAACTAGGAAATACAACTATGTACTGGGGCTTTCAGGAGAAAAAGAAAGAAAAAAAAACCCAGGGGGAAATAAAGGCTTTCCTAGATAAACAAAAGCTAAGGGAGTTTATCATCTTTAGACCTGCTTTACAAGAAATGGTGACGGGGGACCAGCCTGGTGGTGAAGTGGTTAAGTTCATGTGCTCTGCTTCGGCAGCCTGGGGTTTGCTGGTTTGGATCCCAGGCACGGACCTAGGCACCACTTATCAAGCCGTACTGTGGCAGGTGTCCCACATATAAAGTAGATGAAGGTGGGCACAGATGTTAGCTCAGGGCCAATCTTCCTCAGAAAAAAGAGGAAGATTAGTGGCAGATGTTAGCTCAGGGCTAATCTTCCTCAAAAAAAAGGAAAAAAGAAAAAAGAAACACTGAATGAAGACCTGCAAGGTAAAACAAAAGGACACTAGAGAGCACATTAAAAGCACACAAAAATATAAAGCTTGCTGGTAAATGTAACTATATTGACCAATACAGAATACTGTAATTCTGTAATAGTGGTGCATAAAGAATTTTTAATTCTGGTATAGAATTTAAAAGACAAAAGCGTAAAAATAATTATAACACTGTGTTAATGGATACATAATATATAAAAACATAATTTGTGAAATCAATAACATAAATGGAGGTAGTGAGATATAAAAGAGTTTTTGTATACAACTTTTAAGTTTTATCAGCTTAAAACACATTGTTATAACTATAAGATGTTTCATGTAAGCTTCATGGTAAACCACAAAGAAAATATGAATAGAAGATACACAAAAGAAAATTAGAAAGAAATCAAAGCAGGTCTATACAAAAAAATCAATGAAACACAAGAGAAGACAGCAAGAGAGAAAAACATGGACAAAATAACTATAAGACACGCAAGAAACAACATGGCAATAGTAAGTCCTTCTCTATCAGTAATTACCTGAAATGTAAAAGAATTAGACCCCCAATCAAAAGACAATGAATGGCTGAATGCACAAAAAAAGATTCAACTATATGCTGTCTACAAGAGATTCACCTTAGATGTAAAGGTCCAAACAGGCTGAAAGCTAATGGATAGAAAAAGATACTCTATGCAAATGATAACCATAAGAGAGCAGAGGTGGTCATAGTTATCTCATACAAAATAGACTTTAACTCAAAAACTGTCACAAGAGACAAAGAAGGACATTATATGATGATAAAAGGGTCAATTTACAAGGAAGCTATACAAATTATAAATATATACGTACCTAACATCAGAGCAGCCAAATATACGAAGCAAACATTCAGAAAATTAAAGGGAGAAATAGACGGTAACAAAATAATGGTAGGAGATTTCAGTACCCCCTTTCAATAACGGATATAACAACTAGAAAGATCAACAAAGAAAAGAAGGACTTGAACTACACTACAGACCAACTGGACCTAACAGACACATACAGAACACTCAGCCAATGGCAGCAGAATACACATTCTTCTCAAGTGCAGAGAGAACATTCTCCAGGATATATCACATCTTGACAAATTTAACAAGTCTTGACAAATTTAAGAAGACTGAATCATACCAAGTATCTTTTCCAATTACAATGGAATGAAACTAGAAATCAACAGTAGTAGGAACACTGGAAAACTCACAAATATGTGGCAATTAACACACTCTTGAATAACTAACGGGTCAAATAAAAAAACATAAGAGAAATCAGAAAATATCTTGAGACAAATGAAAACAAAAACAAAGTACTAAGAGGGACGTTTACACTGATAAACACCTACATTAAAAAAGATCTCAAATCAACAACCTAACTTTACACCTCAAGGAACTAGAAAAAGAACAAACTAAACCAAAGTTAACAGAAGGAAGGAAAGAAAGATTAGAGCAGAAATAAATGAAACAGAATAGAAAACAATAGAAAAAACATTACTGAAACTAAGAGTTGGTTTTTTGAAAATATCAACAAAATTGAAAGCACTTAGCCAGATTAAAGACAGATGTATAGACAAATGGAACAGAATGGAGAGTCCAGAAATAAACTCTCCTGTATAGGGTCATATGATCTTTGACAAGGGTGCCAAGGCTACACAATGGGGAAAGGACAGTCTCTTCAACAAACAGTGCTGGGAAAACTGGATACGCACATGCAAAAGAATGAAGATGGACCTTTATCTTACACCACATACAATAGTTAACTCAAAATGGATTAAAGACCTAAATGTAAGACCTGAACCTATAAAACTCCTAGAAGAAAACATAGGGGAAAAGGTTCATGACAGTGGAATGGGCAATGATTTCTTGACTATGATACCAAAAGCACAAGTAATAAAAACAAAAGTAGACAAATGGGACTACATTAAACTTAAAAACCTCTGCAAAGTAAAGGAAACAATCAACAGAGTGAAAAGGTAACCTACAGAACGGGAGAAAATATTTGCAAACCATGTATCAGATAAGGGGTTAAATATCCAGACTACAAAAAGAACTCATACAACTCAATAAAAAGAATAGCCCAGTTAAAAAATGAGCAAAGGACTTGAATACACAGTTCTCCAAAGAAGATATACAAATGGCCAGCAAGCATGCAAAAAGATGGTCAACAGCATTAATCATCAGGGAAAAGCAAATCAAAACCACAATGAGGTACCACCTCACATTCATTAGGATGGCCACTATTAAAAAATCAAAATAAGAGTTGCCAAGGATGTGGAGAAATTAGAACCCTTGCGCACTATTGATAGAATTGTAAATGGTGCAGTCAGTATGGAAAACAATATGGAGGTTCCTCAAAAGATTAAAACTAGAACTACGACATGACCCAGCAAGTCTACTTTAGGGTACGTATCTAAAAGAACTGAAAACAGATCTCGAAGAGATATTTGCACATCCATGTACATTGCAGCATTATTCACAATAGGCAAGATGTGAAAGCAACCTAAATGTCCATCAAACGATGAATGGATAAAGCATAAGCCAATTACAAAAAGATAAATATCACATAATTCTACCCACATGGGGTATCTAAAGTAATCGAACTCAGAGAAACAAAAAAGGAGAATGGTGGTTGCCAGGGGTGGGGGAAGGGAGAAAGGGAGAATTGTTGTTCAGTGGGTACAGAGTCTTAATCATGCAAGACAAAAAAGTTCTAGAGATGTGTTGTTCAACAACATGCATAAAGTAAGCAATACCGTAATCTACACTTAAAAATTATCAAGAGGGTAAAAAAATATATATATATATTTAGTTCAGAAAAATGAGAGTGCAGATTGGACATACCAAAAGGAAAATTCATTGAGATAAATTACTAACTGCTCTTTCCTCAACAAATCCAAATACAGCTCTTCATACAAGAAAACAGAAGTTACTGTCCTTGATCCATATACTGTACATGTGGCTATTTGAAACATTACCCCTATCCATAGCAGAGGAGGTTTCTGAAATCTGAAAGAGTCATAGTGCTATAATTATTCATTATATATATGCAAAGTTTCCATTCTCCCCTCAGCTCAACTCACAGGAATTATTTATTTTTATTGACAGAGGAGAGCAGGTTTATTAACATTTTCAGTTAGTAGAAAATAGACATGAACGTGATGAAAATCTAGACACTGAAACATTTCTGGTGTAAGGGGAAACAGAGGCTTCACCAATTAATTAAAAACAGCATCTACACTGGACTCTAAAGCCACATCTACAGATGCTTTTATGTCAGTTATAAATTCCTTAACTATTTTTGGCTTCAATATTTTTTACTCATATTAGTTGGAAAATGAAAGGTCGCAGAGGACAAATCTAAAATTAAAAAAAAAAAACACATGCTCCTTTATATATGAGATCTCTATATATTCATCACAGCCCCACAGAGTATACAGAGATTGGTTTATACCCCTGAGATGGAATTGAACACCGCTACAGAACGCACTAACTTCTCTAGCATTGGATGTGAGAAAGATTAAGTCTGTAAAAGAGAAAACCGCAAACCTCTTTTCTTCACATCTTCGTTTGTTCCCCTCCCTCTTCCCAATCATAAATACAGACTTGATTTCCTTCTGTTTTCAAGACATAATGTCACCCACCTGTTACTTCTTCCTAACCTTTGTTAGTTTTCTTTCTAAAATCAAATACAACTAAGTCACAGTTTTCTGAAAAACCATATGGTAGCATTTGGCTGAGGCAGCAAGGGCAATTTAATTAGGTGGGTGAATGAATTTAATATCTATGTTTCCAACATCACTGTACTTAATTCTGCTTATCAATAAATCTTCAAAATTCGTATTTGTTGGTCAAATGTCAGACTCAACTAGTTAAATTTTAATGTATGTCATCAACCATACATATAATATACACCTATCATATAATGACATAAATTATACTTTTATCTACATTATAAATGCCATATCAATATTCAAATCATATATATACTTTAGTGAAATGGCTTATAAATAAATATGAAAAGTAGGGGAGGGAGGAGGGAAGCAAAAAAAGAGAATTTCTTTTCCCATTTTTCTATTGATATATTCTGGCAAATTCTAAAATTGGTGTGTTCCAAAATTCTGAAATCTGTGTGTTCTGGCAAAATCTGACTAGAAAAAGCTGGATAATTATTTGGAACCTCATGCTGTTTCTTATTCAAAATGGATGTCCAAGTTTCTGAAATCCACCGAAATTTAGAGAATGGAAAGGTGATTTTTCCTGAAATAATCAATATCTTAAACACTCGTATACTTACTGCATTTTTATTATTTTATACATTATAATCTGAGAGAAAATGCATTCATTCTTTTGAATTTTGAGACAGCAGAAGCCTATCCTTGAACAGCTGGCAGTATAAATGACAAAAGATTGATATTTGCCTAAGGATCATGACAAAATTATATTCAGAGAGAGAAATCTGTGTGTGTATGAAAGAGATATACATATACATAAATACACATTTTTTCAGACATTTCTAAGACATGTTAGTTTACTGGCAGGATAATAAAAAAAAGATGAAAACAATCCCAAAGTTCAGCTTCATGGAATAAATGTATTCCTCCTCTGCCACACTAGTCCACAAAAGCAATGAAAAGTTTCATCGACCTATCTAGAGGCTAGTTGAGCTACACATATATGTACATACTTTTATTTTGCAAACAAAGAAATGCACAACTTGATAAAAACACAAAAGTAACTACAATGGAACCGAAAGCTTGCTAAACAGAATAGCTCTGACAACCAAGCCAGAACAGACTCCTCTGAGTGACCACATCTGTTTTCTTCTGGGACTATCAATAAAAAGAGGTATGTGGGAAAAAGGGAAAAAAATGAAAGAAGAATCAGCTTTTAGTATTTCCCAAAATGAATAACCTGCATCTAAATAAGGCAAAACGTGACAAAGCCGTCTTTTGCTTCTGCAACAGAGATTGCTGGGAGTCTCCCAACATCCACCCCTCTGTGCTTCCTCCATAACAGACCCTGATTTTCAGGTGTGAGCACGGGTCCCTAACTGGAGACTACGCTTCTCAGCTTCCCTTGCTTTGCTGGTAGGAGCAGGAGCAGTCAAAGAGAATTAAATGAAAGCAGTTCAGATCTTCACCCCTTCGGTCTTCTTCTTAGCTGGAATGTGGATAGAAAGTCTGGCGTTCCAGCAGCCACCATGAGATAAACCTGCAAGTCACTTACAGGAAAGCAACAACATAAGGGCAATCTGGATCTCTCACCTTGTGGAGGGCCACCCAGCCTTGAAATACCTCCAGATTTCTTGAATGTGGGAGAAGAATAAAGACCTATTTTCTATTAAGAATTGTCATTTCTTATTTAGTTACTTGTAGTCAAACCTAATCCCAATTCTCATTCCTCATGCAAAGATAGCCTACTTTTGCTTATGTTATTTGGAGATTTTCTTGTATGAGGTCATGTCTTTCTGAGGATAATATAAAATTTTTAAAAAGTGATACTATAAATAACTTTCTCCCAACAGCTGCCATCAGCTAGTCTTGTCTTAAGAATTCTACGACAATAAATAAATAAGGGCAAAGAAGAAAAAAAATGTGCAAACAGGAAGTCCCTAAAATATTTCCCATTACCTGGGTATTACCACTCCAAAATATACTTTTGTTTGTCTGTTATAATGATATAGTAAAACTCAAAAGCATAATTTATTTTGCTGTGGATTGGACTTGCTTGGAAAATTCCCAGAAAAATCTCCTGGGAATTACAGAGCTTTAAACTTACTGGTCTGCCAGTGGGACACACTCTTTTGCCTCCTAGGCTCCCACAATGCATTGCCACCTTCCCCATTGCCTTTTAAATGTGCATTTAAGCCAGTAGGATCTTCTTGAATGAAAAAGTGCTGTAGGAGGCCTAGCAGCAGAAAAACTTTGGTAACTGAAAAGCTGGGGCCCTCAGAAGAGGACAGACATGGCATATACAAATTAGAAAGAATCATAGTATAGGTAAGTTTAAAAAATCACTGATAAAAATAACAGAATTATATTTGAACAACAAAAGCAAAATGAAAGCAAAAACATTACATCCTGTAAACATCTTGTCCCTGTGGCCATGACCCAGTATATATATGTGTGTCAACTCTAGAACGCACAAGGAGGTCAAAGATTTCCAAAGGTACTAGGAGTAACACAGACAGTGGTCTATGTCAGGGGTCAGCAAGCTATAGCTCGTGAGCCAAATCCAGGCCACTGCCTGTTTTTGTACGGTCAATGAGCTAAAAATGGATTTTATATATTTAAATAGTTAAATGGCTACATAAGTGCCTACATAACATAATACTCTCAATTGGTTTGCAAAGCTTTTAGTATTTGCTATTGTATCCTTTCCAGGAAAAGTTTGCCAATGCCTGATCTACATGGCCAACCACGTCTTTCTGATTAAGGCTTAGGGATAGGAAAAGAAAGTAACTTCAATTTTGAGAAGCTTGTCAGATTCCACCATACAGTCAATAGCAGTATGATGTTAAGAATAACCCCCAACAACTGGGAACGGAGAGACTACTTAGCCTGAATGTGAATCACTGGTTAGCAATTAGCAAACACTGACTTAGAATTATGTCCTGTGGTTTTCTAGGAGATGTCAGTAAGTCCTATCTGCGGACAAACAGTTAGGGAAACACTTATAGCAAGTTGAACAAACTGCTGGTTTCTGTGTGTACATGTGTGTTTGTTTTGTTTCACTGTAAGATTTCTCAGAATCTTTTAAAAAAGCCTCTAGGACGGGGATACAGTGTGCAACAATTCCTACATTTATTTTACCTTACTTCTGTGATGCCCATTAATATCTTGAAAAAAGTATTCCATAGAATACAGTTTGTGAAATACTTACCTCATATGATATCAAAATACATTAGTGGGGGATTAAAAGGTTAACTGTGAAAAATACATCATAAAATCTAGAAAAGAGCCAACATAACTATCAAATCTCTTGTGGAGGTGGTGCTTTCCAGCCTAAAGAAGAATGGACTAAATCGTTAAGAAAAAGATTCAAAGAAAGCGTAACCATGTAAAATTAAAATATTTGTACATCAAAACCAACAAAAATAGAGAAAGCATGCCAAGTAAATATAATAAATGGCTGTATACATAATACATAAATAATTTAGTGGGCAAGGACATGAACAGGACACTAAGAGAAAATGTAACAAGTAACTTTCTTGTGTGCATTCATCATTGCTCCCCTTTGGCTGTTTTTCCTACTGAAACAAAAAGAAATTCAAACTTGGGTCATATCACAACCCAGCTTAAAACTTGGCCATGGCTCCCCCATGGCTCTTAGGATAAAGAGCAAAGTCCTTAACATGGCCTTCAGGAAGCAGGTCGTGCAGCCCCATCCGATGCCTCACTCTCCAGCTTACTCTTTGCCCCCAGCCACATCCTGCCTTCAGTGTAGAAATGCACCTGGCACCTGGCTCGCTTCGGCATAGAGCCATGGCACCTGCTGGCTGGTCCTTCTGCTTGGGTGGCTCTCTCCCCCGCCTTCTCACTCTCTTCCCTTAGTTCATCTCACACATCCTTCAGTTCTCAAATCAGACTTGACTTTCTCAGAATGGCCTTCCCTGACTGCAATTCCTTGGATTTCGATCAGAGTCTCCTTTTACAGTCATAGCACCCTGCGCTTTCCCTCCATGGCACTTGCCTCAGTTTTTAACTTGGTATTTGCGGGATAATTTCATTCAAGTCTAACCCTCTCACTACCTGATAAACTCCATAAGGCCAGGCATCTTGACCATCTCGTTCACTCTTCCACCCAGAAGAGTATCATTACAAGTTTTTAAAAACAAAGCAATAATAACAAAAAATGCCTTTGAAAAATGCCAAAACTATTTATTTTGGGGGCAGCGAGACTACAGGCAATATTTTTCTTTTCCTGCTTATCTGCATTTTACATAGTTTCTAGTGCACGTGTCAAAAAGAAACAAAAGTTTACGATGGATCTAAATTTAAATAAGGAAATATAATAAGTGAAAATCAGAGTTTAAAAAGATTGGGAGGTGAAACTTGACCTTATGAAGAATTAATTCAAATAGCATACTCTCACATATTTCCTGATATAGAAAACGTTCAGGATGTACAGTTAATTGAAAAAGTATACCATAGAATAGTGTACTTGGTATGAAACCATTTTTGTTTAATCCAGGAAAGCACTAGAATTTCACACACTACAATTTTCACAGAGATGATCTCTGCACAGTAGGATTGGAGGTGAGTTTTTGCTTTCCTTTCTGCTCTTCTACCTTTTTAATGTTTTCTGTATTGTACATGTGTTAGAAAAAAACTAAATAATCTCTTTAAACAGCTATATACTCTCGTGCATATACAATGTGGTGCAATTTGCAACCCATTTTCAGGAATATATCTATTTTTTTCAAGTAAGGGTTGTCCTATGAAACTACCCACATCCTATCGTGCCTTATCAATTACTTTCTATAGTTTGTTTTATTAAAGCATTCTTGACCCGAGCGTCCTTCATGTAAACTGGAATTATTATACCAATATATTTTAAAAAGCTTATGGCATTGATAACATCTTACTACATTTTTAAGTAAATTATGTTATTATAAATTTTCTGATGTTGCAGGACTGCTAAATTCTATTGTGGTCATGTGTGTTATCACCTACTCCTATATCCAAGATATATATAACTTTTCCCCAAAAGTGATTCATAATCTTAACTAAGAAAAGCAGAAAAACAGTTTTGAAAAATTATTCTGCAGAACGTTATTTTCCACTTTTTCCAAATAGCACAACAAGAAGGTTTGCAGGAAATGAAATGAAACCATGGTAACTAACTAAACCTATCATGAGCTATGAGATCAAAGGAACACACAGTACACTGCAGTCAACGCCTACCAGCAGCATAATCCTTTCCCAGTTCCTTTTGATCCTTCCTCCTAAATGTGAAAAAAGCTTCCAACCAATTTTTGTATTTTAAAAATGTGAAAGCCCCTTTACCAACATTCACTATAATTCTCTGATTTTATCCAGGAATTCTTTGGCTGACTTCACTTTGTAAGTCAACCTTCTCAATGTCCTGAGATTCAATTAAAAATTGTTGGTTCTTTTCAATCATTAGCAAAATTGCATTTTCTTACTTCAATGCATTTTATCATTTTCTAATACAGTGGCAATAGTTTCTTCACATTAAGTCTTCAGAGCTGTAAATATTAAATAAGATTCTCACAGGAATTCCTTGCTTAATAGAATCTTATTACCATTCTAAACTCAAAGCCACAATAAATTAAATCACAGTTGCATTTACATAATACAGAGGAGCCCCATTTCATTATCTTGTTGTCCATTCTGTCACCAATCATCAACCCCCTCACCGGCACTGAAGCTAAGCTCACAGAATCTGGCTCAACGTGTTCTCAAACTACCAACCATCAGCTAAAATTAAACAAGGTATTGATGGCTTTTGTCACACTAGCTGTTTATCACAGAACTACATAACCAGGGAGATAATAGGGCAAATCTCTGCAAAGACAAGAGATCACCTTTGCTGTTACGGTTAGCCAACCCCTAACAATTGTCACTTAGAATATAATATACATATATGCCATAAAAATATATGTATATTTTATGCATGACGAATTTCTGAGGGGATAGACAAATAATTATGAAGGGTATTATCTCTAGGAAGTGGAACTAGAAGTATGTGGTGGGAAAGTAATGTAATTTATCATTATATACACTCCTCTTATTCGAAAAGTTTTTTTTTTACCACATCCACGTGTTGTTTCCATAATCATAATAGAGATATAATAAATTATATGGATGCAAATATGCTATTATTTTTATAGATGATTATTGCTGTTTTTCTTTGATAAGTTATCCAAACCTACTATAAAATTATTTTTATAAGTACGAATGGTCATCAAATGATTTTACAATGGAATTGTAGTTTAAATTTTTAAACTTTAAATAGATTTATTTTGGCTTCTCTTTCTGGTGGGGGGTGAAAAGTTGACCTTTGAGAATTAGTTGGAGCAAATCTCATCCTTAAAGGCTTTAGACAAAAGTTTATCCCACTTTATAAAAATAGTCATGTGTTGGTAACTTAAAAATCTTAATTATTAAAAACTCATTGATTTAAAAGCCAAGAGTTCACTCTTGTGCCACATCCCATGCCAACTTATATAAAGTGCTGCACGGTTTGTTATTATTTTTTAATGTTATTTTTAAAAAGTTATATTCTCTGTTTCTTTGCTTTTATCCTCAGTTTTCTTATGTCTAAAATGCAGAAAATATAGTATCTACCACATGGGCTTATTTTGATGAAACTGAGTTTTCCAGCCTGTATGCCAGGAAGAGAGGTTACAAGACATCAAACCCATCCAGCCCTTCCGAGGCCTCCAAGGTCTGATGCTGCTGAAGCCCTTGGGCCGGTCACATCTGGCCATGATCAGCCTTGTGCATTTAGCTCAGTGTACCATATAACATCGTAATTTTCAATAGGTGCCACATCCCACTAGGATGCCACACCCACTGTTTAAATCAAAGACACAATAACACGTGTTGGTGAGGAGATGAGAACTTGGAACCCTTGTACATTGCTGGTGGGATTGTAAAATGGTAAAAGCACTTCGGAAAAAAAATTGGCAGTTCCTCAAAATGTTAAACATAGAGTTACAATATGATCCAGCATACTTCACTCCTAGATATATACCCAAGAGAAATAAAAACATGTCCACAGAAAAACTTGTACACAGAATTATTTATAATAGCATTATTTATAGCAGCATTATTTATCATACCCAAAAAGTGGAAACAACTCAAATGTCCATCAACTGATGCATGGATAAGCAAAATGTGGTATATATCCAAACACTGGAACATTATTCAAATATTATTCATTAATAAAAAGAATAAAGTAGTGATACATGCAACAATATAGACAAACCTTGAAAATATACCAAGGGAAAGAAGCCAATCACAAAAGAACACCTATTATCTATGATTCCATTAATATCAAATATCCAGGATGTATAAATCTACAGAGACAAAAGTAGGTTAATGGTACCCTGGGGCTGGGAGGGTTAGGGAGAAATGAGAAGCAACTGCAAATGGGTATGGAGTTTCTTTTTAGGGTGACACAACATTCTAAAATTGATTATGTTGCATAACTTTGTGAATGCACTAAAAACCATTGAATTGTACACTTTAAATGGGTGACTTGGTGTGTTATTTATAACTACAAAAAGGAAAAAGGTTTCAAAAAAAAAAGTAAGATACAATAACATGCAAAAGCTAACCTTGCAAATGAAGTTAGAAAAAAGGCTGCCATTTTTAAAAACATAGAAACAGTGCTTGGTTGCCACAGGTAAATGTTTCAGAACACTCTTTGTATAGGAGATAAATCCTTTTTGGTCCAGGAAAAATATCAGAAAACAGATAAATTGGTGAAGCAATTAGCCCTTAAATTTTTTTGCCTATCAATTTAATACTTTAGCAAGAAGTCCTTTAGGTTCATTTATCAAAAAGGGAAGTGAAAAAAAAAATGGGGAAGGTGTCTTTCTGAACTTACCAAAGAGAAGAAACCTGGTAGATTTTCTTCCTTCTTTACCCTCCTCTACTCCTAGCATTTAATTCTAATTTGTTAACTGAAAATGAGAAATAACTCAAAGGCTCTTAACACTCAGCCTATATATTTTCAGTTTCCTCTCCCTGTAGACAGACCACACGGGAAGCCATTAATCAGAAGGTTGCTTGGTGAGCTTGAGTTCCAGAGCAAGAAGAACTGAGTAAATCAAACATTTACGGGAATAGTTCTCAAAATGTGCTCCACTGAGAGATTCCATGAAAAGAGGGTCTCATGATCAAATGAGTTTAGGAAATGCAGTATAGTTCTATGAACAATACTCACAGGCTCTGAGAAGTACGGCAGGAAAGAAATCCAAGTGATGACGTTTAATGGCAGGGAGACACATGATTCCTGGTATTCATCGCCATACTAGAGATGACACTGCCCATGCTGGCCAAGACTCCTCCTTCCACAGACCCTGGACTCTAGAACATTGGCCTCTGAGGTGACTTCCCTTTCTGTTGCCCCCCGGGCTGACCAATTCTTCTTCTCACCAATTATTTAAATAAGATGACACATTCCATTTAGAGTCAAATCTTCAGAGATTTAGGAGGTATTATCTTCCACTTTGACCCAAGGTTGCAGCTACGGTCTTTGATTCTTCTCAAAATGAAAACAGCCCTACTGAATTTTTTTGGTCTGATTGTTAAAAAGATATACATGCATTGTAAAAAAAATTAATAATAATAATAATAATAACCAGGCAACTCAGAAAGGTACAGAGAAGTAAAAATCATCAAGTTCATCACTCAGAGATGAAGACTATGAACATGCAGTGATCATTCTTTCAGACCTCTCTCTACTTAAATACATGCCCAACAGATATATACTTGAGTAGTATGATACTATACATACTGTCCTGTATAGTCAACTTTATTTTCAGATTAACACAGGCGCTATTTTGGAATTTATAAAGTAAGAAATATGATATATTTTTTAAAGAAAATTCAATAAATATGTCTAAACATTATGCTTTCTTAGTTTTTAAATTCTCATTTGTTTTCCATTATCTAAAATTCTTCCAAATAATTCTTATCTTGATGGTCAGCATAAAATCAACAGGAAGTGCCACACACTGTGGGTAAAAAGCATTCCCTGGAATATGTCGAAATCTGTCCCGGAATATCCAGATACAGAATTTGGGGATTATCAAGACTCTTGCACATATGTCATCTTGCGCTCTCTCAATTTAGAGAAGCTAAAATGAGTCAGACTCAACAGAAATGTCTCTTGAGTTGCCAAATTTGGAGTTAACATTTCTCCTCAAAGGGAGCCCTTTAAATCAATAAGATATCTAGAAATCCGTTTAAAGATAAGTTCTCCCTAGCCAAAGGAAAACTGCTTACTAAATTAATTATCTAAATAATTCTGATAAAACTTAGTTCCCACAACCCTTTCCACTCATTATTCTTATTGCTCCCATAATGATCTTTCTAAATTACAAATGTAACCATAACTCTCTTCTATTAAAAGTATTCAGTGACTCCCATTTCCTAGAGATGAAGTCCAAATTCTTAAGCATAAAATACCAGGCTTTCCTGGCACACTTATAGCTAAAACTTCCTGCACCCCCAAGCCTCAGAAGCTCGCCATAGACCAAATGTTCCATGCTGTTCTATATATTCCTTCCTTGGCTATGTCTTCTTACCAAAATGCTCGTTTCTCATCACATCCTATCCCTCCACCCAGCAAACTTCTAGTCTACATTTAAGAGGCAGCTAAAATGTCTTCTTTCTTGACCCATTTGGATACTACTTGGCAGAATACAAAAGCCCAATAAATGGCGCTATTTTTGATGATGCAGTTATCTGGAAGATTATGTTAATTACCTAATTTAACAATGAACACCAAGCCCCTGATTTCCATGAAAGGCCTTGACACATATTAGTGATACACCAGGGATAGTTTAAGGTATATATTAGTTAAAAGTACTACGGATTTTACTGTACTAAAATTATTAACATAATTAGGTTTTCCATATCACCTTTAAAATATTAAATTATTTTCAAGTCAGTTTGGAAAATATTTTAAATCAAATTTTAAGAATATTATGGACAAAAGAACATCATCAAAATAGAATTTACAAAACTTGGTGCCTGGCCTCACCTACATCTTTCTTCGGAACTCATATCTGATTTTCTTACTATTTACCAAAGCTAAAACTGGATATACCACTTTAATAATAGGTTGATCAGGCATGAAAGATTTGAAGAATTGCATCATGGACTGATGTTCACTAATAAGGAAATGACTTTAACGAATACCTACTATGCTGTACTATGTAACTGGAATCCATTTTTCCTCTTCACTCAAAACTTCTTTCTTTTAAAACAAGAAAAGAAAACCAGATTTTGTTTGGTCATCCAGACTTCCTGCCAAAGCCTTATCTTCTGGAAGAAGCTGATCCCATCACACAGCTCTAGGAGCAGGTGCTGGTTAGACAAGCAATCAGTACATGCATTACCCTGCAGACTGTTATTGGCCACGAGTGGGAAAGGGAGACCTGCACTGGCCCGATCAACCTGAGGGAAGGATGTATACTGCATGAGAGGAGAGGTCCCCATAGACTCTCTTGCTGGGCATAAACAAGGAAGCACACAACTCTGATAGCCCCCGGCAGCCACCTTTTGACCACAAGGAAAACCAGCCCCAGACTGAAGCTGACGCTATGAGTGGGCATGAACAGAAACAGAAAGATCACAAATCCTCAATAACATCACTGGGACACTGATCATCCATGCTATTGCATTTCTGAATTTCTCATTATGTGAAATATTTCCATACATAATTTACAGTTTAAGTCAGTAGAGTTTTCTTATTTTTAATATTAGATAATACTTGCAGCTGCAGACATCTCAATTGATAGAGAATTTGATTCTTGAAAGTGGGATGCTGCTAATTACAGACTTCTAAAAGGTCTCTTCTGAGAAATAATGGAATTACAATCTCCATTTCACAAATAGGAAACTAAAGCTTGGAGAGGTTAAATACATATATAATAAGGTCAGGCAACTAGAACTCATGTTTGTCAGACTCTAAAATTTATACCACAGCTTCATTTCCAAAGTTCTAACACTGAGAGTAAGAAATTGCAAATATTTTGTGATAGATTTTTAAAATCTCAATTCCCTATTCTCTCTGACCTTTCTCTTCTCTTTCAACCTATACTTTACACTGGAAGCTTTCCTGTTTAAGTCATCAGTGTTTTAAATGTTTCTTATTTCAGCTTTCTTTTCTAGTTTTAGTAAAATACACATGTAAGGTTATATTTTTCTTCTCAGTAAAAATGAACAAGAGAAAAAGAAAAAAGGATATTTTATATCAAAGGCAAACAATGTTGACAGCACAAAAATTAGTCAAAGTAATGCATAACTTGAGTCCTGATGCCACCTTAAATGTGCAACATTGATATAAAGAGGTGTTTTTAATATTTCCAAGAAAATTCTTGGATAAAGTGCAAGCAAGTGTGCCCCACGTTAAACGGATGCTAAGGAGGAATAATAGTGAGATCCTAATGTTCAGCTATGATCCACCTATTTGCACGTTTTAGTTAAGGCAGAAAGAGGAATCAGCTATTAGCAACAAAATTTTATTCACAAATTTGTTGAGTCACTAAAAACTTTTCTGCATTCACAGCAATTCCATTAAAAAACTTAAAAATTTTCATATAAAAATAGTGAAAAAGTGGTTTTGAATGGGTTGTGATTAGACTTATAGACAGACATCATTAGATTCTTACTAGGTGCAGTGGTGGAAATGGGAAAATAAGATGTGCTCAAGAATATATAGGGAACAGCTCAAGAATATATAGGGAAAGGTAGAGGAAATGCAGGAAAACATGGAAAATTTCATCAGAAAATTAGAATCTAAAAATACAGGAAACAAAACTTCTGGAACTAAATAACACAGTATATGAAATTAGGAACTCAATGAATGGATTTACAGCATATCAAGAATAGCAGAATACAGACTAGCGGATTGGACGACAGGTCAATAGAAACTGTCCAAACTGAAGTTCAGAGATATAAAAGGCAAGAAGTTAGAATTTCAGAGGGAAAAACTTTAGAAAAGTCAGAAAATAATTTATCATGAATAAACCTACAGTAAGAGAAATACTAAAGGAGTTTCTCAGGCAGAAGGAACACAATCCCAAGAGAAACACAAAATCAAAAGAAAGAATGAAGAACCATGGAGGGGACAAATACATGAGTAAATATAGACAAATACTGACAATAAGGTCATGTGGGGTTTTAAAGACATGTAGAAATAAAATATCTGAAAATTATAACATAGAAGGTAGGAAAGAGGTAAATGGAGTTGAACGTTTTCTAAGATTCTAGTATTATTGGGAAAGTGCTAAAAGTAACCATTTATATTAAATATAAATCAGCCAAGGACAAGTGTTATAATCTCAAGTTTAATCATTAAAAGAACAGTAAAAGAACATATAACTCGACTTAATAAAGAGAAAAAATGAAATAAAATTGATTTGTCCAAAAGAAGTCAACAAAGAAAAAGAAACATGAAACAGGAGGATCAAATAGAAAATAAATAATAAGGTAGTATTTTAAACCAAAAAATATTAGTAATTACATTAAAGGAAAGTGGAGTACATATTCAGCTAAAATTAAAAACTTAAGAACACTATAAGTGGAAATAAAGTACAAGTCACAAACTTGGAGGAGATATTTCAATTCATATATACCAAATGACTAGTCTCCAGAACAAATGACTTTTATGAATCCACAAGAAAAAGCCATGGAACCCAACAGAAGAAAGGGTAAAGGGTCTGAATAGGCACTTCACAGAAGAGAAAATAAAAGTAGTCAATAAACATGAAAAGATGCTCAATCTCATTAGGGATCAGAGATACACAAATTAATCACCAGACACCATCGAAGGGCATAAAGTCTGACAGCATTAAGTGAAAGCGAAAAAGAAACAACAGGAATTCTTATACACAGTTCTGGAGTAGACATTGGCACAACTACTTTGGAAAAAACTGTCATTGTTAATAAAGCAAAAGATCTAATGAAGCAAAAGCAGCAATTTCACATATAAGTAAATATCCTAGAGAAAATCTTAACATGCACCAGGAGACACATCCAAGATTATTATACACAGCAGGACTGTTTTCAATAGCCCCAAACTAGAGACTACCCACATGTCCATCAATAGTAGGATGAATAAACAAATTATAGTATACTTATTAGGTTATTATATAGCAGTGAAAAAGAATGAATTATAGCCTTGCTGTACAGCAAAGATAAATCTCAAGAACAAAACGTTGAGTCAAAAAAAACCCTGAAGAGTATATTCTATATGTTCTATTTATTTAAAGTTCAAAAATGATGAAATCAAAACAGCATAGTATGTCGTGATAAAAACATATGTTATAAACCTATAGAGAAAAGTAAGGAGATGATCATCAGGATAGGCTTGCCACTGTGAGGGCCAGAAGGAAGCAGGACAGAATAGGGGAGGGATCTATAGGACACAGGAGACGCCCAAGGCAATGGCTGTTGCTTAAAATACATGCAGGGCACTTAACAGTTATCATGATATTTATCATGATATTTAATAATTTTTATATCTCTTATGAGTATTCTTTTGGATATACTTAACATTTAATAAAAAGGATACCACCAAACATGCACTGGTGCTATTCCTTCTCATTTCTCACTTAACACGTACAACACTGAACCTAATAATTTTTTCTTTTAGTGAGAAAAATTATAGAATGAGTTACAAACTTTTTTTAAAGAATTAGTTCTAAAACTATGAAAATCATAAAGAAAAATGCTTTCAACCAAACTTCTTATTTTTGGTTACTGATAACTGATACATGCCATACTATCTCATTAAACGAAGGCAAATGTTGTCAGAATCAACATACAGAAGATCCCCAAGTCACTATGAAACACTTCATGCTTCATGAGGCATAATCTAGTGCCTGGGGTAGCATCTTATCTTTAACTACACACTCCAACCACGTGGATGCCTGTCTGTATGCCTCCATTGTATAAAAAACTTTCATTGACTAACAATCATTTTTCCTGAACCAAGGGGTCAACATGAGCAAAGGCAGAAAAGCCAGACAAGGCCTGGCCTGAAATTCAGGCTGAGATACAGTGCTGGAGAAGATGATGCTGAGGAGGAAAGAAAGATATCACCCACAGATGACCTTCCATGTCATACAATGAGAATCTCTTTTCTGATGGCATAAAATTAGTACTTTTACAGGACACACACAATACACGGTCCCCTAAATAACACCTCACATTATACACAAAGATCCTCAGTGAAGGAGTAGGCCCCCACAAGTTCAGGGGACATGCCAGTGCTGGAGGGGGCTGTGTTCTTTCAACCTTGTGCCCTACTCAACATCAACATTACACTTCTGCTGCTCACTGTATCAGATTTTGAGATTGATCATTTCTGACACTGAGGAAGATCCATTAGAGGGGAAGGTTGGATACAGGGAGATTCTTAGACAGTTACTGAACTAGTCCAGGAAGCAGCTTGAAGTTGAAAAGAACGGGAAAACTTGAGACATACTTAAGAAATAAAAGATTGTTGAGTTTGGCTGTGTGAGATGAGCAAGAAGAAAAAGTCCTCTGACCATCAGACAACGTAGGTCAGTACCCTGGGCTTTCCAGAGGCTATGAAAAGGTATGATATGAAAAAACAAAAGCACAGCTCCAAAACACAAAAGAAAAACTACAAAGTTAAAGTTAATTTCAAAAGCAATTTATATTTTTTAAAAAACATAATCTTAACAGCAAAAAATACATATTTAATATGGGATATAGTGTTTGATATGATGTAGATGGGGGCTCTAAACAAATAAAACATCTTAAAATAGAACTGAGAGCAAAAAGAAAAATGAGGTCTTGGTTTCAGTCCTGTGGACTGACTAAAAAATAGTGCCACCAGCTCATAAAGGGAATACAGATGCTCTACTTGGGAGGGAAACTGATGAGTTCAGTTTTGGACATACTGAGGTTGAGGGACCCAAGGAGAAACTTGAGTTCAAGGCACCTTATTCCTAATTTTAGGAATTATTCCTTGGATAACACAGTAAACACATAATGAACATTGATGGCTTTAAGGTATCAAACCGGCTTCCCCCAACGGATCATGCATTATGTTAAAAATAACAAAATTAACATGAATTGGGAGGATCTTTAGTTGAAATGGGGAGTATCAAACAAGAATCACAGATGCGTCAATATAACTTCTATTTCATATTCTGCTTAACACTTTCCCGCCATACCTCTAGTTCAGAACAAGGAAAATCATATTTCAGCATAAAAATTACTCACAATGCATGTTCCCAAATTCCCTATCCCTACTACAACCCCTTTTGCTCACTACCATTCCTTTTCCACGTAACAATTTTATCATGATTTTTCAATAAGAAAAGGAAGGCTGCATGCTACCCTAGACCTATGAATTAAAAGCACTCTCATCATTCCTGTTCACCTATTCTCCAATTTCTATTCTAGGACTTCCTGGGCCAAAGTGGATGGGAAGTCCTCATAAACTTAAAGTCGTGAGTAGCACAAGAGAGGCTGAGAGGGTGGGAATGAGGAGGAGCTTGGGAGGTTTGGGAGCTACTTTTCTCCAAACTAAAGCCTTGGCCCTAGGGTGTCTGCTGGTGTCACTCAGTGAAAACTGCATGACAGCCACATTAGGAGAGGCAATATGATATAATGGAAAATACCTGGATTTTGCACTGAGGCAAAACTGAGTTCAAATCCCAGTTTTGTAACTTACTACGTGATCTCAGAGGAGGCAGGGGTGCCAGCAACAAAGGGGAAAGGAAGAGCGTGCGGGCAGATTTCTGTCTCTCCCCTCACTCCACCTCCTTTGCCCTTATTCTGGTCCACCGGCCTTGACGTCAAGGCTTGTTTACTCCAGACACTCAGATGACCAGACTATCTGGAAATGTGGTGTTGTAGAATCCCAGAATTATAAAATGTTAGGAGCAGAAAGATGAAGAAACTAACTTCAAGAAATCCTGTGATTTGCCCCAAATCAGTCTTCTAGTTCATTTAGTGGTAAAATGAATAGGTATTTAAATTCCCAGCCCAGACTTTTTTCCCTATAACCACAATTTAAACCTCAAAAACAATATAATTATTTAATTGGAGGCAGATTTACACTTTATAATTTGCCATAAAAAGCAAATTTCCGTGAACTCCTATAACAAGTTCCTTCTCCAAGTATGCAATTGATCCAGAATTCAGTATGAAAGAATACTGAATTACATCATTCTTTCTGTCAGACAGATTAACATTAAATCTGGAAATAAGAGCAGTCCCTGCTCACCCAAACAGGCAGAAGCGATTGGAGAAGAAGTTAGACATGGTCATATTAGAGACCTAAGTAATAGCATCATCTTTCTATTCTCCCTCTGTGGCTTCGCTGTGAAAAGAAACGCCATTTCTTTGACCTCTTTCACGCTCTACCTTTAAGGCTTTTCTAAATGGATGAATGGAAACACAAAGGAACAAAGGAGGGCATGAACAAAGAAAGACAACTGATAACTATTCCAAGCTTTTAGAGGCAGCAACGGAGAGTGATTAAGGGCAAATTCTGAAGCCAGATTGTCTGGGTTCGAATATTAGCTACACGAATTATTAAATGCATGACGTTGGCCAAGTTACTCAACCTCTAGGTCCTCTGTTTCCTTACCTGTAAAGTGGAGATGGCAACAGTACATACATCCTAGAGCTGTTGTGAAGATTAAATGAGGTTAGAGGGCTGGCAGGAGGTAAGCCCAAAGGATAAGCACGCTATTGTATTATTGTCCCGATGTTACTGCAGGGTTTCTGGGCCCTGTGCTGTAGGCTAGGAACAGCCAAAACGCCAGGCAAAGTTCAGTTGATAGGAAAGAGCCAAGAGCTCCCAAGAAAAGCTGCTTCAACCAAAAGCCAACCTAAGAGAAACTGCACTGGCTTTCATTTTATGAGTTACAAAGATCTTTTCTCTTTGTTCCTTTCCTTATTCAAGAAATAGATGGGAGCTGACACAGCAGGACAGAAGGGAGAGAACGGTAAGATGAAATAGAAGAAAGAAGCTACAATAAAAATGCTTTAAAAGTTTTTCAATTCTTAATTACTGTGTGCTACCATTCATGAGGAATTTTTTAAGGGTCTCAAAGCTATTAAAATGGTAATTAGGTCCCAAGAAAACAAGAACCAATTCAATTACATGCTGGATGCTTTTAAAATTTAAAGCCTTCTATTAAGAGGGTTTTAAATGAAGCACAGTTATAATTACAGGTCCATGACCAACCTTAAAGCCAAAGTGTAGGTTCCGGGCTGGCGCTGGCTCTCCCGAATGAGGTAGCTCCCCTCAGCCACACTCAGGAGCTGGTCTGCTGCTTCTCGGGAGATCATGCCGTGAAATCTAAGAAACAAAGTCAATTCAGAAACAGCATGCTTGTCACCTTTTTCCATAAAACAAACCCTCCACCTTCTCCTGTTGTTTTCTAGACAAAGTCCTGCCATATAATTGAAGGGGAGCAGTTGGGTTTAACTATGCGTGTGTTTCTCAGGGCTTGGCCTATGGCCAGCTTCTCAGTGGTGACAAGAACAGCACCAAAGTAGCGCTCCAATCCATTTAACAATCATGAAATCAAAATTCACATCCGTCTATGGGATCAACCACCTCTCTCAAGAGGACAACTACCTTCTTATGCAGCCATCTGACCATATGGACATGCTAAAAAATATACAAAAATGTGTCCCATTTCCTTTCTTCACACTAGTGGCACTGCTCCAAAGTTCTGGCTGAGAGTCTATGTTGGCAATTTTCCAGGACCCTGGGTTGCCCTTAATTGGCATGATTGCCCAATAATGTGCATAATCTGCATCGCTGGATACTCAAGCCAAAAGCAAACAACTGTAATACTTGCTTTCACTCCCTGCTAAAACCCTATTTTTGATTAACAGAGAAAAAAGAAGGAAGAAGAATAAACATAAATAACACACTCGTTACACAAACACAGTAGATTTATCTAAAACATTCTGACACGAAATGCTGAAAAAGAAAATCGTCAGTGGTGATTGTCGATTAATGTTAAAAATATAAAACCACCTCATATTCGTATGGTGATTTACAATTTACAAAGAACATACACATATATGATGTCCTTCTAGTGACTCAAAGATAAGTGAATTGAGCGATTGCTCAAATGAAACTGATTGCAGCTTTTACCGGTATGAAAAAAAACAAGTCACTTGAATTTGGAATGACAAATTTAAAAGGTGCTGAAATGGCACCTTAATAATTTAGGAACTTTACTAGGGAGCAAGTGACAACTTCTGGGAGTTTTTCTCATGGAAACGATTCAGTCTTTCTCAACTGAAGTCTTAAAACAGTTCATGGAAGGTATGTTCAAATCATGACAATTAGAACAGCTAGGTTTAACAATGGGCTCCTGGAATTTCTTTCTTTCTTTCTTTGTTGAGGAAGATTAGCCCTGAGCTAACTGCTGCCAATCCTCCTCTTTTTGCTGAGGAAGGCTGGTCCTGAGCTAACATCCATGCCCTTCTTCCTCTACTTTATATGTGGGACGCCTACCACAGCATGGCTTGCCAAGTGGTGCCATGTCTGCACCCAGGATCCGAACCTGCGAACCCCGGGCCGCTGAAGCGGAACGTGTGAACTGAACCACTGCGCCATCAGGCTGGCCCCTGGAATTTCTTATCTCCAGAAATTCCTCAGTATTTCAGAACCAGGCCCACTCTGACCCTGCTCGAAGCAGAAAGATGGTAAACTATCTCTAGTAGTAACACATACCATTAGATTAGCATATTGGTATATTAAGTTTATATGATACTAATTAATGAAGTAAGTAAAATTTATTATCTATCCATTTTAAAAAAACAATTAATTTAAAAGAAAATCTCACTCAAGGAAACACATTTGAGAACAAAACTTGACAATGATATTTAAAGAACCTTAAAACTATTCATACCAGTTGATCCAAAATTTCCACCCCAGAAAAAAAGCTTTATGCTTTACCATGTTTCTTATGGTGTTACTTTCAATAATGTAGTTTAAAAGCAACCTAAATGCCAAGAACAGAGAAATGACTACATGATGGCCCAACCATAAAGAACACCAGTGGCTCCCCCCAACATTCACAAGAGTTTTGAAAGTTAAACAGAATAAATAATTTAATAATTTAATAATAATTCTAAAATATTTGCTATAAACATTATTGTTTCTCTGATATGATCTTAAGTCATGAAAAACAAACGACTTTATTCAGGGAATGATATGATTATAGGTGATTTTTATTCTTTTCCCCAAAGAATAAAATATATTTCTGGTTTTTTAATAATCAGAAAAACTAAGGACTTTAAAAATTATTACATTTTTCATAAAATAGAAAAATGCTCATTATTAACATCAAATGGAAAAATCAGGCTATAAAAATTTTATGTATCTCAATTTTGTAAAAACCATTAGGATAACAGATCTTCAGAAGGTAATACTTCAAATTGCTAAATTTAGTTATTTCTAGGTAACATGAATTTATTTATAGAAAAACTTTGGAAAATAAAATATAAACATAGAATAAACCACCCATACCCTGCTGTATGTATATATTTGCATACATATGTCTATATGCTTAATACAGACATACATACAAATATATATATTTTTGTCACATACAGCTAGGATTATTTATTTACTTACATGGCTTGCATCTCTATTTTAACATTATTGCATATACATTTTCCCATGCTATTTTCTTCTCTATATTTGTCTTTATTTTCGCTAATTAGAATAATTACATTTATAATCAGAAAAATAATTCAACTTATCCAAACTTAAATACCTCCTTCGTCTTGCTTTTATTTTTACTAAAAGCATCCATTAACCTGTGTCTCTTACATATTTCAATCTATAAAATGTCTTCTGATAATCCATACTTACTCTCTTCCATAATACTTTGGTCTGTTTTCTACCTATTGGGAAAAGGAAAAAAAAGGATATTTATGAAAATGCAAATGTTCAGAACATTACTCAACATCTCGTATATGTGACAAACCAAAGCATATATTAAGAAAAAGAATTAGAATAAGATTAGAAAAATCAATCTGGAGTCCCAGTTCTATCAGCAGATTAACTGTGCCCTTTGGACTGGTCACTTCGTCCCTCAGACCAGTTTCTTATCTATAAAATGCTGTGTATGTAAAAGGAGTTGGACTAGGGCCCCCACCGTGGCTGAGTGGCTTCAGCGGCCTGGGGTTTCACTGGTTCGGATCCTAGGTGTGGACATGGTGCTGCTCATCAGGCCACGCTGAGGCGGCGTCCCACATAGCACAAGCAGAGGCACTCACAACTAGAATCTACAACTATGTTCCAGGGGGCTTTGGCGAGGAGGAAAAAAAAAAAAGAGTGGGACTAAATTAGCTTTCATTTCTAGGATTTTATGAATCTGAAAAAATATCTACATCACTTTATCAAAAAAGTAAAATAAAACATCCAAAAACTTAATGCCACAATTGTGTCAGAACAGATTGTGGTTTTCTCTCCCATCCTCTCCTTCCTGTTACTCCATATTCCCTTCTGCTAACATCTCAGTATAATCTTGCCCTTTTGCTCTTCCATCAGCTCTTCTCTCACCACAGGTCTTCTCCCTACGTCGGGTGTGCTGGCTGGAGATAAAGAAAGGCCCAGCAGAAAAGGTGCTAGGGGATTCCTACTGGAGTAGACAGAGAGAGAGTATTGCCCTATTCATTCAAGAAACATTTACTGGATGGCAAATAGGGGATAGGCATTGTCCTACCTGGAAGAGGACGCATCATGGTAATAAGACAAAAATTCTACTTTTTTTTTTTTCTTTGAAACTTACATTCTAATGATGAGAGACAACGAATAAAGAAGTTTAAAGAAATAAACAAGAAAACAGGAAGTGCTGATAAGTGCTATAATGAAAATAAGAATGGATAAGGTAAAAGAGAGGGCTAACGAGGTACTGAAGTTGGGCGGTCAGGAAAGGCATCTCTGAGAAGACATTTAAACTGAGTCCTAAATGACAAGAAGCCAGGCCTAGCTGCAAAATATCAGAAATGGAATAAGCTTTCCCTAGGAGGTACCTGGGTGACACTACGGACTACATTTATTGAGTTTGTGTTGTGTATTTTAATTACATTGGAAGATCACTGAATCCTCACAATGAGATATGAGTTACTCTACTCCATCCTCGTAAGATAGTATTATCATTCTCATTTTACTGATGAAGAAACTGAGTATCCGCAAGGTTAGACAACTTGTTCAAGGTTACAAAGTGGTGGAGCCCAAGCTAAAACTGGGATTCTTACTCAGGAATAGCAAAAAGGGCCCAGACCCTTTGTCTATTTGACACTGACTCATCTGAATTACTTAAATACGGCAGTTCCCAAAGCAACTCCAAGTCCACCCTTTCAGTGATCCCCTCCCTTGGCCCCTCTCCAGAGCCTGACTGCCAAGTCTAGGTTACCTACCCACTGGTCATCAAGGTATAGTACCATTTTCAGCAAACCTGATACATTTGTTCATAGCATAGAAAAAAAATTGTGTTTCAATGAAAAATTATGCATTATCTATAGCATACACTACTGGCTTATCTAGCTCAGTCCACCGTCTTTGAGCTATTTTGGAACTCTCTAAGTGGTAGGTAACGGATACATAGACTTTTTCCTGTGTGATAGTGGTTTAACTGACTGCTTTTCTATGCCCCCACCCAGCAGAAAAAAGATTTTTGTCTCTATTTGCAAGTCATTTCAACATTCCTTGACTCCATATAAATTTGTGCTTTTTAACTTTTCCTTTGAATTGATTTTAACATCTGCCGGGTTTCCTCACATCATATGAGTAAATAAATGTTTTAATATGTGTGCATCTTCATATCTGAAGGAGAGACATGATTTTACCTTTTTCTGAAAACTATATTGAAATAATAATTATCCTTCAGGAATCTTCTGTTGTCTGGTGAGTCTGTAGTCAGGTTATTTATCTTCTGAAGGTAAACTCTACCTCATTTGGTCTTGTTGCATAATTTCTCTGCTCATAATACACAGTGTCCTAAAAATATGCCAGCTGGTCCCTAGGGCTACAGATGATGGCTCTTCTATTTTTAGGTCCAGAGCTTATTAGAGCAGGGTGAGGCAGCTGCTTGAGAGAAAACCTTTGCTTTTGAGGTGAAAATCCAATGCTTAAGTCTTAACTTAAAGAATTAATTTAAGGTTCTACAGCATTATATGATAAAATGTTATCAAGAAGAACAATTTTGCAGTGTCCATTCAAACTAAAAATGTGCAAACTCTCAATATTTACTCTTGAGCAACACTTACACATGTACACACAAAGATATGTATAAGAATGCTCACTGAAACATTGTAGTCATTTTTAAAATGGAAATAACAAATATACACCAATAGGGGAATAACTGAACTGTGTTACAGTATAAATAATAGACACAGTTTGAATGGATTATGTAGACCTATAGGGACTAACATGAAGAAGTCACTGAGACAAACTACTCAATACAAACATAAGTTATGGAATAATAACACAGTGTAACACCATTTAGGAAAAGCACACACACACACACACAAAATACTACAATAAATATTTATAGTAGAGAGAGAGATCTGGAAAAATATATACCAAATTCAAATGGTTACCTCTAGGAAGGTAGGGGAGAAGTGAAGCAAGGGGCCCATGGGAAAGGCAAAAAAGAGACTTTACTATTATCTGTAATACAATTTTTTAATAAAGAATGGATGCATGCATTACTTACAACACTGATACCACCTTAAAAAATAGAAACCAAGATTAACTTTTGTGCAATCTAATATTGGAGTCTCAGACACATTAGAACGGGGTCCCTCAATGGGGTCCCCCAACATTTTGAGAAGAGAAGATCATGGCCTTTCCCCTGAACCATGGGATCTTTGCAGGTGGTTGAGGGTGACATACTTTATCAGGCCTATGGGACTGAGGTAAAAAGAAAGGAAATTTCTTGAATATGCTCTACTTATTGATGAAAATCCTGGACGAATGCAAAGAAATGGTGGTGGCTGAGAGACTGATACCCACAAATGGTGTGGTAATCCAAGACAAATACTGATTATTTATTTGATAACCCTGTATTAAGTCCTGTAAATCAGTATGATTCCATTGATTGCCTAAGTGATCATCTTCACAACACAACTGATTTTGGCGTGATATCACTGAATAATTATTTTGCTTTACCCGAAAGAATTTTGAATTAAAAGAAATTAGGTAAACGCTGATGAATAATACAGTACTTTTATAATAAGCAATAAGCCCAAAATAAAATTCACACACCAACTGCATCTTTTCTGCATTTCTATAATGGAAATGTCAAATAAAACTTAAACTAATTTTTTTTCTCTCCTGTAGATAGTGAAGGGGATCAGAATATGCCACCTCAAAATATGCCACATTCGCATAAGGATTATTTTGAGCTGAAGGCAATTAACAGCGAGCAGATACAAGAAGAACAATTTGCCCCTTGTCTTTCTGTCAGGGCATAAATAAATTCCCCATTCGTGAAGTAAATTTATATTTATAAAGGAAAGTTCCATATGTAAAGGTGCCCTCCTCTCCTGTAACAGGAAGAGGAGACAAGAATGACTCCAGAGACAACTCTTACCACCTAAGATGACTTGAGTCTGCAGAATAAACCTCACTAAACAACCCATATTTACTATACATTTCTTAATCACCTTCTCACAACTTACCACTACCCTCAGAAGCCCAAATCCCCTTCTCCTTTGTCTGGTCTCTTTTCCACACTTTATCACCCTTTGTTAAGATGGTATATAAGGTTCCTGGGTCTAAATGCCTCTGTGGGGTTTTCACTTACCTGCTATAAGCCCCTTCTTCCCCATGTGCATATGAAATAAACCTTCCCTCCTGTTAACATCTCTTTTGTCAGTTTAATTGGCAAGCCCCAGACACAGAACCTAACAGGGTAGAGGGGATGTTTTGCTGACATCTAAGATATCATTACTTAAGCAGTGATTTGGAACAGTCTTTTCAAACTCACAAATAGTATAGCATTACTCTGAGAGATAATCAATTAAAGAGTTAGTCTGTAATATAAAAATGATTATTAAGTATCCCAAGTTAGTTTACTTGCAAATACATCAAACTGGGAATTTAAATGCTACATGCAATAATAAAAATGTATTTAAGCTTATACAAACATTTAAATGCTTGTTTCTAAGTTTTTAAAATTCATAATAATAGTCAAGGGACTTTTTACAGATTAAAACTGGTTGAAGTCAACGTGACTAAGTAAGATATTATTTTAAATTAGTACTTGTGTTGAATTACATGCTTTGCTTTCTCCAGTTTTTTATATTGAGTAGTTAACATTTTTTCATGATACCATATCAAGGTTAGGAAAAATGAGGAATGAAGAGAACAGAAAAGATTTCCAACTAAAAATAAAAGGTGCTCATAAAATGTTTTTCAGCTTGGTTGGCATAAATGTTGTATGTCATGCCACCAGAAAAGGAAACTTTAAGTTAATCTACTATTATTGAATACGACATAAAGTGCATAGTATAATATAAGAATTCAACAAATAACTAAACAGTAGATGTCATTTTACAATATTTTAAATATCAGTGGAATTCCTTAAATTAACATTTACTGCAGAGTTTTGTATGTAATGACCTATTTTCATCATACATAAGGCATTTTAATCAAACTCACTCTTGTATCTTATTTCCCAGAAAAATAAGAAGAACTTGTTTAATAAAGAAATGTTTTGCTCTCCAAAAGAAATTTGAAAACAGTAGAAACAAACAATAAAAGTATTCTAAATGTTAATGCCCCTCCCTCCTTCCCTACAACGCTATAGGTTCAGCTTTCGGATTATTTCTTTTACTAAGGAAACCCTGTTCCATGGCTATAGTTCAACACAGTTGTTCCTGAGCCAGACCTGATAGGTTAGGGTTAAAGGTCAGCATTCTCACTGCTTCAGCAGCCCGGGTTTGGTTTCTAGGCGCAGAACCACATCATTCGTCTGTCAGTTGCCATGTTGTGGCGGTGGCTGACAAAGAACTAGAATGACTTACAAGTAGAATAAACAACAATGTACTGGGGCATTGGGGAGGAAAAAAAAAAAAAGGAAAGAAGATGATCAGCAACAGATTTTCAAAAAACAGAACAAAAAAAAGCCAGAGTTGTTCCAAAAAATGTATTCTCATTTAAAGAATATGTACTTCTGGAGGCAATGCCACTAGAACAATGAAGTAGAACGTTTAGAAAATTTCCAAAACGTTTAATGCTGCTCTTTCATAATAGTGGTGCTGACTTGGCCAGAAGTCACAGGAAATCATTATCTCCTTACCTCTTGTTCACATTGTGAAAAATGGTACACGTAGGTAGGCACTTTAAACCTAGTCTGGAAGTCTATGTGATGCTTCTTAAAAGTTAGGGTATACAGGGGCTGGCCCCGTGGCCGAGTGGTTAAGTTCGCGCGCTCCGCTGCAGGCGGCCCAGTGTTTCGTTAGTTCGAATCCTGGGCACGGACACGGCACTGCTCATCAGACCACGCTGAGGCAGCGTCCCACATGCCACAACTAGAAGAACCCACAACGAAGAATACACAACTATGTACTGGGGGGCTTTGGGGAGGAAAAGGAAAAAATAAAATCTTTAAAAAAAAAAAAAAAAAGTTAGGGTATACATACATGAAGTTGTAAAAAATAATATGACCTTGGCCAAATATTACTATTTTTTCAGGCAGCACCCTAGAAATATGTATATAAAAGCTATGCACAAAAAAATACTTTCAAGTGTCAAGATTTTGTTTTGCATTGTTTTTTTAAAAAGGCTCAGTTGTTTGGAGGCACAGAAGGAGGAAAAGGGAGAAAAATACACATTTGGTATTTGCCTCCTACAGTGGCTGACTCTGAATTAAAGGTGAGTAAGTCAGTCAATATTCAAACCCAGCTTTGGATCTATTTTAATTTCCTAAGTTAAAGTCGGGGGGGGGGGGGGAAGAGAGGGAGGGAGAGTAGAGTGCAGGGGGAGAGGAGTGGAGGGGAAGAGAAGAGTGTGGGGGAACAGAGAAGAATGGAGCAGGAGGAGAGAGAAGTAGAGAGGGAGGGGAGAGGAGTGGAGAGGGAGGGGAGGAGGAGAAGGGAGAGAAAGAGGAGGAGGAAGAAGAAGGAGAGGAGGACTACACGGGGGAGGAAGAGGGGGAGGAAGAGGACGGAGGGGAGTTTTAAAACAGCTCAAAGACAATGAAAGGCTGGAATCAGAAAACCTGGAAGGACATCATGCACACAGACAATGCAGTTTTCCACTGAAGCATAAATTCTTCATTACATTGTTTTTTCTCATTGCATTTTACACCATAGAAAATATCAACGTGGATAATAGTTAAGTTTCAATAGCCAAAAAAATTAATTTACAAAAATTTAAAGAAAATGCAGTGGCTGCATAGCGAGGAATAAGAACTTATCAAAGAACTACAAAGCTGGAAATGAGTTGTAGGGAAAAGGTGAGAAAATGAGGTCAGAAAGGTCATGGAACTTACAAAGACTGTATAACTCTTTATTCTCCACTAATAGTAAGATAAACTTCTAGGTGCTTGCCTTCCTCCTCAATTCTGTAGCATTCCTGATGGTATTTAGACCAAAGTTAGAAGTACTAAGAACGCAGCTTACTTTCCATTCTATTTTAGACTTCATCCAAGAAAACCATTAACCTTAGCATGCCAACTAGGTTAGCTCTCTCTCTACTGTCAGATTTTACAAATTCAATACGGAATATTTACAGAGTTTTTTAAAGCTCTGTAATTACTACTTGGGGACTCGCTGAAAACTAGTTATTCAGTTTCTTGAGATTATTTTTTTAATTAGTAGACTGCATTAGAACAGGATAATAGGTAAATTTTTAAAAAACAAACTTCCTTCTATTCACTATTTTCCCACCTTAGATTCAAGTACCTTCTAGGTAGGAGGGATAAAGAGGTAGAAACTACCAACCTGCTTATGTACCAGCTAACTGGTAAAGAGGTTCTTTTTGCAACTGTAGTTGTGATCTCCAACTTTATAAATGTACTTCTACATCAAGGTATTACAGATTTTGACACCAAAGCATATCTTACTACCCAATTGCCTACGAACACAGAATTTTAAACAAGAGCAAAAGATACTTTTTAAAAGACTATTTTGAAAGTAAAATAAGGTGAAAACAGGCTTTTGAGTGATCGGCTGATTTTAAAATAAATAGTTGGTTTTAATAATTCAGTACTACTACTCAGCATTCATAAAAAATGCTTTCCAGATGCAAAGCATATTGTAAGTGTTAAATAAAGGATCATTATAACACCCAAGAGATATCTGAGCATGATAATCTTTATTTTTGTGGAATCAAAAGTTGAGCTATAGGCTGTGTCAGCACATAGTGGCAATTAGTGGTGAAGCTACAGTTTCTATTAAAGTGCTTTACTCCACTCCTGTCCCAAACTCTCATGCTCCCACCTAGTAGAATACGTCCTCTAAAACAGAGCAAGCATAAGACAAGTGCTTTTGTACCTCCCATGCATTCCCTTAAGTCTTTATTAAACATCTATTTATGTTTCAAGCACATTCAAGGCACCTGGGAAATACTGATCAACAAAACAGACCAGGATCCCTACCCTCGTGGAGCTTGTATTCAAGGAAGGGAAGATAGCAACAAACAATAAACAAAATAAATAAATAAACTACATAGTATATTACAAAATGAAAAGTGTTACGAAAGCAAAGTAGCATAGGTAAGAACTGGAGATGTTGGAGCGTGTTCAAGTATAATTTTAAATATGGTAATCAGGATAGGTCCCATTGAGAAGGGAAGACTTGAAAGATATGGAAGAATCAGCCTCGTGGATGTTAGAGACAAGAACATCCCAGGAGAAGGAGTCAGTGCAAGAGCTCAGAGGAGCACCGCTGGAGTATGTGAGGAACAAGGCTGGTGTGGTTGAAGCAGAAGTGGAGGACAGAAGGAGGGATGGGGAAATAGTAGGGGATGAGCACAGCAAAACAAAGTGGATGCAAGATCATACGGGGCCTTAGAGGCCATCGTAAGGACCTGGCTTTTACTCTGAATGAAATGGGAAGCCAAGGCACAGTTTTGAGTAGAAGAGTGACACGATCTGACTAAAGTTTTAAACAGAACATTCTGTGATGAGAATAGACTATGAGGGGAAAGATCAGTTAAGAACTACTTCAGTTACACAACTGAGAGACTACTGTATGTTGGGGTAGACTAATTTACTATGACAAGTCAACTTATGTATATAATAACTAGACACAACAGAAGCTTATTTCTTGCTTATATAACATTCCTGGATAAGTATTTGGGTCAGAAAGACACTGTCCTATATACAGGCATCTTCCATCTTGGAGCTCCACCATCTCCTGGTTTTTATCTGGACCCAAGCAGACGGGAAAATAATAGGTAGAAAGTTTGAATGGGTCTGGCATCAAAGCTCACGTCTATTCCACAAGAGAAACTTGACTTACAGACATAACTATCTAAAAGAAGCTGGGGAACTTTAGTCTAGCTGGATTTCCAAGGAAGAATGGAGTTTGGTGGGTATCCAGCAGTTTCCACAGTTCATACCTGAATGGTACCTACAGAGATAATAAGAAATGGTAGGATTCTGGACATATTTTGCAAATAAACCCAATATGGTTTCCTGATGGATTAATTCTGAGGTAGTAAGAAAGAAAAAAAAAGTCAAGGATGATGCATGGTTTTTGATCTGGGCGACTGGAAGTAAGGACCTGCTATTAACCAAGCTGTGGAAGGCTGTGGCAAAAGCAGGTTTGCGAAGGAGGGTAAAGGTCAGTTCTATTTCCAGTGTGTTATATTTGAGACGTCTCTTAGACACCTGAGGGAGGATGGAGAATAGGCAATTGAGTATATCGTGTGCATATACTGGACTGGAAATATAAGTTGTATTAAAACCTAAAACCAGTAAGATCATCAGGGAGTAAACAGAGGTCGAGAAGAAATAAGGATCAAAGACTGAGTCCTGGAGCACTCGAACATCAAGAAGTCAGAGAGAAGAACCAGCAAAGGAAACTGTGGAGACAGGAGAAAAACCAAAAGACTGTAATGCCCTGGAAATGAAGTGAGAAAACGAAAAATCAAGGAGGAAAGTGTCACTGACTATGTCAAGAGCTGCTGACAGGATAAGCAAGAGAAGAACCGACCACTAGATGTAGCAGGGTGGGAGTCACCAGCGACCTTGAGAAGTGGTTCTGGTCGGGTGATAGTGGGTCAAAGCCTGACTAGAGAGGGTCTAAGAGAAAATGAGAGGAGCAGGATCAGAAACAGCTAGTACAGACAACACTTTCAAGTGTTTTCTACAAAGGAGAACAAAGAAATTGGGCAGGGCAGATGGAAAAAGTAGGGTTAAGAGAATTTTTTAAGACGGAAAAAATAATAGGATGTTTTTAGGCTGATGAAAATGATCTTATAGAAAAAGGAAAAACTGTTGATGATGGAGGAGTATGGACGGGGGTAGGAATTGCTAGGATTATGTCTTTGAGTAGATGAGAGGAAATGGGATCTAGTATAGTGGAGAGCTGGCTACCATCTAGGATAATGGGCAAGAAAGCAGACTATGTGGACCCAAATGCTGATGGGTGAGTAGATGTGGTGGTGGAAGTTCTCTTTCGATTGCTTTGATCAGGAGTAAAGTAGGAGACAAGACCATGACCTGAGAGGACAGGGAGCAAGGTACTGGAGATCCGAGGGGAAAGGAAAAGGGTGGAATGGATTAGCAAAGCACAGCAGGACTCCCAGGGACCATTAAGCACCAACTTGAGGTTCACAAATTGAATGTGAAGCCTGGTGAGCACTTTGTTTCTCTCCAGCCATATTCAGTTTCTTGGGAGTATGTGCAGAGCAGGCAGAGGTAGATTTCCACAAGGTTGTGGTTTTGCCAAGCAAGTAGGACATGAGAGAGCATCATGAGAGGGAGTTGACTGGTTCCCCAACATCTACTAGATTTGCCCCTCTCATTCAACCCCATGACTCTTGTCACCAAGTCCTGTGAATTCTACTGCTTTACACAGTCCTGTTTCCTGTCTCTCTCGGCTATTCCTAGAACCAGTGTCTTACTGTATGCCTTTATCACTTTTCACTAGGGTTACTGTAATCCCTCCTAAACCAGCCTTTTTTTCCTCTAAAAGGTCCATCCTTCTCCTTGGCCCATCTTCCACATTGCAGCCAGAATGTGCTTTCTAAGCCTAAGTCTGATGATGTTTTTCTCCTGCTTAAAACACTTTCACTTCCCATAGCTATGAGGATGAAATCCAAACTTGTAAGCTTAGAACACAGAAGTGTGTAATAGTGCTGCCCGCTCAGCACTCTGCTCTCATCTGCCACTCTCCCACAAGCACTGTGCACTCGGCCACAGGAACTGCACGCACATGGAAGGAGATAATTGCCACCAACTCTGCTGTAATGGTTGATTCACTGCTCATTCCCCACCAACACAGTAAGCTCCTTAAGGAGAGGGGTCTTGCTTTACTTGACTTGAATCCTGAAGACTTAGCAAATAGCATCCCCTCAGAGAATACTGATTGAATGAATAAATACATACATGTCACAGAAAGAACTGAAGCCTCTCTAAGAGATACAGACATTAACACACACATTTCTATAAATGGTATAATAAGAGCATTGTGTTGCAAAATAAATTACACAACTCATTCATTCATCCAACAAACTTTTAATGGTCTTTACTGCACACCGGTCACCACGGCCAGGTGCTGGATATAATCCACTGGGGTCAGACAGGTAAGTAAGTAATGATTACTGTCGACTTCCTACTTTTATAACCAGATCTGAAGAGAAACTTCTAAAAAATACATGCTAGCAAAATGTATATCGAATATACATCTAAGTGGTATTGTGACTAGAATTAGAGTATAATGTAAACTACGTAACTTTCTCCACATTTCTCATTACGCTCACAGCCTTGATTTGAGTTTGGTGCATTCCATCCAGCCTCAGTCAGCTTTAACTGACCAGCCTTGAAAAACACAACTACAGTCGTCATAATAATGAGGAGCTGTGTTCAAAAATGTGCTCCAGCTCCCTGTGATGCCAACTCCAAAAATGGGTCACACAGAGTAGATTTAGTTTTATGTGTTTAAAAGTCCTAACTACATTCCCACTGTTTGGGTGCCAGGGGAAAAAAAAGGGCGTCCGTTCTAAGGCCTCATGTTTAAGAATGAAGAATTTGACCATGTTTAAGACTTTGACCATTAAGAATGGTCAAATACCATACTGGTTTGATTTACATAGTTTTAGTATGAATCAATTAAAGACATGGAACTTCTTTGGTGTCTCTATCTAAATATATATATTGTGTATGCCTATATAATTTACACCTGTGTCTGTCTCTCTATACACATACACACATATATACATTTACTTGAATTCAACCAGGTACTTGATATAAAATAAGAAAATAACTTTTTACATAATTAAAAATCACACAAGTGTATATTTTATACTTATATTTACTATGAACTATATTTCACTGAATAAATTATATATTTACATCAATTTATATTGATACACAAAAATATATACCATTACTTTATGAGTGATAAGGGATTTCCAAGGGGAAATCTGATTATATGACCTTATATATTTTATGTGCTAACTTCAGAATTAACCCCACCATAAGATACAAGTGCATCAGAACAGCATCATTAAGAATCATTTTCAAGCTTTAAACTATTTGCTTGGTTTCTAAAGCATGCCTAAAATACTTAGTTGTGGACCTGGGCATCTTTCCCCTTTAAAAAGAATTACTTAATATCTAAATTTCAAAATTTTCTCTAAACAATAGCCTTTAATAAAAAACTTTCTATGTTTTAGCATTCACAATGACAATTGGCAAGAATTTCTGAAGTTAAAAAAAACGCATTAGTTACAATTTTATTTTCTGTCACATTATGTTACTTCTTACTATTATATATATTGTGTTTTAGCATTCTGCCTCCAATAATTTATGATTTGTTTTAACTGTTGACTAATTCAGGTTTTAAAATAAGGTGCTACAGATCTTGTTCTCAAGAATGCTAAGAGAAATTTAGCTGAGAAAAAGCAGAACACGAAGAACTAAGGGCTTGGACCACAAAAGAAGGTCATAGGGGCTGGCCAGGTTGCATAGTGGTTAAGTTTGCATGCTCTCCTTCAGTGGCCCAGGGTTCGTAGGTTCGGATCCCAGGTGCAGACCTACACACCACTCATCAAGCTATGCTGTGGCAGCGTCCTACATACAAAATACAGGAAGACTGGCATGGATATTAGTTCAGGGACAATCTTCCTCAAGTAAAAAGAGGAAGACTGGCAACAGACGTTAGCTCAGGGCCAATCATGCTCACCAAAAAAAAAAAAAAAAAAAGAGAGAGAGACAGAAGGTCATAGACACAGCTAGTCACTAAATACCCATTCCCTTTGGGTGAGCATAATTTCCCAGCCTCTCAATTTACATTCTGTGATACAATGTTATAGTTAGAAGAATAGGGAATGGACATGTGCACATACAAATGAGCAGCGTCAGTTCCCCCTTTCTCACGACTGTAGTAATATCCTTAAAGACAAAGTCACTGGATCCATTTTTATAATTATAATTAGCATCCATAGATAATAATTTTTATTTAAAAGCACCATCAACTTATCTATTGTATTAACTTTTCTCTTTTTCTCTCTACATTTCAGAGCTAATTAAACCCTATTGCCTTTTCTCCCTTAAAATATAGTGGCCACTTAGTGCTTAATGCCCCCAAACCAATTCCTTAGTTAAATATTTGAGGCTGAACTTCAACTGGTTCCTCAGGATGTTTTTATCCTTATTGTCCGCCACTCCCAAGAAGCTTTAGTTCTTCCAAACTAAACATTTATCATTTAATCAAAACTAAGATTGAAACTTTTCTTTCTCCAAGAAGTATTTTTAGGTTAGCTCCATCTCACTGATTAATCCTTTACTTTCACCTCAAATGGATATCTAAGTTATTTGACTGTATTACAAGAATTTAATGGGAGTCGTTATTGCTCAAAATAAGTAGTCTTGCAGCATTAGTGGATTATAAATACTTTCAGTTTCTATATTTATAAATCTAATCATTAGAACCATACTGAGTGTGAATGTCATTTCTTTAAAAGGGAAACCACTTCCCCCTATTTAGTAACTGCCGTTTAGTTATCGCCTGGTGAAAACAGGAAGACACTGAGCACTATAGAGATTGGTCAAAAATAGAAACAAGTGGTTATCACTACTAATTTCTAAAATAAATATATGCATCTTATGCATGCATATTTAATCTTTATTAAGCAGCCAAACTTAAGCAACTAACAGATCCTCAGTTTTGAATACTGTGTGAGGATGTTTACACTGCACAAGGGGAGCCAGTCCACAGTAAATCCTTTTGCACGTGGAGCAGCATTCCTTGCCCATCAATGTGCCACTAGAACATGATCGATAATTTCTTGTGAAAGAAAACTAAGCACAGTGAAAATGATGAATAGATTCCTCAGCTTAAGTAAGAAAATCTCAATTGCTCTTCTGGGTTCCCAGTACTTATATGCCTTCCTTTAAGCAACAGCATGGAATATGACAGTCTAGTTTTTCAAGGGATGGCGTACTCAGTCAACCACATCACAAAACTAAATCAAGAGAAATTATCTGCAGAAACTCTAAGAGCCATCCACTTCCCTAGCAGTCTGTGTCGTATCTTTGCACGAGGCGGATCACCAGAAGTCTATACACTTGGACCACATCAGCTTAGCCCTTTAAAAAGAAGCTTCACTGATTTCTTGCTCCTTAATGTTGTGCCAACTGCTGTAAGAAACAACTGTCAATCCACTTTTGCATGGGCTGTGAAACTACAGTTGGTCACTGTATGTAACATCCATAAATGTACTTCACATACTAACCTACCCGATTTTTTTAAAGAATTTAATTCAGGTAAAAACTGGATCCTATTTGCCTTTCTGATCCTTAAGGTTTAAGCACTTATGACTGTGATCCTTTTTCACACAATTATATTGATCCTCAACCAGCACTGCAATCAATTGGCATACTTGTTGCTTCTTTTATTTTCCCCAACTTTTCTTTTCTTAATCCTTTTATTACTTTTGTCTTCATTTGTGTGGTCTCAAATTCTTTTGAGAAAGGCAAAGTACAGATATTACGTTACTAATACTTCTGGACTTTTCAAAGAACTACTGCCAATGTTTCACTTTCAGTTAAAAGTTTAAAAAATTGTGTCTGGAGTATGAAGCAAAATGGAACATTACATTTATTAAATAGCAGTTAGAAAAAATTCTCACTACATGTAAAATGACTTCATCATCCTTGATCACAGCACAGTAGCAATGAAATGCAATCACCAAGCACACACTCATTCCATACATACATATATGCAGACTGGACATCTACATGTATTTATTTTCTTTCTTTCTTTTTTTTTTTGCTGGGAGAGATTCACCCTGAGCTAACATCTGTTGCCAATCTTCCTGTCTCTGTCTCTGTCTCTGTCTCTCTTTTCCTCCTCATAACCCCAGTACACAGTTGTATATTCTAGTTGTAAGTCCTTCTAGTTCTTCTATGTGAGCCACTGCCACAGCATGGCTACTGACAGAAACAGTGGTGCGCTTCTGTGCTGGGAACTGAACCTGAGCTGCTGAAGCACAGCGTGCCAAACTTTGACCACTAGGCCATCCAGGCTGGCTCTACATGTATTTAAACTGCAATAGCACATTTAAAAGATAATTTCATGAAATTCCTGCCTAAGTTTATGGGTTCTCTTTGTGACTAACTATATAATTTCAGAGCTATTCAATGTTTTTTTAAACCAGATGTCACAATAACAAAATCTATTTCAACATTTTTTTAAATAGAGAAGCAATTCTTTCTCATAGTGTATCATCTAAGAAAGTTATAATTTTATATTACCTCATATATAGTCCATATTCAAATTTCTCCAGTTGCTTCCAAAATATGTAGTTTTAAAGAGAGAAAGAGAGAGAGAGATCTCTATCTCCAGGACCCTACCAAGGTGCGTGCACTGCATTTGGTGGCATGTCTCCTTGTCTCCTTAATTTTAGAACAGTCTCACCACCATTATTTCTTTTATGAAAATGACATTATTCACAAGCCCACGACAGCTGTCTTACAGAATGTGTTCTGGATTTGTCTGATTCATACTTCATAAACAGATTTAAGTTCAACATTTTTAGCAGAAATACTATATAGGTGACATCGTGTATGACTCATTGCATCACTTCAGGAGACAAATGTCAGTTTGTCCCATTACAGGTAATGCTAAATTTGATCACCTGGCTAAGAATGTGACTGCCAGATCTCTCCACTATAAAGATGCACTTTTCTCTTTGCAATTCATAAATAATTGGTGAGACTATGTGAATATCCTGTTTACCTGAAATCTTTCACTCAATGGTTTTAATATCCAATGATGATCTTTGCCTCACTCAATTATTATTAATGCAAATCATTACCATTCCTTCTATATTTTTAGCCACCATTCTGCTGTAAAGAACAACTTCACATTTTCCCCCTCTTTTTTTTTTCTCTTTGTACTGGGGTAGGTTTTTCTTTTTTTTTTTTTAAGTATGATTATGGATTTAAAGATTCTCTTTTCATTCAATGCATTATGATTCATTACTATCATTACTCTTTTTGATATCAAATTGTTCCAAATTTTGCCTGTGGAACCCTTCAAGTGGGCTCTTATATCTTTTTGACATGTTCCCATCCATTTTTGAGCCTTTCTTGCTTTCTGACATAACAAAATGTTCCAGGGTGTCTCTGTCTCATGTTCTGGGATGAGGAATTTCTCTAAGGAGCACTGGCTCCTTTGAGTAGGAAACAGTATTTGGAAACCAAAATTCGGGCGCTGGGTATGGGTATGTTCATTCTTACTGAGGCATCAGTGCTTCTAAGCCCTTTCCACGCACTGAGATAGAAAACACACTTTTAAAAATCTATGAGTTCATATTGATAACTCCAATTCCGGCTCAATACCACAGTGTACTCCTCCATTTCCCTCCATTTCCCATATTTATGTCTCCTAAGAATGCTGGCTCCTCCAAACCCAACATAATTACTCATTTGCTCTATCTTATATAATACACAAAATTATTTTAGAATTACTACATAAATACCACTAACAACAACAAATCTACTAAGTATGGTTAAAGGTCTTTTTGTAGGTTATGGTTCTTAGAATATTTCCCTTTAAGTTTGTGCAGTCAGAATAATACGTTTAGAAGCTACTTAAATTAATTTTTTGGTGATTATGTTATAAATTCGTTAAATTCATTTGTCTCTATTTATATTCAATTTGGAGGTTTGCTTTATCATTTTTATTTAATTCTGATGTCTGAATATGCGAAACATTTGCATAGTTCACAAGTCACAACTATGTCAAAACACGTCCTCAGAGAACTCTCACTTCCCTCCTTAACCTCTCCGCATCTCTCCTCACCCGCTCCTTATGGATAACTGTTCCACCGGTCTCTGGGTCAATCCTTCCTGTGTTTCTCCTTTGCAAAAATAAGCTTTATTTTTTTTCTTATTTTCCCTTCCTTATTACTAAAAACAGACCATAATTACTATACACACATTTTGTAGCTGGAAATCAATCCACGTCAGCTCAGAGAAATCTTCCTTATTCTTTTTACTATTATAGTTTATTCAGTCTCCTATGGACAGACATTTAGGTTTTTCCCAATATTCTGCTATTACAAATAATCCTACAATGACAAACTTAGAGCATATGTTATTCCATATCTGTACAGGCAATTCCTCAGGGTAAATCCCTGGAACTTGGACCAGCAGGGCAAAACGTAAATACAGGCATAGTTTTGCTAGATATTACAAAATCCTCATAAAGTTGTAGCATTTCACATTCCCATCAGCAATATATGAGAGCGTCTGTTTCCTCACAGGCTTATCAACTAAGGACATCCTAATTCTTTGAACCTTTGTCCACCTGAAAGGTGAATTGGCTCTCCATGTATTTTAGTTTACATTACCCTTATTATTAACGAAGTTGAACATCTTTTCATATATTGCCATGTGACATATCTTTTTTGGTGAACTGTCCCTGTCTTTTGTTCATTTTTTAAATCATTTTTCAATGGAAAAATTACTTTGATAAAGCTACAATGATCCCTCTAAACTTTGTTTTAAAAAGGAAAGAATAAAACACAAAAAATGGAAGAAAAATGTATGAATTAACTGAAAAGAATACTAACATCACTTAAAACTATACTGTCGTATTCAGACAGTCCATTAAAAAGTGGCAGTTATTGCAAGTGAGAAGAAGGTTAAGAAAAGTGCACTCAAGTTTGCTAACTAGCAATAAATAGTTAATCCCACAAATAACCAAGCCACTGAGGAAGGCCAAAGCTTGGGGAAGAGCTGACTGAGACATTTTGCTGTCATGGTTTCATTACACCCACCTCATTAGTGCAGGTCATTCTTCGAGGGTGAGGGGCTTCCTGTTGCAGCTGATACACTGCGAAGGGAGAAGGTAAAGACGTCAGTTTCCTTTATGCAAAACATCTGACTATATAAGGAATCACAAACTGGTTGCTATTGTATGTTTACCATAAAACTGTGGTACAGTCCTACTTGTTATTAAGTTAAAATTTGTTATAAACAAAGCAAAGAAAGTAAACCAAACTAAATTTAGTGAAAGCGCAGGAGGAAGCACAAAGAGAAAAGTCATAATCCACACAAGTGTCTTTTTACCTTATAACAAAGCACTACTGGATATCTGGCTCTGTCTTCCATAATCTGGTCATTTACTGTCCCCAATTTTTGTGGATGTATTACATAAAGCATGTCTCCGATACAAGCAAATAATGGTTATGTGTTTTTAAAGTACATTATTAAGTGTCAAACTTGAAACCAAAATTAGGATTTATAGGCTAGAAGTAACAGATTTTCTGTTTTTCCCCCTTGTTTATATTACAAACATCTATCTTCAAAGATAATCTCCCCTAAAAACAAAATTTCTGAGTCAAAGTTACCACACTCTTTCAACTAGGGCAAATGCAGCAAAAGAAAGAATTCTGGTACTGAAATAACTTACCAAGGAGGGGATAATTTTTAGGGTATCTGAAATGGATTAGTGAAAATTACACCGATACTATGACATTCCAGCCTTTTTGGATTTCAGCCTTTTTGATTTGAAATGAAGAAGAAGCGAATAGAATGTGTGGTTATCAGAGAAAGTATGTTTATATATGTCTAAGTTTATCTTTGGGAGAGATTTTTTTTTCTATTTCTACATATATAATCACATATAATTAAATTTAACACCGTATTTAAGTACTTAGACATTCCGTCAACATAACATAAAACTATCCAGACATCTGGGATTGTCAGATAAAGAATGACTCAGATTTCAACTGGATATCATTATACAGACTCCACCTCTGACCATATTCATTCATACATATCATAGGAACATATATAAATACACACAATTAGACTATATCTATAACTAGACCACATATATGCATATACACAATGTATATACCGAGAATATACACAAACACCCATCACTGTTATGTATTGCTATCTAAAGGTGATATAGCATTGTGGCTAAGAATTTGAACTCTTGAATCAGACCACCTGGGGTTTGAACACTGGGGCTTTGCCACTAACACCGCATAATGTGCCTCAGTGTTCCTCATATGTAAAGTGGGGATAACAGTAGTTTCCACTTCATAGATTACTGAAAGGATTAAATAACTTACTATATGTAAAAGACTTAAAATAGTCCCCAGCACATAGGACACACTCAATAAAGATTAGCTATTACTACAAGTAGGTGACTGATATTAATACATAAAATCCTTTACGATAATATTTGGTTACCAGGATGCATCTTGAGTTCATCACCAAAACATAACACCACAGTAATGCTATAATTTAAAAGGCACTGAGAAGATTCAGATTTATCGTTTAAAAAATCAAAAACAAAGCAATCTCTCAGTTAATAATGTTTGAAATTTTACTGATAGAAATCTATTCCTTTGCCTTTTCCTCCCGGGTGCAAAAATCTCTAAGAGAGGTAATACATTAAAATAGTTTTAGATACCTACATATTATTGTGAGAGTTAGTTTTTCAAAAATATTCCTGTGAATATATGTGTATAGATTAAAGAGATGATATGAAGGGAGTAACTGTGAGATGGGGAAGGGAAGGAAGAGAGCACTGAAACCAGCTTTGTCTGGTCCTGACAGTGAGAGCATGCGTCTCTCACAGAGATGTGTGTAAACCCCCATCCTCCCTACAGAAGCCCAAAGATGACTTGCAAAAAGGGAGGCTTCTTCAGGTCCATTCCTCCACATTACTAACCGTGTAAGATGTGAGAATTCAGTTCACATTTCTGCTTTGATCAGTAATTCTCAAAAGATCAGCTGTTTCCCTTCATCAAGAAAATTCTTTGGAAGGTACTGTCATTTACGGAAACTCAACTATGAAAATTGAATGGCAGTCAACAAGGACAGTTTAAAAGTTACTAGAGAAAGTAAAATGTTGATTTTGATTCAAAGTACAAACACTGTAGAACCTGGTTATCATCAGAAATGCAGCCACCTATTCAGTAAGCAAACATCAAGCTAAGCCAGTATGAAAAAAGGAGGAACAATATTGTCACATGAGAATCTCACCCTTTGTTTTAATCAGAGTTTCAAAGGGTATAGTTCTCTTTCATGAGGAGGAGTAATTTTTAGATAAATGCCTCCTTTTTGGCTACCAATGGTTAGTCTATTTTTAAGACTTATTTTTTAATAAATAATATATAAAGGGAGGCCTTTGGATATTGTATAACTGAACATAACATATGAATTCAGGGAACACCTATCAAAAAGATCATTAAAAAACTATACAAAGTAATAAGGACTAGCTAATTCAGGCCCTTTCCAGATTAGAATTTTTGGTAATTTAAATTGGAATTCAGCTGAAATTTTAATTGCACAATCATTAAGTGATTCACCAAAAATTAATAACTAAATTCAAGATGAGAAGATATATGATTAAAGTACTTAACATTTTCCAATCACCTTAAAAGTGTCACTGCTTGTAAACTTCTTAATGAATTTCTCAGTACTTAGAGACAGAAACATTGTTAAGTTCAGAGTTCACAAGTTGGTATCTTGAGGTCAAAACTGGCTCACTTATATTTGGCTTGCTGTTTTCTAAATTTAAATTCGTTTTTAACATTTAAAAATTAAGAAACCTGGGGCTGGCCCTGTGGCCTAGTCGTTAAGTTTGGCACACTCCACTGTGGAAGCAGACTGGGGTCAGTTCCTGGGCACAGACCTACATCACTCACTGGCAGCAACCCACATACAAAATAGAAGACGACTGGCAACAGATCTTAGCTCAGGGCAAATCTTCCTCAGCAAAAAAAATATTAAAAAATAAAAATAAATTTAAGAGATTTAACAACAACAAAGCAGAAAAGAATTCCAGCTTCTCTTGAAAAATCAGCACATGTGAAACATCGGACCCAGAGTCTTAGATGAACATAACAAAATGGAGCTAATTATGAGCTACCTGCTACAGACAGGGAATCGACGCTCTACTTTCTCGCAGTTGCCCACCTGGCTCGCTTGCCTCATTTATTACATGTTAGGTCCCTGGTTTAATTCAAGCAATATATATCAAAAAGCAATAAAACTATATTTATTTAAAAAGAGTGACCTCAACTTAGACTTCTTGTTAATTCTATTTTCCTATCGGTTTGTACTTGTAAGGATTTAGAATTAAGTTTTCACAAGCTCAGTTGAACCAAAATCGGAAAGCAGAACAGAGGCATGGGTAAAATAAACTTCTTACAGAATCACAGTGAAAATAAGTTTCTTATAGATCTCACTGTGAAAAGCTATTCAGATCCCACCATGCTAAAGACAGGGAAAAAAAAAACCTAACATGCTGCAAATCTTGACACTAAAATTTAACTGTCCCCTCAGTTTTATAGATGTAACACATAATAAGGGAACAACCAGAACAGTTTGAATAGTTTTTGTTCTGCTTATATGTCCTTATGTGGACTGACATACTTGATTTTTTTTTTTTTTGAGGAAGATTAGCCCTGAGCTAACTGCTGCCAATCCTCCTCTTTTCACGGAGGAAGACTGGCCCTGAGCTAACATCCATGCCCATCTTCCTCTACTTTCTACGTGGGACGCCTACCACAGCATGGCTTGCCAAGTGGTGCCATGTCCGAACCCAGGATCCGAACCGGCGAACCCCGGGCCACTGAAGCGGAACGTGTGCACTTAACCACTGTGCCACCAGGCCGGCCCCTTGATTTTTTTAAAAATCTCAATCCATTTAGATTTTACTATTGAGAAATTTTTTTCAATTACAAAAATTAAAGTCACTTCACAGAGAAGATGATGACTGCATTATGGTTTGTCAGTCCCTAAGACTGTTCATAAAATTGACTGTCAGTGATCAATTCTAAACAAGATCTATCTAGGTCTGGCCTCAGAATTAAACAAAGCAGCTCAACTATTAAGGGTCCTGGGCAGGGCTTGCTGCCCCAGTTACTCAAAATTCCAGTCTCTGTCGATGAAATAAGGGCATCACAGGCTTGTCGGTCTTTAAAACTTTTCATATTAAAATGCACAGACTCCTGGACAGATGAACTTTTAAAGGTACTATCAATAAACACCCTACTGGAGATTATTTACAGCTGGCTGAAGATAAAACCATAAAACTGATAATGGCAAAGAGAATACAAACAAAAAAGCAAATTAAAAAACTCAACCTGAATCACAATTTTTTCTGGGATCAGAATTTGGACAAACATTTAATAATCTATATGATCATCATGACAATTACTTCCATGTTAGAATGCAATTTTTGCATGTTTTCTTATCAGTTAAAAATCTGAGCGTGTTCAAATTATTGGAAGACAACATCAACATCATGATTTTATAAGAAAAATTAAACAAGATCGGTTTTAAAAATGAACCTTTCCACTTGACTTTAACACAGTTTAATCATAAAATTTCCTTGAATTTGAAGTTTTTTCATTTGATGTTCAGAAGATTAAAAGTCTATTCTAACAATTTGCTCCCTGTTTCTACTATTAAAATGATGGCTGATGGGGAGGCCAGCCCCATGGCAGAGTAGTTAAGTTCACACGCTCTGCTTTGGTGGCCAGGGGTTCGCTTGTTCAGATCCTGAGCACAGACCTACATACCACTCATCAAGCCATGCTGTGCAGCAACCCACATAGAAGAATAGAATGACCTACAACTAGGATACATAACTATGTACTGGGCCTTTGAGGAGAAAAAAAAAGAGGAAGATTGGCAACAGATGTTAGCTCAGGGCCAATCTTCCTCACCAAAAAAAAATTAAAAATAAATAAAATAAAATGATGGGGGTACATGGTGTACTCAGGCACTGAAGTTACTAAAAGAAACTATAAACCTCAGTGGCAGAATTGTCACCAAAAAAATAAATATGCCATTTTTTCTTTTTTTGTGTGTGAGGAAGCTTGGCCCTGAGCTAACATCTGTGCCCATCTTCCTCTAGAAATATGCCATTTTTTAAGACAAATAGCAGCTACTGTAAGATATTTGAAGATAAAGAAAATATAAACTACATATACTACATTTAGTAATCAATATTCTTCAGGGGTAAAAATCACCACCATGATTCAATAACAGTCTGAGGCTTCATAAAAGCTCTTACATAAAAAATGTGCAAAGCACAAGTTAGAGCAGAGAGAACAAAGATAAACTGAAACCAGAAAACGCAGAGAAGACTTTTAAAGAGACTTCCAGCCAATGAGATTATGAGACAAAATCTTTTGGAGGTAGAGAACATTAGCCATTTTTATACATTCTTTGAAATACACTCCCCAGAAACAGCAGCAGGGATGGGAGAGAAAGCATCCACGGCAATATTTTTAGACACTGTTCACATTTTGCTTACTATAATTAGCCCAAAGTAGCAACCTATTAAAATAAAACCATCTATTGTTCTGGGAGCACGAAATCAATGAGAATCCCAATTGCTGCTCCTTCGGTCAGCAAATTTCAGCAACTTACAAATATCAACATTTAGAATAATTCAACATTTACAAAGATGTTAACAATGTACATTTAAAGTACCGGTTTCTTAGGTTGCTTATCCAACTCTATACACAACAAACAAAACTTACAGTCCTGGTTTCTGCAACAGTACATGCATGGGTTTCTTTTTAAAACTATTTTGCTTACATTAACCCTATTTCCTCTTTTAAAAAATCTGAACTATCTTTTACTTGATGAAATAATATTCTCTAGGAAACAAGGAAGGGAAAATAAATGACTAAGAACCTAGACTCTTTGAAGAGATTTTTATTCTAATGCAAAATTTAAAGAGCAATACAGAATTCATATGTCTCTCATTTATATTTGGGAAATCAATTTCCAAAAAAAAAGAACACCTTTTTTTTTGCCTCTTTTTAGCCATTCAAACTATAGAGATAGCCCCCTGACTTATCATCATCTACATTCCTTTTTTCATATAAATAATCAGGATCTGAGAATAAATAGATTGCTTGAATTCTTAGCTTCTCCTTGCGTTATTTTCCTCGGCCACTGTCGATAAGAGGGCTCAAGCTCCATATGGAATTCCGTGCAAGGTCACAGGGAGGAGACGCAGCCAGACATGCAAACCACACACAGACTTCGTGGAAACACTCCTGTTTCTTCACAATTACTTCTGTGCTATTCCCAAATCCTGCTGTGAATTAATTTTTCAATAATGGGTACAAAATGCAATGAATCTTCCTATCTAATGATCCTAATACGTTTATATTACTTATGAAGCACTATAACCCACTCAATTTAAAATTACTTGTATACTTACAGTAAGATTTCCAAACAGGAGGTCTATATTCATCTGTATCTGAAAGAATAAACAACAAATTAACATGACTGAATATTTATATTTTAAATGAGATATTTTAATCATTAATTCATTTAATATATTTGTTGAGGTCTATTTGTCCTAGGCATTGTGCTAGGCACTAAAGGGCATTCCAAGGTTTTTCAGTCTTGGTCCTTACTTTCTTGGAGAGCAGTTTACAAAGATGTCCAAAGAAAGCTATTGTATTTATTCAACTGCTTATCACATAAAAACATCAAGGTTAATTTTTACTGCTGGCACTCATTTCTTACAGTCACTGAGGTAAAAGTCAATAAAGTCTTTGTTTCTTTGGGCTTGATTCCATGATCATTTCATTGAAAGACCCATGAAGTCCTTGGAATTTTTCCTTTTTAGTCAAATTGACCAGGTAATTTTAATCCTCAGAGAAGTATTTCTGTATTTCCCCCCATCATATTGGGGGGATTCCACTGTAACTGATTTCACTAACATCAGGAGAACAGAGCAGCAAGGTGCAGGTCTTAGTCCTCACACATCCTGGACAATCAAAGCCAGGAAATGAGAAACGCTCCAATAGAAGGGAGAGTACCCGGGGAGCCACAAAGAACACGCGGCGGACATCTGCTCTTGAAGCACATTTCCCCTCACTCTGCTGGAGTGCGGATGTAGGAGATGGTGTGAAGAGGCAGTGGAAAGAGATGGAAATACAAACACATGAGGGAGATGGAGGGATCAGAGAGAGGAGAGGGGCCAGTGTGGTCTGGCTTCTCATCAGTAAAGCACAGGTGAGGAATAATTTTGCCAGCCACAAGCTCTGCCTGCAAGGCCAGGTATCCAAACCACCAGACAGAGCATTTTGCTGTGGGAAGGTGTGGCCCAGCCACATTACCTGGCTCTGCTGGCATCCAACATGAACCCATTAGGAATCTGATCCTTAAAATTTGGTCTCCAAGGAGGCAGGAAAATTCCTGGAACGTTTATTGAGAAGGTGCAATCTAGCATATGTAGTTCAAGTAAAAATGGTCATAGACTCGAAACGTTCAGCCTCCAACTCCCAAACTTTAAGATGCAATCCCACACTTCCTTTATGATGTGTTATCATAAACCACACAAACATTTTGAGTCAGTAGGGCTACACCAAGACTACTAACGATAAGTGTAAGGACATAAAAGGGAAATTCTAAGTCATGTACAAAATGCTTGACACCCAATAGAAGTGTTCAAATATGTTTTCTCAAAAAACGAATAAAAGATTATATGAATAAATGAATAATGAAGTAATGCAGCAAATACAGTTGACCCTCATTATTTGAGGTAGCTATATTCTATAAAGTCATCACAAACACTGAATTAACAAACACTGAACCACTGCTCCTAAGGGAAACCAAGTTAGGTTCCCGTGAGCCTCTGGACATTTTCATCATCCAACCAATACATAGCCTTGTTTCATGTGTGTTTCTGTTTAAAAGACACCTTATTTAGTATATATTGTTGATTCATTAACATAGAACTCACAGCCAACAGCACTGTAACTCATGCCTCAATGAAGCTTACCTAACACGTGTTTTCTCCATAACATATATCACAGCCTTCTGGCTCTTAGAACACCAGAGAACACTTCAGCACTATGCTTGAGGGCCATTTTAAACAACAAAATCACCAATAAAAAAAAAAACACAAAAATGCAAAAAATGTGGCACTAAATAGGCTACGGAAAAAACACTTTAGAGTATGAGAGCGGAAACAAAGAAGGCAGAGAGTCACCTGGTCCGACTTCAGCTGGGAATCTGTGGGTCATGCAACTCAAATATTTTGCCACTGTGCGAATGTTGGCAAATGACCACGAAAGTGTCACAGGTATTTATTTTAGGGTTACAAATAAATGCTAGCAAGTAAGTAAATTTGCAAAAGCAGAATCATGAACAATGAGGACTGACTGTGTACATGAATGAGCAATTATTAAGGAAAACTGCCAACTCAGGTGAACTTGCGTAGTAATGACATAAAGTTAGGATGAAATATGACCTTCACACAGAGATACATAGATATATACATATTTTCTTTGCTGGGGGGGGGGTGTTTGAGTGTATTTAGGGGGTTAATTATATTGAGATTCGTCTTAAGTAAATTATAATTAATTCAATTATATGTTTTTAATACTAGGAAAATTTTGCCTGCAAGCATTCAAGCCATTTTATGATTTCTTTGAGGACACATGAACGCTGTGACATTGTCTTTAATCCTAAACTGGTTCAGGGTTTAAGAGGAGAGCGTGCACTCACTGTCTCGGTACTAGCCCATATTCCACGTGTGTCTCGGCCTCCTTGCCAGGGTGTGAACAGCATAAGCTGCAGTGACCAGGCACCTCCTGACCCACTGTGTGGAAGACACCATGGGTGGTCAAGAAGCGGGAGGGCACTCAACCAGGCTGGAACCCAGTGTAGTAAAGAATTTAACCTCATTCCAAAAGAGGTCTAGTTTCTGCCCCCCGCTCCTAAGAGACACTTGTCCTTGCCTGGGAGCCTTGGGCTAGCCAGAGTAACAACGTGACGTAGGGCGGGGCTTTGGGTCACACAGTGTCAGTCAACCTGGAGACTGAAATCAACCACATGGGCAGTCAGTCAGCCATGTGTGCGTAACAAAGCCCCCACAAAAACTGTGAACTCAAGGCTTGGGAGAGATTCCTTGGTTGGAAATACTCCATGGGTACTGTCACACATCCATGTGGGAAGAGCATGCATCCTGACTCGATACAGAGAGGACGAGGGAAGCTCCACTTCTCTCCTGGACTCTACCTTCTATGTGCTTCTTCCCTTGGCTGGCTTTAATCTGTATCCTTTCCCTGTAATAAACCACGACCCTGAGTATAACAGCGTTTAACAAGTTCTGTGAGTCCTTCTAGCGGATTATTGAACCTGAGGGCGATTTGGGGGAACCCCTCCAGCTTGCAGTTGGTGTCAGAAGCGAGGAAAGTCTCCAGGACTGTGCCCTCTGACTTTGTAGCAGCCCTAACTCCTTGGAAACCCTGTGCAAAGCCTGCAGCTGAGCAGTGGGGGCCTCCTGGACTTTGACTTTGGAGAAGGTGAGAGACAAAGAGGCTAATACTTCAAGTCCTGTCTCTGGGGAATTGTCTGTCTAGTCCTAGACAGAGCTTTCTCAGGTGAACATCAACCTTCACCTCTGTGTGACTTTAGGAAATTTACTACTTCTCTGAATCTTAATTTCTTTATCTATACAATAGAGTAACAATCTCATCTAAAATGGGAATAGTAACAACACAGGTGTGCTGTGAGGATTAAATTAGGTATTATACATAAGGCACCTTACACTTAGGAGACCTTTAGTAAATGAGTACCCTCTCCTGCCTTCACCAGAAGTGAGTTTAAAAACACAATGATATTACCCTATTGGCCTCAGGCCACTGTTAACGACTTCAGCCATGCATTTTCTTCTTATTTTGTTCTTCCCTGTACATCTCCTCTATTACAGAAGAGTTTATTCAAGACGCTACAGATCACAATTGGGTGGCCAAATAACCAAGACATGCTGGGAGAAAAGTTTGAGATTCCTTTAACACTATAACAGTTCTAATTATTAGTGACATTTAAGAGTACAGTTTGGGTTTTAAAAGTCTCTTCCCAGCAATCCAGTTTTTGCTGATGGGAGTATAAACTGGCACAACCTCTCTGGAGAGCAACTGGCACTACCTATCACAAGCCCTTAAAAGTACATCACAGACATCTGTTAAGGCAGAGCTTAAAGGAGATGCTCTTTGAAGGGGAACATTTAAAAATTACGACCCTCTTTCTTATGTTTAGAGGTGGAGACCTCAGGTCACCTTGGCATGGATCTTTTTGTTGACCATGTTAGGCAAAGGGTGGGCACCACTGTCCTCAGGACTCAAGGGAAAGGGGCCCACTGGGAGGGGAAGTTGACGGCTTAGAAAAACATGCCTCAACCTCTTGATATGTAGAATTAGTTGCCAGAGCTGGGGAGACCAATTCTCCAGTACCCTAAATCCTTCTGGAAGGGAAGAAACATTACCCAATCTTTGATTCCTCAGATTCACAGTTAAGGAGCATTGTCATAGCAGAAACTCATAACCCAAACCAAGTTCCACTGGCAAGAAAAGGCAGAGACACTCCTGAAATAAAATGACTTTGAAGATGGGTTGATTGAAACTGGTGGTCCAGGGTCACACAAAGGCTTATAGGTTTATTATGGAGGACAGATTCTGGCCCAGCATGATGCCAAAAGTGTCTCTGACCTCAGCCTCCCGGCACACTGAATTGTTGAATATAAGCATGTAAACTAACAAACCTCAATCCTGACCTCCAATTGGGTCACTACTTTGACCTGAGCCAGGTCTGCCCAAACAGGGCATCCTAGCAGCGTTAGACAAGCAACTATCAACAAACAGTACAGGGCTGGTCTTAAACACTGAGAGAAAGTGATAAAGAGAAGGAAGATAACCAGTGTACCATTAAACTGTAGTTCTCTCTTGGGCATCTGGAAGAGGATGGACCACTTTGGGACTGAGCCAGCTTCCTGGCATTCAAACTTGGAGGAGAGGAGACTGCCTAAAGAGGAAGATACCAAATTTCCTGCTAATTGGGGCACTGATTAATAGAAAAAATATTGGCCCCTGAATTTACATAACAGGTCATGTCAGTTCCTCTGCATACCTTTTGACCCAGCAGTTTTATTTCTACAAATTTATTGTAAAGTAAATAAGGATGTTAGGAAAACATTCATACAGAATACTACTACTGCACTATTACTTTTAAGACTAAATAACTGGATTCAACTTAAATGCCCAACAATTGGAAACCGGCAGAACTGATATATTCCAGTTTGAAGACACCTTGACTACATCAAAAGGAGTTCACCTTTTAATCTGTTAGAAAGTCCATTCTCTTTAAATATTTTAAATCTTTTAAAGAGTTTATTTTTTTCCTTTTTCTCCCCAAAGCCCCCCGGTACATAGTTGTATATTCTTAGCTGTGCATCCTTCTAGTTGTGGCATGTGGGATGTCGCCTCAGCGTGGTTCGACGAGCAGTGCCATGTCCCTGCCCAGGATTCGAACCGATGCAACAACCGACGTAACACTGGGCTGCCTGCAGTGGAGAGCGCGAACTTAACCACTCGTCCATGAGGCCAGCCCCCTAAATATTTTAAATCTTTTAAACCAGTAGGTTTCAAACATTTTGGTTTTAAAAACTTGGATTCTAAGGAACTTTTAACATCTACTGATATTAACCATATTAGAAATTAAAACTGAGAAATTTTAATAGTATTTGTTAATTTATTAAAAAATAAACCCATATCTTATAACATTTTATGAAAAATAACTATTTTTCCAAACAAAAAATTTGTTTTACATTTTGTAAATCTCTTTAATGTCTAATTGAACACAGCTGGATTCTTATATTTGCTTCCATATTCAATCTGTTGTGATATCACGTGCCATGTACATTCTGGAAGATTCAACTAGATACTGTGAAGGATGAGAGTGAAAACGGCCAATAATGTCTTATTATTATTAAAAGAGTTTTGACTTCATGGAAACTCTGAAAAATGTCGGGGGCCCCCAGGGGTCCCCAGCACTTACTTTGAGAACAGCTGTTTCAAATCATGATTTCCTTGGCATATCTAGGATATGGGGTAAGGTGGGGTAAGAAACATTTCATCTAACAGAAGAAATACAAAAGTTAACTAAGAAGAGAACAGAGAGGAAATCATGAGTTCTTTTAGCAGTTCAAAGTCCTTGAGCTTATTCAAAGGAAGTTATCAAGGCCCAATAACGCCAAAAGTCTGTGATCTGCCTTCAGCTGGAGGTCTCAAGGGCTCCTCCCATCACCTCTTTTTGATTCTGTCAGAAAATCCACCCAGACCAGGCGCATAAATATGACAGACTTCCATCACTAGAGCATGATTGAGAATGACAGCCCGTCTTAAAAAACTCAGGGACAGACACTTAAAATAATCTTAGCATGGCATGGATGAGTGTTTAAATTAAGAACATATCCACAAAATCCATTACAAGATTTTCTCCAGAGCCAGCCCTGCTGGCATAGCAGTTAAAGTTTGGCACGCTCCACTTGGGCGGCCCGGGTTCAGTTTCCAGACATGGAACCACACCACTCATCTGTCAACAGCCATGCTGTGGTGGCGGCTCACAGAGAAGAACTAGAAGGACCTACAACTAGAATATACAACTATGTACTGGGGCTTTGGGGAGGAAAAGAAAAAAGAGAGGAAGACTGTCAACAGATGTAAGCTCAGGGTGAATCTCAGAAGATAAAAAGAAAGATTTTCTCCATTGCCTTTAACTGTCAGTAATACTTTTCATATCTACACAAAAGATAATTTTACACAAATTTCAAAGTTATGCCGGCATACAGAAATGTTGAAAGCATCAGAAAGTTTCATTCTTCAACAAATATGTATTAAACACCTTCTATGAACAAGCATGTCAGTAACAAGGTGAGTCCAGATATAGTTCATGCCTTCAAGGGCAGTAAGGAAAATTAGATGGATGTTATTATTTACAAACAAGGTGATATAATAAGAGTAATACATAAGAGTACAATAACCTTCATCTTGTCAAGATGCCCGACAAGAATAGGTCCCCAGTAAGAATTTGCTGAACTGATGAAAGAATAGAAGGAAAGAGGAATCACTTTTGGCCAGAGTGCCAAGAAAAACAAACCAGAGGTGGTATCATCCGACAAGGGCTCTGAAAGACAGATGACTTGTAGTCAAGGGGCTAAGGGAAGGAGACTGGAAGTAAGAGGAAGAACAACCTTCTAAATGAAGGAACACAGAGAATAAGGGCACAGGAACAAAAACGTTCAGCAAGTGTTTGAGGAACTGCAAATAATGCAGAGTGGCTGAAATAAAAGATGTGTTGAAGACACTATCCACGAAATCATATTCCCAGCCTGAGAGGCTGAGAAATCAACTATGACCTTCCTAGGGAATTTACATCTAATAAATAAATGCACAATCTTCTTCTACAGTCTTTGAATTCCCCCCCAGAGTCTCTGTGGAGGTAGGTCTTCATTTACCTCTTCTCCCTGTTCGAACAATCTGCTGAATAGCAAGCATTCATTATGGAAAAGAGAACAGTTTCTTAATTAAATTCTCTTTCACTTTTGGTTAATTGCTAGAATTGCAAGTCAAGGAAATCTTACTTTTGCAAACTTTACCATGTTTATGAAAAATGATTCCAATTTTTTCTTGCTTTTTCAAACTCAAAGATATAGATTTTAAGCAAGATTTCGTGTTAAATTTGTTTTTGCCTATAATTGTCTTTTATGTTTTTTTCTCTAAATATTTTCAGGACATTTATTTTTCCTTTAAATATTAAAAATTTTAAGATACTTATCTGTACCTTTAGGCAAGGATTAAAAAAATCTTAGTAAAATATATCTAGGACATTATCTTTGATATGATATTATAATTTACAATATTAGGGCTATGGGGGGTACTTAAAGTGGTTCATTTATTGATTGGCAAGATTAAATCTACTTATAAATACCCTAATGTTCTTAATGTTTAGATTAATTTAAAACTTTGTATGATTGAGTAAATCTTTATGTTCTCTCCAATTAGATCCTATTTACATCCAATATATCTACGAATGTTGTTGAAAATGACTGACCTCTGAAAAAAAAATATTTCATTCTTTTTATTACACAGTTTTGTGTAGCACCATACAGTTATGTCTTATGAATTCTTTGGTTTAGAACAATATTCCTCTGATGAAGTATAAACCTGCTTAACTTTTTACTTCAAAAAATAAATAGTCCAGTCTAGAACAGATCAGAAAGTTAAATTTAACCTGTTTAATGTTTTAGGCTCAAACCAAAAAGGCTTTTATAACTTTTTAACAATATAATGGACTTTCTCAAAGAGGACCATGGTGCATTTTAAATGAGGTTTAGACTAATGATGCACGAACACGCAAAAACTGTATGATTAATGTCTTAAAGCACGTTTGTTTCAGATTGCCTTTGGTTTGAAAATTAACAATTTTGATTTCTGTAAAAAGAATGACATTTATTGATAACAAAAAGAGCATTTCTTCCCTTCAAATGAAGGCTCACCTTCAACCAACTGGCAAAAGATTTCCTGTCCTGCTTTCATCAGAAAATGCAAGGCATCCTCACTCATGCCTACCTGCTGCTGTCCTATTTCTGTACCAAATTCTGGCATACCAAGAGTGAGATGCTTGGGGCCCCCAACTCTACTGTCCTATAAAGTGATCTTTTCACAGAACAAGGGCATAAAGTTCACAATGAATATCAAACAATTACTCCTGTTGATACTTGAAAGAAAACCAAACTTCTTACTCCAAAAGAAATACATTTCTTGGAATACAAAAACTCAGTAAAAATTAAAAGGCTTATAATAACACACACAATTCTAAACTAATGAAGAAACAAATAAAAAAGAGCTTTGCTAGGTTTCTAGATACCTCAGAGCCTGACTAAACTTTTTTCCTGGAAAATGCTTCAAAACATGCAAAGTAAGCTTTTCAACTAAGACAATTAAAATTCCCTGTGCAAAGTTATGGCCAAATGAGGTCAGTTAAATTCACCCTCGGAAGAAACAAAGTCATTTAAAACTGCTTCAAGTTGAAAACTGATGTGTCACGATACAATTCTGACAAAAATAAACCATTTTTAAAACCGAAGATAATTGTTTTTAATTCTTCAGAGAATAATGACCCAGAACTGTTAATATATGGAAAAAAAACTCCTGAGACAGTGCAACTACAGTGCTCACATGTAACTTCATCAAAGATCTCCAAAAACAAATATTTCACAAATGTGGTGCTCAACTCTCCACCATGGACCCATCGCTTGGGTCAAGAAAGCCTCCTAAATGAAATGTGAACCAAACTTGGAAACCTCTCCTTTTTCAGACTCGAGCTTGGCCTTTTATTAAAGACCTAAGCAATGTTTCCTCTAACCAACTTGGCAGACCTCGCAAGCAGACTACACAAACTAGGTCCTTCTGCTTACTCAGATCTTTTCACTAAACTCTTGGAAACAAAAAGCTATACACAGGAACTGGGTCATTTGACTCAATTCAAAGTAAAGGTTGTCATTTTCCAACCTACTATTTCTTCTTCCAGACAACAAGTCATATCTCTCTGAGGTTTTCTCTTTAAAGGATTTGATAATTTCCAACAATGTTTATCCTAGCATGTTGGCACATTAACACAAAGTTCTCAGATATGCCCACTTAATCACAAGGTTTCTCACAGAGAACGTGGAAAAGAGGTTTAGTTCCTGCCAAGACTCTCAGTAACTACTCAACATTCCCCACTGGCTCCCCAATGGATTTTGTTAGGTAAGTAAAAAAATTCACCTTTGATGACACGATACATTTCCTAAAACCCTCTGCCATGAAAAACAGAATACACAAAATTCAGCAATGGCCGTAAAGCATATCCTTCTCCTTGACCTCTCTGTATCTCACCTGTTTAAAATTAAATTGTAATAAATTCATTTTTTATGAAGTCCTGTAATTCATCCTTAAAAGAATATACCATATGGGGGCCAGCCCCATGGCCGAGTGGTTAAGTTCCCTCGCTCCGAATCCTGGGTACGGACATGGGGCCACTCATGGAGCCACGCTGAGGCGGCATCCCACATGCCACAACTAGAAGGACCCACAACTAAAATATACAACTATGTACCGGGGGGCTTTGGGGAGAAAAAGGAAAAAATAAAAGAATATACTATATGGTATATACATTTCACTATACACACAAAAAGGATATATACCTGATGAATACTTTTCTCATATCCAACAACTTAGACTTTTAACCATCCAGAGCAATTGAAGTTACAGATATTAAAAATGTAAACCACATGAAAACTCTTCACAGAATTTTTACTTTTTATAAATATAACTTCTGGAAAATAACCATATAAAACTAAACTTTCAGCAGGGATCTTCCTAGTCATTTACCTAAGAACTAGAACTCAATTGTCTCAAATGCCTGCACCTCCTTCAGCCAACACAGTATATATCCTCCTTGTTCTGTTCTTAAAGGAAAAATTGAAAACAGTGTTTTTCTCCTTGTTGTTATTCATCCTTTGAGACAAATTATTCCTAACCCATTCATTTCCCATACACCAACATAGTTTTGTAGCAATGACTCACTTGGACCCTTGCCCTTGGAAAAGGAATCCATCACCATATTCTCAGGCTTAGAGTATACAACGGAATATGTTTATTAGAACGTGCATTGCTGTTTGACACAAACTCATAGAATAGTTAGGATTCCCCAGTGATGGGAGTCAATGTGTCAATTTGCCAGCAAGTATTAAAACAGCAACGTTTCAAAGTCTTGCCTTACATCAGTGTTTTCCAACTTTACCAAGAGGACAGGTACTCAGAAAACAGAGCATACTAACCCTTAAGTGAAATTCTATGGGGAAAAGAGAAATAACACTCCTATTACCAATACTTTGCCATCACAGATAACTGAGATAGGAAAAGATTGCACCCCTCGTTTTATGATAATTTCCTAATGCACTTCTTTTAAGTAGGACTTCTCTGGGAAAACCAATCAATCACTTAAAAAAAGAAAAAAGTGGATTCTGAAGAACACAGAGAAGTATGCTTTAGATTACAAGATGCAGAACCAAATGCGGAACCAGGCAGCTCACAGCTGTAGGAAAGAAAGCAAAGTCAGATATGGAAGTAATATTGTGTCAACCACAAATGAGCAGAGTTGGGTAATTCTAAGCACAGGCTAACTATCCCAAGGTATAATGAAATGCTCAGCATGTTTTAATTAACCGTGTTTTGACTGCACACATGACAGTATAGGCTGCCAAGATGGATAAACTCTTTAGAAATGAGAACTCGTATTCCAAATTGATAGGTACCTCTTCTGCTTCCTGTGAGAGCAGAACCAGGGCATGAAAGGGCTGGGGCTCTGGTCTCTCTTGCCAACAGTTGCACCCAACAAGGCCTAAAATCAACATGTCATGGACCTCTTTGTCTAAAAGAAGCTCTTGCAGTGTGGGGACACAAGGAGTGACTAACTGAAAGTGTAGCAGCAACAAAGGCCCACCTTTCCTCAATTCTAAATCCAAATGCTTTGAAAAGCGAAAGCATTTTTATAACTCATTTGGCAGCAAATCCTGGTCTAACCTGAACCTAAAAGTATTTTTTAAATTCTTTATAACTCATTTGATAGCAAAAACTTCACCAGAATGGATTTGAGAATATTTTCAGTCTTTACTTATTCCACTGGGTGTGAGTGCTCATTCGTTTCATCGCAGAAATATTAATGTACGATTACAGAGTGATGTCCGAGACACTGCTGGGTGTTATAAGATATACAGTATACATATGAAATGTATTATCTTTTCTAAAATCTGAAAAATTCTGAATTCTAACACATATCTGTTACTAAGGGTTTTGGAAAAGGGATTACAGACCCACTACTGTTATTAATATTTATGGCTGATCATGTTAAAACATAAATCAGAACATGACACTCTTCCACTAAATTCTCTCCAATGGCTTCCTGCGTCACTCAGAATAACAGCCAAACTCTTTACAACTGCCTACGAGATTGCTGTCCAAAGAGGACCACAACCTTGGCATTATCTCGTCATCTGTTGGAAATGCAGAACCGCAGGACCCAACTATGAAGCAGGATCTGCATTTTCACGAGATCCCCAGGTGACATGCATGCGCCTGATTGTTCAGAAGCACTGAGCTCCGAGACCTAGACGATGCGTCCTTCTTGCCTTGCTGAGTTCAGCTCCTACTTCTCTTCCCCTCACCCACTCTTCCCCAGTCTCTTTGGTTTTCTTGCCATTCCTCAAACATACGAGACACAGTTCCCCCTGGCTGTTCCCTCAGACTGGAATGTTCCCCCCTCGCAGGTAACTCTATGACTTGCTCCCTCACCTGCTTCACTTCTGTACTCAAGTCACCTTCTCAGTGAGGCCTTCCCTGTCACCCTATCAAAAAAATTCAAATTCCCGACAATTCATAATCACCTATTTTTTTCCCTCTTTAGTACTTATCCCTATCTAAAACGCTAACATTTTACCAAATTGCGTTGCTTTTTGTTTATCTCTTTCCACTAGAATGTAAGCTTCATGAGGGAAGGGATTCTTTAGTGTTTTTCACACTGCTCTATCCTTAATACCTAGAACAGCAATTCTCAGTGTGGTCTGTGGACCCTTGTGGATCACTGAGACTCTTTCAGGGGGGTGTGTGGGTCAAAACTATTTTCATAATTATACTAAGAAGTTATTTGCCTTTTTCACCGGACTGACATTTGTACTGGCAGTGCAAAAGCTGAGGTGGTGAAACTGCTGGCATCTCAGCACAAAACAATGCAGTGGCAACAACTGTATTAATTGTCACTGTATTCTTCACCACCATAAAGCCATCACTTAAAAAAAATTCAGTTTCACTTAAGAATGTCCTTGATGAAGCAGTTTAAAAAGTACTAATTTTATTAAATCTTGGCCCTTCAGCACATTTCTTTTTAATATTCCGTATGACAAACTGGGCCGTGTGCATAAGACGCATCTGCTGCATCATGATGTATCATGGTGTCTTGAGAAAAAGCACACATAAGATCATGCACGTTGGGAGCGGAACTAGCTGCAATTTTCATAAACACCAGTTCACTGGAAAGAATGACTGACAAACTACAACTCTTCAGATTTAGATATTTGGCAGATATTTTCTTGAAAATGAACAGAGTGAGCTTGTCACTTCAAGGAAAACAACCGACAGTATTTACTGCCAGACATAAAATTCAAGCTTTCAAGTGAAAATTATAATTCAGGGAAACTTGTATCCATGACCATGAACTTGACAGTTTGTTAATATTTAAAGACTTTTCCGACGAAATCGATGGTGATATTAAAGAAAGCGATTTGTTAATATATTGTATAATAAAACATGTTAACATTTGGAAGATTCGCCTAACTTAGGGCACTAATATTTTCAAAATGACAAATGCGTGGGTAAAAGATCCAGTCAAAGTACAAGTTAGACCAATGGATTTTAACGTAACAGAGCACAAAATGTTTAATGACATGGTTTCAGAGTCTACGCTGTAACTGACCTTTAAGAAACTACCACTTGTCAAGCTTTAGTGGAGTATCAAAGAATATACACAACTATTTGAAAATATTATTAAAATACTTCCCTCTTTTCCGACATATCTTTACGAGATCAGATTTTCTTCACTTGCTACAATCAAAACATACTGCCACAGATGATTAGATATTAGCTTTCTTTTAAGCTAGACATTAAAGAGCTTGTAAAAAATAGAAAGAATGCCACTCTTTTTAAAAATATATTTTTCATAAAATGTTATTTTTGCTAACACGTAATAGGTTTATTATCATTATTCTTAGTTCAATTGATCTTTTTTTCAATTTCTCAATTTGACTTTCAAATACAGTAAACAGCAATACATACAACCCACATAAACAAATGCTCCTTAGGTCCCTCAACAACGTTTAAGAGTGTAAATGGGTCCTGAGATTAAAGGTGGAGAACCACCGGCCTAAGATAATAACTAGGAGATAGCAGTACATTTTGAGGCAGTGAACACTTACAATGTGCTGGGCTCTTGCTAAATGCTTTTACACTTATTTCATTTATGCTTCACAACACCCTTATAAAGCAGGTATTATTACAATCACGATTTTATAGATAGGAAAACCAGCACGGGGGAGAGATCAAGGCATTTGTTTAAAGTCACAAGGAGCAGAGCCAGTACGTGAGCGGAGATCACATGACTCTAGATCGCAAGCTCCTAACTACTACTGACGATATCATAAAAGGACACTAATTTAGAAACAAGGCAAACATGCCAAGCCAGGTGACTACATTGAAAAATATCAAGGCCATAAGAAAGAGCCAAATTACAAAGCCCTATGGGTTAGGGACTGAAGGGAGACAACCTAAGCAGGTTCGTGTGAGCAGAAGAAAGGCCAGGACAACTTCTCAAAGGCAGAACGCAGATGTTTGAGGAAATATTTCAAGTGTAGTCCACAAGGGTACAACAACTATCACTAGGCTGAAGAATGGATAATAAAACCCTGAGATGTTTATTTAGCTTCAAGACCAGCTTCCAAGGACAATAGAGACAAGCTGTATCCCTTATGGTCAGGTTCATTCATGATGCTATTCAAGTCTTCTTGCTGCTGTTGGTTTCCCTGTAGCTCAAGCCTGAGTATAACCTTCAATGAAATGTTTAGGATATTCTCTGGTCCCCATGTCCAAAGAGAGTTTCCACCTCATTAAATCTATCAGCTCCAAGCAGTGCCTCCGCTCAGGCCCACAGTAGGGTGATAGCTTGAAGCTTCATTATCTTGATTGGTTTAGTAACAAGAAAGGCACTTATTGGCTGCATTTTTTGAAAGAGTCCTGTAAGGTCAGGAACACTAATCCCTTCCCAACTTCTAATTTTCCTAAGCTAAAAATTCCTGTAGGAATATGTAGATATGCTTTCTACGATCTTGACACTTGCACTTCCTATAATACTTAAACCATGAATCACTCTTGTTAGGGATGATTTAAAAAATGAGTGATCTACGACTGGGAAGGAAAAATGAAGGTGAAGTGGGTGGCAGAGCAGTGGTCATAGTTTTAACAAGATAGCATTCAGACAAACAATGGAAGTTAAGGCAGAGAAAGTAAGGTGAAATCTCGGAGCTGTTCTCCTTATTTTACTGGGAGGCAGGGAGAGAGGCCATAAAGTTACGTTAGTGCTCGTCTGTGTAACGTGTTCAGTGCTGAGACTATGGAATTCAGCTATATAATCCTATGAGAGAGAAGGTTTGAAAAATTCTGACTCAGTTATGCATATGGAAAACCAGAAATAGAAAAACATAACCTCTTAGTATGCATAATATCTGCAGCAATGGAAAATGGTATTTTCCAGAGTCGAGTGGGCTGCTGTCCAATCGTGGCTGCTTTCTATCACAGCCCATGCTTCAACATATAGTGTGCAGAACTACAGTGACTCAACATTTTGCTAGATCATAAAACAGAAAACATGCCTATGAAACACAGCTATTAGTATTTTAAATTCCACAGAGCACCGTGGTCTTCTCGCATGACAGCAATGGACCAACTTAGGCTGCCTGAACCCCAGTCACAAAACACAGTTTTCCGAGGAAGGTCAGAAGCCTGGAGCAGAAGCTGAGAATACATCCATCAGGGTCAGGAAAATCAATGACTGAAACAATGTTCTGGGATATTTCTCTATGAACATAGCAAACGAGCAAAAGAACAGGGATGTCTAGGCGCTTCACCTCTGGGCACTTAGGAGAAAGAGGAGGCTGGTGTTAGTTTCAGGACTGACGATGAGGACCTGCCCCACTTGGTGCTACGAGCTTTGGCAGTGCAGAGCAATGGTTACGAGTGCGGGCTGTGGGGGTTTGGACACCTGCTTCTACTAGCACTTACTAATTGTGAGTCTCACCTTGGGCAAGTCAATTGGACAAACTAACATCAGCTGTTACTATTGTTAGCGCAAAAAAAAAAATTTTAACTTGATTCTTGAGGTACCTCATATTAAGGAAATTTCTAGGAACAGAAATGTAGATGCCACCAGTAAGATTTTCATAGACAGTTTTCAGAACATGTAAGATGCCATAACCTAAGCCATTACAGAGTAACACTGCTTTTTGTCATTCCGCAATGAGCATTTCCTAAGGTACTGAACGTTTTCTGTAGGATGAATGGCAAACAGTTTAACAGAAAGTGTTATGTGACGTGGAGCCAAAGCTGTCCAATCTGACTCCAGCCAACATTTATCTGATAAGATTTCAAGCCCCACGCACATGACAATTTTATATATATGATAAGATACAACAGATAAATGACAATATATATGTATGTGTGCGTGCGTGTGTATACAAAAATTGACAATTTTATATATATAAAATGAAGCATGGAGCACAGTGGAAAAACAGCTGCTGGTTAAAGCCATATGAAGAAATAAATGAGTTACAGCAGTCAATGGACATTTTCTACCATCATAGACAGAACTCAGTGAATTCCCACTAGCTCTAATGGGAACTGAGGACTACCATGCAGACTGAATACCTGCAAGCTTCTCAAGATACCATACTTTAAAGAATTTTCCAAAATGTCCTTATTTGAAAGATAAAACTTCTTTTTTCTCCCCAATTTTCTACTTCAGTACTTAGAAAGAAAACTGCGCCAATGCCCAACACACTTCACCCATGAAATGTCATAGCCAACAGGTTTACCAAAATGAAGAGGTAGATATCAGTTTCTTTTTAAAAACCTAGAGTCTTCCTTTGTTTCACTCCAGACTTGATGCAGCTTTCTAATAGGCAATTTTATTTGTTACTGGAAAAGCAGACTGAGTGATTTATGTCACGCAGCTGTGAACAAGCATTTTGTTTAAAATACTGTCTGCACGCTTTACTGCACTAACATTGTTAGAATGCCCTCAAGGATGCTGAATACTACAGATTGGGAAACAAAAGGTCATTGTCACTGGAAAAGGAAAAAAGACTTATCTGATTCAAACCAACATCAAGCACAGAGAAGTGACAGTAACGAAAAACATTTTCATGTGCCTTTATCAGTGTGTAAGAGAGAATTATTTATCTCTGATAAGGCTTTTCAAATTCTTGTAATATATCATAACAAAAATAAATGAGTTTTTACAGTTCACAAGTGACAATTAGATCAAATTCTGTTTTCTCATGAATTTGTAAATATTTGGTATACCCTTGAAAGCCAATGTAAATATGGTAGTCATAAATGTTTTCCCAGCAACAATGAAATGCTCAAAAACAAAGGTAAAGTAATATAATTTAATTCTTATTATTAAGAATACACATAAAAGATGAAACTGGTTTCTTTCATGCATAAATATATATATGAAATAAACAATTTCAAAAAATGAGTTCTCAGTACAAAACATGTGCTTGTAATTTTAAAGAAAATTCTCTTGATTTTGTATGTGAATAGGCCATAAGAAATGATAAAAATGACACGGAACATATTGACACAAGCTGGATCGCCCACTGGAGTTAATTATTCTAACAAACTTGCCTAATAGACAAAGAAAATAATCTCTGTATTTTATTAATAAATGTAATATCTTCCAAAAGCACAAGAAGTTTTAGAAAATTCATGGTGGCAAACAAATGCATATTAACTTCACCATTTTATGCCTCTACTGCTCAGCAGTTAAATGCCGATACAATTAGAAGCAAGCTAAACTAATTATTAAAAATATATATATTTATAGTCTAAATGCAAGTGTTCCCTTTAAAAGGAAAGCATGTGGGGGGGGGGAAGGGTGGAGACTGGTTCTTTTTCATCTTTCTGAGAGCCAAATTTCCATTTCTGCGATTTTTTTTTCTCAATTTTTTTATTTTGCAAATATCCAAACCCACAAAAATTGAAAGAATAGTATAAGAACACCAGCATATCTTTCATCTAAATTCACTAACTGTTAACATCCCACCCCATTTGTTACGTTCTCCTCCCTCTTCTCTCCATCTACCACCCCAAACAATTTCAGAGTAAGTTGCAGGCATCACAAAACTTCACTCCTCTAAAAACATCCCCCTACACAACCACAAAACCATTCTCACATCCAAGAAATCAACCCTCTGTGAGCCAGGAAAACCAGTCATCACCACTCACTATCTAGGTCCATGAAACGTCTCTATTTTTGTACATTTAAGTCATTTTATGAATAATTTACAGATATAAGAATAAAAGGACAGTAAAAAACATATTAGAAATGTAATAAAAATTTAAACATGCAAGCCCAAATTTTATTTCATATTTTCCTATTTTGAAGATCATATGCCCCAAATAGGCAGCATTCTTTGAATGCAACTAACTGCTCACCAATTGTCGTGCATGAGCCTGTGACATATCTATTTTGTAAATACTGATTCTAGGTTTCAGATACATCTCTAACAGATTCTAGCTTATCATTACTCTGGCTCTTCTTCTTGTATTTGCACTGTCAAAATACAATGAAGATTTCATATTTCAAAAACATCTTAATGTTCTAGCTTATTGTTATTTCTGGTTTTTCCTCTTGCACTTGCATCTTCAAAACAGCACTTTTGAAAACTCAGATGGCTCATAATTTTGTTGAAGAGAGGAGAGTCATATTCTTTGCTCATAATTGCAAAACATTTTCATTTTTAGATTTATAAAAACTAAAATGACCACCAATAAATTTGTTCATTTCTACATCTATTTCCTTCCCATCACTTTTGTACAGACACCTGTCTTAGGTATTTATCCACTTAAGAACTGTATCAGGTATATTTTGGTGCACAAACATCACAAAAGACGAAAAAAGAGTCAACTGTCCTATTAGCAAAACAGAATGGTTAGATTCTTTCTGCAAAATATGATGCAATGAAATGCTTCCTGTTGAACGAATGACTGGATTTGAATACCTTATTTCCTTTTTTCCTTAAACATATATTGTTCATTGTCAATTCCTGAGTTTGAGAAAATTCACCTAAGACATTAGGTGGCAAATTTTTCCTGTAAGAGGCCAGATCGTAAGTATGCTAGGCTTTGCAAGCCAAACAACCTATGTCTCAACTACTTAACTCACTTTATAGTAGGAAAGTAGCCACAGACAATATGTAAGTGGGCGGACGTGGCTCTTCTCAGTGAAACTCTACTTGTGAAAACAGCATTAACCAGCTTGATGGCCCTGGACCTTGGATATCATCATCTAATGATCTATAGTCTGAGATTTCTTCTGTAGGATAAATTTAACCATCATTAGAATCTAGAGTGCTGTCATCTGTTCATCTTCTGATTTATCGAATAATTGTGAAATGTCTTCCTCTGCCAAAATATTTTTCTTTCTCATTATGGGCTGAAAATAAAAAAATTCTAAATTTCCAATTGTGTTCAGTGAAATTTTAACAAAACACAATTACAAAGACAGTAACTTCAACTTGCTTTTATACGTTCTTGAAGGATGATGTAATACTTTGGGCAATGCAATAAGAAAATTGAAGGATGACAAAACAATGATCCTGTATTTCACAACTGCAGCATTTTTCTGCTTTCTTATTATTTTAATCTTTTTTCTTTTAGCATAATTAGGAATAACTGATAAGTAATGATAATATAATTCCTACGATGAACTGGCAAAATGTTTCGAGTTACAGGAAAAAGATCATAAAACCCCTTAGTGTATCTTAGATTTATACAGAAACTCATGTGGTATTTGCAAGACATTGTTCTATTTAAAAAACAAGTAATAACACTTATCTTTTGTTCTTTAGAAGACCCCTTACAGACTGTTAGAACTGCTCAAAAAAGAAACTTAAAAATCAGTATTTTGTAAAAAGGACCCTGATGGTATACATGGTATATCAAAGTTTAAACATATCATCAAATATCCCCAATTATGTGAAAAGTATCCTTTTGGGCTTTTTTGGCTTTTTGATCCAGGATCCAACGCAGGTTCAGAGATTATATTTGGTTGCCATGTCTCTACTGTATTCTTTAACCAAGAACATTTCACATTCCTCTACCTTCTTAAAAAATATTTCATGACAATGACATTTTTTAAAAATCTGGACCACTTGTCTTGTACTAGAATGACCACATTCTGTAGTTCCGTGACTATTTCCCCATGACTCAAATGAGGACTTGCTACATAACTTTTGAGTCCCTTATTCAAAAATTTTATGAAGACTTTCAAGATGGCAACAGCAGAAATTTACACCAAAAGCAGGTTCTTCTGAGTGTAGAGTCCTGCGCGACTGGACAGTCACACACCCATGGAGCCAGCCTCGATTCAGATTAAAGATTTCGGCAAGCCTACTACACAGATGATGATTCACACCTTCCACTCCATCACATTAGGAGACATCCATTTTCTAAATACTAATTCCAGGCTTCAAATACATCTCTAATCAGTTCTAGTTTATCATTACTTCCAATTCTTCTTCTTGCACTTGCATTTGTCAAAACACAATAAAGATTCCAGATTTCAAATACATCTTGAATAAATTCTGCCTACTGTGAAAAGTAGTTAACGATACATAAGTTTAAACTGTTCTCGGCATACTTCCTTATCCTTTCAGACTGACTACCATAATAAAATGTTTTCAAAATACCCTAGAAATCCAAATGATAGCCAAACTTTTAGTGACTCAAGAGAAGAAAATCTAGATCACTATCAATCAGACAAAATCCCATTCATCTATTCATCCACCCATCAAACATGTATTAAGTACCAACTATGGATGGGACCTACAGCTAAACTACACAGAAACAAACATGAGTAAGACACAGTCCCTGTACTTGAGAATTTCATAGTTTAAGGTTGAAGAAAGACATTAAATGATCACAATGCAGCGTGAGATATGCTAGTTTGGAACCGCTATGGATACCAGGAGAGCTTATTTCAAGCCCAGACTTCGCCATTTACTGAATTTTATGAACACCCAGCACATTTTACACAGGATTCAGTGGGGTTACAATGAAAGAGAAAGGGCTTTGGAAACAAAATTATTAAGGGATATAGAAAAATGAGAGGTATTATCATTACTAATCATAACGATTTGTTCTTGATATATAGAGTAATTATTTCATTTGATAAAATACTCACGAGCAATGGGAGGTTTCTGGATTATACGCTAAGTATTTTAAAAGAAGGCAAAATCGACTTAACAATATCTCAAGCCAGAATCTCAGTCCTCTACTCTTTTTTTTTTCCTACAATCAACCCAGGAAACCTGTCTATTGGAAGGCTCTGGTCACCTGTAACCAAGGGGTACGAAGCAATATTACAGGATTAATGTGGCTCACTCTTGCTTCTCTCTGGGAGAGGAGAGGTTATGAAAGCGTCAAGTGTAGAAACGCTTCTGTACCAAAAAATAACTGGAACTGTTGGCATGTTTATGTTATTAGAGTATTATTCTTGTTGTCAAGTGTAAGTGAACAATAAAAACTAATGTTCTGAGAAACCAGGCTAGTCACAGTGACCAACACAACCCTGCTATCTTCAGTTCACCAAGAATGGAGATGGACCCATAGCAAGATTTAGAAGAAAAAAAAGTTTTCACCCCAGGAACCAATGTTTGGCTTGCTTATTTACTTGAAAGTCAAAAAAAAAAAAAAACCCACACATATTCCCACATATCAGTTCAATTTCCCGCTGCAACTGCATTTGATCAGGTTTATAAACACTCCATTTAGTTCCACTTCTCTGATATCATGAGTTCCCATAACAGAAAAATATCTGCAGTCCTGTTACTTCATGTGAAGTTTTACAGCCTTTATTCATTATGATTTTAAAACTGTTTTCAAGTGGGAGCACGCATCATAAAAAGAAAAAAGTTGAATTAAGCTTAAAGTACATCTGGAAGTACGAATGATGGAAAAAAAGAAATTCAGATGAGGTATACCTGGTTTCCTAATAGTGATTAGGATGCTATGTTCTTCCTCAACTACAGCTAATGAATCAGGAATAATAAGCAGCCGTCATCTAAAAAGCATAAGATGATACTAAAATATTGATTTTTAAAATGAGTAAACTGTTATGAGCTAGCAAATGAACCTAACCCTTTATATTTCTTATATAAGAAATACCCACAATTAAACTATCACTTTTCCAGTGATTTGTAATCATGTAAATTTTGAAGGAAAAACCCCAAAGATATTCTGCAACTAAATACGCAAGAAAATACATACGTCCTAGCGAGGAAAAATAAAGTTTAAGAAGCTCAACGTGAAGCTAATTCGAAAATTTAAAAACTGCTTAAAGCTTCACACAGGTCAGTTTGAGAATCACCTTGGAATGTAAAATTTGGCCAAATTTTGTGCTTTGGATATAGTCTAATCTACATCTGGCCAAAGGAGGAAACCCAATTAGAGAAAGGTGCCATCATCAAACGATACCCTTTAATGAGCTCAAAGATCTATTTAAGCAACTGATGGGGGGAGCTAATCTAGCTCAACTTCAAGTTGGATAAGAATTCTAATCATCTGGTCTTTATTCATATATTTATTATAACAACATCTATGTAGACATGTCATTTTGCAAAGTGTTTGATGATAAAGCAAGAGTTTTGAGATCAACTAACAAATTCATGGGCATATATCCATAGATTGGGCTAAAAACAAAACAGGAAGAAATTTGTGGAGGTTCTCAGCATCAAGGCCATTAAGCAACCCGGAAGCCACTGTATCATTCACAGAACCATTATCTTTTGTCACTGAAAACATCCTTTAATATTTTTTGAGACAATAAAAGATGTTAACTTGTGAATATGTGATTTTCAGTTTTCACGTGACAAAGCAATTTAACTTCTCAGCAGATAAGGCATCTACTGAAACCTCACCAAGTGAAGCGTGAAATCATTGCCCAAGCTATCCAGCATCCCTCCTGATGATTACCTGCACAGATCTCACAAAGAAATTAAAAAAAAACAATTCTTCCCATTTGTGCTCAGATTTTTATGAGTCTGAACACTAATTCAATGCAGTTTTCCAAAAGCGACAGCTCAATTCATCAGCATTTTGTCCCTTAATTAAGGAAAGCAATACAATCTAATGGTATGGAATAACATTAAAAATAGACAAATTATGGAATAGAATATCAAAATTCATATTAATTTTTAACATACAACATTTAGTTCAAACAAATGTCATGCTTTTGGTTCTCTCAGTTTATGACGCAGTCCCTAACCCCACGCATTTCTTCTCCTCTGCCTTTGGTGGCAAGTGCAAAAACAATGTAAGATTATGTTGCTGTAGGTCACTTTTCCTGAGACAACAGTACATACCTTCACCTGTTATTGATATCTTTCAGCAGTTTAAAGTAGACAGTTCTATAACAGGAAATACTGTGTTCAGTTTTTAAATTTATAATTAAAAAATATTTTTAAAATAGTGTGTCCTTACATACACAGTCCCTTCTCTCCCTGAGATTCAGAAGCATTTTACTTGGTTGAACTGGATTCTACTAAAGACTAGCATAAAAAGGTATTTTATCACCACTACCAAAAAAAAGCTGTTAAAAAAATCTCGCAGGCAAAATTACCCTATAGTGTTAGATGTCAGGATAGTGATAAACTTTGGGGAGGAAAGAGGGGATAGAGATGGGAGGGGTTCCAAGGGAGTCTAGGACGCTGGTAATGTTCTATTTCTTGACCTGAGCGGTAGTTAGACAGGTGTGTTCATTTTGAAATAATTTATCAAGTTTATAACTTCTGTATTTTACTAATTTTTTGTACTTATTTGTGTATTTTACTTAAAAACACTTATGTACCACGTATTTTTCCATACGTATGTTACACTTAAAAGAAAATCCTTGAGGAATAAATAAATATGGCTCCTTACAGTTCCATTGTTCTTAATATAATGTCAGTAGTTTTACTGATCAAGCGTGAGGAGCATGCAATAATTATCTCAAATGGTGCCTGTCATGGGCCAAAAAAATCTCCTGGAGGTCCCACACACAAATTTAACATAGATTAGAAGAAGAAATGAGTAAAACGTATCTAAGTCTAGAATCAAGCTTTAGAACTCATACATTCAGAGAAAACAAGTCAGTCAACCAGGTGACCAAACGAAAAGACAAATCCTTGCCTTGACAATTACACGTCTAGATTTTCTAAAGATGTGCTAGCAAAGACGCACAAAGAACACATTTCAGTTGGAGCCGTTTAATTTTCACTTGGTCTCAAACGTGGACTATGAATCTAAAGACAAAGAAAAAGAAACGAATATTATTGCTTGATTATTTTTTCATTTTCAGAAGCTTTTTAGAATTTAATTCTAGAAAAAAATAACTGGAAATGGGTACATTTGAAAGCACAATCTTCATTTTATCAATTGAAAAGCAATCAAAGCGCTTTAAAAATAAAATCTTAAGATCTCAGCATTCAAAGATGCCAGTGGATGAATCAGCCCTGTGTGCTGTGCGTACATCCCGTCCATCTGCTCCCGTATTACATTTCTCTGACCGATGTTTCTCAAGTTCCTTAGCTTAGAAATTAATTTAGCTTAAATTCAACGTTTATGGAAATTCAAGGAAAATTATTGAACTTTAAATAGACTGTGTTTTATAGGCCTTTTAAAAGGAGATGCTGTGCAAAATAGTATGATGTAAATGGTGGCAACCTGAAACAGAACACTAAATCCTTGACATAGCAAAGGGCAAGCTAACAAAGGAATGGTTTCAGCGTGCAGCCTACCCACAGAACACATTTATTATGCAAGCTTAGTGGCCAGTACATACAATAATTGTTTTAAAAAAAAACTTCCAGTGATTCTTTCTTCTTATATAATAGATTCTTTCTTTATAAACCTTCATACAAATGGTGAAAAAAATGACTACTTTCACAACCATCTAAAATATCTGGTTACAAGCTTCAATTTAAATTTTTCAAGTCTGACTTAGTTTTCAACAGAAAGTTCCTTTTACTGCTCTTATTCCATGACATGCCTTCGGTTCTAATGCTTGACCACTTTTATGAAGAGCCTATGGAATACTACAGACCTAAACCTAATTTGCTCTCAATTTTACTGGATACACTTTCCTGTCTTAGTCTTTTTTTGAATATAGCTCTTTTCATTGAAATTATGGGCAGGATTTCACAAAACAATAAACAAATATAAAACCTCCCTTACCAATCTCAACATAATTTCAATATAATTCCCTTCCATAAGAACAATGTTAATGTAAACAGTAAATATGTAAAACAGTATTAATTAAATGCTAAATATACAAGGGTAAAAAGAAAGCCTAATATAATCCATATCATAATTGGCTGGATTCCTGGTGCCCTTCAATATTGTTCCATTTATTAAATCTCGTTCATAATTAGAAATTCCAAACTATATTCCAACTACATCTTCCTGTTTTTAAATAGAATACAGAACAATTATTTTAGAACAATTACTAGTGGCCAAGTCCTTATAAATGGCAATATTTTAAAATGTCTAGGAACTATGCATAGAGACTACGTGTCTCACAAATCCCATAAATTCTTTAAAAATAACTGCTTAAAAGGCGAATGAAGTGAATGAAGGCAGCCCTTTGTATCCTAGAGATCCCAGTGTGTTTTCAAAATGACCTTAAAATCTTCAACAAAGACACTTAGCTCCCATACTAGAAATGAGCACTTTTCAAAATGTTAAATTGAAGCCTATCAATTTTAAGGAGTCAAGCTTTCTGGAAATCCGAATTTTAACACTCAAAATACACAAATATTTAGATCTTCTTAAATTGTTGCCGAATTGCCTTAAGCTAAGGAAAAACAGAGGAAACAGGTTGGCAAGCGCCATCTTGTGGACTCCCTAGAAAATGTTTTCACTCTATCCATCAGAACAGTCCAGAAGCAAATGATTATAAATATTCAATATAATATGCTTGATAGTCAAAATGTTACCTTAATTTAAATCAAGTATTCACTAAAGGTTAATTTCCCAGAGTCCAAATACCAATAACTGTAATGAAGTGCATTTGTGGATTGGAGGTAAGATCCTTCTTCTAAAGCACTTAAAACATTTATAGCCAAACCATCACATTTGATCTTTACAACATCCTCAGGAGTTAGGCTGGAGAAATACATCATGCAATAATGAAGACTGAGAATCTTATATACCAAAGAAATTTTTTTTTCAAGGACGACTAGCCCTGAGCTAACATCTGCTGTCAATCCTCCTCTTTTGCTGAGGAAGACTGGCCCTGAGCTAACACCCGTGCCCATCTTCCCCTACTTTATATGTGGGACGCCTACCACAGCATGGCTTGACAAGCAGTGCATAGGTCCGCACCAGGGATCTGAACCGGTGAACCCCGAGCGTCTGAGGCGGAACGTGAACTTAACCGCTGCACCAACAGGCCGGCCCCATATACCAAAGAAATTTAAAAAGCATCTAGTCAGTGGAGAAGTCAGAATGATTCTCCTAATTCTGCAGTGGAGCAGAGTCATAGAAGAGTCTCTTGCCAAACAGAGGTTTTTTATGGGGCCAGTCTGGTAGCACAGCAGTTAAGTTCACGTGCTCCACTTTGGTGGCCTGGGGTTTGCAGGTTCAGATCCCAGGTTCAGACCTACACACCACTTATCAAGCCATGCTGTGGCAGGTGTCCCACATATATACAGTAGAGGAAGATGGGCACAGATGTTAGCTCAGGGCCAATCTTCCTCAGCAAAAAGAGGAGGATTGGCAGCAGATGCTAGCTCAGAGCTAATCTTCCTCAAAAGAAAAAAAACAGAGGCCTTTTGTTGTTTATAAACACTAAACCGAAAAAGTTATCAAAAATTCTAAAATTCAGTGGAACTAATAGATACATACATAGATCCATTGTGTTTGTGTGTGTGTGTGTGTGTATCTTGTAAAGTTTATAAAAGTATCTTATAAGTGTAAGTTTACATATAAAGATGAAAAAATACACAAAGAGAAAAGCTGAAAGACTATTAGAAAAGAAAATGCCCCAGAGTCATCTTCATATGATTCTCTTTAGGCTTCAGGAATAGTACAGTTTTATTATTTCATATAATACTAAAAAGGAAATATTAATATTCTAAACTCACCTACTGGCCGGGAGTTGCCTCACCGCCAGTCCAAAGATATGTTTTCTTTGGCCCACACAGTGCTTTTTTAAAGGCCCAAATTAACTGCCAACATCTAAAATCAGGAAATTCCTCAACATTCCCTATTGTCTATGTTACTATCTGCCCACTGTAGGCATCCGAGTGGTGGCCCTTGGTTTACGTTTTTTCTAACTTCCCTAATTTTTTCTCCAGGGTTCTTTTTCCTGGTGGTCTTTTGGGGGGCAAAGGGAAGTGCACACGGCATCCAAGTTCATGTCTTGCCATGTTATGCAGCAATGCTAACTGCTTGAGGATTCTTCCCCAATTTTCTACTTAAAAGGTGCTTAATCCCAATTTCGCTATTGGTTGATGATGCAACAATGCCTGGAGGTTTATAGAATATTCACTTTTTTTACCTATGTTCTGAGATGCAAAACTTTGAGAGAGCTTTCTGCTTTGCAAAGGGAACCCCAAGCACACCACTGGTTGAAAGTACTGGGGAGATTTGTTACAGTTTGACATTTTCTTTGGTTTTTTTTTAAGATTGGCACCTGAGCTAACAACTGTTGCCAATCTTTTTTTTTTTTTCCCGCTTTCTCTCCCCAAATCTCCCCGGTACACAGTTGTATATCTTAGATGCAGGTCCTTCTGGTTGTGGCATGTGGGATTCTACCTCAACGTGGCCTGACGAGCAGTGCCATGTTGCGCCCAGGATCCGAACCGGCGAAACCCTGGGCTGCCGCAGTGGAGCGCGCGGACTTAACCACTTAGCAACGGGGCCGGCCCCGGTTTGACATTTTCTAGATGGCAGGAAGAACAGCCTAAATACTTAGGGGGAGACAGAGAGAACATTGCTCTGGCCAAGTCTAAGTTGGTTTAAGATTTGAAAGCATTTTTAGTTTCTAGAACTCCCCACAACTGTTTTAATAAAATTAGCCCAAAGTATACCACTTTGCCAGTGTCACCAATGATTTTTTGGTATTAGGGTTTTATAAGTGATAATTCACAACTACTGTAATATATTTAGTTGCCTTGTGACAATAGGAGAGTTAATATTTCTATAGCAGCTTTCTCAGTGAATGTTTTTATAATAAGGCACTGGAAAATAAAATAGGAAGCCTATTAAACTTCATTTTTGGTTTGAGTTCTCTAGAAAAGAAACAACATGTAAAGAGATACTAAATACAGCATTAAATATATCAGTTCATTCAAGTTTTCAGCATTAACAATATATTTTTGTAATTAGGAAAACGTTTCAGAGGGATGTAATTTAAGAAAATAGATTTGAAATATAAAACATGAGATTTAAAGAGGCAGACTTCATTCATTTGTTTATATTACCATTTGTAAGTCCGCCTGAAAATCCTAAGTTTAAAAAAGTGCTGCTTGATGGTATTTATTATTAAAAGCTGCTGCATTTTCTCAATAAAAAAATTTAGAAGAAATTCACCTACTATAAATTCTTGGTCTCTCAATCTAGGGATTATTAGTTAAATGCAGTTTAATTCTATTTCCATAAGCCTCCTGTTTAATTTTAAAATAAAAGATAAATAAATAAATCAACTTTTAAAAACTGTACCTTGCCAGCTAGCAACAGCAGCTGAAAGTACATAGTAGGCAACATAGGAAAACTGAAAATTTATTTTAAATGTAACCTTACTAATGAAAAATACCACCTTGGGACAGATCTTTTGAAATTATCCAATAGTAATACTTTTAACATACTTAATTTTTCTTCTTCCCGTGGTAACAGAAAATAGATTATAAGACCTAAAAATGCTGGATATTTTCTCTTGGGCCTTTTATCAACTTTTGATTAAGTGAAAATTTCAAAAAATCATTTTTCAATTTTCAAATGCCTCTGTTCTTCCTAAGGTCAATTACTATACTTGAAAAACAAGATGAAAGGAGAAAAGCTTTGATGAGAGGAGTGAAGTCAAAAGGCACCTTGAAGGGCCAGCCCCGGGGCCGAGTGGTTAAGTTCGCGGGCTGTTTCGGCGGCCCAGGGTTTCGCCAGTTTGGATCCTGGGCACGGACATAGCACGGCTCATCAAGCTATGCTGAGGCAGCATCCCACATGCCACAACTAGAAGGACCCACAACTAAAAATACACAACTATGTACTGGGGGGCTTTGGGGAGGAAAAGGAAAAATAAAATATTTTTTTAAAAAAAAAGGCACCTTGAGCTGAATGAGGTCTCACCTCAAAGGATCAAGTCCTGGGAGCTGTGTGGAGTCACTCTCCTTCCCTCCCATCCCCTGGGAGGGGCACACTTCAGTGTGTGTGGCGTGTGTGTGCGCGTGTGTGTGTGCGTGCATGTGAAAGAGAGAGAAACACTAAAAGAGAGCAAGAGCTCCTCTGTCTGGAGAGACCTAAGAACAGCAGATGGGGGCAGAGGGTGCGTGGCACAAGAAAGAGGCTCGCTGACGTCTCTCCAGAGAACTGCAGAGCCATCTGTCTGGAAAATTCAGGATGACAGGCCTCTAAGTATTCCGTAAGTCTCCCTACTGTCTGGTGATGTCTGTTTCCTTCTTTCTTTTTATTACTGTATTATTAATCCATCTTGTTCCCTTTCCTTGTTCTTTTGAAATAATTTATCCTTTTAACTTCAACTAAAAGAGTGAACTGACAAGTTGAGAATCATTTCTCATTCAAAGAATGTAACTTAAAAGAGGTCTCTGGTTAACTTTTAAACATTATGATGAACAAAAAAACATGAATTGTGTTTCTCCAGCTCTCATCTTTACATATTTTGCACACATATAAAATGAGCATCTTTATGACATCCAAATCTGAGATTAACAAATGCCATCCAAAGACTTTAAAAGGCAATATACCCAAAATAGAGAAGTGGCAAAGTCAATTTCGTCACAATTTTTTTTCACAATTAAATGAAATATTATTAGCAATACATGAGATGTCCTATAAACCACTGCCTTCATCTTTCTTTCTGGGTTCCAGCACACTCTGAAAAACAATCATTAGCGTGAGCTTTCTGGTCCACTGCTTTCTGTTCGGCAACTTTAGAAACACTTAAAGAGCCATTTTTTAAATGGAAAACTAATCTCCAAAGATGCTATGAACTTGGCTAACCCACCAAGGTCTGAAAGGGAGCTTGAACAAGGAAGGGCTTCCCTTCACTATCTCTTTGTTCATGGCCTGAAAAAGTCCACAAGAGCAAAGAAGAGCTATCAAGGCAGAAGGACCGTGGCCAGCTCCATGGCCAAGTGAGTTAGTTCGTGCCCTCTGCTTCGGTGGCCCAGGGTTTCGCCAGTTCGGATCCTGGGTGCACACATGGCACCACTCATCAGGCCATGCTGAGGCGGCGTCCCACATAGCACAGCCAGTGGCACTCCCAACTAGAATATACAACTATGTGCTGGGGGACTTTGAGGAGAAGAAGGAAAAGAAAAAAGAAGATTGGCAGCAGACGTTAGCTCGGGGCCAATCTTTAAAAAACAAAACAAAACAAAACCAGAAGGACCCATCTCTTCCCTGACCATCAGCACGGTCTCTCCAGGAGGGTTCTGTTCCACACTGAACACTGGACACACGGCAATATTAAAGCAGGGAGCAAACCAACCTGGGCTCACAGCCCTGTGTCTGCAGATACTGTTTAGTGCCCCTTCTCCTCTGCTTTGAAAGTTAAAAGGAAGACGAAGACGGTTTCTACAGAGATAAAGCAGTATAAACCTAGCAGGATTTCACCAGAAACCTTTGAAAAAAGCTGACAAAAGCAACCAGTTCCAAAGTAAATAATGTTGATATACACCAACACTGTAGGAATATATATATTTCTTCCTTTAAAGACTGAAAACAAGATAGTTAGGCAACAAAAACAATATATGAGAGATTTTGAGATATGTTTACCATTGTTAACTTGGTCACAGCATTATAAAATTATAGAAAAAATTAAAGAATGCTCTACATTTCTACCCTGGAAACTGTTAAACTACAGAAGTAGTGTGGTTTATGAACTGTTTTGTTCATTTAACAAATATTTTTGGGGCACCGACAACGTGTGAAGCACTGTGCTAAGCACCGTGAGTACAGAAATGAGAAAGAATGACTCTTGGACCTTACAGAAACCACCAACCTAGACAGGATACGATAAAGATGAGATACGGAACGACTGTGAAAGGAACACATTGACAAATATCACAGGCAAGTCACAGATAAAATGATGAAGAATTCTCAAGATGATGGGATTCCTTCTGAATGGGTGGCAGGGGGCGGAGGATATGGACTGCAGTACTGAAAGGAAGGGCAGAGCAAGACATGGAATACAGAGAAAGGACAGATATGGAAGCCATTGCAAAGACCAAGCTGCAAGAGTCAGCAGCTAACTGGGTACCAGGGGCAAGGGAAGAGAGGATGGAAGAAGGAAAGCTAAAGATTGGGGCTGGGACAGGCGGAGCCTGAAGGGTCTGCAGGAATCCTGCTAGAGATGTGGAGGGTACGCGGGGCAGGGCTGGAGATGGCGACACGGGAATCCTCCACAGCACACTCTGCTGGAGCCTGTACACTTCCCAGAGAGAAGGGAAGTCAGATCTCGAAAAGCACTGACGTCTTAGGGAGCAAACAGAGGACAGTGAGGAACAGTGAAAGGGAAGAAAGGGAGTAGCAGGAGAACGCAATGTCTGGAAAGACAAGAGAAAAAAGTTTCCAGAAGACAGAGGCAATCAAAAAGATCAAACAGTGCAGAAAGATTGGATATGAGGACAGAGGAGCAGTCACCGCTGACTGGTGTTAACTGATAAAGCACTTCCAGTCGAACAGAAGCAGAATGGAAGGTGGCAGTTGCGACGCGAGGCTCTCCTTGACCAAACTTTGGTCATCCTCCTCAGCCCTCTTCTTCTCGAGGGCTCAGCCTTGGCCCCCCACCTTGACAGGTCTGCAAAGCCGAGTTTTAGAAGAATTCTGCTAGGTCAGTTTAGAGAGGATGCCCCCACCCTTCGTACCTGATCCCTCTTGATGTCTAATCTAATTCCCCATCTCCTACCCTGATGCCTGATCACTCTGGCCTGCCCTCGACAAGAATCTTGTTAGGTCAGTTTAGCAAGAATTCCCCCTTCCCTTGTCTCCTCTTAGTGATTTTCCATCCACTCACCCACCTTCCCCCCAAACCTGCACCTTGCTTATAAATCCCCACTTGTTCTTGTATTCGGAGTTAAGCCCCATCTCTCTCTCCTATCATAGTCTTGACACCTATGGCAATCATCTTGAGCCAAGTCTTCCTTGTTCTTTTAACAAGTGTCAGAAAAATTCTTCCTTTCACAGTTGTCAACATTTCTTTTCACTGGAGATGAAGGACATTCATAAACGCCTCATAACCAATTATGATGAAACACCGTGGCTGGGAAGAGATGGCGCAGAGGAGGGTTAACGGGCAGGCATGCAGGAAGAGGAGGTGGGGCACACTGAACGCTCTTTCAATAAACCTCTGGTAAGAGAGGGCCACTAATAACTCATGATGGCGCTGAGAGGGCTCCAAGGGTGAGGACAGCATGGCTGTAATCAGAGGGAACCAATCCAGGGGAGAGGAAGAAACTAATGATACAAGACAGAGAAAAACGAATTCCTGTGCTCTTGTTTTCAATCCTCTTGCATTGTCTCTTTCTTGCATTGTCTCTGTTCTTTATAGAACAATGAGAGGTATTCCTAAGTAACAAAATTTTACTTTTATCCGTTTAAAAACATGAATGTTTAGGGGCTGGCCCAGTGGCACAGTGGTTAAGTTCGTGTGCTCCGCTTCGGCAGCCCAGGGTTCGCCGGTTCGGATCCAGGTCATGAACCTACGTACTGCTTACCAACCCATGCTGTGGCAGGCATCCCACATATAAAAGAGAGGAAGATGGGCATGGATGTTAGTTCAGGGCCAATCTTCCTCAGCAAAAAAAAAAAGAAGAAGAAGAAGAAGAAGAAGAAGATTGGCAGCGGATGTTAGTTCAGAGCTAACCTTCCTCAAAAAAAAAAAAAGAATGTTTAAACTGTTGTTTATATCTGCTCTTCTAATATACATATGAAAACTAATAGGAATGTTTATGTAGCACACAAATTTACTATTATGAGAGGAAGATTATATTGTTTTTATTTTCAGACCTCTAAAAGGTTAAGTTAGCCATTTTCACACTGAATTCCTATTCAACTTGATTATGTTCACTACTGTGAGGGCAAAACAGAGACAAACCAAGCTAATTTATGTGCAATTCCTTTGTACTACTGAAATGAAAAGGAACAATAGTTTAATGAAGTGGAATTTGTTATCTAATTATGCCAAATAATTTAGAAACATCTGTTGGTGGTTGGTAATGTTATAGTTAAACCTCAAAGAATCTGCTCCCAGAGAGACTTTGCTTTTATTCAAGCCTCCGTGAGCTTCCAGTTGGGGACTCCGCATTACAGTACAAAGGGACGACTTAACGGCACATTTGCCGAATTTTAAAAAAATGAATAAACAAAAAATAATGAGAAATAGAGGGTATGCATCACATGAATCTGGGGCTTAAAATTAACTCCCAAATTTAAGGAATACAAGAGATTACTGTAATATCGAAGCTTCATTCAAACAGACATTGAGTAGCCGGTATCTATCAGACACATGGCAGTTGTTAAGGAAACAAAGAAATCCACAGCATTGCCATTAGGGAACTTCACCTGGTGGGGAAGACAGGAGAATATAAACTATTACACCACCATGCGCTAAGTGGTAGGGCAGAGATGTATGCAGGGCACTGCGGATGCAGAAAAGGTGTAACTAATTCACAAAGACTACTTGGAAGAGATGACTATTCGAGATGAATTTTGCAAGATGGTAGAGGTGCGTGAGGACCAAGAAGGGCTTGGGAAATGATGGCGCCGAAGGTACACTGAGTATAATTCCTTCTGGAAACTTCAAGTAGTTCAGTACTGCTGAAGCACAGCCTCGGAGGAAGAGAAAGAGATGAGGCCAGGTAAGCATGGGTCCTATCCTGACAGCCCTACATGCAAGCTAGGGAATTTAGACTTAATCTTAACGGTGATGGGGGCTCATGGCAGGATTTTAACAAGCAAGTGAATTGTTAGACTAATCAACTCCAAGAGGCAGGTTTGAGTTTCCAATTACTGACTCTAATATAATAAGCAAGAATAACCCCAAATAATAAAAGATTAAAAATAGATAAATGAAAGCAAATGTTTAAACTGATTCAAGGTTGTTCCCAGGATAAGTATGTAGAGTGATAATCCTTTACATATTTATTCTTCACTCATTTATTCACTCAATAAATTTGGGTTGAGCACCCTCTACGTGCTAGACACTGAGCTGACAGCCCTCGATCTATTTTAAGTGCCACGACAGCAGGGGCTAGATCTGAGGATGTTCTGGATCACCTCCCAAAGCAGCAGCCAGCGTTGCCTGCTGGCCAGTGTACTTTTCATATTTTCCGAGTGCAGTAGAAACGATCAGAAGTCTGTCTGGTCTTCCTGAACCATGTATATCCCTGACCCAGGTCCCCCCAGAGCATTCTCAAAGTGACAATGGCACGTGGCGTTATTTAGCTCCACACATAAACACACACTGCAGAGCCACTTCAAGTCAGTCAGCAGACTTGCTAAATAAACAAACTGGATCTTTGCTAATATTTCTAACAACAATACTATTAGTGATAATACTAGCTACTACGTATCTTCAACCACTGTGTTAAGAATCTTAGGCACATGATCTCATTTATTTCTGCATGAATCAGAGAAGGGAATTAATAGCCTCTATTTACATTTAAGGAAAATGAGACTGGAACATATAGCCGACCCTTGGCAGAGAAAGGCTGAAGTGCAGCTCTCCTACTCCGGAATCCAAGCTCTTTCCTCTCCCTGCCTGCTATGGAAGCACCCTCCACGGACTTCCCATCTCACTCAGAGTAAAATCTGAAGACCTCGCCATGTAGCAGGGCCCTCCATAATCTGGGACCCCAACACGCCTCCATCCCTAGGCATCTCCCATGCCCTCATCTCCTACCACTTTCCCCCAGCTTACTCAGCCCCAGCCACACTGCCCTTCTTTCTGTTCCTCAGAATTGCCCAGCACATCCCTGCCTCAAAGTCTGAGGCATGAGGCACTTCCTCCACTTCACGTGACTCATTCCCTCACTTCCTTCAAGCCTCTGCTCAAAACCCACCTTAGTGGTGAGGCCTTCCTGGGCCACCTGGCCACAGAGCTGGTCCATCCCCCTCACTCTGCGTTATTTTTCCTCAGAGCACTCGCCACCTGGCACGTTATCCATTCTTTATTGTCTGTCTCCCTCCACTGCAAATATAAGTTCCTTGAGGACGGGAACTAATATATATCTGGCACACACTAGGCCCTCAATTCATCAGAGGAGTAAATAAAACACAAAATAGGAAAACAAATCCCAAGTCTCAGAGCCACTCCTCAGAAAAACTAGGAAATAATACACTTCTTGTTTTTGCTTCCTTCTCTCACTCTGTGGTACCATCCATTCCTTCCCACTAATCCTAATGTCCTGTGCTTTAATATCGTTCTGCTTATGACACCACCCCCTACAGGGCCCTCTTAGTAACGTCCTGCCACTCTCTCTTCTCTTACAGTGTGGCTCCCTCAGTCAAAACGCTTGCCCTGTCTCACCACTTGAAGATCTTCAGTCCATACATTAAAATCATTCTTTCATGAATGAAGATAAGTATCTATATTTAGCATGTTACTCCTCGTAGATAACATACTAAAAATCATGCTTTAATATAAGGGTGTACATTTTATTCACATGAAGGCCTGCAGGGGAAGCATTTCACTCAGGCCGGATGTCTACATCCACGCCTCTTACCTGTCGTCTGACCTACTTAGCACAAGCCACTTCAAATCCCAAAATCATCTCTGACCAAGCAATTTCACAGCCATTAAGGAGCTCAAAAACAGTGACAAAGTTCTATATAAAAGGTACAAAATGGAAAGAATATACTGTAAGGGTTGAAGATATGTGCTAATGGCTGAAATGGGAAAACCAGGAAAGATCAGCAGTTTAAAGAAGAGGATTCATTCAGTTTTTGAAGTGTCAAGTTTGTGGTGATGAAAACCTATTCTAGGGGCCGGCCCTGTGGCCAAGTGGTTAAGTTCCCATGCTCCGCTTCGGAAGCCCAGGGTTTTGCCGGTTCGAATCCTAGGCACGGACATGGCACCGCTCGTCAGGCCATGCTGAGGTGGCGTCCCACATAGCACAACCAGAGGCACTCACAACTACAATATACAACTATGTGCTGGGAGGCTTTGGGGAGAAGAAGAAAAAGAAAAAAACAAAGATTGGCAACAGATGTTGGCTCAGGTGCCAATCTTTAAATAAATAAATAAATAAATGATTTACTATTTGAAAAAAAAAAAAATCTATTCAAGGGGTTGGCGTGGTGGCATAGTGGTTAAATTTGTGTGCTCCACTTGGGTAACCAGGGGTTCGCAGTTCAGATCCCAGGCACAGACCTACACACTGTTCATCAAGCCATGCTGTGGTGGTGTCTCAGGTACAAAATAGAGAAAGACTGACACAGATGTTAGCTCAGGGCCAATCTTCCATACCAAAAAAATTAATTAATTAAAAATAAAAATTACAAAAAGTCTATTCAAGCAGAGAGACATCTCTTGGACTACACTGTTTTTCTACTTGCTTTACACTGTGAAATACATGCAGTCCAATAAAATCCAAAGGTAAAGAGTCAGAGTGGAAAGGGAAAGGAACAACTTCCAGGGCAGCTGCATACAGCACAATGGGGTGGCTCCATGCCATGCCACTCAGCAGCTGGCGGCAGGCCTGGCCTGACTCATCTTCCCTTCTCTCACAAATTACTCAATTGTCGGCATTAACTCTTTCCAAGAAGTGCTTACTTTTCTAAATTTAAAACAACCATTCAAAACAGGCAGGGACATTACTAATCTATCAATTTTTAATTCTGGTTTTTGTTCCTTGGGGACTAAAAGGAAAAATATTCTAAAAACATGAAAAGTTCTAAAAGTTCCTGAATATAAAACCACTCTTTTAAAAATAGCATTTTCTGTTTTTTACGGTTTAAGTGAAGTAAATTTTCCTTCTTCAATCTGATTTCCCACCTGCCTCTGGTGATTTCTTATGTTAATAACAGCTTTAATGAGATATTTACATACCATAAAATTCACCCTTTTAAAGTACACAATGCAGTGGTTTTTAGTATATTCACAAAGTACTCATTCTGTTTTTTAAAAATAAGGAGCCAAATAAGGAATGTATATTTGTAACTTTGTTTTGTCAAACACGATTTTTTTTTCAATATGATTTCAACGTAAAAATAATCACACCACCCTGTTTTCTTAGTTTCTTCCCATTCTACTTTTTAAAGGATAGTAGGATTATATTAATAAGTAAAAACCAACCTTTACGGGAATCGTTTTCTATGTAAGAATGACTTATAACTGATAATTTGGTTGTAAGGCCAGGCTCGAGGACTTGTCTGGCACTGGGTTGGCACAGAAAGTTCACTGGCTTCATTTAGTTTATATATTGCAGATAAAGTTTTTAAAGGTGCTGTTACTGATACTTTATATAAGACTGAAGAAACATCAATTACCCATATCAAAGGATACTATCCTTACTAGAGGGACTTTGAGAAAAGCTCCACACACCCAGCAAGGAACTCTTTGTTATGACTGCTGTCAAGATGGTAGCTACCTGTTAATCCTTAGGTTAAACCAATCTGATCAAATACATATAACACATTATACCAATGTCATTCCTTCAGAACTATTATTATATGACATACAAAGCAGGACCAAACAGTATTTTTCTGCCTAATTCTCATGATTGCTCTGGATTAGTCTAAAACATGTATCTTCAGTGGGGGTAATACTGCCCTCAAGGGGGCAAAAATTGGCTTTTAGGGGTCACAAAAACGTTACTCTTTTGTGCACATACAAGCAGATATACATACAGTCCATAAACCTCTGGTATTAAAGTTTCATGGAGAGAACAATTAAGAAAAAATGTCAAAAAAGCTTCTTACAGAGGATGATAAGAAAAAAAGGGTTGAGAAATACTGATCTAAAGAAGCTGATGGGCCAGCCCCAGCGGCCTAGTGGTGAAGTTCAGTGCCCTCCACTTCGGCAGCCTGGGTTCAGTCCCTGCGAGTGGACCTACACCACTCGTCTGTCAGCGGCCATGCTGTGGCAGTGGTTCACATACAAAAAGAAGACTGGCAACGGATGCTAGCTCAGGGCGAATCTTCCTCAGAGGGGAAAAAAAAAAGTTGAAAAGCTTCTTGACAAATTTGTCAAATTTTTATAATGACACCATTACTATCTTCTATCCTCAAAGACTGGATGGTTATTTGCAGGGACAGATGCAGTTCAAAAGACTGCATCACCAATAGGGCTGGCCCCGTGGCCGAGTGGTTAAATTTGCGCCATCTGCTGCAGGCGGCCCAGTGTTTCGTTGGTTCGAATTCTGGGCGCGGACATGGCACTGCTCATCAAACCATGCTGAGGCGGGGTCCCACATGCCACAACTAGAAGGACCCACAATGAAGAATATACAACTATGTACCGGGGGTCTTTGGGGAGAAAAAGGAAAAAAATAAAATCTTTAAAAAAAAAAAAAGACTGCATCACCAATATTCCTTTTACACTGTATGCAGATGGTGACTATTAGAGTTACAGCAACTATAATTCTTTTCTCTCTCTTACACAGTATCACATCTCCACACATTCAAAGAAAAATTTTAAAGTTGAAATATTAAGTTTTTGACAGCAGTAAGAAAAGGAATATGGACAAGTATTTCAATAAGGATGGTGATTTTAACCACAGGTGAAAAGATGAAACATTCTAAGAAAAGCAGCTGGGCTCTCACCACTGGACCACCCTGACGCTTAGGTAATTCCCTCTCATAGCCTATGATGAGCAATGTCTGAAAAACAAAAATGTCAGCAGGTTGTATTCAAGTGGGAGTTTCCTATAAAATTAGCTTTTGGTCAAATAAATCATACCGAAAATGTGTAGCTGACTAGTCTTTTTAAAAATAAATGTTAATGTCAGGACGGTCATGGGAAATCAGAGAATTTCCTAACCGCATCACAAAGAACACGCCATTGCCATTTAACTGCTCCAAAGGATCACTACAGAGATGCCCACAGGCAGGTGTGTCAGGGCAGACAGAGATGCCGGATACAGGAGCATAATGAGATTTCCGTGGCAGCAGAAGAGTCTGAGGAAAGAAGGTAAGAAATTACAGTGAACCCTAAGGACCAGGAGTGATCTACAGCAGTGATAAAAGCGCCTAAATGGCAACAAGAGGAAAAAGAAAAAAGAGGAGGGGGCGATGCCAGAGATAATTCAACCCCGACAGAGAAGAGTTACTCAGGGTCCAGCCAGCCCAGCTGGACGGTTACTGAGTTCCCAGTCTCATCGGTTCATCGGGGCTGTAAGCCACGGCCCCAGCAGCCAGAAGCGACAGAAATTCCTGCCAAGGGGTGACCTGCCAGGGTAATTTTCACCCAGCTCCGGAAACCAGGGCTCTGTTGGTATAGCCAATCAGGACTCTCTGTCAAGTACTCCTGCTAAAACAGCCTAAATTAGAAACGTCCTAAATTAGACGATCTGAGATTTTCCTTGTAGGCCAGCAATTAGTAGAGGACATGTGCTTCTCTGCTGAGGAAGTTCTAACAAAGTCAAGTTGCAAATAGGTAGTCAGGTGCAAACACTACAGTTCTGGAACGTGAGCTCTAGGAAGAAAGAGAGACCATGCCTCTTGCACACGGCTCCAGATGTTTGCTGAATGAATGAGCAAGGTGAGTGAGATATAAACTACATTTGGATAATTTTTAAGATTTGAGGATTTAAAAATTGTTCGTATCGATGCTGATGTTTGAGGGGTGGGTTCGTGAAGAAAAATTGCTGGCAAATTCCTGAATCTTAAAAAGTGCACATTTTCAACTCCCAAAGGAGACTGTAAAATCAGGAAGGATTGGATTCTGGTTCTTCTATCACAGAATAAAACAGAAATTTGTATTAAAAATATCCTTTAAGTAGCAAAAGTGATTAATAGTGAAAATGAGATAAGAAGGTCTTCACTCTTAAATTGACAAGTATTTTATTGAGTTCCTACAACAGACTTAAGAAAAAAAATTAAACATATACAAATGTAATTGTATTTTACATTTTTTAAAATGTAAAATTACATTTTTTTAAAATGAAACCAACTTCCACTAACTTTCCATAAAAAGAACATTCTTTACAATTGTGAAAAACCTGGATAGAAATGTGAAACAGAAAGCAAAGCAACTAGACTCCCCTGCTGGCTGCTAGGCACTGAACTGCGCCTCCCCACCCATCCAGCTGTGGAAGCCCCAACCCCGATGGTATGTGGGGGCCCTTACAATGGGATTAGTACCAGCAGAAGGAGAGACCAGAGAACTGGCTCTCCTTCTCTCTCCAACAAGCGAGGACATGGCAGGACAGATGTCCGCACGCCAGGAAGAAGGCTCCACCAGGAAGCAACCTGCCAGCACCTTGCTCTTGGACCTCCCAGCCTCCAACACTGAGAAATAAATGTTGTGTAAGCCCCCCAGTTGAGAACATTTTACTCTAGCAGCCCAAGCAGACTTAAGACACTGGCCTGACCAAGGATCACACCTAAGACACACACGGGTCCTGGTGGCCGTCCGTCTAGGGAGGCTTGGGCAGAAACTCTACCGAGCTCTGACTGCGATGACTCAGGAGCCACAGCGTCTAGTTTCTTCGTCTCCTTTCTCTTCACCACCATCTCACAGAACTCTATTACCTCATTGAGCCTCTGGTCTAAGTGGGTTATTAAGAGTAAATATAAAAAGATATGAGGTACTTCCAAGACCAACCTGTCAAATAACAGTAATATCTAAAATAAAATCCATTTCTTCTACCCCTCGGGGACTGTTCTTAACATACACAGGAAGCTATTTTGAATTGGACAAGTTTGAGCAACTCTAGTATTTATCTTAAACACAAAGGTTCTCAAACTTGACCACACCTAAGAACCACAGCAGAGCCCCTTGAAAATCCCCTTCCCCTGGAAAGACCGAGTCTGCAGGTCTCTGGCAAAGAAACCTACATGGTGAACAGCTCTCTCAGATGACCGAGAAGTGGTATGCAACCACACTCTTGAGAACCGCTGCCTCTCTGTCACTACTGAAGAAACAGCACACACAGGTGTACGTTGCTTTATATAACAGAGAAACGGTCTTAAAAATTGTAACCAAATTGGATTTTCTAAGCTAAATCCTATTTTCCCGCAAATTGACTTTACAATTTTAAAGACACTTTATTCATTCTGGGGGGTGGGAGTGGTTTCAGACCTTCTTCTAGAAGTCAAATTCCACATCCTCCTCTCCATCTCCACCTCAGCAGTTAAAGACTTAATTCAGGAATCCTTCTAAAAGAGCCTTATCACACACTCGCTTGTTTTATTCATCGAGAACGTCAGCATTCTAAAAGTGGTTGATTTGTAACCCTTACCCTTGAAAACAAACCTTGAAAATGCAGACTCTCTCTTGAGGAAGGAAAATGAATTTTGTCAGAAATAGTTTTAAAGAGAAATTTACTTCTGGAAATCTTATTGCTATGTATTAGCTACAACAGTGTAAGATAAATGCTTCTTCAAAAAAGACTATCAACTATGAGTAAGCCTTCCGTCACTTTTAACTTTTGTACAAAAAAAAGTCCACGCTTAAGGAAAATGCTTCTACTAAGTAATACAAATTAGATACAAGGTATTACAAAACAACAGATTTTCATTATTTCTTTCAGAGAAAGAAACATTTTCTTTAAAAGCACCTATGAGAACCAACACCAGATACACGTAATTTCTAATACTGTGGGTATTTGGGCAGAGTAAACACAGCCGCAGACTGAAGACGGGCAGACTGTGTTCCAGGCTCAGTTTTGCCACAGATGGGCCATGTGACCTTGGGAAATAACCTCTCTGGGTCTGAATTTAACTTATAAAATAAGATGGTTAAATAAAAGTAACTCTGATTCCAACAGATTAATTCACTCAAGTATTACATCAAAAAACATTTGTGGTATCTGATGCCTATAACTTAATCAATTGGCACATTAAAATGTAACTGGAGACTTGATAGTGTGAGTAACTTACTCAGACTGTCCTTGTGGCTATCAGTTACACATCACTGTACTTCACTTCTTTGAAAAAGTGAATACACTGAACATCTAAATTTTCACATATTGAGTTTTCTTAAAGCGAGGTACATATATAACACACTCAATTTCTGTAAAAGGAAACAGTGTATCTTTTCAGTCCTTCTTCCCAACCCATTGTCATTGCAGGCTCTAGGAAAAAAAAAACACCTTGAAGTCTTAACCACTGAACAATAGTGTTGCAGTAATACATCACAGAAATAACATTTCTTTCCTACAATACTCAAAGATATTCTCCAGAGGTTACTTATCTTCCAGTAACCAACTTTCTTCTTGTCTGCTCTCATATTCGTAGCGCAAACATTTTCAATTTTAACCAATATTAAATAAGTTCATCACGTATTCTTGTTTCCAACGGAATACACCGAGACCGAAAAAAAAAAAAAACACCCAAATCCAACAGGAATCAACACACGCGTTTGGCAATTCCAGGGAGGTTGGGATGCACAGACATCTTGTTCAAAATAAATAAACTTTCCAGGATCTTTATTTACTGACTTGAGAAACGTAGGTGTGGAAACAACCAGCTAACTTCGCTCCCAAGTTGGCATCTTAGAGAATCCTCCGTTTACAAAACACCCAGCACCTCACAGCCTCCCCACTCCGAATTGGCCAGGGGAGCACACGCCCATCGGCCCTGCCTGGAGAGGGAACAATGGGAGAGGCGCGAGGGAGCCAGCCCGGCGCCCCGGGCGCCCCAACTCCGCGGCCCCGGCCCGCGCCCGACACCGCGCGCGGCGTCCCCTCCCCGGGCGCCCCGGCCCCCGCCCCCGAGCCCCGGGGCGCGGCCCACCTGCGGCGGCGCGGGCCGAGGGTGGCACTTACCGAACAGGGTCAGGGCCATCGTAAAGGCGCTCGCCAACTGCTCGCCGCCGCCCGCCGGTCCACGCGCTCCTCCCAGGTGGGCCGGAGATCACCGCATCGGCCCGACGCGCTCACACCTCGGAGGGCGCGGGGAGCCGGAGGGGCGTGGCGGGGGCGCGGGCGCGCGGGGAGGCTGCAGGCCGGGACGCAGGGGGCCGCTGCAAGAAAAAGTTATTTATGCGTTATTGTCAGGCGCACCCGGACAACTGGAGCCCCGCTAGCCCTAGGAGAGCCGGCACTTGTCGCTGCCATCTGTGCACTGCGCGGAGCGCGCGCGCGGGCGGCGGTACCTGCGGGGCGGGGAGGCTTGGCCGCGGCGCAATGGCAGGCGGGGAGGCGGCGCCGCAGTGGCGGCAGCGGCGGCGGGGAGAGGAGCAGCCTCGAGCCCCCAACGGGGCGCGCTCACTCCGCATCCCGCGGTCTCGCAGACGCCATCTTGCGATAGCGTCTCCCCCTGAATCGGCCGCTGCGCCTCCGCCCGCCTCCACCCCGGGCGCCCGGGCCGAGTGCGTTCCCATGGCAACGGGCGCGCGCGGGGGCCGGGGGCGCGCGCCCCTCCTGCCCCGGGTCGGGAGGAGCTGCCCCGGCCGCCCGCGAGGGGGCCTCCAGCAGCGCGGCAGGGCCGGGGGCGGGGTGCGTTTTAGCTGAAATCCCAGGGATTTTTTTGAATGGGATTTGAGGAGGCACAGAGGGAGAAAAACTGAGCTGTTACTCGAAAGACGAAGTCACAGGAGGATGCTCCATAAATATAAGGACCCAGCCAGGGTCATGTGGGGATCGGGTTCGTTTAAGGATATGTCTCTTCTCTGGCGCCCTCGGGGTTAACGGAGAGTCTGGAGCCTGAGACCTGGAGCTACAGGACTCGGGAAGGGGGCCAGGAGTCGAGCAGAGGCACTGAATGTTGCTTGTCTTTCCGCTTGGACTTAAGAGCCACTAGGAGTAGTTCTGATCGGATTGTCATATGTGAGGAGACAGGAGTCGGTTAAAAAGCATCTGGGATTACCTAAAATAATTTGTTACAAGGCCAACGCTTAAACCTCATTTTCTCCCTTTTACTTTACACATCTGATATTGTGTCAGGAAAAATCAACGTTTCTCACTGATTGGCACTTCTCCTTTACCACAAAAGGTTGTTCCCCTGAGCTTTTTTTGCATTTATCGATAATCACTGGCAACATCTTTCTTTCTGTGATGTTCTCTGCTCCTTCTGTCTTTGCCTTAATTAACGAGAAGCCATATAACGCCCTGAGATTATCAGCCAAAAGATGTTCTTGAAAAGCTCAGTTACAGTGTTTTTTGTCGTTATTTAATGTATTCAAAAAATCAGTATTCTCTAGTTGCTATATTTGTTACCTGTTTAAAAAATTCCTCGCTTTTTCTTGTTTCTCTCCTTAGGGATTTTAGACTACTTCAGTATCTAATCAAATAGATTTTCTCTGGTTCTCTTTCAGTTCTTCAGATTCCCTAATGTCATTTTCCTCTTCTCTCCAATTTTCAACTAATTCTTTTAAGAATATTATATTAATATCTTCTATTTAATTTATCTTGAGGATCAAAATCATTATGAAAATGAAAATTACTGCTGCACTAGGACCCCGGTTAATTCATCATCATTTCACAGCAGATTCAAACATTGGAAGAAAAGGAAAGCCAGTCAGAAGGAGGAGCCAAGCCTTTTGTTTCACGTCAGTTAAGTCAAGAGAAAAGAAATAGTAAAATAATTCAGCGTGAATGGGCAAATGTTTAAGATGCTATAGGCTTGAAATTTTCTGATGTAGTAAAATGGCTCTCCTTTAGCCACTAACATCCAAATAAATCTTGAAATCCCCAGAATTTAAAATCTTTAATGAAAAGGGCTCGATTTTGAACAGACTTTCTGCTCATGAAAAATTACAAACACACAGCTCATGAAGATAGATGAGAACTCAGGAGGGCTTTATGGGACAGACTTTAGAACCGTGTAAAATTGCCGCTGATCTGCTCTGCAACCAGATAAATCGAAATTAAACACCATTTGCTGTCTCAACCAGTGGTCTTCAACCTTTTTGGGGACCTAATTTCCCTTTGAGGCTCTGATGAAAATACTGTCCCTCTTCCTGGAAAGATGCTTATGTACATACATACACTCACCCCAAATTTTTCACACAGTTGGACTATTCCAGGACTCTAGGTCAGCTCCCAGATATCCTTTGTAATCTTAGAAAGTTTTTGCCTTTAAAATTAAAGTAGAAAAAATTTTCCCCTTTCACATAAAAGCATGGAATTGTGCACAGGAAGGGACCAAACTCCCCCGATTTACAGATAAGGTAACTGAGGGCCCAGTGGTCGAAAGAACTCCCCAAATGTGTACACCTATTTAGTGACAGAACTAAGAGGAAAATCTTAGGCGTCTGGAGTTCCCCCTGACCACCTCCCCCACTCTCCATCCCCCACGAATTTAGAGGGTACATGGTTTGAATTTACAAAGAAAAATCTGTCTAGTATTAGAAGCAGAGTAACAAGGGGGTATTTTGTCCTCAGCCATTTTGCATGTTTGGGTCTTCTTATAGTTTGGGAAGTTGAATTTTGTCCCAAAGAGACTTTATTCACATGCTGTGCTACTCAGAACTGTGTGTCCAATCAGGCTAAGAGAGAAGAGCTTTTCTCTCCTCTTTGTCAGGCTCTCCTAGAGAGTACCAGTGCATCAAGGTTTTGGTGCTACAGCTCAGCTAGCTGCTAATTTCCCTGTCCCTTGGGAGGTTATCCTGGGGGTGAGTCAGAGGGAAATGAACAGCCCTTTGCCCAGACTCACCCTCCTGTCGTAGAGACAAGCTGTAGTTACTGGACCAGCGTTGCACTCCTGGTGATAGACCCAGCTTAGGCTCAGGCCGGCATCTTCTTCCCCTCACCGTCCCCTTTTTTTTACTCTCGGCACTCTCACACCCAAAACACAGAGACACACATGCCACGAGAGAGAGGTTTTTAGGATACTATTTGAAACAAGACAGCTGAATGTTGCCATGTTTCTCTTTTTAAGCATGTAGCTTTCCACAAGCAATGCCTTCCACTTGACTTCCTAATGGTTTGATGCTCTAACAGAATGCTTTCTATACTTGATCAAAATGCTTTCTATATTTGAGATCAATGTCTTGAAAATACTATTCCTTTTTATAATATTGTATTATCCAGTGAGGAATTTTTCTTTTCACACTTATCTGGAAATAAAGCAATAGCCTGTCAGCTACAGATTCAATGGAAGGAAGGGCGTTTACCACTTGGGGGTGATTATTATGGGTGGTGCCTTAGACTGTTTATTAAAAAGAGCAAAGAATGAATTGACTTTTCAAAACATTTATGTTTTCATTCAAAGATTTAATTTTGTGCTTAACACGCAAGCACCTAGAAGGGCCGGATTTTTTTTGCTCTGTCACTAGTTAGATTTTTAGACAAATGTCTTCCTCTTTCTGGTGTTATCCTCATTTGTAAAATGAAGGGATGGGACTAAGTTATCTCTAATGTCTCTTTTAGGTTTTGCTGTAATTCTGTGATATTTAAAAGTATTTAAATTAACTGGATTATGGATAAAACAGAGAAGACATTTTTATTTGAATATTCAATGTATTTAAAGTGCTCATATATCTCGTAAGTCTAAGAGTCATATGTTATAGTTTCATAAATACCTAGAGTGATAAAGAAGTCATTTTATAAAAACATTGATACTGCGATTTCATCTGCAATATGTTATACTAACATTGTATTTATTTTATAGAGAGCAGCCTTTTTTCTGGTTTAACAGGATTAAAATTAAAAGCATGCACTGAACAATCCATTTCAAATTTACTAAAATGGTTTCTCATTTTTGTTCAAGTTCTGTTGACTAAACAGAGCTTAGACAACCCTTTAAAATTTTTTTCTATGTTTTAAAGTAATGACTTATCACAAGTGTTTGGGGTTTTCTTTTTGTTACTCATTTAGCTTTGTTCCCATTGGTAAACATTGATTTGTTCCTCAGTTTTGAATGAAGCAGAAATTAATGAGGAGGTTTCTGCCTCACAATAACAAGTTAAAATTATAGCACTTTATCATGTCAACACAGCTTTAAACACTAGGAATACCAGTGCTATTAGCACAGTTCCCAAAATAGTGCAGAAGTTTGCTGTTGAAGAAAAAATTACAGAGTGTATTTCTACAAATGTGATAGAAACATTTTCTATTCATCAGTTACACTGATTAAGGTTTAAGTTATTTATTTAAAATATTTACACTATGTGACATTCTCTCTTATCGTATGTTTATGTTACCAGTTGAAGTATTTATTTCCATAGCGTAAATTTGTTTAGAATGGATTTGGTCTGTTTTTAATGACATTTTCCTTAAACACTTAATCTGGATGAGTTCTCCTGCCCTTCGTCTCTTTCATCTGAGACTTTCTGAATTAATTCTTTACCTGATATTTGCATGGCACTTCATGGTTTATAGGTAGAACTTTCACAGGGCAAAGTCATGTATATACAAGTACAGAGGGGACATTTGCCTTGAATATAAGGATTTAGACCATTAACTGTTTAGGGGGGAAAAAAAGAATATTTATGTCATAAGCTGTAAAATTGGTCTTTAAGGTTAAATAATTCAACTTAATGTTTAGGAGAGTTAATTGTGTTCTATTGACCACCAGAGGGTACCTAAATTATGTCCATAGGAGTAATCTTGGATCTTAGAAATGAAGTAAAATTTGAAAAATACATAAGAATTGAAAACCTTCTCCATTCCCCTACACAGTGCCTCTAATAATAGCAGAAGATAATCCCACCAAAATTAAGCTAAAAGGGGAGGCAGCTGCTGGCTGGTTAAGCACAGATTTGGAATTGCGTATCACTGAGGAATTGCATAGTACTGAGCAGCGTTGCTCAGTCATTATTATATCACTGCCAAGGTGAAAAGAAGCTATTTGTAGAAGGGGTGTGTGTGTGTAGGTGTGAAGGGAGGGAAAATTCCATCTCTGACCCAGGATAATGGATTTCTTGTTAATCGCTCAGCTTAAAGAGGAAATTTTAGTTCAGTCGGTGAAGAGACCACAGGTATTGCTCTGAACCCTAGGTCAGAATTTTCTAAAAGCCACAAGTCCTATTTTTTGAATTTTGTATAGAATTTATTTTGGCATGTCAAAATGACCACTGGTTTAAAGTGGCCAAGAAAAAAAGAAAGGGTAAAAAAAGGTCTGTTTTTAATTTGTTTGAATACATATTTAAAAGAATACGTATTTCCTGGTAAATAGGATAGCAGATCTTTTGGAATTTTTTTATAGGCTTAAAATCAAATACATTTTCAAATACACATTAGATAAAAGTACAGCGATTACGGCTGCTTTCAAGTAACAGTTTTTGTTCTGAACTACAATAGTATTATAGTACTTTAAGCCAGCATTTCCATTTGTGTGTATTTTCTGAGGTCACCAGGCATATCTAATGCACACTGTAGCTGAATGCCTATTTGACTTGAGCAGTTGGATTTCTGCCAGTTTTGTTTTCAAGAGAGTATAAGGAGGTTTGGCTACAAATCAAATCCCCCTAACATGGCCATGGTTTTTCTGGTTAGTGTGGGTGTCCACAATAAGATGACTTATTCAAGTTGATTACATTGTGAGTTATAAATCAGCAAAATAGCTATGAACTCTGTGTGGGAATTACACAATCTCTAATTAAATAACAGAAGTGAAAAATAGAGAAGTGTATTTCCATGATTAAAATCACAGTCTGGGCTCAAACCTTGTCTACTCCTGTGATGGATTTTTCATAAAGCTCTATTGTATACTGTTGTAAAATAGGACTTGTATCAGACATTTAGGACAATGTGCCAGTTGGAATTCGTCCATCCATCCTTCATCCAATCAACAAATATTTACTGAGTACCTATGATATACCAGGCATTGGGCTAGATTTCGGCAAAGGAGTCCAAGACGAATCGAACATGTGTATAGTCCCTGGGGATAAGACTTATAAATGGGACAATGACAAGGTCCAAAAAGGGGTACAGATTAAACACTGTGGGAGTTCAGAGGAGAGAAAGATTATTTCAAGCTGATGAAATGTATGAAGGCTTCATGGAGGATGAAGCTGTGCTTTGAGGTATGGACAGGAATTAGGCAAACAGAAAAGAGCAAGGGGTGGGGTTAGGTGAGAGAGAAGAGCATGGTGAAAGTCTTGAGGAAAGAGGTCGAAAATCATGAGAGAAGAATTGCAGGCAGGACAATTTGGCTGTAGCAAGGACTCGTGGGAGGAGAGGCTAGACGCGTAGGTTGGAGACATATGTAGAAGGCCAAGTTGTTGCATTGATGCTTATGATGTTATCTGAACCCTGCCAGCTTTCTACAAGTACTCAAGGCAACTAGGAATTTGAATTCATTATGTAAAACTCTGGTCTCAATTTTTTTCTTTTTTTTTTTGAGGAAGATTAGCCCTGAGCTGACATCTGCTGCCAATCGTCCTCTTTTTGCTGAGGAAGACTGGCCCTGAGCTAACATCCGTGCCTGTCTTCCTTTACTTTGTATGTGGGATGCCTGCCACAGCATGGCTTGCCACGTGGTGCCATGTCTGCACCCGGGATCCGAACTGGTGAACCCCCGGCTGCCGAAGCAGAACATTCGAACTTAACTGCTGCACCACTGGGCCGGCCCCTCAAATTTTTTTTATGGCCCTATTTTCCAGTAACGCATTTTGAGTACCCGCCAATATATGTGTATGTGTATATATTCATACACATATGTGCTATGGTTGTAAACTAATAACTTAAGGCATAATATACCCTTAAGGTGAAGTTTATCATTAATGATAAAAATCCATATTTTAAAGTCTTCTTGATAATTTCCACTTTTTGGTCAACTTCTAGGCAGATCTTATTATATGATCATTATTTTGCTTCATAATGTGGCTGACAAAGAGCTTGCACCAAGTGTAGGAGTCATGTCAGTTCTGCCATTTCTTTTACATTGCCTTGTGCTTGTATTACTAGTATGATTTTCAATGCATGGTGTCTTTGAAAGGATCTTTTTAAGACAGCTGTCCATTTGGTAAGGATTAGTTTAGTTAAAAAGCATATAATATAACCATAAATCCAATTAACTTGGCCATGTAAAATAGCAGTAAGTTGCAATAAGCCAAATGAGCAAAGATGAGTCAACTGCATTGTCAACCCCACCCCATAGTGGAACTCTGATTCTTCCCCCAGGAGAACTTGTGCATGATGCATGTGATGTGGGATTTTCCAACATACAAACTAAGTAAGGGAACCTGTCAATCTGTATATAAAATACTAATAAAGCTTAATCTTCTCCTCGTTTAGAAAAATAACTAGTAACTATATATAGAAGTCCTACTTTTTCTTTCCACAAGACAAGGGAAGTCTTGCATACCCCTCGGGGTATGCGCACTCTACTCTGGAGATTGCTGGTGTAGACATTGGCAAATATTTGTGTAGTGGTATGGTCAGGGCTGACTTCAGAAGGATGAATCTGATATCTACGTGGCTAATAGGTTCAAGGGAGAGAAAGTGAATTACAGTGGCTCTTAGTTCGTGGTCTACCCAGCTACTGCAATTGTCACCAAGTTCTAAGAATTCTGGTCTGAATTTTGAGTGAGCCTAGATTTCAAGGGGTTCCAGGACATGTTACTTAAAACCTCTGATATCCTGGGAAAATGAGACTAACCTTTAGAGAGTTAGAATTAGAGAAAGAATACCAGACATAAAGAGAAGAAAGGGCTAGCACCAGAATGGATCTTCCATGACTTAGAAACCAAGCATGGTGGAAGAAAGAGTTTTTGAATGTTTGTTTCTTCTTAATATTGAGCAGAAGTGTAGCCTATAAAACACATAGCATATAAAACACTGGATTTACCTGAAAGCAGGGTTGAGGGTGGGGAATTGTCACCTGCTGCCTCCCTAGAACTTCTCGAATACCAAAGTACGTCCTGAAAAACACTGGTCATTTGGGGCCAGCCTGGCGGCACAGCGGTTAAGTTCACACGTTCCACTTTGTTGGCCCAGGGTTAGCCGGTTCAGCTCCGGGGTGCGGACCTGCGCACAGCTTGGCAAGCCATGCTGTAGTAGGCGTTCCACGTATAAAGTAGAGGAAGATGGGCACAGATGTTAGCTCAGGGCCAGTCTTCCTCAGCAAAAAGAGGAGGATTGGCAGCAGATGTTAGCTCAGGGCTAATCTTTCTCAAACAAAAACAAAAACAAAAACACTGGTCAGAAAGGTCTGGCTTCAAATCTTGGCTTCACCTCTCACTTACCTATGTGATTGGGGGCAGGTTTAAAGCTTCTTGGACTTCAGTTTCCTCCTCCGTAAAATAGAGGTACTCTCTGTATCACTTCATTTGTAGCATTTTGGTTGCAATTGACAGAAAACAACTCAACTTGGCTTAAGCAAAGAAGGGAATTGCTGGCTCTGTTAATGGAAAAAGCCAGGGTCAGGCTAAGTTTCAGAGAAGGCTGATCCAGCAGTGCAAAAAATGTCCCCAAGGACCTAGCGTTTCCGTTTCTCCAGTCACTATCTTCATATAACACAGACTCTCCCCTTGTGGTTGCAAAATGGCGTCAGAGGTTCTAGACATCACATAGTCCTACCTCTCCATCCAAGGGCAGAGAGAGTCTTGCACAAGTCCTGAAATATCTTGCTCTCAGTGGCCTGAATGGGGCTGTGTGCCTATCCCTTAATCATTGCTGTGGCCAGGGAGAGGGGGTGGGCACAGGCCAGCCATAGGCTATCCTGAACCTGAGTGGATTAATCCTCCCAAGCCTCATGGTGGAGGTGAATTCCCCACAGAAAATTCTTCAGAAATACCAGTTGGAAGAGAGAGAAGGAGTTGGGCAGGCAACTCACACGTGTCTGCCTTTTAGGGTGATTCTGAGGATTAAATAAAGCACAGAGTGGACATTCAACAAGTACGTTTTTCTTCCTCTCTCCATGAGGATTATCCTCCTCAGTATTCAGTGAAAGCCAAATTTTCTCTGAAGGTAGGGACCCAAGTCCTCTTCCAACAAGTCCTCTCCTTACTAAACAATGTCTTCACAAACATAAGAGCACTGTCTGACTCTTAACCTCACAGATACCTGCCTCCCAGACTATCTACAGACATGGTGGCGTCACCAACACAACCTGTAGGAAAAATAATTGCAATCAATTGTTATGTAAAGTGTGTCTGCCTGCTATGCAATGCCCACTAAACAGGTGGATTTTTTCCATTAAATAGGCCATTTGTTTGGGCATCATGTTTTTGTTTCAATAATTTAAATATCGTTCAAAATATATAATTGATTCAGTATTGGGAAAATTATTTTCTATATGTTTTAGGATTTCCAGTTAAGCCTCAACTGGGATCCCCAGTCTGGTTGTGTGTGATGAACCAGTAGGCTTTGCAGGAGCATACTTACATAAACACTATCCAGGGGTGGGTAAGTGTTAATTATGTTAATAATTGATGTTAGCAATGGAGCTTGTCATCAGCTGAATACATTCCAGGACCTTAAATGGCTTAGTCTCTGCACTGAGTTGCATTCTGATAAAAAGTCCATCTGGCAAAAGTAATTAAAAAGGAATGGTAGGAGCCAGCCTGGTGGCGTAGTACTTAAGTTTATGTGCTCCCCTTCGGTGGCCTGGGGTTGGTGGGTTCAGATCCAAGGTATAGACCCACACACTGCTTGTCAAGCCATGCTGTGGCAGCATCCCACATACAAAATAGAGGAAGATTGGCACAGATGTTAGCTCAGCAACAATCTTCCTCACCAAAAAAAAGGAATTGTAGTCTTTACTTTCATTTCACAAAGAATATTATAGAGTGTCCACATTGTGCCACACAGAAACTCTTCTTAAAACCCCTTTTCCTCTTTTTCTATCATACCCCACAGCTGCTCTGGAGCAGAGCACTCTCAAACCTCGCAAATTCTCTCACACTCCTCAGCCTATGTGGCCTTCCTGCACTCCCCCTCACCCCGAATTCCTACTCTACAGATTGGTCTCTCTAGTTTCTGTTTTCTTTCCTTAACCTTCAATTAGAACCTAAATTCTTCACTATACGGGGGATCCAGGAACTGGCCCAGCAAGCAAGACTCTTCCTCCCTGTCCTCCTGCCTCTCAGTTTTAGTCTTTCTCTGCCCATTATCTCGATTTTCCACCACAAAAAAAGCTGAGGAATCTGGGCTTTTCCTTAGAAGGTGAGATGGTAAGAAAGATGGCTAAAACAAAATTCTACTAATAAATTTTGTCCCCAGCTTAAAATGAGTGCCAGGAACTGTGTGAAGTGCTTTGCATACGTTTTTATTTATTTATTTATTTTGCTGAAGAAGATTAGCCCTGAGCTAACAGCTGTGCCAATCTTCCTCCACTTTATATGTGGGTCACTGCCAAAGCTTGGCTGCTGACAAGTGGTATAGGTCCATGCCTGGGATCTGAACCCATGAACCCAGGCCACCAAAGCAGAGTGTGCTGAACTTAACCACTACACCATGGTGCCAGCCGCTGGCCCCCCTCCATTTTCTTGTTTGAACCTCACAGCTACCTTGTGTGGGAGATCTTGGACTCCAGAACTTTTGACTCAGAACTGCAATACTTGGTTAACTAGAACATGCCACCTTTCTCTATAAAAAATCTAGCCACAGACAAATTTTTATCACTGGCATATTGACATACATTGGTATAGTTTGTTCATTGAGGTCCCTTTATTGCAAAAATTAATCTAATACTGTAAGCAAATATTTTGCTATTGAAAAAATTGAGTTTATAGTTGATGCTCCAATTTGAATCCAGTTTAGGACTTAAACATTTATTCATTTGACAAAACATTTATTGATGATGTTAATGTACCAGGAGCTCAGATATACAAAGAGATGAAAACCAATTAATAAAGCAAACAACACGTAGACCCAAAACATCTATTATGAACTCAGTGCTTTGTCAAGTGCTTTGAGAGAATTTTTTTTTATATGTTTTGGGCAGACCAAATGAAAGAAACATTATATAATTGGAGTGGGGTTAAATTTTTCAAATGCTGGAGGAGGGTTAACCTTCAGCTCTTTTCCTTAGATCTCTCTGAATAATGGTCCTGATGGGAGACAGCAGGCTAAGCAGTGGAGAGAGGAGGAAGAAGAAGGGAAAGGGGTCCTTAGAACCTGCCCATCATTGGACCATCAGTGCCACCAGAATGCCCAGACATGGCTTTCCCAGGAATTACAAGGGATAAAAAGATAATAGGCTCCTCAGCAGATGAGTGCCAGAAGGAATTTATTTTACTGACAAGTAAGATTTTAACATTCCTGTCTGAGGTAGAAGAAACAACCTCCTGTTGAGCATTTATTGTGTCCATGAGTGACTTCATTAATACTCCTTATTTTCTGAGCTTGGGTTAGCCTGATTCCCAGGCTTTAAAAATGTTGTCAGGAGGCCGACCCCGTGGCCGAGTGGTTAAGTTCTCGCGCTCTGCTTCAGCAGCCCAGGGTTTCGCTGGTTCGGATCCTGGACGCAGACATGGCACCGCTCGTCGGACTATGCCGGGGCAGTGTCCCACATGCTGCAGCCGGAGGGACCCACAACTAAAATAAGCAACTATGTGCTGGGAGGATTTGGGGAGAAAAAGCAGGGGAAAAAAAACTGAAAAAAAAAAAATGTTGTCAGGGCCTGGTACCTCTTGAGCTATGAGGGGAAACCAGCTGTCTTAGGGTATGTCTTCCTGTGTTTCCTGTGTTTCTTCTGAGGAACAATGCAAATTGGAGAAAGATAACCTCCAGAGACAGGGTGAAATCAAGTGCTAGTGCTAACAAAAGCAAGAAAACATCCAGAAGGAGAAAAAGCTCTCATATCCGGTCTTCACTCAGTGTGGCCGAGCCTCTGTTCTCCAGCCCGTTCCGTCCTCAGGGCGTTAGGTTAAGACTGTCCCTCCAAAATGAGCTAAGTCTCCTTTTAGTCAGAAAAGAAAACACCCCCACCCCATGATGGGAAATATTAGGCTTTCTACCATTCAACAAACATTTTTATCCCTTAATGGAACAAAACAGCTAATTCATTTCTCCAGCTTTTCTTTTTACATACAATCTCCTTCAGGGAAGAAGTGGTGTTTGCTTGTCTTACTGAAATCAGGGTCAGACCCAGACATCCCTCAGAGTCAGGAAGTCAGGCCTGGCAGCATCCACACGCGACAGTTTTTCCCACTCTGCCAGACCTTCAGGGCCTTCCTTAAAACTTCACTTTCTTTTCCCTCCCCCAAGGTTGAGAATTACAGTTGCATTTAGTTGAAAATATTTAATGCCAGTTCTTTAGGGCCTTCTTTTAGTCGTCAGCCTGTGCAGCCTGTGGCAGGATAGGGATATGCTAATATAGATGCTTGGTTAAAACAAAATAGTATATATAATGACATATAAAATGTGTATTTAAATATAAATGTATATATATATATATAACAATATTGTTCAGCTGAGGTCTCAAAGCAATCATTTAAAATGAAACTTTCCATGAACCCACCCCATCCAGAAGTAACAAATCCTTTTTTTAACTCCCAGAGAATTCTGTGCTTCAAGTTCAAGTATGACTCTAAATACATTTTACATTTTGTTATAATTATTTGAGTATATATATGCAAATATATAAAATATATGTTTGTGAATAATATACACATATACACACACACGTTCTACCTTTCTGCCTGCTGGATCCTTAGCTCATTAAGAATAGAGTTTTGTTGTGTTTTTCTTTGTATTTCCCAGCACAGAGGCACTCAGCAAATGTCAGTTGAATATACTGTAAAGATAAAAGCTAATACAGGGATTTCACATAGGCTGCCCCTGGGCTGGACCTCCTAGAGGGCAGCAGGCTAGGATATTGATAACATTCTGGCCAATGGTTTCCATTGCCCTGCTCCAGCCTATATTTTGGCAAAAGCAAATGAAAGGTTTTGCTAAAGTTTGTACTTACAGCACGATTGCATGATAGAGGATTAAGGAGCACTAGGAGGTAAAAAGGTTAATTATAACTGCTGAGTATTTGGCTTTTCCGTGTTTAGTTTGTTTGCAGTTTGGCAGAATAAGCTTTGCAACGTCCTCAGGTTTTTTTTTCACACCAGTTCCCAGGAAATGTTACTTTATAGTAAGTACTTTATATTATTTGAGTTTTTTTTCTTTGACTCTAAGGATGTGGCCTATGCGAGCATGGATTTGCCCTTTCTGCCTCCTTGAATTCAAATGGTTGCAATGTTAGCACCATGTGACTTTACCCTCTACCGCAGTCACTTGGTGGGTCCATGGATGGACACTGACCCAAGCTGGGCCATTCAGAGTTACCCTCTCTCTGAGAATGGAGCTCTAAGTTTTAAGTAAGGGGCTGCTAGAAATCATCTTTGACCGTGTGGACTAAGAAACGGAACATAGATCTGAATGAAAGAGATGCACAGAAAGAAAAAAAAAGATGAGCGAGAGAGCCCTGACAGCATCCAAGTGTCTGCTTCCAATTATTCTAAGTCTTAGCAGAATATAAATGATCTTTAAGTTGTGTCGGTAAAGTCGATGCTGTGGTGTGCTGCCCACATCCGCCCCATCAGGGTTGACGTACCCATTCCCCCAGATGCCGGGAATGTCTGTTGCTGATGGCTCTTAGCTGAGTCACTTCCCAGAACTTGCCCTTGGACTAAAGGAAATGCTTAGACCAAGGTCACACACCCTCTCCAGGGGCAGCCTACATCCAATGATTGGTTGATATGTGGGTATAAAGCCCTGGGCTCCTTGCATCAATATGGGACGACTCCAGAGCTCTCCGTGGCGTTGACCGTGGCGTTGATTACAACTGCATCACAGTTCAACTGTGCCCTCTGCCCAATCCTCCTTTCCTCGCTCCCTTACAAGTGTTGATTCAGAGTCCTGCCTGCTAAACTTTCTGCATGCAAATCTCTGTCTCCATCTGTTTCCTGAGGAGCCTGAGTTAAGACAGTGGGTGTGGCAGAGATGCCATACAATGCACTCTCCCTTTCTTCCTTTGTAATGTGGCTCATAACGTAGCCTTGCAATAAATCACTCCACCATTATTATTTAAGCTAGCACAAGTGGCCTCTTGTTTTTTGCAACCGAAAGGGTTCTCATATATTATTTCCTTATGATAAATTTCTAGAAGTCAAATTAATCTTACACAAGAGATACACATTTTTAGGACTTTTGATCCCAATTGCCACATCATCCTTCAGAAACATCGCACCAATTTACATTCTCATCAATAGTGTGTGAAAGTAACCATTTCCCAGACTCTGCACACACACAAAAAGGATATTATCCTTTTTTTATTCATTCATTCAACAAATGTTTATTTAGTACCTGCTAAGTGCCTGGCTATGTACTAAGGGCTGGGGAGAAATCTCTGCCTTCCTGGAGCTTGCGTCCTAGATGTGAAGAGACAGGCAACTAAAATGAGTGAGTTGTATTGTATACCAGAAGGTGGGAAGTGCTAGACATATAGAGCAAGGAAGGGGGGAATGCAGTGCAGGGGATAAGGGGTATCCATTTTAAGCACAATGATCAAGGAAGCCCTCACTGAGCTGGTGACTTTTCAGCAAAGATTTGATGGAGGTAGAGGAACAAGGCACGAGAATATGTGGGGGAAGAAGATTTTTGGCAGCAAATTCTCAAGGCTGGATCACACGTGGTATGTTCAAACAACAGCAACCAGGCCAGAGGCTGGAGCGGAGGGAGCAAGGGGGAGAGTGGAAGAGATGTGGTTAGTGAGGCAGCGGGGGGCTGCTACGTGGTCCTGCGGATCGTGGCTTTTCCTAGCCGAGATCGAGAGCCATTGGAGGGACTGGGGTAGAGGAGTGACCCGTTCTGACTCATGATTCAAACGGCGCCCTCTGGTGGCCGTGTTGGGAAAAGACTGTCGTGAAGGCAAAACTGGAAGCGGAGACGAGCTCGGAGACTTTGCCTCAGACCAAAAACAGTCTTTCATTGTTGTTTATTTTGCACTTGAGCATTTTACATATAAATTGGTTGTTTGTACTTCTTCCATTGGAAACAGCCTATTTTAAGATTTTTGCTGTTGTTTCTATTAGCGTATTTACCTTTTGTTATGGATTTTCCATGAAAGCATGAAGCTCTTTGTCATATATGTGTAGTTCACTGTCCCCAATTTTTCTTTCAATTGAATCTTGTTTATGACTTTTTTTTTTAGATTGATAAATTTTTAATTTTTATGAGGATATATATATTTTTTTTTTTTAAAAAAAAGCTTTTCTTTAGGGGTTCTGCTTGTGATATCATACTTAGGAAATATTTTGCCAAGATTATTTCTTCAGTCTAGGCTTTTTTATTCGCAAGCAACAGAAGCTGGCTTAATTAAAGAGAAATTCATTCTAATTCTTGAGATTTAAACTGGAAGCTAGAGGTAGGAGATCTAACCAGGCCACGTGAGATTCTGGAACTGGGAACTAAAACCTTACCTGAAACCAAAGCATCTTTCCCATTTCTTTCTTTACCTGCTCTCTCCTCTCTGCTGCTCTCTAAGCACCTGCTTCATACTTCTCTGTTCTCTGATAAATCGTTTATCTGTACTGTGGCCACCCCAGTTCCAGCACCATTGAAAAGTAGACTAGCATCTCTGTGCCCCAATTTCCATTTGTGGGGAAGAGAAGCTAATTCACACAGTCCATCCAGTAGACTGGGCCAGTTCCTCCCCCTCCATGACACATAAGCTGTGTCCAGGGAGGGCTGGAGTCCCCAGCTCTAAGGGGCTTATCATGAGGGGGGCATGTGGAGAAAGGGCAGTTCTCAAAGGGAACAGGGGACATGCATTGAGCATATGCTGTAAAAGAAGTATAATCCACATTCATCTACATTTTATTCTAGTACTTTTATGGTTTTAAATTTTCCAGGCATCTGAAATCAATATTTGTGTAAGGTGTGCTTTAGAACTATCACTTTATTTTATTGTATATTTTATGGTAAAATGTTAACTACTCGTCCCCAAAATTTGATAGGAAAAAGTCGAACTTGTGCCAAGATTGCTACTGAGATAAACCAGATGTCTTATATCGGAGATTGTTTAAAGTGCTTTGATGACTATTGCTATTTAAATAATATTTATCTGATTGTTGGAAATTCCTCTGGGTTATATGTTTTGTCGTTCCTTATCAATTAAAGGACAGGCCAAAGGATAGAATCAGACAAACGTGATTACTCTACCTAATGGTTCATTGACATGAGGAGGGTGGGAGCCACCAGCGGGCCACCACATTCAAGGAATCCTTGTCCAGACCTTGGCGGAGAAACAGCTAAATTTAGAAAGGCACTGTCGGTCAACAGACTGCCACGTCTTCCCCATCCCTTCTTCCTGTGGGAAAGGAGCGTCTCTAGATTGGATAAATCACAGAGATGATTGAAGCAGAGACCAGCCAAACAAATTTAACAATCTGGCAAGATTGTTGTATTTATTTTGAGGGGGCTCATTATTTTCTCAGGTAACTTTTAAATAAATTAATTATATCATGATTTTTTTTTACAAGTAGCCAAATAACTGCAGGCAAATTATTTCACTGATTCTCATTTTTTCACTTACTAAATGTCAAGTTGAACTAGATGATTTCTGATGTTCCTACAAACATAAAAAATCTGATTTATTGATTCACTAGTTTCCCGTGTAGAAATGTGCTGGGCTGTATGAAATCATTAAGTAAATGCTGTATTCCCCAAGAAATTTCACTTCCACCAGAGCCAACACCTCCAACGATGAACTTAGAAAACACACATTAAGAAATTAGCACACATTTAATAATTTCTCTGACAGGAGTGATTGGGAGAGGAGTAGCATTATCACCTCTTTTCCAAATCTTTTTTTTCTCCCCAAAGCCCCAGTACATATTTGCAAATCCTACTTGCAAGTCATTCTAGTTCTTTTATGTGGGATGCAGCCACAGCATGGCTTGATGAGCTGTGTATAGGTCTGTACTCAGGATCCAAACCTGTGAACCCCGGGCCACTGAAGTGGAGTGTGCGAACTTAACCACTCTGCCACGGGGCCAGCCACTCTTTTCCAAATCTTTAGTTGAGACTTTGTAGAGAACATTTTTAACAGCTTTTTTGAGGTATAATTGACATATGACAAACTGTACATATTTAAAACGTACACTTTGATACATTTAGACATATGTATATACCCATGAAACCATCACCACAATCAAGATAATAAACATATCCATCACCCCAAAAAGTTTTCTTGTTTTCCTTTGTAATTTCTTCTTCTAGCTGCTCTCCCTGGAAGACCACTAATCTCCTTTCTGTCACTACAGATTAGTTTGCATTTTTTAGAATTTTATATAATGCCATTGTGTGCATCAACAGTTCATCCCTTTTTACTGCTGAGTAGTATTCCATTGTGTGGATACACCAGTTTGTTTATCCATTTGCCTTTTGATGGGCATTTGGGTTGTTTCCAGTTTGGGACTATTATAAGCAAAGTGCTATGAACATTCATGTCCAGTCTTAGTATATGCACATGCTTCCATTTCTCTCGGGTAAATATCTAGGGGTAAAATCATTGGGTCAGATGACAAATGCAGATTTAACGTTTTAAGAAACAACCGAACTGTTTTGCAAAGGGGCTGTGCAGTTTTACAGTCCCACCAACAGTATCTGAGGGCTCCTACTCCTCCACATGCTCATCAGCACTCGGTATGGCCAGTCTTTTAAATTGTACCCCTTCTAATTGGTTTGCAAATGTGTCTCATTAACCTTGAGCGGAGAGACGTGAGGAAAGAGAATCGGCACTGCTCCATTCTAGGGAAGGTGCTGGTGTGAGCACCTCACGCCCCTTGGCTCACTCGAGCTGCCCTAGTGCTTGTTCCTGGTGAGCTGATTTTACGACTTTGAAAGCCAGCCCACACCTTCTAAGAGATTTCCTGCATCTTCGAGGCAGCCAGGACAGGCCCCTGTTGCTCGTAGCCACACACCGCCCTCCGCCGTAAGTGCTTTTGGTTCCCTCTGCCTGGCAGGCTCTCCTTCATCTTCTCCTGGTAACAAACCCACCCATCGCCAAGCCACCGCATCTTTGCCTCTAGATCCCGTTGTGTCTAAACCAAGATCTACTCCTCTGATACTCTGGATATATCAGCCAATAAATCCTTTTAACTTAGTCTAGTTTGAGCCAGGTTTCTGTCACTTACGACTAACATCATCCTGTGCCTGACGTTCCCCTCGTCTGTCCTGTACGTGTGTATTCAGTGCCGAGCATAAGGGCTGGGGTCAGCAAGTGCTGAGAAAATAAATAAACGACCATATTCTTAAAATCAAAGACATTTTTATAAATCTACAGAAGACAGAAAATTGGGAAGGTTGGTCTGAGAGGCATCGTGGTTAAGCCCACCTCTTCTGAAGCCGGACTGCCTGCGTGTGAATCCAGCTCTGCCATTATCACCTCTGTGACCTTAGGCAAGTTATTCATTTCTCTGTGTCTCAGCTCCTTCAACCCTAAAATGGACATGGTCATAGGTGCTACCTCATAAAGTTGTTAATTTACAAAAAGCACTTATACAATGCCTGAATCATTCAAGCGCTCTTTTTATTTTTGTTTTGTTTTGTTTTGATTCTGCTAATTTCTTGGATGATAGAGTCAAGATTGAAAAAGACTTTCATGTGCTGTCAAGGCATGATATGCTAAAACCTCAGTTACTAGTTGTGGGATCTTAGAGGAAATGCCTACTTTCCCTGAGAAGCAGTCTCTTCCTACTTAACCATGCACATAGAAGGTCCCATACTCTGGCTCAAATAAGCTGACAATATAAGACCCTGAGTTTGGGGAGTGGCATGGGGTTAGCTGACCACAAGTCCATTTTGAGCTAGTAAAATGGCAAGGTTCTCATAAAACTTTCAAAGACCAGACTGCGTTGCTAGGGGTAATGTCAATTAAGGAAGACTATAATCCTCAGGTCCTCTGCTCAGCGTTCGTCAAGAGTACACACTCAGCACTTGGACAGGCTGGGGAGCCTCTGGTAGAGAGCAAGAAAAAAGTGACGGTGCAGCAACCGTGTAATTTGAAGAATAGTTGAGAGCCTTTGAAATGCTTGTTCTGAATAACAGGACACTCAGAGAAGATGAAATTATAGTCTTCAGACACTTGAAGCGCTCTCCTGTGGAGGAGGGGTGGGACTTCATGTGACATGCTCCAGAAGCCCTGGGAGGAAGGCCCCAGGTGGCAGACCCTGGCTCAGCGTGAGGACGTGCGCTTTCCCTGCGAGAGCTGTCCGGTGATGGAGAGGGCTGCTCGCAAAGCTGCAAGCCTCTGACCTCGAAAGGAGCAGGGTGAACGCGAGTTGATGGACACACTAGCAAAGAATCCTAAACGTGAGAGGGATGGGTCAGACGTGACTGCTCTCTTTCATTTCACATTCTAAAATACAACACTCTATTTTTTGAAGATTTTGGTTTTTAGATTTAAAGGAGGTTAACACTAGACTAATGAATTGCAACTTTTGAAAAGTAGAAGCAGCTGCCTGTGTCGGTTGCCTTTTGCCCGAAAGACCCCATGGGAGTGGAAAGGGCCATGGCTCCCTCCCAGGGCAGATTGACCCCAACTGGTTCTGTCTTCAGAATGGTGCCCATGCAGCTAGGGTCGAGTCTACTTTCACTACTGCTGAGACTCATGGCCACAGCCCCAGAAGGACCCAGAAGCAGCACTGGTCCCGCCCCAGTATAATGCTAAGATGAAGCCTTGCGAATCCATCTGGTTGCGGTTTTTCTTTTCCGTCACTTTCCTCTCCACCCTGGAGGCATAGAAGACAGAGTTGATAGCACAAATCCTGTCTGCAAATGCATTTCTTTCTAAAGAAAGAGTCACCAGAATGCTCACAGAACAACCACCGGCTGGTGGAGCCCACACTGAGTGAACACAAAGGAATTAAAATGAACTGGGGGACCAGCCTTACTCTATTGACTACACAGTGAAAGTAGTTTACTTTTTCTTTTAAAGAACCTTCCTTCCATTTCCACACACTGCTCTCACCTCCATGCTGCTTTTTAAAAAAGAAACGATATCTATATGTCGGAAGATAGTATATTAAGACTTGTTTAAAAATCTATTTCTTGTACATTGCAGATTCAAACAGCAGTGAGAAATGGCCTATGGACACTGATATATATGTGTTTGTAGGAAGTAAAGTAAATATCTTGTAATACAGAAATTCTTAATTAAATACAGCTGTTTATCCAAATAGTGGCAGCAAGAGGGGACAGTGAACGAATCATTGAAACTCCCTGGACCTCTACCGTTGCTTTTCCTGGAATTTTTTTTTTTTTTTTTTGGTTCGGAGTTTGTTTTTTCTGAGTATAAAAGCAGTATATAATCACTATAAAAAATCTAGAATATATGGAAAGTTATGAAAAACTTTTTAGGTTCAGAAATTAATATAAAAACAAAAAATGGACATTTGAAGTGGTTGGTATACATGTATTAAATGTGCTTGAGCTGTTTTTACACACAACACTTCTGATATCAGATGTATTGGTTTTTCCCCACGCCAATCAATTCTCCAACTCTCCAGACACCAACTGGGTGTCCTACAATTCAGTTCAATTCTGACCCTGACTCCCCAGAGTCAGTGCAGACCCCATGAGACAGCCCAGTCAAAAGGCCAGGTTGTCACCTGTACTTCTGACCAACTAACCAGCTATAAATCTCATGACCCCCTCCTCAGGTTTGATAATTTGGTAGAACAGCTCACAGAACTCAGGAAAGCACCATACTTACTGGTTTATTATAAAGGATACAACTCAGGAGCAGCCAAATGGGAGAGCTGCATAGGGCAAGGTATGTGGGAAGGGGCACAGAGCTTCCATGCCCTCTGGGTGTGCCACCCTCCCAGCACCTCCCTGTGCCCACCAACCTGGAAGCTCTCCAAACCCCGTGGTTTAGGGGGTTTTGTGGAGGCTTAATTACGTAGCCATGAGTGATGAAATCATTGGCCATTGGTGACTGAACTCAGGCTCCAGCCCCTCTTCCCTCCCAGGGGTCAGGGGTTGGTGGAGCTGCAAGTTCCAATCATAAACCAGGTCTTGGTCAAGCAGCTCCCACGCTGAAGCTGTCTAGGGGCCCCCAGGTGCCAGTCATCTCATGAGCACACAAAAGACATCTATCACTCTCCAGAGATCCTAAGGGTTTTAGGTGCTGTGTTGTCAGGAACTTGGGACAAAGACCAAATATATATATTTCTTATGCCACAGTGCTCCTTTAAAAAATATTTAAGGAGGCTGGCCCCATGGCCTAGTGGTTAGGTTCAGCATGTTCCATTTCGGTGGCCCGGGTTCATGGGTTCAGATCCTGGGCGTGGACCTACACCATGTCCACCATTGTCATCCATGTTGTGGCAGTGACCCACACATAAAACAGAAGGAGTCTGGCACAGATGTTAGCTCAGGGCTAATCTTCCTCAAGCAAAAGAAAAAGAGAAAGATTGGCAATGTATGTTAGCTCAGGGTGAATCTTCCTCACCAAAGAAAAAAAAATTTTAATGCCCTAACAATAGGTGCTGATAGGTTAGTCTCCTTCTGAGGATCTCAGAGCAATTTACCACTACCCCTTCTCTGACTGTAAAAGGGTAGACTGAGTCCTCTAGTCTTTAAAAGCATACTGATCCTTTCAAGCTCTTTGGGTACTCAGCACTGATTAATTCACTAGTAAATAGTCTCAAGGAGGCAATGTACTGATGCAATCTGTGCTTGTAACTTTGTTGACTCCTTTGCTGGAAACAGAGACTGGATCAAAGTGTTCTGGGTCAGCCAATAGAAGGGCAGAATTTAAAGACCATCAGCCAAATACCTGGCTGATTCATTTTAATTAAAATCGTTCTGCTAAAGGGCTTTCCTTCTTTGTATGGTTATAAATGCCAGGCAACCTAACTCACAATTTCTGGCAATCCCTGAGCACTGCGGTTCTGAGTGTGGCCCTGAGGAGCAGGGTCAGCAGCCCTGGGAACATTAGAAACGCACATTCTTGGCCCACCTCACACCCACTGAATCAGAAAACTCGGGTGGGGCCCAGTGATCTGGTTCAACAAGCCCTCCAGGTGATCCTGATGAAGGCTCAAGCTTGAGAATCACTGCCTTAGGCAGCGCCCCCGCCCCCCCCACCCCCCCACCCCCATCTTGGAGAACTGGCTCTAATTGGCTTACCCCCTTCAACTCCAGTCTTATGTTTATCTAGATCTGGGTGCCGGTTACTCAGGTACTTAAATCCATAAAAACCTTCTAGGCTCAGGGCTGGCCCTGTGGCCAAGTGGTTAAGTTCACGCGCTCTGCTTCCCCTGCCCAGGGTTTCATTGGTTTGGATCCTGGGCATGTTCCATACCCTGCCACGATGGGCCGTTCCACTGCCAGCCAGGGTGGCCTGTCTGCAGCAACCCCGAGGGATTTATGGACGTCGTTTAGCAGTGAGTTAGTCCCCAAGCAACAACCTCAACTTGTGCAATATCATCCCGGGTAGGTCTCCGAGATGTGGGGCAGACGCAGAAAGCCCTAAGGGGACACCTGGCAGCAGGTGGGAGGAAGCACCGGGCCCTCAAGCTGGAGAAGCGCAGCAGCAGAGGTCAGGAAGCCGCGATAAACACTCAGCTGCTGCGGGCTGTACACACAAGTCTTGGGCCAGAGAGCAGCCATGGCCAAGAAGCCACGAACCATACAAAGGAGAACAGACCTGCTGAGGCGACCTTTCTTCTGCCGACACGGTCCTGGAAGGAGGAGTGTGAGAAAGGGGGAGGAAGGAGGCCCGGCAAGAAGGCCCCTGCAGGATCACGGCCTCCAGCAGGCGTCTGTCCTCTGTCCCGGCCATAAGGGTGAGGTGCAGACCCCTGAGAGCCACGGTGTCAACGCTGCATTCAGTCTCCGAACCACAGAAATCCTCTGCCTCAGCCCTGCGGTGCCCTGCATCTCCTGAAATGGAAAAAAAAAAAAAAAAAAAAAACCCCACTCCCCTAGCTCTCCCATCCCGACCCACCAAGAACCGCCTTCTGGATTAGCCGCCCCTCCCCCACTCTTACTCGGGGCACCCATGCTAGACTTTGCGCCTGGGCACGCTGTTGCTCATCCCCATGCTGCTGGGAGCCGCAGCCTCGCAGAGCGAAGGCTCAGCGAGAGAGAAGCTGTAGAAACGCTGCACCAGCAGGTGGACCCAGAGGCCGCGCTCCGCGGCGCGCATGCGCACAGCCGCCCGCCCGCCCGAGTCCCCTGCGGGGCTTCGGTGTACCCTCGCCTCGTGAGTTAGGTCAAAGGCGACATGTTTCATTCAAGTACACCCTACAAGGTATTTTCCAGTCCACCTTTGCCCAGTTGAAATGGAAACAAATTTAAAATCATTCTTATCCAAATCTATGAAGTTTTCCCTCATTTCCCAGACCTTTTCATGCTGGGAAGCAGCTGCGGGCGTGTGGGGTTCCCGCTCCTACCCAGTTCTGTGTCTGATGCTTCCGTTGCACTAGTTTCGCTATGGTGGATGCTTGTTAGTTCCTTTGGCTACTCCGCATCCAAACTTTATTTCTATGCTGGGCGAGTCTTCCATTGCATAAGTCTTGGTGAGTAAAGTCCCTCCCAGCACAGAACCTGAAGGGGAGAGGTAATCCTTCTCTCCATCCCCGGGGAGTTAGCGTGGGCACCTGGGGTCCTGAGTTCAACCAATGGGATGCTGCCGCCTGTGACTTTAACTCTTGAGCAATAATGCAAAGATGAAGGGACCACTGAGAAATTATTCACTGGGACAACAGTACAGTTTGAATAAGTATTCAGGGGTAGCAGGACTAGTGGCAGCTTCCTAGCCACATTGTCCTCAAGTGTGACCTTGCCACCTAACTAGCCAGGGCTAGTTTCCGTTCTTGCTCTCCTCTAGCTACCTTTGTGCTCGCTGTCCACTCTCCCCGTCTATGAGACCTGGGCTCCTTTCCCCAGATCTCAGGGGACCCCAATCATTGCGGCCACAGCAGCCTCTGTGATCCAGACCGTGCTGTGGGGTGCTGATCCTGGCTGTGCGGGAGCTGGTTTTCCTGATGATTCCTGCATGCCTTCTGCTGAGAGCCAGCATTCAGCTCCTTTTTTAGTGGTTTTGTTTCAGGGATGACAGTTTTCAGCCAAATTCAGAGGAGCTTCTCTCTGTGTGAATGCAGTACTTTTGGCCACACAGGAGATGCGGTAGGGCTGCCATAACAAATTACCACAAACTGAGTGGCTTAAAGCAACAGAAATGTATTCTCTCACGGTTCTGGAGGCCAGATGTCTGAAATGAAGGTGTGGGCAGGTTTGGCTCCTTCTGGAGGTTCTGGGGGAAAATCTGTTCCTTGCCACTCTCCTCGCTTCTGGGGTTGCTGGCAGTCTTCGTATTCACTGGCTTGCAGCTGCTTCACTCCACTACCTGGCTTGTCTTCACATGGCCCCCTTATCTGTGTCTCTGAGTCTTCCCCTTTTCTATCATTTCTATGACGCTTGTCATTGGCTTTAGGCGTTCCCTAATCTGAGATTGTCTCGTCTTGAGATCCTTACCTTAATTACATCTGCAAAGACCGTTATTCCACATAAGGTCACACTTTGAGGTTCCAGGTGGACATCTTTTGGGGGCCACAATTCAACCCACCACACAGGGTCTTTCCGTATGACAGCTTCCTCCCAGGGCTGGGCCAACAGGCTGTGTGTGGGACACCAATCCAGAGCCTCTGTCTGCAAATGCAGCTCACTTTCCTCAGGTCTCCCATCTCAGGGTAAGTCATGCGCTCTCTCCTGCGTCCCCTCCATCCCCCTCTCCATCTGAGAGCTTTGAACTCTACTGATGCTCAGTTCAGGGTTCCCACTTTCTCCTGATAGGCCTATGGCACTCTAACAAAGCTCTCTTTGGGCCGTGTTTGACATCCCAGAATTCCTAGATAATTTGCAGTAGATCACACAATAATCCTTCCATAGCTGTCAGGTTTCTTGGTTACAAACTACATTTAAAAGCAGCCTCCCCTTATCCGGGGGAATTGTTCTAAGGCCCCCAGTGGATGCCTGACACAGTGGATAGTACTGAACCCTATACATACTATGCTTTTTCCTATACATACATACCTATGATAAAGTTTAATTTATAAACTAGGCAGAGTAAGAGATTAACAACAGTAACAATAAAACAGAATAATTATAGCAATATATTGTAATAAAAGTTACCGGAGATCTTAGCAACCTGAGCATGTGATTTTTTTTCTTTCTTTATTACGTCGAGAACTACCACCTTTTCACTTAAAGGAAGCCCTTTACAGCTTCTCTTTGGCATATCCGAATTGCCAGCATCACTCCTCTTGCACTTTAGGGCCATTAGTAAGTAAAATAAGGGTGACTTGAACACAAGCACTGCGATACCACAACAGTTGATCTGATAACTGAGATGGCTACTAAGTGACTAATGGGTGGGCGGTGTATACAGTGGGATTCACCAGACAAAGGGCTGGTTCGCTGGGTGGGAGGGAGCAGGATGGTGCAAGATTTTATCAGGCTGCACATAACAGCACCTAATTTAAAGCTTATGAATTGTTTATTTCTGGAATTTTTCATTTAATGTTTTTGGACTGCAGTTGGCCCAGGGTGGCTGAAACCCTGGAAAGTGAAGCTGTGGATAAGGGGGCACTACTGTATCTAATAATGTAAACTACTGGCGTTTCAAAGTACCTCTTTAATTATAGATGGGGGAAATCTACTTTAAAATGTGACATGATGCAGGTCTTCTTTGACCACGTCTATAAAGCTCTATTGTTAGCAGAGGGCAAGTTGTTATCAGAGGTTGAGAGATGCATTTAAGACTCCGGGGGCAATGGCTTCCCTGACAGCAGCAAGAAGGTGACTTATGAAATTGCTCCTTCACCAAACCCAGGATCCTGAGAGCTGAGGACATGCCAGGTGCCCAGAACACAGTTTTATGTTTGGGTTACAGCTTTTGGAATTTGCTAGAAAGTTCCTGCTTGACAATGTTGTTCCTTAGTTCTTTGTTCCAAGTTCCAGCTTTGCCTCTCCATTGCAGACTAGACCTGCTTCTAACCCTGTGTGCCTCTTTCTTCAGTCTCTGGCTGAGACACACAGACTAGGCCTTGCAGATGTCTCAGAAGCAAGGATATCAAATGGCAATCAGCGCAGTTATCTCTGCCTTTCTCGTCAGCAGCGCTCCAAATGCCAATCATTACAATACTTAAGTCTTCTAGTCTTCAGCCATTAATGTAAATAATGAAATGTGATCACTTTTAAAATTTAACTCAGAGTAGAAGAAAGACTTTAAAAAAGACCCATAAAAAATAGGATTCCTTTTTTCAGCACTCTGAGTGGAAAACAAAGAGAGAAAGGGCTTCTGTAAATTGAATATATAAAGTTTCTGAAATTATAGAAACTACTGCAACTTCTGGATCTTAAAACATAGCAGAGTTAGTTTGTAAAAGCAGCTAATTCTTTGTCTAGTTTCTTTATGGCAAACGGTGTTTAGGTAAATCCTTAACACATAGTGGGTGCTCAATTAATGTGACAGTTACTGCCTACTGTGTGCTAAGGACTGCAATTGCCATAACTTATTAATCCTCAGAACAATTCTCCAATATAGACACTTATTTTCCTCATTTTATAATTGGAGAAATTCATAAGTGAGTCAAATCTTGTTTTTGCAACAGAGCTCATCATGATTTTTCTACAACAACCTACTGCATAATAGTCTAGCTATATTCTGCCTGAAGTTACCTTTTTGACCTATCTAAAATTGAACAGGTAGATAGTCTTTTTTTTTTTTTTTTTGAGGAATATTAGCACTGAGCTAACATCTGCCACCAATCCTCCTCTTTTTGCTGAAGAAGACTGGCCCTGACCTAACATCCATGCCCATCTTCCTCTACTTTATATGTGGGACACCTACCACAGCTTGGCTTGCCAAGCGGTGCCACGTCTGCACCCGGGATCCAAGCCTGCAAATCCCGGGCCCCCGAAGCGGAGTGTGCGAACTTAACCTCTGTGCCACCGGGCCGGCCCTGAACAGGTAGACATTCTAAATCTAGTTCTGAGGGTTATTCTGCAAAAGAGAAATAATAGAATGCTGACCCATGAGGGACCCCCATCTCTGTGGAGGTGCGGTTTGTGACTTATGCTGTTATACTGTTGTACTTTTATAACTATACTATTATACTGTTATAACAGCAAAAATTACAAAGTAAACCCATCCCCATGCTTTTACCCCTCGCGCTTTCTCCATTGGGTAGAGAGTCAGTCGCCTCGAGGGGAAAGTCTTTTCTGCAGAGTGGGCCCTCCCCCCTCACCACCCCCTCCCAAGAGGGAAAGTTTCTACTCTCAGCTCCTGCGCCCCCCACCAAGACTCTGCCAGCTTTAGAATGCCAAAGGCCTGGTCAACACTTGACAGAGATGCATGCAGCATAATCCACTTAACCCAACTACCCTAGCAGAGGAGTGATGTCCTGAGAAACAGGTTAATTAGTAGGATATGACTCATGGAGGGAGCTCAGAGCACTGTCTTCTGCTTTATCAGAAAGGACACGAGGTTATTCTGACCAAAACGTCACCTTTCTTGGTTACTTAACAAATTTCACAGTTCTTACACTAAGGGAAAAAATCTGAAAAGAACACATTAAGCTACTTCATATACAAGTTGAAATGATTCTAAGGTAGCAGAAGTTCCTTTAATAACGCTACATTGTGGGCTTATAGACTGTCTAACAGTTTACACTCTCCACTTAGATCCTGTGACTTTTTCCCAACTCCATACCACTACACCCAAATCTCTATCCACCTCTATTCATGCTGAATTAAATTTTTTTGAAAAGGAGTAAGGGTGGGGCTGGTCCGGTGGTGCAGCAGTTAAGTTCGCACATTCTCCTTTCGCAGCCCGGGGTTCACCGGTACGGACATGGCACCGCTTGGCAAGCCATGCTATGGCAGGTGTCCCATATAAAGTATAGGAAGATGGGCACGGATGTTAGCTTAGGGTCAGTCTTCCTCAGCAAAAAAGAGGAGGATTGGCAGCAAATGTTAGCTCAGTGCTAATCTTCATCAAAAAAAAAAAAAAGAAAGAAAGAAAGAAGAAATATAAAAAAGGAGCAAGGGATACTTTAGGCCAGGGTTTCTCAATCTCAGCACTATTGAGCCAGATAATTCTTTGTGGGGAGTGGGGGTTGTCCTGTGCATTGTAGGATGATTAGTGGCATCCCTGACTTCTATCTACTAGATACCAGTAGCAACCTCCCATTTGTGACAACCAAAAATGTCTCCAGACATAGCTGAATATCCCCCAGGGGGCAAAATCACCCCTGGTGGGGAACCGTGGTTTTAGGCTCAATTATCTAAGTGTTGCAGGCGAAGGTATCTATACTGGGACAATCTCTTCAATAACACCCATCCAATTTTATTGTAAAGTCATGCTTTTGTGGATTTTGCTTTTCATTTTGGTGTGTTGCCATGTTGACTTGGGGCTTCTATATTGCATGGATATTCTTCTAAGATGTCTTATACTTTTCTAACATCATGAACCAAATGGGCTGAGCATCATCGAACTGTTTCTTTATGGCCCAGAGTCGTCAGTGGGAACATCAAGAGTTGTATGGCACTCTAACGCAGTGAACGTCGTCTTGGTGGACTGAAGCTGGCAAATGGGTCATCCTTTGCCAGTGGCCCTGGATTCTCATGCTGCTTAAATTCCTGTGTCTGCATTTTATTGTTTTTCCATATCCCTTCTTTCCTTAGGCAGTCAGATCCCTTTTTTCTTTCCCTCCCTCCCTTCCTGTTTCTCTGTCTTTCTTTTCCTATTTTTTGTTTTAATTTATAGAGTGTCTTCCTCCTGCTTAAATGTGCCTGACTGATTCAGTCATGTTCTTCCCTTCTAATCACTGATCCGAGTCAGGTATTGACTTATTAACCAGACATCTGATTAAAATATATTATGTTCTGGTGGAAATGTAAATTGGTGCAGTCACTATGGAAAACAGTATGCAAGTTCCAACAAAAATTAAAAATAGAACTACCATATGATCCAGCAATCCAACTTCTGGGTACACATCCAAAGGAAATGAAAACAGGATATCAAAGAGATATCTGTGCTCCCATGTTCATTGCAGCATTATTCAAAATAGCCAAGACATGGAAACAACCTCAGTATCCACCAATGGATGAATGGATAAAGAAGGTGTGAGATATATGCTGTCACATGTTGCTTAATAACAGGGATATGTTCTGAGAAATGCATTGTTAAGTGATTTCATTATTGTGGGAACATCTTATAGAGTTACACAAACTTGGAAGGTACAGCCTACCACCTAGATGGTCTAGCCTACTACACACCTAGGCCATATGGTCCTAATCTTACGGGACCACCATCATAAATGTGGTCTGTCATTGACCTAAATGTCGTTATGTGGTGCATGACTGTGTGTGTGTTTGTGAGAGAGAGAGAGAGAGAGAGTGTGTGTGTGTGTGTGTGTGTGTGTGTTTGTGTGTAGTCCCCCTAGAGATGTTGTTCAGGGCACAATCTGCACAACCATATATGGACGTTGGTTAAGGAAGATTTTCTGGAGAAAGTGACCTCTAAAGTGAGAGCTTAGATGAGGGGTAACAATGTACGCAAAGAATATGTCACTTTCATGAACCTGCTAACAGCTCACTGTAGCTGGCGCTTAGAATGCAAAGCTGAAAATAGCAAGAGATGATTCTGAAAAGGTGGGTAAAGGCCTCTTCATGAGGGCCTTGTGTCTCCTACAAAGGAGTGTGGGTTTGTTTTGAAGGCAGCGGGATAACACTAAATGGTTTTAAGCATTATTATATTTGTGTTTTATGAAGACCACTTGGGTTGCAGCGTAGAAAAGTGCAGGTAGAGAGCAGTGCTGGAGACGAGTGACCCCTTAGGAAGTGGTCACACTGGGCCAGTTGAGGGATAATTGTGGCCCGAATGAAGGTAGTGCCAGTAGAGATGTTTACTCTCACTTCTGTTGACAACTTCCTCCCTTTCACTCTCATAAACAGATTCAAGAAATATTAAGGAGGGGCCGGCCCCGTGGCCCAGTGGTTAAGTCTGCGTGCTCTGCTTTGGCGGTCCAGGGTTTCTCCGGTTCGGATCCTGGGGGCGGACATGGCACCGCTCCTCAGGCCATACTGAGGTGGCGTCCCACACGCCACAATGAGAGAGACCTAAAACTAGAATATACAACTATGTACTGGGGGAGATTTGGGGAGAAGAAGGAAAAATAAAATCTTTAAAAGAGAAATATTAAGGAGATAAAATCAAAATAATTTTATGATTCATTAGATGTGGAAATCAAGGTTGAGTCCCAGGACTCTTCTTGGCCAATTATATTAGTAGTTCAAACTTACTGAGAATGGGATATACGCCAGGAATGATTCTTAGCATTTTATGTATATTCTTCCATTTAAACTCACCACAATCCTCTGATGTGGGAGGTATTATTATTCACGTTTTAGGAATTCAGGAACCAAGATACAAAGAAGTTAAGTAACTTGCCCAGAGTTACCAGCTAGAAGGTAGTGGAGTTGGGCTACAAACCTACGTAGTCTACCTCCAGAGCCGTTACCCATGGGGGTACCAACTACTGAGATGGAAGAAACAAGAGGAAGAGCAGATTTCATGAGGGAGGATGATGGGTTCGGTAGATGAGCATGATAAGTCTAAGGTGCCTGGGCAATGCCCGAGTGGACGTGGGCATGAGGCCATTGCACATCTGGGCTTGGAGCTCAGGAGACAGATCCAAGATAGAGATACCGATGCAGGAATCATCAGTGTATAGATGTAATTGCAGCCATTGGTAGTGGAAAAGATGATCCAGGGAGAGTGTCTATAGCAGAAAACAAAGAAGGGTCTTAGAATAGAGACTTTGGGAATATAAGAATAGAAGCCTATCAAGGAGATGGAGAGAGGGAGAAGAAAAACAAGGAGAGTATAGTGATTAGAAGTCAAAAGAAGAGATTGTCTTAAGAAGAAGGGAAGGCCGGTGGTATGAAATGCTTCCGATATATCAAATGGAATAAAGAAAGGAAAACGTTCATTAGATTTGGCAACATGAAGGCAGTTAGAAATCTAAGTAATGGTAGGCTCAGCGGAAGGGTGTCAGTAAAGGCCAGACAGGAGTGGGCTCATGAACATAATGGGAGGAGAATGAAACATAGTAAAAGCAGATCACTTGGGAACTGTTTGACTAAGAAGGAGAGAAGTAACAGGGTGGCAGTAGACAGGGATACGAGGTCAGTAGAAGGCTTTTGTTCATGAAAAGAGAGAATAGGAATGATTTAAATAATTATGGGAAGAAGGATGGAGGATGACATCGAGTGGTCAGCCAACATTGGTGTTCATGAAGTCACAGGAGTTCCAGCCTCCTCTGTGTTTGGAGCTTCTGTTTATGCTCCCCAAGCTGGATGCCAGCACAGGGAGTTGGCAGGCAAACGGAATGCAGGGTTGGGGTTCTGCCAGGCAGGGCAGTAGAATTTAAGGCACACAAGTTTAGAATCTCAGAAAAAATGAGATTGAAGTAACAGACATGGTGTCTTAGCTGGATAGAGTAGCCAGTGGAGGCGAAGGAGGGGGGGCTGTTAGGAAATGTGTAAGGGGACCACGTGTGGTTGGAGTGATTGAAGTGAAGTATGAAAGAAATATGAGCTTAGGGCCAGAGAGAAGGATGTTTGAGCATGAGTTCCAAAGTGGAGCAGTTTTGGGTGAGGATGGCCCAGAATGTGGCCATGGAAGGGTAAGCTGAGATCTTAGGATGAAGGTGAGTCCCCCAGTTATCAGCCTACACTTTCAGGTCAGAGAGACAGAGCATTCAGCTCTTGCCAAGGGACATAACAGAACTACAGGACCGCCAGCTGCATGCAGACTCAATAATGTCCAAAGGCTCGAAGAGATACTGTTACGGGTTGAATTGTGTCCCTCCAAAGTTCACACGTTGAAGTTCTGACTCCTAGTTCCTCAGAATGTGACCTTATTTGGAGGCACAGTCATTACAGAGGTAATCACATTACTATAAGATCATTAGGGTAGGACCTAATTCAAGATGACTAGTGTCCTTATAAAAAGGGGAAATTTGAACACGGAAAAACACACAGAGGGAAGACAGTGTAAAGACACAAGGAGAAAGGAATGTGAACATGAAGATGGCCATCTACGAGCCAAGGAGAGAAGCCTGGAACAGATTCTGCCTCATGGCCCTCAGAAGGAAGCACCCCTGCCAACATCTTGAATTTGGACTTCCAGCCTCCAGAACTGTGAGACGATAAATTTTGTTGTTTAAACCACCCAGTTTGTGGTAACTTGTTACAGCAGCCTTAGCAAATGAATACACATGCCATTCCCCAGCCCTCCCAGGACCTCCCCAGCCATTGCTGTATGTATTATTGGATAGAATTTCACCCATCACTAAAGCAATCACTGGAAAAGGACCTGGGATTATAATGATTGATTTTGGTGAGGGCCAGAGTTCCCTGAAGCACACCTATGCCTGACTCCTGAACAGTCAGGAATGAATGGATGAAGAGGACGGGCGGGAGTGCCAATGGGTACACAACAGCCGAGTCTGCGGCACCCCGTCAGGGGTCTGTTCCCTATGACTTGCTCAGTATGCTGGTTTCTGAATTGTTCTCATCCCTCAGGTTCCTTGGTCTTGGGGAATACTCACACCGATTACCTACATTGATGGAAAATTTAGTAAGGATACCCCAGAACATAAGCTAGAAGGGGAAGTTAGCGTTTTAGGGAAGAACTCAATGGAGCCAGCGCCTTCTACTTTAACCTGAGTCATTTGATTATGTCCAGAAATACTCAGTGAAGACAAACTCTCACAACCAATGTTTCAGATTAATTAGCTTTTAAATTTTATTTCTTATTAGTCAAGAAATATTCTTGACCCCCAATCTCCCAAAGAATAAAATCAGGAAAAAGCAAAAATAATATGAACAGCAGTGGTGAGAGTCTGACTCCAGTATGTCTGGGACAGTTGGCCACCAGGCTCATTGTGAGTGGTCATGCCAAGGGGCAAAGCAGACAAACAAAGACAGCTCCAGAGGACATGTGATATGCATGGGGATTTTCCATGACCTGACAGTTCCATGCCTAGACTCTTATCTCACTCTCTTCTGAATTTCTCTCTCCGAAGCACCCGTCTCTGCTAAGTTTCCAAGGTTTCTTTGGCATGAGCATTCCATTTTTCAGAGGATTTGCCCACCTCCGTGCTATTCTTCCCAAGTGACACTTTGGCTCAGAGGGAACCTCAGATTACATAATGGCAATGGGGAGGGATGGCCCAGTCCCCGAGATGTCATCCTGTCTTTGCTGGTATCCTCTGAGGTCTTGTCCCTCCTGGGGGCTAGAGCCACGTGGCCTTCGATCACTGCATGCAGGCTTCAGCTGATGATTTTGATAAGTCTTGCCTCCAGGTGCTCTGAGACCCCGTTGTCCTGACCCTACAACTCTTCCAGGCCCCCATGTCTCTCAGTATTTCTGTGCCCCTCCTTTGGAGTCCAGGACATCTTACCTGTATCCCTTGTCCCGTTCTGGAGGCTCTGAGCCTCTGTGAAGCTACCCTGGGGCGCATGAATCTAAACAGCTCTCTTATCCACTGCTGACCCGCCTCCTGGGGTCGTGGGGTCCTGGCACCATTCCACACACAGGGCATCTCTGGGAGGCTTGCAGCAGTCTTTGCGGTGTGCTGGAAAGCAGGAAACAAGCCCATCTGCTCTGAGTCTCTCCTGGCTGTCCGCAGGTCATCCCTACTCCCTTACATCAGAACACTGGCCCCAAAGTGGGGCTCGAGGAACAGGCCCTCACGAGTGTTGAGTCCTTATCCCCCTAAATCTCTTCAAGCTCCTGCCAACCCGAGAAGCATGACCTCTGTGTCACATTCTGCAATTTCTCTCCTCGATGGTTCTCCGTACGCTCTGTGATTAATTCTCCAAGCTTAATTTTCAGTGTGTGGGGTAGAGCAAGAATCCTTGTCTCCTTCAGGTGCTTCGTTCTTGCAGTAGAAAGCCAGGCCTCTCATGACTATTTGTTCTACCACAGGTTTTAAAATGTCTGTTTTGAAAGTCAAAACTGAGCTGTAACTTCTTTGTTCTAGACTGTTTCCATCATTCCTCTGTAGGTTGTGCACCTAGAAAACTATTACTGCTTGGTGGTTAGGGTAAGAGGAAGAGGATAAAGAGATGAAAATTGTGTAATTTAGTATTAAAACATTTTATCCCATTACGGAATCCTAGCTATGTTACTCTCTGACTGCGTGGCCTTGGGGAAATTATTTATCCACTCAGAGCCTCAGTGCTTTAATTTGAAAAATAGAAGAAATAACTAAAATGTGATTCATGAGTTTGTTGGAAGAATTAAATGAGATAATTCATTTAAAGTATCCAGTGTAATGCACAGCACACAGTTCTTGCTTTTGTAGATACAGTTACACCTCAATTTCATTTTGCAACAAGGCAGAGTATAACTGAACAATTAAAAGAATGTACTAAAGACTTTGAACAGTGAGGTGGTTGTATATGTGGCAAGCACTGTGTGTTGCAGACTCCTTCAGGGTGCCAGGAAATTAAACTGTAGCCGTGCATTAAACATCCAGGAGAAATGGAAGAAAGAGTTGAAGGCCATCACTGAGGCTCAGTGTTTAGAGAGCAAGCAGACAAAGAGGACATTTCCAGGAGTTGAGAGGGGTGGGGGAAACCAGGAGAGTGTGGTGTTGTACAAGTCAAGGGACAAAAATCACTTCAGCGAGGAAGGAATGACCGCTTGAGGCAAATGCTCCCGAGAGGCCTTGCGAGTCCAGATTCCGTTTGGTTAAGGAATGAATGGCAGATAAAGAATTGAGGACAGCAAATACAGACAGCCTGGAGAGAGGGAAAACAGAGCTGAAAATAGAGGCAGTCATTGAGTAAGTTTGAGGTTTATCTGCTTCTAGGACAGGAGAGACATTCCATTTTAACAAGGCTGGGAACAAGACAGTGGGAGGGAATGAGAGATGGCAGAGAGGGGGACAGTGTGAGGAGGCCTGGGGAAAGAGACCATGATTCAGATGGAAGCATTAGGCTGGAGCTCAGACAGGGAGAGGAAACCTCTTCTATCCGAACAGGGCATGGCTTGAGTGGCAGGGAGTTAAGTGCGTTCCCATCTGATGGCTTCTCTTTTCTCTCTGAAGCGGCGGGCAGAGCCTCCTCCTTCAGAGAGATGGGCGCGTGGATAGAGTTTTGAGAAGAGTGGACGTGACTACTGGGGCTCTGCAGAGAAGGAACACAGCAGGGCTCATGGAATCATCTAATAAAGCAAATGATCATCGCATGCTAGTTTTGAAAATGAAAAATGTGAAATGTGGGAAGAATATTTTTCTGGGCTTCACAGTAGAGACTGTATGTACCCCTTCGAAAGGAATATTCAGTGATAATTGGTGCAACAGGATTTTATCTGCCCAGCTTTTTACAGTTATAGCCAGAAAAAAACCCTAAGCTATGTAAGCCCTTAATATTTTAATAATAATAAAATAAACTGATAGTGAATTGATTTCAAATTTTCCAAGAGAAACTTATTTTCTCTTCACTTTTAAAATATTTTAAGCTACCACTAGGTGGTGTTTTGTTCAATTAATTCAAAAGTGAAATTTCCTTTTAACGCCTAATGCAGAAGGAAACGTACTGGAAAGTATGCACACTACCAGCTGCATTTCAGGCTGAATGTTTACTTTCCAACTAATTCCAATTTTCTAGACCAGCTATGGTATACGGGAAAACTTTGCTTGTTTCAAGTGTTATTCTGTTCTATTTGTCTTTAAGTGAAGTGGAAATGAGTGTGTCTTTCTTCTTCTCCCCTTCAAAGTACGCAGGGAATGGAACGATGCAGGGGGCAAACCTCATCTGAGGGGAAGTGCGGATGTTTGCCTGATTGTATACAAATCACTTTGTATTTCCAATTCTTGTACTTTCTTTTAAAATAAAAATTTCGTATTTAAAAAAATCAAATTTCCTTTTAATCTAAAGATACTAGCCTTTTTAGTCTCCTCAGTTAATAGTAGCTACCACTGCTATGCTAGACATACCAAGTCTTCTGCAAATTCATTACAAAAACGCTTTGTTAAAACTGGAATTATGGATCTCTAATGAAAGCACACCCCGCTAGTAGAACAACTATTTAAATTAAGTAAATACATTGTTCTCTCATTAGAAATGGTTAAATAGGATTTCATGTGTCAACCCAAAGCCTTCCTTTTCCTCTATGGCCAACCTGGGCTGGAACCCTAATTCTGCTATTTACCAGTTCTGTGACCTTAAGCAAGCCTCTTTACCTCTCTGAACCTCTGAACCTTGGCTTTCTCACCTGTAATACCAGTATCTGCCTCCCAGGGCTGTTACAGTGAACAGAATTTTTTTTTTTCCTGAGGAAGATTAGCTCTGAGCTAACATCCACCGCCAATCCTCCTCTTTTTGCTGAGGAAGATTGGCCCTGAGCTAACATCTGTGCCCATCTTCCTCTACTTTATATGTGGGATGCCTGCTACAGCATGGTTTGATAAGAAGTGCATAGGTCCATGCCCAGGATCCAAACTGGTGAACCCAGGGCCACCAAAGTGGCATGTATGAACTTCACTACGCCACTGGGCTGGCCCCAACAAAATTTTTTTTAATGTTGTAGATTTCTGGTACAGAAAACTTGATAAACAGCAGATATTCAGTGCAAGCACATTCTTTCCTTCAGATTCATTGGTATTCCTGCTGGAAAAATTACATAGCATATAGGGGTTGTGCAGGATTATCTTCTGTTTGCTCTCTCTCCCCCTCCCCAGGCCCAATGTCCACCTATTTCCATCTTATCTTTCACTCTAGGGGGTTGACTTATATAGACTGCACGAACAGCTTCCTTTGTCCTCTGGCTTCGGGCTGAGTTTGGCCAGTAGGCAGGAGATTGGAGGGAGGGTGGAGAAAGAGGTTGGGATGTTTGTTTGTCCAGGTCCCTTCCTGCGGGGCCGTCGTGGGCTGGCTGCAGCTCTCAACTGAATTTCAGAGTGTGTCATGCAGCCCTCTCCACACGGCTCTCTCTCCCTCCGGGTTTCAGTAACTGCTCACTCTCCTTGCCCTCCTCTAACCAGCCTCAATTACTGAACTTGCAGAATCCCTACGCCCTGCTCACCTCTTTGTATATAGCCCCGTTATTAATTCTCCTCGCGTTACTTCGTTTAAGTGTGCCATCGTTTTCCGGCTGGGTACCTGTGATCCAGGAGTTAAGCTAATTTGGGGGCCACCACAGGAAATATCCTTAGACTATTCATTACTTAGGACCTCTGCACTTCTCCAGATATCTTTTCTTTTTTTTTTTTTTAAGATTGGCACCTGAGCTGACATCTATTGCCAATCTTCTTTTTTTCTTCTTCTTCTTCATCTCCCCAAAGCCCCCAGTACATAGTTGTATATTTTCAGTTGTGAGTCCTTCTAGTTGTGCTATGTGGGACGCCGCCTCAGCATGGCCTGATGAGCGGTGCCATGTCCGTGCCCAGGATCCGAACTGGTGAAACGCTGGGCCACCGAAGAGGAGCACAGGAATTTAACCACTCGGCCATGGGCCGGCCCCGTCTCCAGATATCTTGATGAAACTTGGCCTGAACCAAATTCAAGGATCTGTGTGAATTCAAAAGGCTCCCACCACTTCCACCCACCATGCTCTCCTGCGGCTGCGGTCAGTGCTCCTGAGTCTGGATCCCCTTCTTGGTTCAGCTGTGGACCAGAGCCAGAGGTGAACTCCAGCCCTTCCCCATTGTCCTGAGAACTCCGAACACATTCAACATTTTGTGATGCTCTGCGACTCTGCTGAAGAGTAGGGGTGACACAGCAGGGACCCCATAACATCCTACCCAGACTTCAGCCATCTTTACTGCCTCCAAAGCCTGTTCCCCTCCCAAATGAGCCACTGTTATCTGTCATCTCATGTCACCCAACTCCCCTGCTCCCACTGTTTCTCTGATTGAAACACCCATAACCGGTCAGTCTGCTCTCCAGTCTGGAATTCTAGTCCTTTCTTCTGGAATGCCATGAAACAAAATCATCTCATCTCACGACCTTTGGAGAAAACAAAGAGGCTCAGCCAAGTCCTGAAATCACCCAGTGCTCTCCACACTTGTGCTAACTCCTGACCTAACCCCACCGACAGGCAGGCCCCTAAGGTCCCACAGCAGATGCACAGTTTGGGAGCAGTTGGCAAGAAATCAACCAAAGGACTTTGGGGACCAAGTGTTTACCCTAAGACTCTATTCGATGAGCCCACAAGCTGGTGGACTTGGAGCTTTCCCTCCTGTGTCCCCACAGCCACTTTTACACAGGTTAAAGAGCTCCCCTACATCAATAAATACTGCCACTTCCCTGCCACACCCAGAAAATGAGCAAGGAACAAAATCTGGCTATGGAAGGAGCCAGGCCCGGGGGCTGTGGGCGCTTTGCCTGGGCCCCCTTCCTCTCGGACCTGGAGGTGGACTGGGGGTGAGGATCTGGGCCTGGAGCCTCTTTGGCCAAGGTGACCACAGGCGCCTGCAGACCCTGAGCGCCAGGCCCAGCCAACTGCCAACGGCAACCACATCTGGTTACAGAGTCCGAGGAGGACCTGAGGATTTGTGCGACTTAAGAGGCTGCAGGGGCTCTCTGATGCTCGCTGGTCACCTCAGCCTGCTGGTGTGGGGCTGTGCCCAGGCTGCCATGCTCTCCCTGCCCCAGCTTTGCCCCGATCACCCACAGCAAAAGCTGAGACTGGGTGGGAACATGTAAAACTGAATGAAACTTTCCTGAAGGTCCAGGGATCATGGGAAAAATATCACACAGAAGAAAACCACAAAAAGCACAAAGTGACAAGACAGCAGCAACAAAAACAGCCTTACTTCTACACAGCCCAGACCTTCCCAGGGCCCCGCAACCACCTGAGCGAGGAGTAGCTCACCGCAGGCGTCTCTATGGCTGGGACCCAGCCTCTGATCCCTGGGACATCTCTCCCTCCAGCCCAAAGCCGTGTCTCTGCCTGGGCTGAGCCGTTCCCTGGACTGACAGTGGTTTTCCCTTCACGGGAAAACCTGTTCTCCTCACAAAGGCTTCATAGACCCAAGCGGATAATCACCCAGCAAGTACGAATACATTCTCGAATTCTGGGCTTGTCTGTCAAATACAGGAGTATGTTTGGAACATCAGATTGAATCAAAATCGGGTTTGTAACAAGCTAACTCTCATTTCTTTTCAGTCTTTCTTCAAGAATTTAAAATTCTTGTGATCAATTTATTCATGGTTCACTTTGTGACAACATACTTTGGTGATTTGTTCAGAATGTGAAGGCTTATTTATATTTTTAATAGATTTTTTATCATTTTAAATACATACTTTTGTCTCATTTAATACCTAAGTCTTCAAATACTAGTTTTCCTGATATTAATAATGTTTGACCTCCAACTTTGTTAGTGTGCACTCGCTAGCATATCTTTTTCCATTGTTAAAATAAAACACTATTTTTCTTTTTGTTTTACGTGCATCTCTTGTACAGGGAAGACAGTTGGAGGTTGGTTGCTTTTTCACCCAACTATGTGTTTATTACATTCTATTGTTGTTTCCTCCTTTGACTCAATTTCATGATTTCCCCTGTATTAATTTATTTCCTTTTTCCTCCCTCTAAATTGCCTTAAAGTTTCAACATTGAAACTATTGAAGTCTATGTTTCTTCATCAATGTACGGTGACTCCGTGACTTCAGGGATCCAGGCCCTTTTAATCTTATTGCTCCACCATCTATAAGGTGTTAACGTCATCTGCGTGGTCGCCATGGCTCACCTCCACACGGACAGCAGCCAGAGGAGAGGGCAAGGAGGAAGGCACGCCCCAGGAACTGCACATGAGATTTCCATTCATTCGATGAGCGAGAACTTCATCACCTGCTTGCATCAGTGCAAAGGGAGGCTGGGGAAGCAGTTGTACTGGTTCTTGAGCTGCTGTCTCTTGGATCCGTTTCTACCCTTCTAGACTCTGGGTTTTGATCTGGGGATTTGGACTTTGCAAACTGTATTTCCCCTTTGTCAGCTGACTTTGTGATGAGTTTCACGAAGAAGAGGGAATGGAGGGAAACTGGAAGGTAGGAGAAGGGGAGAAGGGAATTTCTTCCTCCTTATTTGCTGGCTTTACCTTTAATGTTGCCCCAGAAATGGTCCTGCACCACAGTAGCATCAATTGGTTCCAGTCTCCACCTTCTTTTGGCACTCCCAGAACCAACCTCATCACTCTCTCCTCAGAGCTCTGCGTCACTGCTCTGGGAGACCCTTCCTCTGAGCCTTTAGGGTCTAGAACTTCCATCTCTTCTCTTTGTCCTCCCTGCCCTAGGAGTTGTAGCTGCTTCCTGAAGTTATTACCTCTGTTTTACCTCAACATTCATTTTTTGAATTTTCGTTCTTCCAACATCTGTTAAACTACTTCCCTTTATTAAATTATCTCTGTTTAAATACCTAGTATGGTTTCAGTTTTCCTGAATGGACCCTGCCTGATGGATACATGAATGTAGCTGGGTGGCCAAGTGCCATTAAAAATTCTATTGCTATTTAAGAAGAGGAGAATGTTGGGGACAACTATCACGCCTCAGAACAAAATAAGAATTTTAGAACAGTTTCATTCTTGCCCTGTACTCCACCATACCTTTCAAGATTTTTTAAAACCATCTTGAGATTTTGCTCCAAATCATTAATTTTTGTACTTTATGCCCATAGCATTTTGAGCCTTCTTTAAACTTTTCTACTTAAACTCGCAAATATACTATGAATAATTATTTGTACACGATACATTTTACTGGTTTTACTTTTTGCAACTCTTTCTGGTATAGCAGATTTCCTTATTTTATAAGTTATTTATTCTGATCTTTTTTCTTCCTTGAGCAATTTTTTTAGAAAGAATGTGTGTGTGTGTGTGTGTTTGTGTGTGATACATTCTGGGTTTCTGCATGTTCAAAAGTGAGAAGTAGCACAGGGCACCAGTGTCCCGAGCTCTTACTATTCCACGAAGAGTGGTCTTGGGGTGGCACAGCTGCACTGCATCCACATGGACCAGTTTCCAGGAGGAGAGGCCCCGAAACGCTTGATACATTTATAAGGAAGATGGAAAGGTGTGAGGAACACTTGGTGGACATAACAATGGGGTTTCCTGCTTGAAGTGGCTGATAAAGAGCCTCCAGAGCTCAGCCTCTGGCATTAACCTGTTCTTCTACTGAGCTAGCTTAGACCTGCTGAACGGGCTTCTTGCTGAGCTGCTGAAAGAGGTGAGAGACTGGACCTCTGGAGCCATTTGGACGTTCACCACCTCAGTAATGTTTGAAATAATACATAAAAGGTAATTTGGCTGGGTGTAGAGTTCTAGGGTCTGAACACTGTAAAAAATTGCTCTTAGATATTACTTGGCTTTTCTTGTGTCCTTGAGAACCTAATGAGATCAACTAGAACCCTGATTTCACATCTTGCGCGTGTTCAGAGCACTTCCCAAGATTTCGTCAGATTCCCAGAGGATTTGTGCAGTGTAGTGGTTAAGGACGCAGGATCAAGAGCCCAACTGCCTGTGTTCAAATTCTGACTATGTTGCCTGTGTAGCCATGTAACCTTGGTTACTTAACCTTTCATTGCCTTATCCATGAAATAGGAAAATAATGCACAACTGGGCTGACCAAATCGCCCAGTTCTGCACTTCCAGTCCCCTCGTGCCTGAGTCAAGCTATGTGACTAGTTCTGGGTTGTGAGTAGAAATGATATTTGTGATCTCTGTAGTTGCTGGTTTGAGATCCTCAAGAGTTCTTGCCCTGACTCCCCGGCCCGCTTTGGTGCTGTGACAAGCAACATTTAAGATGATAAGAATGGGCCAATGTGCATGCAGAAATGAAAAGGAATAAAGAGCATCCTGAAACCGGAAGCCTTGTAGGTAGGCCTGCCCATAACATTTCTGAGGTCTGGAGCCCGAGTACAAAAATATGCCAGTTGTCTAGATATTTGAGGGTTCGAAACTAGTATAACAATTAAATAAAAAATATTCTATCCTCCTGTCTTGACAAATATGTTCCATAATGAGAAAATAAAAAAATCAAGTAAAGCTATTTTTTTATGACTGAGAGTCAGCAAAATGTCAGTGACGGCTGTATGTACTAATTGTTGCATGTATTTTGGGTGTTCTCTGATTGGCCAATAATCTTTACATTAGTAAGAAAACTAAAACACAAAATTCATGACATTTGATATATTTATTCTTGCCTTCATTTTAATAAAATCACTAATTAGGTTGTTGTAATAAGAATCTTACACAATTTCTGTTCTCTTTATAGTAGTGATATAAAGGGTTAAAGGAAAAGCCATTATTCAAAGTACAAAAAATTTAAATATAATTTCATCAAAATGGAAAATTATATAAATGCAAAAATAAAAAACTAAAATTTTGTTTACAAAACCACTATGTTCTCCCATAAAGGTAAAATTATCTTTGAAAAGGTAAAATAAAATTATAAGTAATGAATTTCAAACTTATCAATTATTTAAGTAAGCACAATTTTAATATATTTAAATTTTAATGAAATCTTATTGATATTTTTTTTTAAAAGATTTTATTTTTTCCTTTTTCTCCCCAAAGCCCCCTGGTACATAGTTGTATATTCTTTGTTGTGGGTCCTTCTAGTTGTGGTATGTGGGACGCTGCCTCAGCGTGGTTTGATGAGCAGTGCCATGTCCGTGCCCAGGATTCGAACCAATGAAACACTGGGCCACCTGCAGCAGAGTGCACGAACTTAACCACTCGGCCACGGGGCCAGCCCCAATATTTTATAATTTTTATTGCAATTCTAGTGTTCAATGTCCATCTAGTTGCCAATATAAAAGGCACTGGTATCACCTGATATTTACAAATTTGAGGAATATGAATTATTAATATTGCACAATGTTTCTCAGATGTCTTGTGCATCTTTTGACAATGCTACAAATTGGAACAAGAAAAGCAAATGGGCATTTGACATTACTGTGAAAATGATACTTTGTACAAGAACCTATTGCATTCATGTTGAGAGATGAGATTTGACAAGTTAATTTGAGGTTTTCTTAACGAAGCACTTGCACTCTTCAATTCTTCCCTGAGCTACAAACGAATGTTCATCTCTGACATCAGCAGTGACACAGCCCACAAAACTTCATGACACTCCACTGTGTTTACTTTTGTTTTGATGACATATGAAAGAGATGTAGAGAAGTGTTTTCTGGGGCCTGAGAGGCATCAGTTATGGGAGCAGCTGTTTAAGGTTACCGGTTATACTGTGCCAGGTGGAGCATCAGCTCTCAAGTGAGAGAGGAACGCGCTGGAATACAGGGCTCTGGGCTGCAGCTGTCTTGTCCAGGTCTGAGGGGACTAGAGTGGCAGAGCTGCAGAGGCCACCTGCTCCTAACTCTGAAGAAGAAGAGACATTGAGAAAGGGTTTGAATGTCAAAGGCCAGTCAAGACTGAACCCAGCAGCAAAGAAGTGAGCCTCCTCACCTCAGTCTGATGACTTCAAGCTGCCATGGATTAGAGAGCGAGAGAGGCCTGGGAAGGAGACAGCAATGTGGTAAACCAGGCTGGGGATGTTTGGAAAGGTATGTCTAGGAATGAATGTTGGGTGGGCCTACTGGCTCATGAAACTCACTTGAAGCACATAGTTCATAAGCCAGTTGAGATTTTGAGAAAGTTACCTCACAGAAGAATCTGTGAGACTAGACTAACAGCCTTGAACAGGTTGAAACAACCTCTGGCCCCCAAACTTGCAAAGGCAGAAAGTAGGCTGTGAAATCTGGAGGCTCCCAAGGAGGGCATAATCTCCAAGTCACCAGAGGTATGGCCAAGGAGGATAATGAACATGGAAGAGCCTCCAGAAAGGTGATCCAGGGGCCACAAAGGGGAGAGGAATTCCACCGACAAGCAAAATCAGGTCTAACCGAGGAAATTCCCCAAATGCCAGAAAAGATGGTCCTCATGATGCCTGAAATATCAGATTTCATCATTGCTACAGACCAATAATCGCTATGTATCTCCATCAGTCCGTTTTTTTGGAGGGAAGTTTCTTTTCTTTTTTTTTTTTTAAAGATTGGCACCTGAGCTAACAACTGTTGCCAATCTTCTTCTTCTTCTTTTTTTTTCCTGCTTTATCTTCCCAAACCCGCCATACATAGTTGTATATCTTAGTTACAGGTCCTTCTAGTTGTGGGATGTGGGATGCCGCCTCAACGTGGCCTGACGAGCGGTGCCATGTCCGCGCCCAGGAGCCGAACCAGCGAAACCCTGGGCAGCCGCAGTGGAGCACGGGGACTAAACCACTTGGCCAAGGAGCCAGCCCCCCAGGAGGGAAGTTTCTATTGTAGTTATCCTGTCCTTGATTTGCAATGGTATAGAGGGAGCGTTAGGGTTCTGAGGAAGATAACATGTCTGTCAGCTCACGTGCTGCTAGGGGCCACAGAGCCGCACGCAGATCTGATAGAGACGTCTGTGCTTCAGTCTCCCCTCTCAGCACTGGCCTTGGAACTGGATGCAGTACCTTGTTGGAAATTTGGGTTTTCTTCCTTTGGGAGGTGAGACATGTTCAGTGTGGGGAGAAGAGTGTGCTTAATATTTAGCAGCCAAAGAGCTGGACTGTTGCAGAGATGACAACCTTCCATCGAAAATTGTGCTCCATCTCCTCAGTGTAGGGATATTGCTGGAAAGATGCACAGTCGGTTCCCCCGCTGGTGAGTGGAGTTTTACTGGGACCACACTGGCCTGGGCCTGGCCTCACAAGGGGAGCCCAGGAGCAGCCTCTCCCTCGCAGCCTGGATGGCTCTCCTGGCTGCCTGTAAGTCTGATAGACAAGTCAGGTGAGCTCCAAAGGACGTTTGACTTCAAATCCAACTCTCTGCTGTGGGGCGTCATCTTTGTGTCACTCTTCTTGCTTTATAGCTCAGCTACGTATTAAAATATTTCAAATATATAGCATTTTTATGTCTCTGGAGGAGGTAGGGTTGCTGTCCACATTAGCTCTACCTGCCATCTTGAAATTTTCCAAGCAACAGCAAACTTCCAAAAAAAAGAATTCCACAATTGCAAAAACTAAATGTTGAATTAAATCATTGGGAAAGCAGAAGCATTAGTTTTATTTTTTTTCTTTTAAAATATATTTATTTCCTCTTATCCTATGCGTCTTTTTATGTGATTGTAATTAGAACATAAATCATGATGTTAATGTTGTGTAATATTCATTGGGTTCCCATGCAATGTTTTTGTAGTGAATTTCTTAGTGGCTTCTGCTTGTTATTCATCAAGTAGAACATAACTATAATCTACTAATTTACAGTCAGAGCTGAATTTAAGAGCTTAAAACTTTTTTTTGATTCCCAACTATGGCTTTCCTTCTAAATAAAATTTTCCTAATAGACTTTCTGTTTAGGAAGATATAATATTTGTTTTTCCAAATTTTAGAAAGAAGTTCTGCTCTATTTTGAGATGAGTTGTTTCAACTGGATTCATTTTGCTTTGTCTTAAAGGAGTACGATGCAGTACTGAATCCATATCTCTTCTCTGTCCAAAGGAGTATTTATATTGCGCTCAAACGTAGAAATAGAACCTCAGAAGCATAGTGAATATAAGAAAAACCGGTCAGCAATAGCATTTTAGGGGATAAAATCACTGGGCACCTGTTTCAAATACCAGTCTACTGAATCTCATCTTCGTGTAAAGATTTGTGTATATTTAAGATTACAAATAGCCTCAAAAAGTAACATACTGGCGTCTGGTCATGATGTTTTAAAAAGCAGGTTGTTATGAGAAAAACTGGCAATGAGCTACTAAAAAAAAAATTTAGTGTAATTTTAGTCAAATTATTTGGTTTTTATCTAGAATTGCTGAATATTTACACTTTTAAATTTTATTTTAAATTATGAAACATTTGCATGTAGAGATAATTAGACATGCGAAGTGACATTGCTGAGTGGGAGGATGTGTATGGCTTCAGCTTTATAACGTCTTGCAAAGCTGCTCTTCAAAGTCATTGCACCAATTTGTGCTTCCACCAACAGTGTATGGGAGTTCCGATTTCCCACAGCCTCCCCCAATACTTGGTCACATCTGATTTATTTTTCCAATTTGATGAGAAATTTTTATCTCATTTTGTTTTCATTTACATTTCCCTGGATAATATTGGGGTTGAATATTTTTAAACATACTGTGTTTGTTGGTTGTTTGGGTTTCCTTTTCTGTTTGTCTTTCCTTGTCCTTGTCTATTTTTTTGGTTGTAATATTTGTCTTTTCATGTTAATTTATAGTTTATAGGAGTTCTTTAAAAAGGATATTGTTTATACCTCTTCTTTTTAGTGGTTGCCCTAGGATTTACAATATTCATCTTTGCCTATTCACAGCCTCTCTTTAAATATCACATTACTTCACATACAGTCTAAGAGCCTTACAGCAGCTTTATCCCGATTTCTCCCTCTATCTGTTGTGCTATTGTGATCACATACATTATTTTTGCACATGCTATAAACCTACATTGCTATTATTTTTGTTTTAGACAGTCAATGATCTTTTAGAGCAATTAGACATAAGAAAAAACAGCTTTTATATTTATGTTCATTTTAACCATTTCTGGAAAATTTTGTTTTTGTCAATCCAAGTGTCTGTCTGTTACTATATTTCTTCTTCCTGAAGAACTTCCTTTGACATTCCCTGCGGTGAAACTCTGCTGGTATTAAATTCTTTGAGTATTTGCTTGTCTAAAAAAGTCTTTATTTTTTCCTTCAACTTTGAAAGATATTTTCATTGGGTATAGAAATCTGGGTTCATCACTTTCCCCCCCAAGGACTTGAAAGGATTCACTGAGGAAGCTTTCTCAGTTTTGGCCAGGAAGTCAGCTGTAATTCTGATCATTTTCCCCTGCACATAATCTGTTAGAGATGGGCTGTAGAGGGCAAGGTAGAAGCAAGGAGACAGTTTATGAGACAAACATAGGGAAGCGGGTGAGGAACGATGAGGGCATAGTTCAGGGTGATAGCAGTGTCAACGGTGAGAAGTGGTTGAATTCTGGATTATTGTGAAGGTAAAGCAAACAGCATTTCCTGATGGGCCGGATGTGGGCTCTGAGAAAAGAGAGGATTCAAGGATGACAACAAAGTTGTTCTGGCTTAAGCAACTGGAAGAATGGAGTTGTCATCACTTGACTTACGAAGTACTGTGGGAGGAGTATGGTTGAGGGTAGGGCGGGGGGGGATTAAGAATTCAGTGTTGGGTATGTTATGTTTCAGGGGTTTTGTTAGGCAGTCACCAAGCGATGCCAAATGCTGGTGGATCTGTGTGTGGCTGAAGTTGAGGGAGTATTCTGGGCTGGGGACATAAGGTTCATTGCATATGAGTGGGGCTTAAGGTGAATGCAGAGAAGAGGAACAAGGCCCGAGCACCCTGGGGTTAAAAGGTCTCTGAGAAGGAATAAATTTTTAGAGAAAGAGAATATCAGGTTCTTCTCAGATGATAAATGCCCTGACGGAAAAAACCGTATCAGGCGATGTTACATAATGAAAGATAGGTAAGAACAAGCAAATTATGAACATAATTTAAAGATAGAATTTATTCTCTGATGGTTTACTCATGCAAACTGCACATAAAAGAAAATAGTACAGTTTGTGTAACATTGCAAATATAAGGACTCAAAATGCTAGGTACAGAAGTAGTGTGACATTCTGAAAGTCAAAATGGAATTTGTGTTTATACAACTAATAATGATTTTTATTTGCTGAGTACAGACTGATTTACAATGAAAGTTTTGCTAACCTTGGTAAGCTCATTAACCGTTTACATGACTTCTTACATCTATGTAGTTTTATTTTACAGTTGCAAGAATTCCTGTTACCAAAGAACTTTAACTTGCATAAATAATAAAATGAAAGAAAAATGCACTGAAGGACTTAGCAGAGTCAAAAATTGAGGCTTTTCCTAACCCATCCAAACTACAATAAAAAATAGTCTTCTTGCAGAATTCGTATTTTGTGCCTTTGAGATCAACTCCTTAGCATAACTATGGCAAAATCATGATTAGAAATTGATTACTTTAAAATTATAAAATCAGTTAAAAAAATTTTAGAATAGAATTATCAACTAAAAATGCTTTCATTTTTAATAAGCCAAACAATAAAATTCCTATTATTTTCATACTTAAAAGTCCTGAAATGTCATTTGTATAATTTGAATGTTTCCCAGGTTGGAACTTAGGCAGGTGGGATATATCCTTGAATTATCAAGGATATTCCATATAGGTTTTTAAATGTCAGTCTCATTAGGAGATGGCACTGAGACTTTAGCAAATAGTGTAGTATGGATGCAGAACAAACTACACAACTTATTATAAATGTGTTACAGATATTTACATAATGGAATCCTGCTTGAATGCCAGAAGTTGCTACTGGGTAGGACTCATAACTATTTTACAAAGTTTCCTTACACACATCTACTACTTTATTTTTAACAATTTAGTCTATTTTAAAATATTGTACTGTATTTTGAACATAATTGCTGAATAAAAATAGATAATGGCACATTAGAAAACTCAGTATCCCACAGATGATTGGATAATGAGAAAAGTGTACCTACAATCATCTCATCAGAAACAAACTACATCATGGAATGTTAGTTCTCCAAGCCTGCACAGTAATGACATTTTAAATTGCAATCATCTATTGGCCAGCATCACACTGAAGGCATCTTAAACATTCAAGCAAAGATTGCTGGCATAAACTATTGAAAGCACACACACACACACACACACACATACATTCTCTCTCATTCATTCTTGCTTCCCACATTATAATTACATTGTTCTAAAGATAGATACTGATTTTTTTCCCACGAGAAACGTTATCAAAATTTGCTACTAAAAGATGACAGTGCTTTCACAAGAATAAGTACAAGTTAGCTTGCAAGTACAAGACAATGGGGGTAAACAGTCTTAAATTTTCTAAGTAGTAATTTTTAGGCTTTTCTGGCAACCATACCATACTTGATTATGCATAAACTTCTCAGTTTGTAACCTGAAATCTGCAAAAAAACAAAAAACAACCTAATTTCAAAAAATTATTAGATATCTGATAACCCTGTATCATACATTATATAATTTCGTATTAGCCTCAAAACATAGGATTTAAAATACTGAATTTAAGACTTGAAAAATAGTCATTTTTGAAATGATAAAGGATTTCAAAATTCATGTCTACTTAAAATCTTAAGAGAAAATGCACTAGTAATGATCTTGATTTCGTTTAAGAGTGTGCATAAAAGCACTGTATGTCATTTACCATGTTTCACTCACATAAAAAGTGTTCTCTAATGTTCTTCCTTTTGCATTATGTGCAAAATAAAACGCAAAAAGATTAAAAGCAAATTTCTATCTTTCTCTGGCTAGTGCTTTATGACCTTGTTAACATTACAAAGTCAACAGGGACTACGCAAAACTTTGGTTTAAACAATATAACAATACTACCATCACAGTTGAGGGTTAAGAGGTGGTCAAAAGAAATGGAAGTGGGAAAAGAGATTCAGTAACACCCCCATTTATTAAAACACCACCAAATTAAAAGTGAAATAAACCACAATGAATTATAATACAATTTACACATTGAGCACAGAAAAATTATAACAATCTAACAATATTTATAAAAAAAAGCAAAATCAGTCTTTTTCCAGAGACTAAAAACTGTTATTCAGTCTGATCATCAACTGCTGCTACACCAACTTTAGAGCCAAATTTAATTTCAAGTAAAAAAAAAAAATTTACAACCACAGATTTCGCATAAATGGAAACTGGTCTTTCCTTGATTTCCCTTTGAAGTCACTAATGAGTATCTAAGACTGCTGCACCGCAGGGTTTTAATCAGCTTCCGGAGGGCTGCGACTGGGAGGGAGGGGCCATAACAACCTGCGGGAGCGCCGGCTCTGTACTCTGGTCCGCCATCTGGGTGAGGACTGACGTGGCCACAGCTTCTGCCTTGGAGGTTGAACTGACGCCATTGGATGTGCTGACAGAACTATGCTGTATCGCTTCAGCGTGGGGACTACTCGGCACTGACAGGTCTTCTGAACTGTCATCTTTATCAGCAGCTGAGCGGAAAAAAGAAAAATTACTCAGTTTCTTAAAATATCTGTAAGAATGTATCAGTAGGTTGAAGTCAATATAGAGAGTAAAAAGAGGGCATTTTACAAAATCAGTTATTTAGATAAATGAGTATGACTGGAACTGAGGAACTGAGAGGTGGCTCTAAGTCCTGAAGTAGGCAATTTTACCCTCAACAGCTCCAACGAAGGCACAACCATGCACATGGAAACATCAGCGTGCTCAGTGCCTCACAAAATATGGCTGAAGAAATATTTGCTAAATAGTGTTAAGAAAGAAAATGGGTAGGAATTTGGGAGATAGCTTCTTATAAATACAACAAAACACTTATCAAACAACCCATTTAACAAAACCAGTCTCTTTGCCTACATGCCATTCTTATTAAAAGATAAAAAAATGTGTAAGCACATGCATAAACAAAATGAATTCTTACATACAAATTATATCTTCAAATTATTCCCTTTGCATTTTCCAGAACTATATTCTGGCTGACTTTCCCTCTACTGCAGCAATGGATGATTACAACACCTGATTCTAATGATGTACACACAGGAGAGTAAGCAATATTTAGACTCTAAATGCCACCAGCTGTTATAGTTGCATGAATTAATTGGGATTCAAATAAAAATCCATATAAAACTGTACACACTGCAATTGAAAAGATATTCAGGAAAGGGCATTCTAAATATTTATGAAAATAAATCTACCAATTTTTAGGCGTGAACAATGAATCTTCTGCATCTTAACAGAATAGAATCCAGTAATTTCATTTAGTGAACAATCTGACATTCACAACACACACACAGTTATAGTGTTCGTAAGATACGAGACACAATGGCATGAACACCTGTGAACCCAGCCCCCAACTTGAGAAGACTGCCAATGACACTGATGCCTCCTGGAAGCTCCTCTCCTCACCAAAGCTAATCACCATTCTGATATTTCTTTAACCATTCTCTGGTTTTTTTCTTTGAAGTTTTACCAAATAGATATGTATCCCTAAACAATATCATTTAGCTTATTTTTTAACATTCTAAAAACAGTACCATACTGGATGTATTCTTTTGCGCCTTCCTTTTTTCACTTGGCATTAAAATAATTTTTACTTAGTGTTTAGAAGTGACAATAAGCAGGCTTTCTATCAAATCTGAGAATGCATACTGGCCTGCTTACTGATGGCTAAGTGCCCACTCTGAGAGTCAATTATTAAAAGACTGTGGACTCCATGAAGCAGGACTTATCCTATGATTTGAATTGTAGAAGATGAAGGGGGAGGACCCTGGCAAACACGACTTTAGCTCAAATAAAATTCCTCATTTTGAGGGTTTTCTGAAATATAGTAGTTCTTACAGAATTTTGACACATTTGCCTCAAATGCATGCATGTTTTAAAATATATTAATGAGATAGAATTCCATCTTCTCTATCAATCTGCTACAAATGCAAAACCACACCCCTGGATAAAAATTTGACCTCAAGATATAACAAAAAAAACCCCTCAATCAGTAATCCTTTTAAAATTATATAAAGCAAAAAGAATACTTTTCTGATCAAGCAATACTGAATGTTATAAAATATTTACAATTCAGTTAAATATCCAATACAACAGTTATATGTTCAAAGAAAACACTGGCAATGAGAGATTAACTGGAAAAAATACTAAAAAGCAGTCTTTATTTCACCACTGTTCTTCAAGAGGACAACAAACTGACCTTTCTCTCAATGTGAAGTTCTATAGCTACACCAGCTTTCAAAAATAAAAAGGCTGATCTGTGATGAGTAGTATAAGGAAATGTAAATATATAGTTGAGGCAATGAAACACTAAATTTGTAGGGGACAAATCTTTAGGCTGTACAAAGAATCAGGTACTCATAAATTATGTAACTAGAAATTTCACATATAAAATACTTTTATAATGTGATATATCCACACCTACGTCCACTTCTAGAAGGTGAGGGGAGAAAAATTACTAGTATAATCACAAGCACTAGAAAGAAAGAAGAGATCTTACGGCACTCAAAGAGCCCTTTTCAGCCCTACTTAAGCTGAAAGAAACCAGCTGTTTGACAATTCCCTCTCTCTGAAGTTCCCTACCTATGTTTATACATATTTTCATTAATGAAAATATAAAGCTCTCAATTACATTTAGAGCCCAAGAAGCTTTCATTCTCACTTATGATTATAGAAATGACTATAATAATATAGTTTTAATTACGCCCAGCAATCTAGAGAATATGAATTAATGGCAACAAAATCACTCTTGTGCTTTATTCTTCATGGAGCCCAAACATTAAAAAAGTGTTTGCATTTTCATTCATATTTTATACGATTTGACTGTTAAGGTGACTATTTGTCATGGTTTTCCTATGACTCAGGGGATTCCTAGGATGAAAGACTTTCAGTGTTAAAATTAGGGTTTCAGTGAAACCCTAAGATGGTGTGACTTTATACTGTCACCTTTACCAGCAAGATTTTGTAATAACCTTTAATTTCTACTAAACCTTAGTTTCCTTTCACAAATGTTTTGAAAGAGTCAACCAGTATTATAGCTTACTACTATTAGCAATTGCTGTGTGCTGTAACATGACGAATAGTGTTAGGTATCTGTGAATTTCCCCATGTTTTCTCCAAGGTTTAAATATTCACTTAGTCAATTTCTATATTTATCTTTCCTGTTAAACAACAAAGAAGTCAGTATTTTTCCAAAGACTTCAAATTTGGAAATAGAAATTACTTGAAAATTTCTACAAAATCCAATTATCTCCCAAAAGTCCAATTAATTCCCAAAAGAGAATTAATTTTATGCTAGTCAGTCAATTTGATTATCTAGATGACTAGACAGGAAAAAAGGTAGGAATAGTTCCAAACCCCCAAAATGTCTAATTCATTTCTTGCAGTCTCACAATCTAGTATAATATACATATTCACTAAACACTTATTAATCTAGATTTTCAGTTTATTTAAACCCATACATCTATGCACTTAAAAAATATACATTATTGCTTAAAATGAAAAATTGGCTTGCATTTGCTGAGCATACACTGCCTCGATAATAGAAATAAAATTGTTGGAATTATCCAATGATCATACAAGATTAAAAAATTGCAGATAATTTTTAATTAAATGCAACTTAAGAGTTAATATTCCTTCTAATTTTATAGACTCAACTGTATGTTTCCTTTTGAAGCTATCAAAATTCAAGAGAGCTCTCTTGTTAAGAAAATCATGTATGCATAATGCTAGACTCAGTAGCTTCTATAGGAAATTACGTTGTTAAGTCAGATGGGAGCCATAATGGCCTCATCCCTGCAGCAATCATTGTTAATACGAACCCCAAACATATTTCTATACGGTTCCAATTTACTCCACAATGTGTTTCACCATCTTGTCAAAATGACTAGATATCAAAGGACTGAGATTTATTTGCTCAAAACTGACAAAAATCAATGTTCTAAATATATATGGCAATAGAGAGTTGCTAAATCTACTGAATCTTTTAAATTAAAAAATATTGCCCATTCTGATGAAACTGCTTACAATGGCTACAAGTAAAGATGGTGGCCATTAAGTTTTATTGTGAGCACCTGAGGAACTGTTTGCATCCAATAGAAAACGTTTCTTTCTTTTGAATTACTGACACTGGCAAATTAAAATGAAGTGGATACATATGTTTGAAACAATCTTCACATTTACAAATATCCTGAAATATCACTAAATCATAAAAATGAAAGCTGTGGGTTATATATTATGAATGTTGCCTAATGCATTCCCAGCTCTGTTATTTGTTACAAATTTGCGTACGATGGACAAAATTGGCCATTTATTCAAGAGTAACAGCTGCTTCCAACATTGTGCATCTTATCAAAAAAGAAGGACATTACAAGAAGGAAAAAGCACAATTAACCTCTAAAATGCTGAAAAGAGAAGAATCTCATTTTGGGGGGAAACCATTTAAAGGAAACTTACAAGCAGATAATTTAAATACTCTTCTATTTTAGCATTTTTATGACTAACTAGAAGACTCAATATAAAGGTTTACAACAATAAAAAAAATTGCACAATGCTGATATCTAAGAAAAAATAATAGGATCTGATCCTTAAACAGACACTATATATTATTAAGTGAAGACACTTGATTTAAAAAAACTCATTACCGATTGGAGGCTAGAAAAGAAGCAGTGTGTCACCTGTCAATTTAAGATAAAGTGTTATTCTGGGAAGATAAACAAAATATCATCAGTACTTACAGTATATTTTAAATTATTAACTAACCCATTTTGTTGATTTATAGTAATCCCTAGAAAAAAGCTAGAAATAGGAAAATTCAAAAAGTCTCTAGATTCTAAGAAGCATACCCCCTATTCCACAGTAACCTTGCAGAAGTTCTGATATTTAATATTAAATATTAGAACTGCAGTCTCTGTTTCTTTAATGGTAGCTTGGATCATTCGGGCAGTATTTCACTGCTGTAGCCTGAGGCTATAGGTAATGGAACATTACTCACTATGATAGCCAGATTTCTTCTGCATGGCGGTTACAGGGCAATCTTTATGAGCCAGAAGAAGCTGTTTCAGCTGTGCCACTTCATTTCTCAGCAGGGTGACTTCACTCTGGAGAAGAAACAACTTATGTACCTTACCAGCTTCACACTAAACGTTTCTTACTGTTTAAAACAAGCGAAGATTAAGATATGAAAATCAAACATCTATAACAGAATATGAGGGAATAAACAAAATATGCTGCTTAAATATGTTTAAGCCATACACAATAGTTTTTATATTTTAGCATTTGTTAAAAAACTGCAACTTTTATAAAAATTTAAGAGATAACACCATGACTGGATAGCATATTTCAAAGTTTTCCCATTACCATTTGCCTTTGGACTGCTTATATATTACAGGTTTCCTGCCAAAGGTTTTTTCATTTTACATACGTTACCTGGTCTTTTGATTATTTGAAAAATTACAAACATCAAGGCAGTCAGGATAAATTTTCACTGACTCTATTTACTTGAAAATGAAAAATTTATCCTGGAAACTCAAGCAAGTTTCTAGAAACTAGGAAAACCTCCATAAGGGAAACCACAATAACCAAAGAATAATGGATACCTAAATGCATTGCAAGATACTGTGTTGGACATGGAAACAATGACAGGAGATGTAATATCTAAATAGCTTTGTTGCCTTTGACCTAGGCAATCTGCATACATCTAAATTTAAATCTGACAAATAAATGGTGATTTGTTCTACCCTTTATTATAGAATGAGCACTTCGGCCTTTGTTTTGGATGCATTAATCTGGTAGATTCTATGTAAAAGGTCCAAATTGAGAGAGTCCAACTAATTCCTTTGAGTCATCCCCAAATATTAAAGACACAAATTAGTGATTATTACCAATACTCAAGAGTTAGAAATAACATGAATTTAATAAATTGCTAACAAAAAAATCTTAATTTACAAACACCTCTACTTATTTGGACTTACTTTAACCTTTACTCAGACTTCATCCATGAACTCAAAATTAAATGAAGAAATACAGCAAACACCTGTATATAAAAGCTCAGGCACTTCATTTTCCAGCCCTCAGTCTCTTAACCAGAAAGCTGAATGTAAAATAATTCAGCAGAATAGGCTCATCAGGCTCCCTTAAGTGACCAATGACAGAAACATAAAAATCAAAAGAATAAAAGTTAAGCAATCTAAAGGTAAGTGTTGGGGCAAACAGTTCCTCACACACTGACACCAACGAATGGCAACGCTGTATTAAAGCACACAGAAACTGACACTCACAGTAACTCTTAACTGTTAATGAAAAGGGTAAACTGTGTTTAAAACGTTGCACTTGAGACAAGAATGGGAGTATAGTGATCAAAATACAAAAAAGAAAATATAAAAGTTTTGCTTTAAAAATAAAGTCTTATCTTGAAAATACATTTCTATGGAATACTGCTGTCATTAGTCTCAATACTGCTAATTATAGCTGTTTATTAATGACACTACTAAAGAGAAACCATATTATGAATAATCCAATATACATTATCCAGAAAAGTTTCTCCCTCTTTCTGCCTCAGTAGCTTGATTTTGAGATTCACTTCTACAAGTTTCTCTCATTAATTTCTGTAATATGAAATAGGGCTAGATATGTATTTTTAGTCAAGAATACACAATCTCTTATAATCTGCTACCTGTGACCACCCTTCACATTAGTCTGAATCTATGAAATAACATATAATCGTTTTGACATATAAGAATAGAAATTTTGTATGGCTAAATACATAATGTCTCTACCTAGAAAAGTTTTCCCCTCCTTTTTGCCTTGCTAATTATTTTACTCATCTTTAAGAGTTAACTTAGTACGGTACAAATCTGCATAGGAAGACAAGTTAGGTGTCCATTTCTGTGGTCCCACAGCCATAAATAGAGTCATGAGTCGCTTAATGATGGGGATACTTTCTGAGAGATGCATCCTCAGGCAATCTCGTTGTTTTAAGAACATCAGAGTGTACTTACATAAACCTAGATGGTACAGCATACTACACACCCAGGCTCTATGGTACTAGTCTTACGGGACCACCATCCTATATCCGGTCCATCACTGACAGAAACATCATTATGCCACACATGACTGTATATGTGTGTTGTGTTTACTTGTTTGCCACCTCTGCCAGATTGGGAATTTCTCAAGGGCAAGGATTATCTTGCTCTTTGTATCCCCAAGGCATAGCACACAGCCTGGCGTAGACTGAGTACATGATAATATTTTAGAGAGGATCATGGTAATTCTATGTCCAGGGGGTGAAAAACACCAAAGAAGGTGAAATGAAATAGCTTAAATAATATAAACCTGGTCAGGTCCTAATTTCACTATTTATGCCCAAAACCTCACCAACATAGCTACACTGTTAATCTTCTGAGTCATGAAATGAAAACTGGCATATTTTACAGCATCATCTCAATTACAGAATTTAAAAACTCAAACTGTCTTCTTTCCTAAATACACTAGACATTCACCATAAACCATATTATGAAATAAATGTATAGGATAATAGTCCTGAAAGAAGTTATGACTTGATTATCTAATTGATACAAAACAGTTGATTTAAATAATTCTGAGGATTAACAATTAAAACAATATTCTTATTCACTCAAAATTAAATATATATATATTCAAAATCTCTGTTTAAGGCAGATTTGCAACTGATGAATGGAGTATCAATTTCTGTATTTCAAACTTAACAGTTGGTGGTATTATGGCTGTTCATCTAACTGGAATGCCCCGTCCATTAACAAATGAACAAATGTGAAGAAGCCACTAGCTAACAATGGGTAATGACCATTAACGACTGATGAGGTAAGGCATTCGATTCCTGTTACAAAACTTATATTTGTGTTAACTGAATTTTAATCGGAATCACATTCAACAGAGCAAACAACTGAAAAGACCAGGAAGAGAGAAGAAAATTAAAAATAAAAGCTTTTGAACATTTTAATGTAATTTACATTTACCTAAAAGATGTAATACACAAGTATGCTGTTCTTTATCCAAAATTCAAATAATCAAATTTTCCCCTAACAAATTCAAGCTATGCTCAATACAAATTCAGTCCAATCTTTTATATCATCCTGATCTAAAATGTTTTACAACGATAAAAGATTTTCTTAATGATGATCTTGATGCTCAAAAATGATTTCTGATTGAAAAGTTAAATTAATAGTTTGTATTGTTACTATATCCTAACATTCAATTTCTTTAGAGCTGGTACCAGCATTAGACTGGAAGCAGCAAATGGGACGTCATTACTAGCAAGGAATTGGGACTGAGAGAAATAATGCAAAGCAAATGTAGTTGGAGTGCTGACTGGGAATTAGAGTGGGCCAAGCTTTGAAGGAAGTGGATTTAGAGGAGCTAGAGAGCCCTAAGTGTAAGTATATGCTACTGGTCAAGAACAGGTCGAGTAGGGGCTGGCCTGGTGGTGCAGCAATTAAGTTCACATGTTCCACTTTGGTGGCCCAGGGTTCGCCGGTTCGGATCCCGGGTGTGGACATGGCACCACTTGGCAAGCAATGCTGCGGTAGGCGTCCCACATAGAAAGTGGAGGAAGATGGGCACAGATGTTAGTTTAGGGCCAGTCTTCCTCAGTAAAAAGAGAAGGACTGGCAGCAGATGTTGGCTCAGGGCTAATCTTCCTCAAAAAAAAAGAACTGGTCAGTAGAGGTTGACAACAGGAGGCTCATGGAGGTAAAGATTATATACAACTGGATTAGGCAGAAGAGGTTAAAGCCCAGCGTTTTTTAAGACATTTATGATAAATGTAGTAAAATTTGACAAATTAATCCAAACATTCAAGAACTACAGTCACATACCCATATGTAAAAAGGAAAGGACTTAAACGATAGGCATGACTATACTAACAACCAGTGGTTGTATAAATCATGACTTTAATTCTGAGATTTTTCTAGGAAGGTCAGAAAACAGGTAGAATCAAAGAGAAAGGCCTACATACGTATAATAAGAGGCCTGAAGAGTCTATACAGAGACCTTAGAATGAAAAAAAAAAGCAGTTAACAGATATATATATAACTTGTATTTATTTGTATATAAGTAATTTGTATTTAAATACATAAAACCAGTTTGCTTAAGCCAAAGTGAATCTGAAGGGGATAAATGTTAAGCCATAAATGGATTTAATACTAAATGAAAAAAGAATTATTTATACCTCTACCATCTACTCTGTGGATTATTTTAGAGTGAACATTAATTGGATTCAGCCTCCAAAGCCCATCTACTATTTGTTAGCATATTTGTAGAATATGTTAATTATCTTCCTGAGTCATTCTGAAGATGAAATGAAATAAGGGACACGAAAACATTTTGAAAATGTAGAAGTTCCAGTCTAGAATATCTAAGAAATTATTGATTTTTTTTTTTTTGCAAAGTAAAGTGTATTTGGTAAGATAAAGGAGACTCAGAAAAAAATTATTATTCTGGTTTCAAATAAAATGTAAATTGGGGCTGGTTCTGTGGCCTAGTGGTTAAGTTTGCCCCACTCTACTTCAGCAGTCTGGGGTTGGTTCCTGGGCACAGACCTACACCAATTGTCGGTGGCCATGTTGTGGTGGTGACCCACATACAAAATAGAGGAAGCTGGCACAGATACTAGCTCAGGGCAAATTTTCGTCAGCAAAAAAATAAAATAAAAAAAAAAATAAAATGTAAATTATTTTGGCATTGTCTGTACCATTGCTCTACTCTATTTGTTTGCCACTCAAAGGTTAATTACATACTAATGAACAATAATATTTTTTTACAGTTTATTTGAAGAGATCATATTGATAAAATCATGACAGAATAGTCAATTGATCAATCAATCAAAACTTTTCATTGATATTTGGCCATAGATTGATGACCAAGTATAACATAAATTTATAATCTTTTGACGAAATTTCTAGTTCAGCCACTACCCCCAAAATTAAAGAAATAATTTTGGATAGTTTCTTCTTTGGGGAATTTCTCATTGCTAATATTTCATGTTTAGTCTTCACAAAAATCAATGAGTAAGTATCAAGATTCCCACCAGACAGTTCCAAGGGTTGTCATGGATGCAAACCTTACATCTGAGAACAACACAGTTCTTTAATTTATGTCTATAACAATAGAAAAAAAGAGGACAAAGTTCTTAATATTTTGGAAATACTTTGCAAAATGAATGGGAATGACCCTTTTCCTATTCTCATATTTAATTACTTGTTTCATGTCTGTCTCCTCTGCTAGACCTCAAATTCTCTAAGTACAAGGACAATGTCTTTTTCACTGTTATAACCCCTGTGTCTAATAACATGCCCTGCACACAAGAGATGCTTAGTGACAGAATGAATAATAAATAACTAGCATTTGCAGAGTGTAGTTACAACACACTTTTCTGTACCCTCTCTCATTTGATCTTCATAAGAGTGCTTATTCTATGAGTGTGACAGATGGGGAAGTAAAGACTCAGAAAGATTCTTAGTAAAGGCTAGTAAAAAGAAGCACCAGGTCTCAAACTCATGATAAAAAGCATGAAGGAGGCCAGCCCCAAGGCCTAGTGGTTAAGTTCAGCATGCTCTGCTCTGGTGGCCTGGGTTTAGTTCCTAGGTGTGGACCTATGCCACTCGTCGGCAGCCATGCTGTGGCAGCAACCCACCTACAAAATAGAGGAAGACTGACACAGTGTTAGCTCAGGGTGAATCTTCCTCAGGGGGAAAAAAAAAGAGGTAAAAGGTGGCATCATTATTTCCCTTTTTCTCCTCTAGAACATACTTAAAAACTCCAGAGCAAAAAAGGAAGACAGTTATATCATAGAATAATATTTTTTTAAGAAATTAAAACAAACAGGTATTATATAGCATCTTCCAACTGTTGCTATTCCTTTCTATTTCAAGTAGTGAAATAGATAAATAGTGAAATAAAATATTGTTTAGGTACCAGGAATAAAAGATTTGATCCTATTCCTTTAAATCCTATTCCCTAATGGACCAATAAATAAAACCTTTTCCATATCATTAACCTATGAGTGAAAATTCTTTATGTATCCAGCTATCAAGATTGCTTCCATTAATTTATTGAGCTTCCACTCTACATACATTTTGCAATATCTAAATTTTAAAAGCAAAATCCACAAGAAAATCTCCAAATTTTATCTGCAGAGTAATTATTAAGGCCCTACTGTTAGCAAAGAGAAGAGTCTACCTTTGTTCATAAAGTTAACATGCTGAAATTGTAAACTGAAAACTAACCTCCAAAATGAGTGGAACTGAAAGACAAAGCCATAAAGAGGTTAAAACCATTTCAAGTAAAAGACAACAAAGTCATATATTGCCTTTAAAAATATAGCAGTATCCAATTCTAGATTACCATAAATGTCTATAACACAATTTGAAGAAATTGCTCTTTTAGCAATGATTTTAGAAAGCTAAAATATAATTAAATTCAGTGAGTGGGGCAATAAGGTTGAAAATTAATATTTTCTTTAAGCCTAATATACATTTGGTAAAACTATGAGCAGTCACACCTCAACGCTCGTTAAACCTTTTATTGTATATAATATATAAGTAACCATGGGTCATTACTGCCCACTACACTGATCAGCTAAGCCTGTATGTCACGTGAAGGATTATTAAGGAAATGTAGAACTGATGAATGTTTTCACATAAAGCACAGTTTAATTATTTCTTTGACATTCAATTTTCTTTACAAGTCATCCTGTTCTTCACAGTTAATGGTTTTGCTGTTGGCAGACTGAAAGAAATTTTTTCTTCCTGAATCTACTATAAGCAAGTTAACTCTTCACACTCTGAAAACTAGAACCTGTCACTTACTTTTTAAAAACTGTTTTTATTTTACTTGACAAACTAAACAAAAAATAAAAATCATATATCCACTTGAAACAATAGAGAAAGTCAGAGTGAAGTACTCTTTCTTCCCAAACCATCCATGCTTCCCAAAACACTCTTCACCACTGTTACATCCTGGTACATCAATTCCTAAGATTTTACCTATATTTAGGGATTCATTTCTGTGCCGATTTGCACAGCTACACATTTATCCATTTAACTATAAACCTTTTATTAATGAAAAAGAATTATACTGTACATTTAAGTATGCAACTAACTTTTGAGTAATTTATTGATGTGAAAGTCCCATAATACAGAATTAACCATTTTAATATGAACAATTCAGTGGTGTTTAGTACATTTACAATGTTGTGAAATCACCTTCCTCAAACTAGTTATAGAACACTTCTGTCACTCCAAATAAAACCCCTCACTCATTAACCAGTTTCTCCTTATTTCTTCCTCCCTGCAGTCCCAGCAACCATCAATTTGCATTTTGTCTCTGTGGTTTTATGTGTTCTAGATATTTCATATAAACGGAATCATATAATATGTGACTCTGTGTCTGGCGTCTCTCACTTAACCGTAACATTATGAGGTTCATCCACACTGTAGCATGTACTTTCACGCCTTTTTATCACTGAATAATATTCCACAGTATGGATGTACCATAATTTATCTGTTCATCCATTGATGGACCTTTTCCCTGTTTCCAGCAACTTTTTTTGCCCATAACAATATATTACAGACATTTTCCCAGGTTAATACATACAGATAGACATTTTTTTTTTCCTTTTTGAAGAAATATTTTAAAAATCCCTGGTACATCATTTCACCTATCTCCATATTTTGGTATGCATCTCTAAAACTAAGAATATTTTCTTAACTAACCATGATGCCATCATCACTCAGTTTTTATTAAAAATACATATGTTACTTGTTCTATTTGTAATTTGAGGTATTAACTAAAATTATATTCAACTTTAGAGCTTAATTTAGTGATTTCTTGAATTTGTCTTCTATTTAAAAGTTTCATGTTTTGAAATTGATGTTAGCTGACTTTTACCTAGATGATAAATCTTGCCTTTATTCCTCCAATCAAGAAATTTCTAGCCAGGGGCGGGCCCAGTGGCGCAGCGGTTGGGTATGCATGTTCCGCTTCGGCAGCCTGGGGTTCGCCGGTTTGGATCCCGGGTGCGGACATGGCACCACTTGGCAAGCCATGCTGTGGTAGGAGTCCCACATATAAAGTAGAGGAAGATGGGCACGGATGTTAGCTCAGGGCCAATCTTTCTCAGAAAAAAGAGGAGGATTGGCAGATGTTAGTTCAGGGCTACTCTTCCTCGAAAAAAGAAAAAAAAAAAAAGAAATTCCTACCCAAATTAGGAAATAGAAAAATGTAACACATTTTACAATAATGACATTTTAACCATAGTTTAATTTGTATGGTGGAAAAAACATAAGGCTAATGAAGTAAAGATTATGTTTATTTTGAATATTGAATTTTCCAAAGTTTTCTGAAATAATAAAGTACTATTGCTATTAATAATGGTGACCAGGGCTTCAGTATAATTAAGCCAACAGCAATATCTCATTAAAAGCTGTTAATATTGTTATAACTTGGGTCAAAGCAGAAAACTGGCCCAACCTAAAGTCTCAGAATACCTTGTAAATGATACCATATATTTACATACCACTTTTTAGTTTTCAAACATTTTTACTTCTTAAAAAAGTCATGATAAGCCAAATTACAAAGGAAAAATACTGATAAATTTATCCTACTAAAATTAAAAATTTATGTATTTAAAAATACTTGCATTCATTCTAATTCAACTGAGTTATGCAATAAGCCAGAGAAGTAGGACCAGCAGGTGTTATCTCTATCCTGTGGGTGAAACAATCAAGGCTAACAAAGAATGATATGTTTACTGTCATACTACTATAAAAGAGCCAAGTCCTTTGGAAGAATGATTTTGTTAGGAACAGAAAAGAAAAAAACAGATACCTAATCACTTTGTTAATGTAATATGAATATTTGAAAATTTAAACAGTAAGAGTTAATATTCTAACAGAGAGACCTGGTAAAGAATAGCCATTTTTATAGTATATAATCTTTTTCATTTTGTTTAAGTGGAAAAAATTCAGAAGTTTTTCCTAAAAAATTATGAAAATAGTTCTTGAATAAGAATTCATTTATCAGCTGATAACTGTATTATAATATTTCTTAACATACCTAAGTATATAAGTATATTTGAAGTCTCTGTGATATGGTAAATCATATTTAAATTAATGATTAAAAATAAGTTGTGCCAGACAATTTATTTGTTCTAAAGCTAACCTGTCAATATTCAAAGCACAACATAGAGTTTTATAAGATATCTGTCTCACATATGAAAAAATTTAAGTTATAAAAATCTACATTAAGTTAAATGCTATGCCTGATGCCAAAAACTGTTTCCTAAGCATTTACAGACATTTATATAGGTGACATCTTTAAAGATGGATTTAGGAAGACAGCAAGTCTCATCATCAATTATGATTATTAACTGGGAATGAATAACTCAGAAAATTGACCAATAACAACTTGAAGATATTAACATCAATCTTACTAGTTGGCGCTCATCAATTGGTAGTTTAGAAGATTTTACTGGAGAATATTCACAACATTAAAAAAACCTAACAAAAACAAAAGGAAGGAAGAAAAAACAGAAAGAAGGAAACAGACTTGGTGCTGCCCGATACCATCATTGGAAATCTCACAAAAGCTTGAATGGGAAGATTTAAAACCTTTATACCCATGAGATTCCTAAGAAATGTATCTAAGGCACATTGGCAGGGCAGTATGAAATGATTTCTACTGCCACTGGCCATATTGTACCTGTTCTCTGGATAATTAGAGTCCTTCAGTTTCCAAAGCTGTCAATGTGGCATCTTTCACGAGCACTATATTCACTTCAAATAAAACAAACAAAACAAAACAAAATTTGTAATTCAAAAAACAAAAGAACTTAAAAACAAAAACTGTTACTGAAGCAACTTTATAGTTGTGATACAAACAAAAAGTAACTAAGTGAAATACCAGTGATATTTTTAATTTTAAGATTCTTTCTTTGAACTTTATATCACAATTTTATAAAGTTTAAGCCAGGTAGTTTAGGTACTTTTGTACTACACAAGTAAACACATATTTAAAATTTCTTCATTCTATGAGTGTTGAAAGTTTTATATTACTTCATCTCAATATTCAAATAGGTTTATAAAACTATGCTTCACTAAAGATTCCATACACACCCAATATTATGTCCTAAAATATCTGGATAGCTAACTAGAAAGACAGGGAAGAGCCTATTTCACAATTATTAAAAATAAATAAATAAAACAAAATTTACATATATGTACCATACCTGCAGTTGACCATTTAATGAACTCAAGTCTTCTGCTTTCTTCTCTAAAGACTGAACCCAGACTTTCCTTTTTTGTCGGCATCTTGAAGCTGCTGCTCTATTTCGCTCCAGAAACTTCCTCCTTTTTTCATCAGGATCTTCATTAGCTGCTCTTCTTCGACGACCACTTGTATTTTGGGTCTGTGGAGCTGTGTGAGCTGGAGAAGCCTAGAATAAACACAATGGGAGCTTCTTATATTTGTATCTCGTGAAGGCACATAGGCAGTACAGGGTGGCAGAAGGAGAGAACTACTATTTTCTAAGTCAACACTGTATATATCAATATTTTGGGGCAATGTGAAAATCACTCTGTGGTTTAACAAATTCCTTGAAATAAATGAGCATTGCCAAAACAAGATTCTCACTAATTCACTATCATAGTGAACATATTTTTTTAAAGTTTATATAATATTTTCCTTTATACAGAAATAAGAAATTGAAAATGCAATACAAATGATCATGTATATATCATATTTTTCAAGTGTACTTTTCAACAAACACCATATTATTCAATCCTTTGAAAACTAATTATAAGGTATTAAAGTAAAAAATTTAATAACTTACTTAAATTCACTATGGGAAACCATGTTTTCTATGCTATTTTTGAAATAAAAAATAGCATTAATCTGTAAATTTTCTTTAAAAATTGGTTTCTCTAAAATTAAGGAGGGAAAGTATGTACATACTTAGGTAAACTCAGCTTTTCTTCAGTTTTTGAAATTTAGGGTCAGTCGTTTTCTAAGGGTCAGGTTCACGTAATTATCAGTGCTCATTTTTCTGATGGGTAGAATCCCACAGGACTCCAGATCTTCACTTTAATTGGTCCCCCCACCCCTCAATGGAATGGCCTGGTTATCTCAGATCAGCCAGAGGCAAAAACCTTCAGCCACTAGTGATACTGTCTAGCGCCTAGGACTAAAGCACAGTAAGTCTCTTCAAGCCTCTCACAAATCCCAAAATTGTGCCACAGAACACCTGAATATGGGAGACAGGAAATGAACCCTCAGAAATAGTGCAAAGGAAACAGTACTTTATGGCCATAGGCACTTGATCCAAAGAAGCAGCCTGAAAACAATATTTTATCTATAATTAATTATATTTTTAAATGGTGTGAACAAAGAAAACTTCTATCTTTTCTTAATATAATAAGCAAAAGTCTTATATATAAGCTCAAGATAAGTTCTGTAGGGAAATCACCAAACTAGTTCTCACTCTAAAAAATACAGTTATCGTTTAATATTTTCCAAATAATTAGCAATAAAAATTGTTATTTCATTTATACTTTAATTGTAATAAAGATCAATTATTAAATTATATTTTCTTTTCTTCATTCTCTTTACTTATTGATAATAGTAGGTTTTTTTCTTTTACTCATTTGGCTGAATAGCAGAGAATAATTTTTTTTAAACTGACAACTCAGTTATTATAGCAAATGCTAAGCACAAGTATTAGAAGCAAAAACTATTACAGTTATTATTTGTATATTTTAACTCCTAATAAGGATTTGAGGCTATTTAGCAGCATACATTCCTCCTTCCATTAATTCACTCATTCCACTTCATTAAAAAAATATAGAACTATTCTGGAAACTAGAGATACAGCAGTGAACAAACAGATAAAGTCCTGGCCGCATGGAGCTTCCATCCAATACAATAAAATATAAAGATAAAAAATTAGATCCAGGGAAACTATAGTTAGTATGAGAAAACAAATTATATTCATTTCTTTTAAATAAACTTTTAAAGATGTAAAAAGCATGCTTAGCCTACAGACCATACACAAAAACAGCCATGGCATTTGGCCTGTGAGCCAGTTTGCTAACCCCTGAGTTATGACATTAGAACACACTCACTCACTTTTTCTCTCTTGGTCCCAAAGTAAGGCTGTTTAGTGGATGATAACCACAATTACATTCCACTTTATCTTAAGTTTTGTAAAGATAAAATACAGTTATCTAAATACCTATGCTTAGGAGGCAATTTAAAATTTCCTGTTTGCATGTGTTTATTTAATTGGAAAGTTTTGCTTTTTAATGCCAATGCTAATATTTTTTAAGTAGAGAAGACAAAAGGTCTAGATAGAGTTCTGAAACATTCAACCGAAATATAGTAATCCTTTACTGCAGAAATATACTGTAGACACAGAAATGTCAATCATCTAACAGGCAGTCACAAACTAGAGACAAGTGCAAAGGGGCTCTAGTGTAACAGCTGCTATAAAGCATATCTACTCCTTTTGTGATGTTTCACAGATTTTAATCCAAGAACCATTTGATTCCTGTTAGTAATGTAATACATATATACATTAGTTGTTGAATACAAAAACAACAAAAATGCTTTATTTAAAAAGTATTGATGGATACTGTGCCATGTCAGACCAACATACGGAGACACCCACAGAAACACTTACATGGTGTCTGAGCAGTAACAACTGCTCGACTATTCATTTTTTAATTATTTTAATTAATTTATTTATATCAAAAAATAGAAATATCAATGCTTTTACACTGAACTACATTTTCCTAAGGCTTTTGAAATAACAGTATGACCAGAAATAATTTTGTTCAAAGTATATGAAGTAGTCATTTAAGTTACACTGTATTTGTTTTTTTAAGGATGATAACAGAGTGTTGAACGATAAAAGAAACACACATACCGGAGTTTCTGTAGTGGATGTGGCTGGCTGTTGTAATGACTGTGGTCGAGATTCCTCTGACTGAGTCCTAACCAATCCACTACTATGACCTTTGACAGCATCACCATTGGTAACTGGAGGATGTTGCTGAGTCAAAGCAGCTTTTAATCTCTGAAATGCAAACATGAATTGAAAAAAAGCTCCCTGATTTCCACCCAAATCCAACTCCCAACATACTCTTTGGTTAACCAAAAAAGATATTTGTTAAGGAATGCATAAATACATTTGGTTTTAAAATTAGTTTTCATTTATCATATTCCATTGCATTCCTAAGATCATTATAAATACCATTAAGACAGACAATAGGACCTTTGGAAAGCTTCCCCGCTTTTGTCGTTTTATCTAGTACTACTAGAGGATTCTATACTTTGTTGTATCTAATCAATTCTGAGAAAAGAGTGAAAAATAAAAATACTGTTGACTGAAAATAACTAGCTTTGCTCAACTAAAATAAGTAACACAAGTTAATTACGTACACTTTCATCTATTTTCTTCCACCCCATCCCTATATCCCATATCCCAATCTTCTCAGGCTCTGCCTAGATCCTTAAACCTAAATCTCTTCTTTTCCAGATTTGGGCCCATACAATCTCTGACTGCAGGTGAAAAGGACCTCAGGGACTCTGAGAGACCTGGGACTATCATTGTTGCTATTGTTCTTAATAACTGAGATGTAGTCCTTGAGCCCCAAATAAAGGGTTTTTTTTTTTTTTTTTTTGGTGAGGAAGATAGGCCCTGAGCTAACATCTACTACCAATCTTCCTCTTTTTGCTTGAGCAAGATTGTCCCTGAACTAACATCTGTGCCAATCTTCCTCTATTTTTTTGTAGGTGGGATGCTGTTACAGCATGGCTTAATGAGCAGTGTGTAGGTCCACATGCAGGATCCAAACCTGTGAACCGCTGGCCGCTGAAGTGGAGTGCGTGAACTTAACCACCATACCACCAGGCTGGCCCACCAAATAAAGTTTTATCATAAAGTTTGATGCAAAGATATGTCTATTACATTTTACTCAGATCCACATTCAGGTGCATATTTGAGGGAAGGAGGCTAAAATATCGATATGAGGACTGTGTTGCAGTCTATTCAGTCCTCCCCAAACTTCCTAGTAATAAATAACTGCCTGGCTGTTACATGTTAAAAACAGATTCTTGGAAACCTTTACTCTCTTCCTTCCCTGGATATAACAGAAAGGGGTAGGTAAGAGAGAAGAGCTTTTAAGAAAAGTCCTCAAATGTTTCTAGTACAATTGCTTTCATTCACTCCATCTAAGAACAATTTAGAAAATTTTACAACTATTCAAAAATTTGTAATTTCCCTATTTTCATCTATGCATATCTTCTTACAGTCTGTAAGTGATCCACATCCCTTGAAAACTGAAGCATATATGAATAGGTCACCAAAATTTCCACCAAGGCAATGATTATACCTGGACTAGTGTTAGTGGACATTCTCTCTCTACCGCTAATCGTTGTAGATTCTGGGTATGATTTTAAAAACAAAGTAAGTAGTTAAAAAAAGGTTTTATTGAGGTATAAGTTATATACAGTAAAATGACTTTTTAGTGTACAGTTCTATGAGTTTTAACAAGCACATACAGTCATGCAACCACCCCCTACTACCAGGATACAGAATGGTTCTATTTTTTTTTTTTTTTTTAAAGATTTTATTTTTTCCTTTTTCTCCCCAAAGCCCCCCGGTACATAGTTGTATATTCTTTGTTGTGGCTTCTTCTAGTTGTGGCATGTGGGACGCTGCCTCAGCGTGGTTCGACGAGCAGTGTCATGTCCGCGCCCAGGACTCGAACCAACGAAACACTGGGCCGCCTGCAGCGGAGCGCGCGAACTTAACTGCTCGGCCACGGGGCCAGCCCCCAGAATGGTTCTATTATCCCCCAAATTTCCTCATGCTCCTTTCCTATAACACTCTCCTCCCACCCCCAACCCCTGGAAACCATTAATCTGTTTCCTGATCCCAAAAGTTGTGCCTTCTCCAGAATATCATATAAATAGAATCATACAGTGTATATAGCCTTTCGAATCTGGCTTCTTTAGCATAAGGCACTTGCGATCCATTGTGTCATTATCAGTAGTTTATCAATGAGTTTCTAACAGGACAGCATCTCTGTTTTACAGATTAGGAAACCAGAGCTCATTTGCCCAAGGTCACACAGCCATTAAGCTAGTTCAAATCCTGGATGTGAATCTGGATCTCTTTAATTTCGAACTGTACGATTTTTCCCTGGCATCACGTTACATACATTATCCTACCAAAAAACACAAGAAAAGGTCAAGAAAGATAATCTGAGGCTGGATGGCTTAATGATTCAAAAGACAATCATAAAAGATTAGGAATGCCAAGTCTGATACTGCATCTGCTAAGGCCAGGTCACCCCAGGATCAGGTACGTTCTTCCCCTCTTTTTTGGCAGAACAGTTCTTTATGAATTGCAAACAGCACCATAGTATGTAAAGTCCTAGTATCATCACTGATTAGTATACAGAATGTATACTGTATACAGATTAGTATACAGAATGTATACAGCTGAGAAGACACTTTATGTTCAGACTCTACCTCAAAGTAAGTGTGTAACTCTAAACAAATCATTTAATCTCTGAATCTCAGTTTCCTTATCTGTAAAACTGGGAATAATGATAACTTCCTTGTAGGGTTGAGGTAAAGATTAAATATAATATGCAGAACTTCCTAAATCAGAAAAGCATTTTTCAAATGTTAGCTTCCGTATTTCTTCAAAAATAGCAATTGAGGTCTCTATTTTCCTAGCACAGGTATGGAAGTGGGGATGTCAAAGAATCAGGAGAGTTCCTACACTTTTGTATTTTCAAAATGTACTTAGGAAAAACATATACTTAGGGGTCATCCTAAGTGCTGGTTCAGCCTGAGACATTTTATTACGTAAAATATGTTCTCAAGACTATGTCATACACTGCATCTTTCAGAATCCAGATAAGATTCCTAGTTCCTTCCTTTTTTTCTTCTTTCTTTTTTAAACAAGCAGAAATAACCACATTAGTAGCTAAGACACAAGAAACTGAGACACTCCTAACTGACGGGATAACGTGGAAGAGGATGGATTAGAACTAAAGTCAGGTAAGTGACCAAAGCAGTAGTTGGCTGTAATCAGGGAGGAATACTTAAGCTAAATGGTCAAAGAACTGAAAGTAGAAAGACCGGAATTTGAAAGTGTGGGTCATTTAAACAGAACAAAAGAGGAGATTCTGGGGAGGTGGTCTGTCTGCATAATTCTATCTTTTAAAGACAGAATGTGAGATATCAAAATACAACCAACAGTATCCAGTCTGTTAGGTTAGGGCTTTCACTTCTGGATATAAAATGTGCATAAGTAGAAGTATCGGTTGAGATGTGAAGCTTGGTAAATTATGTTTTGGTAAACCATTTTTAAGTCCTTAGGTGAAAAACATCATAGAATGGAAGAGCATTTAAAGTTTTATAGTGAAGAGCTTAACTCTTAGAATTAATGAAATACAGTAACTGCACATAGGGGAGTCTGAAGTACATAAACATCACTCTCTTGAATAATCTTTAGTAGGGCAAGTTACTACCTTATAGAGCACTTAAAAGCAGCATCAGTATTCATTCATTATCCTCTCTTGACTGCCCTAGGGTATACAGTACTCATCCAGTGAGGAAACTCTAATGTGCTCCATGCTGTTACATTGATTACAATGGATCTGACTTGGAAAGTGTGCCACTGGGTACAAAACGTAAGAAAATGATTTTTAAGGGTTAATTAACACTGCTCTGAACTGCAGACTTTTTCTTTTTAAACAGCAATAAAAATACATGTATATTAAAAAAATAGAATGGGTTAGGTGAAAAAAGTTGTCACTAAATATGATTCATATAAATTTTACAATTAATATGAGGATATCTATAATCTACCCGTATATAATTGTTAGAGACATTTTAAAGAAGGACAAATAGTTTGATTCAAAAAATTAACGAAAACATAAAAATATAACGAATATTTACTTTACAATAAAATTTGGAAGCTAGCAGAGATGCTGGAAATCAATTACTAGTCCAATCACCATCTTACAGATGAAGAAACTAAGGCCCAAAGAGTGAAGTTTCTTCCCAAAATCAGAGTGAGTTAGAGGCAGAGCTAGGAAGAGAAATTCTGTTGACTCCTAATTCACTGACCATATTATAAAGAGTTTTATCAAGCTAGAGTTTTTGTCTAGTATATTAGTAATCAATAAGAGTATCAGACATTGGTGAGCCCATTATTAAAATCAAAATTTCTATCAAGAGAGAAATTTAATGGAAGTGAATAAAGATTGAGTATGCAGAGAAATTACATAAGATTTAAAAGGTCTCGGGGCTGGCCCGGTGGCGCAGAGGTTAAGTTCGCACGTTCTGCTTCTTGGCGGCCTGGGGTTTGCCGGTTCGGATCCCGGGTGCAGACATGGCACTGCTTGGCAAGAGCCATGCTGTGGTAGGCGTCCCACGTATAAAGTAGAGGAAGATGGGCATGGATGTTAGCTCAGAGGCAGTCTTCCCAGCAAAAAGAGGAGGACTGGCAGTAGTTAGCTCAGGGATAATCTTTCTCAAAAAAAAAAAAAAAGTCTATATTCTCCAACATGTACAATAAAACCTAGACATAATTGTAATTTTAAAATAAAGGTATACATTATCTGAAAGAGAAGAAACCTTTGTTTTCTTTATTACTATAAAATCTTTATTACTATATTTCTAAGCAGTCTAATGTTTAGAGTTAATTTTCAGCAATGTAAAATTCAACTACCATCTTGAAAACCTTTTTTCTTAGAGATACAGAATGTGTCAATTAATTAAAGGGTGAATAGTTTGTTGTGTTGACCAATCTGACATACTCATTTTAAGAGGTAATCTGCTAAAAATAATTTGCTATTCAAATTCTATGTTGTATGTTGCACCCTTGAAAACAAATTTCATCACATCTGTCAGAACTTAGTAGGAACAAACTACTCCATCATAGTTCAAAGAAAAAACATAATGTTCTCCAGAAACAATTTATGAAAAAGTCAGATCCATATTTCATATGTGCCACAAAAGCTCATCAGAGTAATAACCCTCCTTCTCCTGGGTGTTATCTTACCATCTGCTGCTCTATTACTTATCTTTATTTTGCAACTAATTAACAGCATAATCTTCTAAATTCAGCAAGTTAATTATCATTATTGTGGTCTTTGCAGCATCATCAGTCCTCATGAAGTCTTGTCTCCCCACCCCCAGAGAACATAGGAAAATGAAGTAGGTTGGAAGAGAGTCTGTTTCTTTGGAGCGGGCTCATTAGGTGTTTGCTGATTAGCTTGGCATGCAGAGGCAGGTCAGAAGAATTCTGCTGAACATGAGGTTCCATGCAGGGCTCAACTAAGTTAATGTAGGTTTCTGAACATTTGCCAAGATGCCCTCTGTCAGCTCTCAGTTGAAACCCCCTGCAGAAAACCTACTGGCTACCCACTGTGTACAAAGCTATTTCTCAGTTTGTCACACAAGTATTAAAGGAATGATTCTGGAGAATACTACTTAAATACTTCACTAAATCTTCTTAAACAAAACTCCTAGATGATTAACATTTTCTTATTCAGAAGAGTTATTTTTTAATGACAAATATTACATAAGAAAATTGTATTATTAGAAGAGCACCACAGATAACAAATATCTATGGTTTATGTTCTTAATGACAAACAGAACCCCTAAACCTATATTTGGTGAGATCTAGTGCAATGTTGTAGAAAATAGTAAGTGCTAGGAATTTGTGATTAGTATTAAAAAGTACTAGATAATACTGTATTTGTGTACCCCCACCTACACTTTTTTTAACCACCTTCTTACTTTTCCAAAGACAAAGTTCTTAAAAAAAACCTTGCTCTGAAGAAATTTCTTCAGCAAAAAGAAGGATCTTATTTCAATATTTATAGTAGATGCAAATACAGCGCATCTTCCTGTAAGGACTGGACATCTGAAAACCAGGCCACTACAAAAGTATCCTTGCAGGGGCCGGCCCAGTGGCTCAGTGGTTAAGTTCGCATGTTCCGCTTCATGGCGGCCCGGGGTTCACCAGTTCGGATCCCGGGTGTGGACATGGCACCACAAGGCAAGCCATGCTGTGGCAGGTGTCCCACATAGAAAGAGGAGGAAGATAGGCACGGATGTTAGCTCAGGGCCAGTCCTCCTCAGCAAAAAGAGGAGGATTGGCAGCAGATGTTAGCTCAGGGCTAATCGTCCTCAAAAAAAAAAATTAAAAAGAAATTTGTAAATAGAAATTTATAGCTTTAAATGCTTATATTAGAAAGGCAAAGAGATTTAAATCAATGATTAAGCTTCTACCTTAAGAAACTAAAAAAGATAAGCAAATTAAACCCAATTAAGTAGGAGAAAGGAAATAGTAAAGATAAAAGTAGCAATCAATGATAGTACAAATACACCATTAAGAAAAATAAAGGCAAGCTACAGATTGAGAAAATATTTGTAAGATATATAAATATATAACAAAAAATTTGTAGCTAGTGTGTGTATACACACACACACAAACATATATATAAAGAATTCCTGGGGCCAGACCAGTGGCGCAGTCCTTAAGTGCGCACGTTCCACTTTGGTGGCCCTGGGGTTCGCAGGTTTGGATCCTGGGTGCGGACATGGCACCTCTTGGCATGCCATGCTGTGGCAGGTGTCCCACATATAAAGTAGAGGAAGATGGGCATGGATGTTAGCTCAGGGCCAGTCTTCCTCAGCAAAAAGAGGAGGATTGGCAGCAGTTAGCTCAGGGCTAATCCTCCTCGAAAAAAAAAAAAGAATTCCTACAACATAATAATAAAAGACTAGTAACCCAATTTAAAAAATGGGCAAAAGATACCACAGAAAATGTCTGGCCAAACTGGAAATGCAAATTAAAACCACAAGATACTGCTACGCACTCCTAGAATGTCCATAATGAAAAAGATAGACAAAACCAAATGCGGGTAAAAATGTGGGAACAACTGAAATTCTCATACACTGCTGGTGGGAAAGTAACCTCTGGCAAAAGATCTGGAAGTTTCTTATAAGTTAAATGCATATCTACCCTCTGACTCAGCAATTCTATGCTTTGGTAGACAGACCAAATGGAAATATACGTCTACAAAAAGAGTTATACAAGAATGTGTATAGTAGCTTTATTTACAATAGCTAAACACTGAAAACCATTCAAATGTCCATCAACAGGAGAATGAATAAAGAAATTGTATATGCACACAATGGAATACTACTCAGCAACAAAAAGAAGCAAACTATAATACACTCAACTACCTGGACAAATCTCACAGACATATGCTTAGCTGCACACAAGAGTATATACTGATTCCATTTATATAAAGTTCTAGAACTAACTGCTGATAACAAATATCAGAACATTTGGGGGAGGTGGACTGATTGGGAAGGGAAATAAACTCTCGGGAAAGATGGTAATATTCTATACCATAACAGGGGTGTGAGTTACATGAATGCACTTATTTATCAAAACTATACAGTTAAAATTGGTCCTTTGCAGTCTATGTAAATTTTACATTAAGAAAGGCCTATTAGAGCCACCCTGATGGCCTAACAGTTAAAGTTCAGCATGCTCTGCTTCAGCAGCCCAGGTTCAGTTCCCGGACACGGAACCACACCACTTGTCTGTTAGTAGCCATGCTATGGTGGTGGTTCACAAAGAACTAGGATAACTTACAACAATACACAACTACATACTGGGGCTTTGTAGTGGGAGGGAGGTAGAAGATTGGCAAACATGTTAGCTTAGGGCAAATCTTCCTCTGCAAAAAAAAAAAAAAGACTTCAAAACAGGCCTCTTAAAAAATAACTGAGTAGGGGTAGGGAGTGGTCTGAAGTATAGACAAACTAAGGAATGGCAGTTATATTGCTAATAATTTAAGATGAGTGATGAGTACATGGGGGTTCATTACACTACCCTGTTTACTTTGTACATGTGTGAAATTTTCCATGATGAAAAGTCAAAAAAAAGAAAAAAGGAAATAGACTAATTTCCGAGTCTTTATTTAATTAAAAACAGGACAATCTTATTTACTACCCAATTAAAATAGGTAATCATCTAAAGATGGCTATTTTACATAAGCAAAATTCTAATAAGAAACTTCACTGGATTGTTAAATTTAAGCGGGGCAATCTGTGACTCCCCATACTATGCTTTGGGCCTTCAAGAATGACTGTTTTTCATAAATAAATTTGTGAAAGTTACAGCTTTGGTATTTTTTAAGATACAAGCATACAAAACACTTATTCTTATTAATTTCCTGGTGAGCTTAAAGAAAAAAAGTTATTCAGAGAAGTGTTAAATTTAATAGTTTCTACAAATACGGCCTACCTCTTGTAGTCAAAAGTACTTCTTTAAATCTGATTTGTTCCTTTTGAATTCTCTTGTAGGAAAAAAGTCCACTGGATATGTAAAAATACTTCTAGTTGCAGTGTGCAACAAGAGGATCTCTTTAATTCCTATTTCTATTCTACTCAATTCTAACTGAATTTTTCATTAACACAGTATGTTTAAAGTAGACGAATAAAAACCCTTCCCAGTGAAGCTCTTCTGCTATCAAGTGAAAAAGATTCATCTTAATATTTCCAAAGCTTTGACCTAAATACGCTGTTATGAGAAACATTCCCCTCAGGTTTTCCAGGTGTCTCACCACCATCAATAACCAGCTAAGTTTTATACTCCTCAACCAAGTGCTGTTCATTCAGACGGTGCGTAAGTTTTACTGTTAAAAAAAAAGTTACCACATGTCAATTACAGATTGACTATTTGCACTAATGTAGAATAGCATTAAAAAATTTAAAGCCTTGTAATATATAATGGGTTTTATGTGTACAAACTTATATTGTTAGTATACTGCCTAGCACAGAACTAAAATACATAATAGGTGTCTAATAACTATCTATTGATTTCCTAAGGATACATTCATTAAATGAAGTTAAGAAGAATTAGCCCTGAAGTGTGTTAGACTGCAGAAGGGAGAACTGCACTGATTAAAAAAAAGAATGGGGACTGGCCCAGTGGTGCAGAGGTTGAGTTCGCACATTCCACTTCGCTGGCCCAGGGTTCGCCAGTTTGGATCCTGGGTATGGACATGGCACCACTTGGCAAGCCATGCAGTGGCAGGCGTCCCACATAGAAAATAGAGGAAGATGGGCATGGATGTTCGCTGAGGGCCAGTCTTCCTCAGCAAAAAGAGGAGGATTGGCAGCAGATGTTAGCTCAGAGCTAATCTTCCTCAAAAAAAAAAAAAAAAAGGCAGCAGCAGATTCAGGTCTTCTACCAAAAAAATTCTCGTTTACAGGATTTGGGACTAAAAGAGACCCCAGAAATCAAAGTTTAATCCCTTTATTTTACAGATGAGGAAACTGAGACTCAGAAAAGTTAAAGTGGCTTGATTAAGGGTAGTGAATAGCAGAGTTAGGCTTAAAATTAAAAATACATGTCTCCTGAATCCTAATCTGTAGTTTATCCCTTAAATAATGCCAATTTCTTAGTGTCTGAAACACAACTCAAAAATATGGTTTTCCTTTAAATACTCCATGCAATGTTTACTAACTTTTACACTATATCAGAATTCTTGTTAATACTGTTCTAATTTGTATCACTGTTAAACCACTCATTATATCAGCACTGCCTTTAGTGGATTACATCTAGTTTCAGCTGTAATATTCCCAGCCTCCACCAGGAGGAGAGTTTGTTTAAAAAGGCAAAGCCAAAAACCAGACAAACCAACGACACGAACTAGAACTTTACTCCCAATCCATCCATTTATTTTAAAGTAACACTACTATTCACTGTGTTAATGGAAGCTTCTCTTTTTCAAATTTTCTGGTTCTTCTATAGTGTAAAACAGTATATAACTTTATAAAATGTGATCTAAATTTTGTGCATTTGAAGCAGGCTTTAATGGAAAAAACTAAAAATAGGCTCAAGGAATGTACAGAATAAATAAAATCTTGCTTACCATTTTTGCTTCTGACTGTACTGGTTGAGGGGAGGAAGGACCTGGAATTCCTGGAACACTAGGCACCATGGTGACTGGTCGAACAAGCTTTGCAAAATATATTGAAAAACAATTGCTAGAGAATATATTCAAAATGAGATTTGCACTTTATTTGCACAATGGCTGCTATGATAATTTGAGACTTCAGAATCAGAAAAACTGTATTTCTACCCTGAACCCTTATTGATCTTACACCCTGATTTATCCTTCAAAACTTGTCAATTTCTCCGTGACACTGGCTTCCCTAATCTTCAATTTTCACAATTTCTTTTTTTAATGCTTCCTTCTTATAGAAATCCATAATATTCAAAGTGATTGAGGCAAAATTTCTCACAGATCCGTCACCCTTCCATTTTGAATGTGAAAGGAAAGAACGTCAAAACTTGTGACAACTAGGCATAAAAAATAATTTCAACAATGAATTTTGCTTTCCTAAAATATATATACATATAAAATTTCTAAACTATATAAATAAAAGTTCTCGGATATATTAGTATACTGTATAATAACAAAGAAAGAACCTGATTACCTCTAATAATAATAATCTAGAACACATTTTTCCATTTTGTTTTTTGCCTTTTTTTTAAAACTAATATCAACACTAAATGATTCATTTTTGTATAACTAAGGTATATCTCTTCTTTCATTTCAGTTTCTTTCATCACAGTTACATGTAACAGGATAACCGTATAATCTCAAATATAGGGCAAGAAGGTTTCCTCTTTCAAAAATATCCTAAGAAGTAGTCACCTTATATTTATCACCTTATATATAAGAGCCCTTATAGAGTCTCTCAAATAATGCATTTTGAACAGCAAAGCTCTGTTTGAAGAAGATACATTATTTTGAAATTATTTAATCAATGCTAATTTTGGATATTTAGAAAGGTCATTTGGAAGAATTGGTTAATAAAAAAAGCAAACAATTTTAGTAATATTCCTGGGGGTATAATCTCACACCAAAAGAGTTGGATGTTACTCTAAGTAGGCTTTTAAAAATAACTTTTAAAAGCTATACAATAAATTATTATATTGTATTGATCAGAAATATCTGTCTAGAAGGTAAAAGAAGAAATTATCTTTTTATTGTACGAATGAATATTAGCATTTGGGTTAAGATTTCCAAGAAGAAAATAATAGATTCAAAAAGTGTTATATTCAAATTAGGCGAAAACGAAAATGTGTTTTGGAAAACCGTGCTAGATGTCTTAAAAAGTGGTTCTAATGATGAAATCTTGAATGTTGAAGACACAGTTGATGAGTTAGAATAAAACTTTTATAAAATGTGAGAATACGAAAAAAGCATTATTTCTAACTTACATTATTCAAAAGAATGTGGTTTTAAATAGCCACTGTATTATTAAATATTATAAATAGATATTTAACTATCGTCTACGTCTTTCAAAATGTATATATTTAACAAGTCCCTCAAAAAACTTTTCTTTTGGATCTTCCTTCCTGATTTATCCTTCAAAAGTTGTCAATTTTGCTGAGACACTTGTATTAGGAAAGTGGAGAACTATCTACTGTTTTAAACTGTTCAGATTTTCATGTTTGCGCCAGCAAGGAATTCTGTAAACCCAAGTTGATCATAAAAGTTCACAGACAGTGTTTATGAACAACTTCTACAATAAGTGAAACATGGAGTAACCTGACAAGTATTTTAGGACAAATATCTTCATAAAGAATAGAAATCTGTGTTAACATTCAAATTCTACAAATCCAAATTGAAATGGATTGAACAAGGAATAAAGTTAATACTAAAAATATAAGGAAAATAATTAAGATTTTTGGAGGATGGAAAAATGTTTTCTATCCAGTTATGTTTGCCTTGAACGCTCTATGCTATCACTAAACGTCACTGAGTAAATACTACCCACCACTAATAAGTATTATGCTGAATTCAGTTTCATAAACCAATCAAGCAGCCACGAGTGTATTTTCTGACTACAGAGATCAGTTTTTCTATAAAGAAAAGATTTAAATAACCTAAATTGCAAACTTACTGGGACTGCAGCTGGAACATGCACATTAGAACTTGTAATTGACGCAGGAATAGCAACAGGCATAGTTTGTCCATTAGGCAGATGTAATAGAAGAGGGAATGGGCCTGGTACAGGACTAAGAAAAACAAAAGAAGGGAAATTTTAAAAATCCATATCAATCATCTCTAAGAAATATAAGAGTACTTTTATTCCTATTACCATAACATTTAAAAATAAATTTTCTAAACACTGCAAAGCAAATTGCAAAATTTAATAATTTTTAATTGTGTTCTAAATGCAGAATGTACAGAGCGGTGTGAAAAAAACAGTGAAAAAATGGAAAAAGTTATGGATTTACTTAGGACAATCTCCAATATGTTAAATAAGAAAAATTCTTACCAAAAAGCTCTTGAGAGCTACCTATGAGAACTGAAAGAAATGCCATCTGGTGATGGAGTAATTTTATGTTTTGTGTGAAATAGCATGAAAATGAGAAACCATCTTAAATTCACATCCTATTAGTTGATTTGTTTTTAAAATTAAGTTCTAGATATTTACTTTCTAATCTATTAGATAATACTTATATTTAAAAAAAAAGACTACCCAAGAACTTTTTCCAAAATTCAAAGCAAGTAGAATATGATCTACATACACACACACAAGGCCACAATTTGAATAATGAAATGTCTTAGGAAAAATCATGACAGGAAAACTTAACAATTCATAAACAGTTCAATGATTGGCCCAAATCACTTACACAATTGGCCTGTTGGAGGACGGTGCTTGGGTGATTACAGTACTTGAGGTTGGTGAAGGTACTGCCTGCTGAATAATTACGCTTGAGTCAGAACTTGTAAGCAGCACATTGGGAACCTGTAATGATGCGGGACGAACAATAGCTGATGTGGGCTGTGCGGTTTGCACCAATGGTACTTCCTGTTTAATAACGAGATAGACAAAGGGTGGAATTTTAAAATGCAAGTCAAGTCAAGTACCTTAGTGAACATATACACTTCTAAAAGCATCCGTAGGATAATATTAACACTTCCCCCAAAGTAAATTAATATCTAAAGTTATTTAAAAGAAAATTTTTGAAGCAACTGTAAAATTTCAAATGCAATGTTCATATTTTAATTTAAAAACATCTGAGTAATTTTTTTCAGTACAATTTGTTTTCCTATCAATCCAGAAATAAGTTAGACTGGCAACTTGGCTATGATTCCATGAGAATTTCAGTAAAAATATAATCCATTTTCATGGAATCATAGCACTTAAAATTCAAAGTGGATTGCCCAGTCTTACTCCATCATTATTCTCTAAGAAGAGAAAAGAGGTACAGGGAGACTGTATTATGGTTGATATAAATTCAGTAATACAAATGTTTAAAAAACTTTTAAAGCAATAGAAGTGTTCGCTAATCTCAGGTAGCTACCCCTCCATTACCAACAATTTCTCAGTACCAAAAGACCAAGTAATACTGATAACTTGAATGAAAAATAAATAATTACTGGAGTGAGATCTTTCCAAATTAAAAGAAAACAGAGAATTTGTGAATTAGCCAAGACCTTAAAGATGGTCTTTTCCCCAGTTTTACAGAATAGTAAACAAAGAGTCAAGGGCCTTACCCAGAACTCCTTTACTAGTCAGTATAAAACCTGGGTCTACCATGTTCCTTGAATTGGCCTTACTGATGCTGCTTATTATCAAAATCTTATTAAGCAACATAGGAAGAAAGATAAACTAGTATTATTAGAACTTGATTTATTTAACAAGTTGGAGAATTTATAACATGCTCTCAAGAACTAATGGGAAGAGAGAGACAATAAACAAGTAAAACAAACAAGAACATTTCAGATTGTAATATGTTATAGAGTAGTAGAACAACATAATGAATCTTGAAAGATTCACTGAGGGAAGGTTGGAGTTGGCTACTTTAGACAGCACAGTGAGGTAAGGGGAGGTTCTTTGCAAAAATGGCATTTGAACTGATACTGAAAGGATCAGGAGGAAAGCATTCCAGGGACAAGGAAGCAATCCACAGAGTAATGGTCTTTGAGGCAGGAAAAAGCTTGGAATATTTGAAGAACACACCAAGAGTGGCATGAGGTGAGGCTGGATGGGTAGGTAAGTTCAGATCAATGAGGGCTTATGGAAAGAGTGTGAGATATCTTAAATGCAATGGCAAACCATTGAAGGATTTTAAGCAGAGAAGTGATATAACGTATTAAAAATAAAACCATCTATGAAAAATAGATTGGAGATGGAAGTAGAAACTCCAGTTAGAAAGTAACTGTTAGGGCCGGCCCGGGGGCGCAGCTGTTAAGTTCGCACGTTCTGCTTCTTGGCGGCCCAGGGTTCGCCGGTTTGGATCCTGGGTGCGGACATGGCACTGCTTGGCAAAAGCCATGCTGTGGTAAGCATCCCACGTATAAAGTAGAAGAAGATGGGCATGGACGTTAGCTCAGGGCCAGTCCTCCTCAGCAAAAAAGGGAGGATTGGCAGTAGTTAGCTCAGGGCTAATCTTCCTCAAAAAAATTTAAAAAATAAAAAAAAGAAACTGTTAATAATCCAAGTAAAAGATGATGATGGCTTGGACTAAAGTGGTGACACCGAAGACAAAGGAGAATATATTCAGGAAGCAGGTCTGATAAAATTTGCTATTGGTTTCACTATGAAGGAAAAGAAAGAATTAAGGTTTCTTGGCTTGAGCAACTAGATGGATGGAGAGAAAATTTACTGAGCTAGGGAAAACTGTGGAAAGAATCAGGGGCTCTGATCTAGACGTATTAAGTTTAAGATGTCTATTACACATAGAAAAGGAAATGTCAAGATGAAGTTGGATATGAATACGGAAATTCAGCAGATATCTAAGTTGATATAAATTTAAGAATCATTCATATGCAGACAGTTTCTAAAGTTATGGGCCTGGATGAGATCACCTAAGAAGAAAATCGAGAAAAAGAAGAGAAGGGGGCCCAGAACTGACTTTTTACAATTTGGCAAGACTATGCCCTGCCCAGGGGGAGCTAATGACTGAGAAATGCAGGAAGAAAGAATGCCTCTCAAAGAGGCTAATGCAGCAATGAACAGGGAAAAACTTGACTGTGAAGGGACTGAAATGCTCCATAGGAAAAACGATACTCATATCAAAGATTTAACAGCATTTACAAAAACTGTGCTAATGTGGAAACAACCTTTAGGATAATAAAATACATTAAGATAATGGTAAAATAAAGTGCAACCATTAAAAATTATGATTTTGGAAACTTTCTAATGACATAGAAAAAGGTTCATTAAGGCCAAATGTCTAAAGCACAGTATAAAAGGATCTTTGTATTTTTCTGTGTATCCATCTATCTTTCTATGTAACTATTCACTTACAAACATTTACTTGTATTATAAATGTGTGCACATACCTAGGAGAAATGTTTCAAAATATTAGTAATTCTTATCACTCAATTACGGGATAACAGGTGATTTTGGTTTTCTTCCTTGTATTTTTATATTCTTAAAGTTTTTATAATGAGAATGCATTTTTGTAATCAGAAAATGAAAAAAAAAAAACCCACAAAATATATGCCTAGGTAAAAAGTTGCTTTGCTGCCTTACTTCTAGCTCCTCTGCCACGGCACAAGTCTATTAATTAGGTTATGGTTTTAGAATAACATATTCTCCAAAAGAACACTGTCACTGCCTCTTTATATCCATTATCTCTTTATTATACCCCACATGGTGTCCCCAAATAAATGTGTTCATTATATGTGCTTATGAATGAAAAGTGATCAAGAAGTACCTATAATAATGGTTATTCAACACACATGATAGCCCAGGTGGCACCAGGTTACCAGGATAATCAAGATCCAGGAATAAGGCCCTAAACCACCTACAAGAGGCCTGTATTAAGACAGTATCATCATCTTAGTTGCTGCTACCGAAGATCAATTGCTGAGAACGAGTAACTATTCCCTTAACCTTTTAAAAGCCTAAATAATCTTTGTTTAAACAATTTTTAATTGTAAAAATTCTTAATTAAGCCGACACTGTATAAAAGTAGTTAAAAATACCAAACCCAGAAAAATTAAGTTAAACTTATATAGCCTTTTAAAGTAACAGTTTTATCTAAAATGACTGCTATTCTCCTCTACCATTTTTCTGTGTGAAATAAAAAGCTAATTATCTATAAAGGTGGAGTCTTCTTTTCCTGAAATTTCTGTGAGTTTTCACAAGCTTTCATAAATAAGACTATTACAATCTGACACTGAATTATGTACAATTTATTATATTAACATTTTATGGAGATCAAATATTAAACTTTACTTGGGGTGCTGATTTTTTCCACTTAGTTTGTGTTTCTACCATAAATATAAATTTTGAACCTTTTCATCACTGGTGGTCGACTCTGGGTGAGGTAAAGGACTATCCTGGTGAGTTGTTTCTACAACAGAGGGCTCCTCAATTTTGCTTCTTATGATGGGTGTTGCAAGAGGGGATAAATCTAGAGGCATCTAAAACACAAACATTAAAGAAAGTGTTAGGAGTTCAAAAATAGCCAATTAGTATATCTAAAATAAGAAAGCAGGAAGTGTGAACTATGATTATTGTTCTGTCTGAAGTACTCTTTTTTAACTTTATGGTTAACAACCTACTTTTTTAATGTCATCTTCTGAGGCTTTCTTGAATTCATTTTCAAATGGACTTGCCAACTCATTAAACAAACCCACTTCTTCACAGTTTTTTAAGAATCTTGTTGGTGTTGGGGTCTGATCTGAAATAAATGTCAAGAAGTAATCACATAGATTTAAATATACAAAACTCTAAAATATAGCTAGTAAATTAACAAACTAACAGGGCTGGTTCAGTCAGCTGTTAATTCTCTCTTTGGAAAGACCTCTTCCTTTAAAGTAAACAAAATTGGTTAAGTTTTTGTTGCAGTTCAAGATTATTTCCTCCAAATTTATGAATCATAAAAGTATGAAAGAAGTCTCTCTTGTTCTTAGCCCACACCTTCTGTCTCAGTAGACTGACATAAGCATCCTCTACTCAGGGATCAACTATTACCATTATATAACACAGTAAAAATTTTTAAAAATTTACATAATTAAAAATTACAACTATTTAAAATACATGCAATTTGGGGAAAACTAGGACAAGAGCATGTATATTTGCTCTAACTTGGCCCTGCTGCTAGTGTTCACAATCTATTATGAGAGCAAGCTTAAGATAAAACAGAATCTTCAGTAGGTATATCAAAAAACTATGAAGAAAAGAAAGAAGGTTAAAACAAGAGCCCTAAAGACAAAAACAAACCAAAACAAATCCCTCCTTATTACTATCCATTGAAGCTAATTTTCTATTTTAATGCATTTTTCCAGCTTGGTATGAGGGGCTATATAAGAGTTCATATCTATGGAATGTTCTAATAATTTCTAAGCAGCAGAGAAATAGTCAACGCTATTTTCTCACACCTTGAAACATTTTAACTATACTTGAATATGTACTCATGCTATGTGCACACATGTATTGGTTACAGAACAAATGGCAGTTAAGGTCCATGTTGAATGAAAAACAGCAAATTTATGAATTTTGCCTGTTTAGTCTTACTATTTTCAAGGCTATTTATTCATACTGATCACAGAGTTGGCAGGATATTCAAATTCTATTCACATTTCATATATTTTAGGGCATCAATTTTATAGGTTATATCAGGGATCCAGCCTAAGCTAAATGAAAGTATAAGGATGACTCCTAGTTTAAGATAAAATACTCAAAAAGTCCTTTTTGTTGTTTTTTTTGAGGAAGATTAGCCCTGAGCTCACATCTGCTGCCAATCCTCTTCTTTTTTTGCTGGGGAAGCCTGGCCCTGAGCGAACATCCGTGCCCATCTTCCTCTACTTTATATGTGGGATGCCTAGCACAGCATGGCTTGCCAAGCGGTGCCATGTCCACACTCAGGATCTGAACCGGCAAACCCCAGGCCGCCGAAGCAGAACACGTGAACTTAACTGCTGCACCACTGGGCTGGCCCCCAAAAAATCTTTTGTGAAATTAAAATTAATATATTTATTAACTACTGTGTCCCCAGAATGGGCATTACTTACTGTTTTATCTTTGCTCCCCGCTCCCCCATACCCAGAGTACTCCTATGCTCACTACATACAAATATATTTAACACTAAAAGGACAATAGGCCTATCTCAGATACTATTAGTATTATCAGAATTACTGAAGGGACTCTATTGTGTCATCATTTTACCTATTATGCAGTCTGCAACATACACACCCCTACCCTCAAAAAGATTTCCCAAATCATACTATAGCAAGGGCCCAGCATACAAATATTAGCTTAGGTCCATCATGACTGAATTAGTAAACTGAGTATAAATATGACTCTCCTGTTCACACCCAAAGGGTTTGTCTATCTAAGTTCAACAGAAGGCTCCTAATTTGTGTTAAAAGGAGAGAATAGTCTTAAAAATAAAATGCATATGCATAAATCACTTTTATCAGTGACTACTGGAATAATCGGGCTTCAGAAGAGAGAAGTCAACACAAGCACAATCGTTTAAACATGCAGATGGCTTATGGCCATTGATTATCAAATATATACCACACATATCATGCATTATGTTTATACAGTAATGCTAAACTATTCATTTCAACACATGTTAGTAAAAAGATGGTCAAGTGTTGTGTTCAAATGTGTTCTATTTTTCTTTGTATTAAATGTAAATAGTAACATAAATTCTAGAAATCAATCTCAAAACAATTTTGAGTTAAAAAGTTACAGAGAGAGATACTGCTCTAAGGCAGTAAGTTTCAGAAAAGCAAAGACCTTCACGCTCAAGAGAGTGAAACTTCCAGGCTGTTGTTATTTCGCTTGTATTTTATTTTTTGGTTCTAGCTCTTAATAGCAGATGTACAATACTCTAAAGAAATGCATACTTCACTCTTCTCTGCCTCCTTATACTTATGGAACTGAAAACAGATCGAATGTTCCCCTAAATTTCTCCTAAGTAAATTGTTTTTGATAAATTACCAACTTTTTGCTACCTCCAACTTTTTCATTACAAAAATTTTGATACTGAAATACAGGAAGAATCATTTAATATCTGCTTCATTATCTCTCCAAAGTACTGCATATGACAATTTGATCTCTATGTTGGGCAATAATTTAAAAGTATTAATAGTACTCAATATTCAGGTATAATCCCAGACTAACAAATAGTATAACCTAAGCTTTACAAAAGAAGAATTTAAGGGTAATTTCAATATTTATGATATGTAAATCTGTGGTTACAACAGAAAAAGGTCTGAAATTTATACATAATATATTAAATTTTATATTAAACTTTGTTTTCTTATCTCAATACTTATAAAATATACACATGCAGTGAAATTATATATATTATGTATGTATACATATACACAGATGTGTGTATATATATTTACAAAGCAAAAAAGGGGCAGCTAATACAGCATGAAAGGATAATAAAACCAATGCATGAATTGAGTTTCTCTTTTCATATACTGTAAAAGATAATTATCTGCTTAGGTGATACCGTATGTTCATAAGATCAAAAACATCCCCTTACTGAGATTATTTTACGACCACAAATGTTTAGTCCAAAAAGAAATATAAACAAAGTCCTACTGAACAAGTCTGCTAATTGCTCTTTCTCCAACGGGAGGAGCTTGATCATTTTCTATCTCACACAGCATTGTAAACCAGGTGTAAACAGCTAAAAGAAAGACTGACTAAACATCACATTAATTCAATTATCAGTTAAATGAAAGCTTTGGAGATGGTATGAATGCTCCCAGGAGTCTAATTAACTTACACAAAATTAACATTGAAATCTATATTTGAAAGCTACACAAAATATTTAACTGAAATGAATGGTCAGAAGGAAACATGAAAATGTAATGGGTAAAATACATGTTGCCAACATTTACTGTAAACGAAGTAATTGGAATATCACCAGACTATATTATTTACAGAGAATACACAAAAATTGTGCACATTCCAGGTGAAATATGTATATAAGCTATTAATAAAAGCATATACTAACCAGCCACAATGACACTGTCATTACGTGCTGGACCAAATTTCAGTGTCATCTCATGTTTATGTTTATGGACAGCCAAATGATCCTCGTTGGTAAAACGCTGTGGCAAAAAGTTTTAAAATATAGTTAAGATTTTCAATTTGATCAAGTAAGTAAAATGATAAGGAAATTCATTTCCACAACATGTAAAACCACCATTAACAATGAAATAGCAGTTAGTTAACTATAAAAGATCTATTGTTAGCACAGACTGACATACTAGATATCAAATAATCATACAGAAACCCAATTACTCAAGAATAAGCAATACTGACATATTACTATGTCACGTAACTCATTTGAGAGCATTTAAAAACAAAATTTGAGGCAAAGAAACTTCATATAAATTTCATTTGGACACTAAAAATAGACCACTATTAATTTTTGTCATATCATAGTAGAAATATATACTCTATGGTATAATGACTTCTGAAGAAAGTACTGTATTTATATAGACTTCAGATTACTTACCCACATCTAAAATGAGAATTTTCTTATAAAAATATTAATCCTGGACAAATTAAGAAGTAAATCAGGGTCTTTATGTTACCACATAAAAAGAGAATGCCTCTGTTATAATCCAGTGAAGAAATAGCAACCAATACAATATCAAAGCAGTTCATTTTAAAATAAAATAAAATTTTAAACTTACAGTGATTTTTTTTCACTTTGTTTCATCATAGCTCTTATAAAAAAAATAAAGCAAAATTATTTTTAAAGCTACAAATAATTTGGACAGGTCCTGCACGGCAAAGGTGACATTTATGATTACAAGATCATAAACACATTGTTTAACTATTTCTGGACTGTATCTGGACATCAACCTTTATGAAGGTGCTCCTTATCAAGCAATATTTACACTGAAAATAGGGAGCATTTACTTTTTGTTACTTCAGAGCAATAATTATAAAATGCCAAATTAAGAGATCTAAACTCACTCTCTAGTCAATAACCTTATAAATGGGGATGTTAAAATTATATATATTTGAACTTGGTTCCCCTAAACCATTAAAATGGACTCCTTCTCTTGTGGAAATATCACTCCTGGACAAAATAAGAAGTAAATTAGGATCTTTATGTTACCACATAAAGAAAGAATACCTCTGTTATAATCCAGCAAAGAAACAACCACCAATTACAAGGCAGTTAATTATAGAATAATCCCCCTCACTCAAGTGCTATCTTCCTATTGCTTTATCATTATAAGAATCCCTCTCAAGTTTGGAGGAATAAGAAGTAGCTGTCCTTTGACAGACTGCTGAATAACAAAGCTCTTGGAGAAGGAACATATCCACAGAGTCTACTGGCATTATTTCACTATTTTTTACTTTGCATTACAGTTTTAAATGAACATGTCCTACATTCCAGACTAAAAGTATCTAAGTTCCAAAGAACCTAACAATGTGGCTTCTCCATAGAAGACAATCATTAAACATTTGGGAATAAATGCATTTTGGTTGAGGTCCTAGATTTAAAATTGCAAAGTCAGCATAATTAACAGGTAAGAACTTGGAAAGTTATATCCCATATCTACCCATATCCTCTGTTTAGATTGGTTTGACCACAAATATCCAAATCAAAGAGCAACTACCTATAGAATAAATAACATTATGTTTTGTACAAAACATGTGAAAATGGCACCAAGATTGATTTTAAGGGAAAAGGAGAGCTAAAAGGACTCTAAAAAACATTTAGGATCATGTGAATATTAAAAGGAGAAATGCAAGGAATATGAATTTACGAAGTTTCATGTAGGATCTAGACATCAAATTTACGTAAATGTTATTTATACAAGAATTCTTGATAACGTAATGATACTATTTATATACATGGATAAAATACACTCAAATTGGCACTTGATACAGGTGAGTTTAACCTTGGCTATCATCTGAGAAAATTTATTTACCTCTAACTGGAAACTTAAAAAGACAGTGACAAAACGCAATCCTGTTAAAAGGTAGTCACCAAGAGAAGAGAGAGATATATATATGAATGAATAAAAGAAATGCATTCTTTTTTTCAACAAATACTTCTAAAATAGCTACTACGTGCTAAGTTAAAATTTTTGAAGAATCTATTTGAATTGCTTTCCTCGCCAAATTAAAAAGTTTATTCTAAAAACAAACTTTGTAGAAAAATTATGCTACTGCTAGCAATAAAAATATATTGAATTCATATAATTTCTTTCTTCCAGGCAATTGAGAGTCCAACTCCAGTGCAAAATGTTGTAGATGTGCCCAGTATTTTTTTTTAAAGATTTTATTTTACCTTTTTCTCCCCAAATCCCCCCAGTACATAGTTGTATATTTTAGTTGTGGGTTGTTCTAGTCGTGGCATGTGGGATGCCGCCTAAGCGTGGCCTGATGAGCAGTGCCACGTCCGCACCCAGGATTCGAACTAGCGAAACCCTGGGCCACCGAAGCGGAGCGCGCGAACTTAACCACTCGGCTGTGGGGCTGGCCCTGTGCCCACTATTTTTTAAACAAGACATTGAGCATATAGCTGAATAAACAATGGGAAAGGCAGTACAGAAAGGTAGGCGAGGATAACCATCTCCCTCAGATGGTTAAAAAGGAAGGGTTACCTGACAGATGGGAGAGAGGTGAATCAGTTGCTTCTGTAATAAATTAATTTAAGCTCTGATAACTGAAAAATCTGTGTTGCCAAGGCTGAACACTCACCAGAATTAACTTCCTAAGACATAAGTCATTTTGCATGCATTCACATCCATGACTTAGACTATTACGACCATTTGACAGATTAAATAGGTACAACTAAGTTATAAAGCCATCAGGCCAATAGCTCATTTTACTACTTCTTTCACTAGTTGAAGGACACTATTTGACATCAGGAAGTTACTGATTAATACACATGTATACACTTTCACTCACACACCTTCACTGAAACTATACTAAAGAAAACGAATCTTTATCTCCTTTATAAAACAGCTTATAATGTACAAACATTCTACTAAAGAAACAATTCTCAATGAAAGCATCACCAAAAGCAAAGACGTTATCAATGAAATAGAAGAATTCCAATGTTAAATGAATCTTTCACTTAATTATCTCATTTTGTCTTTTACTGAATTCAACAAAACATCACTTTAAAACAAATGAAATTCACAGAACTCTTCTGTGAAATACCTAATAGTGACAGAGGCATATAAAAAATAGATGTAAGGGGGCCGGCCCCGTGGCTGAGTGGTTAAGTTCACGACCTCTGCTTCAGCAGCCCAGGGTTTCGCCAGTTCAGATCCCGGGCGAGGACATGGCACCGCTCATCAGGCCATGTTGAGGCAGCATCCCACATGACACGACTTGAAGGACCCACAACTAAAAATATACAACTATGTACCGGGGGACTTTGGGGAGAAAAAGGAAAAATAAAATCTTAAAAAAACAAAAAATAGATTTAATAAGCAAGAGTCAACAGTTAAAATTCTTTGCATTGATTTTTATAGGTTTCTCTCTGAAATGACATCATAAACAAAATATATTTTAGATTTTAAAAATTCATTTTAAATTTTAAATTTAACTAAGTCCATTAAGTGTGTTGAAGCTAAAATTCAAATTTGGAAAAATGTCATCAATTGCTTATGATAAAAAATAATTTGCACTACCACCACTGAACTGGTGCTTCTAAAATCAATTTTTTTTTTAGGAAGATTAGCCCTGAGCTACCTACTGCCAATCCTCCTCTTTTTGCTGAGGAAAACTGGCCCTGAGCTAACATCCATGCCCATCTTCTTCTACTTTATACATGGGACACCTACCACAGCATGGCTTGCCAAGCGGTGCCATGTCCGCACCCGGGATCCGAACTGCCGAACCCCGGGCAGCCAAGAAGCGGAATGTGAGAACTTAACCGCTGCGCGACCGGGCCGGCCCCTAAAATCAATTCTAATTAGATCTTTTGAATTCCTCAGCAATACTATTTGACTTCAAAGAGACTACAGCATTTCTGTTCTTAGTAAGATTTAACAAATGGATAATGCTGATATTAGCCAGGTTATTATTTTGGTCAGTAACTGTTACAAGGTATTATTATAATATAGAGATTATTTTAAGTGTCTTAGGGAACAAATATAGGCCAAAAAATAGTAATAATACTCAGGATTAGAGTGTTCATGATGAAAACAGTATTTAAACTATTAGTGAGAATAAAGTATAGGTTTAGCCTTTAAAAAATAATATGGCAAAATGTACAAAGAATCTTAAAAATATGTATACATTTTGACTGGGTAATTCTATTTCTAAAAATATGTTTGAGGAATTAATTAGAGAGCATATAAAGGATTATGTAGATGGATATTCAGCACAAATGTTGCTTATAATACTGGAATTAATTTAAAAGCTCATAATAGAGGAATGGGCAAATAAATTATGGGACATGTTCTGGCAATACTATACTACATAGCAGCTTAAACCCATGTGTTCATTTAACACACAAAATGCTCGCGATACATATAATATCATCTGCATACAAAGAGACTACAAAACTATATGTGCATATGGTCCCAATTTTGTTTTAAAAATAAAAGGTGGGAGGGGACCGGCCTGGTGGTGCAGCGGTTAAGTGAGCACATTCCACTTCTCAGAGGCCCTGGGTTCCCCAGTTCAGATCCCGGGTGCGGACATGGCACCGCCTGGCAAAAAGCCATGCTGTGGTAGGCATCCCACATATAAAGTAGAGGAAGATGGGCACAGATGTTAGCTCAGGGCCAGTTTTCCTCAGCAAAAAGAGGAGGATTGGCAGTAGTCAGCTCAGGGTTAATCTTCCTAAAAAATAAATAAATAAATAAAAGGTGGGAAGGATTTAGGAAATGCACCAAATGTTAACAGAAGTCCTCTATGGATTTTATTTTGTCCTTTTAAAGTTGTCAAGATTTTCTGATGCTTTTTTAATTAAGAGGAAATAAAAACTTTTATATACAAATACAAAGACCCGTATTCAAATATATCTTGAAGTCTGAACATTCAATTTAGAGCTGTTGCATTATACATGTAATACAAGAGTAGGCTTGGGTTCAAATTTATCTCCAATACCTGCTGGTTCTGTGACTCAGGGAAATTCAGTCATATGTTTAAGTTCAACTGCTCACCTGTAAAATGAGGCCAGTAGCACACATTTCATAGGGTTGTTGCGAGGATTAAATGACATAATCCACGTAAGCTTCCTTAGCACAGTGACTGGCTAAGTTAAAAAACATTATCATTATAATTGTTTTTATTACTATGACAGATATTATATGAACCTTTAATTCCTCAAATCCTTTTTGAAACAAGTTGGGGTACAGATAAATAATAGACATGGTATACACTTGATAAATATTTGAAAGTTCTATTTGGTGGTTCATAGGTAATTCTGTGTGTATTTTTGGGGTAGAGTTTTTTGTTGTTATTGTTTTGAATAAACTTTTAGTTTGGAATACCCTTACATTTACAGAAAAGTTGCAAAGATAGTACAGAGAGTTCCTACACACTCCTTTCTCAGTTTCAGTCCCCCCTAATGTTCTCATCTTAGATTACTCTCACCTTACATTTGGTACATTTATCAAAACTAAGAAACCAACACTGATACATTACTATTAACTAAATTCCACATTTTAGTAACTTTGTTCCAAACTTTAAAAGTATTACCCTAGCTTAACCAGACTCAGCCTCCAAAAGACTTTTTGCCAGGTCCCCAAATTCAAAATCAACTCTGAAAACTATGGTAAAGACTGCTTGCTATCCCTCAATATCTATAACCCTTCTCCTTCAATAAAAGAAATGAACTTTAGGTGAGCATTTGGCTGCCCAGAACAAAGACCACATTTTCTAGCTCCTTTGCAGTTTAGGTGGCCATGTGATCGAGTTCTAGCCAAAAGGAATGAAAGAAAATTATTTGCATTACTTCCAGTTTATGCTCCTAACACGTCAGGGGTGTGTGTACTCTGCTTTGCTTGCCCTTCTCCCTCCTTTATTGCTGGAGTGAGGATTTGATGGCAGGAGCTGGAACAGCCCATCCTGGACTAATGGAAGTCGCATGTTGAGGACAGCAGAGCCAGCCAGCTCTGGAACTCCTACTTACCGGCTGTTACATAAAAACAAAGTGTTCAATCTATTGTTAGGTTGAATCTTTGTCTTAACCTGCATCCTAAGTAATACAAGAAGCTAAAAATTTGCCATCCCTAAGGCTATTTAAAACAATGGGCCACCACATGTAAGCTAATTTCTTCTGCACAGCAGGATAAACGGAAATGTAGGGTTTTTTTGTTCTTGTGAGGAATACTGGCTCTGAGCTAACATCTGTTACCAATCTTCCTCTTTCTGCTTGAGGAAGATTGTTGCTGGGCTAACATCTGTGCCAATCTTGCTCTGTTTTATGTGAGATGCTGCCACAGCGTAGCTTGACAAGCGGTGTCAGGTCTGTGCCCGGGATCCAAACCTGCAAACCCTGGGCAGCCAAAGCAGAGTATGCGAACTTAACCACTATGCCACTGGGCCAGCCCCAGAAATGTCGTTTTTTAGTGGTGACTATATCAAAGGAAATATGTTTGTATGTCAAGCTTTGATAAGCTTTCTTTTCTCTATCCAAATGTTCTACATCTGTTCCCCACTTTTCAGTCTCAGCTATTATGGATGGACTGTCCATGGTCCTATCTAAGGCCAGTCCCTTCACTTGAGCACTGGATCCCATTCTCTCTTATCTACGTAAGAACCCCATTCCTGTAACAGTCCCCCTCTCTGAAATGTGAAATATGCTGTGACGTCCCCACCTTAAAACACAAAGCAAATAAAAAAGCTCCATCTTCAATCTTCCGCCAGCAATATTTTACTGTTCCCTTTAAGCTATACTCTGAGAAAGAGGTATCTTATAATGTCTCTGCTTCTGGTTCTCCCCACTTACTCTTCAGACTACTCTAATAACATGGTTGTCACTGCTCCTTCACTGAAGCTACTCTTATCAACGTGTCTAATAATCTCCATTATTTCTAAATCCAATAGTAAATACTGAATCCTCACCTTATCCTATCAACTCCAAGACTACATTGTTCCCTCTACTTTGAAATGCTTTTGCTATTTGACTTCAGGACACAATTTTCTTCATTGTCTCAGCCTCCTATGCTACACCCTCCCCCTCCTTCTGACTTTTAAACACTGGAGTGCCTTAAAGCTTAGTTCTCACCCTACTTTATCCATACGACTTAAATATAGAAGTAAAACTAAGCAAATATGGGAATTACAGGTTATTAAACAAAATGGATAACAAACTTTGACAGTGTCAAAGTTAACAGAATAATTATCAGATATCAAGAGACGAGAAAGAAGAGGTATGAGGAAGTATGAATGTTAATCCTTCTCACAATAGGGAGTCTAAAAAACAATTCTAATTTTTTAATATTTTTCATAAGTTTTTAATACTAGAGAAGTCTTTTAAAAAACAATCTCTCTTATAACACACATACACACATATACTCTGACACTCAGCAATAAGTTTCTTTTTATCCCGTTTAAGTAAATTTAAATATAATGCTTTTTATTAAAAATGGCATGCGTATTAGTAAGGAGTCAACCATAAGACAACAGAAACTATTCTAGTTTTTAAGCAGAAAAGAAGGTTGACAAGCAATTAGGGGCCTGTTTGAGACTGAGTTTCCAAGAATGAGTCCTAGAACAACATGGCAAAACTTGTCATTGTCCAAGGGCTGGTTCTAGAAACATTTTATATTAGCTGTAATGCAGGGATTACAGAATCATGTTGTGTCTGTTCAGTCCACTCTGGCAAAATGGATGACTTGAGAAATACCCTTCTCTCTCCACTGAACTCTGTACCAAATCCAAGGAGTAAATGTGATTTACCAGAATGAGTAAATCTGGTTGGTGGAACCTAAAATCATATCGAGAATTCTGGTTGCAAAGGATTTTGAGAATTGTAGTTTTTAGCTTTCTTGAATTTACAGAAAAAGGTGTATCAAATATATCTTCAAAATATATGTCAAATCACTCTATTTCTCTGTATGTCCACTGTTACCACCTAGTAAAGCCACCATTATCTCTCACCGGACTGCTGTCAGTTTCTACTCTCCCTGCTTCCACTCTTAGCTCAGCAAGCGCTTTTCACCACTCTGTGAATAAACCCCAAACACCTTATCAGTCTACAAAGCTCTACAGGGTATGGATTCTTTTCTTCTACCTTTCTGACCACATATCTTACCCTTATCCTCATTGATCACTATATGATCCAGCCATAATAGGTGTCTTCCTGTTTTGTTTTGTTTTTTTAAATTTAATTGCTTTTTCTCCCCAAATCCCCCTAGTACATAGTTGCATCTTTTTAGTTGTGAGTCTTTCTAGTTGTGGCATGTCGGATGCCGCCTCAACATGGCCTGGTGAGCGGTGCCATGTCTGCGCCCAGGATTTGAACTGGCAAAACCCTGAGCCGCCAAAGCAGAGTGCGCGAACTTAACCACTCGGCCACAGGGCCGGCCCCGTCTTTCTGTTTTTAAACACACCAAATCCATTCCCTCCCTAGAGCCTTTATATTTGCTGTTCCTTCAGTCTGGAAAACTTCCCCCAAGGGTTTGCTCCCAAATTTTCATGTCTTTATTCAAATGTCACCTTATCAGAGAGGCATTCCCTGACCAACCTATCTAAAATAGCACCAACCCCAGTAACTCCTATTTTTACCCTGATCAACATCATTAGATACCATGTAAATCAAGATCATAATGAGATACCACTACACCCTCCCCAGAATGACTAAAATTAAAAGGCTATCCAAAACAATCTTGAAAAGGGAGAACTAAATTAGAAAACTTACCCTACCTGACTGGAGGGCTTACTGTAAAGTTAAAGTAATCAAGACAGTGTGGTACTGGCATAAAAATTCAAAGACTGATGAAAGGAACAGAACAGAAAGCTCAGAAACAGACCTAGACATATACAGTCATTTGATTTTCAATAAAGGAGCTAAAGTAATTTAATGGAGGAAAAAAAAATCTTTTAAACAAATGATGCTGGAACATATGAAAACCCATATGGAAAAAAGTGAGCTTCAACTCCTACCTCACACCATATACAAAAATTATTTCAAGATGCACAGAGACCTAAATGTATAATCAAACTTTCAGAGAAAAAAGGAGAATATCTTTGTGACTTAAGGGTAGGCAAAGCTTTTAGATAAGTCACAGAAAGCAAAACCATAGAAGACAAAAAAATTAACACATTAGACTTTGTTAAAATTAGAAACACCTGTTCATCAAAAGATATTATTATGAAAATTAAGATGCAAACCACAAACTGGAAGAAAATACTTGACAATGGAGTGGTATCCAGGATACATAAAGAACTCATACAACTCAATAATCAAAAGACAACCCAATTTTTAAAACAGGCAAAAGATTTGAAAAGATATTTCACAAAAAATATGGTATACAAATGAAAGTGCTCATTTTTTCATTACTCAAAGAAATGTAAATTCAAACCACATTACCTATCAGTATACACACAATGAACATGGCTAAAAGTCAAGGACTGACAACACCAAACGTCAGCAAGGACATGGCACAACAAGACCTCTTATACACTGTTCATGTGAATGTTAAGTGGTACATCTGTTTTGGAAAGCAGTTTGGCAATTTCCTGAAAAGTAAATATATAAATATTATATGTTCCCACTATCATACTCCTAGGTATTTACCCAAGAGAGGAGAAAGCATGCATCCATACAAAGACTTATACACAAATATTCACATCGGCTTTATTTGTAATAACTAAAAACTGGAAATAAGCCAAATGTTTATAATTGTAGAATGAAGAAATACTACTCCCTCAAGGAAAAGGAATTAACTACTGATCATATAACATGGAGAAATTATACATTAATTATGTGGAATGAAAGAAGTCAGACAAAAGTATACACTGTATATTCCATCTATATAAAACTCTAGAAAATGCAAAATAATCTATAGGGATAGAAGGCAGACCAATGGTTAACAGGGGCGGGAGAGGTAAGAGGGTGGGATAACAAATGGGAATGAGGCAACTTTTGGGGTGATGAATACATTCGCTATCTTAATTGTGGTGAGGTTTTCTGGATATATACATGTTAACATGCATCAAACTATACACTATAAGTATGTGCAGTTTATTGTATACCAATTATACCTCAATTTAAAATATCAACTAAAGGAAACAAACAAGAACCAAAGAAACACTTTAATGCTTATTTATGATTTATAGTTGTATATTTACATTCTCTGTAATTTCACTACACATTAAATTTATTCTTTCATTCCTTAATGTCTATAGTTAGTTAAAGACTAGACTAATGATAATAGCAACGATTAATAATTTAATGGCCTATTAAAAAATGCTGAAATATTATTTTCTGAAATAACACTGAAACATTATTTTCTGAAAATGTTTCCACACATGCTCTGTATTAAACATGTTAGACTCAAGAACACTAATATATTAGTAATATTCTCGGAGGTAAATATTAGTTAAATTTCATAAGAGTTCAGCAAGTAAATAATTTTCATACAAGATAATGTATATTTGATTTCCAATTAGGCAGTTTACAGTGATTTTCAACCAATAAAGGTCAAATGAAAATGCTTTTAAACCCTGAATTTGTCCAGGTTTTCCATCTTTCCATTAAAAGACATTTTTTTTTTCCATATTAGATTGTGTTTTTCAAAACTCAGATACACTATTGAGGAAAAAGAATTATTTCCCCAAATTTTTCTGGGTTATTTTCATTCTAACTCCAAAACTGTACAGAACATTGTAAGAGAATCCTTTTAATGATAACATAAATTGTCAGTGTTTCTAATAAATGTGAATATACAAAATGATTTAAAGTAATTTATCTATTACCTGGCCACATCCAGGGGCAGTGCATAGAAAGGGTTTGTCATCACTCATATTCCACAGGTCCTTGTATTGCCTATAATAAAATATTAAAAGATGGCTAAATGTTTTACAGTACAGATTTTTAAATAAAGAATAAATAAAAATGTAGTATTATTTGATTTTTCACTAAGCTTATTACCTTTTCTATTTGAATGTGAAATAAAATACTTTTACTGACATTTTAACCCTATCTGCCATCTTCTTATTATGAGCAGACAAATAAATGTAACATGCAGATTTTACACTACAGAAAAAAAGGTTGAGAACTCTGGTCTATCAGGCTAAATCTTTCCTATTCAACAGCCTAAGTGCAGAAAGAATGAAATAATTAGAAAATCACTACTTTAACCTCCAATGAAATAATGGATCTAGGTAACTATCAATGTCTGATAAAACCATCAGGAGAAAAGGTGATGGAACTTTATAATGGTTGGATCAGGCTGACACCACCCCGAACTCCCAGGTCAGTCTTAAATTAACATCACTAAAAGAGGGACAAATAGACATTTTGTTCCTCCTGATATGATGCAACAGACAGCACATGAAGTATTCTTGGGGAGTAAAAAATAAAACCTGAATCTAATCCAGTCTCTTTAGATCCAACTACAGGAAACACAGGAGATAGAGCCAGATTTTACAGGACAAAAAACCTGGTCTCTTCAACAAATAAACATCATGGGGAATAAAAGAGAGGAGGTAGGGGAATTATTTTAGATTAAAAGAGGTTTTACTAACCAAACGCAATATGCGGACCTTTTTGGATCCTGATTTGAACAGAACAACTACAAAAAGACATTTTTTAGTCAAGAACTATTTTTTCTACTTTTTGATTTAGACTTTAAGTTCCCAATCATTCCTGCCATCAACTTGTAAGTTTTAACTTTATTTTGGCCTTCTTTCTAGAAATTATATACAAGCATATTGGATTTGACTAAAAATTCTGTAACACTGTTGCTTTCCCAACATTAGCCTGTTAACCCTTCAGAGCAATGTTTCCCAAAGCATTTTCAACAGGGATGACAATGGCTATTATAGAAAAAAGGTATGTGGCCAAAGAAATTTAGGAAATGCTGGAGTACTTTATTTTGTAGGACTTTTCAGAGCCTTTCACATGTTCAAGTGAAATGATTACCAGAGCACCTAGAACATGGCATTTTTTGCCTCAGCCATTTCTTATTTGAACCTTTTTTTCATGCAACATGTGATCTCACAGAACAGCAACATCAATACTAGTCAGAATTATTTGGAACTCATTTTAGGGGAAACCAAAACCCTAAAATATGTTTATGTTTGTCACAGTTAAGTGTATTTTGATGCTCTATTTGTTAATTTAAAAATGCAATAGGAGTATCAGCTAAACCACATACTAGATAAGTGTCTTCTTATCTATGGAAAAAAAACACTGAAATATTTATCTGGAAACAACCTGGGAAAATTTTTATAATCTAAACTATGAAAAATAGCTAGAAATACCAAATATTGCATACATACCTGGCAGAATTCACACGTAACTTGAATTTCATAAGTCGAACAACTTATCACGTCCTCTTTTTCATTGCAAGGATACTGAAAAACAAAGTTGTTTCACGCTGTTAAAAATAGTTTTGAAACATTTCTTGAAACAGTAGAAAATAAAAACACTCAAATAATTACACTTTCTGTAACACTACTGTCATCCAAAAACCCAGTCACTATTAAGAATCTTTCTAATAGATAGAGTACTGCTCCTGAAAACAAATACCCATACAAATGCCTTAAAGATAGGTATTAATATATCTAACTCCACCACAAAAATGGTAAAGAAGAAACATTTAATTCAGCCCATAGTCTGTGGCTGAAGAGCAGCCATTAAAAGACTAACTTATTAAGCCTAATGAGAAAGATGATAATTAGTATTTCAAAATATCTGTTCAGAAAGCTTTTAATTTTTTTAAATGTAGTCACTAGTGGTCCGATTCTCTGCCGAATTCATTAAAATCTATCTGTCCCATAATGCAGTTGATCTATATAAGCAACTCCCTCTTCCCTAACGTTGTAACTTATTGAATATCAGCTTAAGGACAAGTACAACATACCAAAACTATCCAGGCCAGTGGCCCATTTTTAAAACTCTGCTAATACTTCATCTTACATTCACTGAACCCCCACTAGTGGCGAATGAAGTAACTATACACTAATCCAAATAAGCCAATGGTGCATAGGGAAAAATTTTCTTTTTCATAATTTTGCTGATAAATATGTGAAGAATGTCTTGCTCAGAAAAAAACAGATAATTCCTGTGGGGAAATGTGTAAATAACCACAGTTCTGAGTCCTGCAGTCAAGGGTGATCTGGTATAGGAGAAAGGAAGAACAAAGTATTTTCCTTGGCCCCAGGCAAAACTTGTTACCTGGTAGGATTCCATTTTTCCATTGACATCCAACTTTACCATGCTGTCTGTGAGAGGAGGGAAAAGAACACTAGAATAATCCAAAGTAAACCTATGAAAGTTATGCTTCTGTCATTACCAGCAGAATGTGAGCTCAATGAGGGCAAGGATCTTATCTTTGGGTTAACTACCTAAAACAGTGCCTAGCTCATAGTATAATTTACTTATTAAATATTAAGGAATGAATGAACAGATGCATGATATGAACAAGTCAAAAAAGTTTGGTTCACTTTAACTCAAAAAACTCTTCTAAAAGTAATAAGAAAACGCACTTCATTTTGCTTGGAAAAATCAAAGCAATATTTGAACTCAGTTAAGTCCAAGAAACATTTAAACACCAAATATATGCCAAGATACAAAGATGAAAAAACAAACAGTCCATGTACTGGAGAAACTTTCAGTCTAGCAGAAGAAAGAGGAACACAGAAATATAATTTCAATTCTTTTGGTAAGAATAAGAGTTAAAATACTACAACAATATAGAGGTAGTGCAGAAACCAATCCAATAGTTCTAGAAATGCTTTCTGAGGGAGTTAACCCTTGGTACCCTTCTCTCTCACTTTTCCCACTCCCCCACTCCTACAACTGTCCCGTTCCTCTACAAAAGACATTCCTTACCTACACATAAGCCTGTTTCCTAGTCAACCAATAGAAATTCCCATTCCTTATTACTATTTTCTAATACGTTAGCTGAGGTAGCTGTAATTATAACAGTTGAAGGACCTTGAGACATAAATGATGATAATTCCTCTGGGAGGCTTAAATACTAACTCTTTGTGAATCTGACGGAATCTCAAGCCTCTAAACGCAGGGTTATCTCCCTTTTACAACAAGGTTGGAATTACGCTCACAGGGAAAGGAGGCTTTGTTCAACTATAAATTGGGGAAGTCAATGACTGCAGATAGAGAACTGTTAATATACCACACCACTCTCTGGTGGAGAGATCTTCCTGCCAGTATAGGTTGGAAAATCACTCTCACAAAGAGTACACAGGAGGGTTCCAGACAAAATTTAAACGAAGTCAGCTTCTTTGGTTTCTCTACTCTCTCTCAACTCTTCTTCTAACACTTCTTTATCTTCCTTGCTCTCATGATCTAGTATCAAAGTCTCCCCTTTTCTTCTTTCAAGCAACAGATATTTGAGTGTCTACTTCGTGCTTGGCACTATGCCAGATGCTAGGGATGCAGTGGTGAATTAAGATAGATACCCGCTCTCAAGAAGCTTCCAGGAGAGTGAGGGAACTTACACTAGCAAATCAAGCATCTAGCTCAGAGACCCTCTTTCCAGTTTTCTAAGACAATTCCACATATAAACATGTATATGCTGCTCACATTTTCTATTTCATTGCTATAAGGCATTTTATTTTAGAACCCCAAACTTGGTTAAAGGTATACTTTGAATTTGGTTTGTTAGAACACTACCAGAGCAATTTTTACTGTTAGGTATCCCATACAAATGATCAATCTTACATAATTCTAAAAAATCGTTAAAGCTGAAGTTTTAACTGGGGTTCAGAAGGAGGTCATTGTTATTTCTTGATAATATGAACTAAATTACACCTACTGAACTAAGACATTGTAAGGAACTTTAAATTAGCTGCTAGAAAAACATGGAACAGCAAAACAACAAAATAGCAGTCATCCAAAATGCCACTATTCAGAGATAACTATTTAACATTCCAGAGTACATATTCCAGTCTTATCAATGTATAGAGCTACATAACTTTAAAAACTATAAAAACAGTATAACAACTTCCTTTCAAATGCAATTATCTAAATTCTACCACATCATTAAATAGCAATATCACTAAATATTACATGTCATATTTTTCTTCTGGGAAAGATTTGCCTTGAGCTAACATCTGTTGCCAATCTTCCTCTGGTTTTTCCTTTTTTTTTTCCCCTTGCCAAACCCCAGTAATACTTGTATATTGTAGTTGTCAAGTCTTTCTAGTTCTTCTATGGGAGAAGCCACCACAGCATGGCTACTGATAGACAAGTGGTATGGTTCCACCCCTGGGAACCAAACTTGGGCTGCCGAACTGGAGCGTCCCAAACTTTAATTGCTATGCCATCAGGGCTGGCTCTCTATTAGTGAATTTTTATCATCAATGAATATCCTTAATGACAAACCTTTGTGCAATATCTGTTATAATTTCCACAGGATTAATTTCTAGAAGTGAAATTGCTATGTCAAAGTGAAGCCATATTTTTAAGGCTTTTGATTTATATTGCTAAACTGCCCTCCAATACATAGTATTGATTTCTACTTTATCAGCAGTGTACAGAAAGAACTCATTTCTCAGTATCCACACCAACAGTGAAAATTATTTCTTAAAATTTTTATCAGATTAATGAAAAAAACTAATTTTAAAGTTGCATATCTTGACATACTCTTGAGGCTAAACTTTTTCATATACATAATGGTCATCCGTAGTTAACTATAAAATGCTTCCTTTTCCCATTCTTAAAAAAATAAGATGTTTGTTCAAAATTCTTCCTCTTGAATATACATCACAAGCTCTTTCTTATGACACGAATTTCTGATCATGTACCTCATTGTGTGCCTGATCTAATGCTAACTACTCAACCTACAAATGAGGTCCCAAAGGGTGAAATGACTTACTCAAGTTAAAAAATGGGACAACATGGGGTTGGCCCCGTGGCCAAGCAGTTAAAGTTCCATGCGTTCTGCTTCAGTGGCCCGGGTTCGCAGGTTCGGATCCCAGGTGCAGACCTACTCCACTCATCTGCCATGCTGTGGAGGCATCCCACATACAAAAAAATAGAGGAAGATTGGCACAGACGTTAGCTCAGGGCTAATCTTCCTCAAGCTGAAAAAAAAAAGAGGAAGATTGCCAACAGATGTTAGCTCAGGGCAAATCTTCCTCACCAAAAAAAAAAAGAAAAGAAAAAAAATGGGACATTCCTACTGCTATATTGTGCCTACCAGCTGGTATGCCTTGCTATATTATGCATATCAACTATTATGCATTGTCATTCTATGCCTACCAATTATACAGAAATTTTATGTAAACCCACTTTTTCCAAAAATAGTATAGAAAGACTCTTTTGGGACTTCTAAAGTTATTCAACAGACCCATTATCAAATAAAATCACACATGATACAACATGCCAATAAGCAAATAATAAAGAAGAACCCTTAAAAAAAGATGAATAGAAGAAAATGGGAGAAATTAACTAGCAAATCATTTCTTATAACTTAAAATTAATATAAAAGCCCAGCTTCCAGAAAAAAAAAGACATCCTTATGTATATATAAGGGTGTTTTCATGGGAGGCAGCTTACACAGGCTATGGGGTGGTGGAGGGGGGAGTGGGCAGACCAGTGGAGAGTGTCAGAGCCTGGGCAGGTGAGAAAGGTGTCCATGGTGAGGAGAGGGGTTGGGCTGGAGGTGAGTCTGAGTTGGGTGAGGAAAGTCTATGTGTGGAGGGGGGAGGTGGCCTGATGTGGAATGTCAATGCCCAAGCAGGGTGAGGAGGCATCCACGTGAGGTAAGGGATAGAGATGGTACCAGTCTAGCATAGGATATCAGAGCCTAAGCAGGAGGACATCTACTTGAGGAGGAGGAGAGGGCCTAGTGGCCACAAGCAATTCATTAGATACACACACAGGGATTGACAGAACAAGTAAATATTTCAAGAATGTGGTGGGTGAAGGTAAATTTACACTATAGGTGAAAGTAATTATAGAGAATGAACCCTGGTATTAGACAAGATTTGGAGTTATTAGTGTGAACTCATGACTTTCTTTTTTTTTTTTTAAAGATTTTATTTTTTTCCTTTTTCTCCCCAAAGCCCCCCAGTACATAGTTGTATATTCTTCGTTGTAGGTCCTTCCAGTTGTGGCACGCGGGACACTGCCTCAGCGTGCTTGACGAGCAGTGCCATGTCCGCGCCCAGGATTCGAACCAATGAAGCACTGGGCCACCTGCAGCAGAGGGCGCGAACTTAACCACTCGGCCACGGGGCCAGCCCCTCATGACTTTCAATATAGATATAAAGACACATACGCATATGTGTTCATATATTTCCCTAGGTGTGTCCACTGAGAGGGCCTGGGAACACTTATACCCCAATAGCAATAAGCCCATTTAGCACCCAGATGGTGATGCCTAAATACCGTTCTCTACCAAAAGAAACCTGGGTTCTTTCAAGAATTGTCTGATTCCAATTCCCCGCTGGGGCGGGGAAAGTACAGCTGGGCCTTGAAGATCTTGTGTAAGAAAGTAAAGAAATACTTACTTAAGGATTTGGCCAGAAAGTGACAGATGTTAGCTCAGTGACAATCATCCTCAAGGAGAAAGAAGAAGACTGGCAACAAATGTTAGCTCAGGGCCAATCTTCCTCATCAAAAAAAAGTCAGGGATATCTCTAGATTCTAAGATGTGAAGCTGTCTTCTAATTAATTCGTTATAGAACTATAAATGTTGTAATCTCTTACCTTTAAAGCAGGTACTCAAGTTTCAAAGCAGATTTCTAAGATACGGATAATACTAAATGTTAATGTTACATACAATTTACAGCATTCCCAAACATTTCTAGTAGAAATAATTTATTTCATGGAAATTATTTGGAAAACATTTTATTGCCTATTTTGTACCTGACATCATATTAAGAATAAGATATAGTGGTCCCTGCCCTCAAAATCAGATTAGTAAGAAAGACAAGTAAGTGAAAATAACAATACTAATTCAGTGATATACATAAAATAATAAAGATATAACAGGCACAATGGGAACACAGAGGAATAAGGAGTATACTGGAGCCGGTCATCTCTCCTCAGCACCCATACTCCCCTCTTAGAAAGCCTGACTGCCAGGAAAGGGCAATCCTATATATCCATGACCCTGACATATCTGCCTCAGGTGAATCGAGAGAGACACCTGACCAAGTTAAGCCAACCAGATTACTTCCTTAGGAAATCTGTAAAATGAAAAATCATCAGCCAAATAGAGGTGGGCACTAGAGATTCAAAATCATACTCAGGACTGGTGGATATTTTCTGTCATGTTTATACTGATAATAAATTAATGAAAGCCAGAATTGAGTACGTACAAAAAAACAAGAGATGAGAAACCATACAGTCAAGAGGAAGGAAAGTAGCTTCTGTGGTGCCTAACTAAGCTTTCTGTGGCTGTATCACGTGAGTCTTCTGTATGCTGAGTACGAGATTTTTTTTTTAAACTTTATCTGATTAAGTTTCTATCCCCTAACTAAGACAAGTACCTAGCAACCCTGGAGAGAGGGTCTAGGAAGGCTACTGAAGGAATAATGCCTGAGCTTAGTATTCTTAAAGGAAGAGGCATCAGTCAGCTAAGGATGATGTTCTGGGCAGAGGAGACAGCATGCAGAAGCACAATAAAGCAAAGTACACTGAGGGATCCCTAAGAACTTCTGATGGATGAATCATGGGATACAAAGTTGGAAAGGAAGAGAGGTGAGGTCAGAGAGAGAAGCAAATCTGGAGAGGCCTTTAAAACTCTGGCAAGGAGTTTGGATTCCACCCTCCCCCATCTCACTCCCACCCTGAGTTTACAAACTGTGGCGCTGCTCCAAAATGTTGAGCTAAGAAAGTTTTTCACATTTTTAAATGGCTGTGGAGGGGAGGAGAAGAAGCAGCAGCAGCAACAGAGACCATATGTGGCCCACACAAAGCCTAAAATATTTACTATCCAGCCCTTTAAAGAAAAAGTTTGCCTAATGCTACCACAAAAAATGGCAAGATTTTAATTAGGTGGATTGCACAATCAAAGGAGCATTTTTGCAAGATCACTAACAGAAGTGTGGAGGATGGATTAAAGAGGGCAACGCTATGCAGAAGAAAACCAGTACAAGCTACTGCTAAGTCCAGGAAAGAGAATGATGGTTTGCACTCAAACCATTCAGTGCCAGTCAAAAAGAGAGGAAAGAACCAGTTATGAAAATAATGTTCTTAGGATAAGGCCTCAAATCCGCAACACTGTCTCCAGACCCCTGGAGAGACTGACCCGTGTCTCGTACTCCAAGCTAAGAAGCTACCCCTTGATCTCTTGGATCTACTTATACAAGCTTTTAGTCAGCTCCCTCTCTCAGCAGAACGCTCTCACTTTCTACTTGCCTACCTCTTAGTTAACACTAATCAGACTTACCTCTGATCTCCCTCCGTCCACTATCCTCCTATCCTGAAACTCAGATCTCTTATTTACTTAGTCATTCAGTCAATAAACACTTATTGAGTATGTGCAAGAGGGTAGGAATTGTGCTAGATCCGAGGTACAATGATACTGTCCTTCTGGAATTTACATTTTATGGAAAATACTTCTAACCAAATCAGTGGACTTGAACATTTAAGCATCAAGTAGCTCAAAGTTATTTAATGTATATATCAGTGTGTAAGAAAAAATTACAAGTGCTGCCACCCTTTCCTCATTAAACCTGCTTAAAAATTCTTACTTTTTCAAATAGATATGTACATTTAAATTATTTTCCAAAACTTTGTCATTATTTGAGTAACTGTACATTTACACATAGTTTCTCTTGATCTAAACCTCCAGATTCAGGTACAACAGCATAGGCCAATTTGCCTGTGTATCTTGATATATCTGACAAAGTCTATCACTAGACCACCATGTTTTGAAAGATTTTATATGCCACACCACATTTACTAAATCAGTATCTTCCTTCCAGTTTTAGAAGCTGTATCCCCAAACTGTAAATGGCCTGAGACCAGAAACCATTGTACTTCGTTATCTTTAACATCAGTACAATGTGGCTAGCACATAGTAGATGTTCAATAAAGGTACATTTGAGGCGCTATATAACTTTCTATTAATGTTTCTGATCAGCACAAAATAATCATGGTACTATACTTACTTGATGCAATTCAATCCAAAAGCAAATAAATTTGACACTTCAGTTAGCTTGTACAGCCTTAGAGGGGGGAATACTTTCTGTCCAAAATATTTTTGCAATACAGAAAATACCTCAAGGATTACCTTCTGTTACTATCCTTATAAAATCCTAGAGAACTGGGACTTTCACATAGGGACTCTTTGCTATAGAGGATTCCCTAACCAGGTAAATTTAGGAGCTTCCAGGTTAAACAAAATTTAATACTTTCACATAAGTCTTCAGTGTGCTTTTAGATGCTGATATGCACTGTAGCTCCAGAAGGACATTTCCATATTTGCTGAACCTCAGAACTTTTTTCCCCCTAAACACTATCAATACCGTAGGACAGTAGCATTCTGAGGACTACAGTCTGGAAACATCTATTGAATTCAGTCATATTTGAGAGACAACCACAAAATAAAAAGACCACTTTTCCATTAAAAGCTTAAAATCTCTTACCTTTCTAGCTGGTGGGCCATGAGCTTTATTCACTCTGCTGCCAGGAATCCCTCAGCTCTAATCAAGTAAGCAGTGTCGCTGAAGTTCCCATCTAAGTATCCCTAGGGCAAAGGAGAGGCAGAAGAGTGAACTCGTTACTGTGCAAGATCTAAAGAAACAGCCTCATGCAGTTCAACTCCATTATAAAATTTTTGAAATGTTTTATATTTAAAAATGCATGTGAATTTTGCCTTCCATTCCATAATTTTTTAATATAAAAACTAAGGTTCTCTCTAAAATCTTCAATGCTCCAGGATTAAGTTTATCCTGTGGCCTCCCATAACTTCTGGCACACTGCCACCTATGAGAGGTATAACAGTCTCAAGGACAGAAGTTCAGCAATGCAGTCTTGGTGAAAAGAGAAAAACAAAGCTTTTTACCATAATAGAAGGGATAGGTAGTCACAGATGACAGACGAAAAGGCAGTGCTGAATCTGAGCATCAAAATTCTCAGAGTGAAGATTAATAGTTTTTCTTCTTATTTGGAAACAGCTTGACTTTTTTATATCTGTATCAGTTAGGATTAGGTTTAGCCATAAATGACAGAAAACTCAAAATAACAAAGGCTTAAATGATTCAGAGGTTTATTTCTCACGTAAAGGTAGACAGTGCAGAACCATGATGATTAGGAACCCAGGCTCATTCTGTTGTGTCGTTTTGCCATCTTCAATACACAGCATCCCCTTCGTGGTTTAAAATAAAGTCTAGTTATCACATCTGCTAATCAGACAGAAGGAAAAGAATGGGGAGATGAGCGAGAGCCTCCCATTAAAGAAACTTTTAAGAAATCTCAGAGGAAACTTCTATTTACATTCCACAGGCCAGAACTTAAGTTACATGGCCATAGCTAGCAGGGAAGCTGGGAAATATATTCTTTATTTCACCACATGCTCAGCTAAAAATTGGAGCATCTACAATAAGGAAAAAGAAGAGAATGAATATTGGTGGACAATTAGTTGTTTCTGTCATCACACTCATTTCATTCTAAAATGTAAGATGGTTGGATACTCTGTAGAGACGCCTTAACAGTCTTCAGACATAAGCTTTCAAAAGCAGAAAGTCCTACCAGTGGCCAAAGAGCAAAACCAACGTTCATAAGAACTTGTCTAAATGTGCAAGGCCAATCTGTAGGTGACGGAAGAAGCGGGGAAAATTCTGAAGACCAGAATAACAACGCAAGAGTAAAGAAACAACCTAAATAGTTGTAGTTTGGGAGGATAAACTCACAAAGCAGTCCACAAAACTTAGAAATGATTACAGGAGACCACTATGTAATAGAGTGCCCAAGGTGAGATTGGGTGCGACCTGCGCACAGGGCCAAGTTACCAACTGCATTAGGAAAAGGCAGTGATCCCAGGAGCAAGATGTTAAAAGGGAAAGCAGACTTTGCTCTACCATTATTTGAGGGCAGAGCTCCCATTATTAGACCATGTAAAAACTTGGAGGATTTCCCTATTACACAGATTGTTGGAAATAAGGGTTGTATTTTATGCTGAATGAGGTTGGCTAAAACAGCCTTAATATGTTTAAAACTTTTATGTGAACACCAAAAGATAGAAAGACTTGCTTCAATGCTGGCAACAAAATTCTGTTTTATAATCAGACTGTTCCTTAAAGGGAAAGGGACAGCTATACAAATGCAAAATGGGGACTATAAATGGAGCAGCAACTCAAAGGACAAAGGGCTCTGTGTGATAATGTAAAGGTTCACATCTTCTAGGTAGAGACAAATTTCTGCAAATTGTTCCTTCCAAGAAAATGTTTAAGTATGACTTTAGATTTTCTTATGGAGTGTTTGTCTTATCTCAGCAGTTGCTCACAAAAGACCAGTAACTAACATCCTAGAAAACAGCAAGATGGACTTCTGGTCTTCACTTCAAGTGAAAGACAACAAAATTAAGCTAGCCAGCTGCACCTGGCCTATACAACTTATGTTTTACACATGTAATGTTAAAATAATCATCCAGAGTTTGAAAGACATTAAAAACAATGTTTACCTTTTTTGTAACTTGAAAGGCACAGATGTCAGGAACCTCTCCTTTATCATTACTACCCTACCTTAGCCACTGCATACGTATTTCTTACATTTGGATTTAATTAACCTGTGGGTGAGAGATAGGACCTCTGCTGAAGAGAGCAAATACTGCTAATGGCAAGTATTCTGGAAAAGGGCAGATAATGTGCCAGGAAACAGAGCCCCAAAAGTAGACGTTAGTGTGAGAAAGGAATTAATTCTCCTTTGGACATGGACTCACAAGAGTCTAACATACCCAAGGGCAATCCTAGATAGTAGAGAGAAGTTGGCTTCTGGCCTTGTGGGGGGACAGGAGCTACGCAGGAGGCAGACACTCCTTCCAGGCAGCAGGGCTCAAAGACGTGTATGTATTACTGAAGGTACACTAAGACTTTCCAAGGGACATCTGAACTTAGGGATAAATTTCCAGAAAACCAATTTCCAAATCTTCAACTTCTCTATGTCTGCTTTCCTAAAAATGATCTGCCTACTTTCCCTAGGCCCTCATTGTTTCACATTTCAAAAGAAACCCATACTTCTCACCCATACCAAATCTTATTACAATGCATTGCCCCAGTTTGTAAAAACCTCCATGGAACAAAACAAGGGGATAATTTAAAATCACAGTGTCTTGACGCCTCCACTAATCAAGGTACCATTAAACCTCAGGCTTGTGTCTTTCCCTGTCTTATAAATATTTCTGTTAAGTAAAGCATGGCTTTAAGAATGGTGTTTTGGTGGTCGGCCCAGTGGCATAGTTATGGTTAAGTCCACGTGCTCCGCTTCCAGAGCCCAGGGTTGACAGGTTCGGATCCTGGGCATGGACCTAAACGCTGCTCATTAAACCATGCTGTGGTGGCGACCCACGTACAAAATGGCACATTAGTGCAGCAACAATCTTTCTCAAGCAAAAAGAGGAAGATTGGCAACAGATATTACTAGGTCAGGGCAAATCTTCCTAACCACAAAAAAAAGGGTGTTTTCCCCTGTGTTTAGGAATGTTCTGAATTCAGATATATTGCAGTGTGATGACAGGAGCAATAAAAACTTTCATTTAATGACTGCCTCTTCCATTCTCAAAATATTGTCCAAAAATGCATTGTCCTGAGAAGGAGCTCCATGAGAACAAAGCAAAGAGGAAATCATTAAGAAAGTGAAAAGTTTGGGGCTGGCCCAGTGGCTCAGCGGTTAAGTTTGCACATTCCACTTTGGTGGCCCAGGCAGGGTTTGGCCAGGTTGGATCCTGGGTGTGGACCTACGTACCACTTGGCAAGCTATGCTGTGGCAGGTGTCCACATAAAACAGAGGAAGATGGGCACGGATGTTAGCTCAGGGTCAGTCTTCCTCAGCAAAAAAAAAAAAAAGAAAAAGAGGAGGATTAGCAACAGATGTTAGCTCAGGGCTAACCTTCCTCAAAAAAAAAAAAAAGAAACTGAAAAGTTCAATTTATACTTGTTGCAGGGAAGTATGGTAAGGTGATCAATAAAATACTTTAAAACATTAAAATATACTGGATTCAAATAAAATTATGTTGGAGAAGTGGAAATTAATATAACAAATAAATAAGAAAAAGAAACAATGAAAATTTCCAAGTGTTAAAGATGAATTAAAGTTTGCCTTATTTTTTTCCTTAGGAAGATGTGCCCTGAGCTAACATCCATTGCCAATCCTCCTCTTTTTTACTTGAGGAAGATTAGCCTTGAGCTAACATCTGTGCCAATCTTCCTCTATTTTTTGTAAGTGGGACACCTCCACAGCAGTGGAGTAGGTCTATGCCCAGGATCTGGACCCACGAACCCAGGCTGCTGAAGTGGAGCGTACAGAACTTTAACCACTCAGCCACAGGGCCAGGCCTTAAAGTTTGGGTTTTTTTTTTAATTTATTTTTTATTTTTTTTGCTCTTTCTCCCCCAAGCTCTCCAGTACATAGTTGCATATTCTTCGTTGTGGGTCTTTCTAGTTGTGGTATGTGGGACGCTGCCTCAGTGTGGTTTGATGAGCAGTGCCATCTCCATGCCCAGGATTCGAACCAACGAAACACTGGGCCACCTGCAGCGGAGCGCGCGAACTTAACCACTGGGCCACGGGGCCAGCCCCTTAAAGTTTGTTTTTTAAAACCGATGATGGTATCAAACCACTGTGGAAATTAGGTACTTATAAAAGAATGGTGTCAATATCTAGAAAAGCCAGAAATTATACCTTTTTCAAGTATTTAAACTTGTGATGAAAAATTTTAGGAATCAACTTAGAAAGGTGCAAGGGTACATAGTTTATCAAATTTCTTTTCAGTAGTATATATGAGTGTAGTAGGCGGAATGGACCCCAAAGATGTCCATCCTCTAATCCCTGGAACCTGTGAATAAGTTAGGTTACATGGCAAAATGGACTCTGTGGATATAAAAAGATTACAGATCCCAAAATAGGAAGATTATCCTGCGTTATCCAGGTGGCCCAATCTAATTATACAAGCGTTTAAGAGCAGAGAACTTTCTCCATCTGGAGTTCAGAGATTCAGCAGAGGCAGAAGTCACAGAGATTAGAAACATGAGAAAGACCTGAACTGCCATTACTGGAGGGGGAAGCAGTGAAAGCATTTCAGCTTTTAGGAGCAAATATCAGCCCTGATAGTCAGCAAAGAAAGAGGGACCTCCGTCCTACAACAGCATTCAGCCAACAATCTGAATGAACTTGGAAGCGGTTCCTCCCCAGAGACTCCAAAAAAGGAATGCAGCTCTGCCAACATATTGCTTTTGGCTTTGTAAGACCCTAAGCAGAGGACCCACCTGAGCCCACCTCAACTTCTGACCTACAAAAAACTGCAAGATAAATCTGTGTTGTTTTAAGATGCAATGTATATGGTAATTTGTGATGCAGAAATAGAAAATTAGAGTGAGCAAAAATGTTAAGGTACCAAGGAGGACAGGCTTGTGTCCCAAGGTTTCCAGGGCAGCAGTACCTTATGGATAGAGAGTTTTCTCTGTGCCATAATTTCTTTCTTAGATCTTGGTCAAGCACCACAAAATGCAAGCAATGATCCTAGAGCTCACTTTGGGAACAGCAATATGGTCACTGTTAACAAACTTAAACCTAAGAGTTTGAAAATCTGTAGCATTTAGCCAGTAGGACTTCATTCCCCTTTCAAAGTTAAAGTATCTTTACGTTTCTGTATCAGAAAATTTTTAAATGGTATGATTTCACTACTATCCTCTCCAGTAAGAAACAATATACTAGTTTCAGTGTTGTCAAAAAAAAATGAATAATACATGTAAAATACGTAACAGTGCATGGCACCCATACAGTATCCATTATGTTTATTAGAAGTTTTACTTTGACTTTAAATGTATGTTTTCCTAATCCTCAACTAATCCTAATCTTACTACCTTCTTTATTTTTAAGGCTGGAAACTGAGAACTACATATTTAGTTTAACTTTTAGACAGAATATTTTTACATTAATCTTTAACTGAGGAATTTGATGTTATCCCATAAGGTTATTTGGTACATAAAGTTTAGTTCATCAATGTAAAGAAATCAAACTCCTCAGAATCGAGAAAAATATAAACCCAGCTTTAACGAGGGATGCAGCAGTTTTTAATGTTTTACCTCTCACAGGAGACATGACAGATGTCCTTCCTTCACACATATCTCAACTCCTCAGTATATTAAAGTCTTAATGAAACTACTCAAAGCTGATGGGACACATAAAGAACATCACAGACTTTTCTCAATACTGTATTCATGAAAGAACACTATGACTACATGCATAGTGATATTGGTCCATTATTTCAAAATATTCTTTAATAAAAATATCAGTAGTTCTTTTTTCTTTTCTTTTTTTTTTTTTTGGTGAGGAAGATTTGACCCGAGCAAACATCCATTGCCAATGTTCTTCTTTTTTGGCTTGAGGAAGATTAGCCCTGAGCTAACATCTGTGCTAGTCTTCCTCTACTTTGTATGTTGGATGCCCCCACAGCAGCGCTGATGAGTGCAGTAGGTCCACGCCCAGGATCCAAACCCATGAACCCGGGCCACCAAAGGGGAATGCACAGAACTTTAACCACTAGACCACAGGGCTAGCCCCCTAGTAGTCCAATTTTTAAGTTAAACTTCACTTTTTAAGTGATTCTTTATTATTCCCAGACCTTTAATCTCTAGGTGATGTAACATAAGCAAGTTCTTGTTTTATAGTTTAAAATTACAAAAGAATAACATTAGAAATATATAAATACAAAGAACTTACAGATTAATAGCTATGAATATGAACAGTGCTAATGCAAGTTTACTAATAACATCATTTTAGATTCAGTAATTGTATCTGTTATATGAAATAACGTCCATAGCATTATTTTTGCTCAAGGTAGACGTATAAAATGTACTTATCATTGTTTTTCTTTTTTTTTTTACTAAAAACTTACCTTTTGCAAATGTAAAAAGAAAACAGAAATAGAAATTGACAACTCACCAAGAATTACAATAATTCAGTCATTACTGCTATTAAGAGTACATCAATAATAATTTCTCATTATAAAGAAGGCACGAATAAGATAGGGTAAAGATTACGTATAATTCCCATTTACAAGACTCATAAGCTCACCTCTCTCTTTTTCTCTCAAAGTACGTCAAAATTCAAGCAAGTGAAAGAGATATTATGACAGGAATAACCCTCAACCCAACATCCATATTTCAACAATCATTAAAACCTTCCTTGGGGCCAGCCCGTGGCCGAGTGGTTAAATTCATGCACTCCACTTTGACACTCAGGGTTTGCCGGTTCAGATTCTGGGCGTGGACCTATGCACCATGCATCAAGCCAAGCTATGGTGGCATCTCACATAGAAGAACTAGAATGAGTTAGAACCAGGATATACAACTATGTACCAGGACTTTGGGGAGGAGAAAAAAAAAAAAAAAAGGAAGACTGGCAAGAGATGCTAGCTCAGGGCCAATCTTTCTCACCAAAAAAAGCATACCTTTAAGAAAAAGAAAAACCAACTTTCCTTACAAATGATACAAGACACCAGTGAATTTCAACACTGTGGTTGAGAACTGATGATGGGGTTATATTAGTTGAATAGTTAGTAAAAAATTCAAAAGAATAAACATTAGAAATGTGGTCTTTTGATTTACACATCATCTCATCCACTATAGAGAGGAAGTAATGAAAGGTTTCACCAAAATGTTCATAGTGGTATTGGTGGAATACAAGAAAATGACAACTGGATTTTATGGTAATCAAAGTATCACAATTTTATCAGTTCAAAATAGAGATATGCTATACTGCATGAGTTTTATATAGAAAAAGTCTGACTTGGGGAGAAGGGGTGTATATATGGAACAAAAAATAAGAGATATTGCCTCACAGGGATTTAGAAAATTCTAAGGTACTAAGTTCCAGCTCAAATTTTAAGTTTCCAGGGAAAACTCAACTTTATCGTCAAAGCTACCAAACAGACGGTTGATGTACTGCCTTCAAGCCACATCACATGCATGCCTGGAGGTGCTGTGCTAGATGACTGTTATTTCTGAATGAACTTTCACAATAATAATTACCACACCATATAGTGAGTACTCATTAAGTTTCTGAGACTGTTTTAAGCATTGTACATACATTAATTATTTGAACATCCGCAACAAGGCTCTGAGTTAAGTATTATTATCCTTAAAGATAAGGAAATGAGGCACAGAGAAGTTATATTATTTGCCCATGGTGACACAGATAACAAGTGGTAGACCCATGACAATCCAGTTCCTAAGAACTACCCTAAAACATTGATTATATACTTACTATGTGCCAGAAGACGATATAGAGGAAACAAAAATTCAGTCAATTTGGCTATCACATACACATTCTTTATTTCAAAGGTTACCTATATGGAAATAAACGTCAGTATGAATCTTATTAACTCATAAATCTACAGTTCAGAAAGTAGCTCTTATACTAAAACAAACTAGCAAAAGACATCCAATGTGTAAACTATGTAAATCTGCATAAAATTTAAGGATTATTGTTATTAGATTGTCAAAAGTTCCAGTAATCTTTAAGAGAAACAGTCAGTGAAATGACACAAAGTATAAAATACATAGTTATCTGTCCCAGCACACAGATTACTGGCAGACAAATAACTACAGACTGATACAGTCAACTAAATAAAACTGCTAAATATGCAAATTATTCCCATTAACAATTCCTAATTAAATAATCCTACTTTAATAAGCACAACTCCAAAGTTGGTAAAATTACGACAAAGTTGGTGCATTTGTATTTTGATGATGGTGTAAACTTGCTCAACTCTTTGGGGAGGCAAAAATTTTTGCAACTGTGAAAACATTTATATCCTTTGGCCTGGTAATTTCATTTGATGTTAGTATCCTATGGAAACAAATCAAAATAAGAAAAAAGATACACGCACAGATATACTCAATTCAATGTTAAAACAGGCAGAAACTGAAAACAATTATTTTCCTGTTGGGGCATTTAAAATTGAGGAAATTTTTATAGTCATTTTGTAAACTATCATGTATGTACCCATTAAATATTACAAAGGTTGGATAACACAGGAAATTGCTAATGCCATAAAAGTAAAATAAAACCGTATCTACCATATAATTATGTAAAAGCTATAACATATATGCACAAGTTAGAAGACAACAAAAATAATAAAAACAATTATTTGTTAGTAGGGGAAATTTGGAGTTGATTTCTAGTAACACTATTCTAATGTGTTCATAAGTGAAAGGAAACACACTAGCCCAAACAGTAGAATTAGAAAAAACAAAGCTATAAAATTGGGATGACAAAGGTTTAGGTTCAGTTAGGCAACCTAAGGAACTCATAGGAACATATTTATAAATTTAAGGTTATAATATAGACAAAGGTAACGACATACTACCAAAATAACGAAAATACACTTGGTATTTTGCCACTTGGCTCTTGCCAATTACAATCATTCCACCCTGTCTTTCCCTACTATATCTCGCTGAGAGTCTCTGTGGTAATAAGCTACTACTACTGTTGGGAGTGTTTTCTATTCCTTGGCTATGAAGACAGAAAAAACGGTTGAGAACCACTGTCTTCGTTAAGATACAGAATGCAGACACGGGTGAATAGGCCTAGCCTCAAAAGCATTGTTTATTTATATCCCTTTTTGTTGCAAAAAATGTTTTTAATCACTTTACTACCTCTGCCAAAATATCAAGAAGAAAAAAAAAAGCCTCACTAAACATAACACATAAAATATAAATGAATATACCAGTTAAAAAGAATAAATGAAAATAGCAGATTTAATAACTATCTGTATCTAAAAGTGTACAATTATAATGATATATATTTATAATAATATATGTAAACTAATTCTTATTGTTGGCCTTAAAGATCCACAAACTTTCCAAAATTTCTGTGAAACTATACCTTACTCTAACTTTTTAACCTTGACCTTAAGAAATAGAACAAAAGAAATAAAATGTTTTGTGGGGTTTTCCCCTATATATAAACAGGTGAATATTATCACTACTACCTCCTCATTAAAAATTACATTAAGAGAATATACAGCAATTTAGAAACATTCTTAGCCTCAAGGAACAGGTGTGAGTATAAGACAAACACAGAAATACCAAGTTAAACTACTGACTATAACAACGCACATTTGTTTTTTTACAGTACATTTTACATACATAGAATAGAATAACAAGTACTGTATGTATTGATTTTTATAAGGATCAGCCGAATATCCAATTATTATTATTTAACGGGTTTTAAACAAGAGACGTTCTTGTGAAAATTTGGTTTTAAACAGGGAGATTTCAACTACTTTTTCTTCTCTAAGGACATTACAGTAAGAATACCAAAGAGAAAGAAGTGCCAGCTTAGAGACATATTTCATATTGGAAGGAAGAGCTTGAAGACAAAATGACTGGAAATAGCATTTATGGTGGGATTGTTTACCTAACAATTTAATTTACCAGCAGAGAACACATAAATCATTAAAACCTAACTTTTCCAAAATACAAAAATTTAGATGATTTCTTGAGTTACTGCTAATTATAGGTAGTAGATGTTTGATGTACAGCATATTATTTTTTTAAGTGATATTCATATAGCTTCCAAATACTAAGTAGCAATAAAAAGCATCCTTCCAAATTATTTGTTAAAGACCTAACATACTCATTTCTACCGTTACCTTAGTTTAAAAATATGAAACAAATACTCCAAGTAAAACAGTAAATGCAGGAATTTCTGAATTACATATAGATTATGATATAGTGCCCCCAAATTTCCAAACATTCTAATAAAGAATTTAAAAAAGAAGTTCCAGGAAATGCAATCTGATCTACACAAGGAATTATGTACCTTAAAAACACACATACAAAAGCCCCTGAAAGCTCCTGCCTTACTCATAATTAATATACAAATCCTACATTCTAAATTACCACAATATTATACTTTACTAATTAAAACTGAATGGCAGTAGCATCCTCTAAAGCAAGATGAAACATGTCTTAGGCATGCAGCATACACACCAGCGTAAATTTGGAAAAATCTTATAAATTACAAAGACTAAGATTCTTAATTGTTACTCATTTATCGATGGCCTTAAATATCCATGCACTTGCTCAATTCTGTTTCTTGATCTGCAGAAGGACGTCTCTATTTTTTGAGCATACTTTACAACGATGTTCCGGCAGTTTTGAAAAAAGGCGTTTAGAGTGGATTCCTCAAGTCAGTGTAACAAATTTAATTACAACATATAATTGCTACTTTCTGAGTCTTTCAGGGCACTTAACCTTGTAGGGCTGACTTTTTAACAAGTTTCTCACCTTCAGAGTTTTGGTACAACAGACCAAGGATACACAGCTATTTAAAGATTATGCCTAGAAACGCTAATACTGACAATGCCGGCGGTTATGAATTTCTTCAAATAGGACAAAAAAGTGTGCTCAGAGGAACAGATTTTGTTCTGACTTCAAATTTATACATTAAATGTATGCATTGTTACCGTCTCCGTAATTTGAAATTCCTAAGAAATCGTAACTTTCACATTACAATTTAGGGATTAGTCAATAGGTCTAAAGTCCATCAGGAGTAATCCCTTTTACTCCATCTTATTCACAGTAGTTTTGCTCTTGGCCTCAAAGGTTTTCAGACTCCTCATTAAGCAAAGACAATTTCCTACTACCTAACGGCACAAAAATAGTCCCCAGCTCCTCCGCCCTCTCATTCCCAGCGTCGGTTCAACGAGCGAACAGAGAAAACACACACACACCCTCGGCCCTAGTCCCTAAGACATTAATAAAAAGCAGAGATTATCTCCCTACAGTAGGTCTGCAGTCCACCCAGGAAGGTAAAAAACGGGGGGAAAACCGAAATCAATCTGCACCCACACCTCAGCCCCGCCCCACGGGGATAAAGTGGGGGTGGCAGGAGTGTGAGGGGGCAGAAAGGAGAGAAAAGACCGAGAGTTCCAGCTCCCAGCTTCTCCACACCATTTGTTCCATCACGTTCCACCGCAGCCAGAGACCCTGACCCTATTTCCAGCCGCGCCTCCGGATCCTCCTCCCCGCCACCATCACACACACACACACACAGTCCCCAAGCTCTGAGTGCCGGGTGGGGAGCTCAGAGCCGGCCCTCTTCCTGCTCAATCCAAGGACTGAGAGGGTCTCCCTGTACCCTCGGCGGATCGACATGTGCCCCAGGGACCTCTGAACTGACCGGAGCGGGCAAGATAAATCGGGGGGAGGGGTCTAAGAGGAGCCGTTATTCCCTTTTCCTCTCCGTTAGGAAAGCGCGCGAGCGGGGAGGGGCCGGAACAACGAGCGCGTTACCTATCGGTCCAGCGCGGCCGGTCGGGCTCCCGAAGCCGAACGCCGCGCGGGCCGGTGAAGTGGCAGCCCAACCACAGTCGCCTCGAGGGTTAGGCACCGAGGCAGGCGCGCCCGAGGTGATGGGAAGCGGGGGGTGGGGACTATGGTGAGCGACGTCGCCATGTTAGCGCCTTCTTTCTCTGTATCCCTATGGTCTCCAGTCCTGCGGCCCTCTCCCCATGACCACTCACCTCGCCAGGTCACTAGTTCATGCTTTTTTCGGTCTCCGAGGAGGCCAGAGCTCAGCCGTGTTTACAAACTACCCCTGGAGGAAAGGGCTGAACCGCACTTTAAAGGCCACGGGCTCCCACAGGCTTCCGTCCTCTCTCGCGAGATCGGACTGACAACCCTTCTCCCCGCCCCACTCCCGGCATCCCCCCTTTCTTCTCGCGTCCCTTCCCTACACGCACACGCCCCTTCTTGCCTTCCTTCAGACCGAGCGCCTCCGGGTCAAGCTGTTCCGTCAGACTTAAAGGAGGGGGCAGGACTTCAGGAGGGCGGGGATACAGGGGGCGGGAACCAAAGGACACTCGGCGTTGGTGATTGGACAAGGTCCCGAAGGGCGGGAAGCAGTTCTGGAGGGGGCGGGAACAGAGAGTAAATAAGAGGTGTCTCCGTAACTCAAGACCTGCGGAAGCGTGTGATTGGCAGCGGCTGGAGGCGGGCGCGGATGCCCGGCGCTGGAGCAGGTGGATGTTGAGGTCGCCGGAAGGGGTTGACGGTGTGCGGGGAGGTAAAGTCAACTCTAGAAAGGCTGCGAGTGGCGGGAGAGAAAGCGGGAAGGGTCCTCCCAGCCCCGCCCTGGGAACTCGGTATTTCCATTGCTGTCACTTCCCGGCCCTGGGTAGGAAGAAGGGTAAAGCGTAGAGAGTCGCGTGCCTAAACCCACCTTCTGGCTAACCTGCAGCCTGAAAAGGGGAGCTTCTGTTAAGATGAGGTTTGGGAGAGGCCGAATTTGCCGGAAATAATCCGCCAACCGCCTTACACGCCCAAAGCGGGAAAGCAAGATAAATCAGTTCTGAAAAGAAAAAGGCCTTACTCTGAATGCCATTTGTTCGAATTTTCCTAGGCTGTAAGTGGACTGATCCTTCTGGCTTCTAAACGCCTAGAACAGGATATGATATTGGCATATAATTATGTTCTAAGTAACTTATCAAAAGGAAATACAATGCCTTCCACTGTATCACCGTAATTTAAAATAGTGCAAGGCTTGTTTATAAGAAAATCTTCCATATTATGGTGAATCCTATTTTATCAATTTTCCTTTACTTAGTAGTTATAGATTTAAAAAATATCAATTTTAGTAGAAATAATTTCAAACCTTTAAAACATCAACAACTCCGTATTAACATTTTAGAGAGGACAAAGGACACCAAATTAGAATATGACGTAGAAATGGCAGTCTTTCCACAATGTTATCCTACTGCTTAATAGGTCGGTGCAATGCCGAAGAAATGTCTGTCAAGCTTTGAAAGTAGTTCATTGAAAAAAGGAGGAGAGGGGGAGTTCATTTGGTTAATTTAACATGAGGGACAAAAAAGACCTTATTTACTACTCTGCAATTGACACAGATACACGCCTAAAAACACAGAAAGAAGTACATTGCTGGAAATGTTTCTTCTTAATGTTGCTCTGTAATTCTCTATACAACTTAAATATTTCAGTGTTAAGTGTAGGGATATTGATTGTTCAATAAATACACACCGGCACAAGTTGAAAAGCATGATCAGAGGCCTCTGAAAATTTGCATTAACTATTAAAAAAAAGTTTTTTTCAGTGCCTTGTTTTTCCATTTACTAAGTGTTGATTTCTAGTCTATAACAAAATTACGAATAAAGTTTGTGTATTAACATAAAATGCACTCCCAAACATTATCTCCAAACCACAGTGAAACTGAAATTGTTGGAAGATTATCGGGGATAGTATTTGAGAGTTAATGAACCTGCAGTTCAATAATGGTATCTGGCATAAAAATGAAATTGTAATAGCACTGGACCTTTTAACAGGCTTCTGGCCTGTATACATGTATGTGAGCCAACTCACTCCTCTTTAAAACTAATTTCATTGCTCCAGAGACCTGAAAGAAGCCAAATATTAACAGTTTACTTCTCAAATTAAAATGAAAGTACTATCCCTATATAATATTAATAACAGTGCAGTAGTGTTAGTGTAGTGTAGCACTAATTATTTAGCAATAATTATTAAAACCTCAGCAGCTCAGACTAATGATGATGAGCATGATGATGGACAAAATGTGCGACTGACAGATCACAAATTGTTAGGTCTAGAATACATTCACTAAAATGGTGCTTCTCTCCATCCCCTACCAGGTCTACTGTGAGAAACAGAACTATAAATGTTGTGGCATTTAAAATTAGAGTAGATTTTTTAAAATAATTATTTTCCATTCCCTTGTGTTAAAAATTTGAAAGTCTTTTCTCCGATCTTGATTCAACTGGCAGTCGGTTTGGTTTTAAATTTCTCCTCCTCATCCCTACTTCTCCAGTCTGTTGTCAAGTATGTAGTAATTATCTCCATAATGCACTAGAGGAATACATTATTTTAAAGAAAGTCTTTCAGGAGTCCTTTTAGATGAAAGAAGAATCATTTAGTAATATGAACAGTACTCTGATCTGTTGTGAGAATGCAATTTTAGCTAATTTTCTAAAAAGATGATATACCTAAAATGAGAAAATATAAAGGGGATTAGGGGAAAAAACAGGTGGAGAGGAAGAAAATCTATTATATATGCATGTTGGCAGCCTGTCAGTTAGCAAAGGGTCTCACTTTATCTACATATTTCTGGTTCCACAATAGTTCCTTTACTGTAACTTTTCTCAAATGAAGAAAACATTCAGTGTAACCAAATGAATGTCGTTACTATTTCAGTTCTGATCCTGTGAGCTTGTCTCACTATTTATCCATATCCTCATAAAATGCTTTGCTTTTCAATTTTTTTCCCCTGGCTTCCAAATTCCTCAATATCCCCAAGAGCCCTAAGGTTCTCTAGAATCTCCTCTTTTGAAATGCAGGAAACTTCTTCTGGACCACTTCTTTGCCTGTCTTATTGTTTCAAACATGCATCTACCCAACATTTGTTGTTAGTGCCATTGAGTCGATTCTGACTCCTAGTGACCCTGTGTACAGCAGAGCGGAACCCTGTCCAGTTTTTTTGCGCCCTCCTCTCACCTTTTGGCACTGTATCAGACAATGCTCTGCTGCTGTTCATAGTTTTCATGGACAGTTTTTTTGAAGTGGGTGGCCAAGGCCTTCGTCCTAGTCTGTCTTAGTCTGGAAGCTCTGCTGCAACCTGTCCACCATGGTTGCCCCAGGTATTTGAAATACTGGTGGCGTAGCTTTTAGCGTCACAGCAACAAGCAGCCGCCACAGTGACAGACAGGTGGTGTGGTTCCCTGACTGGGAAACAAACCCAGGTCTTGACAATGAGAGTGCCAAATCATGACCACTAGACCATTAGGGCTGGTGCTACCCAACTTACTCATAAGAAAATTAGTGAGGATCTGGTGAACTGCCTTTAAGAACCCAGCATGACTTCTGAATAAAACTGATATTCCTTAGATATGAGGCTATTTGAAAAAAACTCATTTCTATCGAATAAGTGTCCATTACTAAATACTACAAGAAGCAATGATGGCCTCTAAGTGCTCTCAAAACCTTCCCAATGCCACAGAATGTGGTATTTCCACTTTTTTTAGAAGCATTATGTGGTTGTTAATCCATCAATCTGTTATTGCTCATAAAAATTCTACTTAAACCCTGCTCAAATGTATATATATAAAAATGGAGTGAAACGGGAAGATTTAATATATCAGACATAGCTTCTGTTTGTCTGTAGCTAAACAAAACAGTATACTCCAGAGCATCCCTATCTCTGTCTCTAAAGAGGCAGATAAATGCTTTGAGCTGTCCTTTACATACAAGTCTTGAAGCAATAATGCGGGACTGTCCTGCATCTGAGAGACTAAGCCAACCTATGTAGCTATTTGAGGAAGCAAACCCTGGGCCTCTCCCATAAGAGGAGAGAGCCTGGAATCTCCATGGCTGGGAAGTGCTGACTAAATGCTTTTTGTAGAAAAGTAGCCATTGCCAACAACCATGGGTCCTCTTAGGAGTCTCTGCCAAGATCACTTGTAAGATGCTGGCTCATGCTAATAGGTGGAACAATCAAAAGCCTTTGGATTTATGAGTCCCTGTTGATCTTAGGTCAGTTCCTCCCTTCAATATTTAAGCTCCCTTGAGAAAGAAGCTCTAAGTTACTAAACATCTAAGAGGAGATAGATTACTTGCATCATCCAGGAGAAAGAAGTGCAGAGTCTCACCAGGAACCTGGGCCAATTTTTAGAGATTATAAATAGATTGATAGCTGAAAGGATGTGACCTAGGGAGATATGGTTACCCTCAATTTACAAAATTGACATGTCTATGTAGTAAGTGAAATGTCACATTGAGCACGTTTTCTCACTGAGAGATTATACCAGTGGTTCTCAAACTTTTGGGACCCTATACCCCACAACAACATGTTAGCACAACATTCTTTGAAAAATAACTGTATTTTCCAAAACGAAAATAGAAGAATGGCATTGCTTTCATTTTGGTAAATCACAATGTCAAGCTTAACAGAATATAGTTGCGTTCTTGTATCTGCTTCTGCATTTGATCTGTTGCAATATGTTGTTTTGGTTGAAGTATATGGTGAAAATCTAGCCTCACACAACTATGTACATGGAAAAGGGAGAACCTCATGAACCCCCTGAAAGGCTCTTGGGGCCCTCAGAGGTCTCAGACCACACTTTGAGAATCAACAAATTAGCAATACATTCCAATAGGAAGGAGAAAAAATGTCTCCCAATGAATGAGTTGACAGCTTCTTGAAAGATAAGGAGTGTGAGTCACGGCATACTGGAAATTATGGTATCCTAGTACAGTACTTCTCACAGTTTAAGGTATATACAAATCACCTGGGATCCTTGTAAAATTCAGATTCTGATTCAGAAGATGTGGTACAAGGCTCCAGAATCTATAGTTCTAACAAACGCCCAGGTGATGCTAATGCTGCTGATCCACAGACCCACAGACCTCACTTTCAGTAGCAATGCTCTAGTACATTATGATATACACAACACCAGAAAGCCTGGAGGAGCACACACAAGTGAGCTGGGGTAGAGGGAGGGAGAGTAGGATAGGGATGGGTGAAGGGAATAGAGAAGTATAAATAAACTCATGCTGTCTACTTTTTAAAAAATCTATAAAAATGATGCTATTGTTGTCTTATAAATCTTACACTATGACAAGTTTTGGCTACTACTTATTAACTATCTCTACATCAAAACAAGCTGAGGCATAATGTTGCTATTGGCAGAGACAGAATCCAACTGCCATGTTTGTTGAGGCAGAGGAAGATGGTACTAGAGCTGAAAAAATTGTAATTTTTGCCCCTAATAATATAAAGAATTGGGCAAGTAATTGATGGGCTATGTATTTGAGTCTTAAGTCCAAGTGATATCAGCAGAGTAATACTGTGAAATTACTAAATTAATATATGCTCAGCATGTAGAGAATTCAACAACTCATTTATAATTTCATGTGTAGAAATCATATAATATTTTTAAAAGCTTTGCAGAGGATAGTACTGCAACAATACAAACTTTTCCTCTCCTAAACACTAAACACCCAAACCAATCCATATTGGTTAAAATTACCTAATAGAATTTAAAACTTACAGCAGAAGGATGAGTATAGTTTATTTGGTTCTCAAATGTTATTTCCCACTTGCCTACAATTCTTCCTTAAACTTAACTTCAATGACATTCATTTCTACTCAACTTAAGCTGTTTAGCAATTTGACCACAAATTTTCATCATTCTTTGGACCTACCTTACCTCTAAAATCTTGAACTCTGAAATTCTTTAAATTTCTTGTCTATTTTCTAGCGCTTGCTGAAATGGATCTTCGTTCGGCCTTATTGCAACCTCTGGGACCTTGATCCCTCTCACTTTAAAAAAAAAAAATTTGATAAAATACGTACACACGGGCTAGCCCTGTGGCGCAGTGGTTAAGTTTGCATGTTCTGCTTTGGCGGCCCGGGGTTCGCCGGTTCGGATCCCGGGTGCTGGCATGGCACGGCTTGGCAAGCCATGCTGTGGCAGGCATCCCACATAGAAAGTAGAGGAAGATGGGCACGGATGTTAGCTCAGGCCAGTCTTCCTCAGCAAAAAGAGGAGGATTGGTAGCAGTGAGCTCAGGGCTAATCTTCCTCAAAAAAAAAACAAAAACAAAAAGATACACATAACATAAAATCTACCATCTTAACAATTTTAAGTGTACATTTCAGTGATATTAAATACATTCATAATGTTGCAACCATCACCACCATCCATCCCCATAATTCACCTTGTAAAACTGAAACTCTATACCCATTAAACTATAACCCTCCTCGATTCCCCCACCTCAGCCCCTAGCAAACCATGATTCAACTTTTTGTCTCTATGATTTTGACTACTCTAAGTACTTCATATAAGTGGAATCATAGGCATTTGTCCTTTTGTGACAGGCTTATTTCACTTAGCCTAATGTCCATAGGGTTCATTCGTGTTGCAGCATGTGTCAGAATTTCTTTCCTTTCTAAGGCTGAAAAATATTCTATTGTATGTATATACCACACTTTGCTTATCCGTTCATCCATCAGTGGACACTTGGGTTACTTCCATATTTTAGCTACTATGAATAATGATGCTATGAACATGAGCGTACAAACGTCTCTTCAAGATTTTGCTTTCAATTCTTTTGGATATACACCCAGAAGTGGAACTGCTGGATCATATGGTAATTCTATTTTTAATTTTTTGAGGAACCACCATAATGTTTTCCACAGCAGCTGTACCATTTTATATTCCTACCAACAGTGCACAAGGGTTCCAGTTTCTCCATATCCTTGCCAACATTTGCTGTTTTTCATTTTTTTGATAGTAGCCATCCTAGTGTTTGTGAAGTGGTATCTCTCTGTAGATTTAATTTGCATTTCCGTAATGATTAGCGATGTTGAGCATCTTTTCATGTGCTTGTTGTCCATTTGAATATCTTCTTTGGAGAAACGTCTAGGTCTTTTGAACATTTTAAAAATGAGTTGTTTTTTGGTTGTTGAGTTTTAGGAGTTCTCTATATATTCTGGATATTAATCCCTTATCAGATACATGATTTGTAAATATTTTCTCCCATTCTGTGTGTTGCCTTTTTACTATGTTGATAGCATCTTTTATGGCACAAAATTTTTAAGTTTTCATGATGTCCAATTTGTCTATTTTTTCTTTTGTTGCTTGTGCCTTTTGTGTCATATGCAAGAAACCATTGCCAAATCCAATGTCCTACAGCTTTTGCCCCATTTTCTTCTAAGAGCTTTGTAGTTTTAGATCTTACATTTAAGTCTTTGATCCATTCTGAGTTAATTTTTGCATATGGTGTTAGATAAGGGTCTAACTTCATTCTTTTGCATGTGGATATCCAGTTTCCCCAGCACCATTTACTGAAAAGATTGTCCTTCCCCATTGAATGGTCTTGGCACTGTCAAAAATTACTTGACCATATATGTGAGGGTTTATTTATGGGCTTTCTAGTTTATTCCATTGGTCTATTATGTCTATCTTTATGCCAGTACCACACTGTTTTGATTACTGTAGCTTTGTAGTAAGTTTTGAAATCAGGAAGTTCATACAGCATTTCTTTTTTTATTTTCTCCACAGCTTCCTTTAGTTCTTTGATCATCGTTAAAATGGTTGTTTCAAAGTTTTAATTTAGTAGATCTGCCATCAGCTCTTTTTCAGGGACAGATTTTTTTTTCCTTTGAATGAACTATACTCTCGTTTCTTTGAATGCTTTGTGATATTTTGTTGAGAACTGGACATTTGGATCTAATAATGTGGTATCTCTGGAAATCAGATTCTCCTCCTTCCTCAAGGTTTGCTGGTTTTTTTGTTTGTTTGTTTGTTTTTTAATTGTTGTAGGCCATCTCTATGCCAAGGATCAGCGGGACATGTAAACTTAAGGTCTTCTCAGGTCTTTTCTGAGCCTGCACCTTTCCGTGGGCCTGGGTGGCCCGAGTCTAATTTTCTCTGTGTATGCAGTTGCTTTTGAATGTGCTGGTATGTAATGTCTGGCTCCCAAAAGAGGAAAAACAGAAAAATGAAGGGGGGAAAAATGGGTGCAAGCTCTTTAAATTCCCTGGAAGTCACTTCAGCTGGAGATGGGCTTGCAACAATGAGGGGAGGTGCAACAACAATGGCTGCCCTCCTCTTCATCTACACCTTTGTAATCAGAAGCAGCAATCAGCGATCAGAGCTCAGATCCCCAATATTTGGAGGACACTGTTCTTTTTGCCCACCCTGGCTCTTGCAAGCTGTGTGCAAGCTGTTCCAGGAACACCTGCACAGCTGTCTGCCCCGGGACTAGGGCTGCAGGATGGTAGCTGCTACTCTACTAAGAGCTAAAATTGACTGAAATTAGCCTTCAATAGATTCCAGAGTTCCAAAATAGTTACATTAGACAGATCCTGACAGTGCAATTGTTGTCTAGGTGGGAAGAGGGATTCCTGGCGCTTCCTACTCTGCCATCTTCCCAGAATCCTCTTGACCTCACCCCCAGCCTTATTAGAATTTGTCACCCCTATTGCGGCTTTACTTGTTCCTTACCCAGTTTGACGCTCATAGGTCAGTCTGTTGAACAATGTACTTACCCACTGTCTGATTAGAGTCCCCTTGACCTCTGTCATCTCTTGCCTGATAACCTTCACTACTCTTTACATCAGTTTATGTTAACAATCTTTCCAACACTGCTGGAGTCACAAAACTAGGTCAATGAGGCTGGCTACAAATTCATGTTATCTCCTTGGAGGTGGGTCCTTACTGCTGCTCTGCACTTCTTTTATTCACATCTACTCCATACCATACGCCATACTTTTCATCTCATTTCAAGCCCATAAGTCTCTCTGTAAGATTATGCTTCAATCTTGTATTTAAAATTCTGTAACAAAACAACATAATCATTTCCCTGAAATCAGCTTTTTCTTTGTCATCCCTAACATAATCATACTAAAAATCAAAGCATGGGCTTTGGAATCGAGGAAGATGTGAATCTGGATCCTGACTTTGCCACTTAACGACTATGTGATTTGGGGGAATGGTTTAACTCCTCGAGTCTATTTTTCTCTGCATCTTGGAAACTAATCCCAATTTTGCAGGGTTGTCATGCTGGTTAAATGACAGTATATATAATGTCCCCAAGACAGGGAATGGCACTTACTTAATGCACACAGCCTCTCCTCCCCCACCTCATTCCCAAGATGTAGACATTAAATCCTACTGATACCACTTTTCTAGACTCTTTAAAAATACTCATTGCCATCATCCTAGACTGGGTCCTCATTACCTCTCAGCAAATCTACTATAGCAACCACTGGTCATTACTAGCTCTGGTCCATCCTACGCACTTACATTAACCTTTCTAAAACATAGCTCTAAACCTTGGATGGCTGGTTGTGGTCACAAGTAAAACCCACACTCTTACATTTGCTAGAATACATACTTTGCCCCAGGTTACCTTGCGGCCTTATCTCACATTACTTCCCTCCTATACCCAGGCAGTTCTTTGCTTCTCAAGTATCTTTCCTCATGCAATTCACTAACCAAGATATCCTCTTCTTCTGGCCTGTCTTCCTTCCACAAGTTCCTCAAGGTTTATTTTAATTTGTAGACAGGTAACACTTCTCCATGATTCCATCACTGGAAAATTCTTTCTACCCCCTTTGAACATCTTAGTACTTACTGCCACTCTTCTGGAACTCACCATTCTATGTTGAGTTTTAGTTATTTCCATACATGTCTAGTGTTTGTGGCTTGATGACAAGTTTCTCTTTGGTTCAAACATACATTTCATACTCAAATTGATATTTTGAGTTAATCCCAAAGGCATTAAAGACATCACATTTCTGCAATACAGAAGGTAATAACGTATTACCAAATAAAAAGTATGCCTGAAATCTGAAATGCCTTTAGGAACACATTTTGAATATAGTTGAATTGGCACTCGACCACTCTCAAGATACCCTTGCCTGTTGGAGTCTTTAAACAGGCCAAACTCTTACCAACATGGAGAATTCATTTGGTGTTTGATGTGAAAATAATATTTCTATTGGTCTCTGTTCAGAAACAAAGAAGTTAGTGAAAAGCATATACCATCACTATCTGTTTGTAAGGCTGGTGGTACTTCCTGTAAGAATGGTGCACAGTAAACATTTCTGCTGTCAGAGTAGATTTATTCCAGTGATGTACTTTCAATGTCAGAAACTTGTCACTGGAAATAAAAATAAAATAGTTAAGTAGAGATATATTCCAGGATGTTGATCCTTTGATGCAATATGTCCTTCTCCCTTCCAAGTAAAACAGCCTGTGATTATACTCGGAAGTTATACTGATTTTCTAAAGAATTTTTTTGCTCAGGAACTTGGAGGCCAGGCAGCCACAGTGCAGATATTTCCTTTTCATTCTCACGGATTTGTTCAGCTGCAGGCATGTCTTGAAAGAAACCTGTTTCAGAGTCAATGTTTCATGCCCCTTCAACAACCAAACCAGCACAAAGAATAGGACGTTTTTACCCTAAGTTGATTTTATTTAAAACGAACTTGGAACAGAGGTCTAATCTAAATATTTCCCTAGGATTTTAAAAATTTGCTATGATTTTATACTATGTACTTTGGGTTAATAGTACTTCTTTTTAAATTGTAGTAAAATAATCACCTCCCCTACCTCTGACCCCCATTTAACAAGCTTCAATTCCTAAAAAGATGACGTGATTTATTTTTAGATCCAGCTGTGGAACACCAGCCAAGTTAGTCTTGGAAGGTGATTCTGTTTCTTACTATTGTAATTCATGTTATCCCTTAAAAACACAAAACGATCTTGAGCAATTAACTATCTTGGTTTAATTAATCATATTTCATAGAACTCAAAACACTCAAATATTTCACCTTTATATGAATAAACAAAAGCCCTATAATTTACAATGTGCAGAACACTATATAAAAGAATGTCCATAAAAATTACATTAGAATCTTTTTCATCAGTGAGGCAACTGCTGTAGTTTCCTCTGACTTGTACAGCAACTGCCCGAATGCATGTTCTTCTTTGTGATGATCTAAATTTAGGTAGGTACAAATCACAGCAAAAATTAAAGTTTTCATCTTTAATGAAATGACTTTGGAAATAACGTACATTTCCATGACACCAGTACTACAGTTTTCGGAGTCACAGTAAGATACACAGAATTACATCCGTAATTAATATGAATGCCAACATTTCTGCAGTAATTTCTGTTACATGGCAAACAAAATCAAGAAAGCAACCATCAAACAAAAGAGACCCATAGCTTCAGACAAGGCAAATCCCAGGATGGCATAGGAGAACAGCTGCTGCTTCAGTGAAGGGTTTCTAAAAGAGATACAACACATATAATCGTTACTTTGCAATATCATTTGAATTTAACATGTTTGGTTAATGTTAAAGAATCAGATTACTAGTGTGAGGGTCTTTGTAAACTGAAAGTTCTGGAAGAGTATTTGCCTAGATCTCTGTTGGTTTTGCCTTTGACATTCTCTTCTCCTCAATCCTAACCATATGGAGAAAAGGGAGGGAGCTGTCTCTGCATATCAGTATAAACAGTTAGTCTTTATCCATTTTGAGGGCTTCTGACATTCTCCTCATCCTTGTGAATGTTCTGTACTTTCTAAGATCTGATAGTTTAGAAATAAGGTCTTGAATAATAAATGGAAATTGATACTTTTGAAGAATGTATTCTGTTAATTATATTCCCAATATAGTTTAATAGTTAAGAGTGCAGACTGAAGTCAAACTGAGTTAAAATTTGTTTTCTTACACTTACTAGCTATGACCTTGGGCAAGCAGTGTGACTTCTGTGTCTCGAGTCTTTCATGGGTAAACTGGATGTTATCTCCAAGGAGTGCTGAGGAGTAAGTGAGATAATGCATGCAAAGCCCTCAAAATATAATGCAAGACACACGGGAGGTACTTAATACAAAGTAGCTATTATTATTTCACTAGTTTTCTAAGTTTCCAACTCTTCCAAGCGTGCTTATTGGGCAATAGAAATTACCTGGCATAACCAATGATAAGGCTGCCAAAGACTGTTCCAATACCAGCACCAGAACCGGCCACTCCTACTGTTGCAGCACCTGCACCAATAAATTTGGCAGCAGTATCGATGTCTCTGCTGATTGCACTGGTCTGAAACTCCCTTTGGATTAGCTGAGACATGCCATTCTGGGCGCCATTAAATACCGTAGAGCCCTAGAGAAGAGGAAATAAAGGCAAAGGTCAAATCAGTAGTCACAGTTAGCTATTTTAATTACCATGCTGTCAAAATGATACCTACTTCTCTACTTTGTGGCTGAGTTTGAATAGGAGGTGGTGTGGCACAACAGAAAAATCAAGACTAATTCCAATCTTGTAGAATAGGAATAACAATATCTCCACCCTATAAGGTTGTTGAAAATTAAGAAACAGTGTATGTGCATATGCTTTTTAATTAGAGTAGAGCTTTCAACAACTGTTGCTATTATAATCTTAAATATTGGCAACCCCAAACCATATACTTTATATACACACTGACCATATTTCTTAGACAACTCAGGCAAATAAGTTTTAGATACAGAAGTATCCTTCATTAGCTCATCCTCTTCATGTTTTTTGGATTAAAGGGTGGAAAGGATTGCCCTCAAACCATTCATTAATTGTTTCCCCTTCACTTTAATCAAAACATAAGACTCGGTAGTATTACTTAATTTTTTTTATTACTACTATTACCTCTCCACTCCTAGCCTCTGGTCGAGATAATACTGATGCAGAAATTGGTCTGTATGCAACTCTGGATCCAGCTCGGATCTATCAATGAAAAAAAGATTTCATATATTAAGAATACAGATAAGACTTCAATGACCCTTCTTGCACCATGAATTCTAAAAAAGCAAAGAGCAAAAATGAATCTGAAAGTTCACGACTTTTCTGCATTTACTCTTATCTTGGCTACTTCGACATTTTCAATATATGAAGCAATTTTAATAGTTTAAAATTGCTAATGAAATTTTAAAATTTGCCTCATAATCTACTTGTAGTGCTCCGAACAAAAGTTCTAAGAACAATTAGTTTAAAAGAATAAATACTGCTTTTAAAATTTCAATTATGGTGCCACAATTCAGATCAGAAAAACGGTAAATAAAGACTCCACATTCTTTGGTAAGTTTAAGTGGACCAACAAGTAAGTACCAGGAGTGTCACTATACATGTCTGTCATTTAAAATAGTCCATCAGTTAATATGAGCCGCCAACATTTTCAAGAGATTGCTATTTATCCATTAATCATAAAACTAAAAAGCAGTTTAAGCAATCCTGCATCAGTGCGAGAATAATCGGTGAAATACTCTGACCATAAGGACATATTCCAGTCCAGCTTCTCTGCCCTTGAGTGTCCACTGAACTAAGGTCACAGAAAATCCCTTCAGAACCAAGACCTGATTCTCTAAGACAAATCCCCCGGATCTTCACTTGATCTAAAGCCTCCAAAACGGTTATGGAAACGACCAGAGGCAGGAAGACGACTTTCGGCTGCTCCACCACCTTCCTCCGCCCACACGGGGTAAGGCAAAGTCCCTCCCTCCGCAGCAGCAAGTTTGACCTAGAGATAGGCAGCGGAGAGCGCTGCTGCGGTGAACTAGGCCTCGGCGGCCCCCGACATCCTTCACAGCACCCCACCCTTCGCGTGCATCCCAACCCAACAGCAGGACCGCGGACATGCGCGAGCGGGCCACTCCGGGACCAGAGGCAAGGAGGTTTGACCTACGCCGAGTGGGGCCTGACAGCTAGGCCTCAGCTACTCTCCACCGCCCTTATGGAGGGAGGAGTGGAGTGCGATGCCCCAGGATTAAGAGGAAAGGAAGACAAGGATCCAGGTTCAGGAGCGAGGGGAGAGCTGTCCGAGAGGGCGGCGGGCCCCGCCCGGAGACGCCCCATTCAACAACGTGGACGCTCCAGGCCCCAGGGTACGGCCCACAGTCCCCCGGCCCAGCCCGGGCTACGCACCAGAGCTGGGGTGCAGGCGAGCTTGGCGCAGGCGAACATCTTACACGCTGGGGGGCGGCGCGGCTAGAGGACTAGGTGACAGTCGACGTGGGCTCCTCTCCCGCTTCCTCTCTGCGGAGGCAAAGAGGCTTAAGGTCAAGCGCCCTCCCAGGGCCTGCCCTTGCCACCCAGGTCCCGCCGGCTCCCAGGCACGCCGTCAGCTTGGGCCCCGCGCCCAGTGAGGCGCCCGTAGAATGAATGGGTCCCCGCGGGACGCTGCTCCGCCCGGGCCAGGCCCGCTCCCGCGTCCTCCGCTTACCTTCCCGCGAGGCGGCAGCGGCGGCACCGGCGGCGGCAGAGGTCGAAGGAGTGGGGCTGGGCGCGCAGGCGCAGTCGGCTCTTATCCGCGCCGCGGCGCCCGGATGGAGAAGGCGGGGAAACGGGTGCAGGAGGGAAGACGCTCAAGGTCACTTTGTAACAACTTTATTGGTAACCAGTTGGGAAGGACAAGAACACCCACCCGGTGATGGGCTGGCGGGCAGGGGTTGGTAAAGGAGGGACAAAACGAAGAAATTGAAGACTAGCCCCGGCAAAGAGAACTGAACAGGTTGTTTCGTCTTTGATCTGAGCTGGCCGGAGGATAGTGCGACTTGCAGTTGACACCTTCTTGTGCGATCTGGCCCTTTTATCAGTTGCTACTTCTCTTTAGTAGGGGAGCTCCCTTCCTAGTCATTCTCTTCTGTGAAATAGGACTCGGGTGGGGTGGAGGGGGAGAGGGGGGAGTCGAGGAAGGGAACAGAGGGCGTGGTGTTCATTGACTACTTGACAGAAGAAATTAGGGTTCCCAGCGAACTGAATACATTTATTTAAAGAAATCTGGAAAAGGATTCCAGAAGTATGGCTAATCCTATGTGTGAAAGAGAGCCTGACCTAGAAGTACTGGGACAAAGGAATGAGCAAATGCATAGATCTAAGAGTTTTGTGACTTTGGGCACAAAGTTGCCTCTTGGTAAAGTGAGGGAGGTCAGTTTTTCTTCTAGCTCTATGACTGGAAGAATTAAGGGATTGTAACGTACAGTATTTCATGTAGGGCCTGGGACTAAAGAAAGTCTGAATATTTTTAAAACCCATCCAATTTTAACACCTGTTCTTGGTAACTTTGGACAAATCATTTTCTCCAGATGAATACAAAAATGTCTCAGAAAGATGACTCTTAGTTATCTTCTGGTAAATCCTTGAATCTTGTAAATTTGACGTACTAGTTCTAACAAATGGCTACTGGAACTGACACAAGTCAACATAAAAGATTAAACATCTAGTCTGCCCAGCTGAAGGGATGGCTGGGGACTGAAATCCAGCTCACTCAGCCTAGAGACCTGGCATGGGACAACATCGACCCAGAGGATCACCCTTTTTCTAGTTAGCACAAAGGTACAGTACCATCTAGCAGCCACCCTGGGGAGAAGCCCTCAGAACTAAAACTTGAAGAATCAATAAGAATTTGTCACTGATCCAACTTCGAATGCAAATGGTTCAAAATCACATGAAAGCTAATAATTTTAGGCTTAGTCTTTAGCTTGTAAAATATATAATTCACATGTATAGTTCAAAGAGAGATTATTAGTGTATTTTTCTCAAGTACTCAGTTCTTACCTGAAGTATGTGGTGTCCTGTGATGTCAAAAGTAGAGTAAACAATAGTTTAGATCAGTCTTATGATCTGTCATCTCTAAGCTGGAGACCCAGGAAAGCTGGTGGTGTATTTCAGTTGCATTTCAAAGGCCTGAGAACCAGGGAGGCCAGTGGTGCAATTCCCAGTCTGAGGGCCAGAGAAGGTGAGATGAGATGTCCTAGCTCTCTGGTGAGACCGGAAAAAAGGGATGAATTTTTTCTTCCTTTGCCTTTTGTTCTATTCAGGCTCTCAATGGATTGCATGATGCCCACCCACACTGGGAAGGGCAATCTATTTTACTGAGTCCACTGATTCATATGCTAATCTCATCCAAAAACACCTTCACAGACACACCCAGAAATAATGTTTAATCTAGGCACCCCCATGGCCAGTCAAGTTGACACATAAAATTAACCATCACATGCCCTATACTTTAATAATAGATCCTTTTAAGTGAAAAATTGTTCTAAATGGATTTGTGTATGGAGATGGTTTAAGGGAAATTCCTATCTCTTCAGCCATAAATTAGTAACAGTAACTGTTGAGGAGGAGGGGGTGGAGGCAGGAGACAAGCCAGGATCCCTAACAAGGTCACTTCCATTGTGCACAGGGGCTAGTTGCCTATGGCAGGGAGAGGAGCAGTCTGAGTTCAGGCCCTGCACTGTCAACATGTCAGTAAGCAGGTGAACTGGCCTAGAAGAGGAGAGATTAGGTTCTTTGTGAGTTCTACCAGTTAGTGTTTACATATTTATGAAAAATATTAGATGTTCAAAGAACAGATGTTCTGTCTTTGAGAATGGTGTGTGTGTGTGTGTGTGTAACAGAGAAAGAAACAGAGAAAGACAGAGAGAGAGCGGCAGACAGAGAGAAAGAGACAGAGAAAGACCTGTATATATATATAGAGAGAGAGAGAGAGAGAGGGAGGGAAAGGATCCAATAATTATTTGCTGGAGGAAGAATGCCTAAAGAACAAGAAAGCATATCCACCTTATTCAGGCTGGAGGCTAGAAACTGGACTTAGGGTTCTAAAGCACAGCCTAGACTGTTCTGTTGAGGGCTTGACCATGGCCATGTCTCCAAGGTGGTCTCTGGTTAGATTTGCTCAGATTTTGCATCCAAAGACACTGATAGACGGAGGGGAGTGGGTCTTGAGTGACAACAACTCATGTTGATAGGTGGTGGATATTTATTCTGAGAAAGTTTGAAGAAAAAAAGGCACCTTCTGAGAGGTGTAATGTGAGATCATAAAGATGAATAGGGGACTTCTTGTGAGGTATTTACTCCTGTCTGTGTTTTATGTCAGACTGGAGACAGTCATGTTAAGTTAGGAGACATCATAGGTATCTGATAAGCCTGGATGATTATGGCAGGGGGAAGAAAGGAATGGGACAGTCAAGAGAAATGTGAGAAATCCTTTTCAAGTATAGCTGTGACAATCCCTGCTGTCCTGTATGCCCCTTTACAAGGTGACTTAGCCACTCATCTCATCAAGCAGTAGCATCTGCTTCCCTTCCCCTTAAATCTGGGCCAACCCTGTGACTTGCTTTAACCAAGAGAATCCATTGGAAGTGACACTGTGTGACTTCTGGGCTAGACCTTAAGAGGTCTCATGGCTCTCATTCTCTACTTTTTGGAAATCAGCCACCATATCAAGGAAGAGTTAGACTACTGAATGATAAGAAACCACGTGGACAGAAAAAAGCCTCATGAAAAGGGATAGATTCAACTGACCCATTAGTTTTTTCCTTTTCCCTGCCTGGAATATGGACCCAGTGTCTGGAGATAAAGAAGCAGTCTTACACCATGGGTACAGAAGCCACACATTAAGGATGGAGAAGCTGGAATCTAAAAGGAGCCTGAGTTCTTAACTTTTTTTTGAGTAGCTACAGCAGCTCTTAACTGCCTATTTATGGGTTTCATATTATATAAGAAAATAAATTTCTATTTGGTTAAGCCACTGAGGTCAGTTTCCTGTTATATGCATCTGGACACAACACAAACTGATACATAATTTTATACATCTACACCTCTGAAGCTTTTTGGTCTTTGGGCTGTGATTGCAACAGAAATGGCCTTTCTCTCACAGAATTTACATAAATTTACATCTATCTTTTTTTTCTTATTCTGCGGTATATCTGCTAAGGGACTAACCAGAAGGCAGAAATCGTGTCAGTAATTTAAACAGGGAAAATTTAATATAAAGATTTTTAACCAGTAAAAGGTGTCTAACAAAAAGAAGAGTGGAGTGGACACTAAGGGATACAGAAGTAGCCACTGTAGGAATAGCTACTCCCCTTGGCTGAGGAAGAATTAACAGCAAGGAAGAACTAAGAAATTTAGAGGAGAGGGCGTGGCTGCCACAGGAACCTACAGTCCACCTGTGGTGAAGAAACTTGCTGGAGGCACAGGCCGCAAGTGAACCATGAGGACTGCTGAGGTGAACACCACCAGGCTTCTCCTGCGAACCAATCCACTAGCTCCGTGTGGAAACAGTACACCAGAAGAAGGGAAAATCGTTTCCTCCTGCTCTGGTCTCCCACTGTCTTTCCATTGCCCTCCATTGGCAAAGCCTAACATTTTGCCAGTTGTCATGCAGAAATACCTACAGGGTCCAGCTCTAGAATAGTTATACAAGGCAAAGAAGGATGGATTTCTAGCTGAGAAGTCCTAAGTCAATAACTGGCACCAATGGTAAGATGCTCGAGGGCAGTTATTAGGTCTAATTCATATTTATGTCTTCCATAGTGCCTAACATAAAGTGTTAAACATAGTAGTTGCTCAATGAGTTTTTGCTCAATAATAAATATGGGGCTTAGTATGTACAAAGTAATTTGCAATAGCTTTATTCTTCTCTCTTAACTAAGATTTTAGTCTCTGAACAAATAAGAATGACCTCTAGAATGTCTTTTTCTTTCTAGTATTGCAAAATTCAAACTTAGAGAACTCAAGGAACATTTTTTGATTTGTGGCAAGAGTTTGTTCAAACAAACATTTTTGTGTGCCTTTGAAGGGTTCTGTGTTTATACCTCATGTGCCTAAAGAATTCACTAAAAACCTGAAACATTAAGGCCTTTTATCGATTCCTTCTATGATGGAATAGAATATTGGCAAAGCTAGGAAGATAAACTGAAGCAGGTAGGCCCTAGGCTGAGTTGTGAAGTAGGCAATATACGTCTGCATTTACCCTTTCACTTTTTTTTTCAATGCCTTTGGTCCATCCTCAGGCAACTTGCTCTCTCTGCAGCCACCTGGTATCTTCCTGGTGTCTGGTGATTACATAAGGCTCTCCATGGTAGCACCTACCGAATCTGTCTTGCTCCAGGCAGTGTCCACCTTCTGAACTCTTATCCATGTAAAATCTTAATCTCTTAGTGCTTACTTCAGCAGCACCCATGTCAAAATTGTAATGATGCAAAGAAGATTAGTATGGTACCTATGTGAGGATGATACACAAATTCATCAAGTATTCCATATTTTTATATTATACTACCATTCATCTAAGAAGTAGGGGGAGAGATATGAATGTATCTAAGTGGAGAGAATTACAAAAGTATTTCCTATATTTAAAAACTAGAAGGTTCATAGATGGTTACCTATGGGGGAAGGAATAGGTTGGAGGGAACGAAAATAGAAGCCAGACTTCTTTGAATATATTTTGCTTTGTAGATTTGAATTTGGAACCATGCAAACCATTTATAAGGGTAAAATTTTTTTAAATCTCTAAAAATTGAAAGGAAACGAACAAATGAATTTAACTGTATCTAGTTGGTAGCATAATTTCATGGGGTAAATACAAATAGTCTCTATCAGTGGATAAAAGACAACTCCTTGATTGCTCTGCTTCATGTGCATTGGCCTCTTTGCTATTCTTCCAACATGCCAACCATATTCCACCTCATAGAGCTGCACTTTTTTGTTCCTTTAGCTTGGAATACCTTTCCCATGGATATACACTTGGTTATTCCTACACTTCATTCAAGTCTTTGCTCATGTCACCTCTTAAGAGAGGCCTTCCTGGATCTCTTACATATCTTTACATTTCTTCATAGCACTTATTGCTACCTGGCATTATTTATTGCTTGTTTGTTTGTCTCTTGTTTTAGGCTATAAGTCCATGAGGGCAGGGACTTTGTTTTATTCATTACTGTATCCATATAGTCTAGAACATACTTGGCCCATTACTAGGCCCTCGATAAATTTTTGAGCAATGAGGTTGGAGAAGGAAGAGAGAAACTTAACTTTTTCTTCACACACCTCTGTATTATTTGATATGTTAACATAAGCATGAATAACTTAAAAATTTAAAAAACCAATATGTTAGGAAAGTTTTAACAATTCACAATAATTATAAAATTTACCAGATTATCCCTTCTGTGGTACTTGCATTAATTAAACCAAAGGGAAGCATTATTAAATGTTGAATTTCAGTTCTTGGTGATGGACTTGGATGTACTTCTAAGCAGTAGCCCTACCCAATACTTTTCAAATTATATGCAAAGTCTAATGTATCTGTGGCAAGGCTATCCCTGTTTTGAAGCATCGTGTGTGTGTGTGTGTGTCTGTGTGTGTGTGTGTGTATACCTTCTTGTCTGTATATTGGTGGAGTTTCTTGTATGTGATAGGAAGATGTATGTCGATTTCAGCTATTTTTAAGATAATCAGTTGCAAGTAAGTCCTTATTCTGCTTCAAGAAATTATATCCATCCTTATTCAGTGGACCCAGATATTCAACTCATGGTTAAGAGATAAGGAATTTCACAACACTAACAAAATGTTTGAAAGGATTCTTGCTTATCAAATTTTCTGTTACTTTAGCCCCAGTGAGGGCTTTAAGGGTCAAATTCCTAAGCCTAGAGCTTGTGATATACGAAGGTCTTACATCAATTTAAGGAATAATAGGGTTTCCATATGGTACAAGTGCACCATGCTGAGTAAAGCTTTATTTTCTTTCCGCATTTAGATCATCATGGCTCTATGGAGAAATAATATGGTTACACAGTATGAATTGCTCTTTCCTTAGCCACCTCCTACATCATTGATCTTAGTCAATTATTGCATTAGTTTGTTCAGATGAATAGTCCCAGACTTTTGCTTACCCGTCTCACCTTTCTAAGAATGTCTGATCAATGGACTTTGATACTGAGTTTCCTGTGTCGTGTCCCTAAGCCAGGGAACCTGTCTTAAAGTAGTGATAACTATGTAGTAATTTTAAGGGTAGTATGGTTTTCAAAGGCAAAACATCAAGGAGACACATTCTACAAAATTAGGTCTGTAAGTGGAAGCCTTAAGGTTCGTTTAAGCCTGAAGGATTAGAGTGCTTGCTGAAATTGCCTCTCTTGATTTGAACTAAAGGAGAGCACAAGCAAAATATGCAAGTTTTAAATGTAAAAACTTTGTATTTGAACTTGAGGTAGAAAACACGGTCAGACGAACACTCACAATCAATAACTAGAGGAAAGCAAAGCACAGTTCGTAGTAGATGCTTCAATTTAGAGGGTCCCCGTCCCCTCGTTGTGATGAGAACATTCCAGTTTGGAAAGCTACACGTGGGAAAGCACTTGTTTCATCTGGTGATATTTTTGCGTGGTCTTGTGCAATCATAGAAGGCTGTCAATGATTTCGGGAGGCTGGGCATTTGTTCGTGGTAGGCACATGTTATTTAATTGCAGATTCTATCAGTTGTTCAAGGCTGTTCTTTGGTCAGATTCCATCTGCCTTTCTTGACCATTTAAGGGAGTCCTGTCAGCTCGTTCTACCAAAAAAACTCCTTCCAGCACAGAAGCACAAGCAGATCCCCTGTAGGAGAATAGCCTTAAAGGACCAGGGAAACTTTTTAAAAGCCCCCTGTTCTATTGTATCTTTAAAAAAAACATGCAGTGTTTACATTAGATTCTTTGTAGAGATTTAGATAACTTAAAATGCTTTAAATTACCAATTAAATTGCTTAATTTTCCTATTTTCCTTCAGTAAAGCTGATGTACCAGGAGGTAGGTAATGTATTTCTATAGTTTTGTTCACTTCCTACCCCACCATTGCTTACTTCAAGAGTTCAGGGACCTCAGTTTTAGGGGGAAGGACTTCTTGTCAGACCTTCCTGTTTCTGGTCTGCTCATCCCATAGCCTCTGGCTAATAGAGGGTACATTAATATACAACAATATGGACAGCGGGTAGATAGTTCATCTTTCTGAAAACTTACTAGACTATGGCAAATTGTATACAAATCCTTTTCTTAAGATCTTAACAACCTTAATCTCTCAAGAGTTAACTTTAATCAAATGCTTTCCGCCGTCCCATTTCCTCACTATCTTTTAAACTCTTGGCTGAAAACATTCCATTACTGTTTTTTACATTACATCCTTATATCTGATCAGCATCAGTTAACATCCTCAGATCACACAACATGCTGAGAGTTCTGGGGAATGAACTGGAAGGGAGGGACCAGGTACAAGGAGTTCAAGGTAAGCTCAGGGCCAGAAGTGATAGCTTCTTCCCCATAGAAAGGCTGTGGCTTCTTCAGATAAGTTTTGGAAGGTACTTTTGTTAGGCAGAATAACAACCTTACTCAAAGATATCCTTGTCCTAATCGCCAGATCTTGTGAATATGCTACCTTACACGGCAAAAGGGACTTTGTAGATGTGATTAAGTTAAGGATTTTGAGATGAGGAGATTATCCTGGATGATCTGGGTGGACACGATGTAATCACCGGGGTTCTTATAAGTGAAAGAGGGAGGCTGGAGGGTCAGAGTCAGAGAAGGAGATGTAATGATGAAAGCAGAGTCAGAGTGGTGCAGCACGAGAAAGACTCTACTGGCCATTTCTAAGATATGGAAGAAGGACACCAGCCAAAGAATGCAGGCAGACTCCAGAATCTGGAAAGGCAAGGGAGTGGATTCTCTCCTAGAGCTTCCAGAAGGAATGCAGCCCTGTCAACACCTTGATTTTAGTTCACTGAGACCCATTGCAGACATCTGTCCTCCAAAGCTGCAACGTAATAAATTTGTGTTGTTTTAAGCCACCCAGTTTGTGATAATTTGTTACAGCAGCAGTAGGAAACTAGCAAAGTAGTGAGACTCTTGTCTGATTCCAGGCATGGATAATTAGTCTGGAAGTATGAATCAGAGATGGCATGGGGACTTGATTTTGGAATTCAGGCAGCTAAGGTGCCCAGGGTTGTGTGGGATGGGTCGTTCATTATGCATCTTAGTTTAGTACAAGACCAGGGAGATGAGCAGCAGGGGTGTGCTCTGACAAATGATGGCATGATCTCCAAGAGCATGGTAGTATACCAGCCAGCTGGCTAGGTGATAGGACCAGGCCCATCTTGGGCGCTGAAAAATTGGGAGAACAGGAAAAAACCCAGATACCTAGGGCCGACCACATGGCCGAGTGGTTAGAGTTCCCCGTGCTTCACTTTGGTGGGCCGGGTTCACAGGTTTGGATCCCGGGTGTGGACCTACGCCACTCATCAGCCATGCTGTGGAGGCATCCCATATATAAAGTAGAGGAAGATTGGCACAGATGTTAGCTCAGGGCTAATCTTCCTCAAGCAAAAAAAAAGAGGAGGATTGGCAACGTATGTTAGCTCAGGGTGAATCTTTCTCACACACATGTACACACAAACAAAACAGCCCAGGTACCCACAAAACCGTACAGAAGTGTATCAGAAGGGAAGACTGAGATCTCTGGGTATGCAGGTACAGGAAGCTGATATATAATAGTGCTGCTAAAATGCTCTTGAGCATAAAGTAATAGAATGTTTTCTGAACCTCACTGACTTCTAGAAGAAGAGCTAGAAATATCTTTCCAGATGGCCTCCAAGTTGCTCTTAGGGTAGAAAACCCTGTAGGAAGAGGGCAGCTAGAGGAGAGTCATCAGTAATAGGGCATTGGCCAGAGAGGGAATAGAGTGAGGGCCAGGAAATGTGAAGCAGGGTCAGTTCAATGATAAGTCAGTTTCATTGGAGGGTAAGAGTCATAGGCATCTGGAGTTGCACTTCTTGACTATTCAGGGGTCTTGTCCAGGTGGTACAATCTAGGGTGTAAATCTAGACACATTCCTTTCTTTTCTTCTCCCACTGAAACCACTCTGTTTAGGCCAATATCTTCTAGTATTAGTCTATTCTTATTTAGTCTACTTATCTTCTCTCTTCTCCTTCAGATTCACTTATCATTTGTTCATTCATTCAACAAGCATTTTATTCATTTATTATATACAATTGTGAGACTGCTTTCAAAAGATATTTCTTGGTGAAAACTTTAGAATAAAATGTATACTAATTGATATAAAATTAAAATCCCTTTTCTTTTTTTCTGTCCCCCTGCTGCTTTGCTGTTAAAATCTTCTGATCTGGCCAAAATGGTCCACTTTCCATCCTCCAAACAATCATTGCCTGAGAGCCTCTTTGTAATTCTGGCTGCTTTGCTCTGGCAAAGCTCACAGGGGCCTCTGAGTCTTCAGTTACCTCTTACATATATAAGCAAAACATATGCCACCCAAATACAGCTGAAGATTAAAAATGAAATAAATCAGGGGGTGGGCGGGTGGAAAGTTAAGAATTAGGACCGAGTCTTCTTAAATGTCTCTATTTGCTGTTGCTGCTGCCTGATTATCTGGACAAACAGCATTACCCTGGAGATCTGCTAATTCCTTCCCACACTACAGTTCTCCTGCCTTAGAGTTTTTATTTAATTTGGATTCTAGCCTGCCAGAATATTGACCCTTGGCTTACTTGTCGCATGCTTTGACATCAAACCAACTTTCTCTTAAAAACAAATGGGAAAAAAAAACCCCACCAAAATTATCTTTTAAAAATTATATAAGTAATGTATGAATATGGGCTTATAAATAATTTAAACAACATAAAATTATATAGAGCAAAAACTATAGCTGTTGCATATCCTCCTCCCCAATATTGTTTTCCTTGCCAGGAGTAATCACTGTGAACAGTGTAGTGTGTATCTTTCTACACTTTCACTATGAAAGTGATCTTTCTAGATTTTTCATTATGTTTTTATGTGAAAATGTATGAATATAGTGTTTAGTTTTCTTAAATAGAATTTATATCTTTTTTCAACAAATAGTGCTGGGAAAACTGGATGTATAATGCAAAATAGTTGGACCCTTTCCTTATACCATATGCAAAAATTAACCCCAAATCGATCAAAGACCTAAATGTAAGATTTAAATCTATAAAACTCTTAGGAGAAAACATAGGGGAAAATCTTCATGACATTGGATTTTGCAATGATATTTTGGATATGACAACAAAAGCACAGGCAACAAAAGAAAAAACAGATAAATTGAACTTCTTCAAGATTAAAAACCTCGTGCATCAAAGGACACTATGAAGAGAAGGAAAAGACACCCCCGTGGAATGGGAGGAAATATTACAAATCATATATCTGATAAGGGATTAATATCCAGAATATATAAAGAACTCCTAAATGAAACAACAAAACCCCCAAACAACCCAATTCAAAAACGGACAAAGGAATCAAGTAGATGTTTCTCCAAAGATACACAAATGGCCAATAAGCACGTGAAAAGATGCACAACACAACTAGTCATTAGTGCAGTGCAAATCAAAACCACAGTAAGATGCCACTTCACACCCATTAGAATGGCTATTATAAAAAAAAAAAAACAACTGTTGGTGAGGATGTAGAGAAAGTGGAATTCTTGTGCTTGCTAATGGGAATGTACAATGGTGTAGCTGCTGTTGAAAACATTGTGATGGTTCTTCAAAAAGTTAAATATAGAATTACTATATGATCTAGCAGCTCCACTTCTAGGTAACATACACAAAAGACCTGAAAACAGGGATTCAAACAGACAGTTTAACACCAATGTTCACAGCAGCATTATTCACAGCAGCCACAAGGTGGAAGCAACACAAATGTCCATCAATAAATGAACAGATAAGCAAAATGCGGTATATACATACAATGGAATATTATTCAGCCTTAACAGGGAATGAAGTTCTAATACACGGATGAACCTTAAAAACATTATGCTAAGTGAAATAAGCCAGATGCAAGAGGATAAATATTGTGTGATTCTACTTATATGATGTGCTTAGAAAAGGCACATTCATAGAGACAGAAGGCAGAATAGAGGCTACCGGGGGCTGAGGGGAGGAACAAGGGGGACTTTATTTAATAGAGTTTCTGTATGAGATGCTGAAAAAGTTCTGGAAATGGATACTGATGCTTGTTGCACAACATGTGAATGTACTTAATGTCACTGAACTTTACACTTAAAATGATTAAAATGGAAATTTTGTATTGTATATATTTTACTGTAATAAAAGAATAAAAAAATACACCTTGAGAATTCAACAAATAGGTATTAGTAACATTTCAATTTCAGTAAGCAGATAGCTACTTCAATCCTTTAAAAATAATGTTTAAAATTTTATAGTGGAAATTTCATACATTCAAAAGTGAAGGGAATAGTATATTAAATTCCCACCCATCACCCAGCTTCAACAGTTATCAACACATGGTAAGTCTTATTTCTTCTATTCTCTCTCATTCACTTCTTTCCCCCCTGCCTCATGTTTTTTTGAAACAAATTCCAGAAGTCATAATATTTAAATTATGAATGTTTACGTATGAATCTCTATAAGGACTGTTTTCTGAGAAACATAACCACAATACCATTATCACACCTAAAATACTTTACAACAATTCCTTAATATTATCAAATATGCAGCCAGTGTTCAAATATCCCTGATAGTCTCATAATATTTTGTAACAGTTGGCTTGTTGAACTTGAGAATCTGTACAAGTTCTGCACATTGTTAGTTGCATGTCTTTTAAGTATCTTTTAACCTATAAATTCTCCCTCACTCTTCTTTCAGACTTAATAGTTGAAGAAACTCAATTGTTTTGTCATGTAGAGTTTTCCTGCATCCTGGATGTTGCCAATTTTATCCTCATAATGTCATTTAACATGTTCATCTGAACTCTGTATTTCCTATAAATTGGTAGATAGATCTAGAGGGTTGGTCAGCTTTTTTTTTCTTCTTCTTCTTAAAATCTCCTGTACAGGTGGTGTTGTGTATTTCCTGTGTGTACCATTTAGGAGGCACATAATGTCTGGTTGTCTTTTTTCTCATATTAAAGTTGATCAATGAGGTCAGCCTGATTCATCCATTATAAAGTTCCCTCTCAGCTTTTTACTTAATGATTTTAGTGGTCATTGATGATTATTTCTTAGATTTATTATTTCATTAGGATAGAAATATGGTGAAATTCCTCTTCTGTCATTTCTTCTTTATTTATTATCTAGAATTATTCTACAAAGAAGAACTTTCCCATGGCAACTGTTTTTTTGTTAACCTGTATTAGAGTTAGGACAGAAAAGGCAAGATAAATTGTTGATTCTTTCCATTTATTTACCAGTTTTCAGGATAATAAGTCATATATAATTTCAAACCATCAGGAAATGAGTACAGAATGATTTATCTTTAAGTAGGTGATATATCTTTAAGTAAATTTGGATGATTTTCTGTCTTTGAAAGAAGCCTGGACTAGATAATCTCTAAGATCCCTTTGAGCTCTTTTTTTTTTTGGTGAGAAAGATTAGCCCTGAGCTAACATCCATGCCAGTCTTCCTCCAGTTTGTATGTGGGACGCTGCCACAGCATGGCTTGATGAGCAGTGTATAGGTTTGTGCCCAGCATCTGAACCTATGAACCCTGGGCCACCAAAGCAGAGCATGTGCACCTAACCATTATGCCACTGGGCCAACCCCCATTAGAGCTCTTATAGCTCATAATTTTTCTTGCTCATGAAAAACATTTACGTTTAATTCTCAGTTTCAAAAAGAATTAGTTAATAAATTCTGATGTTCTTTAGAGTAGACATTCCTTTAACATATAGCATACTTTCTTTGCCAAATAATTTTCAATAGTTTTGTGGATTTGTCTCAAAGTACTGGATAGTTAGCTAATCTTTTTTTCAGGGACTGCTTCATTATCTTTTTAAATTTTTTAAGTATAAAAATTTTTAAGCCTATATTTTTAGACTTTAAATATTAAACAAAACACCTCACAAGAATAATTCAGAGAACTACTGTTTATCTTTTACCTTGATTCACCAATTGTTACCATTTTCTACGCTTTTTTCATATTCTCTCTCTCTCGTTCTCTCTGTACACACACACACACACATATGTATGTATGTATGATACATAGACATCTGTCTTCTATCTATATAGCATCTATACACATATGCACACAGACATATTATACATATTTTGTTTATTTTTTTCTAAACCATTTGAGAATAGGTTGCATGCATTCATACCTCAATATTTCTATGTGTATTTCCTAAGAACGAGAAAATTCTCTCTATACAAATATTGAATCATTATGTTGTACACCTGAAACTAATATAATGTTATATGTCAATTATACTTCAGTAAAAAGGATTCTCTTACATAATCACAGTACAGTTGTAAAATTCAGGAAATTTAACATTGATAAAATATTTTTATTCAGACTACAGTCTACATTCCAACTTCGTCAGTTGTCCCAATAAGATCCTCTATAAATTTTTTTCACTCTAATATAAGATCCAGTCCAAAATCACATATTGCATTTAGTTGTTGTGTCTCTTAGTCTATTATAATCTAGAACATTTCCTTGGTTCTTCTTTGTCTCTCATGACATTGACATTTTTGAGGCAAACAAGTCAACCTCATTCTTTGTCACTGCTAGAATCATATACCTTACTCAGTTCTCGGTTGTAAGTAACAGAAATTGCCTATGGCTGAGTTAAGCAGAAACAGAATTTATTGAAAAGGTATTGAGTAGCTCCTAGAACTTCAATATATCTCAGTAAATGCATTTTATTTTGTACATGTATCAAACAATATTGTTTTCAAACAAAAATGATAAATGATATTTATTAAGCATTTATATTCTGGGCACTATCCCTATTACATCACATATATTGTCTTATCCAAAACATAGCCCTATGAGGTAAATACTCTTCCAAATTCTCCTAAATCCCGTTTTAAAAATGAGACAATTGTGGATTAGGAAGGTTAAGTGAATTGCCCAAAGTTACACAACTAGTAAGGGGCTGAGAGTTCAAAGTCAAGTTTTGTCTGACACTAAAGTCTATCCTTTTTCTAGTCCACACTTCTATATGGCAGCATAACTTGAAAACTTTCCTGTAAGATATTTGCTAGAAAATAAATGATCTGTGATAACCTGAAACACTAAGTATTGTTTCAGTTGACATTATAGAATAAGAGACGTATGCTGAAAAAATACACTCTTTCTTAGCTCTTTTTCATTTTGAAAAACACTTCACAGACATGACCTAATGCTGGAGGAGCTGGCCAGAAAATCCTCAGCATGCACATCAAAATGTACCCACTTGGGGGCACCCACAATGCAGCTTTTCTGCCTGTTCTGCCCAGAAGCTTCAAGCCCGGCAGAGCTGGAGTTGAGCCAGCTGAGTTCAGTCAGCTCTACAGGACTCAGCCAGCCAGATCTGATGTCTCAAGGAACAGCCTCCTGTATCGCCAAGTTTGGGAAATATCTTACTTAGTATGTTGCTCACACAATAAACCAATTTGTGCTATTTAAAACATTAATAATTAGTGCATTTCCTACAGGCCAAATTATATTATTAGGATTTAATGACCAAGAACTAAAAATAATTTGCTGATTACAAGTGATATATTTGTCCAAAGGAGTTTTTGGATTAAATTAGGAACATCATAACCAGCATGGGTAAAAATGTGCCATAAAATCAAGCTATGCGTTTTGAATTGCCTCAGTCACCTGAGGCAAGCTCTCTGCTATGGGTGTATATATGTTGGTGGTCCCTAGAGCAAGGAAGTCTTCTCCAGGTACTGCTGCTGATGTAACCTCTAAGTCAGTCATTTGGTTTTCAGCTACATCAGATAGTAGAGAGGCTCCTGAAATATACTGATGTCAAAGATGTCATTGACCCAGATGTAGTTGCTGTGGCTCTGTCTAGAAAGGGGTTATTATTCTAGAGCATAAGGAAAGAAGATATGGAAAATGAGGTTGTACTGGACGTAACTATCACAGTGTATTTTATACCTACCATCTCTGCTAAAGAGGCAGGTGAAGGTGGCCATGTATTGTACCACATAAATCCGCCTTTCATATGGCTGATTGCACTAGAGGGAGCCAAAATATAGACTGGAGAGCAGCTTATGGGGTGGACTGGCTTAAAAAGCTCTACTTAAAGAAGGACAACCAGAGGCTGGCGCCATGGTCGAGTGGTTAAGTTTGCACACTCCACTTTGGTGGCCCAGGGTTTCACTGGTTTGGATCCTGGGTGCAGACCCAGCACCGCTCATCAAGCCATGCTGAGGTGGCATCCCACATAGCACAACCAGAATGACCTACAACTAGAATGTACAACTATGTGCTGGGGGCTTTGGGGAGGAGAAGAAGAAGAAGAAGGAGAAGGAGAAGGAGGAGGAGGAGGAGGAGGAGGGGGGGAGGGGGAGGGGAGGGGGAGGGGGAGGGGGAGGGGAAGGGGAAGGGGAAGAGGAAGAGGAAGAGGAAGAAGAAGAAGAAGAAACAATTGGCAACAGAAGTTAGCTCAGGTGCCAATCTTTAAAAAAAAAAAAAAAAAGGGACAACCAGATCAATCATATGCACACTCATGGGAACCTGATTTGGGAAACAGAATATGAGGTGGGTGACAGCAGGAACTGATATGAAAGGATGCATAGAGGGGGTATTATGTATATTACAGGCCAAGATGAAAGCTGGGTTGCAAGGAAGCTAAACTGTGAAGAAGGTGAGCAGTAATTCAGCAGAAGCTATGAGAGGGAAAAAAGATAGAGAAGAGGGTGCCAGTCTTCAGCAGAGAAGTAGCAAGAAGACATGTGAGAAGAAGCAGAGACAGGGAGAGGCTGAGATGTGTTAGTGAGGGAGCACTTGAGAGAAGAGTCACAGCTCTTGCTCCTGAGGGTCCTTGTGTACAGTTGTAGCTTCTGTTCCAGTCTGGTCCCTGTTCATTGATTGCCATGTGCTCCTGGCTCCATCCTGAGTCTTACAATAAACAGCCATTACTTGTAGAAACTTGAGTGAATATCTGTTCCCCTCCAACCAAAGTAACTAATTAGAATTGGAGTAATATGAGAGAATAATATTACTGCTTACTTTTTCCAGAGTCTTTTTGAAAAAATTGTGGTAAAATATAGCTAACATAAAATTTACCACTTTAACCATTTTTAAGTGTACAGTTCGGGGACATTAAGTCATTCACATTCTTGTGCAACTATCACCAGTATCCATCTCAATTTTATCATCACCATTAGAACTTTATCATCATCTCAAACTCTGTACCCATTAAACTATAACTCCCCACATCCCCTCTCTGCAGTCCCTGGCAACCACTATGTCTCTGTGAATTTGTGCAGAGTCCTTTCTGAATGAATACTATTGGTATTAAGTGGTTAAGATATTATTTATACAGCAAACCTGTGAGCGACAAAGCCACTGCCTAGAGTTTTGTGGGAGCTGGAGTTATCCCAAATAGCCTGGAAAGTGTAGACTATTTATTGTGTGCAATCAACTGCAGAAGGAATACAAACCAGACAGGAAACCAAACCTGAATGGGAGGCCCCAAGGGAGTCTGAGATGTTGAGCTATGGGCTTTTGCCATGTTCTAGCAAAGGGGTTGCTGTGTTCAGAGGAACACTTTCTTGATGTGTGAAGTAATATGACCCTATCTGTGGGGAGGAAAGACTAAGATCTGGGAAGAAAGGAAGCCAAGGAAATTGTGGGTTAAGGTCTGCCATCTTTATATGGCTAGAATAGAATTATTATAGCAATTTGACTCCTGAAGCCAGTACTTTGGAAACATCTTTCTAAGAGGCTTCAAGGTGTCATAGAATATATAATTTGTCAGTGGTCATCCTGGACCCTCACCACTGAGGAGATAAGAGTAAACTTAGCTTTATGGGGCAAGGGTTTGGGGGAATGACCTGACCAGTGTCCAAGGAAGTTGGAACAGAAGTCCAAACACAAAATCCAAATTAAAGTATCAGATAAGGTGAGCTGGGATCCTGCAGCAAGATTCTCTGAGCAGTAGCTGTGCTGGTGATACTTACTCAGCGGGTGACATCATTTTGATTGAGATGAAAACAGGATACCAGACAGCATATGGGGATCAGGGACATGGTCCAGACCCTGGGAAAAATAGATTGACCAGGACTAAGTGGATTAATAGAGTCCAAGCCAAGAAACACATTCAAGGCAGGGCTAGACCATTGAATAAACCAGGACTGGTGTCAAAAGCCCACTCCTACCAATTGAATTTCTGTGATAGAGATTCATGTAGAAGGCTACTATTCCTCCCTTCCAGGTAAGACTGATGAAAAGAAAGAGAAGCACCACTTAAACATAGTCAGGTTTTGGTTCTCTTTAGCATGTTAGTGGGGTGAGACTGAGCCAGAAGGTTGAACATGTTAGCTGCCTACTTCCGGTCTTGAACATGCAAGAACAGACAGTGTGACAACCAGTGTCTTGCTGTAGAGTCTGGAGAAGTTCCATGGCCTTATTGACCAATCGTCTCTTTCAGACCATTCCAAGTAAGGCTAAGAGGGCACTGTCTTGAAAACATGTAACTTCCCTACTTCAGAGACCGTCAACAAACTCTGGACATGGAACTACTGTGTTTGATCCGGGCATTCTTGCTGAAAGCTGACCTGGGAGGTGAAGTTGTGGCACTGACCACTGGAATTCCATGTTATTCAACATACTTTGCCCATCCCTTTATGTGCCACTCAGATCCTCCTTTAATGGATCTTATTAACCCAGCTGTTAGGAGTGTTGTCAGCAGACAGCCTTCAGCTGTCAGCCCCATCAGGAATTACTTAACCAAGCAGAATGGCCTTACCCAAAGACATACCCTTTCCAGGACAGCCTGTATCCAATGATTGATCGATGAGGAAAACAAAGACAATGACATCTCAGCCCGACCTGAGACAACGTTGAAGGGTCATTCTAGTTCCACCACTTCCCATAGAGTCAGCTGAGGCAGCTTGATTTCTCCCTCTGCCCAATTTTGTTTCTGTCCCTGCTGTGGTCAATGTTTGTGTCTCCCCAAAATTTATGTGTTGAAATCCTAACCTCCAAAGGTCATAGTATTAGTAGTTGGGGCTTTTGGGAGGTGACTAGGTCATGAGGGTGGAGCCCTCATTAATAGGATTAATGCTTTTATGAGAGACCCTAGAGAGCTCCCTAGCCCCTTCTGCCATGTGATGACACAGCAGGAAGGTGCCAGCTATGAACCAGGAGGAAGGTCCTCACCAGAAAATGTGACCCTGCTGGTGCCTTGAGCTTGGACTTCCCACCTCCGGAACTGTGAGAAGTAAATTTCTTTTGTTTATAAGCTACCCAGTTGATGGCGTTTGTTATTGCCCTTCCTTCCACAGGTGTTCATCTCAAGGGTATTCCTTTATAAATATCCTTGCCGTGGGCCTCAGTTTATACTTTGGTGTTCATTCTTAGTTCTTGCTCTCAAGTCCCAGTTCTGGTGACCTGTCATGCCCCAGTCATCACACTGAAGCCTGGTCCTATTCTGACCTTGTTTTCAATGTGGGTGCTATTGCCATTTTGGTTTCCATTGATTTGAGGAAATTTAGCAACAGTGGCTAAACTCCAGTAGCATTGCTTAGCCGTGTACAGCCAGAAATGTTGCCAAACACCCCCTTGCTTGTTGCTCCACAAGCAGGTCAGTACGCCTTCCTAGGGCCCAGCAGCTTTGTCCTGAGCTCAGCCTGGAACCTCGTTGTCTGAGGGCAAAGCATGCCTTACCGTTTCCATGGACTCTGCTGTGCCCAGTTCTGTTCATCTATTAGAATGGGTGAATGGCCATTCCTGCAGTAGGTCCATCTATCAGAACCAGGGGAGACTAAGACAAGGGAAATGAGGTTGAGGGCCTGCCATTGTGTAACAGGTCCACACAATGTCATCATTAGATATAACCTCTGTTAATAACAATAGAGACCACTTCATCACGGCTTGCTATGTGCTTCCATACATTAGTTCATTTAATTTTCGTAACAATTCTATGGGATAGGCACTATTATTTCTCCATTTTATAGGTTGGGAAATTGAGGTACACTGTTAAATTACTTGCCCAAGGTCACACAGCTGGTAGGTGACAGAACTGAGATTCCAGCACAGGAAGCTAAGTCCAGTTACTTCTCACCTCACATTGTTTCTTCTCAGTGTTAAGTTGAATCTCAGTGGAGTCGATAGAAGTACAAAGGGCCATCATCCTCATCTTACAATAGGTTAGTTGCTAAAAATTGAAGGGAAACCAAATATTTGTTTGTCATCTCATTTTCTATAGAATTATGTTAAGATTTCATCCATGAGCCTGAGTTTTCATCAATTCAGAGCTTCTCAACGTGAATTTGGTGTGTGTGAGATCCTGATCTCTTGCACTCAGGGTGGCCAGGGAGTCAGCAACCTCTCGCATTCACTCGATTGGGACGTTCAAATATCATCATGTTTACATGTGCCCTGATGAAATGGTGGTGAAAGAGCAGCAATGAACAGATATTTCAAATTTTCTTGCTCTTGCCTTCTTAGTCAAATACTTACATTAATACTAAATATGCTGGGTAAGTTTGAGGCTGAAAGCTTTTTTTTTTTTGCTTTTTATGATCTCGATTTAGACTGTTTGAAGTTAAATTTTCTGATATCAGATCTCTTCCTGGCTGGGAAGAAGGTGAAGTTTCAGTATTTGAGAGACAGAGAGGAGTGAGATACCACTAGATAGAGTTTCGGGATGTTACATTAGAAGATGTCAAGATGTCATTGAGATTAACAGAACACCCTGAAATCAGGAGCAAATAAACATGGCGCTCTGAGAGAGGGTGATCTTGAAGCTAAGTGACTCAGAGCACACAGGGCTTTGCCAAAAGCCACGGATTACATAAACTTTATCTTATCTAAGGGCTTAAAAAAGTGATTGACCAATCAAAGAATTATTGAAGCAAAGATCTATACAAATGTTCTTTCAGTAAAGACATCTGCATTTGTGAAGGTCTGAAGTATTTCTTCTCAAAGCTTGGGGGAGCTATTCTGAGTGGTTAGTGTTTCTCCAACTTTGCTGCACATTAGAGTCATCTGGGAGATTTTAAAACTCTTGTGGCCCAGGCTGCACCCTATGCCAATTAAGTCAGAATCTCTGGGCCTGAGACATAGCCATCAGTATGAAAAAAAAATTTCTTACGTAATTCAAACACTTGAGAATGTGGCTTAGAGTAGTGTTTCTCAAACTTGAGCTGTATTAGAATCACCTGCAGGGCTTGTTAAAGCACAGATGGCTGCATCCCACCCCCAGAGTTTCTGATTCAATAGGTCTGGGGTGGGGCCTGAGAATTTTCATTTCTAGCATTCTCCCAAATAGCGCCAACACTGCTGGTCCACCAAACCACACTCTGAGAACTAGTGGTTTGGAGAATTATTTACATATTCATTAATGCCATTTGAAGACATGTAAGTCATAAATTTTTTGCTGGGTAGCTTAAGTAGATGCAACATCCTTGGAAAGGAATCTAACCACAGTTGTGAGATTACTGCACACACTGGTTCTTTGGCAGGGTTACATTCATGCCCATCTGTTGGGCTGGCAGCATGCCCACGGAGAACGTGCTCTGCCAATTTCAGCAGGGCATAGGTGCGAACCAACCACGGTTGTGGAGGGGCAGCTTTCATCACGCAGCAAGCGCTATTTCTTAGGCCAGGTAATCCTGCTGTTTGCAAACAGCTCCAGTCTGAGGCCACATGCTTTCTTACATCTGTAGATGCTTGAGGACATGATTAAAAAATAAATAATCAACAAATGGTTGATTACATTTCTCCCTCAATCTGCCCTAGCATTGTAATTGGGCATGTAGAGAAACACTCTCTCTTCAGTGAGCTGGAACCATTCCTAAGGACTCTACCTATGGAATGCTTTAAAACTCTCTGCACTTACTCGCTTGTAGATGTCATTACTGGTTTTTTTTGCTTTCTTTATATTTATTTATTTAAGTTTTTCTTTATTTAAATTTTAAAACATTTCTCTGTATGTTGTTGCTTTATTTTAGTTTAGGCTTTCACTTTGTTTCTGAGCTAGGTATTTTTTTCCTTTTTATAACCAGTTTTCTGAAGTCTCTGATTTGACTTTTAAAATATGGAGAGTCCTATTATAAAGTTAGACTGGGAGTGGGAGAGTTTCTGCTACAGAATTCCAATTATGTTATAAATCAATTATATTGATTATGAATCAAAGTATATACATTATTTTATTTGTTCCACAATCAAACCCGGGTTACGAGATCTTGAAACATTTTTAGATTAAAACATTAGTTTTTAGATTAAAAATTCTTTGAGCTATTTCAAACACATAAGTAAAAAGTAAAATAATAAAGAAAGAAATCCACTGATTTGTAAGAAACAAACCCATTGATTTACAAGACCTGTAAAATATTATTTTCTTTTAAGAAAGCATACTGATTATGCTGGGGTTATACAAGGGAATTTGTATATGGAAGAATGGATGGGCAAGGAAAAATGAAAAGAGACAGCTTTCTTCCTCTACTATGGTTGGATTTTATATTGTGCTAAATGGGCTTGAAAGAGGAGTCAGAGGTTTGAAGCATTATGTACCCCAAATTCCAGGGAAAGGAACCTCTAGCTGTAGGATCTAGAGCAGGACCGAATAATGAATTGCGATATGGAAAATCACTTTTATCAATTGTCCCACTTGGTTGGATAAGGAAAGTCATAGTTAAAAGTGGATTTAGAAACATAGAGAATCAGCTAACATTCCTTATTAGCCTCTAAAACCCTTGAAAGTGTCTAGAAGTCTCCTTCAGAATTTCCACAGAAGTCTGTATTGAACATCTCTCTAACTTCTGTATACAAGTACTTTCTCTTGAAGGCAAGTTTTGAAGTTAGATTAAGGAAAAAAATGTTTTATAATTAAATGTAATTTTCTTTATTAGTAATAATTATTTTTCAAGAAAAAGTGTTTATTCCTTTTTATTTTCAAGATTGGATTTGTGGCTGTACTCAAATAGGATTTGGGGAATGAGGCTATGACTCATCTAGCATATACATCATTCCTTAGAAAATGTGACGAAGGGGCTGGCCTGGTGGCGCAGTGGTTAAGTTCACACACTATGTTTTGGTGGCCCAGGGTTCGCCGGCCCAGATCCCGGACATAGACCTATGCACTGCTTATCAAGCCATGCTGTGGCAGGCATCCCACATATAAAGTAGAGGAAGATGGGCACAGATGTTAGCTCAGGGCCAATCTTAGTAAAAAGAGGAGGATTGGTATCAGATGTTAGCTCAGGGCTAATCTTCCTCAAAAAAAGAAGAAAATGTGATGCAAGAGTGGATCACAAATCTTAGAAATGGACAAAGAGCTTGGGAAGGCAACTTATTTTCTAAGTAGGAGGACAGTTTCTTTGGGGTATGGCAGAAGTGCAGGTCAGCCCTCACGGCTTTGAATTTCACTGCTTGAGATTCAAATTCCAGGAGGCAAGACCCTAATTGGCCCAGTTTGTGTCACAGTCCCTACCCGTCTTGATCTCATTGGCAGATTAGGTTGGGGTCACCTTGTTTGACAATTTCACCAGAAATACTTTTTTCAAAAGAAGGTGAAACAGATGCCTGAGAGATAGAAATGGCAGATGTCAATTATACTCCAGGAAAGAAAAATAAAAGAGGTGTTTGGATGCAACTTACGGATCAAAAATCAAACTTGGTCAGAGGTCATGAGAAAACAATTGAAGAAAATCACGTGTGGATTATCCTCAAGTAGCACGGAATTTGACTTCCTTTTGCAATTAACATGTCGACCTCTACTTCCTTCTTGAAATGGGCTTTCTGCTCCCCAGACCTATGGGAGTTTTTCTGTTCTAACCTCCTTTTCTCAGTGCCCAACCCTGGCCCCTTGTCCTCTGCCCTCTCCTTAAATGCTCATGTTCTCCTACTTTCCCTCCTTGGCCCTGTTCTCTTTTCACTCAGCTCATCTCTCTGAAGAGTCTCATTCATATCTCAAGTTTTTTTGGTCCATTATATGCCAATAAACTAATAAGACAACTTAGCACAAACTTCTTTCCTGAGCTTGTGACCCATATACTCAAGAGCAAACTGAGCCATAGTCCCCACCCATCCCCACACAAACTTTTTTCTTATCATTTTTCCTTGTCTCAGCAATGGTCCCAGCATGTATTTAGTCACTCAAATCTAGAGCATGAGTCATTCTAGACTTCCTCCTTATAGCTAATTAATTCTCATCTTTGGTGATATTCCTTCCTAAATATATTTTTGGTTTCCTCATTCTTCTCCATATCACAATCTCCAGTCAGGAACCTGTCATCTCTTGTCTAAATAATTTTCAGTAGGCTCTTAACTGGCCTTCCCTTCTCCATGTCATCCTCTCTAATCCACTCTCTGTACTTCTGGAGTGATCCTTCCATAACTTACATTAAAATGCTTAAATCTTGATTAAAACCCTTCAAAAATTCTTCATGACCTTTGAGATTGGTAGTCCGTTCTTCTGCCTTAATAAATTTAAGAGGATTGAAATCATATAAGATAGGTTCTCAAATATCTATGGAATTAAATTAAAAATCAACAATTGAAGGAAATTTAGGAAATTCACAAATATACGGAAATTAAATTATACACTCCTAAATAACCAAAGGGTCAAAGAAGAAATCACAAAGAAAATTAAAAAATAGTTGAGATGAATGAGAATGAAAGCACAAATACAAAAATGTATGGGATACAGCTAATATGGTGCTTAGTGGGAAATTAATAGCTGTAAATGCCTGTATTAAAGAAGAAGAAAGATCTCAATAAATAACCTAAATTCACACTTTAAGACACTGAAAAGAAGAAACTAAACTCAAAGCAAGGAGAAGGAAAGAAACAATAAAGATTAGGGCAAAAATAAATGAAATAGAGAATGGAAAAACAATAGAGGAAAGCAATGAATTGCAAAGTTCGTTCTTTGAAATGATCAACAAAATTGATAATCTTTTAGCTAAACTAATCATGAAGAAAAGGAAAAAGGAGAAGACTCAGCTTACTAAAATCAGGGATGAAAGAGGGAATGTAACTACTGACTTAAAAAATCAAAAGGATCGTAAGGAAATACCATGAACAATCATATACCAACAAAATATATAACCTAAGTGAAATGCACAAATTCCAAGAAAGAGACAAACTATTAAAACAGACTCAAGGAGAAATAGAAAACCTGAATAGACTTATAACAAGTAGAGAGACTGAATCAGTAATCAAAAAAAACTTCCTACAAAGAAAAGCCAAGGACCGGATGGTTTCACTGATGAATTCTGTCAAATATTTAAAGAAGAATTAGCACCAATCCTTTACCAACTCTTCCAAAAAACAGAAGTGGAGAGGATACTTCCTAACTCATTCTATAAGGCCAGTATTACCCACGTGCCGAAACCAGACAAAGACATCACAAGAAAACTATTGCCCAATAACTCTTACGGATATAGATGCAAAATTCCTCAACAAAAAACTAGCCAACTCAATCCAACAACATATAAAAGGAATTAAATAGGATTCATCTCAGGAATGCAGGGTTGGTTTAACATATAAAAATCAATAAATATAATACACAATATTAATAGAATAAAGGACAAAAACCACACGATTATCTCAATAGTCATAGAAAAAGCATTTGACAAATTCTAACAACTTTTCATGACAAAAACACTCAAGAAACTAGGAATAGAAGGAAACTTCTTCAATCTGGTAAAAGGTATCTAAGAAAAACCCACAACTACATCATAGTTAGTGATGAAAGACTGAATGTTTTCCTCCTAAGATCAGAAATAAGACAAAGATGTCTGCTCTCATCCCTTCTATTTAACATTGTACTAGAGGTTCTAGCTAAGGCAGTTAGGCAAGACAAGGAAATGAGAGCCATCCAGACGGGAAAGGAAGAAGTAAAAGTATCTCAATTTGTACGTGATGTGATCTTGTATATAAAAAATCCTATGGGATCCACTAAAAAGTTATTAGAACTAATGAATGAATTCAACAAGTTACAAGGTACAAGATCAATATACAAAATCAGTTTTATTTCATGCCCTAACAATGAACATTCTGAAAATGAAGTTAAGAAAACAATTTCATTTATAATGGCATCAAATATAGAATAGTAAAAATAAATTTAACAAAAGAAATGTCAGATTTGCACAATGAAAACCACAAAACATTGTTGAAAGAAATTAAAGCCTATTTAAATAAATAGAAAGACATCCACGCTCATGGATTGGAAGACTTACTATTGTTAAGATGGCAATACTCCCCAAATTGATGTCCAGATTCAACACAATCCGTGTAAAAATTCCAGCGAACTTTTTGCAGTAATTGACAATCTGATCCTAAAATTCATATGAAAATGCAAGAGATTCAGAACAACCAAAGCAATTTTAAAAAATAGGAATAAAGTTGGAAGTTTCACACTTCCCAGTTTCAAATCTACAGTAATCAAGACATTATAGTGCCAACATAATGATAGACATATAGATCAGTGGAATAGAAGTGAGAATTCAGAAAGAAATTTGTCAGTTATGGTCAGTTCATGTTTTGGCAAGGGTGACCACACAATTCAATGGGGAAAGAATATTATTGTTGACAAATGGTGCTGGGACAACTGGGTATTCACATGCAAAAAAATAAATTTGGATCCATATCTCACACCATACACAAAATTTAACTCAAAATAGATAAAAAACCTAGATAGAAGAGAGAAAACTATAAAACTCTTAGGAAAAAAAACATAGGCATATATCTTTGTGACTTTAAATTAGTAAAGAGTTTCTTAGATATTACACCAAAGCCCAAGTAACGAGAGAAAAAAGAAGTAAATTAGGGGCTGGCTCCGTGGCCGAGTGGTTAAGTTCCCAGGCTCCTCTGCGGTGGCCCAGGGTTCGGATCCTGGGCGCGGACATGGCACTGCTCGTCAGGCCACGTTGAGGTGGCGTCCCACATCCCACAACTAGAAGGACATGCAGCTAAGATATACAACTGTGTACAGGGCAGGGTTGGGGAGATAAAGCAGAAAAAAAAAAAAAAAGATTGGCAACAGTTGTTAGCCCAGGTGCCAATCCTTAAAAGAAAAAAAAAAAAAGGAAGATTGGCAACAGTTGTTAGCCCAGGCGCCAATCTTTAAAAAAACAAACAAAAAAAGAAGTAAATTGGACTTCATCAAAATTAAAACCTTTTCTGTTTTGAAGGGCACTATCAAAAACTGAAAAGACAGCCCACAGAATGGAAGAACGTTTGCAAATCATAGATCTGATAAGGGTCGAGAATATAACAAGAACTCATAACTCAAGAACAAAAAGACAAATAGCACAATTAAAAATTGGCGAAGGTTTGGAATAGACATTGCTGCAAAGAAGATATACAAATGGCCAATAAGCACATGAAACGATGCTAAGCATCATTAGCCGTTAGGGAAATGAGAATCAAAACCACAGTGGGATACCACTTGTTGTAGGTTGAATTGTGTCACCCAAAAAGATATGTTGAAGTCCTAACTCTGACACCTGTGAATATGGTCGTATTTGGACATAGTGTCTTTGCAGATGTAGTCAAGACGAGGTCATACAGGATTAGGGTGGCTTCTAATCCAATATGGTTGAAGAAGAGATACAGGGGAGAATTCCACCTGATAACAGAATAAGAGGTTGAAATGATGCATCTACAAGCTAAGGAATGTTAAAGATTGCTGGCAACACAAGAAACCAGGAAAGGTATGGAACAGATTTTCTCTTAGAGCCTTTAGAGAGAGCATGACCTTGCCGATACTTTGATTTCAGACTTCTAGCCCAAAACTATGAAAGAATAAATTTCTGTCGTTTTAAGTTACCAAGTTTGTGGTAATTTGAACCCTCAAATATTGCTGGTGGGAACATAAAATGGTGCAGCCACTTTGGAAGACAGTTTGACAGTTCCTCAAAAAGTAAACATAAGGTTACCATCTAACCCAGAAATTCCACTTCTAAGTATATATTCAAGAGAAATGAAAACATATCCACATAAAAACTTGTACATGAATGTTTATAGCAGCATTCTTAATAATAGCCAAAAAGTGGGAACAACCCAAATGTCCATGCACTGATGACTGGATCAACAAAAGGTGATGTATCCATACAATGGAATATCACTTGGCAATGAAAAGGAACGAAGTACTGACCCATGCTACAAAATGGATGAACCTTACAAACATGCTAAATGAAAGAACCACAAAAGACCGCATACTCTATGATTCCTTTAATATTAAATGTCTAGAATAGGCAAATTTGTGGAGGTAGAAAGTAGGTTAGTGAATTGCTTAGGCCTGGTGATAGGGGATGGGAAATGACTGCTAATGGTGGTGTATTTCATTTGAGGCTGATGAAATGTTCTAAAATTAGATACTGATGATGGTTTCACAACTTTGTGACTATACTAAAAACTACTGAAGTGTACCCTTTAAATGGATCAATTTTATGATATGTGAATTATATCCCAATAAAGCTACTAAAAAAGAATCCATTCTTCTGTGGGTGCTTTTCATTTTAGCTGTGCTTCACTTTGCTGTTTCCCACCTCTGAAATCCTATACACGGTGTGCCTGGAATGTTCTTCTCAATTTTGTCTCCTGATAATCCCTATTTATTCTTCAAAACTCAGCTTACACATCACCTCTTCTCTGAAGCTTCTGTCCTCACAGGAAAGTAAGCACTTCTCTGTGTTTCTATTTTTTTAAAAATTGAGATATAATTGACATATAACATTATATTACTTTCAGGTGTACAACATATTGATTCAATATTTGTCTCTGTGCAAATGATCACCACAATAAGTCTAGTTAACATCCATCACCATACATAATCACACATTTTTTTTTTACCTGTGATAAGAACTTTTAAGATCTACTCTTAGTAACTTTCAAGTATACAATACAGTATTATTAACTGTACTTGCCATATTGCACCTTAAATCCTCATGACTTATTTATTTTATAATTGGAAGTTTATACCTTTTGACCCCCTTTACTCGTTTCAGGCTCCACCGCCCCCCCTCCCCACCCCCGTCTCCCGCCAGCAAGCTCTGGCAACTACCGATCTGTTCTCTGCATCTATGAGTTTGGTTTTCTTTTCTTTTCTTTTTTTTTTTAGATTCCACATATAAGTGAGATCATATGGTATTTGACTTATTTCACTTAGCATAGTGCCCTCAAGGTGTTGCCTCTTGATGTGGTACTGGTGGGGACAGTTGTACATTTCTCGCTGTGTTGCCACTCTGCGTTTTCTTTTTGCTTTGATTTCTCCTGTAGGTTGTGTTCCTCTGAGGATGAGGAATGTATCTTACCACATCCGCGTCTATCCTCAGTGCTCATCTCTGTGCCTGGCACATAGCAGGCCATCAGTAAGCGCTTGCTAAATCCAACTGAATAATTTGAAAGCATATGGAACAAAGCTCAGGAGTGAACAGCAAAGAAAGGATTACATAAGGTTGTGGTCATAAACAGCATTTCCTAATTAGACGGCGAAGAATGTGGTAATAACATGGCATTTGAGGCACCTATGGTTATAAAAGCTCTCAAATTTATCCTTTTATTACCCTGGCTATATTTCCAAAAGCCAGCTGGCTTTTTAGCTTTCATCCCTTCTTTTCTCCTACTCTCTTTCCTTGCTTCCCTCCCCTCCTTCCTTTTCGTTCCTGGGTCAGCATATGCATGTTTTCTCCTATTAAATTTTTTTTAACTTTCCATTTTAACATAATTTCAGTCTTGCAAAAATCATTCAAAGAATTCTCATATGCCCTTCACCCAGTTTCCCAAATGTTAACATCTTACAAAACGACAGTATGATGCTCAAAACCAGGAAATTACTTTTTATGCAATACTATTAACTAACGTACTGACCTTATTCAGATTTTGCCAATTGTCCCATTAATGTTCCTTTTCTGGTCCAGGATCCAATACAGGTTAGTTTCATGCCTTCTTAATCTCCCCTAATCTGGGACAATTTCTCAGTTTTTCATGACCTTGACACTTTGACCGAGCACAGGGCAATTGTTTTGAAGAATGTCCCTTAATTTAACAAATGCATAGTGGATACTTACTTTTTGTAGGCACTGTGCTGGTCTCTGGGATGCCTTAGTCTAGATGCAGTCTTTGTCCCCAGGAAGCTGGTTTTCTAGTGAAGGGAAGCAGAGATGCACAAATTAACAGGTAATTACGATACAGTGCAATAAATGCTGTAACAGAGGTAAACACTGAATATGGAGAAGATATTAGAAGGGAAAACTAGTTATATCTTGGGGGACTTGGAAAGACTTCTTGCAAGATATGATATCTAAACCAAGAGCAGAAGGATGAGGAGGTGAGCCAGGCAGAAGGTGGGGGCCCTAGAGAGAAGAGCGTTCCAGGCAAAATTTAATCCATCAAGTATAGCAGAACACTGCCGTCATTTTAAGGAATAACCTAAATACTCCTTGTAAAAATCTTTATAATCAGGACCACATTTGAACATGTTGAAGAAATCTGCTTTGACCTTTTCTGTCTTGTCAGAATTCATTTAAAAACCCTTGACATTCTGGCATTCATCCTTGTACTTTGGCAATTTCAGAAGTTCTGGTGATAAAATTGACTTTAAGAAGCACAATAAATGTGAAGCTAAAGAAAAAAAAGATTTTTATTGAGGTGAATTAATACAAGTAAATTCTGAAGTACATGAGCCTCTGAAGAGAATGATTAAGGATGGTATAAAAAGAAATTAATTTATCAGAGGGACGCTGGCCTTGGTCATCACCGAGAAGCAATCACATAAATGTCATCATAAAGTTAGACAAAACCATGCAATTGTGTAAGCTTTTTGTATCTTGTAATACCCGACAGGAATAGTTCCCATTTGAACACAAGGGTTATAAGAGGTTCGTGTAAGAGAGAGCTGGCCAGGCTCATTAAAGCTGGACATCCACAGGTTGACTTATGAACTGCAGTCTATCATCACTCAGGTTCAAGTGTTTTTGGTTGGGAACTTTGAATAAAATTCTTGGCTGTGATTTAGAAACAAACTATTGAAGGATGAGGCTATAGGCAAATGTGTACCCAGAGTAGACCTCCTCCTCCTCTTCCATCTTCTTTTTTGTTCTCTACATTCCCTTCTGGGAACAGCCTTTGCCCACCTTGTCTCACCTGCCAAAACTTGGCCAATCATAATTCTTCATTTCTTTGGCCACTATGATTGGCTCAAAGAGTGGGAACAACACTTCAGCAGGGCCAATGAGAGGCTTTTGCTGGGATATTTCAAACTGAATCTAGAAAGAGAAGGATCATTCCTCTCTAGTTGTGGAGGTAAGCAGAAAGGAGTCTGGAAGCCATGACTAATCACGAATCCTCTCTATGTCGAAAAACGTCTGCAGCAGATGTGTGAGAAAAACAGAGGAAAGAGGCTGAGGAAGAGCTCTGGTGGCATTGGCTGCAACATCCTTTTTTTATATTCTTTATTCTCTGTTTTCTTTTATTTATTTCTTAACAGCTTTATTGGGATATAATTCACATACCATACAATTCTCTCATTCAAAGTGTACAATTTGATAGTTTTTAGTATATTCACGGAGTTGTGTAGCTATCACCAGTCAATTTTAATGTAAGATTTTATCTCTGGACTCTCAATTCTATTCTATTTGATTTATATGTCTATCCTTATGTGTATTTCTCTTTTGCACTGTTTTACTGATACAGAATTTACACCATCTATTTCTATTGGTTATCTTTGAAATTTTATTATACCCATGTAACTGAATAAAGCCCAAAGTTACACAATATCTTAATTCCCCTTGAAATAATACAAGTCCATAGAGCTATTTAATTTGGATCACACCCTTTCCCCTTCTGACTTATGGACAATTGTCCAACACAGGTTTCCCCCACCATCTGAAAGTTTGCTTTACACAACGTTGCTTTTAGAAAGCCCTACATTAGTACCTGTTTTTGCTAACGAAAAAAATCAGAAGAGGATTTCGCTTTCATGGAAAAAGGTGAAAAGCAAAAATAGTGTTCAGTGCCTGTTTTGCAGTGAGCCATTATAGAGGCCAAGCAGGCGAGCACACTGTTGTATTTCAAACCTTCCACATCAGCCACACCAACCACATCAGCCACATCAGAGAACAAACCCCGACCTTCGATGCTGAGGCAGGCAGACACAGAAGAAGGTGTAGATGTTAGTGGCCTGCCTGCCCTGATGGACTCAGAGATGATTAATAGATGACTCTCTTCCTCTCCTCCACTCCGGTCTCCTGTACCTTCCACCACCACCAGGGACTCAGTCTAACACAGCATCACCACCACCACCTCTCAGCCTTCCAGTGTGCTCGCTGTCTTCTCGATTCTGGTAAGTGAAACTACACTGTGCACACATTATTTCTACTTTATATAGGCTGAGTATTTATCATATCATTCCTGCTTTTACTATATGTTAGCCTTATTTTAGGTTTTATGTGTTATCTGACATGATTTGGTAGGTTATTTTTTGGGCCTGAGAACTCTCAACAATTTTTTCCATATAAATTAACGGTAATTGCTTCTTTACTTTATGCCATTTCGGCTTACAGAGGATTTCACAAGAACACTCTACTTCCAGATAGTGGGGGGAAAGGGCTGCCTTAGTTTTGTCTTTTTCTTTTTCCATCCTCACAAACTAGATATTCTTCTTGTTATTATTCATACAGATAGTGATTGTGTACATCATTACCATTTTATTTCCTTACTATTCCTTCTCATATCTCAGATCATAATTCTAGAGTCATTTTCATTGTTCCTGAAGTATCTCTTTTGGAAGTTCTTTTAGGGCAGGTCTGAAGGTAGTAAACTCTCCTAGTTTGTACTTAAATAAAATTGTCATTATTTCAGTCTCATTCTTGAAAGATAATTTTGTAGGATACACAATTCCAGATTGAGATTTGTTTTCTCTCACTTTATTTGAGAGAAATACTGCTCCTGACTTTCATTACAGATATTGAGAAATCAACCAATGGTTTAATGGTCATTCTTTTGTAAATTATTTCTTTTTACTCTTGGATTGATTTTAAGATCTTTGTCTTTGCTGTTTTGCGTTTTTACATAAGCCCAAGCATAAATATTTTTTATTTATGCTTCAATTCCAGAAAAATTGCAGCCACTGTTTCTCCAAAGATTTCTTCTCTGCTTCTCTTTAATCTTTTCTGCTGGGACTCCAATTAAACGCCCAGACATACCTCACACCATACGCAAAAATAGTTTGGATTAAAATTAAATGTAAAAGCCAAATTTTAAAAAAATTTTAGGAAAATATCTTTATGACTTTGGAGTAAGGAAGGATTTCGGAAACAAGATGTAATAAAGCACACTCTTAAAGGAAAATATGAATGAATCCAGCTACATTTGGTTAAAAAACATCTGGTCAAAAATGAACACCATTAGAAATATAAAAAGAGTTTTTTGTTTGGCATCATTAGGAACTTGTGATTTTTAACATATCAGTTGTGTTTCAATCCTTTAATTGCTATTCTTCTGAATGCTCAAGTAACCCTATTTTGGTCTGTGGAAAGCTCTTTGAGTTGGCTCCTGAGCACTGCTGATGCGACTCTAGCAGACTTTGCAGCTTCCTCGCTTTCAGTTATGATGTATAGATTCATTCTATGTATTTCCTGTTCCAGATCAAGAGATAGCCATTTCTCCACGGATCCTTAGTTTATTTAGTGGAAAACAGTAGTTGGAGTCCACAACCTGTTCCCCTCTGTAGGAGTCTAGGGAACTAATTTATGATATTGCAAACTGTTAAAGAGAAATTAGCATTTATCTTGCTTTTTCTAAATGAACTGTACCTGAAGGTATCCATAGTTCATAAGGGGAAGTTTTTGTGTTTGTTTGTTCTGTTTCTTATTTTTTAATAGAAGTATTCCAGCTAATAAATAAAGGTGGACTGGTATCATTAGAATATCACCATTTTGCAACTCCTATTGAATTAATGAAACTAGACAATGATCATTGCAAAAGGAGAGACAGCTAGACATTATGTACCTCTGGATGGAATTACACTACATCATCAGTGAAGTAATCTTGCCAAAAATATTGCAGTTGAGTCTATTCAAGTGTCTCAATATAACTACCAAAATTTGATGCTGCTGCTATTTCTAGGCCTATAGACATTACTGCCTCCAGAAATTGTACGTAGGTGCTGTTGCTGCTGCTGCCTTCACTATAGGGGTTCCCCTTGGTCCCCATGTTTTAGGAACTCTGCAAGATAAAAACCTGACTCCTTCAACAATAACAAAAACATTTCCAAAAAATAAAAAAGAGAGAGAGATGGAGGGGTAACCTACAGATTAAAATCTACTTAAAAGATATATCAACCAATTGTAATGCTTATTGAATATTGATTATCAGATATTGATTGTAATTGATTATTTGGATATTGACTCAAACAAACAAACTAAAAACATTTGTAAAGCACTTGGGGAAATTTGAACACTGACTGGATAATTTGACAATACTAAGGCATTGTTTTTTACATATTATTAGGTTGATGATGGCATTATGGTTCTGGTTTTACAAAGAGTTCTTTTCCTCAGAGATTCACACTGAAATATCTGTGCAGAAAGTGATATAATATCTGGGAATTGTCTTCTAAATAATCTAGTGTTGGGGAGTGCAGGTTGGTTATGTAGATGAAACAAGATCAACGAGCTGAGTGATGGCTACACTGAGATTCACTATATTATTCTATTTTGTGTATGCTTGAAGATTTCCTAATAAGATACTTTTTTAAAATTGAAAAGATAATCCACGACCTGGGAAGAGATATATTTAATGCCTAGAACTTTAAAAAAATGGAATATATAAAAAGAAGCCCTTAATATCAATAAGAAAAAGGCCAAAAATCCAACTTAAAAATTGGGCAAAGGATAGGAATAGGCAGTTTATAGAACAAGCTCTAATGACTATGAAACATATTAAGGGATGCTCAGCTTTACCGTTAATCAAGAGAATGCAAATTAAAACCACATTGAGATATCTTTGCACAACCATTAGTTTGGCAAACATTAAGATGCTAGATGACACGACATGTTGGAAACTATGTGGAGAAATGGGAACCGTTAAAATTTTTATATCCACTGTGGAGACTGGATCAGAGCTGGTAAGTCTGCAGATTTGCATATCTCCCAGAAATGAAAAGTTATAAGACACTTGTCTTCCTAGCCTTCCATAAAGATGAGATGCAGGTGTTAGACCCAGTCTGCCAAACAGATACATTGGCTCCAAACTTTGAATCTGAAGATGGCATTAAAAAGTCCTACTTTTTTTTTAGTAAAGGTGATAGTGGCGATGGCACCTACGTACAATTTCTTGAGGCAACGACTATAGTCCTAGAAAGAGCACGAATATTGAGCATGCATCATTTTGTAAATAAAGGGGCAGTAGGTGCCTTTAAGCAGAGCAGCATTGTCCTCGTTAGATCAGTTCCATGGTATGATATTAAGTAGTTTATCTTCAGGTTGGTTCTCAAGCCCTTCCTGAGATTCTGTAAGCTATCCAACATCCTTTAAAAAATTATTTTTCTTGTTTAAGTGATCCATAATGGCTTTCTGCTGCTCATAACTAAGAATCTTGACTGACATGGAGAGCAATTTGGCAATATCTATTGAAATTGAGGCTATGCATACCCTACAACTCAGCAATGCCACGACTGCGTTGTCTAGTAGGAGGACTGTGTCCTCCAATATACTAGCCACTAGTCACATGTGGCTACTGAACACTTGAAATGTGTTATGGCTAGTGTGACTGAGCAATTAAAATTTTAATTTTATTTGATTTATTACTTTTAATTAATTTAATTGATTTTAAAATTAATTTAAATTTAAGTTGCCACATGTGGCTACTGGCTACTTTATTGAACAACACAACTCTAGCAAAATGCTGCCCATGTGCACAAAGATACTCAGTGCAGCAATATTTGCAACAATAAAAAATCGGAAACAATCCATAGTTACACAAATACCATAAAGCAGTCAAAACTAGGAAATTGAGTTTCTATTATCAACATGGATAAACCTATAAACCTCAATTTGGAGGGAAAATGCAAGCTATATTATGATAGATACAATGTAGTACCACTTTATGTAAAGTTTAAGAAATACAGAATTATTCTTTATATTTTTTATTGATTTAAAAATGTGAGAAAAATTTAAAAAACACAAAAGGGAAGGTTTCACACTAAATTCAGGAGCATGTTCCCTCTGGTAAGGGAAGAGAGAGAATTGGAGGTCTTTAACTGTATACATTCTAAGATTTGTTAAAGCTTGGGCAAGCATCATTAATTAGTTGTATTATTAGAATTTTTATTAATATCTGAATGTTTCTAATCAACTATGAAATATTAAAATATTAAGAAATTTATATATACGTGTATACCTTTAATGCATTGAGTAACAGACTAGCCTGCCTCTTCAGTCTCCTTTTATTCCAGTGATCATAAAGATTATCTGTTCTCCCAAATCCATTCTCCTCTTCTTCCATAGTAATGGAGATGTGCCTAGGATGAGAATGCCCATTTCCCAGGCTCCCTTGCAGGTAGGTGTGCACGTGTGGCTCAACTCTTGCCGATGGAAGGTGGGTGGAAGTGAGGTGAGCAAATTGCCTCTAACAAATTTCTTGCCCCAAACTTCCAGGCTTCCACCCTCCAGATGGCTTGAAGAGCAACAACCAAGATGGCCTTGGAAGCCACATGTGGAAGAGGGAGTGCTGTCAGCCTCAGTCTCTGAATGGCTGTGTGGAACAGAGCTGTCCACCTACCCATGACATTTACCTGAGAGAGAAATAAGTTTCCTTGTTTCTCGAGTCTTACTCTTGTCGAGTCTCATTATGGCAGCTCCTTCAGATATGTAATCAGCTTTCATTTTTTTCACTTACTCTGTCCCAAGTTATTTTTCTGATACCTGCATTGTTCATGGTGTTTATTAAAATAAGGGATTAGGGGTAAGTTACTCTTAATTAGTTACTCTTTACTAAAATAAGGGATTAGGGGTAAGCATAAAATAATATTAATTTTCTCTCCTATTTAGGAAATACATATAGAAAGTATGATAAGTTTTTATAACTGCTAGATATAGGATAGTGAGTAGAAGATAATACAAATTACATTTTCATAGCAGTTATAATTTACTAAGAATTTCACATTTGGCACCTGTGAGCCTGCCTCTAGTTTCGACCTCTCATTCACAGATAAAGAAACCACAGCCCGAAGTTGTTGTACTTGACTAAATTCACACCATGAGTTAGTGGCAGAACCTTCTGGTTTATTCTCACTCCATTCCTCACCTCCTCCCATTGCCTCCCTAGCTTGGAAGGGAACTTGGAGAGAAAATGGTTGATGTATGATGCTTGAATTCTACCCACAGTAATTTATTGAAACATCAGGACAAGATACACACACTCCTGGGAATTTATAAATCTGGGCCACTCTGAATGTTCTCTTCCACACAAAGTGTTGGAGTAAACTTCTCAGAGCTAGTTAGTTTTGAGGCACAGTAATAAGTCTGAATATGAATTCTGGTGTGCTGATTCCGAGGTGCAAGTGGTATTCTTCACATTGGGAGATGAGAATTCACTTTCTATAAGGCAACGTGTCTTTGACTTTCCCCCTGAAGTTCCTCAGTGACAAAAACAGTGAACAGCTCTTTGTGTGAGGCGACAGGTGAGAGAAGGGTTCTGGGTATAAAATCTAAAGCTCCTTCCTCAAGAACAAAATTTCTTCAAAGGAATGTATTTTATATTTAAAATTCATGCTGATTTTTGCATGCTATTCCACAACATGGCTTTATTGGTTTTAATAGAAAAAGAATTTTTCAAATCATCAGTTAAATTTCTGAATTCCCTCTTCAAAATCTCTGTGGGAAGTTGCTGCCTTATTTATCCTGTGTACAGACAGACTTTCTCATGTCCACAAGGTCACAAGTCTCCCATTTTATAGTCATAGCTAAGATATTGGGCACAAGAGTAATTAACGCTCTTCATTTCAGAGTATCATCTCTCCTCCACACCCGTGAGGTTCAGGTCAAAGTCGCCTAGAATTCAAATCTTCCTGCAGGGGCTGTTTAAAAACTGGGACTAACTGTATTCCCATGAGAGCCTAGAGACTTTTTTTTGGAGGGAGTGGCAGAGCAGGGGGGTCACTTACTCTTTGCGTAGAATATGGACAATAGAATACTAGTGCTAAAAGGATGCATACACAGCATCGATTCTTAGATAAATAAACAAAAACCCAGATAGATTATGGTTCTTGCCCCAAATTAAAAATCTGACCAAATATTAACACATTTTCCTCCTTGATTAATAGCTGGTTGGGATATCTTTTGCCCACGTTCTAGATTACTACCAGCTATAGAATGTATAGTGGCCATCAGCTGCTTCCCAAATTGCCAAGAAGTTGTTGAACATTCGTACTTTCTTAACTCTTCAAGTACAAATGAGATACACATTTTGGTAGATGATTTTAGAATCCTTTCGCATTTGAAATGCTATTTAAAATCAACGTCATTTTAAGCAATGTTCAGCAACAATACCAAACAGCATTCCTGAATCATAAGAAGAAACTAATTATTTAAGTAGAAATAACCTGCAATGCCATAATTCAAAGGCCTAGAGCAGGGGTTGGCAAACTTTTTCTGTAAAAGGCCAGATGGTAAATATTTTAGGCTTTGCAGGTCATACAGTCTCTGTTAAAACTACTTAACAATGCCATTGTAGTGTGAAAGCAGCCATAAAAAATATGCAAAAGAATGAGCATGACTATGTTTCAATAAAACATTATTTACAAAAACAGGCAGCGTGCAGAATTTGGCCTTCAGGCTGCAGTTTGCAGACTCCTGCCCTAGAGTCCTGTGTTTTATAGGCTTTAAACGGTGTGTGTATATAAAGTTACCCAGAATGCTTGCTCTGAAAATGCTGCTAATCTTTTGTTTGGTTAGTTTTATTTATTTTTTAAATAGCTCCTACATATTTTAATAAATCGAATGTAAATCTAAGTGACAGGATACTTCCAGAGATGTGTGCATGGCCTGGCAAGAGTCATGTAATATGACTCATCTCAGTTACCTCATCTATAAAATGGCATATAATATAATCCTTATTTAGTTGCTATTTCTGAACTAGCTAGCTCAGGAATGATAGTAGGACGCACTGAAGACAAAAAGGGCATATTATTTATTTAGAGATGAATTTGTTATATCTGTCTGCCTCTTTATTTTGTTTCTTAAGAATGCCAAGTTTCTATCCCAGCCTCTTGTGTGGTCTTCTGTGAGTTATCTCAGCTTCTTTATCTGAATCATAAAGAATGATGCTTACCCACATCTTGTGGATATGGCAAGGAAAGCACTATGGATGCCAAATGTCATCTATCTAGCACTCACTGCTATTGGAGCTGGACATGTCCACACACTTTAATTGTAGCATACTGATGACTGCCAGGCCTCACAGTCTTGTGGCTTTCCATCAAACAACCTGAGAAGGGAGATAAAAAGGGAAGAAAACCAACAAAACAGAAAAGGAAAGACGATAAAACATAAGGATAATGGCTGAGTGGATAATGGCAGGCAACATCTTTAGGTACCATGAAAAGTATTAAGCCAGTGCGTTTGTTGAATTCATTTTGTTGGTGGTCACTTTGTGTTCATTCTGAACATCCAGCAGTTAGCTAAGTAAACACACATGACTGATGAAAGAAGAAAGGGAACTATTTTTACGGGGGCCATTAAACTTTAACTACCATCTGGCAGGGAATGATTAGAGAAGATCAAAATTAAGGCAGTCAACACAAATGCTGTGTGAATACCTCAGGGAATTAACGTGGATAAAGACAGTGAACTTGTGGTTAAATAAAGAGACAGACATAAGAGGGAAGTGGTGAACACATCCTTTATAGCTTTGGACCTCATGGTCACATTCATTGCCAAAGGAGCTCAAAGAGGGGAGAAATAACAAGGAGGCCATGAGAAAATCTGAAACACCTGGAAATAATCAGATGCTCTGCACCAATCATAAAAAAGAAAGTTAAAGAACTACACAGGACCACATCATTTGGGCTTCCTCCCTACCCAGGAAGGAAATGTTTATAGGAGAGGTGTGTTGAAATTGGCAGATAGTTAATATTCAGATTGGCCTACTATTTAAAAGTAGGAAATGGTTGTATATACTGCTGGGAAAAAACATTAGGAACTACATCCTTGTGAACACTAAAACCTCCGTAATTTCTGGGAATCACTGTTTGCCCACTAATTGAACAGTCACCCAGCAGGTAGTTTGAGAGAGAGTAGAAAAAGGGAAGTTGGGCCTTATTCTTTCAGGGTGCGTCTCTATCTTCCGTCAGTGGATGGCACAGTACTTAACCCTAGGGCAGCTTCTCCCCATTGAAAGTACGCATAAAAGATTCTTGGAGAAAGCTACTTGTTTTGTTTTGTAGCTTGTTTCTGTATTTAGATGGACTTAGAAGGCCAACCTTTAAACATCTGAATGAGGAACCATGTCACACACGATAGCTGTGCTGGGTGGGCCCCTTAGCCTGCTCTCAGTTCTGAAATAAGAAGCTCCGTCTGGGGAAGGTCCAGGGCCTTGAACTTTGATTACTAGAGTGATCAAGACGGTTTTGGAACAAACACACCGAAGCTAGTCAGTCCCCGGCGTCAAAATGGAAATATCCTGAGGCAAAAGGAAGGAAGGATGTGTCACCTGAGGCAGTGTTTATGAAAATTCATGATGCATATTTTTTTTCTCTCTCTCTGATTTCTCCTTATTTAAGGACTTTATATCAGGTAGCGTGCAAAGTGCATTTCCACACCTTATCTCATTTAATTGTCAATGCAATCCTATGAGGTATGAATCATGATCTCCACCATACAGAGGAGAAAACTGAGAACCAAGACATAGAGAGGTTAAATAACTGGTCCCAGGATAAGGCCACATGGGTAGTCAGTGTTGGAGTCAGGATTCGAACCCAGGTCTTACTTTTTGCACGTTATTGCTCTTATGCTCTTACCTACCGTGAAATAATTTCCCTCTTACCACTCTACTGGTGCCAAAGTTCTCACACCAGTTCCCCGGCATGATGACCTCCACACTTTCCCCTTCTTGATTGAGGCCAGGCCCAACTTCCTGTTAGGGTCAGAGGGTTAAAAATAGTGGACACAGCCTAGTAAAGTGTCGGAGCAAGCCTGCTCGGATCCCCTGCACCCAGGCAGACAGAGCCTGGGGGTTCTGGACCAGTCATCACCACGCACCTGGGCTACTATATTTGGGCCAGACCCCTTCAAGGGATTTTGAAAAGAAAATCAATGCGAAATAAAGCAAATGAATTTTTTTCAAGCTTTGAACAATATTTGGTATAGCCTGGTGAAGGTATATAAGCACATTTTCCTTGTTTCTTGTTTTTAGAGTGAAATATTTTAAAGTGAAATTCTATTTTAATTAAAATTCAAATAATGGCATGACTCATGCACAGATACCCAATGTGTAAGAAAATGCAGTGTTAAAAGTAAGAAAATTCAAAGGTGTGCCAGAAACCTCATCATTAACGCACTTCCTTCTGCCTTTGTACTTCTGGAATCTCTAAACATCTGGTGATTTTACCATCAGGAAACGGTGCAGTGTCCATCTGTTAAATCAGGCTTTGGCTTCATTCACCTGGGAGGAGCAGCCAGATGTGGGCGTCCTTTATATAATTAATGATTTCAGTCTTCCCTTTGTACATGCCCTGTGAGGGCACAGTCAGGGGTTCGGTCTATAAATCACTAAAAAATGAAAAATTCATATTTTCCTTTAGGCATAATGAAGAAGCAGAACACTTTTTTTTTCAGTCAGAGCATAAATCATTAGAATCTATTTAAATTTTTGCCACCCGAAGATTTTTAACTGCTTTTTTTCTTTGACAGAAAAACCGTTGTACACATTAACTTAACACACAAAAAATGTTTCTGGCTGCTCAGGCAGTGGATGTGAAGTGGATCGCGCAAACATGTTCCCTGGATCTCTCCCTGTGGCAGTCTATGAGATCTTTACAACTCATTTATAAATAGCTTCATACGAAGTTTCAGTCCACAGTCTTTCCTATCCCATCACAGTTATTAATCATGCCCACATGTTAGAATGTCCCTGTGACAAAGCACCGACTTCAGTTACTGTCGGGGGCCTGAGACAGCGTGGCCTGATGATGACAAGCCCAGGCTCTGTCCATTATGACACTGTGACCTTTGGTGAGTTGCTCAGTCTCTCCAACCCTCATTTCCTCCTCTGTAAAATGGGGACAGTGATACTAATAGTCCCTACTTACAGAGCTGTGTTCAGAATTAAATGTGACCAGGTATGTGACTGGACCTGACACTTAGTCAGAACTCAGCAAAGTTAGCAATTATCAAATACTTATAGACACTGTGAGCAAACTACTTATAAAAAGATTTCTCAGGAAAATTGAGTGGAAATTACAGAGATTTCCCATATAAACCTTGTTCCTATAGTTGTGCAGCCCCCCCCCCCCATTATCAACATCCCTCACCCGAGAGGTACATTTGTTACAGCTGATGAACCTACACTGACACAGCATTATCACCCAAAGTCCATAGTTTACATTAGGGCTCACTCTTGGTGTTGTATATTCTATGGGTTTGGCAAAATGCATAATGACATGTATCCACCACTATAGTATCATATAGAGTAGTTTCACTGCCCTAAAAATCCTCTATGTTCTGCCTAATCATCTCTCACTCCTCCCTAACCCTGGCAACCACTGATCTTTTTACTGCCTCCATAATTTTGCCTTTTTCAGAACTTCCTATAGTTGGAATTAAACAGTATTTAGCCTTTCGAGATTGGTTTGTTTCACTTAGCAATATACATTTAAGTTTCCTCCATGTGTTTTTATGGCTTGATACCCCATTTCTTTTTAGCGCTGAATAATATTCCATTGTCTGGATGTACCACAGTTTATTGATGCATTCACCTACTAAAGGGCATCTTGGTTGCTCTCAAGTTCTAGCAATTATGAATAAAGCTGCTATAAACATCCGTGTGCAGGTATTTGTGTGGACGTAAGTTTTCAATTCATTTGGGTAAATACCAAGGTGTACGATTGCTGGATAAATGTTTAGTTTTGTTCGAATCTGCCGAACTGTCTCCGAAAGTGGCTGTGTCATTTTGCATTCCCACAGCAATGAATGAGAGTTCTGCTCGGTTTTGCTGTGAGCCTAAAACTACTCTACAAAATAAAGTCTATTAGAGACTTAAAAAAGAAAAAGCCTTTCTCTTGACAAAATGGCTTCTGTCACCATCTGGATTAGTAGTCCTATGATCACGGACATAGCCAGTCTAATCTTTCAAAATTTCTGGTTCTCCGAATTAAATGCACAGGAAGATAATTATGCCTGTGAAATCTAGAGGTATTAATTTCAAGAAGTGTCACCATGTCACCATCTTCTCAGCAGCTATTTACTGAGAGCCTCCTACATGCCAGATTTGTACCAGAGGCTGAGACACATGGGGTAGGTCAAGACAGGAAAGGAGCATTGGGTACTTCCCAACCTTCACCGTTGGAACTGTGAGATATCAATGAGAATCAATCCACGCTGCTTCCAACCTCTGAGAAGCATAGAAACTGGGTAGTGAACATCTTGCCTAAAACCAACATGAAAAATGTGATAAGCCACCAGTTTTTCTTACCTTAGCTTGTGTTGCATTGATTACTGTCATATGGCCCTGGGGACGTACCTCACCGGGTGGTTGGCCTTAAGCGTGTGCTCTTTTCCTCTTCGTCTAACTGTGGTCAATCCCACTCTTGCCTTCTTCCTGCTCTTGCCTCTGCCTGGGGCACAACTGGGACACTTGCCATCATTTTCCAGTGTCCACAGGGCGAAGTTAAGAGTTTTTAAGAGTTAATGTGGGAACCTCTCTACATTTCCCTCTTTCCAGACCACTCCCCTGCCTCCCCATCCCTTCTCCCATCCTTACTTCTTGTACCTCCAGCTCCTTCTAGTGGTTCAGAGTCCCATCACTTCTCACCGTTCTTTCTCTCCAATCCCTTCGGTGGTGCCTACCACTTGTATTTTAGAGCTTAGGAGCTCCAACTCCTTCTCCCTGACAGGGAAATAGAAGGGAAAAGACAGAGTCCCTGATCCCTTCTGGGGCTGTAGCCAGAGAAAATGCATCCCTATCTCTGCTCTATTATCTGAACTCGTGTTCCAAGAAAGATTAAGCCAAGTGGTGGTTATTTTCTGCGGCATTTGTTGATTCCATTTTCCAACTGCATTTGATGTTAAAGAAAATTCTGTGGCTGACCTGAGGCATACTGATTCACAAGTCAACATTAGAAATGTGGCTCTTCATTAAAAAGGAATACAAGTGCTGGGGAATAGAACTAGAACCTGATTAATTGGCTATTCACCAACAGTATTTTAATCCTGATTTTTCTGGATATAGCTATATTGGTGGGATCTTCATTTGATCTGACTTATATTTTATCAGTCTAATAACATATTGCTTTTATAGAGGGTTCTATAATTAGCACTAGATTCAAACATCTCCAGACCATGAATTAGCTGTTCTCTTTGCATGTGAGTCAGTTGAGGGGGAACAGATGCAGAGAAAAATCTAAATATTGGCTACTGTGAGTTTAGGGTCCTGTGCGACTATACGCTCCTCTGATTCTCTCTTATGATTAGGCCATAGATCCTTTTTGGAGAGCTTTCCAGATGCTCTTCAAGCTATTGCTAATCCAATATCCCCAAATCCAGAATTTCATTTTTTCCTCCCTGAAATCAGGCCAAATTTATTTCTGTATACTTAGCTAAAAACTGAACATGAATTAAAGTACTAAGAAAGAACATGGAGAATGTTAGTCAGAATAGTGTTTATATTTCTCTATTGTAAAGAATAATCATTTGCAGACAAGGACACACCAATATCTTAATTATAAATATTAGTGAGTGAAAATATTAGTTGATCGTGACATATTTTATGATTTCATGATGTAAAATTCAAATGTACTATTATTAAATGACAAATATTGACCCATAAAATATAATTCAGGTCTAAAGAACAATTCATCAAAACTAGAAGCAGATTTTTAAATAAGATAGGAATTCATATTTGAAATATTTTTTTCTCCATTTATATGTATACCGAGATGGTAAGGTAAAATGCATCCTACTAGAAATAAAAAACACTACTACCAGGATGGCATTGAACATACTTTGAATTGTTAGGGCTTTGGTTTATTTTTCATATATTTAGTAGACTATTCATTTTCTGGCAAAACCAGCTTCTACTCCAAGATGTAAAAGAGAAAGCAAGAAAGTGATTGGGACTTATTTAAACAAGATAATTTCTATGTCTTAACAAGTTTATAAACAGAGATATCAACGATTTAAAAAAAAGAGATTTTATGAGTCATAAGAAGGTGCTACTTTATGGAAAATGATAATAACAATGTAATTTATTGGGCTCCTACTCTCTGCCAGGCATGGTGTCAGATGCTTTATATTCATTAATTTTATCATCTAATCCTCAATATAACTCTTCAAGGTTGGCAAATTTCTCCAGAAAAACTGATGCTCAGGAAAATTAAACAATTGGATATAGCTTATAAATGCTACACAAAGTTTGATTAGCAGCACAGTGCTTACTCGCCTTGGAATTTTCCTTCCATCTGCATTTGCAGCTTCTCTTGAAGTCAAAATGAAGAGAACGCGTCCAGCAGCACGGCCCATTGCAAATGCCTCCTTACTTGTCTTCCTGGTTCCAATATTAGCAACCTTCAGTCCATTTAGCACACCGTAGTTGGAGAGAGATCTTTTAAACACGTGTTACACCCCTGCTTAAAACCCTTCAAAAGCTTCTCATAGCACTTCAGAAAACCCAAATTAATGAGCCCTATATGATCTGACCCCAGCCCCTCTCCAATACGATTAACCCCCACTGCCCTGTCCTGCTCTGCCTAGCCACACTGGCCTTCTGTGGGTCCTGAAAACAGCCAGGAATCCTTGAGCACTTTCTTACTGCTCATTCCTGGAAAGTTCTGGGCACTTCTCACTTTGCAGATTGTGGCTTAAATATCACCCCAGAGAGGCCCTCTCTGTTTGACTATCACTGCCCCCTACTCATTTACTTCACAGTGTGCATCATAACTTGTGGTTGCATATTTATTTGCTTATAGTTGGTCTCTTGCACATTGTCACCTACACAAGGGCAGAGAGTACATTAGAACATGTGGCCTAACTTGATGGGGGACACTGAATGAATTCTTAAACTTTATTCTGGAAAACAACCCACAAAACAGACCCAGATGAAGCTGGACTTCGCAGAATGGCTGTATGACTTAACAAACTAATTGCTGGGTAGTATATCTAGATGTTTTTACTCATTATATGTTTCATGATTAAAAACTCACTATTTTAAAAAGTTAGGGAACTGGGTGCCGAATGTCTTATGCTAACTTTCTCTTAGCCCTGTCTGTGCCCCAGGGGCCCAAAGCTGTGACAAAAAAGCGTTCTGCATAGAACATTTACACGCTTGATGTAGTACATGGCAGTTGCGAAGGCAGAAAGCCAGAGGTAATGAGCACTGTGAGAATTATGTGTGGATCTTCTCTGCAGCACTTCCCGACTGTAATTGAACTGTCCCCTCCTGATCCTTCAGGTGCTATCAGGATGATTTTCTGCAGACTTCAAGAAAATCCCTGAAGGGCCAAAGACACTTTCTTGGTGTTACAGTCCTTATTTCAAGTGAAGCTAAATGTTTGACTCCTAAGTATTTTAATAAGTTTCAAGAAAAAAGGAAATTCTGAGTTGAAACTCCTCTCCCCACCCCCAGCAAATACAAAACCTATAAGATTCACTTAAACAATAAGATCTGGAAGCTATGTCTCTGTTATAATCCACACTTGTCTCAGACATTCTAAGTCTATAGGCTTTTTTTTGGGGGGGGGGGAGTGGATAGTAAATGGTTTCATTCTTTTGCAAGTGGTACCCCTAATACCAAGTATAGAGATCATTTCATGTTTGAGGCTTCGGCAAAGAGCCCAAGCACAAAATAAAGAGTGATAAAAATTCCTTCTCTCAGCTCTTGGAGTTGACTTAAGGAGAGTGAGGATAGCTACCATCTGCCCTCGCTTTGCATTTTGGAGATCTAGCTTTTCAGTCTGTCTGCAATTTGTCTACTCTCTACGTCTACCGAAAAACATTACCTTTCTAAAGATAAACCTCACTAGAATATCCATTTACGTGCAAAATTCACTTATAAGAATAGCGGCTGCCATTTTCTGAGTTTTTACCATGCACCAAGCACTCTACAATGACTTCATTCATCCTTTCAGTTACTTGTTATTTTCATATGTTTAGTTATTCTAAAGAAATAGTTTCCAACCTATGGATCTTAGTTCCTAGGAGCCCTTGGAGTTACTGTAAAAGCTGTGTGAATGGATTCTGAGTTTGTGTCTCCCACATCTATGTACTGCTACTTTCCAAATATATGTAGGTATTGTGATTGATTAAATACAAGTTAATTTAAAGTTAAATGAATCACTAACGTGGCAGTAGCTCGTCCTCACTAGGTGGCTTCCTAATCAGCAGATAGTAAAAGTTCAAGGACTTCCAGCAAGGGATCCTAATACTTAAGAAGGTTGAGAACTCTGTTTCAAATGATCACTTCGGGATTCTCCAAATAATCACTAGAGATATTCAAATCTTCACTTGAAGTTCTCAAAGATATGCACTCAAAATTAAACATTTCTCTCATGACATTGTCTTTGTCGAATATTCCCATCTTTGTCGGGCTCAACATTTTGGGTGAGAACCAAAGAAACACAGGAACTGTGACTTCATCAAAGCAAGGTTATATTTTTGGAGAGAAAAATGGGACTTCAATTCAGTATTGAAAGGTCGATTGGCAGAAGATATTTGATACGGCTTTCGGTTTTAATCATGATTTATGGCTTTGGGAGGACACCTGGTCGCCAAGTATTTAACCCTGAGTGTCCATTTCTTGCTCTTGTCAGACTGCCTCAACATCAAAAGGAGAAAATCTTCCTTCACTCCCACCCCTGCTGGATGCTGCCCAGGACGGGTAGGAACATAGCTTTCCTGTGCCAAGGTACAAGTAGAGCAGATGAACCTGCCGTGGAGACCCTGTAGAAGTGGCTCTCTGTGGACATGTGGATACCAGTGTCACGGGCTGCCAACTCTGGAAGCTCCCCTCCCTGGCTGGGCCCTCGTCGGGGCCTCTGAATCTAGGTTTGCACTCAGGCACGGAGAAAGAGACTGGTCCTCCCCTCCCGAGGGTCACTCTTCTCAGGGGTATCTCTCCGGGTTTGTGACAGCCCAGTCTGAGCCGAGTGGTGGAGTAAACACTCCTTATTCGAGTTAGCAGGCAATACAGGCTCTTCAGCTTATTATGCATTAGAGATTATAAAACGTACATTTTAATCCCACTCTCTGATATTATGACTAGACTAGATATGGATTTTTCTGTTTCACAATTTACAATTCTCCCTTTCTCTGGACCTCAGTGGTCATTTGATTTGTATCTGGTATATGTAAAGTTCTTTTTTTTCAGGAAGATTAGCCCTGAGCTAACTACTGCCAATCCTCCTCTTTTCCCTGAGGAAGACTGGCCCTGAGCTACCATCCATGCCCATCTTCCTCTACTTTATATGTGGAACACCTGCCACAGCATGGCTTGCCAAGTGGTGCCATGTCCGCATCTGGGATCTGAACCTGCGAACCCCGGGCCGCCAAGACGTGGAACCTGTGAACTTAACAACTGTGTGCGCCACCGGGCCTGCCCCTAAAGTGCTGCTCTTAATGTCAGTATGCCCACCTCTGGCAATACTTTTCTTCCAGGGTAACCAAGCTTGTTGGAATGTATATAAAAATAAGAGTAAATAGACTATAAAAGAGGGACCAAGGAATTTTCTCACGAATAAAATGGGTAAACTTTAGCCTGATTTATTTTTATTTCTTAGATGTCTTTTCAGTTTTCTTCTGGTTCCTTGGTTGTTGTATTCTGAGGAATGAAGCAATCAGATATATGAGATACAGTTAAGCGTTACTATAATTTTGAAAGCATAGTTCTATTTCCTCAATTGTTGACACGATCAAGGAAATAATACAATTTTGTGCGTGTGTGAGTGAAGTCTAAAGGTCAGGAGGAACCAGCTTTCATTCCAATTAAGAGTTATTGGAGTAGAGTTTGTGGGGTAGAAGATGACAATTTCATCCATCTGTATTATCTAACACTGAAATGTAATTGAAATTGAGTTGATCTCATGGTAGGCTTTTGAGAAGCAAAACATTTGCTAATATTTCTATTCAGAAAAATAATACATATTATTTGCAATTGAATGGATTTTATAGCTGTTCGAACATAATAATTTCATATTTCTGGTCTTTATTCCTTACTTTAACATATAAGTAGCATGTATTCTACAATAAAATAATTTGACTTTTTGTTCACTATGAATATCTCTTCTATAATAAAATAGGCTGATACGTTTTTGCATTTTTACTCAACTTGAAAAACAAGTCTAAATCTTTAGAACTGATTTCTGTACCAAAACATTTTTTAATGAAAAGTTGTCAGTTGTAACGGTTAACAAGGATAAAATTGCAGGTGTCTTTATGTTCCAGCATATAAGCTTAGGTTGAGCATTCTTACTGTCATGTCACTGCTCTTCCCTGTAACCTTGATAGATCACCCCTATAAATATCTCTTGGGGTGAAAAGTAATTTAATCTGTGGATCTGTATATTACCTCCTCATGAACATCCTATCAATTGTGCCAGAGTGCTTTCATGATATGCACTGAACTGAAACCATCAAACCTATTTCACTGAGGATTGTTAGTTAGACCAGAATCTTTGGTCTCAACTCTGTCATTAAACTTTGCTAAAAGGTTGTTCACTTACGCACGGAAAAAAAGTAAAGTTCCTGATTTGGTTTCAAAAGACTCTCTGCATATAGGGCTGGGTGACTCCCGGGAACTGGAGCATTCGTTTGTTTTTATCTTGAGATTGACTCAATTAGAACCCAGAGTGCAGTTCCATACAATGGCATAACTCTTACCACTTCCCAAATGATCTTGGAGCTCCAAGTTATGAGGACACAGTCTACCCTCTATGCACCATCATAGTGGATAATGTTAAAATGGTTCCCACCTCACCACTTCTCTTCTTTTCTTTCTTCTAATTCATTTCCAGGACACTTAGTTGAAAAATTGTCTACTGCTCTCAGAAAATTTGGGTTCATTAGTTGGTCGTTTGAATAAGATATTGTGAAACATAAATATGGACAGTCCATTCAGGATAACATGAATAATAAAAAAGTTGATAATTTAAATAATTTTCATGATGCCTTTCTAGTAATTGGTTCTCAAGAGAGAGGGCTTCAGGCCTCGTTGGAAGAGCCTGTTAAATGGGGATTAGAGTATCTGCTCTATCTTGAGGGTTGTTAGGATAAAATGTTATGATAAAGGTGAAAGTGCTTTTCAAAGTTAAAACTATATACATGAGTACTCAGTCTCAGAGGACAACAAGTTGAATATATTTTTTCCAATTTTTCATGTATTTTTATGTATTATGTTGAGACATTATGGCCCAGAAAGTAATTATTTTATCGGATGGTATAAAGGGTGTGTATTTACGTTGCATTGGAATTATATAGGGGAGGATGAAGTAGTCTGGGTAGCTACTAAATCTTTGCTATGTCTCTATTAAGCGTTCTGTTTCTGTTTATGTAAGCTGTTGGTAATCATTTGTATAAGTGATGTTGTAAATTACTCTGTATAACTCCGGCAAATATTTATTTTAAATACGAAATAGTTCAATTTTCTGTGATGAAAAGACTAATTAATTCAACCACAAAAATATCACTTAATCTTTAGTGGAAAAACTGGCTAGCTGTAAGCCAAAACATTTGGTTTTATTGCATGAGTGTCCAACAGTAAATTTAGCTTTAATATAAATGGCAAAATTGTGGTAATAACGATACTAGCCTCATTCTTAAGCTCTCTGTGAATTTGTTGTCTCTCACTACCAGCAGAGGGAGCCCTGAGAATTAAATCGTGCCAAGATAGCTTTGTTAACTCTTGTGTGTGTACACATTTAGCTCATAATAAAGAAATAAAAATCATCACAGATTAATGGAAAGTCATAATTCTAGCATTAGGCTATAGATTAGCATTTGATTCCAGACTACCAATTATAATGAGCTTCAGTAGACTGGGAATGTCCATAGCCTGCCTCCACTCACCCTATCAAACCATCAGCTGCAAACTTCCACCATCTAACAAAGTTCTGTATTAACATCACAATTCACAATTTACTTCACAGGACATCAGAAAGGATGCACCCCTCAAAACATAATTTTGTCAAATACACTGCAACAGTATTAAGAATTGCTCTCATTGACTGTACTGCCTCCACATGAAAACTGGAAAACACACACATATATTATGTAATCAGTTTTTCTTCATTTAAACGTATTTCATTATCTAAATTTTATCATTTCTTTTAAAGCAAAATAGATTGAAGTGTTCTGAATGGAAAATAATGAAGTCCCAGCATGTACGATTCAGCAAAAATCTTATTTATAGTATCCCATTGGAAAAAAAAGTTTTCCAAATTTCAGGAAAATTAACCTGTTTATCAGAGAGCACATTATCATTGCTTTATTTCCCTTAATTAGATGTAACAGTGCAATGTGATTGCATATTTTATGCACTTGTGACTAAAGGCACTTATTGAAAGTTGAGAATGCAATAACAGCATTTTGATATTCCATAGCATCTCATTTTAATAATAGTACTCTAATATTGGCAATAACTGCTAACGAGATATAAAAAAATACACCTTCCTTGGAACCAAGAAATTTACAATCTTTGTCTTCAAGGAGCTTATCTATTACCGTTGGGAATCCAATAGGGATTGATTCCCTTCTTCATGCTAAGGAATTCACCTCAGCAAACATTTATTGAGTGTCTATTACAAGCCAGACACTGTGCTCAGTATGGAGGCACAAATGTGAATATGACAGCGTGCCTGCTTGTAATCAAGAGGCTGAGGCTGACAAGCAAACCAAAGACTAGAAGGCAAGGTGGTACACACAGTCATAAAGGCAACACTCTGCTGGGCTTTAAGGTTACTGAAGGCAGGTAACATATCTAATCTTTGTAACCCCCAATAGTAAGCACAGTGTTTTGCATACAGTTAGTGCTCAATAAGTGAATTAATTAATTAACAATATGTGGAGTGTATTAGCAAGTATCTCCTTCATAAATAAGTTACTTTAATGTTTCCTACTACTTATTCCCATCACTCTGGTCCTCTTTTCTCTAGTTCTCACAACTTGTGGATAGCCATGCTTTCCTCTCATACAGCCTAGCAGTTGGGTCACATAATATTTGATGCTTGGTCATGTGCTAGTCCCTGGGCTTTTTATTTGCTATTCTCTATACTGTGATAGCTTGGAATACATGAGATGTCTGTAATAATAATAACCAAAAAAACACAACAAAGGCAGCAGCGATGAGCATTCTGCTAAGCACCATATATGCATTATCTCACTTGATCCTTAAAAGAGCGCTCATTATTCTATTTTCAGGAGAGAAATCTTATGCACAGGAAAATAACTTGCTTCGGGTCATAGGGCTGGTAAATAAATGGTGGTGCTCAGATTTGAATTCAGGACTCTCTGACATCAGACTTCCTGCTCTGAATGACTACAATACATTGTCTCTTTATATAGGTTACTTAGAGGCAATTTGAATTTGTAGTGCAAATACTTTCTTGGAAGAGATGGTCTACTTCCTCCAAGAATATTATAAATAAATTGCTTTTAATGCCGTAAAATACATTTAAGCTTTTAAAATTATCTTATGAACACAGTACAATATTTAGGTTGTAGAGTACAAATGAATAAACAACTGATGATGCTTTCTAAGCAACGTGTTTCTTTTAAAACTGAAGAATTAAGGGTTCAATTTCTATAATAGGCAAAACACCTTAAAATGTATCTTCAGATGCTCAACAGACCCCAAAAGACTCCCCAGACCTGGACCACAGCGCAGTATGCTGTGGAATGCTTAGCAGCTTTGTTCTCCCAACCAGACTCATTAGCAGCACCAGGTGGTAATAACTATCCAACTGATTCCTACTAGTAAAAAAATCTGCCTGAGGTCACCATGGACTCTTTCCCCCATTCTCTGCCTCATCTCTGACCTGATACGCTTTTGGAAAATAATTATGCATGGCAGGAAGTTGCCATACAACAGAGAAGGATCATTGTGTTGTGGGATTATATAGGATCTCAGATCAAATACTTTTTATTGTGAGAAGAATAAATTGGAAAACATGGTTTCCACCAGCCTGACACAGGGAAATCTACTTCTTGCCTTTTTTTCTTTCCTGTTTATTTCATCATTAAAGACCCAATAAAGGAAATTGTTTACCAATTTGCGAGAATGCTAGCATCGGTATTGAGCATTCAGCATAATCACGTAGATCCCAGAAACAAAAACAGCTCCAGGGTCTGTCCAAGCTAACTGGGATAAAGGAATGGATATTTTAAAGTCGTCTCTTTTCACACATTATGTGTTGTTACTCATCAGGTAGAAATAGGAAGTAGTACATGAAGCAGTAAGTACTTTGTTAACCATGCTCTGCCTAGGAAGAATTTTCAATTAGCTAAATCTTGTTCCTGCTTCATTTTTATTAAAAAGAAGAGGATAACAAGGGGAAATAAATCTGAGGATATGTTTGTAAAAAGCAACTTCCTGTTACCTTCCAAAGAACATGTAGTCAGCCAAACTCCTGGACTTGGACTATCCAATATCGTAGACGCTCGCCGCGTGTGGCGGTGCAGCACTTGCAGTGTGACTAGTTCAAACTGAGACACGCTGAAGCCTAAAATACATACTAGACGTTGGAAACTGAATGTGGATTACAAAGAAGATGAAATAACTCAGTAACAATTTTTTATATTGATTACAGGTTGAAAACATAATGTTTTAGAAATGTTGAGTTCAATAAAACATATAATTAAAATTAATCTCACCTATTTTGTTATTTTTTAAGAATGTGGCTACTAGAAGTTTTAAAGTTACATATATGACTTGTATTATGTTTCTATTGGACAGCACTGTCATTGGCTTTGGGACATCATTGCTCCCTGAGGACCAACTGACTGTGAATAATAGCAAGATCCTCAATTATGGAATTAAAACTTATTTCAAAATCCTTCTGAAAAGTATTTTAGAGATATATATTAAGAGACTTAAACGTTTCCAATCTCTTTTAAGCAAGAATTTACATTTCTAGCCCTATGACCCAGCAATTTCATTCTTACATATATTCCCAAGTGAAATGAAAGCATATGTCCACACAGAAACTTCTACAAGAATGTTTATAGCAGCATTATTCACACTAGCCAAAATGATGGAAACAACCCAATTGTTTATCAACTGGAGAATGGATAAACAAAATGTGGTATATCCATACAATGGAATATTATTCATCTGTAAAAAGGAATGAAGTATGGATACATGCTACAACATGGATAAACCTTGAAAACATTATGCTAAGTGAAAGAAGCCAGTTACAAAAAACCACATACTACATGACTCCATTCATATGAAATGTCTAGAACAGGGAAATCTATAGAGTCAGAAATTACAGTAGTGTTGCCTAGGGTTAGTGGAAAGTGGGTGTTGGGTGAAGGGTAGGAAGGTGCTAGCTAAAGAGTATGGGGTTTGGGGGCCGGCCTGGTGGTGCAGCGGTTAAGTTCGCACATTCTGCTTTGGTGGCCCGGGTTGCCAGTTCGGTTCCTGGGTGTGGACATGGCACTGCTTGGCAAGCCATACTGTGGTGGGCATCCCACATATAAGGTGGAGGAAGATGGGCACGGATGTTAGCTCAGGCCCAGTCTTTCTCAGCAAAAAGGGGAGGATTGGTGGCAGATGTTAGCTCAGGGCTAATCTTCCTCACATACACACACACACACAAAATTAAATTAAGAGTATGGGGTTGCTAGGGGCTGGCCCTGTGGCCAAGTGATTAAGTTCCCACGTACGTTCTGCTTCAGTGGCCCGGGGTTTTGCCGGTTTGGATCCTGGGCGTGGACATAGCACCGCTTATCAAGCCATGCTGAAGCAGTGTCCCACTTAGCAGAACTAGAAGGACCCACAACTAGAATATACAACTATGTACTGGGTCGGGGGAGGGAGGGCCTTGGGAAAAAGAAGGAAAAAAAAGAAGATTGGCAACAGATGTCAGCTCAAGGCCAGTTAAAAAAAAAAGGCTTAAAAAAAAAAGAGTACGGGATTTCTTTCTGGGGTAATGAAAATTGTAGTGATGGTTACACGTATCTGTGAATACATAGAAAGCAAAAAAATGGTATACTTTACATGGTGAATTGTATGCTATGTGAATTATGCTCAATAAAAAGCTGTTAAAAAATAATTTCATTCCTGGGAAATGAAAGTTAAGAAAATTATTCTAAATAAATTAGAAAACCACTTTTAGGCATGAAGTTTCACATTATTGCATTATATATAATAGTGAAAAATTAAAAACAACCCAAATGTCCAAATAGAGGAGTGGCTAAAATGATTCATGGCATTATCTCATCATGGAATGAAGATATTAAAATGATGAGTATAAGCAAACTCTTGTAAGAGTTTGCAATAATATGAGAAAATTCATGTCTTCTATGGTTGAGTGAAAAAAAACCTATGATATACATAATTTGCATAGAATCATAACAATAAAAAATGCCTAGAAAAAAACTAGAAGTAAATATTAGTAGTGTTCGGATTGTGGCGGATGTGAGAATTTTACCTCTTCATACTTTATTTTCCGTAATTATCAACTTTTTAATCAAAAATATTTTATTAAACATCCAATAAATGCTATTTTTAAAAAAGTTAATTTTTACACTTTAATTGCCAAGAAAGGTGAGTAGACTAATAATAGATTTTCATAAAATTCAGAAACAGAAGTTGGAACAAGGCAAAATTTCTGTTTGAAACCTTCAAGAAACCTTCAGTTAACAAAAACATTCAATTAATTGAGCACCACTGTCTTCGATATACAAACATGAAGATAACTCACCAAATCCAGGTAGTAGTTAAATTAGCTAAAAAGAATGGCGTGACAGCGTTGACTGTTATTTTACTCTGTTGATTGAGATGCTCAAACGCAACGACGTTTTACCCAGCCTTCATGTCCAGCTGGTATCCCACTTCTTGCCAGAGATTTCTCACATTCTAGTGGGCAAAATAGTTCTCACTTGGTCCTGTGTGAGTGGAGGGCATGGACTGGGTCTTACTCAATTTGTTCCTACTCAGCAGAAAGTTTTCCACACAGTAGGTAATGCTCAATACGTGATCACAACATTGGAGGGGCTGACGAGACAAAAGATGTTGAGCTTTTTTTATCTCCTTCTTTGTGGTGTTTAGAGACTTTTTTCATATCTGTTGAGGATATTTGACTATTTCTAAAATAGAACTTTAGAGCTAAGAAAGAACTAGTCTAAACTTCTCATCTGTAGATGATGAACCCAAAGCCCAATGGCGCTGAGGTCAGCCACACAGTTGGTCTTCAACAGAACCACAACTAAAACTCGGGCCATCTGGCTCTCAAGTCAAGTCACTACTCACCTTCCGCTGCCCATCTTGCGCTTCCATTGCCCGAAAGTTTCAGAACTGACTGTTTTGTATCCTTCTCACTGAGGCCCCTCAGGAAACATAAAAACAATCTCCTGTGGACTTCGCTGCCCTCCCTAGCCTGTGCACTCAAGATTTTCATTGACATTGAATATTCCTTTTGTACTCAAGAGGGTGACTAGCTGTCCTGATCTGCCCGGGACTGAGGGGGTTCCCAGGACATAGGACTTGCAGTGCTAAAGGAGAGAGTCCCGGGCAAACTGGGAATATTGGTCACCTTAGTATGGGGCATTCTACTAAGCACTTTAATATATATACCTTATTTAAATGGTAGCCCTGTGAATAGGCTTATTGCCATTTTACAGATAAGGAATACTGAGGTTCAAAGGGGTTAAACGATTTGTCCAAGGACATGTAGCTTATAAATGGCAGAGCCAAGATTAAAACCTAGATATGTTTAATTGTAAGTTCGTGATCTTTCCACTACTTTCCAATGTGGAAGGGTGGGTGCTTTACAGCTGTTAAAATCTGCACAGGGAAAGATAACCCTGTGACATACTTAGTCTAAAATTTGATTGTTTATAGGCCAGTTTCTTTGCGATCTTACTAATTTGCATGATTGACACGTAAGGAGAAGAAAAGTAGCTGCTTAAAATGCATAAATTATTTGAAAGTGATAATGAACCAGGTAAAATTTAAATTATGCAGTCTCAATCCATTTATTCTTCCCTTCCTGGAGTGGGAGGTGGGGTGGATGAGAGACAAACATCACATTTATTTATGTGTCTGGGAAGAAATGAATCAAGTTAATTTTATTAAGCTGAAGTTTGAATCAAAGACAGTACACTGCAGTCAAACTTGTATAGAAAAACTAAGGAGAAATATTAATAGTTTGACAGTAGTTGGATTAGTAGTTTGATAAATTAGAGCCTGATTTTCTCCCTTTCTCTAATTCTGTGATTGATTTATTCTTTTCTTTCTTTGGGAAAAAGCAGTAATTATGATTAGATACTGTTTTTTGTTTTGTTTTATTGTGAGGAAGATTTGCCCTGAGCTAACATCCATTGCCAAACCTCCTCTTTTTTCGCTTGAGGAAGATTTGCCCTGAGCTAACATCCATTGCCAAACATCCTCTTTTTTCGCTTGAGGAAGATTTGCCCTGAGCTAACATCCATGCCGTCTTCCTCTACTTTGTATGTGGGATGCCTCCACAGCATGGCTGATGAGTGGAGTAGGTCTGCACCCGGGATCCAAACCCACAAACCCTGGGCTGCCAAAGCAAAGCACATGGAACTTTAACCACTTGGCCATGGGGCCAGCCCCCTAGATACTGTTTTGAAAACTATTTAAATGTTTGAATTTTATTTTTATAAAAAGATAATATATTCTGGTGGTTAAGAAAAAACCATAAAAGGCTATTCAATGAAAAGTCTCCCTTTCACCCGAAAGCTACAGCCCCAGTGTTTCCCCTCAACACAACCAACTGATATTATTCACTTCCTGTGTATCCTAGCAGAGCTCATTCATCATACGCAAGTGAATACAAATTTATATTCCTCCTCCCTCCACAAAAATGGCAGGATATTAAGGACATTATTCTGCATATGGATCGTCTTTTAAACACAACACATCTGAGAGATCTTTCTAGATCAGTATGCGAAGAGCTTCATATTCTGTTTTATGATGACATAGTTTTCCACTCTATGAATATACCATATTTATTTAATTAGTTCCTTGTTGATAGTATGTACATCACTTAAACAACTTTTAATTTAACTTATTAAATAAGTAATATATTCGCATGGCTCAAAATTTACATATATCTGTACATTTATCAACATTTTGCACTCATTCGTGTCCTCCCCCCTCCCCAGTATCCACACCTCACCGTACATACACCCAGATAAACTACATTATTAGTTTTAGATATAGACTTCAGAGTTTCCTCATGCATACAGAAGTAAACACAAATGTATATTCTTAATTTTGCTCCTGTTACATGTAAAAGATAGCCTACTATATACACTATCCTGTATTTTTCTTTGTCCACTGAACAAAATACTTTGGAAAATTTTTCCTATCAGTACATAGTGAGCTTCCTCATTTTTCGTTTGTTTTAACAATTGCATAATCTTCTATTGTGTGAATAAACCATATTTTATTCAACTGGTCCTCTATCAATTAATGGTCATTAAGTACTATTTTGCCTGTTCAAATGCCCTGTGGCTCAACATCCTGCGACTATTGTCTGGCATAGAGAGTGTTTGATAACTTAAGTTTAAGTGCTTGACTGCATCTCTACTTTCACTAAGAGTTTTTCACATTAAGGGTTAAACATCAGTGCTGAATTTTTTGTTATTCTGTACATGGCAGAAACCTCTTACCTTATGCACCATAAATAGTCTCTCTGAATATTATTGAAATGCTGCTGCTACCACAATGAGGAATTACAGAAAATGTTGCAGCAATTATTACATTACTCTTCCCTATTGATTGAGCTGCTGCAGACGACACCAGATGTGAGTGGGCTGAGACTGCCTGACAATACCCGAGGAATTTGTTTTTAATCTTTTTTCTTTCTTTTGGGTGTGGAGAAAGTGAAGCCTCCAATGTTCATTGATTTTTAAAATGTTCTCTGACCAGGATCCAAAATGATAATTCCCAATGATCCCTAATTAATTACATCAAGAGCTAGAGTTTTACATCACAAAATAATACGGAATATATACAAACTTTCTTTTAGATTTATTTCAATGGAAATAAATTTGCATATCACATACAATTCTATAAGACCCTTCTTATGCAAGAGGTTATTAAAAGCCTTTTATTAAAAAAGCTAAGCAAAAATTATGGTAAAGTGGCTTTGGCTGTAAGATGGTTTAAATGGAAACAATCCAGTGGGAGGGAATTTAATCTACTTTTACAAAACAGAGGCATGTTTTGCCATAAAATAGGGCAAACTCTTTACTATTTTAGAGAGGATCTTTAATTCCAGTGTGGAAATTACAACAGTGGGAATAGTCTCTATCAAACATAGCAACATAAAGTAAAAAGAACAGCATTGAAATACAGCAATAACTATTCAGTTTTCACATGAGGATGCATTTCAGGGATGTGAACTTTGCTACTCAAGAGAAAAATCATAGATTTAAAATTTTATTTTCAAGACTAAGACTTTAGGCTTCAGAGAGTATGACATTTCGGCATCTGATGGGCAGGTGTTGTAGTGGTTAAGAGCACGGCTCACCCACGTGGAATTCACAGCAACAAAGGTATGGACTCCAGCTCCAAAGCGTTGTCGGCTCCAGGCAAATCTCTGAGCCTCTGCTCCCTCATCCACATCGTAGGGTGGTTGTGACAAATTCAATGCCTGCATATTTCAAGCTCTCAATAAGGGCAGCTTTTTACAGCTTAGTCACTAAGCTAGGGCACTTCTCTAAAGCTTTTGATTCTAACCTCTGATTTGCCTCATCTTGAAGGCATGTTCTCATGTCACATTGGGGTGTCAGAGGACATCTTGGGAGAGGATCATGAAAGCCTGAGGTTCTAGGAGGCCACCTCTCTCTCCACACCTTTGGGAACGTCCCTGGGTTGGGTTTGTTAGGGTTAGGCCGAGAACTGAGCGTGGGGAAGGCTTAGTATCCCCTTCAAGGCCTCCCTATCTAATGACTGTGCTGCACCAGGGCCCTGAGTTCTTTTGTCCTCCAAGTCATGAGACTGTCGTTGGAGCGTTACTTCGATTGGGTGAAGATCATATTGTGGGATAAAGCACATAAACTCCGTACTGTCTGCTAAACTCCTCTCCTACGTCTGGCCATATTTTTCTGAGCACCTAGAGAAATGGTGAGAAACTAATGACCAGTTTATAGCAATTTAAAAGGGTGCTTTTCATGTCTAATTCCTACATTCTAAAGTAGCTATACAGTAACCTGTCAAGCATTTTCTTATTTCTTTATGCATGTAATAAAGAATGGGGAAAAATAAGGTAATGAAATCAAAGCTGTATTTTGACTAGTTTGTATACGTATTATAAAAAATTCATAAGCTATCAAAAGCATCCATGATACATACGAAGAATGAAAACAGTATTAAAGTGTATGCCCTTCAGAAAAGGTCAAAGAAAGCCAAGCCTATGGTTTAGAAATGGTAACAATGTACAGATCCAATGAAAAGTTTTAGATCACAGCTGATTTTTAAAAACATCTGGAAAACAAATAAAATCTAAATAAACATCTGAAATAATTAATACGTAATAGGTCTGAAATTTTTCTTGCATGTATAATCCCTGATCCTCAGGAGAGAAGTTATGTCTTTAGTCACTATTTATCCTAGGCAGATATTGGGCACTTGATGAATAAATTAATTTATGAATAAATGAATTAATTAATGAATTAGAATAATGTCAGGGTCTAAAAACTCCTGACAAATTACATTTACCATACTTTCAATGTGATAATAGTAAGACACAGAAATACATCTTGAATGTCAAATGTCTCATGGTTGAGTGATAAATCTAAAAATAAGACAAAAGAATTCTTCAGTGTTTAAGGAAAAAACTGTAAATGTCATCCATAAATTTGCTGCCTTTATAAAAATGCAGACTTTTGATTAAATATGTAACAAAAGATATGTCTCATGACCATATTACTTACGATTAGTTAATAATTTGCAGCAAGGGGCAATGAGTTAATGTGTCATTAGTAATATTCAAACAAAATGAAACCTAAGCTAGACTCCTAGAGTAAGCATAGTTGAAGTCAAACACTTATACTAATCTATCGCCTGGTTTTTTTTTTGTCATTTTCTTATTTTAGGAGCGGAGATAGAACCCACCACCCCCCTCAAAAATATTTTCAGGTACTGCGATTAGCTCATTTACTTTTTTACCTGGAGATCTTATAAAGTAATATTTTATTTTATCTGATTCTTGTAGAGGATTTGAAATTAAACATTTTCCTTGCACCTGTAAAAATGTGCAAATGATGAAACTGGCAGCATGATGATCGCTTTACAGAGAAGCATTTCCTTCATCATCTTCAAGGTCGTTCAGATTTACGATCTAATCACCCGTCGCTCTTTAACAGGATGCATTTGAATCTGATTAAAAAGAGAAACAAATAGCAGTATGGATTTATTAATAAAATGTGCCTGACCTTTTCACTTATCTACCTCTTTCAACATATTGTGAGTTTAAATTCACGATAAAAGAGGGGCGTTTCTGGGGTTTTAATGTCGGATGTTTCAGCTTCAGAGTGGCTTCGGGAGCTCCCGCCCAGTGATTGGTGTGTGTGGATCGCGGAGGGCGATCTGCTTCCCCTGCTCTTTCTCTTTGGGGTTTAATTACTTCACCTACATCCTAATTCAGGTAACTCATAAAGCTTAGCCTTTGTTGTAGGTCCAACAGCTGTCTTATGTCAGTAGCAAGTAAAATGTTCACAAAGTACCGGAATGCTGCAAGACGGTTTATAGCGCTGCAATAAAAGGTAAATTGAATTTACAAAGATGCATTTGTCACTGATTAAAAACTTACAAAGTTAATTGGAAACACTGTGGAGGTGTTACCACACAACTCGAGGTGTAATGGGTGGTTCTAATTCAGCCTGGAGGAGAGTTGCGGGTCCCATTACGGTCTCACACAGTAAGATGCCCGGCATCGCGCTCCAATTTAAGGTGCAAAGCAACACCGTAAAGATCTCAAATATTCTTTAATACGAGGTGAGTGTAAATTGACTCACGATTGTTCTTGAAAATAGCTAGAGGAAAAAGCCTTCAGTGTTGCAGAAACACTAAATGTGCTAATCACATGGCTTTCCCCTAGAAAGCATATTGAAGGGTTTTTATTTTCCCCAACTGCTACGTTTCTTGTTTTCCTCATATTTACATTGGCAGCGCCACTGCAAGAAGCACGTCAGTTGGGAAGGGAAAAACAAGGCTGAATCAGCCAGCAATTTGAAGTTAGCAGGACCCTCCCTTGGGACCTTGGAGAATTATCTCCACGTAATTCACTTAACCTTTGCCATTTGGGGACTTGGGAAACTGAATGTATTTCTAAACTTGAGGCTTTTAATTGCTGGTTTTAGTGTCACTAGTCCAGCTCAATTGGAGAGATGATGATTGAAAAACAGTTCTAGGAGGCTTTTCACCTCTGGTGCGCATCCTGGATATAATTAAGTTGGTGGCCTGGGGTGGCCTTTAGATTTCTGCAGACAGGAGTGAACAGTTAAACCCCAAGTGATCGGCCTTGTGTGAACATTCTGTGTGCGCCCTGAGTTGGATACAGAAATTAGAATTTTAGACCAGGTATGTGGTAAACGATTAAAAGGAAAAAAACAGAGATGACTAAATTGAGTAATGGCCTTTGGTAAACTCATTATATCAAATGATCATAAAGTCATAGAATTTTTTGGCTGGAGTCTTACAGACCATATGTTTAAATTCAAATCTCATGTACTAGATTTTATATGTATTTTTTATTTCCATATAATTTATACTCTATACTTTCCAAAACTCTAATACTATTTATCAATAGCGTTTTTGGTCAGAGACGGCAGTAACTATGAAATTTTTGTATGTGTTTAATCTGTTACCTCTGCTGGATGGGCAGAGTTTTAAGTCTGATCGGTTCCTTTAGTCAACAAAGGAGACCATATAGCCACACAAATCTATTTTTCTGAAAGCTAGCATTTATTGAGTGCTTACTATGTGCTAAGTGCATTTTGTATTTAACCCCACTTAATCCTCACAACGATGCTATAAGGTAAGTGCTATTATCATCCCCATGGTACAGATGAGGACACTGAGATTCTACGATGTTAGGTAACTTGGCCAAGTAAGCCTTGGAGCCAGGATTTGCATCTTGTACTGTCCAATTACAGAGGAAGCACTCTCTACTTATGGCCTCATTACCACTGGATTTGTAGTTCAAAGCCCTATTGCAAATATGCAGAGATGACATATTTGCTTGACCTTTGCTGGTTCCCCAGGATTGAGGGACTGGCCGACATCAGTAATTTGTTGAATCATAGGAGCAAAAGTCAAGTTCATTTCTAAGGGTTAATGTGGTCTAGTGGAAAGTGCGCAGAATTTGGTATTTGAGTCCTAGCCTTCCCTGACAGGCTTCCACTGACCTGGATAAGGCAACTTCTTGAAACTTCAATTTCTTCATCCATAAGATGGGAATAATATACTTTATGGGGGTTAGTGTGAGGATTAAATGAGACAATGTGAAGAAAACTACGGGTTAAACAGTAAAGTCCTATTTAAATATTAATTACAACTTTTCTTCTTCATATAACATCATTTTCAGAATTCTCAACAAAATCTCTCTAATAAAATAGTTGTACTCACAAGCTGCTTGACAAACTTATTTAAGTATACTTGCAGGGAGCAATGAACATGTATCACAAATACCAATCTTAGGAGTACTCATTTGCACCTGTAGTCACGTGTTATGTTTAGAATTTTCCAGCAGAGCTTAGGTAACTATCAGCAAATTTTCTTCCTCCTGAACGATGCTGATGAATTGTCAAAGGAACCAGTCACTTTGCAATCACCGAGAATCTTGGACATAGAGGAAAATTTCAAGTTTAAAAACTCTGAAAGTCTGCAGAATTTCATTAGAATCTCTGAAAAATCAGAAATACATCGTTATAGACAAGAGAACACGGAAGAATGTTATTTCATTCCTTGAGGTATAAAAAGTGGTTCAGCCGCAGGCACCCAGGAAAGTGTCCCAACCCTCAAATTTACCCTCATATTCCTTACATTTTTCATTAAGCTTCTTCTTTCCTTTTTTCTTGTATCTGTGGCTTATTGAATTTTGTAAGGCCTTTGTTTTTAAAATTGTCCTTTTATCAATGCTGCTCATTAAGCAAATATAGTGGCAACACAAATCTATTATTATATTTACAAAATATCAACTATCCACGGTTGTCGACTCTTGGCATCCATCCCTAATGAGATACCAGGAGAATCTGAATGATTTCAATCTACAGATAACATAAAGAACAAATCTTAACTCTAGTTCTTTTTCTCACCAAGCTTTTGGTGGAAGAGTCAAAATGTAAAATGGCCCAAAGTTAGAGTGAAATTCACAAACTTAATCAGTTCTCAAAATCTCTGTAGTTGAGACCAACTACCCCATAAGGTATAGATTACTATCATCCTATTCTTTTTATGAATAAGGAAATCAAGGTTTTAAGAGATTAAGGGACTTGTCTAAGATGAGTGGAAGCCAGTCAGAGAAAAACCTGGGATTTATGTAACAAATCCGTTTATAGAAGGGCTCACAGGGACGTCTCTGCCACAGAAGATAATGACTCTCAATACAAGCAAATTTATATTCTCGTCTTTGAACCCAAGGAAGTAGCATCACCTTCCACAAACAGAATCAGATTTATTTATACATATGTGCAAATATATATCAGGAAACAATTCTATGTTTTAAAAACATGTATCTCAACAAATCCTTGTCTTTTGAAAATACGATGAAGCAAGTAAAAAATATAAGGTGAATGATGGGTTGAGAGGAAAAGTTTGAACCACAAAAATATTAAAATAAATGAGAGTTAACTTTCCTTTGTTTCTAAGTAAAGTATTTCCTCTGACCTCAGAGAGTAACCAGACCAAGCTCTGGTTTGAGACCAAGATCTGAGAGATTTCAAGACTTGAATGAGATATGAATGAATTCAGGACAACAGTTTGAATTGTCGTACAGCCTCTTTTGACTAAAGATTTCGAAATATGGACAAATGAACTCACATATCTTGTTACTATTGGGAGATATTGGTAACACACATAAATTACCCAAATTGTGCCATCCACAGGCAGAGTAGCTGAGCAGCTAAAAGATACCAATTCACGTTTCTTTATTTTTAATTGCTTTTTTCTCCCCAAATCCCCTCAGTACATAGTTGCATATTTTAGTTGTGGGTCCTGTTAGCTGTGGCATGTGGGATGCCACCTTAGCATGGCCTGATGAGCAGTCCCATGTCTGCACCCAGGATCCAAACCAGCAAAACCCTGGGCCGCTGAAGTGGAGCCCATGAACTCAACCACTCGGCCAAGGGGCCAGCCCCTCAATTCACATTTCTGAGGTAAGTGTCTTCTTTATCACTGGACTCTATAGTACTCTCCTTCCTTTTCACATAGTGAAAATTCTGTGTTAGATAGTATGGAATCATCATTGAATTTAAAAATTAGAGTTTAGGTATATTTTGACCGTCACATAACCTCTCCAGGCCTTAGTTTGCTCATCTTTAAAATGTGTATGTACAGGAGAGAGGATTGGGAAGGAGGGAAAGATACACCAGGTCAACAAATTCCGTTTCCAAAGAGATAGTAGCAGCGGTGTGCTGCAACCAGAAGCTTGGGAGCCAGTGGATGTCACATTGGCAGTTTGAAGTTGGCCGTGGGGGCAGTATTTACACCATGGAAATAGGTAAATGCTACAAACGAAGTCCCTTCCCCAAGAGCGGATTGTTAAACACTTACCAGCATGCCACTAGCGTTCGTAGGTACTCTTCCATTAGAGTTCTACTGTCAAACAGGTTTTGGAAACACGAGGTTTTACAAAGTTAAACAGTTCCTTTCTCTCTTTCTCCATATGTCTCCTTTTTCTTCTCTCCCTCCCTCCCTTCCTCTTTCTCCCTCTGTCTTTCCTCTTTTCCCTCCTTTCTTCCTTCTCTGCCCTGACAAATAATCTAATTCTTAAGGACACCGAGGAAGAGATATACATCACCTCACGTTACAAAACTTTATAAAAATGCTCTTTAGACATGTCTTTTAATCCTTAAACTTCCATTCTTCACTGAGACTTATCGAATCTTCTCCCATCTCTCTTCTCTTTCTCCACTTTCTCTGAGATCTATTTCTTCATTTCTTTTTCAGGGAGTACAGCACATAGTTTGTATAAAATAATAAAAAGTATAAGTATGTTTAGAGAATAAATATGAAAGCCCCCTATCACCACCAGTAGGGATTTTTTTTTTACTGCAGATCTACCGAGACTTTTCTATGCTAACGTGCACTGTGAGCCTCCAGCAGGGATGTTTCAAACTTTATTTGAACACAGAAACTGTTCCCCCAAACACCTGTTAACATGGTGAAGAACATAAATATTCTTTGGAAGGAAGTTTCAGAAATTATGGACTAATAGATTTCTAAGAACGCTTTGAATTACAAAATTATAGTATGATTCTAAAGATGGCTGTAATTTCAGGTTCAGGATGAGCTGCATGAGGTCCGAGTTTGTGGATAACCTTGTGAAATAAGGACAAATAATTCTGTTGACTTACTTCCAGGATGGTAAAGATTCATCTTGTTTTCAAGTATTGGAATGTTCAGATCTCTTTTGATGCTTATCTAGAAATATGATCCATATAGAAGATTTTGTGAAATTTCAAGAAATGTTATACTGTCACTCTAATTCAAAAGATGCTAGAAATGTAGCCTGCGTGATGTGCCTTTTGAAGTAGAAAATGAATTCTAAGAATTAAGTGTATTTAAGAATGTATCTACAGATGGGCACAAATACAGAGATAGAGGGATAGATAGATAGGTAGATACAGATATAATTTTAAGGATTCTAGAAGAAATTTGGGATCCATGAATTATATTTAAAGTCTAGCTTTTACTTCTACTGATCCCGTTCACTAAATTCAAATTGATTCTATGTTATATTTGCAAGTTTATGCCGACTGCTTCCACCAGAGGTTAAAGGATGTTATAAGACTCTGATTCCCTCTTAAGGAAAATTTATCCAATTAACTCCTTTGATTTATTGTCAGATCCTTTAAGATAAATTGTAGATAACTTGTAGTTATTGAAAACAGTACATTTGCCTGTGAAATATGGTATCATTATGAAGCATAATATGAGCGCCTGGTCCAATGCCTTGCTCGTACTAGGTTCAGACTACCAGAGTTCTTGTTAGGTTGAATTAGTATATGGATTCGGATAATTGCTGTTAAAATAAGGTGAGATGTTAAAAGACTAAAGTAAAGCAAAAGGCCAAGGGAGATGACAACATGAATTACAGGAATTATTGAACTCTTATTCCAGAACACAGAGATAAATCTTAAAGATCGCCTTCTTTAAACTCGCCCTGTATCTTATTGAAGAAAGCAATAAAAACCTCCGTCTGGTCTCAGTGTGTTAAATGCTACTGCTGAAAGGGTGTGAGACTGACGGGATCCAGTGGTGAGTTGTAAGTGACACAGGCAGGGAACTGTTAACAATTAACCTTTTTCTCCCTCTCGGAATTCACAAGGGACTCGGTCCACAGGAAGCTAGAGTTAGCTTTCTTCTCCTTTCAGTTAGGAGAAAATGCCTTTTGCAGAAAATATTGCCTGCTGACCATATCGAAGATCACATTGAGAATAAGTTAGTTTAACATCACGATCCACAGGTTAGTTAAGTGTTGAAAGAAGTTGGTATGGATAGAGGCTGGGGAGACCTACTCTTAAGAGGGTAAGCACTGATTAATGTCCAAATCCAAGGCAACCTGAACAGGGAAAATAAAGATATCACAAACAACTCTTGTCAGAAGCAGAGATAAGCTAGGATGATTTTCAAATGATTTTGGAATATTCCTAAGGGACAGATTAGAAATTCTTACTTACTTTGAGGATGAGTGTACATGAAATGCCAGTGATACAGTATTGAAGACGCTTTTTATTCTCTCTTGTTTTCCCAAAAAGAGATACTCTCAGCTCAAGGGAAATGACTCTTTTCCCATAAAAGTAGAATTGTTTTTAGGAAAAGAAAGAACAAATGCTGAAATGAGCTGAATTCATGTGAGTAGTAGGTTAAAATTATTCTTTGCAAGCTCCATGTGGTTTTGTGAACTATTGTATACACAGTGTCCAACATATATTAGGCAAATAATACATATTTGCTGAGTAAATAGTGAGCAAATGAATATGTGCATGATTTTTTTTTTTACTGGGGAATGTAACCTATATTCGGAGTGGTTTTGTGCCTGGGAAAAAATCAGGGGCTCTAATGCAATGTTAGAATAGTAGAAAGATGTTGAAGAACTAGTAGTTTCTCCCGCTGCCATCCACAACAGCCCCTCTCCAACCCCAGCCTGAATCTGAAACACTAGTACTAAATAGTAATGTCAGCCGTATGAATGATTTTTTTAAAAATGTCGGTGGATAGAGTTCAGTGAGCAAATAGAAAAAAGATAGGTAGGTACCTTTATATATACCCAATACAAGTTGATGGATTCAATTTTCTTTTTGGCAAATTAGTATCTCTATTATTTATAATAATTACCTAATTCCATCATGCTTAGCTAAGACTTGTGATCTTATTGTGTTTTCCCCCTTTATTCCAAGACTCTTATTTTCACCAGTGATGGGCGTTAACTCTGGTACCATAAGAGTGTTGGAGAAATCTCTCGTCAGGAGGTAGCCTTAACTCATGGCGGAACCAGGTTACTGAGGGGAGACGTCCTCACCCACAAGAGTCTGTAAGCACTAGCCTCACCTCCTCACACCTGAATTGATTGTCCTGTCATCTTCTGTCACTTCTCCAGGTCCCACTTCCTGTTTGGAACATTTTGCCCTTGTGTCTGACAACTACGAGAATGTAGTTCTCAAGCCCCCTTAACCTATGTTATCCTCTTGACTGCACTTTCTACAGTAGGAGGGCCAGAGCCACACTCAGCCTCAGATCCTAGAATGCCAGCCTTGGCCAAAAACCTAGCCCTTCTGTCCTTAGAGGGAAAGTTAGTCTTGGTTCTCGGTTCCCTCAAGGGAATTTAACTCTAATTCATCTCTAAGGTCATGTTCAGATAGAACAGTATGAATTTTGATTTTGATGGTTCTAGGATTCTACTTACTACCTTAGGAAATAGTAACCATAGAATATAAACGGCCCATTCAAAGGTCTGGCCTCTGTTTGGCCATGTGGATGGAAGGAGCAGAAAAGCTGTAGGATATACTTGAGAAGGTTGCTGTGGCCAACAGCAGCCATGTGTAGGGGACTGCTCCCCAGGCTCCTGCAGAAAGGGTGCATACACGTGCTGCCACTCCTGTAGGTGTGGAGTGGGGGTGGGGATGTCAGGCTTATTTGCCATCTCGCCCAATCACTGAAAAGATTATGATGTCCCTCCCCACTAACCTGGTATCTATTTCAAAATTAAAATATTTCTTCACCATGAGACTCAAAACTTAGACTAAAATGAAAAGTATTTGTGTATTTTTTAAAAGGTTTCTTGATTGCAAAATTTGGGACAGGTTCAAAGTTCAAGCTGAAATTTTCTCATTGCTACTATAAGCATATATTTGGATCTTCCTGTTTGAAAATCTCACCCTGACATTGAGTTTGGGTCTGAAGCTTTGCCCCTTGTTGTTGCCAAATGCCAATGCCATGGTTCTATCAGTCAACCAGAAAGTGGAGAACTGAGTCTTAAAAACCAGACCCAGGTGCACAGATTAACCCTACTGATGTCCCCAGCCCTTTTTCCATTGCTGTAATTCAGTAGCAATCTCATCTCTTCTAGGGCTTCACTGTCACTTCTAGGTCACTGATTCAAGAAAGCCCTCTCCAGGTCCACCCTGAATGACCCCTGACACTCTATTTTCTCCCTGATGCTCAGCTCACCAATTTCTCCAACATTCTCTCAGCCACATAACCCACAAAGTTAGAGGTAATTTTTGACTCCTTCCCTTCCTTTTACCCAGTCAGTCACTGATTCCTCTCTTTTCTACTTCTTTCATTCATCTGTTCATTTACCAGCAGTTACCATGTCCCTTTGTGCCCTTGGCACTGTATTACGAAATGTGGCTACAACTGGCTCTGCCTTCATGCAGCCTGCAGACAAGCAGGTTTGAAATCTCTCCTGCATCTTGCCCCTTCCATTCTGATCCCTTAGTTCCTGTTCCCACAGGCCCTGGACTAAAGCTACTTAGTGCTAATGCTGATCTTTTAATCCAGCTTACATATGGGCCTGCCAGATCAATCTTCCTAAAACACAGAGATGATCAGTTCATTCCTTTGCTCAAAAACTGTCAGTGGCTTTCTATTCCCTACTGTAATGCAGCCTGTTGTAGTAGAAGGAACACTGGGCCAGGAGTCTGTAGGCTGGGTTCTGGAAGAGCAGCAGGCTGCAATGGAAACCAAGTAGGTTTCTAATCCCGGCTCTGCCTAAAACTCACTGTCTGGCTTGGGATCCTTTTCTGGATCTTTGTTTCCTTATCAGTAACGGGATGGAGGGTGGGGAGTTGGGTGTGGTGAATTCTAAACACCCTTTCAGCTCTTATTTTCTATTTGTTATTTTTGCTCTATTTTCAGAGCCCTACCCCTCTGCAGACTCAGGGCTCTTTGAACTTTGGCATATCTTCTAGCATGTGTACAGGAGATTTCTAAAGAAATTTAAGAAAAGTTTTCTAAGGACTTCTGCTTTTTTTCCTATGGAGTTGGAAGAGTTTTTTTCTTTTACCCCCAGCGAGAGATGGTTTCATAATTCTCTGCTCTCTTGTTTCTTAATGTGAAAATAGTTACCAGCGCAGCCCTTAGCTATTGCACACACGTGGCTCTCCCCAGAGTCAGCCCAGGCATGTCAGAAAGGGAGAATTAGGAAAACGAAGGCTGGCTCTGTTGTTTGAGTAATCAACATGCTTATGGTTTAAAACGGTGAACACGAACACATCTTCTGGTGCTAAATGAACATTAGTGCAGATTAGAAAATAATGACTCTCTCCCAGGTTGGGCTGTGGCCACTCACTTTCACAGTGGTTTTTCTGCAGCACCCAGCTCAGGAAGACCAATAATGATTTAATTTTTCCTGTTTCTAAGAGGTTTCAGCCTCGATATGCTGAGGCCTCCTTTCTATCGCTCAACGTTCAGGTGACAGCAGCGGCAAATTTGGAGCAGCAGTGGCCTTTGGAGCACCGATATTTAAGAGTAGCCATTTCTACACGTGAAGCAAATATGGTTGTGAATATATTTGGATTTATATTAGGAAAAAAATCATATGTTCCCAGAACAGAAGTATGCAAGCTCGCTGATTTTCCCCCTTCTTTGAAGGTTCTATGGCAAATTTGTTGTTGAGTTATGGTCATCACAGCTACATAAGGAACAGCAAGGAAAAATGATAGCCTATCATATATTACCATGATGTTCCTGTGTTATTCATGGTGATTATACTGATTCTAGAGGTATATCATATTGACTACCAGCTCGTGACTTACCCACTGCTGTGCCCCCTCTGTGACCTCCACAGCTCCTGAGTCCTGCCTGCTGGCTTCATGGGGACCTTGTACATGCAGAGAAGAGTATTATGGGGAGATAATGAGAAATAGTTCTGAATCTTATTATTACGTTTGTAATTATGTACTCGAATTTCACTTAGAGAACAGCAATTGGTAGTTTTGGTTAGAGAGAGAATAATGTATGTTAGGTGCTTGTGTAGTTTCACATAAGTTTTTGACAATCATTTTCCTTGTAAAATCATGCCGTATAAAACCATGTCCAAATTGTTTAGAAAATAATTACTAATTTCTTAGCAGAATATACTTAAGCTAGATCATTTTGGTGGCCATTATGTATAAATGAATAAAGCAGGTTGTAGGAATTTTTTATTTGTCCTGAGTTTTTTGGTAGTCTGGTTTTAAAAAACAGAAGTTAGACTATATTTCAAAAAATGTTTTGTCTTACCCCCACTCTTAGCTATTGTTCTCCCCAAATAGGGTATTATTATTCTTTCTTAATTGAGCTGATATTTATAAAGCACTTGGAAGAGTACCTGGCACGTAGTGTTAATCAGGATTTAAGAAAAAAACTGCAAAACTTAATTAAATTAATTAAAAATAAAAACCTCAGCAGCATTTTGGGGGAAAGTTCCAATAACTTTGGCATTATCAGTAACTGATGTATGAAAATAATTTTAGGATTTATCCCAAATAAATGAGATTTTAAACCAGATTGATAAAAGTCAATATTTGTGTTCAAAAATACATTAAATTTATTTTACGCAAATTATTATTCATGCATACTGTAGAAAATATATGTAAATATAGATTTAAAAATTCCACTACCCGGAGACAATCATCTTCTCATTTTATACGTTTTCCCAGAACTTTTTCCCTCTATGTATATATGCTATACATATATAACTATTTATTTAAAAATATAAATGTATATGCATATTAAATTATATGTTTAAAGATATACATTAATATCATACATATTTTAAATACATTTTTTAGCGGGATCTGTTTTTCTCATTCATTTGAGGGCTCAGTGAGTCCCTACAAAGCAGTTTCAATTACGGCCGTGTTGATGACCGCGTAGCAGGCCCGAAGCTCTGTGCTCTACGTGTATTGTTTTACTTGGTCCTTATAACTCCTCAGAGATAGCTGCTGTTCCATCCACATCACACATGAGGATCTGAGAATTAGACTGAGGAACTTAGCAAGACCACAGAGCTGGTGTCTGACCTGGAATTGGAATCCACTGTGCCCTGAAGCACTGGACTTCCAGGCTAGGTATCTCTATGGACTAAGATAATAACTCATTATTTTTCATAGCAAGGGCAGTATCTTCATAAAGAGCTGTACAAATCAGTCATCAGGAGCCACAAACTCTATTCAACCCATTTTCTACCTTTGGTGCCTGTGTTCGACTTTCCAGCTGAGATTTCCACAGCATGAAAATCAAAAGATTTGGGTTTTTATCCCATCCCGATTCTAATCAACTGTATGACCCAACACAAGTCATTGTCCTCCTATTGGTTTCTTTTTTATTGTCTGTAACAAGAGGGAATTGGGCCATGAGTTATTTATTCACCTACAATTTATTGAACATGTTTGAAAGGACAAGTTAGACACCAAGATAACAAAAGAAATGAGATATCCTTCTCCTCTAGCAGAATAAAGACCGCTGGGCTTCAGTGAGCTGTGTGCTTTGACAGAGGTGTGGGCGTGGTGTTGATGGAGGCAGGAAAAGGAGCGATACCTCCTCCAGCCCTTCCCGCTCTGAACGACTCTAGAAAGACTGGCCTTTACTCAGTTGGATCTCTTCTATATCCTTTCGATGTAACTCATGTTAAGGTGAAAAATATGTTTGCTGAAGCTTTAAAAGTACTGTCACATGAATAGTGGCTTAGCTCACTTAGACACTTAATCAGAGAAAATTGCAATGACAATGTAATGTTAGCCATTTGGCTTCTTCTTTGGGGGTAGGATAAAAGCTTTGAGTATGTTTTTAGTTTTGAGTTAGCTTATTATAAATTAAGAAATGATTTGGGCTTTGCAAAATTAAGAATTCCATCATTCCTTTTCATTCCATTGAAAAATAAAGGCAAGGTATGTAAAGATGGAACTCACCCCATGCAAAAATGGACATTTGCGTTTTTTCTTCATTAGTAATGCGGGAAGGTCTTTAGATAAATTGTTGGAAATAAAAGCCTCACACCTCATATTTCTTAGTAAAATATTTGTAAAGGAAAGAAGTTCAAATCTTATTTTGTTAAAGTAAATTAAAAGGCATATTTCTAAAGAAATTTCTGTAACCTATTTATTTTTTATTTACATGCTGCCACATTCTACAAAGAGATCATCTATAACCTTGCTTTTTAGTTAAATAAAATTATAAATCCTTCTTATTGGTGCAGCAAATAAACATTTGCATGTTGTATTACTAAATATTGCTTCCAAAATATTCGTAATTTATTGACTTTAGGACATTTTACATCCCAAGATTTTCTAAGTATAGGCTTCAATACTTTGACAAATAGGGTAACCAAATTGTCATTCATTTATTTATTGTAGAATTTCAGGTAAAAAGGATAGTATGATAATTGTAAGGACTGAGGAATTGACAATGTTCATATTCAACTGAAATTTAAAGAGCTAGATCTGTAGGAGGAGGAGAGGGAAATGGGGAAGAATAGGCTTAATTCACACTTCCTTAGGAACGATTTTGTTGAAGGGTACCCAAAGTCCCAGTGAGGGCACTGCTAAGCCAATGCAGGGTGTCCCTGCACCCATACACTAACGTGGTAACGACACCCAAAGAGCAGCCAGGCTTGAGAACCCTGGTCTCCTGGGGTCTTGTTCTAGGGCTCTTTCTACTATACCACCCTGCCAATAAATAAATAAATAAATAAATAAATAAATAAATAAATAATTTATTGGCAGGCCCAAGTAGACTTTACTTACATCTTTATGGTTCAAAAACAGGATCGTGAATGTAATTGTGCTATTACTTACCCAAAATGTCTACTAATAACTCAATAACAGGTATATTAGCCAGAAAGCCAAAAGAACACAGTCAATGTTAACCAACTGTAAATGTAACTGACACATCAATTGTAACTGTTATGAAATGCAGGGGAAAATTACAAAACCATGAACTCAGATTCTAATTTAGAAGTCCTAAACTTCATGGGCACCCTTTGAAAACTGAATTTGCACAGGTCACATCTCATCGGTTAAATCTGATCCTGAGCTGCAAAGTTCTTCAGTGAACTTATGCATAATATCTTTCCGGTTCTATCTTGAAGAATATTCACATTACTCTGTGATTATGCGGAGAAGACAAACATTAGCTTGTTATTCTTCCAGTGCCTTTCCCCCAGGGGGCTGTATGTACTTCAGGTTCCCATTTGCAGATGGAGGGGAATGTGGGTCACCGAAGGCTCTCCAATAATGGATGGTACATAAAGAGATAAGAGAAACCACTCATCTCCTTTTCTGATAAAAATGTTATTTGCAAAACCTGTTATTTTTCTAGGCATTTTTAAAGAATAAATAGCCCTTTTCCATTTAGGTGTCTGTTTTTGGAGATTTATCTCAGGGTTAGGCAAAGAAGATGATAGCCCCTTTGCTAGGGTGTCCCACTGCTCTTAGCTTCCTGATTTTATTGCTGAGTTTCCCCTTGATTTTTCCCAGCTGGATCACCTTTGCCCAGGGGAGACTTTCCTGGCTCATGCCACTCAGAATGCTATTATTTCTGAACAATTAAAACGCAATCCACATCTCCTCTAATCGACAAATGTCAATGATTATAATGAAAGACTTGCCAATATTTTAAAACCAGAATGGCTCTGAGCTGCTGGGTAGCAGGAAGCCAGTGAGAGATGGGTGGATGGATCACCTGACACGGAGCCTGGCAATAAAGGAAAAACTAAAGGGGGTGAGATAGGTGGAGATAAAGGTGAAAGCATTTTTATTACTTGGCAATCCATCATTTTAAGGAGGAGGGAGCCCCAAAGAACAATGGAACTATGCAGATATGGTGAATCTGGCTGAAGAAACAAATGTTACGTTACAATGGGGTTGTCAGTTGGCAACATCTATTTATTGAACACAGCATAGAGCACCGTTCTAGGCGTTATGCCAGGGCTTAAATTATGGGCACTTTCAGACTCACACCCCCTCCTTTCTGTAACTTGGAGAATAGGGAGACAGGGAAGAGATGCGTGTTTCCTCCCTTTCCTTAAAGTCCCTACTGTAACTAATTACATATGCTACTGAAATGATTTCACGCCATGATAGTTTTTCCTAACGCCAACATCCTGTTAAGGAAAAAGGACTCCTTCCTGATTAGCACATTAGTACAGTTTAATAAATTATAGTTATCACACAAGAAGAAACAATAAGGATAAAGTAACACTTTGTTTATGCTGAGACGTGTATCTGTTTTTCGGGTTTCTTAAGGCCCCTTTAAACATAGGGCACTCCCTGCCTTCCTCTTCTGCCTTTCACTTCCCCAGCCCACCCCGCTGCCCCCCTTCTTATTTGGAATAACCACTTCCCTCCCCACCCCAGGACTTCACAGGAGCACAGAGCCACTTGCAAAAAAAGTAAGGAAGCCAGTGGGGAGGATAAAAATCTCTTGAGCAGGTGGTTTAAGCTATGGCTGGAATCTTCCTTACTCCCCCCACCCCTCCTTCCCCCATTCAATCAACCAGAGCTTCTTCAGGTACAACTAGGTCCTCCGTGGGGACGCAGAGCGCCTGTTGAGCGTGCTGAGACTTTTACTCACTTTCACATGGTATGAATTTAAGCAAATCAACACGTGACACAGGGCAAAGATGCTTTGATGCTGGTGCGAAGAGAAGGTGAGCAGGACCAGGACAAGAAAAAAGCACAAGAGAGGTTGCTGGAACTCCATTCACATCAGCCCTTCTCCTCTGCACTTGCTTGCCATGACCCCACCTTCCTGTGCACTTTGAATCCCAACATCCTCCCCCAGTGTTGGGAGGTGGCTACATTAAGGTCTAATTATATAGTTATGAGCTGAATTTGGTCCTCTCTAAATTCCTCTAACCCCCAGTGCCTCAGAATGTGACTGTATTTGGAGATAGGCCTCTCAAGTGGTAATTAAGTTAAAATGAACCTTTAGGATGAGTCCTAATCCAGTCTGACTGGGGTCTGTAGAGGAGAAAATTTGGACTTGCAAAGAGACAGCAGGGATGTGCGTGCACAGAGCAAAGACCACGTGAGGACACAGCGAGCAGGCGGCCATCTACCAGGCAGGGAGAGAGGCTCAGGAGAAATCAACCCTGGTGGCATCTTGATCTTGGACTTCCAGCCTCCAGAACTGTGAGAAGATAAATTTCTGTTGTTTAAGCCCCCCAGTCTGTGGCATTTTGTTATGGCAGCTCGAGCAAACTTAACACATATATGATGGAGTCCTGGACAACAAAATGCTCTCATTTCCCTGGAGTATTTATTGAGTCCATCCTATTATATACAGCTCCTGCTTGCTGAGGGTTTATCGTGTGCGATACTGTGCCAAATGCTTTCCTGTATTATCTCATTTAATGGTTAAGCCAAATCCTCTTGACAACCTCTTGAGGCCAGATTTATCCAAGAAACTCAATATTGTAGCAAAGCTGTTTTAAAGAAAAGCTGAAAGTAATTTATCTTATAATTTGTAATATTCCATTACATTTCAAGATAGTCCCAATCTAAGGACTGCTAACAATTTAATTTACCAAAATCATTAAACCAAATAACATCTTTAGTCGTGGCTTCTAAATGGGAGAGCTCTTTCAATGCCATCTTTGGGAAGAAACAGAGTAGAAAACATATCTATAAACAAGAATTAATTGCTATAGGTTACTTGGAAAGGGAAAAATGTCAAGTTGATACAACAAATATTATTGACCCATGGATTTACAACTATATAATAATTTAGTACCTGGTTTATTTCTTAAAGACTGAGTACATTTCTCCTTCTTTTCTCCAATTATATTGCATGTACAGGACATTTTGATAGTCAAGCAGAAAAGATACATACACCATCTCAATCTTTGTTGTCTAATTAAAAACTTTTTATGCATAGCAATTTTCCCATTTTGCATTATCGCTCGAGCTCATTTCTCATGGAAAAAAATTAGCATCAGTTTAAAAGAATATTTCTTTAATCACCAGTTCTGATTGTCAGCAGTACCATTTTGTAGATAGGTTTTAGCTGACTAACAAATCTTTTATTTTATTGGCTGTCTCATTTTGCTCTCTTTCATATTTCACATTTATGGTCTATTCAGACATTCTCCTGTTTTGTTAAGTAGGAATCTGTGTGGTCTTTGATGTAACACATAATTTATTTGACAAGGAAATATGAGTCTGTGCCCTGAATCTACATTTAACTGATGGATTGAGAAATTTAAAAATTGCAACAAGATAGACTCTCCCCCAGATTGCCATAGTACTAGCATTTCGCTAATCTATTTGGAAGTGAATTTGCATATCTGTGTCTATATATGAATATACTGATATTCACACAGTCATGCAACTGTACCCGAGTGTTTTCATTAATAGAAAAAGAAGTCTCATTTTATTAGTCATTGATGGTTCCTGTGGAAAATTTTTACAGATTTTTTTCCTAAAATTAAAATCAAGATAGTTGTTTTATTTTATCTTTATATAGATAGTTATAGCTTTATAAAGTGAGCCATAATGTCTTCAAGTCTACGCTGCTCATTCTTCAACCTAGTAAATGGAAGTTCTATTAGCCTTTCCAGATTTATATATTTCATACATTTTCCCAAGTCTCTGTCCCAGTTCTGGTAATTGGAAGCTTACTTGCAGCTCATTCCCTCTCCTCAAACAACTTGTCAATTAATCTTTGCAAAATGAAAGTTTTAAAAAATATGGCTTTCATATTTCAATCATGTTTATTTCCAATCATCTCAAAATGTAGAAATTAAATAACACTTGGGGGTCTGCAATGTTTCTTACATGTCATGTAAGGTTTGAAACGTCCCTTTGATATTCAATATGACTACTATTTATGTGCAATGGATGAGAATAAGTGGTTAAAATTATTTGTGCTAGAAATCTCCCTGCTTCGTTTACAGGTGTGAACAAAATACTAACTATGCCAAAAGTGTTTTTCATGAATGTACTCCATTTCCATTGACATTTTTGACGGTCATCTGCAACATGCTAGGCCATACCGAGCTTTGGGGAATCAAACAAAGGTTCTACTGTGTATTGGACATTTACATTTGGATGAACTGGATGGAGTCGTTGCCCATCCTGGACTACTGAGCCCGTTGTCTCAGGCAGGGTTGGAGTTACCATCTCCTAATAGCAGCTGAGCAGAGAGGGAAGAGGTCTCTCATTCGGTGCAGACCTGGTTATTAGAACCTACTCCCATCCAAGAGACTGTACTTTTACAAAGGTGAATCAGACCCTGATTTTTCCCACTTTAGTGGCCCCTATCTACCCACCCTCACTGTCTAGTCCCCCATCCTGGACTGCTTAAATGTTTGTTTGAAACTCCCTTTTTCTTCCTTGGCATTTATTTTAACTTGTTTTACTAATATGGCAGAAAGGAGCATGTTTCATCACGAACATCACAACCCTAATATTCATCCCTGAGGAGAATGGTAAAAACACGACCTTCCGCTGGGGTTGAAGGCAATCTTTCACGGTCTTGGGAACATCTCGACGTAAACTTTTATGCTATTTACCTGCCCTCTGCCCTCCTAGATCTCAGATTCCTTTAGAAGCAAACGTTCTCATTCTTAGAACGTACTCTCCTCCAGTTAGAAAGTACACCGTATCATATGTGAATGCAATTTAATAACTGCTCTTACCCTTTGGGAAAATTTCCAAACTTTGCCTAATCTTTTGTTTGTCTTACAGCCAATTGACTCCTCAACCTGCTGGGAGAGAAAGAATGTAGCATATACATGTAGTTTCTTTCTCTCTTGCCTTTTTCATTTTTTTTCTTCTCATTTATCGTTGAATGTTAACAGAATTAAAATCCAGTAATAATTTCTTACTCTGATGATGTATAAAGTAATATGAGCTCTTAGAGTCTGATAGAACTAAATTTGACTCTGGACATTACTACTTACTGTATGACTTTAGGCAGTTTCAATTCTCCTCTTTGAGCCTCAATTTCCCCATCTGTAAAACCCACCTTGCAGAGTTATGCAAACAGAAATAAAACGTTTAGCACAAACTTAACACAAAGTACATGCCCAGTAAGTGCTGTTTTTTAAAAAGCAGTATAGCATAGAGGTTAAAAGTGTAGACTCTGAAGCCAGACAGCCAGGATTCATAGTTCCAGCTCTATCAGTTAATAGAGCATGGGCAAGCTACCTGACTTCTTGGTGTGATAATAGTAATTTACTTCCTAGGGTTTTTGTGAGGATTAAATGAGTCAATATCTGCAAAGTGCTCAGAATAGTGCCTGGCATCTGGTAAGCATTATTTAAGTATTATTATTTTCCTCTTCTTTCTCCAAGATATGACCCTGATCTCATGAGTGTAATGGTTTCCCAATCACTGGAACCAAAGTTGGACTGGGACCGGCTGGTCAAAAACAGCCTTCTTTGGCCAATCTTCCAAGCGCTGCTCCGATGATAACACTTTGTCTTTTCTTGAAGAAGGAAAACGTGGAGGGTACATTCTATCTGCTATGAGCCATGAATTAGAGAGATGGCAGCCCTTGCCAGGATGCTGGCTGGATTGGTTGGCTATAGCTCACAATCATTCTTACTCATGTGGGAATCCAGGAAACCAAGCTAAGCTTAAGGAAAGAGAAGCCCCAGGAGTGAACCTGTGAGCGCTGAATTCTATACCTTATCAGCACTCAAAAATGTGAGAGACTGCTAATTATTTCAGCAATAGTCAATCTCATTTATTTATGTAGGCGGGAACTGAGAGTCAAATGAAATCCTAGTGGAAACTAAGTTGAGAAAAAAAATCAAGATCAATTTTCTTTTTCTGTAAATCAAAAAGAGACCATTTAAATATGTAACAGTGATGCCTCTATTCAGCTTGAAGAGACTGAGATGAAGGTATGGGAATTGAGTCAACTTCTGGAGGATGGTGATACATACATTACACAGACCCTTATGAACACAAATTAAAGATAAAGTAAAGATAATGTATACAGCATGGAGCTCTGGAATTCTAACTTGTTCTCATTGTCTTGCCTGAGCAACAGTGTGATTAAAGCAATTGATTTTGTTTTTATCATTTCATCGTTTTATCCTTCATCGGTAGCCTCTTAGAATCCTTATTCATTGCTATAAATAAACAAAAGCAATGTCTTGACTTCATAAAACGAATACCTTTTTTGCTTCAGTTTTATTTTAGACCTAGTTTTGGCCCATGATGAATTGCTGAATGGTTGGTTTCCTCACGCTCCTTTTTGCTAACCTTTCCTGACAGCTTCTGGATTGCTCTAGCTAGTAATTTGCTCCATAATAATGGCTACTGTGAGGTGTCTCCTAACTATTTCCTTTATTTTTAACAAGGATTCTTAACACCCTCTGTAGGTGACAATATGCAATTACAGATATAGAGTGTCCCCCAGGGATGGCCACTCACAGATGCCACCAGGATTTTTGTAGTGCAACTGTTAAATGTAATGAAAACAAAGAATCACATTCTCCAAACATCCAGTTCAAATAAAATTTTAATTAAAAGTTATGAAGGCATTTTATTGATTAACAATCTTAGTAATTAAAGAGTGTGGTCGACATTTTTTTTCCTGGTTGGATTTGTTCTTCCTCTGAGATCTCTAATTGTTGTATGGTTTTACATTTATTGATAACTCTGTTTGATGAATGCAGATGCCACCTTTTACAGCCATCGTTGACAGAGTAATCATATTGTGAGAAACACCAGGCTTATGTAGTAACAGCTGTTGCAGTTATCCATGCTGACATCCATCGGGGAAATGTGTTTGCTGCTATCATGGGGACACAATAAATGGAAGGTGCAATAAAGCACAAGCTAACATTTGAATATCCTTACAACTCTAGGAACTTTATTGCATATTACAAGCACTTTGATCTCTGTCCAGTACTTAAGTCTTAATTATCAGACTAATTGCACAGACTATGTTCATTTTCAGTGGTAATCCTTTTGTGATTAGCTTCTGTGTTCAATAACTGACTTATCCTTTAATTAAAAGGACTATTAACCTTAAGGCTGCTGTGGTGTCTTGGGATTAACCCATACAGAGTTAATGTTTAATATCATTGTAAAAGCTTTTGCTGAAAGGTGTAGCATAAAAATGTGGAGAGGGAAAGCCATGAAATGTATCTCACTTTTCTGATGTGCAAAAAGCTCTGCTAACAGAGAGGGTTTTAACGAAGCCCCTTGTAGATGAAATCTCCTAAGGGCCTACCTTACTGTAGGCCACTGGATTAACCCTTTGAACCTTGGACTCATTTACAGGAAGACAGTGCTAACTTTAGGATAAGGCAGAGTTTTCTCTCCATTTTCAAAATCATTAGACGTGTGCGTGATCAGGGTATTTAGCTGCTGGTGGTTCAGAATAGAGAATTTCTTTTTTTTTTTCACCCTTATAGCTGAAAGTTTTTTGATATTGATTTCTCCGGAAAGACTCGCAGCCCCTTGAAAATAGACATAACAGTGGCACATTTATCCACAGTCCAAGCGGTGCATGGTCAAAGTGGGTAAAACTTAGTTCACAGGTAACTAGTGAAACGATTAAGGAGCAGATGCACGGAGAATCAGCAGCACAGTGCGGAAAGCCTGCCAAAAAGCCAGGTGCAGCTGCTGGAAGCGCTCTGTTTCTTCCTCGCTTTGGCATCTGGGTTCTGCAATGAACATTTTCCCCTAGTGTGGCCCTGGCACAGGGTCTATGGCTGCACCAGCCACTTAGGATGAGGAAGAGAAATGGTTCCTCTGATTTCTCCCTCTCTTGCTCATATCCTTCCTCCCAGGAGAAGAGGCCCTTCATTGATTTCTCACCCCTAGTGTCTTCACATGTCACATGCAGGCTGCTGGGACTAAGGAGCTGCGGGAATGCCTCCATTCTAAGGCTCTTGGGCCAGCAGGAGGCCCAGTAAATGCTGTTCTGTCTCGTCTTCCAAATTTTACTTCTATTAGTGATGTGAAGACTAGCCAGACAAGAATTTTTCTTCAATGGTACATGTTTTTCAGGAATTCAGCAATAACATGAAATATTTACCAAATAAGCATTGCCATCTGCCAGGGGATTCTGTGTTGAACAAGAGGGCGAGATACCATCCTCCTTAAGCTTAGAGTCCAGCTAGTGGGATAGTAACTCCTTCCAGCCCACCTTCCATTGCTGGGGGTCGTGGCACAGCAAGGGGACTGACTCTGCCCTGAATAGACTATGTTCTTTCTGGGTTTAGAATTCACTGGGTATTTTGTTCTTAATAATGTATAGGGAGTTGCATGTGATGAGTGGGGCTGGTAAAACGTTGCCAATGTTAGCGGGGAGGGAGTCTACGCCGGCAGTTGCGAGCATCAACTCTGGAGCTGGATAGATACCAGTTCAATCCCAGCTCCATCGATGATCAGCTGTGTGACTGTAGACAAATTACTCCCTTTCTGAAGCTAGTCTTCCTCTACTGTAAAATAGGGATATTACTGGTGTGGTTGTAAGGAATAAATGAGATTGCATTTGTGAAGCGTTTAGCACAATACCTGATGCGTAGTGTTTGATAAATGGTAGCTATCAGTATCCAGATTTAAGTTTCTGGATCTTGAGAGACTGCTCAGTAGCTAAGAAATTAGGGGGCAATATGCTACCTATAGTGGTTAGGATGATACTAATTTCTTATAATTCTGGGCTATACAGTCCCTCCTCGGACCCTTGCTGGAGCACCAAGAAGTAGGCTCCTTTACTGACGACAAGACCAAGGCTTGGGCTAGGTGTGTGTCTTGCTCAGGCTCACATGTTGTAGATGAGGGACTTAGAATCAAACCAGTGTCACGTCACCAAGCCCAGCACTCTATGGCTAGCAATTTTACTCAAGGAGACAGAGGCACGTGAATCAGGAGGCTGCAGCCTTTTTCAAGTTTTCCTACCAACTCACAGCTCAATCACTTATCTCTTTTTCCCTCAAGGCATTAAACTTTTTCTAAATAGAGTATTTTAGGTGCATCTCTTAATTATATATTCAATATATAAAGTCCACAGTAATTTCTCACAATTAAAGGACACATTAATCTTTGTAAAGTTCAACAGTCTACCTTGCTGCCAATATGCATTTCAAAATATATTTCAAAAGAGCTTACAAAGTGAATCTGCTTTTAGTAAAGAAATTCTAACTATGCAGTTAATTTCAACAGCAAATCTGCATTAATTATAGGAGGTGAATTTTCATCAATTGTGATTTATTAAAGCTCAAAATGTCCTGGAAGGAAGCAACAAATGAAATATAATATTACAAATAATGTTAAATAGAGCTAGGATGCTGTTATTCATATTCTATTGTGAAGGAGCACGTATGGAGGGAAGTTATCAAACTGTTCAGCACATTTTTTGTAAAAGAAGAATGGAGCAGCAAAACATTGGGTAAATTGGACATGTCTAAGAAAATATCCTAAGATAATTTATTGGCCCTAACAATTTTGAGGCAGGGGGTTGGAAGGATGGACTGTATTGATGCACGTATATAGGAAAATGGCTGGTTGTATTAGGGGGTAGATTCTACGAGCTAACTATGTATGTATACACTTTAATTTCTGTCTCTTATATTAAATAGAGATGAAGATACTCTGTATATGTTTCAAAAATAAGTTGCAGTTGCAGTTTCCACAATAAACAGGCTATCTCAACTAGTACAGGAAAGTAGACACAATTAGCCTCCTTGAAAAAAAAAACCTGCTTAAAAATCACCATTAAACATAAAGGACTATTGAATAAAGGGTTATATTTTATGCGTTGCCCAAAGGCTTCTTGTGTCTAGCGGGGAATCTCTACTATGTATACCTTCTTAGTGTTCAGATTACACATCTTATTAGGCAGCCTGGTTGAAGAATTTCAACTCATGGAGACAGAAACTGCCATCGCAGCGCCCTGTGCTCCAGTCTCTGCTACCAGGGGCTGCATCTTTCCATTTCCTGCATAGCGAGCTGCCTTGATAATAGCTCCCTCTGATTCCCAACCGTCTCAGTCATTTTTAATTATTAAAAGACTCATTTTGGTTATTAAAATTTAGTCCCTTTTATTTAAAAACTTTAATCTCCTATTTGATCTAAAGCCTTCATCTTCTCTCAGTACAGACTAGCTTTGGGACTCCAGCTGTTGGAGTGTGTGTGTGTGTGTGTGTGTGTGTGTGCTGCACAATTTGCTGTCATACACCTCTGCGTCTTTCCTGTTCTTACTACTCTGGTGTAGGGGCAAGGAGGAACAAGAGAACAAAATCATTTCCTTGTAACTCCAGGGCTCAAAGAGTCTTCGTTGGTTGCAATCACTGCTCTCATCATACACATCTCATGACTGACCCCTCTGCGGTGGTTTTTGCTCTTTTTCTGTGATTGATCAGCCATCCAAATGCTGGTTCCCTTGGGCAGGTGCGATAGGGTGCTCTGAAGAGTTCTTCCAAGAGCCTGACAGACACTTGCACCCAAAAAGTCTCCTGTAAGAGTCCCCTCTGAGCCTTGGCCTCTTGCTTTCTCCCTCAGCCCTCACCTCAGACTGTCCACCCAGTGGATGGCCCTCAGGGGTGGCACCAGCCAGGGAGCCTTTCAAGGCTGGCTCCTTTATCTGTTTTTTGCTGAAGAAGATTCGCCCTGAGCTAACATCTATGCCAGTCTTCCTCTATTTCGTATGTGAGTCCTGGGCACAGCATGGCCGCCAATGAATGGTGTAGGTCCACACCTGGGAACTGAACCTGGGCTGCCGAGGTGGAGTGCGCCAAACTTAACCCCTAGGCCAAGGGGCTGGACTCTCCTTTATCTTTTCAGCACACTGTCTGACGTTCTTGAGAACATCCCTAAGTACTGACAGGCAACAACAGGATGTTCTCAGCCTGTCCCGATTTTTTCCTGCCTCAGAACATAGGATCACCTACCCTGGAAGGAGTTCTGGTTCTTTGCGGTAAAGAACAATATTGAGTACCCTGGGTGTGCCTGAGCTTGAGAGTTTGTAGTGTGCAAATTGCTGCTGCTTCCCTTGGACACCTTTATTGGTGGAGCTGGAAAAACGCTTCTTTTTAAGATTGTGAGTTATCTTATTTTCCCAAAGTAACTCAAACTTATTTTAAAATTTTGTTTTAGTATAAATACTTTAAATTTGTTTTCTCTATCACATCCTTACTTAAAATTTTCACCTTTCAACTAAAAATTCTTACAGTCTCAACATTTGTCATTGTGTAATCACGTTATTGACACAGTGGAGGATAATTAAAAACATTTTATAAGAGAGAATAATATTGCAATATGTAAATGTATAATATACATGATGTATAATCAATGTATAAGTATATAATAAATATTTTATGACAAGCTATTTATTTATAGGTTTATTGAAATACTTAAGCAGAATACAATGAGAGAATCAGAAGAGTTCTGATGAACTTACTCAATCCTTAAGGAAAGATTTTTTATTGTTACAGACATGAATAATGAAGAATTCTCACTGTAAGCTCATTTTATTCTTGTTGGCTGGTGATGGACAGAACTGAGGACCTAATTCTCATCTTTTCATCCCTCTTCTGCATTCCAATGGCATTGTGGAGCTTCTAGTGAAGAATTTTTCAACGGCCATCACCATAGTTGACGTTTGGCTATTTCAGTGGTTAGAAAGAATTAAAGCTTAATGAGTACTGCCTAACAGAAACATAGTCTAGTTATTTCTGCTTTTAGACTGTTTTTTGATTTTTACATTTCTGTCACCATCACCTTACTTCAGGCAGTTGTTACCTCTAACCTCAATTATTGCAATGATTTTATCTTTTGACTTTTCCTTTTGACTATGATTAGTTAAAATTTACCCATCGGTTGAGGGTTTTTGTGAAATTGCAGCAATTACATTCATTTCCAGGATTTCTAAATCTTTTTTTAGTATCCCTGTACTGGGTCATAGCTGCTTGTTTTTATTTTATAACCTCTTATTTTTCTATAATAAAACATATCTGAAGATCTTATAAACGTTCTTTTAAATTACTGTATTATTTCCTTTTCCAAAATAAACGTGAATTCTTTTGTGCTTTGAGTTTGTTGACTGTTTTTCATGGGGTGAATTTCCCTTATGCGATTTGAAATTTTCATTTGCAAACTCATTATGAGTGGAAATTTCTGGGTTTTTTTTGTGCTTGTTCTCTTCCTGAGCTCATCCTTCCTTGGTTAGTGATTTTGTAACTGTCTCCTGGACCAGGACCAGGTCTTATACTATATGAGCAGCTTACAGCTCTTGCACTCAGGATATTGCACGTCCAGTCCCAGAGCTTCAGTCTCCATTCCTGGGATGGACAGCCACATCCAAGCTCTGGTGCCCTTCCGTGAATGGGAAATGTTGAGTCTTCATTCTCCTGCATGAGTTTAATTTACCTCTTGTTTCACATCCACTGAGACGTTTATCTTGATTTTGGGTGTAACAATGTCTTTTAAATATTTTCTCTTCTTATTTTATTAGTTGTTGCTCTATGTTTCAAGGTCATAGTGATAGAGATTGTGAGGTGGGGCCGAGGGTTGTTTGTGTGAACTACTCTGTCCTCTTGAGCAGAAATCTCTACACTTAAATTCATAATTGGTATTCTTGCCTCCATTCCTTTCTCTACTTTTATTCATATTTTATGTTACTGCAAAATTCAAATTCTTAAGGCATCAATTTTTATCTCTACGTTATACTTCTTAAAAACCTTAAATGGTTCCCCACTGGCTATCAGTAAAAATGCTCTAATGTATCACACTTACATATGACATTAACTGTTGGTTTAAGATTGCAGAATTATTTCTAAACTTCGCACTTTTTTAAAAATTAGAGTTTTTTTCACAGATTGATTTTTTTTCCGATTAAGGGCCAGATCTTCACCAAAAATAGTTGTTAGGTAATACCAACAAAAGTTTTGTTTTTGTTTTTTGCTGGTATACTTTTCAATGAGCTCTGATTATTTTTTCCACCCTGATGCATTAGAATTATACAGAAAGATAATTATATTTCCCCACTGCTAATTTGGCATTTCCTTTGATTTATTTTCTAGTTTTGGGGATGGATTACTATTGACTGGTTCATACTTTCTTGGCCACGTACACAAGAGGTAAGAATTAGGGATGCAGTCTATATTATGGAGCAAATCAAAGGTAGTGGTTTCAATGAGACTGAACTCCTGACTTTGACATAGTTTATACATTGTCCTAGCCCAGGATTTCTGCACTTTGTGGTTATCAGTGAAAACATGATGATTTACGTAGGAAAGCCTCTGGGGTTTGCTTGATGGCAGAGATGTCCTGAGTAGCCATGTGGCTGTGCCTCCTAGGGAGAGAGTGTCTGGGTGGGTCACGGCAGTCCACACTGTGGTCCTAAACTTCTCAGGTTCATATACCGGATTTTGATGGTATACACAGAGTTCTTCCGGCTGCGGGGGACTGATGCGCTGTAACAGCTCGGCACTGTGGTAAGAGCATAGCACTGAAGGCAGACAGAATATGTGAATGCGAATCATGGCTCTGCCTCTTACTTGAATATTCAGCCCTCTGAGCCTCAATTTGATCGTTTCTGCAATGGGAACGGTAAGAGTTTTGACCCTTTTCAGGCTGTTGTAAAAGTGAGAGATAACATACATCTGGTAAAGCATCCGGTCTTTAGGCTGCATACTTGCTTTACATGACCCTTGTGTTCTGTGACCCAAACTCCAGGTAACTTACTAAAAGGAAAGGTCCAGAAGCTGTCTTCTCATTGGCTCAGGGCTATGTTCTAGGTTTTCTCTCTTATCCTCTTCCCCTGTCTAGATCCTCATAGCTGATTCTCTCTCTCTGCCTAACTATAGACTATTTGCTGGATATTCTCCCTGGAGAATATGGCTGTGTTCCTAAGATATCCTTTCAGAATACACACCCTCTCCTCGTTACCTCCCCAACCATTTCCATGCACACATCCTTGGACAAAGGATGCCTCACTCCTGTGCCAGGGCTCTGGAGTATCCATCTCCAACTAGGCCCAGGACCCTGGGCCCCCAAGTGTTCAACTGTGGGAGAAATGAGGGGGAGAAAGCAAATACCCAGTTCCATGTAATAGCTTTAATAAATGGTTGTGATTGCTGCTCTTAAAAAAGTTCTGTGTAAACCAGAGTGCCAATTTTTTTTATTTTACAGTGGAGGCTTCCCTTCTAGTGGTTGATTTTTGTGTCCATTATCCAGTATACTCTCATTATCATTAAGATACTTGAGTAACTGAATTTGTATTCAAAAGGTTTCTGGGTGAGCAGAGAATCAGGTAAAGGCTGGATTATGGGAAGGCCTAGGAGGAAAAATTCAGTGCCTGGAGGCTCCCTTGCTAATCCTACTGTTAGTACAAGGCTGAGAGCCCATTAGACATTTGTTAAGGGCTCAGCAGACGGCCTGCTCCTGTTTGTAAGTCTAGCCTACACGGAGTGGGCATGAAACAGTTCTACGGTAAAATCCAGGTGGCTGGAGCCAGGAGGATGCTTGATGATGTGGCGCAGGAAGTGTTCTAGTCAATGACTTCTGCCCAGCGGGGGAGACTTCCTCTGGTTGTGCATAGCCTGGTAGCCTGTCAAAAAACCAGGGAGGTCTGTATAATCTCCCTCACCACTGGAGCGCAGAGGAGAGTTGATGGCGCGCAGAAGGGGAATGGGAGAGAAGGGAACCACTTTTGGTTGAGGAGCAGCAGGCATCTTCGGCAGCAGCATACAGAGAAAGGGAACTTGCTGAAGTCCCAGCTTGCAGGTGTGTCCAGGACAAGGCAGAAACAGCAACACTGCTGCATATTTGACAGCTCACTTCTCTCTGGCTAACATGCTCAATGTTTATGCTCCCATGTCCTTTCACAAAATATGCTTTGTGAACCCCCAACGTGGATCAACCCAACCATCTGTTATCTGTGCTCCTGCATCCCAAGCTGCTGAGACACTCACGTAGTTGCGTGAATTGGTGTCACTGATGATTTCCCGCTTGAATAGGCACCTCTGAAACATGGGGCAATATTTTTCTTCCCCTGGATCCACTCTCTTTTTCTCCATCCCCACAGCTTGGCTGACCCTTCTTCTACAGCTCTGTGCTTCTATCAGTCATATTTACTTCCCTAGAGCCTCCCATGAGGAGGGAGCCCTTTCCTTTTCAAGGCGCTTTGGTCTCCTTCCCTTGTTTCCTCTTAAAATTATCTATGGCACATCTACCTTTCTGTCTGTCTCTATATATCTGTCTGTCTATTATCTATCTATCTATCTATCTTTCTGTCTAGTCATTTATTTTTTTTAAAGAAACCCTCCTGGCATCTTCCCTACAGACCATAAACATGCTTAAGTCTTTAATCTGAAAAACAAACAAACAGCAAAAACCTCCCTCCACCTTGCTTTCTCCCACTTGCTTCTGCCAACTTTCTTCTGAGTTCTATCACAACTGAGTTCTAGAAAGAGCAGCTATAACAATCCTCTTCTCTTCCTAACTTCCCAGCCCATTGCAATTGGCCTTTGCTTTCATTACTTCCTGGAAATTAATTCTTCAAAGTTTCCAATAACTTCTTTTTTTCCGAAATTAGTGGAATTTTTTTTCTTTCATTCTTCTTATTTGACTTATGGAAACGTATACAACTATGATCATCCACTTTTGAAACTCTTTCTTTGTTTTTTACAGAGGGAGGAGTGGAAAGGGGGCTGCTGGTGGGAGTGGGGTAGCTGAGACCTGATTATGTTGGCATCATTACTTATTTATTAACAATAGGGGAATTGAAAATTTCTTTCCAGAAGGTTGTGAACCCCCTCTGGATGACCCTGGAGCTTTCCCCAGTACTACTCTCTTTTGTCCCGTTTCAGCCTCCTTGGATGATTGTTTTCCTCTGGCTGGCTCCTTAAATGTGGCGCCCATGGAGTTCTGCTTTTTGCCTTGTTCTCTCCTCACATGCTCCAAAAGGTCTCACTCACTCCTAGCGGTTCCAGCATTCACTATGTGCTCTCAGCTTCCGAGTCTGCATCTTCAGCCCCCTTCTCTCTCCTGAACTCTAGGCCCAAATATTTAATTGATTACTAGATCTTTCCACCTAAAAGTCCCACTGGCATCTTAAACTCAATGTGCTCTAAACTTATCTCCCTCACCTGTCTCAAACCATCTTGAGGCTGCATCTACTCAGTTATCTAGGTCAGAAACTTGGGAATGATTCTTGACTTCCCCTCTCTCCCACCCTCTCTAACTTTCCTCCTCAGTCAGAATCTAAGCAGTCCACTTACTTTTTTCTATAGCTCTGTTTGTTGTTGTTAGTGGCGCTGAGTCGATTCTGACTCCTAGTGACCCTGTGGACAGCAGAGCAGAACCCTGCCCGGTCTTTTTGCACCATCCTCTCACCTTCCAGAGCCATATCAGCCAATGATCCATTGCTTTTCATAGAGGTTTCATGGTCAACAGTTTCAGAAGTGGGTGGCCAGATCCTTCCTAGTCTGTCTTAGTCTGGAAGCTCCAATGAAACGCGTCCACTGTGGGTGACCCTGGTGGTATTTGACATACCGTTGGCACAACTTTCAGCATCACAGCAACTGTTACTACCAACTCAGTTCAAGCCTTTGTTGTTGAGTGTCTGACAAAATCCCAGAGAAAGAGCTTTGTGCACAGTATTTATTATTTTAATTATGAATACAGATTATAAATGTTATGACCACATTAATTACATACATTGCTTTAAAGACCTAAAGTAGCAGTTTTTCCACAGGGCTTTTGATTAGCACGATGATTACTGGAACGTATCATAGGGAGGCTCTTAACCAAGGAGATTTATGACCAAATTTTGATTATCTTGGTTGGGAGGCCAAGGAAAACACAAGGGATGGAAATAGTGAAATGACCCTAAAGCCTCATCTCAGGCAACAGCTTCAATCTTCTTTTCCTCTGAATATTTTATCAGCACAGACAACATGTGAGGAGGCTGTTGTTGGCTTGAATTTCTGCCTCTTGAGTGCCCATGCCAGATGAGTGGTGAAGTAGCTAAGTGACCACAATTCCCAGTCAAGATAAGAAGAGGAAGCAAGAAACTCAAATAATCCACAGTCTGGTTAAGAATCTGCATGTTCCAGTGGAGGGGAAATCAAGACTTGAGACTGAGCAATCTCAGTGCTTTGATCTCACTGAGTACTTATCATGCTAAGCGGCCTGGTGATGACTGAGTTTCTGGGCTGTGGTTCTAGGATTTAAACTCCTCATTTGTCGTGGCTTTCCCTGTTACTCTTTGTATTTTGGTCATTTGTACAATGAGGGGAAATGCTGTCCCAACAGCTTAGAATCTTGCCATAATGTCAGGAGCCTTAGGCAAGGTGAGAAACGGTTGGGCAGAAAAGGAAATAGCATCTATTATTAGACAAGGGCCAGCCATGTCAATGGGTAAATTGAATAAGACAGGGTGGTGGTGCCGAATCCCTCCCTTAGCTAATCTCTTGTCAAGATCTTGATTTCAGGTGCATGGAAACGGAGAGCAAAATGTAGCTGTGTAAAGCTGTTTTATCCATCATTATCTCAGATTTCCTGATGAGGCTGATAAGCTTGGCGTAGGCATTAAACCAGCCTGTCATTGCTCTCCTGCTGCTTTCATGATTTCTTACTGGTTTGGCCCAATAATCTGGGCAGGAGCTCTCTTAATATATATGCTCTGTTATGTGACTACCCAATGTGAATGCCTCTAAATTGAGTGATTTCCTCACTCCCTTAAAATCAGATGACAAATACTACATTTGAGTATTTTTACCTCCTATTTTGTTTGTTTATATTCTGGCAGAATATTCACATAAAGGGTCTCACAACGTGGCAGAAACTGCTGTATTGCATTTTGAACGCATGGTATTGATTGCCAGAGAATCAGTTAAATTGCGGTGTGAATAATGATGGGCAATGGCCTTAACCCCTTTGGCTAAAATTGCTTATTTGTCATCCTGGCTCACGGAAGAGATAAACAATTGCTTGCTGATGATCTAACGGATCAACTGTACATTTGGCATGTCAGATGAGAGCTAATTTAATGAGCTGCAGTTCCTGCCAATTACCTGGAAACAAATCCCTCCGCAAGCTATTCTGTACATCATCAAAATGTTTAACCAAATTCTCACTTGTGGCAGGTAAGATGATTGGGTGTTTGATTAGTCAACATGCTGTCGATAGTATCTTGCATGCATTTGTCCTGTCTACTTATCCAATTACCTTCATTCTTTAACAATGACAAATTATAATACATAGTCATCCAATTCTTGATTTTAAATTACTCTGCTCAGTATGGATACTAACTATAAAACCCAAACATCCCCATGTGTGGGTGGATTGAATTGCAGACAATGTTACTTGTGCAGTGCATGATCTTGGCGGTTGGCTGGAATAGAAAAAAGTGACTTTATTCACGTGCTGTTTGAATGCCTACAACGAAATTCTCTGACAAGAGCAAGAAATCCGGATGACTCTATGAATAGCTTCACATAAAAAGGGGGAACGTCTGGGGATGAGAGGTCTGTGAACTAGCATTGATTGGGCAGGGAGAAAGACAGGCAATGGGAGGAGAGAGTAGGAAGAAGCCGAGGTTCAAGGACAAGGGGAAGAGGGAAGATGAGGTGCATGTGGCATCCCTGTGGGCAAGAAGGGGACAAAGGCGTGGGTCACACAGACCATGGGTACCTGGAAAGCCTGAGGCCTCCCTGGTTGTGGGAGCTTCATACATCCTTGGTTCAGCCACCTTCCCTTTCCCCCCTCCTTGGGTTTCTGAGTTTCAGAGAATGCCCTTCCCCAGGAACATTGTTTTCTAGCTCTATCTTTCTATCTCCGGCTCTTGCATATGAGTGCGTTTGCTGCTTCTGTGCCACTCCATGTTAATCTAGACAGGAAGCCCAGTTTGTTGACAGTTATTCCCTTTCCATATCAGTGTGCACAAAGCCTTTGGTGCCTTTACCTCCTACCGTCCACCATGCCACTGCCTCTGCTCTTCCTTCTCTGTCATCTTTCTTCCACCTCTCTCTAGCAACACACACTTCCTCCGTTTCCAGAACACACATGAGGGTTGGGGGAAGGGCAGCCCAGTAGCTTCTGTCCCAAGCAATCTTTTCAGAAAATTTGCAACATAGGTGTCTCTCTCTCTGAAGAGGAATTCTTGTGGTAGTTGGTAAGAAGATAACACTTTCACCATCTTTTTAATTCTCCCTGAGAAAAAGATTTCCATCCTTGCTAATTTACTATGCACATTTTCTGAGACATATATGAGAAGACATCCTGAGCTGTTTTTACTCACAAAACTTCTGACACCAAATGTGTAGGGGCTTTCTGCACCAAGCCATTTTCCAATTCTCTGTGGATACCACTTGGATGTCATACAATTCAATTCAATTCTGACACTAACTTCCCGGAGTCAGTGCAGACCCCACCGACTGCACCCAACTTCAGCCAGCCCCAGGTCCCAGGTTGCCACCTGTACTTCTGACTGACTGGCTATAAATCAGGTGGTTCTCATGACTCCCTCTTTAGGTTTGCTAATTTGCCAGAACAGCCCACAGAACCTAGGAAAGTGTTTTACTGACTATTACTGGTTTATTATAAAGGATACAACTTGGGAACAGCCAAATGGAAGAGATGCCTAGGGCAAGGTATGTGGGAAGAGGCTCAGAGCTTCCATGCCCTCTCTGGGTGTGCCACCCTCCCTGCACTCCATGTGTTCACCAACCCAGGAGCCCTCCCAACTCCGTGGTTTAGGGATTTTTATGGAGGTTTCATTAGGTAGGCATGATTGATTAAATCATGGGGTGTTGGTGATTAACTCAACCTCCAGCCCCCCTCCCCTCTCTGGAGGTCATGGGGGAGGGGCTGAAGGTTCCAACCCTCTAATCACACATTGGTCTTTCCGTCAACCAGCCTGAAGCTGTCTAGGGGCACTAGTCAACTCATCAACATCGAGAAGACACTCTTTTCACTCCAGAGATTCCAAAGTCTTAGGAGCTGTATGCCAGGAACCAGGGACAAAGACCAAATATCTATTTCCCATTGTATCACAGAGCCCAAGATTTATCTGTGGCCTCCATAGCTCCCTCATGTTTCTTTATTCCACGGAACTGTGCAGGACTTTTAAAAAAATTCGAGACCTTCTTTGAGGTATTTCTTCCTGGCTCTACCTTGTTACCTCAGATATTGGGAGACAGTGTCACTTTCTTTCCAGTGTCCTGGTGCCACACACTGGGTCTCCTCCATCCCCACACACAGGCACAGGTTTACCTTCATCAGAAGTCCTCAGTGGTTCACAGAGGGCTGGGACAGTAGCGTTGGTTTCTACACAGTGATGTTAGGGACCAGGATTTCTGCCATATATCCTTTGCCGTCAAAACAGATGAAGGTTTTTGTATCACACAGGCCTCGGATGTCCTGTGTGCTTCTGGCTTTGTATTGTATGCCTGGACCTTGCTAGGTGCCACAGAGTCTCATCTGTCCTGTGCATTACCTGACCCTAAATGGAAGGCAAATTTTGTCTCTCCATCTGGCCCCTGATTTGTTCTAGGGTGTAGTCTTGTCCAGAGATGAGTAACCTACTCATTTCTTTCTCCTGGGGCTCTGCTTTTTGAGAATCTGATCACAGGAGTAGAGACCTCTGCAAATCACAACTTGGTTCTCCAATTCCAGCTTTGATGATCTGATTTGTTCCCCAAGGACAGCTGACAACCTTGCCTCCCTTCCTCCTCCTAAATTAGTTTCCCTAAAAGTGAGAACTCAGTGCCCTGGGGTGACTTCAGCAGTCTGAGCCGCTGCGGTAACGGTAACGGGTCACAGTATCGCTCCCGCAGCAATCTGCTCTAACAGGGTCTAATTCTCCCAACGATGACTGCAGCCTTGTGCTGCTGGAAAAGACTTTCAGTCTAGAGGTGTTTTTCTCTTTCCCATTGTTGCGTGATCAGAAAGTTGACATTCAAGCCCTAGCACCTCTCTCACTACAGAAAGTCGAGTCCACACAGGCAAGTCTTCAGCTCTAGCAATAGGCACCTTGGTGGGTGTGACCAGTTTTAATTCCTGCCCCAGGGTTCTTGCTTGCTCTCTGGTAATCTGCATGGCTTCTCCACTGCCAGGGTCGACCACATGTAACCTTTTCTTCTTTTTAGGGGAATGAGTGTGAGGAGTGCTGTTAGAATTCAGTCTACTGTGCAGGGACCAAGTTCAGGGGCCCACCTGAGCAAGTATCGGGGATGTGGGAGCTGCCCATTATTCCTCCTCTCTATTTTAGACTGTGGCTGGGGAGGAACAAGCTGTCTGTCACCTGTGACCTCCTGTATAGTACCTTGTCCAAATACTCAATAAATATTTGTTGAATTAAATGTAAATAAATCCACCACAGTAGGACACACTGCTTAGTACTTGTAATCATCACCCACCATTCAAGAAAGGACAATGTCAAGGGGGGATGGAGGTTTACATGTGTGCCCAATGTGCTGTACATCTGGAAAGAAGGCTGTCTGGTGAGCATGCAAAGCCTGAATACTGACCAGGATTAGGAAAACGCACTTCCTGCTCATAGAGTTCTTTGCAGGGCTCCCCTTTTCACTTTGCAGCCTCAGGCAACCTCCTCTACCTTCTTCAAGTTATTTAACTCAGCCCAATTCTTTTCAACAAACTCCTTACAAACTATGCAGGTGAGAACTACTGGATTAGGTGTTAATGGGACACAGAGTTGAATAAAATATCAACTCTGCCCTTGAGGAATTCACAGTCTAGTAGCACCCCCTCTTCCTGGCTGTGTGACCTTAGGCAAATTATTTAACCTCTCTGTGCCTCAGTGTCCTTATCTATAATACTGGTTTGGCAAGAGCAGCTACCTCCTGGGGTAGTTATGGAGACTAGATGGATTAAAAGTATAACGTACTTGAAAGGGTGTCTGGCACACAGAAAGCATTTAATAAATCTTATTTATTATATTACTCACGCCAACACCATAGTATCTGTAATCTAAGCCCCTTGTTTGCACTCCCCACTGAGCTCTGATTTTCCACAGTTCTCTGACTTTTTGTGTGACAGTGATGAAAGTGATGGACCCTGTGGGTAGAGGGTTGTGTGCTGGCTGGAGTGGACTCAGGGTCATGGAGGGCGTGATGCAGAAGCTCAGGCTCCTACTTCAGTTTCTGCGTATTTTGTTCACAGCGGGGCTAGTTCAGCACCACAGGGTTCAAATGACAGTACTAGGGAGATGATACATATTGCGCTTGCCCGCGGTCTTTCCAAATTCAGGTTTTCAAAACCTTAAGTTGGTTATCAATATAGCTATGCTGAGAAACTATGCATTTCGAAATATTGTTTTGGAGGTTCTGTCCTTGCACCTCTGGAATGTTCTTTATTCTCAGCATCCTATGACTCACCGTATGGATTAAATTGCCTTTTGACAAGGTTTTCTAATAAATCACCAATTATACTCTTGGGGAGGATCCAAGTGAGACCTGTTTTTTTTACTGAGGTCAGCTCCATTGTTTTAGAAGGGTCAATTACATTGCTGTTATTTGAAAACAAAACCAAACCCCAGAACACTTTCCTGCCAAGCGCATGTAACTCTGGCACTGAAAATGCAGACAGCATCCCTGAATGATTGGATTACGATTTCTGATCGTCGGATCAGACTCCACATTGTTCCCAGCACAAGGAGGGGCAGTGCCAGGCGCCCTCCCATCCTGTCCTGCAGGATCACATCTAGCAGCACACTCAGGCCCGAAGCTTCCAGAATGGGTGTGTTTTCCATTCCTGTTGAGAGGTAGTGCTTTGTAAATATTGTGAGAAGCCCAGAATGAAAAGGTTAAACTAGTACGTTTTGGCTGGACGAGGATTAATTAAGAGATGATTTGTGAGGACTATTATGTGTGTGCTAAATTTACTGACCCTTTTTCCCCCTCTGTATAGAATGAAGCTCTGTGCTCTGTGCTCATTATCCTTAAGCATTTTCTTTTCTCTGTATCATCACCTCGTTCATTTCATTTGGTAGCTTTAAAATGCACTAATTTGGAGCAGTAGGCTTCATTGATTCCTGGGAATAGAACTTTCAGTAGGCACAGCTATGTAGGCCTTAGGAAAACCCTTTATGATCATTGCGGACTCTCTGGCACTAGGACTGGGCTCCTGGTCCAGGTTGGCAAGGATCCCAACAGATACTCTCCCACTGCTATGTGGGCAGAAGGCATGTCTGAAGTCCCTACGAACAAGTTTTAAAGCCAAGTTGACATACTGCCTTGCTATTTCTTGGCTGTTTAGGGACAGTGATCTATTTTGTTGATTAACTAGAATCCCTTTTCATCTATTTCTGGATTTTTTTGTCAGCCTTTGGACCAATTGTTGCTTGGCTGCACTGCTGTCCAAGGGCAGGCCGGGGGAAGGGGTGAAAGGGGCTGGACATTCTGGGAGTGCCTAACTCTGCTTTGTCTGAGCATCCTACAAAATGATGCTGAAGGCTCTCCTGCCTGAGAGCCCCTCAGGTCACCAGGATGGCAGACAAAAGCAGAGGAGGAGGTGTGGGTGAGGACAGGGAGCTTGAGCAGGAGGGGCAGGCTGGCCAGGCAATTCTGCTGGTCCAAGCCTGACTTTGTTGATGGAAGAAATGGGTGTGGAAGAAGGCGGCTCCTCTTGGGCTTCCATGTGCCCTGTGGCTCACGCTGTGGGGAGTCAGGGCAGTGAGAAGACAAGGAGAAGGGTGGGAGAAAGCCCAAAGCCCAGGGGAATCATTTCCTCCTGAGTTCTTGTGTTCATCCCTAGCTCTTCTACTCACCATCTTTCTGCTTCTTCGCCTTTATCCTCTAATGATTTGAAAAAGGAAGTTTGAACTCAAAGACAAGAAACAGAGCTCTGTGATCTGTTGGGCATCTTTCCTCTATTTGGTTCTGGCTAGAAATTCTGGTTAAAAAAGAGGCAAGAGGAGATAGAAATAAAGCCTGAAATGAGAATCTGTGGTCTTATTTGGCTTTAATTGATCTCTGTCTCCCTATCTATTCCACTTTAATCGAACTTTGATTGAAATATGCAAATCTTGATTTTAAAAAGACATGATTTTAAGAATTAAAAAAAGTGTGTAAAAATGTTCATCATGTTTTAGAATACAATCCCTTGGTGTGAATTAATTATCCAGGAAACAATTTACATACAACTTCTCAAGAGTGTTTCTAATTGTGAGAAGTGAGCTACCTCAAGACAGTAAGGGTGGGCTGCTCTGAATGTTTGCTCAAGCCCTTAACCCATGTAGGTGTTCTGTAACTACTGAATCCATCATCAGGCTATTTTGACTCTTTCGACTGCTCTGCGTTGCTGAATTTTAAATTGCTACTTGCTAGGAAGGCAAAGTTGAAGGCGAGGGGCAAGTCCCAGTACCAGCAGTAGCTAGATGAGCTTTGATGGGACTGAGAAAGATGGAGTTTCCAGGGCTTTGACATTTCATTCTCTTGTTATATAGCAGCTATAAAAAAGTCACTAGCATTTTCCTGTCTTCCTTACTGATACACACCAGCAATAGGAGAAATGAGGGTCCCCGTCTCTCATGCCTAATTTGGTAGCTTAACTGGTGAAAGGAGCTATGAGATACCCGGAGCAATAGGGCTCATGTCAGCAGGTTCACCCAAGCAGAAGTCCCCCGTGGAGGTGATTGAAATGGGGAAATGTTTCATGTGAAGGTCCCTTTCCTGAAAAACCCAGTGTGAACGATTACTGAAGGCCATTTCTGAAGTTATTTCTATAATGTCCATTTGCTGAAAATGGAAGAAAATGAAAGATGCTAATGTTCGAATATTATGAAGCTCGATGCTGTACACATCAGGACATTTCCTATTTAATTTAATGAGTCACCCAGGTGTTCATTGACCAGTTGCTTTTTTAAACTTGGAGAATAATTTTTTTCTTATGCTGTGGTCTGTTCTGTGTGTGACTTTTTTTTTTTTTTAATATGTGGGATATTACAGCACTGAAAATATTACTGATGCAGATTTTATTCCCAGACCATTGAGTCTATTTAGATATGTCATGCTCATAAAAGCTCACGTTTATTGAAGAGGGTTATTAAATTTACTGTAAGATTTCATAAAGACCCTTTTAGGTGAAAAATGCAGGTAGAATGGTTTGAGTGGATGCTTTATAAACCTTTTATGAGCTCCCAAAATAAAAAGTTCTAAATGCAAATGTCTTACGTGGAAAGTAAAAGCAATTTGTTTTTCTCATTAGGTGGCAGACAGCCGGCTAACATGAAGATGACAGATTTTGAGATCTATGAAATCAGAGCTAGCTTTCTCTAACAGAGGACTGCCAGCTGCTTACCTTCTTTATCAAAATGCGCTTTCATTCTAAGGTTAAGTACAGGTGTATAAATGTCTGCCTGGTTTGGGAGTGGCTCTATTCAATCCCTAGATATGTTGTTGAGAGAATTGCGATACATTTAGTTTGGAACACACACGTGCACACACACACTGTTACAGAATCCAGCGTAATTAAAGATATTCATCACTATGTTCATTTGAATTCGCACAATAAAAGTATCCCACACTGTTTCTCCTCATTACTATGTAAGGCCAGAGATTATATTTCCTGATTTGGAATGATGCCAGAGAGTCATTTCAATATTTGAGCTTTATACATTATTATTAATCATCATGATGATGCACTTTTCAATATTCATGGTACTTTGCAACAATTTTTGTTAGCTGTTTCTCTTAGCTGAATCAGGTCAAGGAAAATTACTACTCTGTTACAGGTGAAGAAACAGAGGCACAGAGAGATGCATGACTTCTGGATCACACGTAGATTATTGGTGTAGCTGGTATGAAAACTCACAATCTTGTATTTTTACATTCTGACTCTGAGTCTCTTCTCACAAATTCTCCTTTTTGAGAATAAATTTTCCTGTCAGAAGTTTCCGATATATTGGGGAAGGTAAAAAATTCCATTGAGTAGCACAGTGTTTGGCACATAATGGCTTTTCAATAAATATTAGCTAAAGAAATGTACAAATATTAGTTGCAGGTTTAAAGCATAAGATTTTCAAAATAAAGCTTTGTGTAAAAGTAGCATATTTTGAGTTAATTAATGGTAATTGGAATAGGACCCCCGTTAGTGGGGAAGTTGGGTATATCGTATGTTTCAGAGTTGAGTGATAAATCACTGCAGGATGATAATGACAGTAGGTGTCTCCAACAGCTTTTCAGCAGAGGTGTGATGTTCTAAACATAAACTAGTGGACCAAAGAGATAGCGAAGATTTGTTTCCTAACTGTTGGCAGAAATAGATTTCTTTCCCTAGCCTATTAATGATGATGCCTTAAAAATGTTTTACAATAACCTCAGTTAAAATGATAAAGCAAATGTACTATAATTAAAATGCCTAAAAACCCCAAAGGGCCAACTCAGTCTTAATATTGTCGAGACGGATTGCATCCCAGGATCCTAGCTGTTCCCTGTACTATGGGGGAGATTTAACGACGGTAATGCCATATTGTTTGCCGCCACTGACAAGACAAGCACATTATTCCATCAGGGAATCTGTACCCATTGATATCTTCGTGTTTTCTTACCACATTGCTCTTGAAATGTCTGGATCGAGTGTCTTGATAAGTTCTGATTTAGGCTGTTTCAATATAGTTCACTGAACTTTTGCTCAAAAAGTATAAAGCATTTTAAATGCTCTTTCTCGAAAATTATGTTGTATGCTTGTATCACTGAGGAAGATGTCTAATGCACAGAGGAACTCTGAGCACTGTGGTACAGGGTACAGTCATTGCTCGTCGCTTCCTTCTGTAAATGACCAGGCAAGCTGGATGCTGCCCACGTCATCAAAGGAGAACAGGATCAACACTTGTCTCTGTTTTTACACTATCTGTTCATCCATTGTGAGATCCACTTTTCAAATTTCTTGGATTTTGAATAATTTAGTAAAATGAGCCCAGCCAATTTTCAGTTTGTTTTTAAAGGTGTTATTATAGGTAGTGCTGGGAATCAGAATTCTAAGCTTAACACAACCTGTGTTTATACGATGAAAATGTTTTCTAACCAGACTTTATCATTTGGACGCAATCATTACCCTTTGCACTGTCTAAATCACGTCTGGCAGTCAAAGAAGCGGCCCAGGGAAGGATTCTGGATCAAACAACACAGCCTTGTTTTGCCTGAAGGTGTGGCAGATCCAGGGCACTTGAGATGGTCCTGTGTTTAAGGGGGAAATACTGTATGATACCCCCCACTGAATTTGGGGATTCATTCAACAGATGCTAATTGAATGCTTATTGTGTGGGAGGCACAGTGCTGACTCTGCTAAGATCTCAGAAGAGAGTCCTTATACATAGAGTCTGCTGTACTCTCACTAAGTATTTTGACCTAAGTTTGGGATGGCCTGAACCTAAAATCCTGGAAGGGAGACCCTATTCTGATGATGCTGACGACTTGGGAAGAGGCTTGATGAAACAAGGCAGCAGGGGTCACCCATAAAACAGGCATAACAGCACTCTGCTTATTATGTTCGGTAAAATGTTGGGCAAAAGAATGTATTGAGGCTTGTATGACAGCAGAGTCTACTTGTCCCTGTCACCGTATCATCTGCTTTGCCAGCAATACATTTCCAATGACTGAGCACATTATGCACAGTAGGTGGGATTAGAATGTTTGCAGGAATCTTTAATGCCCTCCTATCTTGCGGATGGTTTCCTTAGGCAAATACTGATTTCAGAACATGTGCTTCTTAAATAGACAGCTGTTTAAGGGGCCATCAAACTAAATGGGAGCTACAGCTAGAGTTTTGCTATTGGTTTAACCACTGTCTCTCCCTCCTCCACACCTCCACTGTGCTCAAAAAAAGAAAGAAATGGAACCACATTGACACACAAAACAAGAAAACAAAACCAGACTCCCCAGATAGTTTGGGTTACCCACTTGTGCGAAGACTGGTGGCAATTCTCAAGTTTGGAACAACTACTAACTAAAGGGAAGTTTTGCAACTCTCCCTCCCTCCCATTGACTATTTGCATAGTTGTAAACCACATCATAAGATCAGTTAGACACTTGCAGTAAAAATGTTCTTTTAATTTTCAAAACCTGTAGATCCTGGGGAGGGTATTTTGCTATTACAATTATAGCATTGTACAAATCGAATCAAGAATAATAGCAATGACCCTGGCAACAATGATAGCTAATATACAATGATCATGTTCTGTGGGCTAGTTACTGTTCTAAGGGCTTTTATGTATTCATTCATTTAATACAATTAATTGTGAAGTAGGTACTATATTAGCCCCATCTTATTGATGAGGACACTGAGGTACAGAGGGGTTTAGTAATTGTCTAAGATCACATAGCTAGTAAGTGACAGAGCTGCATTTATGGACCCAGGCTGACTGGCTCCAGACTTTGCATTCTTAAATACTCAATTATACTCTGTTTGTAGAATCATTCAAGTGCTTTACTTTGCTCATGTTTTAGTAATCCGGGAGTTGACAATGAGGAAACAACTACCCCCATACACTGTTTCTTTTGGGCTTAATCTTTCTTGCTTAAAAATTTCCCTTTTAAATACACACACGGTAAGAAATTAAAACTGCAAAAGAATACAGAGAAAAGTAAGTCTCTCACTCGCTCTGCTAGTTTTGCTTTCCTTACCCAGAGGCAAGCCTTGTGCCCAACTGCTTGTGTATGCTTCTAGACATATTCCATGCACATACAAGCTGATATTTAAAATCACTTTTAAAAAATGGTTGAACTTTCTGAACAGACAGTTTTGAACATCAGCCAACTCAAATCAGTGACACCAAATGTGTCCTGGAAAACCAAGATACCCAGACACTTAGATAATCATATTCAGTTGGGCATATTGACCAGGACACTCAAGCTTATGCTGTCCCCAGCCCATGGGAAGCACAGCTAAGAAGGTTATAAATGTGACATGTTTAGTCCCCTGGGACCCAGGTAGACACTGTGCTCAGAACCCTTGGCCATTTGCTCCTTGCAGCAGCACAAAGTAGTGCCAGCAGAACCTGTTTCAAAGACAGTCTGTCCCAGAAGAAACACACGCATTATTCCAGCGGGGACTCCAGATTCTGGATAAGGTGAGGACGTGTCTATGTGTACAAATCAAGTTAAAAATATGGGAATTTAAAAATCAACTGTTTGTTGGAAAAAAAGTGTATTCTCAGTGATCTAGCAAGCCTACTTCTAGAAATTTAGCTACCTGGATGTTCATGACAACCATTCGGGAATAAACCTAAATAACCAACAATAGAGGCTTGGTTAAATAAATGACATTAATTGAATAGAAAATCACCTAGCCATTAAGAAGAGGACAAAGAATACTAAATGCTATAGAAAAGTGTTTACAATACACGGCTAAGTGAAAAGAGCAATATATAGAGAAGAATTTGTACAGAAAAAATATTTATTGTATATGGAGAGTGTAATAAGAAAGATCATGCGTGAGAGCTAGCAGAATGATTTACAACAAATATTAACCTTTCCTAGGTGGGAAATAGGCAATTTTAATGGAGGCTTTTCACTACTTATTCAAAATCTAAAAAATTTAATACTGAACACTTTTTATCTGTATTGGAAATAAAACAGAAAGACATTTTTTAAAATTTAAGAATAATTGATTAACTCTTGAAGCAACCAGTTGTAGATTATTCATTAACCTCTTATTTAAATAGCCTTTCTGGGGTACAATCTAATATTTTTTCCAACATCTGCTACCTTGTCTCCCTCTTACCTTTGAAATTGAGCCCTGTCAAGATCCACTGATTAAAATAGCATGTGAACCCTTCACGATGTCTTTGGATTATTGTCTGGCAGGCAATTTTTGTTTTTAATTTAGATGTGTTGCCTGAGCTCTGTTGAACAGTCCCCAGACTCTTTCAGTTTTGACTCAATGGTAATAATAATAATAGCTAACATTGGTTGGACTCTCATCCGTACTAGGCACTGGGCGAAGTGCTTTACAAGCGGGATTTTGGTGAATCCCTAAGGGGCACGGACTACTACTGTCTTCTCTTTACAGATGTGGAAACTGAGGCTCTGAGAGGTTAAGTAACATGTCCAAGTTTACAGAGTTGATAAAGTGGAGGAGACAGGATTCCAGAGCTTGGGCTCTTAATCAGTATAAAAAGCTATGCTGCCATCTATAAGACTGTCCCATCTCAGATTTGATGATTGGAGATTTTTAAAGCATCTTATAAATCCCATTTTGTAGATGATGAAATTGAGCCAGGAAATGGGTGATGTGTACATGCTTGGAAAGGTAATCCATGGAGAGGCCAGTTCAATTCAGCATCTCCTGGGTCTTGTCTCTGCATTTGGAGCTAACTTAACTTTTTAGTAGAACATAAACCACTTCAGTGGCCTGCATGGCACTATGATGAAATAATGGGAATGTGATTTTTGAGCCGCTCAATAATGGAGGAGATGAAAATCTTCCTACCTCATCTTGCTTGTTGCTGATTGTGCATACAACACTTGCCCATCAAGATCATTTTCAAAAGATGATTACTTCAGTGTGCCCAGGCCTGCAGGACATAAGTACATGGGCAGGAGTGGTAAGAGCTATAATTGTTCTTAATGGGAAAATATGCAGGTAATGACTTGGATGATCATGTATCTGTAATGTATGAGTTCCAAAGCCCAGTGAAGTAATTAAGCAGTCTGCAAACATGCAGGGGGAAAAGCCTGAAATGAAAAAGAACCAAAATAATGTTCCTTTGAATAACTGGCAACTTTCTTAAGGATGGGTCATAAAAAGAACTCTTTCTTGTCTATCTATCTATCTATCTATCTATCATGCATCTATCATCTATCTATCTATCTATCTATCTATTTATCAACTTATGTATGTATGTATGTATGTATCTATATATCATCTATCTTTCTTTCTATTCATCCACCCATCCATCCCTCCATCTATCTAACTATCCTGCCTGCCTGGTCTCATAAGCAAATATTTCTATATCTTACAAATGAAGTAGTTCTTGGGAGGCAGTTTTTCCAAGTTGTTAGTTCAAAGGATAGTATTTGTTCTTTATGGAACATGAATTTGCATATAGCTTTATCTTTATGGAGTGCGTTCACATATCCGGGTCCACCTCATGCTCAAAGGCAGAAGGAGAGAGCAGAAACAGTCCATGGCAAGGACTGGGTCTGAGTGTGAATTCTGCTTCCTCTACTTGCTCTATGGTTGACCTTGGTAATCGCTCACTCTCTTCTTTAGGGTGATAATTCTTCCCTCCTGGGTGGGGTTGCTGGAGGATTTAGAGTGGGAGAAAGTGCTTCACCATGACAGAGCTGTGAGCTGTGCGCCTGTTAAGCATAGCCTATATTGTTAATATAGGTTTGCTCTGGAGCAGGTTTCTTTTTCCTGCTTTGTAAATGAAGAATCTGTGGCACAATGATTTGTCTAAAGACATAGAACTGGTTGCAGGCAGAGAACTCAAATTTTCTGCTTCTTTACTGAGTATGACGTAGTGTATTCTAAAAAAGCAACGCAAAGAAAAGAAAGAAGGTTTGGTAGTTGATCTTGGCAATACCTTGATAAGCCTGGAGTTGTTCAGAGCATCAATAATAGAAGATTTTCTCAAAATAGGCTCTTTGAAATGGTGGGTGTAGAGTAACTATGTGTAAACATGTAAACCAATCAAATCCGAGGGGCGCTTTTGCGGAATACTACACCAATATATTAGTCTTCTGAAGGATTTATGGAGTAGAAGGTGGGGAGGAAATGGCTAGATTAGGGCTGTCCAGGGAACAATTAGCAGCACTTACCAGCTATTAAAGCACTTTGTCCTTAGAAAACAACAACAGAAAATTGGAAAGAAAGGTTTCTTTTTCCCTTTCAACATGCAGGCTCTCTGATGCCAAAAGCAAAAAGGTTGCTGTGAAATTTGCAAGAGGTTGTCATCTGATTAATTCATGCTGCAGCTTTAAAGTTTCTGTACAGTGGTACATTGCGTTATGATTTTGTCACTGTCACTGACAAAGCAGCTTCAGGCCAAATCGGGATTTTAAGAAGACCTGAAAGGCCAACAAAGAATGTTGAGGGATGTCATTGGTGGCCCAGTAGGTGGCAGCCTCCCCTCTGAGTTAGTGTCTTGCAAGAGGCTTGGGGGCTGAGGGGATGGGGGAGATTCTGTCTTTATTTATTCATTAAAAAAATTATTCCAGGTTGTTTGAGGTGCCCTGGGGAAAATGGCAAGTAAGGGAGATATGGCGTTAAAACTTCTTTTCCTTCCTATTCATATTGGATAATTACGTGCTGGCTTCTCCGTACATTTAGATAACGTGCTCCTTATTTAAGGTGGTATTGTTTCCTGTGATACGGTGCTAAGCAGATGCTGCATCTTTCTTCCACTGATGGATATTCTTATTATTTTGCTTTTACTTGGTAAAAGGTCCCGGCTTTCTTTGGATAAAAGGCGGATAGATATGTCACATGCACAAAAAACTCCTAAGGTTTACGGGGAAAAAAGTTTTAATAGTGTTTCTTTCCATCTCAGGGAAAAAAATCATGACTCACCCTTCCTTCCCTACCAAGCACCTGTACCGCTGCCCCATGGTTTGTGGCTGCAGCCACTCCTCACAGAGCCTGGGGTGCTGACATTTGATCCCGATGCTCACACCCTGTCCACCCGCAGGAGAACACCTGCTCCATCCCCCGTTGTTACGGGGTGAAGGTAGGCTACCCCATCTGCTGCACCTGAAGTTGTAGGTCCAGGCTGTTGGGCTAATCCATGTCTATATTTCCTGGGTAAGGAAAAGGAAGGGAACTGAGAAGGCAGGGGAAGGAGAAGAGCTGACATTTATCGACTCCTCATTTTATACCAGGCACTGTACTAGTTGCATATACTACCTCCTGTAATTCTTAGAAAAAAGGGAAGAGCTTGAGGCGAAGGGGACCAGATTGATATTGTCTCCATTGTAGGGATGAGAAAACAAAGGCTCAAAGAGATTAAATAACTTGCCCAAGGTCACTCAGCTAGTAAGAGCCAGGGTATGAAACAGAAGCTTTACATTAGGGATGCTCAAATTTACTTCTAATTCCCCAATCCCATTTTATATATGTATTGGCATTTACCTTTAAGCTATCTAGAACAAGTGCTTTGTCACCAAAACACACCTATTGTGAACGCTTTGCCTTGATGATTCAAGCATTTCATCTTCACGCTAAAAACCTTTAAGAACCAGAAATCTGTAGTCTTGACTCTCAACTTGAACCTTAGCCACATTTATGCTAGAATTCAAACTTGAGTGGACATCTCTAGAGGCCCCAGTGAGCTAATCTTTAAGGGTTTATTTGCATGGTGAGGAGGAGCCCAAATTTGGACAAAGACAAACCTAGAGGTTGGAGGGGAAGGGTCAGCAAGAAGTCTGTTTCTTAAGTTTCCTCCAGCCCAGTGTGAGTGGTAGAAATTAAGGACTGAAAATAAAATCTGAAAGAGTTGTTTGAAAACTTAGTAAGACATGGTGGGAGGGTGGGCATTATATGCTGGGTGATCATGTTATAAACAAGGTCAGAAAGGTACAGAGGAGAAATGTTTCCTCATCCAAATGTACAGTGTCAGCTGCATAAATTTTGACTTTGACTCTTTGGAGTATCGTTAGCAAATGAGAATGGGTGGTCCTGGTGAATGGGCTGCAGCCAGAGAAATGTTTCATAATTGTTTTTGTGGTGATGCATCAGAGAAACCCCAGTCATCCAAAGAAGAAATAATGGCTGAATGTTTTGTGTTGGGCTTGGGATTTTTAAGGCAGTGGGCTCTGGCATAGTCTCAAATTATACCATGAGGGCAGCCCTTACTTGATCTACTCAAAAGGCAACTGTGGTTCTCACCCATTTAATGGGTCCCTAGAGATGAGATTCATGAGGAGGTAATGAGCAGACAAGAAATCTTGCTTAATTAGGTCTTCGGTTGATATTAACATGATATTAACATGATCTGTATTCCCTTTTATTCCCCCCTTCCTGCCATCTAACCCATTTCTGAAGGGCAGAGTAATTAGTAGAAGAAAAGGGACAGAACTCACTGAGACTTGGTGAAGGGAATATGGGTAATACTTGTCCAAAAATAACTTCCAGAGGGAGGAGGACATGATTGTGGCTGCCTTCGAGTATTTAAGGATCTATTTTACAGAGGAGAAATTAGACTCGTTTTGTATGCCTCAAGAGGTAGAACTTGGGCCCCTGAATAAAAGTTACAGGGAGAAAGACTTCAGCTCAATGTAAGGGAGAACTTAGAGACTGTCAAATCCATGCAGAGTTGGAATGGGTCGCTTTGGGAGAGAGGGAATTCTCTGCTGCTGGAGATGCCCAAGCAGAGATCAGAAGCCACCTGGTGGGATTATCCCAGAAACAGGAAATAGGGAGAGTGAGAGTAGACGACCTTTAATGTCCTTTCTAACTGTGAGATCCCGAGATTCGATGATCATATAACTGTACTTCTTGGATTCTATTGAATAAATGAAAGCAATTTTCTTAAAAGTAAAAAAACCTTTTTTTAAAGTAAAAAAAAATGAAGTGGTCCAATAGCCCAAACAAAACAAGAAAGCTTAGGCTCCTTGACTCTTGAATTTCACATAGAGCCTCAGCCCCCTAATTCGTGGGTTGAAGGTCTCAAAGGCCTGCCCAACATTTCTGCTACTTTCCAGTGCTCTTGTGATCCTGCTTCTGAGAGCAAGTGTGTTACCTCTGTTCTATTTCTGCATCATCCTCATACAAAAATTAGTTGTTTTACTGATAATTCACTCACAGCAAGTATTTTGTGAGTTTTTGTAGTATCCGCTTAAGATTTGGAAGTTATGGGGTGGGGCTTCCCTTGTATAACCCACAGCCTCCCTTCATTTCCGGCCTATATTGTGCTCTTTCTTTCCTTTCTCATGGAACAAGGAACAGATTCTTCATGAAGATCAGTGTTGTGAACATCTAGGCTTTTTGAGATCTGGTCTTCTAGTCTGTATTAGTGAGGATAGGCGAGATAAAGCTTCCATAACAAATTAACTCTAAAATCTTAGAGGCTGCCACAACAAAAGTTTATTTCCCACTCTTATTAGATGTCTAATATGGGTCATCAAGGAATTCTACTCTACAGAGGCACTCAGCAACCCAGGCTGACAGGGGCTCCACTGTTTGAAAACAGCAAGCACTCCTGCATGGTTCTACCTCAAAGCAACACATGGTGTTACTTGTCATAGCCCATGGACCAGACCATGCCCCACATGGCTCCACTAACTTTAAGGGGATAGGAAATACAGGGAACCACAGAATAGCTGGTGAGCATTGCTGTTTCTACCTCCTACCCAAAGTAGGAATTTTCCCAACAAAGATGGCTCCCTCCTCAAAGGGAATTCTCACACCTCTCACTAAAAGATATTTTCTCCTTTGACTTACACTTCTATTCTCAACTTAATTTTACCACAGTTCAGCAATAACTTCTGAGATAAATCCTTAAATTAGGAAGGTATGAATTCTGCCTGGCTGAGGTTCTATTTATGTTTGTTGCCCAACTTAACGGGCACTATTTGAAAAGTTTAGTGTAAGCTATAACTATCCAAATTCAATACAGTACACTAGCTTGGAGTCACAAATTATTTCTAGTTTAGAAAGAAAGTAACTATGGGGATATGGCCTTTATTCTTTTGGTTTTACTATGCTGGTATCTTTTGAGCTAGAACTTTCTTAGCCCAATCTTTAATAGCATTGGTTTGCATGTCAATATTTCCCCCACTCGAGAATGGATTATTTACTTCTAGTTAAAAATGCTTGAGAATTTTTATTGCTTCTGACAAAATTGATGGTAGAACAGAGATATTCTAATCTAGATTTTAATAGTTTCCCAAATTTGGTCTGTCTTTTCAGAAACTGCAATTTACTCTGAAAAGCTCAGGTTTTAGATTTTTGCTCTGTATCAGCAGTGTGTTTATGGTTATGAACTGTACTTTGCCTCTCACTTTTTGATAATTGCTATTTCTGGTCCATGAAGCTAGTTAGGGTATTTTATGAGGCACTTTCTCCCTCACTTTTTAAAAAATGGCTTTTAATTTAGGCTGTCCTTCCCTTGTTTGCTCTTATGCACATTTTCTGTAAACTTTTCTGAAAGATAAACTTATGCACGGGCAGGGTGCCTTACACAATTCCTATAAAGTGGTTAATGTCAACACAAGTGAGAAAAATCTTAGGAACATATGCTATCTCAAAATGCCATATTCATGCCAAAAACAAACACACAGTTCACGGAAGAAATCAACCAGATACGATCAAACAAAGCATGAACTCCCACCAAATAAAAATGCTCTGGAAACATTTTTGACATTGTTTTAGTCACAAATGTTGACAGTCTCTGACCTTGGCCTCCCTGCCAATGAGGGCGCTAAGACCTAGAGGGGAAGAGACTCATCCAAGAGCACAGGGAGATCTCTCAGGGCCAAATGCGGGCTTTGTGTGGACTGACTATGAGAACATTGTGCCCCACAAAACCACAAGGGTAGAGGTGATGAGAAGGCTGAGCGACAAAGGAGCAAGCGGCCTCCTGCCATGTTCACTCATTCCTTCCTTCCCTTAAAGATGTATGGAATTCTTACTATGCGTCAGATGCTGCGCCAGGTGCTGGGGAAGGAAATGAGGACAAGACAAAAGCTCTGTCCCCAAGGGACTTGCTCTCTGTCTTTCTAATCTTGAATCAAATTTGCTCACTTTTTCAAGACCAGGCCTCCAGACAAAAAGACATTCCTCTTTATAGATTCTAGGCTTTATAGGCCGAGCACTTCCAAGTATGCTCCCTACTTCTGCCTGAAATGTTTATCGTAATATTGATATCTCTGCATTATTATACCATGTGCCTCCTCTTAAAATTGAGAAAGCTTATCTTGGAAAAAAGTGTTAAGCTGCCAATTAATGTATAAATTCTTTTGCATAATGCAAGATCCTGAGGAGAAGGCACAAATGCTTGGTAGTGTGGGTACAGGCAGGGGAGGGAAAAGTTAAGAGCAGGAGGATGCAGGGCCCTGTGGGCTGCCAAGGATGGCGGCGTGATGAGCTGCATGTGAGAAGAGAGGAAGATCTTAAAGGGGAGCTGGACGGGCCCAGCAGAAAACAGAGCTCCAGGTGGATGGTTCGAAAGGTTTTTAATGAAAGGACTGCTTACAGATGTGGGCATGGGGATTAAGAGAAGCAACAAAGGATGCTGAAGTACTCAGACACCAGCGACAGCAGGAAGCCATCGTTACCCATTATCACAGGGAGGACACAATGTTTCAAGTTTACATTGAAAGTAAGAGCCACACAAGAGGGACCACTGGGCAGGAGCTATAATAATAGAGGGCACAGCCACTGTCAACTAAAGTGACTCAGAGAATGGAGGGAGAGGAGAAGAAATAACCAGCCTCCCCCTTCTTACACCTTCTGACCTCCTGCAGGAACCTCAAATTGCTCAAATTCAAGCGGTAGACAACTAGCAAGGGAAACCGCGTGGTGCAGTCCAGAGAAGCCAGCTTCCCAAAGCAGGGAACTGGGTGGAGAAGGGGAAGAGTGGATCTGACTTGAGGGCAAGTGGAGAACAGCCAGTACACACTTTCAGGGGAGAAAAACAACCTCCAAACACATGTGAAAGCACAGACTAGAATAACAACTCCTCATCTGCCCATAACCCAGCTTTAACAATTATTAGCATTTTGTATTTGGTGGAATGAAATATACTTTATATTCCATTGTTTGAGAGAATCAAATTCTCTATATTAAATCTCTTACTAATTGAAAAACAGAGCAGTTTGGTGCACTGAATCTTATTGAAAGCCATGTTCTACACTAGTTATCATCCATCTATTTGAAGAACTTGGAAAGCTAAAAGCTATATTTCTTAGGTTGCATTGCAGCCAGGATTTTGCATGTGAATTATGTTCTGCCTTTAAAATAGACTTACATGGAGTTTGGAAGCAAGCTCTGCCAGACGCAAGCGCTGGCAGCTGTTAGACTCCATGTTCCACTGTGGGGATGCTGTCTTCCTGGGCCTGAGGCATTGGTAGCAATGGCAGCAGCAGTAGCTGAAACATCTTTGCATCATGGTGACAGTGTCAGGATTTTGTAACCCAGTCTAGTGGAGGCCCCCTGACTTTTACCTCTTGAATCTTTCCACTGCTTGAAACAACCTAATTCCCTATATTAACTACTTAATTCAGTTCCGAAGGGTGACATGAACTCTTAGAATTTACGTGAAGAGAGATGGAGGTTTGTTGAAACCCAAGAAGCATTGTTTGGAGTAGTAAGTGACATTTGGTCTTGGAAATTAAAAAAAAAACCAAAACAGTGATGGGAGTATTAATTTCCAAATGATTAGGCAGTGTTGTTTAATAAAAGGCTCACGGGGCCCCTCAGATATGGTGTGTTCTGGAGGTAATGATGAATCAGATGCAGAAAGGCAAGAATGGAACCCAGGAGGTGTCAGGTTCAAGGAATGTGGTCTGGGGACCCATCAGACTCGATGGGCAGTAGTGAGAGTTGGTAAGTTTGATAGTTTCTCTGCAGCATCACTGAACATATTACTTTGACTGCCTAAATCAACGATGAAAGCCATATGATGAAAATGTTTGCATCGAATTGCTAACAGTGTGAATTTGCCAAGGCTGGTTTGACTGAGACACTAAACAGGACCTTACACTCACCCAGAGTAAAGTGACCCATATACTGGCTGGCCCCAAAGGCGGTCTCCATAATTACTCCACGACAACTTGAAGCAGGAACCAGCAGTTCCTTAAATTCGCCATAAAGAATCCATTTGCGCTAAAGCATTTGTGAACGTTGAAGATTTCATAGAAGAAACTGAAGATGTGATTATGTTGCATATGCCAGAGTATTTCACCAAAAAACATTCCCTTTAGATTTACCTTTTTTTCTCAAGTCTTTCATTTGGCCACTAGCCATGAAATTGGCTTCTTTCTCACTTACTCTATGCAAACCGTATTTCTTGGCATGTTTGTCAGTGATATTGGAGGCGGACATTTTCGGAGGTGGACAGAGGAGGATTGGGGCAGCTTATGACAGCAGCAGCTTCCTGGCATTAGGTTAGGATGAGCCCTCCTATCATCTCCTCTAATGTCTTTAATATACTATGGTGCAGTGTTTACAGAGTAATACCAAGACCTTTGTGTGTTTTGCTCTCCAGCTGTGAACCAAGATAATAGCATTTTATTCTCATCTTCTTTCCTATCTCCATTCTTGTCAGATTATCAGGAAACAATTTCCCGTTTCCTGATAATAAGAAAGTGGATAACTGCAGTTTTCTTTTCTGTAACTGCTTCAGTGGTTTTGTAGGTAAGAAATCATATTTAGGCTTCAGCTCCAATAGTCCCCGTGCCTCACGGTTCAACCTGTCAGCACCATGGGCAATAATTTCCCCACATAATTGCCATGTAAGTGCTTAAATAATATAGCAGGAAAATGTCTGCTAAAAATCGAATTACATGAGCAATAGAGTGTTGGGGACTTCACCATTCGAAAGTGTCTGCCATGTTTTTATATGTATTTTCTCACTTAATTCATTCAACACACCTTGAGGTAAGTATTATGAGCCACATTTAACAGTGGAAGAATCTGAGGCTGAGAGAAGGTAATAAATTTGCCTGGGCCACGGAGCTAATAAATAGTGAAACTTACACTCAGTCTCAGGTCTGAGTTAGAAGCATGTGTGTGTGTTGGGGGGCAGGGAAGAGACAGGGCAGTCACAGGCCCCCGAACAGTCTTCAATAATGATCCCTTTCCGACAGACGAAATGGAAGGGAAAATGTTGGCCTTACCCTGTAGGCGAGACTGTGACGAAAAACAGAAGATGAAGCAGTGAAATGAGGCTAAGAAATGTATGGAGAAAGTAACCCATTTAAAGTAAATAATCACTTTAGCATAACCTTCAATTATAACAAAAATCAGTGTGTGTATATTGAAGAAAATTAGGAAATACAGTTAAAAATAAGAAAATGGAAACATTATGTTCTCACTACCCGGGGAGCACCTCTATTTCCACCTTAATTCATATATTTTCAGGTCAACACGTGTATGCATATATATGTATGTATTTTTACAGAAGGAGATCCTATTGTACATATTGTTCTGTAACCGGCTTCTTTCAGTTAACAATTTCCATATTTCTTTGACAATAAATATGCTTGCTGGCTCCGCCACCAAACTCTGTGTGTATGATGACCTCTGCTTGGCCCTGCCTTCAAGTTTGCTATCTTCTTTGTGATGTTAGAATCTGGCTATGTTCTTTTCACAATAGCATCCTATGTGTGAACAAAACTTTTCACCTTTTCTTCTAAGTATAAAAATAAAAACCAGTGGGATTTAAATAAGGATTTAGATTAGATAACATGAATTCTTTATCTGGAATCCAAACTGTGTGTGTGTGCACATATACACGTGTGTGTCTGTATGTTAACAAGATGGAGATAAGTGACAAATAGGTGGTCTGGTCCTAGGATTCTCCTCTCTATGTAGTTTCTGAAGTTACAGTTCTGTTCAGTGATAATTAATGTGGGAAACGATGACTTAAGTCCCCCAAGAGCTGACATGACTTCTGGATCATTCTATCAGGGTTATCTGGGTGTTAGAGGTCAGAGTAATTATTCCAGTCTCGCAGGTATTAAAGCAACAACATCCCGCTGCTTTCTTACATCAGCTCCTGAAAGCTTGAGCTGTTTCTTGTTGTGTGGGACAAGCTTCTCTCCAGAAGGTGAAGTAAACACAGGGTCACTGCGAGGTCTTGCTGGTATTCTACTTTATACGGTGTCTTTGGAGCATTGTTTTTCTTCCTCAAACTTAGCACCCTGCTTTGTTAGGCTTTATTGATTGAAAAAGTCACCTCCATGGGAAAATGTGCTGTGGAAATTTCTTTTCATGTTAAAAATCATAGCACATATCCCAACTGGGGATCACCATGCTTAATAAACAGTGTGCTGATGCACAGTAATTGATAGTTGATGCTCTTTATTATGTTTCAAATATTTAACTATTGATATTTTATTGAACTAAGTATGACACCTGTTAACTAGTTTTGCAGTTTTTGCTTGAAGCTGTCCTATTTTATTGCATTCCAATTCTTTCTAAATTAACAAGGATAATAACAATGGATATAAGAGGGGATAATAAGACCTATGTAGTAGGGAGTTTCCTAATGAATAAACTGAGACGTTATATGCAAAATATTTAACATGCATCTGGTTAGAGAAGGCAATAAATGTTACAAGCAAAAGAAAAAAGAGTCTAAACAGCATGTGTGAGGTCCTCTGATCCATACGGTGGAAGATCAGGGGCTTGACCTTGGGTCCTATGACTCCAAGGTCAGGGCTCTTTGCCCCACTATGCAGTGTTTTGCTGCTGTCAGTTCTTTAAATCTGTCTCTGCAAATGAGGGCTTGGTAATGATAAAAGTGTTGAAACACATTCTTGAGGGACTTTGTGGAACTGCCTTGCATGATGTTGTAAAGACTGGATATGGTTTTGGGCTCCGGAGTCTTTTTGTATCGGGATAGCCTGGCATGCTGGGGTGCGGTGAACAAGGGGAGCTGTGTGTGGATCTTGAGGTTTCTCTCTGTCCATCCCTTCCAAATCTTACAATCTGTTAAACGTGACGCAAACGAAACCAGGTGAGAAAACTGTCTCTTCTTTGGGAGCTGAGCAGACACCATCTCTCCTTCCCTTCCCAGAAAAACACCACACAGCTTTAGAGAGTAAGTAACATTTTACAAGTAATGATGTGGCTGAAAAGGAACACCTAGCAAAAAAGATCAAATGATTTTGACGGTCATTTCTCTTTGACAAAATTCATGGAGGACTGAGAAGCCACAAAATAAGAGAACTAAAAAAGTGATTCTAATCTAGACTAATGTGTGTTGTTCAGTATTTATTTCTGTCAGTACATTAATCATGTCTTATTATGCTTCACGCTAAAGTTATATTAAAAAAAGCCCTAATGGTAACATTGATGCATTTGTCCTTTGTTGTGAGCATAAAGACTTAATTTGATGAATAGAAGTTAAGAAAATGTTTAATCTTCCATTATAGTATAATGATTGAGATTCATCCGTCTGCTCCACAATAATAATAATTTATCATGAATGAGCATCTTATAAAATTACGGAGGCACATCACAGAAGTCAGGTTCTTTTTCCTAATTCAAAATTTTGAGCCTACCCCCTTTTAACTGACCTATTCTTTCATCTTTAAGGTTATTCATTATACCCCAGATTTCTTCCACCTACATTTTTCAATATTTTCACTAATTCTTCTTGGAAGGACTGGAAGATAGAAGACAGAGACTTGTAAACATCTCAAGCACTAAATTTTCCCATTTCTGTCTATTTAGCAGCCCTGCAGCAATGTATCAATTTCCTTTTTTCTCCCATTTAGGGTCCTTGGAGGTTTTATAAAGCAAATTTGAATGTTGGTTTTTCTATCTAGCTAACCTTGATTTGATGTTTTGAGTTAGAGGTAAATTTCTGAGTTCGCTGACTACAGAGAAGGTGTGAGTGCGTAGTCGGGGTAAGCCAGAGCAATAAACTGGGTTTTCACGATGCAATATATTCTTCAGGTTTTCATTTTAACCTTGAGGAAGCACATGGGAGGGGGACAGTGGACAATCCTACAGAATTATTTTGGCACCTTTGTGTCTCTACCGAGAGAGAGCTCTTTCCTTAAGCTTAGGCAGGAACCTAGAGATGGAAACACATAACAAAGTTATTAACGATCTGGATGGAGGAAGGAACAGTACCTTAGTGAACTCACTAATGAAATTAGATGGAGAGGTGTCAGGACATCCGTGGGGAGAGAGGAAATACCTGGGAGGAATGAGGTCTATTGGCAGAGGAGCGATTCTGTCTGGACATTGATGACTTAATTTAACTTGGAAATAACTTTCAGCTCTCTGAACAAGTGGATTCGAGGGCAGAAAGAACTTAGAAAAAAATATCTTTCCTGAAATCCAATCTACTCCAGGTTTGGAGAATGAAAGATGTTGACCATCAATAAGGAGTCTATACGGCAAGATAATGGGAGGAAAAGGCCAGCTGACCTGCCGGCTGCATTGTGAGGGCCGTAAAAGAGGACATATGTACAAAAAGCTCAGAGAATTAAAAAAAAATTCAACCACACAAAAAGTTCGGGTAATTAAAAAAAAACCATATCCGTGAGCCCATCATGGTAATATTTGCTGTATTTGCTTCAGATTTCTTTTTTAAGTCGTAAGTTTTTACAGAGGCAGTTGAAGCCTCTTTTTGTCCTTCCTTGATTTGACTCTCCTCCCTGGTGACATCATTCTTGGGAAATTAGTGTCTGTCCTTCCCTTTTGTGTGTTATCCTTTCTCTGGGTAGGTGTGTATCTGTATAGAGTCTTAACTTCCACATAAAGGACATCACACTGTACACACGTCCTTTGTCAACTTGATTTTTTCACTCAGCGTTGTTTCAAACATTTATTCCTGTTGATAATACAGCCCAGGTTCTTTATTTTAACTATTGTATAGTATTATATTGTATGGATATATTATAACTCACCTATCTCCCTATTGATGAACATTTAGGTTGTTTCCAATATTTGCCTGTTAAAACCAAACGGCAGAGAACATCTTTCTGCATGTCTCCATGGGCGTTTATATGAGATTCTTTCCTGAGATATATCTGCTAGAAGTGGAGTCTGTGGATCATCAGGTGTGCACATATTTGAGTTTTCTAGATATTGCCAAATTGTTCTCCAAAATGTTTAGGCTGCCTTATACTCCTCCCAGCAGAGTATTTTCATTCTCCCGCATACTACGCTTTAAACATTTTTGTAATTGATGTAGCTCTCTAAGATTTTTAATACGAGAAGAGGCCTGAATGGCCACTTGAGGTCATTTTTAGGTCTAAGAATCTATTTATTCCCAACACACAGAATTATATCCCGCTATGACGCTTCTGAATGAAACTGCTCTTTCATTAGTGATTGAGTTAAAGTGTGGCCCAGTATAGCGCCCATCTCATTCTTTTGAATGTTGATATTCCCGACATATTTGGTGTTGCAATAAGAAATTATTATTGCCAGATATTTAAAGCCAGATATACACAGGAATTTATACCATAGTAGCAAAGTGTAACCTCCACCACGTGGGCCAAGAAATAATATATGCCATCTAATTTGTCAAGACAACATGTTTTTGTGGGGCCTGCTGACTTCTGCTAGGGGACTTTGGGGAAGTTAAGGAGCCAGCCCCACTCTGTCTTACTTTCTAGGTGTATAACAGGCTCCTGCAGCCTTCTCTTCCAGTCCTACTTCTAGTCATCTTACTCATCTCTCCTTGGCAAAGAGGGAACTTCAAATGCCCCACAGACTTGGAACAAACCCCAAAGCTCGTCACCCAGCACACAAATGCAACCATTTCTGGATTCATTCCTCCCAGGATGGAAAGAAGTGTCTAAGAAATGACATCTTGAAGACAGGTGAGTCTCCATGAGCCATAACAAACTTAGGAAAAGAACTTGAACTTGAGAAAATAGACGTGAGGTTAAATGAATACATTTATTTTATTTTATCAAATAACTGGCAAAATTGCTGAAAAGCAACTAGAAACAATCTGGTTTGACTAAATTAATGAATTAGCATCTAGTAATGTATGTCTATTATAATAGAAAGCTGCAGTCATATGAAAAATAAAAGAGTTATATAAAAACACCCAGAGTAAGGTCAAAATAACCAGAAGTTAGTTGTGGAATCTCCAAGCCTGTGGCTCTTTCCACGTGGTTTAGTGGGAGCAACCTGCCAGGAGAGCTTTCCTTCCTTGTACTTCCTTGGCAAACTAGAGAGCTGGAAATAAAAGTTGCTAAATGAAAATGAATAAAGGTGTGTGGCTGGAGAAAGCCTTCCAGGTAGATGAACTCTTATGGTAATTCCCTGAAAGGAGAAACAGTGGGCACATCGTCTCCAAGTGGCTCACTTTTAACACCTTTCTAGACAAGCTCAGCTGAGAACCAGGAATGTTTGTTCAGTGTCAGGACAGGCTCTGGAATTGAGAAGCCGTCTTGCTTTCAGGACAGGCTCTGGAATTGAGAAGCCGTCTTGCTTCATAACTTGGAGACAAGGTGACCACTGGGCCAGAGAAGTAGGAAGATGGTGGTTCATGGAGACTCATTCTAGGTTTTTAAGTCTCTCATAGACTTCTAGAGCTTGCTTCCTCTCTCCATCTCAAACTCATAGAATTACTTTAAAACATGTTTATCTAAATAATAGCCCATACTTAAACAGTGGTTTGCATATGCCAGGATGTTTATGTATATGAACTCCTTTAACTCTCAGAACAGTCACTATGTCTATTTTGCTAATGGGGAAAGTGAGGCACAGAGTGGTTGAAAAACTAGACTAAGGTTCATACAACTAGCAAGCAGCAGGGCTGGGATTTGACACTGGGCTACAGTCTGTTCTTAACCACTGCGCTATCCCGCCCCCGGTTTAAAGCATTGTTTACTCCCTCCTTCCAGCTTTTATACAAATAAAAAGCACGCAGCTGTGCATTTCAACCCGAGTGACCATTCCCACTTGGTTCCGTTATCTTCTGACCATTTTAATAAAGCAACTCCTCAAACAGAAAAATTAGGTTTAAAAAAAGGTTGTTGTATTCTGTTTACTTAAACAGACAAAATATAATTTTAGCAACGCCCTTTTGATGTAAACATAAAAACACTGAAAGCATAAATAACTATCAGGCCAACCAAATGGTAATTATTTTGACATTAAACAAGATATCCATCTGCTTTCCCAAGTAAATAATCTCTGACAGCATCTAAAAGACAACAAGAGCACGAAGCATTCGGGGCACTAATGTACGCACTCTGTGGGGATAAAAGAAGCAAATGGTGGTGGATCAAAGGGGCCCCGAGCAATGAGTAATGTAACACTCATCTCAGATTAAACAGCCAGCTCCATGATGGGATGCAGAGTTGTCTACCCCACTTTCTTTAGCAGCTGGAAAAGGAGAAGCAGTATTCCTGGGAAAAAGAGGATTAGGGAGGAGGAAGGCAGAGATGGCTGCGGCAGAGGCAGAGAAGGGGAATAGAGGAAAGAACAGAGGGGGCCACCTTTGTGTTCCGGCTGCTACTCTGCTCCATGGAATGGGTGAGGATCCATCGATTGCACCCATTCCATCCAATGGCGTTCGGAGTCCTTCCTCTTAACCTGTGGGTGCCTGTGTTCTGGAGCAGTGGTGTTTCAAATGTTGGGGAATCTTTGAGAATGTGATGAAAATATTGAGGCACCTACAGAGAAAAATACGAAACTCTAGGTGCAAACGTTTGCGTGTATCTTTAGGGGACTCCAGAATCCGTCGAGACCCACCCAGGTACTCCAAGCCACTGCTGCTTCACAGATCCCAGGAAAACAACTCCGTTTTTAGAAATTGTTCAATCACTCAAATAGCATTGAATAAGCACCTAATGGGCGTTTGGTACCAGGTGAACACAAAAGAAAAGTCAGCTGTTCTTCTTCATCCTAAGAGCTTATGAGTTTATGGTTGATTTTCAAGACAAACCCACAAAGTACGTAAAGATTCAGTAAGTATCAATCTGAAGTAATAATAACAGTGAATTTCTATCTAGGACTTACAATGGGCAACCACTTTCAATACAGTGTCATGGTTCTCAGACTTCAGCGGGCATCAGAATCACCTGGGAGCTTGTTAAAGCACAGATTGCTGGGCCTGGCCCCCAGGGTTTCCGATTTAGTAGGTCTGGGTGAGGCAGAATTTGTACTTCTAACAAGTTCCCAGGTAATGTGCTGTTGTGTGTGGGGCCGCACTTTGCAAACCAGTGCGTTAACTCATTCCTCACCGCAATCCTATGATGTAGATTCTATCATTATCCACAATTTATGGATGAGGAAGCCGGGATCCAGAGACGTGAAGTAACTTGTTCAAGGTCATGTAGCCGCTACGAGACGAGCCCGAATAGAAATGCAGGAAGTTTGATTCTAAAGCAAGGATTGGCAAACTTTCTTAAAGGCCGTGTGATAAATATTTTAGGCTTGCAGACCTTATGGGGTTTCAGTCGCAACTACTCAACTCAGCCATTGTAGCCCCAAAGCAACCGTGAACAACAGTAAAATGAATGGGCATGGCTGTGTTCCAGTAAAAGTTTAATTACAAAAGCAGGTGCCTGGCACTTGGGCTTACTGACCACTGCTCTAGAGTCTTGTGCTTCTTAAGCCTTAAACGTAAAATGGCAATCTCAAAGGATTGTTAAAAATCAACAATGCATGTTCAGTGCTTGGAACAGTGCCTGACATATGAGAAATCAAAATCTGTTTGTCCTCATTATATCCCTGAGAATTCCCAATGTCACAGATAAGTGCTTTGCTTCTCATCTTCAAGCCTAGAAATCCAAAGGGTAGTACCCTTGGCCCACACAATGGGAGGGTGAAGGGAAGCGTCCGAGGTGCCAGCACTCACTGGACCTCTAGATTCTATTGCCTGATCCCAGAGGGAGAGCACCCCCAGTCCGATGGATGCATGAGGACTGCATGCAGCTGTGACATGTATAATGGAGGATGACACGGAATCATAGAGCCACTAACTTTGGGGTCTAGAGTTGGGAGTGGGTTGGAGAAGAACTGGAAGAGAATTTAGGAAAAGGATTGGGATGATCAAGGAAAGGAAGGGAATCAGTACCCTGAAAGATGCTATTGATGTACAAATTATGTCTTTTTGTAGCAGAATTCTCCAATTACCCAATTCATTTGAACCACATAGTGTGTCCCCTTTGTCACTTAGAAGTTGATGTTGTGAGGGGTCCCACTCTAAGGAGAGCCCAGAAAACATCATCTCGCTTGACAATCTCTGTCATCTAATTAGTAAAAGCCCAAATCTCCATAAGGTGCAGCAATAGGACAGAAGTATAAATACTTTGATCATCGATATTCAATCATGATAGTCATCGATAAGCACTTTATCTTAATGAAAACTTTTAAGATCTACTCTTAGCAAATTCCAAATATACAATACAGTATTATTAATTATAGTCACCCTCCTGTACATTACATCCCCAGAACTTACTCTTTTTATAACTGGAAGTTTCTGCCTTTTGAATCCCTTCACCTGTTTTGTCCGCTCTCCACCTCCCACCTCTGCAACCACCAATTTGTTCTCTGGGTTTATGAGCTCGTTTTTTTTTAGATCCCACATATAAGTGAGAACATACAGGATTTATCTTTCTCTGTCTGACTTATTTCACTGAGCAGAATGCCCTCAAGGTCCTTCCATGATGTCACAAATGGCAAGATTTCCTTCTTTGTTACGGCCGAATAATATTCCAGTGTGCATGCGTGTTGTGTGTGTGTGTGTGTGTATCACATTTTCTTTGTCCATTCATCCATCAGTGGACACTTAGGTTGTTTCCATGTCTTGGCTATTGTGAATAATGCTGCAATGAACATGGGGGTGCATATATCTTTTTGAGTTAGTGTTTTCATTTCCTCTGGATAAATATCCAGAAGTGGAATTGCTGGATCATATGGTAGTGCTATTTTTAATCTTTTGAGGAACTTCCATACTGTTTTCCATAATGACTGCACCAATTTACGTTCTCACCAACAGTGCACAAGGGTTTCCTTTTAAGCACTTTTGAAATCTATTGTTCCCTTATGCTTGGCTTCCTCATCTATAAATTGGGGATAATAGTACCTCTCACATGGGGTTGTTCTGCGGATTTAAGTGTAAAACACCAAAAACAGTGTGTGACACATCGTAAGTGCTAACCGTATTTTTTGTTACTGTAATTATTTTACATCCTCCCTTAAAAACCCTGTGGAACAGTAGTCAGGGAGGATTGTCATTACCTCTATTTTCCCGATAAGGAAACTGAGGCATGGAGAAGTCTGATTTTCCTTTTTCCCTCCAAGCTTGTGGCAGCTTTAGCAGTAAAAGCTCCCGACTTGTGTTTCAGCTCTCTGTTCACTGGCCCAGAACCAAAGTACTATTTTCCCTTTAATCTCAGCGTCCTTTGGGAACAACTCCTAGCAGGGTCTTCTGGGATCCCCTTCCTAACCCAAGGATTCCTTTTCTCTAAGTATGAACCTTCTTGTAGTAAAACCCAGCTCCCCTAATGCACTATGGATTTGTGAAGAATCACCAGACTGTTGGGAAAGGTGTGACAAAATGGGGCTTTGGCGTGTTTATAAACAATCCTTGCTCAGACTTGGGTAAGTGAATTAAACTGGGCAGAACAACCCTTCAGTTCACTTCCTAGTCCCTTGCGGGAACAGGAAGTGGGGGTGATAGTTCGTGGGAAAAGAGGAGGACTTGGTGTGATGCTGAGGCCGTTGGGCAGAGGCCTCCTGCTAAATGTTAGCATTAGTGGGTACACTTGCAGGGAGCTTTCCAGTTACGGGCACTTGCAAGTGATACGTTATCACATTAGCCCTCATGATAAGCCTGGGAAACTATGATCTGCAGATCAGGAGGCTGAGGGTCCGAGAGGTTAAGAGACAAGCCCAGGATTGTCCCTTGGGCAGAGGGCTCAAAGCCAGTCTCTCGCACCTACAGTTAAACAGGGTCGGGTTGGCTAAGAGCCAGAGTGGCTGGGCCAGAGGGAGAAGTGTCTGGGGTCCTGGGTCATGTGAAGAGCACTTTCTCAAGAAGCTGGAAAGCCAGGGGGCCTAGCCGGGGGCGAGAAGAGGGCAGGAGGCCAACTGCCGTTAAGGGGGCCTGCTTTGTACTCAGGGGACGTTGAGACTGCTCTATGCCCAGTGGGTACCAGGGAGCTTTAGGTGGATCAGGCTGCTGGGCCTGGCTCCACTTTTCTTTGGAGGAAAGAGGGAAAAATCCGAATTGCGGTCAAAGTATTGCACAGGGGCAAAATAGCTCCCTCTGGTGTCTGTTTCTGGTAGTGGCAGAGGCCGCAAAAACCAGCTCCAGTTATGGTTTATGATAATGAGATCCAGGAGAGGCAGAAGATCCTAAACATGCAGTGTTCTCTCAGATACCGTTCTTCCCGTGTATGGAAGTTGTCACATCTGTCATCTCTCTATAGATGGACTTGTATCACACAATCCATCCCCCTTGTATATCTAGTATTTATTTTGCTGTTAACGCTATGCTGGGGACTTTACAGTCATTATTTCATTTAAGTTTTATTATTGTGGCATTATTAAATCCATTTAACAGTTGGGGGAAACTGAGGTTCAGAGATGTTAAGTAAGTTTACCAAAGTCGTACAGCTTGTTAGTGGTAGAACCTGGATTCAAACTCACATCTGACTCAAATCCCAATCGCTTCTCCTCCATGCTCTGCTGTCCATCATGGAAGCCTTTGTTGTTAATATTCGACAGCATCGCTGCTGACCCTGACATGCCATTGTCTAGCACAATGGTTATGCATCAGGGTCTCAAAGATACTTTAAAAGTACAGATTCCTAGTCCCCCACTTCAGAAACATCAGACCAAAATCTCTGAGTGTGAGACCTATGCATCTCTATTTTACAAAGTTCCTCCTGGGCCATTCTGCTGTGGACAGCTCAGTGAAGGTCAGTGAATTGAAATCTGTAAACCACTACTCTGGTACTTTTAATTTTTCTAGCACCATCTCATCTGCAACTTCATTTGCCTTTGAGAAAGAACACACATATGAAAAGAGACAGGCCCAGGAAGCATGCTGGCTGAGCTCCACGGTTCAGCTCTGCCATACAGGACAGGGAGAGGACAGACTAGCTGGGGACTGTCTCTGGACAAGTTCCTGTGCAAGGTGTGCAGACCGAGTTCTGGTGGCTGTGTTGACCATGTCACCCAAAATTTATTTATGGCTCAGGCCATAAATGAGGCTGCTTCTCCAAGGAAATACGAAACAGAGAGAGACTAGCTTAAACTGAGCCTACGGGTAGAAACACAGATAGTGAGAAAGTCAGGTTTATTAGTTAGCATGTCTCTAGCTGCTATAACAATTAGAATCAAAAACATATAATGGTTCATATATAACAGCAGTTTCTTTCTTACCCAGACAGCAAACCAGGGCAGATGCTTCAGGCTGCTCTCTTCCACAAGGTGCTTCAAGGACCCAGCCCCCTTCCATCTTGTGGCTCACTTATCCCCTGGGACCTCACAGTCTTCTGCCTCCAGCCAGTGGAAGGACATAAAGAGCATGGAGGAGACACACTCACTTCTTAAAAGCCTTAGCCTTCTCGCTATTGCCTAGGAGATCTCAACTATAGGCCCACCACTAACTAACAGGAACTAGGAAATAACGTTTATCTGTGTGCCTAGAAACAAAGAGGAACGTGACAACTACATACAGCCAGTCTCTGCCACATCATAGGAGGGCCCCCCCAAAGCCTGTGGTTAGAGGAGAACCCTGTTGATGTTGATAAATATGTTTGATAGATACGTCATGTGTCAAAGATCATTAAGGAAAGTTAAAAGTGACTTAGTAAAATTATTGTTGAAATTTTGATTGAAGAAAAATGAAGTGCTTGAAGGATAAAAAGGATGATACAGTGAGATCAGCATGAACAAAAATAACTGGTGAACCAAATAAGTTCTTAATTCTAGGCAGGGAGTCATAGTGTCATCCCCATAAGGAACAGGGACCAATAATAAGGATCTTTCATTAAACTTAAAGTTTTTAGGCTGATTTTTTAGCTATGGCAGTCTCTTTGCAAAGACTGGAATCTGAAAGTTGCTCCCAACCTGATATGAAATATATGAGCTGACATTTTTTTTTGTTGTTTTCAAAAAGCATGTCCTTTCTTGACCCAGAAAGAAAAACAATAGTAATATCTTGATGTTGAGCAGTCCTTACCTCTGCAGACCCTGCGTTGCCAGCCCTGCGCTTCCACTATTCACGGCATCCTCTAGGGCTGTTGGTGAGACCTTGCCTTGTGAAGGTAATGTGCTTCTGAAAAGCAGCGTGCAAATAGCCTTTGGCAAACCCAAACATTTGAAAAATACACTGGGTGACTTTTCTATTTAAGGAAATTCAGTGGTTGGTCATTTTTGTTACACAACTAATCAATACTGTAATTTATCTTTTGAGTGTAATGTTTTTATTTTGCAGGCCCCTTATATGTAAATATTCTCTTCAGCTAATAAATACATCTCTTCTTTGATTTTGTTTCTGTGACTTCTTCTTTCTTCCTGGTCATTTGCGGCTGTCACCTGTTGGAATAGCAGATGGGATGACTGGCAGATTATCCATGGGGGGGTCCCTGCTCCCTCCAGATCCGTGGTCCTCACCCAGTCCCCTTCCTTTTTGGCCTTTGGGAGGGTTAGAACATGGGAGGTGAGGGTAACTCCTCTCCTGCATTTATAGTGACACCTACTTTGGGATCAGCAATTTCCTAGTCTCCATTCCGCATACCTCACCCTGGATTCCAGTGGAGTGGAACCGAGGGGATGGGAGATTTGGACTCTGGACTTGAGTCAAAATCATTCACAACCCCATCATAGGGCTCAAATCAAAGTTGGCCAGATGGAGGGCTATATTGTCTCCAGTCTCATTCTTGTGCTGAAGATTTTAGTGATTTTAGTCCAGAAAAGGGTGCTCTGGATGGGGAATCACAGCCGTAGAATACGAGTCTCGGCTGCCTCAGTGAGCAGGGAGGTCATTCTGAGCCCGGATCCTTAGTCTCTGCATGAGAACTCAATCCACTTAGCCTGATCCATAACAAGATATGCGGAAACCATGAAAACAAAAGAAAGGAGAGTAAGAGAAGTATCAGAAAGACCACAGTACTATAGGAAAGAAGCGTCCAAGGTAAAATGGGAGGAAAATTTTGAAATCAGAGTTAAGAAAATGTTTTAATTTATTGGTGCAAACAATGAGTCTTTGTGATCCTATCCAAAAATGACCCAATCATGCTAGGTCTTTTTTTGTCTTATGTTAGAGAGTCACAAGAGTTGAGGTAAAATTTAATGCATTGAGGAATCTTTGTAGCAGACTCATAATTGGCCCCCAATGACTATTAGTCCCTCTTCTAGAGCAATAGGAGTCCTGATTTTGAGCTGGGTTGCATGATTTCCCAGAATAAAGACCCTACTTCTTTGCCTGCTTTGAAGCTAGCTGTGGTCATATGAGTAAATTCTGGTAAATGGAGGGGGTCAAAAGCGACATGTGTGACTTCGAGATTACACTGTAAGAGGGGTGGGGCAGGCCCTCCCTGACCCCTTTCCCCCTCCTGCTGCCTAGGATGCAATGATGGTAGTGATGACCTGTCTGGAACCATGCGGATGAGGTCAACCTTAGAGAAGGTGGAGCAACAATATAGAAGGAGCCTGTGGTGCTGCCACCATGGAGATGCCGTACTCGTGGTGGAAAGCCCATCCTGACCTGTTGCAAGTTACATGAGAAATTAATGTCTTTCTTGCTTTAAGTCACTATAATTGAAGTTGTGGGTTTTTAGGAGGGAAATCGTTTGATAATTACGTATCTTCATTTATTTTCTGATTTCTTTCCCTAAAGGGATACATGTCTATCCTCAAACACTAACATCAAAGATTGTGTAATCTATTAAAAATTTTTTTAATAAACTTTATTTTTAGAACAGTTTTACAGGAAAATCGTAAAGATAGTACACAGAGTTCCCGTATATCCCACACTTCGTTTCCATTATTATTAACATTTTATACTCATATGATACGTTGGTTACAATTAATGAAGCAAAATTAATACATTATTAATGTAAATGGGAGACTCCAGGAATGGGGGTGGGAATGAAACTAACATTTATTGATAGTTGTTGTTATTTAGCGTAGGCTTAACTTCTACAAAAAATAGACCCCAAGATGCAGTGGCTCTAACAAAATGAAAGTTTTTTCTTGCTCACACAACAGTTTAGAGTGGGTATTCCAGGATGCTGGGGTAGCTTGGGTTGGGGAGGGAGGGGAGTGGCTCTGCCCCAGGCGGTTACTGAGGGACCCAGACTACCATGTTCAGTGTGGTTCCAAAGTCTGTTTGACCTTGTTCCAGCCCATAGACCAATGGCTGTGGCGGGGAATGGGATATTGATCAGCTCAGTGCTGGCCATGCCATCACTGGGGGTGGGGAAGGCTTCTGGAGAGTGCTGGGTAGACAGGAACAATCCTTACTACAGGAGCCTTATTCCTACCCAAGCGTCCCCTCACAGACAAGTTTGTAAACTTAGACATTTGTATCTTCATGTAAGTTACGCATGGAGATAGTCTCCCAGGACGTTTAAACTTAAAATCTTAGTTCTACTTGTGGGATAAAGGGCTCTAGTTATGATGAGGAAGTTGAAGGATTGGACCCAGCAGATGCGGGCTGGTACTTTAGGTTGAGTTAGACTGATGGGGGCTGCTGGGAGCTCCAGGACAATAATGTGGTATAGACAGCTGGACCTGGGTTTGAATTCTGGCTTAGTAACTTACTAGCTTTGTGAACTTGGGAAAGGTGCTTAAATTCTCTGGGCCTCAGTTTCCTTGTGTAAAGAGCTAAAAATATCAGCTTCCTTGTGAAGTTTTATGAGGAGTGAGATAACATATATAAAGCGCCCAATAAACACAGATTCCCTTTCCTGAAACCACATGTCAAATGTGGACCCCATTCTTCCTACATGTAAGGCTATCTCTGATTACCAAGAATATTAATACATCTTTCCTGAAAGCGCCAACACAGATCTACCTTCTTAGATTTGAACAATTTATAACAACACTTTATTTATTTTTTTGCTGAGGAAGACTCACCCTGAGCTAACATCTGTGCCAATCTTCCTCTGTTTTGTATGTGGATTGCTGCCACAGCACGGTTGACCAGCGGTGTAGGTCCACACCTGGGAACAAAACCTGTGAACCCCAGCTGCCAAAGTGGAGCACACCCAACTCAACCACTAGGCCACAGGGCTGGGCCCATAACAACACTTTAAATGGCTCTCACCATTTAAATAGAGGTTAAATGGTAGAGGTTATCCTTCCAATGTTCTTGTAGGATATGGGTAATTGGATAATGTAGTTGAATTGGAACTTTTTCTCTTTTTTATCTTATCTCTGTTTTGTCTTCATTTTCCCCCTTTAGCTAATAAAAGATCAAAATTAATTAAATCTTTTGATGTATCAGGATAGCTCTTAGAGTAAGTGTTAAGATAAGGACACTGAACTTTTCCAGATGCTGGTAGCTCTATAACCTGAACACAGATTTAATGCCATGCCTTTTAGCCTCTGGGAGATTAATTACTGCACCAAATGCTACCAGGCTGACTGGGTTTCTTACCTGAGGCGTGAGAGTATGAGTCTGCTATTTTATGAGGGTTATCTGAAAGCAGCTGAGCAGACTCTGACCAGGCATGAGGACTTAGGGGGTGTTCACATGCTTGGCAGTCTCCCCACTCAGACTCTGCTTGGTCCGTGGGTCTGGACAAACTATAATCAGAAAGGGATCAACGATGATTGCCTTCACTTCCTAGCCTCCAGGAAAATGTGGTGAGCATTGAGGCTGGTGAGCTTGCCGTGAGGAAGGGGTTGTATTTCTATGTCAAACTTTCCTGTCATTTTTCTCATTTAGAACCCAGAGCATTTTAGTTTACTTTGAAGCAGAAGACATGGACTTATAAATAACTGGAAACATGTCTTTTAATCTCACACCATGTGGATAGTATTTTAATTCGCTCCAAAATGCTTCTGTGGGCTTAGGAAGCAGCAGTTCTGGGTTCTTCTGCTCTCCCAGCAGTGGAGAGCCATTTCATGAGGACATGTCAACTTTCTCATTTTCTAGATGATGAAACAAAATTTACGAAAGTTGGGTGATTTTTGAAGTCTTAATTATCTGTTCCTTCCAATTGTGCTATATCTGGCCTACGCATGCCGCACTCTTGTACAATGAATTTTATTTCTAATGACAAACACTGACTACTTTAAGAACCTATGCAAAGAAAAAGCTGTTGCTCACGCTGCTCACTATCCATTTTCTGTTTTCATGGCTTACTGACTTCAAATAAAGATGCAAAATGAGCCTGGAAGGACAATGCGCATCAGATTACTCTACCAATGACAAGGCCTTGACAATCACAAACATTTCTAGGCTCCATTTAAGGATCCATTTACATCAGTAATATCTTACACCGTGGAATTTCAGGACAGCAAAAGAAGCTGGATGTCCTGTAAAGTCTGTTGTGATGGGATGTGGCTAACCAGGAATACTTCAGGGGCTGGTATTAAATTAGATCTCAGATCTGAATGACTTTACGTTTCTGCAAATGACCTTTTACTGGCAAGAAGCTGGCTTCTTTGAGCAAGTTTTGAGCCCTGCAACCAGACGCAAACTTAGTGCGAAGCCAACTAAGACTTAGCAGTGTGGGCACATGGTTGTGGTTTTGAAAAATTCACAAAAATAAATAAATAAATACATAAAATAACATGGTCTGTTTCCACCGTGGCTTGCCTCCCTTTGTACCTCCCCTTGAACTGGGCGGTGTTGAAATGGCTATAGGGATTTTTGGGTTCTGGCAAGGGGAAGTTGAATTGGGGATGCATTTATTTTGGATTTAGAGGGATATATTTATGTGATTTGCAGTCACTTCTGTGTATAGTTAAGTTATTTTTAGCCATTCTGGTGAAAGAATGACTTCTAGGAATACTTCTGCTGCCCGCTGGGCTGACAAGCCCAACTCTGTGAAATGACTGTGCAGGACCAGAAGTAGCATTGGGATATGAATGCACCTTATAGTGCCTGACACAAATAGTAGGTGGATGGTGGAGGAGCGACACAAATAGAAATGTCTTCAAAAGAATCAGATGTAAAAATTTTTGAAGGGAGGGATTCGTTTTCATTAAAGTCTAGTCAAAATGGAAGTTCTCCCTGTCAAGAATAGTTTCAATAATGCAGTGTGCAATTATAAATGCACCACTCATTTTCTTTTTTGATGAGATTTTGAAATTTATTAGAATTCCCATGTGGCAGGACAGTCCGCAGTAGCGCCACCACCAGTGCATACAGTTGTAGGTGAAGTTGCATGTTTTACACATTCCAAAATACAGCCGTCCCCCCTTATCTGTGGAGGATACGTTCCAAGACCCCCAGTGGATGCCTGAAACCATGGAGGGGACCAAACCCTAATATATTATATATTTTCCCATACATACATATAGATGATAAAGTTTAGTTTATAAATTAGGCACAGCAAGAGATTAACAACAATAATCAATAATAAAAGAGGACAATTATAACAATATAGTGTAATAAAAGTTATGTGAATGTGGTCTCTGTCTCTCTCTTTCAAAATATCTTATTGTACAAATTTAATGCCTTTTCCATCTCAACTAAGCACTTAGAATGCACTGTGGCTCTAACTTTTGCAGTTTGAGGTCTGACAGCAAAACTAGCACAAATTTTTTTTTCCTTCTTCACAATTTCATGGATAGAAGTTTCGTTCTTACAGTAGATCTTAGCAACCTCAGCATATGACTTTTTTCTTTTATTAAGTCGAGAACTTTCACCTTTTTCACTTAAAGGAGGCACTTTATGGCTTCTCTTGGCATATCCGAATTGCACTCTGGACCATTATTAAGTAAAATAAGGGCTACTTGAACACAAGCACTGTGATATCATGACAATTGATCTGATAACTGAGACGACTACTAAGTGACTAATGGGCGGGTAGCACACACAGTGTGGATCCGCTAGACAAAGGCATGATTCACATCCTGGGCGGGATGGTGTGAGATTTTATCACGATACTCAGAATCATGCCCACTTTAAAACTTATAAGTTGTCTATTTCTGGAATTTTCGATTTAATATTTTTGGACTGCAGTTGACAGTGGGTAACTGAAACCTTGGAAAGTGAAACTATGGATAAGGAGGGACTACTGTATGGCACTGTACCTTTAAAACACTGGTGTAAATTGCTCTACAAAATCTGGTGATTTCAGACGAAAAGGTGTATAAAATTGTCACTGTTTCAACAAACAGTCAGAAAAATCAAGAAACAAAACTACACGTATTCAAGTTTAATGTATGTTGTATAAGAGTAATTTGGTTTATTGTACCACAATACAATGTAGTGTCAATTCAAAAATACATTTTAATGGTTCTTGTGTATGCCTTATGTTAATATTGTATAATTTTTCAGAATACACAGCCAGGAATATAAGAAAATATACAGGTGTATCATGAAGTTAATTATAAATATTTGCATATTTTTCTGGAGTTTTACAATGTTTGTGGCATAAGCCAGCTTTTAAAAAATTTCTATTTTTTGTGACTTAATCTTTTCACTCCAAATAAAAATCCATATCTATGTTTAATTTTGTGTATGTAACTTTGTTTTTCTTTCTTAAAAAAAACAAACAGAAAAAAGAAAAAAACAGAAAAAAAGAATTTCTCAAATTGTATAAACTTCAGGGATCACAAAACCAGGATTCGCCCCTGTTTGCAAGGTGGGAAGATGTATAATGGTCACAGTTATGTGTGGCTGACAGTATTCTATATCATAAATCTTAGGTTGAAAATTTTTTTTTTAATGCATTTGACATTCTAAAAAATTGGAATTGAAGAACAGAAGAAAAGTTATCCTCACACCTCCACGTCTCTAACACCTTCAAAAAGGTCAACTCCACAGTCCATTTATGTTTCTAGATCCATCTTCCCCTAAAGCTGCCTTCAGGGGAGAGTACTCTTTCTTCATGTCCCTGAAGCCAGGAGGGTAGCATTCATCTTGCCCTCTCCTGGCCATTTCTAGACAATTACCCACCCACCTTATGGTAAAAGCTCCTCCTCTTTGGGGGTTCATACTGCCTAGCATTTCCACTCCATGTGTGGAAATTATTGAGCTCTCCACTTACACCGTCTTAACCATCAAAGACTCTTTGCCCAACCCACAGTAAACCCAGGATATTTCAATGTCCATGTAACACACTCAGTAACCTAGCTATGTTAGTTAATGTGGCTGCTATAATATATTACCATAAACTTGGTGGCTTAAAATAAGAGAATTTTTTTCTTTCACAGTTCTGGAAGCCAGAGTCTGAAATCAGCGGCATTGGGCTAAAACCTAGGCGTCACAGGGCCAGGCTTTAAGGGGAGAATCTGGTTCTTTCCACTTCCAGTTTCCAGTGGCTGTCAGCATTCCTTGGCTTGTGGCCACATCACTCCAATTTCTTTCTTTGTGGTCACATTGCCTTCTCTCTTTCTGGGTCTGTAAAATCTCCCTTTGCTTCCGTCTTATAAAGATAAACGTGAGGGCATTTATAATGCAGGATAATCTCCTCATCTCGAGATCCTTACCTTAATCACACCTTCAAAGACTACCCGCCCCCTACTTTTTGCCATATAAGGTGACGTTCCAGGGATTCCAGATTCCAGGGATTAAGACGTAGCTATCTCTGGGGAGACCATTTGTCAGCCTACCACACTAGCATTGCAATTCCCGGATATTGTTATCTCCGCGTCCCTCTGTCTTTGTTCCAGTTCAGCCATCCACTTCCAGGACAACATACTCTGAGGACAGTCATAACCCAGAACTGCCCTACATTGAAGACTGACCACAGTCTCCTTACTTCTCTGTCACCCCTACTGCCCACACTTCTGCACTTTGACCTCGTAGAGACTTTCGGTTGCTTGAGTCCTTAATTTTCTCCCAGTCTTTCAACTCCCTTCTGGGTTTTTTACCTTCCTACCCAGCCTAGACACTCCAGCTGATTGAATACCTTGAACTTTTCTCTCTCCAGAACCTTGGATTATTTGCATCCTTCCAGGGCACTATTCCAGAAAGCCCTCGAGCCTGGACTCACGTGGCTGTGGACATTCTTGGCTTCTGCACTTGGTTCTACTGAGTCCAAGTCACTGGAGAGTCACAGGCCATGCTGATGCCACTCCCTGGCCTTGGCACCTCTGCTTCTGCTCCATCCATCATCTTTCTTTTCCTCTGTTTCTCTCCGTCGGCTGATAGTCTGTCTCAGAACTCATTCTGTGGACCCTCCCTATCAGAATCTCCTGGAACACTTGTGAAAGATTGCTGGGCCTCACCCCAGACTTGTTGGATCAGAATCTTTGGGGAGGAGTCTGGAAATTTTCATTTCCAACAAGTCCCCCTCCAGGTGACTTTTCCTCCTCATTCTATATTTGTCTTCAAGTGTTTTCCATTCTGGGACTTTCTAGTACACTAACACCCACAGTTAAAATATGAAACACTTTAGTACCAGTTGGTTAACACCACTCCCAACCTCCCTGAGTGCCCCTGCTCCCTCTCTGGAGAATCATGGATCTCCCTGTGGTCCAGCACCTAAAGGGTTTACTGCTCTTGCTCTGACTTGGGGGGACCTTTACCACACTAGGTAAGTATTGTGAATACATCTCTACTCCCTATCCTTCCTTGACATTGCCCTTCCCCATACTGTCTCTCCTTTCTCTTCTTCCCTTTTTATATAACTCCATCAAAAATGTATCAGTCAAAAAATAAAAATGAAAACAAAGAAAAAGCAAAATTAAAAACAATGCATCAGTCAGAGAAGACAATGGGAAGCACTCTAGCTAACTCAGGAGAAAGCACAAAGCACATTCTAGTAAGGGAAAGCACATTCTAATACAGGGAAAGCACATTCTAATACAGGGAATTTTTGGAAGTGTTGGAGAGAGGACTCAGGGAGCTGAGACAGAACCCAGCACTCTGCTTGTGACCCAGAGGCTGGGGAGTTCTGCTGTCACCACCAATGCCGTTTCACCACCAATGCTTGATCCAAGAACACAAGGTCAGATGAGGAGAGTTACTGATTTTAGAGTCCTCTCCAAGAAGACAGGATTTAACACCCTGGCAAGGACACCAGGAGATGGTGCAAATTTGCTTCTAGGATGGCTCCTAGAAGCATAACAGTAGCGATGGCCTACACTGAGTGAGGCTGCAGTGTCAGAATTGCCTTGAGAGAGGGTGGAAGGAGGGATTCAAAGGCTCAGAGAAGTCAGCATGCTAGAGTGAAAGGCTGGAAAACTCACCCTATGATTATGTTCCATGCGAAGGCTCGAAGGATACGCTATTTACCGAGGATATACAGGATTCACTGGTGGGAGGGGCATTAGTGTCACCAAGAAGTCTGGTGATGGCTCTCCTCTGTAGGCCAGGACTGCTGGGAGGAGATGCTGCCACAGAAACAGGCACCTTGGTATCGAAGTCCTAGACAATAGAGGCCAGGTGACAGTGATTACCTTCAGCAGCCAGGTGGACGCAGTTATCATAACAAGTAGCAAGTGTGGAGGGGAGTGGGGTTGCTAATCTTCAGAGTTGTGCATGGTTAATAGAACACCGTGGTCCTAGGGACAAAATACATGGGCAGTGACGAGGGTACTACTCAATCTGTACCATCAAAAGTAATCAAGGATAGGTGGCGTATTAGTTTCCTAGGGATGCTGTAACAAAATATCATAAACTAGTGGCTCAAAACAACAGAAATTTATTCTGTCACAGTTCTGGAGGATAGAAGTCCGAAACTGAGGTGCTAGCAGGATTGGTTCTTTCTGAGGCTCTGAGGGAGGATCTGTTTCATGCCTCTTTTCTAGTTTCTGGTGGTTGCCAGGATCCTTGGTATTCCTTGGATTGTCACTGCATCACTTCATATCTACCTCTGTTGTCATATGGCATTCTCCCTGTATATCTGCATCTTCACTTGTCACATGGCATCTTCTCCTCTCCATGTGTCTGAGTCCAAATTACCCTTCTCATATAAGGACACCAGTGACTGGATTAGGGTCCTCCCTGGTACAGTATGATCTCAACTTAATGATCCTCTTAGTGCTTCCTTAAAGGGTTCTACTGCCTTTTATCTGGATAACTGAGCACTGAGCATCCAAATATTTCAGGAATTATTAGACACAGGATCCTAGCTGACATTAATGCCTGGAGAGCCTAAGCATCACCGTGGGCCTCCTGTTAGAGTGTGGGCCCATTGGAGCCAGGTGATAAATGAATGGAATCCCGGCCACAGTGAGTAGTTTAGGTTTGGTTCACGGTGGGTAAATTGGGTCTGCAGACACATCTGGTGGTCTTTTTCCTGGTCCCTGAATACATAATTGGAAAAATACTTGGTACTACCCCTGTTTGGGATCCTTGGCTAACTGAATCTCCAATACAACACCATTTGGAGACCAATAAGCCATTTGGTGAGGAGTTGATTACATCAAATCCCTTCCACATTGAAAGGGATAGTGATTCATTCGGACAGGAATAAACACATATTTTAGGTATCAATTTGCTTTTCTCGCCTACTGGACCTTCTCTAGCACGACTATTTGAGGGATTGTAAAGAATGTGATCCACTGGCATGGGATCCTACATCCTATGACATCAGATTAGGGGACTCACTTTGTAGCAAATGAGGTGTGAGAGAGAGGATCCATGACCATGGGATTCACTGAACATGATACACATTGCTCCACCCCAAAGCTGGTGGCCTGACAGTGTTAGAATGGACTGCTGAAGGCTCAGCCAAAGTGCCACCCTTCAAGACACAGTGTATACCTGGAATCAGAGACCTTTATATGTTGCTGTGTCCTCAATAGGAAGAATACATTGATCTGGGAAATACAGGATGGCAGCAGAGCCCCCTCGCTTTCATTTTCAATGACCAACTTGGGGAATTTATACTTCTCATCTCCACAAATCTAGGCTCTTCAGGGTTAGAGATTCTGGCCCTCAAAGGGGGAACACTTCCACCGGGGAACCTAGGAAGAGTCTCACAGAACCATAAGTTGCGGCTACTACCTGGGCCCTTTGGGTTTCTGATGTCCAGGAATAAACAAGCAAGAAAAGGAGTTACCGTTTTGGTAGGAGTCGTTGACCCTAACCATCATGTGGTGGCAGGCTGCAGTTACACAATGGGGGCCAGGAGTAATAGGTTGGCCTCAGGCGATCCATTTGCATGCCTCTTGGTATTCACTGTATCAGTTTTGATAGTAAGTGGACACGTGCAGCAACCTTGGTCTGAGAAGGGCTTAGTGACCACGGCTCAGATGCCTCAGGGATGAAGTTCTAGGCCACATCACCAGGTAAGCCACTGAAACTAGCAAAGGTGGCAGCTGAGGGTGAGGTGAATCTCGACTAGGTAGTGAAGGAGGGAAATGACAAGGATAAGCTGTGGCCCCAAGACCAGCTGCAAGAGTGGGGCTGAAGCTCATCCTACTAACCTTCCTCTCAGATTTTGCTCAGAAGCGAGGTCCACTAGAATCTTAAAAATTATTTTTTTCTTTAATTATATCAGGATGATAAATGAATTCTTAATTTGTAGTCTAGTAATAACTTGATATATTAAATTTTATGTCTTTTTTTTCTTTCCTGCAACTGACCTGCCTCTCATCTCAACCCATCAGAATCCTCTCGAAGCTGAGAATATCTGCAACAGGCAGCAGGGAGCGGTGGTGGGAGTGGGGTAAGTACGGTGTTTTCTTCCTCAGAGCGATTTGTTTTTGAGTATCAGCCCTTGCAGACGTATCTGTTGCCACCTAGGTCAGAAAGAGAGTAGTGGAGAGACGGCAGGGCATCAAAGTTGGCCTCCCCACTCCCAGCTTCTGGAGAGTACCCTGCCTTGTTTGGTTTTGTGAGCCCAGGGTGTGAGGAGTCTGGTAGTTAGGAGACTGTGTTGATGTGACTGTCCCTGAGGTTGCCTGACAAAGCCAAAGGATGGCATTGAAAATATACATATGCACCTTTTACTAGAGTTAGGAAGGAAAATTGGCTACAGCTCTGGAATATCATCCACTACGAAAGCTGGGCTGCATGCCAGAAGATTCCAGTGGACAAGCCAATTGCCATCAGAAGAGCAAGCATCAGGCATTATCCTCCAGGGCCCAGCCCAGGGTGTCTCAGGTGAGAGGTCTTCCAGCTCTCTCCACACCATCACCCCCCTGGCTGTGATCACCTGGTGTTCAGAGGAGAGGTGGGGAGCAGAGACTGACTGGAGACGGTGTTAGCTACTGTGCTGAAACTGGGCTGACAACATCATTTTTAGCTAAAAAATCACTTTATTACACCAACTGTATCTGAAATTAGCAGGGTTAAGTCTGCCACCACTAGCAGAAATAGAGACTTGGAAGCTTTCTAAATAACAACAGTAACAACCGACAGCATGATTAATGACAGCTAATATTTATTAAACCCTTACTGCTTCCAACAACTGTCCTGAGAGCATGATATATATTATTTTATTTAATCCCCGTAACAATTCTAGGAAATAGCCTCTTCTTATTCTAATTTTCTTCTGGCAAAATTGAGGCTCAGAGAGGTCACCTGACTTGCTCAAGTTTGCATAGTTTGTAACTTACAGAGCCTAGATTCAAAGCTAGTTTCAAAATAAGAGGTGATCTAGAGAGCAAGTAGTACTCAATACTTTGGCTTCATAGCTTAATGGGAATAACCCAAAGAAGAAATGTTTAAGAAGACACAGAATGCTGCTAATTTCATTGACAGATTTGAGAGCCCTGGGCATTTGCCTCTTTTTCTGGGATATTTAGCTCAGAAAGTGATTATCATTTCATTCTCCTTCCAGAGACCATAGCTCCGGGGTTTTGGAGACTTGAGTGTAGTGACCGTTTCGTCTATATTGTGAGCTATCAATACAGCTGTCTAACTTAACGAAGAGTCAAACTTGAGCTCAGGAAGCATTTCTTGTGAGTTTGTAGTCATCTGGTTATTGCAGGGGACTGGCAGGAGGGATGTGCTCAGAAAAAAGTGCCTATATTTGGCACTGGTGGCAGAACACAGTCTGAGGATCTTTGGATCCACTGCCTGGCTGAGAGACTGCGGGAACCTTTTCCTGCCCCTGGTAGACCTGGGAAACCGAACGACTGCTGTAGTTTTAAAAACTTCTCCTTGGCACCCCTCTAGACACAGCAGTAGTGGGTCCTCCTCTGGCTGCCACCCAGCTTGGGGAGGGACTGTGGAGGCAGCGAGTCCATGGAAAAGGAGGCAGGTACAAGGGAAACACAAGGAGAGAAGAGAAGCCATTGTTTCTGGACTTGGCCACCCCACTCAGGAGCACGGTAAGCTGCTCCATCTGGGTGAATAAGGGCTTTTAGAGTTCATAATAAATGGATTGTGAATCTTTATTCCTTTCCTGTAATAACATGAGTTGCCATAAGAGGTCTTAAAACAGATAACTCAGTTTAGTCTGGCATCTCAATCTTGGCACCATGTGACACGGTAGAGGAGAAAGTCATCTTTCCTTTCCCAAACTCCAACTTCTTGTAAGAGAAAAATTGCATGAATATCCAGCCCCTCGCACGAAATGCCCCTAACCAGGAAGGTTAATCATTTTCTAAAAGGAACTTTGATTAGAGAATAAAAATATTTCATGATCTTATCATGTTATACCCATTGTAAACCCTTTCTAGAAAATCTTCAGTATGGTGTAAAAGTCAAAAGACTTGAATGTTTATGCCCTCTTACCGTGTAGTGTAGATGAAGTTTGAGGGGAGGATGAACAAGAAGAGATAGATTTGTACACTTGGGGCTCATCTTATTTGGGGGCCATGTGAGAAATGCTGCCCTTGGCTGTTTTTATAATGGTGCTTCTCTCTGACTCAGCCTTACTTTGTGCCGATAAGAATAGCCTGGAAATATAATTAACGTCTTTGTGTTTAAGACATTTCTTTTCAAAATGACTGGGTATACCAACAGTTATGGCACTGAAATCATTAAAATCATGCAAATGCTTAAAGTGTATAGGCCTGAGAGATTATAGTTTCATTAGAGAAAAGGCTATAAAGTTAGACCTAGGTAATTACCTTTCCCATTAATGCTAGAAAATTCTGTGCTCCACTGAGAAGTGATTGTGGTGTATCGTGCCTTCTGTGCTTTCACATTCAAACTGCAGGGGCCTTTATTTCATCAGCACAAACTGTGAGGAAACAGCGGCAGCTTTCCAGGTGTACTTTGCAAATTGGGGTTTAAATGTGGAACGTATCAAATTAAAATTCAATATTAATTATTTTGTCTTGCTAGGAGTCTGAGTGGTTTAAAGCAGCAAGGGTAATTGTCTAATTCATTGTGTGTGTCTACAGCGAACTTAATCATTATGTCAGCTTCCTAATAAAAGGTTATTATAGAAACAAAGATCCCAATTTTACATATGGTAGGCTAGGGAGGATTCGAAGAGCCGGTCTCTAAGGTAGACTTGAAGATCTTGACAAATGATGCCCATGCTGTGATCAGATACTTAACAAGAAATCTCGTTATTAACTAGGCCTGTACAGATAATTAGCACTTGAGCTTCAAATTTTAAATCTGGCTTGAGATGTATAATTTATCAAAAGCCTTAGCTTGCTGTCAAAGTCCGATAATAAGGTAGTGTTATTGATGAATTGAGATTAAGAGCAGATTGAAGAGAAAATTAGGCCACTGGTTAGCCTGAAAGGTCTGATTTCAATATTTACAGTACTAATTTGGTATTATTTTGGTAAATGGATGTGGTCCCCAAGTGCTGCATGGTATAAAAGAGTAAACTATGCATCATTATTCTAACAGAAAAAGTATTGTTTACTGTGTGCTGGATTTTGCAGCACTAGCAGTCTGGTTAATAGGCTGCTTTATAAGATGAGTGTACCTGCTTTTTATTGCGTGCATTTATTATAACCCATTCAGCACCTAGGGCTTTTAGTGAAAATTAGAAAATGTAGCTTCTTTACATTAAAAATGATATTACATTAGACTAATTGCTCCAGTGCCTGTCTTCCTGATTTAACTCACTTTCGTTTATCTCTTGGCATTGTCTTTCAAACATTCTTGCCACTAGAATTTAGATAGCTACCATTTTATATATTCAAGCTACATAAAATGAGCAATCTTTTTTTAATGATCTCTGGTAGCACTTCATTGCAAGCAATCTTGGGGGTGGGGGAAGAAATGAGATGTACGATAAACCATCTATCTGTAGTGCCTCTTGGCTTCAAAGCATATTCTGACTACACTTACGTGACCCCTAGCAAGTTAAATCTTTTTGATGCATGTAATAAAATGTTGTTTAGGGCAATAGCTGATTTCCGAAATTATATTAGGCATAACATAAGGCTGTGGCAAATTGTGTCCCTATTTTTCTTTGCTCGAGCTCACAAATGGAATTGGAAAGTGTTGGAGTGTTTTATTGTGTATCATATCAGGTATAAGTAGAATGGACACCACACCGTAATATATCTGTATGTAGCTCATAGCAATATCTGCCCATGAAATAATAAAGCACAGGACTGTTGGTTTCCAGAAAATTGCCTGAAAATCCCTTGTAACATGTTATTGGCAGCAGCCCCTCTTCTCCAGTCTCCAGCTGTCCAGCGGGGTGTGCCAAGTCACAGCAGGACCTGAGGACTGTTTGCAGTGAATGGTGGCACAGAGCTTTCTGGTGGTTTTCCTTATATATTGTGCACTTGCAGACAAGCAGTCTCTCCGAGGCTCAGCAGGAGTGTACCAGTGTTTATGCTGAGGTGGTTAGCTAGTTGGCAAATTGCTATTATTCAGAAATGTGTGGCAGAGGAAAATGTATTGCATTACATTTTCTATCAATATCGTCTTAATGCTGACCAATAACAGGACTCCGTTCAAGCTGACCCTTCTTTTCTGACTTTTATCTTAGGCATGATTCAGTCGAGTGGAATTTAGGGGAGATATTTTAGTGGGACGAGGAAGAGGGTTTTTGCCTCATCCTAGCTGGATCTCCCCAACCTAGCCTCAACCTCGACTCAGCAATGCCTCCCCATTTTGCCTCCCACTATTCCTGAAATAACATTAATTTAGCATTCTGCTTTTAGAGGAAAAAGATTTGGTGTTTCAGCTGTTCCAATATATCTTGACTACTGACTAATGGATATTTATTCCACTTTATTGCTTTCTATAGGCAAAATTCAAACAAAAGGAATTGGATTTTGCTAATAGCAATGAGCAGCATTGGCATTTTTTGACAGTATTAGGGAAAATCATGACCCCACACCTGGAAATAGGATGTGTAGCTTTTCAAAGCCCTTTTACACGTCATCCCCCTTGATTCATGTATGACACAGGAGGGTAGGGGTTACAATGCCCATTTACCAGATGAGTAGAAACGAAACAAAGAAAGAGGTTATAGAATTATCTCATGGCAGAGCTGGTGACATTTTGCTCTTTGAAATTTCTGGCTTTTTGTTCTCTGTTCTTTTCTCTCAATAAAGCAGTCCTATACTTTATAATAATATTTCTTTTTATCATTAAAGTTTGCAGAAATACTGTCTGTACAGGGCATTCCTTCCACATCTCTCAGAGTTTGATAAAACAGTTGTCAACAGCCAAGAGAGTGGGTAGAAATGCGTTGCTACAGGTCTGTTCCTTGCGGGGTCATTATCTAGGTCCAAGTACGCATTCTAGAATTGTACCTTGTGAGGCATCGTCCAATAGCCCATGAAGGTGCCGGAGTGTAGCCTCATGGACTCTGTATTTAAAAACCATCGATCAGTTATTAACTTCAGCAGTTCAGATAGTGCATACATTTCAAGAAAATCACCTTTTTTTTTTTTCTTTTTAACCCATTCAGGAAAGGTAATGACAGAGCAAACAGTGCTAAGATTAGAACTCAGGGATTTCTCTTCTCTGGTGTCTACGTCACTGTGCCCTGGAGCTTTCCGACCTTTTGAAAATTCCAACATCCCCAACCCCACCCCACTCACACACTCCGAACTCCAAGGCAGGAATGCCTCGCTTCCGTGCTGGTTCTGTCAGGCCCAGTTCACTGGGGAACTTTGCGGGGAGGGAGATGAGTGCGTTTCCTGAAGGAGCGCTCCTTTCTCAAACATACCCCTCTCCGGCTTCAGCCTTCGGGACTAAGTCTGAGCTTGTAAATAAACCATACCCAGTGCTTTAGCGGCAGTTGGATGTAGCAGAGTAAAAATATTTTCTTCTATTTCAAATAAGATTAGGAACTCATCACGAATAAATTACACGTGCATGTGGGACAGGTTGGTACACGTGGCAAAGAAATCAATGGTCATCAATGATTACAGGGTGTGAACAGGAATTAGTATTTTCTATGGAGCTCACAGGGACCAGATTCTGTGCTCCACACCCAGGCTCTCTCCTCCACAAGGAGCCGCAGCTCCAGGCAAGGGAACGATCTTGTTTGGAAGAGGAGTCTGTGTGTGCATGTTTTGAGGAGGAAGGAGGGAGAAATAGCAGTTCAGTTTGCAAGGAAAAATCATGGAGAAGAAAGCAAGTATGAAAATGTTAAAACCAATAACAAAAGTGAATCAAGAACTTACTGTGTCTGTAAAGGTTTTTGAAGTATGTTTTTTCCATTAGAATTATTTTTGTTTGATAAGGTGTATTATGTTAAGATGCCAGTCGAAAGATATGGATATTTCAAGTCGAAGCACAAAGATATTTTTCATCTGGTAAGTGATGAGCTTTGCTTTTTGCAGAACACTGTGGTCAGAGTAGACTTTTTAACATTTTTAGAGCAAGTATTTAAAATAAATACTTATCATATTCATGTTGCTATTCTTCTTTTAAAAATTTATTTTAAGGGTAGGTGGAGAATAAAGAGGAAAAACATGGAACGCCATTTATGAAATGACATTCTCATCCAATTCCTCCATCCCAAATGAATGAAGATTTATGGTACGTTTGGTATCATACAACACCTTTCACATTATAGTTATAATAGAAACCCTAGCTGTTGCATCTTTTAAGCTGTCGAACTAATTTCAATATACACTTGAAGAATTCGTCTAAATGTTTGAGAGGTCATTATTTTTCAGAAGAAATTAATTTGTCCTTTATGATTTGAAATAAAAATTTTACTTGAAGCATTCAGAGGTTCTAAACTAGCACCTTTTCATTTAAATTAAGCAAGTTACCTTTTAAGGGTCCTGCAAAAGGCTAATTATTTATTAAACTCTATCACTGAAATATTTAAAAGCAATATAATATTGTTTTTAAAGTTGGACATACAAAGCGTATAACTTGCTACCCAGCTCTCAGAGAGACTGGAAATTTGTGGATGCTTTGCCATATTTGATCAAAATGTATGTATATAACAGCAATGCTGCATTTATCCCTGTCGTCTATTTACTGAAAATGAATTGCCCCCAAATTACAGGTGGTCACGTATTGTTTTTCTTGTCATTTGTACTGCTTTTTTATTTAGTGATGTCTTTATACAAACACAAAGTACGGTAAACACACACAGGTTTGCTTTCACAAACTGATTAATCGGTATGTAAAAATTGTCAGTGCTGTGGCTTTCGGCTCTACTGGAACCCAAAGGAGTTGAGCAGAAGCCGACCCAGTTTCTGTTGGTTGGGGCGTCGGGCCACGCATTCACTGCCCCAGTCTCACCAATAGGGGTCTCCAGTGTACCACAGAACTATTTACAACCACTCCATTATGATTATTTACAGTATGCTGTACATGCCGACAGAGGCAAAGGGGCAGAACAGATTTATATGGGCTGGACTGATACTGGATTTATTCAAGGAGTGGAAGGGTGACGTCACAAGTTATAAGTGATGAAGAGAAGCAAAGACACGTCTAGGTTTGATGTGAGAACACCTTTAACCTAACCGTGTGGACGCAATCTGACTATTCCTCAAATAGATGAAAGCATATCCAAGCAGCTACATTGGTGTTTCCAAATTTTTAAATATGTGTCTTTGTTTAGATGGAACATCCAAAAGAGTGAGGGAGCTTCTCTGTTCTTGCTTGAATGTTTTGGGAATGAGTTGACACTGTCTAAATATCAACACTAAAACTGGTTCATAATAATGCTTTATAAAGTTATTTATGTTTTAGTGAGATTGTAGGTGTTTAAACTTGTTTTTCCTCCCCTTTATTATAAATAATTAGAGTAAGGAAATCTAGAAAGGGTAATTACAATTTGTCATAATTGAATGTAAAGTTTAGGCCATGTTTAGAAACAGGTTCTTGATATCTAAAGTATGTCATAACATGCTATCTTTTTATGCATCATGAAATTCCTTTGTGCCATCCCTTCTGTAAAACATTAGTTTTTAAAACCCCTGAACTAATACAGTAAGACATTTCTGGAGTTTTTGAGTTAGATCTATTTGTGTAGAGGACAACAGATATTCAAAATCCTTTCTCATCATTCATTTATTTATTCAACAAACATTTATTTAGGTCATACTTTGTGAAGTCATTCAGTGCCTAAAGGAGAATATCTCTCTTAGGGAGAGCAGTCTAATAAGTGATAAATAAAAAAGAAATCCTAATAGAAAACAGACTTAGGGGGGAGCTGGCACTGAGGCAAAAGTCAGATACGTGAAAGCGAAGAGGATTAAACAGTTAATTCTGAGGGAGCGGGGTTGAGTGTGTTCAAAAAACTACATTTGCCTTTAAGATGAGTTGTGAATGAAGTTTAGGATTGTGACGGGGAGTGTTAGGGAGAAGAACATTCCATGTGCAAAGACTTGGAGGCTATCTATGGAATGACAAAGTATGTACAGAGATGGAGTAAACTTTATGAGACGTGTTGGCTTGTTCTTCCTGAGAAGGGAGGATAGGTGAAGTTATAAGGGATAAAGACAAGCTGGGTAAAGGTGAACTGAGTTTAGAGTTCAAGACTGTGATGGGTGGAAAGAAACCCAGGCAAATATAGCATATGAATGTCCAGAAATCAGAGTCTAGAAGCTTAGAGGGATTGTCAAAAATGACCCCACTGGAGTGATGCACAAGGCTGTATAAATGCTGATTCAATAAAACCCCGTGTGACCAGCACCATTGTGGTCTGTTTCATTTTTCCACGTTTAGGTGTGGCCAATTTTCTCCTTTCAGGTTTGGAAACAGAACATTGTAATCTGTTTGTGTCATCCTAACTAGCTGGATGACTTAGGAGTTAGTCTCTTCAGTCTTCCTCAGATCTACATTTTGTCTATAAAATGAGAGGTTGTATTAGCTTATAGCTGAGGTCTCCACCAGCTCTTAAGGATCTTGTGGATCAAAGTAAGACTGAAGACGCAGTTCAGCATATCCCATGAGACAAAGAAGTTCGGAGGAGCTGCATACTTTAGACGAAATACCACTGAGGACACAAGAAACTCTCTCTCATCGCTGATGTGAAAAAGAGAAAAGCTAAGGAGGAACAACTTGACTAAATAACGACCAAAGACCCCAAGTTCAAAAATCAATACTGCAAGATGTGAAAATGAGACTAAGATGTTAGAGATGAATATCATGGAAGATTCTAACCTCCCTGCGGTCAACTGAATAAATGCAGCAAAATTGCACTTGGGCAAAACCGATGACATGTATTACTTCCTTTCAGTGAGTCTTTTGATTCAGTCAAAATTGAGTTGCTAGCACAGGAAACAAGTAGGGATGGAGTGATTGATTCAGACTTGAGGAATCACAGAAGTCTTCCTAGATGAGATGACACTGGGGCCCTACCACTAATAACGAATCGTGGCTTTATAGGTGGAGAGCGCATAGAAGGGCACTTTGAGTTAAATCAGAAGACAATCAGAACTATGCTTGGAATTGAAAAGTCACACTCAGAAGCAGAGGAAACCTACTTGGGTATATGGATAACAAAGAAGATTTTTCTAACTCAGTATTGGCCAGGCAGAGGGTCTTCCTTAGGTGCCAGCTATCGATCTGTACTATCTCTGAAATTCTTGGGGACTTACATGATGGCATGACACCAAGCCGGTGAGACAAAATGACAAGCAGAATTTGAAATCTAATAACCTTTCAAGTTTTAAAAATGGCTAGTAATAATTGGGACAACCCTTAATAGGAGTATTATATATGTAATGTATCTGGGAAAATAAATCTCAAATGAAATTTAGAAAATAATTCACTGTGCATATTAGACAGGAAATGATCTGGGTTATAAAGTTGAACATAAATCAATACTATAGTTATAACATTGTTCCAAGGACCACGCTTGGGGCCTCCTAAAAGGTGAGAGAGCTTCGAAAGAAGATTCTTCTGCTACAGCAGTCTCAAATTCTTTAGTTTAAGGTACAAGATAGACATAGAACTTGCCAGTTCACACTCTTTGGTAAACACTGTTATGGAGAAATATGGATACAAAGCCAAATTATAAGTTTGTAATTCAATTTGTCTAAGCCAATGTTGATTGTAAATACCATAGATGCTCTCAAAAAATTCAACACGGTGTTTCTAACAGAGAGATGGAGGCGGCAGAAAGGTGTGAAACAAGAAAGAAAAAGATACTAGGCGTTAGGTTATCTATCATTTCATGCAAGGTAGGCAGATATAAATAAATGGAAGTATAAAAAATGATGAAAGGCACAGAAAATAGGTCCTCTGAAAGAATATTATACTCATTGTGGTATATAGCTCAGAGAAAAGGGAACTGAAGGGGGTTTTAATAACACTCTATAGGAAGGATTTTGATAAAACTAGTGATCAATTTTAGATCTTCACTTGATTAGATTTAACTTGAAACATCCTCAAATTACAGAATTACAGACATTGGAGTTAATTGAAAGAATGCTGCTTTGCTAATAGAAACGGTTATTGGGCATAGGAGTCAGCCCAGGATAACGCCTTGAGGTCAGAGCACTTGGCTGAATTTTGGCTCTTCCACTTGACAGCTGTGTACATAACTTCTCCGGGCCTGCATATTTTTATCAGTAAGATGGAGATAAAAAACTGTTTCTGTCTCAAAGGATTTGTGAGGATTAAACATATTAATACAGTGAAAACACTTAGAACAATTCTGGAAGATAGTAATGCTCAATAACGATTAGCTCTTATTACTATTACTTGAGCATAATTGGTGCTCATTGAATACCTATTGATTGCTTACCACAGTGAGCGCTGCCAGATTCTCATCTATTTTAAAAAATAAAAGCAATCATTTTTTGGCGTGATTCAGTGAGAGCCTTGCTTGAGTTATATGCTGCCCTGGTATAGAGTCTTTCTTAAACAGATGCGTAGTAGATGTGCACAAAATACTTCTGAATGTTAAAAGGCAAAATTACATAAGAAAATGCATTTGACAACTCAGTGTGAAAATACGTTCTGATAATTAGTGGATGGCACTGAGTGCATTTTGAGGGCAGCTCTACATGGCTGATTGCCAAACAAGAAGAGACAACTGTCCTGAAGCTTAGGACATTTTGAAAATGGAGCCCAGCTCCATAGGCTGTAACAATGCACAGTGGTTGATGAGTTAGTTCTAGAGGCTTCTGAATTTTAATGATGCTGGAGATGATATTGTGTGTCCTTCAGCTTGTTAGAGTGACACCAGCACTCCATAAATCATAATACCTGTGTATTGTAAAATCAATAGCAAAGTGCTACCTCAGCGCTAACCCTTAATAAGTTTTCCAGCGCTCTAACAGCTTAAACTTTGCCGTCATGCCATTGGACCTGTAGGTTAGGATCAGAGCATGCTTAATTTGTTTTGTAATAGAGACTTTTCATTAATGAAGGACCGATTAGTTAAGCTTTGGTTGCCACTCTGGTGATCAGTTGGCAGAACAGCCTCTGCAATTAAACTCATGTATCTCTGTCCTGAATCAGAAAAGCAGGCTTACACAGTCAATAAACGTTAATCCAGTCACAACCTGTCTCTGTCTTTGAAGGCTGCCCATGAGGGTTTTTTTTTCTTCCCACATCACATTTTTTTCATCTTGTTTTAAATGTGGTGGTCCCCCTGGAGTCGGGATGTGGCGTACATGACCTCCCACAGTTCTGTAATAAGATCTGGCGTGCTAACAACATTGTCTACAGATCTGTCATCTATAAGTCTGTCTGTCCCTCCCCCTCCCTCATCTCCTCATCTCTTTATCCAAGGTTGAAGAATAAATGAGCAATTGGAGCACATGAGGCCTCCAGAAGAAATTGGGTAAATATGTATGCAAAAAGGAGGGTGTGCTTTTGTGTGGCTAGCACATAGATTATGGTCTCTCTCCCACTTTCACTATGTACGTATGGTCAGGCTGGTGTAGAAAAACCTTTTCTCATTTGCTTTTATTGCAGTGGATGTGGGTTGTAATCGTCCCTGATGAGTGTAGGAAGCAAGAGCTCAGGGCAAAGCCAGCCAGCGAGGTGGAACTTCAAAATAATTTCCAGGGTGTTGGGAGAGAGGGAAAGAAAAGAAAAGGAAGGAGAGAAAAACTGGGAAATTAAAAAAAAAAATCTTTTTAAAACTATTTGATACACACAATGTTATCTGTGTTCTCAAGCAAAATTTCAGATATTTTCCCATTTTTTTTTTTTATTACTCTTTCATATAAGAGTGAGGAGTAAAGACTGACAGCCAGAGAGGAAAGGAGCTAATCTAGACTGTGGCCCATAGACTCGTGGGTGAAGGAAAGAGAGTGGTGTGAAACTGTACATGTCTTCTGTTGGATCCAGGACCACGTACTTTGGGAGTCTAGGGACTGTTTATTTCTTTAAGTAGAAGCTTGCATTTCACTGGGCATGCATGGGGTCCATTTTACTTTATATAATTATCCTATGTTCCTGATTGAAAGATTCAAAGTTGTGGGGGAAGGAGATGCAAAGGAGGGTGAGGGGGTGAGGGCACTAAAAGGTCGCTTTCTAGGAGTCACCGGTATGGGGAGCTGTGTTGAAAAATGATGCAACGAACAAATCAAAAGAGGGACGTCTAGAATTGAACTTGCCCTTAGCCTGGGTTTTGTAGAACTGTTGTTTGGTTGGCACTTAATTTAGCATACTACTAATTTACGATAAAATTTTATCATTTAAAATAAGGTAAATTAGTACTCATCAGAGTATTAATTTAGCCTAATTATGCTTTTCAAACTTTCTGAAGCTGGAGAGCTCTTTTTCGTGGGTCTTCCTCCTGGAATGCCAACACTTGGATAAGATCTGATAGTATGGAAAAGTCAGGAATTAATCATGTCCCTATGAACTTATTTATTTTTGAAGAACCCCCAGTAACTTCTCTGTGATTCTAGTTTTTCAGAGAAAAGAATTTCAAAACAATGCTGTAGAATATACACAAATATATTAACCCTGCCTTAGTAAAGGCAGACCCTTTTTTTTTTTTTAAGATTTTATTTTTTCCTTTTTCTCCCCAAAGCCCCCCGGTACATAGTTGTATATTTTTAGTTGTGGATCCTTCTAGTTGTGGCATGTGGGATGCCGCCTCAGCATGGCTTGATGAGTGGTTCCCTGTCAGCACGCAGGATCCGAACCTGCAAAACCCTGGGCCGCCCAAGTGGAGTGCACGAACTTAACCACTCAGCCACGGGGCCAGCCCCAGGCAGACCCTTTCAATTATTCAATTACTCAGTCAACAAATATTTATTGAGTATTTGCTATGTATTCCTTACCAAGCCAGGTACAGAAGAAACAATGAAAAATAAAACAAGCATGGTCTCTGCCCTTGGTCCTATGCTCATGGTTGGGAAATCTAATATATGCAAGGAAATACATTTAAACTAAAAAGAAATCAAACACAAATATATTGATCATAAGCACTGAAGGCAAAAAATAATTAGCATTACTCAAGTAATTTATGGCCCTAACGGACACTGAGCCACATGCTGCAAGCCTTCAGTCACTCAGGGACAGCATCTTCCTGAGTTCTCGTTCTGTAAGAAGCATTGTATCAGAGACTGTGGGTAGTTGTCAAGAACGTTAAAGATATTCAGCTCTCAAACTTTATAATCTTATTTTTCTCCCTCAAGAATGTCAAATGAAATATATATGTCAGGAAAATTGTAATCAGTTAAAGACCTGTAATATGTATGTTTAGGCCTCATTTCCTCGTCTTACATTCCGTGTAGATTGTTCCTGCTGAACTGTTGGTTGTAAGTGGGATCATTTGAAATGCACGATTTAAAAGAATCCCACTGTGATTCCTTTTACTAAGCAGAGGAGAACCGTTTTAATGTGGATAAATTACTATAAATTTTCTGTCCTCTAAGTCTGAATTTGGTGAGTTGGGTTTCCTAACCGGGGCTGGATGGACAGGCGTGCGCACACACACATATAGTTTCTCAGTGGGTCTGAGTCACCGAAGGGGTGGGAAATGGGGTTGACCCTGCCAAAGAATTTTTAGACAGAGCTGACTCTGAGGCCAGTGGTCAATGGAGGGCCACTTTCTCCTAGACCTCGCATATTCCCAATGCTACCAAATAGTCACAAGCCAAGGACAGTCATTCTGAGAGCGCAGCAGGGAGTGAGCAGGAAGGGAGAGAAAGAAATCAATATCATCATCAGTGTTGTTTAACGTTTCTTTGTTAAGCTTTGCAGCCTAACAAATATTTTACAACTCTTTTGTTCCCTAGTCTGGTTAACCAAGAAACAAATCCGGAAGGAAAGGAGCTCTGTTCTCAAGCTTCTGGGAGGGAACTTACTGTTCTCTTTAACCAATTAAAGCCCATTAAAAGCATGTGGTTTTCCCTTAAGGCTCTAGTTTAAATAGTCAGAGGCAAGGACATTCCTAATGGAGGTGCCCCTTACTTCTTTCATTGATGTGTGGATGGCACAAATATCTCTGTGGTGAGAGCTATAGCTGGAGAGAAGAATGGTGTATGCTGAAATGGAAAAGAAATTTGGTAGCAAGGGAGGAGCCTCCTTGGCCCCTCTGCCCTTACCCACGGCCTCTTCCCACTCACGGCGCACTCGATGGGGCCAAGAGCCAGGCATCTGTCAGGTTAGTGGCTCCCCAGTTCTCTCGGAGTCATTCTTCCCAGTGCATATAATATGAATGGACAGAAGGCGTTCTCATGGGACATTGGTCTCCAAAGAAGCAAATACAGCTTGTTAATGGTAGATTGCAAAGAAGCATAAAATTAATCTTTCTTAAGGCAGAACCCCTGAAGTTACACAGACGGTGCAGGCGCAGTGCACCTCGGGACACTGAGCCCAGTTTCAGCATGCTGTAAGGCGCTCACATGGCTTTTTGGATGAATTTCTTCTGAACAGGATTCAGAAACTTGCATTTAACTCTCAGTTGTGTACATCCGTGTTGACGGTCCCCTTAGACAGGGCCCTTTGCATCTCTCTGGTGGAGCCTTTCTGATTCTTCATCCCATTAGGCTTGCCCTGAGAGTTGGGCATACTGGGAATTGAATGCTTTGGAAATTAAGCTCCATTCCCACCATTTTCTTTAAAATTAGAAAGTTCTGCCAAGAAAAAAACCAGGCTAATTTGAGAGTTATTGTGGGTAGAAACTGAAGAAATTACCAAGCCATAGTTCCACAGTAAAATGAATGAAGGAGGGGAAAGAAAGTGGACTGTACAGTAAATTATAGCAAGCAGAGGACAGTTTTTGAGGTCTGACACTGCGTTTGGATATCTGCTTTGCCATTTAACTTTGTGACTCTGGGTAAACTTATTTAACCTCCTAGAGCCTATTTTCATGGGATTGCTGTGAAATTTTATTGAAAACGCATATATAAAGCTCCTAAAACAGTAGCAGGCACGAGAGTCGCTGCTTCAGGCATACTGATTTCTCCATATTTCTACTTTCTTTTTGGTTTTTGGCTAAATTCAAATACTTATGCTGTTTTAACCTTTTAAGGTAAAATGTCTACAAACAGGACAAAACTATAATTAGCGGGTACAATAAACGAGACTAAAGCTAAGGAGATAATGTTTAGTTTTACTTGTATACGGGATGTGCTACAGTAAGTATATGGAGTTTGTAGATTCTCAATGTCCTCTTGCCAAGATGTAGAAAATGAAATTGTCGTTTGTAAGCATGACTGGGTAATGTACAACACTTGCTAAGTTCTCAGTACGTCCTGAGAATGTTTAGGATTTCACTCCACAACATGATGGTTAACGTGTGCTAATCATGAAAATACATGAATGCCCCTATGATTGAAGGCATTGTACACTCTTATTTCCAAGTCAATTTGGGCCAGGCTAAATCCTAGACGCACACTGTGAAACAAAACTAGTGTGTGGCAAGCAATGGTTTTTCCTAAGCCTCAATAACTCAAATATTTTCATTAAAATACACGCTACTCTAGACTGACTTGATGCCCGGCAAGTGCGTTTATTTTTTCCTTTTTATTTTTAAACAAAGCAAGGAGCTGAAAGCATCAGAAATAATGAAAGCAGCATATTTTTATTGCTCTGTTCTTACAAGAACTGATTTTTAATGAAATTTAGTTTAAAACAAAAAATCTTGTTCCTGTGTTGAACCTTTTTGCATGGCGCATTCCAGCCTGGGGCTATCTTTTATTGGCCAAGTTATAAACCCCAGAAAAGGGGGTTTTATAGTGGAAATGCTGACAGAACCCGCATAGTGCTACTGGGTGCCTCTCTAATTAGTCTGAAATCCTGAAAGCTGAATTCCATAATATGTGGCCTGTACTGGAGCGAGATTACAGTGTGGACCAAACCCCGAGCTTAACTGGGCATTTCACGTGCAATCAGGGCTTCATATAGACTGTGGCGGAGCCTGTTCCAGTTGTGAAATGCTGGTACTTTTAAGCAAGAGAAATCTTTATTGGTCTTCTTACTTGTTTAAATGTTAAGCAGGGCTGTTTGGATATTTTTTCATGATCTGGGAGTCGTTGGCATGCATATCCCACTTTGCAGACTATGAGCCTCCGCCTGGGCCTGGACAGTTGGATTTTTAGAGATTTGTTTTAGCACTTGTTTAAACACCTTTCATAAAACCAACTTTTATTTGTGCTCAAGTGCTAATGTTGACAGAGAAACATCCTGCCAGGGCACTGCCGTGAGTAACCAGCAAGACGCACAGAGCCTTCCACACACGCAGGTTTCCCCTGTGGGATGGCTGCCCTCCCCCTTGTCCCACCCGTACCTGCCTTGTCCAGGTCCTCTGTTCACTTGGGAAGAGTGCAGGCGCTCACACTGGCTGGGGACGGGTCTGAGAGGACCTGTTTCTCTCGCAGCTGCTGAGCTCACTCAGAAGACCCTTCAGCAATGGTGCCCTGGCCTGGACTCAAGCTGAGCAGGCTCTCCCCTCGGGGTCTTACCTAAGAAAAAAATACAAGTATCAGATTCTCTTAAAAAGGGAGCTGATGTTAGACAGACCCGCAGTTTGGGACATAGCCCGCCCCCTTCCTCCACTGTGACCTTGATTTCCTTCTCATTTCGCCTTCATCTTTTGGTTGCTTGGGAACCCCCCACCATGGGTTTCAGTTTGCTGAGGTGTTCTGCCGTGTTCCTGAGGTTAGGGACCCATGCTGATCAAGGCTCCTACAGCTATCAGTGGTTGTCCAGGAGCTGCATGTCTGCAAAGTAGAAGACCAGGAGAGCAAAATGTCAGAAAGACTGGAAGTTCTCACAAGCGACACCCTGGACTGCAGCCCTGGTGCCTTTTGGCCGAAGGCTCTGCAGGCATAGGGTTGGTCTCACTGAAAACTTAGAGAACATTTTCATGAAACGGTACCACCCCGACTGCCTTTCTCCTGGAACTTGCCATCACTTAGCACAGGATTTTTGGTCCAGAAATTACTACTTAGTGATTTTCAGGGCATATAACATAAGAAGACAGCAGAGATCTGTGATAGGCGTTATCTCCTTAAAATCACAGTGATAGCAATAGCAAACGCACTTTCTTTCTCTCCTTTTTGTTTAGGTGACATGCATGGTGAAGTGGTCAGTGTGTTTACCCTCAGCTAATATGGGTTCCAACAGGATTTCAAAAAAAATTATGTATTAATTATAAATACGTGACTAAAAATAAATTGTGCACTACTTATGTACATTCATAAAGTGGATGTTTTATGGGAGAAAATATTTCAGAGAAGAGTCTTAAATTTGATCAGCAAAAAATGAACTTGGCTTTTTTCTCTCCTTTTTTGTCTTCCTTATTCTGTGAGACAGCTACTTTTAGTATGACCCAATGGTTAGTCTTATTAAGATTTCTATGAATATGATTTGGTAAACCATTCATCTTGGATTTCTCCGGGTCCATTTTGATTATAAATATTTTGCTAACTGTTAGACCATGGGTTAGACCACAGATATTTCTTTGGGGCTTGGAAAACACATGATCACTCTGCCCACAATCCAATAAGATGTTCAAAAAGTAAATGGTCATCTCTCGAGTAGGGTGTAGGGATGTTGGAATGTGAGTGTGGAGGAAAGAGGGAGAGAAGATCAAAGTAAGCCTTCAAAATTATTTATGCAACTGGATTTGCCTGATTGAAAAAATATTTCAATGAAGAAAACCTTGAGTAAAATGAATGGTACAAGATTAGTCAGCTCTCTAGGACTTAGCTGATTGAAATTGCCACAATATGCTGAGACTCCAGAAAAGGCACCGGAGCAACGACATACTAGCAGACTCATTCTCAGTGAGTCAACTGCATGTAGAAAGAGTTTACTCACAAAGAGGGTGGGTAGAACTTTCCAGCTGACCCTAAAGTCTGCATAGAAGATAAACAATCAAAAATAGTCATGGGACATTTGAGGCAGGTTAGAAGGGAGAATTCATCCCAGAATATATCAAACTTCTTATAAAAATACAGTAATTAAGACGTTGAGGTATTGGTTAAAAGACAGACAAATAGACCAGTGACAGAGAACCGAAAGGCCAGGAATACACATATGGGCATTTAGCAGTTGGCAAAGACAGCATGAACTTCAGCGGCATCACAGTTTCTAAAATGTTACTTGGACAAGCGGGTATGCAGGAAAAAATGTAGAATTCTTATCATATACCATATAAAAAATAATTTCAGAAAGGACAAAAAACTTTTATGATTAAATATGAAAAATATCTATATAAAAGGGGATAGAGAAGGATTTGTTAAATAAAAAGCTCAAACCATAATGGAAGAGATTGATGAACTAGACTAAATTAAATGCAAACTAAAAAATAAGCTGCAGACTAGGAGAAGATATTTACAATACACATAACTGGTAAAAGATAAACTCTGTGTGTGTGTGTACACACACATTTATTTATAAGTGCTAGGAGTGTAAATCAACAACCCATTTGGAGGGAATCTGGCAATATCTAATATGGTTAAAGCTGAGCCTACCCCATAACACAGCAATTCCTCGTCTAGGGGTATACAGCAAAGAAAATTTTGTCCATGTGTATAAGGGCCATGTGTAAGAGTTTTCAATGCAGTATTGAAATAGTAAAAAATTGGAAACAATATAAATATCTGGCAATTTTAAAACAGAAAAACAAATTGTTGTAAAATCACAAAATGGGATACTACTATGCAGCGGTTAAAATGAATGAATTACATCTGCATGCATTTCCATGGATGCATCTGAAAAACAAATAGTTGATTAAAAAAAGCAATTTGCAAAGGATATGTACAGTATATATACACTTTGAAACCATTAATAACAATTTTTAAAATTAGCTAGATACTTCTATTTTGTTACGGGTTCATGTATGTATGTTGAAAAGGATAATGATAAAGTTATGAAGGCTATATTACACCTCCCAGATAGTGGTTTCCTCTAGAGAGCAAACAGGGGAAGTAGTTAAATCTATGTAGTTTTATAAATTTTATAAGAATTTTTATTTGTATTTTAAATCTCATCTTAATATTTCAATTTTTACGTGTAATTTACAATGTACATAGGTTATTAATATAGTAGAACACAAATATTACTAAAAATACTTGTGCGATCATATTATGCAATCATGTTCAATCATCTTATGCAAAATGTTTTTGAGATACCTTTTTTGCTTACATGTAAACAACTTTCCATATCAATAAATTATTTTCTTCAATACAATTTATTTAACTATTATTACTCTTTTCTGTTAGACTTGTAATATTTAAAATAATGACACTTCTTTCTGATTATAAAAATAATGGATATTCATTGAAGAAAATTTGAAAAATACAAAGGGGAAATTTTAAATCACACATAATCCCACCACTCGAAGAAAATCAAGATTAATATTTTCATGTGTGTATCTCTCCATTCTTGTGTGTTTGTACATTTATAGTATATAGACTATAATTCTAATTTCAGAAAAACTGTTAAAAACTAGCATATACGGTTTTGCCATTTTTAACAGCATTTTAACATAAGTATTTATTCACGTCATTAAATATTCTTAAAAAACTTAAACTTTAAGGGTTGTACAGTTTCCATCAAATGACCATAAGTCATTTAACCAGGAATGTGTTGTTGGGCATTGATGATATTTCCAGCTTGTCACTATGATAAATAGCACCGTAATAAACACCCTTATAGAGAAGTTGTGGTAACCTTGGTGATTATGTCCTTATGATAGATTCTGGGTCAAAGGATAAGAACTTTTTCAGGCTCGTAACACATACTGCCAAATTACCTTCCAGAAAATATCAGTATTTTATACCTACATATAAGTGATATATAAAGGGCATTAAAAGTCTTATTTTCATAAAATATAAGTGGGCACATTAATTCATGGAATAAATCTGTCTCTGAATTTGATAGAAGAATCTATGCTTATGATTTAATTTGCTTTGAAATCAGTGGGTAAAAGTAGTTATAAGGATAAAATGTTTTCATAATTGATACATTAGTCAACTAACTTGATAAATGTCCTTTTAATGCACACTGGAAACTAAAAGAGAAAAAATTGAATTTTTTTGGTGGTGAAAAACCAAATGAATAAATCTGGAAATACTATAAATTTACATATAAATTATTAAGGGTGCCTCAAAAAAGAAAAAAATATACTTGGAAGAGGAAAAGATTCAATGTTTTTTAAATAATAAGCACCATAATTGGAGTTTATTTATAAAACATTTTCATTATTAAAACCAAAACATATGGTTGTTTTTCATGAGAGTTGGCAAATGTCTTTATTGCTTTATAAAATATTATTGAATTATGCTCTATAAATCTAATCGGCATATAGATTTTTAATGGTATATATTCTGTTTCATTAACTTAGAGCTGTTTTCCATAAATACCAAATAGTGGTTAAAGCTCAAAATGAGGGGATACAAGGTTAAATTTAGGTGCTTAAAATATAGACAAATCAAATTTTGAAATATAATTTTAGAACATGTTCTAGGTCCTTTAGGATTTTCATGGTAGGCTAATTCACGAGTGATTTCTAAAGGAATGCTTTATTCCAAATTCCACCTTGAAGGACAAACACTACCCACTGAAAAGAAAAGACTTGGAGATATTAAATAGTTCTTAATTTCAGAAGCTAATAAAGGTCAGAGCAATCTGGCCACAAAAATGAGTTGTGTTTACCGTGTTCATTCTTTTTAACACCCAAAGTGATACGAAATTTCACAGATCATTTGTGCCAGTCTCAATCCAAGAAGAGAGAATCTTACAGAGATAAAGACCCAAACTATCACAATTTCTCCTTAGAATGTGAAAACAAACCAAAGTTAAATGGTATTTTGTTGAAGTTTTGAATTCAGTTCCAAATAGCTCAGCTCTAAAAGTTCAGTCTATTAAAATAGGTTTTGGGGCCAGCCCGGTGGCGCAGCAGTTAATTTCACATGTTCCTCTTGGACGGCCCAGGGCTCGCCAGTTTGGTTCCTGGGCACGGACCTATGCACCATTTGTTAGGCCATGCTGTGGTAGGTGTCCCACATATGATGTAGAGGAAGATGGGAATGGATGTTAGCTCAGGGCCAGTCTTCCTCAGCAAAAAGAGGAGGATTGGCAGCAGATGTTAGCTCAGGGCTAATCTTCCTCAAAAAAGAGAAAAAAAGTTTGGTCTGTTTGTGCCACTTCCTGCCTTTCGTAAAGGGGTTCTGAGCACCCCCAGAGATCAGTGACAGCTGCCCATCAGGCCTCTTTTGGGGACGACTTGGGGGATAGTGCTCGTCTGCTAGGAGATGGACAGTGAGTGGGAAGGGAAGCATGATTATTCTTCTTGGAGCCCCTACCCCCAGCTGTTAGGTCCTAGAAGATCAAGGGGTGTCACGACTGTTCCAGGGGTAACATAGAGATATTGTAATTTATTGAGTTTAAATCATGATGACTTTTATTGTTGAGAGAGAAAGAGAGCGAGAGAGGAAGAAATGAGAAGAACAAATTTTATGCAGATCCAAAGATGAACTCTTAACTGTTGAATCCAAACCCAAAATAAATTGAACAATAGTAGAGTAGATAAATAAGCCCAGATGTCTTTTTTTTCCAGAAACAAATTATATTTCTGTTTATTTAGGACAAAGATTAATTTATTAATTGGTATTTCCTGATTGCTTATTATGTGCCCACCTATGTGCAAGTGGGACAAAGAGGTATGGACTCTGGTTTCCTGAATACAAAGAGTCTTAATCTATTTGGGGACCTTAAGGCACAGGGAAAAATGAGACCAAATGATGGCAGCCTTCTTCTGAAGCCGACTTGCCATGGGAACTCACTCAACTAATGATGTCTATGTGTTCTTATGGTCACTGGACCCATTCTATTGATTATTAAGCCAACTAGATCAGACAGTTAGGCATCCAGAAGACATAGCTAACACGTCTCAACAGAGTCACTGTGACCTTAGTGCTAGGAAAGAGTGGGGAGGCATATAGACTAGTGGTCAAGAACTTTGGCCCTGGAGTCAGACTAGAGCCAAGTGCAAGTGCTTCACTACTGTCCTAGCCATATACCTCGGACAAGTGACTTAAACACCCTGAACCACAATTTTCCCATCTGTAAAATGAGGATTCCAGCTCGTAGTGTTGCTGTAGGGATTAAAGGGGTAAAGCACAAGAATGCCTAGGATATAAACATCAGATTTCCTTGAGTCTAAGATGTGATCACTTGAACAATGTACCCTTGGTGAAATAACAGCTTTGGAGACAAAAGAAAAAACATTAGATTAAACACAAACACTAAGATAAAACCTACTAGTAGCATATATTTGTGTACTTTCTTCTTACCGCCCTCTATGTTTGCAGCTTAGCTTTCTCCATACTGAGGTAAAGAGTCTTCCGAATCACTTTGGTAATCCATAGTTATGTGTATGTAACAAGACGTGACTTGTGGCTCTCAACAGCTGACACTTGTGATCTTGATCTCGTTAGCATCTTTAAGACTGAAAATAGGAGCTGGCTCTGTGCCCGAGTGGTTAAGTTCACACGCTCCACTGCGGCGGCCAGGGGTTTGGATCCTGGGCACAGACATGACACTACTCGTCAGGCCACGTTGAGGTGGCGTCCCACGTCCCACAACTAGAAGGACGTGCAACTAATGATATACAACTGTGTACAGGGGGGGTTTGGGGAGATGAAGCAGAAAAAAAAAAAGATTGGCAACAGTTGTTAGCCCAGGTGCCAATCTTTGGGGAAAAAAAAACAAGGAAGATTGGCAACAGTTGTTAGCCCAGGTGCCAATCTTTAAAAAAAAAAAAAGACTGAAAATACAACTTTTGAAGGTTATGCAAGAGAACAGGTTTTCATTTGCACTTCTTGTTTGGTTAAACATGTGGCATTCTGTCCTTGGCTAAAGGAAGTTAAGTAGCTTTTCTTGAAAGTCAAATGAAATCTCCTGACAGATATTTGGTGCTTGAGCCACAATCATGATGCATGAATCAGTCACGCCAGCCTCTCTTAGTTTTGGTAATTCTAAAACGTAATCTGCTGGATTTGCGGGATCTATTGTGTTTAGTCACATTGCCAAGTAAGAGACAGGCATTAGTCTACGTTCCTGATAACTTTTTCTTTGAATGTTACATCATCATGTAATCTTTTTGGAGATATTTTCAAGACAATTAAGGATACACGTTTAAATAAAGTTCATCCACTTGTGGTGTTATTCATGCAAATAAATTAATTGAGATAATAATCAGATAAAGAGAGCCTTCCTAAGCAAGCCTGATTTCACATACACTCATGCAGTGAAACTACTTGCCTAGAAGCCAGCAGTTTTCTTCTGAGATCAACTGTAAGATTCTCCTTGTCCTCAGAAACATTAAAATGTGCTTCTTAAAAGAAAGGAAATGATCAGGTAGAGAACGAGAGAGAGGGCCTTCCAGGCAGAGGAGGCAGCTTCTACAACAGCATAGAGATGGGGATGTTGGAACAGTTCAATGCAGGAGGAGCATGAGGTGTCGGCAGGAAATCAGAAGGGATCGGAGCTGGGACACATTTGTTAAGACACTGGCTTGCTCCTGGTAGTAATTTGGGCCTTAATAGTTTGAGAATCCATGAAAGGTTTCCAAGCAAAAAAGTGACCCACTCTGGGCTTAGAAAAGACATACTTGTGATCTGTGTGGGAGACTGGAGTGAGGGATAGCAGTTATGTGGATTTATTAAAGGCCCAGGTAAGAGCAAATGCAAGCTTCGATTAAGTGAGAAACATTTATGACGGAGAGTTGATGATTTGGTGACCGATGGGATGGGATGTTCTACTAATTAGTTAGGCAGAGTCATCTAGTAGGATCCCTAAAAGCAAAATGTTTTAGCTTTTGAGTGTTGGGCCAAATCTTTTAAAATTGTAATGATAATTAATATCTTTTTTCTAGAGTGCACATTTCTAAGGATAGAGAATAGAGTTTTATCTTTACATATTATTCCTTGTAAGTAAGTTATGATCCTTAACTTATGATCCTTATCAAGATCATGGTTACAGATGGGCACTCTGGGCCAGAGAGCCTCAAATAGCTTGTCCACATGGCCAAGGAGCCACCAGAGCAACTGTGACAAATCTCTGTCTTCTTCCATTGCTCTCTTATTAAGTTTGGTGGGGAAGCTTTAGAAAGTAAGACAGGCAACTCAGAATTAGAGAACAAAAAGTAAGTAAGTAGGCCTTAGGTGAGGGATAAATAAACATATTTACAGATGTGGAGTTGTAGCATTTAAGATAATGTTAAAGCATTTAGGAGTTAAACTTTCTCTTACCCCTTATTCTAACTGTCAGGTAGGAAGCAAAAGTAAGAAATATAAGTACAGTTATTTAAATGAATAACTTTCACTGTAAAAAACATCCAGGTGAGGATCCCACGGTGCATAGATGTACCCTCTTTAAGAAGGCACCACTGCTGTAAGCACAAGAGGGGCACCTGTGCTCCCCTCATCTAACCACCCAGGACAGCGTGCTGAATGTAACCACAGAAGCTGGTGGGCAGAAAAGGCCTTCACTGGACTTACCTTGCAATCTCAATCCCATTTCAATGATAGAAATGTTTCACCTTCCAATATTCCAACATTCCAATTCCAATTCTTGTCAGAGAAGAAAATTTGTTGCCTCATATGTAAAGATACGTGGAATGTAAGGAATAATCAACCCACAGAATCCGGGGAGATCTCAATAGTGAATGAAGTTTTATTCAACCAAGTGATTAAAACCCAAGATGGGAAAAAAAAAAGAATGTTAATGCAACTGGTTTGCAAAGATGACACTGGGTTTAATCACTTATCCTGGAACCCTGGATTCCAGGTCAGGAAAGTTTTTATTCCCCTCCAGAGACAATGACTTTGGAATTAAGATGCTTTTTGTGCATGTGAGTTTAGAAGGTTACACAGAGTAGCCATAAGAATAAATAAATTCAAAGCATACTGGGGTTTTCCCTGAGTTTTATAACCTCTGGATACAGCAGAGCTCTAGCTTAGTGTAGTGTTGGGTTGGGAAACATATGCATAATATTTAAGCAAATACATAGTGTAATGAAGCATTGACATACATATCTTCCGAAATTTATTTATAACATGAAACCATGATAAATTCTATTTTCACCCTCTGCTAAGCCACTTGTTCTTTATTCTGGAAATATAAACCAATGACACAATCGTAAATATAAAGAAAGGCTTTATAGAGATGGAGACCTCAAAGCCAAGAAATGAAAGGTGGTAACGCCTGAAGAAGCAGTGACGAAATTGTGATCTGCTGTTTGAAGTGGAGACAACGGGATGACAAACAAAATAGGCTAAAGAATAAAACAAGAAGCTGTAGAACATCAGAATTTTTACAAAAAAACGTGTTCAGTGTGTATAGATATAGTCCTACAGTTCTTAAAAGCATCAGATTAGAGAATATTTATGGAAGTGCTCATAAACCATATAGCTCTCTACAAATACGTGATTACTTACATTACTGTTATATTTTAGAATGAGAAAGAGAACATACTTCACATCTAACGTACTGTGTCTGAGGTTTGTTCCACTCAAACATCGTTTAGAATCTGGCTTAGATGATCTTCCAGTGACCTAAGGGAACTTTTAATTCTTCCTATTGTTTTGATGGTTTATGCATTTCTAATTATTACTACTTTTAGCATATATTCCCGAGAAACAGAAAGAAAGGCATAAAATTGACATGAAGGTGACATGAGAAACATTTTAAAGATGGAAAGGGAAAAAGAAGTAGGAATACAGGAGAGAAAAACAAAATTGGGGACAGAAAACTAAAATTCAAAAATAATTTAAATGACAGGCATTGCTAGGCTCTGGGAATCCAGAATGAAAAGACAAGGAAATTAAATGTTTATTGTTGTCTGGAGTTCCTTGAAGGAAAATGATGCTTATCTGAAGCAGACGAAATTGACAGTGACTGGCTTAGAATATCTTGACTAATGTGTTTTCTCACAGAAAGGGTTCTTTCAGCTTCGTGCATGACCTGGAGATAGCTGGAGGTACTGTTCTTGTATGAGTTGTGGTATGTTAGGTCACTGGTCAAATGGTTGATCATGTGTCAGTAGCAGTACTTAGGTGTAATTTTATAGGATTTTTTCTCCATCATGTCAAAAAATACACAGTATTGAGAAATACACAACATCATTTATTTTGAAAAATGGACAATCCCATCCTAGTCAATGAACTGAAGGAGCAGCATCAGGAATTTAATAGTGGCTTACTGTAGGACGAGGAGACATGACAGAAGTCATTCATTTATGAGGGCCACAGAGCAAATGGGGAGTGGAAAGCTGCTGTCATTGGTCTGGGGTTGTGAAACATGCTTAACGCAGCCAGGGTGCATTGATAATGGCTGAGGAACACTTATGTGTCAATTGATCTATAAATGGAGGAAAGACGATTTTATTCAGCAAAGATATGAAGAACCAAATGTTGCCAAGTTGCTGCCTGGGTAGCTGAGTTTCAGAAAAGCAGTTTATAAGGGGTAAAGGGCCCAGCAGCTCAGTGAAATGATACAGGGAGTATGTGCCAACCTGGGGAATGGTTGGCTGGTTGGCTTCCAAGAAGCCTTACATTACCTTGGTGGATTTACATGGCCCAGAGACTGAACCTCAGTTTTACAAGCTTAAGAGCTTGTTTTTTATTGGTACACCAAGAGTGGATTCATTTCTCATGACTGAACTCATGGTAACCAAGCTTATGAGACTGATGTATAAAACCATAACTTCCAGTTTGCCAGTTTTATTGATAGTGGAAATGCATCTGTCCTTGGCATGAATCTATTCTAAGTCTAGAAGGTATACTCAATTTTTCCCTCTAGGCTGACAATTTCCCTCAAATTGTAATCAGAAGGTGACTTGGTGAGTGTTGAATCAAAACAAAGGGAGTTCAAAGAACCAAATATTTAATTATGTCAGATTAGTGTAACTTGATGCACAAGCTTACAACAGAAATGGACGTTGAAAATCCAACGTCCCTGACCTAAGCTCTCCTGCCCCGGATAGTGCCATTTATATTTTGTCTGAGATATTTCATTTTCTTTGCTTCTCCTATTAACCAAACCTCTCTGATTTATAGTCAGGGGGTGGAGAATTGCAGGAGAATCAGATACAGTGTCCCAGAGGAAAAACTTAGTATGCCCTGGGAACATGAGGAACTGTTATGTCATTTGGAAGTGAGTTTGTTAGCTCTACTGAATTTCCTTGAATCACTCTGTGTATGTAGGTCATGTGGCAACTAGTATGTGGATTAGGCAATGGTGATCCAGAATCAACACTTCTGTTGCTATTAGTGAAGAACCCTGAACTGTGTCCCCCAGGCAATCATGCCTTCAGTCAGGAAGACACTTACGCTTAAGTTAGCAAATAAATGGAAAGCACAAACTGGCACTGAGATGGGAAAAGATTATGGAATAAAGAGAATCTGTAACCATTAATGAAAGGTCAAGAGTCTCACTGGAAAAAGTATCTTCCAAAGTGATGCTCTTTAGTTTTTAGCCAAATATCCCTTGAGCTCTCTCCTTACCCTGCTCCACCTCTTCCCCCTCAGTTCAGAATCCTCAACATGGTGGTAAACACTTGGCCTCCATGTAGCTCACTGTACTAACTGAGAGAATCTGATTTGTAAAAATGGCTCTCTGAAACTAGGACAATGAACAATGTGGAAGAATGTAAGGCAAAGACGCTGTCTTGTCAAAAAGCTTTTAGGCCAAACCACTAAGAGTTCCAGGAAGAAAGTTTTCCTCTTGGAAAACCTTCCTTCATGTGTGTTCACTCTGAAGCCCTTAAGTAGGTCTTTCAGGCACCGCAAAGACGTTAGCCAGCATATTACATCTAATGAATGCTGGCGCAGCACAGCCGCATAGGGGGAGTCAACTCCAGGAAACAGAGAGCCAGCTAAATTAGCCCAAATGCTAAGCAGGCCCTATTGTTAGTATGTTTACGAAGCTTTAGGGTTTGAAATTTCCCTTCCAGAAGCATATTTTATTGCATTATCTCCCCAACAGAACTCATCTTTGTTCTTTCTTGGACAGCCTTTCTTCCAACGCACGAATCCAAAGGGCTGCGGCCCCATAGAATGGCATCGACGGCAGGGCAAATATTGTTGACAGAACCGAAGCTAGAGGTCAGGATGAATCACTGAGTGAATGTGTGTAGTCAGGCAATGATTTGCTCCTATTTAGTTGTGTATAATCTGATAATAATAGGAAGTCGGGGGGGAATAGTCTTACGCATTTATAATTAATTAATCTTCCTTCCTTCCTACCTCTCTCCCTCCTTCTCTGCTGTCCACCTTTCCTTCCTCCCTCTTTTCAGTTTTTCTTCCTTCCTTCCTTTCTTTCTTTTCCTTTCTTTCTTTTTCATTCATTCTTTCTTCCGTCTTTCCTTCCTTTTGTTCTTTCTTTTTTTCTCTCTCTCTCTCTCTTTTTTCCTTTCTTTCATACCAGACAATTTTAACTCCTTAGTAGAAACAAGATGTGGAAAATTCAAAGAAAGTTCATAGGAGACATTGAAAAAGTGTCTTCTGAAGTGTATAGAGAGCCTTTGCTTCCCCAAGTCTCTACTGACATCGACAGAGCTGCTGTTTTCTAAGCGCAAGCTTTGAGTCATTTTCAACTCTGTTTTCTTTAGCTCCTAATTTCAATCAACCCATCTCCAATTCCTACTGAAACTTTATTTCTTTAATTTGGCCCTTCTTGTTCAGTTTCCCCATCCCAAATATCCTGTCTAGAAATTACGACAATGGTAATTGAGTTGGTTAATGGTAACTGCTTCCCGTCTCTGGCTCTCTATATTTCCCCAATCTCAACCTCAAACATCATTTTTATTACACCATTATTCTAAGATAGTTCTTTTTATTTTTTTATACCATTAAAATTTTTTTTGGTGAGGAAGATTGGCTGTGAGCTAACATGTTGCCAATCTTCCTCTTTTTTCCTCCCCAGAGGCCCCCAGTACATAGTTGTACATCCTAGTTGTAGGTCCTTCTGGTTCTTCTGTGTGGGATGCCACCTCAGCACAGCTTGATGAGTGGTGCTAGGTCTGTGCCCAGGATCCAAACCAGTGAACCCCAGACCACGGAAGCAGAGTGCAGACTATGCCACAGGGCCAGCCCCAGCTCTCTCTCTCTCTCTTTTTTTTTTTCACCTTTGGCAAATTAAGTATTTAAGTAGTTCATCATTTCTAAAATTAATTAATAGGTATTATTTCTAGTCATCATAAATGTTCTGTGGGCCCCAAATAAGATGCACTTCCACAATTGGGAGATAAGATCATGAAGAATCATGGTAAGTAGAATGAAGAAGTCACATAACAAAATGTGTTTAACAGTCTTTGGAAATCATTATGAAGCAAGTCACCCTATAAGGAGAATTGCAAATATTTACTGATAAGATTGGAGTATGTCCCCCAAATACTCCAATCTAAAATGGAATAAAGATAAAATAAGATGCAATCTTGGAGTGCAACATGAGACAGCATAGTGACAGATTGGTATCTTAGAAAAGAAGCATTAAGTAGAAAAGATGATTGGCGAATTCTGTCTCCAATGCTCTGATTCTACAAGGCTGGTATATGTGCTTAGTCTGACACATCTCATCTGGAGTCTGGGAGAGGGGAATGTGGTTTGGCACAGGGTAGAAATACCCATCAAAGACACTCAGTTCCCTGTGCTTTCATTCTGAGTACGCCACGTGACTATACACTAAACGAAATCATGAGAGCCTCATTATGAACTAGGAACCAATTTATCGATTTTCTGTTGGAGGCAATCTGGAGAAAAACACCTGCTTTGTGCATGGGCCACTCCTTCTGAGTGAGCAGATGCACTCAAAAGGTTAGGGTTGGAGATAGGGTTAGGGTTAGGGTTAGCATGAACTGAACACTTACAGACTGATCAACCTTAGATGACATAAGAAAATTACATTTATGAAACAGAAATTGAAAAGGCTGACCTCAAGATAAACACTTGGCCCAGAAGACCACATGCCTTTAGGGCAGGCAATCTTTCTGTACAAAATCCTGAAGGACATTTATGCTATTTCTAAACATTTTTGTTCACAAAAGTCACCTGGGGAGATTATTAAAAATGCAGACTTTTGGCTGCACCCCCAGGGATTCTAAGACAGATGGTCCACTGTCTTTACTGTGAGAAACACTGCTTGATATAAATCCTTAAATCTAGCTACAATTGCTTGGTATTTTTCTGTCTGCAAATCACTCGTTTCTGAGGACACTGCTTTGCATGCAGCTGTATGTGAACTTACTCCAGCTCAGGAATGGCAGACGTGAGGCAGGCATTCTGCAGCTCTCTCCGACTGGTCCGTGGCAGACACCCTTAGTTGATTCCAGCATTTTCCCTGCTGAGTAGTGGTATGATCTCGGAATCCTTCTCAATACCCATTCCCAGAAGCTGCGACCAATTGACAGGATTTGGCAAGGAGTCGACCCGATTCACCTTCTTAGTTCTAGATCAGTGCTGCTCAAACCTGGCTACTGTGAGAAAGAACCTCAGGCTCTACCCTGGGCGCACAGTAGGCGCCTGGCATATTGCCTGGCACAGAATAGGTATTCAGGATTTCTTCTCTTTGTCTTCACATGAATTAGGGAACACTTTCAAGATCTCTCAGTCTTGGCCTGCAACTGAATAAATATCTTACTAAAATGCTGTGAGGTCCTTCTAGTGGCCATCTCTCTGTGTGATTCTGGTCATCCCCAGGAAGACTGAAAAGAGGGTCCTTCAAGCAGCCATTCTGTTTGGGAGGATGATCTCCAGGCCAGAGGGGTACCTATGTTCTTGGGGACATGGTCACCTCAGGCTTTAAACCTGTAATCGGGTATATCAGCTAATGTCAGAACAGGAACTTAATTAACGGACAATACTCTGAAAAAACGCCATAGTCCCGCGCTATAGATTTTTCACCTATCTTTTGCTTTGAACCCTGGAAAATTCCTTTGTGGGTATATGTTTCCATTTTGTTGTTGATAATCCTTTAGAACCGTTAGCATAGAGGATGATTTTGATTTTTGAATATAGAGACTTTCTGTGATTGTTAATGTTAGAATTTAATAAATAAAGTCACAAGCTTATGGTTATTTTAGAAAAGTACAACTTCATGAAGGCCAGAGAAATAAAAGTATTCATATAATAGGAAGTCGGAACTTGCTAAACAAACCATACACCACATTCATATGTCAGACAACATTTGCAAATGTGCCAGAAGATCTATCATGCCTGCTGTATGTTTTTAGGGATTCTGATTAATTGTGGTGCATGCGCACCGTGGTGGAAATACTGTGAACACCATGTAAATGTTACCTTTGCTCTCTCATCAGCGTCTTCAGAAGATTCTCCTGCTGAGGTGCCCCGTCCCCTGTCTGCGTTTGCATTGTTTCACTCCATATTTCCGCAGTCTGCCTTGTCTGTGTCTTAATGGGTCAGCTATTTGTGTTACTCTGAGAGGTTTGCTAGTCAGTCAAGTGCCTGACACAGAGCTGGGACACAAAAGGAAGACTTAGCAAATATTTCACGAATTTTTCATTGATTTTTAGAGGCTTTCATGGGTTGAGAGCTAGAAAGTAGCCTCGTATATCCAAGGCAGAGTGACAGATGACTCTTCATCATGATGACTCATGATGAAGAGGCAACATTCCATCCATTGATATCAAATACCTTTACATACCTAACACACATATTTGCCCCAACATGATTTCCATTTCCCAAAGTAGAAGTAAAATTTCCTCTAAAGAAATCAAAGAATGTATTCTTGGTAGTTTTGTTCTGCGTCTGCAAATATTTTGTGTGCACAATGGCCATAATTCCACTTGGGAATAAAAGCACTCTTTCTTCTCTCACTTCGGCCTGATTGAATTCATTTGTTTTGGAAGTTCATATGGCAAATCGTTTCTCAAAAATCAAAAACATCAAACAATCCAACAAAATAATTTGTTAGAATCTCATTAGTAATTCCTAGTCTTTCTGATACCAGGTCTAGTTTGTTCTCAGTCTCACCGTGAGTTTAAGAAGAACCAAAAATGGGAGGAATGAGTGCGCAGCTCAAAAAATTTTCAAAATGAAATTCGATTTGTAAAATCAATGAATCATTATGTTCTAGAACTGCTAGTGACCTTAGAAGTCATCTAATCCAGCTGCCTGATTTTGTAAATGTGGAAACTGAAGTTTAGAGTAGGAAACGTGTTGGATGCTCCACAGCTTGTTGGTGTTGTACTCTGAGCTGCTTGGTCTCTTCACCCTCGTTCCCTTGACATTAGTTGGAAAAAATTACTTAGAATTTATTGGTTTTCGTCATTGTTGGTTCTTCTCCACATTCTTAGGAGGCAGAGCTAAAGCCTATATGTCTCTTCTAGACTTAACAGATTCAAGCTGAGAATTTCTTGATTATCAGAATTTTTAAAACCTCAGTTACATGAGATAACACACGCCAAGCATCCAGGACAGCCCTCGCCAAATAGTAGATGCTCAATAAAGATTTTTAAAATTCCTCTTTCTGCCTCAGTTACAGTTCAGACATTTGACATTTAATTATTCTTTCTATAGTTGTGCGTTGAAAACAGTGTTATTGGAACTGTAGATGTACCCTCTCTTTGTCTAGCGTATTCTTTTGAAGACCGTTTATATCAGACAAAAACAGGTAGGGGGTAGAGGAGGAGGTCTTGGACTCACAAGGTTTTGAGCAAGATTCTCCAAGACCCTCTGGCACAGGGGTGTGAGTGACTCTTGTAGTTGAGAGACTGGGTTATAATTTGTGTTGAAGCTACACGGGTTTTCAGCAGCAGGTTTTGTACATAACAGGGAGTTTCTGGATCTTGTTAGCTCAGGGCAAAAAGTCATGCTTTGGAGCAGTTACCCCAGCAGGAGGAGAAAAGATGATGGTTGGTAATTACATCAGTTTTGCACTGTTGAGCAGATGTTCTTGCAGATAGATTTTGGCTGGCATTTACAGAATCTCGCTGGAGATTCTCATGATAGTGTCAGAGCTGCTACAAGTGGAGGGAACTGCAGGTCTGTAAAACGTTGTGAGAAGGAGGACAAGGGAACCAGATAGAAGTCTGGAAGTTAAAAAGCAACTCTTTAAGAAGGTTCTAGCAAGATTTGCTTGGAGATGATAGTTTTGCTCAACTGGAGAATTAGATCTAATACATATCTGATAACTTATTTTGCTATTTAACTTGAGAATAATTTAGTAGTCTATCAGTGTTTGAAAAAGTATATGTCTTTTTTTAAGTAAGGGACAATTTAGAAAACAGATGAGAGAGCTGAACTTTGATTAGAACATAAAGTTAAGCAGCAAGATCAAAACATAGAGTGAGTAATGGAAAAGAATGACCAAAGGGACTGTTAACAAGAAATGCTGCCCATTTGGCTAGGAATGCTGGCCAATTTCAAGTAAGCAGAAACCGGGACGGTCAGCAGCAAGACACTAGTAACAAAGTGCCTTTAAGGGAGAGACTATTTTTTCTCTCTTGGCTTAAAAATCTTTCCACATTTCTCCGGTTCGTTTTTTTATACTGATTTAAGTTCTCTCTGTCTCTGCTCTGGGATATGTAAGGATACTCCTAGCACTAGATCTTGGAACCTTACTCTGTTGATGTCATAAGTCACTGTAACGTCTTCTCTATACACAGTGATGGGAATATTTTTTAGTTTACTGACAGGCAACATTAAGTGAAAAGATAAATTCTAATACAATGATAATTGCATTGGAATCCCTACCGTTTCATTTTCCGTGGCCACAGAAACACTTTAAACACTGCCACCTTGTTGTCATGGGCTCTTCTGGGTAAATGATCCAAAAAAGAACAAAGAAAAGAAAAGAAGGAAATATATCTAGGGTAGCCTCAACGGAGGTGGAAAGAGATGGGTGAATATGGGAGGGCGTGGTCCAGCATTTCTCATGTACGAGTGCTTAATAACAACTTGAATGGGCTAATCAGTGGATAAATAAGATGATGACTCTAGAAGAGTCGTTTCTGAGCACTTAGTTCCCTGTTTCAGCATTGTCAAGAGAACCCTCTTACACAGAGGTAATACGCACTTTGGCACGCACCTTTTGGGAAACAGTTGTGCTATTGTTTTGTGAAGTTAATATTTGGCCTCAGAATTGATACTAGCAGAAGGAGAGCCACCTCGCCCACCTCTGTGGCTCTAAAAAGAGGACCTGGCATTCCTTCTTCACACTCACACATTTGGCTTTTGTGAGCTGTGGGTTACTTTCATCTTGTTAATCGTTCAGTGACGTTTCTTTTTCTTCTTTTACGGTACGTCCCTCTATTTCTACTTCTCTACTAAATGTGATCATGGGTAGTTACTGTAACATAACTGGATTTTTTTTGATTAACAAAATATCAGAGGCATATTTTACATATTAAATGTTTTTCTGCAATCATATTTTAGTGGCTATGTAGAGTATTCCATTGTATGGATAAACTTTCGTTGTTGGGCATTCAAGTTTTTTCAACATTTTATTATTATAAACTATGCTGTCATGAACAGCTTTTTAGATAAATCTTTGCCACATCCATGATTATTTCTGTTAAGTAATTTCATAAAAGTAGAACTACTGCGTCAAATGGTGGGATGGATCTTAAATGACAACCTTCAAGCACATGATCGGGATTTACTGGTGTTCCCTGACAAATGCCATCTAGCTCAGGCATAATTCTAGGCAAAAATAGTAAAGTTAGAGGTAAAGATTTTTCTCCCATTGCTTTCAAGCTCTTTTTTCTGTTCTCTTTTCTCTCTTTGTAAATCCGCTTTCTCCTTCTTTCTCAAAGCACTCAGTGTATTTTAAGTTATAAACTTATGAAACTTATTCTAGGAAAGGATCTGATACATCCACGTGTGTTAGGATCTAAATGACTGATGTGGCATTATTTATAATTACCTTAAGGAATAAACTTCTGTTTTGGTAAGTCAAAAGATGAACATCCAAGTATGAGTTTGGGACATCCACTGGAGAGGTTAACAAAACAAGCCTTCTGAATGCTCTGACATCGTACCCCACAGGCAGACATTCACCCCCAGTCAGAGGACCACCCCTCTTACATGACATTGTGGATCTGTTCAGTGTTTGTTTCAATGACTATCACCATGTGATGTCACAGGACCTACACCCAACTCATGTAGTGAAGAGATCTCATTTAATTCTGGTTCGTTGGAGCTTGGAAAAGAAATATTCTTGTTAATAATGATTACCTCTGAAATTGAGCTTTAAAACCAACACTGGAAGCCCTTGGTATCCACGGATAACTCTTAATGGAAAAAAGGCACTTGAAATAAATTTATACAAAATGAGCAATTGAATTTCACAGTATTGTATCAAACATGGGAAACTCCAGCTTAAAAATAAAGCCAAAGTTATAAAAACAAATGTGTTTTCTGTTACGCTTGACCACCTTTACATCATACTTGCAGCTATGTGCCAATTCTAAAAGCAAAGAACCAATCAAGAGTTTATTTTTTGGTAAAATTTTTCTGATGACTCTGTGACAATATGACTCGGCGTCCTTTATGGCATGTTTGACCTTTTCAGTGTAAATGTGAAGTCAGTTAGATTGCAAAAAATAGTCCAGGGTTTCATCCAATTTCTCAAAGCCCTCTTTTTATTCTTAGATGCTTCAATCATTGTATTTTGAAATACCTATTGTATTGTCAATTCTTAGCTGGTCTAACTTGGCCAAATCCTCATATCTCAATAGCTTTGCCTCGTGCTTTGAGCAGTTCCAGGCTAACATTGAGAGGGCACTTATTTTTTAAGAAGTCAGTTCATTAGCGAACAGGTTTGTGTTCTGGTGGCTTCTGCTCTCCTGCCCGATCTTGTAACTGTAGGTATTCAAGCAGTTAATGCTTGCTTAATGACCAACACCCTGTTCTCAATTTCTGGGTAGACATTAGGCGTTAGGATATTTATGTTAAAGAGCAAAGGGTCATTCATTCTATTCTACAGATATGTAAACTGAGGTAAAGATGGCACCAGGTGATGTCTTTAAAATCAGAAAAGCAAAATTTGGAATGATATAGGTTCTCTCTCAATTTTGTACTCACCTACAAACCTGGCTCCATTCCTCTATGTCCTGAGTGAGCCCTTATTTTGGAGTGATGTTGCTGGCAAGTGGGAATTTGACCAGTAAGAAAAATGGTGTCTTTGCCCTGGCCTATGCCATAATAAACCAAATGACAGAAAAACAAATGTCACTTATTAGAACATTGAGGTTTACTGTTCAAGTGATTAACTAAGAATCATTTGTATGATTAAATGCTGGAAAATAATTTGCTTTCCCTATGAACCTATAGCTTAGATGTCATTACACAGAAGTGCTACATATTAGTTGAAGCAAATTAACATTCAAACACTTTCTGGAGTGGCTGCTAATCACAGGCTGTTAATTACTGTCATTACATTAGGCTGCAGCAGAGACTACCCAAAGAATCATTCTCATGATCTTGGTATTTGAAAGTGATCTTCACCAATAAAAACACATGTCAGACACACAGAAATTGCAAATTGCTGAAATTGCTGACGGGGTTGAAAATTCCGCTGACTCTAAGCACCCATCTAGTGATGGATGCCTTCTTGACACAGTTTCAGTGTTTGGACTTAGGAAATAATGAGTATCAATGTCCTAGCAAGGGAATATGCAAAGATGAAGGAGCCCTTTTGTATCCTTAATTAAGGAAAAGTAGTAGCAGAACTCGTTCACAGATAAGTGACTGTACATAATAATCATGTATTTATGTAAGGGACTGCTATGCTATATTACTGTAGTGGCAATTAGATTTTCACAAAGTCGTTTTAATAAAAGGCATACTTACATAATAAATAAACAAAACCGCTCATTTTCATGGCAGCCTCTCTAATTATACACTGGCTTAAAATAAAACGTTCTGCAATGCTAAGTTAAACATATAGACTCTAGCTGCCTTCCACCATGTGCCCCAAATCTTTTTTCACCCCATAGTCTCAGTTGTCTCAGGAACTCTGCTAAACAGGGAAAGAGTATGTGTGCATTTTGCTTGTTCTGCATAAGGGAGGAATCATTTGAGAATTTAGAGGTCAAGGCTTCTGGTATCTATCGACCTGACTTTCTTTACTGCCCAGAAAGTTTGCTGCCCACCCTGTGGCTGCCAGTAATTGGGATCACCCCAGTGACAGCATGGTGAGGACTCTGGTGACCAGGTGTGTTGGCTCTGTGGGCAACCCAATTCATTAGCAAAACCATGTGAGGGAAGCGCAACCCACAAGCCTTTGAAGATCCATTTGTAGGTTTCCTAATTTAGGCTTCTTGTTCTTTCATTAATTCATTCAACAAATATGTATTAAATACCTTCCTTGTGGGAAACATTGTACTAGGTACCATGGGAATGCAAAGATGAAGTAGATATGGATCTTGTCTTCGAAGAACTTATAGCTTAGTATGGGACAATCATTTTATCAGTGTAAGCCTCGGGTCCTAGTGGGACAGAGTGAGAGATTTTGGATGGATCTGGGTAAATCCCTCTCTGATCCTGTAACTGTGGACCACCTCTCAGGATTTTCCCTACCACCTCTGAGTGTGGTTACATCAGTGCCAAAGGAATCCCTGTCCCTAAGTTCACAGGTAGGACACTGTCTCCTAAGGACTAATTAAGACACATCCACAGCTACATAGCTCTTTCTTCCTTCTTTCCTCCCTCTCTCCCTCACTCACTTCCTTCCTTCCTATTTATTCAGTGTTTGCTATGGGACAACTTCTGGGGATCTGAAAATGAACATAATACATATGCTCCTGCATAGGACTTGCAATCTAGTGGGGAATACAGATAAAAAGACACTTCTAATATGTGTGTCCTCTGGTAGAAGTGCATTTAGCATGCAATGAAAGCACGTGAGAAGGACTCACAGGCTTAAAGGGACAGGTTAGCTGGGATTTGAGGGAAGACTAGCAGTGAACAGTGGGAGTTTTGTGTATGGGGGGTGGTGTTCTAGTATGGTGTGTTGGAGAAACCCAGCAAAGTCTGGTATGACTAGCTAATAGAAGGCAAGGAGATGGGAGCAATGAAGCCTGATACCGGAGAAGTAGGACTTGTAAACAACAGGAAAGAATTTAAGATTTATCCCAAGTATTTTCTAAGGAAAGCTACTGATGTTTTAAAACAGGGAATGGCATGATCAACTTTGTGTTTTAAAAAGATCCCTCTGGTTTTGTCTGGAGAATGAATTGAACAGGGGCAAAACTGAAGACAGAGAGAGCAGCTGGGATGTTATTGCTGTGGTCTATGTGGCTTGGGTGAGGGGGTGGCGGTGGATGTGGAGCTTGATTAGATAGATATGTCGGGGTCGGGGGAGGTTGGCCATGCTGAGGGAGAGGAAGAAGTCAAGGATGACCCTCAGGTTACTGGGCTGATGGTGTTCTCATTCTTAAAATGAAGAAGACAGTAGGTTGGGAGGGGGGCATTGGTGGTGAGTTTGGTTTTGAATGTTGATTGTGAAGTCTACTTTAAGGACTTCCAAATGGAAACGTCCAGTAGATGATTGTATATGGAAGTCTGGGGCTCAGAAGAAAGAGCCAGTGGGAAGAACAGTCCTTGCCGATGCCCTTTATGTTTATTTGCTCTTAGTTGCCTGGTTTCACTACATTTCATCAACACAGGCAGAGATGAAAGTCAGTGTTTTACTCAACAGTGTTTCTCTCCCAGCATGTGTACATACCTTTTAATTATCTTGCTTTATGTATTATTAAATATAGGAAATTGTGCTCAGATATCATGGGCTTAATTTAAACTGACAGAAGCAAAAGACATTACAAATTAAAGTAGCCATGTTTCCATTTAATGCCTTTAAAGTTTCCATTTATTAAAAGGAAATTTAAAAGAAGTGTTTGTGTTCTTTTCCGGAAAATGTATTTCTGGAATCTATCCAACCTTGAGGCAAGTTCTTGACATGGCGTTGAAAGGGAGTATATAAAAGATACAAGTCAATGTACTACAACTAGAAGGACTCACAACTAAAATATACAACTATATACTGGGGGGATTTGGGGAGAAAAAGCAGAAAGAAAAAAAAGATATAAGTCAGCTTTGAGTGGATTTATGATACCCTCTCCCCCTTTGACAGGAGCAGTAACATGTTTAGCCATAAGAAAACACTTCAAGGGACTCAAAAACCTGGGCCAGCCTGGGTTTCAGTCTACAGCTAGTCCACTGGCGTTCTCTCCATTTCTTTCTCCATTAAAGATGCTCTCAGTACCCAACTCCCTGCTAAACCAGTGATGGGAATTTTTAGCAAGGCTAGCTTTCCTGGGGAAAGCTGGGAGAGTTAAGTGGGTGGGTAGGGTCACCAAGATCTTCCTGCCAGCAAAATAAGAGGAAGAGGTTACTCCCTCAGAGGAGTGTAACGAATATGTGAGACTCTAGCTAACAACATGACACAAATGAATTCATCCATTAACACAGATTCTATTTCAAAATTAGAGGCATCGTCTCCCTATCACCAGCTCACTAAGAAGAAGTCATGGTGCAATTTGTGTGCTTGTTCAAGAGCTCAGATCCCCCTAGCAGAACTCTACTGTGTGAGGGCTCCCAGAGTCACAGGCAACAATGACACAGACTCTCATTTGACAAGAGAACGTCAGCCCACTTTGTAGGACTGGGGTGGCTCCATCCTCACTCTTTCCCTTCTCATTAACCACTGGTAATACACATGGTAGCCAGTGGACAGAGCTGAGCTAACAGCTCATTGAAGGATCAGCTTCCATTAATGCAGAGCTGTGAGGCATTCTCCATGCCAGGATCCTTTGAGATCTCGACTGTGTGAGCCTCTCTCTCAACTCCCAGCATTCTCCTGAACAGAGGTGAAATCTGGCTGAAATGAATATGAAAATCAGCAGCATTCAGTCAAACTCAGATGGCTGACCGCAGTCTCTAGGTGTTATTTGTGGAAGACAGTGCTCAGTGGTGGGGTTTGTGATATGACAACATATGGAAGGGTGCTATTCCCAGGAGTGAGAAGACAAGAATCCCCTTCTCAGAGTTCCAGGTCCTGGGAGAAGACTCAAGCTTGAGAACACTCTAGGGAATTCGCTGGGCAGAACTGGAGTTGAGGGTAGTGGCCCAAAAGCAGGAAATTGTTGGGGGAGAAGGGTGTGGGTAGAAAAGTGGGAAGATAAACATTATTGACAGGTGGCGGTCCCACCCGTGTTGCTGATGAATCAGTGGAGACTCATCTATTTACACAAATTATAAATGAGCACAGTAGTAGATTTGAGGGTCGATTTTGATGTCAGCAGTCTCCTTTTCCTCCTTTGGCCATGTCTTTCTACTCATTACACAGCTCCAAAAGAGCTGGTATTGTCCCAAATCCAAGACCCAGATCGATCACTGCCACGTGCTTTACACTAATGATAACTATAGTACTTATCAACAGAGCTACCCAGCCAGTGATAACCAAAGCAAGCTGGGTCTCAAGCATAATAACTATGTTTGTTACTAATGAGCACCATGCACCTATCTGAATGACCGGCTTCAATAGAGACGTAAATATTAATATGTCTCTACTTTCTTATAAACATTATCGAATAACGAGGCATTTGTACTTCAGCACAATTGAAACAGTTTAATAGGTCAGAATTACTCTCCATTGTGCAAAATTAGAGTAACTAGTGTGTCCTTATAAAGCAGTATCAATGTAGACAAATTCACACAACTTCTCTCAAATCTTGATGCTCCAAACCACTACATAATGGACTATAGCTAGAATGAAATTAATTTTTTTATGTATTTTTATTCCAATTTTCTGAACATCAGCCCCTCTCCTCCAAGTCTTAGCTTTTCACATGAGTCTTCAGGTGTTATGGCATCTCTCACACTCTCCCAATTCACCCTGTCATGCGTGCTCACCCAACTGGCCCTCAGGAACACAGTCTGGCTCCGGACTGCCTGCCAACCATTGCTCCCCCTAAGGTTGAGAGCCTCCTTCCGGGCTCCCAGGCCTTAGCCCGTCCTTGGGCTGGGTTCCTACCACCAAGGAGATCTCAGTGAGGCACCACTCCTCTCCTCTTTCCCTCAGGCCTAAGCATGGGTGAGAAAAGCCCTTGCCTTGACCTTCTTCACCTAAACACACACACAGACGCACACAGTTGAACTTGGGCTGAATCATGGAACAAGACTTTTGTGAAGGCTCTGGAAAAATGGAAGGAAATTACAACCCCTTGTTACTTGTTCCCAGATATGGCTGCTCCAAAGCTCACAGAGCCTTGCTTATTCTCATGGAGTTCCTGTAAAAGCTGCCTCTGGGCCCTGCTGTAGGGTTTCTTCCCTCCCCTCTCAAAGAGACACTTTTTTGGTCAACCGTAGTTTCCAGTCCAGCCCATTCCTGGATGCCTCCTGAAAGAGAAGGTACACTCTTCTCAACACCTAAGAGTAGCATGTCTAGACTCCTGGGATTAAGGGCTAAATCTCCTAGTCTGTCCACTTTGTCACTGCTTAGGGAAGAAACATCTTCTCTTACTTTAGTTTAGGCTGGCCTCCCCGCCTTTTTTTTTTGTCCAAGGATTTTTCTTTTCCCAGCATGATTGATAGTGGGAGTATTCATTCCCTTATATCAGTAGAAAAGATACATAAACAATAGCTGTCTTTTCCTCCCGCTCTTCCAAATTACAGAGAGAAAAGATGACTCCTTTCGTTTTTACTGTTCTCAATATTGGGATTATTCATTTAAAAATAATACTATGTCTAAACCAGGCTAGGTTAAACCTCTGAGTCCATTCAATCCAGTTCTTACAGTCTTTTCTCCAGTAAGAGTTGCAGATAAGGCCTGCAAATCCTTGAAATCTCCTTGAGCTTAGCTCTTGATGTCTTATGAACAACTGAACAACAAGAATTATTCTGTTCTCACAAGAACCCACACCATTTGAAGGCCCAGGGCAACCTACATCCATATTCATTCACTCACTAAATATTTATTAAGCACATGTTTTGTTTTGAGTCCAGTGCACATGGTCTGCAGAGATGCAACTCTCTCTACATCATAAAGAACGTGTACAGTATCCCCAGATTACCCCACCATGCCATACTGCCCCAATCCATCAAATTAAACTTAAACTATAAGCTCCTCTTGTCTCTGCTTCTCAAAGAGCTCCACTTCCAATTATGAAATCTCTTTTCCACGCATAACACTCATTCTGGTGGTTAAAAAAAAAAAAAAGGAACAACAATATATTCTAAAGGGGTCTTTTTCAAGTTCCTTCTCTTTCCAAACAGAAACCACTTATCTTTTGAGATGGCAGCTCCCTTCTCCCCTCCTTGGGGCAAGTTTCAGGCAGAATATCCTGACTGAATAGAGGTGATGTGGAGAGAGTGAAGTCTAGGCCTGGAGAGCTGCCCTACCACTTACTAGAGATGTGGCTTTGGGGCCAAGATTGAGGCAAAATTTTTCACGTCATTGAACCTTAGTTTCCACATCTGTGAAATGAAGGCCTGATGACTAGCTCATAGGAATGCTATGAGGATTAAGTTAAATGAGATAATTGTATTGTGTCTCTATTGCCTAGCAGGCACTTTGTATAGACGGAGTGGAGTTGCACTGTAAGTGCCAGTTGACTTTAGAACCCAAACCCAGGGAAAGATAGGCTTAATCATGACAGACGCGCTCCTATTATATATTGAGGTTATGTCCAGAAAAATGCAAATTGTAATGGAAACACTTATAAAGAAGAATTAATTTTATTTTAGCTGAATATGAAAAGTCTAGATATTTCCCAGACCAATTATCCAACACTTTTCCAAATGGATTTTGTAGTACGCATTAAAAAATGTAGATAGCATGTTTTATCTATTTACTTATTAATAACTTTTTATTTTGATATTGTTGCAAGAATAGTACAAAGAACATTCACATATCCTTTATCCAAGCAAAAAGTACACGGATGTGAACATTTTATTAGTGTTTCTATCCATTTGCTTTATCATTTCTCTCTAGATAGATAGATGATAGATAGGTAGTTTTCTGAACCATCTGATATAAAGTTACAGACATCATGCCTTTTTGCCCCTAAATACTTCAGTATGTATTTCCTAAGAACAAGGACATTCTTTATATAACCATAGCACAGTTATCAATATCAGGAAATTTAACATCAAATACAATATTATTATCTAATTTATAGTCCATGCGGAAAATTGCCAATTGCAACCCCTCTCCCCCAGGTTCCAATCTAGGATCACCAATTGCATTTAGTTGTCACTTCTAGCCTTAGTTTCTTTAATTTGTAACAGGGCATCAGCCTTAATTGTCTTCTACAGCCTTGAAATTTTGAAGTGTACAGGCCAGCTAGTTTGTAGAATGTCCTGAAATTTGGATGTCTCTGATGCGTCCTCATGATTGGATTTAGGTTATGCATTTGGGGCAGGGTTACCACAGAAGTCATATTGTGTCCTTCTTAGTGAATCATCTCAAGAATCACAGATGCCAACTTTTCACAGTATCAGTGATGCAAACTTCAATAATTTTGTTACAGTGGTGCCAGCCAGGTTTCCCCTTGTAAAATTACTATTTTTCCCTTTGTAATTTTTACATAGTTTGTAGGGAGATACTTTGAGACTATTTACATATCCTGCCCTTCATCATAATTTTACTCATGACTTTTAGCATTTATTGATAATTCATGCTCAAAGCTATTATCACTATGAGGATGCAAATGGTGATTTTTAATTCAGTTTTTCTACATTTACAAATTTGCATTCTACTGTAAAGATGAGCTTTTCCTTCTCCCTCATTTACTTTTCATTCCTTCATTTATTCAAATCACTATGAACTCTAGACTCTCGTAGATTCTATTTTTTATTATTCATTATTTATTTGGATGCTAAAATTGTCCCAGATTTGGCCATTTGGAACCACTTCAAGCTGGCTCCTGTATCTTTTGTGACATGTCTGCATTATATATCAATCGCTTCTTTACCTTCTGACCCAAAAGTGATTTTAGACTTATCTTGTATTTTGTCCACCCCAATCATCTCTCCAAGGAGCTCCAATTTCTTTTAGTGTGAAATGTTACTTAGTAAGCAAAATCTGAGCATATATAATATTTTAAATAAATTAAATAAATAATAAAGAATGCATATAACTATGTAATTTTTCTTACCTAAAAAATGGTACTTGTCAGCAGATTATGGGGAATTATGGAAATAGCCATAAATATGCCTTTGAGATGGAGTTAGTTAGGCAGTTAACTCCATATTAAGGAGGCTAGATGTGGATGGAGGGTGAAAACTTGAAAGTCTGAATGACTTGTTGCCTCTTTATCCTTTGAAGATGTCAAGAAAGAAAAAAAATTCAATAATTTCCACATGAACTCACTTTTATTCTTTCTTAGCCAGTGGAGTTGCTGAACTTAAAGAAAGCCAAACTTAGGTTAACAAGGGCGTAGAAAAATGTGTTCCATATAAATGAGCAACGTATAGAAGAAAATATTCATAAAGAGTTGACATGTGAGGCAAACCTCTGCATTCATTAATCCATTTTACATGTGAAGAAACTGAGGGTCATAGGGATGATAATTTGCTGAAGACTAGACAGCTAGTCTCAGAAACAGAATTTCCACCTAGTTTTGCCAATTTCTTAATTCTCTTATTATGCTGCCTTGCCCAATTGTCTTCAACACTTAATTATTATTATTTTGTAGATGCATTCTCATGGGCCCTCCAGATTGAAATTGGTCCTTTGGGCCTTCATTTTTTAGCTGTTTAGCTCTATAGCCTTTAAAATAATAACAATAGCTAATTTTCTATGTGTTTACATGTATTATCTTACTAAATCTCCAACAACTCTATGAAATGACTATCATCATCACTATCATCATCATCATCTCATGTATAAATGAGGGACCCAAAACTTGGAGCAAGTTAAATAACTTGCCTATGGAAAAAGCTTGTCAGTGGAGGAACTCAGATTTGAACCTGGGTAGTGTGGCTCTATGTTTTTTAACCACTGTTTTCTACCAGAACCCATTAAGGGATGTAGGAGTGTTCCTAGTGGTCCAGTTGTTCCATAAAATGTGCCAACTGGCTATTCCTAGGATTACCTGTATCAATATACTTCTAGTGCTGGAATGAGCCATTTCCCCTTCAGGTATAGGTAAATTAAGGAAGATGAAGCAAGATAGCTCACAAGTCATGGATACTGCTTTGGAGCGTACAATGATATTCTCCCCAGTAGATACTGCCTCTTCAATCTCTCCCTGACAATAACATTTACTTTTATTGAGGGGAAATAAGTTGTAAAGTTGTTGGTTGGATGTGAGATAGCAAGTTAGTTTTAGGATGTTATTGTAGATAAATTGCCAAGTGGAAAATATACTTAGAGACAATCCGGAGGTCATCACATTAACGAAATCGGGAAAGACCAAGTCCTCTGACCATGGAAAGCAGGAGTCAGAAGACAGGTTAACATGGTGGTTATGAATGTGGGCTCTGGAGTCAGACCATGCATGTCTGAATCCCGGCTTTGTCAGCTCCAAGCTGTGTGACTCTGAACAAGTTACTTAACCTTTGCTTGCCTCAGTTTCCTTGACATATTATTCTTCCCATAACACTCTCCCCCTGCCACCCACTGCCATCCTGGTTTGTCGTGCTGGGGGTTTGAATAAGAATCTCGGTAAGGGAGGATCAGAGAATGCAGATGAAAACGTTATCTAGGAATTTATAACACTCCCAACTCCATCCATTTTCTTCCCTCAACCACCTCCCTGGATGGAGAACTGCTGATCTAAGGAATTCCTTGGAAAAATTGTATATTAGTTATAATGCTAACTGCTATAACCAACACATCCAATAATGTATGGTGGCTTAAACATCATACACATTTGGTTTTTGTCCCTATAAAGCCTAACTGGTGGTGATTCAGAGACTCAGGCTGCTTCCAACCTGTAGCTTCACCATATTCAGTCTTGACTTCCCAGGTCACTGTGCTCGTCTTCATCAAGCTCGCAGAAGGGGAAAGAACATGGAGGATGCATCTGAGAAGTTTTTAGGAGCCAGGCCTGGAAGTGGCCTGCATCACTTCTACTCACATTCCACGGGCTGGATCTGAACCACACGGCCATACTTAAGCGCAAGTAAGAGTGGAAGATGTAGTCCAGCTGTGTGCCCAGGAAGATGAGAACATGGGTCTGGTGAAGAGTTAGCAGTCTCTGTGATGAACAGCAGTTGCAGAATTAAGAAGAGAAGTTTAGAAGCAAAACAGACCTTCAGGCTTGCAATTTGTGTTGTTTTAGCCTCTTTCCGTGCCTCTTTCATTCTGGTCCCAGCCCTTCAGTTTGCACCTGCTGATCACTCAGCCTGATCTGACTCTTGAATGGCTAAAATGAAATTTTACTATGGACATTTTCATCAAGCAAATACGACATTGTGTAAACTGCAAAAAGTTGATCTAATACTTGTGATGGTACAGATGGTATAGATTGGCACACTAACATAATATTACCATTACCAGAGTGTGCAGGGGCCATTGTGAAATGCTGCTGCACAAACAGCCCATTGAGAGAAGTTAAATTTTGTATACTCCAGTGAGCATAAAATACATGGTTGCATTTGATTCTAATATGTGTTAATTATGAAAATCGGCTCCAAGCAAAGCAAGCCATAATAATTAAAAACCATCTTTCCATCTTAAAAAAGCTCCCTCCCCAAAGTATTTATGCACTTTAATGAAACAAATAAAAATAGTTATAGCAAAACCTAAATAATAACCTCTATTAAAGTCGTATATACACTCCATAATATGTAATTATGTTGCACTTAAATAGCAGCAGACATAGAACAAATTCTTTTAGTGAACAGCAACAAAATAGATAATAGATTATGAATGTCGCTACATGCTTTGTTGTTTCTTTCTTTTCTGGTATATATAAGTTCTGAAGAAAAGACCACTTTGGCACAATTCTCACACGCATTTAAAAATTTCAAAACTGATATACTGGCCCCAAGACATCAGAGAGGATTGATTTCATATGCTAATTCCAACCAGTCATAGTGGCTCTTGGAACATTGCCTAGAATTGTGTGGTTCTGTCCAAACTCACTGGGGAAAGAGTGCTATGATCAATTAGTGATGTCTGCCTAGGCATAGCAGTAGAGAGTAGTGGCATTCTTGTCAAATGTTTTCCAAGCATAGATCCACATTTATTAAATAGATTAGAGATAAAAGAAAAAAGAATAAAAGAAAAGGTCAATTTGGGTCCTTATATTGGGTCTAAAGTTTATCCTTCCAATTTTAGGAACCAGTAGGGTAAAGCTGACAAATCTTAGACATAAAAAGCAACAAATAGTACATAAAGTTATTTAAGCTGCTTTTTTGTTTGTTTGTTCTTTGTCCATTAGTTTTATTTTGCCAGGCCATCAAGATGTAGCTGACTCATCATAATGAAGCAATTTTTAATAACTTCGAGTTGCATATCTTAAACCTTTGCCTTCCATAAATAAATGCAAAAACAACCCGATGTAGGGAATGACTATTTGATATCAAGACAAAAATTAGAAATTCAAATATTCACCTTTTAAGAATATGTATTGAGAAACTCAAAAGGAGCTTGCATATAAAAACCTAAAATAAACTTATGATTTAGACAAAATGTTAAAAACCACAAGGTTTTGGGCTGGCCCCATGGCCTAGTGGTTAAGTTTGGCAAGCTCCATTTTGGTGGCCTGGGTTTGTGGGTTTGGATCCTGGGTGCAGACCTACACCACTTGTCAGCCATGCTGTGGCAGTGACCCACATACAAAGTGGTGGAAGATTGGCACAGATGTTAGCTCAGGGCTAATTTACCTCAGCAAAAAAATGAAAAACAAAAAAATCCCCACAAGTTTTCTCTCCCACTTATATGGAGAATTCATAATGGAACTTCTGTTAGACTCAAAGCATTTCTGGGGCAAAGTCAGAGGTGATTTCAGTGTTTCAGGCATTCAGAGCAGACTTGCCCCAATAGCTCTGAAAGAGGGTTTCACCCTCCACTTATCACTTAGAAGAAAGAAGACATGCACTTGTTTAACTTGTTTGTTTTTTATTATTTGCTTGCTGTATTTGGGGGCAATTCAAATTTAATCCTAAATGACTCACTTGAACCTCTCACCTCCCAGCTCCTTCCCCCAGTGAATCATCTTTGCCCTGAAGTAAGCTCTTTGCTCCAGGCAGTTTGACAAATTGCGTTTATCTGGACGATCTCATGTTTCTAATAAGTCTGCACATCCACTGGCTCCAAGACTTCCCTTTTCAAAACAGACGGTTTCCCTGGCACCCAGCCCTGTGTACTCACTCTAACACTGAGCTCCTGCTGACCTTAAATCTTAAGCTGTAGAAAGTTAATTTTCATTAATTTGCTTAGCATTTTCATTTTACCATGCAAACATATCCCCAGCTGCTTTATCTCTAAAAGGAGAAATTACTCCCTTTCCCCTCCCACTTGAACCTATATTTTAAATTATATTTAAACAAACTGCAACAGCTTTAGAACACAGATATGCAATGGTTTCTATACAATTTACTGAATAAGGGAGATTTTATTGTCACATATTCTTACATCCTACTATTTATTTTTACAGCTTCATAACAATCTACAAAGCTCAAGTTCTGATTTTTCTCTATTTCACATAGCAGCTGCGTTATTCTTTTCCTACTGTAGTGGGAAAGACCTGCCTTAGGTCTTTTTTCATTTAACCCTAAGAAGTGGTTTACATGAGTTTTACACTTTATCTTCTCCGCCTAGACAAATACAAATGATGATTCTACAAGGAAAGTTACTGATGATGCTTATAAACTAGTTAGTAGACTTTAAATGTTCTGTGAAGTTTTAGCTTTCATCCTTCACCAAAATACCAGTCTTCTCCACACAGCATGACTACAATTGGCTTTTTTTCTGCTATTGCCAGTCACTCAAAGACCAAAAGATAACTACAAATTTTCAGATCCCTACTGAAAATTTGAGAGCCTAAACCCAGACAACACGGCGGAGATAGGATTGGTCACACATCAGAATAGAAGGGGTGTTACATGGCACCTTAGTCAGGCCCTAGGCTGAAATTTCTCCTTGATTGTCCTGTTTTGATTCTAATATATACATATAGAGAGATTTATTTGTAGACTTACATATGTATTTTTACATATATGTTATGTTATATATATGTTATTATATATGTATGTTATGTATTTATATGTGTATTTATTTATATATACTAGTATATATATTTTTATTTCTCTTCATTGCTGCATAAAGCTCCAATTGCTTTCCCATATTAAATCTGCTTTTGAACAACTGATTTTATTTAATTGTCTGTTATTTACCGGTTGTTTTTAATCAATAATTTGATTTGCTCCAGGAGTAGAGACCTCTGCGGGGCAGGAGGTGGGACCATCTGTAGAAGTGCTCAAGAGAGACCAGCTGAAGAGCCAAGGATGAGCTGGAGATCCACCGGCAAATGGTCAGCAGCGAGACAGACGGAAGGCCTTTATCATCTCCAGGCCCTCTCCAAACACACAAATCAATAACAATTAAAGCAGATTATGAAAAGGCAATAATGGATAGTTAAATGTTTGGACTTGATTTAAACTGGGATAAACGCTTTCACATGGAAATTTACTCTATAGAGAGGTTGCCAGAGAGGATAATTTAGGGCTGTGGTTTGGGGTAAGGCTTGGAAGCATAGCTCATACTTCCTCATAATCATAAATTACATATACACACATATGTGTATATAAGTATGTGTATATTTCTGACATATAAGCATTGTGATATATAGATATAGATATCTGCCAGAAGTCAGCATAACATGATAAACTTTGTTTTGTTTTCAAAGTGCTGGTATGCCCTTTCTTGCCCACCCATAATGTGATAGTTATCACTGGGTCCTTGGAGAACTCTGGAGCTAGAACTCAAAGCAAATTGCCGACCTCACAGAAAGTCTCAAGGAACCTACAAAAACAAAACTAAACAAATGAATTACTTATCTGGGCTGATGCCCTACAACAGGGTTTGAGCAGCATAATAAAGATGCACTACTGTCCCAATATCCTGCACAATGTAAGGAATTTTCCCCAAAGATCATGCAAATTCCAATTTCCTGATAGCATGTAACTTCCACCTCCATGGGAACACCAATCTTTCAGCGAAGGCAGTCAAGCCAGAAGAAAACGAAAGGACCTGGTGAATCAGTACCTGGGCTGATGTTGTTTGGAAAGTCAAGTGGCAGAAACTGCTTGCAGAGAGAAGCTAAGAGGTGGGAGGAGACTAAGGCAGTTAAAAAGGTGAAAGGTCCATCAAATTCCATTTAGTCATTCTCCCTGTCAGAAACAGGGACTCCTAAGGCCACCCAAGTGCAGGGCTGAAGGACGCGCGCTTCCGGGAGAGGCGCATGTCTGCAGATAGCTCTGGGGCGGGGAGCCCATAAGAGCTGCTGGAGGGGAGACTCTCAGGAGGGGCAGCATTGGCTCAACTACTTAACACAGGGATGCACGAGGCGCTGTTCTCGTGGCCCCACCAAGCCTTCTGCTGCTCCTCTTCTCCACCATCGCTTGCCTGACTATGGCCTCCAGCGCGCTCTCTCCCGGTCCCTCCAGTTTTATGTCCTTCTCATTTTATCCCACACACTGCTGAGCACGTGATCTTTCTGCAATGTCTCCCCATGCAGAGTTAGTCTCTTCTGTCTCTGTGTATCTGTGGTTCCCGGTGCAGATTGCTCCTAGAGCCCTTATCACACTGCATGGTCATTATGTGTGTGCACACCTGATGGCCGCACCTGCTGTCCCCACCTGCTAGTAGGTTCCAGAAAGGCAAGGGTGGCCTCATCTACAACTTTATATCTCCAGGGCTTTATGCACTCACAGCTGGTTCAAAGTAGCTGCCCCAGCCTCCCCTAGTCTCTCCCATTTCAGGAAATGGCCACTCCATCCTTCTAGTTATTCAGGTCAAGAACCCAGGAGTCATTCTAGATTCCTTTCTCTCTTTTCCAAGCTCTTTCGGGTTTTGGCACAGAATTCAAGATTTAGACCTGCGTTATCTAAATCAGTGGTTCTCACTCTGGCGTCACATTAGATACACTTGGGAAATTTAAAAACATTAAAAAATATACTGATGCTCTGTCCCTATACCAGACCAATTAAATATGGGGCAGGGGTGAGGCCCATGCATGAGTATTTAAAAACAAACAACAACTCCTGAAAATGGACTTCAACTGACGGCAACGTGCAGCCAGGGTTGAGGATCCTGAACTCAGGTGCTGTGCTGGGGATGTGGTAGTCCCCAGTCCTCACCCTGGGTCGAGCTGCCTGGCTCCCTCTCCCCGCTCCTGCTGAGGACTGTCAACTGCGTCCTCTAGGCTCTTCTAGTACTTGTGACTGTCTTCATCTGCTGCTGTGTTTCTAGGTACTGCTTACTGAGTGCTTACTTGGAACAAGACACCGTGAAAGCACTACCTTATCTCAATCTCCTCAGGAATCCTTCAGGGAAGGGCTAGTATCATACCCATTCATCAGATGAGGAAACTGAGGCTTAGAGTGGTTACATAATTGACCCAAGGTTAAAAAGTGGTCAAGAAGCTTAGCTGGGAGTTGAACTCAGGTTTTCTCCTTTCTTGCAGTCTGTCTTCTTAACTACCCTGTTAACTCATCTCAGTCTGACCCACTTGGGGCTTCTAATTTTCACTCTCGTGACCCCTCCATTCCAGGTGATCTGTCTTCCTCTTTCGATTAGCCCCAACTTGTTGCCTGATTCCCAGAGACCCCTTTAATGTACTTCTGGGTGTGGATTAAAGTGATTTAATACCAGCCTCAATGATTGTAGCTGATAATGCAAAAAATGAGTAAGTTATCTCAGCAGTACCTGCTGTGACCTCATAATTACTGAGAAGCTTCAAGCCAATTACTTCAGACTTGATGTCCTTTTGGAGGCTACTCATGGTCTTCCCACAAAGGAGCTCTCGGGATAACCTGTTTACTGTGGATCTAGGAAGGCTCAAAAGGCATCTCGTACGCTGGCTCTCGGGACGCCATCCTCGAGGTTAGAGAGAGAGTCCTTCTTCCGAGCTGCTGCCACCTTGGCTTTCACAAGTGGCACTGTCTACATGACCCCAATTCCCTGCCTAGATGGAGCTGCTTTTAGTTTTAAAAGTTACTGCTGGCATTGAAAAAAAGGTGAAGCAAAAATGTGGAACTTATCTACAACTAAGTACAACTCTGTCCCCAGGTTCCCAAGGACACATGAATATCAAAATAAAGCCAATGGTGGAGAGTTCAACCCAAGTTCATCCCTTTAAAAGGACACGAGTGGCTCGTTGTTCCACCTTCTGCTCCACCCAGTCCCTCTGCCTTCGCCAGGTGGCCTCATACTTGCGCTTCCCATCCTAATGAAGCTTCGCTCCTTCCAGCCCAGGCCCAGCTCTGCTCCGTCCTTGTTCTCTCTGGGAGGCTTGTCTGGGGTGAATGCTTCCTCTGGAGCCTGTAATCTGTGAATAATGGGCTGTGCTGTGTGAACTGTGGAGGCTGAACCTAAAGGATGTGCTTAAAAGGTCCTGAGACATGTGAGCTTAGTCCTTGACACTACGGTCTCACTTTGGGTCCTAGCTGCAAAACAACTGGTGGAGTAGGGAATAATGACTGCCAGGGGATGAACATGCTGGCATGGCCTCATGGCTCATCTTCTTCAGTATCTTATTTAGATGCCCCCTTTAGAGCTCCCACAGCTTCCTGGGCCTAAGCCTGCCACAGCATGCATTCAGGATGGCAGACTACCAGTCTACCTGTTTAAATCAGATGCTTTAGGTGAAAGAGAATTACTTGGAGCTAAGAAGGGGATTCCTACAGTTTGTCACAGTCGCCACTGTGCCCTATTGTCTCCTAATGCCAATGATGAGCCCCAGCTACCCCTCAAGCAACACATGTGCATGAGATTGCTTCACCCTGGCCTGCTTCACTCAGGGGCCTGCCCCACTAGACATCCGCTCCTTGAGCACACAAGATGGTGCCTGGGGCTCTCTTGTAGAGAACTCAACCCCCAAGGCCAAGGACAGTGCCTAACACGTAGAAAGTGCTCAATACAGGCATGTTGAGTGAAGGAATGATGAACGACTGAGGAGGATAGGACATAATTCCTCCTGACTTCATTATCCCAGGCCCCTAAAATGACTACTTTCAGCCACATTTCCAGGGCCCCCTTAATTCATCCAACTGGCTTGCTGTTCCATGGCAGGAGATAAAGTTTTCATTCTACAATTAGCTGTGAATGGTATAAAAGGCAAATACTCTGGTAGAGGTAAAGCAGCCTCGTGAACTGGTTTCAGGCAAGTGGAAACATCAGCTCCTTCCTGCTCTGATTCAGGAGGGAGTATCAGACAGCAGAAGGCACTGAGATGCTGGACTGGGGAAGACATGAGAGGGAGTCATACAACAAGAAGCTGACTATGTTCATTTTCACTAACGTACTAAAAACAAGAATTGTGGGCAGAGGCATTTTGTGTATGTGCTACTTTGCAGGAATTATGTTTGTGTCTCATTGGCTAACCTGGGCCCTAATTTCGGGGGCTAAAGGGTTGTGTAGTAGAAAGACAAAAAACTTGATTTGACATGAAAATGATCTGGCCTTGAACCCTGGCCTGCCATTTCCTCACTGCATGTGACAGTGGACCAGTCTCAGCTCTGTAGGTCTCAGTTTCTACATCTGTGAATGGTACATAGAAGGTTATTAATAAATGTTGCTTACCTATTGGCTGATTGACTCAGTAAATGAATAAATGAATTTAGGTAGCTCTGTATTAGTTTCCCAGGGCTGTCACAACAAATTGCCACCAACTTGATGGCTTAAAACAACAGAAATTTATTCTCTCACGGATCTGGAGAAGTCAGAAGTCAAGGTGTTAGGCCAGCCTCATCCCCTCTAGGGGCGCTAGAAGGATTCTGGTCTAGCCTCTTCCAGGTTCTGGTGGCTCCTGGTGGCTCCGGGTGTCCCTGGGCTTCTCTGCCTCAGTGTCACATTGCCTTTTCCTCTTCTCTGGGTCATGTCTCCCTCTGCCTTACTCTTCTAAGCGGACTTACTGAATTTAGGGCCCACCTGGATAATCCAGGATGCTCTCGTCACAACATCCTTAACCTAATTACATCTGCCAAGACCCTTTTTCTACATAAGGTCACATTCACAGGTTTGGGGAATTAGGGCATGGACATGTCGTTTTTGGGCCCACCATTCAACCCACTATAGGTTCCCAATGCCATTGTTAACATATTCTGTGAAGCAAGGTGCTTTGGAACCACCCCCGAGAAATCATCCCTAGCAGCGCTTCTCGAACTTCGATGTGCATGTACAGTACCTGAAGATCTTGGGAAAATGCAGGTCTGTTGTGAGGCCTGAGCTTCTGCACTTCTGACAGACTCCCAGGTGCTGCCTCTGCTGCTGGTCCGTGAAACACGCTTTGAGCGGCATGGCTTTAGAGCAGAAGCCTTTCCTGAACAAGGCCCGCCTGACCGTAGGGTTGTCTCCTGGGAGCCAGCGTGGCCACCTTTCCTCCAAGCTTGCTAAGGCCTTGTGTTGAGTGGCCCAGGTAACACAGCTGTCTGTTCATGAAGCATGAGTGGAAGTTCTACTTCCAAAGAGATTGAATTCAAGTTTTCTATCTTCTCAGTAGAGAACCCTTGGATGTGACTGACTTCTGCTGAGGGTTAAAGCTCTGGATCGTGGACAGAGATTTGGCTGAAATTCTTCGTGTGCCAATAAGTGTTTTCTCTATGTGTTGTTTCTGCTTGTATGTTGTCTATTAATTTGCACTCTTCATCCTCACTCTGTTTGGGCCTCCAAGCCACTGATCTGTGGTTGGTTTGATTGTCTACAGGAGAAGAGCAGTCTTCCTGTCAGGGCCCGGACCAGAGTGAGGCAAGCGTGGTGCCTTGGGTATGAAACTTAAGCAGCTTCACTTTCATGGGTGTGCAAATGCAGAGTGGGCACTTTGGAACCCTGAGAGTGAGGGCCTCCTTACATTTGGCTCCCTTGGGGCCTCACTCGCCTTCTCCTAATCCTGGCCTACTCTCTGGCTTCCCAGGCAATTAGCTTTCCATTCTCTCACATTGTGGGGTTCTAGCTCTTTCTACTTCTCTAATATTGTAATTTCATCTTTTCTGTGGTTTGCTTTTCTCCAGTGATTGTAATCTTGCTAGCAAATGGTGTTTCCTCTTAAAAAGTATTTAAACTTCAATGAATGAATGAAGCTCAATGAACAATAAGCACAAGAAACTTGAAGAAAACTATACTAAGACATACCATAATCAAATCACTCAAAACTAGTGATAAAGAGAACATCTTAAAAGCAGCCAGAGGAAAAATACACTTTATGGACAGAGGAACAAATATAAGAATTACAGTAGGTTTCTCACTAGAAATAATGCAAACAAGAAGACAGTGGAGCAACACCTTTAAAGTACTGAAAGAAAAAACTATCAGCAGACCTATAGGCAGTGAAAATCTTTCAAAAATGAAGGTGAAATAAGGAAACTTTCAGACATACAAAAGCCGAAATAGTTAATCACCAGCAGACCCGTTAAGCAATGTTAAAGGAATTCCTTCAGGCAGAAAGAAAACTACTAAATGGCCATAAGGATATAAACAAAGAAATGAAGAGTGCCAAAAATGGTAACTACATGGATAAGTATACAAGATGCTTTCCTTAACATTTTAAATCTCTTAAAACATAATTTACCATTTAAATAAAAAATAATACAATATGCCGTGGAGTTTATAACATATGCATAGATACATTTGTGCAACAACAGCACAAAGACTGGGAGGGAAGACATGGAAGGATACTCTTTTAAGTTTCTTATACATGAAGAAGTATAACATCATTTGAAGGTAGACAGTGATAAATTAAAGATGTATACTATAAGCCCTAAAGTACCCACTAAAATAACAAAACAAAGAATTAATGCTAATAAGCCAACGAAGGAGATTAAATGGAATCATAAAACATACTCTTGTAATCCAAAGAAACTAGAAAAAAAGGAAACTGAATTAAATGAGACACATAAAAAGCAAATTGCAAGATGATAGCCTTAAAGCAAACCATATCAATAATCACATTAAATGTAAATAATCCAAACCATAGGTTGGCAACCGTTTTTTGGTAAAGAACCAAATTTTGTGGCTACATCGGTCCCTGTTGCATATTTTTCTTTATTTTGTTTTGCTTTACCAATGTTTTAAAATGTAAATACCATTCTTAGCTTCCAAGCTGTATAAAAATAGGTGGCAGGCTGCATTTACCCATGGGCTGTAATTTGCCAACCCTTTGTCTAAACATCCTAAATGAAAAGCAGAGATTGTCAGATTGGATAAAAATGCAAGACCTTAGTATATTCTGCCTACAAGAAATTCACTTTAAATATATAGACACAAATAACTTAAAAGTAAGATGATGGAAAAGGATATACCATGCTAACTTTAGTCAAAAGAAAGCTGGAGCACACATGTTAATATCAGACAAAGTAGATTTCAGAATAAAGAGCGCCACAAGGATAAATAAATTATTTTTTAATCATAAAGGGGTAAATTAAGAAGATATAACATTTATGCTCTTAAACATTTATGCTCCTGATAAAAGAGCTTCAAAATACATAAAGCAAAAACTGAGAGAACTGCAAGAAGAAATAGACAAATCCACAATTACACTCAGAGATTTCAACACCTCTCCCTCAATAATTGGAATAACATCTACAGGAAATCAGCAAGGATATGGTAGACTTAAAAACACTGTCATTCAAGTTGACATTTACAGAATAGCCCACTCAACAACAGAAGAGTGCCCATTCTTCTCAAGCACACATGGAACGTTTACTAAGACAGACAACATTCTAGGCCATAAAATAAGTCTCAATATGTTTAAAAGGATTCAAGTCATCTAAAATATTTTCTCTGACCACATGGAGTTAAACTAGAGATCAATAACAGTAAGATAAGCAGAAAATCTCCAGATATTTGTAAATTAAATAATTCACTTCTAAATAATCCATAGACCAAAGAGGAAATCAAACAGGAAATTCAAAAGTATTTTTAACTAAATGAAAATAAAAATGCAATTTATTCATGGGAAACCATTAGAGTAGTACCTAGCGGAAAATTTATAGCATCTATATTAGGAAAGAAGAAAAGCTTCAAATTAATGACTTCAACTTCCACTTTAAGAAACCAAGAAAATAAGAGCAAATTAAATAGAAAGTAAGCAGGAAAGAAAAAAACACAGCAAAAATTATTGAAAAAGAAAACAAGAAAGAATAGACAAAAATCAATGAAAGCAAAAGCTGGCTTTTGGGGAAGATAAACATTATTGCCAAACCTCTAGACAGACTGATGAGGGAAAAAAAGAGAGAAGACACAAATTACCACCAGAAATGAGAAAGGTGATATCACCACAAATTTTCAGATATTAAAAAGATAATAAGGGAGTGTAATGAACAACTTTATGCCTAAAAATTTGACAACTTATTTGAAAGGACAAATTCCTTGAAAGACGCAAATTACTAAGTCTTACTCAAGAAGAAATAGATAACTTGACTAGTCCTATATTTACTAAAAAATTCAATTTGTAGTTTAAAAATTTTCTATAAAGAAAACTCCAGGCCCAAATGGCTTCACTGGTGAATTCTACCAAAAATTTAAGGAATGTGCTATAACATGAGTGAACTTTGAAAACACTATGCTGAGTGAAAGAAGCCAGTAACAAAGGACCATACTGTATGATTTCATTTATATGAGGTGTCCAGAATAGACAAATTTATAGAGCTGGAAAGTAGATTAGTGGTTGTCTTGGGATGGAGGAGATGGGGAGATTGGATGATGGCTAAGGGGTGTAGTGTTTCTTTTGGAGGTAATGAAAGTGTTGTAAATTTAGTGTAGTGACAGGTACACAACTCTTTGGATACACCAGAAGCCGTGGAGTTGTACACTTTAAATGAGTGAATTGTATGATATGTGAATTACATCTCAATAAACTGTTTACAAAAAGATTTAAGGAAGAAATAGTACCAATTCTGTATAAGAAATAAAAACTCCATGAGACCATTGTCCTTCATGAATATAGAAGCAAAAATTCTGAACAAAATGTTAGTAAATCAAATTCAATAATACATAAAAGGATAATATACCATAATCAATTGGGGTTTATTCCAGGAATGCGGGGTTTGTTTAACATTAGAAAACCAATCACTGCATTGACTAACTAAAAAAGAAAAAACACATGATCATCTTAATAGACATAAAAAAATTATTTGAGGGAGCTGGTCCAGTGGTGCAGAGGTTAAGTGTGCACATTCTACTTCGGTGGCCCAGGGTTCACCTGTTTGGATCCTGCATGTGGACATGGCACTGCTCGGCAAGCCATGCTGTGGTAGGTGTCTCACATATAAAATAGAGGAAGATGGGCACAGATGTTAGCTCAGGGCCGGTCTTCCTCAGCAAAAAGAGGAGGATTGGTGGCAGATGTTAGCTCAGGGTTAATCTTCCTAAAAAACGAAAAATTATTTGACAAATCCAACATACATTTCTCATAAAAACTCTAAGCAAACTAGGAAGGGAAGGGAATTTTCTTAACTTGATAAAAGGCATCTACAAAAAACCTACAGCTAAACTCATACTTAACAGTAAAGACTGAATCCTTTCCTCCTAAGATCAGGAAAAAGACTAGGATGACTGCTCTTGCCTCTACTTTTCCATATGGTAGTGAAGGTTTTAGCCAGTGCAATCAGTTAAGAAAAAGAAATAAATGGCATCCCAATTGAAAAAAGGATAAAACTATCTTCATTCACAATGTTATTGTCTAAGTAGAAAATCCAATGGAATCTACCAAAAAGCTAGTAGAACTAATAAATGAATTTAGCAATATTGCAAGATACAAGATAAACACATAAAAATCAATTGTAGGACATCAGCAACATGGCACAGTGAGCAGTTCCCCTTGTCTCTCCCCCTTTGAACTACAACTAAATGGACATTCATTGATTAGCAGAGGATACTCATACAGCACATCAGGATGCCTGAGAGACCTGCACAGCTATCCATCTGAAGGTGGATGGACTATCCTGGGGAGGTGGTAGAGATAGGTGAGCCCTCTCCAGCCCCCCAGTAGCCCTGTACATGCATGCAACTGCTCTCCCAGCTAGAGCGCCCATAGCACTGCTGTGGCTCTGAGGGAGGGAGCACACCTAGGCACGACTACAGGAACAGGTGATGGCAGCCTTGAGCCCCCACATGATCACTTTCTTGTCTGGTGGGAGAGCCCACAGTGCTGCTGTGGTCCCCAGGGATCAGCCCAGGCTTGGATCCAGTGAGGAGACCCTGCTCACCAAGCACCAGAGCTGGTGCAACCTAGGAGGAGATGGTAGCGGATCTGCCTACCTGGGAGAACAAATTCCCAGCTGCTGTGAAAGCCCATAGTACCGCTGTGGTCCTGAGGGGGGAGTGCGTCTTGGCAGGATTGGGGGAGCAGGTGGCAGCAGCCCCGAGCCCCCGTGTGATTGCTTTCCCATTTGGTGGGAGAGCCTGCAAGGCTGCTGCAGTCCCAAGGAGTGGCCCAGGCTTGGGCAGGCACAGCTGAGAGGGATCATGGTGGGTTCAGAATACATAGCTCCTGCCACCCGCCCAGGGGTGGCAGATGGAACCTGCCACCAGAAACTATCACTCTGTGATGGCACAAATGCACTCCATCAAATAGTATGAAGAAATATATTAATACTCCAGACCAGAAGGAAAGAGGCAAACACCCAGAAATCAATCCTGAAGGCACAGACATCTTCAAGCTAAATGACAGAGAATTCAAAATAGCTATCATAAAAAACTCAATGAGTTACAAGAGAACTCAGAAGATAGTTCAATGAAATCAGGAATGAAATTAATGAACAGAGGGAATTCTTCACAAAAAAGATTGAAACTACAAAGAAAAACCAATCAGAAATGTTGGAGATGACAAACACAATGAATAAGATAAAGAAAAGTCTGGAATCCTTAAATAACAGAGGTGATATTATGGAGGATAGAAATAGCAATCTAGAAGATAGTTATATAGAAATACTTTAGGTGGAAGAGGAGAACTAAGACTAAAAAGAATTGAAGAAGTTCCCTGAGAAATGTCTAATTCAATTAGGAAATGCAACATAAGGATTATAGGCGTTCCAGAGGAAGAAGAGAGGGAGAAAGGAGCAGAAAGCTTGTTTAAAGAAATAATAGCTAGGAACTTCCGAAACCTGGGGAAGGAGCTGGAAATACAAGTAAAAGAAGCAATATAACTCCTAATTACAGCAATGTAAAAAGACCTTCTTCAATGCATATATTAGTAAAACTGGAAAAAGTTAAGGACAAAGAAAAAATATTAAGGGCAGCAAGGCCAAAATTGCAGGGTACAAAATCAACTTACAAAAATCAGTTGCCTTTCTATACTCTAACAACAAACTAACAGAAAGAGAACTCGAGAATACTATCCTATTTACAACCACAACAAAAAGAATAAAATATCTAGGAATAAATTGAACCATGGAAGTGAAAGTCCTATACAATGAAAACTGTAAGACAGTATTGAAAGAGATCAATAATGAAACAGAGAAATGGAAAGATAGGACATGCACATGGATTGGAAGAATAAACATGGTTAAAGTGTCCATACTACCTAAAGCAATCCATAGATTCAATGCAATCCCCATCAGAATCCCAAAGGCATTCTTCATGGAAATAGAACAAAGAATCTTAAAATTATGTGGAACAACAAAAGACCCTGAATAGCCAAAGCAATACCGAGAAAAAAGAACAAAAGCTGGATGCCTCACAATACCTGACTTCAAAATATAGTACAAAGCTATAGTGATCAAAACAGTGTGCTACTGGTACAAAAACAGCCACACAGATCAATGGAACAGAATTGGAAGCCCAGAAATAAAACCACACATACAGACAGCTAATCTTCGACAAAGGAGCTAAGAACATAGAATGGAGAAAGGAAAGTCTCTTCAATAAATTGTGCTGGGAAAACTGGGCAGGCACATGCAAAAGAATGAAAGTAGGCAATTGTCTTTAGCCATACACAAAAATTAACTCAAAATGGATTAAAGACTTGAAGATAAGACCATAACACTCCCAGAAGAAAATATAGGCAGTACGCTCTTTGACACTGGACTTAGAAGGATCTTTTCAAATACCATATCTATTCAGGCAATGGAAACAAAAGAAAAATAAATTAATGGGACTTCATCAGACTAAAGAGTTCTGCAAGGTAAAGGAAACAAAGAACAAAATGAAAAGACAACCCACCAATTGGGAGAAAATATTTGCAAATCATATATCTGATGGGGGTAAAATCACCAAAATATATAGAGAACTCATACAGCTCAACAACAACAAAAACAAAAAACCTGATCAAAAAATGGGCAGAGGATATGAATGGACATTTCTCCAAAGAAGATGTGCAGATGGCCAACAAGCACATGAAAAGATGTTCAACATCACTAATCATCAGGGAAATGCAAATCAAAACTACAATGAGATATTACCTTACACCTGTTAGAATGGCTATAATTACCAAGACAAAAAACAACAAATGTTCGAGAGGATGTGGAGAAAAGGGAACCCTCATCCACTGCTGGTGGGAATGCAAACTGGTGGAGCCACTATGGAAAACAGTATGGGGATTTCTCAAAAAATTGAACATCAAAATACCATATGACCCAGCTATTTCAATACTGGGTATTTATCCAAAGGACTTAAAATCAACAATTCAAAGAGACTTATGCACCCCTATGTTCATTGCAGAATTACTCACAATAGCCAAGGTGTGGAAGCAACCCAAGTGCCCACTGATTGAGGAAAGGATAAAGACATGTGGCATATATGTATAATGAAATACTACTCAACCATAAAAAAAGACAAAATTGTCCCATTTGCAACAACATGGATGGAACTTAAGGGTATTATGTCAAGCGAAATAAGCCAGACAGAGAAAGACAAACACTGTATGATTTCAGTCATATGTGGGAGATAAACAAATACATGGACAAAGAGAACAGATTACTAGTTACCAGAGTGGAAGGGGGCAGGGAGGGGGTGGGCATAATGGATAAAAGGGCACTTCTATATGGTGACTGACAAACAATAATGTACAACTGAAATTTCACAATGTTATAAGCTATGATCTCAATAAAAAAATCTATTCTGTTTTTACATACTAACAACAAAGATTAAGAAATCAAAATAAAAAGAAATAAGTCAATTCATTGAAATTAAAAATCAATAACATTTATAATAGATACAACTTATAATTGATATACTTTGGGATAAATACAACAAAAGATGTAAGATTGTACACTGAAAACTATAAGATATTGCTGAGATAAATTAAAGTAGACCTAAATAAACGGAGAAGAATATCTCGCTAATGGGTTGGAAGACTCAACTGTTAAAATGTTACTTCTTTGCAAAGATCTATAGATCCAAATAAATCCAAGTGGAAATACTAGCTTGGTTTTTCGTAGCTTGTGACAAGATGAGTCTATCATCTGCATGGAAATGTAAAGGACCTAGCTAGAATAGCCAAAGTAAGTTTGAAAAAGAAAAATGTAATTAGGGGACTAGTGCCACCTCTTATCCAGATCTATTAAGAATCTGTAGTCATCAAAACAGTGTGGTATGGTGTAAAGATAGACAAATAGATCAATGGAACAGAATAGCAAGTCCAGAAATAGACCTTACAAATACACAAAAAAACTGATTTTTGACAAAGGGACAAAATAGTTGAACAGACCACCAAAAAAGATATACAAACGGCAAATAAGCACACAAAATGATGATCAATATCAATAGCCACTAAAGAAGTGAAAATTAAAACCACAGTGAAATATTGCTATACAGCTGTTAAAATGACTAAAATTAAAGCATCTGACCATATCAAGCGTTGGTCAGGATGTGGAGGAACTGGAACGCTCATGCACTGCTGGTGGTAAAGTAAAAAGGTACAACCACTTTGGAAAACAATTTCACAGCATAATCCAGACATTGCATTTCTAGGTATTTATCTAATAGAAAGAAAACATATGTCCACACCAAGACTTATGTATGAATGTTCATAGCAGCCTTATTTGCAATAGCTAAAAAGTGAAAACAAGCCAAATGTCCATGAACAGCTGAATTGGACAAAAGAACTGAGGTATTGACATATAATGGAACATTATTTGATAATAAAAAGGAATGAACTACGGATACATGCAAAAACATGGAAGAATCTCAAAATCATTCTGAGTGAAAGCAGCCAGACACACACACAAAAAGTATGTATTGAGTCCCTTTATATGAACTTCTAGAAAATGTAAGCTAATCTATGGTGACAGAAAGCATTTCAGTGGTTGCCTGGGGAAGTGGAACAGGGAGGGATGGAAGGAAGGGCTTACAAATGGGCATGAGGAAATTTGGGAGTGATGGATGTGTTCATTACCTTGTTGTTATGATGGTTTCACAGCTGTATGCACGTGTCAAACTTATCAAGCTGTATACTTTATTTTATTTTTTTAAAGATTGGCACCTGAGCTAACATCTGTTGCCAGTCATTTTCTTCTTCTTCTCCCCAACAGCCCCCAGTATATAGTTGCATATTCTAGCTTTAGGTCCCTTTAGTTGTGCTATGTGGGACACCACCTCAGTGTGGCCTGACGAGTGGCGCCATGTCCACGCTCAGGATCCGAACCTGCAAAACCACTGACCACGAAGCGGATTGTACGAGAACTTAACCACTGGGCCACGGGGCTGGCCACAAATTGTACGCTTTAAATAGTGCAGTTTTCTGTAACTCAGTTATACCTCAACATAGCTGTTTTTAAAAAGTGATAGAGAAGTTGGCAGACTAATGAAAGATTGAAAACAAATGCACCTTTGACCCCGATTTTGATGACAGACACCTGGGTTTCCTGGGCTCCCAACTTCACAGCATTACATGGGACCCTGGTTCCCCCTGCGCTTCTGCAGGTCCCACATGTTCTGTTCCATTTCAGCTCACTCTGCACTCGCTTGTCTGACTTTTAAAGGATTTATAAGGAACTGTGAATGAATAGCCTGTTAAGTGACTCATAAAAGTGATTTGTATAAGAATAGCTTCTTGTGAGGCAAGGGGGTGGGGAGGGAAGTTGACAAGTTTCTTGCTTCTGCTTTCAGCTGGGAAGGTCTTGGCAGTTTGGGGGTAGCTTAGGAAAGCTAGAAAATATCACATCAAACCTAACCAAGACTATGTCATATTTACACTCCATTGTAGTAAATTCATGGTCAGGTGGTCAATTGTAGTTTGTAATCAGAGTTCTAGCTGCCATGTGTGTTATGTGTGAAGGCCAAAGATTCTCATAGAGGCAGTCATTTAAAAAAATAAATTGTAAGCAATTACACTGCACCTAATTCAATTTGGAATGTTGTGTCACTGTCCTTCTCATTTGAGAGAGTTTTCAATACCATTCCAAGACCTTGTAGCCAAGACTGTCAGTCTTAAGAGAAGGCCATCTCATGGTGCTCCGCAGCCAGCCACCCCTCCTGATGAACTTTGAATGTGAAAGACATAAAAGCAGCGTTAACTTATAAAATAAAAACCCTTAACAGTGTAGAACCTGGATGCATAAGAAAGTCTAGGCTGATCTGGAACCAGAGTTAATTACACAAAGCCAATCATGACCAATATATCCCAAACTATTTCTGGAGAACACATTTTATTTTGACCTAGGAAAAAAACAAGTGTTCTCATAACATGCATACTATTTCTCCTAACCATTTATTTACATTTTCTTTCTTCTTTTTTTTAACCAACATGAAAATATCACAAATGTTCCTATTCTGCACAGGGCTCTGCTTTTGCAGCAGAAGCAGGTTTTATGCAAGAGCAAGTAGCGCTGTCTGTGATGGTGTGCTGCCTGCTATAGTGTTTACTTTCGCTGGGGCTGCCTGGCTATTGTCGAGCCAGTTGAAATGATTCATGGGTCTGACAGATGTCTGGTACAGCTGGATGTGTCCTTGATTATCCCAAAAGTCTGGACAGCACTGTCATTCACCATTGCCCAAATTATCTTTGTATTGACTGAGGAACCCTCTGTGACAGTACTGTAATGGCTAATTACCCAGGATACCTTTGGTACTCACTTCATAATGGTTTAGTGGAAAAGAAAAAGACCGTAAGGAAATGAGAAAAAACATACCAATAAAATAACATCCTGTTCTTTGCAAAGAACCCAGAATATATATTTATATGATATCATGCAGTTTATGCTAATGAAATCCAGGGCCACAGTAGTAGAAGCATAGATTTCTCATGAAACGCATAAGGAGGAAATAAAATATAAAGAACCTTGACAGTGATAAATTATGGACAATAGAAGGAGCTATTAGCTGTGAGAGAATTCTATGTATAACATTCTTGGAAAAGAGATGACGAGTGGCCATGTGCCTGCCTCATATATTGCAGAGGGAAAAAGAACATGTTCTGTTTAGCAAATAACCTCCCCAGAAATAGAGGGGAGGGAGGGGGAAAGGAGGAGATCCTTACTGAAGCTGCCTGAAGGAACAAGAATTGAAAGCTGGGGTTTCATTTTTCCCCATAATGCCATAAATTAGCACATTTTGACAAACATAGCTCCCACAAAGCAGATATATATTAGGGGAAGAAAAGATAAGGGACTAGAGGGTACAAAATCCCATTTTGACTTTTAGTGGAGATGATGAGATCCCAGGAGAGCAGACAAAGCAGACTGGGAACAGCTTCTCACACAAAGAATACAGTAATTTGCCACATCCTGTCCAGGCTGCGTTTGAATGTCACTCCTGTCTTAATTACCAGACTAACAAAGCTATTCTGTTATTCTGGAATCTCTGCCACAGTTTCTGCAATGCAAGAGAGCAGTCGGGAAGAACTGCTTATGGATCATTACTAAGCGAGTAGGTGAGGCAGGTGGCCGCCAGAGGAGTGGAAGCAGTGGCGCCACTGAGGGTAGGGACAGGCGGGATGTGCCCTTATGGAGACCTGCATCCTCAGTGCTCTTGGGTTTCGGAGTGTGTAGCGGGGCCGAGTGGAGTGGTTCAGCTTGTCCTGAGGTCTGGGACCAGAGTGCTTGGGCTCCGCGTGCCCTTTGGGTGGGATGAAGTGACGATTGTCCCATCTCCCTACTTCTGTACCTGGGTGTCAGCCTCATGGCAAGTAACCCATAAAACATATGACATAGACAATCTGACCACAAAACCTTGGTGACTCAAATTCGGACTCCTTAAATTGTCTTTTTAAATGAAGATGAATAAGAAAGCCCTCCCATTCTGATCCATTGCTGAAAGCATTTCTAATGCGTCATTCCACTCCTCTGGGACTTTCCTGGGCTGTTCTTCAGAGTGTCGGAGACACCTCAGTAAACCTCACCAAGGACCACAGTGGTGGTTTAGGAGAGGAAGATGCAGGAGTTTCAGCCAAATGTACCCTGAACCCTGTGTGAAGAACATCCTGGAGGGTGAGTGCTCAGATACAGACTAAGAAGTCTGTACCCTATCTTACCCACCACATCTTTCTCCTTGAAAATGGCTTACAGTAAAACAGTTTAGTTCTTTGTGGTCTCTGGTTACTTGGAGTGTTTTCGTATTAAGAAAAGAAGCTTGCTGCATTTTACAACATTCAGGTGACACATTTCTGTTTCCTTTTCCACCAGGATTTGGGTGGGATAGAGTGATGATGTGAAAGCAGAAGACACAAAAGAAAAAGAAAATGAAAATAAATCTTTAGTTCCATGTCCACCCCAGCTGAATAGCAATTATTTTTCCTTTATATTCATATCACTAAAATTATTAAACAAAGACAAAATTTCCTGGTCACACTTAATCTACAATAATTAGGATTTTATTTGGAGGAGGTGGACATTGACCTAAAAGTATTGTTCAAACAAAGTATTAGAATAACTTCTTTGTTAATTATTAGTACATCAAGCTTAGTAAAAAAGTAAATTGCCCTTACTTTCCGCTGTTAAAAGAATCTAAGAAAGGGAAGAGTTCAAAGCTACATAATGCCTGGTTTGTCTTGGATATGGAGATGTCATTTGTCCTAAGACACAGAAAGGCAACAGTTACTAGAATGGCTAACTCTAGGTATAATGTGAAGTTTGTCTTAAAGTTATTTCTCAGAAGGTAATAATAATATCAGACTCCTGAAATTTCTGCTAACATGAACAAGATTTAGATAAGAAATGAAGGAGGGTCTCAAAATAAAGCCGGCGGCCAAAGCTTGAAGAGGTGCATATCTATTATAAGCCTATCATCCATAGACATTATCAGTTAAGTTGGGTTTTTAATTAATTAAATAAGAGTATTACAAATAGGTCATGTAGCCATACAAGTGTTTCCATTTCTGTTTCTCCTTACAAATCTGATGCATAACTTAAAATTTAAAGAATAATCTTTTAAAATGCTTTCAGTTATTATAATGATTGCCCTGAAAGATTGAAAACTTCAATACTGAAACTGGAAAAAAGTAGAGAAGATATATTGATACATTGTTATGAAATAAAAGTGTGGTCTTAGGCATAACATTGTAAAAAATACATATTTATAATGGCCTGCCTAGAACTAATTGCTCTGGATGTAATAGGCACACATGTTTTATTCACTAACTCTAACTCTGTGACAATGATGGACCAAAACTCTAAAAGGGCAGGAAAAACATCACAAAAGGAAGAAAAAAGGCTGTTCTGTATGCTGACTTAACAATTCGCTCCTCAAGATCTGGAAGCATTTCCTGGGTGTGATTATTATTGGTTACATTAAAAACAAAAACCTGTGGCATAGAAAAATCTAGGAGCTACAAACCCAGATACTTAGAGAGAAGCCAGGCAGGAACGTAAGGGGCTCATGGGGATGCGGCAAACTGGAGTGTGTCTACACTAAAATGAGTACTTGTACCAATTGTGGCTATGTGGGAACGCAAGCCAAGTTTTGCGAGATCTCTTACCTTTTCACAAAACCCTGAAAATCCAAATGTTTAGAGATTATGAGTCCCTCTGGCCTCGCAAGCTCCTCGCCTGCATAGGTTTGCCAAACACAGGGGAGAGAGCGGGGTTGAAGGGGACGTAATGCATTCTGGTAATTCAATAAATAGTTAGAGCCATGAAAAGTAGAATACTGTTTGACATTGGGTCATACGTGGTTGATTACGACATTGTGCTTACAGGTATATAGTTTAGGTCAGTTAATAGCTCTTCCTCATATCTCATCTCATCTAATTCACACGTTAGAGAAACAAAGGCATCTCTACACAGCTCATTTATAGATTCCTTCTCTCACACTGACCTCTCTCTAATCTTTCCTTCCCCTTCCTCTTCATCTGGAGAACTCAACTCATCCTTCAGGGCTCAGAGGAGACTCCTGGGTTTGTGTCATGGACCTTGTGCCACACCCCCTGGACCTCTCTTTTGCAGCACTGTCACAATTTTGAATATGTAATTTTGATTGCCCCTCTTCCCAACCTGACTCTGAGCTTCATGAGGACAGAAAACTATACCTGTACCCTCAGCACCTACTTCAATGTCTGGTGTGTATTTGTTGATAAATGTTTGCAGTAAAAGAGACATTTAAATGAGTCACATAAAAATTTACATGTGTCCAGAGATTATTCTTGTCATTGAAAATCTTCTCTGGACAGTCTAAATGAGAGCTATTTCTTTACCTACTTGTCAAGTAGACTCGTTACTCATTTCTGAAATTTCTTCTTAAGTTCCTTTGCTGAGTTAAGAACTCAATTTTTCTCTGGTTCTTGCTTCTCTTTTTCTGATATGTATAAATAATGGAGGTTTTCTTAAAATGCCCATTTAGAACAAATGCTCTGCTTCATCCAGACAACAGAAAGAATGGGAAATACTAATTGTGGTAGATTGTAAAAATAGCCACAAATTACTTTGCTATTTTCATCCATGCCCTTGGATAGTCTCCTCACACATGGCTTGGCTATGAGACTTATTTTGGCCAATGTGATAATTCAAATATGATGGAAGCAGAGATTTAGGTATTAGGACATATTCTCTCTTGCTGCTCTTGGAACCCCTATGACCACCATCATGTGAATAAGGCTGGACTAGCGTGATGAAGACATGTGGACCAGTTACCTTCATTACTCCAGCCAACAGCCTATAGACAAACTCATGAATGAGGTCCTCCTACACTAACCAGTCGCCAGGTGACCTTCCATCTGACTGCTATTGTATGAATAAGCCCAGCTGAGCCCAGCAGAAGATCTGCCCAGCTGAGCCCAGCCTCTATTGCTGGACCATAGAATCCTGAGTTAATAAATGATTGTTATTTTAAGCTACAAAGTTTTGGGGTGGTTTGTTATGCAGCGAAGACTAACTGATACCAACAGACACAGAGATCAGTGGAACAGAGTGGAGAGCTCAGAAATAAACCCACACATACATGGACAATTAATTTACAACAAAGTAGCCAAGAACATACAACAGAGAACGGACAGTCTCTTCAAAAAATAGTGGTGAGAAAATAGGTCAGCCACATGCAACAGAATGAAACTAGACCACTATCTTACATCATACACAAAAATTAACTCAAAATGGATTAAAGACTTGCATGTAAGACCCGAAACCATAAAATTCCTAGGAGAAAACATAGGCAGTAATTCCCTTGACGTTGGTCTTAGCTATGTTTTTGTGGATCTCACTCCAAAGGCGAGGGAAACAAAAGCAAAATTAAACAAATGGGACTACATCAAACTAAAAAGCTTCTGCACTGTGAAGGAAACCATCATCAAAATGAAAAGGCAACCTACCGAATGGGAGAAGATATTTGCAAATCATATATCCAATGAGGGGTTAATATCCAAAATATATAAATAACTCATACAACTCAACAACAAAAAACAAATCACCTAATTAAGAAATGGGCAGAAGAACTCAATAGACATTTTTCCGAAGAAGACATATAGATGGCCAATGGGCACATGAAAAGATGTTCAACATCACTAATTATTGGGGAAATGCAAATCAAAACTACAATGAGATATCACCTCACACCTATTACATCTATTATCAAAAAGACAAGAAATAACAAATGTTACGATTCAGAGAAAAGGAAAACCTTGTACACTGTTGGAGGGATTGTAAATTGTTGCAGCCACTATGGAGAATAGTATGGAGATTCCTCAAAACATTACGAATAGAACTACCATATGATCCAGCTATTCCACTAATGGATATTTATCCAAAGAATACAAAAACACTAATTTGAAAAGATGTACGCACCCCTATGTTCATTGTAGCATTATTTACAATAGCCAAGATATGGAAACAACCTAGGCATCCATCAGTGGATGAATGGATAAAGAAGATGTGGCATACAGGTACAATGAAGTACTACTCAGGCATAAAAAAAAATGAAATCTTGCCATTTGTAACAACACAGATGGACCTTGACGGCATTATGCTAGATGAGATAAATCAGAAGGAGGAAGACAAACACTCTATGATTTCACTCACATATAGAATCTAAAAAAAAAAAAAAAAGAACGAAACAAAAACTCACAGATACAGAGAACAGATCAGTGGTTACCGGAAGGGAAGGGGGTTGAGAGGTGGACAAAAGGGGTGAAGGGGGTCAATTGTAGAGTGATGGATGGTAGCTAGACTTTTAGGGGTGATCACTTTGTAGTCTATACAGATGTTGAATTATAATGTTGTACACCTGAAACTTATATATACCTACAGAAAAGTTTTAACTACAAAAAAACAAACCAACCCAACTACCCAATATACTATTTTTCAAGGTTGTGGTGTTTTTCAACAAGACTAGAGTGGAAAATCTGAATATCAACCCCCCTCCCTGCAAGGCACTATTATAATTAGCTTCAATAAAGCAGAAGCCATTCACCACAGGACAGCAGCCTATCAGAGACCAGGACTGTGACTGGAAGGGCCAGAGTTCTGCTCTATCCTCCCAACAGCCCCTCTCCAGATCTAATTCACACCAGAGTGTGGGCAGCAGGTCCAGAGGGAGGAAATAGGAGGGAGAAGAGAGTAGGTGGTGGTGAGAGCCAAGCTGCTGGTAAAGCTTATGGAGAGAAAATGCAGAATCCCCTGCACCTGCATGATATCACAGCATCCTTATTATGTTAAAAAACAATCCAGCCAAAGTTTCTAGCCTCTGAAGGCTAAAGAATGAGGCCAATCAAATATGGGGACGATGCAGTGTATCATTTTAACGTAGAGAAAACACACACATTAGATGTGTAAGTTTGCCTTTGTTTAAGGCCCTTAAGCCTTTTTTAGCATCTTTAGGAAAATGCATTGAAGGTAAACATTTGTTACTTTCTAAAATGCTGCTCTGGAATGTTTAGTATGTTGAATCTTGCTATCATAAATTTTAAAAGCAAGAACTACACAAAATGTAGTATGTCATTGTAGTGTTGGGGTAGAACAGGATGAGTGTTTACTGAGTGCTTGCTATTTGCTGGGACTTTATCTCATTTAATCTTTGCAGCCACCCTATGAAGTATCTATTTTATCTTCAGAGGAAGAGACCGTGGTTCCAAGAGGCTAAGTAACTTGGCCAAGGGCAAACAGTAGCTAGTAAGGTTATAAGTTACAGACGTAGACATCAAACCTGAATCCACTGGCCACATCCCGTTGGCAATGGTACAGTACTTTTATTATTAGTAATAATAATAACGATTATTTTTATCAAGCCCTTATTATGTAATGTTTTTTATTTAAAATATGATAGCTGAAAATTATTGAGAGTATATATGCCAATAATGTTCTAAGCACTTTACACATAAATAATTTAGGGGCCAGCCCCTTGGCCCAGTGGTTAAGTTTGCATGCTCCACCTTGGGGGCCTGGGGTTCACTGGTTCAGATCCTGGGCACAGACCTATGCATTGCTCATCGAGCCATGCTGAGAAGGCATCCCATGTAGAAGAATTAGAATGACTTACAACTAGGATACACAACTATGTACTGGGGCTTTGGGGACGGGGGAATAAAAAGAAAGAGAATTGGCAACAGATGGTAGCTCAGGGCCCACCTTCCTCACCAAAAAAAAAAGTGAATCACTTAAAAATAAATGAATAAATAAATAATTTAATCCTCACAAAATCCTTATGAGGTAGGTATATTTATTGTCTCCATTTTCGAGATAATGAAACCGAGGCATAAAAAGATCAAGTAATTTGCCCAAAGTTGCCTGATAAATGAGGGCCGAATCAGACCCTGAATTTAGATCTATCAAAGCTCAGTTAGAACGTGAATTCAGTTCTACTCTACAAGCAGAAGTTTAAGGATGGACGACAGAATGCTGTGTAGGCTGCTGGGCCTTTGGGTAGAAGCACGCTGAACTAGTTTCCTGGGGCTTCCATAACCAAGTGCAACAAACTGGGGGGATTAAAACAGTGGAAATTAACTCTCTCATGGTTCTGGAGGTTAGAAGCCTGATAGCAAGTTTTCAGCCTACCGTGCTCTCTCTGAAAGCTTTAGGGAGGGAACCTTCCTTGCCTCCTCGTAGCTTCTGGTTGTTGGCATTCCTTGGCTTGTGGTCCCATAACTCCAATCGCTGCCTCCCTCTTCATGTGTGTCTCTGTGTGTCTCTGTCCAAATGTCTCTCTTCTTACAAGCACATCAGTCATTTTGGGTTTAGAGCCAAACTCAAATCCATTATGACCTCATCTTAATTTACTTACATCTGCAAAGACCCTATTTCCAAATAAGGTCACATTCACAGCTTCCACGTGACATGAATTTTGAGTGGGGGAACTATGCAATCCAGTATGGATATTTTAAGAATTTAACATATGTTGTTACTTACAGGGCTTAACATAAAAGGGGGCAGGACCACGCGCATCTTCTCAAGGCTGGGAAGGGTCTCACCCACCTCCAAGCAAAGAGCAGCCTGAAAACTCCTCTTGGCATAGGTTTGACTTTTAATTTCAAACACCTGTGAAGGCAAAACATGGTAGCCTCTATCAGCTGTGACATCCTATTGTGAATAAATTTCTCTGAGAGCCACTTTGGATGAGGGATGTGGGAAAAAGCATAAGAGCTAAGTAAGGAAACAGAAAGTTGTAGGGAAATGCCACTGCACAAGGAAAAGGGGGGCAGAGTTGCCACATGGAGAAAGTCTGGATGGATCCACGCAAGGATCAAAGAGACAATAACATTAGAACAAAGGCAGCTGGAAGAAGAGAGCTTTCTGTTGGCCATTGGCAGAGGCATCTGATTATAGGCACCAAGACTGATCACTTGCTAAGGGATGGTACAGAGGCAAGATCTCTGAAGACGTTCCAGAAAAAGCAAGAAAGCCACTTGGAATGAGTACGGTAGAGTTGGGGACCTAAGGCAGGATGATATGAGTCTTTAAAAAAAGCATAGGGTTCCCCAGGGAAGGTGCTGGGTACAGCCGTCCCTCCATATCTGTGGGGGTTGCTTCCAGGACCCCCGCACATACCAAAATCCACTAATGCTCAAGTTTCTTATATAAAATGGCATAGTATTTGCATATAACCTACACACATCCTCCCTATCCTTTAAATCATCTCCAGCTTCCTTATAGTACCTAATACAATGTAAATACTATGTAAATAGTTGTCATACTGTGTTGTTTAGGGAATAATGACAAGGGAAAAAAGTCTGTACACGTTCAGTGCAGACACAACCATCATGGGTCTTCCGATCCAGGGTTGGTCGAATCTGCAGATTCAGAACTGCAGATATGGAAGGCTGACTGTATTTTCCTATTTCTTTTGGCTCTAACGCCAGGTACCCATTGGAGGGTCTGCGTTACTAGCAGATCAGACACTGTACTGTGCTTGGGAAGTCAGAGAGGAATGTGAAATGAGCCTGTCCTGAAGCTCTCCTAGCCAGGGTGAAGGATCCACACAGAGTAACCAGACCTTGGGCAGGTACCACGGCTCCTGAGATTATGGGAGAGGAAAGAGGATATGTGTGGCTCTGAGCAGAGGCTGGGAGGGGCACTTTCTCTTGGTTGGTGGCCTCTGCTGGTCTCTCCAGGGGGTGGCCAAAGGCACACGGGTGAGGAGTTAGACTAGCTGTGTGGCCTTGGGTGGGTTACTTACACTGTCAGAATTTCCACTGAAAAACTTATGAAAATATTCGTGCAACACCACCATCTGGGCACATGGTGTGTGCTCAAAAATTATGGTTCTCTTCCACTTGCCTCGATCATCGAGTTTATTCTTCAGATAAACCTGTTCTGTGATCTAAGTTTCTTTAGCTGAGTTCAGAAATGTTAATCTTAATCATAACTTCATTTGCTTTGTAAGAACTCCCAATCCATCTGGGGCCTAAAGTTTCATTATGATTTTAATTTAAGGACCTAAATTGGGTACTTGGCAGAGGTGGAATGAAATATGCATCCTACAGCTGAATGAATGGAATGCTGCTAGCACTTAAATTTTGATAAATGCATAGGTTTTACGTTTTTCCCAGTCCAATTTTGCTCTGCTGCGTATTGTAGAAAATTTCTTAAAATGCTCCATTTTAAAGGAAAGTTTCTCTTTTGCATTTGGATATTTTCGTACAGGGGAATGGGGTAGGGCTGTAGGTGCAGACTATGATACAATCCCCTAGGTAAATTTGGCGATACTGTTAATGAAAAGATTAAAAATGCTAATTAAGCTCTTTATTTAACCACTCCAAACTTTCCTCAGGATGGTTACAATACCAACAATTAAAAGTTGCAAAGGTATTGTAAACTTCTCTGGGTGGTATTTTTTTCAATAATGCAAATGATCTCTCCAGCTCTTGTAGCATCGTTTAAAAATGAATTTTGATTACTTCTAAGCTTGTAAAAAAAATGGGATCATAAATGTGCTCATTTCCCACAATGAAGGGGGACAGAGAAGGAGAAGCAGAGAAGAACGCATCGCATTTCTAAGTAAGCAGTCACAAAAGACCTTTAAAGAACTCAACTTCCTACCGTATTTTATTATCTTCTTTCAGTTTTACTGCATTATCCACCATAGAAATGCAGGGAGATTTGTAAAACACTATAGCATTTAAGTCATTACATTTTATAGCTAATTTCTAATGTGGATTTGATTTTTTACGAGCAGAAAAAGAATCTAATTTGCATTAGTGACAGTAACTAGAGAAATTTAACACCTGGCCCTGGTTGTACCAGAAATTGAATATTAGGTACTTGGGTGCTAAAAACCCATTCAGATCTTCAAGGGGGAGTTTTCATTTATTTATGTGCTGCTCTCATGTTTGTCATTATAAAACTGTTCATATTATGACAGAAGAAAACACTGCCTGCAAAAATTCTGGATATACATTTTTCCTCCTCTGCAAGAGAAGGAGAATTATTTACCCGTTAGCAAGAACACACCCTGAAAAAAGCACCACCATTCCACGAATCCAGGAAACGATCACAGCAGCCTGCGTGAGAGGCGCTTTGATTCCCGCTGGCCTTTCCCGTCTCCCCTACAGCTCTGCTCCCCGAAGCCCCCTTTATTTTCCCTTCCTCGCTTCCCCTCCCAAGCCACCTCCATGTCACTGGTTCCTGGGTAGAAGCTTGGGTGCAGTGTATCCAAGTAAAATTAAGCCTCTGCTAAGAAGATTACATTGTTGTTACAAGAGCAATCCATATGTTTATAAAGTGTAGAAAATTAGGAACTGCAAAAGAGGCGAAGCTGGTGTTAAATGATATGGGAAGTGACACTTTACATAGCCAGTTACAATTAACACATTGATGGCATTTTGCTGGCTCCTTGCAGTGATAATGCTGTTGTCAAATGTGTTTAGCGCACCAAATCTCCTGGAGCCTTCAGCCAGGCAGCGAGCTTTTGACAGATTGAAGGTTCGGAGATAGGCTATCATGACAGATGGAAACTGGCACCGATGTTCAGCTTCCGCCGATCACAGGGGACCTGCCCCCCTTATTCTGCAGGGCTCGGCTCTGCAACCTTCCCCCTTCTGATGAAAGCAGGGGATGGCATTGTTAAATAGTGCATCTGTGTGAGTTAGACTCCTCTGATGAAAGCATAAGGCAGACGCGCTGTGAAGCAAAAGACAGCCTCTGCTCTAACTGCATTTTAGATAGACTTGAGGAAGACCCCAGGGAGCTGGGAGAAAAACTTTGGTAAATTTCAGACAAAAACAAAAAAAAGACTACCTGTTAATTTCTTTTCCTCAAAGAATATAAAAACATACCTCTGATGATAAAGTCCCAATTACCGACTTTCATAATAGTTCCCCAAGCTAGCACTCTTTATAGAGTTGTGTGGACGCGTGTTTCTTCTCTTATCATCATTTTCTTGTTATTAATCAATTAATTCCCAAACAATGTAAGGAGCTCTGTAAGAAGGCGCCCAGGGCAGTTGTGAATAGTCGACTTGTCGGAAACTAATTCAATTACTCTAAGACACTCTTCCTGACTCTGGCCTGGCTTCTCGAATCTAGGTTTTAAAATCCAGGGCAGAGGCGGATAGAGCTTTACACAGCTGGGCATAAACGGGCAGATAATATAGTTAATTAACCTTTCACCCTCTCCCACCAAACCCCTTTTAGAGAAAAACATTAGTCATTTTGTTTCGAACGCCCATCTCTTTCAAAGGCTTTTACTTCAGCTCCTGTAGTTCTTTCTTCTTTCTGCTGACAAATTCCTCTTTAATTTCCTTAAACTGACTGAAGAGCCCTCTCTCTTTGCAGTCTTAATCTTCAATTCTGCTCTCGCCCAGGCAGGTTGGGAGCAGCAAGTGCTGCAGCCCATTTGAGGTATGATAATCAGCTGATTAGCTAGTGGAGTCGTTTTCCCTGAGGCTCTTTTGTGTGAAAAATCCTCACACTCAATTGACATGTGGACATCATAAAACTGATGAAATGCAATTGTAATGAACAAGAGGGAGCGGCATCTGCAGCCGTCTAAACGAAGGACCCTTCCCTCTCGCCATGCTAATTCAGAAAATCTGCTCTTAACGTGTACTCCCCCTGGATTCCAAATCGAGGCGCATCTCCATGAATGCATATTCAAAGAGTAAATTAGCCTCGGTGGCAAGTGAGCGCCTAGCCTGGCCACACTGATTCTAATTTCAAGACAGATTATACTGCATCAGCTGTAGTAATGATCTGACAGTTCATTTGTGACGAGAGTCCTACAGTCAGGTTTCCTGCACGGACAGACACAGGTACATGGAGAACCCGCAAAACCTCTCAGACAAGACCAAAGGTTGCTTTGCTGTCAAATTATTTCAGCCAAAAGGGCCGGATGAAGGGGAAAAGAGGAAATGCATTTTTAAAAAAATTAATGTGTCCTCATATTTAAACCCTGGTTGTAATGGTGGTCAATGGATAGTCCCTCCCTTATTGTAGGATCGTGTACACTCGGCAGTCATTAAATTAGGAAGAAAGAGGTGAGATTTCCCTCTTACACCCCTTTTCAGAAAACTACATTACTTGCTAAGAAATTTCCAAGTGAATGAAACTTGGCACACAAGTTTTTTTTTTTTTTAATTGAATTTCACATGAATCAGTTTGTAGGAGAAAACAAACTCTGCAGTATTAGGAGAGAAGCCGTTCAGTTCCACTGCCTGCTCTGTGACAGTTGCTAATATAATATGACAGGTTTGTTCATCACTGTTTTGGATCACCTTTGGGTTTTCTCCACTACTCTTTCTATTAACACATGTTAATTAACGATGGTAAGGAACGCTTGCCTTTATATTGAAAAGCTCAAAGTGCTTTTCAGACATCGATTTATCCTTGAGAGTTAGAAAGAGGGCAGGTATTAGCACCGTTATTTTTACAGAGGTGGAAATAGAAGCGTGGTGATCAAGTGACTGGTACAAGGTCACACTGCAAGCCAGTCCCAGATCTCCGCCTTGAACTCATTCTCACCCCTCTCTACAGCTTCAGACACAGAAAATACTCCAGGGAGACTGCTGCTAATCCAACATTAAGGAGACTCCTTCATAAGCATTGCTAATAAATATAGCACATGCCTTAAAAGCAAATGAACAAGACAAGCTTAATAAGGACTGTTGTTACTACTGGTCAGGCCACCCTGTGTCTGCACTGTTCACACAGAGGTCCTTGTCAAGGAGCTGTATTTCCGAGATTACAAGAGCCACTCCTCGGTATCTTGATGCTTCTCTTCAGCACACACTGACCTTGATCCATAGCCTTTCAATTCAGGGTAGCTCAATAACGGTGCAGCATGTGCCTGTAGACATGATCGTAGATTATTCTGCTTCCTCCAGTGTGTTTGGAGGCAAAATTTGGGGTGGCTGACGAGAGCTGTCATTGCACAGCCCCGTCCTCTAGTAATGAGGAGTTAACTCTCAGATCACTGACTGCCCACTGCAGGCCCCAAGGTGAAAGTGCCTAACACTCGTACAGGAAAGACAGAGAATCATGTAACAGACAAACCAAAAAGCATGGACCTCATTCCATTGTGCCAAGATATGTACCAATTCACCAACTGGCTGTTTTCCAAAATCTGCTTGTAAATCAGCTGTTTCAAACTCACAACGAGTTTTCCCACGGAAGCTGAGTTCTAAATGGTGCTTAGGTTCTCAGGCCAGCTGTGAAAGCTGTACTTAACCTATAACGTAGCTGAATATGCTACTAATAGTGCACAGACAAGGATGGCTGAAAGAGCGCCATCGCAGTAAAGGCAACGTTCAGGCTCTGCAATCAGGTGGCTTGTGTTGAAATCTCCGCTCTGCCACTTCACGTTCTGGGACCCTGCACAAGCTATCTAATCTCTTTAAGCCTCAATTTTCTCATCCGTGAAAGGGGTTGATAATAGTACTTCCCTCATAAAATTATTGTTAGAAGGATTAAATGAGATAGGACATAGACTAGAATACTTGAACTGATACATAGTAAGCGCTTACTACATGCCAGGTGGGAATGATAGGATTATTTACAGATTTCCTGTCGAGCTCATGTTTCTCAAATTCATTGCCAACATCCCTCACGTGCTGTTCCAGGGCTATGAAGAGGCTTGTGTGTGTGCATTTCTTTGTGGAGGAAGGGACTTTCCTCATTTGTTTAAGAGAAGGCATTATAGCCTAGGGGTTAAGAGCCAGATTCCACAGCCAGAGTGGGTTCAAGTTCTGCCCCTGCCACTTACCAACTGTGTGGCCTTGGTTACATTAGTCTCCCTATTCCTCATCGGCCAAATGGGGATATTATTAGTACGTAGCTTCTAGTACGTAGCTGTCTAAGGATTGAGAAAGTTAACACGTGGAAAGTGCCATGCTTGGAAGCACAATACAGGTCAATGTAGGTATCATAGGATACCATGGCCTGTCACTGGCAACAACAAATGAACAGGAAACCACAACCCGGTTGGAGATCAATGACTGTCTTGAGGTTACTGTTGGTAAGTAACGATCTGGGACTCCAGGTTGGTCTTCTAATCCCTAGTCCTGTGCTCTCCTGGGGTCAAGGTGTTCCTTCTACCACACACCCATGAGGCCCCCTGGCATGTTAGTTAACATTTATTGAGTACCCAGTGGGTATACAGCCCTGGGCTGATTCCTGCAGTTTCCTTAAAAAAGAGAAGTTATGCTCTAGACTCTGAACCGAGAGTTGGCCAACTATGGCTGTGGGTCCAATCATACTGCTGCCTGTTTTTGCATGGCCTGTGAGCTAAGAACGGGTTTGCAATTTTAAAGGATTGAAAACAATTAAAAAAAAAATCATATTTTGCCACACCTGAAAATTATGTAAAATTCAAACGTCAGTCTCTGAAAATGAAGTTTCACTGGAACAGAGTCAGCCCCGCTTGTTTACATGTTGTCTATAGGTTCTTTCGTGCCACAACAGGAGAGTTGAGCAGTTGTGACAAAGCCTGTCTGGGCTGCAAAGCCTAAATTATTACTCTCTGGCCCTTGACAGAAAGTTTGTTGACCTCTGGTCTAGACCCAAGAAGATTGATTCTGTCTGGCTGTTGCTGAGGGGGGTTAAGAGGATGAGGGATTGAACTCAAGGTGCATCCACCGAGCCTCAGATGGGCAGAGATGAGAACGTAATTGTCTCCCACCACCTGAGCAATGTTCTGAATACGTTAGAGGCAGAGCAGGATAGTGGTTGAACTCAAGGACTCAGGACCCAGGCACCTGGATCCAATCCTAGTTCTGTGACTTGCCAGTTGTGTGACCTTAGGTAAGTTACTTAATTTTCCTTGTGTCACTGTTTCCTCATCTGCACAATGGGACTGTTCTGAGGATTACGTGAGTTTTTACATCGAAGGCATTTTGAAGAGTGCCTTGCACCTTGCCACCACTATGCTAGCGTTAGCCATTCTTATTTTTGAAATCTCATGACCCTTTGGAGAAAAAGAGGAGGATGCCTTCCTCAGAGCAGTGGGAGATGTGTCTGCTCAAGCCCACTCTTCCCACTGTCTCTCTGGGCTAACACCCGCTTAGCCTTTAGGATGGCACAGATGTCTGCATCTTCCCTATCAAACTTTCCTTGAGTTGTGTACTTCTCTGTGCTTCCATAGAACATTGTACATTGCTTCTTTATGGCTGCTATAGTGAATTAAAAAATATATATACACATTTTTGCCTGTATTAGATAGGGAGCTGCTGGAAGGAGAAGATTTTCTCATCTTTGTCTCCACAGTGCCTGGTATGTGGCATACAGGGTGGTTAGTAGTGTCAGTAGATATTTGGCGAATTAGAGAAGGAACAATAGGCCAGGAAACTGCGGGGTTGAGAGGTGTCTAAGATTTTCTTTTTTAATGTATGAAAACCTTCTGAATGTGGAAGTTACTTTACCCCTTCAAAGGACAAACTTGCAATGCAATTAAATTGGGAATTTTGAGACTTAAAGGGCAGATGGATACTTTCACTCACTAAATTTAGAAATCATAGAACAGAAATGCTTTGTCTGGGCAGAAGCTTTGTACGAACAGGGTGATACCCTAAGTGGCTCCGTGATCTTGGGCAGGGCACTTGCTGACTTTGGACTTTCATATTTCATTGAAAAACAAGAGAAAAGGCACAACAGAGAATCACTCAGGCTTCTTCCAAGCCTCAAACTATGATTTCTGCTTCTCCTAGAAAACTTACCAAATTTGGCTTACCTTTGAGCAGGGCTTCTTAGAAAAGCCTGGAAGGCAAGCTGCTTAAGTTTTCTGAAACTGAGTTTGGGAAATAAAGAATAATGTGATCGTTGAAGTGTACATGTGGGGATGAGAGGCAAAAAGTGAATCTGTAAAGAAGTTCGAGTCGGGACCATGACAGGCTTTGGGAGCTGTGCTGAGGAGGCTGGACTGATGGAGAGTAGATAGGGAGCTATGGATGGCCTTGAGAAGTGCAGGCACGTGACCAACTTTGTGTTTTAGAAGAACTCTGGCCATAGTGTGGAAACTGGATTGGAGGGAGCAGGAGAGCCGATGTACAACAGTGCTGGAAGAGATGCGGGCTAGAGGGTATTTAAGAGGTTGGATTTGGGATTTGGGAATTTAGATAAAGCTGAGCACTTGGGCAAATGCAATATCATTTATGTGATAGGCAACAAGAGAAAATACACTTATGGTCCATTTTTGTTCCTTGTAACATATTCTTGAATAAGAAAAAGTCAGGAGACAATCAACAACAAGTAAAATAAACAAACCAGATCTTTATTTATAATTAAAAAAAGAAAAAGTAATGGATTTATATTTTTGTGGAATCGAATGGAGCCAGTACAGGGTAGTGGCAAAGAGCTTAGGCCCTGGGTTTGAATGTTAATTCTTAATTAGCTCTGAGATCTTGAGTAATTCCTTTTACTTCTTAAAGACTGAATTTCCTTGGCTCTACCTCTCAAGGTCATGATGAGGACTAAACAAAATGACACAGGTTAAAGTGCATATCGCCAGGCTCAGTAGCCAGCAAATGGTAGATGGCTGTAGGCTATTATTCCTGGAGGGCTTTGGGTTTGCTCCTGCTGCAATGTCAAGCCTTCAACTCTGTCTTTGTTCTAGAAAGATACATTTAGAAGACTCAGGCTTGGACTCTTCTGCCAGAACTGGACTTGTAAAAAACTAGATGACTAAAATCAAAGTTTAGGGGCCGGCTCGGTGGCATAGTGGTTACGTTCACACGTTTTGCTTCGGTGACCTGGAGTTCATGGGTCCAGATCCCACGTGGACCTACACACTGCTCATCAAGCCATGCTGTGGCGGTGTCCCACATACAAAACAGAGGAAGATCGGCAGTTAGTTCAGTGACAATCTTCCTCACCAAACCAACAAAAAAAGCTTAATACCACTATTCTAATAAAAGTTTAGTCCTTGGAAACCCAGAAACAATTAAGTGGAGCTATTTGGTTAAGCTAAATGCAGTTTTTTGAAATCAGCTTAAGTGCATGGCTTGCTATTCAAAGGTTCCAAAGAACTCACTTGCCTGCTTGGGAAACAGCAAACAACGTCAGTATTGATAGCTCACGCTTCAGTGAGTGTATCAATTTAAAGCTTCATCAGTGATTTGCGCTCATCTGCAGCCCTGCATGGCTGTGGTCTTGTACGAGCAGGGTGACTTACGAACCTATTAAGTAACTTCTTCACTTGTGCTCTAATGAGCCTATTGTTTCCCTGGAAGAGCACAAACACCTGAGTACACGCACAGACAGGAGCCGCAAATAAAGGGGTGCGCATCTCAGCCGGGCCTCACCCAGAGGCAGTTTTTATTTTAATTCTCTGCCTTCCCATTGCTTTGCCAGCGTAGCCAGGTACACGTTTATAACAAGTCCTGAGTAGGGCCATCAGGGTCCCCTGTCCACTTGGAAGTGCTCTGGTTAGGGCTGACTCATCTGCTGTGCAGGGCGCACGTGTGTGACCTTTTGGAATTTGAATATTAGATGCTTGCAAACCTCCTGGCCCCTCTGCTGCCAGCAAGGGCCTCTGTGGTGGAGATCAGCACCCTCCTCGTGCCTAGGTCCCTGCTGCACGTGCAGAAGTAGGATGAAACTGCTGCAGTGGAAGTGGCACAGGGTCCGCCCACAAAAAGGGCAGCCTGGGGATGTCAGCCAAGAAGTGCTCCTCGTAGCCTGATTCAGGAAGCCTTTGGCCCTATTTTTCTGTGACCATAATTCAAGGTTAGTGTTCCTGTGTCCTCTGTACACAATATCATTGGTGAGAGATGCAAGATTGGAAATTAGTCCCTTAGGGTTTGGGCCCAGCACTCTCCTTGGAGGTATAGTGAGTAAAAAAAAATATTGTATATATTTACACTCGGCACGAGGGTTCTTCTTAGGAAGAAACTCTTTGTTTAGGGAACAAGCTTGATAAAGTTTAAGGGCAGGGATTAGAAGAAGACAGCAAACATAGCCAGCTAGATGGCTATGATTCAGAAAGGAAATGGAATCCGGAGGTGGACAGGGGTGAGGAGGAGAGGAGAGAGGAAGGGGGAGAACGGCCATGGAGGAGTGTGGAGCCTGCTCAGCAGATCGTCACTGAGAAGTTTCCAGGGAAGGGTGGCCAGGGGATTTTTAAGAATATCTAACATTCACTTTTAAGTTTTTTGCACACCTCATCTCCCCAGAGTTTCAGAAGCTACTTGTCTGAGAGGAACAAAATACCAAAGAAAGGCAAGAGGTACAGTCCCCTGGGTCTGGGGGGAGAGGAGAAAAAGCAGAGAAGAAGAGCCCAAAAGGCAAGAAGCAAGTAAAGCCAAGAGGAGCCACAAGTGGTCCTGAGACTATCAGTCTCTCGGAATTTTCAGAAATCGTGGAAGGACCTGGAACTTCCGCAGGATGTCAGGTAGAAAGCTAGAGAGAGCTTCAATTACATTTTAACATAAAGAGTAAGCACAGCAGAGGCCTGGGTTCCCCACACTCTGTAGCGAACAGCGTCCATCCGTCACTGATCTCTCCTGACCGTTGATTCTCTGTGTAGGTTTTCATATATCTTGTCTTCAACAAGTTTTCTTTGATTATGAAGATCAACACATGGGCCTTGAAAAAGAAATTGGGTCAAATGGAATGCTGGGAAAGTAGGAATTGTAATAGTCAGGGCTTCTTAAGCTTATCAGAACTCATTTCCTGCTTCCTGTCCTCCCTATGGCCATTACAGGGATGGGAATGGCAACCGCCCCTTGAGGGTATGGAGACCCCCACTACTGGAGGGATTAAACAGAGCCTGGGTGACCTGCTGACCGGAGTTGTGCCGGAGATTCGAGTGTTAGGTAGAAGCTGGACCCATAAGCCTCCAGGCCCTTCAAATCTTGAGCTTCTAGGACCTGGAGGAGGACTTAAAACTTTCAGGGAAGTTTAAAATATTCCAAGTGTCTGTGACTGTTTCTAAAGAATGTATATTTAGCCCTTTCCATGGCTCTACGTTAATCTGTTCCAGCTTATGCTAATCAAGTTTTCATGATTTGGGAGGAAGGAAAGGAGACTTGGGCCCTCTCCAAGGGGTGGGGGTGGCAAGCCGCTCAGGCCGTGCGCTGGCAGGAGGCAGCACTGGGCGCTCCTCCAGTGCCCACAGGACTGGGGGGCTGCGAGGGACACTTCTGGTCTGTACGTAGGTGCCCTGGCAACGGGAGGCTCTGAGCCACATGACACCTATTTGCAGAGGTTTAGATCGGGGTGGGTGGGGAAGACCTGCAACCCCCAGCATCCTCAGGGTTTCTCCTGTGGGGTGGAGCTCTGGGTCTAAGGAACTCTAGGGCCTGAGGAGTTGGGAGGAGTGAGAAGTGAGGGTGTAGCTCCATTGGTAGGAGCACAGACAGTGTTTCTCCTGATAATCTCTCTCTCCTTTTGTTGAAAAGTCATTGCAGACAGGTATGAGGTAGGGAATGACAGCTTGCTCACATTGCAACTCAGATGTCCAGAGAAAATGCACTTTTAAAATTTGGCTCTACAACTCACTTCTTTTCTCCATGAACCCCAGCTCAGGGTATCAGGGGAAAATATATTTTTCAGCTCATTCCAGTTTAAAGCTTAGTCTGATACAATAATTTGCAAGTAAATTGCTCTGACTTTCAGATGCCTCCCTGCCTCTGCCTCTCTCCCTAACGTGACTGTTAGATGGGGTATGTGTGACCTCAAGGCATTGAGAAAGACAGGTACTCAGATCCACATGGCATCCTTACCCTCTCCGCTGGCTCGGCCACAGCAGTGTCTGCCTCTGCCTGTCCACATGCATCTTGTCGGCATTTTCAGCTGTAGCCTACGGCGGGGTCGTGCGCCTGGTCATGCTGTTGATATGAGTATGGGGGTACCCCTGCTTACTGACTCTGCCTCTCCTCGGTCTAGCTTGCTCCAGGACTTCCTGCAGCCTGGCAGCAGCCAGTTCAAGATGGGGTTGCCAGATTTAGGAAATAAAAAATATAGGACACCTAGTTAAACCTGAATTTCAGATAAATAATGAATATTTTTTTTTAGTATAAGTATGTTCCAAATATTACAGGTGATATTATTTGTTGTTTATGTGAAATTCAAATTTAACCAGACATCCTGTATCTTATCCGGCTACCCTCCTCCCAGGCCCAGTGTCCGTGGCCACAAGGCCACAAGGACCGTAGCTCCAGATGAGGGAGTCCTTTTGGCCAACTCACCGGCAACACCTTCAGGAATCTTCTGTGTCCTTCACAAATCACAGGTTAACATTGGGATACCTTCTGTGGCCAAAGGAGTCAGGGATTCCCTGGGGAGCTGAACCCAGACTCTTTCTGGCTAAATGACTGTGCTGAGCTGCCACTTCTCCCCTGCTGTGACCACCCCGCATGGTGCCAGGGATGTCTGTGAGTATCGTGGGCATGGCAGGAACCTTTTCTGCCCCCATTTATCTCTCATCCTCTTCACCTTCTGCCTCTCCCCGTCTCCTTCTTGCTCAAATCCCTCAGGCAAGAAGCAGTGAGTTTCTCTTTTATTTCCCCTATGTCATGCCCTCCTCCTGCCATAGTACAGCAAGCAAGCCTCAGGCATGGCTGCCACAGCAGAAAGAATATTTTCTTTGCACTATAGGAGGACTCAGTGACCTTCAGTCTCCGGTCTTGGTTCTGGTTCCATTAAACACAGAAATAAAGGAACGTAGAAAGCGCCCTCGGAAGGTAATAACCTGGCCTGCATGGTTGTTGTCTTGCTACAAAATCCTGTATTGAATGTTGAATTTTCTTTTCTTTTTCCTTGCATTCCTTCCATACCAATCCAGTTGTCTTCCTGGGTGGAAGGATATTGCCAGCTGATTGGAGAGAGGCTCATGAGCTCAGACAGGCTACAGAGAAAGATCACATTAATGATTTCTCACAATATCTCCTCATTACATTCACTTTATGAGGTACTGGCCAACACATATACCTCTGCTTCCAGCTGTGCACCCTCCTCTCTCGACTGAGAGGCTCCTTGTAACATGACCTTCTATTATGAAGGAAGTTGACTTTGTCTCCTGAAATCTTCAGGAGATAAATTAATTTCTGGGCAATAAAATACTTAGATTTTTTTTTAGTAAATTACAAAATTTCTCAAAGACACAGAAAGATAAATGAAATAAAATAGCAGCATGCGGCTACTTGACGTTCAGATAAGATTCTTTAGATAGGATCTTACAACCTTTAAGTTTATAAAGATAGCAAATTTAAAAGATATGAAAACATCATTTATAGCCTCTTATTCTTGGTCAAAATATCTTCTCGATATTTTCCTAGTATTTTTGACACGGATTGTGCCACTCTGAAGTACATATCTAGCTACAAGGATAAAATCACATTATTGACAAGACATAATTGGGAGATGCAAAAAAGGGAAATTGTGTCTACAGGACACATTCCATTTTTGACTTTCTGAAATGCCATTTGTGGGTTGAACATTAGGGAGAAGCGTATGGAATTCTGTTAGTTTGAAAATAAAATCATTGCTTGCTCCAGGTAATCTGTGTGTCTGGCTCCCTTCTGTTCCTTCTGCTGCCGGTGGACCCATTGCTCCAATATGTGTTATCACAAGAAGTGAACTTTGTAAGAGCGTTTATACAACCAATCATTTCTGCATTCTCCATACATGCTTTTAAGTTGCACACGTTTCACAATTTTTCTTCTTTAGTTTCATCGACTATTTGAGGTGGCAAGTAAATGGGAGACAATCCAGGGCAATCTCCTCACCTTGAGAAGGGGGTCAGGCGATCTGTCCTCTAGCCAGTGGGAGGCAGAGCTGAGAGGGGAGCTGCGTCCAGACCTGAGCAGCCCTGCTCTGCAGTCACCTGCCTCACGCAAGCTTCCTTCTGCCGGTTAACAAAAACAACCCACCATACATTCTGGTATCAAGAATGTCGTAAAGTTTAAATGGGCCTATCTTGTAATTAACTACATTTTAAGGGTTTGGAGGTGGGCTAGAGCTCTACTTCAGCGTATTAACAGTTTCACAGGGAGGAAGGGAAATTTAACCAGAAGACAAAAAGGGGAAACATGGTCTTTATTTGGTGGCAATGAAATCTGTTTCAATGTTATTGGATTATAATGGCCCAATTTCCATCTAGAACCTGGAAACACAACCTTCAAAAATGAATAAAAATTATTTTCACACATTTTTAGATTAATTTCAATAGAGGTATAGAAAGTTTACCCACTTATGGCCATTTTTATATGCGTTGGGGTTTTTTACATATAGTCTTTTCTGAGAAACACTTATTTTCTGCATCATCATTTATTTGTTTCAGTAGAAAGAAGATCCAAACTCTTGATGTACAGATTTCAAACCCTCCATGATCTGATTATACTCCCAAGGATAGGGATTACTTCCTTTTGTCTCCTGGTTCCAAATTGGACCACCTAACACAGCTTCCCTGCCCTTGGTTCGGCTCTTGCTTAGGTTTTACTGATTTTCACAACTTGACTCATACTTCTAAAAGCACTCAAATACTCCTTGCTTCATGAAGCTTTTCCTGATCTCGATTCCGATGTCCATCTTTTGCAAAATGAAGTTTTACATCCTTAGTGTTCCCATAGCACAATATTTATGTTTCTAATACACTAAATAAATAACCAACATGTGGAAACCCCTCCACTTTATTAAATGCTTTTTACTCAATTATTTCACTTAACTATAGCACTTGCAACATTCCTCATTATTATTTGGCTTAGCATCTTGGCTCTTTTATTGGAACATAAGAACCTAACAGTGACCTTTAATCTCATATTTGTTTTTGTGTAATCCACTGTATTATGTTCTGCACAAGGGAACTGTCCCAACCGATATTTATTGGCACTGAATTGATAGCAGAGTCCATACTGACCAGAGGGATTAAATTCCTAAATGTCAACAGATAGTTCCTTGTCCTCAGATGAAGGTTCTGGTCGTGACCCAGCAGGCAGCACTAGCCTCAAATTCCACCTCCGACTTTGAAGTCTGGCAGCCACCTCAGAACATTAATAGGCAAAGCTGTGACTTGCTGGGTAATAACACACTGCCTTGGAATAATCATCTTCAAATGAATCAACAACAGCAGCTATTTGCCTGATCTAATTAGCATCACCTTTTTTTGAGCAGGCGGAAAAAGGTTGGCATATTCTGTATGATGCAGCATGCAGCAAATTATATAGACAAGGCAACATCACAGGGTCAGGCGCTCACCTCCGTGGCTGAGGGCTTCCTGGCAGTCTTTTTTTTCTTTGCCCCTCCTTCCTACACTAGCTCAGTGAACGGCTTGCGTCATTTCAAGTATGAGAACCATAAGGAAATCCTTAATTTGAAATTTAGCCCAAATGTGGTTTCTATATTTAAGGAGACTTGCTTCACAGGAGCACTGCAAGAACAAAGATGAAATTCTCTTCACATCCAAGAATATTCGAGGAGCAGCTTAACCTGAATGAGAAGTTAACTGCTTATTTACCTGGCAGGAATGTTAAGAAAGAACAGTGGTACCCACTGGTCCCTCCTAAGAGTTAAGAGGCTTTTGTTTTCAAAGCCTAGGCCATGGATATTCTGAGGGGGGCAGGCTTGAAGGGAGGACAGGCAGAAGGGATGACTCTGTCTTTATGAGGAAAATGCTTTCCTAAACCTGGAAGGAAGATGTGTGTATGGGGAGGGGAGTGTGCTGATAACGGCTGAACGCAGTGCTCTCTCTCACTTAGGAGGCACACTGAGACCTTGCACTGGGGGGAGGTGACACAGGTTTTGGAGAGTGAACCCTAAGGCAGTGGTGTGCTGGAGCCAGCCCTTCCCAAATGCCATCATGGGAGATTGAAAACTGTCCTTCTTTCCCCTTATTTTCAGAACTGTGTAAGCCGCCCCCGCCCCACCCCACGCCCCCCCGGCCCTGCCAACTTGTAAGACCCTAAGATGAGGAAGGGTCCCCTGTGATGGCTGAAATTGAATGCTCTATCCACCCTGGTGAGGTTGAAGCCAGATACGATTTGGTTTCAAAAACTAGAACCAGACTTCCTGTGTTCATACATCTGGCCCTGCCACTGACTAGATGTGTCTTGCTAGGTGGGCGAGTGCCCAGTTTCCTCATCTTTAAAACGGGAAAATTATATTATCTACTTCACGAGGTTGCTAGGAGGAGACGAAGAGTTAACGTATGTGAAGCCTTTTAAGCATGCCTGGCATAGATGGAGCACCACAGACGTGCTCCTTCTCGCCGCTGCTGCTGGGGCGGTGTGCGGGGCAGATTCATCCTCGTGGCGTTAATAGTCCCTGTGACTGTATGCGCGTGCTTTGTTTAATGTCCTCTTCCACGCTGTTAATTTTAGATGGCAGGTTCTTAGAGGGTAAGCGTCAGTGTTGACATCTCTTTATCTTTGTCTTTGCATTGGCTCTGGGCTCTCATAACCCTCCTTGGTACAGCTGGTTGTGAACACGTCCATTTCATAAGACCTCACCTCCGTAGCCCCGGTTCTGGACACATACTAGGCACCACAGACAGTTTTTAGGTTGAACTGAATTTAGATCTGTTGTAGGGTATTCAGCAGAGTGCTCTGTCTTCCGTCAAGGCTTTCTGATGAAGCTGAGGGAAAAAAACAATTATTATTGAAGGGTTAAAATAATACGGCTCCTCGCTCAAGAGGAAACAGGCCCTGAAGGGAGTCATTGCCAGAAGATCACACGGATGTTTAGAGGCAGAATTGGCTCTCAGGAGCCTTCCCTGCTCCAAAGCGGCCAGGTTGCTTCTCTCTGGAGGGAGCAACCCAAGGCTAGAAGTCTTTTGTCAAAGTAAGAGTTCAGAGGAACCCCACGTTGCCTGTGGCACCTGCCTGTGGGAGGAGGGGTCGGCTGTCTCACAGTAAGCAGAGATTTCAGTGGGGACTGGGTTTGTTAACTAGAGCAGTTCATGAACTTTTCTTATTTCTTCCAGGCCTAGGAAAGCACCTAGTCCAAAGGCACATTTCTTCAATTCATAGAGGAGTTTCTGTGAAGTTCATGGCCTAAAAGTTAACCAAATATCCTTGTAACAGTGAAGTCCCCTTTGCTTAACAAATACAAACAGAATGTATTTGGAAAGACAAAGCCTACATTGCAAGGGTCGGCTTTCTGAATTAATTTTCCAAGGATAATAGCAAGAACCGTCGTGGTTGGACGAGAGATCCTGCGCTGGGTTTTTACGTTTGTCATTTCTTTCTGTCCTTACAGGTGCCTTAGGAGACCCACTATTATTTTTTTCACTTTACAGAGGAGGAAATGAGGATGAAAGAGATGTCAACTGACTGGTCCACCAACATCCAGCTGGTGAATAGCACCCAGGCCTTGAACACTTCTGACCGGAAGCACTCCTATCTTCCCCTCTGAACATTACAGTTTAAAAATTAAAGAATGGATCAACTCAGGCCACAAAGGAGTAGGATTATATAAAGATGATGATGGAGACTGAAATAAATTCACTTTTGTCTGAAATAACGGTCACAAAGAGCAAGGAGTTCAAAATTCACATTTTGATTTAAGTCTCTGGCTATCAGGGTTAAAATTATAGCATTTAAAATGCCAGAGTTAAGAGAAAAAAAGGAAATTGCTGTGTAAAGTTAGCAAAGAAAAGAGGACCATTAAAACAGCAGGAATGAATCAAACCCAGAGAGCATGAAACAAGAAGACATCAGCCGGCTCAAACTTACCAGTTATGACTGTGGGGAGAGGCCAAGCCTCCCGGCTCCCGTTTAACTATAAATCGAGACAAAGTGACAGAAAAAGGTTGGGAGTAAAAGACAGAGCAAGGAGTTACCTTAAAAATACAAGTGAAAAGCGGCCAAGGACATGGCATCATTAATAGCAAATGTTGTAGAAATCAAAGGGAAAAAAAGCATTGAGCAGAGGACAGTTTTTAAATGAAGGTTAGAGTCCCCAGTGAAGGTACACGAGGGCAGAGCCTCATGCACAGTACTTGTGAAGGACGTTAACACACCGGCCTCGAAACCTGACTTTCCAAGGAGGCACCAAACAGACTATAATGTAGCTTTGCCCACTCTCCCAAACCACAGATCCTGCCGGTTTAGCAACGATCTTTTAGACCCCTGGTCAACACATCCTCCTGCCCCGGGGGCCCAAATGCTACAAACAGTTCCAAGGGGTTTCTTTATTTGCTTCCTTCCTTTCCCCTTCTTTGTGACGCCTGTAAACACACCGCACAATTACAAAGTCGCAGCCGCACGCAATATTGGAACAGAGACACCCTGTTAAATCCGTTCCTGACAGCTGCGAGCCCCTTTTAAATTTCAATTATAACAACAACTGGAACCGCTGGCTGGCAGACCGTTTACCACCCAGGGTTTGGGGAGCGCTGGGGATGCAGCCAGCCGCCCAGAAGGAGGAGGCCCGGCCAGTCGGGAGAGCCTCCTGATCTCCTTCCCTGACCAAGGTTGTCACACCTGAAGGATGAACTCGAGCTGACTGACAGGCTCCAGCCTGCAGTGAGTTAAGCTGCGGGCTAGAGTCTGCGGGAGCAGCCAGACCAGCTCCCTGACTGCTCCCTGTTTTTCTTTCTTTCACCTTGTTTGAACTTGGAAACGGAGTCCCTCACACTGGAAGTTAGGAGACATGGAGGCGGGGTGTTCCCGGCTAGTTCTCAGCTCAAAGAACTAGTACTCCAAAAATTCTGCTATAAAGACCAGACCTGAGCTCTTGCCCTTTGAAAACAAGAGCCTCGTGCTGCCCCCCAGCCAGGCAGGCAGCAAGTTCCCCTCTGCCCAGGGCTCTGGTCTGCAGGGGGAGGCCGCACGCACAAACCCTGGTGCCCGGCTCCCTGGGCCTTTGCCGATGACCACGCAAATGGGGATGTTAGCTGCTTCGCTCAAGTCTCCACCTGTGCTCAGGCCTGCTGGGTCATCAGCCAGACGCCACTCCATCATGACAGTTTCCCAAATTAGATAGTCGAAAAGCCATGTTTCCGTGCAGGGCCTTGCTTCCTAGAGTCTCTGTTCCCTTCCAAATCCATCCTGTGTTCCTTGCTTTTAGGACAATTTAGACAGACCCTCACCCAAGACGACTTCGCTAAGTTTTCAGGTGTAAAGGTCATTTGAAATTAAGTCCAATTAGCAAATATTTTTTGAGCTTCTTCAAAGATCTGGATTCTTCATCTTCAAGGTGCTTAGTACTCATAGATAGAATATTTATTATCCATGACCTTACTTTTTGGTTATAAAGTATAGGTATTTTTTTTAGAAATTATGCATTTGAAAGTGTTGCCTGGCAAAGGCTTCATCCATCTTCCTCCAGGGCTGCCTTGGCCATTTGCAGAGTTTCTGAAAGAGAACAGCCTGTGATTGCTACATTCACTGCAAAACCCCGGCCACCAGGTTCATTCCCTTGAGAACTCTGAAAAGCCACATTTCACAGATTAGGACTTTTATAAAGAAGACCTACTAATTGGCCTGGTTCCCCAAGCCTGGGATCTAAAAGCATCTGGCCTAAGAGGCCTATAAAGGTACATGAGATGTTTTCGAAAATTTCCCAAAGTCTTTCAGGCATTCTTCTTGGTGCTATTCATGCCCTTTGCCTGCAGAAACGCTATGAAGCCAACATTGCTGTCACGGTTGAGATAAACTACAGAGAATATGGTCAGGATGCGTGTCTTTGAAATAGGTTTGTAGAGAGCACTTCATTTGTAGCACTCAGATTTTTTTTCTTGCTAAATTTATGTTTATGACAAAGCACTTGCAAATTCATATATGTGTTTGTGAGACATCTCAGCCAGATGCACTGTCACACAGCACTCCTCCAATGACCCAGGGATGCCCTGCACAGCCTTTGTGAGGATATGCCTGGCATCCTGAGAAAACATTTTATATTATTCCAAGAATCTGCTTTTATAGGACCTAAACCTTGAAACCAGTATCTTTGCTCATATCTGCCTGAAAAAGGAATGTAACATTACACACAAGACATCCTTATTCGGATCTAGTCTGTATATCAATATTTGGTTAATGAGATCTTTTTTTTTTTAAAGAGAGTGTTTAAGGTAAACTTGTAATTAAAAAAATTCTTTATCTGTGTCAGACAAACAATGGCTCATGTTAAATTTCATCTTTTGTTGTTTAAAAATTTGAAAGTATTTTGGCAATAAAGAATTGAAATTCAAATTTGATAAAGATGGATTGGATAAAGATGATCTCCCACGATAATCAGGAGTTCTTTGTGTACTCAGTAGCTATTAGTCAAATACAGGTGCAACAACCTCTCTTCTACAATTCTTAAACTCCAAAACCTTAAACTTTTTGGAACTCATTTGGCAGCAAAACCTGACCCAAACCAACACAAGGCTACTTATATCTTTATTTCTTGCACTTTTTGTGAATATTCATGTTTCCCTGCAGAAATATTAATGCATTGGCTGTGGAACGCTGCCCTATACCCTGTTGGGGATGTTATATAAGTTCATGCACCACATTACTTTTCTAAACTCTAGATAATTTTAAATTCTGAAACCGTATCTGGTCCAAAGGTTTTAGATAAGAGATTTTAAACCTGTAAAATCATGCTGTAGCAGATGCCATTACATTTTCTTTAAGGTTCAATCTCACTGTTAGTTCTTATTGGAAAAGCCCATCTATGCATAGTATTTACATAAAATTTGCACCTGGTTGCAATGAGGATGGGTCTATTCCCTGGAAAAAATCTTTTGTTACTAGTTTTCCCCCATCTTTATAACTATTGGGTGTTTTATCCACATCCTCAATTCAGTTCAATATATCTTGCTTGCCTATGTGTCCAGGTACTGTGCTAGGTGCCATGAGGGGTGCAGACGTGAGCAAGATACTATCAATCACTTAGAGCAACGTGGTTGAGGGTGTAGATGTGTAAATACTTCTCATCTGTAATGACAGGTCGAATGTCATAAAGGGCAGAGTTACCAACAAAATGCTGAGGGATCAAAGAGGAAGAGGAAGACACGTCAAGGGAGGCTTCACAGAGAAGGCGACGTTTGAGCTCATGCATTTGTGCCTTTTCCAGGATGCAGAAATTTTCACATGTGAAGAAGGGAGGGATGCTATTCCAAAGGTTTTCACTGGTCAGAGAAGGCTTGACCTCTACTATTTTTTTAAAAGATGCTGGTATATAACAGAATAAAAAGAAAGAAAATAAGAAATTTCAAAGCAAGGTTACAAAAATTGAAGTGTATTTTAATGTTTACTTTGAATGCCTTTTGCATAGGAAATGCAATGCAATAAAATTGTAGTTGTGGGATAATTGCTAGAATGAGAAAAATACTTATGTCTAGTCTTCTATAGGAGTGGTCTGGTTTAAAGAGGTATAATGAACACCATCTCTGAATCCCATTAGTTATCCTTGTGTATGTAATTGACTTATTTGGAGGTGAGATAAATGTCTAAGGCTTAAGGGCCCGTATGAAAGTGAGACCAGTATGAAATAAAAACTTCTGAGCCCCCTGACATCTGTCTCCTGCTCTCCCAGTGACCTTGTTAACCCTATAATGGTTTGGAGGAATCCAAGCAAGAGAATAGCACAGACAGAGGCATGGATGTGTGCCAGTGGAGCTATGTCCTGGGGGAAGATGCACCAGCCATACTGAGCTATGCACAGTTTTGGGAACGTGCTTTGCTTTCTACCCATCTTGTGCCTTTTCATATGCTGACCACCCTTTGCACAAAATGTTCTGCACCATTCCCAGTGGAATCCCAGGGGAGAATAAAGTGATGTCTATCTTGTTCTTACTAGACCTCAATGTTAGGTAAACTATAGCAATTACCATGTCATATTGTAGTAATTCCAATGCATGTCTGTCTCCCCATTGAGGGCATGGGCCTTTTATCTTCATAAACCCAGGAACTGTCAGAGTTGTTGGCACGCCATAGCTCTCAACAAGTTAAGTGAATGGATAAAAGATAGGTGGAGGCCAGATTTTATTTTGTATGTGTATCATTCGAGATATGCTGGATTATACTGCCATAGCAAGCAACCCTCGAATTTCAGTGATTTAACACAAAGTTTATTTGCTGCTCACATCACATGTCCACTAAAGGTCGGCAGGAAGACTCTGCTCCTTGTAATCACTCGGGCATCCTGGCTGATGGAGGCTTCATCTTGATGTGTGTTACTCATGATCACCAAAGCAGTGTGGCAAATCATTTTTGTCATTTGTGCCCTTTGTCTTTCCTACTCACATTGCAAGACCAAAGCAGTCCATATGACCACACCTCCTTTCAAAGGGAGTGGGAAAGAACAATCCCATTCTGGAAGATCAAGAGTCAGAATTGTTGGGTCAAGAGTACTAATGACAACTTCAGCAGGGAACAGGGAATCATACAAGATTCTTTTTTTAAAAAAAAGCAAACCAGCAACATATGGTTGAGCTAATAGATAAAGTGTGAAGGAGCGCATAGATTATCTGAAATTGGGTGCCGGGGGAAAGTGAGCTGGGAGACACATTGGACTAACAGAGAGCTAGAAGTTTAGGGTTCTCTTAGCAGTCCTTGCTCTGAACTGTGCATTCACTTAAGCTAGATACTTATTTTGGCTTCACTTCAGTACCTCCAAGGGGAAAAGAGAGACAGCGATGGTAATATATACAGCCTCCCTGTTAGCCTGAGGGTTAATGAAAGTTGGGGGATAAGGCACTAACTCCCTATTTTCTATTCAATTCTAGAGAGAGCTGCCTCTTAAACAAAACGAGCCTCTTTCTTTGAGTTCACAGTACATTTCCACAGTGACAAATTTTGCCAAGCTCACCAAAATTTGAGCTAAACTTGAATAATAAGTTGACTATTTATTTTATGAATTGGATGCGCATCCTGCCGGGTTTTCCAAGTGGTTATGACAACAGAATCCCTCATCTATAATATCCATCCACAGCCCTCATCTATAGCTCCCTTGTTTGTTCTGAAGATAATATATTGATTGAGCCTCTTTGGATGGCGTTCTTTGTATGCTTCTCACATGAGGAAGAATTCCTGCTGTTTTTCCCAGGGGACCTAAAACGATTGCATTTTTACAAGTGTTATTTACTGTCTACATTCTCATATCAAAATGGTCAATTCATTTATAATCTTTTTAACATGCCTTAGAGAATGAAAGATCTGTTCCTATGTTTGTATGGGGAAGTGTTTTTCTTTATTTTGTGTGTAAGTTTTACTTTACACCTCATTAATTGATCTCGCACCCATGGATAGTTAACATTAATTATGCACAATTGGCGTATGATAATGTATGACACACTTTTCAAGTGAATATTAGACAGCATAATTATACTGAATATGATCGCATTCAGCTATGCAGGTCCACAAAATATGATGGATGTTGTGTTCATCTTTATTCAATCCATTTACCTGGCCTAGAGTGATGATTTTAAAATGAACACAGTTGGAAATAAATGCACGTAAGTTAAATACTGTTAAGTACTAAGGAATACTTCCAAGTAGTAAGAGCTGGAAGTTGGTTGACCAGTTCTTTTGCTTTTGGCTAGAAGATTACTTTGAATACATATTGTAGGATTTTAAAGCTGAGCTCTAAAATCCTTCAGAATTCACAGGCTGTATTATGTAAAGTGTTCTGACAGGCAAAACGATTCCCTTTTAAACATAATTCACCTCTGCTCTGCGGGCTTATTGTGGAGAATAAAGCATCTATGCATAGTAACAAACAACTATTTTTGGCATATGCAGAATTGGAGGTGCTTCAGAAGACCAGGAAGCCTACTACATTGTACCGTTGGTCTAAAAGCACCCGATGAAATGGAGCAAGAAAAATAAGGCTCGGGTAAATCCTTCTGCTTGCTAGAATTATTAACAAGAGTTTACCTGTCTTTTCAAATGTTCTTTCATTAGAGCTTTTGAGTTTTCTATTCGAGTAAAATGAGATAAACGAATAGGCTATGATTGAACTTTGACTTTCTAGTTAAGAATTCACTATTTGAAAAGTCTATTAGCCTCACAGAAACGAGACTTCCTTTAAAATGAACCACAAAAGCCCACAGTAAAGATAACCTTATGTTTCCCGTTGTGAGCATAGAAAATTACTCTGTTCTGAGTTGTCACACAAAGCAATTTCTGTACCTGGACTTGATCCAACTACTAGGGTAACTGAGCTCTCCTGCCCCTCCTTTCTTTTGTGTCCTCACATTCACTTTGAGGAACCCATCTTGAGAGCTCTTGGCTGGTTTCTATTCTAAGAACCTAGTTCAGCCATTATAATTAGTCCCCAGTTTGTCTGGAATCCTCTCAGGCATTCAAAAGATTCCAAAGACCTTAAACAAGTACTTCTCAATTTTTCCACTGAAATATCCCAAAGGGCAGAACAAAGTCAACTTATCTTTGGAGCCTGGGACCCTAATCAAAATGGGAAATGTCTTTGAAGTCTTTCTTTTGCCATAAAGTTCTGTATATACTTTGTATTCCTTTGTATAACACATCTGAATTGTTTTTTATCAAAAATCTTAATATCTGAAATTCTTTAACATTGAGTAAAATGGATGGTCCAGGAAGACATACTGTGCCCATGGCTTTGAACATTCCCTAACACATGTTAAGTGTTTGCTGGGATACCAGTACTTCAGTATGGAGGTCTAGTCTGTTTCATGGAAAATATTTTGATAAAATGAGCTAAACTAGGGGCTAGCCTGGTGGCATAGTGGTTAAGTTCCTGTGCTCCACTCCACCGGCCCAGAGTTCATGGATTTGGATCCCAGGCACAGACCTACACACTGCTCATCAAGCCATGCTGTGGCGGTGTCCCACCTACAACATAGAGGAAGACTGGCACAGATATTAGCTCAGTGACAATCTTCCTCAAGCAAAAAGAGGAAGATTGGCAACAGATGTTAGCTCAGGGCCAATCTTCCTCACACACACACAAAAATGAGTTTAATTAATTATTAAATGTTTGCAGTTACAAACAATGCTTCAAAGCAAGTGTCCATCAATAGAGAACTTGTTAAATTCATTAAACTACATCTAGACAGTGAAATACCATGCAATGGTTTAAAAGGATGAACAAAAATCTACTGTATTTTCATGCAAAGATGCCCATGATACCTCCACACAAAGGGAAAAAGTCACAGAATAGTTACAGTGTAATCCCATTAATATATTTGCGTAAAACATTTGAAAATCTTTGTATAGATTTCAGTCTGGGGAAATTTCATTTTCCACAGGAATATGTTGCCTAATTTTTTTGCACCAAGTTTGGATTAGTGCAAATCTAAAACAACTAATATCATTCTATTTTGAAAACAAGAAAAAAAGCTTTGCACAGGGTGCACCTGTGGTAAACCTAACCAGAGAGAAACAAACCCAGCTTATTCAGTTTTTCTAAGTTGGAGATTTGTATAATCTTTACACTAGAAGGGAAGATAGATTCTAGTGTTCTGTACAAATTAGGAATTCTTTCTGTAGTACTCCTGATGAACAGGGATACGGACTCATTTTGAATAATTCCATCTGATGCATTGGTACAATTTGTAGTAGAACACTGAGGACATATGGAAGAGGATTAAAAGAAAAACAAAAATATCCATTATTCCCACAATCTAGAGACAGCTTAGAAGTTCTTTCTCAAATTGAGCTCAATCTGGACTTTTCCATTCAATGGCTCTGGTTCTTTTTTCTAAAGATCCGTTTCTAAGAATTCCTCTGCTTCCTCTCCGAGGTGATGGCCTCTGAACCAGGCAAAGGCAGCCTTTACATGTCTCCTTAGTCTTCCCTACATTAAGCATAACCGCTACCTTCAAATATTCCTCAAAGCACTTTCCTTTGAAGACTTAGAAGTTTGACATTGCCTGTCTTAAAACCTGCTCACAATGATTGGAAACTTCTAAATAAGGTTTGGCCATCACAGAGAACAGTGATGGTTGCTCTATATCAGGGGACCTAACTCAAAAAGGGAAATTTCTTGGAAGTCATATATTTTATTATAAAGCTTCATACATACTTAGTATTAATCTGTATAACATATTTGTATTTCATTAAAAATTTATATTTTAAATTGCTTATCATCAAGTAAAATGGATGGCTCAGAAAGCCACATTGTGCCTATAGCTTTGACCATTCCCTCACACACTGCCATGATGCCTCCTAAATGGTGCGTTTTCTGAGACAGCTGCCACAGAATTGTTGCTATGTTGTTATTAAAACAAAGTTCTCCAAGCACAAATGCCATTCTCTTAATCATCTAGTCCTTCGATAAACGTTTATTCTCTATTCTACACAAAGCACTGGCATAGCATGGGAACCTAACAATCTCAATTCCTGCCTTCCCAGAATTTGCTGTCAAGAGAGGGATTCAGACAAATAAACATGCAACTACAAGACAGTGTGTATGCCACCATGATGGGCTGTAGGATCTAACAGGGGGTCACCTAACTGGCACCCGGGGTCAGAGGAGGCTTCCTGGAGGAAGTGATACTTGAGTTCAGATTTGAAGGACCAGTGAGAAGGAGGCAGGTCATGGTGGAGGGCAAGGAAGGTGCGTTAGAGGGTGTTCTAGGCACAGAACAGCATGAGCACAATCCCAGGGGCAAAAAGAAAAGGCACAGTCAAGGACTGAAGGAAGTTCAGTATGACCGAGAGTGGAGTTCCAGGTGAGAAGTGGTAGGATTTGCTGTTTGAGAAGGTAACTGGGGCCGGATCATGAAGGAGCTTGAAAAACTTGGTAATAAGTTTAGACTTTGTTCTGAAGGTCAGGAGACTCCACTGAAAGTTTTTAAGCCAGGGAGCGATTGGAGGTGGCCCAGCAGACTAGAGGCAAGGAGGCCAACCCTAGGCATTGATTTATTTTAATTTTCTGAGCTTTAATTTCTCATCTTTGAAATGAGGACAGTCACACATATCTCAAGGGTTTTTATGAGATTTAAATGGGATATTAGAAAAATAGAGGTTAGATCAGTGTCTGGCATATATTAAGAGCCCAGTGATACCTCTGGACCCTTCACAAGTCTATGGTGTTATATTTTTATTGGTGTCTGATTTATTTTATAACATGTTGATAAATGAATTGATATTGAATTACTGAATGATTCTTTAACTATAGCAAGACCCATGTGGGCATTCAATGAATGACCATGCCTATCAGCAAAAGGGCAATCAATGTGTACTCCCTAACACATTCTATGAAGCAAACATCACTCTGATCCCCAAACCTGACAAGGACAACACAAAGAAGGAGAACTACAGGCCGATATCACTGATGAACATAGATGCAAAAATCCTCAACAAAATTTTGGCAAACCGAATACAGCAATACATCAAAAAGATTATACACCATGATCAAGTGGGATTTATACCAGGGACACAGGGATGGTTCAACATCCGCAAGTCAATCAACGTGATACACTACATCAACAAAATGAAAAACAAAAACCACATGATCATCTCAATAGATGCAGAGAAAGCATTCGACAAGATCCAACACCCATTTATGATAAAAACCCTCAATAAAATGGGTATAGAAGGAAAGTACCTCAACATAATAAAGGCCATATATGACAGACCCACAGCCAACATCATACTCAATGGACAAAAACTGAAAGCCATCCCTCTGAGGACAGGAACAAGACAAGGGTGCCCACTTTCACCATTCCTATTCAACATAGTACTGGAGGTGCTGGCCAGAGCAATTCGGCAGGAAAAAGAAATAAAAGGAATCCAAATAGGTAACGAAGAAGTAAAACTCTCGCTGTTTGCAGACGACATGATCTTATATATAGAAAACCCCAAAGAATCCATAGAAAAACTATTAGAAACAATCAACAACTACAGCAAAGTAGCAGGGTATAAAATTAACATGCATATATCAGTAGCATTTCTATACACTAACAATGAACTAACAGAAAAAGAACTCAAGAACTCAATCCCATTCACAATCGCAACGAAAAGAATAAAATACCTTGGGATAAACTTAACCAAGGAAGTGAAGGATCTATACAATGAAAACTACAAGACTTTCTTGAAAGAAATTGACAATGACGTAAAGAGATGGAAAGACATTCCATGCACACGGAGTGGAAGAATAAACATAGTTAAAATGTCCATACTACCTAAAGCAATATACAGATTCAATGCTATCCCAATCAGAATCCCAAGAACATTCTTCACAGAAATTGAACAAAGAATCCTAAAATTCATATGGGGCAACAAAAGACTGCGAATTGCTAAAGCAATCCTGAGCAAGAAAAACAAAGCCGGTGGAATCACAATCCGCGATTTCAAAACATACTACAAAGCTACAGTGATCAAAACAGCATGGTACTGGTACAAGAACAGGTCCACAGATCAATGGAACAGAATTGAAAGCCCAGAGATAAAACCACACATCTATGGACAGCTAATCTTCGACAAAGGAGCAGAGGGCCTACAATGGAGAAAAGAAAGTCTCTTTAACAAATGGTGCTGGGAAAACTGGACAGCCACATGCAAAAGATTGAAAATTGACCATTCTTTTTCACCACACACCAAAATAAACTCAAAATGGATCAAAGACCTAAAGATTAGGCCTGAGACAATAAGTCTTTTGGAAGAGAATATAGGCAGTACACTCTTTGACATCAGTTTCAAAAGAATCTTTTCGGACACTATAACTCCTCAGTTGAGGGAAACAATAGAAAGAATAAACAAATGGGACATCAGACTAAAGAGCTTCTTCAAGGCAAGGGAAAACAGGATTGAAACAAAAAAACAGCTCACTAATTGGGAAAAAATATTTACAAGCCACTTATCCGACAAACGGTTAATCTCCATAATATACAAAGAACTCACACTGCTTAACAACAAAAAAACAAACAACCCGATCAAAAAATGGGCAGAGGACATGAACAGACGTTTCTCAAAAGAAGATATGAATATGGCCAATAGACACATGAAAAGATGTTCATCATCGCTAATCATCAGGGAAATGCAAATCAAAACTACACTAAGATATCACCTTACACCTGTTAGATTGGCAAAAACATCCAAAACCAAGAGCGACAAATGTTGGAGAGGTTGTGGAGAAAAAGGAACCCTCATACACTGTTGGTGGGAATGCAAACTGGTACAGCCACTATGGAAAACAGTATGGAGATTTCTCAAAAAGTTAAAAATAGAAATACCCTATGACCCAGCCATCCCATTACTGGGTATCTATCCTAAGAACCTGATATCAGAAATCTCAAGAGTCCGTTGCACCCCTATGTTCATCGCAGCATTATTTACAATAGCCAAGACGTGGAACCAACCTACATGCCCAGAAACTGATGATTGGATAAAGAAGATGTGGTATATATACACAATGGAATACTACTCATCCATAAAAAAAGACAAAATTGGCCCATTCACAACAATGTGGATGGACCTCGAGGGTATTATGTTAAGCGAAATAAGCCAGTCAGAGAAAGACGAACTCTATATGACTCCACTCATAGGTGGAAGTTAGTATATTGATAAGGAGATCAGATTGGTGGTTACCAGGGAAAAGGGGGGTGGGGGGAGGGCACAAAGTGGGAAGTGGTGTACCCACAACATGACTAACAAAAATGTGCAACTGAAATCTCACAAGGTTGTAATCTATCATAACATTAATAAAAAAAAAAAAGGGCAATCAATGTTCTGGTACAAGTTATTAAAACTGTGAACCAAATGCTGACTTTCATGACTATCAGAGGCAACAACATTGGATGATTTTTCATAGTCCTTTGTCCCCCTAACTAAGCAAATGTGTTACTTTCTCAAATTTAATATTTCCTTTAGAGTTCATGTATCATGTTTTTAAGATTGCCCCATTGTTGCTAACATATCAAACCACATTCATGGTAGAATGGACAGAAAGAGAGGGAGAGAGAAGGGAGGGAGGGAGAGAGAGAATGAGAGAGAGCAAGCGGAGGCGCTGGGGGGTGGGCAGCCACAACTGAAGAATGACTCTTTCTTTTGGTTTATGCAATGTAAGACAGGACTTTCCTCTAGACTATGGAAAACCTTACACCAATCGAAAATAAAACGTGACACAAAATGCTAATCTATTGATAGTTGAAACCTTGTTAGCAATATGCATGTTTGAAATGTACATTTTAAATGAAATCATCTTTGGGAATGTGATTTTCCCCAGAGCTGTACAAGTAGATTTATATTTTTCTTCATTATTTTACCAAGTAAGTTTGCTTAGCAAAACCATCAATAGCAACTCTATTATTCTTGAGTATTACTTAAAAAATAATCTGGCTAGGGAATACAGTCTGGAATCCAATGGCAAAGTATTCTAACCACCCAGGGATTCTTATAAGGGACCTTGAGCTAAAGGTAGTTGAAGTCATACCAAGATGGAAGGACCAGAATTACAGTGGGAAAGTGGAGAAAACAACATGGAAACAAAATTCTGGGATCTTTCTTTCCCAGTAATAGGCAAACTATGTAATACAGGGCTAGAAATTTAGCAGAAACCATCTGGCCCTTAAAACAGAGACTGATGTACGGAGAAAACCATTATATTCTCTGTAGCTATGAGGTTAGTGATTGTGATTCAAGAGTTGACATTTATTTTATTTTTCTCATTCCATGGGCAGAATTAGTACCATATGGCAACTAACCATTGGGAGGTTAAAAATCACAAGATGGTAAGTTTCTGCTTTTAAAACACAAAGTGGATCAAAATGCTTTGGGCTTCTCCTTGTTTTTATTATATTCCACCTCCCTTTTTCATTTTCTTTCCCTGGAAAGTTCACCATACAGTATCAATCACCTATAGACATTTAATAATAAATTGGTGATGATAAATATTACACGTATATGTAAGATACAAGCTTAGGTTTACTAGTGAAAGGAGAAGGCCTTCATTGAAAATACTTCTTTATAAGGGATTGCTCACTTTTTTCTCATTCTCCTGAAACTTGAACTAAGGAAAAGTAATATTTCTACTTAAAGGTGCCCCAAATAGCCTTCTTATCACTTAGTGCCCCAAATTACACTGTTAGAACTTTATTTCTTTAGCTGAAGTCTAAATGGCTTGCTACAATACAAATATGCCCATAGAAAGGGTAGCAATTAGTCTTTTGCACCATACTGGGACCCACGGATCCACAATATACAAAAGGAAACTGAGTGCCTCAAATTATTAGGCATGTCACGGTGGAAAGAGAAAGATCTGAGTAAAAGAGAGAGAGAATAGGGAGGCTGCAGCTGCGAACATGGGGATTTGGCTGAGCTCAGCTGCAGGTACTGAAGGTTCCAGGCAGGTGGTTCCTTTTATCCCCATGGTGTGCATATTTGTAAGCAACAGTGTTAGAGGATCTGCATTTGATCTGCCTGGGGCAAAGCCTTCCAGGCAGTAACCAGTGGGAAAGCTTTTTCTGGCCGACCCAGAACAGACCCAGTGGGTAGCCATAGGCATTCCAGAAAAGCCACACTGCAATTCCTTTCTTGAATGGATTTATGCAGAAGCAACAAGGAACTGAAACAGAAATGGCAGTAGCAAGAGCAAAAACAATTACTGAATTTGTAGTTGAGGCATAATATTTATGCTTTAAGAACGAAACTTTGATGATAGAGCTAGAGATCTTTGCAATTAGTATAGCAGCTGAAAACAAGAAGTGACAAGAGGAGAATTCAGGTGAAAACCTCAGCGGAGACATCAGCTAGTTGGCCCAATGCAAAGACCTCCCTAGTCCCCAGTGAGGTGGGCTCCAGAGTTATCATCACAAGAGCTTTTTAGTTACACTTATACGTGAATATTCCCAACGATACCCAGCATTTATCGAGCACTGCAGCAGGTACTATATTAAGCTCCTCTCAGTTAATTTTCATAATAACCTAGGTATCATAATTCTTCTCATTTTACAGATGAGGACCCTGGGGCTTAGAGTTAACTAGTTCACCCCAAATTTCAGAGATAAGCAAATGTATTCACTTGCTAGTATTAGTAAGCCACAGACTGAGTAGCTTAAACAATAGAAGTTTATTTCCTCAGTTCTAGAAGGTAGGAGTCCAAGCTCAAGGTGTTGGCAGGGTTGGTTTCTTCTGAGGCCTCTCTCATTGGCTTGTAGATGGTCTGTAGATGGCTGTCTTCCCTCTGTGTCTGTGTCCTTATCTCTTCCTATAGGAACACCTCGGGATGGGATCAGAGTCTACCCTAATAACCTCGTTTACCTTAATTACCTTTTTCAAGATCTTATCGTCTGAGACATTGGGGTTAGGACTTCAACATGTGAATTTCACAGAGACAGAATGTAGCCCACAACAGCAATTCTTTTTCATTTTTTATGTAGAAATAGATTTACCATAGAAATCGTGATTGGTTTACAACAGTAAACTATTATATCAGCCAATGAAACAGAAACTACTCTGGGTACCTCAAAACAAGAAACTCGTCAAAAGGAAATGGTTTCATAGGTGACAGAAGAGCTGAGAAACCCAACAGAGACAACCTGGAGATGGAAAAGTGCAGGCAGATATTCCTTCTCCTAGGGTTGGTGGGACAAAGGAAGGAGGTGGTGTCACTGGAGCAGCGTGGGATTTGGGGCCACCCAGTGGATCTGAACTATTGTGGGCCTGCCCAGGAGGAGCTGGGACTACAGAGGGAAGGTTTGTTTGGAAAGCGATGGTGCCATGGAGAAGACTGGTGCTAAGGAGATGCCACCCAAAACAGAGAGAAGGAGAAACGTCTTGACTTCTCCCCTCTGCCAGCTCCTGCCTTTAGTTGGACCTCTCCCCAAAGTGGAAGGCATGAGGACTCCAGAGATGTGGTTCCCTCAGTTCCTCATGGTACAGAGCAGAGCAGGGGAAGGGCAAGGAATGGCTCTGAGAGCAAACAGCCAAACCAGCACAACTCTATAGAGTTTATTTCACAAGTTGGACATGATGTTTCTTGACTAGTGGTTTTATAACCTCAATCAGTTAAATTCCTTTAACAATTGTGAAGCAGCAATACCTGAATTGTTTAGTTCTGGTTTCAAGCTAGGATGCTGCTGCTCACCTATATAGACCAGAGAAGCCCCAAGCTTTGTACCGATGGACTGTTTTCTTCTAATGGTGTCAAGGATGGACTTAGCCAATGAGATTGTTCTCTAAGTGAGCAAATGCTTGCAAAGAGCTTTGAGACTGTAAAAACATGACTTATCTGACTATTGCTTGGTTTACGTGCTACCTGACTTTTTGCATATTTTCTCCTCTCATCTGCAGTTCTTTGAGAGAGGAACACATCTTTGTAGAAATCTGTGGCTCCCAGCAGCATCAGGATTGATCACAATGTATATGTGGAGCCCTGGGAGGGGACCAGGAGAAGAGGGGGTACATGTTTCACGTGGCTAGAACCCTCTGCAGCAATGAACAGGAGAGAGGCACGGGGTGTCAAACGTGTTAACAGAATCATTTGGAGCCACTTGTTTTCTGTGCAGAGACTTTTTCAAGTCCTGGGCTGTTTTTGCCTACTTAATGTGCTCTGCATTTTCTGCAGTCAGACCCCACTGCATGGTTAATGACACAAGTTCCAGGAAGCTTAGGGTTTGTGCCAGTAGACACCAGAGACGCTAACCTTGTCAAAGCAGAAAAAGACGACATATTTAGGGTACTGTGAGATACTCAGTTTCTAAGCCCCTAAAGCAACTGCGAGGCAAGAGATTTGATGCGGACACACTCATCACAGGGCTGGATTTCTCTGAAGCCTGTAGCCACCAATCCTTTCTCCTAAAAATGCAGATCAACAGAGGACTAATTCCAAGTCATACAATGAGAGAACAGATAATGTGGCAATTATCCTAGGGGTGGGAATGAGCAAGCAGCCGTGAGCACAGTCGGGCACACACCAAGTCACCTGTCAGGCCGGCATTCTTAAGTATAAAGGCATATATATCAGAAGGATAGCTCAAGAAACCACTTCAAATGGAGGTACAGTCACTGGTAAATATAATTCAGCTGACGGGGCACTGCCAGGTCCACCGAGCAATACTGTGCTCACAGGATTGATATTTGTGACCTATAAAACAATGATTTAAGACAGGTGACTCAGTCTTCATGCATGTAACTCCTTGATTCTTGGTGGGCCCCAGCTGGTCAGGGGCTCAGTCTTTATCTAGTAGCTTCCCCTGCTAACTCTTGCGATCATCACCAACTCTAGTCTACCATTTTGGGAGGGGATGTATCTACATTTGTAATTGTTTTATTCCCAGCATCCAGCACAGTGCCTGGCACATGGTGAGACAAATTAATCTCCAGGAGGCTCTTAGAGTTTGCACATAAAATGTTTGAAGTATTTTGCCATCATATTTAATGAATACTGTACTCAAAATTATTTTTACTTTCTTAGCAAATGAAAACATAATGTGAATAATCACCTCACTAAATCTATTCTCAAATTCTGTCCCAGGTTTTTTGGAGAAGGAGGCGTTTAATTATAAATGGGAATTCGGGTAAGAGGCTTCAAGTCTGGAGTGTTCCAGAGCTCCGTGGAGGTCACACAGCCTCAGTCTTCCATTTAGGACACCTGAGAGTGGTTGAGATTTAAATAGTTTTCAAACGTGGCCACTCATTGGAATCACCTGGGGAGCTTTAACACGTCGGTCTTGGGATTCTAAAGTAATTGGTTTGAGGTGCACCTTGGGCTTTGGGAAATTTTCCCAGATGATTCTACTATGGAGCCATGGTTGAGAACCAAAGTGAGAGTCTTCTCTTCTGCGGATATGGATACTTAATGTTACTGCTGATGAGTCTCAAGTGAGCGCATCCATTTGTTTCCTTCTCTGAAGTTACCAACAAAGGGAGAGGTGTTCCATCCTTCATGGAAATCAGTGTATTTTCTCTCGAAGACATTTTGGCTGATTGGTGACAGATTCACACAGCCTGCTTTCCTTTCCTCTTTACAATGGATACCTCCCACTTTGTGCTTTGGGGTTCTCTCCATTTCCCCTCCCCACTTACCCCTAGCCCTCTACTAGCTTTAGAGTGGAATATAATCTGCTATTCATTCCTCTGCCTTGTGGGCTCCCAAGAGCATTTGGTTTTAAGGGCTTCCTACTAATCACTATGAGGAAACTGGTATAGAGCAATGAAACATAGGGAAGTTACCAAGGTTCCAGAAGTTTCTAACCATCTTGATAATGGCAGTCTCTTCTATAGCTCACACGCCTCCCTCTGAGATGGTGACCAGAAGCCCGGGCCCACCAAATCTCTCCCCTGGCTGTAATTTATTTCTTCTTTTCCTTTTTAGATGAAGAACATGGCAAGGTTCAGCCATTAGCCCCCGCCCCTGCCTGCCTGCTTCTGCATGCAGGCAGATAACAAGTGGATCCTGGTATTAAGAAAGATGTTTCGCTTGTCTGAGACCCTCCAGCCTAGGGGATAGCTACCTACTTCACCGCCTTTTATTGTGTCAGCCTGGGCACCTAATCTTTTTTAAAACATTACCTCTATGGAAAAATGTGTTTCAAATTGTAAAAGACTCACATACAAATAAGCTTTTTGGAACTCAATCTGTTTGTAAGTTGGAGACAGCTGATACTTAAAATGCAGTAAATATTATTGAAAGGAAAGAACCCATAATATGAATTAACTCATTGTTTCAGCCTTAAGCGATAAATAATATTAGCAATAAAACCAAGGTGCTGGAAAGAGTCAGAAAGTCTATTGGGAGCATAATGTGTGTGGTTATTGTGTTCTAGCAAAAGCTACAGCTTACTATCGAGGTAAGTGCCAAGATCTGAGGAGGTGCCTGGTCTTCAGAATTAGCATGAGTTTGGAATAATGGTTCACAAGAACAGAGCCCTCACTATGAGTCGAATACACGCTAAACATCATTTAATCCTCACAACAACCACATGGATTAGGCTCTATTATTACCCACATTTTACAGATGGGTAAACTGAGACACAGAGAAATGAAATAACTTTCCTACAGCATAGGGCTCATGAATGTCTAAGCTATGATTTTCACTGGGCAATGTGACCTCTGAGTCAGCACATTTTGCCATCCAGAGTTGGGTAAAGGATGTCACCTGTTATACCTAAAGATGAAAAAAAAGAGGGCTCTTCCTTGGCCCATCACAGTTCCCTGTGATGACAGTGTCAGAGGGAGAGGAGTCTCGTGTGTGTGTGTGTGTGTGTGTGTGTGTGTGTGTACCTGGAAGTGAGTTGGACGTCTGGCATGTTTAAACTTAAGTGTACTGAAGGATTGGACTTCAGATATATTTCTTGTCTGATTTCCCCAACAGTATTCTTGCTCATGCCTGTGGGCCATAAGAGAGAAGCCCCTAGAGTCTAGACCTTTGCATGGTCTTGAAAACAACTGATTTTTTCTATTTAGTTTTTCATAAAATACAGTAAACTTTGCCTTTTATGAATTTCCAAAATAAACTTTAAAATTTACTTCCTTCTCTGAGAAGAACATCCTTTTTTAGAAAAGATTCTCAAACTTCTACCATTTACATTTTGGAAGTATTAGCAATTTTATCCAAAACAAATTGCGAATAAATACTTTATAAGTCTCTTGAATGGAGAATCCCAGGTCTTAATTTTGGAAATCGTTTTTATTAGTTGTTAAAATTCAGCTATGCCTCTCCTAGGAATAGGCTGTACATTTCCATGGCCTCAGGGCAACAGGATAATCACTGGTCCATTAAAATAAGTGTCAATGCACCATAAACTAGTAGTATAGCTTTTCTTGGAGATCAAGGAATGAAGTATGAGTAAGATGCACCATAGTGTGAATAAAACGTATTAGGGATTGAGGAGTTACTGATTCAAATTTCCACACTTTTGAAAATTAGAGGTCCACAATTTTAACCCATAATTCTATAATCCAAAAATCTGTGAAAACAGTATTTCCATAACTCTGTTGGTATCAGGCTTGACCTGAACTAATGTGATGCTATTTGTAGTCCCTGAAAACCTCTTTATGTGTGCCTACCCATATGTTTTGCTCCAGAAATTTTAATGTGTTTGATTATTGAGTGGTGCCCACGTCCTGCTGTGCATATCATATAATATGCAGTATGTTTACAGTATTAATTTTTTTAAATGGAAAAATTCTCAATTCTGGAAGACATCAGGCTCCAAGGATGTCAGATAAAAGATTGTAGACCTTTTAAAACAGGGGATTTGACTGACATAAATTTAGCAAAATGCATCACTTAATCTGCTTTTTAAAATTCATTCACTTATTGATTTAATTAGCAAGTATTTAATGAATATTAAAGCTGGGGATACAATTGTGTTTAAAACTAGAAACAATCTAATGAGGAAGACAAAACATTAAATTGTTGCACATAGGGATATATACACACAACCTCAGTTAAGTACTCTAAAGGACTTTTGCTGTCACCCAGCCTACAAAATACATGTTTTTAAAAACTTTTAAACTGATTGTGCTGGTATCAAGTCATCACGGTGCTAGAGCTAAAAGTTTCTTTCAACACTTTAATGTAAATGCATGTGAAACAAGGATGTGTGTGCCAGCCCGCAACATGGAAGTGCAATGTAGTTAATGAAAAAGCCATTTGCTTGAAAGAAAGAGGGCATTTGGGTGAGAACAGATATATTGAATTCTATCTGGTATGGTTGGAATTTGGAGTGTGTGTTTATTTAAATGTCAGTTAATCGTGTATGTGTGTGTGTGAAATAACTTATTTCACCCTTGCAACCTAATGCAATATATAAATAGCAGTCATGTAAAATAGGTGTTATTATTACTAGTGTTTTATAGATGTGATAACTGAGGCACAGAGGTTATGTAATTTGCACAAATCACATAGCTAACAAGTGGCCAAGCCCTAAAATGAACACGATACTGCTCCTGGATGCTAATTGTGCCTATGAATGTGGAGCATGAGTTAATGGGGGCTAAGTTGAGGGAGACAGGATGGGACGGTGAAAGAACCCTAGTCTGTAGACTGGAGAACTGAGTTCAAGTCCTGATTTTACTGCTTGCTAGTTATGTGATTTTGAGTCTTACCTGTAAAATATAGATAACAATTACTACTTCTCAGGGTGATTGTTATGGCTGAATGTACATCCACTAGAGAAAAATTAAAAGTCTGAAAATAATACGTGTTGATAAGGGTGCGGAATAATGGGAATGTTCCTCATACGCTATTGGTAGAGTATAAATTGGTAAATCTTTAGAAAATAGTTTGGCATTATCCTGTTAAGCTGAATGCCTATTCACTCCATGACCCAGAAACTCCACACCTAGAGAAACTTGTGCATATGTACACCAGTATTTATGTGTGAGAATGTTCTTTGCAGCATCTTTGTAATAGCTCCAAACTGGAAACAAGCCAAATGTCTACAGACAGGCGAATGGATACATCAGTGATGGAATATTCCCCTCTATGGAACGTAAGAAAGTAGCGAAAGTGAACGAGCTTCAGCCACAGGAAACAACATGGTTAAGTTTTAAATCCATTGTTGAGTGAAAAAAAAAGCAATTCTCAGGAGAATGCATACAGTGTAATACCATTTTTATAAAGAAATAAAACAAGCAAATTAAAAAATATCTTGTTTAGAAATAGAACCACGTGAGGTTAAATTATTTTTGAATTATAAGGGATTGATAAACTCAGAACTCAGATTGTAGTTACCTCCGTGGGGGGTAGGGTATAGATAGGTGCATGTGTGGGGCGCTGGTCTGAGATGAGCATATTCACAGCTTTAACATTATTAATGATGTTCTTGTTCCATGTTGGATGGTGGGGTCACGGATGTCAAGTTTTGAAAATTATTTTTCATAACATATATTTTACATATAATCTTTTTGTAAGCATGAGATGTTACATACTACTCATGTTTTCATGCCACTGTTAAGTCTTTTGAGGAATTCCACTGCTTGCTCCCCCTGTCCCCCCTCAGCCCCTTGTCCAGAAGACCATGTAGTAAATGCCCAGGAAGGATTTATCAAATGAACTAATACTACTCAGCTAAAAAGAAAATAAAAGGATACAATATTCATAAAGTGCTTTGCAAATAAAAAATGCTATACCAACAATAGGCATCATTAAGAGAGAAAATTTACAGGAATATCATTTAGTTCTCACTCCCTCAAGACTGACTTGCTTTAATTGATGGTCTTGCGAGGAAACGCCTGTCAACACTTTCCACCAGAGATGCCTGACGCATTGAATGTGTGCCCTCAACCCCCTAGTTCCTGATGGAACACCAAAGCAAGAGTTTATTTCCACCTGTTTCTTCTCTAGGTTTTAAGAGTGAGTGTTCTTCAGTAGTAGTTGGGGGTGTTCACGATGCAAGGAATACTTGTCAGTTTGAAAATACTGAAAATGATGAGGAAAAAAGAAACGTGCACTCTTCTTCAAAAACACTTTTCTACGTTCCTATGGGAAAAGCCCAAGGTGGCTGTTAAGGCTATCAACATTTTTAGAGACAAGGAGGAAATATTTAAGTGTGTAATGTGCAAAGGCAAATAGCATCTGTTTATAGTTTGTGCTCTGCACCTAAACTATGTTTTCCACCTACTACCGCAAAGCGCAATAAGATGGCCCTGCGTCTTTGCCCTAAAGGCCCGCTCTACCCAGCGTTATTATTTCGTATGGCTTTTATGTAGATTTTAGATGTATTCCCAATTCAACCTCTTTAATTTTGATGATCTCTTTTCTTGAGCCTCTAAGGTATCATTCCTTTCTCAAGAATAAAGAGGAAGAACAAAGATAGAAATTCTTTGTATAATTATCAAATTACAATTAGAGTTTATTGTGTATGTGCCTTTCAATACTCTACTGTATTTTCCTTCCTCAAAACAGAGGCAGCCCTGAAGTGCGGTTATAAGTCTGTTTACACCACCCAGATATCAAATTGACTTGCTAATGGTAACTCTTCCTTGGTATCCATGGGTTACTGTGTCATGTGATTTGACATCAAGTACAGACAGTGCTGATTAGGAGCATCCAGCTCTGTCCATCTCCGTGCATCACTGAACCATCTGGTCATTTATTCACTAATAAGCCCCTAATGGCCCAAATATTCACCGGCCTGTCATTGTGACATGGCATAAAATGCCTACATCTTTCAACTTGCTTTGACATGTTGCTTGTTTCACATCAAAACCCGTCATTTACAGGAAAAGAGCTCAGAGGGGTAAAAACTTGACCTAATCTGCAGTGTTAACACAAAGACAGAGGCTTGGTATCTAGTAGCCTGACGGAAAGCATGTAAATGGGCAGGAATTCACTTTGTACATTTTTTTCCATTCTCATTTTACAACATTCTTTAAGTTTGGTATCATCCCTAATATGGGATTTTATGTGGGCTCTGCGTTGAAATAGCTATCCTGTATCTGTTTAAATAGTAAAGAATGCTTTAAAAGGAAAACGCTTCCTGGAGATGGGGAGCTTGCCTGTTTACATTTAAATGGGTAGGAAAAAAATAATACAAAATGGATCCAAAAAGCAGCTCTATGCGATTCTCAAAAGACTATGGCTTCTTATGTTAACCCTCTCTTATTCTCTATTCTTCTTTTCCAGCTTAATGTGCTTTTTTCCCCACATTACATCTGCATATCATAAGAAATTTTAAATTATCCATCTTTGGGGCATTTGATATTCTCACCAGAGCAATAACGCAAGGTAGAAATCCCCACTTTCAGTCACAACCATTAGGAAAGAGAGGCCAAAACTCTACAAACAGACTGGCATAAGCAGAGTTAAAATAATAAAAATTAGAAGGGGATTAGGTGTGGGGGAAATGCAGCACTCAATCACACTCAGTGCTCCTGAAATCTTGATCCTTAAGTGGAATTAAAATATCACGTAACCGAGGTTCACTAGCTATTTCTGCGTGGTTCGTACTTTACAGACATTACTAAAACGGACGTTTTTCTCAGAAATCTCCCTATCCCCTCTATCTCCTTTTATTGTCTTGTTTTTTAAAATAAAGTTTCTAAAAATCACATGCAGGCATAGTTTAGGTTTAGAACATCATTTTCCCATTGTCTTCCCCGACGCTTCACCGAGGCCTGGCCCTCACCTCCTCCTCCACATCAGCAGGCTCAGAACACCTTTCTGAGGATTTCTCCCAGCCCGCGCCCAGAGACCTAGGGAAACCAGACAAAGGGGTAGCGGTGTTGGTGTAGAAGGAAGATCTAGGGCTTTCCAGTTTGGCACAAAAGCTGGCAAGGGCACACTGGTTTATTTGCAGCTGGCTGACTTTCTTTGTGGCCATGGCAGACCCCAGATATAGTGCTGTTGGTCCCACAAAGCCCATTTGAAGGTCAGCTCACACACCTGTGGGGCCCAGCTGACCAAGAGTTGAGCCCAAGCCAGCACCCCTTTGCTTCCCATAAGATGAAGCTAGGACCAGAGCCTCCCCTGAAGGATGATGCGTGAGGTAAAGTTCGCCCGGGCATCTTCCCAGGGCCTTCCTCCTCTCTGGCGCTCTGACTCATTGATGCAGACCTGTCAAAAAGAGCAGCCCCTTTCCTTCGATGCTGATTTGAAACTAACCAAAGTGCTCCACTGTCTCAGCAGCAGCTTTTCAAATTTTGATTTTCTTTTCTCCTATATTTAGAAAAAGTCTGCTCTGCTGATCATTAACTTCCTCAAACTCCTGTGACCACTCACTCTTCAGTTGTAGCATCATGAAAGTTTCAGCACAAATAATACTCAGTTTTTATCATTCCACAGGGCTGGAGCAAAGCCTTACCTCCTTTCTATGTTGTGAAATTATATCAGTAAACTGAAGAGAAGCTCAAAAGTCCCTTGTTTCTTTTGGGATCTCGTATTCTTGATTTCTGGGATATTCTTCATTTAAAATATACCTTCCTGTTATGCCCTTAATCAGCCTTGCATAAAACCAACCACGTGGCTTAATGCTTTGTCCGGACAACTTACATTTATTTATTCACTCATTCAGTTGACAGACGTGAGTTGAGCATCCAGCATTTTTCTGGACACCAGGGATGCAAAGATGATTAAAATGTTGCCCCAGCCCTTAAGGAGCTTACAGAAGTAGTAGTTTTTTCAGAATGTGGGATTTGGAGGCAGGTGGGCAGAAATCAGTAAATGAAAGTCTTAGGGAAGACAAAGTTGGCCTGGTCATACAGAAACAATTAAAAACAGTAACTACAAAACAATAAAAAAGAGAGAAAAGTTGGAGGAAGCACAGTAATACAGGGGAGTAGGTGGAATGCCTGTGCGTTCTCATACCTTTATCCTTCTCCTGTAAACAAAGACCCACATATTCCGCTCAGCCATCTCTCTGCTTCCTCTCCCTCCTGCTCACATCCTCTCCTCTCAGCATCAGGGAGGGAAAAGTGCCTCCAAAGTATAAAAGTACTCTAGCATGAAATGGAGAGAGAAGGGAAGAGGGAGGGAGGGAAGGAAGAGGGCTGAGAAGGAGGGGGACGAGGAGGGGAAGAGAAGAGGAAGACAAAGCAGAAGAAGAAGAAAGAAGGAGGAAGACGAGGAGGAGAGAAGGAAGAAGAAGAAGAGGAAGATGAAGAAGAAGAACAAAAACAACAGAGGGAAGGAGAGAGGGAGGGAGGGAGAGAAACTCTTGGAGGAGTCCCAAACCCTCTGAACCGCAAAGCCTCTGATAAATGCCCGAAAGTCCCTTATGTTACACAATAATCAGTGGCTTTCCCCACCAAGTGCTCATTGCTCAGCCCAATGCTGTGTTCACCAGATGGGAGGAGGGCCTGGAGTAGGAGGCCAGCCGCTCTCTTTTCTGATATCTGCGACTGTCTCCATTTGCCTTTTCTATGGCTTCTCTTCATCTCCCCTCCATACATTCCTCCATGATGTGTCCTCCATGCTTTTCTGAAATGGGGAAGCGGGGGTGGGATGGGTGCCATCAGGAGTGGTTTTGTCCATGGCTCTGTTCTTCCAGACAGGATAAAGGGCCAGAGAGCCATTCATCAATGTGATTCCAAGATTCTGAAAAGATTACTGAAGTTATAAAAATGATTGATAGAATGCACTATTTTGTTTGTTATTCCTGATATGTAGGGTAATATGTAACTGGGAGTCAGGAGACCCATTTTTGTTCTGCCATCATCTGTGTATGTGATTGTGAGAGGCTGGGCATCATTCTCACACTGGACTCTCTGGGTGCACGGAGAGCCGCTAATATAACATTTGTGAGAAACCTATTTTACCTTTCAAAAAACTTACAAAGACAGAGAAACTGAAATCATAGGGACACACAATAAAGTTATCTAGATAAACCAAACATCCAATTTCTTTCTCTCTTTTCTTTACTTAGGTAGATATATATAATAAAACATTTTCCATTTTAACCATTTTAACAACTCAGCGCATTAATTACATTCACAATGTTGTGCAATTATCTTTACTATCTATTTCTAAATTTTTCATCACCTCAAACAGAAACACTGGATCCATTAAGCAATAACTTCCCATTGTCCCCTCCCCTCAGCCTCTGTTAACCTCTAATCTACGTTCTGTCTCCTCAAATTTAACTATTCTAAATATTTAATATAAGTGGAATCATACAACATTTATCCTTTTGTGTCTGATTTATTTCACTCGACATAATATTTTCAAGATTCATCCATGCTGTAGCATGTATCAGAACTTCATTTATTTTTATAACCTCATAATCTTCCATTGCACGTATATGTCACATTTTCTTTATCTGTTCACTTGCTGATGGACACTTGGGTTGTGTCCCCCCAATTTCTTTGATTTTGATTAGAATGTTTTCAAATTATACTAATCAAAACTTGGGAAAAAATACTCATTACCTAGTTATTAGAAAGGCAGTACAGTATAATGATAAAGAACGCGAGTTCTAGTGTCAGACTTGGGCTCAAATCCTGTGACCTTTCCTATCCAATGCTCAGTCATACACTTACCTTGTGTGAGTCAACATCACTTCTCTGAACCTTAATGTCTTAATTTTTAAAATGGGAATAATACCTATTCCGTTGAGTTCCTGTGAGTCTTACAGGATAATATAAAGCACTTTGTACATTTTTTGCATACAGTTAGCACTCAGTAAGTATAAGTCATTTTAATTCTTTAAGTGAAATCCGAAAGGCAAACATCTTTCACAATATGGGGTTTGGAGGAGGTGTCAAAGAGCAATAAAGGAAGGCCTCTGTGATGCAAAGTTTGGGAACTATCAAGACTTGGTGGTCTCTAAGGTTATTTCTAAGCTCTAAAGTTCTATAATTTGGTTAAGTTTTCAGCTTACGTCCAGTAATATAGAGGAAGGAAATAAAATACCTTAAAAATTAGAGAGGCATGTTCTATTGCATCATTGACTCCTCTGCAGCTGCGTTTAGGGTATGATTTATTGGCAGTGGACAAGGCTTTTACCTTAAGATTAACATCATTAAAACAAGTTCGTGAATGCCCATCTATTTGTGCGATACATTCCAAAGCATGGTTTGTGGATTATATTAGGAATTTTTAGAGTGCCATGGACTGGGATTCAGAAATCAAATCTGTGTTGAGTTATCTAAAAGGCTGATGCAAATATACACTGTTATCCCTGGAAAGAAGAAATATTCACTAATTACTTGTAGCAGAGATGGCTAAGTCTACCAACATCCATCCTTCTCCTTTCATAACATTTTTGCTGTGAAATAGCTACCCAGCTAGGGACTGCATTTCTCAGCTATTTGTGTCTAGGAGGGGCCATATGACTGGTTCTTTCCAGTGAGATGTGAGCCAAAGTGATGCGTCACTTCAAAGCCAAGGCAGATAAGAAGAAGGTGGATCTTTTTTGCCCTCTTCCCCCAACCTTCCCTCCTGCTGTCAAGATACAGAGATAGAGGATGGAATCAGTAAGCAGAGGAAAGCCTGTATTGGACTGTTAAACAAGTGAAAAATAAATTTCCGTTGTGTTAAGCCACTGAAATTCTGGAATTCATCTATTACATCATTAGCATTACCCTCACTATACACTACTAGTTAGTCATAAAGAATGATTCAAATATCAGAGAATCACTGACAATTGTGCCAAATTGCTTTCTCCTTTTAGAAACTTGTAGTTAACCTTCTTTGACATTCAAAGATCCATTCATTTAACCCTGTGATAATTACTGAAAGTTAGCTCAAAGTCTCTCTGCTAGCGGGACTTGTAATCACCTGTGGATGAAAAAAACATATGAAAAGTTGAGGAATCACACAATGTAAAATATGATGAAAATCAAATGAGTGAAAAAGAAAATAATTCCTCCAGAAAATCAGAGAAGGACTAGTTTACTGGGAAGAGAATTGTGAAGGATGCCAGGACTTTATGAGTGCCTTGAAAATGGGGTAGGATTTGGAAAGATAGAGATGACAATATAAACATTAAAAGTGGAGTTGACAGGGTAAAAAAAGCATAAAAATAAGAGTGAACAAGAATATATCTAGAGGACTATAAGAGTAAGGAATGACAACAGTTAAGAGTGCAGAATTTGAAATTCATTAATATCCGTATAAAATATTTATTGATCATATGGGTCAGCACTGAGCTAAGCCCTGGAGAATAAATACAGTTCCTACTTTCATAAAATTTACAGTCTTATAGGCATAGACAGATCTAGATTCAACTTGCATCTCCACCAATTACCAGCTATTAGAACATGGGCAAGTCAATTAACTTTTCGTTATTCTTGGTTTTCTCATCCACATAATGAGAATGATAATAGCTCTACAAGGTTGTTTGTGAGGATTAAATGAGATGACGAAATTGAAGCATCTAACATAGTGCCTCACTCATAGTAATCTCTCAATAAATGTTAGCTGCTGTTGCCTGGTGTGATGGTGGTGGTAACAGTACCAGGCCATTTGGACGGGAGCAGAGAGATTATGTTGACAATAATGGGGGTTGAGGTTGGAAATGGAGCTTTGACAAAATTCGTGAAGTCTCTTGAATGTCAGGCCAAAAGCTTTGGGTTTTCTCTTTAGGCATTGGACAACCATGGAAGGTTTTTGTGCAAGGAAGTAAAACGGCAACATCGAATAGGATGGATTTGGCTTGGGGGTATGGAAGAAGAATGAGGGAAAAGAAGTCTCTTACTCTATACTTGCAACTAAGTGGCAATGAACAAGGGCAATGAAAATGAAAATTGATAGGACGTTCAAGGATAACTAAGTTTTTCAAATTTGGTTAACTGAAAAGGGATGATGGAATAGTGTAGGAGAATAAATTTTATTTTACAAATTGTTGAATTTGAAGAAATTATAAAGCATTCAATTGGAAATATCCATCAGATAATTGACCATATGGATTTGAAGTATGGAAGGAAGACTAGAAATATAGTTTTATGAATCATTTAAATAGGGATGATAGCCAAATGGATGAGTTCTCCAAAACAGAATGTATACAGGTAAAAGATTGAAATCTAATTAAATCTTGGGAAATGTCCCCAGTGATGTGCAGGAGGAGAAAGAAGGGCAAGCATAAAAGTGGTCAATGTAGGAAGAAAACCACCATCACAGAAGTCAAGGGAAGAGAGATTTTTCAGGAAGGTAGAGACGGGTGCTTCTATCATATCACTCTGTTAGCGTTCGGTCAAATGAAGGAGAGTCTAACTGAAGTCAGCTGCATAGGTTCCTCTGCCTGCGGATGCCACTTGCGGGGCCTCCTTGCATCAATGGTACTCTAATGAGAAAGCCAAATATAAACAAAGTAAACCATAGTTAGGGATGAAGCAGCCTGTGATCTAGCTGGCCCCACCTTCTGTGAAGATCTAGAGAAGAGTTTGAGAGGAGTTTATGCAGAGAATAAAGAATAAGATTTAAGAAAAGACAGGCTTGGGTTATAAATAAAAGATTATACTGAGCTTGTGAACTTGACAATTTCTTAAGGACTGTATGCCTGTTGTATTTGCCACCATTGTGGGTGTGGTCAGAGCAAATAAACTACATTCAAGAATCCACATTGCCTAATCTGAACCACTCAGTAACCAGTGCTGTATGAAAGGAGAACTATAAGCTGGAAATGATAGAGCTTTTGTGAATTAGCTTGGCTTAGGAGCTGCTGTGGGAGCTTGCTATCTGGATCACTCTCTCTACCCCTTGCTGTGACAAGGAAAGTCAAGCTTACCCAAATAAGCTTAGGACAGTGGTTCTCGAACTATAATGTGCATCAGAATCACCTCGAGTGCTTATTAAAACAAAGATTACTGAGCCCCACCCCCTAGATCTTCTGACTCAGTAGGTGTAGGGTGAGCCCCCAAAATGTGAATTTCTAACAGGGTCCTAGGTGATGCTGCTTCTGCTAGTCTGAGGACCACACTTTGAGAACCACTGGCTTAGGCAGATGAAGACAATATCTATGGCTGCAAAACTATCAGGGGAAAAAAGGACTAGGAAAAAGTCACTCACTGGCTTTAGTAATTGCCTTTTGGTAACTTTTGAGATGGAGTTTATTAGAGTTATGAAAATTACAAAGAGCTTCTAGTATATAACTCATGAAGAAATAGAAGCAACACGTATATACTATTGTTCAAGTCGTCAGTTTTACATTGGGTACACAATCTCAGTGTGAAATAAAAAAATGTTATCTTTGAACAAACCTTGAATATATCATTCATTTGTTCATTCAACTTATTTATTTAGTATCTGACATGTGCCAGGAACTGTGTTAGACTCTGAGTGACCACAATAGACATTGTCCCTAACATCTCATTGAACTTATAGTTGGAGAAGATTTAGAGAAAAAAATAAGTAAATGCACATCCATATGCCATGTACAGAGATCAGAGAGCTCACAGAAGGGGCATCCAAATGGCAAGATTCAGGGAAGCTTCACACAGTAAGTGATAATTAAACTGAGCATTGAAGATATGTAGGATTATCCAGGTGAAAGTTGGGGGAGTGGTGTGGGGGAAGATGGCAGAGAGAACAAGAAGTCCAAAAACCCAGCGGCAAGACAGAGGATGCCAAGTTTAAGGGACCAAAAGACGTTCAAGATGGTTAAAGTATGTGGGCATAGAGTAGAAGTGAGGTATGGCATGAATAAGCTTGGGGCCAAGGGTAGATCATTAAGAGCATCATAGATGTCGAAAATCTTGGACTTTATATGAAGAGCACTGGGGAGACACTGAAGAGTTTTTCTTAATAACAGCTTTTTGAAGATATAATTAACATACCATATGATTCACCTATTTACAGTGCACAGTTTAATGGTTTTTAGTATATTCACACAGTTGTCTAACCATCAATACAATAAATTTTAGAACATTTTCATCACCCCCCAAAAGAAATCCCATACCCATTAGTAGTCAATTCTCATTTCTCCCTAACCTCCCCAGTCCTAGGCAGCCACTAATCTATGTCCCGTCTCTATCAATGAAATCATACAATATGTGGTCTTTCATTGAAGAGTTTTGAGCCAGGGAATGGCACCACTATATTTGCTGTATAGAAAGGTCAATTGGGCTGACATATGTAGCCTGGATTGGATGAGGGGAGGGGATGGGGAGCCTGGAAGCAGAGAGACCCATTAGTGAGTTGTAGGAGTCAGATGAGAGATCATGGTAGCCTGGAGCAGGGAGTTGGTTGTGGGGATGGAGAGAAGGGGATGGGTTGAAAGGATATTTAAGAGGTAGTATTGGCTGAGCTTGATAATTAACAGAATGTGGTATGTGAGGGAGAACAAGCTGAAAAAGATGGCTCTCAAGGTGTCATCCTTGGCGGTTGGGGGATGGTGGTGCTTATCACTGAGATGGGATCCCCCACAGGAAGATCAGGTCTGTGATGAGATGGAGAAGATGAGTCAGTCTTTATGATGATACACGATGGCCCACTCTTAAGATGACATCAGTATGTCACAATCATGGGTGACAGAGATCCTTAGGAAAAGAGGAAGATGGATTATTTTTCCAGTTGTTCATAAGATCCCAGAAATACCAAAGCAACTTATATACAGATTTCATACTGAGTCAATAAAATTAAAAGTTTATTTAAATTTTAATGTAACTATATTGGTATCAAAGGGGATCATTTAACTGCTTTTCCTTGAATAATTTTGCTGTCAATAATCTGTCACCTTTCAAAATCATAACTAAAGGTCCTTCAGGTCCCACGGGGCTTTGTGAGGCCATAGAGTGCATTTCCCTGCCCGTGGTGAGGAATTCACCTGAATTAAATCAAAGAAATGGGGATTGATTACAGAGTCAATTTTCAATTACCTGTGCTAATAGAGCAGTGGTGTGGGTAATCCCAGACTGTGGTTAACCAAAAATCACTTATATTTGCTTTTGGATTGCATTATTTAAGCTATTTATAGCAGTTGGGATTCTAACTACATTTTTCTTTTGTGATTACTAGCATTAATTTGCACCCCCGACTTCACGCTAATTTTTGGCAAATAGAAATGGCCCAAATATGCTAAGGGGGAGGATATATCATTCTGGGAATTTATACATCCCACACATCATCTACAAATTTGATCATTCTCATATATAGATTTTTTTAAAGGTCTGTAAGGATAGAGATTACAAATCTCCCTTGATAATCCGCTTCTCTGTTTAATGTTTCCCTCTAGGAAATGATTTTCCAATGCTAATCTCAATCCTGCTGAAACACAAACTGATCTCCATCTTCTTTCCTCAATGAGGAAAAAAAATAAATAAGCGGGCCCTGTCCTCCTCAGACTTAGCTCTGATAATGCTGAAAACTCCTCTTGAGTCTTTTCTTTTTCAAGAGGAACCAGTACCATGCTACTTGTTGTCCTTATTTCCTAGCCAATCATTAGCTGCTCCCAGAGATCAAAGAGCATTTAAAAAACACGAAGAAGGTGACATTTTCTAAGAAGCAAAATAATCTGCATTTTGCCAATAAAAACCAGAGATTCTGCAATAAGAAACCAGTTTTAAAATTTTACCTTGATTTTTTTCAGTTAAGTAATACATGTTTATTAGAAAAAATAAGAAAAAAGAAGCATAAAGAAGAAAATTAACAGCATCTATGATTCCACCAGCCCGGGGCAACCACTGACTCACTGAGTCACCCAGAACTCCACCACAGCCCTCAGTTACTGGAGGAACGGTGCAGGGCGGGCACTCTAGGCAAAAACAGTTGGTTCAGTATTATTCTTAAAAGCTACACCCTCATTTAGAACCTTTAGACCTGATGACCTAGATAGAATCCTATGGAAACCACAAAGACTCCTTTTGCACTGTTAGTCCAAGGTCTACACTAAAAGCAGGTGGGGCAGCCTCCTGGTCCATTTCCTGTATGCACACACCCTGATGTCAGCCCTTACGCTTTGATACTCTAGGTGTTATCCACTGACCAGCTGCACTGGCATCGCCTGAAGTCCTTAGAATTGCAGAATCTCAGGCCCTACTCCAGATCTACTGAATCAGAACCTGTGTTTGATCAAGATCCCAGGTGCAACTGGATTCTCATTCATTGGTACTGCCGCTCAGTTGAAATGGATTGCTAGATTTTATCAATTGGCTGGTGAATGAAGGCAAGTAAGGGTTCTGATCCCCAGTTCCAGTGTGTGGGGAGTTTCCCCACCACCACCACCAACAAGCAATTCTCAGAAACCAGCTGAGTGTCCTACAATTTAACTCAAGTCTGACACCATCTGCCCAGAGATAGCATCAGATTCCGCAGGTTAAGGGTTCAGTCTCAAAAGAGCCCCCCTTCCCAACCCCACCACTTCAGATGCCAATCACAAGCCCAGGTTGTCACCTGTGCTTGACTGTCTGGCTATGGATTGGAGGTTCTAATGACCCCTTCCTTGGGTTTGATTAATTTGGTGGAGTGGCTCATAGAACTCAGCAAAATTTTACTTACTAGATTATCAGTTTATTATAAAAGGATATAACTCAGGAACAGCCAGATAAAAGAGACGCCCAGGGCAAGGTATGGGGGTGCAGAGCTTCCATGGTCTCTCTGAGCAAACCACTCTCCCTGCATCTCCACGTGTTCACCAGCCCAGAAGAGCTCTGAACCCCTCTTGGGTTTTTATGGAGGCTTCATTGCATAGTCACGATTGATTAAATCATTGGTCATTGGTGATTGATTCAACTTCCAGCCCCTCTCCCCTCCTCAGAGGTCAGGAGGGTGGGACTGAAAGTTTCAACCCTCTCATCACATGGTTGGTTCTTCTAGTGACAAGCCTCCATCCTTAGGTGCTTTCCAGAAGTCACCTTATTAACATAAACCTAGATGCAGTGGAAAGGGGCTTGTTATGAATAACAAGACACTCTATCACATTTTATGGCTCTGAAGTAATTTCAGGAACAGAGGACAAGAGTTCAAATATTATAACAAAAGCTGTTCCCATTGCTCTTATTGCTCAGGAAGTTCCAAGGATTTGGGGAGCTGTAATCCAGGAACAGTGGACAAAGACCAAATATATATTTCTTATTAGAAATCACAATATCGCAGCAAGCAGCAAGCAAAGAATAGCACAAGGAAGAACACAACGAAGAGAAGAAGGGAAATTCCTCAGAAAGTCTAGAGCTGAGCTGGTGCTGGCCGTACCCTGGCCTTCCTGTGTAGGGCACCGGCCATGTAGGAGGCATCTCTGGTCTTATTGTACCAACCACATGTCAGAAAATGGAGAAATGAATTCAAGATTAAGTCACGGTCCATAGTAATTGGTTTAAACTCTTCCTTACGTTGAAGAACAACCCCCTGGCACCAGGACCCAACATGCATCCTCTAGCCTTTAATTTAGACTCCTTTGGGGGAGAAATGGCTTTGGAGTATGGGAAGGGTCTTGGGCACCCCCTCGAAGCTAACAATGGGGTATACGTGTTCAACCTTTTCTGTTGATATTTCACACTCATGAAATGAAACCCAGTGGTTCAGTTTGTCAGGGTTTTACAACTAAGCAGCAGTTTCAACAGCTCCAAGTCTACCTTCAGCCCACTGCACTGTGATTGCTCCTTTCCCTTCCCTCCTCCCCCACTGTGTAAATTAAGTTACTCTCTTTGCTGATTCCTTCCCCTCTTCCTTTGTTCTTTCCTGTACTTCTCTGTTTTCTTTTTCTTTTTTTTAAAGATTAGCCCTGAGCTAATATGTGTTGCCAGTCTTTTTTTTCTTCTTCTTCTTCTCCCCAAAGCCCCCCAGTACATAGTTGTAGGTCCTTCTAGTTCTGCTGTGTGGGACACCACCTCAGCATGGCTTGGTGAGCAGTGCCATGTCTGTACCCAGGATCTGAACCAGTGAAACCCTGGGCCTCCAAAGTGAAGCGCGTGAACTTAACCACTTGGCCATGGGGCTGGCCCCTGTACTTCTCTGTTTTCTGACAACAGTAAGAACAGCAATTGCAACAAGACTTACTCCAGCAGGAAATAAACTGTATGCGTTGGGGGTGGGCAGAAAGTTTGGAAAGAGGAAAGGTTAGGAAACCACCCCCTCCTGCATTCACCACACACACACACACACACACACACACACACAAACATACATACATGCATGCACACAATTATACCTTTTTCCTTCAAAACTTGGATCTTACCATTCAAATTATTTTATATTCATTTTTTCTTTTACTTAATAATGCTTTGTGAGCTTTTCCCTTGGTCAATAAATATTTCTACAAAACACATTTAATAGCCTCATAGTATTCCAATGTATGAACATGCCACAAATCATTCAGCAAGTCCCCTGTTGTTGGACATTTAGGTCGTCTCCTATTTTTTCACGTTTGTAAATAATGCTGCGATGCACATCTTTGTACATAAATCTGTTTCCATATGTCTGGTTATTCTTTCAGGATAAATTTCATTTGAATTTGATAATAATAATAAACAACCCGACCCTTGATTGAAATGTCTTTGTCAAGTACTCAATTATATTGTGGCTTTTCTCCAAAAGAAAACACATTGTGGGGTCTGAATGTCAGGTGTTTAATTAAGCAGGCCCCACAAGATTGACTCTCTTGTAGCTACCTGGAATTTTAGCCACAGTGAATTGCAGTACAAATGTCTGCATTCTACAGCTCAGATAGGACCAATTTACCCCAGAGTCCTCAGGATTGGGACCTATGCAAGATGGTGACTTAACTCCAAAGGTGACATTCTATCTTATGCCACTTCCACAAACTCTGCTCTTCTAGAAGGCATGATGTTCATTATCGTAAGCTAAAACATTGCCCATAAGTTCGCAGACCAACAAAACACTCTTTGTGGTCCCAAATCTTTTTTATTTGGAAGCCTAAATAGAAGTAGAGTGATTAAATTATCAGTATATAATCTTCATGTACACAAAGCCATTAACAACAACAGCCATCATTTATAGAGAATGTGTTATGTGCCAGGTACTGTGTTGAGCCTATATTAGTTATCTATTTCTGCATAACAAAATACTCCTGAATTTGCAGCCTAAAACAACAAATGTTTTTTGTTTCACACCATGGATGGGTCAGGAATTTCGTGTGACTTGGTGCCCTCATAAGGCTAAAATCAGGGTCTCTACTCCCTAATACCTTAAGGCTCAACTGGGAAGATTCACAACCAAGCTCACCCATGTCGTTGTTGGCAAGGCATATTTCATCCTGGATGTTAGACCAAGGGCCTCAGCTCCTTGCTGGTTGTTGGCTGGAGGCCTCCCTCAGTTTCTTGCCACGTGGGTCTCTGTGAGGGCAATCACTACACGGGAGCTGGTTTTTATCAAAGTGAGCAAGTGATAAAGCAAGGAAGGGCAAGTAAGACAGAGTCAGTCTTTTTGTAAATGAATCTTGGAAGTGACACCCATCACTTTTGTTATGTTCTTTGCACTAGAAGTGAGTCACTACGTTCAGTCCATACTCAAGAGGAGAACCTGAACCCCAGGAGGTGGGGATCACTGGGAACTATCTGAGAGGCTGCCTACCACACAACCATTCTCTCACTCCTTCAAACAACACTTCTTTGAAGCAGATATCCTTAATCCTCCTTTACAGATAAGGAAACAGGTGCTCACAGCCAGTAAGTGGAGAGGTTGAGATTCAAACCTGTTCTCTGACTTTGGCGCACATATGCTTGCTCCCTGCACGATGCTCTCAGTGGGGCACCTTATCTGTAAAGGCCAGGGGGTCCTAGAAATATTTTAGTAGAAATGTGAGTCAACTCTTAGCCTCTTTGATTTACTCTGGCACTCTGGATTTATTTTCTTACGTTCTTTCTTCCAATGTTTAGGTGAACTGCTTAGTTTACGCTAATAAGAGAGGGTGGCATAATCCGAGGATGTTAGGTTAGACACGGAAGATCCATGGTTGTTGAGCTGCCTGCCTTTTTTAGGTTCTGGTGAAAGTTAACTGGCTTCTAAATCTCCATCCAGAATTCTGGTACATCTTTCCCATTCTCAGTTTACATTGCATATTAGCATTGAAGATGATTTGTAAGATAAATATCGTTGGGGAAAAATCCCCATGGTCGAGAATTAAACACACATGCACGGTTCTCTACACGTTTTCTAGAAGATGTCTATTCATTTTCCCTAACCAGTGGGGCTATAAATCTGGCCTGTGCTCGGCACACTGTATGTGTTTTGCTTTATGAAGGCATAAATCACCAAGATACAATTTGTGTTTGATTTTTTGGACACTTAATTTGCTTAAATGTTCAGCAGTTCATAGATGTAAATTGTGCTGGGCATAGCTCCAAGTGGAATAAGCCGAGAGCCAGAAAGCTATACATATTAGGATGTAATTCAGAAGAAAAATCATCTTGGCCGGTCAAGTAAGTCCTCTTTATAAGTTACTTATAAATAACTTTCCTCCATAGGCAATATAAACACTTAGTAAATACTTCTAGAAGAGGAGGAAGCATTGTAGTAAATTCAGTTTAAAGAAACGTTGCATATAATATGCTTCTATATGTTGGAAAGGGTGTAATGTAAGGGGATGTGCCACACAGGTTTGATAAAGTTACCATATGATTGATTACGGTTTAATATTGGAAGAATGCCTCATTAAGAATCAAGACATGAATTTTCACCCTGTCTGCCACTCACTAAATGTATGAACTTCGGCAACTCACTTAACTTCTCTCTGTGCCTCAGTTCTCTCATTTGAAAATAGAGGGTTAATTAAATGATCCCTCCCGGCTCTAAAACGTTATGGTTCTAAATACTTATGGGACACCTAAAACACCTACCTCAGTGCCATGGAGACAGAGGGAAACACAAGGGAGCTTGGGGACAAAAACCCAAGGAGTTTTGAAAATTAAATACCAATAGAAGAGATGCTTAACAGTTTGAGTGGAATACCACAGAGAAATCTATATAATTTTGAGGGGCTGGTATTTCCCAAAGTGTGCAGCGGGTGCCTCGGGTATAGTGCACCGGGCAGGAGTACCTGAAAGTGGTACCGGGGGCTGCCTCACTCAGTGAGCTGGCTGGGATTGTGCAGCGCCTCCTTCTCCCGAGGATGAGATTGCCCCGGAACTTCTTAGCTGCTCGTGGGAAAGACGGCTCCTTCTCACTGGCAGGAGTGAACACGACCTCCCACAAGCGCTGGGCAGCTGGTTTTCCTAGACAACTCCTGTAAGCAGCTGGCACCCAAGCGCAACTGCCTTGCCTCTCCACTGACAGGTTTGCTTTCATGCTGCCTTTTAAGAAAGAAGAGGAAAAAAGAGGAAGGTCCCTGCACTAGCCACAGACCCACTGTGTGTCCAGCAGCACCTGATCCAGCACCTCTGTTGGAGATGATGGGAGTAACAGGGAATCAGTGCTGCTTCTTGCTGACCCTTAGATATGAATTTCTTCAATAAAATCTATTGCATAACCCAGTGGTTCTCAAACTTTCACATGCACCAGATTCATCAGGAGGACTTCACACATCAATTATTGGGCCCCACCCCTGGAGTTTCTGATTCAGTATACCTGGAGTGGGCCCAGGAATCAGCATTTTAAACAAATTTCTGATGTTGCTTGTCCAGGGCCCACACTTTGAGAATCCATACCATACGACATTATAGAATGTGTCCTGAACTCTATTGCAAGACAACTAGTGCTAAGCAAGATCATTTAAAGTGCTACATGGACAAAATATTTTTTACTTAAATAGTTATATTTATTGTAATGGATATTAAAGGTGTGCCTTCTATTTTTTGACAGTGCTAATTTTCCTTTTATAGTATCAATATCAAGTTAACGTTAAATACATTTATTTTAGCAAAAAGGTAATCACTTTAAAGGAAACACCCAAGTCTTCTTATAAATAATAGAACAGGTGGTATATCATAACAAAATCTGTAAAGGTGGTAATATAAGAGTGGATGAAATTTGGGGAACAGTAGCATAAACAATAAATGCAATAGAAATTCCTAATGCGGAACTATTGGATCAGACTAACTCGTAACAGTGGTTTTGCAGAGGACGGGTACTTGAGGTGAGTCTTAATGTGGATAGATTTAGACAAGAGGCAGTGAGAACGTGGAGCAGATGGATGGACAGGGTCTGGTAAGAGCCGTAGGATGCGTGTGTGAGTGTCAATGTCAAACAATGAGTTGAACAGAAAAAAATCTTTGCTCAGCCTGGTGTTTGGTTTACATAACAACAAACAACCATTATAATGGATTTCTACTTTTGACTTGTTATTTTGGTAATGGACTTGGCCTTAATCAGTCTCAGTAATCAGCCTTCTCTTTGAGAGTCTAAGGCTTAATCAGCATTTTTGTTGCTTTGTTTTCACGTGCCCTATGCTTATCTTTATCTGAGTCTACCAAGGCAGGGTTTATGGCTCTAGGCTTCTTACTTATTGGATCATCTTTAAAGGTCAGCAGCCCAAATGAAGACACTGTCAGACCAATAGCTCTGCACAGCCAGTATTTAAACCATCAGATGCTACTTCAAAGATCTCATAGGAATATAACTGTTTCTGTTTTCAATGAGCTGAGCTTGCACATTTAAAAATTGCCACTAGAAGAAGATTCCATGAAGAAGAGACCATGTAGCCCATTTCTTTTTGCTAGACTATAATTTAACCTTTGGAAATAATAAGTTGTCATAAGCCAAATATAAACTAAAACTATTATTTGCAGTTTTCCACAAACTTGTCATATAAAGAGCAATAAAACCATTCTCCCATTTATGCATCATGCAAATTCATTTTCTTCCCATAATGTCTGACGACAAGAGGGCATTTTTAGGTTTCACGCAGGTCACAAACAGGGGTTTGGAAACCATTTGTTCTGCTATGCCTTATAAATGGTCATTGAATTGCTACTTTCAAAAACAAATCCTGAAGACTAACAATCTAGTTAAAAAGACTTCTGAAATTGCTCTTAAGAAAATCCCCCCTCCCCGACAATCTAAGATAATTTGCTCTAACCAGGGAACAAAGTGGGAAAAAGTAGCCTGTAGAGCCCTTCTCTGACTCTACTGACTACTTATGACCTGGACCGCTGGTTCTCAATCAGACTCACCTGCAGGAATTGGTAAACTACAGATCGCTGGGCCCCCTCCCAGAGTTTCTAATACGTAGTAGTTGTCAGTAGGGATCAAGTAATGCACTTGTAGGAAGTTCCCAGGTGGCATTAATGCTGCAGGTCCAGGGACCACGCTTTGGAAACCACTGACATAGAGGCTCCTGTCTCTGGTTCTCCTCTCTCCTCCCCTCCTCGTACCATCTGACACGGCCATGCAAATATTTTTAGCTCCTAAGCAACACCATGCTCCGTGATCCTTGTGTTTGATTGCCTTCCCCAACTATATCTGCATGTCAAAATCCTACTCATTCTTCCAGGCTTATTTTAAGAGTTACCTCCTCTGAGAAACCCCTTTTGACCTCCAGTTAGAATTGATGGTGCCCCTTCTGTGGTTTACATATCGAGCATAACAGATCTACTGTAGTATTGCAATTATGTCTTTAAAATTGTAGACTTTCTCCTATCAGGACTTGTGAGCTCCCTGAGGACATTTATCTCAATTGTTTTAATCTCCAATTCTTTGAACATACTAGACACTGAGTAAAAGTTTCCTGAATAAATGCAAAGTCTTTAATAATGTATGATATTTAATGCAAATCCAATTGAGAAGGAGTACAACATTGTGCTTAAGCACACGGGCTTTTGGGGTCAGACAGACCAGGGTAGGTAGCAGAACTGTGGGATGCTGGGCAAATCCCTTAACCACTGCGAGTCACAATTGGCTTATCCATAAATTGATGGTAATTCAAGTGTTCATTAGGAGGATTAAATGAGATTATGGAGACGAAGCACTTAGCATAGTTGCTGGATCGCAGAAATGCTAAAAAATTGTCAATATTATTATTAGTGAAGAGCATATAAGTCAAATTTACATGTTGAATTTCAGAGAAAATATAAGATTTTGGTTACTGTTTTAACAGAGCACTTTGCATGTACAGAGATTTTTGTACGCTGTTTCTGGTAATTTAGATAGCTAGACTGCTATTTGCATATGAAATTGCTTACTATTCCCATTCTGACCACTATTCCCATTTGGGCCAGAATTATCTATTCAGTGGATATTTTTTTTAATGCCTGCAATGTGCCCAGCACACTGTGCTAGGCTTAAAGGAATACCTATGCCTGCCCTCATGAAGTTCACAGTTCAGCAGGAAGCCTGGCATCAAACGCATAATCAATGAATTAATGAAATTCAACCGTGATCAAGACTATGAGGTAAAGGCAGTGAATGCTTGATCTGTATGTGCCCCTCTTGCATAACTCACGCCTCCTCCACTAGGCTCTCAAGCTTCATCTAAACAATCCACAAAGATCAATTTCATCATCTGAATATCCCAAATCATGGTAGCAGAATCCAGGAAGTCTTCCCTCCCTACATGCTAAAAAAAGCTGGGCTCATTTTGACTCAGTAAATAAGGGCATGTTTTGGGCAAGGCTTTCCCTGGGATGTGCTGGGCATGTCTGGATCAAGCGACCACCCAAGGGAGACTTCGATAGGAAAAAGTCACAAAAGGCCCTATGGAAACGAAGGAGTGGGGAAGGATGGTCCTTTTTTGCGTCTAAAGAATCTTGGAAGACACTTTTTTTGGGGCTGAGTTTGTGTTTCTCTGTTTTTTGGGCAGATAAAAGCCTGAAGACTGATTTAGGCCCAACTAGTCAAGGATCACTGTCCTTATGCTTAGCAAGGTCTCTGCTCAGTGCCAAGAAGATGTGCAGACCACCCTAAGAACAGGCCTGTGGCTATCACGTGGTTCTTGCCATCTGAAGATGACTGGTTATGACCCACGTGAGGAAACCTGTCCTTCACAGATGGGAGTGTCTGTCAACTGATTGACAAGGAACCCTGTTCAGGTGATGAAAAATTGTCTAGGACTGTTGAAAATCAATTCATGAAATCAAACTGAATGAATTAAGGGAAACAAAGTCCCTTCCAAGTCGGAACTTATCCTTTGCCAGTCTCTGTCTTCCAGATGACCCAAAGTTGCATTATCTGTAGAATTTTATAGCCTGAGCCATGTACTATTATTGCTTTGCTCTGTGAAGCTCAAGTCCAAGGAAACTTGACCTCAGCATGTCTATATGCCCTTTTCCAAAACACTATCAATGTTTCTTCAGTGATTTTATCCCTGTCTTAAGATATGTATGTGTATGTGTGTTTTATGCGGTGACAGCTCCCCATAGTACCGATGGTTATTGATTATAAATGAGTTGAGTAAACTACATCAGTATTTCAACAAATTTTCTGATCATAATATATTCTACATGTTCCATGAAATTACCAATAAACAGAAAATAGAAAACTTAAAAATCATCTATTATTCCATCTCCCAGAGCTAACCATTATAACTGATTTAAAATTTTGGGTATAACTTATTTAATAGATTTTTAGATAAAAGGCCAATAATACAGTATATATAATATGTGTGTATTTGTGTGTGTGTGGTATTTTTCTTTGTCAAGTTTTCTTTTAAAAAAATAATTTTTAATGGCTAAAAAGATTCCACTGTATGAAACTACATAAGTTTTTTGAAAGTAAAAGATAAGCTGGAATTCAGCCAAACTGCTCTCTCCTTAAGACAGCAGGGAAAGTACTCCAGGTACAATTCATTATGGAATCCTAAGCTCGTGGAGTTGGAAAGGACTTCCAAGGTCATGCATGAACATGAGAAGGCTCCAGAGAAACTCGTGAATTTAGTTATCTTTTTCTCAGTAGTATAACCACTTTGCAACCCACTTCGTTTGACAACTAAAGGTAATTAACCCTGGCAGTAGCCATAAATTTTTTAATATTTTGAATGATGGGGATTGATTTTAAGCAAATGTACATTTATCCCAGATAGAAACCCTCATTAGAAATTTTGCCTAAAGAAGTTCAGGTTTGTGAAGATTTTACATTGAAGCAATTACTGGTAAACAGTAAAAGAGGGACCATGGGTTATTTCTCATTAGACCTTTCCTTCAAAGTTTGGGAAATCTGAATTCATACTAAAATTTAAGCATAAAAGCATCTGATAACTTTAGCAGTTTCCTCCTTTACCCCAATAGGAACTGCCTGAAACTCTACATTCACAAATATGCTCATGGTTCTCTACGGTCCCACAAACCTCACCCGCACCTTTTATACCCATTATGTGGTTTGCTGAGGGAAAGCAAAATATTAGAAACATTTTCCATACAGTCTGAAGCAGGTTCACGCCACCTCCTTGAAATTAGTCTGATATAAAGGGTTACACGGCCAAGGAAGTTTTCATAAGAAAATCTTGGCACTATCTACATGACAATGATACAGTATTACAGTTAATGGTATTAATTGAATCAGTATTAAATATCTCAGTAACATTAATAACAGGTAGATATGAATGTCATTAAGTAATGATAATTCACACAACAACATTACTTCTCAAAGGTTCTAAGTATTATCACATTTACCATCACAACCAATTGGACAGGTCTAGAATTTGTATTTGTCCAATTCTTCATGAAGAAAGCTGAGATAAGAGAAGAGTTTCAGATATTTTTCTTTAAGTTTTTATGTGGAAGAAATCTCAGCTTCTCACCCGCTGTTTATCAAACCATGTGGCCTTATTGGTGTGGCATATGAATGAGTTTAATTTTTTTCTTCAAAAGCATGAAGCTTATTCAAGAATAGCATTTGAAAACTTTGCTCAGTGGTTTTTAACAGTTTAATATCAAATTCACTCTTAGAAGTGATATTTTTATTTTTTCTTCTGTGAAGATGAGGCAGGACAGAATACTTCATGTGATAGCTCCGCCATATTGTTGGAAGGAAGGGTGGGAAGCCTCTCAAATTTATCTGTAGCAATGCCAGCCTAACACCGTGATGTCTAATCTCCAGCAGCTACCTGTGCAGCAACATGCTAGTCTAACCGGATGAGAGGAATTTGATTTTAACTCCCCAAAGTGAATCCTCTTCGGAAGTGTTTTTTCCTTGTCCTTTCTCCTTAACGTTCTTCAACGTTTTGTCCTTGGTCTTCTTCTTTCTTCCTATGTTCCCTCCTTGGTGAATCAATATCTCCCAAAGCATCGGTGATCCCCCAATGTAGGTGATTCAAAATTAATTTTAGCTTAGCTCTCTCGAGAGTACAGAGCTTGCTACTGGCATTTCAAACTCAGTATTTCCCAAACTGAACTTTTCTTCCTTAAACTTGCTCCTTCCCCTGGGTTCTCCATTTCTGTAAATGGCACTGCCATTCTCCCAATCATCACATCTTCAAAGAGGTCTTTGCCTCTTTCCTCTCCTGTGTCCCTTACACCCTGCCTATTGTGATCCCACCATCTCTCCCATGATGTCTCTCTCTTCTTTTGCTTTGCCACCGTCTCAGTTCAGCTGCATCACGGGTTCTGATCAGATCATACACTGAGCTTAAACAACAACAACGACAGGACCATGCCAGCTCCCCATCCCAGACCAGCTGAATCAGTAGCTGACAGAGCAATCTACATTTCATTAATTTTTTAAACTTCCTCAGGGGAATATAAAGTGAAGACATGCTTGATAACCCCTGAGTTAGAGTCTTTACAAAAGAAATCCGACGTGTTCCCCCCACCGCCTTCTGTGTCTCTCTCTTTTACCCCTTCCTCTACCTCTCTGCTCGAGTACTAACTTTCCTATTGCCCTGCCCTATGAGGGCAGTAACTTGCTTAAACACCTTCCATGTCTCCCCACCGTGGCCCTCAGGATAAAATCATGTTCCTTATCCTGATCACAGAATTATTCTGGAATTTAGCCCCTACTTGCTAGCTTTAATTCCTGTTAGTCCTCTCCATATACTATAAGCACCTGCCAAAAGAAACATCCTCTCCTTGGGCTCACCTCATTTCTTTCTCATTATGTTCTCTCTGTCTGAATAGATTTCCTTAATCTTTGTATATCACTTAGGATGCTTTCAGCTGCAGGTTACAGAATATCCAACGAAAAGTGGCTTAATAGCTCATAAATTCTTACTGCAGTAAAAAGAAGTTTGAAATAGGGAGTGCCAGGACTTCTTACTATGCCCCAGATGAAAGCTGGCTTCTCTGTGATTCTCTTGCTTTCCCCCAAGATATCAAGATGGTGTCCACTACTCCAAGCATCACATCCTTGGGTGACATTGTTCACGCCAGGAAGGAAGCACAGTTTCGATGCATTTTTTTTCATTTTTAGTCAAGAAGTGAACCTTTTACCAAAGGCCCCTAGCTGACTTCTCTTCAGTATTATTAGCCAACATTGAGTCAAAAGCCCACAGTCTTGCTTCAAGGAAGACTAGAAAAGTGAATATTTGGCATTGCCAGTCTTTGGGAGGCTGGCTCGTCTAGCAAAGAAGTGAGCTGGGCAGGCAAACAACGTGGAGAGGCAAACACCAGAGTCTCCTCTATTTTGCCTTTTGTAATACAGACCTGTATGTCAAACGCCTCCTCCAGGAAGCCTTTCCCAATCCCTGAGCAGCAGAAGTCTCTTCTCTCTCTGAGTTCCCATGGTATTTTGTGTAAATCTCTCTCCTTGATCTTCGTGTGCTTCTGGTTTTGTGATCTTATTTGTGTCCATATCTTATTTCCCATATTGAATTGAAGCTCCCTGAGGGCAGGGGCCATGTCTCAGTCATCTTTGTATATCCTGCAGTACCAAGTCAACTGGGAAACATTTTGTTGCAAGAATGATATTCTGGCATTTATTGCCATCACATTACTTGTTCAGCTGGTGCCCTTCCAAACTTGTTTCCAGTACTTGTTTTAGGTGGCTAGTCAGCCGATGGAGGCTGAGTCATAGTGACGGCAAGGATTCAATTACTGTCTTCTCCCCTGGCTAGTTCCTTCTACACAGTCATCTGAGTGGACCGGTCTCTCCTTTACCATTTCTGCCGGTTTCAGACGGAAGAGATTTGGCGGTAATAAACTAGTTGTCACATTCTGAGCACTACTAACTAATTTCAAGTAAAATATTTGGAGTTCTTTGCTTAGAGCCTAAGGCTGCCCAGGCTGGAATACACAAGGCCTGTGGAGCTAATGAGCAAAGTCCCACCAGGTGGTAACTCACCCCGACTGGGCCCCTCCAGGGAGGGTCAGCCCAGTGGAGAAGGGTGCTACATCTTCACCCTGCTCGGGCAGATGCCAGCTTCAAAGACCCAGCTCCGACAGGAAAACAAATGGAAACCGGTGGGAGCAGGGAGCGCTGAGGCAATGCAGGCTGGTTAAAAGAACAGTAATAATGATAATTTTCACAGCTTTATTTATTGAGAATGAAAGCCCACGGATTTCACTGGGCTGAAATCCTAGCAGCTTGGTTGTTTTCAACCACCCCTGTCGTGATTCAGCTGAACCCACATGCAGTGTTACATGGTAGCAGCTTCTGAGAAAGAGGGAGCTGCTTTAGATCGGGGTTACATTTTCCCGTGGATGATGTAGCGAGCAGACACAGCCCTTGAAAACTGTATATCTTCCCTTCCCATTTCTTATCATCAAACTGGGAGGCATGCTCTAGATGGTTGTGTGTGTCTGTGTGTATGTGTGTGTGTGTGCCCTCACACGCTTTCACGAATAGTCTATTTGGGGATGTCACTTGAAAATGGGCTCACAGGCATTTTTTTCTATCGTGGAGAAGAGGCTCGTGTGGTGCAGCAAACACAGAATAGTTAAATTGGATTTTCCTGGAGTGGAGAGGGGGCGACGTTAGCAGCCTGGTAACATTAAGTAAAGCAGTGGGGGAGCTGTCTGTTTCCCTTAAGGAGGGATGTGGTTTGTTGACCAATTTTAAACTATTGTGACTCAATTAGAGGAAATCAATTGGAAAACTTTAAATGTCTTAATTGGCTGTTTGAACACAAGGGCTCCAGAACCATTTGATCTCCTCCATGTCCTGTGAGAGGACGCTGAGTGGCCTTCTTCACTTCAACTTTCTTCTTGAGCCGTAATTCTTGGAGGTCCTTTCCTTTCTCACTTAGGCTAGCCAGGGGCCCAGATTGTTCCCTGTACAGCACAGATAGTGATTGCTGCCTGACATCCATCTTCTCTAGTGCCTGAGGGACAGGGACAGGGCCTAATGGGGTAAACAGAGTTTGCATTTGGCTCTAGCCAAGTTACAAGGGCTTTGGAAAGAGAGGGCTGAGTTGGGTGAACTTGGAAACTTAAATGAACCAAAGGGAAATCTTGTGTGAGTAACCCAAATGCGCCAGGGATGATGCCAAAACTGGGAATACTTTCCCAAAGTCAGAAAAATGAAGCAAACCAAAATATAGTGTTCACCCCTAAATAATTTTACTGAGTGATGAATATATATGAGGTTCTGGACTAACCTCTATACATATATTATTTAATTTCATATCTGGAACAGCCCTTTGAGCTTGCTGCTATTTGCTTTATTTTACAGACGAGGAGACTGAGATTTGGAAAGTTTAAGTCAGTGATTCTTGATCTTCAGCATGCATTAGAATCATCTGGAAGGCTTGTGAAAACACAGGTTGCTGAAACTCCTTCCTGCCTGACTGCCTTGGAATTGGAACATAGGCTTTTTTCCTGTCTTTGGACTTGAACTGAAACATCTGTTCTTCCTGGGTCTCTGGCCTGCTGGCTTTTGGATGGGAACCCCTCCACTGGCCGTCCTGGGTCTCCAGCTTGCTGACTCACCCTGGAGATCTTGTCAGCCTCCATAACACCGTGAGCCAATCTCTTGGAACAAATCTTTTTCTATATATGTAAACATCCTATTGGTTCTGTTTTTCTGGAGAACCCTGACTAATAGAGATTTTCTGATCTGAGGCCAGGCCTGAGAATGTGCATTTCTAGATTTCCCTAGTGATGCTGGTGCTGCTGGTTCAGAGACCACACTGTGAGAACTACCACCATAGGCTAAGGAAACTCAAACAACCTTCCTTAATAATTCCCCCACCCCAGATCCTGTTGCCCAGATTCTCCCAAGAGACTCAACTTTCTTTAAAGACATCTTTAATTTGCTGTGTACATGAGATGAATAAGATACAGCTCTTTCTTTCAACATGCTCGCTGTCTAGTGCCGGGAGTAGGAGACAGAACACAATGTGTACACAAGACATTTCACTAGAGTGTAACAAGCGTCTATACAGAGTTCAGCAGGGGCAAAAAAAGAGAGCAATCAAGTTTACTAGAGGGCAGAGGATGTCTGAAGTCTTCACAGTGGAAAGAAGACCTAGGCAGGAGAGGAGAGATGCAAAGAACCAAAGCTCAGGAAAAGTGGCCGGTCCCACCTTGCGTCTCATTTCTCTTTGGTTTGGGCTGGTTTCTTTCGGCTCTGCTGTGACCTGATTGCTCTGGTGGGTGCTTTCCACATCTACCCTGAAGTGTGTTGGTTCCCTCCCTGACAACTCTGTCCCCCACACCGGGTCCGTTCAGGTCTATCGGGAGACACTCGGGAGGAATGCATGCTGAACCCTTTCCTTGTCAATTGTTCTGGGGATTGAAAGAGGCTCCACGAGCTTTACAACCAGCGAAAATTGTCGCCAGCTTCACAATTCTGGCCAACATGTCTACGCTTTGAAGTCTGGTTGCTGCCTTTTACAATTCTATTTTTAAAATGTATTAAAGATGTTTAAACGTGGCAGAGACTTCCAATAAAAGCCAGGCTGCTTGAGAATCAGGATGCTGGTCTCAATTTAAAGTGCCTGTTAAATAATAGGATACGCACGTAAAAGGGGCTCCGAGAGACTGACGGAATTGCTCTCGTGGAAATCAAGGTCACTCACCAACGCCTCCGAGAGGATTCCAGGGGCTCTCAGGCCTGTATCTATTCTCTGTTCATGCCGTGAAAACGTCCTTTATGACAAAGTGATTGAATTTTTGCTTGAATCCATCATTAACATAAAGGCACTAAACTAAAACAGGAAAAAGTCTCTAATAAAATATTTTGGCACAAACTTTGGCCAAAAATCAAGCAAGGGCTAACAGGTAGTTCCCATTATTCCACAAGGCCTGGCTCCCGGAAGAGGAGTTGGGGGTCATGCTATGCGTCCACACAATCACAACTCTGCACATCATTGGGGGACCAATCTTTCTTCTTTTTATTTTATTTTATTTTATTTATTTTTCCCTTTTTCTCCCCAAAGCTCCCCAGTACATAGTTGTATATTCTTCATTGTAGGTCCTTCTAGTTGTGGCATGTGGGACACTGCCTCAGCGTGGCTTGATGAGCAGTGCCATGTCCGCGCCCAGGATTTGAACCAACGAAACACTGGGCCGCCTGCAGCGGAGCACGTGAACTTAACCACTCGGCCACGGGGCCAGCCCCGGACCAATCTTTCTTGACAGCCCATTTTGTCTTGAGGACTTTATTAGATCCTTCGGGAGGCTACTAAAAAATAAGACATGGTTCCTGACCTACCCCCTCCCCATCACTGCCCACCCTCAGTTACTCAAAGAGCATTGTTGATTCCAGCTTCCATCTTGTCCACTTTTCTCCAACCTCGCTGCTATTGCCTTGGTTCAGGTCTTCACTTGTGTACCAAATACTGTAGGTTGATTTACCCTACACCCATTACTACTCCCTTTTTTTCAGTGTCTTCTTATGCTTTAGAGTCTAGAAGGCTAAAATTCCCATTCCCAGATTTTCTTGAAGTTAGGAGTAGCCATGAAACGTAAACCAAAGTTGGCTAGGGATTTCTGGGATGCTCTCACTTTCCTGAAACAAGCGCTGAGACGTCCTTCTTCCCATTCTTTCCTCCTTCCTTCTGCTTGAAATGGGATATGCCAGCTAGATCTGCAACTGCCATCTTGTGACTATGACAGAAATGCCTAGAGAATTGCAGAGTCCTTACCTCTGCCATCTTGAGCTATTGAACCAAAGTCAGCAATTGCCAACTTTCGGACTTCTCCTTAAGGAAGGAAAATAAAAACTCTCATTTGCTTAAGCAATTATTTTTCAGTTCTTTATTATTTAAAGCCATAGAGACCTCCTAACTGAGCCATTAGATGCGCTCAGAGTGATTAAGTTACTTGTCTGAGCACACACAGCTAGTAAATGGCAGAACCATGATTAAATTAGATAGATATCAGGCTAACTTTAAAACTTGTCTCCACTGAATTTTCTTCTGTGAAGCCCTTGCATAGTGCGGTGTCTAGCTGTAATATTAATGTTTTTTTTCTTTTATTCAGGAGAAGATACCTTCTAAAATCTGCTGCAATATGTCTGTCTAGGTGGATATGGCGAGTTGCCTTGTAACAGAACTCATTCTGAAGGAGTTGCTGGGAAGACTCCTCTCAATTATGTGACTGTTGGGCAATTGGGTCTGGCTGCCCTGGGAGAAGAGCAATAGGCTCTTTTCGTGGCTTGACAAAGGCAGCCTCTCCAAATAACAACTTGTTGTGTAGATCTGATCATTGTGGGAAAAATGAGGAAATTTTTATAGGCAGCAAGAAGCCTCGTGGGAGGAAACAGTGCCAACTCCACCATTCTCCCATCTCTTTTGATATTCAACATCTTCAGATGCCTCTTCTGGATTCAGATAGTGTCAACTGAAGTCTACTGGTAGGAGAAGAAAGTGAAGACAGCCCAAGAGGGAAATCCACAGGAGGGAAAGCAGTCTAGAGTGGGCCTCCTGGCTCAACAGCAATAACTAGACTGACTCATAGAAGGGCTGGTTCTGGCACAATGTGGACCTGCCTTGAGAAAAACAGTGAAACATGTCAGTGTGAACTAAGCACTAATAAGATCCGTACAAATATCTGAACCAGCAAGAGAACCACTGCACAAAGATGCATCAGAGTATGGGGTCAACACAAAGTAAGTCATTATCAAACTTGCTGTATCTGGCAGCCTGGTCTGATTCTCTAGTTTAATCTCTGAGAGGCCTCTGGAGGCAGAAGGTGGCCTCTCCAGAATGAGGGGATACCGGGCGTTCTTAGATAATGTAGAGGATCGGCTTAGAAAGATCCTGGATTCCTGTTATTCTGATGGATGGGGGATCAAGCTATTCTAATTTGAAGAATGCAAGACGTGACCAAGTTTGTCTGCTGAGCTGGTGCAACAGGTCATAACAGCTACACAAGTAATAGGGTTAACAGACAAAAATCAAGGGAAAATGCTATAACTGAAATGACCAAATATGGGTAACTAAATGGCTGGGCATTATTAGTGAGATGTAAAAATCTATTTAAATTCGGAGCATACTAGTCAGCTAACTCATATTTCACAGACTCCTTTTATGTTGATTTTTTTCCCCAAAGGTCGAGGAGTCTCTGGAATCGAGAATTACACTGGAGAGGGGGTGTGTCACTGGGAAAATCTGTATTATTTTCAGTCTTGTGTTATTCAATATGGCTTTATGAGCCCATAAATATTAACTGATTAGAATCAAAGATAGTATTAACCTCCTGGCACATGTGAGAGGGAAGCTTTGGCCCGATTTCTAGTGACTTTTGCATTATTTTAGCAAGATCTGTAAACCTTGAAACCATTCTGAATTACAGTATTGTAGAGTTAACATCATTATATGAGAAGTAGGAATTGCATATGCAAGGTAGTGGTAGATTAGCCCAGCAAGGGTAGATTAGAGTATTTAATTGGTCATATTGGTAATATTAAATGTTTAGGATTCTACTCACAGTGCAAGATTTAGAGTTACAGTTTTAGAGATCCATTCCAGATATGTAAGGAAAAAGACACTGAATGATAACTATCCTAAAATTCTTCAAAACACCTTAAGTTTCTAATTCCAAGCAGGGATCCTAATGAGAAACACATCATGCCAGCTTTAGTTCATCAGAACGCTTCCAGAATTAATTGAGTAAGGAGGGATCAAATGAGTTCTGAACAGTTATGAAGTTGGGTCAGGCACGCTGCTAAGCACGTCATATTCCTTTACTTAATCCCCACAATAATCACATGAAGTAGGTACTATTATTATCCCCATTTTCTATGAAGAAACTGACGCACAGAAAGATTCATGGGTTGCCCCAAATTACACAGCCTACAAGAAGCAAAGTCAAGGTGAAATTCTAATTGTCTCTGTGTCTGGTTAAGTTGTACCTCATAATGTCTGCCATCTTCACTTTCCCTCCTCTCTCCTCCTCCTTTCAGATACTTCTCAATCAGCATTAAGGAATCATTCGTAATTCACACAAGTCTCAATTAGAAAGAATAATTTCCAGGCACATATGGTTTCACTGACATTCCTATTCTAGTGTCTCAAAGGAAACATCTGCTGAAATTTTAATGGTTGATCTTGATCATGCGGTTGGAAATCTATATCCACCTCTACCACTATTGCATTTTCCTTGAGGCCAGGGTCTTACTAATTCTGAATTTCCTTCAGACCTGAAAAATGGCCTCACTAGAAGACTCTTGACAAATGTGGTGAATTGAATGATTGAGACAAGGTACAGGAAAAGCAGGAAATCAAACTCACTTGATGTCGGCTAATGTCCTTCTCAGGCTGGAGATCACACCTAAACTCTGAGGACCCTGGCTGCTGGGAGACATGCTGATGGTATTTTTGCTGATGGTTGCTTCCATGTCCTCATGATGGGCAGCTAGCTGGTTTTCAAACTTTGCTCCTATATAGCTCCATTACTCCTCTCCTGTATACTCATTTTGTCACAAATTACATCTTCATATATGTTGTGCCCATCAACTTAGATTTATAATTATTGCTTTATGAAGTTGACTTTTAAATTAGATAGGGGGAAAAGTACTTAGAAACACACAATACATTATTACTGTCTTTTATGTTTACCTTATAGTTACCTTTACCAGTGTTCTTTATTTCTTCATGTTGAATTGAGTGTCATTTCAGCTTGAAGAATTCCATTTAGTATTTCTTGAAAGGCAGGTCTGCTAGCAATAAACTCTGTTTTTATTTATAGCAATTATTTATAGCAAACTCTCTCAGTTATTTATCTAGAAACCTTCAGGGTTTTTTTTCTCATTTTCTCCTCTATTTTTCTAGGATACTTTTACCAGATATGAAATTCTTGATTGAAAGCTTTTTCCCTTCAGGAATACATATGTTATCTCACTGCCTTTTGGATTCCATGGTTTCTGATGAGAAATCCATTGCTAACTGTATTGATGATCGCTTACACATGAGGAGTCACTTCTCTGTTGCTGCTTTCAAGATTTTCTCTTTGTCTTTGAACAATTTGATTATAATGTGTCTAGGTGTGAATCTCTTTGAGTTTATCTTACGTGGAGTTCACTAAGCTTCTTAGATATGTAGATTAATTCTTTATCAAATTTGGGAAGTTTTCTGCTATTATTTCTTCAAATATTCTTTCCACCCCTTTCTCTTTCTTCATCTTCTTCTGGGACTTCCATTATGCGTATGTTTCTGTGCTTGCTGATGTTCCATGAGTCTCTGAGGCTATGGTCATTTTTCTTAATTCATTTTTCTTTTTATTATTCCCACTGGATAATCTTAATTGACCTATATTCAAGTTTGATGATTCTTTCTTCTGCCTGAACAAATCTAGTGTTGATCCCCTCTCATGAATTTTTTCTTTCCGTTATCATGCTTTTCAACCCTAGAAACCCTATCGGTTTTTTTCCTTTTTATAATTTCTACCTGTTTATTAATATTCTGTATTTGGTGAGACATTGTTCTCATACTTTTCTTTAGTTCCTCAGATAGGGTTTCCTTTAGTTCTTTTAATATATTTTAAATGCCTGACTCAAAATCTTTGTCTAGGAAGGACAACATCTGAGTTTCGTCAGGGACAGTTTCTACTGATTGCTGTTGTTGTTGTTGTATATTGGCCATAATTTTTTGTTTCTTTGCATGTCTTTTAATTTTTAATTGAAGATTGGACATTTTAAATACTATAATGTGGCAACTCTAGAAGTCAGATTTTTATCTCTCTCCAGGGCTTGTTGTTGATGTTGCTGCTTGCTGTAGTTGTTATCTCTTTGGCAACACCTGAACTAATTCTGTAAAGTCTATATTATTTGTTATGTGTAGCTATTGAAATCTCTGCTCAGTTAGCTCAGTGGTCAGCTAATGACTGGACTGAGATTTTCTTAAAAGTTTAGAACAATAAGCCTTCCAGTCTTTGTGGAGGAGCTCTGTGTGTGTTTTGGGGCATGTCTTCAACACTGAGGCAGGCAGTCGACAATTTTTCTGTAGCCTTCACTTCCTTCTTGTGCAGACCCTCAAGGTCAGCCAGAGATGAGTGGTTAGGCCCTTCTCAGGTCATTCCTGAGTATGGGCACAGTCCTATGCCTGTACATGGACTTCTAGATTTCCAGGAAAATATTGGAGCTTTTCAAACCCCTATTGACAGTTCACTCCTCTTTTAAGCTTTTTGGGTAGTCTATCGTTTACACCAACTGTAACCCACTTCCTCAGGCAGTTACGAAATCAGACAGTCGCCTATAGCTATTTTCAACAATAACCCCCAGAGAAAAGGCTTTTTGCATTGGGAAAGTTCTGATTCAGGTCAAACAAAGACAGCCTTGCAAATGTGGTCTTCCAGGGAACCTCCAGAAAGGCGAAGGAATGACTATGCTCTGGAAACAGGGCTTTCAAGAGGCTCTCATCCTGTTCTGCCCACTTCAGTGGCTGCCCAGCTGCCGATTTTCACGGTGACTGCAGGCTGTTGATTTCCAAAGCTACAACAGAGCTGGAGAATGGGGGATGGGACTAGGGCAAATTAAAACACCACGAAGCTACACTTCTTACCAAGATTCTGCTGTTTTTCTTGAATATATCCGTGGATGGCTGCAAGCATTTGCTTAATTTTCAGTTCTGAAAAAGTTGAGTCTGACCATTTTTGCCACTTTTTTCTTTGCTTTTATGGAGGAGAGAATTTTCAGTGGTCTTTATACTCTTATTTTTGCTGATATTACAGGTTTTTGTATTTTAATATCTATGTTTTTTTAATTTCTGGAATTTCTATTGTTCTCTTTCAAATCTACCTGTTCTTGTTTTAAACCTGCCTTTTTTTTTTTTTTTTTGAGAAAGATTAGCCCTGAGCTAACATCTGCTGCCAATCCTCCTCTTTTTTGCTGAGGAAGACTGGCCCTGAGCTAACATCCATGCCCATCTTCCTCTCCTTAAACGTGGGATGCCTACCACAGCATGGCTTGAGAAGTGGTGCCATGTCCGCACTGGGGATCCAAACCGGCGAACACTTGGCGGCTGAAGCAGAATGTGAGAACTTAACCGCTGTGCCACCAGGCTGGCCCCCAAACCTGCCTATTTTTGTTTACTAATTTCTTGTTTATCTTTTATTACATCATTATTTCTTTAGTCCCTTAAGGATCTTAAACATGCTGTTTTTGAAATCCATCTTCAGATTACTCTACATTTTTATCTGGAATGAATTGCTCTTCTGATTGTAGATTTCGATGTTCTCTTTCTTAGCTGGCTTGCTGATCTTCATGCATTTATGGCTAGGAGACCCAAGTTGAGTTTGAGTCTCTTCCTCTCACTTCCTTTTGTTTTTACTCTTCACCTCTCTCTGGCAATCATTCATACTTGCTCTTCTATGTCACCTCCATCTGGTCTTGAAGCCAAGAACCCGGTCTTATGTTACAGGCTTAGTGTAAAGCTATAACAGATACATCTATTAGGGAGAGCTGGCTCAGGTCCCACCTGCCTGTCTCTTTCCTACGTTCTTTCTTCATCTTTCTTTTATGGCTTCGCATTATCTCCTCAGCCCCCAAAATGTCACAGTGAGACTGCTCTGCTCTCCCTGTGATGTAAACCCCTGGTTGCCTCTGCCTTCTAAACTTCATGCCCAGCAGACTAGTGCCCTCAGCACTGCTGACTGCATTCGTTTCTATTTGGTTTTGGTCTGCAAATATTTATCTGGCTTTTGAGTACAGTATGTCTTGTTCATTTTTTATTTTTTATATTCTACCTGTTAGTGCTCTGTTTGGGATGTTGAGAAGGGAAGAAGAGGAGACAACATGGTTTTCTGATGTTCCATTGACTGGAAGTTCTCGGAGAGAGTTTTTCAGGTTTGTCTCCTGTATCAGTGTTTTATTTCTCTGCCAGTTGTTGTCCTTTACTCCCCCAAAGGGGATTTTAATTCTAGCACTGTTCTTTTCATTTTCATGAAGTCTGATCTTATTTTATCATCTCCTTTCTGATCTTAAGAAGTTCTCTTCTAACAGATATCTCTTCTTGTTTTATAGAAGCTATCTCTTCTGCTTCTCCTTCTTTCTCCTCTTCATCCTTCTTCTTTTAAAAAAAAATTGTAGGTGAAAGTTTTATTCTGACATCAGAGTAAATTATCTTCATAGATCTGATCTTTACTGTAATCATCCAGGTAACATTCTTTACTCTTGTTTTGTAATAATGTTTTCAATGGCTTCATGCTGCTTTGTTTTTCTGTTCATTCAAACTCAAACAAGAAGAAATCGTCCAGATTTGGTGTTTGTAAACAGTCTGATTATCTGGATAACCCTTGGCTCTGTTGTTGGCTTCCTTGAAGCTGAATATGCACAACTCCTAGACCAATTTCAAATGGGAAGCAAGTTTTCATCTCATCTGGCAATGCTGGGCACAGAGGATTTTCCCTCTCCATTCTCTGATTCTTTTATACTCTTAAGATATTTAACATATTAAAAATTATTTTTAAAAAAACCCTTTCCACACTTCTTCTAATATTCTTCTTTTCCTTGCTTGGATCTGTAAACTTTGTTTTGTACTGTGCCTCCAAAAATACAAAGCACCACCTCCATTCCTCCTTTATTTTCACTAATCATTTCCTAGAAGTTGAAGTCTCAAACTACACATCAGGAAAAGTGGACAGCAGGACAGGAGTACAGCATACTAGTTGACTTAAGAAGTGACATCCATCGGGGCCAGACCCATGGCCAAATGGTTAAGTTCTCGTGCTCCACTTTGGCAGCCCAGGGTTTCACTGGTTTGGATCCTGGGCGCAGACACAGTGCTGCTCATCAGGCCATGCTGAGGTGGTATCTCACATGCCACAACTAGAAGGACCCACAACTAAAAAAATATATACAACTATTACTGGGGGGATTTGGGGCAAAAAAGCAGGAAAAAAAGGTGGCATCCATTTAATGAAGGGATGGCTGCTGGTTGTTGTGTGTGTGTGTGTGAGGAAGATTGTCACTGAGCTAACATCTGTGCCAATCTTCCTCTATTTTGTGTGTAGGATGCCACCACAGCATGGCATGATGAGTGGCGCACAGGTCTGCATCCAGGATCCAAACTTGCAGAGCCCGGGCTGCCGAAGTGGAGCGTGTGAACTTAATCACCACGCCATGGGGCTGGACCCCAGTGCTGAGTGTTTTGATTGGTGTAGTTTTTGTGTTTCTCAACCATGGGCTAGACAGGTGGAGAGGAATATATTATTTCCCTATTTACCTTTCTGATGGCAAGTGTCATTGGTTTTCAGCTGCTAGAATTGCCAGGTCCTCAGTTTTTTCATTGTAGCACTATTGGGGGAGCCACAGTTTTGAGGTTATTATTCCCACATTTAGAAATAACAATCACTTTATTTCCACCATTTGGGAGGCATTATAAATTTTAGTCCTTTTTTGGTCTCTTCATAGATAATCTTAGAGAAATGTTGGGAGAAGCCAGGTCAGACCTGAAGCCATTTTAAACGGAAGTCACAGAGACAAATCCAAATTTCTAAGAGAAAGTTCTGGTTTCTTGGTGGTGGTCCTAGGGTTTTATTTTCTTTTCAAATTTTAAAGATTCTTAGTATCAGTGTACACTCTAACTCTCCTTAGTTATAGGACTCCTGAGGAAGTTCTATGTGGGAAAAGTTTTGGAAGTTAACTTTTTGAGAAGAATTTTGAAAGAGTAAATTTGGAAGTCTAGAGAGTTTAACTTTTTTAAAATAAATTTTAAAATTATGAGCTCCATAAGTGGTGGTGTTTAAACTCTTTCACACCTGATAGACATGAAAATCAGAATGAGCAATCAGAATAGATGCTGGGCAGAATGCTGGGCATGGGACCTGGGGCCCCTAACATGCCAGGCATGTATTCTTTTGTTGGTGGATCATGGGGAGTCTGAAAGAGTCATGAAGGAGGTACCAGAGAAGGGGATGGAGAATGAGGTGGGCATCCACTTCTTGAGGTTTAGAGCAGGGGCTATTTGCCAATACAGAAGCATGTCCATATATTAATAGCTGGCATGCTGGCAGCGGTACCTATAAGTGGTACATGTGAACCTCAGTCCCCAGACTTAGATTCTAAGCACTGTGTGGACAGGGACCACACTCTCCTCCTCACTCTGCTATTCTCAGGACCTACTCAGTACCTGTCTTATAATAAGACCACAATATGTGTGGAGTAAATGGACAACAAATAAATATACACATAAAGGTATGCCTCACCCAAATGAGAGTGCATAGTGACAATGGGAGACATCTTCCTAGCAAATAAACAGGATTATGATGCTTGCCATTTTTTAATTTCAAGGGGGGATCTCTGAAAAAGAAATTTAGGTAAAAAAGCCTGCTGACTAAATCCTGGGTGGTGGTGTTGACGCGATGCCAGGCACCCGCAGGAGCCAGTGTAGTCAGGAACAGCAGTGATGATAACCATGGTAATATCGTTGCAGTTGCTAATTTACTTTTGAGCCAGAGTTAATAAGCAAAGCAGAAGTCTGAAAATTACCATTCCTTTCCTTCTGGAAAATATTTTCCATGCCTCTTGATGAACTGAAGAGTGAACCAGAGACAGGCAAACATTCCTTTCAGGTGTCACCTAGTTTACACCCAGTCCTCTGTCACTGCTTACTCTCTACTTTCACCCCCTCCCCATGCAAAAACACAATTAATATGCACATTTGGGAAGCCCCCCAAGGCCCAAGCGAACAAACCACCGAAGGCAATTCCTTGGACGGTTGCACGCTGGCCTTGGAGAATCAGCGGCTGCGCGCTCCCTCTCAGCGCTCCCCATTCGCCCACAGTCTTCCTGGCCCGTATGGGCAATCATAACACTTCATTGTCCAGTCCCATCATTACAATATTGTTATCATCTGAGCTGGAGTCTGACACTTTCTCTAAGACCTTTCAAATAACCCCTTTACTAGGCTTCAGTACCAAACCATTCAGGGCAAATCTCTGCTTTGTGCTTGTCAGCCTTAATAGACTGGATGTCACTTGAGCCTGTAAAAAGTGCCCGCTCCTCAGCTGTCAGTCAGTCCTGGTGGTGTCAGCCGAGAGCATGGCTGGAGCTGGCTGGATTAGAGGGTAGTTACCATAGCTGTCAGATTACTGACAGCCTGACACCCACACTCCCAACTTCCTCTTACTGTATTTGGTTTCTATCGAGCTCTCTGGACCTTTCTTAAGGTGGATCTCTGCTGGAAACAGATCATAATTTGGCAAGCGTCTTCAGAAGTTGGGCTCTTCTCTCCCCTGTTATGATTTGTAGAAAGCTCCTTATTTGGAGCAGCTTTTATATCTCAGTGAATATTTTTAACCCCATTTCAGCAAAAAGAGTCCTCTCCCTACACTTTCCAAGTTTACGGAAACTCTGTGTGTGTATTTCAATTTCGTCATCTGAATTATTCAAGAATATATAACTCTCACCTGAAATGTTACCCCTTATCGCCTCTCTCATCTACAGTATTTTTGTCCTCCTCTTAGATCATATCTTTGCTCTGGCCCTTTGTGTTAGATAGGAAGCTCAGTTTGAGGGGGTGTGTGTGTGCGCGTGCGTGCCTGTGTTGGGGGGTGTGGGTGTATGAAGCACTGTTGACTAATCTATGAATGTTTGTGGATATATATTCATACCTAATGAAAGGCAGTCAGCTAAGGGCCAAGGCAGGAAGAACAAATTGGCAACTCTCCAAACCATGCATTAGTTAATATTCACCTTGAATACAGCCAATTAGTGAATGAAGTTTGTCTCTCCCTCCTTCCCTTTCTCCATTTTTCATTCACTCCTTTTCCTTCTCCCTCCTTTTTTTTCCCCTCCTTTACTCCCTTCCACATTTGTTAAAGGTTTACCATCTTGCAGTCCCCAAGCTGGACACCAGACACACTAAAACAAATGTGCCTACACCCCTGTCACAGGTTCACAGCTGCCTGCTCACATTCCTCAGGTATGTTTGAATTTCACAGGCTTTTACTTCTGACCAGGGAGCTGAGCTTAATTAACACTTTCATTTACTTAGGCAATAATCAAGGCTGATTTGCTTTTATTAAACAGTCTTTGGAACCAGAAATGCAACTTTTGCACAATCTTGAATTTGCCTACTGTTTTAACCTGCTACAGAATTAAACCTGAGTCTGCATTCTGAGCACAGCTTTTAGCACACACAGGCACACGCACGTTTGATACTGCGTGGTTATGGGGGAGGGAAAGCACTAGGCTTCAGAAAACCTACTTACACCGTGGGAAAGTCCCTTCATTTGGTTGAACCTCAGTTTTCCTTTCTCCAAATCGAGGATAATGATACTTGCCTGCCAACCTCATAGGTTTGGTCTATGATCCATATCTGACTGGCCATAAATACAAAAGCACTTTCCGAACTGCAAGGCACCACAAGTGCAAACGTGATAATAATAAGTATTACTCTATATGGTTATATATAGGATTGAAATCAGCAGGAGCTTATTTAGGCTATTTATGTATTTTATGTATCTTATTTCCTTGGCCACACATATTTTGCTTTTATTTTTCCAGCATATAATCACGGGGCTGAGAAAAAAGCTCCCCTGTAAAAATAGCAGATTACATATTATTAAACTTATGAACTTACTGTCAAATCAGGAGCCTTCACTGGTCCTCTCTGGACCTTTCTATGCTTTGAAAGTGCTGTGGCTTTTTAAGACCATTGTTGTTTTTCAATCAGCCTAGCAAAATGGTTCAAATTAAAATGAGTCAGTATCTACCTCAGTTGCTAGGAAATTTTGCATTCCTTATAATTCCAGAATAAAGTTCAAACCAGAGACTGAAAAATGTAGTAAATATCTTGGAAAAGGCAAGGAGTGGGAGAGAAGGTACAAGAACTTTATGTTTTCAGTGCCAAGGCCAGAGACATATTTTTTCCAGCACTTCCTCCCCATTCCAAAAAAAAATTTTAAATAAAAAGACCCTTATATTTCACCCAATTAAATGTTGGAAAACAGCCTTTCAATATTATTTACAAGCATCCAGAAGTTTTGAATTCAACCAACTCTCCCACGTTCTTGCTTTGCTCCAACACACATTCTTTATATTGTGTGCTGTTGGGGTTGTCTGCTCGGTGCCACAATAACCATGGGTTCAATTGTTCAGCTAATGCAGCAAAAAAATCACATCTAACAAATAATAAGTGGGTTGTGAACATGTTTCATTTGCAAACCAAGTGTTCTGGCCACATTTTTGCTGGACTTCCTGGGCAAGGATTCCTTTCTACGTCAGCAATTTAAATGCTTTTTCAAACCCAATTCCTTCCTGAGCCCCACTCACAAATGAAGGCTTGCAATTTGCAAGGTGACTGTCATAGGGAGAGATTCATCCGTGGCTCCATGGCTGAGAAAGATAACTGACTGATGGAGAAATAGAACCCCCAGCATAGCTTGGCACCATAATTAGCTGAGATAATAGACTGGCCAGCTTTTAGTAATAGCCTCCATCTTAATTCTAACCATGAAGCAGCAAGGGTGTTCCTCATACTTCTTTTTCATGCTCTCCTACAGCCTAAATCCAAAGTGCAAAATTCTCAAGACCAGACCTGTGGACAATGCAAGCAGTGTAAGGCGAGTGTTTTCCACTGCAGACTTTGAAATAGGCGGGTATTCCCGGGTTCATATCCCAACTCTATCATTGACTAGCTATATGACCTTGAACTTCAGTTTCCTCATCTGTAAGAGAGGTAAAATGATAAGATTTAAAATGGATTAAATAGGATAATTTATATAAATTTGGCATAGTGCCTAGCACAGGGTAAGTGGCTAATGAATGGTGTTGTTATTACTATTACTATAATTATTATTATTACGGCTATCTGCAGTCTCACCCTGACACTGGCTCTGAGTTCCCTAAGACTTTGTAAAAAGTCGAAGAAAGCTTCAAGATGCTCGTCTTCTTTCTATCTGACCCTATGCAATGGTACACTTCTATTCATTCATTCATTCATCCTTGCATTAATTAATTCATTCATTTAATAAATATTCAAGGGTCTACCGTATGCCAGGCACTAGGCTAGATGAAGAGTTACAAAGATGAGCAGCACTTGCCCTCCAGGGATTCCCAGTCAAGTGGAGTCGACAGATATGTTAACATTCATAGGAATGTAATTAGAGCTACAACAGAAATATGAAAATGTGATGCTGGGAGCGCTTAGGAAGTAGCATTTTCTTCTCTAGAAATGTCAGAAAAGGCTTCCTAGAAAAGGAGACCTTTGAGGTGAGTCTGGGACTTACTCAGGTGGGCAGCACAGGGAAGGGCATTTTATGCATATGCAAAGACTTATGACCAGATTCGTGACCAGAGCAGGGGGCAGTGGGGCAGTGGGGAGACTGCAGCCCATGGTGCTCTGGGGGGAGTGACAGCCATGTCCAGAAAGAGAAGCTTGGGTCCACTCAAGAAGCCTTGTACAAGCTGTCCTCAGAGTTTAGGGATCAGTTAAAGGTTCTGAGCAAAAGAATGACAGGATCAGATTTGCAAATAGACAGGATCTGCATTCTAGAAAGATCACGCTGAGTGCAGTGTGAAGGGTGTATCTGTACCAAAAATTAGCCCAGCAGGAGAAGACAAAAGCCAGAGGCAGGGGAAAATGGAGTGGAGGGAAGGAATCCAGAGCTGCAAAGGAGAACACAAGCAGGCCTCCCGAGAGCTGGGCTTTGGGAAGCAAGGGCAGCAGGGGTCCAGGGTGGCTTCAGGGTTCTGACTCAGGTGACCAAGTGCGAGTGGAGTCTTCACCGAGACGCAAATACAACGGAGGACCTCGTTTCAAGGGAGGACCTAAGGGTGAGAAGTGGGGGTGGGGCACAGGATAGATGAGTTTATAGTTTGGGGCAAGTTAAATACGAGATGTCCACGGGATATTTAGCGAATATGTTCGATAAACATGTGAAACTTTGGTGAGAACTCTGGAAGAAAATCTGTGCATCTCTAGAGCAGGCTTCGTGGTTGAAGTCATAGGTACAAATGAGGTTGTGCAGGAGATGGCAGCTGAGAAGAGCACTGGACAGGGACCGGGGATGGGACCTCTGAAGACTCCAACGTTTGGGACAATACAAGGATGCAGGGCCTGGGCACAGTGCAAGAAGGAGCTGGGGAAGCAGAGAGCACGCTGGAGAAGCCAGGGGGCTGGGTGTTTAAAGATGATGGCAGGAGGGTGGCAGTTTTTATTTCTGAGAGAAGTTTAGGAAGCTGAGGGTCTTCCAGAGTGGAAGATTACCAGCAAGCCCAGTGAGGGGGATGTTCCGTTGTTTCTGAGGCATAACTGGAGCCCACGTAGAGGGGTCAGAGAACAGAGGAGGGTACTCTAAGCTTACGGGGGTGGAGGAGGAAGGACTCAGCTGAGAGTGAGGGCTGGAGGATTACAGGGTTATCAGATTCCTGCTTTAGGGTTAAAGTCACACCTCTTTGCATAGTGCTTTATTTTTCTTACTACATCCTTGATTGTGGCTTGTAAATCTTTAAGCCTGTTCCTTTAACCCTCTTAGCTACTCAGTTCAAAAATAGGTAATGAATCGAAAGAATTAGCATTTGTCATCTCTGAGAATCCCAGGTGGCTCAAAAAAGTCCTGAATAGCTTCAGTTACATATTTTTGTTCTGAAACCTCTCCTTTCAAACTGATTGCATCACTGCCTCCTGGAAAACCCGACAGGTATGCGCCTCCCCTTGCCTAACCCTGCTTTCTTCCTCGCAGCAGGCAGGAGTGACTGACGAGCTGCCTGGAACGGCAGCTGAGGCACCCAGAGACCCGGTGTCTGTGAACAGGATCCAGCGCTTCCTTTCCCAAACCGCACCAGCGCCTGCCTGGGCTGAGCAGCAAGAGAGACATCTGTGATATCTGATGACAATCATCTCTGATTAGACTGTCACTGCATAGCACAGGCAAGCCGAGGCCACAGCTAATTAGCTATGTGAGGCCAGCACTCTGTTTACTGGAACCGTATTAACAAGTTGCAGCTTTTTGCAACACAGAAGAGTCATTGCACAAATGCCAGCCGGGAACCCTTCACTCCAACAGTTTAGGGACAAAGCTGCTGCTTCCTAACTATACTACAACCATGAAACATTAATGTCTCTGTGCCGAGAGCCATTTTCAGGCCATGTTCCCACCTTCTGTAAGCTGTCACTTCAAAAGACACTAGGATATGTTGCTTTGTAGAATCTGATATTATTCTAAGTGGGTTTGTACTTTTAAATGAACATCTCTTCCTTTTTCTTTTTCAGCAGTTCTTGGGCTATGTCAGGGCACCAGCTAAGTCTGAGAAATGTAGCTAAGATTGGCCTTCTCATTTGAGCTACAAGGGAAAAGAAGCAGATGAAAAGACTAGAAACTTCGTAGGAATTAAGGACACACGATCTATCTTAGCCCATCAATGTTTGATAGATTTGATCTATTGTTCATAAACATAATGCATATAAGGATGTATTTCCAGTTTTTGCTACAGAACCAGTAGAGCTAGAGTTATTTTCAAAACATTTTTCTAAGCTTTTTTCAACACAAGGGAACATTTCCATATAAGTTCTCCTTCACCCATTAGAGGGGTTTCTCTGCTAACTTCAAGAAACGATATGCTATTTTGTAGCTTCCATTTCCTTTTGAAACAAATGTATCTATCTCATGACAAATGAACTAGGAACATTTGTTGCGAGGGGGGGGGGCAGGGGGGAGGCCGATATATTTTATCTTTATTATTATTTGAGCATGGATTCAATGTACTTTTATATCTTGGCATTTAGGAAAACTCTGGAGTATTTTGCAAAGTTAATGAAAATTTAGCAATATCTTCCCTTGGATTACTTCTACCAGAAGCCCAGATTCCTCTAAATGGTCTCATTTTTTTCATAAGGCAAATCTACCACCTACTCTTAAAAGTTCCCAATTTTCAGTCAAAGTTAAGACCGGTGTTTTGTTGAATTCCTACTCTCCTTCTTTTAGTCAAAACCAGTTTGGTCAGAGACTTTCAGAAAACAGAATTTCAGAATAATTCTAAAAGTCTGCATGTTATTATGTAAGTGGATGACTTTTCACGGGCCCTAACACTTGAAATTGATAAATATTCTTACTCATTTCCCAAGGAAAACTATGGATTATACAACTTGAAAATATGTGCAGAGGTCCTAGCACCATAGTCTAAAATGCAATCTATTGGGAATATAAATATTTTCAATAACGTCTATTATGGATGTGGTATTTAATTTTGGCACTATTTCAAATTCAGTTATTGACATTTATCATCAAAAGCACAATTCAGAATGTGAATTTGTAAATTCACATTCACAATTACAAATTCACAAATCTCCATATGTAGAAATTCACAAAGTGTCTCCGGCATGTTCATTCATTTTGTTTACAACCATAATTTAAAACAAGCAAACTTTTTCTCTTAATGAAAGTGGTTTTTTTTTTTTTAAACTTTAAACAAAATTTCCTCTCCAGGTGGAAAGTTGATTACCAATCTTTGGTCTGGAGGTAAATTTTACAGCTGTTTTAAACCCATGAAAGTAAGTCTTATATTAGAAGTGCTGACACAACCTTATCCACAATGTACCGACATGAACTATCCCGCTGTAATAAGCAGTTATTATGTATGTGTAAAAATAATGAGAGGCCGTGTCTGAAGAGAGTTAATGTAAAATGCTAAGCAATTATAGTTGGTTACACAGTATAGGTTAATATTCCTTCATATAGCCGCACTTTTTTCTTCTTTTGTCCTCCAGAACTCCTAATGAAAATTTTGAGACCTGACTGTAATGATAAGCAGCCATTCACACGTCCTTTGTGTCAAGGCTCTTGCATTAATGCTTCCCTTCATATAACATTTTGCATAGCCTAAAGCATCTATTAAAATCCTTTGTAAAATTCATGAAACAAAAGTGGTGGGTTGAGTCTAGGGGGAGAGAAAGTAAGCTGCTTATTAGCAAAAAGTCAAAAACACAGGGCCAATTACAGATCGGAACAAGCAGGGCTAAGGACCAGCGCAGGGAGCAATTCTTTCTTCAGCCCAATGGGCTCAAGCGAGGGGCAGGTTGGGTGAAAATATAGCAACAGTCGGAGCAGTAATTAAACGGCGATGTTTGCAGTTAGAAACAGCTCTATAACAACGGAAGGAAATGCTCAACTAACACCATTGTCTGGCCTCACAAGGATGCTAAATTGGAAGGATTTAGGGTTGCTCCCTAAAGAAGAGACTGGGGGTAGTGAAGAGGAGCAGGGGCTCAGGAGATATGTAAAGAATCTGTTTGGTATTTCAAATGTTATAAATTAGATTTTTTAAAAAGAGAGGGAGAAAGCGTGTGAGCCTTTCTCCCCACCCAGCAACATAAAACTGAATAAACCACAATAAGATTGCCCTTTTTCTGTTATAAACTTGGCATTAAGCCTGTCATGTTCAATGACAGCCTACTAGGCCTCATGCTTTACCCTTTGGAATTTGAAAGATTGGCAGGTGTCATGATTTCCTTAACACAATAGACCTTGCAGATAATGTTCACCATGCACATTTATACTTCCATAACTCCACTTTCCGCATTTCGGCATCATCGGGTGAGCTTTCTATGCAGGCTGGTGGTGCGGGGGCTGCCCAGAAGCATATCTGGCCTGAGGACAGTGTTTACTACCAAAGGAGCTTGCGGTCGAGGCTGTCCTTTGATGATTTGCTTAGCAGTCTAAACATGCCCCATTTACAATAATGAACTGCTTTGTAGAAAGCGGCTCTCTCAGAGCATTGTTACTTTTCCTTGCAGTGGTGAATGCAACCAGAATGGCTCTCGTCTGACTTAAGGTTAGAAACGGGGTTCCATTTAAACAATAATCCCCTCTCTTTGCAACTCCCTACCCCAGCTGTATCCTTCCAATAAGTCTAAGAGAGAAAAAAATCAACATCGAGGGAAACACAAACCCCTATTGAAGACTGAGAGTTCCATTTCAACATGCATCGCCTAATGGCACCTGTTTGTTACCACCCAATGTCACTGTAAAATAAACAAATGAGTCTTTTCAGAGGAATCAGTGGCCAGAAAGAGAAACTGACACTTTTTTTCCAACCCAAAGAGAGGGAATGAGTAGTTGGCTAGGTACGAGCCATTTAACAAAACAGTTTCACATGAGAAATTCAATAAATCTGCCCCCACACATTTTAAACTTTTTATTGTAGAAAAAATTTAAATATACAAAAGGAGACAGAATAATACAATAACCCCCATGTACTCATCACCCAGCTTCAACAAATATCATCTCATTCTCATGGCCAATCTGGTTTCACCTATAACTCCCACTTGCTCCCCACCTTGCACTGTTATGAAGCAAACCCTAGGCATCATTTCATTGATCATACCTGTAAACATTTTAGCTATCTCTAAAAGATAAGAATTCTTTGCCATTTTTTTTTTAACAGGTCAAGGAAATATTTGAACCTCAAGCCTTAAAGATTTTTGTCGGCAGTTTTTCCCATGAGCTGCATTTCTCAAAATAATACCATTCCATCGTATGTTGAAAGTGTAAAGAAAAATTCAAGAGCATCGCTAGTCTCTGGTTTGTTTCAGAGGAGTGTTTTTCTCACTTATTTCAAGGATTTAGGTGGCTGAACTTTTTTTCTGTGAGCCATTGTCTTATTATTTGTAAACGATCACTTTTGGCATTCAAATATAATCACATATTTCAAGGTACGTATCTTCGTAGAAATTGGTTCCACAAAAAGTTTGACTCAAAAGTGTGCACTGACTACTTACTATATGCGGAGCTTTGCGTTAGGTACAGGAAGAAAGAAACGGCCAGGCAAAGAATGCAAGACAGGCGAAACTGACTCATCTCTCTCTCACTGACTCATCTCTCTCTCACTGACTTCCAAACTTTGTTGGACATCTTACATGGATTATGCTATTCAATTGCCTTTTATATTGATAAATGTTGCTAAATAAGCAAATCTTTTTATAAGAATGGCAAAAATTTGCCCTATCAAACCCATATACCATTTTTGTTTCCTTAATCGTCCCCAAAGATAAATTTGCTACTCAGATATAAACCGTGACACGCTTCCTACTCGGTAAAGAGGACGACCTAAGCCTTGCAAAGAGAAAATCTCACTGATAAAGAAACCGTAAATATACAAAAATGAATTATCATATTTTTAAGAACTTCTACCTGGATTTCTCTTTTTAATGAAAGACAAACGTTTCTTTCTCCTTTAGTTTCTTGCATTTACATTCTCAATAACAGCCAAAAATTACAACCATTTATAAATGGCAACATTTTATCTCTGATTTCCTTAGAGAACCAGAGGGGGTAGACTTGGTTATTTGGCTTGGCAAGATGATATAATTTTTAAGGGCACGGAAGATACAGATCCTTTAAAAAAAAGTTTTGTTGTAATATACAAAAGAACATCTGTAACATAAATTTGAGTTATAAATCATAATATTAAAATGAACACCTATGAATTCAAAAACTATATCACCACCAAAACCTTTGACACCTCCCATGTGTCACTATCCCATCTCCTGAGGTAACTTATATCCTGAACTTTGTATTTATACCATTTCCTAGATTTTTAAAAGTCTAATTTTGTTATATATGTATATACCACTACAATTGTTTAGTTTTGCTTTATTATAAAATATCGCATCATATATCACCTTTTGAAACTTTCTTTTCTCAGTCAACATTTTATCTCAAAGATTCATTCATAATGTCATTCATATCCCTCTACTACACAACTCTCCATCGTGTGAATATAACACAATTATTTATCCACTCCCCTGGCAATAGGATCTGAGTGGTTTCAAGTGTTTCTGTTTGTTTGTTTGCTATTATTACAGATAATGCTGTTATGAACAGTCTTGCCTTGTCTCCTGGTACACATATGCAAAAATTTCTCAAAACTGATTTTTTTTTCCTCCTAAAAATCCCAAGAATGGCAGTGGGGGAATGTACTGCTTCTCTTCCTGCTAGAAAAGCCCTATTAAGTTCCACTAATTAAATTAATTTGAAGTTAAAAAATAGATCTTAAGTCATAGTTTTTATGGAAGTAGGACAATGGGATGATGACTCAACAAGAGGAAGATTTTGCATGGATTGAATCATGGGAGAATGCGAGAACAAACCAAGATAGATATGTCAGAGGTTTCAGAAGTAAGGACCCCAAACCTGCTAAAGGCAGCCATGCTGATAGTGGTTTAGCTCCATTTGCTAAAAGTGGTCGAGTTAATAGGAAGAGAGCACGAAAGGAAATGAAGTCATTCCAAGCCAAATGAATGTGGGAACTTCACTTAGGGTTACCTTCCTTTTTTTCCAAGAGAGCATCATAAACAAAACAAAAGGAAAAGAAACCCCACATGGTTTCTATCTCTGGAATAGTAAACAAAAATGCATGTTTGGCAAAATATCTCAGAATTTTTTAAACTATTATCTCCCTATAGTTTCGCTAACATGTTAACCTACTTAGAGCAATTAGTGCTTCATTAGGAAGGCTAACTAACTGTTGCCGGGCCCTGTAATGATTTGCCAGGCTTTCCAGATACAAGTGCATAATCAATGTTTTCCAATTACTTCTATAGTGCAACCACTATTTCAAATAAACTAGATAATAATACAAACCCATTACTGGAGCCGAAGTAGCAGAGGCATTTAATTGCAAGGCAGTTCTTCTCAGCTTTTAAAATTTTTCACACTAATGAAGTGTCATACAAAAAAGTTGTATTGATTTTTCCACCACATGGCTTCAACCACAAATATGTAATTATCCCTTTTATATCTAGCTGGGGGATTAAAATAATCTATAGTATATAGCCTTTACTTATCCCTGATGGGTTTGGTAGTACTTTTACCCTTTTCAAAATATGCAGCCCTTTGATGAATGAACTTTAGGCAAAATGTTGCTTTATCTGTTCCAAATCTTTGCTTTTTAAAGTCAGTTTGTGTGCAGGCATTAAAATCTGAAATCTCAAGCTTCCAAAACCTCCTAAAGAACACATTCTGATAGAATGTAATTTAAAGCATCATAGATATTTTTCTCCACTAAAGAAATCAACTTGGGCATATAGTATTGCACATTCTGTGATACCCACATTTGCATTTCACTATAGATACATTTTTATTTATAGCTAACATTTTATTAACTATGTTATATTTTTACACAAATAAAGTGGACTTGGCATTAACTGGAGCCAATTTTTCCCTGGTCTTCAGAAAAAAAATGTAGGAATAATCCATCGGCATTAAATTTCTTATTTTCTCATCACAGTTTGGTCAATAAAGGAGGAAAAAAGTACTTTCTTTATAAAAAGAGAAAGTCATTATAAGTATAAAATGAATTTTACAGAGATCGAGAATTAATGCTGGGAGCATAGGGCTTTTTAAAAATTAGCCTGTCCTTCCTGATCTTTTTACACATAAATTGGTCTCTTTCAACATTTTTGCTGAGAATTCTTTTGGTTACACTTTAACATTATTTCAATTATGGTCAGTGTAAAAATAGATTCCAAAGGTAAAAAACACAGCTTAAATGTCTACAAGACCTTGTTCTTAACATTCATATGTCAAAAACTGTCTCTCTCTATAGTTGCAGTAACATGTTAACACGCTTACCACCCTGAGCTTTCCCAGATGCAAGGATTTTCGTGATTTCCTGCCTCTCTGTGTTTTGTGGTTTAAGGAAACGTTCAGAGTCAAATTAATACACTATATTTCAGAGTCTGAAAATTCTGTCAAGGTGACTGAGAATATTAAAAAAATGTTATGTTAACATTGGAAAATCCTGAAGCAAAAATTTAGTGGTGTAGAGATGTAAACAATTTTTGTGTGACATTTAGGTATTTAATGGTAACTTTAAAAATTTTCCAAGCAGAGCATTTATGGACAAAGAACTAACTAAAAAGAATTGCTTTATGCTGAGAAGAGCAGCCTAAAAATAAAAATACCCAAAGTTACCATGTGTTTGTAGATTTCTGTGTTTATGGTAGTATCTTTAATCTATTTTCAAAAAACATCTTTTTATCAAAAATACCTTTTTATCTACCAATTTTCTATATTATGCTATACTACTGAATTGTGAGAGAAGCAAAATATAAACAAATGAATTTTTTAAATAAATGAAACTAATGAATTTAAAGGCTAGTTATTTATATACTATATTTGCCTCTAACATCCATGCAAAATATCCTTCACGGTAGAGATATCTGCAGATAAAGGATAAAAGGTAAATGAAAAAATTGATAAAGTAGGGCAGCCTGGATACTAAGGAGAGCTGCAGTTTAGTTTTAAATTAATTCACACACAAAATGTTTTAATATTGATTTTTTAAAAAACATGCCCTTGAGATTTCTTTCACACAATTCTTCCTACATATATGTAGAATTAGTTCCCCTAGACTTCTCTGCTTTGCTTTTCTTATATTTTAAGACACTGATCTAACTGTCTTTAGAGATTCAGAGAAGCAGTGGGCGTGCTCATGCTAAAACTGGCCGGGAGGTGAAATACTCCTTCTAGGGTAATAGACAATGTTAGCTTCAACTCTTATTTCCACATGCTATACACAGTAGATGAGCAGCCTCACGTAGTGGTAAAATACAAGGAAGAAATATGACTGTATTAAAAACAGATTATCATCAAGAATTGTGAGAAAGATAAAAAGTGAAATTTCTGTCAAGAGGGAAGACTGAGATGAGCTCCACACTGCGGATTTCAACTCTCAAGTCCACATGTGACTGGGAGTGGTGTATGTTTCCAAGATACTAAACGCCATTACCTTGACCGCCGACATGAAGCGATCAGAGTCATATTTATTGATGAAACTCTCAGCTCCCAACCAGCTGCACTGAGTGTGCATCATACAGCTGTCAGCAGAGCCGGGGCACCACAACGATGAGCACTTGTGACATTTCCCTTTCATAATTTATGAAAACAAAAGATCTTGAAGTTTGTAGGACATCGGAGTAATTTTAAAATCGTCTTCATGGAGGCTATATTGTGGTCCATAAAATAAGCACTTTTCTGGCTTATGGTTTTTAGGAGAATCAATTGCAAACCAAATTAGAACCATAAACACAGCAGTTATTTCAAGGATTCTAATTCTGACGTGAGGGTTACAAGTATGACCAGCTATTTGGGGAGGTGGTTAATTACCCTGATACTACAGCATAATTCCCTTCATGATGTGTGACGGTCTCACCTACATGTGATTTCACAGGTGTTTTATAAGTTTAAGACCCAAAAAGCCACTTAATTATTTTCCTTCTTCAAGGTAATATTTTGCCTTTTGACATTGTTTGGTAGCTAGAAGATGCAGTGTTATTTAAAACTAAAAACATTAAGCAAAGAGCAAAAGGATTTGAGTCTCTAGTGCCGACTATTATAATAGATTTGATTGAACCAGTAAGTCAGTGATGACCCTGAACTGTAATTTAAGGGGGAGTTTCCTCAGAAAGAAACTACTCCTGGATCAAGAATAGCAAATCATACCACCTTGTGGGACTTTTCACATATATTAAAAAGAGAAAGTAGAAAAGCCAGGATACGTGACATAATGTGAATGCATGCATTTTGGAATCAAGTGACCTTCATGCTCGAGTTGTTCATATATGAACTTAACCTAGAAAAGATCTTACAGGAACTGTAATCAATTGCTTGGGATTTTTTAAATTGTTGTTGTTGTTGTTTTTGTTTTGTTTTGTGGTGGGGAGATGGAGGAAGAGGGCACTGGAGACCGGAGGGGAAACATCATTGGACATAAATGAGAAAGAAGGATGGTTTTCACATCCTCATTCAGTTCTGCCTGGGACACCTATGGACCCACCTATGAAATAGAACGTGGATCGTAACTATACAGTGACAAAATTACTTCAAATAGGAATACACGATCCATATATACAAAACCATTTCATTATTAAAATTAATTTTCTCTTAGTATCTTCTTGCCTCATCTATTCCAAACAGGAAGTGATTTATGTTTCCCTTTTACTCACAAGGAAGCTAAGGCAGAAATTCAGTGAACACTTCTAAAGTGAATTATTCAAACATAGAAGAATTCCTAAAAATGATTTTGAAGTAATTAAGGGCATGTGTATTCATATATTTAAAGCTAGGGTTCCTTCCCCAGGAAAGGCCCGAAGACCTGTGCAAGCAGAGAGGCAGGGAGGAAAGACTGTCTTGCATTACGTATACGGAAACTGGCACTAGGGTCTCAACTTGACAGACAGAGGTCTTCCTGCTAACTGACGGGAAGCCCAGAAAACACTGGGATGACCCCTCCCAGTGTGCAGGACCAGAAAGGATGCCGAGAATCACCTCGCCTCCCTCATGCTGGCATCCCTGAAAGGAAGGTAGTCTTTATGCCGCCACACTCCAAGCCCAAGGCCACAGTTTGTATCTGACCTCCCCCTAAACCCCACCTGGACAAAGGTGCAGTAATGGAGACGGGCCTTCTGGACCTGAGAGTGAGCAACTCTGGTCTTCGCACCTAAGACACAACCCCATCAGGGCCCACCAGTCCCTATATGACTCCTCACAAACTCCAACCGCTGGAAGTCAGTGTTTACAGGGATTACCTGTTGTAGCTAAACCTGAGAGTAACAATAATTTAAAGCAGGAACATTTTGACCTGGAGGCCATGGACCTCTGGAGTTGGTCTTTTTTTTTCATCCACACCCATGGCTTATATCAGCTTCCTTATCTGTAAAACGAGCCACTTAGAGGCCATTCAAGGATTAATGGAGATAACGCTTCATAAAGCAGAGATGACCACGGCTGGCACAGAGAAAGCCCTCAATAAGCGGTAGCTACTGCTATCACCATTGTTGTTGTTCAGTGCACAAGACAGAAATGCCCCTGTGAGTCTACAGGTGTATGTGTTTGTCCGTGTGTGTATCTGTGTGAGCATACATGCATGTGTACGTGTGCATATGTGTGCATATATATGCATGCATACGTGTGTGTGCGCACCTATCACATTTTCTCCTGGATCCCAAGTACGTGCCCATTATCCAAAGAAGGATAAGAAAGAGAGAACTGGGTTTGAAAACCGAAGAGAGAGAGGAAAGGAGGAAGAGAGAGGAGGGAGAAAGGAAGTTCAGAAAGAAAAGGAAAAAATGTAAAAAGCCTTGGCACCTGACCCTCCTCCAGGAAGCGGGCATCCTTTGAACCCTTCCCCTTCCCACCCTCCAACTGTGGCGTCAGTTCTGATAGGGTGGTGAGATCCATCCAATTTATGCTGTCAGTTCATTTTTCAGATCCCCTCCCCCTTATTTGTATCTCACAGCGAAGAAGCCCGAGAAGCAATGTTGCACGGGGGTTGAGATGAAGCCTGTCAGACAGCATCAGAGCTGAAAATTACAGCTGATTAAAGGAATAAAAAACCTCCAAGATCATTTGGTAGTCTCGAAATTGACAAGTTAAGGTGCTACCCCTTTAAATATCTATCTGCTTGGTCTCTCAGCTCCGAGATGGAGCTTTTTCTGGAACCATGTTTATAACCCTGAGACACAGAAAGGAGTGAACTCACAACCTTTTATGAAGCTTTAAAAGCTCTGCTTTCCTTCTCCAGTGTTTTTCAATCTTAAAGACAAAAACACCAGGAAACTTGCGTTTGAGCATAAATAGCATATTTTCCTAAGAGAAGTAAAGCCCTAAAAAGCCCTGGAAGCGGGTGGGACTGTGAATACTGCAGCTGCGATGTGTTTTCCAGGGGGTTAAAACAGCTGCAAAGCCCCGTTTTCCTTTTTAAAGAAGAATAGGAAACGATCTCCTCAGCAGTGGTAATAAAAATGTGAGGTTGGTACTTACCGACGGTCACACTAATATAATGCCCTCTAAAAAGCCGCGATAACCGTATTCACAGCCATTAAACGTCAGGGATGCAATGGACGCGCAGGAACGTCGGCCGCAGCGAGACTAGCGTTGCACGGCCTCAAATCTTCCTTCTACTCGCTGTGTTTTCTGTTTGCTGCTCTTTATGGGAGCGCACGGTTTTACTTTTTTATGGATGTTAAAACATTTATAACTGTACAAGGTCATGCAGAAGAGCTTGCATAGAAACTGAAACTGCGCAAGTAGCCACAAGGGATGGATTAAAACTAGAAGTTTGAGTGAACATGGCAAACTTGTAGATGCCATTTCAGGATGCGTGTATCAAAATGGCGGCCCAGAAGACATGAGCCAACAAACAGGAAAGTGTCATAAGATCAACTTGTGTGTAAGGCCAGGGTGGTGGGGAAAAGCTCCCAGGGCCCGGCCTGGTGACTTAGGGGGGCCTCCATTCTGCTTCTTTCTAGTCATTTTTACTCTGCACCTCCCACCCGACGTATCCTCATAAACTACCCTACTCTCACCCCTCACTCCACATGTGATATTTGTCCTGTTCTCTGGGTCCTGCTAGGACGCAGACTAGCTAGTCGTGTCAAAGACACGTGGAATTTTACTTAAAGACATCCACTTTGAGTTTGCTACAGTTTGGTACACGTTGGCAATGAATAGACGGATCATGAAAAGATGAGCACCTTCATTGCCAATTTTTTCTTCAAACTTCACAGAGAATCAACTTATAAACCAGCTGCAATAGGTTATCTCTGGTTAGCCTTCAGCCCGTATTCCAGGATGTAGGGACTCGTTGTGGCAAGTTAAGTCTCTCAGAGAAAATCAACCAACCCAGTGAGTTAAGTAGCAGGGTTGTTTGGAACCATGAGAATAGGGAGCTGAACAGGAGGAAGGAGAGCAGCCCTGTTTAATAAGCCAGATTTCTGTAGCCAATGCGTGTGAAGAAGGCTTCTGGGAAGAGCCGGAAATTCTCCTCCTGAATTCTGCCATTTACAAGCCGTGCAACCATGGACAATGCACTTTACCCCTCAGATCATTAGTCTTCTCCTCCATGAAATGGGGATAAGCCGACCTGCTCTGTCTGCCCAAGTGTACAGCTTGATGCAAATGTTAGATTTTAGTCTATTCATGCAAAGGTAAAATAAGTAAACTTCTAGAAAGAATATTGGTCAAACAAGCAAAGACCAGCATTCTAATATCTACTTCTTCACTCATTGAGTTAATCTTTCTGTCTCCATTTCTTTACCTGTAAAATGGCTTAATATGCCAGCCCTATTGCTTTAAAGAAGACAGGATAAAATATCATTGATGAAAATACTCTGAAAAATGCCAAATGCCATACAAATGTGCAGTTTTATTTCTATTATGCAATAGAAGTGCTTCACAAAGATTTTCTCCTAGTGTCTGACTTTTTTAGGCATTGTTCTCTTTAAAACCTGGTATTTCAACTGAATAAATAAATGAACATTTAACAATTTTCCTGTGATACACTTGGGGTCCCAAAACATTACGTTATTCATTCACAGATTTCTCTTCTCAAAATGGCATGTTCTCTGGCAGTCTTCTGTCTATGATTAGTCCAGACATCAAGCCAATGTCTAGACCATGGCAACTCTTCACTCTGAAAGCAAGAGGTACACATTTTTGTCTATGTCACTGGAAACAATGAGCTTGACTGATTACGGTTATTAAAGTAGTTGATTCAGTGAATGAACTGGTCCTTTTATTGAAAATAAAAATCTGTGGTCCCTGAGAGTTACCCTGAGATTGCAGAAATGTTCATGCCCTCAAGAGGATTCTAGTCTAGTTGCACAGGAAGACACACACACAAAGGAGAAATTAAGCATCTCTGTCATTTGTATAAGACTGGCCTTCTGCTAGATTTCTTTCTTTTTTTTACTACAAATCCCTTTCAGAAGGATAAATTTGTTTCAGCACCCATGCTAATTATTGGCAGTATTCCTAAATCCTCAAACCTTTACCTGTTGCACTGGAAGATACATATGGGATTGAGGGTGATAATTTATGCCCAGCTTTTTTCCTCTTTTGACTTTAGTTTTGATATCACATCATGATTCAAAGCTTGGTGCACCATAAATTTTCTCCAAATGTGTAGTAATTCCTAGGTGCAGTCCAAAGTTATGATTCATTTATACTGGAGTGACAGCATAATACCTAGGTGTCAGAATCCATTAAAACTGTTCAATGTCTTCTGTTTATTTTTAGAACCAATTGAGACTTAACTGATGGTGAAAAATATACAGTCAAGTGTGTTTACTTCACCTTTACAAAGAATCCGTTATAGTCCCAATTAATTTGTTATTCCTGTCACAACAGGTACTGGATACTTCAAAACTGTCATTACTGTTTCTGCCTTTCTTTCGAGAGCTTGTGTTTACTTTTAACCCCTTCAGAGGTATCTGCCTATTATGAGCTCAGGATTTCTGTGCGTGTGTGTTGGCGGGCGGGGTGAGGGGGGGGGCGGGTTGGATGTACAAGAGAAAGAGAAAGAGTGAGAGGTGGAGCAAGAGACTAGGATATTCTCAGAACAGCATAACCTCATACAGATTCTGCACTAGAAATCCTTTCTTACTGCCAAGGTGACATGTTCTCCTTTATACTAACTTTAAAGATTTCTCTCGGTGGTTATGGAGACCCAGGTCAGAGATGCTAGACCAGATAAACAACAATGAAATTTGAAATGTTCTAAATGTGATAGTCACTGACATTGAGCTATTTTTTCTGCATAATAAATATTGTCCTTTATTATTTATTTCTGAACATTTTATACATGCGGTTTCTGATGGGAAAGTCTGCAGTGCACGGAGAAGAGTGGCTGTTAGCTCTTCCAGGCAAAAATCAAGTCCTGCTCGCTACTCTTTGAAAGGAATGAATTTGCATTTGTAAGGAATTATTTTTTTTTGTAATCTGAAGATATGAAACATACAAAAAGGAGTTTCACAATAAACATGAGAATTATGAGAATTGCACAAGACAATTTTCATCACAGAAATTCCCATCCGTACTCAAGCCAAAAATGACAAAACGATTAAAAGTAATTTAGACATAGGTGTGTGACGTAACAACCTACCTTTTCTCTGTTATTGCTCCAGGTGTGCTGACGTTACCAAACTGTGATGGTCAGAATTTGCTGTGATCGCTCCTTGGCATGGGGCACGCCTGAGGGTGAAGAATGCTGTAAGGCTTATGAGAGGGCACTTAAGAATCAGATTGCCTTGCTTTAAGCCTCGGTTCAACTTCTGGCTTTAATTTGAACTGAGCTCTGTGTCCTTGAATAGGCTAATGAGTCTAAAGTCTCAGATTTCTCTTCAAAACTGGGAATGAAGATATTTCCAAATTCCTAGGAGTGCAATGAGAATGAAATAACGTAATGTATTAGAAGCTCTTATCACAATGTCGGGCATGTGATAAATCTATGATATGTGTTGGTTATTAAAGTAACTGTTAGCGGTAAGAACACTTACTGGGGCAAGTGCGAGGTCTAGGTAACCTGTTTGGGGAAGGTTTGAGACTTCGTTGGGTCGGAGTAAGCCAATAACTTCTGCTCTAAAAGACAAGCAATGAACTAGAGAGACTTCCTAGAATGGAAATGGGAAGTAGGAGGTGAAGTGTTGTGGCTTAGAACAGGGAGCAGAGGCGCCTTCTACTGGCTGGAAAGGGCACTGAGGCAAGGTCAACAGGGAGGGGTTGCCCTTGGAGGACCCACAAGCCCTGATGATGGCCAAGTTTCTGCTCCAGAGTGGACACAGCTTCAAACTTTCCCAGTGACGGTTGTAGTCAGATGTAATGGTGCTCTTAGACCTGACTGAATCAGACAGGAGGGCAGGGGCCTGAGAACTTGTTCCAGGCAAGACAACATGCACCTCAAGTTCAGTTGACAGGAATTTGTTAATGAAAATTTGCTCATGGCCCACTTCTCTGAAAGGACTTGAGATGACATACTATAAGCTTTAAAAAAATATTTTTTTAAAAAAAGGACTAAAGGAAAGGAGGAATTGGGGGTGGAGGAAACCAGAGGAAATTCTAACAATTGTTATGGTTGAATGCAAAATTTAGCTCTGAGCTTCCTGATAACCAAAGCAAAAAATGAGGCCATTCACCTTTCAAGAAAGAGTATGGCATAGGAATTCTTCCACGAAGCCAAAATAATTTGACATAAAATTCTGGAAGCTGTGCCTTACATAAGGAAATCTATAGGGGCTATTTTTCATTGACACGTTGTAAGAAATCTGAACTCTGTAGTTTCTTTTGAAAATTTCTGACTTAGGAGTTAAGAGAATTGTTAACTGACGTCCAGAAAAGTAAAGGAGAGAATGTGCCTAGAAGCAGCTAGAGAAATACGGGTGGTACGAAATGGGGAGCTGGTGAAGGTAGGTTCTGCTGTTGATAGAGTTGGGGAGAACTGTGGTTGCTCATCTCTCCATACCTGGCCTACTCTGTCCAACAGCAATGGAACTAAGGAAAGTCTGAAGAAATACATAAATGAGTCTCAAGTGCAATAGAATGTCAACTATTCAACAACACAGCAATTATGGTCAATTCTCATTGGCAAGTGGAGAGCTCCACATGTGAACAGCAATCTAATAGTGTAATTTTTGGTGATGAAAAATATCTACAGAGAGTTCTATAAGCTAGTGGGAAAAAGAATTGCTTAATGTTTTCCTAGAAGTTATATTCACATGTAATCAGATAATGGGGAACAAGTTCAGTTTTTATTTTCTGGCACTGCGCATCACTGGATTTACTTCCTAAATATTGCTCATAAATATCAAGACTCCACTCCAGCTTTTCCATCTCCACACTTGGCTCTTGAGCTTGGGCTCCCAGAATCTCTGGCAAGATCTACAGCAATGGCCTGCTGTCTTCTATCTGCTGGTTCAACTCTCTGGCCTCCCAGCTATTATCCTTCAGAAACACAAATCTTGTCATGTTGTTCCTGGGTTTAAGGTCCTGCAGGGCTTGCCAGCAGCTCCAGGAGCAGCATTTCTTGGAAAGCTCTGCATGATTTGAGATTTGGCCCCTTTCTCAAATAGGATTTTAGGTCCTGTCTTGCTGTGGCTCCCCAATCTGCCACCTTCAGCCCAGCCACTCTGAAGCCCTTGGGATGCCCTGTGTAGAGGATGCCTCAAATGCTGCCGTGTCTGCCTTGCACATACCTGGAAGGCCCTTCCAACGGGACTCACTGGGCAACTGGCATCCCTCCTTCAAGACTCCAGCTGAGCGCCACCTCTTCTCTCTTGGTCTCTGGGACCTGGGGTCCCTCCCATCTCTTTCCAAGCCGCTTGATACAACTTTTTATAGCACTCATTACTTTGTATTGTAATTATTTATAAATATGTCTCCTCCCTCACTTAAACTCTTTGAGAAGAGAAAAAGGTCTGAGTGCCTGAAATAAGTGTAGGTTCTCAAAAATATTGGTTTAATACATAGAGGAAGTAGAATTGACCTAGTGGTATTACAAATATGAGATTGTGCATCTGAATTGAGCTTTTGGTTCACTGGGAAGAGAGAGGGTGTAATACCAAGTATTTCCAATATAGCTTTTCTCATCATGGGTGTCAGAGCTCATTAGCCATATAGAGTCCTTGGGCAACTTGACATAACCAAGAGGAGTTATTCTACAAGGATCAGGGAAAGGATTAGCTGTGCTTCCATCTGGCCATTTCTTGGTATATTTGATATTTCAAAGAGACTACTTACAGCTATGTGACCTGACCTTAGGCAGGTTGCTTAACTTCTCTGAGCATCAGTTTCCTCTCCTGTAAAATGGGGATAATTAGAGATCTTCCTCATAGGACTGTGAGGATTAGGTTATATAACATGCACCAAGTTCTTAAAACGTGCTGGGCTCATAGTAAGTGCTATGGACTGAATTGTGTCCTTCTCAAAACTCATGTTGAAGCCCTAATCCCCAGTGTGACTGTATTTGGAGATAGGGTCTATCAGGAGGTAATTAAAGATAGATGAGGTCACAAGGGTGGGGCTCTGATCCAATGGGATTAGTATCTTTATAAGATGAGACACTAGAGAGTTCACTCTCTCTCTCTGAGGATGTAGTGAGAAGGCAGCCGCCTACTAGCCAGGAAGAGAGCTCTCACCAGAAACCAAATGGACCAGCACCTTGATCTTGGACTTGCCGGCCTCCAGAACTGTGAGCAATACATTTCCATTGATTAAGCCACGCAGTCTGTGGTGTTTTGTTCTAGCAGCCCGAGCAGTCCAAGATAGTAAGCACTTAGTGAATGTTAGCTACTATGGTTATTATCATTTTTATTATTTGATATCATATGTCTCCCACCAAAACGTTCTCAAGCTCTTCTAATAATCTCTGGGGTTTTTCCTTTGCTTGGCAAACTACCAAAGAAAAAATGTCCACCTGACATTTTTACTACTATGATTTCAAAGCAAAATTTAACACTGGACTTCTAACAGTAGAAGTGACCAGTGTTGGGCCCATTGCTTCAGGTTTCCAGTTTGAGACTTTCAGGCGGGTGATGAAGGTTTTGAGTTTCCTGTACAGAGCAGAATGCCCCAGCTGACGGCAGACTATCCTTTCAATTTTGAATAAAATGAGTGGAAGATATCTGAGAAATTCTGCTCTTTCTGCTTGAGTGAATACCTGTCATGCTTCTTACATCTACTGAAGCAATTAACACACACAAAGCTATATTTGCTAAGCCAGTGCTCCCCAACGGGGGTGTTAGCATATACCACTGAATAGCAAAGACCTCTGAATTTTTCAGCAAGCTAGTTTTTCCCTGAGCTCCTGTCCAGCCAGCCAGGGAGCAACTCCTGCATGTGTGCTGGCCGCCCTCTGCCTCGCTCTCTTCTCCTCCTTTATGTTTCCTTTTCCCACTGTTGGGACTGCCTGGCATTCACCTGTAGACCCAACCAGACCTTGATTCTCTCCTATCAGCTCAGATCCTAACCTTTCCATGGAGGCTTTGAGTAACCCAGGGGCTCCCAACCCTGGCTGCACATTAGCGTGACCTGAGGGACTTCTTAAAAAATGCTGAAGCCTAGGACCAACCTTGGAACAGTTATATCAAAATCTGGGGGTGGGACATGGCCAGTGATGCTTCAAACATGCTGATCAGGTTTGAGACCCCTGGAACAGCCCTAGTCAAAAGCTCAGTTGCACTCTCATCTTGCATTCCAGTTCTGTAATTCCAGTTCTCTGTAACCTCACCCTGTCTCCCAGTTTGAGTAATTGGTTCTTGGTCTTGTACCTCTGTGCCTGATTTATCAGCTTGATAACGAGGTTTTTGCCCAAAGTTCTCCTGAAATGGGGTGTGACTTATTCTTACCATGCCATCCATCCACCCCTCTCTATGACTGAGAGGCGAGTTCCTATACTCCATTCTTATCGAGAAGATAATGTCCAGCTGCCAAACCTCTCTGATGCTGGCCTGAGGCCTGCCTGCTGGCATAGCCCCAGTTGCTTGCTCTGAGAAGCATGCCACCCTCCTCTCTTGACTTAGCAACTAGAGTGCCCCTCTCTGGTTGGACCCTCCCAGGTCACCTGCCCACATGTCATCTGGACACCAAGCTGTGTTTGGACCCGATGGAGTTCTTTCCATCAGCTGTGGGTTTTCATGTCATTAACCTGATTACATTCACAGGATTGTCTTTTATTCTGAAATTATGTCCTGCCTCACTTTTTTGGTGTTAAAATGTTCTTTCTCATAAGAAATGGTGGTGATAGTAGATGGCAACTGCACCTTGACAAATTTTTTTTTAAAAAGTGGGCAACCTTATGATTGCAGCAAGTCTATTTGGTTTTGATTTGGTTTTTCTTTTAACTTCTTGGACCAAAAAATCCCCAGACTTGGGAACCACTAGGTTAGATGATCTCAAGTTATCCCACCATCCAAATGGCAGTTCAGCCATGATGGACAGGTCTGCTTTCTAGATCTCAGGACCTGTCTCTCCACATGGCCCATCCCACTTCCTACAAAGGGCTGTGCCCTTTTTCTGACCCACAAGCTCCCACACTCCCTTTCTCAGATCATACCTCCCTCAACTTCAACTCCTTCTATAATTTGTCTTTGCTCAAGTTCCCATTCCAGCAAGAAACCTAAGAGCAAAAATATTATTAGTGATCCTCTGTAGGGCCAGAGACTTTATAGTTGAGGCACCTGAGATCGTCTAGCTCCATGGTTCCCCAGTCTGGGCATTTTATTGTCCAATAAGTTAAGAAAAACAACATCAACAATAACAACTTTGGGGCACTTATAAGGTTGCCCAACTTTTTGTATTTTGCCAAGATGCAATGGCCATCTACTATCACTGTCATTTCTTAAAAGAAAGGGCATTATAACATCAAAAAGTCAAGACAGACGTAATTTCAGATTAAAGGAATCCTTTGAAGGTAATCACTTTCATGTTATCAAAAACTGCCCAGAGTGGCTTTATTTTTCTTGGTTCAGAGTACACCACGGAAAACTTGGTCGTGGACTAGTATTAGTTCCCAGATGGGTATTTGAGAACACTAGTTTAGTGCCTACATTATACTGGTGAGGAAACGGAGACATGGGTTACATTATCTCCCCAGGTCACCCAGCAGATCGGCAGCAGAATCTGGGCTAGAAGCCAGGTGTCCTGACTCCCAGGCCGGGCCGCTGTCCGTGCACTCTGATGCCTCCCAGCTGAGAGGCCCTCCTCTCTTTTTTATTCTCTTTTTCTTTATCGAGCCTACTCCTTCACTGGCCCCAATTCTCTGTGCCAGTAAAGGTGTTCCTTTGACACTTCTCATGTCCTGTGACTTCAGCTAAAGCGATGAACAGGAATAAGAAGGGGAATGAAAATAACAGTTTTCATTCATTAACTGACCACTAAGTGCCATGCGCCCTGCTGGAATTTTACAAAGGCTCCTTCTGATCCTTGAATAAGCCTCCTAAAGGGAAGCAGTGGAGTCACAGTTTTCCAGGTGAGGAAACTGAAGCACAGAGGTCACTTGCCCCAAATTGTGTGGTAGTAAATGTCAGAGCCCTGATTTAAAGCTAGGTCTGCTTTATTTCAAAGCTCTTTCCTCTGTGCAGTCCTTCCGCTGTTGGAAGCAGGAGTGGGGAGCCGGAATCAATGAGGCAGTTCTGGATTCTCAGCTTCTTGCCATCTTTAAAAAAATCTATGCAGAATCACTGGCATACTTCTGGAGCCTCAGCTTTTTGGTTTTCTTTTAGTTAGTATAGAGCACGCAACACCCACACCCATCCTACTTGCCCCCTGATTCTGAGTGCACCCAGGAGATCCAACATGACACAGTGTACCGGGTAGACGCAGCCCTCAGCGTGCACTCAGTCAGTTAAAGGTGTGGCCGAGGAAACCGAATCGGAGTTCGAACTTAATGATCTCAGTGATCTCTGAAGGTTCCCATGGATGGTCCCACAATCCCTCTAATCTGCATTTGCGTACATTGATTAGTGCTTGTTATCCAGCCCAGTCCAGCCAGCACAGCCTAATCACTGCAAAGCGAACGCCGGTACAGGCTTGAATTCCCAGGTTATCTTATTATCTAGAGATATTTGCCCTTATTATTGTTATTCTTGGGAGTTGGTGTCAGAAAACAGGGAATAATTTGACAATCTGGGAAGAAAGATTGAAAACTGGGCTGGCATGAGAGCCATCGAAATTTCTTGGTTCAAATTTGTATGGAAATGATTCTGCTGGATAGGGAAAGAGGCACAAAAAAAGGCCCATTTGGAACCCTGATTGCAGAGCAAACCAAGAGACACATCACTAAATCAAGGTGTCAGCAGGGCTGTGCCCGTTCCAGAGGCTGCAAGGGAGATTCATTCCTTGTCTTTCCAGCTTCTGGTGGCTGGAGGCATTCGTTGGCTTGTGGCCCCTCACCCCAGTCCCTGACCCCATCTTCACATGGCTTTCTTCTCTTCGCCATGTCTTCTCTTCTCTGTCCACCTGGATAATCCAGAATGATCTCATCTTGTGATCCTTAGCTTAATTATATCTGCACAGATTCTTTTTCCAAATAAGGTTACATTCACAGGTTCCAGGATGTGGACATATCTTTTCGGGAGCCATGATTCAAACCACTACACCTCATATGATGCCAAACTTTATAAGGAACCTGAAACTCAGGTTCAAACTTGGCTGTGTATTACCGGGTTGTAGAGAAAAAATATTGCAACTAGAGAGAAGAGAAATGAAACAAAGAGGTAAATATAAAGGGGGTAATGTTTCAAAAACTGTTAAGCTTGCTATTCCTTCCTCCCTGAACTTGTACTTTCGTCTACTGTGTCTCTATTACAGACCCAGGGAAATGACACCATGGGAAGGAGGAGGACGGGATGACAAAGGAGAAGTCCCAAGCCTGGAAGAGGGAACAAATAGGCCTTCACCTGTCAGGCCTTGAGGGGTTACTGGGAAGGAGGAGGCTAGAGGTGAGAGGAGGAGAAGCGTGTCTTCTGTCTCAGGCATTCTGTGCAGAAGTCCTGGAGGGAAGAAGCGTGCTAGATAGGTCTAGAGAAGCCCAAGGCAAAGGGATGTTTTCTCCACTTCTTAAGTGAAGCTCGAGAAGCAGACCACCTCACAGGTCGCCTTCACAACAGCCTGGAGCTGCTGCAGGGCCAAGCCAAGAATGCCCCTGAGTTAGCACTCCTGAGCTGATGGGCATGGGGAAGAGCCCCACGTGGTCTCTTCTGCACCACAAGAAGGCACGATCTGTAGTGCAGGCTGCTGGGCTGGGAATTAGCAAGAAGCGCAGCCAGACTTCAGGGCACGCATGGAACCTACAAGATCAAGGTGGAGCCAACTCACCAGACACAAATGGAGCCGTGTGATCAAACCGCAAGTTTGTCAGCCACAGAAGTCAGTGTCAGATGCCAGCAGGGCACCCACAGAGGACATGGAATACCCATTTCTCAGGAATTAGAAGTACAATGACCTGAGCTTGTCATCTAAGAAACCCTTTGATCCCACCACCAAGAGGTTGTGTAAACCCTTACCTTCACACACCCACAAAGCTGTACTGGAAGGGCACAGGAGAAACAGTAGAAAACTGGGAAGTCTGCAGATACCTAAATAGTCTATTGAAATTGTTACTTGGGACTGAATTTAACAATTTGGACGTAATTAGGTGTTTCTCCACCCACTCTGCCTTGGCTATACAGTAGGTGTGGAGTGTATAAAAAAGATTGCTTCAGTCGGGGAAAATGGAAAGGCTAAATTTTCTCTGCACATTTGTGAGGGTTGGTGGCCATGCAAACCTGTACAATCATAAAGACGAGTTAAAGTCTACCTTAAATATTTGAAAAAATTATTTTGCAGCCTTCAGACCAAACATCAGTAGTTTACATCAGCATAGCCTAATCCTTAGCGCTAGAGAGATGGAAAAATATAACCTTGCAGAATTAGAGGAGCATCAATTCTCTTACTCCCAGAAGATGTGGCCCCAAATCATAATCTATTTCATTTCATTTTGTTTCATTCCATTCATTCCACACGTGCTTGGAGCAGACCTCCTCTGCGGGAGGCACTGAGGTAGGTCCAGGATATTCCTCTGAATAAATCAGGGGCTCTGCTCCGGGCGCGGCTGTTATCCACAGACCTTCCCTGAATGCACAGTCCAAAGTCTTGGGAAGCTAACAGGGCCTCTGAAAAGCCAGTCATCGCTCTCCTATTCATTAGATAATTGCTATGCAATCAAGTACCTAAGGAAGCCCTCGGATTCTGGGTTCTGCTTAGGTTCTGTCTGAACCCAACATTTACACTTTTGATTATTTTTTTGACAATATTTTGTGGTCTATTTATTTACAGAGAAACTTGCCTTCATTTATAACAGACAGAATATTTAGGTCACTCCGAGCATTTTTGTTTTTTCTTTGTCTGATTACTAAAAAAAGGATTGGATGAACAGGAAATAGCCAGATAAATAATGACTGAAACCTCTTGCAGAACAACTATTTTTAGAATTATTCAGGATTTTAGTGTTAGATTCTACACAATAGGAGGTGAGGGCTCAATGCTATGTCAATTATTATTTAGATATTAATTTCTCTTTCATATTAGTGGGTGTTACGCTGCTAAATCCATGCTTCGCATTCTGAATAATTACTCCCTCAGTGATGAACATATTATTAATGGTCCATTTTAATAAAATTAAAATGCTTTCCCATTTATTTTTTCCACACTGCCTGAAAGTCATGGTAAAACAATGGGTGAAAAGAAAGGAGGCCAATGTGAAGTCAAGGAACACGCGGATAACAACTGCCTCCTCAGAGAAGGAAAAGAAAACTTTATTTACTATCACTGAAAATTCTACAACCTTCCCTTTGGCTTCTCCCCTGCCCTTTCTATGTTTAAACTGAAAACCCACCACTTTCAAAGCTTCCTTCCTTAATAGCGCCAATCCTTCTACACCTCCAGGCCTCTAGACTCACAAACAAGCGACACGGGTATTTGTGCAAGCACAGTTATGGTCTATCATTATTAAATGTCTCTTGGTGGGCGGGAGAGGCGCTTTACTGCAAACAGCCATTCATCAGCACTCGCCGAGCCGCTCACATCTGACCTCAGCAGCAATAATGCCACATCAAGTAGGCCAACTACCCAGTTTAGCAGCCGAGCAGAGAGCACTAGCTGGCTCCAAGATTAAGTACGCTGCTGCAGGCTTCCATTCCCAGGAGCTCCTCGGGCTGATGTTGTATTGATTGGGAAAGTTTACCAGTAAGTATCACAAACAACAATGGCCAGGTCAAGGACCGGGATCCTGAATAGGAATTCCCCACGGGGTGCGCTCTGGGTGGGGTGCCTCTCTCATGATGTCTGAGTACAGGCTGAATACGGTTTCTGAGGAAGGAAAGAGTGAGAACCTGCAGTTTGAAATGACATTTAAGCAAGTCCATGTGGGAACAGAATGAGAGACAATGATGTAATTATCTATTCCCCAGCTTCCAACTGAGGCGAAAAACCTGTCATCGCTCAGTGTTTATGTGTTCTCCAAGCCGTCCACTTATTACTTTTAATGCTTGTTAGGGTCTATGATGCCTAAGCCCAATATGCAAACACAGGCAGCATTCAGGTTACACATAAATAAATATTGCCATATAACAAAAACCTAACTATTTTAATTTGAGAAATAAAAAGGAAACTTTCTGGCATACAGTCCTCCATACTCTAAGTGCATTTAATTTTACCTCTTGCCGAGTGAGCAACAAATAAGAGAAATGAAGATATATATCCCAAGAATATTTTTATATACAAGTCGTATTTTTTTGACAAGGTATTTCTCGTGAACATGGCCCTCATGGTTGGGAGAGGCACTTGCGCCGTGGTGAGTTACTCACTACATGTAATACCAACAGCAGGCAGTGAAACTCAGATTCCTGGGGAGATATGGTGTAATTCCTGGTACTGATGCGCACATGTGCAAGTGCTCTCCCATACATTTGTTGTGACCCTTCTTACACTCTCATATCACATGCATACAGGATGGGATGCTACTCTATTCATAACCAGATTCTATTGCCTGGGAAGAAGATGACAATGTTTCTGCTAATTCTTCTCTGACCTCCTTTCTCACCCTCCCAAAGTCACGGTCAACCACTAAGGGCTCTGAACTCTTTCTGTCCGTTATACACACTTCTGTTATCATACTAGATGGTAATTATGTTTTTGCTAATCTGTCTTCCCTTCCAGACGTGAACTCCTCAGGAGCAAATATTTGATGTTCTTACTTTTGCCTTCTTGGGGCTCAGTGCAGTGTCCTGCACATGGTAGGTGCTCAGTAAATCTGTTTCAAGGACAACAGTTGAACTGGACATGGAAGGTACAGCTAGTTGTCCCTCCAGTAACTAATCTATCCTTCCCCTTACCAAGGGGACATTCATTTTCTTCAAGGTAGCAATGTGCTTAGCTAAAAAAAGATCTTTACCTCTTGTCAGATTGAAAGTTTACAGGTTGAGTCTATCTAGAGAGCTCTTACTTTCCTCATTAGAAGAACAGACTCAGTGGGCATCCACTTTCTGCCCTTCACACTTGCTGCTTCTTCCAGCAAGAGCTGAGAATTTGGGGCTGGCAGTGGGATAGTTAGCCTCAATATTAACATCTAGGTAAAGAATGTTGGTTTATATTAAGGTTCAACAGATATCAACAATCTTTTAATTGAAAAGAATGTAAGTGGAGGATAAAAACCAACAGCAAAAAGAACTTTGCTTCTGAAGTTATTTTGACATCTACTTTTCGTGTTAAATGACAATTTTCCCCCAAGTGGCTTGACAACATTGACTGCTATCACTGTAGTGATAGTTGCCAGTTAGATGACTGGCAACATCTTCCTGCTCAGTCCGACAACCACCATGTCTCTCTCATGGACATAAAGAGGATTTATTTTACAGTCACAGAGCATCATACATCTCATTTTTGGCAATGACGAGAAGACAAACCTCAAAGGACCCAAGTCTAGAAGATAATCTTTCTGCCATTATTGCAATTCGATTCCCAAATTCTAATTTGACTCCCATTATTCCAATTTGATTCCCACCACCTGTTTTTATATGGCTTACAAGCTAAGAATGGTTTTTACGTATTTAGATGGTTCAAAATATTAAAAGCACAATATTTTGTGACCCATGAAAATTATATGAAATTCAAATTTCAGAGTCTATAAATAAAGTTTTATTGGAACACAGGCACACTTATTCATTTAGGTATGGTCTATAGCTGCTTTTCTTCTCCAATAGCAGAGTTGAGTAGTTGCAACAGAAACCATATGGCCCACAAAAGCCTAAAACATTTACTATCTGGTCCTTTACAGAGACGTTTGCTGACCCTTGCTCTAGAGAATGATGTAGCAACAAGCAGGATGGTACCAGGGTCTGACTTCATGAAATGTAGCCGCTTGATCTTCCAGGTTGCCTAGAAGTTTGATGTTAATTGAAAGGGAAATAAATTTCTACCTTGTTTAAAACACTATTTGGTCTCTGTTAAAGCAGTTGAATCAGAATTTTGACTAATACAATTCCCATAAGACACCTCTTAAGAATTGTCAAAGACAAGCTACAGTTGAATGGGAAGAAAAAGGAAGAAATCTTTTTTTCAAATGAAGTGAATGCCTCCTACCACTGACATTTCCATGAGCATTTGATGGGTTATTTCCCCATGATACACAAATGGAACCATTGCATATTCTTGAATAGTGGACAATATGATGAAATGATGCTGGTAGAAGATTATTTTAGCACTCTGATGTAAAGACATAAAGAAGAGAGATTGTGAATGAGGTTCTCTTTCTTTCAAATACTCTGTACTCCTCCAGGAGCCTGTTGAAGTAACAAAAAAAATAATAACTATGATAATAATAATGATAGTAATACATAACATTTATCGAGTGTGTACCCTGTGCTGGGCACCGTTTTAAGATCTTTACAAATATTAACTCTTTTAATCTTCACACTCCTCATATAAAAGGCACTCTTATTATTATTCTCAATTTACAGCTGAAGATGCAGAGACTCAGAGAAAGTACTTTGCTGAAAGTTACGCTGCTAGTCAGTGGCAGAGTCAGTTTTTGAACCCAGATTCACTCCAGATTCACTCACAAGTATGTAAGCGCTTTCTATGTCATTTCTAATCTTGGCATAAAGTAATAAGGACCTGATTCAGGGCTTGTATGTTGCCCAGAGAAGTAGAAAGGAAGGAGAAAGGGAAGTGCAAAGAACTCAGCAGAGAGTCCTCAGACCAAGATGGTGGCATCATTGTTGGGCGATGAGAGGCAACGAAGAATCTTGAAATGGTCGCACTGTAAGGGGTCTTAGAGGTCAGTCTAGCCTTGTGGTTCCAGACCTAACTGAGCATCAGAATCAACCAGACAATTTTGTATCCAGCCTGGCAGGCATTTGAACGCCTGATATTAGTAACTTTTGATGAAGTTGTATAATAACAGGAACAGTTACACACTGCCAGTGGTAGTGTAATTTGGGATAAATTACTTCGGGGAGAAAAGCACATATACCCTATGACTTAGTAACTGCATTCCAGTGTATGTAACCAAGAGAAACTCTTACCCATATGCACAAGAAAATAAGACCAAACAAGAATGCATAAAACAATGTTTTTTTTGTGTTAGCAATAATGGAAACAAATGTCCATCAGCAGGAGAAAAGGTAAGTAAATTGTGGTATATTCATACAATAGGCTATGACTATACGCAAGTGAAAGTTAATCAACGATAGTTACATTCAGCATGGATAAATCTCATGAAATAATGTACAGCAAAAAGAGAAAGTAACAGAAGTATACATATAATATGACTTCATTGATACATTTGTTCAAACATAAGCAAAACCAAACAGTATTTTAAAGAATATATTTACATGTAGTAAAATTATAAAGAAAAGCAAAGGAATGATAAAATTCAGGATAATGGTTACCCTTGAAGGGGAGGGGCTTTCAAGATAATCATAATGTTGTTTTTTTTTCCTTAAGTGAGTGGTAGCTATGCATGCATTTGTTTTATTTTCCTATAACCTGGACATATACATTATATATACTGATTTGAATGTGTGATGGCATTCATAATTTTAAAAGTGTAAGAAAACATGATTCAAGATATAAGTAGAAGGATATTTATTTCAACCTCTTTTTGGTTGCAAAACGGGAAATTTGAATTTTTATCATTAGGGGACTTAAATATATTATATAAATCTATGATAAATTTATCATTAATATATTATGATAAATATATTAAAAAGAATAAGTCCAATCTCTTTTACATTGACCTGGATGGATGTCCATAATATATTAAGAGAAAAAAATAAGTTATATGGAAATATGTATAATATCATCCATTTTAATAAACACCCACAACAGAACTACCGAACGAAACTCTATATATTTGTGTTTGTATGAGCATGAAAAATAAGTATGGAAAGATACACGCTGGAGAAGAGGTTGCCAATTCCCTTCCCCTCAGTCATTCTCTCTTTCCTCTCCAGAATTATAACTAGCTTTTCTCTAGGCACATTGCCACCCAGAAGACTGCATTTCTCAGCCTCCTTTGCTACGCGTGTGATTATGTAATTTAGTTTCAGCAGATCAGATGTAGACCAAATTGTGTGCTTAAAGGGAGCTAACTCAGATGGGAGGGTCTCCTCCACCTCTTATTTCCTCTGCCTTTCCTCCTCCTTCTGGCCTGCAGTTCCAGCTAGAGCTACAATAGTCATTTTTAGATGATGAGGTGACTTTGAGGATGGCAGCCATAAGCTAGGATAGTGGAACAGAAAGACAGAAGCCTGAATCCCTGATGATACCATGGGGCTACTGTACCAGCCCTCGACATCCTACCTCTGGACGTCCATTAAGTGTGAGAGACATAAACTTCTATCTTGTTTAAGTCATTTTCATTTAGTATATCTATCTCAATTGTACATAACTAAGTCTAATCCTAACTAATACATGTGCCAAATTTAGCACTGGTTATCTCAGGAGAGTGGGATCGGACACCAGTGTGGTGGAAGAGGGTGGAGCATTATCAAATTTTTTCTTTATATTTCCATATTGTTTGACTTCTTAAAACAAGCACAAATTACTTTTATAATTTAAAAATTCTCTAAATAAGTCTAAAAAAGAAGAAAAAAAGAGAGCCTCCAAGTGCACGTAATGTGATTGATGTCAGGTTTGAGAACCTTCTCACTCGTTTCACAGATGAGGAAACTGAGCCCTAGACGTCATAGAGTGAGTCAGAGGTGAGGCTAGAACTAGAACACAATCTTTTGACTCCCAGTCCAGTGCTCTTCCTTTCATAGCATAACAGAAAATGTTTTACAAAGTGAGACCCTGAGAAACCCAGGTCTGGCGGAGTAGAGATAGCCTGGTTTCTGCTAGCTCTCGGTTTGCATGGGATATCCAAGGGGCTAATTCAAAAAAAAGGTGACTAGACGGAAGGTGAAAAGCAGGTTTGAATACAGATGAATTAACAGTTTTGTTCTAGAAGCTTCTCTACATAAGACTTGGCATTGTTTTAAGCAGCTAAAACCTGTCTAGAATTTAGACATGTGACGAGCTTCAAAACATTATAAACCTCCTACTTTCTGACTTATTTGTCATTGGGAAAAAAGAACATCCCATCCAAGGCCTAAAATGGGGTCTTCCTTCTTTCTTTACTAATATTTAAAATTCTTAAATGTGAACTTCAGATAAAATTAGATGATTAAATAGTGTGATATAAATTGAACAAAATGTCATATATTATATTATAAAAGGAAATACAATTTGTTTCTTTACCTAAAATGGAAGTCGGCTTAGGGTCTTACTTTGAAAAGGGTCTTATTATATCTCCCGACACATTCCTGAGGTTATGTTTTGTTCTCAGTAGATCTTAGCCTTCTATAAAATGATTTGCATAGTGCTCTTTTGTTCAACTATGTAAACTTAAGTAAATAAAAAGGTAAAACTCTTTCAGGGTTAAAATATAAAAATTAAGGGACTGTCCCTGTGGCCAAGTGGTTAAGTTCACACACTCCGCTTCGGCAGCCCAGGGTGTCCCTGGTTCAGATCCTGGGCACAGACACGGCACCGCTCATCAGGCCATGCTGAGGCAGTCTCCCATAAAGCACAACCAGAAGGACCCACGACTAGAATATACAACTGTGTCCTGGGGGTCTTTGGGGAGAAGAAGAAGAAGAAAATAAGAAGATTGGCAACAGATGTTAGCTCAGATACCAAGCTTTAAAAAAAATGTATATGTATATATATATATATATAAATTAAGATAAAACTCATTTGAGTGTGCTCAAATTCATTGACTTTCTTTGAATGTTCAGTTAATCACTCTTGCTTACTGTGGACCACCCGACGACTAGACCTGAGCATCCTACCTTCTCCTTTCCTAACTTGGGCACCTCCCATCTTCATGCCTCTTGCCCACTCCAATTACATAATTGAGAAAAGATTTTGGAGAAACTCTCGGTGCTATTTCAAATCATCAGCTCAAAACATGTAGAGAAAAGACAGATTTATTTGCTCAATATTGACTTTTCCTAAGAATCTCTCTCATACACAAAAATGAGAAGAATTCTCTGTCCATTATTACAAGTGGTTTTTAATTGTTATTTTGTTGAAAGTCAGCCTCCGTCTTCTACTATCATGGAGAAAGAGCTCCTCTCCATTATTTCTAAATTCTAGAAAATGGAACTAGCTAAATTTCATTGTCACTAATGCAAAATCAATATCATATGTTCTATAGAATTCAGAAAAACAAGAAAATATACTGTGCTTATAGTTTTTCTTATCTTCTCTAAAATGTAATCTACTTCTCAATGTACTAAGAAGCTTGGAACACAAAGATGTAAGTGAGTGGTAGCACCTCAACATTTCAGAGAACATGTGTTGCTAATGGCCTTTCTACTCATCTCCCTTCACTCACACGCATACCTGTGGGACAGAGCACATATTGAACCTGAGTATCAAACACCAGAGCCAATTTATAGCAGGTGATAAGGAAACAGTCCTACCTCTAGAAGCAGTTCATTTTTCAGTGCCAAAGGCAAAGTGTTTAGTAGGTATTTTATAGATCATATATCCAATACACCACAAGACATCTGTAGTTGCTCAAACTAAAAGTCCTTCACTAAGGATGAGTTCACATTGTGTGCGTGTGTGTATGTGTGCGTGCATGTGTACTCATGCACATGTATGCGTCTGTGTACAAAAGGGTCCCTGGCAGAATATTCTTTGGGAATTTTATAGGAAATGGCTTTGGTGGTTGACTCTACATCCTTCTCTATGAGACATTCAGATGAGCAACATCCACGGTGTTTTGAGTGCTGAATTCTAGGCCCGAGCATCTGCAACCTTACTGTGTGATCTCGACCCATTCCCTTCATCACTCTGGCCTCCAGTTTCTCATTGTTCAAATTGGAATGGCAACGCTTCCTCTACATAGCTCACCGGATTCTTTGGCAGTGAGGATGAATGTGAGCAAGCCCTCTGCAAATTGATAGCACTGTGAAATTGAAGGCACCCTCAACAAGGACAGACTTAGCAAGAGGAAGTGAACTCATTGCCTACTGCTTGACAAGATCTCCATATGACCAATGCAGAGTGATTTCTTAAGCGAGGAGGATGAGGATGAGTCATATAACAAAAGGCCTTGATTAAGTCACATTTGGGAAAATAAAACAGGCCTATCATTTTACAGTGCATAGTGTCTCTATGTGCCAAAGAGACGGTGTTCACAGACAGAAGAAGAAAGGGCCAGTGGCTCCGGCAAGCCCTTTTGTCGCCTTTCTTGTCCCTTGAGGGGCTGCCCCCGACCCAGGGGGGAATGTCTCGCCCCCTCCACAGCCCACTCAGTGAATGACCACATTGTAAAGTGTTCAACAGTTTTTACATGAATAAAATAAAAAATTATGTTTCCTGGGTGTATATGGTTTATCACAGTAAGTCTGTGTTAATATTTCCTAATCAGAGTGACCTCAGCCTGCCAGAATGCACAGGCCCCTAATCCTCGCTGTAATGTTTTCTCATTAGCTACGCAGCATTGCCACACCAGTGGCAGCGACCAAGCACTGCCTCAGGCACCACTGGAATTAATTACTAGAAGAAACACTGCTGTTTTGAATTGTCATCTTGAATTTATCACTTGCCGCTTAATGTAACTCATCTGACCTAATACCTCCATCGTGTCACCAGGGGCCTCGGCACCGGTTTCACCAGGGTAATAGCAGGGGGTTTCTGTATACCTAATGTGGCTGAGACGCCAAACACGCAGCTGCCGGAGGCCCAGGGAAAATCCTACCCTGGAGGCAAAGCATGCTAACAATGCCCCTAGCAAATTGCAGATTACCTATACGTCATGTTCTATAGGAAGCTAAGCGTGAGTCAAAGGTAGGCCTGATACATCTAATTTCTGCGGCTCGGAGAAGATAATCTTTCATTTCTTTGGATGTAACAGCTCTCACCATTTGTTCCTCTCATGCTATGTTTTTGAAATAATGAAACTGGCTACTCATCTATGGAAGGAACAGTGGCTCTGAGGGGACCTGTAGTGCTAGGTCTGAGGCCCTTTTCTTATAAATTCTGAAGAAATTGCTCATTAAATTACACAAAGAAATGCAATCTCACAATAGGTTACGTTTCCCCAGAAAAAGGCACAAAAGCGTAACCCAAGTTGAAATCTGTGCTGTATTTTGCAGGGCTACAATTTACTCTGCACTTGTGAGAGTTACTCTGTGTTAGCTATTTAAAAATGCACATTTAATAAGGGAATTAATGATTTGGTTAGTTTCATTAAGCCTCAGAAATTATTTCAGTATGAAAAGTAAGCTTTCGTGCATGCTCTGAACAATTGTCTTCTTAATCAAATTTTTCATCTGTAAAAACCATATACTTGGCACCAACATTTCTCATGTTTTCTGCCCATTTTGGATTCACTTAAATGTCATTATTTCCATTTTAAAGTTAGTGTCAGTTCCGCTATAGCTTTTATTTCAAAACATGACATATACATATATGCATGTAGATGTGTGCAAATATATGTATAAATGCTAGCCCCTAGAAGCTTATAGATGTAATAACATAATACCATAATGTAACATCAAAGCATGAAAATCCTACTGATGAAATAGTAAGTAAAATAGATTTACTTTGATAATGACATTCCCAGCCTATTTCATAGACAAAAACATTTCCTTTGGTTACCACACTCTACATTATGCATAGAAAACTTTGGAAGATGTATAATGCAATATAAACATTAATAGTTTCACAATTGTGTTGTTTTAGAAAGACTATTTATAGAGAAAATACAAAATGCCTCCCCAAAGTATACTTAGACCTAAGCCACCATAATCTTCCTGCTCATACAGCAGGAAATCTAATACACCAGCTCAATAAACCTGTAGGAAACAAAGGTTTTATGTAGCATTAAGTGTCACAATATTAAAATGCCCATATTACTTTCAATTGCTCTTATAAGCTTCTTGTTCACTCTCCAGAAAGTTGAGTGCCATTATGAGAAGAATATTGTCCTATGTAGGAAAGGATGGGGGAGGAGAAACAGACACCCCGTCCCTTCACCTCTGTTGATCTCTGATTAATACCACTGGTGCTTTTCCACAAGGGTTTCTCTCCCTCAAACTCTCCTATTTTATATTTTTTGGGTTGTCAGGGTCTGTTGTCAAAGGTGACAATACATTTAAAAGTGTGTCAAAAAGCCTTAATGGCAATGCCAGCTCAGCTGCATAGCCTCTTTTGAGTTGGTTTCCTTTCCTGTAAATGTAACACGCTGTGCTATGAGCTATTGAGGCTATAATTAGAGACCAAACCTCTTTCAAAACACCAAGTACTTCAATCCATGAATGCTCATTACAAATGGTAATGTTGCAACAGCAGAGATCACCACCCCCAGAAGTGTAAGTTTCCCCCAAACAGAGACGGTTGCTTTTGTGGGTTTCGCAGAGTGTCTAGCACTCCATAGCTGCCTAATTAATACCTAATGACAATGATGAACCACTGGTGATATTCAGCTAACTAATTGGGGTCTTATAGTATCTCAGAAAGTTTCAACTTAATGGCCATTAAAATAGAGTACCTTCTATTTCTATTGCACCTGCCAACTCCCCAAACTTTCTACAAACAGAAATTCATTAACTGAAGTTCTTTAATGAAATATTAATGGCACAAAAGTACATTCTGAAGACTTTGTTGCTTGGGCAAGCTAAGGCAAGGGCGCCTGACAGTCCTGCACTGGGGTCAGTGGATCTGAATCCACTGGGCTGTCTTTTGCATTTCTCAGTGTGAGGGTGAGCTGAATGCATTTTCAACAAATATACATCCTCTTTGGGTTGTGCGAACTATCGGACTGTAAGACTTCGCGATATTCACACAGAAGGAAGCATAGCAGACTTATAAAGGACCCGGGGAGTTGCCTGCAGGTGATGGAAAAACGCTTCTCCCTCTGTGCAGATGCGCTGAAGACTGCAGCCTTGGGGATGCTCTGTGGCCATCCCTTACGGCAAACCCTGTAAAGTAGACTATCTTTTCCTCACCCTTGTGGAATATCCAAATGGTTAGCTTTCACGGTCCCACACCTGTGCAAACCCTCTCCAGGCGGATCTCAGTGCAGAATCTCTGTGAAATTTTGTGCTGGTCTTTAGATATGTTTTAATGACCTAAAATGAAATATTTTAAAATTCTGACTGTTAGCGTTAAAAATGTACCAGTGCATGCTGGGAATCAATGGCATTTAGTGCTGCTGCCTTGTAAAACACCAGATCCTAAGTGGTTGTTCATCCTGATGTTATTGGCAGATGTGGTTTTATACTTTTAAATACCTTGGAGTTGCTGGAAAGGAAGAGAGAACGTACAGATATGCCCAGGCCAATGAAACGACATCATAAAATCCCTGACTGGAAAGCAAGGGGACTCTCTGTGGCTGGATTACTTGTTATTGAAACAGGGACCTAGAGCAGGGGAGGAACAGCATCATTTACAACGGAGTGTTTTCAGTTACTTCTCGCGCTCCGTTGTTCTCACCGCAACACGTATATTGGGATGAAAGATTATTTTACATTCTGAATGAAAGAAATGCATATGCGACATTTGCTTTGCAAATGGAGACCCTGTTGCCTCTCACCACCCTACTGAAATATGGCAAGTCTGTAGCAGCACCTATACAGTCACCAAAATGATTATTTTTCTGTCAAATTATTCATTTTCATTGTAATATCCAATTTCATCACAATTAACTCTAGTAGCCACAAAGTCCATGAACTGCATACTCCTAGGTAATATTTGTCGCCTTGGTATTTAATGTCAAATACACTCTGTTTCCTTCTGGACTGGAAACGCAATTATAGAAGATGCACCTTTTTCATTTTTTTTAAACAATTGCAAAACAACATTAAAATGCTCATATTACTATAGCTTGAGGACCAAAGACAAAGAAAATGTGTCATCAAATGGAAACTGCAACCACAATGGAAACAACTCTAATGTAATTGTTTCAACTGGAATTTGCTAGGGCAGAAAGTAGGCATTGTAGGACGCAAGCTCAGGACAGGCACAGAGAAAAGCTGCTCCATTGACAAGGGTTGTTCTGCACGAGGGTTCCTGGACATATACTCCTGGTCCTGTACCTTTGCCTTCTCGAGCGTCTTCAAGGAACAGCACAGATCCTCCACCTCCCACTCTGCCTTTGACTCATTCATAATACCTTATTTGGGGCTAGCAAGAGGGAAATTTCATACAAAACATTTTTCACCACCTGGAAAACAATCTACCTAAAAGCAAATTCTGAGTGCTCATGACTGAGGCTGGGCTCATCGCAGCCATTGTCATGCAAGCACAGTTGTAAGTAATAATGTGGCCTTTAATGACGGAATGATGGACCTGCCAAACACTTGCTCCTGCCATAGACTGCTTGCATTTCCCTGCTGGAGAGCACAGAGATGCCCATCTGGGAGTTATTAACATATCCTCGTCAATTCAGAACCGACTTTAACATAATCCATATTTGTTGGAGAAAGTCCAGCATCAGCTTGAGAACAGCAGTCACGTGCTTCAATGACACATTTCAAACAGCACACACGGAGCATGCTTGGGCAGCTAAGCAATTCAGAAATGCAAATAGCTGAAGCACTCTCCTGACTAGATAAAAAGGACAAATCCCTTTTGGCAAGAGACTGGATGTCCTCTTAATGTCACAGGAAAACAACCAAATCAGGAAAGGTACAAATTCCAGAGGCATCAATTTAGGTTTGGTGGGTCGTCAGGAAGGAATCTCTTTAGGTTTATTCCAGTCATGTTGATGCAATCAGTCTCCAGTCGAACCTTGGACTTCAGGTGTTGTCAGGCAGAGCTGTTTGTCTGGGATGCAGGAATACAGATGCTCTTAAGCCGACAGTGTTGCACGTCACACGCTTGCTTGTTGACATGTATGAGAACATATCTCTCCCTTTAAAAACACAACAAAGAGCTATGGGTTCCATTTTGAGATCTTCTTGGTTGTTGTTCTGAAAAGGATATGTACTCTAAACACATCCCTGGAAGAAGCTAGATTGGCTATGCCCCTAAATGTGAGTCCTCAGGAAATTAAATCATATCAAAAGATCGTGTAAGGGCTCTAGAAGTTATCTCCAAACCAGGCACTGGTCTTTGTGGGAGAGAATATGCCCCCTTCCCCTATACTTTTTCAACAACTTTAACATGCTAAAAATACGGTTCATCAGATAAATTCCTTTGGTTGATAGATCTTATTAATGGTGTCTGTGCTTTATATGTGAAATAAATTAAGGAATAAGGGGGAAAAAAGCATTTCCTTGAGGCCACCACCCATTCCTATTGATGTGGATTTTGGTGAAACTGCAATAAAACCCTATTTTTAGGTTATACAAACGAAAGCCAAATGCAGATTCTTCCTTCGAATATTTAAAAAGACTCACATGGCTGGATCACTAGATAGTAGTGTCGTACCACCATTAAATTTTCTGCATTTCATAATTATGTTGTGGTTATGTGAAAGAATGTTTTTGTTCCTAAGAGATACATGTTGAAGTATTTAGGGATAAAGCATTATGATATCCACAACTTTCTCTTAATAATTCAGAAAGAAAAACAATAATAATGAATATTCACACACTGAAAGAGAAAACAAATGTGTCAAAATGTTCACAAGCAGTGAACCTAGGTGAAGGCCCTACGTGTGTTCCTTGTACCATTTTGGCAACTCTTCGGTAGGTTTGAAATTTTTCAAAATAAAAACCTGAAAATAAAGGGGCCAGTCCGGAGGCACAGTGGTTAAGTTTGTGGTCTCCACTTCGGTGGCCTGGGGTTCGCCAGTTCGGATCCCGGGTGCAGACCTGGCACTGCTTATCAAGCCATGCTGTGGCAGGCGTCCCACATATAAAGTAGAGGAAGATGGGTATGGATGTTAGCTCAAGACCAATCTCCTCAAAAATAAAAAAGTTAGAAATAAAATCAATTAGACTCACAGATACTAATATGAATTTGTTTTTATTATTTGTGCCTGAGCTAACAACGTTGCCAATCTTTTCTTCTTTTCCCTGCTTTTTCTCACCAAATCCCCCCAGTATATAGCTGTATATTTTATTCAGTTGTGAGTCCTTCTAGCTGTGGCAGTGGGATGCCACCTCAACATGGCCTGAAGAGTGGTGCCATGTCCGCACCCAGGATCCGAACTAGTGAAACCCTGGGCTGCTGAAGCAGAGTACGTGATCCCAACCACTTGGCCACAGAGCCAGCACCTAATATGATTTGTGTGTGTGTGTGTGTGTGTGTGTGTGAGGAAGATTGGCCCTGAGCTAACATCTATTGCCAATCTTCCTCTTTTTGCTTGAAGAAGATAGTCCCTGAGCTAACATCCATGCCAATCTTTCTCTACTTTGTATATGGGATGCTGCCACAGCATGGCTTGATGAGCAGTGTGTAGGTCCACGGCCAGGATCCAAACCCTCAAACCCCTGGCCACCAAAGCAAAGTGTGCAAACTTAACCACTTCGCCATGGGACCCGCTCCTGAAATTTTAAATAAAAGAATTCGCTATTTGAAAACTTTCTCTTGTTTACTGTTCTTTGCTTAATGATAACATTTTATATAAGCAAAGGATCTCCTGAAGGAGAGGAAGACAGAGAGTAGGAAAAACGGAAGAGAAACACCCTACTGAGGGAGAGGAGAATGAAGTGGGAGAGAGACATAGAAAATGGAAGGAGTGAGATAGAAGAAAAGAGAACACTGAAGGGAGGAGAAGGAGGGCCTCAGTGCAGTTCTGAGCCAGAACACCATCAGGAGCAGCCCGGGCAATGCCCCGAGGCTGGAAGAAGACGGCAGTGGTCTCTGGGGCAGAGGTCTTACCTGCAGGGGGCGATAATGCAAAAACACCCCCCTCTTCCTACAAGCAGAAATGGATTGGGCAGCCCAGCTGCTAATGGCACCATGCACTTTCTTCCAATAGGGAATTTGGCCACAAGGCAACCTGGAGGCTAGAGTGAGGGTTGTGCAGTAGGGCTGGGCACAATCAGTACTGTGGACGAGGTGTCCCCCACATCCCCTCCCTAGTGTGGGAACTCAATGGAGCCTCTTAGGATGGAAGGGGTAGGATGAGGGCAGGGGGTCTTTTGATGTAGCCTTTTGATATGTCTCTACCTTTGTGATTTGGAGAGGTGAAATATGTTGTGAATATAAAAATTATCAAATAGCATATAATTTCCCTTCCTCAGAATATGTATATAGTTTTTAATTCATCCTTGTGAACTGCAGAAAATGATGGCAGTGAAAGAGGTCACTACAATTGTTCAGCCTAGGTTAGGAGCTAAGATATGCCCAGAAAACTGTCTGTTTATAGTGAGTAGTCTTCAGACCAAGAACAGGTGCAGATATAGAAACCTGGGAGAAGAAAAGGGCAGAAACAGATGGAGGGCATGCGGGCAAGTGGCCTGCCATGTGGGAGTGATAGCCCAGCTGTGGGTCATCCCATTCTGCTTTATGGCTACACGCAGTTAGGTAGGGCACTCCACCAAGCCACCCCAGTGAAGAGCAGCTTCACAAGTTTCTTTTTCTTCCGAATTCTTGGGGAGCCCTCCATTATTGGCTCATCAACCTAGAAGCGAGAAATTTCCATGCACTGATCTCAACAAAGCCAAGTGACCAAAATCTTTTTTTGGTCTTGAAATAAATTGAGGCAGGAAGAAGCTTAAGGAAGCTGCTTGAGTTTGTCTTGTTTGTCTTATTTTCCCCACTGTTACTAAATATTGTAAAGCAATACAATTTGTTCCCAAGGAAAGAAAGAACCCCAAATAGAGTTTTAAAACTCACTATCAAGGTCAAGTAACTAGTGTTAAACAAAAGCCCCCAGAGTTCACAGACCCACAAGCAGAGAAACGCCGGATGGGTGTTCCCTCCCTACAACCCACCCCTGTCCCCGCCCTCGGCATCATGATGTCTGTGTGACATCTTCTAGTTTTTTACTCCCCTTGACATTCATTGAAATCTGATTTTCCTCACAGAAAAACATTAGGAGGTAGAGGGTAGGATTTGTTCTGGGCCCTGCACTGTCCTGGAGATGGCCCCGGGTAGAGAGGCAGCTGGACATCAGAGCGAGTTGGCTCAGGGATCAGGCCTAGAGCTGTGTCCTCTGTGGTTTTCTCCCACGGAGCTCAGGACATTTGGCTTCTTTGATGCAGTGGTATTTCGCACAGAGCATTCAGTAGGATGGAGACAGTGCGGTTTCCATGTGGGCTCTGAGGAAAATGCCAAATGACTAATGCAGAAGCTTAGTCTGAGAACCCACCATAACACGTTAAGAGTTATATCCTAGGAAAATCATGTTTGTTCTTTTAAATACGGCAACTCTTCAGCCAAAGGCAGCAAATGAAGTGCCTACTCCTTCACACGATGGGGAGGTTTTCTCAGTTCACACTGTGAGGCAAATGTATGTAGAATATTGCCGATTCAAGCTAAATTGCTGCCTCATTAGGGCTATTTGGTATTTTATTTGAAACTTGAATTTCTCACAAAAGCACAGCAGAGAGGGAAATATGGCCAGTTGCCTAAAGTAAGGTGGGACATCAGTGCCACCTCTCCACAACATGCCAGGGTCGCTGGGCTCACACGTGCTTCCCTCTCTTCCCCCACGCCTTGCCCTGGTTTGGCTGTGTTTCCCCTCCTGGTCCCATGGAAGACTTATTCCTACAGACGTCTCCCAGAGCCGGTGCCATGGGCGTTCACACTTTTAGATTGGCAGTGTTGAGTAAAACCTACACGAAGGAGAGCAACATACCAGCAGACATTCCCAGCAGATGAGTTCCCATCTCATAGGAGTATGAGACATCGGAAAGTGAAGACATTGGATTGTTGGGAAAGATCTAAATTATGGAATTCTGTCCAGGAGACCAAAGCTATCTGGATAATGCAGAAAGTTCTGCAAAGGGTGAAAAAGGAGCACCAAAGACTTACTGTGAGGGTGTGTCCATTGCTTATTTCTGGCCCTGCAGAGCAACATTCTGGCAATTTCTGGGGCCAGCCTCAGTCCTTGCTCTCCACAGGATGCAGACGTGTTACCGTGAGCCACAATTGAGAATTCAAAGTGTAATTTGTCAGCCATGTTTGGGAACCCTATAGGGTATCTCAACTGTCTTGAGGTGGTAGTGTCTGGGAAAGTTAGATATAGACCATTTAATAGGACAATCTACTTTAATATTTAAGATATGTTGTTTGAGTGGCTTGTGTGCACTCCAACTCCAACAACGGGGGTGCCATAAGGTCAGAAAAGTGAGAAATCAACTTCTAAGCCATCCCTCTACTCCTGTTTCTTCAAAGATATGGAACAGCTGTCCACTTCTTGCAATAATTAATTTCCTCACTGGATTGAAGAGTTGTGATCCACAACTTCTATAACTATTGTCTCTCCCTTCAGGGCTAAAAGTCACACCAAGTGACAGGAAGATACCACTTCTAGTCTTGTAGTCACTTAATCTGTTTCTTTTCTCTCTTCTCACACGAGGAACAGATGGCAGCCCTGCTCTGTGGTTCTAACTATGCGTGGCAGGCCATCAAGCCTGTGTGTGAGAGAGGCACCTGGCCCTGCATATCAGTCAAAATAGACCAAGACAGTGGCTCGCATGCTTTAGCCACATCAGAACACCCTGGAGGACGTGTTAAGCCAGAGGTTGCTGGGCCCTGACCCATAGTGTCTCATTCAGTAGGTCTAGGGTGGGGCTAGACTGTGAACTTCTAACCAGTTTCCGGGCAATGCTGATGGCGATGGCGTGGGGACTGCACTTTGAAAATATCAGAGTAGGTTATGCTGTGGTAACAAATGACCCCCAAATCTCACGTTTATTTTCCACTCATGTCTCATGTCTGTCACAGACCAGCTGCATCTCTGCTCCATGTCATCTTCCCTCCAGGATCCAGTGCGATAGAACAGCCTCTGACTAGAATGTTGCCGGTCCTACGGCAGAGGACAAAGAGTACATCGTGGTGAACTACTGGTTAGCTCTCAAGCTTTGGCATATATTTCATTGGCTAAAGTAAGTCACGCAGCCAAATTGCACGTCAGTGGCAAGTGAAGGGCTGAACATTTTTGTGAATAATTGCACAGTCTACCACATCCCCTAATCTCAGTTATCCTCTTCTCCCATAGTAAATGAGCTCAAGTTTTGATTGGACAGATGGCTGCCCCGAATAAAGACAGAATTTCCCAGATTCTCCTGCCGCTAGGTTCGGCTGTGTGAGTAAGTTCCAGCCAATGGGCTGCAAGCAGAAGGAAGAATTCATGATGAAACTCTCCTGAAAGGACAGCACACGTGTGAGTTTTGTCTCTCTCTCTCTCTCTTTTTTTTTTTCATTCCTTTCTCCATCCTCTTGCCTAGAACATATATGCTAGCATTTTGGAGCATGAGGTCAAGGCCATGCTTCTGATAGAAAAGATATAAGGAATGTGGAGCACCATGCCAACCCCAGACCACATACCCACACTTCTAGATGAAGAGATATAAAATACTGTCTTATTTAAACCACTGTTATTGTGGGTTTTCTGTAACATCTGAATGTAATCCTAACTAATGCACCCTCAGAAAGGCTTTCTTTTGAAGTCCATTCGCTTCTGTCTGCAGCTTCCTGTGTTCCACTCATCCATCGGCTATTTTCTGAGCTTCTGAGCTTCTTTCTTTCCTTCACATCCCTTTTTCTCATACTTAGCAATGCAGTGAGAACGTCTGCAGAGGGAGTTCAGCTATAGCTTCATTCTTTCTAGGAACATAGACTAAGACCATAGATGCATAGATGCATAGGGTCTGATGGTGGGAAATGTGATAAAGAAAAGGAAAATCTTGCCTGCTTAGAACTTCCCTGAGAAACTTCCAAAATAGTCTTCATTGCATAGCAACAAAGATGACAATGTGCCTTTTTATTGCTAAATCCTCCCCTGAAATTTAGGAACATTTCTGATGTCTGGGTTTACGTGGTTTGCATGCCACATGATACCTCATCTGACCACAAGGAGAAATGTTTAAAGATGATTGTTAGAGGCCTGTGGTCATCATGTATCTCTGTCTTCAGCCTTCACTTTCCATCCCCATCTCTTCGGTCTCTTTGCCGGTCTTTTCCCACTCTGCCTGTTTTTGCCGGCTTCACGGTCATTGTCTATTGTCCACTTCTCACCACAGACAGAGGGAGCAGCTGGAGAAGAGGGAAGAGGAGAGTGTTAACAAAAGTCAAAAGGCTGAAAGGGGAAAAGGAAGAAGTGAGAGAAGACCAGTCCCAGATCTGAAGGGGCTCTTCCTTAGATAAAACTTGGCTTATGCATGTTCAAGACCTTACTAGGGAACAGTAAGGAGCTTGAGAGTAATCCAGAATGTTCCGTCAATGCACAGAAATAAGTTACAGCTTTAATTATACGTGTGGTCTGTAAACTATAAATATATACAGTTGTCCCTCAGATTCCGAGGGGGATTGGTGGCAGGACTCCTGAGGGTACCAAAATCCGGGAATGTCCAAGTCCCTTATAAAAAATGGCATAGTTTGCATATAACATGTGCACATCCTCCCATGTACTTTAAATCATCTCTAGATTACTTATAATACCTAATACAATGTAAATGCTATGTAAATAGTTGTTATACTGTATTGTTTGGGGAACAGTTACAAGAAAAAGAGTCTGTTTGTGTTCAGTATAGATACAAGCATCACAGGCCCGTCCACTTGCGGTTGGTTGGATCCATGGATGCAGAACTCGCTGATCTGGAGGGCCGACTGTATATCTACTTTCAACAGCATTTCTCTTCTGATAGAGACCCATTTGCTGGGGGCATTTCACATGCAGAATCTATTGCACCAGACATCATCAGACATCTAATAAAACAGAATATCCCAAGATGACAATGGCTATGTTTCTAACAAACAAACAAACAAACAAACAAGAACTGGTTTTCATTGTCAGACAGGTTTGAGAAGCACTGCATACAATGTTCTTCTGGAAATTCACAATGTATGTTTGCATATTAAAGCCTCTAAGAATTTCTGGAGTAAAGAAGCCCGTTTATTTCTTCATAACCAAACTTACTGAACCATAGAATGCTTTCTTTATATTTGACTATAAAATCTATTAACATCTTATGGAATGTGTCCTTGGAACACGGTTTAGGAAATTGTCTCAAAAGAATAAAAACTTTATGCGCTACGTGCTGCATTATTTTTTGTAAAAGGAGTAACTGCAACCTGCGCTTTTGTGAATATTCATATCCTATTGACACTTCAGTGGGACGGCACGAGAAGTAAACAGAACAAAGCAGTGCTCAAAATCACGTGCCAGTGGCACAAAACTCACAAAATTTGGTTTATGCCAGCTGCCCCAAAACCCAAAGCTGTACTGCAAGAGAATTAATTTAGAAATAAAATAAATCAACTGAAATAAAAATAATTATGAATTAATCATAATTAGTAATTAATAATAAAATAACTAGGGAATACTCATCTAAGAATGTCTAGAGGTAGAAGAGACGCTGACAAGGAGGAATGGTTTGGATCAAATTACGCAAAAGAAAACACCACGGTGAGTTTGAAAGGATACAACTCACCTTCGGCGTGACGCTGGCCTAGGCTTTGGCGGCTCAGCACCCTTCTCTGCCCAGAGGCACAGGAACTAGAAAGAGCTCGGGCTGTAGAGCCACTTATCCTCATACAGCCCTGCGTTTACTGCCATTTCAACATTCCCCACAGTGCATTGCATAATTATTTTTGTGGGGTTTACCTCCTTATACTATGTGATCACTAAGGGCAAGTGTTATCTCTTGCTGCTCTCCTTCACTCCAGCGCAGGCAGTCAAAAGTAGGCACATAGCAGGCATTCAATAATGTTTGTTGAATGAATATCTATGAACATTCTGGATGCATAGTGTGTAACCATACTCCAGGCCGAACCTAGGTGAGTTCATGGGACTGGGAGGGTTTACAATTACACAGATCAGGTGACCATGGGAATGTGGCAGAGGGACAAAGGAAGAGACAGCAAAGGTCTCATTAAGTGAGTAATAATGGCAGCCTCTGGGAAGGGGAGCTGGGTTGCTGATGGTCAGGGGTGGGTGGGAGAGTTATTTTTCACTTATACTCTTTTGTTCACTTGGTTTTTTCCCATGTTCATGTATCTCCTGGTCAAAAGTGAATAAATAACATTTTAAAGTATCCATGAGTGTCTACTGGAGTATGAGTCCCTGAATGCCAGTAACTAAAGATTCCACTTTTCAAGTTTTCCCCTCTACTCACTCACTAGCATCTAGTATTGGAACACAAATGTTTATTGGTTGAATGGCTTATTGCTGGAATAGGTAAGAAGCAAACCTAATCCAGTTCCTCCACGGAAGGCCTCAGATCTGCTTTTCCAGCCTTGGGTCTCACCCAGCATGATCCCGCCCTGAGCCGTAGAAAACTCTTGCCGTTCTCTGAGCACCTCACACACTCTGCTGCCTGTGTTTGCACAATCTCTGCCTATAGAAGCCCTCCCCGTCTTTAGGGGCCAGCTCCAATGCCTCATCCTTTCCTGAAGCTTTCCTGAAACCCTCACCAAAAATCAGAATTAATCCCCCGTCTTCTGTACCTCCCCATACATCGCACCTTACTTTGCTTCATAATGCGTAACTCCCCACAGAGCTGCCATATGTAGTCACCACAGCACAGCGGTCACATTCACATGCTCTGGAGCTATAGAATAGTGGCTGCGTGCACAAGCTGTGAGGTCCAACTGCACAGGTTCAAATCCTGCTTTCACAGTGGATCAATGGGACCTCCAGCGAGCTGCCTCAGTTTCTCACCTGGACAGTGGTCATCTTAGTACCCATTACAAAAGGGCCGTTGTGAGAATTAAAAAACTATTTTAACTTTCTCTATGTGAGACCAGTTTGTCTGGAAAACGAAGCAGATGGAGCAGAGTCGTAAATTTAAAACTTCAGTGTGCATAGGAAGCTCATGCCGCAATTTGGATTAGCAGTTCTGCCTCAGGAAGCCCGCGTGGGGCTTGGGAAGGTGCATTCAATAAATGCCCCACTCAACTCTGCACAGGCGCTCTCTTGGTTCTTGATTTTAGAAACATTGAACCCAATCAGTGTTTTGTAAACTCTAATCTACATGTTAGAACCACTTGGGAGGGTTTTTAAAAAACCTGTATGAAGTCAGAGCCCCAACGTCAATATTCCAATTTAAGTTTTCTTGGGTGGGCCCAGGATACAGTATTTTAAAAACACCTCCCCAGGTGATTCTACCATGCAGCCAGGGTTGAGAACACTTGAAGTGTCTTTAGGTTGTTTAAATATATCTATTTAAAGACTTTAAAAAACAGATGGTCCTCAACTTACAATGGCTTGACTTATAATTTTTCAAGTTTATGATGGTGCAAAAGCGATATGCATTCAGTAGAAACCATACTTCAAATTTTAAATTTTGATCTTTTCCCAGGCTAGTGATATGCCTAGGGTACTCCCTCGTGATGCTGGGCAGTGGCAGTGAGCCACAGCTCCCAGTCAGCCACACGATTATGGGGATAAATAACTGAACACTTACCACCGTTCTGTACCCCTGCAACCATTCTGCTGTTCACTTTCAGTACAGTATTCAATAAATTACATGAAATATTCAACACGGTATTATAAAATAGACTTTATGTTAGATGATATTGCCCACCTATAGGCCAATGTAAGAGTTCTGAGCGTGTTTAAGGTAGGCTAGGCTAAGCTATGATGTTCAGTAGGTTAGGGGTATTACATGTATTTTCAACTTACGGTATTTTCAACTTATGATGAGTTTATCGGGACACAGTCCTATCATAAATGGAGGAAGATCTGTAGGACTAAAATGGATCCCCCTTGAGATAGATTACTATATATAAAAATAAGGATTCCAAAGAACTGGTGTCTATTTAAATGAATAAAAAACCCAGAAATGATAAAAATAATGCAAGTATACAGTGGTCAAATGACCAGTCTGGTTGCATTCACTTGTCTTAAATCTTAATGAGACAAATGTCAGCAGGTGAGCCTCATCCAACATCAGCAGCCATCCATTAGGAAAGGGAGAGCAGCTGATTGGCAGTGACATTTGCAATGTACCTATTGGCTGATGCACAAGTTCATAACTTGGAACATTTTCTGAAGTCCATGGTGTGTTAACTGCTATGAGAGTTTTAGGCATGTATTCTCATAATTAACAGTGGAAAAAAAGTATTTGTGGGGGCCAGCCCCATGGCCGAGAGGTTCAAGTTCTGCACTCTCTGTGTTGGCAGCCTGGGGTTTACAGGTTCAGATCCCAGGTGTGGACCTACTCCACTCATCAGCCATGCTGTGGAGGTGTCTCATATACAAAGTAGAGGAAGATAGGCACAGATGTTAGCTCAGGGCGAGTCTTCCTCACACACACACAAAAGTATTTATGTTTTTAACAGAAAGGAGCAAGCAAATCAATCCCACCAACACACCAATCTTTGTATACATCCAGCAAACCAAATTTCTACAGAATGTCATTTTTGACTCTGTAATCTTCCAAGAACTTCAGCCAAAACAGACTGAAGTAGAACATGAAGTGAATCATCAGGATAAAAGGGCAAAATTGTGAAGGACAAACAGATTTTGTTTATTTTAAAGCCAATATGAAACATTCTCTTTAAAAAAAAAATAAGACTCAAGATAGACAGCAAGTCATGTGTGTGAAATGGACAATATTATTCATTAAAATGAGTCATTCTGGGTACCTAATGATAATAAAAACCATAAATGTATAAGATCTAAGGGACAAGTCAATTATACAAAGTTGTCAGGAAAGAAAATGATGTGATTTCAACAAAGTGGGAGTGAAATTTTCTCATTGTGGGTTTCCCATTGTGGATGTCTTTTAGAAATTCAGGTATTAAATAAGATATGAAACTATCATCAATGAGATGGCAATTCGGCTGAAATCTAAAAAATTAAACATACACTGTCTTTCACAATATGCAGGAAACTAGCCCCTAAATTGAATAGAGTAGCAGTTCACTCATTTGGAATCATGAAGTAAATCGTTCCAAACTTTAAAACCAACCATTCTTTTTCAGAGAACTATTTTTGGACCCATGGGTATGGCCTGAAGTCAAACCTTGGGTGTTACACTGGTTATCTTGTTAAAAGCCCATGTGGTCATCTCCTGGATTTCTATTGTACTGTATCAGAGAACACAGAAAATATTCCTGGGACTTCAAAGACAGGGAAGCATCCTGGAAATACCACACTTGGGCAAGCAGGACTCCACCAAGTGCTTTGATGTACAACCCCTGAACTTGTCAACACCAAGATACCAAATTCCCTTTCGACTCTAATCTCAATGCCATGTGTCTTCAAATATCCAGTAATAAAAAATTGAAAAGATGTTCCTTCTCTTCATATAAATCACTCTGTCCCCCACATCAAGATAAAGAGAACTTACTGTTATGACTTTTGATGTTCAAACCACTAGAATTGATGACCTCTGGAAGCCTCAAAGGAAAGACCCTGGTGTGTGTACATGTAGCCCACAGCCATCACCATAGATTCCAGCATAGGCCCATGAGCCTCAAAGGGCAAGTGTAAACAAAAGTTTCTCATTAAACCTGAGTTTAGCATTAGTAAGATTGTCTAAAGATTACATTTGAAGATAACTGAAGTGTTACTATATTCCTTTGTGCAGCCCAGCCATGACCCTAATTAATGTGTCTAGGGTGGACATGTATTTCTTCAAGTAATGGGTGGTTTTGTTTGGACAATTAGACCAAGCTGACAAGGAAATTTTCCATCAAACCGAGTCATAAAAAGTACATTATTCAGCATTATTATGAGTTAAGCAGTATTTATTACCTGAACTTTACAATACTCTATTATCAATCATTACCTGCCATTAAGGTATGTTAACATGAGATCAAAGAGAGAAGCCAAGCTAAACAAACAGTCATGTCTACAAGTCGCTTTAGTGCTGTTCGTTTAAAGAGGGGCGAATGCCGTTGAACTTAAGGATGGACAATTTGCATTTAACCAGAAGATGCAAATCGGTGGTACTGTGACAAGGCGGTGATTATATAAATTCCATGCTTGCTATTCAGTTGACAAGACAAAGCTGGTCTCCAAGGAATTTCTAAAAGAAAAAATATATGGTCAAAGTAAAATGTGAGATACAAAAGTCCAATTTTGATGGGCGCTAGTAAAGATTCATTGCTGTATCAATTCTCAGCAACAATGCTGTCTCGGAAGTCACTAAAAATGATATCAGCTGAATAGATCTAAAGAGGAGACCGAATGTTTTTAGCAAAGTTGTAAAACCTTGGAAACCACCTCCTGAACAAACACTCTGAAAGCTCAGAAGTCTAAGACAAGCTTACAACGCCCTGACTTTAAAATATATTCTTGTCACCACTTCTTCCCTCTTACTCTGGAACCAAGAGCACAAACAAGGTTTCTGAAAGGTACCCCTTTGAAAAGTACATTCCTCTTCCTTCATTCCAGAAGCACGTGATCCCATCCTTTCAGAAATAAAGCTCTTTCATTAATGCCCGTGGCTTCCTTCCCCATATCCTATAGCTGATGTTCAAGAGATGGCTAGTGTTCAACATCAGCTCAAGGTTATTGACAAGGTTATCTTCCAGAGCTCTTTAGTACTTCTTGTTATACGAAATACAGGCGTGTGTCCATTTGAGGATCCAATAGTCTTCCAAATCTACCCCTGCCTTGTCTGACTGATCTAAGGTAGATAATACACATCCTTGGCAAAGGAAATGATGCACTGTTCTTATTTTCTTTACGTTTAATGTTAGGCAATCCTGCAGACTTACTGTGGCATTTTTGCTTATTGTAGCAGGCCAGCTGAAAAATTGTTTTCCAAGTTACGTTACTTACAGGAATTCTCCAAAGTGACTAAACAAGCCACTTAGAACCAACCACTAGCCAATCAGCAGAGTAAATCGAGCACCTCACTGCAGTGGGGGGATCACAATAGGACAAAACTGGGCCTCTGTCTCATGAGGTGCAAGGCTACATACATAGAAAGAGGGCTAACACCCTTGGCGAGGGGGTGGGAAGAGCACTGAGAGCAGAGGGAGAAGTGGGCACCATGGGCAGGCGGGGTAAACCACTGAGCACATATCCAGCCATGTACATGGCTGCAGAACTCTGCATTAGCCACTGGGCAGGTAGGATGCAAGCTGGGATGGGTAGACTTCAGACAAGCAAACAGAGGCAAGCCACGGCCATTCTCAGTAGTCAAGGGACTGGAGCAAAATTCCTGTGTCTATCTATAGGCCTTCCTTTTCTATCCAGACAGCTGAGTTACAGGAATACATATGGTGTAAGCAGACCAATCTGACAGGTGTGGACAAGATTTGTGTGAGTTCTGAGGAGGAATGTGTAAGTTTGGAATGTATGTTTGGAACCATATTGTGAAGGGCCTCGAAGGCCAGGCTTAGAAGCATGAAGTTGATCCAGTTAAATAATGTTTATCCTCTGTTGGTTTCTAGAGAGGGGCATGGCATGAAGAAAATGGCATTTGGGAAGATTCATTTGGTGGGAAAGTATAGGGGAGGCTAGAGTGTGGAGAAGCTGGGAGCCACGAGGCTAGACTGGAAGTTATCATGTTAGCCTTCTCTGCAGGGACAGGGAGCAGGGGCCACAGGCTGCTGTGAATGGCAATATGCTAGAAGTGGAAAGAACAGAGTAATGAGGGAGAGGATCCCACAGCTTGGAGCCATTGCTGTGTGTGACAAACATGGATGCTGAGGTCCTAGAGTAGTGATAACTGATTATCCCCCAATTTCGATTTTCCCTTCTTCCTTTACTAACAGAACCCCTAATTTAGAGGCACTGTTTTAGAATGGTTAAGATCACAAATTTTGGAACCAGCTCATGAGGATCTGAATGTCACCCCAGTCACTGTCTGATGAGCTTGGGTGAGTTACTCCACTTTTCTGTGCCTCAGTCATCTTATCTGTAAAATGGGAATAATACTAATACGTATCTCATGAGGTTGTTGTAAGTTAGTGTGTGTAAAGCTCTTAGAACGTTGCTTGGTTCCAGGAAGCACTACATAAGTGTCAGCTATTATTATTAGCTGAGCACACAGCCCTAGCATTTCCAGCTGTGTGCCGCCATATGGCTACATTATGGCCAGCGGGGTGTGAGTGGAAGTGACATGTACAACTTCCTGTGGGTCCTCTTCCCCTCCCTGTTGGTGGATTGGGGACATGATGAGACCATGAGATGGAAGCTGTGAGTTAAGAAGGCAAAGTTGTTGACACTGTGAGCTGCCATATTGGCCCTGAGTTCCTTATGCTGATTATTGCCCGAGAAAAATAACCTCTATCTGATTTGTCACTATTATTTTGGTTACAGCAATTGACTTCTATTCAGATTAATACTCATGCTTATCGTGGACCTGGATGAAGCCTCTTGGGGACCTCTGAGTACTGCGTGGGGCCTTGTCTCCAGGACGCAGCTGCTAGAGGTGAAAGGAGAGCCTCCACATGCCACTGCTGAAAATAATCTGGGGCTCCCGTCTGTCAGTCTGTCCACGGCAGTTAGACTTTTAGCTCACTTTACCAGGCTTGCTTCGTTTGCAGAGGGCTGTCCCTGCTCCGCAGCACCCAGGCTCTGAGGCAGCTGGCTGAGTTTTGTGCGCTTCCTCTCCTCTCTTAGTGTGTCCTCCATCTCATTTTAACTTGATTTTTGTCCACATAAAAATGTTGGTGTTTGAGAATATCACTGTGACTCTGCCAGATTGTCACTTATCCCCAGGTATGGCCATGCCCAAATTCCTGAGAAAATGATGCTACCACAAAAAGATCATGGGAGAGGTGGCTTTGAATGTGAAGTGGTGGTGGTGGGACATACAAGGAGATGGCCAGCTACTGGTTGGAGATGTGGATCTGAATTTAAGAGAGACGATGGGCCATGTGATACAAATAAAATTGATCTTGCTGGGCATTTATAGCTACTACCCCAAACCCTGTGTAAGAGACATAGAGCTTTACTTTCAGACAAGCAATCCCATTCCTTCTATTCACACAGCCAGGGTGCCTTGCTGGCTCCCTTCCATCTACAGATAGGTTACATTCTTTAAAACTGTGTTAATTACGTTCCCCATCTGGTCCTTCCTTGCTATGACCACCTTCGAAACTTTCTAATGAGTGGTTTGAACCTGTCTCTCCTTGCTCCAAAACCTTCACTGGCTCTACATAGGCTCCTGGAAAAAAAGTGGAAACAACTTAGGTTGAAACTGAAAACTTCAAAGTCCTCTATGATCTGATACCAATACTTCTCACTAACTTTAGCTCATATTTCATCCTTCACGAACTCTATGTCCCATTCAAATCAAGCTCCTAACTCTTCCCTTTTTCCTGTCTCTTTGCCATTCTTTATATCATCCCTTCTTTCTGGAATGACTCTCTCCTGCCCTTAATTCCTCACCACTGAAATCTAATCTATTCTTCAACAAACATGAAATATTTCTCCTCATGAATGAACCCTGGTCACATTCAGCTGATCTGTCTGATTTCCATCATCATTTTAGACTTTTTTGTCTCAATTTCACATTATATGATATTTTTTAATGCCCTACACCTCCTACCGTTTTGTAGGAGGTCAAGGATCTTAAGAGTCCTCTTCTGATTTCTTCATACTGCATGGACAGTGCCTCAAACATTTGTTGAAACAACGGGCTTGTGATGAGCATGAGACAACTAGAGGAACGATTGGAGTCCTTCTTTTGGATTTTATGTAAGACTGTAAGAAAGAGGTTCCTTTTACTCCCTCATGAGATTGTTAAACTGGATGGTGTCAGCCCAAGGCTGTCTACGTGAAGGAAAGAAGCCTTGGGGATGAAAGAGAAAAGCAATAAGGCTAACACTTAGAAGGAAAGAGAGTAAGAGAGAGAGGGTGAGCCAATGACATCATCTGGGTCGGTATCACAAAGTCAGCTCCAGCCTCAGGCTTCCCCAGCTCCGCGACTTCGTCAGCCTCCTTGGTGCTCTGGCTTGTTTGAGGCGAGATTCTATGCCATGTGAATTGAGTCCTCATCTTTTATATTTGCTGAGAAGCTTCTTGTGTTTTGAAGCATATAAGATAAAGTTACCCTAAACACATTCCTGCTGTGTTTCTGAACATCTGCGACGCACCATGTATGTTCCTCTAAAGCCTCTCACTATTATTGCTTCATCTAAAATGAAGGCATTTGATAAACACATCAGAGTGTTTGAAAAGTGTTTATTATCTGCCCTATCAATTACTAAGGAGCTAAATTTCATGAAAAGAATCCACAGACTGATGAGGACATTGCACTACTTAGAACTGCACCCTTTCTCAATCCAATAATTTGCGGAAGTTCTGAGCCCTTTGACGGATCCACATGTCACCTTTCTAATGGCCCAATAACGTGGCCTGGTCTAGCTTGACTTACCTCCAAAATCAAATCAAAACTATGGCGCAGCTTCTGACAGATGGGCCTTCTGCCTCTTACTAAAAGAAAGCACTCATTGCCAGAAATCCTGCATATCATTGCAGATAAACCAACTTCTGCTCATGCTGCCAAGGATTTCATCAGTGCTCTGCTTACAAGTTCATCAGTCCAGAGAGCAGCTTCTAAAGGAGGACAGGTCCCACACTCGTCACATCTATTAAAATGAAGTCAAGGAAGAGTTCCCACCACCTGGCACCATGACAGCAAATTCTAGGAGTTGTATCATTTTCAGAAGGTCAAGGACAAATTAGCCTTTGGCTAATTCAAAAATAGAAATGGCCATACGTGCAAACATAAGTCAACTCTAAATGGATAAAGATGCTTTTTTACAACACTGTTTTAGAAGTCATTTTTGTTGTACAGGATTGAAACCAAGACATATTCATCAAGTTTGTGCCAATATATAGCTGATGGTTCTGGAAGTTTTGTTGTCAAATGCTCCCTCACAGGAAGCTCCAACTTGTCAGTGGAAGGGAAGGGGAAAAGTCTCTTGGGGAGAAATTGATTCACACCCCTAGGAATCATAGCCTAAAGCCTTCACACCATTAGAAGAGCCTGCGATCTGGAAACTGTCATGTAACTTTCCTGGGCATTTTCTTAGGAAGATGGAAGAGGCATCCATCTGCCTCCATCCATTGCACAAAATCACGTGAAAGTTTCGGAAAAAATAGTGTGAAAATCTAACCAAATTAGGCATCCAGTAGCCAGTAGGAGACCCTAGTTGAACAGGTCCTGCAACTTAATGGTAAATTAAGGTGGCTTCTGACTAAGTCACCAAAGGACATTACTCATTATCAAAGCCTATAATTCTTCTTGTCTTTCATGGCTTGTTGGGGTAATTTTTTTTTTTTTCAAAATTTGGTCTTATTCAAGTTTATCAACAGTGATTATTGATGATATTCTTCAAATCTTATTTCAATACTTCATGGACATCATACTTTCTGAGATTCCAAGGATGCTATTCAGTTTTTAAGTGTTCCATATCCAGAAATCAACTGAGGAAAAGCTTGATGACAGATTTCAGGAAATCTCTTTTTTTCTTTTTTCTCTTGGTGAGGAAGATTGGCCCTGAGCTAATATCTGTTACCAATCCTCCTCTTCTTGCTTGAGGAAGATTGTCCCTGAGCTAACATCTGTGCCAATCGTCTTTTATTTTGTATGTGGGAGACTGCCACAGCATGGCTTAACGAGGGATGTACAGGTCTGTGCCTGGGATCCTAACCCATGAACCCTGGGCTGCCAAAGTGGAGCATGTGAACCTAACCACCACACCACCAGGCCGGCCCCAAGATTTCAGGAAATCTTGAATCACTTCAATGCATCCAATATCAAAGGAAAATAAAGAAATATGAAATTAGACATTCTAGGGCCACAGTACCTTATTAGATAATTAGCTAGGTGACTCCTAGCAAGTTATTCAACCTCTCTGAGCTCTAATCTCCTCATCTATACCAAAGGAATAAAATACTTTCAGAACCATTACAAGGATTTAATAAGCCATAATACACATAATACACGTGAATGCAAATAGCACGGTGCCTGGCAGCCAGTATAAAGTTTTAGTAAATATGGTTGCCATGTGTCTGGTTTTAAGCCAGACAGTGCTGTATTTGAGTTTTCTCCCTGAGAAACAGATTGAGAAAAGACCAGACATACAAATATAAATGTGAAAAAATGCTGGTAGTATTACCATGTTGTGTCTTGTACATGAGTACTCAAGCTTCCCTTCACTAGGACAGCTTGCCAAGAGGAATGAGAGAGAGAGCACACACCTCACCGAGACATGCTTCAGGCACCGCAACGGGGAAGAGCTCAGTCCACACTTCGCCAGCACCATCCATCACTGCTGTGGGCCAGGTGTGCGGGGTGCCTGCCGTCCTGCTCAACGTTTCCTTTTACAGGTACGTTTGCAAGCAGCATGGGCCTCTGCATAGCTCTCATATTCCTCTCACCTCCTTATTCTCCTTTTTGGTAAGAGATATTTGGCAGTTTTATGCTAAAGAACTGACTGCTTAAAAATTAAGAATATTGAATTTTTAATTCAGTTCCCATATTGCTTAAGAATGAAGTCAATATTTTTTTACAATAAGAAATTCATTTTACCAAAATTACACTTAGCAATTCTTGTCATTAATTCATCAATGTCCCTGACAGGTCAGCACAGTAACTCCTGTGTCCAGCATTCCCCTGATTGTGATATTGTTCTGCCTGAAGACTCCTACTCAGGCAAGCCCAAATGGTCTGTTGTTGCCTGGAGGTGGTACCCCTCCCTAAGATCAAAGTGTGATCATTGCCTCAATGCCCACTTGAGACAGGAGTCCGATGGACTTCACTGGCCTCAGTGATACTTACCCAGTTAGTATAATATTTTACTTCCACCACAGAGAGATGAGCATTGTTGAGCTTCTTCACTGCCAATTGGAAAAATTGTCCCATGTTCTTGGACCCAACAGCCTAAAGGTGCTTTCTGGAATGTCAAACGTATATTGCTTTCTAATCTAATTTTAACACAGACTTCAGTTTCTTCCCAAAGTCATTTTACCTGCTAGTGTTGGATCCTTGATTGTCCTCATGACCAGAGACACCAAATGTTCCCTCCTCAGGAAGAATGGGGCCTAGAGAATATCATCATTCCCCGACTGAAAAGTATTAAACACTTCCCAGGAATGGAATCCAAACGATGTGGGGTTGTGCCCTTAGAGTTTGTACTGAACTCGACCTCGGGAGAAAATCTCCTCTCTCAGGAAAAGCCTGTTCCCTGAGTTGTTGCCTACAAACGCAGCCCTGATGCCCATGGCCGTCTTTCTGTGCTCAAGCCTGGAAAAGCAAAAGATAATGCAGCTCCCGGATTCTGTGGTGCTCCTGCCCACTGGAAATTTTTGATGTCCCAGGATTTGACTGACTCACTTCTTTAGACTAATTAAGTGGAGCAGTTAATTGCACAGGATGCCTTGTGGATTCATGTCTGTAACTAAGACGAAGGAGCTTTCCAATATGCCCGATATCTAAGGCATTCAACAGTTATACAAACTATCCACATTTGCTCATCTTTCAAAAAGGATGTTTTATGAAGAATTTGTTGTTTTAGAATCTGACTTCATGCTTTCCTTATTTCTTCCACAGATGTCAGGGACTAGTAGTGTCTTAGTCAGTTCAAGCTGCTATAACAAATACCATAGACTGCGGGGCTTAAACCACAAACATTTGTTTCTTACAGTTTTGGAGGCTGGGAGGTCCAACATGAAAGTGCCAGCAGATTCAGTCTCTGATGACCGCAGCCTTCTTGCTGTATCTTCACACGGCAGAGAAAGAAAAAGCTCTGGTCTCTCTTTCTTTTCTTATAACAACACTAATCGCATCATGGAGACCACAGCCTCATGACCTCATCCAAACTTAATTTCTTCCAAAGGTGCCAAATACCGTCAAACTGGGGGTTAGGGCTTCAACACATAAATTTTTGGAGGACACATTCAGTCTATAACAGGTGGAGTGGACAGGAAAGAAGGCTCAAAGCTACGTTTGCTGGCCTAAACTGTATTCTTTTTTGTTCTAATGTAATTTTATCCAAATTTTATTATAAAAGTAATACATGCTTGTTATTGAAAAATGTTGAAAGTACAGAAAATTAAAAAAGGGGGACATTGCCAGTGAATTAATCAAAATGAGCAGCTTCTTCTAACTTCAGGACCTCTCAGGTCCTTTATTCTGCAAATATATGTTTCATCAGGAATGCTTTTTCCACACGTCACCTATTCATAGTCTCAAGGAGCAAAGCTTGGGAGTTGCTGTCCTAGGGAGTGACCATAGTTTAGGATATAACTTTACACTGTGCTAACAATTAATTTTTGTAAATTCTTCCTTGGGAATTGTTTTGCTGGTGAGGTGCAGCTTGAGGATATGGAAAATTACAGTTCACTCCACTGGTTAAAGAGCCCGTGGAGAGTCAGAAATAAGATAAAGACAGGAGGAGTTTGGTCCTGGAGTGACAAACATTACTTGCTTCATAACTGGCCCGGGCCCACACCATCTTTGCAAATAGACATCTCCTGTCCACAGTGCTGCACCTTCCATTGTATCCTGCTTTCCCTGGTTTACATATTCCTCATCCTGTCACTTCCAAAGCCCATTTAGAAAAGATTCCACTCAACTCTGCATGTACTTGCTGGGAATTACATGTTAAATGCTAATAGTCCCAATGCTCAGTTTAGGATTTTCATTTCTACCACCTTTTCATACTGGATCGCTTGGGGGTGATTCTCTATTTAACACAAACTAGGACTCTCTATTTGTTTTTACTTTTTCCTAGCATATCAGTAAGTCTTACAGAATATGATCCCAGGGTCTCTGTTTCATTGATTCTTCACGCCTACATTTTCTCTGAACTTCTTAACTTTCAGAGAGACTCCTCTTAACATTTCGGCCAGCGCTTTTGATGACCTAGCTCAGACACCATCAATACCATGCGCTCTCATCTGTGTAGTCACTTCCATGTGCCTGACACTGTGCTAAGCACTTTACATAGATTATCTCTTTTAATCCTCACCCAACCAAACCAGACCAAAACAAACAACATGTTTGCAATCCCCTTTCTACAAGTGAGCAAGCCTAGGTTTGACAACTTTTCTACAATTTTACAGTTTCAGAGCAGGATTCAAATCCAGGGCTGTCTGACTTCAAAACCCATGCTATTACCTCCTATCCTTGTAATCTTAGTCTAGAGCAATGGTTTCCAAAGTCTGGTTCCCGAAACAGCAGCAGCAGCATCACCTGGGACCTTGTTATGAATGTAAGTCTCAGGCCCCACCCCAGAACTACTGAATCAGAAACTCCGGAGATGTGGTATATATACACAATGGAATATTATTCAGCCATAAAAAAGAAGGAAATCTTGCCTTTTACAACAACATGAATGAACGTTGAGGGCATTATGCTAAGTGAACTAAGTCATACAGGGAAAGACAAATACTGTATGTTCTCACTTGCATGTGGATCTGAAAAAAGATCATAGAGACAGAGAGTAGAATGGTGGTTGCCAGGGGTTAGGGGATGAGGGAAATGGGGAGCTGTTAGTTATAGGGTACAAATTCCCATCTATGACATAAATAAGGTCTGGGGCTCTAATGCAAAGCATGGTGATTATAACGAACAATAGTGTATTATATACTTGAAAGTTGTTAAGAGAGTAAATCTTGACTATTATCAACTCAAACAAAACATATGAGGGATGGAGGTGTTAACCAACCTGATTGTGGTAATCATTTTGCAATATATGCTTGTGTTTATTTGTCACATTGTACACCTTAAGCTTATATATGTTTTGTGTCAATAATATCTCAACTAGGCTAAGAAAAAAAAGCCCTCTGGAGGTGAGGCCCAGCAATCTGTGTTTTAGCTAGCCCTCCAGGTGATTCTGATGTATGCTAATGTTCAAAAACCACTGTTCTGGAAACCAAGCAGGAAGACTTTAGGCCAAAGGGGAGGAATAATTTTCTGGCAGGATTGTTAACACTGCCATCAAAAGGCAGGACTTGGATGTCTCCATTGGCCTTGTTGGATGAGAGTGGCCCATGTCTTGAGAAGGTCTTCCACCTTTATGGTTCCCTCACTCAAGTCTAGAGCACCCACCACTGAACTGAGGGACTCTCAACAACGCGAGAAAAAGCTCACACTTAAAACTTAACCTATCCAAGAACAAGATATTCTGATCCCATGCACAGGTGCTGGAAAAATAATCAGCAGGAATGGGGAGGATGTCGTCATGGCTTTCTCCCCTCCTGCTCACCCAATGCAGTGGCATGCTGTATATTAGTAGGCATTTCACATCAGCTAATTCAGATTCCCCTGTCAGACAAATCCCACCTGTGAGCACAGCTGTCTACACCACATAACACCACATAGATCAAGAGCAGGGAGAGGCCGAAGCCATGAACACCATAGCTTTCCATAAAAGTTAATTAACGACAGAAGCATATTGCTGGGAATGGCAACACGGCTGTTATTTATGGCTCAGGAAACCCCAAATGTAGGAACGTGCCTTTTCTCTCTCCAGGCCCCAGCTCTACTCTTGAGTTGACTCACCCCGTTTCAGTAACTTCGTGAATCATTTGTCAAGTTAGCAAGAGAATGTCGCATGGAATCTATAAAAATTAATACAACAGCTGGACATCCAATACTCATCCAAAGAGAAACAGACCACCCGATGGACGCTGCCCCGTTCTTTTCTATCCCTGTATCTCAACACCTTTTCACACTTCACATTTCTACCACTGTTAACAGTTCCAGCCTGTCACCCCAAGAAAAGGATTTCCCCAAGGAAGCCTTGCTGCTGAAAGGCTTCTAGAAACTCCTTTTTCCCCTTTCTGGCCACACCACCATACACAGGTTTGGGCCGACCACTAGGAAATAGCTCTATGGTGATAGAGAGTTATGGCTTTGGGAGGCTGTGCAGCATAGTGATGGAAAGTGTCCACCTGGCTTCAAATTCTGGTAAAGTGTTCTTACTGTCCTCATCTATAAAATGAATCCAATAATAATACTTAACTCCGAAGGCTGTTATGAGATTTGAACCAGCATGATGCACTCGGTGAAACACCTGGGACCAAGAAAGGGCTGAATAAACCTTCACAGTACCGCGGCCTCTACTTGACTCTTCCTCCCTGAGAACGACAGGCGCCCCCACAAGCCCAGACTAGTATTTTCCACACACCCTATGCTATTGCCTAGACAGATTTTAGAAGGAGGTAGCCTGAAGGCGATGCAAATTTTTACATGTGTGTGTATTTTTCTGAGACAAGGTCCAGAACTTTCAGCTTATTCTCCAAGTCACTCATAACTGTGGCAGTATCTTAGGAAGGGAGAGAAAATCGTCCTCTTGAAATGCTCAGAAAGCAAGAATACACATTTACGCTTGAGAGGACAGTTCCATGTTTTGGAAAAAGTATTGCACTGTGAGCCACATAACTTGAGTTTTAATCTCACCTCTACCATAAAAACGAACTGTGGCAAATCTCTTCTCAGAGCTCAGCTTCCGTTTCTTTATGTTTGAAATGGACATCAGAACGACTCCTCGCCTCATACAGTTGTGGGATCACAGTGGGTTCTGGACACGAAAGCACCTTTTAAAGCAGAAAACACCTCCCCAATAAATATATGATAATTGACGGTTCAGATGTCTCATCAAGATTCTGATGGATAAACAGCTTTACCGACTGACCTGTGTAGGCCAGAAAATTGTGAGGAAAATAACGATGGAATGGGTTATCTCATTCTTTTTGTTCTGTTTATGTAAAATAGCATAGTTATCGCTGGAATAATCTATTAAAAATAAGCCAGCAGAAATCTTTTGTGGGAGAAGGAATTCTATAAATATTATTTGATTTTACCGAATCCACTGTAATCCTTAGAGCTACAGGGCTTCCCCCTTGGTTTGCTTTAATTGCATGTCACTGTTCACTTCCTTGTAAAGAGACAGACCTCTGCCATTCCTTCTAATTATCCAAATCACCAGCCACTGTGTGTGGCCTTACCTACGGCTGGCTTTTAACCAGAAGTAATGTCACTAAATCAAAGCAAGTGGGAAGCGTCCCTGTTGCGGTGACTCTAATAAATGCTACATGACATTCCTTTAAGACCATGTGGAAATATTCTCTTCAGGGTTACACCGATTCCAACATGATAACTCATCAGTTAAGAACAGTCCTAACCAGAAGCCAACATGTAAACCATACCTCTCTTCCCTCCTCTTGCCAGAGGAACCACATTTCATCTGGAAAGCATATAAATTTAGCAGTCTCACTTCCTGCCTAGCCCACCTTCCTGAGAAAGGACATAACATAGTTCAATACAATTATGTGACTATTTCTGTAGCTTCCTCCAACCCAGAAGCTGTGGCATGGGTTGATCTTGGCATGGATAATAATAATAACAAAACAATGTTTATTGATGTCTTCCTACATGCAAATGTCACATAGACCTCTTTCTATACCTTATGTCACTTAATCTGCACAGTCCTCTGCACAGCTATTGTTCCCAATCTACAGTTGTGAAAACTGAGGCCTCCAGATCCACAACTTGCCTGAAGTACACTATAAGCCCTAAAGACAAACAGAGCGTGTGTGGAACTGACAAAGACACAGTTGCTGAGGACACTAAGCTGAATCGCTCTGAATTCTTATTATCTATGTACATAGTTGTGTTATGCCTCTCATATATTTCTGTTTAAAAATTGAGCTAAAAAATTTAGGCATCTAAAAGCATTAGTTCCTCCTATTTCCAACTTACAAATGTAAAATTATAGAAACCCTGGAGAAAAGGCTTGTTATTCATGAGAAATATTATTTGTCTTTCAGTATTTTACCATGAAGCTCCAGATTTTAAAAATGTATGCTGCACATTCTTGATTTGTATGCTGGGAAACATGCGTGTGTTTGGCTCGTGAAAATTAAAAATTATGTGCATAAGGCTGTATGTACACTTATGGTCTAGACACATTCCTATATAAATGTTCTATGTTAATAAAAAGTTTCAAAACTGTATCAATGTGTATCTGTATATTCATGTTTCATCACTATCTTTCTATACTTTCCCAGAAATAACCATCAAGCTGATACTACATCTTTTAATTTTCCCCAGAACGATTTTCCTTGACAATGAAAATTTGTGGAACAGCATCTTGGTACATCTTTCTTGGCCACTCCTCAAGTCTGAATCCCTGATGCAGAGACCCACACAGCATTCTGTTCAGTAGCTCTTGCTTAGAAAGTCAAAAGGGAGTTCATGACAAATAGAAGAGGAAATCAAAAGGGGCTGACTCCTTTATCCAGGCAAGCCCAGGGGTTGGCCACAGGTGCTGGGTAGAGAGGAAGTTTGTTTTGCTGAGATGAAGGGAGTTGCCTGGGAAAAACTCCATCCCAGCTGCCCATTCAAATGAGATTTGAATAGAAACACTTCCAGGGATAAGTACTGCTCCCTGCCCTCAGTCCTATAACCCAGGGTTTTGGCCAATCTTTCATCCCTGTTGCCCTACCACCAGTCAGAGCAACCATTTGGCAACTGGGAATAGGTTGACATTAAGGTTCAAATGTCTTTTCAATGTAGTTAAACCAAAGCCTTTGTTGCCATATTTAAATTACACTCTTGCTCAATTCTAATCAGCTGTGATAACCTAATTCACATCTATTTTTACCAATATTATCTGCATTAGAAAATTATCTATCAAAGGGGAGGGATTAAGCAAGTGTAGCTCAGTGGGCAGTGTATTAGTAAACAGACAGCTGGTGAAACAAAGACCCCCTCACCACAAAGCAAACAAAAAACATAAACAGCAAAACAGGGCTCCATACAAGAAAGAAATTTGAATAAAAGCTGTCTGAGGCTGGTACAGCAGCTCCACGTCATTTGGAACTGAAGAATTGTTAGATCTTTAAATCTTATTGATCTGCCATTCTCAAAAAGTGCCATCTTTAACAAGCACCATCCAGCTCATGGTCTGAGATGGCTGCTTCAGATGTTGCTGTCATGTCCATATTCTAGCCAGCAGCAGGAGGAAAAGGGAAAATGGAGGACATGCGTCTTTCCTTTAAGGGCATAGCCCATAAATGGACCACCACACTTCCATGTGTATCCCATTGGCCAGAAGGTAATCACATGGCTACGCCTAGCAGAAAGGGAGGTTGGGAAACGTAGTCGTTAGCTGGACAGCCATATATTCTGCTAAAATTTGGAGGCTCTATAGCTAAAGAAAGAAGGAGAGAATGTCAATTGGGAGACAACAAGTGAAACATATTCATTCGTTCATCCACATATTCATATATTCATAAACACTGGATGCCTGCTTAATACCAGGAACTGTGATAATGCTAGGAATATACCAATAAAGTACCATCCTCCCATCCCTACCTCAAGGGATTGACAGTCTAGTGAGGAAATAAACATGGAACAAACTGTTAATAAAAACCAAATTGCTCACAGGGATTAGGCACAAAGTATACTCTGCCTAGAGGAACCAGGAAAGTTCAGTGAGGAGGCAGCATTTGCACTGACACTTGAAAGACAGTCATAATCACACAGTAATAACATTTCTTTAGTGGTTACGTTGTGCCAGGCACTGTGCTAAATCCTTTACATATATTGATTTATTCAATCCTTCCATGATAGAAACCATTATTATTCCCACTTTATAGATGAGAACATTGAGGCATTGTAAATGGTGGAATTGAGATGTGAATGTGTACCGTCTGACCCCAGAGCTTGTGTTGCCTTTCATGAGAACGAAAGGGTCCAACCTCATCCCCTAAATCTCCTGATGCCGGGTAGAGGAAACGAAACATGGCAGAGGAGGGGAAAGTAAAGATTAGAGGGTCTCAAAAGCCTACGTGTGACACAGCACGGTGGAACTCAAAATGTAATGAAGTGTCCTGACTTCCAGCTCTCTCTGAGAGAGTGGTTCTTGAGGTACATTCTAAGGAAACACTGGAGGGTCACAAGGACCTGTGGAATGTTCTCTGGAAGATTATGGTTTACCAAATGTATGACTATATTTATTCTTTTAGTCAAAAAGTAATTTTTTTGTATTAAATAAAAATCAGACATCAATTCAAAACCAACATAATCATTCCCTTAATTCTGGGGTGGTAATTTTTCTTTGGCATGATGGAGAGCAATTCTCCAATATAGAAGTAGACCACAACCTACAAGAAGTTTGGCCTTCATTGAAATCAATGAGGCATTTAGAAAAGCTCTTCTGCCTTGATGATGGATCTTACTGGGCAAAACAAAATTCCTTCATTTGCAACGGTGATTTACTACGATTCTTCTGTTATTCTAAACAGATTGTCTTTTATTTAAAGGATGCTGGCCCTGAAAGATGAGGGGAAAAATATAAGTGAAAGCATTCAATGAGAGCTTGGTCATATTTCAGCGTGTTTCAATGAGTCTCTTTTTCTCGTTTTCTTCTGGTCATTTCCCACCCTTGATTAGTAATTTTACACCCTAATAGTAAAATATGAAATACTTTTTAATACTGCCATGGTGGTAAAAGTGTTTAGTTTTTATGATGTGTCTCCAGAGATAGATCTTTAGCAGTGTATAGTGAGGTTTAATTCAGCATAAAATAGTATAATACGTTTCTTATTTCTGTTCACTCATTTAGAAATTATGGGATGAATTCTAGAGAAAGGTTCACCCCACCGACTGGAGACTGGTGTTTTAAAAGATTGGGGTTCTCTTTTTCTCTTTAGGGAGGTTAAAAATGTTTCCAATCAACTTTTTAAAAAATCTAATAAACAGGAGTTATTTCCCACTTTTGTTTCCTTAGATTCCTGGAAGAAAGTACCATTGTGGAAAGCCATGCTATTACTGGAGATCACTGTCCCATTGAATCCTAGAGAGCCAGCCGCAAACCCCTCGCTTCCCCTTCAGGCTCTCCTGCTCCCTGAGTACTTGTGAAATGAGATCTGGAAACCTAACAGTCCTTTTCCACTCTGCCGTTTTGTTTAGATACTAATAATATTTCCTTTGGCTGTATTGTTCAATTGTGTGAGGCAGAGAAAGAAATTGAGTTAGCTATTTGGTAACACTGTAATGAAGTCAGGAAAAGAAAAAAAGAAAGAAAAAAACAGAAATTATCTTCCTTGGTCACTGGGCTACACTTAAAACAGACTGCCCCGCTCCCCAACTCTGGTGCCCAGGGATGGTGACACCCGCCTGGGAAATACCTTTCCCTTCCAGGAAGTCACAGTGCCCTGCCTCCCAGCATGCACTTGCATCAGACAGGGCAAAATGAAGGTAAATTTCATATATGCAATTATGTTCACTCTTCCTAATATCAACACTTACAAAAGTCCAAATTGGGCTTGTACAATGAGCTACATTCTAACTTAATCCCACAGTCGCTTCTAATTTCAATCTCTAATGAATGCTTGGCACTCCAGTGCTTCCTTTCATAAAAAGACAAAGTTCCTGCTTCTCACTTCATAAAAATGGCAAGAACAAGTTAACCTTTAGCTAATATGGATAAGAAAAGGTTAATATGAGTAGAATGAAAACACAATTTCCCCACAATTTTAATTTTACAGTGAAATCCGAAGCTCTTTAGACTAGATAATTGTTAGTTTTTCTGGGTACTTATTACATTACCTTACTTGGAAACCTATTAAGAATTAAAAGTAAACATGTCGAACAAGAACTGCTCCCTAATTAATACTAAGACATGTATGAAAACATTCTTGAATATTAGGCTTAACAGTATTGTATATTATACTGTCCTTGCTTATAAAACGTTGAGTGTTTCTTCAAATGAGAATGCAGACCAATAAAGATAGCTAAATATGCAAAACGCAGCAATCCATTTGACACTCACAAACTTGTCCTGATAGTGTTACACTACCTACCTGCATTTTAAAGGTTAATTAATTCTAACTACCTTCCTGTGAGAGAACTGATAAACAAACAAGTTGATTAACAAGGAAGTTAAAAAATATATAACATCACGCAGAGGCACTGCGCCTGAGGTCAGAACTCAGTTGTGACAAAGAGACTTTACTTCTCAGGCTGCTTTCTAGCTGCATGATCAAAACACCATGTCGCAAGAAGACATAAAGAAAGTGACGCAATGCTTCACAAACCCCAAGAATTTGCTGCTGGTGTTTAAGAGCAGAAACTAAGACCAACCATAAATATATAAAACCCAAATAAACAGACTGATCTCTTAAACTCTGACCCGACCTTAACCCGAGCATTAATGATTTTCTCAGAACTAAACCAAAAGAGGTTTTCCAAGAAACAGAATCTACCTTTCTGAAACATCAAAGGGAATCAAAGTATACAAAACTGTGGTATGTGGAAAGTGTTGTGGGGACCTGTCCTGATGTGACCCCAGTGCCATGATCTGTCTCCAGTCATGTAACCTCCTGGGGGCTTGCAGAGTTTCTGAGTATGACTTTCTGCCGTGACAATGTTTTCATTCTTCACACACTTGTCATCGTTTTGGACATGGTGTGGCTAGGTCTGATAAATTAAAGGACAAGGAGAAAAAGGAGGTTCTAGAACTTTGTAGAGGATCATCTACTGGGGAGGAGGTGGTACTTTGGGGATATGTCGAGTTCGGAGAGAAGTTTAGCCTTGTACACAGACCGCGGTCTCCCAACTACCCACAATTCAGCAACAGTGTGTTACCACATGATACAAGGTAAAATAACATGTCACCCACTTCCAGACTTCACACTCAAGTAGAGGAAAATGGATTCATTTGTGCTGCTCCAAAAGCAGCAAACACACTGATCCATGGGATAATTTCACGTAGATTAAAACTCTAGTCTTTTAGGCATTCCATAACTGCTTGTCAAACTAAATTACTGTTCCTAGACACCAGACTGTATCCTTGTGGTCTGAAAAAGCTAACATGTCTCCGAAAGTGCTTATCGTGGTTACATGCTTACCACGCCTAAGACGCCTGCAGCCTATTAATGGAAACAAATGTAGAATGAAAGGGGGCAGGTAGGTTGTAACTAGAAGAAAGAGTATCAAAACAGATTTTAAAAGTCATAAAATGCAGGTCTCATTCTTCAAGTCACTAAGTCAGTAGCAATCTGCTGTTTAATACAATAAAACATAACAGTGAGGACCATAACAATTCAGCCATGTCATAGTAAGAGAGAAATTAAATAACATGCTAGATAGAGAAAGTCTACTGAAGGACACAAAACCTAGAGTCTGGCAGTGATTTCCGTGAGGAATAACCTTGGATGACCTTCAATGGCTTGCATTTATAAAGGGGAGCACCAGCTTAACCCACGGTGAGCAGGATTCTGCAAAGTCCTATCTATGCACCCTTTTCTCTAAGGTCAAGACTCAAAACTCCAAAAGTAGACGGGAATCTGACCAGCCACTGGAGAATAGCAAGTCACTGGATTCCCCAGTCTTTATTCTCTGGCATTTGCCAACTTGTCAGAGTTGAGAGCGAGCATTTTATATTAAAGGTGGAGTACATGATTCAGGAAAATCTTTGATTTAGAGAAGTAATATTTTCCAACATTGCCACAATTCCATTAGGACACGATTTTATGACCTAGGAGGACAGATGGTGAAAAGAGATACAAATACCTTTGTATCTTCATTCTGTCTAAAACAATGATAATAATAATAATAATAATCCCCAAAACAACCCACTTCCAGATACTCCACAAATGGCATGTCCACTGAAGAATAAAACTCTGCTATTACTATGTGTTCTATGATTAAATAAAATCTAGCATCTATGTTAAAATTTTTAAAATTATGCTTCTTACTAGTTTTTATAATTGAAGTGTTGAAAATCCAATACACTCTTTCAAGAGGGAAATCTAAACAGTTTTCCATCAGTAACAGCAGCATACAGTAGTCTGGAACCTCCTTGAAGTTAATTGGAGCACAGCTCACTAATGAAACTTTCCGTCTATTAAATCTTAACAGGCATAACCATAAAAATGGCGCCAAGATTTCTCCTGCTCTGGAATGTCCCAGCCAGCACTGTGTGACTTTTACCCTTTATCTTTGTAATTACTGTAATTATTGCAAAATTGTAGTAGAATCAAGATTAAGAATATAGGATTTTTTCAAAGTGCATTTATTTTTATGTTCTCAGGATGGGAAATGTTTGAGATGGCCTACAAGAGAGGCCAGTCATACTCATTTCACTGTATAACCCATACCAGGGTCAAGGACTGTTGGATGATCATTGAGTTCTAGAATACATATAGGATACACTAATAGCTTCCAAAGACCTGTGATGTCTTGGTAAAATGATTTTATATTTTATTTTGGACAATTTATATTTATAGCAATAGTTTTGCAAATAATGTCAGGATGGAGGAGAAGATGTCAAAATCATTTCTGTAGCCTAACAAGAAAATGTTCCCCTCTTTTTTCATATTATCCATCTGAAAATGGGCATTATTCTTAACCAATATTTTGATGTCTTTGGATGAAAACCAAAAGGAAATAATAGCTCTTTTCTGTATTACTTGTTCTCGTGAAGAATAAAATCCCTTTTATTTTACTGTCTCTAAATGGTCCCCACGTCCGTATAGTGGAAGGAAGACATAAATCTTGCCACCAATTCTTACTTGCTTAATTTTGTATCACTTCTTCCTGGTATTAAAAAGAAGCGCTTTGGAGTAGCACCCATAGGAAGTACAATCATTTTGTTACTGGTTCCAAGCCTTTGTCCTAAATAGCAGTAGCTAGGAAAGGAAATGTCCCACTAAGAGACCAGTTTGGGGGCCAAATGAGGATGGACTGTATGCATAATGCATTGCCGTTATCTTTATAAATTAATGCTTTGCTGCAGGATAAACGTATTTGCAGTCTAGTGCCCAGTGGACATTTTATTCCGTTTCTATTTTCTTTTCACTAGGCAAGTTGGAGCCAAAAAGACAGCATGTACATATATAGTGTTGGCTAAGATAACTAGGACATAAAACATGCTAATTAACTTCTGGAAAGTAAGTTTTGATTAGTTTTATAATATCTGCCTGGCACCTCAGTGATAAAGTGGATTTTTTCAATGACCCTGCAGACTAAATTTTCAGTTAAATGATCATCAGTTCCTACTTTATGTATTATATGGGCATCTCTTTACAACTTAACACTCAGAATGAAATCGGTGTATCTACTAAAGCATGGTTTCTCTAAATGTGATCAGTACATGGACCACCTGCATCATTGTTACCCAGGGAGCTTGCTAAAATGCAGATTCCTAGGCCAGCTGAATCAGACTCTCTCAGGTAGGGGTTGAAGAACAGAATCTGTTTTACCAAGCTCCCTAGTTAATTCCAGGGCACTAAAACTTGTGCATAGCTGTGTTAAAGGAACTTCAGCATGATTTATTACCTTCGATTATTCCACTTACAGCATCATCTTCATTGTCAACCAGTATTTTTACTTAGCCCTTACGGAGTGCAAGACATTATCCTGAGGGATAAAAGGGTTGCAAAGGTGAAGTGGTGGTATGTCTGCCCTCCAGGCATTCACAATCCAGTTGGAGGGATAAATCAAAGATAAATAAGAACACAGTACAAACCAAGCGCAAATAACAATAATAGTAAGAGTTGTCACTTATTGAGCTCATAATATGAGCAGGTCTATTTATATATTTTATCTCTATTTCTCATAATCCTGGGTAGAAGATATAATTTTTGTTGCTGTTACAAATAAAAAATTCTAAGTTCAGGGAGTTCAAGTGACTTTCCCAAAGCTGTACGGCTTGTAAATGAGAGAGGTAGAGCTGAGCCCAGACCCTCTGACCCCAAGGCCCATACTCTTCCAGCCCACCATGCTGGCCTAACTAATGGGAGCTCAAGGGGAACTAAGGTGGGATTTAGTCCTCTTCCTGTTGATACCTGAACTTAAACTAGCAATGTCACAAACAAAGCTGTGGGGCCTCGATGAATAAAGCATCTCATGACCTGAAATGTACACAGGGGATGTGATTTACTCAGCGTAACCCCATCCATGACAGAGCACGGGTGTTATATTGGAGTTGTCTGTGTTTTGTTTCCAATATTCAAGAACAAAGTATTTTGTAAAAAATTTAATGTTCATTGTGGTCAAGAGCACAATTATCTGAATTTAGTCTTTTCCAAGCCATGAGCATTTTTTCCTAATTCTTTAACACAGATCTAATTTAGGGCACATAGAAGCCAATTGTAATTTGAATTATTAAATACACATGATTCTTTTTCAAGTGTTGCATTATGCTTGAAAAACATTATTCTCTGGATTTTTAAAGACACGTCTTCTCCAAAGAAACAAACAAAATAAAGCAAAAAAATAAAAAACAAAACCAAAAAACCAACATATCCAGAACTTTACAGCATGGAAATAGTAAGTGAAATGGGTCAAAGAAATCTTACACCATCAAAACTCAAATCGTTTTAGCTCTGTTAATATAAACACAACCCAAATTAATTTTTCTATGTATTATTATCTTGAAAGTATTACATAAAACTATTTTAAAATCTGGTTTTAGTAGGGTTTTTAAATTTTTTTGACTTTGGCATAATTATAGATTCACATGGAGTTGTAAGAAATAATACAAGAGATCCCATGTAAAAGGGTACATACTACAAAACTTTAACACAATATCGCGATCAGGATGTTGACATTGAAGTCAAGATACAGAACATTTGTATCACCACAGTGATTCCGAGTGTTGCCTTTTTATAGCCAAACCCACTTCCCTCCCACCTACACCCCCTCTTTAACCGCTGGCAGCCACTAGTCTGCTCTCCATTTCTATAACTTTGTCATTTCAAAAATGTTATATAAATAGAATCATACAGTATGTAACTGTGTGATTTCTTCACTCTGCATAATTCCCTCGAGATTCATCCAGATTATTCTGTATCCATATTTGTTCCTTTTTATTGCTGAGTGGCATTCCGTGGTATGAATGTACCACAGTTTGCCTAACCATTCACCCATTGAGGGACTTCTGGGTTGTTTCCCGTTTTGAGTTATTGCAAACAAAGCTGCTATAACATTGATGCACAAGTTCTTGTATAGACATAGGCTTCATCTCTCTGGGATAAACACTCAGGGATACAATGGTGGGTCATATGGTAGTTTTATGTTTAATATTTTAAGAAACTGCCAAGCTATTTTCCACAATGGCTGAACCCATTTTATAGCCCCGTCAGCAATCTGTGAGCGATCCAGTTTCTCCTCATTTTCACCAGCATTTGGTGTTGTCAGATTTCTTATTTTAGTGATTTTGATAGGTGTGTAGTAATATCTCATCGTGGTTTTCACTTGCATTCCCTAATAGCTAACAGCATTGAACGTCTTCCCGTGGACTTATCTGTCATACTGGTGAAATGTCTGTTCATGTCTTTGTCCATTTTCTAATTATATTTTTTGTCTGTTTGAGTTTTGACAGTTTAAAAGATATATTCTAGATATTTGTCCTCTGCTGAATATGTGGTTTGCAAAAACTTTTAACCACTCTGTAACTACCTTTTAATTCTCTTAACAGGGTCTTTCTCAGAGGAAAAGTCTTCAATTTTTTATGTGTGAGGAAGATTAGCCCTGAGCTAACATCTGTGCCAATCTTCCTCCGCTTTGCATGTGAGATGCCTCCACAACATGGCTGATGACTGGAGCAGGTCTGCACCTGGGATCTGAACCCATGAAACTGGGCTGCAAAGCAGAGCATGTGAACTTTAACTGCTCAGCCATGGGGCTGGTCCCAAAAGTCTTTAATTTTAATAAAGTCTAATTTACCAACTTTTCCTTTTATGGATGATGGTTTTGGTCTTAAGTCAAAGAACTCTTTACTTAACCTTAGGTCCTAAAGATTTTATCCTATGTTTTTTTCTAAAAGTTTTAGCTTTCACATTTAAGTTCATGACCATTTTGAGTTAATTTTTGTATAAAGCGTGAGACTTAGGTCAAGCTTCATTTTTTGGCCTGTGGCTGTCCAATTGCATTTGGTGAAAGGAATGTGTTTCCTCTACTGAATGACTTTTTCATCTTTGTCGAAAACCAGTTGAGCACATTTGTGTTCTATATCTGGGCTTTTCATTCTGTTCCATTTTCTATCCCTCTGCCGATACCATACAGTGTTCATTACTGTAATTGTGTTATGGTTATTGAAATTATTCTTTTTCAAAGTTGATTTAACTATTTCAGCTGCTTTGCCTTTTCATTTAAGTTTAAGAATAATTTTGTCTATAACTACAACAAAATCTTGCTGGGATTTTGATAGGAATTGCATTAAATCTTCATATTAATTTAGGAAGAATTAACATTTTTGCTATGTTGTATCTTTCAATTCATATGTAGGTATGTTACTGCATTTATTTATTCTTTGATTTCTTTTCTCAGCATTATATAGCTTTCAGGATAAAAATTCTATACATATTCCACTAGATTTATACTTGTGTTTATTTTTTTTGAGTGATTATAAAAGATATTGTGTTTCTAATTTCAGTGTCCATGTGTTCATTCTAAGTATAAAGAAATACAATTGTTTTTTGTGCATTTATCTTGCATCCTGCAACCTTGCTGCACTCACTTATTAGCTCTAGGAGTATTTTCATTTTTAGATTCTTTGGGATTTTGTACCTAGATTATCCTGTCATCTGCATATAGGGACAGTTTAATTTCTTCCTTTCTGATTTGTATGGCTTTTAGTTCTTTTCTTGCCTTGTTGCCCTGGCTAGAACTTGCAGAGCTGTACTGAATAAGGGTAGTAACAGTAGACATCCTTACCTTGCTCCCAGTCTTAGGGGAAGAGCATTCAGTCTTTCATCATTAAATATAATGTTAGCTATAGGGTTTTTGTAGATATTCTCTATCAATTAAGGAAATTCCACTGTATTCTTATTTTTCTGAGAGTTTTTATTATGAATAGGTGTTGAATTTTGTCAAATTCTTTTTCTGCATCAATTGATATGATCGTGTAATTTTTCTTCTTTGTCAGTTAATGTGGTGGATTATGCTGATTTTCTGATATTAACCAGCCTTGCATCCCTGGAATAAACCCCACTTAGTCTTTCTGTATAATTCATTTTATACATTGCTGAATTCTATGTGTTGGTAGTCTGTTAACAATTTTTTCATCTATATTCATGAGGAGTATTGGTCTGTGGTGTTTTTGTTTGTTTGTTTGTATTGTCTTTGTCTAATTTTGATACCAGAGTACTATTAGCATCATAAAATGAATTAGGAAGTATTCCTTCTTCTTCTATTTTCTGGGAGAGATTGTGTAGAATTGGTGTTAATTTTTCTTTAAACATTTTTTTGGGATTCTCTAGTGAAATCATCAGACCCTGGAGATTTCATTTTGGGAATATTATGAATTCAGTCACCTTGCTAGATATAGGAATATCCAAATTATCTATTTCATATTGGGTGAGTTGTGGTAGTTTGTTTTTCAAGGAAGTGGTCCATTTCATCTAAGTTGTCAATTATATGCTTATAGGGTTGTTCTTAAAGTATTACCTTATTATCCTTTTGATATTTGCAGGGTCTGTAGTGATAGCTCCTATTTCATTCCTGATGTTGGCAATTTGTGTCTTCTCTTTTTTTTCTTTGTCAGTCGTGCTAGAGGTTTGTCAATCTTATTGATCTTTTCAAAGAATCAGCTCTTTTCATTATTGATTTTTCCATTGTTTTTCTGTTTTCATTTTCATTGATTTCTACTCTTATCTTTATTATTTCCTTCCTTCTGCCTGCTTTGAGTCTATTTTGCTCTTCTTTTTCTGAGTTTTTGAGGTGGGAATTCAGTTTATTAATTTTCTGCTTTTTTACTGTATACAGTTAGTGCAATAAATTTTCTTGTGATCTTTCTGTTATTGATTTATAGTTCGATTCCATTGTAGTCCAAAAAGCCACTCTGTATGATTTCAGTAAAATTTGTTTTATAGCTCAGGATATGACCTGTCTTGTTTTGTGTTCCAAGGGAACTTGAAAAGAATGTACATTCTGTTGTTGTTGGGTAGAATGTTCTATAAATGTTGATTAGATCCTGTTTGTTGATGATGTTGTTCACTTCTTCTATATCTTGGCTGATTTTCTGTCTAGTTGTTCTATCAATTGATTGGAGTGGGTGTCAACATCTCCAACTATCATTGTGGATTTTTCTATTTGTCCTTTTAGTTCTGTCAGTTTTTGCTTCACATATTTTGCAGCTCTGCTGTTTGGTAAGTAAACATTTAGGATTGTTGTGTCTGCCTGGTAGATTGACTCTTCTATCCTATAATGTCCCTCTCTGTATTTAGTAATTTTCTTTGTTCTGAGATTAATGTAGCTACTGCTGCTTTCCTTTGATTTATGCTCACATAATATATTTTTTCTATCCTTTTACTTGCAACCTGCTTATATCATATTTGAAGTACATTTTCTGTAAATAGTATATAGTTGGGTCATGTTTTTTTAATCCATTCTGCTCATCTTCTAGTTGGTATATTTAGACCATTTATATTTAATGTAATTATTGATATGTTAGGGCTTAAGTTTGCCATTTGATTTTTGTTTTCTGTTTATTCTTGCTTTTCTTTGTTTGTTGATTGATTGGTTTTCTTTTTCCTGCTTTCCTGTGGGTTACTTGAGCATATTTTTAGGTTTCATTTTCATTTATCTATAGTATTTTTGAGTGTATCTTTTTTTATAGCTTTTTCAGTGGCTGCTCTAGATATTACATCAAATATACATAACTTAGCACAGTCTACTGGTGTCACGATTTCACCAGTTTAAGTGAAGTACAGAAATCTTACTTCTCTTTACATCCTTTTAACCTCCCCAGTTTGTAGTATAGTTTCCTCAAATATTCCTCTGCATATATTTGGAACTTCAGAGATTGGTATGATTTTTTGTATAAACCATCAAAAATAATTTAGAAAACTTAAGAGGGGAAGTAAAGCCTGTTGTATTTACCCATACTTTTGCTCACTGTGTGCTTTATTCCTTCTTGATGTTCCCAAGTTCCTTATTTTATTGTTTCCTTTCTGCTTAGAGAACTCTCCTTAGCCATTCTTTTGAGAGAGGTCTACTGAAGACAATTCTCCTAATTTTTTTTTCATCTGAGAATGTCTTGATTCTCTCTTCATTCCTAAAGAATATTTTCACTGGGTATAGGATTCTGCATTGAAATTTTTCTCTCAGAATTTGAAAAATATTGTGCCACTTCTTTTTCCATGTTTTATGATGAGAAATACAATATCATTTGGATTGCCTTTCCCCTAAAGGTAACATACTGTTTTTCTTTGGCTGCTTTCCAGACTTCTTCTTTGTCTTTAGTTTTCAGACATTTAATTACAATATGTCTTGCTATGGATTTTTTTGGCTTTATCTTGTCTGGGATTCTCTCAGCTTCTTGAATCTATAGGTTTAAGTCTCTTGTCAAATTTGAGAGCTTGTTCATCATTATTTCTTTGAGTATTTGTTTAGTCTCACCCTCTTTTTCCTCTCCTTCTGGAACTCCAATGATATGAATGTTAGATCTTTTGTTATAGTCCCACAGGTCCCTGAGGCTCTGTTTACTTGTTTTGTTTTGTTTTTCTCAATCTATTTTCTCTCTGTTGTTCAGATTGGGTCATTTATATTGTTCTATTTTCCAGTTCACTTGTTCTTTCCTTTGTCCCCTCCATTCTGTTGTTGAGCCCATTACTAAGCTTTTTATTTCTATATTGTATGTTCTAAATTTTTCACTTGATTCTTCGTGATATCTTCCATTTCTTTGGTGAGACTTTCCATTTCTTGGTGAAGCTTTCTATTTTTTCATTTCTTTCTAACATGTTCATAATTGTTCATTGAAGTATTTTTTATCACGCCTGCTTTAAAATCTTTGTCTGATAATTCTAACATCTCTGCCATCTTAGTGTTGGTACCGATGGTGGGTTGAATGATGGTGCCGCAAAAAAGACATGTCTACATCCTAATCCCTGGAAACTATGAATGTTACCTTATTTGGGAAAAAGACTCTTTGCAGACGTAATTAAGGATCTTGAGTTGAGGAGATCATCCTGGATTATCCGGGCAGACCTTAATTCTAGTAATAGGTGTCCTCATAAGGGAGATCCAGAGGAAGAAGCAACGTGTCCATGGAAGCTGTGAGCTAAGGAATATTTGGAGTCACCAGAAGCTGGAAGAGGCAAGGAACAGAATGTCTCCTAGAGCTTTTAAAGGAAATATAGCCCTGCTGACACATTGATTTTGAGTTTCTAGCCTCCAGAACAGCAAGAGAATAAATTTTGTTGTTTTATGCCAAGTTTGTGGTACGTAATTCATGACAGCAGCCTTAGGAAATTAATATTGCATCTATTGATTGTCTTTTTTTGTTCAATTTGAGATCTTTCTGGTTCTTGGTATGAGAAGTGGTTTTCAAGTGAAATCTGAACATTTGTGTATTAAATTAGAAGACTCTGGATCTTATCTAAGCTTTCTGTTTTAGCTAGCTTTTTATGGCAGGGGCTGCCTCTTTATTGCTAGGTGGAGATAGACATCTACATTCCCAAGTTGGCCTCCATTGACACCAGACAGGTGGGGAGCTCCTTGATACTGTTTGGTGGGGATTGGAGTTCCGGTTCCCTATGTGGCTTCCACCAATACTGCAGTGGTGATGGCCTCATTACCCTTGGGTGACGGTGAAAGTCCTGACTCTCCACTAGGCTTCCTCTGATACTACACCAGTGGGGAATGGAGGGGTGCCTCATTACTGCTGGGGAGAGTGGAAGTCCTGTCTCCCCACATGGTCTCCACTGACGCTGGAGGGGAGGGGACCTTGAAAAGTCTTGGCTTCCTTCTTGGCCTTCTCTGACACCACCTCAGCAGGGGAGAGGGAGATTGGGGTGCTTTGTTACAGTCGGGAAGTTACCCTCCCGACTTGGCCTTTGTTGGTATGGGTGGGAACGTGCCCACAGTTTTCTCTTTGATGTTTTACCAGAGAAGAGTAGTTATTGTCTAAATGTTTTCTATCTTGCCAGGCTGCCTTTTCCCTAGTCCTATGGATAGAGACAGCAGGCTTTTTGGGGGGCTGTTTTTAGCTGTGCCCCTTGGCGTTCCTGGGTTGCAAAGGCTTCGGGTCCTAGACTAGAATATATAAGGCAAAAGAAACCTGGGAACTCACCACCATGTGGTTCCTGGGGCTGCAGGGTCCCTAGATGGTCTGCCTTCCTCCTTCCACCTTTCAGAGTCTTGTGTTTGATTTTTAGATAACATCCAGAGTTTTTGGTTTTACTAAGCAGGAGGAATAGGAAAAAATACATCTACTCCATTTTCAGGAAGTAGACGTCTGAATAGTTATTTTAAAATATTTTTGTTTGGAAAAAAAGGCTCTCCAAAAAACTTCACAACGTTATATCAAAGTAAGAGATAAATGTTTCCTCACAGGCACACCCCTCCACATCACCCCCCCAACCCCCCGCCCCGAGGAAACAGCTCAGGTCTGCTTTCTGACTTTGCAAATACAAACACATGCCTTCATGGCGGCCTGTCCTAGCCCTCGTGCAGAGCACTGACCACTTTGAACATGGAACAATTCAGCATAAGAGAAAAATACCAAACGTAAAAAATAAGGGATAAATTAGAAAAATGATTTTCAAAATATGAAAGAATTAATATCTTCAACTTGTAAAAAGTTCTTAACAATCAATAATCATAAAAATAAGCCAAGAATATGAAATGGCAACTAAAAAATACAAATGACTAATAAACACAACCAAAATAGTTCAGTCTTATTGATGATCCAAAAAACTCAAAATAAAATAATGAAGAGATATTATTTTTTGGTCTTCTTATCTATTTATTTATTTGGTCCTTTATTTAAATATTCAATAAGTATTTATTGAGCAATGTCTGCGCCCAGCATGCCAGGCAATGAAAATACAGTTGAACAAGACAGATTTGCTCCCTGTCCTCCAACACCACCAAGCAAGGCAAATCTTGAACAAGTAATGACGCCAGCTGTGATGTGTTTTAAGCTGGTGGAAGCAGAGAGGGCTCTGGGAACAATGAGCAGGGACGTAGACAAGCTTAGAGGTCACGGAAGGGCTCCTAGAGAGAGTGGCATTTAAGCTGCAAGGTAAAGGAGGAGCAGAGGTTCGCCAGACATCAAGGGTAGGGGGGAATGCCACAGGCAGAGAGAGTAGCATGTGCAAAGGTGCAGAGGTGAGAAAAAGCATAGGGACATCTGAGAAATGGAATGAAGCTTAGTGTGGCTGGAGCACAAAAATGTGAGGAGGCTGAGAGATATGCAGCTCACAACTAGATCAAGCTTGAATCATGGGCTTTAGAGCAAATTTAGGTACCTGGGCAGGTGTTAGATCAGGTAGATTTTCACTGTTACACGATCCCACTAGCTGCAGGGTGGAGGATGGCTTGGAACAAGCCTAGAAGCAGAGAAGCCCGCAGGGGTGCTCCTGCACTGGTTCAGGAGAGACGCACTGGTGGCCTGACTAGGATGATGTCTGTGGAGACATAGAATACAACTAGAGGAGCTGACAGGAATTAGTGATTGACTGAATGGGAAGGGGAAGGGAAAGGGAAAAGTCAAGGTCAACATTCCAGATGCCATTTGCCAAAACAGGGAACCCTGAGGGAGAAGCAAATTTGAGACAGGAGGAAAAACCGTAAGTGTGATTTTTGCTGTATTGAGTTTGAGTGACCTGTGGGATATCCCAGTAGGAATCATCTGGAAGGCAGTTGGATGTACTTGTCTGGAGCTTGGGAGACCGATCTGGGTCCTGTTGCCCTGGGATGGTTGCGATTGTCCAGGGAGAGTGAAGAGTTAGAGCCAGGCCCCTGAACAGAGCCCTGAGGAACACCAGCATTGAAGGACCCACAGAGGAAGAGGAGCCAGCAAAGGAGAAGGAGAAGCAGCGGGCCGAGAGCTAGGGGGCAAATGAGGAAACAGACATGCTGCAAACAGGTGCAAAAGCAAAGCGGAGGTAATGGTTACTTACTGACAACTTGGACCCCAGGATTCCCACCTGTCGAGGGTCCTGTGGACTGGGAATGTTCCCTGGCTGTGCCTATCACCTGCCCTTTGCTCCATCTCAAGCTTCCTCTGTAGAAAACATAGTCCCTGGACCAGAAAGCTGATGCCAGCCACATCTTCTAAAGGAGGCAAGAGAGCTTAGTAGTTAAAAGAAACCAAGGACCACTTTCTGTCAGAACCTCCTCTGTGAAAAGAGGAGTGAGATCCCCAGGGAAGCAAGAGAGCTCCTGCCACTTCCCATAAATAGGCAGGTCAGAGCGGCTCCAGGAGATAATTGAGCCAAATCAACTTGAGGGACCCCAGGGTGACTTTTGCACAGGGAATTTAGTAACAGCACACAAAGTGGAGATAGGAAAAAAGCAGTAGTCAAAATCATACAACATGGAAACAGTCAGATTCAAAATTTTCATGCAAACTCTGGTTTTCGTTTTTGGTTTTAGATGATTAAATGGCATGAGACATACCGTATATTCCTTAGTGAAACGATTCTGAATTCCAATGTGGAGCCTGTGGTTTACATTTTCATTTCCGTTTCCTTCCGGGACATTTTTCTCTCTCAATTCTCTTTTAAAGGTTGGTTCTTTGTAGACACAACAGGCCAGTATTATTACAATAGTAATAATAGCAGCTGACTTTTATAAGTACTTACTATGGATCTTACCTCTGCAACACTCTGTACATAATTTTTCTAATTTAGTCCTCCCAATCACCCTATGACATAGGCATTGTCAAGCTTGTTATGAGGGGTCTGAGGCACAGACAGGTTAAGTAACTTATCCAAGATCACACAGGTTCTAAGTGACCTTTTATTAGTATCAGCAGAGCCCCCTACACGAGTCTCTGGCACATTTTCCATCTGGAAGGAGGGGAACCCAGTCTAGAAGGATGGCGCCAAGTGTCTCAGATACATGTAGATGGTGGCCCCTCCACCAAAGAGCCTTTAAGCTGCTAAGTGAGCTGGTTCAGTTTCTCCAAGTGAGGAGTTTGTGGGATGTCATGTTATTCTCCAGGCAAACGATAACTCTGGAGCCGAAGTGAGCAGGTCAAGTCCTTCTGCGATGTGATGTGGCAGAGAGGGGGCTATGACCGTCCTCAGAACTGGGGGGAATGTCCACAGGTACTAAACAAAACCTGCTGCTTAAATAAGGGTTTACAGTTGGTGCCAACTCCTCCTCCGACACTGGGCTGGTTCCTAAGATGCAGCTTCAAATTCTAATGGGAGCTGATTAAATCATCAGTCCCATTCAGGATGTGAAAATGTGCAAAGGGGCAGACTGACGGCTTGTCAGAGTGAGTCAAGGAAAATTTGTGCAGTAAAGTAATTTGCATGGTTCTGAGAGCATTTCCATTCAATATTTCACCTATTTATTAATTCAATGAAATCTTTTTGAGCACCTGCCATGTGCCAGGCACTTGCAGATCACAGATTAACAAGATACAGTTCCCACCTTTGAGGGGCCGACACACTGGGGGTGAGTTGTTAAATACTGAGGTAAGTACAATGAATGAGCTGAGCACAGGGTACTGGGGAGCACAGAGGAGCCACATCTAACCCAGCCAGTGGGGTCCCGGGGAAGAGCTCTGGGAGGAGGAAGAGCCCTGAGTCAAGTTTTAAAGGCCTTAAGCAATGGGTTGAGTTAGCATTTTCAGGAGGAAACGGGGACAATCCAGGCAGAGGAAACAGCTGGAGCAAAGTTTTGGAGGGGAGAAACAGTATGGGCTATCTCATGAGGACAAGCACTTCAGAGTAGAAAGGAGAAGGCAAAATGATGGTAAGAGACGAGGCCGAAGAAGCAGAGTAGAGTTCTATGTGGCCCATTAAAGAGGCTGGACATCTCCAGTGAGGGAGCAGATGCAGTCAAATCTGGTAAGTGGTGGAGTGAAGACATGGACTTTAGATGGCTCAGTCCAGCCCTTGGGTACCAGAAAGATTTCCAAATAGACACTCACCATGTGGTACGTGTTCCTAGGACTGTAGCCTATTGTAAGAAGACTTGTAAGAGTACCTAGAAAACTGCTGCGCTCACCTTCCCTCCTCTTGGAAGGAAGGATTACCCTTCAGCAAGTGCAATTCTCCCATCTCAAATGAAGTCACACCACCCTCCACACACATGTGCACACGACACAGGAAAGGAAAAAGGACGATAGGCAGATGGATTCTAAGATCATCCTTGGTCAAATCATTAAGCCCTGTAAGTTCAAACTTCTTCAATTGACTAGACGTGAAATTGACAGCAGGGGCAGGAGAAATAAGAGTGCAAGCTATTCATTCAAACAGGCACCCACACGCCCTGCCCTCAAGGAGCTCACAAGCTAGTGGAAATTTCAGACAAAGAAACAAGGAATATCTCAGGTATGAGATTAAAAAGGCTTTAAGCAGAGTGTACAGAAGAAACATTTAAGAGGGGCACCTAAACCAGGCTGGGAAGGGGGAGTGAGGGATCTTTCCTTGAAGAAGTGATGTCTAAACCAAACCAGTAAGAATTAGGCTAAGAAAGGGGTGAAGGTAAAAGGAGAGAGAGTTCCAGACAGAAGGAGCAGCAGGGACAAAGGCATGGAGATGTGAGTGTGTATTGTGTGAGTGTGAGTGTGAATGTGTATGTGTTTGTGAGAGAGAGAAAGAGAGTTGGGGGAACTCTGGTACTTATATAGGGAGTAAGACAAGATTAACTTGGGAAAGGGAAGAAAAGGTCATATTGTAAAGGTCTTTATAAGTCTCATTTATTCAGGTTAAATTCAGATGCATATAATACAAAATCCCAAAAATAATAGAGGCTTAATCAAGATAAAAGGATAACAGTGTATTTCTCTTTCACAAAAATGAAGTGCTGGTGTGGAAGCTAAAGCTGGCATAGGACTCCACAGTTTTCAGTTTCATCAGGGACCCAGGCTCCCATCTTTCTCCTTCTCTATTCTAGTACACATCCTTTCCATCCTCAAGGTCTCTTCATGGTCCTAGATGGCTGCTGGGCTCCAGTCAGTGCATCTGTGTAGCAGGACAGAAGAATGAAGAAAAACAGAGGGCAAAAAGTGCCCCCTCTCCCCCAGGTTACATTAACTGGCTTTAAGCAGCCTTACATTTCTTTAGCCGGAATTGAGTCTTGTGGCCACCACTTTCACGGTAGTCTGGAAGACAACGCCTTGTATTCTCAGTGGCCCTGTGTCCAGCTGCAATCAAGGTTCCCCTGAGGAGGTAATGAGCAGTGTCTCACACAAGCCTTTCCATACCACTCTAAGAAAGTCAGACACAGCCCTGAAGCTTGAGAACCTGCTGAAGGATGCTGAACAAGGAATGGCATGAATATATTTAGGATTTAAGGTGACCACGTGGCCCTAGTGTAGTCCCCATGAGAGCAGAGACGAGGTTTGCTATGCTCAGCTGTTGGACCACATCCTTAGCACAATGCCTGCATGAAGCAAATGCTCCAAAAATGTGTTGTGAATGAATGAATGGATGAGTGAAGGAATGAATGGCAAAGCAAAAGGCAAGAAGGACGAGTGGCTGCAATAATAAGGGTTTGAACTCAAATAATAGCAGTAGAAATGGAAAAGATAATCACCAGCAGCTGAGGACTGATATGGATGTCATTTGGGCACTAGGAAAGAGTTAAGGATGAGTCTCAGATTTATGGTTTTGGCATCTGGGAGGATGGTATTGTCATTCACCAAGAAGGGGAATATAGGAGAAGCTTATGGGGTAGTGGGTCAAAATGAGTTCGGTTCTGGACATGGTAATGTTGAACTGTCCATGGCTGTCCAGTGGATGTCCCGGGAGTTGGCCCTGCTCCTCTGGAACACAAGGGAGACCTCAGCTGCATGTGCAAATCTGGTGTCATCAGCCTAAAGGTAGTAATTGAAGCCACGGATGCATTTTTATGCTAAAAACAAATGCAGAAAGGGGAAAGAGAGCAGGACAGAGGGTGGAAGGATAGACTCATCAGGAACTACAGCATTTAAGAGCTAGAGAGAGGAAGTGGAAATTTCAGAGGAAACTGAGAAAGATTAATTCAGAAAGACCAGGGGGAAATTGGGAGAGAGAAATGTTCAGGAAGCCAAAGGTGGATACAGACACAGGAAAGAAAGAGTAGTGTCGAAGATTCCAGCCACGGCTGGTAAAATGAGAACTGAAAATGCCATTGAAGTTGGCAATCGGTAACATCTTCCAGGTTAGTTTGAGTGGAGGATGGGTGGGCAAAGCCAGGTGATTGGAAGAAAGAGGAAATAGGGACAATGAAGCTGGGAATTCTTTCAAGAAGAGTAGAAGAGGAATGCAGGTAGTTAGAAGGGAATACATATTATACAAATTCAGTTGAAAGTATAAAATAGCTTAGCAATAAAACTCAAACTGCGTGAGAATCTCACTTAATTTTAGATTCAACACATTCACATTTATAAAGTACTAACTTTATGCTAAGAAATATGCTGGAACTTTCACATACTTACATTTTTTATTATGTAAAGCTAGTATCCTTCATAGCGGGTGAACAAAGTTGAGGAATATTCTCTTTCCTGTCAGTCCAGTAAAAGTAGTCTGAAATTAAAAAAAACATTTTAGTGAGTTCAAAATAATATAATTTTCAGAGGACATATATGTATTGAGGTCTTTCTTACCTTGCTTCTAATGTAATTATTCACTGGCTCAATACAGTGAATTACATTTTGGTTGATCAATATGCTTTGCTTAATCTTCTTTCATTCCACTTTCTGTGGCTTTGTTAAATCATTTGGGAAACAGTTTCAAATATACGACACTATTCCACTCTATCTGTGGCTCAGTATGGCTTTGTATTCCACTCCAACCGTTCTATAAATAAGCTATTCTGCAAAAACCACAAGTAGCTCTAGAAACAGACATAGATGACACTTAAATCCATCTGGTCCCTTTTTGTCCTCATTCGTTCATGTGTTTGTACCATTTTATTTTCAAGACTGGCTCAAAGGGAATCGTAATTGTTAACAAACACCAAATTCATCTTTGTTTACCCATCACACATGGCAATGCTGCCCAATTAAAGACTTTCAAGTAAAAAAATAAAAATCCCAGAATTAATGTTACCTCTTCTACTTCCCTTCACTCAACATTTCGGCCTCTTTCCCAGTACTGCCCGCTGTGCCTTCATGTAGTTTTCCCAGTCTTCCCCTTCACCTCCATTCTTTGGTTTAGGCTCTGACAGCATCTCCCCTGGATGATTACAATATCCCACCACCAAGGTTCTAGCCATTTTTCAAGCTTTTTTCTGATGTATCTTTGCAATTATTCAAAAGCTATGAACATTTCTTCTGTAATCATCAAGGGACCCTTCTCCAATTAGTTAGAAGGGATGTGAAGGCGCCCTGTGTGAACAGCTCTTTCTCACTCTCCCATGTGCACTACCTGGACTACCGCAGGAACCCTCCGTGTTATTTCACTGAAACTAGAACACTGAAAGTAACCTTTCAGGGCAAATGTTTTTGTTTTTGTTTTCAGAATTTTCCAATATGGAAAGGGAACAACTATATCCCAACCAAGAGGACATGGACAACCTTTATCCCACCATTGCCCTTAATGTGTCCCTTCTCAAGTGAAAGCCGGCCATTTGTACATTGTGAAAGCCCACGAATCCACAGACTTCCTTGTCTATTTTAATTCCGTAGGAAAACTACTTTTCCACTAGCTCTTTTGTTCACATCAGCTGGTTCCTACACTGCTACCATCCTCTGCCTCCTCAGAAGAATCTCTATTATTTGATGCCTATAGTAAAGTGACACTAAGGAACATTTATAATACCTCCCAAATGGTCAAATATGGTAATTCCCAACGGTCAAGTAGAAATAAAATGTGTGGCTCCTGAACCTCTTTTCTATTAAAAACTTCCACTGAAATACTGAAGCAACTGCAAAGTCGACAGTAGAGACTACAAATGGATCAGCCGCTTTTCAAAGGTCAGTAAGTCTCTTTCTCTCCCATGTCTCAAAAACTCCCATTGAAATAGACGGTAAAATCCAGTGGATGTTTTGAGACACATGTGAAGGGCCACTTGCTTTGCAGATGAAGGACAGGCACACAGCGCCTGCTGCATGAAAATCTTCTATGAAATTCCTTAGTAGCCCATCTTTCTTATTTTTCTTCCTTCAAGTAGGAAGTTCACTTCTACAGTAAAACTGCTTGTTTTTACAATTCTTCTAACAAGAGATGGCATTTTCAGAATCATTTTTTCTTGACCAAGATGCTATTTATAGTGGAGATGGGGATGGGGTGGGACTTCAAGCAGAAAATAGTTTGAAGCCACGTTGCTAATGATGGATGATTAATGAAAAGTAGAGATAGTTAATGAATAAGATGTGGGTGGGGGGCAGCAAAGGATCCTTAAATTTCTCCTTCGACACCTCTCCACGATCCTCCCTGAGCAGTGCGGGTGGGTTCCCTATTTCTCCATCTGTTAAACAACATTACAACATCTCTTCTTCACACTTCATAAGGATGTAGGATAAAAAGACATATATTTGTTTTTTGTTTTTTAAAATGGAAAGTGATTTTTAAAATAAGGTGAAAGAAGTTACCTTTATATATGCTTTCTGCCAGTTTTAGAAATTTACTATAATCCAGGGTGCTTTCCGGGCTTCTCTTAGGAATCTTTCTGTGGGTCAGTAGAAAAATTACTGTCTTATCTCCTATAAAAATAAAGGATCAAAGGATCATGGATACAAAAAGACTTTTGTGCATCTCTCTGCCTCCCGATGGGACCTACCACTCAGACTGGCAGGAAGCTGCTCTGCTTTTTCTGAAACTCTCCTGTTTTTTATTATGTTGCATTCAAACTCATCAACGTGACTGATATCTTTTGTTATATACAGAATACTTGGTTATTCCTTTCCTTTCAAAAGCTTATGCATTACAGAGGCTGACCTCTCCCCATCCCTACTGAGAATTCCTCTCCACCTGCCTCCCACACAGACACAGAAACCATGATATTTAGGAGGGGTGGGGAAAGTCCTGTATTTTCAATAAATGGGAATCTCTGGTTAATTGAATGCTCTGGTCAACTAAAATTAAACCTTTGTGTTTCAAGTTATCTTCATTCCTTAGCAAGTTCAGCACAGTGCACACACATTTGTTATGTAACTTGTGATTTGCAGAGGCCACGGGGCTATCTTTCCAAATGTCAGGTCTCACTGGGCAGTATTTTGGACACACATAAAGAACGTATAGGATACTGGATTCAGTGTGCACTGTTCTGAGAACATGCCCAAGAAGGTGATATTTTTAAAAACAAAATTTTCTTTCGTTATCATTTGTCTTTTTTTTTTTTTCAGATAAAAGCAAGGAGAATAAATCCAGTTGTCTGAGGATTGCTATTAGTTGAACCTGGGATGGATTCTAGAATTTTAGCTTTTACCCTCCAAAAAATAGGAAAAGACAATACAATTTTAGCTAACCTCGTACAGATTCCACCTTCTCTCTTTCTTTTCTGGTTTCAAGATTATTGGACCAAATTTTAGAACGTTAAAAGACCTTGAGGCAGAACATATTAGCCATTGTGATTATGTCAGTATTCTCATCTTTAAGCTTCCCATTCTCTTTGCACGTGATAATCATCTCTCTCTCTGTGTATTCTCCCTGGGACCAATCGCCAGGACCCACAAACCTCAGTAAGACCCATGGCTGCAAACTTCAGTATTTGGACTCTTTGACCTTACCGGGGAGCCCTCTGCTCAGGCTTAAGAGCAGGGGCTTGGAGTCGGTGTGGGGTACAAATCCTGTATGACTGATCATCTTTGTGACCTTAGGCAAGGTACTTAACATCTCTTTGCTGATCTGTAAAATGAATAACATCATACTACCGCAAAGGTTATTGTGAGGTTGAAATGAGACCTGGGTAAAGTGCTTAACATAGAGAATTCTACTTAAACTTAGCAATTTTTCTTGTTATGTTGATCACCTCTTCCAGGCCCCACACAGCAGCATTTCTCAGAGGAGCACCACAGACCAAATGCATCATAATTTATATGTGGGCAGTTTATGAATAATGTGGATTCCTGGTCCCCATGCCCAGAGGAGTCTCATTCAATAAGTCTGGGGTGGGGTTTAGAAACCAGTATTTTTACTAAGTGCTACTCAATTATGATGCACCCAAAAGTTGACAACTACTGCCATAGTGCTTCTAAGAAACACGTGATTGTTTGATTCGCTCTGCTAACTAGTGGGTTTTCTTTAACTTGACTTTCCTGTTCTAGTCAGGTCTGAGACTTTCCTCCACTCTAGAAATTCAGGCAATTCATGCCCCAGTGTCATGGACTCTGCTCATTGCTGGCTGCTCAACGTTTGAATGCCCGACATCTGAGTTCTACCTTGGGTTAGTCTTGGTGGGAGACAGGGTACCTCCCTCGCATTCCAAAAACTGAAGCAGGAATGTCCTCCTCACTCCCCCTCCTCATTCCCCAACCTGTCCACACAAGCACACACCAGAGCAAGGACATTTAACCCAGGATCAGCCAAATGGACACTCCTACCCAGACTTCGAATCTTGGGGAGAGAGACCAAAGGACGAAGGGATAGATGATTGGTGGCTCAGCCAGGAAAAGTGTAGCCAACAGCCCTGACAGTGTGCAGCATGCCCAGTGATAAGGAGCATTTCCACCCCTGCCCCTGCCATGTTTGGATAAAAATGTCTTTGATGAGGTGGGGGAAAGTGGCTTTTTTAGCATTAAGATGTTCTACAATTATGCTAAAAGGTAGACAATCTTAGGAATATTTGATAGGGTTCAGCAAAGAGACAAAGACTCAGCTAGCATACTAACACACCAGCATTATGCTCTGTGCGGTCAGTCAATTTTTGCAGGAGAAAGGTTTGCTTGTCTTGAAGACGCTTCACCCTGAGGCTAGAACAGCCAATGCCACTGCCTTTGACCTCCTTCTTCTTGCAGAACCTGAAAACAATTCCCAGCTCCTACTCTGGGTTTTTCAAGGTAAAACCAGACAGAAATGAATGCTTGGACTTAATGATAACAGGAAAAAGAAGCAGAACTTGGGATGGTGGGTGCAGGAAAGACAGAGAGGGCAGCAAGAAAGAGAGAAAAGAAAGAAAGTGGCCACAGGGGCCTCTGGAAGGGGACATGGGAGGATGGGAAGGATGCTCAGTGTAAGCAGGGACTGCCCATTCCCACCCCTGGTTCTCCTGGGAGACCCTCAGCTAGAAACAAGCCCCTGTCCTTTTCCTGCCCCTCCCACACTGTTCTCCTTCAAGAGGAGGGGGGACTTCAGTGACTGGAGCTCTCCTGGCCTGCTCTCTTATTGTGCAAAAATTTTGAGGGACACACACACACACACACACTGCCCGTCAAAGGGAAGATCTGCAGATTTGGGAGATAAGTTCAATTCAGAGGTATGCGCTAGTAAGCTTTTTTGGCTAAGGAGCTGGCGATACCAAGGTCCCTGTTCTCCTAGAACTAGGATAGATCAAGGACTTGATGACCTTTATAGTCTCCTCCAGCCAGAACGTTGTCTGTTGTGTAAATATTCTACACGCTCTTTATGAAAAACACAGCTTCTATCAACTGTGGCTCCCCGTACAATTCTGAGTCTCAGTTTCCTTTCACAAATGTAAATGAATACTATAAGTTGCCTATCCTGTGTCCCCATTCCTTCCTTTTTAACATAAACCTCCTTCTGTTCTGGTGTCCTTCACCTCTCTCCTATACAGCCATGTGCCTCAGGGCACCCTGACTCCACCCCCAGCTCCAGGAATACGCTGAATTCATCTAAAAGGAACCCCATTCCTCTTGCCAATGATTGCTTCAAGAAGCGTGGGCAAGGCAACTCTGGTCAACGAGGCTGGAAGGGAAGTCTGCAGGAGGGCTTTTGGAAAAAATATCTTGCTCCAAAAAGAGAGCATCACAGGGGAAGAAATGATCTTTTATTTTCCTCTGAAAATATTTGGGCTTTGCTATGATGCCTGGAACCACTGCAGCGATATTCCACCAGCCAGAGGATGTAGGCAACACCAATGATAGCAGTTTGATAGAAATAACTGGTGGTCTTGATGACAAGGTTGAGCCACTGAATCAACCAACCCTGAAATCTGCCCATAGCTCTGAAGTAGAAGAATGCATTTCCTTCATTGTTAAAGACATTTTGAGTTGAATTTTTTTGTTACTTGCAGCCTAATGCATCCAACTGTTGGAGCGGAGACAACATTATCATGGCATATTTGTAAGGACCTAGGCAGACAAAATATATAGAAATGCATTGTAAACTGTTAAATAGTTTATCAAAGTAACATTATTACTATCATAAATGAGTGCTTGGTTCTCTGCCTTCTACATCTTTATGAGTTTTTTCAAAATCCTTAGAACAAAATTTCCAAATATATTTGGAAACAACCCAAAACAATTTCCAAATACAAATATTACCTCAACATAAATGTGGACGAGAAGATGGAAATAGAAATTGATCTTAGGTTTTCTGTGACAACTGCAGGATTTGGCCAGGGGAAGGGTCTGGCACTCCTGTTACCCTCTTTTATAGGGGTTCTACCCTGGCCCTTCAACCCAAGTGCCCCAAACTCACTTAGCCTTTCTCGAGCATTTCCTTTTACTGCTTTGTGCTTCTGTGTGTCATTTTCTCTCTGAGCTCCCTTAAACTCCCTATTGTAATCTCATTGACTGGAATGAGCAATAGCAAAGGCAGGCATAATCAGTGTCAAAATATAGTCTGAAATCGGCCCTGGACTCTTGCAGCTGCTCCACTTTCTAATTCACTTGGAACTTTATGGATGGCTTTTCTCTCTCCCATCACAGAGCAAATAACAATGCTGAGGACATCAAGACAGGACTGCACTCTGCTCCTCTCTGGATCCCATTTAATTCTACACGTGTTTTCAACTGGTGATTTAGAGCAGAACAAGACAGAACCTGAAACATCTTTCCTTTATTTTCAAATGATCAGTAAATAAGAATATACCTCCAAAACAGAGCCGGTATATACAGTTAAACTTCTCTTGCCAGCTGTGCCAGGTTGCCTAGTCCTTGAAATCAGTTATGACCCTATTTCTAATCTCAGAGATGGAATTTGGTTTTAAGAGGATCTCTGCCTAGCGGGAGGAACAATTGGGATGAAAATTCCTGATTCTTAAGGGACACATTGTTCTTGGAAAACCTTGCTTAGACCTCTGACGTCAACTACACAGAGGTTTCTCTGAAGAATGACTATATATATATATCAGATCCCAAGACTTCAAGGGACCTCAAAGCTACCTAGCCTAATTCCTGGAAAGATTCAAGAGCCAAAGAAATTAAGAGACTTGCCAAATAATTACACGGCTTGCCCAAGATTACAGGCATTTCAGCAAAAGTAACCATAATGACAGCTAATATTTATTTAGCTCACACTAAGTGCTTTGCATTCATTAATTTAGGCCTCAAAGTTGCGCTGCATAGTAGATGCTATTTATTCCCATTTTAGATGTGAGAAAAGGTCTACCAGCCAATAAAGAGAGAGGATTCTTAAATCTAGGACTGTGTAACTCTAAAGTCTGTGCTCATGGCCACCCTGCCAGGTTGGTAAATAATGTATTATACCAGATGCTGGTAGACCCTGTCTAATCTTAACACACCAAGATAACACTTATATTCCAAAGAAAATGGAAGGTAGAACAAGACATTATATTTTAAACTTTCATAGATCTTCATGGTTATTGAATTCTAACCAATGTTTATTCTATTACAGAGAGAAAAATGAGCCTTATAATATGATGTAAACCTACTTAATGTCTGTATATGTTAAAATAGCATCTTGACAAGATACAACCAGATCTCTTTTCAAAGCACAACATCCTCTTTCCTTAAAGCTCTATAAGATTGTTAGAAACAAGAGTAAGTTTCTTTTTTCTTTAAGTATTAAAACAAAACACCTTGACTTTATCCTTTCAGATCTCCCCTATTTATCAGGCTGACATTTTGAAATTTGGGTTTGCTATGAAAATAGCTTACCCAATGAAAGAGCATTGTGTTGGGCCAATGTCTTTTTTGAGCACTGTGACTCCGGGTTTCATTGTTCTGTTTTGCTGCAGAATTACCATTGCTATTTTTAAATCATCGCTGTAGACTGTCAGCTTTGAACCACTCCTGCTCTTGGCTGTGCGGGCTCCAGCCGCCTTTTCAGTCCTACTGATAAGCCATCCCATGTGTAATATTTTTTGGCTTCTCATCTATTTATAATTGCTTCTCAAAAACTAGAAAATTGTGTTTGTGCCCTAGTTTTTTTTTTTTTTTTTTCCTAATCTACATTACCTCTCCGACTGAAGTAATAACCTGTCATGCTTAAACAATTAGCATAATGCAGAGGACACTTGGGCATCCTACACCCTGCTAATGGGACACCAAATGTGGCTTTAGAAAGTCAGATAAAAATGGGTTTTACAGGGGCCAGCACTGCATTCTGGGAGACTGCCTTTGCACTCACATTACTCACACAGGACCATCACACCGAGCGTTTCTCGAGGAGAGGCAGCCTTCTTCTATCTGAAGTCCGAGACTCAGGGGGAAGTTCTCTGACTCAAGCACAACTAGTGCCTTGGAACAGCCCTTTTATGCTCAATGAGACACCATGGTGGCACAATGTCCATGTCTTTCAACTGATGCTAATTTCCAGAGTATGGTTCTGAGATACATCCCTGGCTTCGGATGATGAAAGATTTGTTTTCATCCATACATTAATTCTCTCGTTCATTTACTAACTCAATACATATTGATGAACAAAGTTTTTCCAGTCTCTTATCCCATAAAATTGGCAATTTAAGAGCTACGCTATCAAACATTCCTGAATTAAATTCTTAACCTCTACCTCTTGATATATAAGTAATGGATAACATTTCTGAGCTTTTATGAAGAACCAGTATAATACAGAAGTTAAGAATATGGACTCCAAAGCCAGAGGGCACAGGTTGGAATTTTGACTCTACCATTTAACTAGCTGTGTGATCTTGGGGTGACTACTCCACCCCTCTGGACCTCAGTTTCCTCACACTTTAAATGGGAATACATTATGGTATCTTATGAGGATTAAATGAGTAAATGCTGGGAAAGCACTTAAGATAGAGCACACAAGTACTTGCTATTATTATGTGGCAAGCACTACGCTAAGTACATCAATAAATTATCAGGATTAAATATGTAAGGCAGGCATGATTTTAATCCCAACTTAGAGATGAGAAAACCAAGATTTAGAAGGGTTAAGGAACTTGCCCAAAGTTGCACAACTAGAGTTAAGAGTGAAGCCAAGTGTCCAACCGAGGCATTCTGCTAATAGAGCTCATTTGCTTAAAAATTCTACCACACTGTCCTGACTTCTAGCTTTCCAACCAAGCTGGGTTGGGTCAGGTCAGATGTGGTGTGATTGACTGGGCTTGGGTTCCATTTATGGAATTGTATAAAAGTAAGTAACCCCTTAGAGAATATCTTACTCTAATCATAACATACCCTCCCCAATGTATTAAATTGTGTCTCGATTAACTTCGTTAATGTCTTTTTACTTTCCTGGGATACTTGCTGGTACAGATGGAATTTTTCTGCACTCTGAAAGAGCAATTCAGCAACAAGAAAAACTGACCTTACTGAATCAGTTGCTATTCATGAAGTAGTTTTATTGAAATAGAACTGAATCACCCCAAGGGTTGAAAATGCCCTTTTTGAGTCTTTTAAATACGTATAGATATAGATTCAAAGACAAGAGCTTCCTATAATTTCAAATGGAAATGGTATGGAAATAAATACTGAAAAATAACATGTAGACAATGAAATGATGAACTGTTCTGTCATCCCCTCTGAGAAATTCGAACTTTTTCCTCCTTCTGTGTGTTGAACATATAGCAGAAGTGGGGCAGGGGCCATGATTTTACAGGCAGGCTTCACATCCTTCAGGGACAATCTAACTGTCACAATGAGTAGTTTTACACCCCATCAAATAGATTCTCTTTGTTCAGAAAATAAACACGAGCCTTATCTCACATTGTTTGGCTAGTTATTTTAATTAGAGTAATGTGAGATATCAATTATGACTATCTTTGTTGGATATTCATAATAAAGTAGCCCGAGGAAAAATCAACAACAATCGTTGAAATAATGGCTAACTTTTATTGAGTACTTTCAATAAACACTACAAACATTTGTATATGTTATCTAATTTAATCCATGTAGCACTCTATGAAGTAGGTACTGACATTGTCTCTGTATAATAGATGAGGGAACTGAACTGAGGTACAGAATTTTGAAGTATCTAGCCAAAGTATGGCAAGAACAGCTAACTTTTCACCAAAATTTGTGCTTCCACTTCCGTGGAATCAAGCTGCCCAGCCAGGGACTACATTTCCCAGCTTCCCTTGCATCTCAGGGGCACCATGTGACTAGTCCTCACCAATAGAAAGCAGTGGAAGGGATGTGTGTCTTTTCCAGCCCTGTTAATTACTGGCTGTGCTTCCACAGCCTCTACTTTTCTGTTAGTTGGACACAGAAGATATTGAGGTTCCAGGGGATGCAAGGACCACAAGATGAAGGAGCCTCATCTCTGAATAACGATGTGGAAGATCGCTCACCAGGAACGTCAGTATTGGATTGTTACATGAGAAATAAACTTCTATTGTGCTAACGCAGGGGTAATTTGGGGTTTATTTGTTACAGCAACTACTGCTATCCTAAGTAATATACAAGACTAACTTGGAGGAGTCAGAAAATAAATCAAGGGATTGTGACTCCAGAGTCCCCATTCTGAACCACTCCACTGGAGTGCCCCTCAGGAAAGGAGGCAGTAAGCTCTTCACTTAACTCATTCATGGCAGAGATGCAGAGGGGGATAGAGAGAGTATTAAGAGACCAAGTTTAAAGAGCTCTTCTAAAGAAAGTCTGGGCACACTTGTGTCTCAGTGCGTTGGATTCATCTTTGGCCACATGGTGTCAAAAAAATCTACATCATCTTGAAATGGTGCTACAGGAAGTTCACATTTCTTTTCTTGCCTTAAACTGAATGTCAGCTCTGCTTTCCAAGAACCCACCAAAAAAAGAGACGGATTAAAGAAAGAAAAATAAAGTAGTGATTCTAGATACATTCCTGAGTGAATTAGGTAATTTTTGTTTCTCTAAAACTGCGAAGTGTTCCCTAATGCAGCTGCACTCAAACGCCACAGCACAGACTTGGAGGGAACAACTATGAATGGATTTAAGTGCTAAGAGGATTCAAGCAAACTGGATTTTCAAGCTCCCTGTCCCACGCTACCCCCACTCTTTCCCTCTACCATCCCAGTTATCCAGGCCAATGCATACCTTTTTTATGGGCCAAATTTCCTGGATGGTTATGATTTTAAAATCTCTGGCCTCAGAGTGCTATAATTACCTCTTGATGATGTAATTAGTAACAAAATTTTACAGGGTATCATGGGATACCTAGAACCTTTCCAAATGCATCCACCTCATTTATAAAGGGTTTTGAACTACTTCCCCAATGAACTACCCATAAAACTGGGGCTCCCAGGGTGACAGAACTCACTCCTAGTGAACACTGCACACTGACCTATGCAATAACATTAGGTTGAAGAATATTATAAATGTTGTTAGTGACCAGTAACTCACAAGCGCTCTCATTACCTTACCAGCAGTGGAGGCAGGTGTGCTGAAGTTAGCACCCTGGGATGCATTAGATATGATGTAGGGAATTAGTCATTAGTCCCCATAAGGCGTGTTTTTCTCCCACTGTGGTGATGCGGAGGGTTTAACATGAGAGCTCCAGCGTGAGAGCTCAGCCAGTCTCTGGCAGCTTAGACGTTGTCTAATGAGAGCCGTGCAGGCCAGCCCTGAGTCCACATGAGATGGGGATTTTCCTTTCAACCCTGCCCCTTACCTGCCACCCCCATCACAATGAAGATTGCCAAAAGAGAACCGAGCAAGGTCCTTAAGAGACGTTGTAAAGGCTCATTACAACAGCTTAGTGTCCAACACACGTCTTCAGCCCAGGTTGTGGCTGCTTGCTTTTCCAGGGCTTAAAGATTTTGAAAAGTGAAGTGAAAAAACTGGTTAGCAGCTAATTTGTCATGTGTTAAAGGAGAGTTTTGTGGCATCAGACATAACAATGTCAAACATGACAGCAAAATTCTATAATCCGGTAACATTTCACCTCATCAGTGAGGAAGAAGCAGCTAAATTTTGGAAGTCTTTTGAGACTCTTGGGAAACTTCTAGAATTAGTTTAACAAACCATTGGCCTTGAGACTCCCAATGGAACTCTGATATACAGATGAGCAAGCCAAGTGCCCTCTTTGTATTGCTAGGATAAGTTCTGACATTAAAAGTCCTTGGTGACTTGGGAACAACTCAAGGAACTATGCAGAAATGATATTTGACTTACCTGGAGTAAGAAAAGTACCTCAGCAGAGAATGTGAGTTAGAACACGAGCTTGCCATGATAGAAATCTCTATAAGAGTAATGAATGGAAAATTAAATATTCCCTAAAACGAAGGCAAAGCTCCAAGTTTCAAATGTTCTGCCTAAACCTGACATGAGTTTAGCTTAGAAATGTTAGAATTGAACAGAGGATTCTGGAAGAAATCCTATGGATCAGGATAGAGAATAGAGGTTCCTGTGACCTTTCACTCAGGTCTGTCTTGAACATTAATACCCTCCGGAGGTGGAAAGTTTTAATCTTGGGGTCATCTTTCACTAGTTATGTTATCTTAAGCTAGGCATTTATCTCCTCTGAATCTCATCTGCAAAATACCAATGATAATATCTTCCCAGTTTACTTCTCATATTTATGGAGATCCAATGAGGTAACGTAGGAGATTCCACTTAAGAAAACTGAAAGATCAGCTTGTTCCCAAATCAGAGAGAGCCTATGTTCTCAAAGCTTCAAGCCCTACTCGAGGAAATCGCCTTGACTCTTGGCACAGTAACAGTTTGGTTTAAAGGCCAAAGATTTGTGGAAATGATCTCGACTTACCCACCAGGTGTTGTGTGGCAAACACTGCTCTGAGTGAGGAGATACTAAAACGTGTTATGGGGGAATAAGTGGTACAGCTGGCAGGTACACCCTGTCCTTCTGAAGCAAGGAGCGCATTCAAAATGCTTCTTCAGAAGAGAGTGGCAAAGACACTCTTGACATGCCCACTTCCTTCCTGGTGAGTGAAAATGATGACTCCTGTGGAAAGTGACCCATGAATCATGGCCCATGTCTGCCCAGGTAAGTGAGTGCGAATTAGAAATCCCATGCCTCCACGTTCACTACCTACCCTCTCTTGTTCACCAAATTAATTCCCTCAGACGTATACCAACAAGAGTCACTCAGTGGCTCCCTCCTGCATTATTGCAGCAGCTGGGGAGGTCTCCTTACTGCTGGGACCACTCCATTCCAACATTTCCTGGGCACTGTATCCAGGTGTGCCTTCCTAAAACACCATCTTAAGGAAAATTCGTGATGCTGCATGATTTACTCAACTCCCTTACCTGCCAGTTAGATGCATCCACGACCTGGCCCCACTCACCCTTCAAACCTTCTCTACTCATAACCTGTGCTTTATCCAAGCTAAACATGTTTTCCAAACATACAACATGTTTTCCCACCACCCTGACTTTGCCTGAACTGCTTCCCTCTTCTTTTTGCGGTGCGACATCCAAACCAAAGGTGAGATCTTGACAGTACCTTCCATTTGCCCATATTATTGCAGGTTCCTTGCAATAATGCCCTGCTAAAATGTGTCTCCTGCATTATGCATTTTGAAACCCCCTAGCTGAATTCACCCTTCTATAGTTGTTTGGATTCCGCTCAGAACAATTACATTTTCCTTGTAAAATAGTTATTTATACGCTTGCTGTATTCTATCTTCTAGACTGTAAATTCTTTGAGGTCAAGGAACCACGTCTTACCTTTATTTTCTCCTGATAATCTAACTCAGTAGGCGTTCAATATTTTTTAAATGAATGAATGTGTTAATGAAGAAATGAAAGAAGTCTTACCTTTCTTCCTTTACCCATGCTGTTCTACACAAAATGCTCTACCTTTGGCTTCAAAATACTAGCCATCCTTCAATGTCAAGCTTAAGTCTCCCTTGCTCCACACAGCCTTCGCCAAACCACCTCAGACCCCACCAATCCCTCTGCTGCATTGACAATCTATATGCCAAAGAACCAAATAGACAATCTCCTAGATGTTCACTATCTGTTTAAAGACACTGGTCTCCTCTAAAGCAGAGGGTCTAAAATCTGAGACCCATGGGTAGGATTAGGGAGACCAGGAACCTTCTAAAATTGAGTGCTAATGCCCAGGTGCATTAGGGCATCCAAGAACTCCAAGACCTGTCCCCCTCAAAGTGGAAAAGAACCACCGTCCTGAGGGGATTGTAAGCTGAGATGGAGTCTATCTTGTATGTGTTTTCTATTTCCCTAAGTGGCTAGCCAAGTGCTAAGAACAGAGAGGAGACTGTCCTTGAATAGCTGGAAGACTAATCAACAGGATCAATGTCTCGTGACTTCCTCTTTGCCCACCTAGCACAGCCCCCAGCCCGAGAGGTGGTGGGTAGAGCTTAGTAATGGCATTGTACATAGCAAGTAGATAATCTAAGGATTACAGTGAGTTCATGCCTAATCGGAATGGGGGAAAAGCACCCGGCCTAACAGGCTTGCCTTTCTCTGTGTGAAATTGTGTGACGAGATGGGGCAGGCAGCGCCGTTGCTGCGGAAGGCAGTGAGCCCTGGGCAGTTCCGAGTAGTTACAATGTAAGCCCGTCCAGGAGCTGGTCTTCTCTGGAGGCAGGCTTCACTTGGTCCTGCGGGCTCGGGCAGAATCCTCACCATTGTTCCCTTTCTGCCTGGCCTGGCCTGCTCCGGCCACCTTGGTGCCTCACAGCAGCACAAGGTCCAGAGAGCGCCAGAACCCATATGTGTTGAATTAATATAAAATAGCCTTTATAAAGCATAACGCTTTAGGGAGATAGTATTAGCAAAGGAATGTCAGAGTTTTCAGTCGGGGTGAGAGGCAGGACCAAACAAGGTCTGTTACTAGCCGTAATGTTTTCATAAAAAAAAATAATCCATGGAGTCCTAAGTTACAAAATGATGACGTTAGCTATTTAACCAAAGAGTTGATTTAAAAAAAGGAATAACAGGGGAAGTATGATTGGTGATTTTTGTTTTAACAAGCTGAATTCCTTTTGGTTTCTCCTTGATTCAAGTGGTGGTTTGTGTTACAAACCAAAAAAACTATAAGCAGCTAGCGCAGTCGTGGTTTCGATAAAACTCTCTTAAGTAATGATGATCCCACCTTATTTAGACAAGTCAGGGGTCAATATGGCCTTATTTGCTTCTGGTTTTCATTAGTGGCGCTCTCTCTGTAGCATCACACTTCCCACCAGCTCCTTGAATACACAGAGGATTCATGCTTCAGTTCTGCATGTATTAAGAATGCAGCCATAGCAACTACTAGCATTAATGAACTATTTGCTTATGCAGTAATAATTAACTTCCATTACATTACTTTGTGTGATTACTTTCTTAATTGCCTGAATTATGCATCCATTTAATATTTAATAACCATTCTCAGAAATCAGACACTGGTAAAAAACAAATTGCTCACAGTTTCCTTGCAATAATTAAGCTCACAAGAATAAATGAAACCTTTTAAAAACGAATGCCTTGTGATTATATCCTTGCATATAGAACAAGATCCTAAATTAGTTATTTATTAAATCTAAATTTAAGTCCAAATAATGCATTTTTCACTTTCACCTCGGGAAATCAACCTGCACAGTACCTGATATCAACAGCAGAATTAAGTACCATCTATTTTCTTTGGGAGTCACAAGCTGCATTAATATTTATTACCATGCAAAATTCAAAAGTCCTTAAAATATTGTGTGTTTATTATTTATTTCAACTTGGCATCTCTTTTACGCAAGGTAAGTAAGATGTTTAGTTGGAGATTAAAGTGTTAGGAAACGAGATCGATAGCTCTCCATTAAGATGGGCTATTGTGAGATTCCCCATTCTTTTCTGCTTCCTAAGGACCCTACCCCCAACACACACACTCGCATGCATACTCAGGCCCACACAGCCACCTCCCAGCCCCTTAGAAAACAGCGAAAACACACATGTGCAATGTGTTTTTAACCAAGCGGAAGGAGGTTCCCGGCAATTTATCCTCATCCATTTACACTCCCAGCCAGGCCGTTTGATCTCCTTGCCTTTTCAGGTTGCCAGCTAGAGCTCTCAGAACCCCTGTGCCCCTCTGCCTGCACCCAGGCAAAGCCACATGCTGATTTGCAAAGTGATAATGCTATTATCCTATTGTACATCAGCTTCAGTTCCCACCGGCTTGCAGAGTCATCACTGTCTTAACAAATAAAACGTGTGACTGTTTTATCGCAGGTTTCTTGGTGAATAGATTCTATTGAATCTGGACAAGACAGCTTTTTTTAATCTTCCTGGGACCGCATCTGCAAAACTGCTCTGCCATTCCACATTGATTATGGCAGCCATGTACAGATGTGTTTATCTGAGCCATAACCATGTTAGGATTAAGCTACAAGGACAGAGGGATGTTATTTACCCACTGTTACCCTGTGCATACGTAATATACACAAAATAACGTGTGCCACCTGAAAGAGGGGAGGGGGGAACTGAAAGCATTTTGTACCAAATGAGCTAGTTCAGAAAAATAGGTGCAGCCTAAGAGATTACATGCAGAGTACCAAGCAAATAACTGAGATGAACCATTTTCCTACCAGAGAGGAGAATCTTTCTGCAAGGCATGGAAACAGCCATGGGGAAGGGGTAGCGCTGAGGGTGGGGGTAGGTTTGTGGCGAATGACTGGAGTTTAGGGTGTCACAAGTCAACAATGACTGTATCCTGAGTTTCCAAACTGAGCTAAATTGATGCCAGTCTCGCTGACTGTTGTTACAGTGGGCAGAGTCATTAGGATTTGCTTTTTAAATGATCTCTCAGCCTGTAAGGCTGAGAGCTGCTAGCAAGGCAAGGTTAGAGAGAAAATGATAGCAGTATGTTGATGCTTCACAGACCTCATGATAGTTTCCGTCTGTCATTATTTACGTCTGACTAGATGTGTCATGTCAGCTACCTAGAAGGCACTTTAAGATGAAGCCCTTGTTTGCCTCCGCTCTTGCGCAGCCAGACGGGGATACTATTATTTTTGCATCACTACACTTAGGTGAAGCTTGCTTCAATCTTTCAGTAATGACACATGGAAGAAATAAAAATGGTTGTGTTCAAGTTATTATACATGCTTGTATTCTAACAGACCTCGTCAGCATGGCTCAGAAAAAGAAAAAAGTGAATTTAAATCAATAAACAGACATTTATTAAAAGGTCAGCTTAATTTTATTTGTCTCAGCTTCTTCGCCAATATTTTAGGTAAAACTATTTTTCTTCGCCTTTGGATTAGTGTCATTGTTATTGGATGGAATCACTGGAGGGAAAAGCTACAAAACTAATAGTTGATCAAATTTGCTCACGTTGTTTAATATCATTTTATATCATTTTTATAAATTCTATCAGTGCACTGTAAATAAAGCTACATGAAAAGCTTTTGTTTTATGTCTATATTATCGGCATCATTAAGGACAAATTTTCAAACAATGTGTGTTTATCTGTAAAACTATATAAAGAGAGTCCTAATCTTAGAGCTCATTGTGATTTTTAAATCTAAGATGTCTATTTCATATATCAGAAAAAAATACTATGACAGCAAAAAATAAAATAGGATATTTACGTTGTCTTTCACCAATAGTGTCTTAACTAATGAAACTATCACTACTCCATAGCTGTCCCTGGTAGAGAAAAAAATGTTGGCTGAAAAGATTTCTGGAATGTTAGAATTTATTGACACCACTTTATATTGAAAACTGCAGCATAGCTTTACTAGGAAGCAGGTTTCAATAAAGCCAAAACATTCTAGGTGATTTTTCTCTTATGCTTTAAAAAACATAATAAATATAACTGGATTTAAGTGTGAATGAAACAATCTATAAACACGTTTGAAAATACGAAAGCATATACATATATATGTAATACATCAGTAAAAACACAGTTTGCAGTTTTTCTTTACGTGCATAATTTAGTACACAAGCTTGAAAAGGTACAATTTAAAAAATAAAATAACTCACATAGACTGTTTCTTAGGATTACGTTTATAAAGTTTCCAACGAGATTCAATATTTAAACAATAAATAGCACCGTAGTATCCAGAAAATGACTTCTTACTCTAAAATGAGGAATTTAGATACGAGAGAGAAAAATGCACTAACCCATCCAGGCTTCTGAGTTCTAACATTTAACAGAATCTCAGGACTGCCGTGTTAACTGAACAGATTTCTATCAAAAGCCTGGGTCACTCTGAAATAACTAGGGATGTACGATGCTTGATTGCCTTATTTAGCTAGAAGAAGTGCTTATATTTTTGAAGTCTGCACAAGCCGTGTAAGCATAAAAGTGTGATGATAGAGATCTCTTTTCTGTTTTAAAGATCAGACACCAGTTTCATGAGATGATATTTTCAGGTTGATGCATTCGTGTCTGAGGCGTATTTTTATAAATTTCAAGTATAATGCTTTGTCAGGACTAAATGAAATGTCCTGCATATATATATACATATATAGGTACATATACATATATTTTTAAAATGCTGTAGAATTTGCATTTTAACCAATGTGACTGTCATAAACTACCAAGACAAATACAGTAATTTGAAATAGAATCAATCACATTCTCTCGAGCTCCTAAATCTTTAAAATAATTATAGCACATATGTTAAAATACTTTTTTAAGAAACGGTTTGCCCAAGGCATTTTTCTTACCTCCTGCCCAAGCTACATGTGAGTTGTGGCAAAAAATGAACAGTAGGTGGCAGTCAAACCACTAAACTGCTGCAAGGCTTCATTAACTGGAATCTGTTGTTAAGAGTAACAGGAAAGTAGTATATTTTCCCATTTTAAAGAGTTCATTTTATAATTAATCTTGAAACACATTTCTAAGGTCCAAACTGCTGAAATAGTGCGTTGATTGCATCCTTAAGCGAATGAGCCCAGATAAAAGTGATTTAATTCAAGAACCCTTTCTGCTATGTTTCCATGACTTTTTTCTTTTTTCATTTCTCTGTTATTACCGTTTTACCGTGGGTCTTTATGTCGTTTGGTAGTTGTGGACACGATCAGCACATTCTTGGGCCGGAGCCCAGGACTGTGTAAGTCACACTTGTATATCTTTGTGCAGATTTTAAATAACCTGTAGGAGCTTTTCTCTCCCTTGATCTTACAGACTGAATGAGTATAATCCCTTTCCATGCCTCAGAAAATAAACCTGTTTATGAGAAGATTCTAGACAAGTAGCTGAAACACAGAAGGAACATGCTCTAAAGCAGGGAATTATGGACAACTGAAAATCCACACAGTGTGAGTGGAAAGTAGCTTTGCCTAAGAGGCCATGTCATCCGCATGAGAGAAAGAGCCTTAACTATTGGGTTCATCGTGGTAGCCTCATGGTTGAGAACAGGGTTCCAGGCATATAGTGAACGTTCAATGAATATTTGCTGAATGAATCAGTGAGTGGAAAATCCAAGTTGTACTCATCTCTCAGATGTCTATCTTGGAAGTTTTTGCTTTTGTCTCAGTTCTTCACAATGATAAACCTACATTCCCACTCCCCACCATTGTCCCTCCCCCGGACATTGTTGCTAATTACTATCATTGGGAATTGACACAGCACGACCAAGACAACACCGCAGGATGTGAGTCCAGTCTGCTCCATTTGGAATGTAGATGATGCCTCTCCTGTGAGTTACCGGCAACAACTGTTTCTCAAAATCTACGCTCATGCTATAGGAAAAGCAAACTATGTAAGTAGCATTGGCCTAAAAGCTAGGACAACTTGATTAATTTACTTACCTGCCTGTGCCTCAGTTTCCTCATCTGAAATGTGCAACTAGTAAGAGTGCCTACTTCAGTGGGGTTGGGATAAAAACTAAATGAGTCAGCACATGCAAAAAAACTTAGACTGTGGTCAGGCACGTGGTGAATCCTCCATAAATACCAGTTATTATTACTACATTTTATTATTAGACTTGTTATTAATAGTAGTATTATTTAACACTTGTCTGTGCTCATACATAACACTTTACAAAACAATTTTTGTTCACCGTTATCTGTGCATTTCAATGAGAATCACTGTTACAGTGAATGACGTGGTGATATAAAGAAAAGTTCGCACGATAGAACTAGCAGCCTCGTAACAATGAAGTATGACATGGAAAGGGATATGTTTTAAGTTGACCAAAAGTTTGATTTCTTTTCTTTTCTTTTCTTTTTTTGACCCAGCTTTAGAGACAGCTAGAAAGTAATTAACACTCCCTACCTCCTCCACTCCCACCCTGGGCTTCCTCACATCCCAGACTGACTGAGCTCTGAAAATATTTTCCAAACATCCAAAGCTCACCTCAAACCAAGGACTCAAAAATGCTCACTGATTTTGAATGTTTTTTCTCAGATCTATTCCTTAGTTCATTAAAATGATCATGGTAAGTGCAATTAGTTTAAGAAGCAGACATGATAAGATGATTTCCTTTTATCCTTTATTGAAACAGAAAGATGCATTTTGTCAAAACTAAATTCAGATCCCCAGGGGACCTAAGTTTAGTCCAAACGTCAGAGAGGAGGCAACTCAAGCTGTGTTTACAATCTGGCAGTTCACTTCCCTCGTATGCAGGTAGCAGTGGCAAGCCCTACAGATCAGATTTAAGGTCGCAATAACAAGCATTTTCTGATCTTGCTAGGAGGATAAAACACTTTTCTTCAACTTATCCATTCATTCCTCTCCTCCCATGGCGAACCCTCTACAGTACTTTAGTAAAGAAATGTGAACCAGACAAGTCTAAGAAAATAATGAGTAATTTGATAACTTTCTGAGAACCAGGTTCCCTTTTTCCAGAATCTTCTATGCTTTTAGGTGACTCTTTGAGGAAGGAGGTCAAAGTATTGAGTTTGAGCAATTTAAATAAGAGACATTGGGTAATTTAAAAATGAGACGTGCGGTACAAGACCCATTCATTTAAATTACGTGAAAAGCCAAGGTAGACTGTGTGTAATGAGGAGCCGAGTCAGTCCTCAGGCAATTTCAGTGGGGTTAGGAGATTGCTTTAATAGAATATGACAAGGTTCCTTTTGTTTTTCATAAAATATTGTATTCCCTCTTGAAATGTAACAAATCCTTAATGAAATCACAGTCCCTTTATTGTTAGGGAATAATTTTTATGTTTTGAGAGATCAACAATGTCAAAACAATTACTGCAAATTAATGATAGACAAACCTCAAAAGATTCAGAAGTTGGTTAGTTCAAACATATGAAGCCTCCTGTGAACCTGTTTGAAGGCTCTAGATGAAATCTTATCTGATAAGGTGCTCCCGTGAGAGATATGAGGGCCGAGCAATGCAGGTTTGCCCTGGGGAGAAAATACTAGGCAAGGAGAGAGGAAGTCTGATTTTTACTGGTTCTCTTACTCACCTTCTGGATTATCCCGAAGAAATAAACAGAAGCCTCTGGATGTGCTTCTCTATTTTCTTTTCTTTGTTTCTTGGGGATTGTTTATTTATGAAGATAAATTATTTTTTGTGAAGAATTGGAAGACTTTTGAGGAAAAAAAGAGTATTTTATAGTTAATAAGTGCAAAGTAATACCTGTGGTTGGATTAATAGCAATTAGTTCCTGCTAAGCCAGAAACACACTTTCATTTGGTCCTCTAATAGTGAAATGATAGGTTCTAGCTAAATCCATAAGCAAAATTATGATGGTAGCTGTGCACGTTATATCCAATGCCACGTGTATTTAATGTGATTTATTTATAGCTAAGAGAATTGAAAAAGGAGCAAACCAAAAAGTTGCCTTATAAATAAGTCATGCCAAACTGGTCTCCTTTCCATGTGTGACTATATGGATACTCAGTGGCAAGTCAGTTTAGAATCCTTACACAGTGGATATCTTGATTTTAGACAAACATGAAATTAAATAGCTTGTCCTGTCATGGACTAGATAAATAAGTGTAGGCTGTGCGACGACGTAAACCAAGAGTGCTCTGTAATGGTGCCAGTCTTATTTGGATTTTTTTACCCCAACAATAAGCTTGAAGTCATAAAAGGCATGCCTATTAAACCCCCAGAGAACAACAAAAAATTGGGAGGAAAACTTGCTATGTTGGATGACACCATCAAGATTCAAAAAACTCAATAGGCTGGAAGACACACTAAAATAAATCAGACGGATTTTAACTGGGATAGAGTCCTTCATTTAGGTTCAAATACACACCCATACAGACTGCACACACACATGTATTTATGTCAAAGAGACATTGATTTTTAGTGGTTTGTATACAAATGGCCGTGGTCTCTAGTTGACTAAAAGTTGAGAGTGACTATATATGGCAATGCCAAAAATATGAATGTAATGACAGCTCACGCATGTGTCAGGCACAGTTCCAAACTACTCACAAGCATTCTTTCATTTACTCCTAGTATCATCATTTCACAGATGAAAAAACAGAGGTAGAGAAAGGGTAGGTAACTTATCTTGGTGCAGAGTCAAGATAATGATGCCAGCATCTGCCCCCAGAGATGCTCTGAATCTCCATTTATACATGACTTTCAGCTGAGGGAAAGTAACTGCCCACTGTTCTCTGGGCTGGAGTCTGGCTCTCAGTTCTCTGTTCATCTTAAGAAGGACAGGCATAAAATGCAGTAAAAACTTGGAGAGGCAAAGCCGTAGGAAATAGAGATGCTTGCCTGGAGGGGAGAAAACAGTGAAGTCATGAAGGTGTTCTCAGATGTCTAGACTAGAGATTGTCAAGGAAAAGATGACACTTGTTGATGTATTCTCAGAGGGGGTGGAAGTCACAGGGAGGCAAATTTCAACCCAATATATGTTCTTAGCACACAAATGATCCAAACTAGGAATGTGCTGCCTTGTGAGATATGAGCATCTCATCCGTGAAATGATCAAGAGGAAGCGAGATCAAGGAGCAGTGCCACGCAGTGGTGGCCAGTTGACCCAGATGACTCCTAGGGTACCCTCCAAGATACAAAGGTTTGAATAATCAGGGAAAAGTTTGAAGTGCAAACACTTGTGAACTGCTTCACTCCCTCCACCCAACACACACACACACACACACACACACACACACACACTCTTTCCTTTATCTCCATCTATATCCTTATATGGTAGCAATTACACTAGGTTTGCAGCTAGTGGATCTGAATCCTAAACATTTTACTGAAACATCCCTGCCCCTTCAGTTTCTCTTTCTGTGAATAAGAAAGAAGGAAATAAAGAAGAAAGGAAGGATGAGAAGGAAGGAAAGAAGGAAGAGAGAGAAGGAAGGAGGGAGAGAAGAAAAAGAAAATGAAAACAAATTAAGGAGAACAAGACAAATAGATTTAGTCATGCTTCCCTCTTCATACCTTTCCAGACTTTTGTGAAACCAACTTGAGATAATAGATTAGCAAGAGTTTCGGAGAAAAGAAATATATATATATATTTAAAACACTCTGTGAATTCAAAGCAATGAAGGATTATTTGTCTGCAGCAGTTTGGCTCAGTATCTTGTATGAATCCTAGGTCATGGGTTTGATCCACACGAACTGGTTAATTGCATCCTGTCCTCTGACCACATGCTCTGTGCCCAAGTCAAATCTGTCATCTGATGAATGGCTATTCTTGATTATATCAGGGACTGTGGGAGAGAGTGAGAAGAGCTCAATACGAAGCTGTCTCCACCACCAAGAGACAACTCAAAATGGAATTCTTCATCATGGTGCACCATGGTATCATCTTGCTACATAAAGGACAACACTTTTAGTAATAGGGCACTTTTCTGCAAGTGGGGAAATTTTACATTTAGACTAAAGACAGTTAAAATGGAAAATATATACATGTGATACACATATGTATGCATGTGTACAGCATGTGTGTGCATGTGTGTGTGTGTGACACAAAAATCTCAGAATGTGGAACTGAAAAGAATAAATGCCCAAGTCAATGACTCACTTTTCATGCATTGTCAGCCAATGAAATATATGAACTCATTTTCAGTCATCAATATCTAGCATTTACCCCTTTTCACTAACACCAACTTTAAAATAAAGCTACAGAAAGAATAGGGAATTATATAATAAGACTACACCAGAATCTTCTAGACAGTTTTAAAATGCAACTTTAAACTTAAATCAAATGTTACTATTTGCACATCAGGAATGAAAACATAAGCAGGTGAATTATGAATGTAATACCCTTAAGGACTTGGATATTATATTATAACCATAAGTAAGATAACAGACGTAGTATAAATGTAGAAACTGGAAATGAGGTGGTTTATTTTTCAATTTCCCTAGATTTACATTAAGGAAGTACAATTGAACCTTGAAACAATAATTATAATATAGGAGTTAAAAAGCATTCAAGAGAAGGAAAGCCCTTTAGCTAAGGATTGTTTCGGGATGGAAAGCATTACATATAAAAGAGCAAACTAAAGAGAAATAATATATCAACTGGAGTTGGGATAAAACTATCAAGAATAATAAAATACATTGAAAGCATTTAGTTAAATTGTCAGCACGATTTTTCTATCTTGAAATTTTATGCTACAGATTACTATAGCAGTTTTTAAAGTGATAGCTTGGATATTATTTTAGAAAACTTCTTGATTGGCTCTGTGATTACTTGGAAAGTTATAATCTCTAAATAGAGTGCTAAATATCCCAGTTCACACCTGTAATGGAAAATGCCTATGGGTTAGAGGGAAAATAGGTAGCAGTCCACCAAAAAGTTGTTCTTTCCTTCTTCTTAGGCATGTAACTAGAATGCATTTCTCAGCCTCTCTTGCAGCTAGATGTGGTCATGGGACCAATCTCTCACCAACACACTATGAGCAGAACTTCTGTGAGCAATTTTCACTTTACTTGTTTAAGAGGCAATTCCTGGCTCTGGACTTCCACTCCTACCCCCTTCCTTCAGGCTCTAATAGCCAGAACTTGGAAAACAACATGTGGAGAACCACTTGATACATATGGGAGGGCTGCCAACAGCTGAGTCTCTGATGCAGTTGGCAGAGCTGCCCTATCCACCTGAACCCCTCACTTTGATCCATTATGTATGGGAGAAAAACACATCTTTGTTTTGTAAGCTGCCTTACTATTGTACCTCTTGTTATAGCAGCTTAACAGTTTATCTGATTAATACATAAGCTTTCAGAGGTATTTTCATTATCTTCTTGAATACAAAAATGTTGGGCTTTAAGGATAGACTTAGATTTAAATATTTTAATGAAACTTACTGTATGAACAATTTATAAAATAATATTTTGCTGTAGTATCTCTAAAAGTTAACTAGATTCTTTATTTTAGTTTGTGGTTTATTTTTATTATTTTCACTTCATTTAATCATACAGTGATGAGCTTTTATAAAAGCAGAGTAAATTTTCTGAGTTCAGAGAATTTGAGTGAGAACTCTCATCTCAGAAATGCTATCATCAACATGAAAACAACACTTCTGTATTTTCCTGAGTTATTTTTATTTCTAAATTATTTTAACAGGTAACTAGGAAAAAAAGAAAAAGACTGAAGCTTGCTGAGCAGAAAAGAGTTAAGGAGAGAGACCGCTCTCCTTAAAAAGGCTTGTTCATGAGTTTGGTCCTGAGCTGACATCTTGGAGTCAGAATTTCGGGGGCTTCCCACCATTCCCTAACTTCTAAGATTGGCTCCCTGTGCCTAAACTATTTATACAAACACTGTGGTTTGTGCTGAGCACCTGCTTTCCATCAGGGAGTCTGGACTCTTGATGTGTGCTAGGCAGAGGGCGCCTGTGTGACCAGCCCCCAGGAAGAACCTTGGGCAATGAGTCTCTGCTAAGCTTCCCTGACAGACAGCATTTCACATGTGTTACAATTTGATTTCAGAGGAACTGAGCACAGTCTGTGTAACTCCACAGGGAGAGGACTCTTGGAAGCTTGTGCCTGGTTTCCTCCAGACCTTGCCCCTATGCACCTTTTTCCTGTGCTCATTTTCACTGTAATAAATCGTACGTTGAGTCCTGTGAGTGTGCATGAGTGCTCCCAGAGAACCACCAAACCTAGAGGTGGTCTGGGAGGCCCCCACACTCTTCCCAACTAGAATTTGGAGTTGAAATAGCTAATGGCAAAATAAGAGAAATGGGACTATCCTAACCAATTGGGAAAGCTAGACACAGGTACAAAATGCTTGAGTATCAGAAAGCATGTATAAGGCCTAAAGTTTTCCAAGCGGAATAGAATATTCAAAGATTGAGAGTGCTTCCACAAATGACTACAAAATAATACCACCAGATATTTATAGGGGACCTCAAGTTCCCTAATTCTCAATAGCCCTATGTGATTGGCAGGCCCTGTGTCATCATCTCTGTGGCTGAGGTGCAGAACTTGCCCAAGGTCATAACGCCAGGACTGCAGAGCAGACATAAGACGCAGGCCTTCTGAAGCCTAATCACCTTCTATTTCTCCTAAGTCAGTGTTTGAGATCTACGTTTCTAAGAAGTCTGAGGGAGTGCCTCAGGGGTCACCAGTAGGAGGGGATGACAAGGCCAGGCAGGAAGGCTGTGCGCCTTCTACTTGGCTTTATCCAAGTGGCTCCACATTTATCAATTTTATATATAGGAATTCCACTTAAATTAGTATAAAAAAGGAGTCCCACTAATTTTTTTTTTAATATCTTTTGTTTCCTTGTAGATAAAATAAAAAATCACAGCTAACAATTCAGTTTTTTAGTTTTTCACTTTTTAAAGGTAAATGTCCCATCCAGGAGAAGGCTCACAGATTTTAGCAAATGACTCTAAGGTCGATTCTTACTAAATCAGTTGGAATTATGCAAGGCCACACCATAAATCTTCTATTCTGCCCTTATACAGCTTTTACCTGTTAGTTCCTCTGCTACTTCCTCTGTCTTAAACGTCTCTCTGGATTCCTCATCACTGCTGTCCTCTCTAGCACCCGGGATGCTTCTGTTTCTCTCATGCACACTAAACCTAAACCAGAAATAGCTGCAAGATCTGCCCTGATTAAGTTGTACCCAGGCCACTAAAGGGCAAAGGAAGATTAGCTATGATATGTTTATTCTCAGCTCTCCACTTTCCACAGACACTGTTTGTCAGTCATTCCTACCAAATCTATTGGTTGACGTAGAGAACACAGACGTTGGAGCCGTGCAGACCTGGAATTCAAATCTGATTTCACCATTCTCTAGCTGTGTGGCCTTGGGTAAGTCAGTTAACCTTTCCAAGCCAGAATATATCCACAAAATGGCAATAACAGCACCCATGTTGAAGCAATTGAAAGTATTAAAAGAAACAGCATCAAACCCACAGGTGTCTTTACTATATTTACGCAGCACTACCAAAATTGTAATATAGTCAAGGCTCCCCTAGATTTGAGGTGGTTTTCCTACAAGCCTATAAAGAAACCAGTAGAAGTGTTTAAGCTGTCTGTTTACTCACAAAGGAAAGGAAAAGTTTTAGCCTCTTAAGACATGAAGTATGCAAAATGCTGAGAGCTCCAGAACTGTGGCTGGGAAATATTTTAGAATAAATTAAAGTTATCCATCAGAAAGGAAGTGAGAAGAAAGAATGACTCACGACAGAGCAGAGGGAGTGCATGCTCCTGGTGAGTTCTCTGCTCATGCAGGCAGCTGGAGCCAGCTGGGAAAGAGAGGCACGGAGGTTACGTAATCAGGAAGAGAGAGGAGAAGCATGGTCTGTTAATCGTCTTTTCTATTTTAGACTCAGATAAACAATGACAAAAGCTATAGATGCAAGTTTTAGCCTGAAGCTTGAAGGGAAGGCACCAATTTGTGCCCACGTGTCACATTTCTTTACATCGTGCTCCAAACACCAACATTTCTAAATCTGAAATACAAGGGTGGGTAATAAATGTTTAATTGTTTATATTGTAGTAATAAGAAGAGGCTTAAAGAAACTGAACACTCAAGCATAAAAAAGTGAGTTTTATTCGGCCTTCTGTGGCGTGTCTAGGAGGACCTAACCAGCCTCCAAGGACGAAACCTCATTTAACCTTACTACAGTGACATCAGATATCATACTGCACTTTATCCTCTATTCAGAAAGATGCCCTTTGCTTCATGTCCAATATCCTAGGTATTATCCTGGAGTCTTGTCCTGGAAATATCTGTCCGTGACTCAGCACGCAGAGTTACCAGCTTCTCTTGCCAACTCAAACGATTCACACTGCAGGCAGCGAGCGGCAGCTTTGAACCTCATTGGCCATTGGTGAGAGTTTGGACAGTTGCAAAGCCATGACAGCATTTGCCGAAAATGTGGTTGTAGTGATGGCCTGAAGAGCTCGGCCTTTTAAAAGTGAATTTTGTGACCCATCTTATAGTGTAGTGGAGGGCCTCAGTTGCTGATATGTGGAATGTGCCCTGTTGCATGTGTCTGTTCCACCAGCTCTCAATTGTTATTATATATAATAACAGGCTCTGGAGTTTATTTAAAATACCTATTTCTGATCCCCACTCCAACAAATTCTGACTTGGTAAATGAAGTTTGGGCTCAGGATTCTGCTTTTTTAAGCAGCACACCAAAGGGTTCTGATGCAGGAGATCCTTGGACCACATTTTTAAAACTGCATTCTCTCTCTTTCTTTCACCTGTAACATCCTGACACACAATTTTTAATTCTACTGTGAGGAATTCATGTGTTTATAGGCCCAATGGAAGAAAAAAATGAGCAAAAGCCTTAATACTGTAATGCTTGTGAGGAGTTTCTTCTTGGCTTCTCAGATACTGTTGGGGGGCTTAGTTGGGAGTTCATACGTAGGCCATGGCCAGAAAATGAACTCTCCAAGGGAAACTGTCCACAAGCATAAAAGTTGGATGTATTCAGAAGTATTCTGGAAGAGGTGAAGAGTACGCTGTTATGTGGAAGGTGATCAGATGGATCTTGTTACAGTGATAAGTTTCATCTGTGCCTCACACATTCGGAGGGATATTAAAGACAGCGAGTCAGGCTCTTTCCCTAACTCCCAACTTCCTAGATTTGAAGTGTTCTTAAGCTGTGGTGAAGGCTCATCTAGTAACTTCCATTTCCAGTAGTATTGATTCCCTGCTGCCTTCATTGTGTGCTAGGCATCCCTCCCTGTAGGCTTAATACTCAATAAACATACACTTGCTCATACTAAAATAGGAGTGAGCAGGATCATTTGTGTACAATCCAATGAACTAGAAGAATAGACGCCTGTATGTATTCCATCTTAAATGGTTAGCTTCCCCTTACCTCCATTTGCTGCAATATCATCTTCAGGTGCTCCATGACAATTTCTTTCACTGATGGGGAGACAAGAGTTATAGATATCTACTTCCCATTGTGATACTGTGTGCATACTATGTGTCATGCACTATGCTAGCTATTATATATTTAAAACGGTGAGTAAGACATAATCCTCGTCCTTGAGAAGCTCACAGTCTGGTGAGAAAGAGAGGAACAGTACAATTATTGACATTACAGTTTGACAAGTGCTTTGATAATATAATGCTATAACGGAAGCAGAAGGAGAGGAAGATTGAATGGGTTGGGAGGAAAGCTTGGGAACATAGGGAGGCTTTAGATAGGCAGCAACATTTAAGTAGGCTCTTGAAGCGGGAGTTGGGACCATGATGCAGAAGAAGAAAGCATTACAGTCAAGCAAACCGTATGAGGAAAGACTCAGAGTTGTGAACAACTATGGTATCTAGAGCACCGGGAGGATGGGGCAGTGAGGATGACAGCAGTTATGGTCAGAGAAGTAGAACATGGTCAGATTGTGAAAGGTCATGCTAAGACATTTGAACAATCTCCTATCGGAAGTAAGCAGTGGAAAATTTAATCTGGAAATACAACTTGTCCACAGTGTGTAGGAAGGATTGTAGAAAATGAAAACTGAAAGATTAGTTTAGGAAATCTGAAAATCTCCAGGCCAGAGGATGAGAGCCTGACCTGAGCTTAGGTAGTAAAAATGAAGACAATGGCATGGATCTGAGAATACTTCAGAGGTCAAATCCACAGTCCTTGCAAATCAATTGGCTGTAAGTAAGGTGAGAGAACACAACCATGGATAAGGGTAGATCAGGATGCCACATGGTGCAATGTGGAATATAGATCAGGAAGTAGGTTTGGTGGAAAACATAAGTCATATAACTATTATCCAAAAGTGCCCTATATCCTCCAGTTTAGGGTTGCCAAATAAAATATGGGATGTCCAGTTAAATGTGAATTTCAGATAAACAGCAAAAATAAATATGCTTCAAACATTTCATGGGACATACTTGTACTAGAAAAACATTGCTGTTTATCTGAAAATAAAATTTAATAGTAATCCTGTTTACTGTTTTTGGTTTTTTTCTAAGTTTGGCACCCTATACCAGTTTGAGCATCATTATAAGTGCTCATCTCTAAATCCACTAGGCCAATAACCTTCCTCCCCGCAAAATGGCAAGAACTCAATTTTTTCCCAAAAGAAAGATTGTTTCCCATAATTTCTGTAACTTGTCTGCGCTCTGCCTTCCCTCTGCTGATCTGACTATTTCTTCATCATCACTCACTCACCAGCTCAATAGCATTTGCTCTACTGACCCGTAAGTGGCTTGGACCACCTTTGCTGATACTAAATGACTCTCATCGACTGCTGCTCCAGCCCCATTGCATTCTTACTTTACTGCCACTGATGTCTGGAATTCCTCACCATCTCATCTACCTCCATGTCTCTCGGGTCTGCATCTCTTCTAGTGGAGTAGGGAGAAATCTTCCCTACCATGTTATCTATTCTTTTATGATGAAATAAGTTATTTCCAATAGCAGTTTGGGCCCTTTTGATGCCATTTTTTTCAGCTTTATGACACAACCCTCTCATTTCCAAGGCGTAAAATCAACCTTCCAAAGGACTTCCGGTAACTTCAAGTATAATCTCCCATTGAGAGGCCGTGTTGCTAAGCTAGCCATCACACCAGACATGCCCCTCTTGACTGAGCCACTCTGCAATCAAGTCAAAATTTCTTGCCATAACTACGGCTTCGTTTTTGCTTCTGTTTTCTCTTTCATTTCCATGTTGGTCATCTCTAACTTGTCTGTTCTTTGGATTCTCTTTTAATCAGTTATAACATCTGTCTGTGTTTTCCCATTGATTAATGAATTAAGGAAAATCTTTAACATGTATTCATTTTATATCTATGTGAGAATCATGATTTTACCTTTTTTGAAAATTGTGTTTTAAACAGGTTCAAGAATGAGTCCTCTACCATTAAGGACTATACAACTTGTTTGCACTGTAGCTGCAATGATCATCTGCAAAGCCCTTCTCAGAATGTCCATTCTGCAATATATTTTCTTAGTTGCTTTTATCTGACACTGGTTAAACTGAGGCTTTTGTTCATATGCAGAAAGTTAATAAAGAGTAGTTATTAACCATTCTGGCAAGTTAATAACTTCTAAATTGAAAGGATATCATATGATAACCTGAACAAATTAATCATTTACAAAGCAGCAGCACCTTAGTCCTTTTCCAATTTGCAAAAACCAGAGAAATGGAAATGCTGCCCATAGCTAACCCAAGCAGACACCTAGAACACGGAGTGACACAGTACTTGTGCAGCTCCCAAGCTTTTGCCGAGAAACGCAGTCTGCCTCTTTCTCTTCCGGTGTGGCCACGCAGCCACGTCAGTGCTCTTCACTCAGCTGCTCCATCAACGTTTGTCAACCACCCATTCCACGGCCCTGGATTCGATGCTGAGGATGCCGAGATGGATAGACCCAGTCCCCCAGACAGACAGACTAGTCCAACAGAGTGGTGAGTATTATGGTGTGGGACAGACAGCCCAGAGAGAGGTCCTTCACCTTCCCTTCTGCGTCAGAGGAGGCGCTTAAACTGAGACCTGAAGGATGCAACGCAGCTAATAAGGTGACGGAGGACGAGTTTGAGGTTCTAAGAATGGAAACTGTATGTGCAAAGGCCTAATGGTGACAGAGAGAGCACCTGGGGTACTCAGAGACTAAAAGCCGTCAGGAAGGTAGACGCCATAAATGATAGTGTGGGGGAAGGCAAGAGCCAGACTGTTGTGTGCTACCTGAGTCCTGGAAGAAAACGCAAATCATAATATCCAGCATTTCTCAGATGCTTGCTAGATACCAAGGATTATACTAAGCATTTGACAAATACTGTCTCATTGAATCCTCACCACATCCTAAATGGTTAGCAAGTTTTCCTTCTCTGTATTGTATTTTAATTACAAAACTAATAGATGCTTGTTGTAACACCTTAAACAGTCCCTTGAACCCTATCTGCTACCGAAAGCGACAATTTGGCTTGTATTCTTCCACACACTTCTCAATGCTCACCCTGCAAATATAGATGCACAAACACATACGTATTTGTATAAAGATGGGCTTATACTCCACACATTCCTTGGCAATGGTTTTTTTAATATAACAATATATATGCACATCCTTCCAGGTCAATATATACAGACCTAAATCATTCTCTTAAACATACACATAATAACTCACAGTACAAAAGTACCAGAATTGATTCAACTATTCCTCTACTACTAGACACTCAAGGGCTTTTTTCCTCTCACTACAAACACATCTTTGTAAATATATCCTTATATACTGATGTTTTTATTCTTGTAGAGTAGATTCCCCCAATGTATATCCACATGGAAAATATTAGAGATAACTGTAGTATTAAATTGTTGATGTTCTTTACAACCTATTCACTTTTATACCTCTGCAAAGTTGCAGGAAATAAATTGTTTCTCCAGGCAACTCCCGAGCTTTGTGCAGAATGATGAGGTCCTCGGGTCTTTTTTATGGTCAACTTTGAGGTTTTAGGCTGAATTTTACATACTTGGACAATGAGACCAAAAAAAATATTGAATGATAAAACATCTCTTTATACCCTCATCGCTTCGTTTAATGCTGAGGGCCTCCTTGCTCACTGGTGGGGTTGAGTAGGTGCTGGGCTGTCGGGCTGCCAGGTTCTAGGTGGAGATGTCATCAAATTATGAATGAATGCCTGTCATCATGGTCACATGACATGCCCCTTCTGACTGAGCCGCTCTGCAAACGAGTCAAAATTTATTGTCATAAGTGCTGCTTTGTTTTTAGACATATAAGAAGACGTATCCTCAGAACTATTTGCCACATAATATATTTTTTAAAGATTTACTTGCGTTATTTCTAATGAGGTTTGGAGAATATGGCAGAAACAGCACTTTAAAAAAGACAAAGACAGAGGGGAATGTTCTTAAGTCCAAAACTAGAGCATAAAACATTTTAAAGTTGAACAATTTGTTTTCCTTATTTTGAGGTAACTGCATTGGCTTTTCACTAGCGGATGTGGAAGGACTTAAAGGCTCTACCTTTCAAATATTTAGCAACCTTGCTATTAGCAGGGCTTAAAGTTCCCTTTGTGCTGCGTAACTCTTTGGCAGCCTCAGAAGCATATGCAAAAGCTACTCTTTGTGGCAGGCCTTTGTCATTCTGTTTGGCCTCCATGCTCCCTTCAAAGCCCCTGACCCTCAGGTTTGAGGACTCCCTGCCTTATGAGTCTTGATAGAGAGAGTACCTGTCAACCAAACTCACCTTTCCAGCCCCTGGCAATGGGAGTAGGCATCCATCCAGGCACACCCGTCAGGAGCATCTCTACTAGACTTTATCATGGAAGCTCGTGACCCAAGAAGGAGGCATTTTCTAGAATCCATCCTGTTGAAGGTAGAGGCAGTTTCCAAAGGCAATTTGGAGGTTCTGGTAGAATCATTTGGCTGTAACATCAGCAGTGTTGGCAGTGCCTGGTCCAGGATCTGTGCCCAAAGTGGCAGTAGGCCGGTCTCCAGTGCGTGAGTTCTGCTGCATGATTTTGGTCAGCATAGCATCCACACCTGGTCCACAAGCCCTTCTGGAGATTCTGTGTGCTGCTGGATACCCTTTAATGAGCTCCTTTTCTGCTGAAATTAGCCAGGACTGAATTCTGTTGTCTGCCACTAAGAAGCCTTTGATGGCCTCTCAAAGTTGTTAAGATAAATCTTTGTGGGTTTAAAGTTTTTAATAAGCTAAAGATTTAGGTCCATCATCTGAAAACAATTCTGACCTCATATCAATTTCCAATTTGACCCTGCTATTACACTACCTTTCAGTGTAACTGAGTCTTGAGTCAACTCTGGGTTACAGCTGTATTTTCTCCATGTGCTCAGACTTCCAGTTCCACTCCTGTGTATTTTCCTCCTCTCCCACCTCCCTCCATATCTCACCAAGACCTACTCTCAGGAAAACTGCTTGTGTATGCTAGTATGTCTATGTTTAAGTGACTTATGAGAATATCCTATAAGTGGTAGGAGACAGCATTTAAACAAAGGAATAAATCTCTAACTGTGGGATTCCAAACATCAGCAAACAGGTCTAAGTAGGTGAGGGGAGGGGCTGCGGCACCAAGACTGCCACCTCTTCCTCATTAGCATTAGGCCATTCCTAGAGTAATAAATACTCTTTCATGAATCATCCACAGTTCAACAGGATAAATCCATTCTTACCTTGCTAAAAGAGCAAATATGTCATCGTGATGCTATCTTATTTACAGGCCTCCACTGACACTGCATCCCAGCAGGACAGTCCGAGCCCAGCCCTTGGCACTCATGGCCCATCACAGCTCCTACTTGTGCTCCTCTTGAGGATCACCCAGGCTCTTCCCCTCTACGCCCCAGCACACTCCCTTCCCACCCAACTCAGAGATGAAATTCTATTTGTCTTCTATACTTAGCTCAGTCAGTACCTCCTCTGCAAATGCCCCCTCAGATGTCCCGCCCAGCTCCCCACCTCTGCCCCCTACTTTCAGTGCTGTCAGACTGTGTTCTCATTCTATCTTCGAGTCTGGGTCCTCCCAGCACTGCTGTGTGACGGGGCTGTCTCAGTCGAGATTGTAGCTCTCAGGGGCCCAGCAACTAGCCCTCAACAGATGCTTGTTGAAAGCACACAGGCACACATGCAGAAGAGTTTCTCCAAAGTGACAGAGGGAGAGGGGAGGACCAAGGATCCCAGTCTGACAGGCTCAAACTCCCCAAAACAACACTTTCGGATGCAAATCAGTCTGCTGAAGCCCTGTCTTGAGAGAAAAGCTGCCATTCAGCTCCTGTCCAAGCTGCCCTGGCAAGGCAAAGCCATTTTCCTGTCTCCATGTGCTTAACTACAGCCAGGTGACGCCAGGCGTGAGAGTGCAGGTGCCAGAGCAGCCTATCTGGGCTCACACCCCAGCTCTGAAGCTTGTGACCTAGTTGTGCAACATTGGACAAGACACTGAACTTTTCTGTGCCTCGATTTTCTCATCTGTAAAATGGATATGATAATAGGACCTATTCCATACAGATATTGTGAGGGTTAATTAAATTATTATAGAAAGTGTTTATATTATAATTTATATATACCTGGCACATATACATCAATATATGTTAACTATTATTATCATTATTAAATCTGAAATCATTTAACGTCCTTGAACATTATTCAAATTTATAGAAATGCAAATTCCACTAATGTATGCTCAATGATGCCAACATTAATCATATCAGAATTTGCCCTGTAAGCATATTTTGAGCACAGGCTAACGTGCTGTATGCACAGGACTTCAACAGCCGCCGTTTCACAGACTAGCTGTGAGAATGTTCTTCAGTGAACTTTTGCCCTGGCGGTTAACAAATGATAAGAAAGTTCATTTGGTGGGATTTTAAAGGCAGCTAAACTGCCCCAAGTTTAGACTACCTGAAGCTGTTACGGCAAAGCTCACCCTGGCAGCGGGGGCACCTGATCCGCGACCCCTGCTGATTAATATGAAGAGTGGGGAGCAGAGGGAAGGGGAGGCCCACATGAATAGAGAAGGCGGAACGAGAGAGAACGTGCTCCTCTGACACGCTGAAGATTTCTCTTGGGAAAAACATAGGAGCATGTGAAACATGAGCTTTAAGAAGAGTTGCCCATCCATTTTTCCCCCCTTCTATTTTCCACATTTATAATTTCTGTTGCATTACTCAGTCATTATTTAAGATTATTACCAGAGCTTACTAACTTACAAATGGACTCAAAAGCATCTCAGAGGAACTCATTTTTCCATCTTAACAAAAGTATCTTCCTGCGTATTTCCAAAAACCAAAATATCAAGGAAAGCGTTTCCCCATTTACCATGGCATTAACTGGTCATCATCTCAGGACAAAACGCACGTTTCCAGCAGATGATAAGGTTGTTCGACAGTCCCTGTTTGCCAAACACTCCACATTCATTCCCAAATGAACCTCCAGCTGCCCAGGAGGCACAGGAAACTCTTTATATAGGCCCCGTTTATTTTTGCATTACATTTATCTGGATCTAGTTTCAATCAGCCAACTTATTGCCAAAAGTATTAACTCAGTTCTAACTTTACTGCTGGAATAAAATGGAACAAGGATTTTACTCCAAACTGTATGTTAAATTTAGCATGTGACTCTCTTTGGCTCCGGGATTGTTCAGAGGAGCTTCAAGAGGGACAGGAAAATAAATAGCATAGTAATATTTCCGATTCTTTAGCTGTTATGGACTGAATTCTGTTCCCACAAAATAATCTTGAAGCCCCAACCCCTAGTACCTCAGAATGCAGCTGTATTCGGAGAGACGGCTTTTAAAGAGATGATTGAGTTAAAATGAGGTCATTAGGGTGGGGCCCTAAATCTAATCTGACTGACGTCCTAACAAGAAAAAGAATGTAGGACGCAAAAAGAGACACCACCGGTGTGCACGCGCAGAGGGACGACCACGTGAAGAGGCAGCTTTAGGGCAGCCATCTACAAACCAAGGACGGGCCTCGGAGGAAACCAAACCTGCCAGCACCTTGATCTCGGACTTCTGGGCTCCAGAACTGTGAGACAATAAACTTCTATTGTTTAAGCCATCCAGTCTGTGGTATTTTGTTATGGCGGCCTGAGCAGAATAATACTGAGAATTCTAGTGTAGTCACTAATCTATGGAGTGACAAGACAATTCTTAAACTCTGTGCCATAGTCAATAATAGAATCATGAGGAACGTTGTAAAGTACTCATCTTTGGTCCCTCTCCCCTTGTCCCCTTCACTCAGTGACCTTGGTCTGCATGGGAGCAGTTGCTGTGAACCCAACTCTCTTCTACTCTTCCCAGATGTGAGCTCCAGGTCTCCAGGAGCCCTTTTCCTTCAAATGTTCTCAAATACTAGCCTGATGCATCAGAATCACTGGACAGTTGGTGAAAAAGATTGCTGAGCCCCACTCTCAGAGTTTCTGATCCAGTAGATCTGAGATGGGACCCAAGAATTTGCTTTTCTAACAAGGTGCAAGTGGTACTGACGCTTTGAGAACCACTGAACCAGCCATCTCCCCACCTCAGCCACACCTGCAATCAAAAACAGTGTCATATATCTGGAGGGCTCTGCTTGGACCTGGCAGGCTAAGCTTACAAATTAATTTATGCTAATATAAAGAAATATATTACCCCTCCCAGGGTGTTTGATTTTATAGAGTCATTTAGAGAGAGTATTAATGATGGTTGGAAATATCTTACTGTAAGTCATAAGCAGTCTGTATTATTTAGGGCAGGCTAATTGCTATTACAAATAATCCCCAAGTCTCAGTAGTTTAACACAGCAAGAGTGTATGTCTCACTCACAGTCGAAAGCGGTTTTTGGGTAGGATGGTTACTTCGCTTCATGTAGTCATTCAGGGACCCAGGTCCCTTCCATCTAGTGGCTCCCCAGCCTCCATAGCCTCTGAGTCCTTCACTGGATCCTCTATCTAGCAGCATATGGAGGAAGAGAGGAGGGTTTGTGGGAGATTCCTAGAGACCAAGATTTTCACCCACCTTCCACAGCCCTATCATTTCCACCCGTGTTCTATTGGCCAGAACTCAGTTACATAATCACCTAACTATGAAGGAGATGAGGAAATATAGTCTAGCTGAGAGGAAAAGGGAAAAAGTTTGGTAAATAGCCAGCCAATATCTGCCACATGGAACTTCATGGGCCCTGAAATCATGAAACCAAGGCAGTTTCAAAGGGCCATGCAGACTTAGGTCATGTGGCATTCTTGGAGGAGAACCGTGCCATTGTGCTAGCTGTCCTAGCTTCCTTGTGCCCGGCCATGAAACAAGGTATTTGGGTATCCATGCAATCTCAGGTGAGTAAAATAACGCTCGAGTTGAGCAGGTTGAGATGGTCAATATTCATGTATCCAAACCAGTGAATCTATAAGCAAGCATTTGCTAGAGAAGAAAACAGAGCAGAAGAGGAAATATCATTTGCCAAGAACAGAGCTACATATTATACACAAATTGTATCACTTCACCCTGATGACACTTTAGAGCACGTACCACTGTTCCACTATCACAAATAAAGAATGAAAGGCTCCGAGGAGGTAAGTGAATTGACGCAGAAAGGCAAAGTGGGATCAGGATTTGAACTCAGGACTGTCCGACTGCAGTGTCCAGTTCGTTTTGCCTCTTATCCATACTGCCTCAACTTTGGCAATAAAAGTTGTTTAACTTTCAATTGATTAACTTAAATCAACTAAATTTATCACAGATTTTTATTTGTCCCCAGAAACCTGTCAACTGTCACCTTAGCTGCTAAGGCACCCGCTTTGGAAAGAGCGTGCTCCACTTTCACCAGCTGGGTCCTACACGCCTTGGCCTCTCTGAGCCTCAGCGACCACACCCATAAAGTGAGAACCATCTCATTGAGATGTGGGGGTACACAACGCATGTCAGAGCATCTGGGACCTTTTCATCTCTTGGCAAGTGCCAGCTCCTCCCCAACACTCTCATGTGATGTTGCAGGAAGTGGCTGCTATGAACTGACGTAGACAAGGGAGAGGCGCTGGGTGAGGAGAGGTGTCAGTGTCTCTCGACCTGTCCTGAGCCTAACACCATGCATTTCATGCCCATGTGAGCATTTAGTAAATGTGGGTGTGTGGGGAGGTGATGGTGATCAAAATGAAACCAAGTGTAACACATTGACAAGGTTTTATTGCACCCTTGTCTGGAAGTGCAAGGTACAGTCCAAGTTTTGTCCTGGCTTATCCAATCCTGCTTGATGACAGATACTGGCTAGGATCATGCTGGGGACAAGGGCTGACTGGAGGTAATGGCTGCTTGGTCCTTCTGCCTCCCCACAGTGGACTCCTGCAGCCCATACTCAGGGCAAACAGGACCACTCAGGGCCCACCTGTCCCATTCCACCCCCTCACCCAGCCTTCCCGAGGACATTGCTCAGGAGCTTTCCTCCACCGGCTTTCCCAGACTCGTGCCCCACCTTAGACTATGCCTCACCACACAGCCGCCAGGAGCAATCCCACTCCCTCTGAGCTGCCAGGGTCCTCTGAACTTGTACCTTCTCATGGTACTTAACATTCCTGTTCATTGCACTGGAGACGGATGAGCACGCTCCCACAGAGGCAGCACGGTAGAGTGAGGAAGGGAAGGGCTTTTGTGTCAGTGTCCCCATCTATAGAATGGGAGTAAGAATACGGACCACGTGGGGTTCTTGTGAGTATTAGGCACTTAGCCCAGTGCCTGGCCCACAGTAAATCCTCACTAAAAGGTAGTCCCCTTTGCCTCTCCCCCTCCCCACCAGCCTGCAGACTTCTTGACAGCAGAGATGTTCCTAATCCACCCTGCTGTCCCTGGTCCTCCACGCAGAGTGGTACCCAAGAAACGTTTGTGGAATAAAGGGATGAATGTACTCGAAGCACAGAGTCATTTACTGAACATGAATGAACAGATTAATTGCTCTGCGTTTTCTTGAATGTCTCTCTTTTCTCTTGTCTCTCTGTTCAAAAGATGATTAAGAGGACATGGTCTCTCAAGTTCTTAGAGAAAAATTAAACCAGTCAGAATTGCTCACTAATTTTCCAAGGCTCATCCAAGCTTGGGCTGGCCCCCTGGGAGACATTACGGTGGCCCCAAGGGAGGCAGCGGCAGCTGCTGCTCCAGCCTGCCACTCCTGTGTCTGTATTCTGTGCGACAGGCTGCTTGGGAGACATGGCTGGCCTCTTGCTCTGAAAGAGGCTGCGTGGATGCTGGTGGCAGGAGCCACAGGGAATAGCCAGGGTGGGATCATCTAAGCCAGGCTGGCTGGACATTTTGGATTTCTGAGGGCAGATCCAATGCTGAGATTTGGGCCTCTCTCTCTGCCTAAGGAGACTCGAGCTTGTGGTTAACGGGTCTTGACTTTGGCTCAGAATACGAGCTCCCCACAACCTGTTTCCCACAGCGTGAAGCAGGACCAAATATGGTTCAATTCTGTTCTGATTTTGTAGTGAGTCTCGGGGACCGGTGAGGGGCTGCAGATGCATTCTTCAAGGTGCTCAGGAGGCCCCCACCCAGTCCCACAGCACGCACCCCAAAGTAGCTGCAAGGTTTGGAAGGAGATGTGGAAGCCCCGAGAGAGAGCAGGAGAGAGAGAGAAAGTGCACGAGGAAGGGGCTGAAACTTGCACCATGGACTGCCAGGGCTACAGACATCTGGGGTTGTAATAATCATAGTATCAACAAGTAAAGTGGATGGAGTACCCAATAAATATGGGCAAGGTGCTACATGCAGGCTTTTCCTGGATTATCTCATTTGAGTTTCCCAACTACCACATGAGGCAGACCCAATCATTGCAGAATCAAGGAAACTGAGGCACAGAGAGACAGCCACTTGTCCAAGATCTCCTGGCAAGTCATTGTCCTAGTTTGAACCATTACTTTGTACGGCCTCTTGTATTTTTTTATTCCCCACTGCCTTTTTATTCTATCTCAGGGCTTCTCACATTTTCACGTGCATCAGAATCACCTGGAGGCCATGGTAAGACGCGGCTTTCCGGGCCCTTCCCTGGAGATTCTGATCCCATAGACCCAGAGTGGGGCCCAGGGAACTGCAGTTCTTACAAGTTTCCAGGTGAGGCCAGCTCTGGTCTGGGGACCACACTCGGAGAAGCAAGGTCTTGGGCAAACTTACACCTGCCAGATATAAACCATAACAGCCCAGGAGGTACATAATCACATCAAGAAGGTTAAGAATTACCAAGAAAACCAAAGACATTTGTATTGATGTCAACCTTCAGCTCTACGGAGCAGGGACTAACTACAACCTTCTCTTTACCTGAGAGGTCACCACCCATTTTTTTCTCCAGAATTTTGTCAGCATCCCCTATAATTCTTACCTGACCAAGTTGAAAAATAGGAAAGCAGTTTACTACTGAGTTCAAATAACTCTGGAATCCCATTTAAGTTACCTGTTTCCCTGTTCGGTTGGTTGAGGTGATTTCAGCATCTGTGTCACCCGAGGTCAGAATGGACTCAGATGCCACAGGTGGGCTGGAGGTTATAACAGAAAAAGCGCTCCTGGGAGTTCAGAGAGCTGGATCTAGTCCTGGCTTTGCCACCTCCAGCTATGTGACCCTGGACAAGTCACTTCGCCTCTCTGAGTTACACTGGATGGGCTCTAAGCTCCCCTCTCGCTTTAGCTTCCTACTTTCAGTCTAAAGCTATTGGTGGGCATTGGCTAATTTCACTGGCTGGGACCTGGAGACTGACATGGCTTGGGACCTACTGACAAGGCACACCAAGCCAATTCTAGTGTCTCCCACCCAGCTCTGGGACCCACCTGGGCCTCTCACTTCTGGGATTTGAACCCCTGCTTTTTCCTGTGGGTGCTAGCACAGCTTCTGCTCCAGGTCTCAGAACTCCAGGCAGTCCTGTTGCTGACAGGCTCCAGCTCCTGGCCCCAGCTCCCTGGGTGCCAGAATCTTCCCTGGGAGGTCGTCAGATTGCTGGGAAAAGGGCAGAAGGAGTCATGCCGGTAGTGAAACCCAAGCTAGAACCCAGGCTCTGTCTCTTCTCAGCCTCTCCTTCCATTACTTCCCATGATTTCTAAGAAGGATTGCTATGCCACGGCATGCTTAAGCAGAACACACAGTGCTCCAAAAGGGGGAGTAGGACTGCCAACACTTAGCTGGTTTTCCTTCCCCGAGGAAGTACCTCATAGTAACAGTGACACTTTAACTGATCTTTCTCTAATTATGACCCCTGTTTAAATAGCCAACAGCTAAAATGGCTTTATCAACGAACTGGAACTATTCCCCAAAGTTGCAGCATGATCCTGCCCTCACCATCCACATTGGTACAGCAACTTGGTGGGAACTTAATTACAAAGTTCTTACAGTACTTACAGAGAGAGGTATCTTTAGATAACTACACTCAACCTAATCTTCAATCCCTGTCTACACAGAGGCCAGCAAGCTTCTTCCTACTTTGACTAGGAAAGCTCATGAACGATGACGTAAATGGAACTCTCTTCCATTTCGATTTGAGGAGCTGAACCAGAAGAAAGAGGTTATATGTGACATCTAAGAACAAAACTGGGAGAAGGAGGAGAGTTTCATCAGAGTGTAGGGAGGTGGAAGGAGACTCGAGTCCCAGGAACAGGCTTGGAGAGCGGCACCCACAGTCCCTGTCACAGCCAGGAGCTCCTGGCGCCTGCAGGGCCCACCTCTTTCTGGATTACGGCCAGGTACACACCTGCCCACACCCAGCAGAATTCATAAAACCAAGGCAGAGAGGGAAGTCTGTGTCTGGGATTAGCATTTACAGCCTCCCCTCGGGCCACGTGCAGTAACTCACGTGGGCAGCCCTCGAGTCTCCAGAATCTGGGGTGCCTATGTGCAGTATTACTATTTCCTCTGCCATTGATGATTTCCTTCAATCTCAACCCTCTAAGCTTTTCTGCTCATAATCCTGCTGATCATTTGCTGCTTTGTGTTTGTTATTGAGTTCTTAAAATCTAGACTCACTACCCTTCCCCGGAGTTTAGAGCACTTATTCTAGAGACCCTTGAAGACAAGACTCAAATATCTGGCAGTTGCCACCTCACCCCATCCACACCCACGTCTCTACATGGCACACGCAGATTCTCATTGCTGGCCTCTCACACTCCGTTGCCATTTAAGTCTTTTCATGCTAGAGAGAGAAGAGACAGAGAGAGGGGAGAGAGAAAAAGAGAGATATTAGTCAGAGATAAAGCTACTATGCAGGGAACATTCTATATCCAGCCCTCTTGCCACCCGCCTCCCCGTGATGGCTTTATCTAAAAAGGAGTTAAATTTCAAATGATAAAATAGCCATTTAAAATTCCCCAGCCTTCTGCCAGTCCACCTCTGACCCTACCTTCTGCTGCAACTTGAGTAAACTCGAGCAAGTAAATAGGAGTGATATTATTCTCTAACATTTCATTTATGAGAAAAAGAAATATGCATTAATGGGAGGAAGAAAAAAAAGTCCATCGGTAGGAGCTCCCTTATTCACTTAGTGTGAATAACAGTGAAGACACAATTACAACTCGGCATTTTAGCAACAGCATAAACCAAACCAGGCAGTAAGCAGGCAATTCCCCTTCTGTTCCAATATGCCCCAATTAACATGAACTGAGGAAGGCATAAATGTAAGCAGCAACAGCTTATCAACAAACAATTAGCACTCAATAATTTATCCCTGTAATGCCAGATCAAATAAAAACATTGTGTCATAAATCACTTACTCAAGTAAGCCACCGACCCTGCGCTGAAATGATCTTTTGGTTGATTTGCTCTCTCTTCACCACCCTTTTGCCACAACAGGATTTTTTTCCCTCCTCAGATCCAAGACAGCGAGGCAGCTGCAGTGGCATTTTCTACTGTCCAGAGTTCAAGGTGATATTAACCATAAACAGAATTATAGCGCAGGCCAGCTCAGACTCCGCAGAGCACGCACCTACCTCCAGAGAGGCCAGCCACCAAATAGCTTTAATAGTAAATAGGCGCTGGGCCCTTTAACATTTCTAAGAAGGGAATTCCTTTCTAAAGTATTTTTAGATCTCCCAGTCCTTACAGGTGGAAGAGTTTTCATAAATCTTCCATCCATAGCTTCAATATTAATTTAAATCAATTGATACTCGTTCTATGGAAATTAAAAACAGCCTGTCATCATTCTGTCTATAATAAGGTCTGTAAATCTAAAGGCAATCATTAAATTCCTCAACTGCTTCTCATTAGTTCTTTCACCCCCAAATCTTAGTCCTTTGAACATTTTGTGCTGTGCGTCATCTCTTTGTAGTCAGATTTGGTCTCCATCCTTCTCCTGCCAAGTTTTTTTCCCAGACTCCCTTGCAACAGTTTAGCCAAAGAGAACCCTGGTGGAAGACTAGAAAGTGGGAGATGGGGAGAATCCAGGGTATTACTCCATCTCTCTGTCCAGGAAAGTACAGTCAAGCCTCGTTACTCATGATTTCCATATTTGCAAACATGCCTACTTACCAAAATGTATTTGTAACCCCAAATCGATACTTGTGGTACTTTCATGGTCATTCATGGACATGCAGAGAGCAGTGAAAAATTTGAATTGTCTGACACACGTGTCAAACAACGCAACCCTCTTCCATCTTATTTCAGCGCTCATACTGTAAATGCGTCCTTTCCGTGGTATGTTTAGTGCCATGTTTTTCTCATTTTCATACTTTTTGTTAGTGATTTCACTGTTTAAAATGGCCCCCAAGTGTAGTGCTGAAGTGCTGTCTGGTGTTCCGCAGCCCAAGTAGGCTGTGATATATCTTACGGAGAAAATGCATGGGTTAGATAAGCTTCATTCAGGCATGTGTTATAGTGCTATTGGCCATGAGTTCAACATTAATGGAGCAATGATATATATCTTAAGTAAGGTGACTTTAAACAGAAACACATATAAAACAATGTTGTTTATTGATTGGTTGAGGAAATTGTTGTGCCTAGAGGCTCACAGGAATCTAACCCCATATTTCCCCTAGAAGCAATGGTTCAGTATTTGCTAATTCAGTGTTCGTGGTGACTTCATAGAACACGACTACCACAGATAACAAGAATCTACTGTATTCCCACTTAAGTCGATGTCTCCTCTAGGACTCCAGCTTCCCACCAGACAGTCCATATCTCTTTGCTCCCAACTTCCACTGGGAAGACTCCACTATGACTCACAAAATAGCCCCAGTGTCTGGAGTCTGGATTCTGGTAACATCACTTCCTTCCTGTGCTCCTCCCCTCTTAGAAGTGGTAGCAGCTTCTGTTGTCCCTAAACTCTGGGGTACTTTACCATACTTTGTTTGACTTTTCAGATCTTCCATCTCTTGTGTAGCAAATGCTCTGTATTAAATGTCCTCTGTTTAAAATATTAGAATGGTTCCTATTTCCTGGCTGAAGCCTACTGATACACCTTCCCTTATTAATCCTATTTCCCAACTTCATCATTTCTCTTTGTGGTAGGCAGAATAATGGCCCCCCAAAGATGTCTACACCCTAATCTCCAGAACTTTTGAATATGTTACCTTACATGGCAAAAGGGATTTTGCAGATGTGATTAAGGATTTCGAGATGAGGAGATTATCCTGAATTATCCAGCTGGGACCAATGTAATCACAAAGGTCTTTATAAGTGAAGGAGAAAAGCAGTAGAGCCAGAGGAGGAGATGTGAGGTTAGAAACAGAGCTCAAGAGTGATGCAGACATGGGCCTAAGAAATGTAGACAGCCTCTAGGATATGGAAATGGCAAGGGACCAATTCTCCCTTGGAGCCTCGAGAAGGAACGCAATCCTGCCAACACCGTGATTTTAGCCCAGTGAAACTCATTTTGGACTTCTGACCTCCAGACCTATGAGATAATAAATTTGCGTTTTTTAATACATAGTTTTTAAGCCACACAGTTTGCGGTAATTTGTTACAGCAGCAATTGGAAACACATTCTTTCTGAGGCTCCTAGCTCTGCATATCTTTCAAGCGGAAGGGCACAAAGTTGGCTCCAAAACATATTTAAGTTCTGATGTAGTCTCCGTACCTGGAAAAATCTGAGGAATTCATAGTAGGCAGCACTCCCTGACAACTGAAGGGCTCCGTTTTCCTGAAAGCAGGGCGCTGAGAAGATCTTCTACTTAGGCCTCCCCGGGATTTTTCCTCCTTCATTATAGAAAATTTCCCACACACACAAAAGTAGAGAGAGTAATATCATAAAGCTCCATGTACCCATCATTCAGCTTCAACAATTATCAATTCATGGCCAATTTTGATTCATAGGTATCCACATAATTCCCCCTTCTCTGGATTATTCTGAAGCAAATTTCAGGCATCATTTCTCCAAGAATACTTCAATATGTACCTATAAAAGACAAAGACTCTTAAAATATGACCACAGAGTTATTACTGAACCAAAAGAAAATTAATAACTTCTGATATAATCAATTATGCAGTGTTGAAATTTCTCCAATTGTCTTATGATTTTGATTGCATCAGGATCCAAATAAGACTCTACCATGCAATTATCTGAGATTTCTTAAATCTCTTTTAATCCACATACTTCCATCTACCACTTCTTCTTTATTCTTACAATTTATGTTTGTCAAAATCCACATTATATATTATGTGTCAAAACCCACAGTCTGGATTTTGCTGACTTCATTCCATGGCGCTGTTTAACATTTTCCTCTGTTCTCTTTAATTTAGTTAGTAGATTTTTTAGACTTAGACTGAACATTTTTAACCAAGAGTATGTTAACGATGGTATTGTGTATTTCAACATACTCTCTGGTTTACTCTCTTTTTGTAATGTTAGCAGACATTAATAATCACTGCCTAGATCTTTTAATTTATTAAGGATTACAGAAAAGTGATATTCTAATTCTATCCTTTTTTTATTACCTGGAATTCTTTTATGAAGAGGAATTTCCTCTAACCAAGTATTTGGTTACTATGAGACACAGCTTATATAAGAAAGGCAGAATAAAAGAATTATTCATCCACTATTGAGTTGGCTCCTTGGTATCTTCCAAAGGTGGCCAGTGATGTCTCCTGTTTTTAAATTACTATTGCAATCTCATTTATTTAAGTATATTTTATGTGCTTCAATCCCTTATAGTTATTACTCTTACTGATGTACAATTTAACCTAAATTTAGCCAATGAAAACTTCTTCAAGATGGCGCCTGAGTTTTTTTGACACAACAAGATTGGTCTCTCATAGCTTTCTTCCTTTGTGGTGTGGCAAGATGTTCTAGGATCATCTGGTACATTTTTCTACCCCAGGCCTACAATCAGTCAATTCTTCAAGGATCCCTAGTTCCTGAAAGTGGGAAATTATGTTTAGAGACAACAATCTACACACGAAAGGTGTTCATTGCTAATGGATTGGTCATTGTTTCTAGGCCTTTGGGTGGATAGAGCTAGGAAATATATTTTTAAAGATAAGACACTTTGTGAGTTTAAAATTCCAGACTATAGAGTTTTTAACTTAACCTCATGAATCTTACGTCTGTATCTCCTTTAATCCACACTGAAAAAGTTGATACACAGTGATACCAACATAATTATTCATTTTCTTTAAACACGTAATGCTCTAGAAGAATCTCAGAAAACAATACCAACACTTCTACCTACAATATTATTGGTGAAAATAGTTTATGGTGCTTTTTTCCTCTTGTTTCGTTGGTTGGTTGGTTTGCTTGCTTGTTTGTTTTATTGCAATCCTTTTTCTTCTGAGGGTATAATCCACTCAGGCCAGTTGGATGCTTTACATATGCCTATTTACCATTTATTCTACCTTATATTATAAACTATCTTTAATTTATTTTCATGATACAATAAATAAAATGAGCCAACAGACAAAATTCTCTTTTATCTGTGAAGATGACATTACTGGCTCTTATAAATTCCACCCTACCTACTTTCAAGTTGATGTCTAAGCCAGGAAATAGAAACCACTCTATTTCAGATGGGAGTGGGGGTGAAGATTTAATACAGAGAATACAAAAATATTGGAAGGGCAGGAAGTGCAAATAAGAAAAGGTAAAGGGTCACCCAAAGATATGTAACTGCAAGAAAATGCTAGGACTAGAGAAGTGAAAGGGAAAAGTTGTGTTGCTCAGAGCCCACGAACTCGTGCATGCTGCTGAATGCTACCACTGAGCAGCAAACCACAGGTCCACATTCTGCCTAAAGCAGAATGACTTCTACATTCCTCCCATCTTCTAATCTCACCTGAGTGCCTCTCATTAGTAGAACCCAACTGGTAAAGGGGTCTGAGTAATGCAGTGAGCAGGTTTCCAGTCTCCATAATACTAAATAATCAAATCAAAACTACAATGAGATATCACCTCTCTCCGGTCAGAATGGCTATAACTAACAAGACAGGAAACAACAGGTGTTGGAGAGGATGTGGAGAGAAGGGAACCCTCGTACACTGCTGGTGGGAGTATAAACTGTGCAGCCACTTTGGAAAACAGTATGGAGTTTCCTCAGAAAATTGAGAATAGATCTACCATATTATCCAGCTATTCCACTGTTGGGTATTTATCCAAAGAACTTGAAAACACAAATGCATAATGATATATGCAGCCCTATATTCACAGCAGCTTTAGTCACAATAGCCCAAGACTTGGAAGCAACCTAGATGCCCATCAGGGGACGAATGGATAAGGAAGATGTGGTATATACACACAATGGAATACTACTCAGCCATAACAAATGATGAAATCCGGCCATTTGTGACAGCATGGATGGACCTTGAGGGTATTATGCAAAGTGAAATAAGTCAGAGGGAGAAAGTCAAATACCATATGATCTCACTCATAAGTAGAAGATAAAGACAATGACAAACAAACACACAGCAACAGAGATTGGATTGGTGGTTACCAGAGGGGAAGTGGGGAGGGAGGAGGGAGAAAAGGGTGATAAGGCACACATGTGTGGTGATGGACTATAATTAGTCTTTGGGTAGTGAACATGATGTAATCTACACAGAATTCAAAACATATTATGGTGTACATCTGAAAAAAATAAAATAAAAGATCAATAGTTCAGGGCCAATATTAAAGGCATAATCTGGGGTAAAAGCATAGAGAAAAGACAACCTACATGCAAGAATTTAAAAACATGGCATTGGCCTTATTAGTATAAAACTATGATCATCAACACTTCTGGTGTCCATTCTCCAGCCCCTCAATATAAGGAAAGAAAAAGGTTATATGTTTGTGATCAGATATCTAGGCTCAGAGAAACTAAGTAACTTGATTTTAAATTTATTCTTTTCAGTCATCTGATCAGGAATAATTTACCAATCAAATAGACAGCAGCAAAAGTACAAGGAGACGTACACTGAAATCTGTTAGCATCAGTTGTTATAGTCATTCTTCTCTAGATGATATATTGTTGCTATATATAGTTTAGATATGAGTAATGAGAATGTGATTGCAAGCCAATATTTAGGGAAAAGCTAAGCCTATCACAACCACAATTCTGATGGAATGTCTTGGTGATGGATTTGGTCTTATGCTTTCTCAATTTATTTTTCTCTGGGATGCTTTTCTATTTAGGGTATTAAATGACTTACATTTGATGGACAGAGAAGGACACTTATTAATTGTGAAATCTTGGGCAAGTTATTTAAACTTTCCAATATTCCATATCTACTAAATGGGAATAATAATAGCATCTACCTCACACCGTTATTTGTGAGGATTAAATAAAACAATACACATAAAGAACTCAGAACAGTGTCTGACATATAGTAAATACTCAATAAAGTGAACTGTTTCTTTTTTTGCTAGAGAAATAGCTAAGAAATAAAAGGTCATCTCAATTGTCAGCTAGAAGATATTTGAACATATCTTTTTGTAAATCATAGCTGATATTAGATCCAGGAGAAGTTAATGATGCCAGTAAAGGAGTCACTAAAAGTAAGAAGAAAATCTTATATAAAGAGAGGGTTAGGTACCCATGGCAAATGTATAGGTCTTTATGGTCTGGAGTCCAAGAACTTCTGCTCCTCCAAGACCAATGAGGACGATAACTGTAAATTTAAGCAAGTTTAAATGGGAAAAAATAACCTAAGGAATATTTAATGGGAGGATCATTCTGAAGAAAGTAAGAGTTGTGGAAACCTGGTCCTGATAATTTTGATATTTCACATGAACAGGTCACCTTCTTGGAGATGGAAAATGGAAGAACTATTGGAAAAAGACATGTAAACAAGTCCAGCATGGATCAAAGAAGACAGAGCCAAGATAAGAGCGAGAGAAACAGAAACAGACGCTAGGAAAAATAGAGAGAAGCTTCCTTTTACTAGTTGGAGAAACTCTTGTTCTCCTCCTTCAGCATCAGATTGTCCTGCTTTGCTGTCTAATGTGTTTGAAGCTGAAGGTCTGGCTCCAAGTAAAGAATTGTGCAAATCTTCACATTCTTTACGGAGAAAGGTAAACTCACGGTGGACCACGTAGCTAAAGATGATAACTACAAAATAGTATACTACAAAATAATACTCTGTGATGAGAAGCATAGTGTTTCCCTGTGATTCAAAATAGTTAGGAGAGTTGGAGACCTATACTGAAATGGTGGTCCTTCCACTGTAATTGCAAACTGATATATACATATGCATATATATATTTATATATTTATATTAACACACACATGCACATATATATTTATATATTTATATTAAAGCACACAGAATTGTCATGAATATAACTACTCCAAAGCAAACTAATACAAATAAATTGCATCACAGTAATTCAAATCAGCAGTTGTCTTCAGTAACATGATTTTCGAAAACGAAGAATCTTTGGTAAATTTCCAAACAAAAGGATAATCTCCTCTTAATTAAAAGGTAGTTGCATTCCTGGAAATTTCAGTGATCATTAAAACTGAGCAAAACTACTTCGTGCTTCTATGGTAAATGGAATTAGGTTCGAAGTTCAGATAATTATAAATAGATCTTGTGAGACATTCAAAATTCATGTGGATCGTGGCACAAATCTTCAACATCTAGGATCCCTGGGCCCTGCTCATAAATGACAGCAGTGTCCTCCAATCATTGCGTCAACCAAAATTGCCCCCACACAACTCCTAAATGCCCCCCGTTCTCTCCACCTGGAGGCATTACAACCACTGTTGAGAAGCACTGCTATATAGTATCCATGTTTTTGAAGGGGAGTTGGCAATAACCCAGGTGAATAAAACTATTTTCAGACAATATCCCCATAGTACAAAACATAAGCATATGCATTTACCATGATCATCAATTCAGCTCCTCACAGGGAAACAAGTATTGTAGACTCCATCAAAGAGACACTAAGTGATCCTGGAACAGCCACACCTGGAGAGACGTACACGCACCTGCCCCTTGGCCATATCTGACTTTCTATATCAAGGTTATCCCAGGAAGCATGCCACAAATCCACAGCTGGCATCGACCCTACTCATCATTAACAGACCTAGACATCCCTGTTTATCTAAAAGTCCCACAGACAATGCACTGACAACAATGCCTGTTCTCCTGTAGGAAATGCTGCCTTGGAGTCCTACAAACAGAGCAGTCCTTATAACTCATTCAAAATTCAATTCACCTCTGTGTCTGGAGTACCTTGTAGAAAAGCAGCCACATCTGAGGGCCCACTGGGTTGAGCATGAGGGAAGAGAAAGATGGAAGAAAAAGGCAGTGCAGTCTAATGATGTATTATTAACCATAGTAACTTCACCCAAGTTTCATAGGCCAGTAGCCGAGAGCCACTGGACAAAGATGTATCTATGCCAGGAGATTGGGAGTCTGGGTTCTCGTACCACACTACATCATCAGTGAGTAATTTAAGTGTGGCCAGAGATAAGCAACTTAAATTTTATGAACCTCAGTTGCCCTTTTTCTTAATGGATAAAAATTCTCCATACCTTTCAGAAAGTTGGTAGAGTAAGTGGGCCCATCATGACTCTCAGATCCATGATTCTATGATAATAGAGATTTAGCTTCTCTGAGAAATCAGAACAGGATATGCTAGAGATATTTTAATATTATTAACCCTAGAGAGGATCATGAATAGCTTTCAAGAATCAGCACACCCTCATTCCTTGATAATTTTGGATATATTTGTATATTTCTAGAGCAGTGGTTCTCAAACCAGGGTCGATTTTTCCACTACCCCAGGAGACATTTGGCAATGTCTGGAGACATTAGTGGTGTCACAACTTGGGGAGGACGGGGTGTATTGGCATCTAGTAGGCAGAAGCCAGCAATGCTGCTAAACAGCCTACAATGCACTGGAAAGGCCCTATATCAAACAGTTACCTGGCCCAAAGTGTCACGAGTTCAAGGTTGAGAAACCCTGTTCTAGAGTGAGGTTCCATAGCAAACCTTAATCACATTCTCAATGGGTGCACGACCCAACTAGGTTTAGGAACCACAGCTCTAGACTTTGGTAAAAGGTGGCAGAGAGTTCTGCTTGGCACTCTCACTTCATGCCTGGCTTTTCCCTCTGTATCCAGGGCAAGGCTCCTCAATTTCCTCTCCACACCCCTCTAGCTCTACCACTGCAGTCACTCATCTTGCAGAAAGGAAAAGCCCTCTCCAAATGCCAACACACCTTGAACAAAGCATCTCTCTAATGACTTGCTCTTCAATTCCCCGGGCCAATTAAAGGCTCTTGGCATTTTGCCCTTTGACACCCTCACAACCCCAACATATCACCACACACATAGCAAGCTGTGAAGTCCTTCTCAAACCCAGCTGGCTACTCTGTGACTCATGGTAGGACAATGACAATTTCTCTATTGCCAATAATCAACTGTCTTTTTGCCCTGCCTGCTGTAGACTGTTCCTGCATCTCTATCCCCCTCTTCTGCTCTATGCAGAGATGAATCAGGCTTTCTAAGAGGAGAGACAAAGCAACAAAGCATCATTTCCCACTGAGCGAAAGGGAGCTCTGCCCTAAGGAGGCAGTTGAATTGGGACAACAAGTTGGTTCTCTGAGCCAACAGAGGTCGAAGGCCCCTCTGTGAGATGCAGTCGGGTCTCTGCATGGAAGGGAGCCCTCCATGTAGTTTAGAACACAACCACAAAGTATAAATACCCACGTAAAGTTACTGCAGTAAAACACAGCCCAACATCACCCAACCCCCACTGTTACGTGCAGTTAAATATTCAATTAAGAATCATATGAAGCAAATGTTACAGACACAATAAAGAGAGAAGAAAGAAAAAATAAAATTCAGGTGTAGAACAGAGCCCAGCCTGGTAGTAAGTACAATTTTCATTTGCTTTTACCCAGGGGCATTTGTAGAAAAGATTGTTTTGCCAACTGTTTATCTTTTTCTTCATTTTCTTGAAGCATGTCTTTTCCAGAAAGAAAAGACATTTAACACGTATTAAAAACATGTGTTTAAACCATTTAAAGGTTTAATTTTCTTTAAAAATGGTTTCCGGAGCTGAGGTCTTCTCCAAGTTTCTGGAGCTGAATTTTCACCTGATCGTATGTCAAGTCTGACCTGAGTGACCTGACGTGGGCCTCTGTCAATCACATGGGATTTTCCTTGGACCCCCCACCTGAGAAGATTCGCCATCCACTGGCATCTGCTGTAACAGAAAATCAAGAGACCTGACAGGGTTGTTTGACATGAAGGGTTTGGTTTTTTAGGAGCTCATTTCATACCCTTGTGAAGGTTGTAAAGCAAACTTCTGGAAGAAGGCCAGGGAGTTCTGAACACTATAGTCCTGAGCGGCTCAGGCCCATAAACATAATCAAAGTCTGTATCAAGTTTTTACCTCTGGCTGTAGTAACAAACAACACAAATGTAGTAAAAGAAGCTGGACACTGCTCAGAAAGTTAATGAAACATGAATGAAAGCAAACAACTACCTCACGCGCCGTAAACCAGTTCCATGCTGGGCCCTGTCCTCCTAAGGGGAAATCGGGCTGAATGAAAGGGAGGGACCAGCGCCCAGCAGCCCAGTTCCTCCCTGGATTTTATAGGACTTACCGAATTCACAAAGGCAGAACTAGAGCGCAGTGCTTGAGATTGTTTCTCGTAGCTTCGACTTACTGGAATCCCATTTCTGGAACTGATAAACTAAGCTAAATCTGACCTTGAAGCTGGCAGCTTGTGAGAGTGAAGTGGTTGAGGATAAATTGTTCTTGAACAGTTTCTCCAGGGTATAATATTTAAAGAAAAGGAAAATGGAATGGCGCTCTTCCCACGGGGTCTTCCAGCTTCCTTTTTTTTTTTTAAAGATTAGCGCCTGAGCTAACAGCTGTTGCCAATCTTCTTTTTTTTTTCTGCTTTTTCTCCCCAAATCCCCCAAGTACATAGTTGCATATTTTAGTTGTGGGTCCTTCTAGTTGTGGCAAGTGGAACACTGCCTCAGCATGGCCTCACGAGAGGTGCCATGTCCACGCCCAGGATCCGAACTGGTGAAACCCTGGGCCACCGAAGCAGAGCACACGAACTCAACCACTCAGCCACGGGGCTGGCCTCTTCCAGCTTCCTTATTTGGAAGAAAAAAAAGGCAGTGGACTTGGTGCTAACTAAAGCATGCTTGTTTCATTTAAAGGGATGGATTTTTGAGCACAGGATGAGGCAGCAGTCAACACTTCAGTAACCACATGTCCCTTAGAAGGGCTGTCCTCGTGACCCACACCATGAGAGAAATTGGAGTCTCCTTGTACCATGCCAGCTTTGCATGGCATCCTGAGCAGCAACGCTCTCTTCTTTTAAGGACAAGAAGACCTATTTCCACTGCAACAACAACAAGATCTTCCCAATTTCCCCCTAAAATTTTCTTCCAGAAAAAGCAAGGAGTCTTGCAGAGGAAGGGAGCTTTATCTGAAGATAACATGACTGGATTTAGAGATTCTTCTTGCTATACAGATCTACAAGAGAAAGTCCTCCAAAGATGGAGAAATTCAAGACTTGAATCATGATTTTGGGCACACTTTCACAGATACTGCTAATCTAGAAGCATAGCAATTATATTTTTTGCTACTGTTGAAGTTGGGCAAAGATTTGATTGCCTGAAACTTATTTTAACACTACCAGTATATGTTTACTTTACTTTCTGTTAACAATGCTCTGGACAGATTCAGACTTAACATACGAACATACAGGTTACAGGTGTCACAGCACATTATGAAAACGGCTTTAATGCCCAGGAGTAAAAAAAAAATCCAGGTAGAAATAAATGAGGGGATTAATTTAGCCCCGGAAAATCTGGAGTTTCAGCCTTTAGCTAGCTCAGCAATCCTACCTCCAGCAATTACACCAATGCCAGGCTTTCATCATTTTGCATTTTTGCATCTGAAGTGCATGAAAGCAGCTCAGTTCCAAATGACATACAGTTTTACACTCAAAGGCTCATTTGCTCCCCTGGATCCAAACTAAACCAGCAATGGTCCTCAGCTACAGAAAGGAATAAACAAAGCAGATCCTTAAAGGCACATGGCTGGTGAATTTATTATTTTTTAGAAATCTGGGTGTGGATTTCCTACACAATTCAAAAATGCTTCAGTACTGTGTATTTTTACAAAGTAAAACCATCAGAAATCAAGCCACCAGCAGTCAGGGGGCACTAGATTTTATTTTAAAGGAGGAAACAAGGAGACAGCATAAAGACTAAAGAAGTTTAAGAACCACGAAAGTCAATCCTTACGGAGGAAAAATAGAGGAACATGTAAGCAGTTCAAAAAATATAAGCATCACTTGAGTAGTAAAAAGATGTATTTTAAGTTCAGCAAAGATCAGATTGTACTTTTGAAGCACTGGGAGCAGGAAAGAAGGAATAAGAACAAACAAAACCTCAGGATTGCTCAACGAGAGTCACAAACCTCCTGACAAATGTAGGTGGAATCCAGAGAAAAAACATGAGGGTGGTGAAATTCACCAGGAAATGATGCAGCATATTGATGCATTTGCTCTGGGAGTTTGCTCTGACGGCACTGTGTAGAAAAGAGTTGCAGTTGGACAACTGCCCCAAAAATGGAATTGGTGCAAGAAGAAACTGTGAGAAAGGGCAGAGGGAGAAGGCACCCTGAGAGTGGGCATACGGTCTTCTCCTGGACTATGCTTCTGCTAGTGCCTTATCTTCCTCAAATGCTGTGAGATTCGAGAGGTGATAGGAATATCAGTAAGGATCAACAACATGACCAGGTCAGGAAGCCACACTGGGAATAAGCAGGGTGCCCATGATGAAGGAGCTCTGGGTGTAGGATGGAGGTAGACATGCCCTGAAGGTTCTTGTGTCAAACATGAGCAAAGCTTCATTCTAGGTCTGTTCAACAGGCTTTTGAGAAGCTTTAAAACACTCATGGTCAAGGTACTCTCTTAGGCCCTGTTTTGGGTTTCCTTTAATTGTCATCTAAAAGCTGAAAAGTAGGCAGTCTCTTTTTTTCCTCATGGAGTCCATGAATTTATGAAATCTCTTCTCTCTCCTGTGGCTTGCCTATCCTCCTTCAGAGACCATTTCAAATCCAACTCCTTTACTTGCAGGGTACATTTATTTTCTTTTCTGCTCCTCAAATCTTTTTGGGATGTGTATATATATATATATATATATATATATATATATATATATATCCCTACCTACCCACTATCCCTTCAACACATCCACTACTAAGTGACCATGTAGTCTAAGCATTGGCATTGGGCTGGCCAGTCTGACATTAAAATGACACCCAAGTGGTTCAGTCTTGATCCCAGTAGAAAACCATGGAATGACGATGTGGGTTACATGAGTATATCCATTTGTCAAAATTATACAGTTAAGAATTTCTGATGTATGTAAATTTTATCTCAAAAAACTGAGTAGGGGTTAGGGAATGAGGGAAGGCAGATATGAAGCAAGAAGGCAGAATAATGATAATGGCTGAAGCTGAGTGACTGGTACCTGGGAGTTCATTTTACCAGTCTGTTTACGTTGTGTATGTTTGAAATTTTACATAATAAAAAGATGGAATGGTGGTTCTTCCCTATGTATTATGCCACAGTCATGTATATACATTCATAGATACATGAATATATATATACATGTGAACATATACACACACACACACACACACACACACACACACATATTCCAGGGAGGGAGGCATTCTCTTTAGAGCCATCTGGTCACGACTGTATCACATGTGGTTCACTATTCACCCAGCAAGGAACAGGCTTTGACTGTCAGCTTATGCCACACTTTGCATTGACTTGAGCATTTGGGTATGAAGTCATCTTTACTTTTTTCTGGTCTCCAGAATGGGAGTTGGACAACTGGAACACATCTCTGCGTGGAGATTTTCAATAGCTCTCCTTCAGATAATCCTCTCAATCCCTTGCCACCATCCAAAACTCTTGTCCACACTCCATTACTCAGGATGAAATGGAGTCTGCAATGTGATATCTCAGGGAACAGCCGGGTATGTGACTCAGTATTTTCCCCTAAAATTCACTTTAATTCACAGTCCTATTAGGGATACTGTCCCTCTCATTCTCATCTGGTAGTTTATTTCCTTTTCACTGGTACATTCTTAAGTTACCAAAGTGCTGTAGAATATATGGTTTCTCACCAACTCTCTAGCAGGTTTATTTCACCACCTCGACATAGGTTACTTCCAATCTTGTTTTATTTTTCTCACTTTTACTGCCTCTTCCTTAATATAATCTAAATTATCTGGAATAATTTCTGTACCAAATGTATTTATTTCATTTCTGTGGACAGAAATTTATTCCATTAAATAAGAAAAGCCACATCCCAGATAGCTTTTAAAATAGTCTGTTTATAAACCCCTCAATAGACATTTTAATGTAAGATAAAAATATTTAATGATTTGGACTAATGAGGGGTAGCCTTATCTGAATCATGGAATATTTAAAAAGAAATATCCTATAAAATAAAAACTATTACATCCAGTAAAGGACAGAGGCTTACAAATTACTGGAAGTATGGATGCTTGCGGACTTATTCTAATGAATAGACAATAATGTCTTTTAATTAGCATACTAATAACTTTTTAAGTAAATTTTTGCTTCTGAAATACTGGGAAGAGCATGGCTTCCTAATGAGGTTGATTTGTAAGCCCATTTCCTTTATTTATCTGTTTCATGGAGCCTTTCTCCTTTTTCTTAATGTAAAATACACCAGGAAGACCTCTGCCTCCATTTTCATAAAGTTTGAGTCCTTGGAATCCAAATTCAGGAAGTTCAACTATCATACGATAAAGGGATGTTTCTGAGCAACTGTAATCTGACCTAGACTTTTCGACGTGGCACTGCCTGCTCTGTTTTTTTCTCACAAGAGGGATGGTAATAACCTCAAAATAATGTAATAAAATGATAAGAAATGGCTGATAAACAGCAGGGATTTGAGGTTTGACATCTTGGAGGCAGCTGAGATTGACACCCACTGGTTAGGTGGGTTTGCCTGGTGAGCCTGGTGAACCCATGGCTCCTCAATCTACCAGGCCCTTATCTCAGGTGCCTAGGGCCAGTCACCTTCTGCTTTCCTTCTACTCCACGTGACTCCCTGTGAGCTGAAACCTTTCATATGGGGCAATTCCAGGCCTAGCCCTCTTATTTCCTGCTCTTTCCTTTCAGCCAGAAATGCTTCGACCTTTGTCTCAAGCTGTATATTGGGGCCTTCTGCCAAAGCATCTTAAAGCACTTTTATCACTGGGACCCAGGGTGAGACTGGGTCCTTGGCCCCAGCTGTGGGGTTTGAGCCCAAGCAGAAGAAGGACCTTAACTAGGCTAATGACTGAATAACCCAGCACAAATAAATTGGTACTTAAGCTGAAGTGCCATGTCCTTGATGCAGTGAAACTTGGGCATTCTTCCACATCCCGCTAAAGTGAAGAATAATTGTTAGACCCTAAATTTACTACTTCGGTTCAGTCCTGAGCACATATGTAGATATTTCATTAGTAAAAATGTGTCAGAAGTTCAGGTTAAAATGAACTTGACATTTGAGATCAAAAAAAGAGAAGGGAAACATCCTGAAATCCCCATAGCCCTCTCTTTTCTCATCTAAGCTCCTCTTTATTAGCTTCAAGTGGATTTTCCAGATTGTGGATTTTCAGAGACAAATTCCACTTGTGTTTCCTTCTGTTACCCAGATCAAACTAATTTGAATGGGTTTGAGCAAAATACAATTAGGTAGGAGAATCTAAAAGAGAAAAGAAAAAAGTGTAGCCCAGGAGTATCATTAGAGTTAGTTTGCATATTTATCTCTGGAAACTCTAAGTTAGTTTCCCAGATAAATATCCAGGGCTGTTTCCGAAGACATTCCTAAGATTATATATGTACATATGCTTTTGTATCAATGTGAATTTGAAAACTTTGCGCGATTCCTGGCTACCTGAGAATGGACACTTCAGGGAATAGGGGTTTATATTTATGTTCCAACATCCAGAGTGGGTAATCTGGGTGTGGGGACTATACCTGAATTAAAGAACTCAGTAAATTTGCCTTTAATTCTGAACCCAATGAAAAGAGATCCAAGAAGAGCTGTGAATAGGTCAGTTGAGGTAGCAAAAAAGGGAAGAAACATCTCTGGCACATACCAGGTGCCAGACACGGAACCAAGTATTTCATAGACATAATTAAATAAATCCAACTTACTCACCCTCTCCAATCCCATCTTACCCCATTATACAGAGAGGAAACCAAGTCTCAAACATGTTAAATATCTTGCTAGTAAGTGATCGAGCCCGGAGTCAGGCTCCTGGAGCACTGGGCAGTCATGCAGGTTTGCTTGTCTGGGTAACCCAATAACAGATTGATGGAAGACTGGGAGGATGTTTCAGAGCATGCCACAAAACATTTCTTGGAAGATGTTTCCTGCTCCACTTTTTTCAGTTTCTTGAACAAAAGCCATGGATAGTAAACTGACCTAATTTGTATATGATTGCATATGATACCTATGAGAAGGACACTAAACACACCAGGTGACTAAATCAGGATTACAGAAAATACTGACAGGCTGGAGTAATGGGCTGAAGGGAATAAGATGTTACTACACGAAATAAAGGTCTTCAAGGTCTGCGTATAGATTCAAAAAACCAATCATACAACAATACACGAGGGAGATGAAATTTAAAAACAACAACTACAGAAAATGTTTTAGTCAACAATGGAGTCAGATTCCATTGTTCATAGGGTCATGTTCATAGGGTCATGTGGTTACAACTTGATTCTAAGCTATACTAAAAGATGTACAAGGTCTACAATAAGGGTGGTGATATTTCCATTGCAACCTGCACTGAACAGGTTACAGCCTAGAAGGAACAATTTATTCATTCAATAAATATACACTGAGTGCTTTCTAGGTGCTAGGTACTGTCCTTGGCTGTGGAGATCTGGTGGAGAACAAAACAGACATGGTCCCTGTCATCATCCAGCAAAGGCAGGCAACATGAAGTATGCTCAGAGAATGGAAAGGAACTTAAAACTATGTCTTGGAAACCACAAAAGGAATGGAGGACTTTTAGCCTTGAGAAAAGTCTTCTCTTGATTTTTTGAGAGGTTGACGGGAAAAATGGAATCAAGTTTTATGGTAGATTTTATAATATTTCAATACATTCTTGCCCTCTCTGAAGGATTATACATCCTTGGCCCGCAAATGTCAGGCTTGGCCATTTGACTTGGGATGGTCCTCTTCGTGGGAGAATTATATGTCTCCACCCCTATCGGCCTCCAGAGCAGCTGCTCGACCAGCTGTGGCCAATGAAATGTAGGCAGAAGTGATTATGTAGAGAAAATGCAGCTAAGCAACTTAGAGGTAGTAGTTCATCCTTGCTTTAGCTAGAAAATAATCCATTGAGTAGTTTGGTTTCGAGCAGTAACAGAATATTCAAATTATAACTCAGGAAAAGAGCTCCTTTTACCAAGTATGTGTTACTCTAGCCAAAACCAGAAGTAAGGTTAAGTTCACTAATACATCCGACAGAAGCATTCAAGGCTGCAATCTAATCGTTACTATTTCTCAGAATTAGGTGGTCCACCTATCATTAACACATATTAGTGTTGCCAATTTCACTCTAATTGTGGGTTTGATTCAACTTGTTCAGATCAATTTTATTGATATATAAGGACACCTACAATGTATCACATGCAGTTTCGGCTAAAACTTTAGTGATCAGGCTGGAAATGAAAAATTGATGCTTGGCTTTATTGCTAATGCTGTTTACTCTACTCTTGCATAGTAACCTGCTTCTACTTAAGTGTCCAGCATTAGGAAATGAGTTATCATTGGTGACCTCTAAGTGAAATTGTAAAGATGTCAGATAACTCATGGTTTGTTTGTACACGAAAAAGGAAGATAATGTGCTTCCTTTCCTTCATTCTGTTCAATACTTGGGCTTTTAGTAGGCACTAAAGCCCCTTTGGAAACTCAGTCGTATATTTCTTGCAATTAAAAACTGCTGTTTCTAAAAAGGACTACAGAGTGAACTTCAATTAGGTCTTGCTTTCCAAGGTTATGCCCTGCTAGCTGCTCCCTTTCATTTCTTCCTCATTCTTGCAGATGAATTTAAATTAGGAATCACCTTTATGACAACCTGAGCAAGTTGTCTTTCTCTCTAGAAGAAGATACTGCCCAAGCAGTCTCTGCTGGGTTGGAGAGGTTTCTCATCTCCAAATCTGTGTACCTGCCACTGTGACCAGGCATAAGGTGCCCCTTTTTGACATTATCACTAGCTAAGACTTTGAGCATAAGCAACAAACAGCTCATGCTTGTTTTGAAACCATTCACAAAGGATACCAGAAAACATTGTCTCATATTTTACAATCCAGTTGGAGAGCTGAAAGGAACATAATATATGTTTTTTAAAAAGTCAAAGACAAGACATTTCGATAATAGTTCAAGACAAAATAGTTGATGTGCCACTATTTTCAAATGAATTGCACCAAAACTAATTGTATTTATGTTTGGAAGAGATTGTGTTTATAGTAAAACAGGGTGGTTATGGAGAGTTACACGGTGAAGATGGATCTCAAAAGGGGATTTGAGAGGAAAGGAGACAGTTCATTCCAGGGAGATAGAACATGAATGAGAGGCAAGGAGTGTGGGCAGGACCAGGAATCAACTATTCTGGCTGTAGGTCCAGCACAGTGCCTCACACACAGTAGGACTTACTAAATGTTGGCTGAAGGAGTAAATGGAGTAATGAGATGGCTCAGAAAGAGAGCCCTCTTAGAAATTAGATCAAAATGACCGGATTTGGCTCCAGTTATGAAGACTTTTGTACCCAGGCTGTGGACCTGGGCTTTATCTTTTGGAAAGGGAAGGTGTTTGCTGTCCCAGGTTCCAGGCAGGCACTCCCTGTTGAGGTGTAGGGCTTTATCTTTCACTTTCCTGCTCCCAAGTTTATCAGTCCTCACCTATCTGCTTTCCAAGGCACAGCCTGGAGTTCTCACCTCCCTCAGACATCTCAGAGTAATTATTTTCTGTATAATTCATTGGCAATTCATTATACACAATCTTCGGTATATTCTCATGATGGTTAATTTGATTCGTCAATTTGACTGGGCCATGAGATGCCAAGATACTGGTCAAACATTTTTCTGGATGGTTCTGTTAGGGTGTTTTTGGGTGAGCTTAACATTTGAATAGGTAGACTGAGTAATGCAAATTGCCCCCCTTAATGTGGGTGAGCCTCATCCAATCAGCTGAAAGCCTGAATAGAACAAAAAGGTTGACCCTCCTCCAAGCAAGAGAAAATTCTTGCTGTCTCATGGCCTTCTAGTCCAGAACATTGGCTTCTTCCTGCCTTGGAGTTGAACTAAAACATTGGCTCTTCCCAGGTCTTGAGACTGCCAGCCTTTGGACTGGAATTACACCATCAGCTCTCTTGGGTCTCCAGCTTGCCAACTCACTCTGCAGATCTTGGGACCTGTCAACCTTCATAGTCATGTGAGCCAATTCCCAATAATAAATCTCTTTACATATATACATATTTACTATATATATATGTATATATATCACCTATTGGCTCTGTTTCTCTGGAGAACTCTGACTAATAAAGTCCTGTTCTCTTGTCTTAAACTGTTATTAACCTCTTTGGCGTTATTTAGCCTTTCTGCATGTTTTTATCTTGCCTTTCCAACTCGATTGTAAACTTCCTGAGGTCTGAGATGAGGAAGTCTTCCACGTCTGTAGCCCTTTTCGGGAGTTATTAAGGGCATGACTGTGGAGGGCAACAGGGCTGTTACATATGGTTGTGCAGATTAGGCCCTGCACCAGCTCCCAACTGAGAGGGCAATGGGGCAAAACTGCCTGGGTTCACCCACCAGGTGTGATCCTGGAACAGGGCTGTGTCTGTCTGGAAGAAGAGACCCTGTCTCTAATTCTCAGAGACACTGAATGGGCTAATGGAGACCCCAGGCAGCAGCATTTCATGGAGGACCCAAGCACGGGCTGTGCAAGCATCCCAGAATAATTCAGATTGCCTGCTCTGTCCAACATTGGGCAGGACTCACCTGGCTCTACCTTACAATGGCCAGAGCCAAGTTTCGGGAACTGCCATAAAGTTTCCACGAAATGCTCTAAAAGCAAGTTTTCCTTCAGTTGACTTGGAATGAGGCCATACACTTATACCAATGATCAAGTTCCCATAATTTCAATATTTAAATGTGTATCAGTCGGGGTTCTTAATTGCAAGCACCAGAGACCAGCTTTGGCAGATTGAACAGAAAGGAATTTATTGAGCAGCTCACAGAATCACTGGAAAACCACACTCAGAAAACAGGTAGGAAAGATGTGTGTCCAGTAAGAGCCAGGACAAGAACCTTCAAAGACACTTACACCACAGCCAGTGAACACTGGACGCCTCACCTCCCCCAACCGTCGCCAGCACTTGCATAAGAATGATTTCTCCACTGCTCCTGCTTCCTTGCACCAAAGCCCTGGATGCCAAAGCTCAGGCCGGGGCACCTGATGCACTGAGCCCTCGGGAGACTGCGAAAAAGAGCATCCAGGATTTTCAGCGTCTCGGTGGCAGGTGGGCTCTGCTTCCTACTTTGCCTCCCAAGATGGGAATTCCTCAAACACAGGAATGGGATTCAATCTTGGGAAGTCAAAAAATAAAAATGTTCACTTCATGATTCTAAATGTATACATATTGAGTGTCAACTGTGTACAAGAAACAATTTAGTGTGCATGGAATAGAAAGTTGTATGCACTTATTTCAACTTCATTTAAACTCTTCCGTGGAAAATCCTGAGTTAAATAAAAATGCTCTCAGCTCCCTGACTTCAGGTGAGAGCCCAAGGCACGTGGCATTTCATGGAGGGTGGGCCTCTCACAGAACTCAGCTGAAAAGTCCTCAGGGCAACTTTATGCACAGGCAAGAGGTGAATTCTCAAACAGGAAAACAGATTTCAGCCAAAATCTCCTGAATTCTGACAGGTTCTATGTTGCTAGGAACTGCATTAATAACAAATGCAAAGCAATCATGAACACATAATTAGCAAACTCTGTCAAAATCTTTCAAAAGTTTTTCCCTGTTGGTAAACCTCCCAGGCTTCCTTAAGGTGAAGTGAGCAAGCACTTTTTAACACAAGAAAAGAGCATGGATCATCTCATTGTTTTCACTTTAGAACATGTACCAAAGCTCATCATGAATTTTTAAGTCTTAAAAATACATAAGACATTAAGTATATTTTCTTCCTTATCGTCATAAATCTAGAAGAAATGGCTCCTAGCCACTTGGTAGATTGCTAACCACTAAACAGAAAGCCTCTATAAAGAACTGTTGGCTGAATATGCAAATGAATAATATCTCAACAGTGATGTGTGGGTGAAATGAGATAATATAGGGGAACATATTTGGAATTCTTAAGAAGAAAATGTGCTGAGTAAATTGAAAGGAAGACTATTAAAAAATAGTTTCTTGGCTAAATGATGGATAGTAAAGAATACTATGAATCTTGTGAATAACATTTTGGTTTTGTTTTAAAGGGGTCACACTATATATATCTTATTCCTGTTTTCAAAAATCAGGAGATGACTTCTGTCATCTTAAACCCACGCTTACCCTGGGGCAGTGGGTGAAGGCCTGGTTCGTGGGCTCCATTTCTTTATCACGCCGCTGACGTGAACTATTTTGTTTTTAAAGATTGGCACCTGGGCTAACCACTGTTGCCAATCTTTTTTTTTTTTTTTTTCTGCTTTATCTCCCCAACCCCTCCCTGTACATAGTTGTATATCTTAGTTGCAGGTCCTTCTAGTTGTGGGATGTAGGACGCCGCCTAAACGTAGGCTGACGAGCGCTGCCATGTCCGCTCCCAGGATCCGAACCCTGGGCCGCCGCAGCGGAGCGCGCGAACTTAACCACTCGGCCACGGAGCCGGCCCCTGACGTGAAGTATTAAAAAGTGTTAAAATCCTTATTAATAAAACCAACCGCAGACAGAAGAGTTTCTCAGGGACTTTTTCTGCTCCTTGTCATCATTGCTCTCTCTGCTCCTGGGATCCCCATCTCCTGCTACTTGTGACCTTTGTCCCATTCCTACGAGGCTTCACTCTCAATCAATCCCCATAACCTTTAGCTACTAACTTGCTGTTTTTACCCTTTCTGTGTGTTTTGATTCTCTTTCTGAAAAGTCTTCAATACACAAAAGAGATCATTTGGAGCAAAAGGCACCTGACATTACACCACCTAAGCTACATTTTCCTGAGGGCACTGCTCGTAGACATTACAAGCTTGTCTGTCTGGTTAAATCAGTTCCAGCTGGAAAGAGACTTGAAAACCAACTCATCTGAAGCAATGTCTCAAAGCGCTGCCCTCCCGTGGGAAGAGGGATCCCAGAGATTGTGAACTGGTAGGAAAGTCCCCAGGTTTTGATAAACCAGAATCTTCTGGACAATTCTAAGATAATGAGCCCCATGCCCTGAAGACAGGCTAAGGAGAAGTCCTATGGACCTGTTTGTTTACTTAATAATTTGTCTACACTGCTCAAAGTGTGGTCATTTGCCCATGTATTACAGGTCAATGACAGGTAAGAACAGAAATAGAAAGCAGTCATTGAAAAACTTTTATAGCAATTTGACAAAGTCTGCTGAATTTAAAAAACTTGACATTTGTATTTTGTGTCTTTTTTTCTAATGATTCATGTTTATTGTATTTTACAAACGTATGGATCTACAAAGTATTCAAAATTTTTTTTTTTTAAGATTTTATTTTTTTCCTTTTTCTCCCCAAAGCCCCCCAGTACATAGTTGTATATTCTTCGTTGTGGGTCCTTCTAGTTGTGGCATGTGGGACGCTGCCTCAGCGTGGTTTGATGAGCAGTGCCATGTCCGTGCCCAGGATTCGAACCAACGAAACACTGGGCTGCCTGCAGCGGAGCGTGCGAACTTAACCACTCGGCCACGGGGCCAGCCCCTCAAAATTGTTTTTTCAATGGTCCTTCACCGCTGATAGTTTGAGAAGCACTGGTTTAAAAGAACTAAAGACAAGAATGAATTATTTACGGTGATACTTGAGAGTGCTATGGTACATCATTCTCGATGATCTTTAGCTTAGATATTGACTTTATTTTTATTATCATTATTTTTTGCTGAAGAAGATTTACCCTGAGCTAACATCTGTGCCAGTCTTTCTCTATTCTGTGTGTGGGATGCCTCCACAGCATGGCTGCCAACAAGTGGTGTATGTCCACGCCCAGGAACTGAACCCAGGCTGCCAAAGTGGAGCACGCTGAACCTAACCACCAGGCTGTGGAGCCAGCCCCAAGATTGACTTTAAATAAATCATAATAAATATTTGTGTGAAATGTATTGCTATTATTTGTGTACTCATTACCCAGCAACACTAAAAACCTGGAACACGCTCCAACCCAAACAAAACACTACAGAGAGGTGAATTCTTTTCCAAGTATAAGGAAGATCTGATAAGGTAATGACAGTAATGGATGCCGTTTGGACTCTGCCATTAAAATAACGTAAAAATCTGCCCTTTCAAGCTAGAAGTTGAGAATATGATTGCTTATTTGGCACTGAATGTTTCTTCATCATGGCTCCAAGGAAGCCGTGCTGATCCCCTGTGGCTTCTGGCTGGCTCTATAACACCATCTTGGTTCACACTCAAGCACAAAAAGACATGTCAGATCTTGCCCCTGCTCCCCTCCCCTCCCAACACCTGTTACCAAGTCATTGACTTGGCAGGAGAAAGACGGGGTGGTCAATGCAGAGGACAAATAAAGCTACTGTCGTCACTGCAGCCGAAGAAGAAGTAGGAAGAGCTGAGCAGCATTTCTTAAAGAATGTTGCAATCCTCTCTTGAAATAACCTGCATGGAAGAGTCCTGTGATTTACAAACTTTCTCTGTCTGTTTTTTAACCAAATTTCCATTTTCTCTTAAGCTAAGAGGAGTCCCCATCGTCCCTTGGTACAATAAGAGAAATCAGGCCTATCCTATGCAATATGCCCAAGAGCCATGATTTTAGGAAGAGCAGTTGCAAAATTAGACCACTCCATGGATATTTCTGGCATTTGGATACATTTTTCTTCATTTTGAATCTGTTCAAGAGAAAACGGTTCTCTGATTAGCTTTTATGCTGGTGTAAAAAATTTCATCCCAGAAATGTGTTCAGAATTATGAGAATGAACTTAATTTTCTTCTCCAGGACTGGGCCAGATTTAGTAATTCTAATAGACGTTATATCAGATTACACTAGCTATTGCAGTTATCTAAGGTAACTCCCTAGGTGGTGTGATTTGAGGAAGGGAACAGAGAGATGAGCTATCACAAAATATGATACCCCATCAGTCTACCCTAATACATGAAATTCTACCATTAAAATATTTCCTTTTGCCTTAGTCTGCTTGGGCTGCCAGAAAAATTCCACAGACTGGGTGGCTTGAACAACAGGAATTTATTTCTCACAGTTCTGGAGACTGGGAAGTCCAAGATCAAGGTGTCAGCAAGATAGATTTCATTCCGAGGCCTCTTCTCTTGGCTTGTAGATGGCAGGTATCTCTCTGTGTGTTCATATACACGGGGTGAGGGTGAGGGGAGAGCTCTCTGGCATCTCTTCTTATAAGGGCCCCACCCTCATGACCTCATCTAATGCTTATCTTCCAAAGGCCTCATCTCCAAATACCATCACATTGAGAGTTAGGACTTCAACAAATGAATTTTGGGAGAATGCAAAAATTCTGTCCACAGCACCTCTGAATTAAGACACCCTATCTGTAGTATCTTTCAAAATAAAACATTTTAACTCTTTGATACCATTTTTTATAGAGTTGGAGGTTTTTCTTTCTTTGTTTTTCAGCTATTATCATAGCATATGGGGAAGGGAGTGGAGAAATAATATGTAACTGGTAAAAAAAAAAAAAAAGAAAAGCATTAAATATCTAAACTTGGAAGCAAGAAAAGAGAAGGCTAAAAGAAAAAGAAAAAAAAAAATGTACTATTTAAGAATTTCCCTGAAGCTGGCCCTGTAAGCTGTTGTTAATCCCGTCACTTACTCTATAGTGATTAACTGAACACATTAGGGGCAGGTACTGTGCTGGGTGCTAGGCATAAGTAAAACCTACAAGTAAAACCCGGCTGTAATGCATTTTACAGATGATGAGAAAGTCAGACCTTTGACAAATAAGACTTACGTGATGTTACGGTGTTGTGCAAGAAGGAAGTCCAGAATGGAGCAGGGGTGCAGGGAGAGGCCAAATCTACACGGACTCAGAAAAGTCTCCTAGGGGAGACCGCTCTTAGAGTGATTCCACATGACAAAGGTTTCCAGCAGACGAGTGGGGGTGGGAGAGAGGTAGGACGTGGAAGGTGGGCAGTAGAGAAGTGGCAAGCAGAGAAGTAGGAGGCTGAGGGCCAGGCACAGAGACAGAAAACAGAAATGCAGAAAGTTCCGCACCCATGGTAGGCACGGGCCAGACCAGGGCGGATTTTGTCTGCCCTGCTAAGGAGTTTTTACTTTATCTACAATCACTGAAGGATGGTAAAAAGCCACAGAGGAACAGAATCAGATTTTCCTTTAAGAGAGCACTCTTCCGGGGGTGGGCAAGGTGAAGAGAGGACTGTGGGAGTCAGAGACTGGATTAAGAAGTGTGTTAGGAGATTGTTGCAAGAGTCCAGGTGAGAAATAATGGAGGGTGGAGAGGATGAAATAACGCAGTAGTAGTGGCAATGGAGAGGAGTTATTGAGGAGCCACAAGATGAAGGGGTAAATCCAAAGGCGCCCTGAAGCAGAGGGAGCTCTTAGCGCCCAGATGGCTCCAGGGGGCTGGAGGCACCATTCACTGAGGGAAGGAATTCGGGAGAAAGAGTGGGTTTGAAGGGAACACGGAGAGCTGCCTGTAGGCGTTTTCCATTGGCGATCCCTACAGGACAACCAGGAGACAGAAACATGAGCCAGGAGCTCAGGAGGAAGGCCAGGGCAGGAGCTCAATGTGGGAAGTCACATGCTTCAAGGGAAGCCACGTCAGAGCTCAGGCTAACTCTGGGCAACCTGAAGAAACTCTGTGTGTATGTCTCTCTGCAGGGCTACAGAGTGAGCTCCTGAAGGGTCAAATCAACAAGGTCCATTTTTTCATCTCTTACACCGTTTTGCAGATAGAAATTCCATATGAGATATTAACAGCACCAGAAAAATAGGTACAGGCTCTGACATAAAGTCCACTATCCCCGACTTAAAGTGGAGGTGAACTGCTGCCCAGAAAGATTTTAGCAACAAAAACGGGAAAAAAGTCTCCTGCTTGTGCATTGTTCCTTGGTTTCTTTCACTTACTGAGTAAAAGACTCATCTTCAGAGTAAAACAGTCTGTCTTAATGGCTCCAAAAATAGTGTTTGCAAATAGATTTGAAGCCTTCTGCCCAGGACCCAGGATGAGGTGGAGGAAGTATTTGAACAATTGTTTCCCAAGTCGTTGTGGTCAGAGATGAGGAAAAGGGAGATGGAGGTGAGAGGAATAGCCCAGTGAGAGCAATAGCAGCGAGACCCAACCAGCTCCCAGCTTTCTACCGCATTAGTTAAACGGCCTTTATTGTTTTGGCTGAGAAAGGTCAATTAATCATCCAAAGTGTTATCTGACAGTAATTAACAATGAGCAGCGACAAAAATACCTGTAAGAGCTCAGAACAACAAAGGGTTTTGTTGGGTTGGGGGTTTTGGTTTTTCTCTTTCCCTATACCGTTGAGAAAGGAGTCATAGACATGTCGTATTTCCTTTTATGGCTTCATTAGTAATTTTTGGCACTTAGGAAGGGATGAGAAAAAATAGAAGTGGCGCAGCTCACCTAAGCAGACCCACAGGTAATTAGTACAGTCCCACGCCCTCTAGGGTTTCGTCTCTTAACTAACGAGATGCTCGAATGCTTCAGGACAAACCTTGTTGAGAAAGGAGAGCCAGAGGTAGGCAGCCCGGGCCACCCCTCTGCCTGAACTGAGCCTAATCAATCCCACAATTGACACGGGGTAAAAAGGAGGATGGCTAAGCTGAATTCCAATTCTAGGTTGCAGGAAAATTAAAGCTGGTGTTAGAAATTCCCACAAATGCTCCCCTAGCCCCTCAAAGATTTAAAAACAAACAAACCAACAAACTTGCGTTCTTTCGTTTAATGCAAGTTTTGGCATTAATGTTTCTGCCGTAAGCATGAAGAATTTTGCAGTGTATGGATCGTCCCCAGAAAGACTGCTTCATGAGGTTGTTTTCGGCATCCCAGATGGCTCTCACCCACATCCTCTGCAAGGTGCAGTTCCTGTCTTGCTTCAGGGAGGGCCCTTGTCGCTAAGTCTTTACACAAACCCGTGCCCTCTGGTGAAGCACAACTTTTAGGTATGAGGCCTTTTCGGGTGGTTTCCATGGAAGGTTCTGCTGGCAGCAGCAACTGGGCCCTCCAGCCTGACTTTTCTTTTATATCTGATGCTTCTCTATACGCCAGCAATCTCTGGCTCTAGGCCCAACATTCTCTGTCTGCTGTGTCAATAAACTATATGCCTCGGGTCCCTTTTGTGAGAAGGGTCACATCTTGCTTGAAATAAAAGATGAAAGCGGGTTCCTTTCATTATGTAGAAAATGCCTGCAAAACCACTGAACACACCCGCATCCTCAGCAGTGGAAGTTAAAGACGCCACTGTTTCACCACTTCCCCCTCCATATCTGGTGGGTTACTGTTGTCACAGGCTTTCCTGGTCCCACGGATGTTGAGCCCTCTTATCACTTCCCTGCCACGGTCAGTTCGTCTCCGGTCAATAGTTCCAGGGGCAGAAAGCTCTTAAAGCAACTCTTTCTCTTCTAGGGCTTAGCTCCAAAAGGATCTTCCTTAAACAGAGTCAAAATATTTTCCTGTAACTTTTAGTCATTTGTTTCAATACTGCCTTCTGGAGCAACACACCATGAATATATTTTCTTGTATGTCATGGTCCCCTACAGGCCTGAAGGCATTCCTTATGGTTCATTGCCTTCCTCCCCATCCCACCAGCCTTTTCCTCTCCAAGCCGAATATCTCTTGTTACCTCAACTATTTTCTAGTAGGACTTCCACAATTCTTTGCCCTTCTATTTGCCACCTGTGGGAATATTTCATTTTGTAAATTCCCACTGAGACAGTCTTTTCCAGAACAGAACCCATTAGCCCATGTGCAGTATGACCAGAGAGGTGACAGAGAGGTCACCACGATTCTTCTCTTTCCTGCCCCCTATGTTATACCAGATGCAGCCCAAGGGCCCCATGGGATTTTTATCAGTCTTACTACTGTATCTCAGCCCTGTCACATGGTAGGAAGAGCAGCAGCCTCTGAAAGATGGGGAGTGTGGCCCCTAGCTTCTCCGGAAGAAGTCTGCTCTGCTCTTCTCTGCTCATTAGACACACCGCCAATCTCTGTGGGTACCACCTGGCTTCAGGACTTCTCCTTAACAATAGCCAAAGGCACTTTGATCAGAAGCCCTTGAAGGCAACAAAAGAAGGATTGGGAAGAACTGAGGAGACTGACCCATCTATTGACTCCACAGAAAGGTCTCACACAAATTCTTTTTCTCCAACACCAACTAGGTCTTAAAAACTACCCACTAGGATAGCTGTTATAAAACAACAACAACAGAAAACAACAAGTTTTGGCAAGGATGTGGAGAAATCGGAACCCTCGTGCATTGCTGGTGGGAATGTAAAATAAAGCAACCACTGTGGAAAACACTCTGACAGTTCCTTAAAAAATTAAGCATAGAATTATCCTATGATCCAGCAATTCCATTTCTGGGTATATACTCAAAAGAATAGAAAGCAAGGACTCAAACAGATACTTGGACACCCATGTTCGTAGCAGCATTATTCAGAACAGCCAAAGGTAGAAGTAAACCAAGTGTCCATCGACAGAGGAGTGGATAAACAAAATGTGGCACATACATACAATGGAATATTACTCAGCCTTACAAAGGAAGGGAATTAGGATGCACGTTACAATATGGATGAACCTTGAGGACATTATGCTAAGTGACATAAGACAGACACAAAAGGACAAATACTGTATGATTCCACTCATGTGAGGTACCTAGGGAAGTCAAATTCATAGACAGAAAGCAGAGTGATGGCTGCCAGGGCTGGGGCACAGGCAATGGGGCGCTAGTGTTGAAGGGATGTAGTTTCAGCTGGGGAAAATGAAACCATTCTGGAGATGGATGGTGGTGACGGCTGCACAACAATGTGAATATATTTAATGTCACTGAACTGTATACTTAAAAATAGTTAAGACGGTAAATTCTATAGACATATTTTACCAGAATTTAAAAAAACCCTGGAAATTCTTTATATTTGCCTACTCGGGTTAAGAAAAAAAAGAGGCAAGGGAGGAAATTAGAAACTGAATCTTAGAGATGTTGTAAGGTTATTGAAGAATTATAAGCAAGGGAGTGACCTGAGGCGCTTCATGCTTTAAATAGGAATGGATTCGACGGGAGGGGAGTTTAGAGGCCAGCAGAATGGTGGGGAAGATGTTACAGTAAAATCAGGAGTGAGAGCCTATACCAAGGCCGGAGCAACGAACATGGAGCCACGTTTAAAAAAAAGTCCAGAAATATTCAGGAGCTGCAATGTGGAGAACTGCATGTGTTTTTTCTTTGTGCTCTCGTTGTCAGCACAACACATGGCAATGGTAGGCGCTAGGTAAATGCTTATTGGGAGAGTGGAAGGAGTGAAGAACAGGGGCTGTGAGGGCATAAGGAGGCAACTGAAAGACAGAGACACGTGGCCATAGGACCAAGCTGAGTTTGAATGCCCTCCCCCACCCCAAGGTGTGGTCATGGGATGAGTGGCTGAAATGGAGGCCAGCTGGTAGTGGTTAGAGTCATGAAGGTAGGAAACAAGTCAGGAGGGCAGTGGCTGTGAAGCCTGGCCTCATTACCTGGAGAGTTTTTGAAAAACACCGACGCCCAAGCCCTGTCCCCAGAAATGCTGAGGGGTCTGGGCACTGGCGTTTTTTGTTCTTCAGTTTCTTAATTGTAAAGTATATGTAACATAAAATTTTTCATCTGAGCCATGCTTAAATGTACAGTTCAGTGGTGTTAGGTGCATTCACATCATGCAACCAACACCACCAACCATCTCCCGAACTTTTTCATCTTCCCCAAATGAAACTCTGTACCAGTGAACACTAACTCCCCATTCCCCACTCCCCCCAGCCCCTGGCAACCACCATTCTGCTTTCTGTTTCTATGAATTTGACTAGGTACCTCGTTCTAGGTAACTCAACACTGGTGTTGTTTTCAAGCTTCCTTGATGATTCTAAAATGCAGCCACTGTTGAGGACTGTGGCGCTATGAGGCTGGCTATTTCAACGGTGTGGGCAATAAGTACCCCTGGGCGATGCTAGTCCTTGGGAAGAGGAAGCAGATTCTGAGGCAGGTAAAGCCTTCATGTGCTGCATGGGGTGAGAAAAGGGGGTGATTAGACAATGGATGAAGGACAGCAGGAGCCTCAAAGGAGCTAGGTTTTTACACGAGACTCAGGTATGGGCTGGAAGCGTGAATTGACGTGGAATAGAGATTTATACCCAGGTCTGATGCCTCCTTCTGCTACACCAGTGCTTCATTCATCACTAAATATTTACTGAGTACCTGTGATGTGCTAAGCAATATAATAGGCATAAATTTCCTGTTCATGTGGAGTTTGTATTCTATTGAGGAGTCAGATAACAACCATGGAAATAAACTGATAATTAAGAATTTTAGATTATAAAATAAAACAGTGATGAGGTAGAGAGTGAATCGGGTTGTCAGGAAGGCTTCTCTGAGGAGAGGATCCTTAAGGTGAAGGGTGCATGATGAAACAGAGGCTGTCATGTCAAGTCAAAGGAGTTCAGCAAGCACAAAGGCCCTGAGGCAGAAACAAGCTTGATGCACTCAAAGGATAAAAGAGAAACCAGGGCAGCTGGCACGTGGGGAGTCAGAGAGTGAGCCATGAACTGAGGTCATCAGGAACCAGGCTGAGGTCTTACAGAGCAAAGTAAGAAATTTGGAATCAGTTGTCCACGCAGCAAGATGCTATTGAAGGGTAGAAAGATCAGTCTGGCTGCTCTAATATGGAAGAACAGGGGACAAGAGTGGAGGCAGGGAGACTGGGCAATTGCAGTAGCCCAGAGGAGAGATGGTGTTGATTTTGATTAGGGCTGGTGAGGGTGGCAATGGGGAGAAGTGGCAGAATTATGATTTCCTTCGGAGGTAAAGTCAATATAGGATTCAAGGGAAAGAGGAATGACTCCTAGATTTTGACCAAGCATCTAGATGGATGGTGGTACCATTTACTGAAGGAAGAGGAGGTTTGGGGGGGATAAAGAATGCTATTTGTGGCGAGTCATGGGTAGGATTCTTGTTAGACATCCAAGCGGAGATGATGAGAGGCTGTTGGGTATGCAAGTCCAGAACTCGGAGAGAAGTCAGGTCTAAAGATATAGACTCGTGAGTATGCTTGAGAATCATCTGGAGATCTGTTTAAAATGGTGCTTCCCAGGCCCCACTCCCAGTGATTCGACAGGTCTGACGTGGATGGAATTTGTACTTCTAATTAGCTCTATAAAATCCTATAGTCTGCCATGCTATTTCCTCTGGTGGACACTAATCCATTAAGCAGCTCTGTAGCCACTTAACTATATATTTTTCCATTTTATTCAGATATTTTCAAACTTTTTACATAAGAACATAATATTCAATTCTATGCTAATTTTATCATATTATTATCAAGAATATATACTAATGTACTATTATAAAATACGTCTTCTATGATAATATTTCTGTCCTAGTTGTTCAAGCTGCTAAAACAAAATACCGTAGACTGAACGACTTAAACAACAAACATTTATTTCTGGCAGTTCTGGAAGCTGGTAGTCCAAGATCAAGACACTGGCAGATTCGATGTCCAGTGAGGACCCACTTTCCAGTTCATGAAATGGCTGTCTTCCCCTTGTAGCCTCATACAGCAGAAGACACAGAGGAGCTCTCTGGGGTCTCTTTCATAAGAGCACCAATCCCATTCACGAGCACTCTGCCCTCATGACCTAATCACCCCCCAAAGGCCCCACCTCCAAATACCATCACACTGGGGATGAGGTTTCAACACATGAATTTGAGGGGGGACACAAATATTCAGCCTATGGCAATAGTCGTATATTAATATAGTGTACTGATTATATAATCATGTTTTACTTTAGTGATATAATTATTATATATAAATATATTTCCCATATTTTTCCACCTTATTCACAAAAATATGAAAGATATTAAATGCCTCTTAGGAAAGTGGGCATACATTATCTCCATAATTTCCTCATCTGTCCAACTTCCAACTAAAAAGCAAGTGAGAGAGAGGGAGGAAAGGAGGGAAGGAGAGTGGGAGGAGAGAAGGGTTGGTTGCCTGGAAGTGGGTTATTCTTGTGAACCCATGTAGTTCTCTAATGAATAAGCCTTCTCTGCTTCTAGGGGCTCACATACCACGTTAGAATCTCTTCCAAAATTAGTCAGGAGATCAGCAATCTTGGTCTTCTACACTTGTCAGAATTTGCTTTTTTGAAATCAAGACATAATCGCCCTCCAATCTCTGCCACCTCTGCCATCCTCCATGATTTCTCAGAAATGGCTGACAGTTCTATTATCCCCACCTCACACTGGCAAATTATTTTTCCCATCAGTGCTCTGGCATCATCAGCCTGGACGCCTCAGTCCAAGCGGTTTATCTGAGGGCTTGCTTGCTGGCCTCCCATGAACATCAGTGCCCCCTCAGTGCCCCCTCAGCATTCTCCCTGGACCATGCTATCTGAAGCCCATTTTCCTTGGCAGACTTGGAAGCTCACAAGACAAGCCTTTGCTCTGGGATGGGGCTTTCCACCCAGCAAAGCCCATTCTTCTATTCTTATTTTTGCTCCCCACTGACAAAAAAAATTCCTTCTCATTTCTGGATTCTTTTTCCTTAGTGGGCAGGCTGGGTATATTTGATTTTGTTGAATTTTTCTTTGTTTTGTGTGTTTTTGCAAAGCCCAGTTCCACTGCCAACTTCAGCCCTCCTGACACGACTTCCCACTGCATCTTTATGTGCATCTTGGGCTGTGCACCCCTCTTTCCATGTGGTGTACATGTCTTTTTAATGTACCCTGTAACTTCTAGGCACCTACACATGTTAATTATCAGCAAAGCAGATGTTTTAACGTATCCCTGTTCCAGGGGGAACGTTCATAAACGATTATGGGACAACTGATAGGTCCCCCTTTCCGCATACGCCAGCCTGGTCAGGAAGCCAGCCTTCTGCAAGGTTGTTAGCATTATTCAACAGCCTTTGTCGCTATTGAGATTAACACTCAGGTGAGGTCAGGGGGAGATATGACTCACGTCCAGGACTACTGACCTCAATATCTCCCCAGGGCTGGTTTAATGGTCAAGATAAAAGGAATTCTGGAAACAAAGTTCCGGGAGATTTTGTGGTAGAATAAATGATGGCGGTGAATAGGGACATGGATTCGTCATTAAAAGTGGCATGTTTATGGGGTGCTGACACAGTTTATGGGGTGCATGCCTTCGAGTACCAGCCAGATCCATGCTTTTCCTAATGTTTTCAGCCTTTCCCCAAAGGTTTGGACAACACAGCTGTGATGAAGCTGCCAGGGGAATTCCTCCAATGGAGGGTTGTTTTCATATTTAACCACCGATCCTTTCCATGGCCAGCACTCCAAGTGTGAGAGGGCATTCTCTTTAGATGTGACCCTGGGACCAGGACTGCCATATCACACAACCCTGGGGGGCCTCATTCACATGGTGTTCTACGTTGTTTCCCAGAGGGCACCCTTCCCACTGATTGGAGTAAGAATGGCACCTCCTGGAGTTGTGCTACCCAGAGGCCCTGCCTGGGACCCTAGCCCTACCCACACCTCTTATCCTACCTCCCACCGCAGTACACCATCACACGTCAGTCAGCTACTGAGCTTACAAGCACTTTACCCCAGAGAGCGGTGCATTGTAATACAGGTTCTACAAGGTAGTGGCAACAACGACCTTCATGAAAATAATATTTTACAGCCCACTGGGTACTCCTGGTCCCCGCCACACATCTCAAAAGTTTCCTGTGTGTCAGGGCCCATAAAGCAGGCATGACCACCCTGTTTTATCCAGAGAGGTTCAGCAATTCTCATTCAAAGCTATAGAGTTCCATGGCCTTGGCCTGTCTTTCTCCTTCTCTCTCTAGGGCTCTTTCCACCACCCACAGCTACCAAGTTTGTTCTAGTTGAATGCAGAACACTAACCTATTTCTAAATCTAATCTGTTGAATCTCTGCTTTCTGGAATTCCACCAATGATGTTTCAGTCCTTTCATTTAGATCTTGGCTTTTTATTAAAAATGACATTCATAACTTCGCCATCTTATCTTCCTTAGTTCCTGTATTATTTAAGACCTCTAGGACTCGATGTAACACAAACCCAGTTTAAGCCAGCTTTCTTACTGAAGGGGGTATTCTGGAGTATCCCTTCTAGCTCAAAGAATGCAGCTGAGTCTCAAAATAAGCTGGAAGGAAGAATTGGTCTCTGCTCTTTCTGTGTATATGTTTTATTCTTTCTTAAAGTAGATTGTTTTTCTCTGCCTCTCAGTCCTCATGCTGAAGCACAGTAACCAAGACCTCCAGAAATTTATGTACTGAAAGGCAGTTGCTTTGAAAAATATCCAGCTGCTCCCTCGGTCCCAGCACCAACTCTCCTTGGGAAGTGAGTGCATGGCCCAGCTTTGGTCAAGCGTCCACCACTACACATACCAGGTACAGCTAGACTGGGCAAGTTATGTTGCACACGTATAACCCTGCAGCAGGGCCAAGAAAATGGGAAGCAGGAAGGAGTGGAAGGAGGAAGGGAATTTAACAAGGTCCCCATGGTCAGAAATATTCCTAACAAAGCCCCTGACTTTAGTGTTCAGCCTGGGTCTGCACCAGGCCTGTATCCTTATGCAGAGCTCCATCCAAATTCCTACTATGGTTTCTGATCTGGGCCCTAATTGTCTGCCCATGTTACCCTACTCCACCATACTCCATTAATCTTGTTTCTCCCTATGCTGACTCAACTCAACATTCTTTCTGGCCAAGCACTCAGACCATAGGCAACAGGACTCTATACTACCACTGCGACCACGCCCACGCTCCAGCACTGGCCTTGTAATCCCAGAACCATTTAGCCAGTGCTCAACCAGTTCTGTGCAGCCTGACCCAACGTGAATAAGACTATGGGACCGACTCCAGCCCCTCCAGCCCTTCCCTGCCCGGCCAGCCATAGGTCAGTGTTTCTATCTTGCCCTTCAATCAATCCTTCTTCTCGGTCTCTTCTCTCTCTCTCCTCCCTCTATACTCTCTTCCATTCTCCAGTCACTCTCGCATTATACATTCATTTTGTACTTACTTCCCTCCATCCAGACCCTTTTCCATTTTCCCACGTCACTATTGCTTTGACTTAGCTGTTACTTTCTAGCCAATCATAACATTATGTTTCTCAAAACCCACATTTTTAGCCCACCTTCTTTTTGTCTACTGTCTTCACACACACATTTGGGGAGAGCAGTTAGGTCTCACAGCATACTCAGTAAGAGAAGATGGAGACACACCTTAGAAGAAAATGACAATTCTCAAAAGAAACTGTATGTTAATAAAATTCTAATTTTAGTCAACCCTTACAAATTGATAATTTGGAAAAGTAAAATCTCTTAGGATACCTGATAAATTTTTGAAAATGAAATATAATGAAAGGGGAATTTGTACTACCAGATTCAAACATATTTTAAAGGAACTGTAACTAAAACAACACGGTATTAGTATGGATAGATTAATGGAACAGAGAATGCGGAAATAGATTCATTGATGTATGAGTATTTGGTGACTGCTTACTATAGCATTTAAATTTAGTAAGGAAAGGAGGGCTGTCTCATTAAATAATGTGGAGGTCATTAGTAACCGTTTGGACAGAAACAATCAGTTAGACTCTTATCTATTTTATTCTTATAAAACAATTTATTAAAGATTTCAACATTTTTTTAAAACCTGATAATTGCTAGAAGTAAATATAGGAGAATATGCTTATCATCTTAAGTTGGAAGACATCTTATCAGGACACAAAGTTAAGAAATCATAAAGGACAAGATTGATAGATTTTGCCAAAAAGATATAAAATGTCTGTATGATAGAGCACACCATAGAGTTGAAAAATAAATAGAACACTTAGAAAATTATTTCCAGCTTCTATCATGAACATAATATATAAAAAGTATCTATGCATTAATAAGGAAAAGATTAACACTCTGATAGAAAATATGAAAAGGATGTGAATAAAGAACAATGAAAAGAAAGAACGTATACATCTATATGAAAAGATCCCCTATATTATTATGAATCCAAGTAATAATAACTTAAAACAGTGAGATGCTTTTATTTAAGCACCTAGCTAAGAGGAAAGAGATAGCTTCAACTTAAAAGGAATGACTAATCCCCAGGTTGGAGTGTAGAGAAACACCACTTTCATATATTGTTGGTAAAACTGGAAAGACGTACACAATTTTAAGCCAACTTTCTAACACATATCAATTTGATAACTGTAAACATTTTAATTCTACTTTTAGGAATTTATCCTGCAGAAATACTCTCATTAGCATCTAAAGATGCATGGACCAGGATATTCTTGGAAACACTATTTGTAAGAACAACAAATTGAAGACCATTTCAATACTCATCAGTAGGGGAAGAATAAATAAATTATGGTCCAACCCTACTATAGAATGCCATAGAAGAGTTAAAAAGATGGAGAGAAATGTGTAGTCACTTCCCCAGAAAATTGTCCATGATATATTATTAAGTTTAAAAAATAACCATAAAAACAACATGTATAGTTTAATTCTATTTATGTAAAATAACAACATATTTGGATATTACTAGAAAAGAGCCTAAAACCATATTCATCAAGCTGTTAACAGTGGTGATATTTAGAGGGTGAATTTATGTACTTTATACATCTCTGTTATTTGAATGTTACATGACAAGCTTATTTTCTGTCTCTATTCAGAAAAAACTTTTTAAAAATATCTTTTGGACAAGTGCCCCTTCCTCTGGTCAAAGTCCACCGTGTCACCTGTCAGGGTCTTGAACTCAGTGATGTATGTATGGAATCATCTTTCCATGGCTAAATCTGGGATGTCCTTCAAATCTACCAAATTCTACAAAGATGTAAAAATAGCCCTTTACTCCCTCAATCCTCGTAGTGGACTTGAAAGAGCTGCACTGTAAATAGCAAGACCAAACAACCAAGTTTTTCATGGGATAATACCAACACATTTTTTTCTGCTTAAGTTCAGAAATTGTCAAAAGCAGTGTGTGTGTGTGTGTGTGTGTGTGTATTCTTAGCAGACCTAAGAGGGTCTGTCTTCCTTTTATTCCTAAAAGTCAAAGAGAGACTTTACAGGCCAAGAATCTTGTGTCAAGCGCCTAAACTAACACCTCAGGCCTGGGTCACAAGGAAAATTGACTGATGGTTGGCGTCCTTTCAAAAGTTTCTCAAAAGCTGCCAAACAATTAGAAGGAGATCCTGCTAAGAGCATTCAGACAGACTCTCCCTGGGGATGGGTGGTGGGGATAGGAGAGTGGGGCCAGGATGAAGATCTTACCCTTTATTCCTACCCCCACATTTGATTCTCTCATCAGTTTTTCCTTATTAGTATGGACTCTCCTTTGTCCAGAGAAATTTATCTAATTTAATTGCAGAACATGCGAGACGGGCAATCCATCTTGCCCCACCGCCCGTATAAACAATACAGAAGAGCAGGCTGTTTTCTCCAGCTTCATCTCTGGCAGAGCCCTTTCACTTTCAAATTAAAGGAATTATAGGGTAAACATGGTAACCACAATTAAGATATTTTTAGAAACATAAAATCCTCCAGAAAACATGACACTAATGCTGGTATTATGATTGAAGTTAGGAATTATGGTTATTAGAAGCTTTGCAGTTTATGTGCCTCATAAATCTAATCGCTTCACACATCCAGTGACGCTGTTGCTATATTTACTGCAGACATCTACGATGACAGACAGTACCTTTGAGAAGGGCCAGATAAACAAAATATTTTACATATTCCAGCTTCTCAGTGCCTAATGGATTCATATCATGGAGAGAAAAAGGCTTCATTAAAGGAATGGCACCAGATGCTGAGAAGCCGATTTACCATGGAGATTTGATCTGAGTTATCTGCTCCTGTTTAATGGGAATGCTGCAGCTCTAGTCCTGGAATCCTACACACAGGATGGACAGGGAGGGGGGCCAAGGGGTGTCGGGGCGCAGGGGAGGAGACAAGTAAGCTGACAACTCTGTAGATACGAAACTTTCCCTGACAGCTTGGAAACCATCTGGAAGAAATGTATAAAATCTGATGGCGTGCGCTTATGCCCAGAATCCCTAAGAAAATCCATTGCTATTGGGAAGGTATCTCACAGAGGAGTGAATTGCACAAAGTGACCCCAAAATCCTCCTCCCCTGACGTGGCGATAGGGTGGAGCCCTGAGGGATCTTGAGGAGGAAACAGAATGAGGCAGGAAGTCGTAACCACCAGACCACCAGAGCAGAGATGAGATCATTTTAGTGTTGTGTTGACCTTTGGATGTTCCTCGAAATCAGATGCAACCCTCACTGTTGAAATCCTAATCTCAAAGACTAAAATTTATGCTTGAGAATATTACTATGTAATAGGTGGCAAATTAGAAATATTTCAGAGGCCATGACTTCCTTTTGATTTTTTTCCAGCAAGAGTGTTAATGCAGAAGTATTGCCACAGTGGCTAAGATGTGATCAGTGATTTTCATTGCAACCCCACCTCTATGCACCCCTCCACAAAAATCTGCTAGATTATCTAGGTTACCTGTGAGCAAAGATCACAACTTCTTAGATTTTTCACAGGCCTTAATAGAGTGCTTCTTTTGCATGAGAACACTCAATAAATGTGATTAATAGAGAAGGCGGGACAAGGAAACATGCCACACAGGCAGTTATCTACAGTCCCTCCAACCACTTTGACAATCTGGTTTAGATTTTTGAGTGTGTGTTCATGGGCAATGTTCATCGTATGTGCACCCATGTCTGAGTGTGAGGTGACAGGGTAATTCAGGAAAGAAATTATGGCATCTTGGGCCAGGAAGTAGCAATGGGGAGTAAATAAGCAGAAGAAGACAGATTCAAGAAATTTTGAGAAAGTAGAATTGACAAGACTTGGCTGTTGTCTGGATGTGTCAAGCAGAGAAAAGTGAGAAATCAAAGATGGCGCTCAAGTTTCCGGCTTGTGCAACTCATTACATGGTGGAAACAGGTTTGGGGAGGAAGATGATGGATTTAGTTATAAACATACTGAGTTGGAAATGCATATGGCTATCCCAATGGAGAAGACCAACAGTTGAAATGAAGTACAAAAACAGCCGTAATAGAAGTAAGAGAAAAGAGTTGAGAAAGGAGGACAGGAAATGAACTTTATGTAGTAGAAGACTTAATGTACTTTTCTTATAATTAAAATAACTTTTTTGGCAAGGAGAACAATATAAGAAATTCCATAGAAAGTGAACTCTTTGGGAACTGAGTAACATGATTTTGTCTTAATTCCTATTTATTAATTCCTATTAATTCCGCTTATTTAGCGAGCCTTCATTCTAGGCATCTTTATAAACAAGGATGCCATCCAGTTGAATAAATGGGATCCTGCCATCTAATGAAACAAAACAAACAAAAACTCACAAAACAAACAAAATCCGAAGTACCCACAGGAAAAATCTTGTATGGCAAGATTACAACAATCAAACATTCTCCTGAAGAATAAAATACCCACATATTTTATGTCCTACTCCTTAAAAATGTCTTCTTGGTAGCAGTAAAGAATAATCCTTGACCTTATCTAAATATGTGGAATTCTGATGGAAAAAAATGAGCGTGTGTGGAAGGCCAGAAGCATGAATTATGCATGCCACATCATCACACTTGTTCCTCAATATAGAGCTGCAGCATGCTTTGCATGGAAAAAGAAATTAGAATAGAACAGATATTGAGCAATTTTCTCCATAACTGGTTCTTACTCACCTTAAATGTAAAATTTTATTTAGCTTATTTCAAAGGGAGACATCCTTATTAAGGGAACACATTTACTGGCGCCTGTTGGAAAGGATTTAATGCAAACAAGCCTGAAATAATTGAAGGAAAAACACCTTCTGACTGTTCTCAGAAGAGCTTAGCAAAGAAGAGGATGGCAGGAAAGAATTACTTTATTATATTGATTTTCTTAGAGAAATCAAAGGAGGATAACTCAAATAGACCAATTCGCTTTTACCCAACTCAGTGGAAGCATGTAGAACAGCCATGAATTTACGTGTCAAAAACTGTTTGCAATCATTTAGTGGAACATGCAAATCAGGATTTGCACATTATTGCTCTAATAAAGTAGCTAATACAAAAGGATATCTGGGATCGTTTGCACATATTCCTTGTTTTAAATGACTGCAAGTATAATGGGGATAAGTTTTGTCTAACAAAATGTTTACAGTCCAATCAGATCATTAACCTGAAATATGAAGAGAGTGGTGCGTTCATTGCAGAGCAATAACAAAGACACTGGAGCACAACAAAAATAATTGGAATACAGTTCTCTCAAAGCTAAAATCTATTTTTTGTTCACAGTGAGCAAAGCATTTCACTTTTATGAAGACTGTTTCCCATGGTAGATAACACTGGTCATGCATTTGGTGGCTTGTGATCATTTATGTAGATTTCCTTGATGCATCAAATAACATCACAAAAATAATATTGCTCCTTCATAAAATAACTTTACATTTACTTTGTTTTTATGTTTGCTTGTTAAGTGTTCTTTTATGAATGTGCAGATCATTTAGTCATTTATGGAATTCTAATTCTCTAATTCATTCTTCTGCCTTCAGGTGGGACCAGACTGTGTAAGCATCCATTGCAGCGTTTCCTGAAGTATGTTCCACAGAACACTAATTCCACAGGATGTCAAATATATGTTACTCAAAGAAATGGGATTTCCTAATCAAACAGGAATGGGAAATGCTGGGGAACAAAGTTAAATAGATTTCACCATTGCAGAACTTCTCAGTTCTTCTCCGCTAACACACATTGAAAATCTCCAAGGAAATGTACACAAAGATTGTTGATTTTCCCAAATACTTTTCACCCCTGAAACCCTTTTTCAATGAGCATCTTTCAGAATCCATCATCTAGGAGCTGATAATATGCTTATTTCCCCTATCTGGACGAGGCAGCTTGGGTAACAAGTGAAGCAGACAGACTTAAGTGACAATGGGGGGAGCAGTGGAGTGGGGTGGGCTGTGGCACTCTAGAGAGTAGCTTCCCACTAAGGGGGCAGCTATTGCTCAGTTTTGTCCAAAGAAAAGTAGGACAGACATTCCAAATTTTTAAGAGCAGCAGGAAATTTGGATATTTATGTGGCTGAATTTGTCCTAAAACACTCTGTGGACCAAACATGTCTATTGCAAACGCGGTCCTAGGGCTTCCAGATTTGGATTTGTGTCCCCAGGATAGCACTTTATAACCCATCCTATAAAACTTACGGTCCAGAAAAGTCACACCCATACTAAATCATCTTCCGGGTTATGGTTTAAGGCCATTGTCATTGTAATGGCACTGGTAATGATAGAAGTTTCTGGTCGTTCTGCTGAGCACTCTTAAAAATCAAGTCATGGAGAACCCACGTGAGATCATCTCACTTTCTTGTGGCCCACGACATGCTGCCTGGAGCTCTTACAGCATAATCTATGAACATTAAAAGCATACATGAGCTTAAAAGCATCTATGGGCATTAAAAGCATCTTTCCTCATTAGGAAAAAAGAACAAAATTTATAGTAAATGTGTTAGTTTGCTAGGGCTACCATAACAAATACCATAGACTGGGTGCCTTAAACAGAAATTTATTTCCTCAAAGTGAGAGGTTAGAAGTCCAAGATCAAGGTGTCGCAGCGTTGGTGTTTCTCTGAGGCCTCTCTCGTTGGCTTGCAAATGGCCGTCTTCATGGCCGTGAGGACATGGTCTTCCCTCTGTGTGTGCGTCTGTGTCCTAATCTCTTATACGGACACCAGTCATAGTGGATTAGGGTGTCCCTAATGACCTCATTTTGTCTTAATTACCTCCTTAAAGGCCCTATTTCCAAATATAGTCACATTCTGAGGTGCCGTGGGTTAGGATTTCAACACATGAGTTTTTGAGGGGGACACAATTCAGCTCATAACAGTAAATGACCTTACAAAGACAAAAACCTAAAAAGTCTCTTTTCCTTGCATTTACTTTGTGAAAACTGGCCTAAGATTATAAACAATAAAAATGTAAAGCCTGCCACAGGAAGGTGAAACATCAAACTAAAATCGGTAAGGAAATGGTTGCAAGATATTTTTGAAAAGTCAGATGCTTTTTAATCAACATGGCCTGCTGTTACCTAGCATAAAGCTTCAGAGAATTGCCTACCATAATGTCAGGGTCTAACAGGTAACACTTCTGAGAATTTCTGGAGGATGGCGGACCAGGGGAGAGAGGTTGGCATGGCATGTGTAGTATGCCCTGCAAATCAAAGGGCTGAGCTGTGCCAGAGAAAAACATCAATTTCATGCCAAATTCCCAGAAGGAGTTAAGGGGCTGGCTGGTAGCTAATAAACTGTTGGGAAGGGTAAATCATATCAGATGGGGCTTTGGCTTTTTTTTTTTGATTGTTGGCTTTCATTTTCTGTACAAGTCATACTAGCAAATTAGGGAGAAAAGCAGAGAGCAACAGAAACAGTATATGCAGACTTCAGTGAGGCTGACAATTTTAGCATAAAAGCTTTTATGACATGGGCAGGACCCTATTGTTAGTTGTAGGGCTGTGCTTCAAACATATTTTAGTGCTTTGATGTTAGCATAAGGGCATTCCCCAAAAGCTGGTCTTTGGTCTGATATCTTAACTCTTTTATTAGTACGTGCAATGATTCAGTGGACATGCTGACTACGCAACTGACAATAGTTTGAAGGAAAGAGGTTTGTTTGATAGAAGCCAGGAAAGCAAAAAATATGGAAGTGGTGTATTCAAAAGGTTCTCTTAGACTGGGAGAGAGCTTAGGGAATTCTAGACCTACCATCTTGAAGTAGAAATATAAGTGTAAGTGAGCTCTTTAAATGCGCGACATTCGTACTAAGAATTGAGGCTTTTTTTCTTCAATTTACCTGAGAGACTTGAGCCCATTTCAACTGGGTGGAGCCTTATGGCCATGTCTTACGTAGTTATATAACTTAATAAGCATCCTTGCTAGGTCTCAGCTCAAGGCTGGTCTTTGGTTATTGGATAAAGTGGCCTCTGTGTATCTTAATTTCTTTGAACATCTGGGATGAAAGAAGTTGTTCTTATAATACTTTACTTGTAAAATGTCTTTCAGTTAAAGACCCAAATACCTATACATCTATAAAGTTATTATTTTGGCTATAGGCTGTGAGTGGGAGAACACTTCACATAAATAAGGTAGAGATGGATTCCTGGCCCACTTAAGCCTCAGATGTTGTTAATGTCATCAGCGTTCTGTGTTTATCCTACAACTGCTGAACTCATGGCTTGGCAGGTCAAAAACCTTTCTGTGCACTTTTCAACCCACACTGAAGTCCAATGTCTGGGAAAACACTCAGGAAAATATTACTTCCATTTGCAAATTTCCTTATGGTCACATTGTTATTTTGGCAAAAGCAGGCAGAAATTAAATGTCTGTCAAATGCATACTACTGGCTCCACCAGCTAATGTATAATTCTGGCTTTGCCCTTTAATTTTCATTAAGGCAACAAAAAATTGCTTTTAAACATTTTTTCAGATCTGTTTTGGGGAACCCTTCTGGAAACTCACAGGTGTCAGACTGAACCTGCAGAATAAAACCGAAACTGTCAGACCTTATCAAAATGAAAGATCTGCTCCAAGAAAACATACTCCCCCAGCACATGAAAAATACCTGTATCTGTGTGTGTGTGCACGTGTATGTGTGTGTGTGGTTCAACTCATGCCTCCCTCATTTAGCTATTACATAAGGTGTCCTTTATTTAATGAACATTTACTGAGCACCTACTAAGTGCTGGATGTTGTTAAGCACTAGCGAAGGTACAAAGATGAATTAGAAAAGGTTCCTGCATTCAATGTGCTCGCAATCTGGGGACAAAAACCAGACACTGAAGGAAGTAATTACAGTTGAGTGTAACGGCGCCTTTAAAAGAAGCAAGTGACTGCTGTCCTGATTACACAGAGGATGGCATACGTAAGTGCCAGGGTGGCAGAGTCAGGGGAGAGTTTTGTTGGCCTGAGAGCCTAAGTTAATAATTGGTTTCCATACTCTTGAGAGAAGGTTGGCAAACTGCAGTCCACAGGGCAAACACAGCTCACTGCCTGTTTGTGTAAATAAAGTTTTATTGGAACACATCCATGCCCATTCATTTACACATTGTCTATGGCTACTTTCAAGCTATAATGGCTGAGCTGAATGACTGAGACAGAATGGTAGGCAGAACAACTGCCCCCAAAAGTGTCCACATCCTAATACCCAGAACTTGTGAATATGTTGCTTTACATCCCTCAAACTAATGACAGAGTCCTTAAAAGCGGAGAATCTTTCCCCAGCTGTGGCCAATGAGAGAGACGACAGCGTAAGAAGAAACTGATGCTCCTTCTGAGATGTAGCAGGCTGTGAGCAAGGAACTGAATTTTGCTGAGAATGAATTCGAACGAGCAGGGAAGTGCATCCTTCCCTAGAGCCTCGAGAAAGCAGTGCAGCCTTGATTTCAGCCCAGAGAGACCTGGGCCAGACTTCTGACCTGCAGAGCTGTAAGATGAATTTCTGTTGTTTTAAGCTACCAAGTTTGTGGTAATTTGTTACGGCAGCAATAGAAAACAAATATAGACAGACCGTATGGCCCACAAAGCCTAAAATATTTACTACTTGCCCCTTTACAGAAAGTTTGCCAACCTCTGTTCTTGAATATGCCTGGCAAATATTCCAGGGATGTTTCCAAAGTTGGTGGCAGAAACTTCTAATTGTTCTCCACTATCTATTCTCCTTTTCTTCTTTCTAGTCATAGGACCCTATGTATGTACAAGTTTTATGAGGGCTCATGGACACCAAACTAGAGACTACATTTCCCAGCCTCCTTTGCAGCTAGGTATATCCGTGTTACAAAAGTTGCCAGTGGACTGTGAATGAAAGTGATGTGTGCAACTTCTCCGTGGCTTTCTTAAAAAGAAGTTATTTACCGGGGCTGGCCCCGTGGCCGAGTGGTTAAGTTTGCGTGCTCCGCTACAGGTGGCCCAGTGTTTCGTCAGTTCGAATCCTGGGCACGGACATGACACTGCTCATCGAACCACGCTGAGGCAGCGTCCCACATACCACAACTAGAAGGACCCACAACGAAGAATATACAACTATGTACCAGGGGGCTTTGGGGAGAAAAAGGAAATAATAAAAAAATCTTTAAAAAAAAAAAAAAGAAGCTATTTACCTTCCACTTTCTCTTGCCCCTTCCCATGTGCAAGAATGCAAATCTGGTGATATTAAGCCACTTTTGACAACATGAAAGAGGATAAGACGCTGAGAAATGATGAAACAACAAGATGAGGGAAATCTGGATCCCTGAGTGACATTAGGGAACAGAGCTGCCTAACTACTCTGGATCTCACTACCTACATCTGGATTGTTACATGAGAGAACAATAAACTTCTATCTTATCTGAGTCACTATATTCCAGGATGTCTCTGTTTCAATAACTCAGGCTTTACCCTAACTAGTACGGGAGGCAGTCCCTCTACTATTAGAGAAGGAACAGATTAGTTCATGAATGGGCTGCTCTAGTCCACAGCCACCATAGGGGCTTGGAACTTTCCCAGACCAACTTGAAACCTCCTATGGAGATTTTAAAACATGGCTGCAAATTCTTTGACATTCCTCCCATCAAGAGGTAGGTTCTATGTCCGCTCTTCTTGAGTTGGGTAAGGCTTGTGTCTGCTTTGATTCACAAAGAATGCCAGAAGTGATGCTAGTGACCCCAGAGGGTGGGTCATAAAAGGCCATACAGCTTCCATGTTGTTTGCTGGAATATTCACGATGGAGCCACCATGTTAGAAATCCAGCTACCCTGAGACTGCCGTGCTGGAGAGGCCACGTAGAGATACTCAGGTCAATAGTCCCAGCTGAGGGGTCTCCAACCATCCCAGCCAGGCGCCAGCCATGTGAGTGAAGAAGCCAGCTTAGGAGCACATCCTCAGCCCAGCTATTCCAGCCTCAGCCGTTGGAGATATCTCCAATTGTTTAAGACATTTCAGGCAATGTGAAACAGAGAAGAGCCCTTTGCCTTTTCTGAATTCCTGACCCACAGAATCCATGAGCATAATAAAATGGTTGTTACTTTATGCCACTAAGTTTTGAGGAAGTTGGTTACACTTCTTTCTTGAAGCATGAAGAAGAGAGGAGAAGGAGTTGGATGACAAGGCATAAAAAACTGTCCTCCAAACCACCCAGAATCTAACAGCTGGGATCCATCCTGAAGAGGCAAATGAGATGTCTCCAACATGACCTTCTTAAGGTAATAGAATCCCAAAGTCTTCGCTGGCTCATGCCGATAGGTCTGGGTCCTCGGAGCCACTCCTGGGCTTGGAGTATCATATGGCTCAATGCTGACAGGCAGTAGTGCTCAGCTGTAATGACGCTCAGAGGTTAACACCATTATGCTGATTTTACTCATAAGAAAAACTAGAAGTGTTTAGAAGGTCCCAGTGACAGCCCAGCCTTGGTCCTTTTTGTCAGATATCTATATCTCACAGAGAGCCTAAGATAAACTTTTATGAAGAAGGATGTCCTACAAAGTGTGTCAAATGATCCAGGAAATGTCACTGTATAAATGCCAAGAATCTTGGTAGCATTATTCTAATTACTAGGGGACAGTACTTCTACAATAAGATTTGATTAGTACCAGTGTCCCATTATGTAACTTGGATTTCTATGACATCTCTCTTCTTGGAAGCGTGCTGGTATGCAATAACTTGGGGCTTACAATGAATTAAAGGCTGTGAACTTGCTGACATACACTGGCAGCCAGGACGGGATCAGCCCACAGGAAGAGAAAGAAAAGCGAATCTCCCTCCCTGCTGTAAGTGATCCTCCTGCCACTGGGAGCTCCGGAGTCTTTGTTAACCATGTTTGCTGGGACCTTTGGCCAATCTTAGGGATAAGCCTGCTAGTTAAAATCCATTAGCTAGTTGAGTCCTTGAAATACGTTATACAACCATACTTTTCTAATTGTAAATTAATTTATTCTGAAGATCACATTGAACCTGCTCAATGCTCAGTAAGTCTTGTAATGGCCTTTGGCCAAAAGCAATAAAAACTAGACCAAGGTTTACTGATGGAATGAGACGGCAAATTAGAAAAAATTTTACCATTTACATAATTAGATTTCATTTAGACATGCTTAGAGCTGTAAAAATCATTGTCAGAGGAAACCTACTTTTCCTGAAACTTGACTGACAGGGTATATACTTTTCCTTACCAAGTTGTTAACATTTGAGGTTTTAAGTGCCCACTGGTTATCTTTCTTCAGCACTGCCCCACACCCCACCACCACCCCATCTGCTTCTGTGCCAGCAAGCATCCATGGTTAATTTTTTCTTATTGTAAACCATATCCTTTGCTATCAAGCTTTGGGACTCATTTTAGTATTGACAAGAAAAAAGTTAGTCTTTGAGAAATAAAGAGCCAGTGAGGATTTTCGAAGAGCCCTTCAGAGGCAATCTATCCAAGTAACAGTTCATTGTTTCCTCAATGTACTGTGATGCTTTCCAAAAGACAAAACCCACTAAAGAGACAGCAGGACGTGTTGTGAAATACAGAGTTCTAAATTATAGCTTCACATTCACTGAGAGCCTTTCAGTGTGATTAGACATGACATCATCTAGAACTCCCAAGAAGTTGGAAGTGATACAGTCTGGCCCTCCATCACATGATTGGTCTATTGACAAACTTTACCTTGAATATTTTGATTGCGAGTTCAACAGACACTCCCTCCCCAAAGTTTGCATGTCTTCTGTATCCTGTAACACTGTAAGCACTGTAATGCTGAGTTACAGGAGTCCCTTTTGCCTTAGGATATGTCTAAGAGTCCTAGATTCTCTTCCTAAGCATCAGTTAAGCATAAATAAAACAAGAGCCCATTAGCCAATACCTCTTCCAAAGGAATAAAAAATGGATTTTCCAAAGAATCCTTCTAATTTTGCCAAATTGTAACTACTCTGGAAAAACCACTTTCTCTTGCTTAAAAATTACATTCCTTTTCAACATGTTTTATTATATGTATGACCCTTTAAATGTCAAGGGGAGAACAGGCTAGTCCCGTATCTGCTAGCTAACCCGTGGTCAGCTTCTGTGTGAACCACAGTTCCAGTAAACAGCTATTCTCATAAGACAGAAGATTTGGGTACTAGTGCTGAATTTGCCCCAACTGCCTGACCTTGGGTGAGTCACTTCCCTCCTTGGACCTCAGTTTCCTCATCTATAAAATTAAGGCTGAAATAGAGGATCTTACAAGCTGTTTCTTTTCATTTCCATGGAGGAGAAAGATCTTAATTATACTTGGGTATTTTCAGTTCTTTAATTCTTGCTCTAATGTACGTGTCATCCACTTAAGTGATTCAACAAACCGTTATTTACTGAGTCCCTACCAAATGGAAAATACATGCTTGGCACTATAGATGATACCAAAGTGGCAGACACAGAACCTGCCCTCAGGGAACCCCTAAGTGAGCTGAGAAGACATGACCGAGGCATGAAGTTATATAGTGTCACAGCACAATGTACAAGTTGCCACATGTACAGGCAACCCTTAACTACTCAGCTGCAGGGTTGGAAGACTGCCTCCCAACAGCTCAACCTTTCCAAACCCTGAGTCAGTGAGAACAAAGTTTAGCAATGTATGAGAAGACACACACTTACTGGTCTGGTCTGCAGTCCTGAAGCCCCGTCCCCAGCCCCAGACACCCATATGCCCATCTAACTCCCACCTTCACTCAAACATTGTGCACAATCCATATGATGCTTTTCCCTAGTCTGTTTTCTTATGAATTGCATTAGTTAGTGTGCAGGCTAAGGTGCTATATCAGAATCCCAAAAGCTAGACTTGCTTAAACTAGAAGTTTATTTATTTCTAATGCAATAACAGTCCAGAGGCTGGTAGAGTAGTTTTATTTGTTCTCTGCATCCAGCTTCCATTTCTGGCTCCAAGAGAGCTGACGCAGTTTCGTACATCGCTACAATCAGTAAGCAGGGGTAATGACAGAATAATTTGGGGTTACAATCTTGAAGTGTCCAGTGTTTAGGTGAAGAAATCACCAGGTCCTTGAACTTGTTTAAATATCCAAAATCAAGTCTATCCCCACACTTCCCAAACGAATTCTGTAATTCTGTAATTCAGAGTGTTTTCAAAGGATGTATCCCCAAGTCGCCCTGAGAATTTGTCATGCTCCTGATGAAGAACGTTTGAGGTGGAAAAACACTGAGCTTCAAGATAGCAAAACAGCGAGAGAAAAAAAAGAAAAACGAGGGTAGTGTAAATGATGCAACCATAGTGAAACGCAGCCAAAAGTTTGCATTAAGAAGTTTGCTACTGTTTGGGCAGAAGTCAGACTGACGTTTGTATCCAGCCCCGCCTGATGCGTTGTGCAGTGGGATTGTTTTAAGCTTGAAAAGACTTTAACAGGCTGTTTCCAACGTGCAAACTTAAAACCCCAACCTTTGTTGGATGGGGGGAGGGTGGTGGTTTGGAGAGGGACATAAACAGACTCTTCAAAGTTAATAACATTTACAGTCTCTAGTAAGTCAGGAGGGGAAATGTGGAAAGAACAGAGGTACTCATCTGCAACGTTCAAAGATCTGGGGAAATTGGGTCTAAATGAAATCATCCTGATGGCGGAGTGTATCTTTTGGGGCCACCTCAGAGAAAAGGACATTACACCTCACATCTTCAGCCTGAATATGTGTGATAATGAATTCATGAGCTGGAGAAGGTGCCTATGACAGTTCTTCCACGATAAGCTTAATACTTATACTAATGGGATTTTTTCAGAGTCACAGGAGGGCAAGTAAGACAGAGCCACAGAAGTGAATAGGAACACACTGCTTACCTTACATATTTCTATTTTTCTTTGTGAAACAGCAGAGAGTGGCCTCTTCCCTAATTGCATTTCTTCAAAGTCTTTGTAAAGCAAAGTATTCCCCAACTATTTTTATGGAAAAAAATTTTATGCTTATAACCAGTAGAATGTTATTCCAATCAGAATTTCCTCTGAATACCAAGTTAGTTTCCAACACTAGGTTTCCTGTTCCAGACGTTACAGTCAGACAGAATGAATGCTGTTTTTTATTAACCTCCTTATATCTAAAAAGTCTTTTTAAAAAAACAAAAAGGAAAAGCACACATCTACTGCTATATTATTGTACCCTAAGCCAGTCTACTTGTTCCGAGAGGAAACCAGGCTGGTGCATTAAATGCTAACACAGACTCCAGGATCCTTTGGGCCTCGCCCCACAAAACCTAAGCTGGGTGATAAATGTAAATTTATCTTACTTCATTTTCAAATTTATTTCCAAAAATTCTGTGTTGAACATATTATATTTTAAACATTCTAACTGAAACCTGTGGTATATTATGTAGGGTGAATAGTTACTTAAAAACTATATTTTCACATACAGTTTTCTTTTTCTTTAATTACATGTGGGGATTTTTAGATCTTAATTATTCCAACCACTAAAAAAAAATGATAATTATGTGATGTGATAGAGGTGCTAATTGTGACTACAACGGCAATCACACTATAATAGGTAAATGGAGCAAATCAACCTGTTGTACCCCTTAAATTTACACAATGTTGCATGTCAAACGTATTTCAATTAAAAAAAATTTTTTTAACATAGGTTTCTTGAAAGCAAGCTAGAAATGTGTACATAGAAGGTGGAAACTGACTTTCTGGTCTTCTAACTCTGAAGCCCATGTTTGGGACACCTGCCTAGACAATGATGCAGAGCAGGCAACATGCCAAAATGCTAGCTCCTTTCTATTTCCCTTTCTCCATCCTGTGTCTATCCTTTCGGCCTAAGAACCACTTTCTGAGAAAGTGCTGTGTTGGCTAAGCCCTAGCACTAAGCTCCCTGCCCCCGTCTCCACCTCTCTCCACCCTCCTCCTCCCCAGGCCCTCTCGCTGGATAAACCTGTCTAGACTTTCGCCTTCTCTATTTAAAGCTTGCCATCAAATAAAGGTGGACCCTACTCTATCAGGCCTTCACTTCCAGAGTGTCTAGTTAAGTGAGCTTGCCTTTCAAAGACAGAGTCATTGTAATGATCCCACTACAGAGATCTACTTGGCACTCGGGAGCTTTGAAATTTAAGAAATGCTGCTTTTGTTCTGTGATTCTATTGCAACAAAGCTCCCCCAAATAGAGGTTCTTTGACGAGAGGCTATGTCTCGATCATTTACAAAGCTCAGACCTGAAGATTCCATATGAATAACCCGGGCTGTGATCCCTGCTCTCATCTCTGAGAACACTCGCTGTTTACAGAGGGCAAGCTGCTTTTGTGTGATTCAAAGCATTACTAATTAAAACCTGTTACCTTCCTAAGAGCAGATATATTCTCCTCCAGAGCAGCATTTGTCTGTCCCATTAGCATTAATGGGAGTAACACAAGTGCATCGAGAGGAGAATGGTCCCCTTGGGTCTTTGAACTTAAGTCTACTTCAAAACTGAAACCGATATATACAATGGTATCATTGATGCCATTAAAAATCATTATACTTTACCGCAACTTTTATAAAAGTAATTGTAAGCTTCATGAAATATACTTGGCTCCTGGGAGTTGTGCATTATTAGGCCAAGACTGGACATGATAAAGTGAATTATACTATAATACTTGAAAAACATTTTGGCCAGGGGAATTTATGAGATCCAGTCGAGCTTGTGCAGGGGTCTGCGTTCATAAAGACAATTAGCTTGGGTAGATTTTAAAAGCATATGCAATTCCACCCTAAAATTCAGGAAAGGATCTAGTAAAAGGATGCAACTCAATGTAACCCACTATCTTTACAATGATGTGTCTTAATGGGCCACTATAAAATACCATCACCTTGTGTCTCTATAATATACTTCATTTGCATAGTCTTCAGTGTTTTACGGGCATTATATAGCTGATGTTCCAATTATTCTAGAGGGAGAAAGAGGAGGACATTTTTTCCAGACTGTGAAACTGTGGCTTAGAGAAGCAACATGGTGCTCAGGGTGAAGGATGACTAAAATGGAAGGATTTCTGCAAGCTGACTTGAAACACCAAGCTAAAGGATTCAAGTGTTGGGGAGTCAGGGCTGTGAGGCCCTGAATTTCCAATCTAGAGATCCTTGTCTGCAAAATTAGCTGTTGCATTCACCGTCCTGGGAGGCAGCTGAGTGTGACATTATCAGCCATATGACCACGAGCAAGTTTAACGGTTTCCTTATATGTAAAATAGAAATTAGGAAGTACCACTCTCATGGGGTTGTTCTGAAGCTTAAACAACTTAATATCTATAAAACCCTCTGAATAGCACCTGACACATAGTAAGCACTCAATAAATGTTAGCCATTATTACTCACCTTTAAGCCCAGCCAGGGCTTAGTTATCTATAAGGAAATAGTGCATGGTGAAAGTTGATTGGTAGGGGGAACTACTCCTCTTCGCATCTCCCCAAAGGGCAGTTTCCTCATACTCCATTGCATCAGCAAAGTCCCATGGCTTCCAGCTTTGGGCTCCCTAAACATTCAAGTTGCCTGGGAAAGAAATATACCATTCCAACTGTCCGACACGCATGCCACATCTGCATAGCTTCATCAGGTCCTTTCCCGAGAGAGGAGGGAGAGGCTATGTTCCCTGCGCCCTCCAGAGAAGGGTGGACCAAAAGCTAAGGTTAGTGCCCACATCCTAGCCTAGAGCCAGGTCTAGATCTCAGGGCTGTGACTTCTGACTTATGTATCATTAGCCGCTTATTCCTTTACTAGTAAGCTGTGTCTACAATTTCTGAATCTGCCTTGCATCACCTGAACCAGAACCCCAGAGGTCTGAGGACTTCTCAGTAAAGGAACATTTGGCCATAGCACTGAATGTGCTGCAAGCTAGAATACCAATGGTGCCGGAAATGCGTCCTTCCATTGTCTTTTCTCTGTGTGCTTGGCTGCCTGGCCAATCTTGGGACAGGAAGAAGGGAGCTTAGAGAGGCATCTCTCTGTCTGTTAAATCCCCTTTAAGTCCAACAGGTCAGTTCCTCTCCTCTGTGCTCTCTCAGCATCTACAGAGCTCCTTCTTAACACTTCTCACATTTTACTGAAATTATCTATGGTTTTCTCCATTGGACTGCAAACTTCTAAAGAAGAGAGACCATATTTTATTCCATCTTCGACTAGTACAGTGCCAATATTAGTGGCCACTCACAAATTCATTAAATACAAAACTTCTGGGCAAAGGAGTTTGCCAAATCATTTCTTGGAACCATGAGTTTTAAAAGCATTCTTGCAGTTCTTAATTCAGGTTCTAGTACTCTAAGACTATTATTCCTCAGTGTTCTTGAAGGTGATTTGATTTGCTTCAAAGTTGCCTTCAGATTTCTTAGCTTTCGAGAAATTACATAAATGCTAAATTGGATGTTTTTTTCTTATTTTTAAATGTCAGCAATAATAAACTAAGTCTGTACTTGCTTTTTAAATGTAATGAAAGTAAAATTAGACCACCAGATCAATTTTGCTGATTATTTTCGTATCTTTGGGACTTAAGCAAACTAACAAAAACTATGGTCCCTAGAAAGCTTAAGAAGTGTTCAAAACCACTGGCTTAATAAGTTTTTTATATATATATCTATTTAGCATCTCAATAAACCTTATCAACCCTCCTTCATTCCACTGGCAATTTTCTGACCTCCAAGTTGAAGACTTGAGCCCTGAATTCTGCCCATGGGTGAGTAATCACAGCAAGCCCCTAGCAGAACCTATCCCCGAACTACAAATATATCATCTTCTGCATTGTAAATCAAAGCCTCAAAGAGCATCATTTAGCCTGCAGCTAAAATTGCTTGTTTATCAGATGGTGCCTGGTTTAGCGTGGAGCAGTCCCTTGTAAATCTCTGGGACCTTTTACAGCATATACTTAAGCAAGCACATCGGCTCCTGGGAGGCTTTCTGAGAGCTTTAATGACCGTGGGCTGCTAAAAGATCCAGGCTTTGGTTTAGTTAATGCGGCTACGGGTACAGTTTGGCTCCATTTTGTAAACTCACAAAGATAAGGCGTCTGCTTTCTCCAAAGTGAGGGCGAGCATTTGTTTCTTAGGGAAATCTTTATATCCAAAGTGTTAATGTTCTTGTGGCTTTGGGTATTTTGACCTTTTGTCTGCTAACTTTTGATTTACTGAGAGAGAGAGTTCTTTCTCTAGGCTTTATTGCCATTCTGGAAAGACAATGAAATGCATGTGGCTCTTCAAAATTACACCAAAAAGAAAATGATTTTGGATTAACACTGTACACATTAAGCAAATTGACAGTCCGCTCTCCACCCACTCCCCTCCCCCAAGCCTCACCAAATACCTCTCTTTAGTTACATTTAAGAGTAAATATGTTGCCTACGTTTCTACGGTAATTAATGTGTCTGCTACAGACCCTGCTGGCCGCCTGCTCATCTCAGCGCTTTGTTTCCTGCAAAGAGAGCGGTTTATAGATTCTAGCCATGTAGCTAAAGGTAGCAGAGGGAAATTGTCCACCAAATTCCCATTGGCTTAAAAACCTAGCTACTTGCGAGAGTCATGAATAGCTTATTGACTGGATATACCACCAAGGACCCGGGCAGCTCACCAACTACTTTACTGATGGACGTTGGAAAAGACCTGATAAAATTCACTAATTAACGAAATCTTTACACAGTTCTTTCTTATATACAGTCTCTTTGATACAAGTTAATTAAAGTACTCTTCAAAACCTTCACCTGACCTGGGAAAAGTTCCCTAGAGAGTCAGAGGGGCAGCAAAACACATTTAAGGGGCTTGTGTCTTGTTTTCAGGCAATGATCAATTGTTTCCATGCTAATTTCACAGCTACCATGGTCTGAATTTTGAAAATCAGCCTCTTTTTTCCTAAAACCATTCCCTCTCTTCATAAGCCAAAGCTTCATGTTTTTGCCTTTGGTTCTAATAAGGGTAAGGAGTTTTTTCTTCTTTGTTTTGGGGGTTTTGTTTTTTGGTGGGGTTTGCTAGCAGTTTTACTGTTCTCCAAACAAGCACACTGATAACGGGTACGCTTTCCCCCGCTTGGCGTCATCTCGATGAAGGGCATTCAAGCTGGAGACTCCTGAGGATAAGTATACAATACATGTCATAAAAGCTAAAAATATGTGCACCTGTTGCTTCCTGCTGAAATCATAACAAGCTGGCATAGCACTTGGGAAATAAAAGCTTAACCGCCTCACACGCTTCCTGAAAATAGACTTTATGCACTTATTCCTCCAAACCAGGTCTGAGAGACAGTTCGTAATATTCAAGCAAATTAGAAGACGGATGATGCTGGTGAAAAAAAAAAGATGATGGGGGGAGGGGAGGGAGCGCCTTTTCTCTTCCCATGTGTGCCTGGTGACCACATTTTTAGCTCCCTTCATTATAACCCTCAAATGGAAAGGCAGATGATACACGAGCCTTCTTGAGATATGGGTAACATTATCCACTACCCATTTCATGCATTAATTCATGCAAGAAATATTTATTGAGCACTTTTATGCATGGTGCTAGGCTCTGGGACGCGATTTCCCTCTCCTCAGTGGAGCATATAGTCTAGTAAGGGAGGACATCCACTAATAAAATTTTAAAAAATATGAAATTGCAACTTCAACAAGAGCTAGGAAGGAGAGATACAGAATACTGTGAAAGTTTGAAAATTAGAGGACTTCTACCTACTTTGGAAAGTCAGGGATGACTCCCATGAGAAAGTAACACTGGGCTCATAAGCATAAGTCAGAGTTATTTAGGCAAAGAAGTGAGGAAAGAACATCCTTAACAGCGAGAATAGCAGGTGCAAAGGCCGTGAGGCAGGAGGGAACTTAGAGCAGGCCAGGCTGACTGAAGAGGAGACTTCAGAGGAGCCTAGTGCGGACCTAGTGCTCAACCTTGTAGCACTCCTTAGTCCATATTAGTCTCGTATTTATCATGTGAGTGATGAGAATCACTGAAGCTTTCTGAGCAGGGGCAAACATAATCATGGCTGCATTTTGAAGGTATCACAATGGCTGCACAGTATGAAAGGGTGAGTTGCAGTATTTCAGGTAAGATATGATGAGAGAAAGGACGAAGGTGATGACAGAAATTCAGGGGGAAGTAGACAGATCAGAAAATATTTGAAAGGTAAAATCAATAGGACTTAGTGATTGGACGTTCAAGATGTAGGAGAGAGGTATCAAGAATGACTCCTAAGCTTCTGATGTGCCCAACTGAATGACTGGTGGTCTCATTAGTGTCCTAGGGGAGACTGGAAAAGATCCAGGCTTGGGACATAGAAAATTTTTGAACGTGATGGATTTGAAGTGGCTCTGAAACATCCAGAGATGTCAGGTAGGTGGTTGGATAAACTGGAGCTCTCAGGGCTCCCTGGGCTGGAGACATAAGCTGTGAGACAGCTATGTGGGGTTGGCCACTGAAGCCATGTGAATTCATTCCCTAGGGCTGCCGAAACAAATTTCTACAAACATGGCACTGAAAACAGCAGAAATTTATTCTCTCACAGTTTTTGAGGTGAGAAGTCTGAAATCAAGGTGTCAGCAGGGCCATGGTCCCTTTGAAGGCTCTAGGAAGGATCCTTTCTTGCCTCTCCCAGCTTCTGTTGGCTGGCAGCAATCCTTGGCATTCCTTGGCTTGTGGCCACATCACTCCAATCTCTGTCTCTGTCTTCACATTGCCTTCTCCTCTTCTGGGTGTCTTCTCTTTGTGTGTCTCTGTCTTTATCTCTTACAGACACTTGTCACTTTATTTAGGGCCCATTTAGATAATCCAGGGTGGTCTCCTCTCAAGATCCTTAATGTAATTACATCCATAAAGACACTTTTTCCAAATAAGGCCACATTCATAGCTTCCAGGGATGAGGATGTAGACCTATGTTTTGGGGGCCACCATTCAACCCAGCACAGCATGCGTGTGTTATACGGATGAGATCATCTTAGGAGACAAGAAAGAGTGGGAAGAGAAAAGGGTCTAAGGCTGTGCTTAGAGGAACTGCAATATTTACTCAGTATGCCGTGTAGAATTCCATTACACAGCAACTAAGTCCATTGATTAAAAAGTTCCTTGGGAGTCTGAGATCATTATCAATTATAAACTCCCAAAGTTTTCCATTCATTCATCACTTTTATCCATTACCCTATTGCTCATATACACTCTCCTCCAATCTCTTTTTTCAAATTCCTCTGCCCAGTATACTTAGCACTTAATTCGCACTCTCACTAATTGTTCCCTCAATGTTCCCCATGCAGAAGTCTTAGTGTGTTCCTTGAAGGCAGGCTCTGTATATTCTATTTCCCTGGGATGTCCCCACGGCATTCAGTATAGTACTGGACACGTCTGAATGTCCAATAGATACTTATTGATTGATGTGTGCTGTATTAGTTTTCTATTATTAGTTTTCCAGTATTATTACTAGTTTTCTAATGTTTCTATTAAGCCACACACTTAGTAGCTTAAAACAACACAAATTTATTATCTTACAGTTAGTAAGTTAGACGTCTGCCACAGGTCTCCCTGGGCTAAGATCAGAGTGTTGGCAAGGCTGCATTACTTTCCAGAGGCTCTAGGAGATGATGCCTTTGCTCGCCTTTCCAGCTTCTAGAGACCTCCTACACTCCTTGGCTCATGGTCTTCTTCCTCTGTCTTCAAAGCCGCCAACAGCAAGACAAGTCCTCGCATCGTATCACTCTGATCTCCTTTTCTGGCCTCCTCTTCCACTTTTATGCAAGCTTGTGATTATATTGTATCTACCCAGATAACCCAGGATAAATTCCCTATTTTAAGGTCAACTGATTAGCAACTTTAATTTCGTCTGCAACCTAAAGTCCTTTTGCCATGTGAGGCAACATATTCCCAGGTTCTAGAGATTAGGATATGGACATATTAGCTGGTGGGGGAGGGGAGCGTGTCATTATCTTGCCTGCACTAAATTTATTCACTCTTATTCATTAAATTACATGGCCAAAATGTTTTCCCATTGAACAGGGGCTTTAAGAAACTAGACTTTCCTTCTGGCTTCCACGAGCAAGAAGACTACTAAACAACAGAATGAAGAGCTATTGATTGATAATGACTAGTTATCAAAGAGCAGAGAAAAGATAAGTGCTAAAGGTGGCTCCCTGTCCAGAATAGAGGTGTCTGTTGTGCCTCAGAGTCTTGAAAATCCTGTGGCATTCAAATTTCCTCCATATTTACCATGTTAACTGCCTAGTCAAGTACCTGGCAATTCAAGAGCCCTTATAATTTATCGTCTGAATTGAGACACCATTAACAGTAAAAGGGATACAGAAGGTGTAAGCTGGGTGTGTGGTCACTCTAAAAGGGGTAGAGAGTGCAGCCAGATGAAGGAAGTCTTTTTACCTAGTGATTTGGGGCCAGAAAGGGTGAAGCCTATCCTGTTTCCACATGAGACACTTGCTATTTCTTCTGGTCACTAGTTTGGGACCAATTCAGATACCTGTGGGGTGCCCAGATCCCAGACAGTTCTGTTCTCAGAATTATTACCTTTGGTTCTCCTTGTCTCGCCCACTAAAACTTCAACACATTCCAAAATGCCTCTTTGCATTTATATAGTGCCTTGTCTGTCAAAGCACTTTCTTCACAATAGCTCCAGGAGACAGGCCAGGAGGATTCAGCCTTGCCCTGTCCACTTTACCAAAGAGGAAACTAGACGCAGAAGTGTTGAGTGGCTTTCCCAAGGTCACAGAACTGCTAAGTCGGGAACCCAAATGACCCCACACCTGGTCCCAGTCCGGGGCTCTTTTTCACACACTGCCAGACTCTGGTGGTTGTCACCAGCCCATATTTATAAACATATTAATCAGAAGCCTGGGAGAACCAGCTAGCTTGCCACCACCTTCTCAAGAGCCTCCTTGAGACTTTCACCCGAGGTGTAAAGGAAAATGGTACGAACACTGAGTTTTAAACTCCCCAATTTAACTTCCAAATGGGCTAAAGGAATATTCAAACCATGTGTAATTTGCCACGCAACCATTCTGAAGACAGAGCTGTTCCTGACTCCACTCTCTAGCAGGTGGCTGCAGCAGCATCTTTGAATAAGGACAATGACACTTTTGATATATAAAATGTAATTTGCCTTCCTTTCATTAACAAACACTTTTCCAGAGAGCAAATCTCATAGCTCAGGCAAATGTGAAAGTATTGCCTACCTGCCAGTGGTTTCCATAAATCTATGCTGTCTCCTCTACCTGGAGGTGATAAGAATTGATGGTTGTGAAGTAATACAAGATTAGTAGCACATTATAAATAAAGCTAACACTTTTCATCATATAGGTTACAAATTAGGAGAAAAGACACAGGAAGAATTTTTATTCTGCCCTTGGAACAATCAAATATAGATTTTAAAAAATAGAAAGGATTTCCTCCCGAGTAGTTGATTATTTCTAAAAAGCAATAAGGAGGGGTGGTTAGGGAGGGCAGGGACTAATATTTAGGTTTCAGAATGAATAACTGAATTTTCAAGGGTTGTTTTACTGAAGTTTGGAGTTTAAACTGGGAGGAAGGGCTTATAGAGAGCAAAGGTGATTGTGTATGTTAGTAAGAAGGCAAAATCAGACCAAATTTCTTCGTATCTATTAACTGTTGATGTTTTCATTCATTCATTCATTCAAGACATACTCACTGAGTGCCTACTAGGTTCTGGGTACTGCTCTATAATCTGGGCAAGAAAACAAAACACCTGGAGTTTTTGAAATGGGGGGAGTTTTGAAAATTAGTCCAGTTATGAAAACAATCCAAAATAAGAAAGCCGAGAAATTCCAGGTTCTGGGCAATTTGGTAAGGCCTTTTATTGGAGAAAATATGCCTGCAGGAGAGATTAGGAGAAGAATGATTAGAGCTCTGGGTTTAGGGTCAGCTCTGTCGCAGCGCTCCGTGGCTTTTTCTATTAAAGGATTACAAGTTGCTATGTCTAGTTCTGTTCATGGAAAATAGTGTTAGGAGAAATATTAACTTCTAGGATATGGAGGAAAGAAGGCTTCACTTAAAGAGCCAAGAAAAATGATAAATCTGCAAGCTAAAATGAGTATTAACGTATTTAGATGTGGTGTATTTAAGGGTGCAGGATGCTGATAGAACTATTATTTTAAGCTGGTTCATACTCAGTTTCAACCCAAAATATACCCATAGCTCCCCTTCTTTAAAAGCCCAAGTTGACCTCCTGCACCACAACGCTATGCACACCCTCTCCCTCTCCCGTTTGGCCCCTGTTCCTCCACACCGGAGAACTGCTTGCATGTTATGACACGCAAATTTGAGCTCTGGTCCTATGGGTCTTTTTCCCTTTCCTGGTACACCCTACATTCTCACTGGATTCTGGTACTTTCCACGTGCTGCTGCCTTGGCCTGGAACCCTCCTCCCCTCACCACCCTCCTGTCAGAGCCCTTCCCCTAACTCCCACCATTCTTCGAGTCCTTGCTACCCTTCCAAAGCAGGGGGACTCTCTTTGCCATGGGCCTCCTCCCTACTCGGTGACAGTCTCCACCTGTTTCACTTGCTTTCCTGGCTTTCTGTCCATTGTCCCACTAGACTAGAAGTTCTGTGAGAGTGGATGGCTCCCACCAGCTCAGTGTGTGGTCCACAGCAGCTACACAAATGTTTGTGGAATGGAGTTGAACCTGTGATAGTTGCTCCTTCTTTGTACTCTCAGGAAACCACATACTTAGCCCTGTAACAGTACATTCACACTCACTTGCGTAGTTGGCTTACTAACCTTCCTCCTCCACTAAGGGGAGGGTGCATCTTTCATCTTTGTGTCCCCACTGCCTGCCCCCGTGGCAGACATGGAATAGATTCTGAAAGCCCAACACTAATTCTTAAAAACTAATTATTCCATGTCTATCTTAAGCACTATCAGTCATCTTAACTACTGAGTTTTCTGCCAGATGAAGTAGGCCAAATGTAAGCCACTTTTAAACTTTAACCTTTTTATTTCAAAAATTGGCCCTGTTTTTCTTAATAGCAAAGAACTCAAAGTGTGGTCATCAGTCTCTTACTGACAAGGCAGTGCAAGACTGATGTCATGTCATGTTTATTTTATTAACTGGGAGGCCTGCCACTGCTGCTGTGTTTATTCTTTACTCATCTGGGATCTCTTATGAAAAGTGAATAAACAAGAAAGACTTGTTGGACACCTACTCTGTGTCCAGCATCATCTGTATCCAGAAGAATAAACAGATGGTCTCTCTCAGCCAAGTATTAAGTTTGGGAGACAGGGCTAACCCACAGTAATCTCTGAAGCATGTGAAACATCTGGACACCATGTAAAGTGCCGGATATGAGGGAACAACCAGGATTTAAGTCATTAGTGTGGCTCTATAATGCCTCTGGGCAGACAAGAAATCACCTCCCCTCTCACCCTCAAAAATCCTCCTGACAGTGGTTTTAAGCCGAGAGACTCCAGTTAATGCTACTAATAGCCTAGTTCCAGAGAAGCAGATGCAAAGCATTTCCCTCCCCAGCACTCCTGCCCCCCTCCACCGATTGCCATAAAGTGAATTTGTCGACCTTTCCAATATGGACAGAATTTGGCTTTCAAAGTTAGCTTTCTGAAAAGGCTGTATTTTACTTGCTTTTAAGATTTAAAAACATATATTTCTTTAAAGACAGTGATTTTGACAATATCAAGTGTTGACAAGGATATAGAGCAACTGGAACTCACGTACGTTGCTGGTGAGAATGCAAAAGGGTGTAACTACTTAGGAAAACATATAAAGTTAAACGTAACAGAAATTTAAACATAAAGGACCCAGCAATCCCACTCCTGAGCATTTAACTAAGAAAAAAGACAACATAAATACTTGTACATAGGTGTTCATACCAACTTTATTCATCATAACTGAACTAGAAATAATCCTAATGTTCATCAAGAAATGAATGAATAAATAAATTGTGGTATATATACATCCATATAATGGAATACTACTCAGCAGTAAAAAAGGGACAAACCACTGAAACACGCAACAACATGGGTGAATTTTGAAAACATTATGAGTGAAAGAAACCAAGCACCAACTAATACTGATTGTATGGTTCTATTTATATGAAATTCCAAAAAGGTAAAATTAATCTATAGTGGTAAAAAGCAAATCAGTGATTGCATGGGGGTGGGGCTAGGTGTGGCCTGGGAAGTAGATGATGGAAGTGTTTATGTCTTAATTATATCAGTGGTTATGGGATTGTACACATTTGTCAAAACTCATTTAACTGCACACTTATGTTGGCTGCTTTTTATTTATGTAAATTATGCCTCAATAAAATTGATTTATTTTAAAGAGTGATTTTTAGCTACATTTTAAAAAGGCCTTTTAGTTTACAATTTACCTTGAGATCAGAGACTTCTTTTTAACTGAATAATAAATAAAGGCTGGGAGCTCCCATTTATTACAGAAAATTTGTCTTACGTTCTTAATGATTCATTTCACACTCATCAGCTTCAAAATAAACCTTCTTTGGCAATCTAATGTTGAATAATTATCATGAATATGACCCAAATGTTTCATAAAGACTTCTCTAAAGGCTTGTTGTAAAGGGAGGTTTCCATTTTATAGAAGCATGAGTGAGGCAGGTAATAATTAAAGCAGCTTTATTGTGTTCCTGCACGACTGACAACTGTGTACTCTCCATGAGTGATTCCATCAGGAATCCATCTCTCTGAGAAATCACCGTGAGGAAGTCTATAAACTGCCTCATTGATATTTAATCAGGGTGGATTCTTTACCTGGCTGATCAAGTCCACTTAGGGAAATTCTGTCTTTAAATCTCAAGAAACAGTGTTCCCAGAATGGTGGATGAAATTCTGCATGCTTGTTTTTGTCAAGAAAGGCAGTATGCCGAAATTAAAAGCACATGCTCTGAAACTCTGATTATTTAACCGGTTCATCCTGGTCAAATCTGGGCTCCCCCTCTTACTAATGACGGGACTGTGGGCTACTCGTTCAAACTCCCCAAGCCTCAGTTTCCTCCTGAGTAAAATGAACATACTAATATACACCTGCCTTACAGGATTATTGGGCAATTCGGCAAGATACGACATGTCAGGCACTTAGCACGACGCTGGGGCACGTGTTACATCCTCCATAAATGTTAGCTGCTATTATCAAGGGGCTGAGAGTACTTCACAGCCCATCGAAGCTGTAGCAAAGAACAGGTGGTGTCATGGCTACTTAGCTACAAAAAGAAACAGAGAGACAAACACGGTATGTGACTTATTATGAATCATATTAATGAATGAACTAAATCTTAAAGCTCTGCACTTTTCCTTTAAAGTTCTGTCACTCAAATATTCAAATTCTTGTTTAAAAAATCTTTTAAAAATGAACATTAAATTGACTTCATGCTCGCACATACAACTTGAATGAAAAATAAATCCTGGGGCCGTACCTAAACTTTGGGCCGTGAAATTAACTCCATTAGTGAACTATTGCTTGGCATCAGTGTTTCCCCTCCTGAAACGCTCCAACCTCTTCCTATGGAGAGAAAATGGCCCTTACAAATTATATGTAAATATATCAATTTGCGATCAAGAATGTTAAATTGATTTAGAAATGTAAGTGATTAACAACAAAGGATCCTCTGAAATGTTACCAGGAGTTGCATTTTGATTTTCATCTAAATGTGAAGGCTGACAAAGCTAACTTCCTACTTGTTATACTTAAGAGCCAAATGGTAGTGAAATTGTCTCCTGAGGGCTCAGTTCATTTCTGTGTCTGATACCCACCGGGATGCTGGTCTTTAAAATCAAGCCAAAGCAGGTGAGGGGAGAGAAAGTGGATCGGGTGTTTAAGATGGAAGTAAAGGGGGCTGAAACAATCCTGTTTGGTTCAAGGATTTCCCTAGAGAAAAATGTTTGCCTGAAAATTTAAAGAGGAAAAAAAATACTATTTTGCTACTTTTAGACAAATAATAAGCATGAAAATAACCTCTTTGGCTTCTTTTAATTGTTGCCTCTGTTTTTAGGATCTCTAAGATATAAAAAGAGAATTTTCTTAGCACGTTTATTAAAGATTTAAAATTACATAAATTCAATAAGGAAAGAACGTCCCAGATCCAAAGCAAGGTTCACCTTAGGAAGACTCCAGCTGGTGGCGGGAAGAAAGTAAGTTTCTCTTCTGAAAACTAGTTTGAATACTAGTTATGAAATATGCTATACTCTGTTTTTGGTTAAGCAATTTCCATTATTGCAGGAATTTAGTAAATTTTCTTACAAGAAAGTTTTAAATTTCAGTTCACTTGAGGAAACTAAATTCTAGAAACTGGTAAATGCCAAATGCTTCTCTCTCCACCCTTTCTGCATTCTAGCTCCCAGCAGAAGGAAGTTCTTTTCAGGTTCTCTCTCAGAGCCACACTGTCGCTGTGTGTCTCTTCTGCTTGTCTCTTCTGCCTCTCTTCCTCTGGCTAATGCGTGTGCTTCCAGGAAACTTTCCCCACAGACCTTGGCCTCCTGCCTGTGAGGAACTGGCTCCCTTCCAGGCGGTTCCGTAGCACCCTGTCACTTCCCAGTCAAGAATTTACCCACCCCGGTCTTTGATTGTAAGTTCTCTGAAGGCCAAGGTCTGTGCCCATCTTGTTCACTCTGCCACATGCACAGTTTTCAACAAACAGCTTATTAGTTAATGAATGCCATTCTCATTAACATAAAATGTATTGGTCCTCTGACAGAGCCCTTCAGCTCTGATCTAAATATTGACCTTAGACTTCAAGGCCTCCACACATACCCGCCACCTCACCCGCTGTGGTTTTGTCAACTCCTCCAACAACTCAGATCCCTCTGAGGGTCCCTGTACTTCTGCACCTCCACACTTGTCCCACCACCTCTAGCCCTCCTCAGTATTAAACCTGCTAATTGGTTTAGCTCATAGACATCTCCAAATTAGAATATTCCTGTTCGTGGATTTTTTCTGGAAAGAGATACAGAATAGAGCAGATTTGTAGCTTGGAGTGAACTGACTCGGGGGTTAATTCATTGACTGGATCCTTGAGTTCCAGTCACTAAGTGATTTAATCAGTTGTTCCAAATGGTGGGCTTTCGAGGACAGCAAGTATTTGGGAGCTCGGGTGGAGGAGAGGGGATGATGGCTCACCCCAAGCCTTGGACAGGAAGGCGATTTCCTGCATTCACGGCTTTCTCTTCTAGCTCCCTCACACACTGGGCGGCCTGCCCTGGGGCCTCTGCCAAAGCACGGGAATTGAACCATGTTTGTATAACATTAATTCTATGAGAAAATATGATCCAAGTTTTAGATAATTGACTTCTAAATTTACTTCTGGAAGACAGCCTGCTTATTCAGGCTGCTTGTATGGAAACAGAATAGAGTGGAGCGGAATGGAAGGGAAACAAGTAGGACAGCAGAGAGCAGGACAGGACAAGACAGGGCAGGAAAGGACAGGGCAGGACAGGACAGGACAGAACAGGACAGGGCAGGACAAGACAGGATAGGACAGAACAGGGCAGGGCAGGACAGGACAGGACAGGACAGGACAGGACAGTACAGGACAGGACAGAACAGGACAGGGCAGAACAGGACAGGGCAGGACAAGACAGGATAGGGCAGGACAGGGCAGGGCAGGACAAGACAGGACAGAACAGGACAGGGCAGGACAAGACAGGGCAGTACAGGACAGGACAGAACAGGACAGGGCAGAACAGGACAGGGCAGGACAGGACAGGATAGGACAGAACAGGGCAGGGCAGGACAGGACAGGACAGGACAGAACAGGGCAGGACAAGACAGGGCAGGACAGGACAGGACAGGACAGGGCAGGACAGGACAGGACAGGGCAGGACAGGACAGGGCAGGGCAGGACAGGACAGGACAGGGCAGGACAGGACAGGGCAGGACAGAACAGGACAGGACAGGACAGGGCAGGAGAGGACCGGACATGGCAGGGCAGGACAGGGCAGAAAGTGACTCTAATTTTTGCATCCGAAGTAACTTGTTCAGCCTTCCTCAAGGAGCAGCAGTACAAGAGGCAAATTTGTAAAGTGTGACTGATGTTGGACAGAGCCAATATTTGAGCACATTGCTAAATTCTCAGTGCCTGAGCACAATAGGCCCTTAAGGAAAAGTTCCTGATTCGGGCCAGCCTGGTGGCCTAGTGGTTAAGTTCGATTTGCTCTGCTTCAGCGGCCCAGGTTAGGTTCCCAGGCACAGACCTATACCGTTCTGTTAGCAACCATGCTGTGCTGGTGGCCCACATACTAAAAAATAGAGGGAGACTGCACAGATGTTAGCTCAGGGTGAATCTTCCTCTGTGAAAAAAAAAAAAGTTCCTAATTTATAGAAAATTAGTCAGTACTAATAAAAGGTAGTTCCAAGCCTCTTGGGTAAAGGAGTAATTCCCACCTATGTTTCCTTCACCTGGGAGCACTCCCAGAGATAAGAGAGGACTAAGTAATGTCCAAGCAAACAGAGAGAAGTGGTAAGGAAAGGCGGCCCAGAAGTGTCCCATCTGGAAAGGTCTCTTGAATGCTGGCCCTTCCAGGTCTCTGCCATTGCCTCTTGCCTTCTCCTTCTGGACCCTCTCTGGATGATCTTTTCCAGGCACCTGGCTTCCTCTGAACAAAAAGAGAAAACTGCAGCTTCATCGTGGACCTTTCCCTGCCACCACGCTAATGGTTCTAGATGCCGGCGGGACCTCTCCATTGGATACTTTACAGCCACATCATGATCTGTTCTCAGTCCCCAATCCGCCTTTCAAGAAGAAGTCCTCTCAGCGCCCTCCTGCAGCTCCCCAGCTCGGTTGTAGCAGAACTAGCGTCCCTTGCCATCGTCAACCCCTACCTCTTCTGTTCACCCATGTGCAGTCTGTCACCATGTTCTGATGACTCCGCCTCCTACGAATCTCTGAACCCCCAGATGGCTGCCTTCTGAGGCACCTAGCCACGTAGCCGCAGGACCCAGCTTCTTCAGTCCCTGCAGAGGGCACTTTGCTCTGGGATATTTAAGAATATTTTCCCATCTGCCTTTGAGTCCGTTGACCCTGCTGCCTGCTTCTCGGCTGTTGCCTGGCTCCTAACTTGGCTCTTGTGCCTACCTGGGGCCCCTGCTCACTTTCTGATGGTTACTGCCTGAATTTCCAGAACTTGTGCCTTCTGGGGACATGATCCCTCCATGCTGGCCCAGAGAAGCCTGAACACCCCCTCCTTTTCCCATCCCAAGCACACAATACCGTCCCCCATTTCATTCCCCAAAGCACCACTCACACAGGACAGACTTTTGGAACAATAGGAGGAGACGACGCGGTTCAGCGCAGCTCAGCAAACTGCTCAAAATTAGACTGGTCACCATTTGTCTGAGATGCTTATTCCTGCTTTGGGGAATTTCTCACTCCTTGAAAGTCAATCTGCACCATTCCTTTGGGCCCCTCTCCCCTTCTTTCTACAGACCACAGCTGGGTCTCCCACTGTCCCCCGAAGTTCCAGGCTCCCCCCAAACTCATCTCTCCCAGGGCCAGGAGAAAATTAAAAATTCCTGACTTTATTTCATAAAACACTTAAATTTGACTGTTTCCCAAAGGGGCCTCCTTTGTAGAACATGACATGCCCATTATCCAGCTTTTCTAGCTGATGAATTCTCCACAACCCAAGAGAGACACTGCTACAGTCATTTCTTCTTTAAAGTAAACTTTGTTTTCTCCTTGTAACATCTCTTTCTTTGCTATTCCTTCCACATCTACCTGGGTTCAGCCTGTCATTATTGCCACCACCTGGTTGGCCTCCCTGTCTCCCGCCTCACCGAGCCCTCCTCCCTGTCCCACCTCCCACTCTGCCACCAGATTTATTTCTCAAAGTCCAACTACGTCACTCTCTTACTTTAAACCTTCACCAGTTCCCTATCTCTTGCAGAAGCATCTTACATGCGTGGCATCAGAGGCCGTGATTTGATTCTGGAAATCCTAAAGTACCGGCCATTCCCTGCCAGTCCCCGCACAGCCACAGTCACACCTCTTTGAATTTGCACACGTCCTCAAGAACTCCAGCTCAGCCACCAAAATTCAGCTCAAGCATCATCTTCCCTGTAAAACCCTTCCCAGGAGACGGAGCCGCTCATCATGGTCTTCAGTTCTGTTTTCCTGCAGGGCTGGGGCTCACCTCTGTTAGCCCCTAGCAAATGGCATAGACCAATTTGTTCATACATTTTTTTGCATTATTTACAACACATTCTACTTTGAAAGAGGCCCTGTCTTTCCTCCTTTTATCCCCAGTGTCTTGCAATGTGATTGCCACAAAATTAATACATGTCTGCTGAGTTAAAAAACTCATTTGTGAATGAGTGCCCAATACTGAGGAGTCTGGAGGCAGCCAGGAGAGTTGCAATTGACCATGTGAGTCCCTTCGTCAGACTCCATGCAGCTGGAGGATGGGGACAATGAGGACATGTCTTGACACATCTTACACCCATTCCCAAATGGAAGGCGTCTAAGACGATCTGGACTCAGAATCCAAGGTCTAAAGGATAGGTCTGTTTGGAATACTTTAAACAAGGCTAACTAAAACTAGCAGAATATGAACAAGTAATTTCTTTTTTTGTTTGGTTTTGTTTTTTTGGGGGTGAGGAAGATTGGTCCTGAACTAGTATTTGTTGCCAATCTTCCTCTTTTTGCTGAGGAAGATTGTCCCTGAGCTAACATCTGTGCCCTTCTTCCTCTATTTTGTATGTGGGACGCTGCCACAGCATGGCTGCTGATGAGCGGTGTGTAGGTCAAAGAGATCCAAAACCTGCAAACCGGGGACCATCAAAGCAGAGCCCGCAAACTTAACCACTATGCCACCAGACCAGCCTTGGAACAAGTAATTTCTAAACAGCCTGTGTGCAAAGCAGCATCTTGATTCTTAAAAGCAGTGAGTAAACATATTTGATTAGCACTAAAAGAGAGTACGAGCTGCAGAATCTATTTTCTCAAAAATAGACATATTTTCACAGACAATGGCTCTGAATGACCACCAAGCCCCCTCATGTTGCCATTATCAAGAGCAGATTTTGGTGCTGTCAGGAGCAACATCAATATACACATACACATTAAAATAAGTAGGGACAGGAAGCATTTATTTTTGAACTCTGATTCAAAAAGCACCTTCTGAACATTTTGCCCCATCTGTCACACACGTAGACTGTTATAGGAGGGTGGTGTGGACACTGGAACTACCAACACCCAAGGACTATTGGAAGGTGGGAGCTAGTTTCAGGGAACCAGAAAGATCGAGTGGGCAGATAAGCTGGGGGTGATGATACAGTGAATGCCCCTCTACTGGCTTGAAGCTTTCCTGAATCACCCAAGTTTTCTTTCCCTAGCATTTTTGGGCTTTGTAAATTCCCCACAGTGAGAACACTATATTGCGAAGCACAGGAGATCCGCGAAGCACCCAGCAGAGGACGGCACTGTGAGTTTACAGGCCTAACTGCCACCACACAACGAAAAGCACACGTAAATGGAGCACCTGAGTCATAACTAGCTAACAAAAGAACTGCCCATCTGTGCACATTTAGCAAAAAGAGGCACGCTGCAGAATGCTGATGTGGACGGACGCCTTGTCATGGGGCTTTGTGACAAGTGGAGCTAAAGCCTGGTATCATCCACTCTAACCAGGATTTCCAGATCTGAGGTTATTCCACAATGTTCCAAAGCTGGGGGAGGCAGGTGGGAGGTGCCAGGCTTTGAATTCAGTGTAAAGGCCAGCCAGCCAGGGCTCATGTGCCAATGGTATCACAGTGGATGATAATCCTGTTGGCCAGGCCTCTCGATCAACCTCCAAATCAGATGTTAAAACGTTCTGATGATGACAGCAAAATCCATCTAGGTCCACTACAGAAATTATGACAATGTTTGCTATTCATGTACAAATTAGAGTGATGTTTAAGTCAGCAATAATACCTAACATTTATTGAACACTTGCTTTATGACAGAAATTGTGCTAAATCATTTTCCACATTCAATGTCAACTAATTCTCAAAGCAACACTAGGTAATGGTTCCTATTTTATTCTTATTCCCATTTTACAGAAGAAGTAATGTTTGAAAGGTACATCTCCGTTTGGGTGATTGGGTACATCGCTGTTACCCGAGGTCATGGAGTTCGGTAAGTGGAGAAGGAGGGACTTGAACTCCAGAGCTCACACACTTAACCTCCATATCATTGGTAAAAGGACAGAATCCGGGATTTGAATATTCAAGTTCTACTTGAGCCCCCAGCCAATGTGGTAAGTACCTGTAATACACCGGGGCAGGTCCCAGGGACACAGCTCCTGCCCACAGGAACTTTGCACTACGGGGGACACTGGGCAGTAACAAGTTGGCTTAGAGTTCAGCAATGTCCCTTTGCCGTGTGAGTTTAACCAAATGAAACCGTCTCTGGCTTACTGTATTCCGGTCTCACGTTAAAAGCACAAGTGCTCACTATGGGAAATGTCATCCACGTGTTTCTCATTCACTTACGCTTAACTCTCCCCAGTCTTGGTCTGAATGAGCTGTCATGCAGATGACTTATAAAACCTTTCTGAGAGCCTTTTAACCTGGTTTTTCTTCAAGTTATACCAAGAGTAAATAGAACTAGATCATCTTAAACTTTTAAACTTAGAAACCAAAGGGTCCAAGGAGGCCAGAAATATCGCCAAAAAGACACTCTCACCTCTATAAGGGACACTTCCAAAGCTGCAAGTGTAAGAACTCCCAGAAATTTAAGCGGTGAATGAGCCTTTATTAGTTCAAAATCAGAAAGTACTTGCCTGAAAACCTCGATTTATAGGCCAGGTTAAAGCTTTTTTCTCTAAGCAAATATCATGAATACTTCACAGCATATAGGAGTAATGACCATTCGATGTTTGTGTCAGGATTTTCACCTTCAAGCCCAAAGTATTTTGAATATGTACCTCATATATTGACAGAGACAAAGCGGAGGGGTGTGACTACCATGGGCAGATAGAGCTAGAAAGTGAACTGTATGTGAGGAAAAATTGACCACACTTTCTCATGACAGTTGGCTTCAAAACACCCCCAATCACACAGGAACACAATTCAGTAGTCGTTACTTTATTTGCTGCATTCCAGGGCATCCAGGTTATCCGAAACTTTCTACTTAGGACATCAGCCCATCCAGGTTAAGAGAAAAAACAGTAGCCTGAGAAAGCCATCATGATCCCAGAAGGCTAAAGCAACTTAAAACGTATGGGCTTCACCATCGCAGAATCCTGTTGCGGTTCTCTCTGTGGACAACTGAAGTTAAAACCTCCTGAACATGTCCTTCTGTGTGGAAAAGTATAATTCTACATGTTTCCATCACTAGAGCAAGGGACTCTCCAGAGAGGAAAGCCTCCTGGGAGGGCTGGATTTTTTCATTTGAGTGGTGATTATGGCAGGGGGAGGGCCTTCACAGGGGTCATGACAGTTTTCTAAGTACATCTTGTGTCATTAAAACAATGCTAGACACGGAAAGGGAAGGACATAGGTACTATCAGAGATGCTAATGCATTGTTGATTTGCATGCTTATTTGATTTTTTCACCAGAAATTTAAAAAGACATGAAGTTGTAGCTTATTAAAGTCTTTAAATGCAAAAAAAACACCCCAGCCAAACCACTTCTTATTACAGGCACCTCTGAGAAAGAACTCACCCAGCACATTCCTCTTGCTTTTAAACTGGCTGGTATTTGGATGTTCAAAATGGGTCCCAACTGCTCTTCTAGCATTAACTCCTCTCTATCTGGCCTTCCTTCCCTTTAGAATCTTTATATGATGAAAATAGACTGATGCGAAATCCAAAGAATTAGTGGCCCCCTGAACAGCAAAGTCAAAATAGTAAGGAACAGTAAAGACAGACGCTTTACTCCACACTCCAAGCAAGACTCTCTGAGTTCCTTTTTCTTCAGATTCTTGAGGTTTTAAAAATACAATTTCTCTTTCAAAGAACTATTTAAGAATATTAGCAAAAACTTCTCATGTTCTAAATGGGAAATCCAATACCATGTGGCAAACACTTTGGGGATATTTCTAAGTGAGATGATCATTAAGAGGGAATCCATAGCCGGTAGCCAGATGGATATGTGACTATGGGCAAATTACTTTATCTCTCTTGCATTAGTCATCTATTGCGGCATAACAAATTATCACAAACTTAGCAGCTTAGAACAACACGTTTATTATTTCACAGTTTCTGTAGGTCAGGAATCCAGTCGAGCTTAGCTGGGTCCTCTGCTCTGGGTCTCTCCCAGGCTGCACTCAAGGGACCAGCCAGGGAAAGAGCCTCATCTGAAGGTTCACCTGTGGAAGGGTTCACTTCTAAGCTCGCTTACATGGTTGTTGGAGGATTTTGGTTCTCGTTCTTCAAGGGCTGTCAGATTGAGGGTCTCAGTCCCTAAGTAGCTGTCGGCAACTTGAAACCTATAGGCTTTGTGGTTGCAGGGGTCCTATTGAGACTTTCTTGGTGGATGACAGGGGCTCAAAAGTCCCTAAAATGTCTTTCTCTGTGGGAAAACAATTACGTTCCTTGACACATGGACCTCCCCAACATGGCAACTTTCTTCATCAAAGCCAGCAAGGGAGAGAATCTGCTAACAAGACAGAAGTCACTATCTTATGTAGCCTAATCACAGAAGTAACATCCCATCACCTTTGCCACATTCTGCTGATTAGAAGCATGTCACTAGGCCATCCCACATTCAAGAGGAAGGATTTCCCAGGGCACAAATACCAGGAGGCAGGGATCACTGGGGACTATCATAGAATCTGGCCACCATATCTCTGTACTTCAATTGTCTCATCTGTAAAATGGGAATGATAATGACCCCTACTTTACCAGATTGTTGAAAGAACTAAAAGTGTTTATTTATATAAAGAGCTTCAAAGAGTACCTGACACATACTAAGTGCTCAATAAATGTTAGCTAATTATTACTAGGGTTTTTTTTTTTTTACTATTTTATTATTATGTGCTATAGGTCATGCTCTTCTTGCTTCCTATTGGTTTTCTGCACACATTGACATAAACAGGGTAGGCAAGTTCCCAAAGCATAGCAGCCCAACTGACTAGCATAAGTGCCACCCAAACTAGAATCCAGCTGCCTCTACCATACGCCATTATCAACCTAACAACACTGGAATGTCAATTTAAATGGAAAAGAAAAAGAAGACGCTTTCTGGTTAAGACAGGAGAGATCTTTAATGCTTCATGGCTTAAATCTGATCCCGTCCACTCTCTCAAAGGTCATCCTATTTAGTGAGTCTAACCTTTAGGGAGCACCATCAACTTTCTATTGCTCAGCATTATTCTGATCATAAGCTTATTGAAAATAACTAGAATTACATGACCAGTGGGTCCCAGCATTGTCTTAACCTACAGCACGTTTAGGAGACCTGGTTTCCTGCTGTAGCGTCTGCATGGGAAGAGAGGTAAGTGTGGTGCTAGCGTACCTCATTTTAAGAAAACCTACTGTACAAAAGTCCAAACTTTAAATCTGAGAAACCAAGAGTACTTACACACAAAACAAACACATATACATTGCCCTTGGCAAAGGGATCACCTTGGGCTTCCCTCACAGAGTGTACTCTTCCAACCATCTATGTTTAGAGATTAGATGGAAGACGTGAGAAAAAGAAGCCAAAAGTTAGAGTTTGGAGCTCACACAAGTGACAGTTAGATATTAAACAAAGAATCTCTAAAGTCATAACCGAAATCAAAGGGAGTCTTCTTTTGGACACAGATTGACACCGTAAGTTTGTCTCGCTCTGTTTGCCTGCACCGACCATGAGAGCCGGGAGGAAAACAAACCATGTTTCAGATGCTTTTGAAATGCTGGCACTTTGCATAATGCCAGATACCAGGCAGGCACCCCATATATGTTTGCTGAGTAACTAAATGATTGAATGCCTGACTGGTTGTCAGACTGACTTATTGACTGACTGAGTGATGTTGTCTGAAAAGTCAAAGGTGCTGGCTTCAAATATCATCACTGTTTTCAAAATATAAACATATTTATTAGCTGACCAATAAAGACGGGTTTCAACAAATGGTGTTGGAACAATTGGTCATTTATCTGTATGCAAAGAAATGGACTTAAAGCTAAACCTCACGCTTTATCCAAAGAGTAGCTCAAAATGTATCATAGATTGAAAGATAAATGTAAAACTATAAAACAATTAGGAGAAAATTTTCATGACCTGGGCTTAGTTGAAGAATTCTTAGACATGAAAACAAAAGCATGATCCGTGAAAGAAAAAGTGGATAAATTGGACTTCATTGAAATTAAAAACTTTTGCTCACTGGAAGACACTGATAAGAGGATGAAAAGGCAAGTGACAGATCGGGAGAACATATTTGCAAACCACGTATCTGATGAAGGACTTGCATTCAGAATATGTAAAGAACTCTCAAAATTCAACAATATGAAAAGAAGCAAACCAATTAAAAAGTGGGCAAAAGACTTCAGCAGACACTTCACCAAAGATATAAGCACATGAAACAACATTCAACATCACCAGCCATTAGGGAAATGCAAATTAAAACCATGATGATATAGTACTATGCACCTACCAGACTGGCTAAAATAAAAAGTACTGAGAGGGGCCGGCACTATGGCACAGCAGTTAAGTTCACACATTCCGTCAGCGGCCCAGGGTTCGCCGATTTGGATCTCAGGTGCGGACCCATACACCGATTGGCAAGCCACGCTGTAGCAGGCATCCCACATATAAAGTGCAAGAAGATGGGCACGGACGTTAGCTCAGGGCCTGTCTTCCTCAGCAAAAAGAGGAGAATTGGCAGCAGATGTTAGCTCAGGGCTAATTTTCCTCAAAAAAAAAAATTCCCCTCCAAAAAATACTGACAACACCAAGTGCTAGTGAGAATACAGAGCAACTGAAAAACTCATACTTTGCTGGTAGGAATGCAAAATGGTAGAGCCACTCTGGAAAAAAGTTGGGCAGCTTCTCATAAAGCTAAACATACACTTACTATCTGACCCAGCAACCCCAAGCCTGAGCATTTACCCTAGAGAAATGAAAACTTATGCTCACACAAAACCCAGCACACAAATGTTTATAGCAGTTCTATTCGTAATTGCCAAAAAACAGAAACAACTCGAATGTCCTTCAACAGAGGAATGGTTAAACAAACTGTAGTACATCCAGACAATGGAAGACTCCTCAGCAATAAAGACAAGAAAAAGAAACTATAGGTACATGCAACAATTTGGCTGAACCTCAAAGGCACTAGGCTATGTGAAAGGATCCTGTATCAAAAAAGTTATACAGGGGGCTGGCCCTGTGGCTGAGTGGTTAAGTTCACATGCTCTGCTTCAGCTGCCTAGGGTTCACCGGTTCAGATCCTGGGTGCAGACCTACACACCACTCATTGAGACATGCTGTGGTGGCATCCCATGTACAATAACTAGAATGACCTACAACTAGGATATACAACTATGTGCTGGGGCTTTGGGGAGGGGAAAAAAAAAAAGAGGAAGATTGGCAAGAGATGTTAACTCAGGGCCAATCTTCCTCATTAAAAAGCATACTTTAAAAAAAAGTTATATATTGCATGAGTCCATTTATATGACACTCATGAAATGACAAAGCTGGAGTGACAGAGAACAGCTCAGTGGTTGCTAGGGGACAGGGGTGGGGCCAAGTTGTGACTACAGCCTGAGGGAGTTTTTGGTCTGATGGAACTGCTCTGTAACTAATTGTGGTAGAGGTAACATGAGTTTATTAATGTATTAAAATTCATAGAACTGTACACCAAAAGGGGGGGAGTCCATTTTACTGTATGATAATTTTAAAATTAACAAATTAAATAATAAAGTGGGGTTTATCCAGTGTTACACAGAAAACCTCTATGGCCTGAGCTACCTCACGGCGTCTTCCTGTATAAATGAGAGATTTCTGGTTTTAAAAAGCATGAAGCTAGCAGCCCCTGACATAACCTCTCCCAGACTCACCCTAAAATACATATGAAAACAGAGAAAACTTATAAAACTCATCAGACCGCTGAGGGCAAGGACTAATAGTGTCTAAGTTGGAATTTGAAAGGCTCTTCCACATGACCAAGGGAACTGGAGTGGGCAATGAAATTAGGGTCCCTTCTATATTAGGCACATGTCAAAATAGGCGGGAAGATCTTTCTTCCCAGCCCCACCATCTCCTGGTCATGTCTGTGTCAACAGGAAAATCAAGAGGCTGATCTTCACTCTTTGGTGAACTATTCCGCAGCCAGAATGCTGTTCCCATCTCCTTGTTGCCAGTCAGTCCTTGAAACTCTCAAAAAATAACTACTTAGCAATGAGGTAGCCACTAGGACTGGTGCATGTTATCAGGACAGAGCAAGGTATATATACAGAGTCAGGAGCAGGAAGAACCTGGGAGAAGTTCAACCTGGGGATTAGGCTGTGCCTTGTACTCTCCACGTTCACAGTGTCAGAGAATCAAGCAAAGAGATGAGAAGAGAAGAGAAGAGAAGCCCATGTTGTTTTAGGAGGACTGAACTAGACTAGCTGGTTGGTCTCTGGAAACTGTGCTCTGAAGCAAATATCTTGGATTTTAGATCCAAGAATGGGCATCTGAGATGTGGATATGACCGATATCCCCTAGATGGATAATGAGGCAATGGTTAAAGCTGCTGGTTTATATCCTTGACTCCACCATTTACTAGCTGTTTGACCTAGGGAAAGTCATTTACCCTTTCTGTGCCTCATATGGACAAAGGGAATAATATCGCTTATCTCACGGTGAGGATTAATGATTTAATATATTAAAGCTAATAGCACTGAATTTTCAATCACTTTGCACTATTTTTCCCCATGGTATCTATTTTTTCCTATCTACTCATATTTAAATTGGAAGAGATCAATTTAGAGAAGTATATGATAATAACTCCTAACATTTACGTGGTACAGTGCTACACCAAGTCATCTCAAAGTCAAATTACTGAAAATCAGTGATAAAGAGAAAATCTTAAAAGCAGCAAAAAAAAAAAAAAAAAAAAGGATAGATACAGTTCATACAGAGGAACAAAAAATAGGAACTACAGCACACTTCTTGTCAGAAACTATGGAGGCCAGTGATGGGGGAAAAAAACCAACCCAAGTCAACCTTGAATTCTATAACAAGCAAATATATCTTTCAAAAATTAAGGTGAAATATAGACTTTTTCAGACCAATGAAGCTAGTAGAATTTATTGCCAGGATTTGTAAAGTCTAAAGAAGTTCCTTTAACAAGAAATGTTTTTTAGGGAGAAAGAAATGACACCACATGGAAATTTGGATCTACGAAAGATTAAACAGTGTTAGAACAGCAAATATGTGGACAAATATAAAATATATTTTTCTAATCTTTAATCTCCTTAAAAGGTAATTGACTGGGGCCAGCCTGGTGGTGCAGCAGTTAAGTTTGCATGTTCCACTTCAGCAGCCCAGGGTTCACCGGTTCAGATCCCGGGTGCAGACCTTTGCACTGCTTGTCAAGCCATGCTTTAGGAGGTGTCCCACATATAAAATAGAGGAAGATGGGCACAGATGTTAGCTCAGGGCCAATCTTCCTCAGCAAAAACAGGAGGATTGGTGGCAGATGTTAGCTCAGGGCTAATCTCCCTCAAAAACAAAAACAAAAAAGGGTAATTGACTATTTAAAGCAAAAATAACAATGTATCGTGAGGTTTAAAATACATATAGAATTAAAGTACATGACAACACTAGCATAAAGGACAGGAAAGGAGAAACGAAAGTTTACTGTTGTAGGAACCTGACACTACATGTGAAGGGATATAATATTATCTGAAGACAGATTGTGATAAATTAAATAAGTATATTGTAAACCCTAGACCAACCCCTACAAAAATAAAACAAAAAGATACAGCTAATAAGTCAATCATGGAGATAAAATAACATAATAAAAAGTAGTCAATTAGTCCAAAGGAAAGCAGGAAAAGAAAAGAAAAAGAGAAAAAAGGATAGGAAAAATAGAAAACAAATAGAAAGATGGTAGCTTTGAATCCAATCATATCAATAATTACATTAAACATAAATGATCTATAAATACTTTAATTAAAAAGTAGAGTTTGTCAGATTGGTTACAAAGCAAGACGCAACTTTATGCTGTCTAAAGAAACCAATTTTAAACATAAACACACAAATAGGTTAAAGGTATAATAATGGGAGCCTGCCCCATGGCATAGGGGTTTGGCACACTCTGCTCCAGCAGCCCGGTTCACAGGTTGAGATCCCAGGCACAGAAATACACCACTCATTGGCCATGCTGTGGTGGTGACCCATATACAAAGTGGAGGAAGACTGGCATAGATCTTTGCTCAGGGCTAATCTTCCTCCGCAAAAGAAAAAAATAGTATAAGAATGGAAAATAAATACTAAGCAAATATTAGTCAAATGAAGAAGTGGCCATATTAATATCCGACAAAGTAGACTTCAGAACAAGGAATATTAGCAGAAAGAGAGGGACAATTCACGATAATGAAGCAACCAATATAACAAGTTAACAATCCTAAATGTATATTCACCTAATAACAGAACTTTAAAATACATGAAGCAAAAATGATTGAAATGGAAGAAAAAATAGACAAATCCACAATTATAGCACACAGTCAGTACTCAGTACGTGGTAGCTATTATTTTCATTATCAACATCATCATTCATCATTGACATTCCTGAAATATAAGATTCAAGACAGGATGCCTATCACACCAGTATTATTTAACAATGTTCTGAAAATTCTATCTGAAATATTATGACAAAAAACAAAAATAAGATGTCTTAACTATTGGAATGAAGGAGATAAAATTAGAATTATTTCTAGTTGATGTGATTATATGCTTCAAAACTAAAAAACAAACAAAAAAACTAAGAAGTGTTAGAATAACAGGGTTCAATGAGAGATACCATTTGAAAGTAATTATATTTCACCAACTTTCATGTATACTATCCTCAACCAATTATAAACTATAAATAAGAAGAAAATTCCACTCATGAAAACAACCAAAAAATGTTAATTTCCCAGGAAAAACATTAAAGCTCTCTATGATAAGGAGAAATCTTTACTGAGAATTGCTCTCTTTTTAAGTGACCACTGACCGTCATTGCAGTGATGAACCCTCACGTCTCTCTACAAAGTGGGTTCAAATCTGGACCCCGAAACCTCATAAAACCATGACTCTCATAATTCCCTCCTCTCCCTGGAGGACGTTTCTCCAGATGGCCCTCCCAGAATCCGAAGAGAGATGCAAAGAAGAATACATTCAATAGTGCACCCAGCACCCAGAAAATGTCCTGACACACTGTAGGCGCTGAAATAATATTGGATGGATGGATGGATGAAATGAATGAATCATTTATTTACAAGCAACTTCCCAAACTGTGCCCATCTCTCTTAGAACTGACCTGGCAAATGTTGTGGAACTTTGGGTCCCCAAACACTTCCTCAGAATTGACTAATTCCATCCTGCACTTGATTCAAGGGCACTTCTAGGATCAATTCAGGTCCCTCCTGACAAGAGATAAATGGAAATAGGTAGAGCTGTGTTTTTCATCTTCTGAGACTCTGAAAAGGAAAGTCCTATACCTTATCAGAAGATTTATGGATTTTCATTGGCATGACCAGTCTTTGAGGTGACAAGAGTTTTCCAAGTTCAACTAGAGATATTTTGTATTTTGGCATAAAAATAACCTGAATATAGGAATCTTGCTCCTGAATTGCTCCCAAAAGATCCTGAAACATTTCCATTGCTGGGGGGGCGGGGGGGGGGGAGGAGGGATGGGTGGCAGGGAGTGTTGCAACAACTTTCACCAGTTATTGAACACAATATTTATTGAGGATTTATTTTGTAATTGAATGCTAGAAATAAAGCAGGAGATGTTTCTACTCTCTTGGGGTTTCCATTTCCATTCAATTACGGGGAAATAGACAATCAACAAGCAAATAAATAAATGAACCAAATATTTACAGATAGTGATATGGACTGTGTAGACACTAATAAGATAAAGAAATCTTACTAGAGATTCAGTTTAGCAAATTTTTACAAAGGGACCTCACATTTGGAGCCAACTCAGATGATTCGTTGTGGTGTCATTCACTGACTCCCAAAACTTCTAGAGGCATTCTGGAACAGTCTGTCACTTCTGTTTCAACAAGCATATGTGGGAGTACCAAAGAAGAATGCTTTCAGCTCACATGGTGCAGTCTTTATTTAATCACAATGCTGTGAGGGTTGGTCAGCTGGATGGGTGGGAACCAGCACACCGTTTTAGCTTTCCAGAACGTATCACTGAGATTCCACACAAGCTTTGACTAATATTTTCCTGAGGTGTCGGATCTTTCTCTTATTATCACCATAGAGCAATGTTGATTCTATCTAAAGGAAATTACTTTTAATAAAGTTTTCTTCTAAATCACAGTGGAAGGTGCTATCTTATTTAAGCAAATGGTGTTGATTAAAAGGTTGAAATGAATGCTAAGTGAGCTGCTTTGTTTACTGGTGGAAGCAATTATTTCCCCAGCCCCAGTCTTCCATCTGCATAAATTAATGCTCTTTTCCCTGTGCTTCATTGATGGCTGGTGAATTATGCAAATATTTTTCCTACAATATATTAGACAAAGTAGTCTCACCACTTCTTATAATAAGACATTATAAATAATGGCAAGTTACAATTTGATCTAAAATATGGGCCTCAATCTGGGTCGGCTAAGTTCAAATGTTTTAACCTTTAAATCAAGTTATGAAATCAAACTATATTTGTAACTACATGATTTTTCTAGAGAAATGAAGCTACTTTGGCCTTTCCTTTAATAAGAAAGTGATTTTAGGCCATTCTAGGAATACATTATTTCAATAGTCATCTTCTTTCCTACTACCAGTACCACTGCCTTCAAGATAGAGTCGTTTCATCCTGAGGGCATAAATGAAAATAAACATAAATTTGATTCATTAATTCACATAGTCTGCCTTTTTCACAACAAGGGTGTATGTATATTAACAGTTTAAAAGTCTGCATTGTTCTCAGTATTGCTCAGCTATTTAAAAAAAAAAAATCAATGAAAATCAAATGACTCAAAGTAGTTCACAATTTAACCGAAAACTTGCTTGTGCCCTTTTTCCCACAAAGGAGGCAATTTAAAATGCAAATTGGTCAATACCCTAATTGCTCCAAAAGCATTTTGATGAGCAATCTTAATGGCGTGCTAGCGCGTTTCCGTCCCAATTCCCAGGATTTTGCGTTATGTGTCAGCACGACTCAAGAGAAAGACCGAACCGAGGTCCCAGCGGGCTGATGCAACCCTCGATGGTAAACCGAGCGCTTCTCAGCTCGGGCCACCCCGTCTCACTTGACCCCTGTCTACCCAGAGCCAGAAACGCGCTCGGTTGTATTCGGCAGTGAGGGAATGAAGTGCATCGATTGCTCGTGATTATTAGCTAGAGTGGAATGAGCCTCCTCCTTATTATGCAGATTAGCGGAGCTCCCGGTCCCAGCATATTGTGCAGATGCGGGCCAGCAGCTGCTCCTACAGATGGCAAGTACACAACTCCATTAGGATGGATCTATTGTCTGCTCCTGGCTTGCGGAGAGGCTGGGGCGGACTCCGCAACGAGGAATTGTTATCCGGAGAGACGTAAAGGCGCACACGCTCTTAAAAATCTGCACCCAGGAGACTCTGTACACAGCAGGGCCGCCGGCGCTCAAATTAGAAATCTACCCTAAATAAGGACTTTCGTATGTCACAATTAAGCTTGTGTATTTTTTAAAGCAGATTAACCATTAAAATTGAGTAGCATAATTCAGATTTTGCAATGCCACGCTATTACACATTCAGATTAAAAACAAATCCTAAGAGATTCATTCGGAAATTTGCACTACATTCAACTCTTCTGGGACTTTCTGTTTTGTTAGTTCCCTCTTAAAGAGGCAAGTTTACTTTCCATAATATCAAAATCCAATAAAGAACTGTTTCCCCTATTAAAATCTTTACTTTAGGACAACTTGTCCTTTCAGAGTTACTATTTATTCTGAACAGCACCAAAGCAGTTAATTCAAGCTAGTCTAGAGCAAAAGTATGGTATATGAATCCTTTATGAATAAATATTATTTAAATCATTAGAAACTAAATAACATTGTCTGCTGCATAATTTTGGATGTGGTATAAAATAATTTGATTACTAATTGAAGTGATTAAGCCAGGTAAAGGATTGTTTCTGGTTCCTGGTTTTGTTGTTATATAATGCTTGCCTAGATCTTCCTCTAGAGTTTAACCACAAAAAGGACCCCCGGTCAAGAGCAATGCTAAGGAACTGCAACTTTCTCAAGAGTGGGAGGGAACTGCCGAACTGTTACAAGCAGTATAATTTAAACATCTTATCAAAATAAACGTACTCCACTCCCTTGTAGGGTCTTTAAAAGCTTAAAAGATTCATGTTAAGAAGTGAATGCGCAATAGGAAAGGGGCCACCTACGCAATTACTCAGTTTAATCTCTGTAGATAGCCAAATGAAAGAATTTACATGGCTATCAAAAAGACACACGTTATAGAATCAGAGTTAAAACAACAGGAAGGAAGGAGGACAAAATGTAAATGGATTGTTTCAGACCCATATTTTCCAAACTTGTTTTTTGGGGGGGTTTTTTGGTGAGGAAGATTGGCCCTGAGGTAACATCTGTTGTCAATCTTCCTCTGTTTTGCTTGAGGAAGACTGTCGCTGAGCTAACATCTGTGCCAACCTTCCTTTATTTGGTATGCAGGATGCCCCACAGCATGGCTTGATGAGTGCTGTGTAGGTCCATGCCCAGGATACAAACCTGCAAACCCCAGGCCGCTGAATCAGCTCTGGACCTTAACCACTACACCACCAGACCAGCCGCTTCCAAACTTTTTTACTATCTCTCATGGAAAGAGATACGTCACAACCCAGCGGACACATGCATATCTATGTATGGCAGGGTTTGCAACACTTACCCTTACTACGTGATGCATTCTGATGTTTTCTATTTTACTCAACTCATATTTTCTAATGCTGGTTATGACATTAAATGTATTTTGTGGTCATTTTTATGACCTGCAGTTTGAAAAATACTATTCCAGAATGTAACTGCTAAGCAGTTAAGGTTAGAAAAAAAAAAAGAAATACATTGGGCGAATATTGACACCAGCGTTAAATGTGAGAAGTACCTTACTCCAAATTGCCAGACGCAGACAGAACTGACACTTTGCAGGGCTTGGCAGGCAGGCAGAATCAGAGAAAAGCTGCCTCCTTTCTCTAGAATGAATCGTAAAGTAAATGGCCAATGGCTGAAAGAAGCACCAGGCCCGGATCAAACAGGTTTCAGGATCGTCTGGGAAAAAAATGTGGCCCTAGAAGTCATGCTGGATTCTGTAAGACCAAAAATAACCTAAAACGGATGCACCCTAGGAGATGAAGGGTTAAGAGGCACATCCTAAATGGGACACATAAGGCGAGTGGGAGTTAGGAAAGTGGAACCCCTGTCTCCAAGGCTGAAAATAGATCCCTCTTCCAAAGATGATACGAGCCTTTGTAGACAGACAGCCCAAATAAGGCCAAGATCTACTAAATCACAAAGCTCCTGAAAGTCCCGCCATGACTGAGGAGAGAATGCAGCAGGAGCAAGCTCTGTGACTGCACCAGTCAGGAAACCAACAACACAGGGGGAGCACACAATTGCAAAACAGCAAATCTGAACCAGATTGAAATTACGATTTAGCAAAGTGAATGTCTTGTCAATGCATAAAATTTGAACCTACAGCTCAAATTGTCCTGTGAATTCATTTGTTTCACACACATTTTTTAACGGAAGCCTCATGAGTCCAGGAAGATGAGCCCTCCTATCTCCTGCTGTATCCAGGGCACGTTGTACAGTGTCTGACACACAGTAGGCACGGATGAATGTTTCAGCACATGTAATAGTGCACGTGGAATAACAGACATGTACATAAATAATACATCACAGTATAATAAGTGCAAAACTTCAACCATATACAGTACAGAGTTAGCAGAGAAACGTCTCTTGGGGAGTCAGGGAGCCAGAGAACACCTTGAGATCGTTCTGAAGGACAAACAAGAGCAGGATGGACATTCCAAGGAAAAAGCAATAGAATGTGCAAAGGCGTCGAGGTGTGAAACCTCAAGACAATGGCAAGTACTGCCTATGGCTAGAGAATTAAGTGTCTCACAGCTGGGGAGACTGCGGGTGACGGCAGGAGATGGACACCAAGCTGGAGAAGGAAGCCAGGGCCAGGTGGCAAGGGGCCTTGAGATCATGCCGCAGGGGAGCCTGAACTTTAAGACACCAGAAAGAAGTTTAAGCAGAGGGAGACACAGTCAAATTTGATTCGAGTTTTCTGGATTATGTAACTAGAGCCCACTTAATTATTTATTACAAATTATTTATTACAAATACATTTGTTGTCCTTTCTGGCAATTGGCAGCCCTTGGCGTCAGCCTTCTCCTGTCTGTGGTCTGGCCTTCAGTAAGACACCAGCAAACCTAAGAGCACCGATCCTCCCTCTAGACAAATCTGGCTGTCCTTTCTGGATCTTGCATTCCAGACTCAGCAGCGTGCTCCTTTGCTTACAAGAGACAACGGATGTTGTTGGACTTCCCTTCCCCTCAAGCTGAGGCTGCTTGAATGCAGGCCATTGACTGATCACATTTTGCCCATTAATTAAGGTTAATGATTCCCCCCAGTTTCAGGAACTCACAAATGAATTAACTGTGTTTAATAGAACATTTGCTACTGATTTGCTCTTCAAAGAAGCTTTTACTGTTGACTTCTCCAAATTCTCCTTAGTGCCTCCACTCAAACTTTTCCTGACACCTAGTACCCTTCCCATTTCTCATTTCCATTTGTCAAAATCCTTCCCCCTCCATGACACTTAATCACATTCATTCTTCTTTTATAGTTGGATGTGAACATATCAGTCTCCCCCATGGATTGCAACCCTTAAAATGGCAGGAACCGGGGGTGATTTATCTTTGGTCCCACTCACGTCCAAGATAGTAGATAAAATAGTAAATGAGATTAAATGAAATAGCATATGTGAAATTTCTGTGTATAATGCAAATTACTGTGAAAGTGATAGTTCTTATTAGATGATTTCACACACACATACCGCAAAAATGATCATTATTTTTCCCATGAAGCTGTCTATCCATCTATAGAGTCCACCCCACAAGAGCACTGGGGGTCCCTCCTCCCTTTCTCCCTCCATCCTTCTCCTCTCCAACAAGCCTCTTGCTTTTTTTTTACCCCTATGTCCTCATTCCAGGGTCTTGGCCAACAGTGTACCCATTCAGAGCAAAAATCTCTGCCGGATACAACCTATACATGAGTATTTGGCCCATGGATTGCCTTTATGGTTTTGTGTGTGTGTGTATTAGTCAACACATTAAAAATCAGGAGAAGTCACATAAAAATTCAATTGTGGGTTTCTGTCGAAATATGGTGACAACACGCTGGAGGTGAGCTGTGGCTTGCCCTTTGATTGAGGTACACCCTCTCGAGTTCGGCAGTCCCCACTTCTCCCTGTTGTCTCCTCGACACTCAGCCTAGACTCAGTTGTCACTTATCAATATGCTTGTGCTGTTGTTTCTCCATAGAGGTATATTTCTTTGATTCCACATCTCTACCAAAAGTAGGAAAAAGAAAAATAGACCAAGAAGGCTTCATGAATTTCCTTTTGTCAGACTTGCAGCATTCATTTATGTTGCTTACGTGGCCACAGAGACATTCGATTTTTAGACCCCTGATACAGTGTCAGAATCAATGAGCGTTTCAACCAAGGAAGCAGGACCACTATGAGTGATGTGAAATAGAGGATTTTTATGCAATTGAGGGAGCTCGAGACTAAGATTACAGAAATCTGGTGGTGGGCCTGAAACCAACTGCTGTAGATCAGCAGGGCCAGCAGTTGGGAAGAAAAGCTGGACAGGAAGCAGGAAAGAAAAAGGACAAACTGGAACCCATGAAGACAAACTGGAATGTCCATCTGTTTCTCATCACCTCCATCCTCAATGAAGCAGGAGACCTGAGAAAGAAGCTGGGGTCCCTCACACGCTCTGTCCCATGACTCAGAGGAGCTGCAGGAAGCCTTCGAGCAGGAGCTGTGAGCTCAGTCTTAACACCAATGAGGCGAGCCAGCATATAGATCCGCGATAATGTTCATGAGCTGCAAGGGAGCTGGCGCCCTATGCTGACTTTCAGAGAGTAATGACTGCTGCTCATTTCTGCCTCCCAAATCTCAGGTGAATTTCTCTTGTGGCCAACTCTGACCCAGAACTGTACAAGTAAGGGGATTCTGGGAAGTGTAGTTCTACCTTACCTAAGGAATACTACAAAACCACTACAGCCTTCAGTGGGATAGTTTGGGTCAATTCTTGGAGGTCAATTATTGGAGCGTGCACAATGGATAAGTTTTTATTGCACTTCATCTGAACAAATAAATCTAACCTAATAATAGAATAAAAAGCAAAGATAGCTTAGAGAATGTAAGGATATATCATAACCATTATGTTTCACCACAGTGACCCAGCACCCAACACGGTGCCTTGCACATAGTAAATGTTACATTTCAGTGAATTATGTGAGATAGTCCTGGTTACCTAGCTAAAAATCAAATCCAAGATGAGATACATAGTAGGGGGGAAAATAGCAATATCATAACACATCTTTTGGTTTTATTAGTATTGTTTCGTTGTTCAAGAAAGAGGCTCTGCTTTTGACAAAGTCAACGGTGTTTGTATATCAAACGTTTGTCTAGACTCCACAAGTTTTCCATTTTAAACACAAAAATGACCTTCATATAACACGTCCTGATCAATAAATAAACCCTTAATTAAGCAAATCACTAGCATTAAGAATAGAGATATAAACAAAAAGACAGTTAATAAACGTACTATAGGCATTAACAAGTATAGAGTCTTTTATTTGTAACAGATATATATCAACTATTTCAAAAGTTTCTTGCAAGTGGGTAAAAATAAATAGGGAATAAAAAACCAAAGATTAACTAAATTAACCAGGAAAATTAGACCTTCTTTTCTTCAATTAACCAAAAAGCTTCAAGAAGTCAAATATATTTTTCTTCATAAGCAATATTAAAAAATAACTCAAACACAAAACTAAATCAGCTTATATAATGCTGTCTAGGAATTCATCTTTGTTGGATAAAATATACTTCTTTGCCAGTTCTCACAGTTTTGTCGGGTCTAATCTCTACAATAAATTCCTTTTTCCACATCAGTCACAGTGAGTCAACTTTGCTGATCAAACCCTCGCTGACACCTCACAGATACTTGGTACCATGGGCCTCAAAATCAAATGCATCAGGGGACAAACAGAAAGAATCCTCCCACTTACTGGATTAATATATCTACTTAATAAGAGTCACCCCCAAACTAGCCATTCCTAGTTAGAAGCTTTCAGGAATAAACTTAATTTTATCAGTATTTCTGGAGAAAATATTCCTCTTTTAACCTGAGTACACATTTTCTTTTAACAGAAGTTAATCAGAAATTCTCTAATGAACATTTGGATGGGCATTAGACATTAAAATGGCACATTGTATTAATAAGATATTTAGCTCAGAAATACTCAAGGTTTTTGAAGAATCATACTCCTTTATGCATCTTTCCAGGATAAATATTACATCCCCAGTCCTTGAGTGCTATTAGTCCTAGAACAGTTCTTAAAATTGAAACCCATATTTCTTGAACCCTATTTCCTCAAAATGTGTCAAACTAAAACTTCCCAGAAAAGATCCTCTCTCTATCCAGAAGCTGCTGAGAAGGAAGCTTGTGTACTTCCCAGAGCCCTGAGGGATTCTGTCATCCTCTTTTAGCACATGATGTCAGCAGATTCAGTGCGGTCCAAAGCCACACATCAGCCATGAAGTTTAAAACACCCATCCCTTTAGTCAAATGTGAAGAATAGCCCATCAATGGAATCATGTCTAAACATCATTTACTTTGCCTACCTAATTATTTATTGAACGAATGAATGAAATTTTCCACCAGAACTATGTACCTGTACACCCATATTGAAAATCTACCTCAGATTGCTTTAAAAATCTATTCTAGGCCCATTACAAAAGATCCCTAAGCATCATTTTTTCTTTTTTTTGGCTTTCAAAACTCGTGAATAAATATTTACACCTGGAATAGATCCCATTTTAGAATAAGCTACTGCTGGAGCAGATCACAAATAGAAGACTCTCTGAATCTCTCAAACTTCTAGGTCCTGGATAAGAAATTCAAAAGGGCTGAGTAGAGTTTTTCAGTTTAGGAAACCAAAATGAGAAAAAATCATTACAGAGCAATTGGTACCAATTGGTGATTATTTAAACGTGTGGGTAAGCACATATTCCTGATGGATTTATTTCAAATTGAGTTTTATATTTAGGCAATAGGTGAGGTTAAAACACGTGTATCCCTACCTGTAGAAACATATATATCTATTTACAAAGTATAGATGAGCAACAATCCTGTGGTGGTGTTATTTGGGCATTTTTAGTGCTCACTAACCAACAGTCCACCAACTACTGTGGTTTTATAGGTATCAGAAATAAGTGACTTTGGGGTTCCAGATGTCAAATCCTTCCATATAGTTATCCAGCAGTAACATCAAACACATGAATGGTTTCATGTGATAATACATGAATGCATTAATCAGAATTTCATGTATATGAAACAAACAAGAAAAACGGAAAATCTTGTTAAGATATTCTGTCCCACCCCTCCCTTCTCTAGACACACACACACACACACACACACACACACACTCACCACGTATGACCCTCAGGCAGTATGCCCTCTAATGAAACAACAGGCCTGACTTGGTGGCCACTTTGGGGAGGCAGGTGCTCAACCTCCTCCATCTTCGCTCTGTGCCAGTTTCTATGTCACATTGGCCATCATCAGCCTGACACGTGTATGCCATTCCCTTTAATAACCCAGGAGGTCTTGGAGTCAGAGGTTCCCCTCAAATGACTGACAGCTGGGGAGGCACCATACCTGCAATAGAGCTGTCAGCTGGAGTGAGAAGACAGGGCCCCTGGGGAATTCCTTTCTCTCCAACAAGGAACTTTCACTCAGCGTGACCTGTCTTGGAGAAAGCTCTAGACAAGATCCTTTCTTTTCCGCTTCAAATCCTACCTTGAAACAAACTCTCTCTGCCACCTGAGATTGCTGTAAATCAATTTCCAAACAGAAATCACTATGCAAAATATGCATCAGCCAAGATGGGCAAAGAAACGACAGGTTGCCCTGCCTCCTGTCATGTGGAATCTCTTTCTTCTTCCACAAAACCCCAAAAAGTTAAAAGTGGACTCAGACACACAGAATTATGTGGCTGGAGATGACCTCAGGAGATCCAGTCCTGCCTTCTGGCATTACCCACTATCTAAACTCCTCCTGTTCTTTTGGTATATTGGGTTGTTATTGCTTTTGTTTAATAAAATCAAATGCCACTGTAATCATTTGCAGTGAGAAATACAATTATTAAAGGAACTAGAGACTTCAGTCTGATCACAAACGCATTGATCACAAACGCATTGATCACAAACGCATTCCCTTTGTGTAACCCCCCTTAACTTTTAATTTTATGTACATTATGATATGTTGCAATTTGGTATCCATTGTTCTTTATCAGAAAACTATCTATCTTATTAGGTAGCATTTTAGACTTGGAGAGCTCTTTGAATTATTTATTTCCTTCTCCCAGCTCCCTGCTCGGGTGATGCATCTAAATTCTTTATTTCCAGATAAAATTATTAAGTGGTATATGGGCTGGCCCAGGCTCCTACATAGATGATGCCTGAGGCCAGGTAAAGCTCTGCCTTGCCTGAGACATCTTGAATCTCATCATTCTAAAAGAAAAGCAATCTACTACTGGAAGTGAAGGACAGTCTATGGGAGCAAAGACCACAAACCAGCATGGTGCAAGAGCCTTTCCATTACAAGCAGCTTCTGCTGTGTTTGATGGGCTTATAGATCCCATCCAGGGCATTCCAGGAAAGTTCCATAGAAACTGGGATTTGTCATAATGAAGCTGATTGGCCGCCATGGTGGTGAGTCAATGGAAAGGAGACTTGCTGAAAATAAACAATGGGAAATCTTTCCTCACTGTCTACCTGGAGCTGGTGTAGAGAAGGGAAGAGATACAGACAAGCTTTATCATGCTAAGTGAAAGAAGCCAGGCACAAAATGCCACATATTGTATGACTCCACTTATAGGAAATATTCAGAATAAGTAAATCCATAGAGACAGAAAGCAGATTAGTAGTTGCCAAGGGATGGGAGGTGGGGGAGGGTGAGGAGTGACTGCTCATTGGGTAAAGGGTTTCCTTTTGGGATGATGAAAATATCCTGGAACTAGATAGCAATGATGGCTGCACAATATTACGAATGTACTAAATGTCACTAATGGTAAATTTTATGTTATGTGTATTTTACCACAATTTTTTTAAAAAGCATATGCCTGCAGCCTTTGTTGTTGATGGTCCTGTCCAGTCAATTCTGACTCCTAGCGCCCCTGTGTAGCAGAGCAGAACCCTACCTGGTCATTTTGTGCCATCCTCTCATCCTCTGGCACTGGCTCCGCTGCTATTCACAGGAGTTTCATGGCCAGTTTATTTTGGAAGTGGGTGGCCAGGCCCTTCTTCCTAGGCTTTCTTAATCTGGAAGCTCTGCTGAAACGTGTCCACTGTGGGTGACCCTGCTGGTATTTGAAATCCTGGTGACATAGCTTTCAGCATCACAACTCATAATGATCACAGTATGACAACCAACAGATGGGTATTGTGGTTCCCTGACCGGGAATGAACCCAGGCTGCAGCACGGAGAGCACCGAATCTTAACCACTAGACCACCAGGGCTGACTCTGCAGCCTTTAAGAGAAGGAAAATTCCCTCCATGCCTAGGGTCCTCCCATGCAGCCAGTGGAGTATGGGAGAGCAGATAACAGTCCAAAAGAGAGAAGAGGAGAAAGAGGAACCCCCAAGAGTGAGAGGGAGGGTGAGGCAGCTGCTCCCCCTTCCAGGATTATGCCAGGCAGAAGGGCTTCATAGGGCACTTTGTACTTGTGTATCAAGTGCCTTCTCAGTGTGTTCAAAGAGCTAGACAGACCTGGGCTACATCCAGCTCATCCCTCCTGGCTATGTGACTCTTGACAAGTCATATCACCAAACTTTCCTGGACTACCCATTGCGTGTGTGCCCATGTCAAGGGCCCTGCATACGCCATCTCCTTCCATCCTCACAAACCTATGTGGCAGCCATTGGTAGCGCCTCTAATTTCCAGAGAAGGAGCCTGAGAATTAAAAGGTTAATTAAGTTGCGAAAAATCACACAGGCAGTAAGAACTCAGTTAAGATTCTTAAGCTTTACTTGCTCCATTTCTAAAATGGGAAGAATAACTGCTTTGCGAGATAGTCATGAGGATTAGAGATGAATCTTGGAATGTCACTAACACCTGGAATGGCACTGAATGGACACTTACTAAATGGTGCTAGCGTGAGTGATTAACCTCATGAAGTAGCACCATAGACAAAGAATTTTACCCATGAGGGCAGGCACATGGCTAGTTAGCGATGGGACTGTGACTAGGATCTAAGCTGACCAACTTCCCGTCAAATGCTCATCTGACCAGGCTGTGTTTAAAGGGACACAGCCACAACAACGGGTCAACAAGAGATCAACACGGAGCTAGAACATCAGGAAAGGATGCAATTTAGGCATGGAGGCAGAAGATAGGTGCCTATTTGGAGAGTCAGACTCCAAACAAGGGGAGGGGATTGGGAAAGCAGTGTGCACTCATCTGACTAGTTCGAAATGGTGCCTGAAAATTTACCCATTCATAGAGAAGAGATCTGGAGGAGGAATGACCTGTGATGGTCCAGGTGCCTCCACAGTGTAGCAGAGCCTATTAATAACAATAATCATAATGACAATGAGCACCATCAATTTTGTACTTACTACAACTAGGAGTTCGACAGTGTGTCACATGTTTTCTTGGATACCCGCAGACAGACATGGAGTAGGTATCATGGTCCCCATCTTACTGATGAGAAAGCTGAAGCCCAGAATCACACAGCTAGTAAGCGGCCAAGTTGGAATTTAAACTCAGGCCTGCGTGACTGCAAAACCCTCTTGACCAATATGTAGCCCCTTATTAGCAGTCATGGCTACGTTAGGCATAAATAGAAATAACCATCAGTATCTATCCAAACACTAACATTTGCCAAAGAGAAAAAATAAAATAAAGTGGCCTAGGACTAACCCTGGGCAAAATATAAAGCAGAAAATTCTTCTGCAATAACAGGTTCTACACATTCCAGGATATCACCAAAAGCAGGGACTGATGCCCACACCAGGCCCATAGGTGCCGATCAGAATTCGGGCTTTCTCCCTTATAGACAGACACTCTGGCATCCACTAAGTCCAAGACTTCAGCTTCCCAGACTTCTAAAGGATATTTTCCACGTGGTTCTGGCTTCAACAAGCTAGAGAGAGAACTTCCATTCACAGGCTCTGGTGATGCTCTTGGTACAAATAAAGGACTAAAGACATAATCGGCCTTATGTGGAATTTGGCTCTTGCAAATTGAAAAGGTCATTCTTAGTAACAAATACATAAAAGAAACCCAAAAGACTCTATTTACCAGTCTCATATCCAGCTACGTACAGTGGAGAGAATTTTCAGGATTTCTCATCATATTCACTGTTTAGTCAACACATCCCCAACAGCTTGTCTGTAAACATTGCAATGAGAAAAACATTTGTGACCACATGTCATCTTAATAGGCTGGAATTAATTACCGGATTTACTTATCCAAAAATTATGTAAGTCTACAGATATTTGGATACTGACAGATAACTGATGGGTATACTAACACATCTCACGGTTCTAAGATGTACATTTTTTTTTGCACGTTTTAACATCTCTGAAATCCAGATGTGTCCTACCATCGCCATCATCCAGGCTGTAGTCCTGACAGAGTTGTTGCGTTCTGCTCATGTGAGAACATTGAAAGCATGAGCATCAAAACTTGCAGAATGGATGCCATCGATATGCAATAAAATCCCAGAGATAAGAGTGGTGCACTTTTTAAAGAACTGCTGGATCGCCGATGTTCTTGACGGCGCAGAAGAAAATTTTAGAAAATGTGGTATCATAGATTGGTTGAGAGCATTTTTTCCTTTCTTTGCAAAAAATAAAATAGTGGTACATCTTGGAATCAGTAACATCTTAGATTTGATGGAAAGCAGTTTAAGCAGCAAATGCCTCACAATTTTTACAAGAATAAAATAACCAAAAGCTAATAGTTAAAAGAAAATAAATATAATTTCCTCTTACCTTAGAAATATCAAAGTTTAAAATGTAGCAGTAACATTTATGCATAATACCCAATCTATTTGGAAAAAGGTGATATCTAAAAAAGATATTATAAAGTGAACCATTTTGTTATTTCCCAAACTTTGTTTAAAACATTATCTAATATGTTTTTAATACCGAGGAATTGAGGAGATTCTTTAAATCCTTCACGAAAGAAAATAATTTATAAAAGTGTTAAGCATTTAAACATAAGCTAAATAGAAACTTGCTAAGCCTCAGTTTTTTCATTCATAAAATGGGTGTATAAGCAGCTACTTCATTGGGTTGTTATGAGAATTAAATGGCTGACACATACAAAATGTTTAGTAAAGAGATCCACATTTTAGGAGCTATCCTGTACTATTCTGATCATTATCTTTATGATTCTTTTATATCCTGGCCTAGGGCTCAACAAATATTTTTGCTAAGTAAAAGAGTGAAAAGCTAACAGTGAAGCGTCATCTTTCCATCATTTTAAAAGATTTTATTCCCAGAAATGAATTATTTGAAAATGTTATTTTTTAAGCTTATATAATAGTTTCCTCATAGACTCAAAACCAGATGATTTTCAAAGTATTTTTACAGGAATAGAGATGAAAAAGTAACCCCATTTTCTTTGACATTGCACTACTGAAAAGGATTAATGGTTCAGGGCAGTCAGAGAAAAGATGCAGCCTGAAGAGATCTTCTCAGCATTGGGGTGAGGTTGGAGGGTAGAAAGAAGAGAAGGGGAAAACCACAGTTAGTTACAATCCACAAGTCAATGTTAATCTCTGAGGAAGCAGAGTTGGTCCCCCTACACGCACATGCGTGCGCGCATAGACACACACACACACACACACACACACACACGCCCTTTTTTTTTTAAAGATCTCGAAAATGTTTAGTCAAATGGGTCTTAAATGTCAGTCCTCTCATGGGGAAGGAAAAGGGCACCACACACAGATCCTTGCCCTGTTTGCTTCAGGCAAGATGTATAAGAAAACAAGCTCAAAATAAAATGACTAACATAATTATAATACACCCTTCTCAAAAAGAAAAATTTGTGCCTAACGTTAAAATGTAAAACATCTCAAGAGGTGGTTGTAGATTTTAGAATTTTATAACCAAGTTTTTAAAAATTCTAAAAATAGAGTATGTTTGATAACATGTTATTTCATAAATGTCATACATTTATACGGCGGGAGCACTTTTTGCACATAATCCATGTTTACATTTCAAACCTACCTTTTGGAAATATCTACCAGACACTAAATCACGGAGAGAAACTCGTAGCTTCTTACGGAGGCAGCAAGGTCAGGCGAAGGGCGCTGGGCGGGAGGTGGGGGAAACCTGTGCCTCGTTCCAGCTGTAACCTACCAGCTGGGTGGCCCTGAACAGGTCTCTCAGGCTCTCTGGATCTCAGTTTCACAATTTGGACTTAAGAATCGCCGAGTCCTTTCCAATTCTAACATTCTTTGACTATCCTTTGGATTTTGCCCAAGGTGACCTTAATGTCAATAACAAGCGTAGGAAATGGGATTTACACTTCCTGTCATTTCATTGTCTTAACTGCTACTCCATCTTACCCCTTTATATGCTTCAAAACATACCGTCAGCCTTTTATCATTTCATGCGCCCAAACACACACACTCCAAGGAATGAATAACAAAGAACCATGCTGTGAGAATTATATATGGCATTTCATGCGCCGTGTTGGACATAGCCATATTTTCAGTGCTAATTATGAAACAGCAAATGTGGTAAGCTTGTGTCCCTCCCTGAGTCTGCTGGGCCCACATGACACTTCTCTCTAAGGTCAGTATGGCTTCCATGCAAACCCCTTCTCCTCCACCCTCTGCTGGCCAGAGGACAGTGACCCCCTTAAGCTCCTCAAGAGCGCAGCTCCAAAGAAAAGGTGCCATTTAATTCTTAGCCTGAAACAGCCCATTCGGAAGGACACCAGTCACTAGGGTATTGTTAGTGCCTTGAAATGGCCAAGAGGGATTGCTGACTCTGCGAATATCACTCCAAAGGCAGGAATTCTATTTGAATTACTAACATAACAGATGTTTGCTGGGATCCACCATGCAGTCTGCATACACAGTTATGCTAATTTGGCAGCGCTTCTCTTCCAGTTAGCTCTGAGCCATTAGAGCACGCAGCTAGTAGGTCCTTCTGTTTAACTAATAATTGCCTATTATTGATATTAATTAACATTTTTTGCACCTTTCCTCGGTTTTGACCTAGTATCTGTTGGTAGTCTAATCACTGTGGCCTATTAAAAGTCAAAATGCAGGGGCCTATCGTAGTCACGAGCCATTTATCAAAAAGCAAACAAGGCCAATTAAACAGGCAGCCAGACAGTTGTCTTGATTTGCCGCTGACTGTTTCTTGATCACCATTATAAATTGCTAATAGGGCAGAAAGCGCTAAGCGGGGAGCATCTGTGGGGGGCTGGTTATTGCTCACTCCCCGCCTGGTGACAGGTGAGAGAGAGGCTAGTGATGGTGCACTGCCCATCAGTTGGTAGTTATTGTTAAAGTTCATGATGCTACAGCTGATCCCAGCCTGCTGAGAGTCAATCAAATTAATTAGAGCTAGAAATTCTTCTTTATTATTTTAGAGCACGGGTACAGAAAGAAGTCCTGTAATTTGGAACCAAAGGCAATGAAGAAAAAAAATCTTCATGTAGTACAGTGTGGAAAAAAAAATCAGATATTGCTTCTTCCATTATTTATAATAAGGGCTGCGGCTAAAGGTTTTTATAGGCACAGATCAAGAGATCATAATAGAAGCATATTGACAGATTTTTTCTGCAATACTCCAAGGAACGGGCTGTAGCAGGAAAATATATCAAAACCTTATCATCAGAGCTGAGATCTTCTGTGAAAAATCAATAAAGAGTTATACATGGTTTGAGTTTAAACAGTTCTCCGTAGTCATTTAAACGTAGTGCATCTGTACAGCTTTTTACCTCTGGAGACGAGGTAACCTAGCAACCGGAGGGCTTAAACCGATTAACTACAAATGAAGTACTGTACGCCTATCAAAGCAATTGTTCATCGTTGCCTTTGTTGCAGAGACTAAGCTAATTGAACATGATACAGTATGAAGATAATTAACACCCATGAGTTTGTTAATTGCCTGTTAGCATTACAACAGTCTCTTGGTTTCTTTTTAACTGTCTCCTTTGTAGCCTCTTACTTCCCTTAAAATGGTGCAGGACCTGTTTAACTGGCAATGATATCTTGGAGTTTATTAACCCTTTTTAAATTGAAAAAAAAAAATACCCTGTCTTAATGAAGCATATTGCATGTGCTTGTTAAATGCAAGCTCTCACTTTGTCTCTCTATTTTCCCAAGACTAGGAATTTGTTTTACAGATACTGTGCAAACTATGTTTATTTTTCGTGCTAATTTATTTCAACAATTTAGCCATTATAAATGCTCTCGGAAAAAACAGCTTTAGTGTTTCCCTTTATTACTCAGCTGCTCTGCCTTTGAGAGTGAGCGATAAATGTCTTTGAGGGGTGGAATATTAATGGAAAGCAGCATCTGGTCAGCAGCTGACCGGCTCCGGTTGTCCTGCTCCAACTGAGCAGGCGAGAAAGAAGCTTTGCTGGTTCTGTTTGCCTGGCTCTCGGCGTCCTCAGAGCCCTGGACTAAATGAACCCCCATTTTATCTCTGCTGGATGACTGCATGGATGCCAGAAAATCAACTGGGCAGGAAAATCTGTTCATCTAAAGTGAATTCAAAGGAATCATTTAAAATAAAAATTTCAATCATTACCTTTTCGGAAAAGAACCTTTTTCCTCAAGTCTGTGTACATGTGTCATGACAGTGCCTCGAAAGGACCTGTCACAAGAGTAATTCAAAGTCGATAGAATGTCTAGCAAAGAACAATTTGCTTTTTGGAAAAAAAAAAATAGGGTGGCTGATTACAAGCTTCAGAGCAAATAGAAAACCCCGATGCTGTTTGGCCAGAAACAATTAGCACATTCAGGCCACAGGTACACATCCGACACTCAAGATGGACTTTTCTCCTGTTGAGAAGGAACACCTTGGCTGTGTCACAATTGTTTAACGTGGATTTTCCTGGATGAGCCTCTGTGTTTTTCATTACTGTATCGTGGTTAATATTTGCTGGTGAGCCAGTCCCAGGAGGGCCACTTCTAGTGCCCAATTACAAGTTCTAGCATCAATCATAAGTATTATTTATTCAACAAAATGAATTGCTAATTAATAACTGATGAGCATTATGGCCTTGAAGACTATCACGCTATTAATTATGGTTGGCATGAAAGGGGTCTACCTGGCACATTTTCACCACAATTAGCCTCAGAAGCTTTCAGGGAATATGTCTATTGAAATAACCAAAAAAGGGCTGGCTTTCCTCTCTCTCCTGCATAAGGATTAACAAACACAGCATTGTCTCTGGTTAGGACTCCACCAAACCAACCCCGATATCCCAACAATGGTTTTCTGTGCACTGTGACTTGTATAAGAAACTCGACACGACAGAGGAGAATTGCCCGGAGAGGCCCACAGATACAAACGTGGCCCCACATGCCCTGCCATGCTTCTCCTGAAATGCCGCAGGGGGTGGCGCGGCCGCAGCATGCCAATTGGAATGTGGCTGCTGGCTTATTTTTAGCCTCGGTGGTTGCCCAGCTCGTGTTCTGAGCTCTGGGTGCAGGCACAGGGCAGCTAAATCACTTTAGCAGACAGCTGATGGGCCAGGACTGCTCACATTTTCTCCCAGTCAGGAGGGAATACATCATCGTTCACCTTGAGGACCTTCTGATGAGAGACTTAAAGAGGAGAAGCTAAGAAATGCCCTCTTGCTTACCACTGGGGAAGGGGAAAATGGTAGTTTTGAAGCATAAACACACAGAAAGTATAGTAATGCTACAAAACTCTTTGAAAGCAGAACAAATAGGCTACCTCTGTGCTCTGTGTATCTGTCTAGTCTCCACACCTAAAGCCCTGTAGGTGCCGGATAAATATGGGTGGATGGTAAAGCATTGCAAAGAATTTTAAAAGTTATGAGACTCCTAAGAGGGAATAACTTTTTTTTCTCCTGACTGTGTACAGGCTCCAGAAGGTAAAGAGCTCGTTAAATAGTTATCTGGATAATTCTGTAGTCTAGACAATCATTTCAGATTTAGTGCTAGATAGATTTTGGAGAATAAGCTATCTGCATGGATCAAATTAATTGTAGAATTGGAAAAGCATTCTCTTTGTACTGAGTAAGCAAAACAGCAACACTCGTTATTTCAGTTAAAAATGTTTGAGGGTTCATGGTCAGCCCCAGGGGCCTAGTGGTTAAGTTTGGTGCACTCTACTTTGGTGGCCTGGGTTTGGTTCCCAGGCAGGGACCTACACCACCCATCTGTCAGTGGTCATGCTGTGGGGGTGACTCACGTACCAAAAACAAAATATTGGCAGTGAAATGTTAGCTCAGGGTGAGTCTTCCTCAGTAAAAAAAAAAAAAAAAAAAAATGTTTGACGGTTCAAATTCTGCAATATTTTCCCTTACCATTCTGCCAACTGCATAGAACACAGCCCGCTTATTTTTGTAGATAGCCACACATGTTCTGGGAGGGGAAAAGAGGAGAAGAAAAGAACAGGTGCACATCACTACCAGATGGTACGATTATTGGTGTACGTTATTTTTAGCTTTACAAAATCAAGAGTTGGAAAGGTTGGTAAAGTGGAGGAAATGTTCACAAAACAGCCTGATTAGGCAAAACATTCCTCCCAGATGCCTCCACATTTCTTTCTTTAGTGATGCAGACACGTGAGTGCACGCAGTTAGTAAACCTTGCCAGTGTTCAGGCTAGAGAAGTGGTAAAATACTATGGTGTTTTCGGGCAGCAAATGTAACTATGTCTGCAATGACCGGGAGAGAACATCACATAGAGGCCACATGGTGGCACTGACTAGTGGAAAGGGCGGTGAAACAGTTAAGGAAGGAAGGGAAAGAAAGAAGGAGGTAGGGAGAGTTCAATGGCGGTGGGCAAGGAAGGGGGGATGGTGGGCAGGCAAGAAACCTTGGACTCTAAATCTACCCCCCACTACAGTCTACATTCAGAAGCTTGAGCAAATCATTTATTCTAGCTGAGCCTCAGTTTTCACTTTTGTAAAATGGGAGTGTTGACACTTATTCTGCTTACAGATTGATAGGGAGCATCCAACAAATAATGTGTTTGTGGCTTTAGTTCTGAAGGCACTTTGAAAACTGTAGAGACAGTTATCTAGAAATGTAAGATTCCTAATAATTATATTTGTTTGCTCCTAGTCCAAATCAACCCTATTACCTCCAATAAACTGGCCAGGCCAGCTCCAAAGACCATAGACGGGGGAAGATGTCCACCAGACCCTAAATTTGAGAATTGAAGAATGAGCTTAGAGGCCATTGAAGTTTGAGTGAGGAGGGATTTTGTTTTCTTACATTAAAAATAAGGCAAAGATACCTGAGCCACAAATAGCCATTTCTAATGATCACACCTGAGGCCACTCCTATAGCAAACTCAAACTTTAATGTGAAGAATAGTCCCCTGGAGAAATGAACAGCGCCTAACACACAGGTAGGTTTGGCATGGGGCCTAGAAACCTGCATTCTTAGCCAGGAGCTCGGGTCCTTCTGAGGCAAATAGTCCACAACTACCAAATGAGAGATCCTGTGAGCAGGACACACCCCTGGCACACACTTTTGTCAGTTTCCCAGGTGATTGTGAACATACTTGAACCAGGTGATGTCTTCTCAAGAGTCAAGGAAAACAAGAAGGAGCCTCAGTCTTAGTTTTCAGTAAGACCAGGCTTGATTCAAGAAGTTATTCCTCTTAGACTGCACTGGAAACAGCACTTTCAAAACACTCTTCATGGCTTTGATCAAGGAAGTAGAGACAGTGCTCTTGAAATCTCTTGGGAAAAAGAATTAAAGAACCAGAACTAACTTTACAAACAGGTAGTATACATATTCCTATTCCTCTGGTAGGAAAATTATCTTGTATCCTTATTCTTCCAAACACTGAAGACTAACTTTCTGCACCTCCTCTTAAAAGAGTAATTCTTGCGGTCAGCCCGGTGGCACAGCGGTAAAGTTCGCATGTTCCGCTTTGGCAGCCCGGGGTTCGCTGGTTCAGATCCTTGGTGCAGACCTATGCACTGCTTGTCAAGCCATGCTGTGGCAGGCGTCCCACATATAAAAAGGAGAGGAAGATGGGCACGGATGTTAGCTCAGGGCCAGTCTTCCTCAACAAAAAAAGGAAGACTGGTGGCATATGTTAGCTCAGGGCTAACCTTCCTAAAAAAAAAAAAAGGACTAATTCATGTATCTCCCAAAAAATGGACAATAAACGTAGGCTATGTGGCAACATCAGAAATGTTCTATTTTGAAATATGACCATTTGAGTTCTCAACCTCAAGGTAAATCTTAATGTTATAGATGCTCTGCACCACCCAGCCCTCTGTGGAGAAATGCTCTCTGCTAAGTATGGCCTCCAAAAATCCAATACACATTAACATCAAGTCTACTCCTTCAGAATCAACATCTGTAACCCTCTTACACCATAAACTGCTTAAAAACTAGCCCTTGGATCCAAATAATGCTCCTTTGAGGGAGAAAGAAGCACTGTGTCCTTCCCCCAGAAGCAACTGCATATGTGACCTAGGTTCCACATGGAAGGCTCCATATACGCAGCATGCACTTCCCTCCTTCCGGCCTCATGACAAGGGAGGTGGAGGTGTCATTCTAAGAGCAGTTTGGGATTCCAGCACTCTGGAATAAGGCATTTAAGAGTCACTGTTTCCTGGTGTTCTATCCTTTTCTTGTTGTTTGCTTAGTATAAAACCCTAGATTGTTTGCAGGGGGAAATACTTGTTTCTCATTAAATAAAACATTTCACTCAATATTTTATACATCAAAATTCCCCCAAACTGTGTTCCACAGCATGTAAGTTATTAAGAGATGTTTATGACAAAGACTGTCCTGGTGACACAAGTGTGGAGAATGCCACAGGACTTCTCAGGGCTTTCATGATGCTGAGGAGCTCTGTGACTCTCCAAGAGTGTCTGCAGTAAGCAGCACTTCCCAAATCTATTTGATCACAGAACATTTTGAAGGAGCCTGAACAGGGACGATATCTAATCTAGTGAAACACAACAGGGGAAATTCTGCCTTGTAGGAAATATGTATGAATTATCTCATGTAATCTTTTCAGCAATCCCATTGAGACAGAAATTATCATCATTACCATTTTACAGAAGTGAAAACTAAGGCTCAGGAGACTTCCACCTCCTGGAGTCCAGAAATGAAAGCTCAGTGAATCCCTGGAAAGTTAGAAAAAATAAATCCTCCCTTAGACACACTATGATGAAACTGCAGAACACCAAAGACAAAGAGAAGATCTGAAAAGCAGACAAAGAGAAAGGACAGATTACCTTCAAATGAGTGACAGTTTGACAGCTAAATTTGCAATAGCAGCAATGGCAATGAGAAAATAGGAGAATAATGTCTTCAATGAGCTACAAGAAAATAATCATCAACCTGGAATTCCATACTCATTAAGATGGTCTTTCAGAACGAAGTAAAATGACAACTTTCTAAAGATTCTGTCTAAAGGAATTTTAAGGGCTATAATTCAAGCAGAAGGAAACTGATCCCAGATGCAAAAAGAAATTAGTAGCAAATAAAATGGAAAATATGTAAGCCTAAATGAACATTGGCCATGGGCCCTTAACCCAAGTGGGATTCCCTCGGAAATGACTATGAGCCTGAGATTTGTATGCAGGAGGTTTGGGGAGAATGCTCTACAGGGCCGCACCTGTTGGGGAGGGAAGGAAGTAGAATTGGCAGAGAAAGAAATTGAATTGTGATGCAGTCACAACAAAACATCTGATACCACAGAGGGCTCTGTAGCTGGGACAGCCACCAGAGTCGTCCCACTTTTAGAGAAAGGGCCTTTATCACCCACATACACTTATACACACTGACCAGGCTTAGGTATGAGTTTCCCCTGGGAAGAGGGCATAGCTTCGGGCAAAGTCCCGCTCTTCTGCTGAGGACAATTCCCAGTGAGGGACTCAGTTGAGAGCTATCAGCCACCAATACGTCCAGCATCTGGCAGGAGTGTCTCAGTCGTGAAAGGGAAACTGAGGCAGTGCACACAACAGCCACTACAATGCTCAAAACAAAAAAGGTAGAAATAAAATATATGAGAAAATAGCATATAAGTCAGGAAAGGTGATGGGAGTTAAAATAGTCTAAGGTTCTTCTGTTGTTTGGGACAAGAGTAAAGATGTTGATTAATTTTAGACTTTGGTAACACTGATTTTTTTTAAAAAAAAAAACAGCTATTTACTGATTACAAGAGACACACTCAAATGTAATTATGAAAGATTAAAAGGAAAAGGATGGAAAAAGGTACAAGGCAAATACTAGACCTACCAACAACAAAAAGCTTGGGTAGCTCTAATCACATCAGACAAAATAGACTTTAAAGCAAATAGAATTAACAGAGAAAACGGATTCACTACAAAATGATGACAGGTTTAGTTCACCAGGAAGATATAATAACTCTAAACTTGAACCACCAACTCATAGTCCCAAAATACATTTGGCCAAAATTATCAGAACCACAAAGAAGTACAACCAAATATATAATCAATAAATCAACGCAAAAAATCAGTAAGGATACGAAAGATGAAACTAAGGCTCATGGAGGTTGTGACCTGTGACCGAGGTGGGATTTAAGACCAGAGTGTCTGACTCTACCCCAGAGCACCATCCACTGTCTCCTCCAGATAAGGTAGTGGAAATTGAGAGAATCAAAGGAAGAGAGACAGTACTGATATCAGACAATATTGATACATTCTGATTGTAGAATGTATCTTTTTAGTGGGAAGAATATTTTCCTATTTCTCTCACTGAAATGCAGTATTAAGAATGTTGAGATCCAGCCCTGATGGCCTAGAGGTTAAAGTTCAACACGTTCACCACTTTGGCAGGCATGGTTCATTTCCCGGTCGTGGAACCACACCACCCGTCTGTCAGTTGCCATGCTGTGGCAGCTGCTCACATAGAAGAACCAGAAGGACTTACAGCTAAGATCTACAACCATGCACTGGGGCTTCAGGCAGGAAAGAAAAAAAAAGAGTGCTCAAAGTTATGCTAACATCTATGAGAGCAAACTGGTATGGTTATTCAGACACCAATCAGCTGACTCTAATACATCAGTTGTTCCTGATTCACTATTCTTCTTCACTGCTAGGTGTAGATGGTAGAATAAAACATATATATTTTGTTGCTGCTCAGGACCAGTGACAACACTCATCTTCACAGAGAGAACTGCTTAGTCTGTGTTGTCTGGGAAAAGTGACTTTCCATAACACAAAACGCTATCTGAAATGGAGTGATGCCCCCTTCTCCAGTCCGCAGCCTCTCTTCTGATTTTCAAGCTACACTGTATCTTATGGATGAGGTAGACCTGTTGTGAAGTTAGATAAGCTATAATCAATGTCACCAGAAAACTGCAAAAGTGTTTGCCCAGAATATAAGGATTTTGCCACTCTTTTCCCTCAGTAGAAGTCATGGACAAGAGCACTTAGAGAAAAATGTTCCAGTGCAGCAACTGTTCTATTAAACATGCACCAAGCCAAGGCTGGCAAATGAAATGCTTGCACAGGGGGTGATCCCTCTCAGCCAAAGATCCCTTGAGGACAGACAGCCGAGCCCCTGGAAGCACGCCTCCTGGGAGATCCAGCCCGAGGGACCAGGCAGTCGGCCCTGAGAACACAGCTCAACCTCTGCCCTGTGGCCCAACCCGGTTGAGAGGCTGGGGAGGAATTACCCTCTGGGATTCTTCTCTATTTGGGATCATTGATTTCACTGGAAAAGAGACCAATACTTTGTTCTCCCACTCCTCAGGAAACAAACAAACAAACATATACTAATAGACACACTAACTTTTGCTCACCAATTCAGGAGGTCTGGCCTCAGTTAAAAACCAGTGCTCCAGCCTTAGCTTCTCCTGGGACTTTTCCTAAGCACCCGGTGCACTTTGTAGAGGGGAAGTAAGTGCTCCGGAGCATGGGTTCTGGGGTCAGACTCTCAGTCTGGACTCTGACCTCACCACTAACCTCAGGCAAGCACCTTAAACTGACTGTGCTTCAGTTTCCTCATCTGTCAAATGGGGATAACAACAGTCCCTGTTTCATAACAAAGTTACCAGGATTGAGTGAGCTCATTCATGCAAAGGGTTTAGATGAGTGCCTGGCACATATCAACACTGGTGATTGTCATTTCATTTCATTGCTAGTCCATTCTGAAGGTTTGTTGGTGTCTTTTCCTGATCAGACCAGCCTCTTGGTGTAGGCTGGACTCTCTTTTCATTCAGGATATCATTCGAGAGATGTCTTGCCCTTTACAATCGCTTACCTTCATTTTCTTACCCGGCCTTTTCTGCTCGTGCAACAACTTATTTTGGACAGCCCCAGGGCTAGTATCACCCCTCGCTATTACCAAATTTAGGAAAACTCTCAAGGTCTTCTTCAAATAAGTCAGTCTTTCCTGAGTTATGGGGTTGCCATTTGAAAGTGATGTTTTCACCTATCTCCCCAAACTCAATGTCTGTGGGAGGTATAGTGTCACCCTGGGTCCCTGCCTCACTGCTTCTTAATCTGCTCCATTCCCTTTCCCTCATCCTGAGTCTGGTTGTCTTATCAGCTTGTCTCCTCAGTGTTCATTGGCCTGATTTTCCCTCTTTCCTAGACAAAACCTCACTTGCATCAGCGGGCAGCCTCCAACAGGCATTCCCAGGCCAAGGCTGTAGCCCTGAGACTTGGAGAACATAAGGTATCTCTTTAGCCCCTGGACAACTGGCACCAGGCCACTCTGGCTGAGTCAGGAAGGAGATAAATTTTGACCTTAGAGCTCCTCCTCCTTCCCCGCTGATCCCTCTCCTTTACCTCAGGCCTTCATCCAAATCCACCCTGGGTTTCTCTATAATAGCCCCTCCTAGGGAACAAACTCACAAAAACGGAGAAGTTGCCTCTGTTAAAGTCTTTGAATTTTAGTGAGAAATTTTCAAAAGAGAGGCAAATACAAGACCCCCCCCCCTCCCCCGCCAATGGAGGCTTTCCAGATATGAAGCTCTCTTCAGGGTGAGATGGGCAGGAAGAAGCACCTCTCACAGTGGCCACATTAGATGACTGCCCACCCCAACTGTCTACCAGAATGCCCCAGCCACACACTCAACACATTTCTAGGCATACAGTTGGTTCTAAACAAATATTTGTTGAATTAGTTAACCATTATTGTAAATAACGTGGAAATATCCAAATAGATGGTTCAATTGTGCCCCGGGCACAGTCAAGCCGTAGTTTAGATGCAAAGCTTTTGTATGATAAGAGGGAAGAGAACTAACTGGGGTGGGAGGTCCCATCCTGTGCCAGATGGTTCACTTGTTTTACTTCATTTAATCTTTCCTCCAATCAGGATTGTACCATTATTACCCTGAGTTTACAGCAGAGAAAGAGTCTTCAGGAGCATAAATAACTTAGAAAGGCATAATGGAGTAAAAATGTAATGGTTTTTTGATGGCTTTTTAGCTCCAAACCTTTTTCCTAATAAATTCTTAATTATCAAACAGATGACAGTAGAACTTTTCCCAAAGCAGGGATTGGGGGCCCATAGCCTCCCCAACTGTGTATACCATTCAGCCCTCACCCACTTCCGCCTGCTGAGCCCATCACCCTGAAGGAAACCATTGGAAACCCCCTGATTCAGAGCAAGACACACCGACCTTTGAATCCCAGCTCCATTGCCCAAGAGCCGTGAGAACTTAGTGTGTCTCTACTTTCTGATTGTCCATCTGGGTGGTTGTAATGACTGCCTGATGTGAGGTGGGCCTGACGTGTCACGCACACAGATGGTCCTCAGCAAATAGCAGCCATGTGACTGGCTCATGTTTGCACAATGAGCAAGTGGTAAAGGCCAGATTCAGCCCCAGGCCCAAGACATCAGAGTTCATGCCTTTCCTGCCCTATGGCAGCAACTCCAGGCCCCTCGACAGAACGTAGAGAAAGGGCTCAGGACTCAAAGGCAAGCCAGTTTACGAACAAATCTGGAATGCTAACAAGAAAGAAATAACACTGGCAAAGGGCAAATTTTACAAAGAGAAGTACTGGCCCCAAACTTACGCAGACTGCTGAGATTCCATGGAGTCGAACAGAACAGTCTACAGGGGAATGGGTTCAATGTGCGCCAGGCTGATGGGAAAACAAGCGTGGGGCTCTGCTAAGCACATTTGACTGGGGAAGCATTGTTTAACCTATCTTGAAAACCTATGTTAAGAATGCATAGTGTCTGAAATTTCTTTTGTTTTGGAGTTTCTTTTTTAATCAGTTAGGAATGTGATATGAATTTAAATGTTTTGTAGTAAATGTTAAAACACTTATAAGACAAACGTATTAGAAGCTTTGAAAACAGTTTGTCAGTCACTTTTCTATCAAAACCTCATCATCATGGGGCCAGCCCCGCGGCCCCTAAAAATAAGAAAGTTACATCCTTCCATGCAGCCAAGAGCAGACAGCAGAGTGGATCTGAGATGTCCCTTATCCGTGTCCCTCTCCATTGGAGCAAGCATCCACCATCCTTCTATACCAGCCCCCACCACTGCAGAGACATCAGTGGGACCCGAAATGCCCTATTTGCTGCTGCCAAGGCTGGCAGAGCAGCTGGGTCAGGCTCAGCTGACACCATCTGGGGAGGCTGGTGCTGATTCAGGGGTGGCACGCGGCTCCCCAACTTGAGCTCAGTGACAGGGAAGGTGATCAAGTGGTGCACCTGCGGGTTATTACCCTAAACTGCAAACTCAAAGAGACTAGCAGGAAGGGAAGCAAGCTGAGATAAGCCAGTTCTTAAGCAAGGTAAACTGAGTCCAGCAGCAGGCTGCCCTGTGAGGATTACTCAAGACTCAGTAACTATCTCTGAATCTGCACTGTTTCTTAAGGTACAATTTCATATAGCTCCATTATAAGAAATAGCACTGTCCTAATTGTTTTTTTCTAAGAAGAGCTGTCAAATGGCGGCTCAGTCCTTCGCTTGAACGGGGCCATTGATGAGGTTTCACAGCTCTAACATGAGACTCAGATTGCTGCATAAGAGGGGAAATGATTTAGATTTGAGTTGTTCTCCTGCTGTCTTTCAGACGATGCACTGAACCTCTCAAAGTATATTCAAATAACTTCAGATTGAGGTCCCTTCTTCTTCCCCTGCAAATGCCCTTTGCTCATTGTGGTAGACAGAATAATGCCTCCCACCCCCACCAAAGACATCTACATCCTTATCCCCAGAACCTGTAAATATGCCCTTTACACTGCAAAAGGGGCTTTGCAGATGTGATTAAGTTAAGGACTTTGAGATGGAGAGATTATTCTGGCTTATCTAGCAGGGCCCAATGTAGTCAAAATGGTCCTTATAAGTGAGAGAGGGAAGCAGGGAAGTCATAGTCAGAAATGGGATGATAGAAGCAAAGCGGGGTTTCTAACGTTGGCTTTGCAAATAGAGGAAGGGGCCATGAGCCAAGGAATGCAAGGAGCCTCTAGAAGCTGGATACAGATTCTTCCCTAGAGCTTCCAGAAGGCACACAGCCCTGCCAACATCCTGATTTTAGTCCACTGAGACCCATTTTGGACTTCTGACCTCCAGAATTTGTATTGTCTCAAGCCACTTACTTTGTGATAATTTGTTACTGCAGCAATAGGAAACTGATACCTTCATGCACTCCCTTCCTTCCCGTCCCGCATCCCATCTCCCCTCCAAATGCACATTGTAGCCTGCCCTCGACAAAGCATCAGTGCTTCCAGAAAGTCTTCCTTTCTGACTCCCGCTCCACCCCCCAAAAGAGGTGAGGTGTTTCTCTCAGTTCTGACCTCTATCAGAGCACTGTATCATCATTGACTGTTGGTTTGTCCCTCTCCCCAGCCAGACAATGAACCTCTGTAGGGCAAGAACTGTGTCTTGATATTTTTGTATCCCCTTCTCTCAGCACAGGGCCTGGCACAGCACAGACCCTCCAAAATTCTTTCTTAAATGAATAACTGCTATTTCAAAACTTTTGAGCAGTTTACCTTCTCCTAAAAAAAAAAAAAACAAAAAAGCTATACCCATTTCCACCTGAGATAATGAACATCTATCAAATAAATGAACAAATGAAGAAAGTGCTATTGAGTCAAAGTGCCTTCAGCCACACATCATGTCAGAGGACAATGATACCCTGCTGACCAGCCCATTGGCTATTGTAGGCTTCCTGTGTTTGCCCAAGACCAGAATATCTGCTTCATTCTAGGCAACCCTCTCTAAGGCATTCAACAGCTATTACTGGGTTTAACACAGATTTGCCAAATGTTAACTTTGCTTTAGCTTATTCTGTATGCTGCAATAGTGCCAGAAAAAATGATTTGTATCATTTAAGGAACTTGAAATTTTTACCTGTATTAATAAAAGAAAAAAGTTACCAAAGCAATGCAGCTCTTTTTTCTGAAGGAAGGGAAAAAAGGCCTCATTGAGGGATATAAAATTCTGAAGGGAACAGAAGCAAGATTTTACAAGACTGTTTGAGATAATGTCAAGTACAAGAACAAAAGAACATAAACTAAGGCTCAGAAAGGGTCAGACCCTCAAGGAATTTAGGCAGAATTTCTTTAGACATGGAGAAGGAAGTTCATAGAGTAAAAAGCAGAGGATTGAAATGGAGGAAAGGCTGTTGTAAATACATTTGAAGCTGTTAGACCAAAATTGTTTCCTGAGTTATCCTCAAATCATAGATCATGACTTCTAATTCCTCAGAACAGAGCAACCTGAGTGGAGTAATGGGCTGTCTTTGGGTGGTATCATTTTTATCTGCTTTTTAACTTCCTTTAAATCAGTCCTTTTTTGAGGCACATGGCAGGGCTTTAAGGTGTGTCATCCCGGCAGCCCTGCTCTCCCGGTTTACCATACAGTCTTGGTCTTACAGATGAGAACACCAAGACATGGAGATTAAACTGTTGGCCATAGGGTAGGTGGCGAGTCCCTCACTGGGAAGACTGGAATTCAGAGCTATTATACCACAAATGTGCGTTTATTGAGTTAAACTGGGAATGTGTGATTCTTCTTTTCCATCGCAGAAATGAGGCTGTCGTAACGAAATTCCTATTGACTCCAGTGACTATTGTTGTTATTGTTTACCTACCACATGCAAAAATCCTTTATTACAAAAGATGCCCATTTACTGTCTATGCCGTTTACTTGACACTTAGTCTTGTTAAATGAGTGGTTTGGTCTACTGTGTGATGTATTCAGTGGGGAAAGAAATCATTCCTAGAAGGAACTGGGACTTGAGCTGGCAGCAGTAGGATGGGCGGAAATTGGATAGTTGCAGACAAGGAAAGGAGAGTGGAAGAGGGGCCTGAGATGCACAATGGTGCGGGGACGCCACATGTTCTCGGCAGAGGTCTTGGGTAAGGGAGACGTCAGCAACCTCCTGGTGCAGAGCAGGTCAGGATCGGAAGCTGGCTCAAGGGATAGCCAATGCCAGACTAGATCAGGTCCAAGCGACCAGTCCTTTGAAGAGACAGCTCAGATCAAACCCACTTAAGGCAAGTGACTGTCACAGAAAGTCACGGACATCAGAGTAGCGTAGATTGAGGTGATTGACATCAGAACAAGGGTCAAAGCAGTCAGCTAGTTCTTCCTGTCCTTCTACCCTGTGAAATGAAGAGACTGGCACGAGTTTTTTTTAATGCACATCAAAAACAAAAATGAAATAATATGTTTTTCTATCAAATCGGCTTAAAAATTTTTTAAATATTTAATGCTTGTAAAGGTGCTGTAAAACAGACATTCTGATATTCACTGTTGGGAGCGTAAATTGAACAAACTTTCTGAAAACAATCATAATTAATTCATTTACTTAACAATTATTGGTTAAGCAGCTACATATTTACTAGGCACAAGCCTTTAAAACCATTTTGCCTCCTGTCCTCTCTCCTTGTCCCCAGTGTTCTCTCTCGGCCCTCTGGCTTCCCAGAGCATCTCCTCACTGATGCTCTGCCCAGACCCACCCTCTCTAGACAACGTCCAGGATGCAGACCTATCCTCTATCTTATTTCCCCTCCAAAACAAATCTGTTTGGTGTCCCATTCTACTAGGGCCCTGCATTCAACTAGCTCAACCCGGGAAAGTACAGGGCGTGACATCAAACACACATTTAAATTGAGTAAATTCAACTGTGTAGCCTCAAGAACAAAAATTAATGGTCTTTTCTAACTGAACCCTAAACACAAGTCAAACATTTCATCTGATACTCACCTGAAAACAGCGATCTATTACAATGCTGAGAAAAAAACCTGTGCTGTCTAATTACACACAAAGTCATGTACAGTAGAATTTATGGGCCATGTGATGGCAATTTTGACTTCATTGAATAGTCCCTTACTCACTGATCTTGGAATCTAATCCCATCTCCCAGGTACTCTGCTAACTCAAGCTCAAACCAATCGATGCCCAAGAGCTAACGATTAATAATATATTCATGAGTTTTGTACACAGAGATATTTGCATTGTAAAAGAGGACATTGGGAGGACCAATGCTTTTTCCAGAAGGAATAACACTGTTGTACCTACAATCTTTATGGAGGAGGGGCCTTTTAGCCAGCCTCCTAATTGTTCAGCAGGCCTTGAATTCTGTCTTTTTCAGATTTGTTAAAAGAACTAGGCTGGCCCAACAAAGTGGTTCATAGTGTCTTGGATGCCCTTGTGTATACTGCATATGCTTTTGGAATATTGTCATCAGTGTAACAGTGAATCAAATCAATATTTACTGAGCATCTAACAGGAACCTAGCTATATAAGCACTTTCATAGACATAGTATCTCATTTAATCCTCACAATCACTCTGAGATAGGTGGTAGCTATTTTCAAAGATGAGGAAAATGAGGCACACAAAACATCGAGTTGCATAGTTGGTAAAGCAAAGATTTGAATTCAAGTCTGACTGACCTCTGAGGCCAATTGCCATGGGACAGTGACCCTAAATGACTTGCCTACGGAAATTGGATACGACTTAACAACCTTTTGATTTGGGCTGGAAAGTTTCCAAGGTCTGTGTGTCATCCTTGTAGCATAGATTGACCAATAACTCCCTAGATCTCTGTATCACTCAGCAATGTGAAAAGCACTTTTAGATATGTTATCTCAATGGACTGTGAAAACTTCAAGAGGTAGCAGGGCGGGTATTATCACCTTCAGTTTTATAAATAAAGATATTGATGACCAGAGAGGTTAAGAACTGACTACAGTCATAGGGTTGGAAAAAGGTGGACAATACTGTAGCTGGGAATCATGGGAAATTAAGTCTGGTCCACCCTGCAACACCACATGGAGCAGGCTTAGAATTTTCGTCAACATCGCTAGGCAGCCACCCTGTAGAAGAACCATCAAACTGGGTCTACCTACAACACCAAAAACAGGAAGGCAAGGTCAGCTTCGAGGAGCCTATGTCTTTCTCTTTAGGAAACTATTTCTGGCTCATGCTGAACAGATTAGAACATTCCAAACTCGTACCAGGGCTTGAGTCAGAATCCAAAATATTTCCTTTCAATTTCCATAATGTTTTTCTCCTTTCTAAAGTCGTCACTTAATTAAAGATCTGTCTGTTCCTAGCCCTTTCTCAGTTACTTTCCAAAGCACAAAAATTACATCAGGCGAAAATTTATGTGCTGTTTTCCAAACTGCAACATGCTCACATCCCTACCCAATTGCAGGTTTCTCCAGCATATCTGTGTTTGTAGAGGATTTATTCATAGTTAAGGAGAGATTAGATGGTGTTTGGCTAGAGATCCAAGAACGTACAAATTCCATCTTCCCCACAGGGACCCCAAGACAGAAAACACACAAGGAGAAACAGCAAGAGTGAAACCAAATACCACTTTCTTATTAGCCAGATGTGAGTATCTTAGATGAATCCTATTTCCCATACACTGGTGTGGACCGTGGGGAAATCCCACTGACCATTATTTTATATTTATGTTTTAAGAGTAATAGCAACAATCTTGGATTTCATCCCTGGAAATTTTCCCTCTGTCGACCTGCCAACACATACCAAATCATATCTTCAGAGGCCACAAAAACTGGAATTCAACGTATACAGGAAACAAAATGGGGTTACACAGAGCTACCATCCCGCTCCGTCCAGGCCTCTCCATCCTGTTGGCAGCTTCAGACAATGTGCACCTACAAAGCTGTTGGCAAAGTCAGCAGAGAGTAGAGAAAACATATACCACAGCATAGGAATGGGCACATGGAGTAGCAGACTCCTCCTAATGAAATGGAAAGTCTGAGGGGTTAAACGCAAAGTCAGGTGTGCGAGTGAGACCCACAAACCCTCCAGCATCTCAGGGCTGGAGGTGCCAGTCCAAGATTTAAACAGATGGAAAGTGCCTCTTCTGTCCTTGAGAGGACAGATAAACATAATAAAAAGGAATGTGATGCCTGTTTTTTAAATTTCTCTTTTCAGTCACTTCTCGGCCATCTATTTCCTAAATGTTACAGGAACTTAATGCTACAATAATTCAATATGCAGGAAGATGTAGTCAGCCCTGAATACCCAAGATCCAATAATTGAAGCCTATACCACTGAGATTTTTAGTTATTGGTTTGAATGTTCTTTTGTGACCACTCTTCTACGGAGTTTGAAACTTTTCCAACCCCTATCTTGCTAATTCCATGAATTAAAAACTGAAACGTATCCAAATTTCATTTCCAAAGAAACATGCTATACCAAGTATGATTATTGTATTAAAATCTGGAAGCACATAACCTGGAGCCTAAGGTATTTAAATTATCCTTTTAAAAAGTATGCAATGACATTTTCTCTGTTCCCCTCATACCCCATCGAATCACAATGCTAGAAAGCAAACTCAGACATTGGGTATATTTCTTAGGTTACTTTGAATAGGACTCATTTTAAATCTCTTAATGGAATCTTAGACTTAGAGAAGACACCCTGAGGTCACAAACTGGTTGCCCACAAGTGTATTTTGTTTGGTCAGCACAAGGTTTTTACATTTTTTAAAATTTGTTGTCCATACTCAAAGATCAGGAAATTTCGCAGAAGAAAAGTAGGATTCCTTGCTTTCCTTTTAAAACCAGAAGCTCTGGCTGTGCTGTGCAATATTCCCATATGGCCAAAACCAGCTGGAGTGGGAGAAGGGCTGCTCCCTGCAAACAGGCAGAGGACTCCACATCCCCGCCCCACCACCTGGCCCCATCCCTCCCTGTCCTTGGAGACCTTTGCGTTTGTGATCCCTGTGTCAAAGCAATGGTTCTCACCTGAGGGTTTTATCAGAATCTCCAGCAGAGGACTCTTTACCCTCCCCCCACCTCCATCCTAAATATATACGGAGGACCACTGCCTTAAAAATTATCCAGTCCACCTGTGAAATAGAAAAAAATATGTTACCTCTATTTATCTAAAGATATTAGTTTATGTCCTACTCCTATCACTGAGGCAATAACAGATTCTACTATGAAGTGTGTCTGACAATCAAAACCTTCCATCTATTTGCCTAATTGGTTCAAACAACCAATCAACACAGTGAAAGGAAAAAAAAATGTTTCAAGTTAATTCATTTCACCTAGATAAGACTGGCAAAGTGTCTTAGTCAAAATAATCAAAGCAGTAACTATCATCTGTGATAGAGCTTGACTTTTGTCCCATGCTTTACAGCCTTGTTGGAAAAACCTTAAAAAAAGAAGGTTCTAGCAAAAGCAACTACTTCTGTGAGTTCATCTATATGAGAGCTGAGATTCTAATGTCTTAAAGTAGTCACCTTTGCAACAAATTCAGAAACAATCCAAGTCGCCAACTTCGTCAACCGGTGCTGCTTCAAGTACGGACCACAGACCAGCAACGTCAGCATCGCCCGAAAGCTTGTTCAAAATGCAAATTCTCCAGTCCTATCCCATACCTACTGAATCAAACTCGGGGTGGAGTCTGGCCATCTGTGTTTTAACGTGTCCTCCAGGTCCTTCTGATGTGTGCTAACACTTGAGAATAATGGGTAAGCCTTCAGAATCTTCTCAAAAGCTGAAAACATCCAGATTCCTGGGCCCCACTCCCAAGTACGTATCTTTTTTTATTTGAGGATATTTTACTTTACTTACATTTGTATTGAGATATAACTGACATATAACATCGTGTAAATTTAAGGTATACAACGTGTTGATTTGATACGTTTATATATTGCAATATGATCACCACAGTCGCGTTAGCTACCACCTCCATCAGGTGACACTGCTGGGGCTGGCCAAGGAACTATACTTGGAGTATCACTGCACTATCGCATGGTTCTCAGCCCTGATTGCCCGTTAGAATCACCTGAAAAAGAGAAAGAGCAAGAAAGCGACTATTGCCCAGGCCCTCCCCCAGACCAATTGAATCAGGACTCTAAGGGTAAGGCCAAGGCACTGATATTTTTTTAAAGCCCACCAGGTAATTCCAACATGTTGTCAAGTTGAGAACCGCTGCTGTCAACACAGCCAATCTCTTCAGTCAATTTTAGCTCCCCTAACACATCAATGTACTCATTTGTCTTCTCTCTGGAAATGTTCTGAGACTATTTCTATCTCAAGGGACAGCCATGGCCAATAATCTCAGCTGTTTTAGTAAGCTTTTCAAAGGGCAGCCTCTCATCAGTTTGGTAGAAATTGTCCCAACAGTCATTTTCTGGCCCATTCTTGGGTTCATGTTTGAAGATGGTGCTATTTGGGGATAACTGCTAAGGGACAATGTCAGCAAATTGTTTTTGCCAGTAGGTAGAACCCATAGCCATGAAATCCAGACATCCTCCAAATAACACATTCCAAGGCAAAAACTAAATGTTTTGGCTGAGGAAGAGACACACAGATGGTCTATTATTCTCAATACCAATGCAGTTTCCTTCCAAGGAGCTTCAACAACTCCAAATGAGATTTGTTTAATCCATTAACTAAACCTGCAAAGGCATCAATATGGTGGTGGGGCTCAGGGAACGCATACTTTAAAACCTCCTTAATATGCCAGTTAAGGCAGGAGCTGCTGGAGGAGAGGGTCTCTCACTGTAAGAAACCACTTCAGGGGCTTTAAAAAAGTTATGATGGGAAGAAATGTAGGTAGATGCCAACGTTTGCCCAAAACATTTCTAAAAAGATTTCTAAAAAAATATTCCATAGACCCAATGGATTAAAATATCTTCAAACTTGAGTTTTTCCCTGAAGAAGCATGTACTAGCAACAGCTCATCAAACAAGGGGAAGGAGTAAGATGAAAACAAAATGCATATTCATGTGTAATAACAGAGTAAAAAGACACTGTAGGAGAAAATATTGATAAACAAATATTTTCCTAGAGAAAGTGGTATGTATATTTCAGCTTCATAAAAATACACTTGAAAGAGGGGGAAAAAAACTTTTTTTTCCATTTTTGCTTTATTAGAACAAAAAGAGACTTTGTGTCTCCCATCAAAGCGCACCCAAGCCCTTTTGTCATGTCTGAGAAACTATTGATTCCTCTATTAAATTGTGCTATATGGAAAAATCTTGACAAGAGCAATATCATTTATTAGACTAACAAATATGTTAGTTGAACCAGCTTTGGAGACTTCTAAAATCCATTATACAACTGCAGAGAGACCAGGATGTATTACAGAGACCAATTCTCGGGACACAGTATGACTAATTTACTCGCACATTCCAAGAGACCATTATTTCCTAGGAAGAGGAGAAAAATTATAACCTTCAACTTGGGGGGAAATCACCAACAGCCGATGTGTCTATACTGACTATCTCAACAAGCTGGTTCTAAATTTCCTAATATTTTCATTCTCAGCACTTTCTGATGCTAAAACTTTTACAGAGGGAAAATACAAGAGGAGGGGCTACAAAGAATAAAATTGACCAGATAATCTGAGCTCCTTTTTGAAGAAAATAAGTAAATATGTATAAGGTCATCAAACCTTCCCCCGGTGCTGTTCACACCTCGTTTGTCCATACACCCTAATCCACTCCTCACCCCTTTTCTGTTCCTTCTTTTCTGTGGACAATGAGACCATGGAGCCCTTTTAAGTCCTCAAATAGCACATCCTACTACTGGTCATTATCTTCCGTGGCAAGTAAGGATGCCAAACTCGGAGAGTCATAGCTCTAGAAGCTGCTTCAAAGTTCACCTTGTGCAACCACTCTGTCTGCAGAGGAGGGAACCGAGACACAGATGGAAAGAGACTCATCTAACAGACAGAATAAATCAATGGCAGAGCCAGGCATCTGGTTCCCCGTGTCTGGTGCTTCCACCTGTCTGCCACACAAGCTGTCTTCTTCATCTGTTGCAAATGTGGTGAAAAAATCAGCCACATCTTAACTTTGTGGTGATCTGGGACACTCACCTGGAGGCCTTCGTGATACTCTCAAGAAGTTAAACTGATCCACTCCCTACAATGAACGAATGGTAAATGGTGAGTGCCCAGGTCCTGTGCAGAGAATCAAATACACATCCTTCCAAATGCACCTCTGGCTCCACCGAGCCATGTGCTGGGATTGGCGGGGACCTTGAAAGCGCTGACTTCGGAAGAGAGAAAGGAAAGCTTCTGGGGCTGCCTGGTGTGTCCCATGTGCGAGATGGCTGGCTTGGCCACTTGCCCAGTTTTTGATACTGCAACATAGCCTAGCCTATCCTGGTTAATGGAAAAATAGATAAAGAGTAGGGAGTAGAGAAGACGAATGAGAGAGCAAGAGAAAGAAGAGAAGAAAAGCGGGGAGGAGAGGAGAGTGGGAGAAAACAGGAAGAAGGAATGTGAGAGCTGAACGCAATGGGCCCTTGTGTAAATTGCCTGAATCCCTGTCCAACCAGCTCCAGGAGCACAGGAAAGACACGAGAAAACTTGGCCAGAAACAGCTCCCAAGGGAGCAGTCAGTGCTCATGGGTGCCACTCACCACTGTGCCGTGTTTGTTGTCATCTCCTTGCTGAGTCATGCTGCATGTAATGCACACATGTTTGTCTATTAAATATCCCATTGCTAAATGCTGGACATCGTAGCAAGCACTAAGGATACTGGAGAGATCAAGACAGACGTGGTCCCTGGCCCCACAGAGCTTGTAAACTGTAATTTCTTTCCCTTGAAACTCTGCAGGGAACTCCATACCAATATTCCACCTGGCAGAGAGACAAGAATGATTGCCCCCAGGCAGTGGTAAATTTGAGCAAAGAGCTCGAGGGGCTGCACTGGCTGGTTCTGCCAGGAACCAGCTGTGGAACCTTCAATCTCGGGGGTCAGTTTCTTCATCTCTGACATAATGGAGTTAAACCTAATGCCACTTTCAACTCTAACCTAGTGGTAATAATAACAGCACCAGTAATAGAAGCTAATATTTATTGAGCAATTACTACATGCCAGGCACAGAACTTGGATCATTGCATTTAATCTCCATATCACCCCTGGAAAGTGGGTGTTACCATACCCATTTTGTAGATGAGGAAACTGAGGCTCAAAGAGGTGAAGAAACTTGCCCAAGACCACAGAGCTAGTAAGTGGTGGAGCCGTGATCTGGAGGAAGTCTGACCCAGCCCTGAGCCCACACCCTTAACCACTCTGCAAATAACTGTCACCATAAAATGTATCTAATCCTGTGATCAAAGGAAAATTAAACACGGAGACAAAACAGATGTGTTCCTTAACACCCTCTTTGAGACGCTAATACTCCACCCTTCCCTACCCCAGAAAAGAGTCCTAGAAGAGGTAAAGTGCCTACTAGAAACAAAGTTTAACCCTTATTTTGTGCCTCTTCTGAGAAGTGAAGGAGTTCTCTCCTGGCCGTGTATCATTCTTGCTCTGTCTTGATCTACTCGCCTCTTTTAGTCCACAGAAAGGACAGTGTGAGTCTTCCCTTAGACATCACCCCGTCTTTCTCAGCTCCTAGGACTGCTGCCACAGCCTGTCCCTCCCCTGTCCGCATCTGACCAGCTAGATTACTGGCCATCCCTGCAGCGTGCCCATTTGCAGCCTTAGGTCCCTGCAGTCTTCGGGACCGGACGTGTTTCGTCTGAAACACCTCCACTCATCACTCTTCATTTCAGCCCTTGTTGGTTACTTGTGTCCCTGTCTGTCTTTAGAACTAAATAAGAAAGTAAACCAACAAACAATCACAGACATTTTTCTCTAGGCTTGTAATGGAACTGCGGGCTAACCAGGTATTCGGTGAATCTTGGGGATCTAACTTTTTAATTAAAAAGTTGTTTCAAAAGAGCACTTGAGTAGAAATTCTAAGTAACTGCCTGCCAACTCCACCTACCATGCCTAGGAACCCAGCAAGAAGGAGAATTGTATTCAGAGGAAACAAGATTTTGACTGCAGTCTTGGAGGGAAAAGACGCCTTGCAACATCTAGCCTGGAGGGTGGGCTGCATTGTGATACAGCACAGTTGGAGAACTTCATTCTAACCGAGAGTTCCCACCCTGTCAGAGGGTGCATACACAGCCTCATTCCCATAGTGTTTGTCTGCACAGTGTATTCGCTGCAACGTCTGAAAAAGTGTTTTAATTTGATGTCAATATTTTTTAAACAGAAGATTTCACATGGAATCTAGATTTCAGACTTGTCTTAAAGTCAGAAGATCTGGAAAACCCTGAGCCTACCTCCCCCTAGGGCTACAGAGGGACAGGGCCTGAGCACTCTGATTAACCACAGTCCCCACCACTCCCTGATGTCTCACATACACTGGCCTGCTTGTCTGTTTAAGTTACCTCCCTGGACCTGCAGGCCCTTGAGTCAGCCTGTTGAATCCTCACTGCTCACTGACAGAGCAGCAAAGGAGAGTATGGACAGGTTGCATGTGGGGGTACATGTGCCACATGTCTTTTCAAACCCCTGATCTGGTCTCTGATGTCTCCCGTGACTAACTCTCCATCCAGCCTTGCCACATTGGCCCTAGTAGAACAAGGCTCACCCAGACAGAGTCAGAGCCCAGCATCCCATTCCCAAATGATATTGCTAGTTATCAACCGGGATCCCTCACTTCTGAGTCCATATGCAAATCTATAGCGACAGAAAGCAGAATTGTGGCTGCTGGGGGCTGGGGTTAAGAATAGGGACTGACCGCAAATGGACATAGGAGATCTTTGGGGCATGGTGGAAATGTTCTAAAACTGGATATTAGTGATGGTTGCACTACCCTGTAAATGCACTAAAAAATCACTGAATTGTATACCTAAAACAGGTGAATTTTATGGTATATAAATTATACCTTGATAAAGACGTTTAAAAAAATCATTCTAACTGCTTTATGGAGAGTAAACTAGAGGGGAACAGGGATGAAATCAGGGCACCTACTTTAAAGGTTCATGTAATTGTCCAGGTGAAATACATATCCACGGGGACTTGGACCATGGTGGTAGCAGTGGAAGTGGTGGGACATGGTCAGACACAAGACATGTCTGCCCGCAGAACAGACAAAATTGCCCAGTATGAGGGAAAGAGAAAGCAAGGATGACACCAAAGTGTTTCTTGAGAGCATGGACTTGCCATTTACCAAAACGGAGGAGACTGTGGGAGCGGCTGGTGTGGGAGGGGGTGGGACAGATAAGGAGTTCTGTTTTAGACATGTCAAGTTTGAGATGCTGGCTAGGCAAGGAAGCTGAGAGACTGAATAGAATGAAATATATAAGTTGAGAGAAGAGGCTGCTTGAGCAAAATTGGAATAACCAGTGGACTTCCTTTGAACCAAGTCACTGAACCAAGTTTAACAAAATGCCCCAGCAGTCTCACCATGCCAGCTGCTGGGAAGATGCAATGGGCAACGCTGCATGTGTGCACACAGGCACACACTCACACACACGTACAAACATACATATGTAATATATAGTATATATACACGTTTATTTTTGCTTATATTCACGTATATCAAAGTATATGTATACTGCTACAAGTGAGGCAGGCACTATTGGGGTAAACAGCCCTAGATTACTGGCTGAGGGAGGCATGTAGGTAGTGGGCAAAAAAAGATATAATCCACTTTATATGCACTATTTTCATAAATAAAGAACAATATCCAATAACAGTGTCACGATAGGATGGGAGGCTTCACATTGCATAGATATTAACCTTCCAGGATTAATATGGCTAAAATAAAACTCCAGTTGGAAGTGTGAAAAAATAAAATAAAAATAAAATTTAAGAAGGAAGACAGGCAACAGTAAGATATTTGGTTGCTGCTTTTTTCCCCTGGCATCGTAAAACCACTACACGGTAGGCATGGAAGGGCTTTTGGAGCTCTTGGACTGAGTCACATGATGACATGCAGAGCCTTGAAAAGTGAATCGACTTGCCCACGAGCTTGTACCAAATTTCTTTACAAATATTGCATGAAAAGTAGCTGTATACCTGTCTTTCGAAGGAAAATAATAAATCAGCCTTGTACACTGTGAAACATATCCCAAGAGGGTAGCTACTGGGGCCCCGTAAACTTTGCCCATTATTGAAGTTTATCAACAAATAAAAGAACTCAATGGAAAGCAGTTTAGCTATGTAAGTCAAAATATTAAATGCACATATTTTGAATTCTGATTCTGCTTCTAGAAATTCATATAAAAGAGATATTTGGAAAAGCCTACAAATACTGTTGGCATATTTTTATTCTATTGCTACTACCTATAAAAAAATAATAGAGTACTAATAATATAAATCGAAAGCAAATGAACTATCTATCAAGTTTTTTCAGTAAATTATGGCATACCATACAATGAAAATACTATACAATCACAAAAATAATGATATGGTTCTATATTCACGAATATGAAAAGAAATCTGAGACACATTGTTGAATGCAAAAGAAAACAAACTAAAGAACAAACGATTGAGGTTTCTAAATTTTTAAAAACATTTTAGAAGAATCTAGTATATGTGTAATCGCATTTGAGAACATAGAATGGTGAGAGCGTTCTGTGGAGGCACGGGCAGGGGAGGAAGGCAGCAGATGATAAAGCTTCTGGAAGAATGTCAGCCAAAATGTTCATCATGGTTGTCAATGAATGTTAGGATATGGGGTGGATTTCTTTTTTTTTTTTTTTTTTTTTGCTTTCTTCTTATGATTTTTCTGTATTCTTTGGATTTTTTTTTTTACCATTAGAATGTATAACTTTTATAATCAGAAAAATTTTAAAGCTAGCTTCATTTTGAAATTTATAATTAATAAATAAGTCTCTCTTTTTCCCCATCTCCTTTTAATGAGGAGAAAAGAAATGTAAGTGGGGTGCTGATTCACCCAGGATGCGCTTTCTGTTACCAGAGTAGGAACTGAGCCGTCGCTGAGTTTGAGAACAGACAGGAAGAGCAGAGGTGGGTACCGGGTAAGGATGGAGACCAGGCAGGTAGAGTAAGGGCCCAGCAACTATAGGGTTTTTTTTCTGGTATCAGATGGGTCTGTCCCAGAAGACAGAAAAATGAGTTCCTGGGTCTGGAAGACTTGCCTCGAACGGAAGGCGCGTTGGGGAGGGTGGGAAGAAAGTAGATTCAAGGAGGCAGGGCTGGGGCAAGCTGGCGAGGGGAGGTGGCAAGGGCTGGAATCCAGCCTCCAGCTCCACTCACAGCACAACCCCAATCCATTATGAATTATCTGTGATTTCTCAACAGCAACGGCTGGTTTAGCTCCATGGGAGCAATGCGTCAGCCCCAAGGCTCACCGCCCACAGGAGTGCCTGCTTCCTCGTAGGGACATAGAAGCGCCTTTTTCATATGTTGGTTGGTTTATGGTTTGTTCATTTCCTGTTGTAAGAGGGAAGGATTCATAAACGACAACCAGCCCCTGAACTCTGCCTTCTGAATCCCAATTCCCAAGCCAACTTGGAGAACGTCCAGCGTCTCTTCTAATCAAGAACTATGTGACATCTCCTATTTTGAAGAAACTTTGTTAAGTTGATCAGATGATTTACATGTGATCACAGATGTTACAAAATCTAAATGCCCCGCCTGGGTCGCCCAGGTTCTTGAAGGACTTCTGAAAAAGCCCCGTGCTCCTTTCCCCCGTGATCCTGCTCACATCCTCCCTCCCCACCAGCCCAGTGAGAAAACGTGAGTATATTCTTTTCTATTATTCTAATACCACTAATGCTTTGTGGTGTAAGTCTCTCCCTCTCTGTTTGACCACCTGTCCCCATCAATGTAAGGAAGAGCCCTAGGTTTCTCTTTTTTGGGTTTTGTCTTGAAGGAAAGGCCTTCTGGAGCCAGTGATGTGAGCCGTAAAAGAGAAGGCAGGCCTAGCCCAGAGATGAGGCTTCAGCAAATCATACCTTTTGCACAATCAAAAATGGTGTCATTTTCAGGCTCCACCTCCTCAGGAGGAAAGCAAAGAAAAGCCTGGCCAACTTCTGGAGTCATTCTGTGTCTACAAGCTTCGGAAGGGCCCAGCCGTGATGAAGAGCCTTGTGAAGAGGGCACAGCTCAGGCCCTCTCTGGTCCCACGGGGCTTCCTCCATGAGTGAGTTTTTATGCCCAGGCTTGCAGGAGCCCCGTGTCTGGACCATGATTCCTGAGAAAGGCGGATACTACAGGGAGGGCTGTAACCATCCCTGAAAAACATTTCAAACTGTGTTACAAGCTAGCCCCGCCGGAGAGACGGCCCCACTTTGCTTTCTACATGGTTCTTAAGTCTCTTCAAAGCACTCAGTTAAAAAATGTGGCTTCCATAAAACTCAGAGCAGACTATTATTGAGCAAACAGCTGCCATGTGATTAGAAACACAGGAAGCGTTCTGAGGAAGGGATTCTTGTGCTATTAATTTCTTCCTTTGTGTTCCAAGTACGGTTCCCAGAAAACGGGGCAAGGTAATAGTTCTTGTTTTTATTTTCAAAAACACAATTATGAAATAAATACATATTCATTGTAGAAAATGTTTGAATATGCAGAAAATTATAGAGAAAAAAATTATATTTACTCATAATCCCAGTACTCAGATATAACTACTCTTTTGGTGTTTTAGATATATTTTGGTACCATATTTCCTCTAGTTTGTAAAAACATAATTGAGATCATGTTGTACAGAAATCTTTGAAATCTACATTTTTTTGCTTAACATTGGTTCATGAAAATTTAACATTATTTTTTCTTTTTTGTTTGTTTTTACCTTTTGACCCCCCACATGTTATTTTTAAAAATCCTTATAAATATAATTCTAGTGACTGTGTAATAGTCAATCATATGGATATGACAGTCTTAGCTAGGAATTTCCCAATAAGTAATTCTGGGAGAAACATCTTTGAGTCTCTGTATTTCAGACTGTCCATTGAGGACAGCTTTTTAGCAGTGGTATCTCTGGTGAAGGGTAAATTCTGTGTCTGGTTAATTAAAGGACAGCATTTAACATTTAATGATTAGCATTCTTGATTTTTATTTATGCTATGTATGTATGCATACATATATATGCTATATATAGCATTCCTGACTTGTCCTTTTACTATGTTTTACCTTTAAATATATATTGCCAAATATTAATATATTAGCAAGGAAACGACTTTTCTATAGCTGTTACTTCCTATAAGGCCTTTCTGAGTTATAAAATTGATTTTTTAAAAGAATCATCTTCCTAGAAAAAGAAAAGAAAATATTTCAAAATGTTAACTGTGCTTGTCTTTAGGAGGTGGAATTTGAGTTTAATTTTTTCCTACTTTTCATTTACTGCAATTTGCCAAATTTTCTATAATGTGCATAATACCACTTTCACAGTGTTTCACAAAACAATACGAAAGTGTTTTTTTAGGGGCTGGCCCCATGGCCAAGTGGTTAAGTTCACACACTCTGCTTTGACAGCCTGGGGTTCACCAGTTTGGATCCTGGATGCAGACTTATGCACTGCTTATCAAGCCATGCTATGGCAGCATCCCGCATAGAAAAACTAGAATGATTTACAACTAGGATATACAACTATGTACTGGGACTTTGGGGAGAAAAAAAAAAAGAGGAAGATTGGCAACAGATGTTAGTTCAAGGCCAATCTTACTCACCAAAAATGGCAAAAAAAAAAAATATTTTTTTAAAGAATGTATGCTCTTGTCTTTTACATGTTTAGAACAAACCACCATAGATTTGAAGCATTTTTTATTCATCCTCCTGCTTATTCAAGTCCACAGTTGAGAAAAGTGGTTGAACTCCAGAGTTTCATCTTTTCCAGAAAAGCCTTTGTGAATAATTTAATTGGATTCAAGCAAGGGAAACTGAAGTTATTTATAAAAACATGAAATCATTTCTTCAGTACTGCCCATATGATTTGAGTGAGTTTAAGGCTACTATCTTAGTCAGTTTGGGCAGCTATAACAGAATACCATAGACTGGGTGACTTGTAAACAAGAGAAATTTATTTCTCACTATTCTGGAGGCTAGGAGACTGAGATCAGGGAGCCAGCATCGGCGAGTTCTGGTGAGAGCTCTCTTCCAGGTTGCAGGCTGCTGACTTCAGGCCATTTTGTCACATGGTGGAGAGCAGAGAGGAAGCAAGCTCTCTCATGACATTTAAAGGGCACTAATCCCATTCATAAGGGCTCCAACATCACGACTTTATCTAATCCTAATTACCTCCCAAAAGCCACACCTACTATCACACTGGGCTGTAGAGATTCAACATACGAATTTGGTGGGGACACAAACATTCAATCCATAACCACTACCAAACAACAAAGCTCATTTTTCCCCAAGATATACCTGGGTACACCCCCACACACAGGCGCATTGAACACTCAGTCTATTTGACTCTGCCTCCCCTGAAATGGAAAAGCAAACCCTCATGGAAGCCATAACAAAATTCTAAGTCAGATGAATGAGCAGCTCCTAATTCCCCATCCAAAGCAAGGACTGTATATACACAACTTCTCCCTTCCCATCCCAACTATAATTTTTAATTCATTTTTTTCATTTTTGTTTTTAAATGCTTAGGCAGCAAAAATGTTTGGTTCCTGTCTTACAGAAATATATAGGTCTGAAGTAGGTTGTAAATTATTTGGAAACGATGAGTTAATTTAAAAATAATCTTTGGCTAGTTTGCATCATATAACTTTTACACCAGAATCATGCCACCCAGGGAGGAGGACATAATTTGGTTGCCAAGGGAACACTTCCTGATTCGAAAAGATGAAATTAAACAATGTTTGGAGAATGTATTAAAATATTTATTATTGTCATTATTATTAATCATAATTAATAACAAAAGATAGCATCACAGGATTTTACAAAGCCTCATGCACATAAAGTTTGGAAACAGGTTGACTCAGGCAGGTGGCTTCTCTTAGGAGGAAGAAAGAAAACTAGAAGACACTAAGAAAATTCTGTGGAAGAAATAAACGTTTTTGTTAAAAGAGAGCAGGAGACAAAGCAATTAGAACAGGAAGTACATAAAGGAAACTGCATGTATTATATTATTATTATTAATATTTCTCCATGAAAGGATACAATATTGCAA